>NC_140585.1:303719930-306119930 GCF_964204655.1 Triturus cristatus | reverse complement strand
CTACCCATACCTCACTACCATACTGCCCGTCTACCTACTACTTGCTTGTTACACAACACCTTCTCTTCCGCGAACACAATACTACCATCTCCTTGCTCCACGTCCCAAATCCATTCTACTGTTTAACACCACCACCACCCTGATGACCCAATTCCTCGGGACATCACCTTGTTCTACACTACATCCCTGATCCACCACTCTACTCCACGTAACCACACCACACCACTACTTGACTCCCTACTGTTCACATCACTGTCCACCACCTCACTTCTCACCATCACACTGACCTGCATTTCCTCCTCGCCTTTCATACCACTCTGCACTCCATCACTCCTCACCTTCTCCCAATGTCTATCACCCTGCTCGCCAACAAAGGTACTGGAACTCCCTGAGCAACCTGGTGGCATCCCTGCTGAACTCTGTGCGCTCCATCGCCTCCCTGCTGCTCCTGCTCTTCCTCTTCATCATCATCTTCTCGCTCCTGGGGATGCAACTTTTCGGTGGCAAGTTTAACTTCGATGAGATGCAGACCAGGCGAAGTACCTTTGACAACTTCCCTCAGTCCCTGCTCACAGTGTTTCAGGTATGCTTGAGGACAGTGGTGAGTAAAGTGTATTGGGACCTCAATCACTGCACTCTTTAGTTAATGGCATGCGAAGACGGGGGGTTTCCTCGAAGGTTTTGGTGGAAACTGAAACATTTACTCAGCTTTCTAGAAAGCAGCAATTTTGCAGTCCTGTGTTCTGAATCCAGGGTCAGAGTTTGTTTTTCTGCAGAATGGCGTTGCAACTTTGAGGCGCAAAGTGCAACTTTGAGGTGCAAAGTGTGTTTCGGGTTATGACTGTCCATTATGACCGCACCTCAGATATCCTATGTGGGATCCACTGACTTACCTTCCCAAACCGGAAGTTTTTTGAAAAGCTGTGTAGTTTTCAAAGCAGCCAGGATGGGCTGCGCGTTCCATCTGAAAAATGAAGGCTCGGAAAGGGTCCACTGCACTCCATGCAATGCCCACATCTACCTGAAGATAACTTTTCTGAAAAGCACCCTAATTATGAAACAACCTTCCTGGAAACTTCAGAGTTGCCCTCGTCTCTTTGAGGATGTGAAATACTATCATTTTTAGAACATTTCTTGAGGCATACATTTTGAAAGCCTTTTTTATGGTACCTGGGTCGGGGCATCATCAAGAGAGCGTGTATATTTGACAGCACTATTGTTAGTTTGTAATGTTTTTTGACGATAGATTTAAGCCCCATTTTTCAAATCTTTTGGTGAGACTACGGTTACAAGTTAGGTGCATATATGTGCGGAAATTCCAGAGTGCCTTTAGTTCCACTACCATCCAGTATTCGGCATAAGTATGCGGCAGCAGGTGTGAGGGTGGGTGTGGAGGGGGTTATGGTGCATGAGAGTATAAGTGGGGTCACTGGGCAGGTGGACATTCTGAAAAATGTGAAGATGAGAAATGTGTGAAGTGCCTCTGTGTGCCCAGATTTATTTTAGAGAAAAAGACTACAGGAGGAACACCTGTAAACCCAGTTGAGACCTAGGTGGAATAATTAGAACAATCAACAATGTCTCAGCAGGTTACAGTTAGATAGGCAGTTAAAAAAAAAAAGTTGAATTGTAACAGCAACGAAGAAGGGAGACAACCTCGGCTATTTGGGATATTTAGCGGTCTATATTCGTGAAGTTCACATATAGTTATATCAGCACTATTAACAATACATGTAGGTGTAACTATCCATCTCGAAATGGAACTTTTGGAAGCTGGAAAGCCTCTCCTCATGGAACCATAATTTAAAAACAATTGATCTGATTTTCTTATACCTTTTGTTCCCTCCAAATAGAACTTGAGCACTCTCTTAAGGTCTAAGGGGTGTAGCGATCTCTCCGCAGGAGTTGCGGGATTGGGAAAAAAGGATGGTAGGGAGATTGACTGGTTAACATGAAAATCAGATACAACCTTCGGAAGAAATGCAGGGTGAGTCCTTAACACTACCCTGTTGTGATGAAAGATAGTATATGGCTCTTTGGCAGACAGCGCTTGGATTTCACTTACTCTGTGCGCTGATGTTATCGCGACTAAGAAAGCGGTCTTCCATGTCAAATGCTGCAACGTGGCTTTATGGATGGGCTCAAAAGGAGGACCCATTAATCTAGAGAGGACTAGATTCAACTCCCAAGGAGGAGAAGAAGGAGGCCGAACAGGGAGATACTCTTTCTTCAACCCCTGTAGGAAATCCTTGACCACCTGCAGTTGAAAAAAGGAAGGCTGGTTTGGAGACTTTCTGTAGGCCGTAATGGCCGCTAAGTGTTCTCTGATCGAGGAATATTTTAAACCTGATTTGGCCAAGTACAGGAGGTAAGGTAGAATTAC
The DNA here is from genome assembly GCF_964204655.1 of Triturus cristatus. Classification (NCBI taxonomy): domain Eukaryota; kingdom Metazoa; phylum Chordata; class Amphibia; order Caudata; family Salamandridae; genus Triturus; species Triturus cristatus. The sequence goes on along the minus strand of NC_140585.1, from coordinate 306,117,547 downwards.
CTCCTCCTGCCCTGTGGTAGGATTAACAGGATTACGAGCGCACCATAAGTAGAATCTTTTCCATTTAAAGGAGTATGACGCCCTCGTGGAAGGTATCTTTGCCTCCTTTAGTATATGCATACAGTCCTGCGGCAAATTCAAATGTCCATATTGCAGGACCTCAGGTGCCATGCAGCCAAGTTCAGTGAAGGAAGGTTGGGATGTAGAATCTTCCCGTCTATCTTGGTCAGCAGGTCTGATCTGTGAGGGAATCTCCTGTGGGGGAGTACCGACAACTGTAACAGGTCTGGGTACCACCACTGACGAGGCCAGTCCAGAGCTATCAAGATCGACATGTTGGATCGGATGAGTTTGGATACCACCTTCGGGATCAGAGACGAGAGGAAAGGCGTATGTATGCAAATATTCTGGACCAATCCATCAAAAGAGCATTCCCCCTCGTCCCTGGGCGGTGGAACCTTGATGCGAAGGCGTGGCATTTTTTGTTTTGATCGTCTGCAAACAAACCTATGGAAGGTTGCCCCCACTGATGGAAAATATCTGCCACAACCTTGTCGTTTAGCACCCAGTCTGGCTGATCTTCGAAGTGCCGACTTAGTGCGTCCGCTCGCACGTTTCGCTTCCCTGGAATATGCACCGCTGTGATGGAAAGGCCTCGGGCTAGAAGCCAGTGCCATATCGCTTGAGCTTCCAGGGAGAGAGGGCGAGAGCGCGTACCACCCTGTTTGTTGAGGTAATACATGGTGGTCGTGTTGTCTGTTTGGATCAAGATCGAGTTGGATGTGATTGAGGGCTGAAAAGCTTTCAGAGCTAGGTGGACTGCCCGCAGTTCCAACATGTTTATATGGTAGGATTGTTCCTTGATGGACCATCGTCCCTGCATCTGCAGGCAATCCATATGCGCTCCCCATCCTTGCAGAGACGCATCCGTTACCAAAGACTGTGTTGGAACTGGTTGATGGAAGGGGACTCCCACTACGAGGTTCTTTGGTCGAGTCCACCATATAATGGATGACTTTGCTGCTTGTGATAGCACAATTTGGTCTTCCCAGTGACCCGATGCTTGGTTCCACTTGTCCTCTAGGTCCTGTTGCAAGGGCCTCATTCTCAGCCTGGTGTTGGGAATGAGAAATATGCAAGAAGCCATCGATTCTAGCAGAGAAGCCACTTGCCGGACTGTTGGACAAGTTGCCTGGAGAAGAGTTTTGCACTTCTGTTGCATTGAAGAAAGTCTCTCCTCCGAAGGAAACGCTCTTCCTAAGTTTGTATCCAGAGTGGAGCCCAAATAATGGATCGCCTGGGTAGGCCGGTGAACCGATTTCTCCATGTTCACATACTGACCTAGCCTGCGGAGCAGAGTTAGACATATTTGGAAATCGCTCCTTACTTGCTGAGGGGATGGCCCTTTCAGGAGCCAAGCGTCCAAGTACGGATACTTGAACAGACCCCTTCTGTGTAGAGCCACCGCCACCACCCCCATGCACTTGGTAAAGACCCATGGGGCAGATTTCAATCCGAAGGGTAACACCTTGAACTGGTAGTGTTTGCTGCCGACCACGAATCGCAGATATTTGCGATGACGGGGAATTATGGGTATGTGGAAGTACGCATCTTGGAGGTCCACTGAACACATCCAATCTCCTGTTTGCAGATGTGGACATATTTGATGAAGCGCCAACATGCGAAATTTCTCCTTCAAGATGACCTTGTTCAGCGATCGAAGGTCCAGGATAGGTCTGAATTTGTGCTCTTGATCTCTTTTTGGCACAAGAAAGTACCTGGAATAAACTCCCCTCCCCTGCTGAGAAGGAGGAACCTCTTCTATGGCCGTTTTTCGCAGAAGGGTTACCACTTCCTGTCGTAGTAACTTTAGCTGGTGAGGACGAGATCTTTTCGGAGTGCGTATCCATTGCGTAGTATACTGAGCACCCAACGATCTTTTGTTATGTTGCACCACTCTTTCAGATGATGTGATACACTTCCTCCCACTGGAGTGGGCAACTGCGCCAGAGGAAGCTCTTGCTCATTGCTTCCCTGCTGATCTAGCAGTGGTAGAGGACTGCTGCTGATGACCTCCTCTACCTCTGTTTGACTTACGGCTTTGGAACTGTGTGAGAAAGTGCCCTCTTTTTTCATGGTATGCCCCCACTTTTTGCTAAATTGCTGAATGTACTTTGACTGAGTGTACCCTGGGCTCCTGCCAATCAGGTGCCCAGGGCCTATGTTCCTTCCTTAAAACACACAAACTCCAAATTGGCAAACCCTGGCCACATGTCAGCCCCTGGTAAATGGTACCTTAGGTACCCAGGGCCTTGTGACCAGGGAAGACCCCTAAGAGCTGCAGCACTCATTGTGCCACCCTTAGGGGCCCTGTACCCTTACACACACACACACACACTGCCTTTGCAGGCTGAGTGTCTGGGTGCAGGACAAAATTAAGAGTCGACATGGCCCACATCTGTGTGCCATGCCCAACACCTACACTGCCAAGGCATATGTCAGTCACCCCTCTGGCTGGGTGCCTTATGCCCATGGTGTGGGCACAGGAGCAGAAGCCCTGTGCCCCTACAGTACCCAGGTCCATTCCCGGGCACTGTAAGTGCAGTGCTGCCATTTAAGAGTACATGGTGCTGAGAGCTCGTCAAACACGAGCTCCACAGCACCATAATGGCAACACTAAAGACTGGGAAGTTTGGTATCAAACTTCTCAGCACATTAAACCCACACTGATGCCAGTGTGGGATTTAATGTACCAAGCACCCCAGAGGGCATCTTAGAGATGCCCCCTTACAACTAACCTACAATCCACGTCTGCTCTGAGGCTGCCCAGGCTGCCACACAGCAGACACGTTGCTGGACCCCTGGGTGGGAGAGCCCCTGCTCTCCCGGGCCTGCAACAATGCACATCCTGGGTGAGGTGATAGATCTCCTCCCCCGGGATGAGCAAAGGGAAGCTTCAAAGGCCTGCCGCCTCTAGGAGTTTCCCCAGGCCACTGCAACCCCCCACTCTGGCGGAAAGCTTGGCCGGAAACCCCCGACATCAAAAGGCACCCCTGCACCCGGCGCCCCACGGCCCTCTGTGTCCAATTCCGGGGTACCTACCTATCCTCCAACTACCCAACTTACCCCTCGAAGTGGTGGTGGCACTTGAAGAGACCTCGTCCCCGAGCCTGCAGTCTTTTTCCAAACCGGAGATTTCCCGACGGCTCAAAAGCACCCTGCACCCAGCCGCCCGAGTGGGCCTGGCAGTGAAAACTCTACTCTAACCTACTTCCCCACATGCCCTGAGTAAGTGACCAGGAGCCCAGCTCCCACAGCCGCGTGGCTTGCCCGACAGCAGCCACCAACCCAGGCCCCCCTATCCCTCATAGGATAACATTGGGCCTAACTCTCTCTGCACCCGGCCGCCCTAGAGCCGCTGAGGGTGAAACAACTATACCTACCTGACCCTGGGAGACCCCTGAGTCTGTGCCCAGAACCTCAACATCGCCAGTCGAGTACTTACCCTTAAACCGCAAACTCTATTTTCCTCATAGGGTAACATTGGCTGGCTTTTTCCTGAAATTTCTTCTAAGTGTGGACTTTTCAAATCTTCAAATAATCACCAAAAATCAGCCGAGTGACAAAAACGAATTTACTCACCTGCTCTTAGGTGAGCTCTCAGTGCTGGATCTTGGTGCCCAGCACTGACTCTGAAAAGTACCCACAACTATACTTACCTTTAACTCATTTTTCTTCCATAGGAAACCATTGACTGTTTTTCTGTGAAATTTCTTCTAAGTGTTGATTTCTGCAATTTCTAAATATTCGTCAAAAATCGTATAACATCTGAAAACGTAATTACTTACCTGTTTTGGATAAAGGTCCCAGTACTGAGTCTAGGCACCCAGTACTGGATTACAAAAGTAACGATAACCTACTGTACCTGTAACCTACATTTTCGTCCATAGGGAATCATTGATTGTTTGCTCTGAAATATTTTCTAAGTGCTAACTTTTGAAATAGCTAAATATTAGTTAAAAATCATTACAGTACCAAAGTCGACTTTCTACAGCTGATTCTGAGAACTGACCCAGGACTGGATCTAGGATCCAGGCCTGGAATTACAAAAGTAATCTAAAAAGTAATCTGTTGCATATAACTTGAATTTATCATTGAGCTCAATGTATTGTGTTTAGAAATAGAGTTGCCTACTGCAACTACTTGTAACTGTTTACTAAAGAGTCTATTGCATATACAAAAGTATTTTTATGAAACATCTCCTGTCGAGAAAGTATATTTTAATTCCAAGTGTTGGTTCTAAAATAAAACAAGCATTTATTTTTTATATACAAACCATTGGCCTAGAGTTCAGTTATTGAGTGTGTGGAACTATTTGCTGACTGAGTGTACAACAAATGCTTTACACTGTCCTCTGATACTGCCTTACAGCTCGACCAGGCTACCACTTTGGAGAGTAAGGTTATATCTAACTTTAACCTCTGTTAAACCCTTGGGGTCTGTGGACTCTGTACACCCTGTACCTATTAAGGAACAGTATATACAGAGCCACTTTCTCACAAACTGCGACTTTCCTTGATTTTTGTTTTGGGACCTCTGAGGGGTTTGAACCCTCTGTTGGTAGCCCTTGCGCTGATTGGGTCTGTATTTCCGCCTAAACTCTTTTTTCTTTTCCAATCCCACCACCTTCAGAGTGTCTAATTCGGCTTTCTTTTTTGCCATCTCCTCATCTGTATGGGTACCAAACAGTGAGGAGCCAGAAAAAGGCAGGTTAAGGATCCTCTGTTGCGCATCTGGCTTGAGAGCTGTTAGCCTTAACCAGGCAGACCTCCTTGCGCAAATCCCATGCGCATAAGAATGCGCCGACAGTGTGGCACCATCCGCTGCCGTGCTAATCATTTGGTTAGCTACAAGGGATCCTTCCTTGATGACCTCCTCAAAGTCCCTTTGATCCTCTTTTGGTAGCTTTTCCTTGAAACGGTCCAAGTAGTCCCATAAGGCTCTGTCGTAGCGACCTAATAAGGCTGCTGCGCTGGAGACTTTTAGTGATGACGCTGCAGACCCGCAAACCTTCCGCCCCCAAGAATCCTGGGACTTACTCTCTTTGTCAGGGGGGACCAACGAATGTGCAGATACTGCGTGCGTTTTTCGTGCCGCCGCGAATCTGCAGGCGGAGCCGATTTTTTAAAAAACGGGTCTGTCTCAGCTGATTTGTATTTTTTCTGAATCCTAGCAGGTGCAGCTTTAATTGTAGAGGGGGCTAGGAAAATGTCCATTACTGGTTCCAGAAGCCCAGGAACCAGAGGCAGCAACGGACGAGACGCAGATCTCTGATGTAGTGTCTCAAAAATCACCGTTGTTGCAACTTGAGGAGACAACATCTCAATGTTCAGCTTCTGAGCCCCTCTTTGAAGCACCTCATGATACGTGTTAATATCATCTATCGGAGACACTCTCGACTGAGGGCTATTCGATAGGGTAGGTGAATAGTCTCTTTTAGAGGAGCGGGTGGAGGAGGATGACCATGTAGGAGACCTTCTTTTGTGATGGGAAGTAGAAGGTCTGCGCTCTCCCGATCTTCCCGTACGATGCCGACGTGTAGCTGAAGGCGATCTATCCACCTCTTGCACCAATCTTTGTAGAGGAGATCTGTGGATCGGACTGGTATATTCCTCCTCTCCTCGTGATGCTCCTGCCGGATTCTTACTCCAGTGATGGATTGGTAGAAGCCACCTTGGAGATAAGTGAACAGAAGGAGAAGCCCTTCTGTGATGTGACAGATCTTTGATGCGACCTCCTCGAATGTCATTCTGGGGACACAGATGGTGTATGCGTCGAAGGTCGTCTCGAGGAATGAGAGGATGAGTGCCGTGACGCTGATTCTGTCACCAAAACAACCGAACCTTCTCCAGACCTCACTGATGTGGGTCTCGATGTCGAGTATATAACCTGCTCCGATGGAGCCCTTCTCGACGTCGACCTCGACCTCCTTGTAGATGTCGAAATTCGACCAGGTGTTGGGATCGATTTCGACGTCGACTCTCTGTTCTTCTGTGCCTCGACGTCAAACGTCATTGGATCGACGACGGCAAAGGACTTCAGCGCCGATCGTCGGTGGGATGACGACGGCGGAGGGCTGCCGCTCCTCGATGCCGATCGCCGCCTCGACGCCGATCGTCGCCTGGTTGACGACGGCGGAGGGCTTCTGGTCTTCGATGCCAATCGTCGCCGGGTTGACGAAGGCGGAGGACTCCCACACCTCGACGCCGATCGTCGTTGGATTGACGACGGCGGAGGGTTGCCAGCCTTCGACGCCGATCGTCGGTGGGATGACGACGGCGGAGGGCTGCTCATCCTCGACGCCGTTCGCCGGCGGGTTGACGACGGTGGAGGTTCGCGATTCTTCGTCGTTGACGGTGAATGCAGCGACGTACCTGTATGTCGGCGTTCTCTCGACGGCGAGCCCGCAGTCAAAGGTCTTTTCTTTGACACATGCCCCACCGGTGGTTGTTTTCTCAGCGCCGAGCCCAACACTGATGGAATCTTGCTTCTAGATGAGGATCTGGCCCTCTTAGAGCCCTTTCTCACCGGTGATCTGCCTCTGGAAGCCTTTTCTGCCAGCCCATAAAGACGGATATGCTCAGTGTCTTTTAAAGTTCTATTAGAGAGAGACTGGCAATGAGTACAAGTCTTGGGGGCATGATCCTTAGGTAGACAGACAATACAGACTGCATGTGAGTCTGACCTGGCCTTTTTTCCACAAGAAGGGCAGGGGTCAAAAAGAGATGGCATTTTGAGTGTAAAAAATGCCAAAATCAGTCAGAAAAAGTGAGCCCCTTACTTGACAAGATGTCAAACGTCGAAGTAAGATACATTTTTCCTGAAAATTGAAGATTCTTTCTGAGTAAAATCAGAAAAAAGTGGAGCTGTTTAACCAGGGTCCTGCCTGAAGGAGCCGGAAACCCTTCCGCCTCCACGGGCAAAGGAACCTTGTTTTTAAGGAATTGTCAACTCTTTGTGTCATGGCTTTTAAGTCACCGCAAAGAACAACTGACCTAACTGTCACCCCTGAGGCATGATGGGAAGCTGGGGGTCATGGCTGCCTTAAAGGCACGGTGCCAGTTTATTTCTATGTTGCTATGAGTTAGCTTTTCAGCCTTTCTAGGCTATGTTTTTTCTGCAAAGCAGCCTGTGAGCTGTCAATGCTTTCAGTCCTATCTGAGAGATTGTGCTAAGTGCTAAGCATTAAAAAAGTTTTAAAACAGGCTTTGCTTTTGTTTTTCCCTGGTTTTTAATGTTTTGTTTATGATATACAGGGGAGTCCTTACAGCATTATTCAGCTCTAGTTATGAAAGGCTGCATTTGCTTTTTTATTATATATATAAATGTATATATATATATATGGAGATACATATAGGTTTGTCACATATATGATTGTGTTTCTGGGGTCCCGCGCATGGGCGGGAATGTTCTAGTGCTTATGACTATTGATGAGGATCCCCTGGAAGAAAAGGAGGGGTAACAAAGTCATAGGTAGGATGTGGTAATGGGATGAATATGGTAATCACAATGGTGAAGCTAATCGCTCGTTCGCGGGAAAGGACCCCAGTGAAGGATCCAAAGTGGACGAGTCTGTCGACCTCTGGGGGTGTCACTTAATGAGTAAGCTGTGGTGAAGGGCGACAGATGTATGTAAAGCACTGTCGGTGTATAGTACTGATGCCGGTACCGATACTGATACCAGTCGTGGATGTGACTCACATCCAATCTAGGAACCGGAGCACCCTGGTCCATTCCACCACAGACTTATGCTGGCTACCCAGGAAGTTGAAACTTTTGGATCCGCGACCGGCATTGGTACCCTACACTGACAGTGCTTTAGTTACTCATTAAGGGATATTAAGTAATAGTGCTGATATAACTATTGATGTATGTGAACTTTACGAATATAGACCGCTAAATATCCAAAATAGCCGTGGTTGTCTCCCTTCTACGTTGCTTTTACAATGCAATTTTTTTTACCCTGTTGAGAGATTGTTGTTTGTTCTAGATTTTTAGAGCATGCCTTGAAGGGCCAGAAGATGTCCTGCACTACACAGCTAGTACTTATGTTTCGTGATGCTGGTAAGGTTGAATTGGTGCATTGCCGTGAAGTAGGCCCAACCTGGCACAGGTCTAGAGTAAGAGAGTTAAATGCAGCAGGTCGAATCAGGTCGACAGGACATTATCCTGGTAATGTTAATGGTCAGTCCTCTCAACTCCCTTTTATTTAGAGGGCATCAAACAATCCTCTAACTCATATATGACTTCTAAACAAGTTAAATGCTTCCTACGGGCTAGTATTATGACGTGCCATGAAAGCTGTCCTCACGTTACATTTTGTTTAGTTTCCTTCATTTCAGTGGGGGTAACCTTCAACCCCGCACAGGTTCCGCTGCCTTGAAGGCTCAAAAGGTTGAGTAATGGAAAGAGTAGAAGGGCTTATAAGTCTCAAAGAATGATGGAGAGCAGAAGAAAGTTACACTACACACAGAATATATTCCACACTAGGAAGATTTTTCCACCTCACAAACCTGGTTCAGTATCATCGCATCTGGCCCACGCCCTGAAAAGGCACAATGGAAACAGCACAGCTCGGGAAGCTTTTCTGTACCATATAAGAGACAGAGGCATGCAGCAGGTTCTCAGACCTGACTGGACCCTCTAAGACCTGACTTTCACCATTTATTAGGTGGGGGGGACACCCCATAAACCCCATATTAAACAAGCCCCTGTTATAGTATTTTACTTATTTACAGCATTAGCCATCAGTATTGTGAACACCAAAAGAGCACACCTGGTCTTAGGGCAGAAGGACAATAGCCCAATCCATTTGGCTAGCCTGGAAATATGTATTCACATGTCATCAGTTTTGGGTTTTAAGGGATTTCTTTACCTTTACATCACATTTGTATTTATTCATAAGGCTTTTGATATAGCACAAACCTGGCTAGTTTGTGCAGTTCCTTATATAGAACATACTCACTACAGCAAGAACATCTTGAATATGAGATGCTGTTTATAGAACAGTGTGAGGACGTAGTGGAGAACATCCTAAAGAAACTGGAGAGTATGGAAAGCCGGGGATGGAAATAGAACACTAGAACAGTGCTAGGCATTAAACTACACAGTTACCGCACAGTTGTATTGTTTAAATGTTTCTTGTGCACATAGTTAGAATATAAGGCACAGAGATTTAATGATTTGCCCATCGTCTCTGTCTAATCCTGGTACTTGTGCTAACCGTGGAGATGCATCTCTGATATTGTATCACTTGTGATGTGCAATACCGGGCTTAACCCCCCGTGCTTTCGCTCTCTTTACTTTAGGCCCGAGTAGGTCTTGTCTGCGCGCTGCCCTACTAAATAATTTTGGGCTCCACAAAGGGGTTGCCGGCTTCTTCTTCCTGGACTGTGGTGCACACTGAAGTTAATGTTTCAAGGTGACTTGTAGGGACAGATGCTCTTGGCTACTAGGTTCTTAAGAAAGTGTTTGTGCACAAGACAACATTTTGTTTAACACCCCCCACTTCCTCCTGGCCTGCATTGGGACCAGCCAACTCTTGCAGTGGCTGTACACGTATTCAGCTTGCTGCACATATTGCTCTGTTCCTGTCCTACCAGACTAGAATAACGTGTCCTTTTAGTCTGGCAGACTTTTAACTCTTGCACACTTATAACCTAGGACGATATATATGTCTAATAATATAACATTAACAAAGAGCATGTTGTCATTTAGATCCTGACTGGTGAGGATTGGAACTCTGTAATGTATGATGGAATCATGGCATATGGTGGCCCATCTTTTCCTGGAATGCTGGTCTGCATTTACTTCATCATCCTCTTCATCTGTGGAAACTGTATCCTTTGGTTGAGTTCTTTCTTGCTTTGCAGCTTGCTACAGTTATCTACCTTTAAGGTAACAGCTAACTACTGTATGCTTAAAGTAGTAGAAAGAGATTGTATACTTTAGTTTGCATTAAGCTGATGTGCGCTACTGTGGGGCTTACGGGATGGGACGTCCCACTCACGATTAACCAATGCCTCCTGGGCCTGCTCCCTGACAAAGCCAAGAAGGATCTGAGTACGAAGCTAATGATCCTAGGTCTCTTATTAGGTAAAAACTCGTATCGCTATTACCTTGCTGAGTCCACGGCCACCCGTGCAGCAGGAGTGGCAGACAGATGTCCTGGAATTGGCGGGGGCAGAGGAAGTGCATATGAGAAAGTCGCGAAGGGATTAGAGGGTAGCAGATGACCAGATCTCGTGGGGTGCCATGATACAGGCCTTAACGGACCATCCCGATGCCAGGCCCTCCATGAAGAGCATGCCTGACACCAACAGATAGCTGACAACGCATGGATGGTAGTGTACCTGAGAGGCGAGCGAGCCTGGAGTCTGGAAGTCTGGAATGGATGGGGGACTGACACGCTGGGTCTGATTGTGGACAGAATGAAGGTCCACTGAGATAGCACCTTGAATACACTGGCCAGACGGATGGATGGGAGCACAGGGGGGTAGCGGAGGGGGCGGGGGGTGTTTTGGTTTAAGAAACTGTTCTTTTGCATTGCTAAGCAATATGTAGATACTTCATTATGTCATTGATATGCTAGTACACTGCATATATTAGAGCTATGGCAGAATCCCTGGAACCATAGTCACAGTACAATCCTATATGCTGTACATGATATTGTGTTCGATTGTGTTTGAAGAAATGCCCAAAAAGTGAGAAAAAAATAAAATAAAAGCTATTCTACTTGATGTTTCCAGTAAGGTATCACATGCATCAACGGATAATGAGTTACTGTGGCGAGCTAATGTACTGAAAAGTTGCAGTGAGTGTTCATACACTTATACAGCAAAGGAATGCAGAATGTGTGGGTTAGTAGTAAGCTTCTGCACACTATCCCAGGCCTTATTCCACTTTTAAAGATGAGAACTAGTGTATGGTGAGTGTAGCAAATGTCCATCTTTTGGGTGGTGTACCCTTAGCTTTCTGTCTTGACTGATTTTCTGGTTGTATAATTCTGTGCACTTTATCACTGCTAACCAGTGGTAAAGTGCCTGTGCTCCCCCTTTCAACATGATGACATTGGCATAGCCCCTATTTGCATATTTAACTTCCCTATTAGTCCCAGGTATATGGTACAGAGGTGTCTCTAGGGCATGTATATTAAATGTCACCATTGGACTCCAGCACAGATTGTGCCATCCACTACAATGACATCACTGCAGACCTAACATTTGTAGCCTAGCTGTGGAGTTTTAAACTGGAAATTCAACCTTCAAATGCATCGAAAAATTAAAGGAAACATTGTAAAGGGAAAAATAATTTAAAGGGAGCAACCGAAGTTTAGGGATAGTGGGTGTTTTGTGGTTTCAGGGTTGGGTGATGCTTAGGGGTGATAAGGGGTTTATAAGGTTTTTAGTTTTCAGGGAAGGGTGAAATATAGGTGTGGTGAGGGTTTTTTAGGGCTTAGGCATGGGTGGAGTTTCAGGTGGGGAGGGTTTTTTAGGATTCACAGATGAGCTGAGTTTTGGGGTGGTTATGGGTTTTTAGGTTTCAGGGATGGGTGGCATGTAGGGGTGTTGAGGTTTTTTTTGGTTTTATAGATGGGTGGAGTTTAGGGCTGGTGAGTTTTTTAAGGTTCAGTTCAGTGACGGGTAAAGAGTTTTGGGGTGGTGAAGGGCTTCTAGTGTTCGGGAATGGGTGGAGTTTAGGGAGTATGGGGTTTTAAAGGTTCACAGAAAGGTGGAGTTTATATGTAGAAAGGATTTTGAGGGTTCCGGGATGCAGGAGCTTATGGGTGGTGAGGGGTTATAAGGGGCACTGAATGGATGCTTTTCAGGGGTGGTGAGGTTTTTTTAGGGTTCAGGGATGAGTGGAGTTTACGGGTGGTGCAGAATATGAAGGGTTCAGGGATGGGTGGGTTTTTAGGGTTCAGGAATGGGTGGAGTTAGCGGTTGTGAGGGGGTTTTCGTTTTAAAGATGGCTAGAGTTTAGGAATAGAAAGGGCTTTACGCATTCACAGATTGGAGGAGTTTATGGGTCAGAGATGTATGTAGTTTTACTTGGAGAACCATTTTAAGGGTCAGAGATGGATGGTGTTTAGGGATGGTGGGGGATCAGTGAACTATAAGCATCCAAAGTAATTGTTTGACAATGTAAAATATATAAATCCAAATAAATGTACCCTGACGTAATATATTGAAATAAATACCTTTCTGAAAGTAAGACCTGCAACCATTTCATTTTACACTTAAAGAAAAGTAAGTATGCAGAAGCCAATTTAGAGAAAAAAAGACTTTTATGAATTGGTTTCAATGAAATGTTTAATGCCATTTATTATGAGAATTTCCATTAAACCGTTTAGATTAAATGGTTTTTCAGTAATGGTATTCCATTAAATCGTTTTTTGAATAAAATTACATACAACCTGTGAAAACTGCTCCCAGAGCAGGACATAGACCTCGGGTGTGGGCAGGTGTATCTCATCCTCTGGCAGAATGACCATCTGGCCTGGGCCCAGGGTCATGATTAACTTCAAACAGACCTGTCACAGGCAATTGTTAGCTGATGCCTGGGTGTCAGAAATGGAGTCTCTAGTTGATAGAGGTTTGCACCCTGACCAAGTAGGGACCACCACTCTAGTCAGGGAAAGTCAGATACACACCCTAAATTAACATGTGATCACCCTCTGGTAGCTTGGCACAGAGCTGTCGCGCTTAACTTAAGAGGCAATGTGCAAAGGATTTGTGTAACACTTGAACTACAGTAACTCAATGAAAACACCACAAAAAGACTCCACGCAGGTTTAGAAAAATAGAGAATATTTATCTGATTAAAACAAGAACAAAACTACAAAAATCTTAAAAGTAGAAAGTCAAGATATGTATTTTTAAGGTTTAACTGTGCAAACATGGCTTAAAAGTCCCGAGCGGTCAAAAGGTTACTTGAGTTCGCGAGGAACCGGTGCACAGTCAAAGTTCAGGCCAACTGCGAATGATGACAGGTCTGTTGAAGAAATACCTGGAATGAAGATTTTGTTGACGTCGAGAGTCTACTGCCTCATCGTCGAGCTGTGCAGAGAGGGTCCCGCGTTGCCTTCAGCTCCGTTGAAGTTAATGCGAGCTTTGTCCAACAGCCACTGCGTTACCGCCGAGCCGTGCAGGCTGTGGATTCTTCATCCTCGACCAGCCTCTGCTTGGTGTCGAAGGGCAATGCAGCAGAAATTCTCATGCAGTCAGGTCAATGCATAGGTTTTTGCAAACATTTGCTGCAGAACCCACTTCTGAGGCCCAGGATAGGAGGGGGCCCCTCAGACAGGAGTAGAATTCACAGATGGCATAGCTCAGCAGTACAAGCAGGATTGTAGAAAGTCTTTTATGTCCCTGAGACTTCAGAAAACAGGAGGCAAGCCAGCAAGCTCTTGGGGTCACTCTGGGTACAAGTGAGACGGGTCCAGTCCTAGTCCTCAGCAGGGCAGAGATCAGCTGGAACCAGGGCGGCTCAGCAAGAGAGAGAAGCAGTTCCTCAGAACAGTTAGTCACAGCAAAGTGGCTATCCTTTCAGCACAGCAGTCTTTACTCCAGCAGAGTTCTTCCCAAGTCCAGTAGTGCACTGATTTGATGGGGCCATAGCCCTAGAACTTACACTCAAAAGTGCTTTTGATGTAGGATGTCAATTCAAATTAACTCTGAGTGAACAAGGATCCCTTTCAGCCCAGGTCTGGCTCAAGACTATCATTAGGGTGCAAATCAGCCCTTTGTGTGAGAACAGGACACAACCTATTCAGATATAAGTGTGAGCCACCTCTCCCCCTTCCTGCCCAGGAAGGCTATCAGTATGCAGATGAATCTCCTGTCACACTCAGCCCTGCCTGTGTTGTGGCTGTCTAAATGGAATGCACAACATGTAGATGTCACCCAGCCCTGATGTGGCGCACAGAGCATTAAGAGCAGAGATACGTCCACGTTCTAAAAAGTGGCATTTCTAAAATGGTAATGTCAAAGCCAACTTTACAATTAAAGAGGATTAAACACCACAATTCCAAAAATATTAAACATGAAGTAGATACTCTCTTTCAATCAGGAATTACAGCTTACAAGACATTTTAAGTAATCTCCAATGCTAGCCCAGGACAAGTAAAAGTTAAAAGTATATGTCCTGTCTTTTAGCTACACAGCACCTTTCACTTAGTGTCACTTAGGGCCTGCCTCAGTGATGACTTATGTGAAATAAAAGGGAAGTTTAAGACTTGGCAAGTGGTGGTTTTAAAGGCCAAGTCAGAGTGGCAGTAACCTGCACATACAGGCCCTGCAATGGCAAGCCTGAGACAGGTTTGAAAGGCTACTTGTGTGGGTGGCACAACCAGTGCTGCAGGCCCACCAGTAGCAGTTAAATTAGAGGCCCAGGGTACATGGTGTAGTTCTTTACAATGGGCTTACAGGTAGACTAAATATATCAATCAGGTGTACACCAATGTCAACAAATTTAGGGGAGAAGCACATGCACTTTAGCTCTGCTTAGCAGTGGTAAAGTGCTCAGAGTCCTAAGGCCACAAAGATACAGCAACAAATGGAGATAAGAAAGCAAAAAGTTGGGGAAATACCTCCATGAGGATGATAGCTCCAACACTAAGCATGGTATCCCTTTGTTCTCCAAGTCAGGCAGGAACCATTAGGAAAGGAGCTGCCCCTAGAACTGGTTTAGAGTGAACACATAGGAGAGGTTGCTCATTTTCCTAGTCACACCTCTGGGGTGGGCACTCAATCTCTGCACATGGTGAGAAGGCTTTCACCATCTTGGATTTAGAGAGGTGCATCATGAGATTGTTTGCAGTAGGCAAACAAGAAATGCTGCTAAAGTGGGTAGGGTTACCTTCCTAGAACATTTACCCTATTGGGTGAGTAGTAGTCAGGACTTCCCCCCCCCCCCCCCCCCCAGATTGGTGCCAGGCATAAATGTTGCCTCCCCAGTACTGTCCTCAAATCACTTTCTAGACTAGTAAAAGAGGAGTGGACCTGCTGGCCGTAATTTGCAAAGAGCCAAGAAGACTGAACCGGCTCTCTCTCCATTGTGTAACCAAGACAAAGAGGAGCACTTTAAGGGTCATGAGACTGATCTGTTCAAGCTACAAGGACACGACAAGCTACAAGAGGCCTTTTTCTGCAACTTCCCCTATCTGACCAGTTCCAACTGGTCCTTCGGTGTTCCCTTCTGCTGGCCTTTTACTGGAGTGAGCCTTGACATCCTCCCTCCACCCAGTATTTCCCCAAGGTCTTGGACCCGTGGCTTGTGCAAAAGTGTATTCCTCTTATATGTCCTGAAACCTGGGACTCAGAAACATTTTGTCTCAAAAGACCTTAGGAGGCCTGGGACCAACTTGCCAAGCCAAACCGATAAATGTGCACTGCTCATGGACCAAAGACTCAGGTTGCTCCTCCTCTGAGCTTTTCCAAAGCAGCAAATCTGATTCAGTGGGACCTCGAAGGGAAGGTATTCAGCCCCATGGAATCCTCTCTGGCTACAGCCTGCAGCCTTGCCCCGCTGAAAGAATACGAGCTACAAAAACGTGACTAAGTCTGAATGTAGAAAGTGGCGAATGCACCTAAAGGAATCCAGCTGGCAGCAGACATTCTCCGAGTGTAAAATTCTAATTTGCCCTGCTCTGAATGTTCCTGCCAAAAGTTCATTTCTTCACTGAGACCTCGTCAGGTGGCTATCTAAGGACATGGAGCCCTCTTCGGCCACAGCCTGTGGCCTCCCCACTGAAGATTTGTGACTTCCATTTCGGAGACTAAGTCCTAAAGCAAAACGTTTGACCAGGTCAGATCTGGTTTCTGTTTCCACTCCATCGCAGTCAGCCTTAACTTGTGCCTAGGTCCCAGGCCAGTACAAAAAGATTGAAGTGGTAAGCACTTAATGTCTTTGGTGCTATTTGGATATTTAAAGTTTCAAAATTCATAACTCCAGTTTCTCTTATTGGATTTTTGGCAATTTGTATGTCATTTTATTATTACAATTTTACTCTATTTGTGATAAATTGGTTTGGGATTTTTCTTGTATTTTGAATGTACTACTGTTTTAGTACTGCATAAATACTTTACACACTCCCTCTAAGTTAAGCCTGTCTGCACTGTACCATAGCTACCAGGGGTTGACCTCAGGTTTACTCAGAGGACTTGGGTGGTTCACTCTGATAAGGGGTATAGTTATTACTTGAGGTTGGTACTCACCCACTAATACACCCTCACAGTGAGCTTGTTTGCAGAGAAGGATGTAGGCTGCCTTCTTCTCTCCCCCTTTGTCCTATCCAGTTTTCCTTCATGAACCTACATAAAAAGATATCCTGCTGAATGTCTTCTTGGCCATTGCTGTGGACAACCTGGCTGATGCAGAAAGCTTGACATCGGCACAGAAAGAAGAGGAGGAAGAAAAGGAGAGGAAGAAATTGGCCAGGTATTCCTCTGTCTTCTGTTGTTTTAAACAATAAGATCGATGATTTTTGGTGATGATCAATTCATATTAACTTTAGTGAAGTTTATATGGGTCACATGGCAAGGTGAGAGCACTGCAAGAGAAGATTAGATCTCAGAGATTTTGCAGAAATTAGGAATATGAATATACCTTGCTTGTGAACTGAGATGTTATACAGCCAGGAATTTGCCTCAAAGATCAGTTGTATTCGAGACTACTGACCTGATATAAAACATATTCTCAGAGTCAATTTTTAAAGAAACCTTCAACTCCACTAGGTGTTAGGTGTTCTTTATTATAAAAAAGGTTTGTTTTCGTAAAATATCTCTGTATCTCTCTCTGGTGACAATAGTATGGCTGACCTGCCTCTCCAGCAGCATTAGAGATAGGAGTGGGCTGAAAATGAGACAAGTTCACTTTTTGGTCCTTGTCTCTCTCTCTCTCTTCTCTCTCTCTCTTCTCTCTCTCTCTTCTCTCTCTCTTCTCTCCCCCCCCCCGGCACTGAATGACACCTACCTTAAATTAACACCTAATCACTTTGAGTTTCCAACTGAAGAAACAAGGAAATGGGAGCTAAAGAGAAATCCCAGCACAGAAAGTTGCGGTTGTGATTGAATTCTCCTCAGAGGCTACAGCCCCTATCAGACATAAAGCTTAATATAGCTACACATAAAAAATGTATGCATTGAAAATAGAAAGCTCTTCGGGCAGATCTGTAGCCATGATCCTGAGATAATGAGACTATATCGGCCACCAGTTAGTAAAAGGCTTTTAACAACAAAAGCCACCCTGATACACAAATGCATCTGGCCATCTACCCCAATACTTTCCAAAGGATAACTTCAATGCATGCTTTGTTGGCCATTCCGCTCCTTCATGAAACCTATGAAGTTTTCTTGGCTGTCCCAAAGTTTAAGAGATTTATTAAAGGGATAGAACCTACTCTGTTTTGAGTACTACAATAAATTGTTCATTGATTTCCAGTTGGAATCAACGCTGTTAGCATTTAGAAAGAGACTTAAGAAAACACTGTGGCAAGCCTGATCTTTTGGGTGAAACAGATGAATCAGTTCTGTCCCTCATTCTCAGACACCTCTGTTCGCTTCATTAAAAGAGACTGGGGTAATTTATATGGTCCTCCAGTCCGCCAACAAGGTAGTCATCCCTAATTAGACACCTCTCCCTTTCTGGTGCAGATCTCTGTGATGCGAAGGAAGCCTGAGCGTCTCCCTTAAGAGCGCTGTAGATTGGCCAAGCATGCGCACGCTTAAAGTTTCTACTTGGCAAACTTATCAGTTTAGAGAAAACAAATGGGAGATCCTTATCTATAAACAAATAATGAATGGTCTGAAAGATAGAGAATTTTCTCCCTGCATATGGGGGGCCAGTCTACATTTTCCCTACTTACGTCCACCATGTATTGCATTGTGGACACAGGCAGGGAAATTCTGTCATGCTTGCCACTGGTCAATGGAGCGGGGCTACTGTCACTGTGACTTGGCGGCGCTTTAGCAGACAGGCCACCAGGTCAGAGATGTATACCGCCGGAGGCAGTAGAAGCTCTGCTGGTGTAAACACAGCACTCCCCCAGAGTGGTGGATCCGCGAGTTGAGTGGAGCAGGTGCACTTCTGATTTATAGCTGTGGTTCCTCTCCATCAAACTTGAAATGAACTATTTTCAATATTTCCTCCGCCTTAATAAATTCATCAAAGGCATAGCTCAAACTCGTCCAAGAGAAAATTGCACAAATCACCCCAACTCACAACATATGTTGAGTAGATGGGCAATTCTATCTCATACGTTATATAAATCAGTGGAGCATTCAAAATACCAATCTTGGGAAATAGTAATGCTGTATACTCAGCACGCTACACAGGAAGGCATGTTGTCCAGCATGCCTGTTCAATACCTAAATCATTTCAGCAAGTACTCGTACTTGTGCCAATGTACACTGTAGCAAAAATACAAATGCCGACAACGTAATCACTTTTAAAATATTTTTATGCTTGAACCTTGTTGTATGTTCACATTTTCAAACAGTATATGCTCTATTCAATATACCATAATAAGTATGTCAAAAACAATTATTTGATCTGTTTACAACCACAGATTACATGATCAGCCATCCCAATGCATTTCGGGACCTGGGTCCCTTTGCCAGGGGTCAATCTGCAAAAATAAACACAATGTGCAGGGTAAACCTTCGAATGCTCTTCAGAAAGAGCCTGCCTATTATTTACAGTGTGCAGTGATGTGCTTTTGACAGCAACTGTAAGGGAATGAAGTGTTCTGATTGAAAAAAGGTATGGTCCCTATGACACCGCGTCATGCTAAGTTAAGAAAACCCACAACTTATGCTTATATTAAAAACTCGTGTCTTCATAAACACCGTACCAAGCGCTCCACCACCAGCGATGTGTAAGTACCACTGCCTGAAACTATACTCCCAGAAAATGAAACAATAACTGTGGTCTGAATATCGGAAGACGACTCGGCGTCAGTGAAAAAAACCAAAGCGCATGTGCTCGGTTGCAAGTACAATCGTGAAACAAAGACCCATGCTACAACTTTGAAAGCCACAAACTCCACTGAGCTCCTTAAATGCACCCGGTCACAATCAACCTTCTCTCCACGCGGTGTCCGAACAGATTAAAAACGGGAACAAAACATAAAGAGCTGCCCCTGTAGGCCTATTACTGAAAATTAAACAGCAACAACTGCCCCCCCCCCTCCCCCGCCGCTCACCTTTTCACCACGGTTTTCATGCCATCTGATTCCCAGTACAAGTTCCCAACACAAGGCAAATGTGTCAAGTTGTCAAAATAATTCCCAGCATGTGAGGAGGTGGTGCAGCCTTGAGGGTCAGGGCTGTGTGCTGAGCTCCTCCAGAGGCAGTTTAAATCCATTGCCCACCGCTCCAACTCCGAAAAAACAAAGCTTCTAAGGCTGCTGCCAATATTTGGTGGTGGTTGCACAGCACGGAATGGACATTGGCTGCACAGAGCTTTCAGACAATGAGTTGGTCACCTGCTCTTTGCTGGTCTTTCCAGTCAAATGTGTGCACACTGTGTGATGTTGGCTCCTTACCAGGGGCCGGTATTGTGTGACACTCAGTGGCACCGTCTGACTTGGGGGTTTGACACCTATCAAGGGTAGCCACTTCCTTTGGAACAACTTGTCAAAGCAAGTCAAAACTAAAAATTCAGCTGTTTTAATCTCCTCGACTCTCCATTTATTTACTTTGAACTACTTCTATCACGACAGTGGACCTTTCTGTGGACAGACATGGGCAATGTAATGTGCATTGGCCAAATGACAGCCTGGTCTTTGTAACCAAGGTCCGATGTCGCCACCTTATATGCTGTTTGCTATGTCTCATTAATGCCAACTGGACACAGTCAATGAAACCACAACTGGCCAACTATGGCACTAGATGATCAAAAGCCTGACCACTGTAACAACAGTCAGGCCCTTCGAAATGTATGCCACTTTCTTTACCTCACCAATGCCAGTTAAAAACATGTTCAATAACATGATCTGCCCACTCTGCCACTACTCCACTAGACCTATGAGCAAGCCCACGAGAATGCCAGTTCTATGCTCCATCACCTAGAAGCAATTACGTTTTGCAGTGTATGACATATAAGAAAAATAAGTATAATTATATCGTTAAGATAATTTTTGGGGTCTGGAATTCAAGGGAAGAGATGCACGATTAGATTAGCAATTTGTTATCAATTATTGTTTTTGAGCTATGTAAATACAAGAGAGACGTAGAAAGTGATTTGCTACAGAGAAAACAATGTATCAGGCGGGTGAGCTACTACACTCTTCCTCCTGGTACACTGTCATTTGCTAAACTTGTCACCAGATCCTTTCTATTTGCTGCAAAGTACTAAGAGAGGATGATTGGTTTCATCTGCTGACGAAAACGGCTACTTCTGCAACTTCAAAGGCAGAAGTTTTCTTTAAAACATAGCTCATGTGACTTATGTTGAGGGAGAGAGGATGAGAGTCTAGAGCCAAAATGATTTGCCGTTTATGAACGCTTGCAGCCCAGCTTCTTCATAGCAGTGAGATTCATTTTTCTCTAAGTGTGCATGTTTTTAGGACGGCGAGCCCGGAGAAGAAGCAAGATCTGAAGCCGCTTCCTGCGCTGGTGGAGGAGGAGGTGAAGGAGGAGAAGATAGAGCTGAAATCCATCACAGCTGATGGGGAATCCCCACCCGCCACCAAGGTAGGCAGGTTGGGCATGGGTGTAGGAGGCTGAGAGCCAGGGAATTCAAGAGCTGCTCAGTCACAGGTCTGTGCTTCTTTCTTGTTCTTCCAGATCAACGTGGACGATTATCCAGCCAATGAGAACGATGAGAAGAACCCCTATCCCCGCACCAATGAGATTATAGGTACAGATTCTGCTTGTTGTTTTAACTTTATTTGTACTAGGCAAGGCTCTTTGAGTCAGCTTTATCTTTCAATAGGCACAATCCCCCTGACCCCTTATGCTTTATCTGTCTTGCTGTCTCAATTCCTTGGCCCTGTGCTGCAGGTTCACACCATGCAAAACACTCCCTCTGTGCTGGACTTGAACATTGCACACCTATATGTTGGTTTCTTTATGTGTTGTGCATGTAAAAACCCCAAAAGGGCAATTGAAATAAACCTTGAGTAGTACTAGAAAGAAAGAGAGTCTTGAAGCAGCAATGTAAAGCCAGAAATTAAACAGGGAAATGTCCCTGAGCACTACCTCTGAAAGGATGATGGTGTTGGGAAAGAGGAACTGGCAAGCTTGAGAGTACATAACTGACCTTGATTGATGAGCTACAGTTATTTCATCATCAAGAGTAAATATTGCATCTTCCTCTTTGTTGAAAGTCCCTCTCGCTGTGCATTTATGTTGATAGTTCAAATACTGCAAATTGCTGGTCTAACCTCACTAAAATGGAAACAGTGACAATGCAAAGAACAACAAAAATGCTTCCTACTCTCATGAACACCCACCTCTCGAGCACAGAAAACTACAGAAAGATTAAAGTTACAACTTTTATTTTGAAAAGATGAATTCATGCACTGATTGTTAGGAACTCTAGCAAGGACTGGTGGCAGGATAGAAGAAGCACAATATTGGATACAGAGCCTCCCAAGACCAAGAGAGTCAGAAACAAAAAGGGATCCAAAGAAAAAACTCTGCACTAGGGAACAATCTCAGCGAGGACAACCACACAAGAGGCAATTTGGCATTCAGACTCACACCCAGGACGCATGTGCAAGACATATATATGTGACAACATTAATACTAAAGGAAATGGGGGGTACAGCACACTCAGTAAGTGCCTCACCCACAATTGCTATTACAGATACTGACTACAAATACCCACCTACATGATAGATATGCAAAGGCAGGATCTATGGAGCTGTTACCAGTGGTAATTCAAAGACAATACTCACAGTAGACAAGAAACACCACCTAGGTTCTCAGCTGTGCCCACAGATCCTGGCAATCTAACAGGAACACGCAAGGCAGTAACAGAAAGGGTGTGGAATTAAATACACAGCCACAATAGACAAGGAGCTAGCAAGGAGGCGTACTTAGCAGGAAAGAAGGGGAAAAAGAAGACAAACTTGGCAGAAAGCAAGTAACAACCACAAAAGGAAAATAGAAGCTAAGGGGCTGATTACGAGTTTGGCGCAGCGGCGCCGGCGCAATGCCACCTCCGCTGTGCCAAACCCTGGACAATCCCACAATATGGCCTCCCTGTTGGTGGACACGAGAACGCAGGGAGCGAATCGTGACAATGATTTCCTTAAGCACATTTTTCTACTCGGATCTCCAGGAAAATGTGTGACATAATTCACAGGGACTGAAGAGGTTTATGAACTGTATTTATTAATAAAACCCAGTGCAAGAGGCTAAAACTTGTAAAAGATTTATCAATTAGTAGATGTAACATTATAATGGAAGATGGACACAGAACTGTACTACTCTCTGTTACACCAAACAAAATCCACTGGATTAGAACCAGAAGAAAAATATACTATTAAATGATGCTGATATGATATTATTATCATATTTCTGATGTCGGCCCAATGGCAGAGATGCAACTGGGAAGAGCATAAATGTGAATGTAATCCCATAACCACAGGGTAGCATTCAGTAATATACCTCCCTAGCTTTCAATCAGGAGTCTCAATGTTGATATCAAGTACGGGGGGAGTGGCGAGGATCATAGAGAACTGTAAATATCTACGATAAGGGCTTAGATGACAAAGCTTGTTTTTTTGTTCTTTCCAAACCCGTGAGTGAGCAATACTGCCAGCAACTCATTCTGGTCGTAAATAGAGCCTGTGCAACAACTTTGCATTATGTGTTAGAACAGGGCTGACAATGATCAACTCAGAGCTACCGTAATAAGCTAGCCATCCCTCCATTGCCTGTAACCGATGGCTGACGTCCGCCTCCTTTGACAAACTCCTTCCAATGAAGACACTTTTGTATTTTAAATGCCAGGAAAAGCACTTTGACGACTGCTTTGGCGTGGCTGAAAGAAAGCACACATATTTTCGAAAAAGAAGGGGTGGGATATTGTTCCCTTGAGAAAGAACTGAATGGGGGGGGGGGGTTCGAATCAACATTTTGCTCCTCTATACATATTCCATACAAAGATTCGTTAGGTAGTAGTGTTCCTTACAAAGGAAAAACGGCACACCAAATTAGATACTAGTTAGATACAAGTTTTAAATAAAATAAATAGAGTCAGGGCGTATTAAATGTCAACAATATACAATTGAAAAGAGCCCTCTCACTTGCTGGTGAGACAGTGCTGAGTGCGGGTATATTTCCCTTCACTCCGAGACAGGTAGTGGGTGCACTCGTATCAAGGAGTTAGCACGCTGCAGAGTTAAGAACATGATTGAAGTATCTCTCCTCTCTATACTGGAACAGACACCATATTGACATGCATTGATTTTATGACTTGTTTCGAGTAAGAGGGACCTTGGATATATTGGACGTCTTGTGTTTGAATTTCTACAGATCACCGTAAATACCATCAATACAACCATCATGCAATTTGTACCTTGAAAAAGTCTTTGTAAGACGAAACACGTGTCGGCTGGTTCGTGTATTGGAATTTTCAAGTCTAAACAATAAAGATGACAAGCAACTGAATTTGAAGGGGTTTCGGATTTGTTATCAAACAGGACAATCAACCAATGGAACTGCTTTTCCTCATCTTCTCTTTTGCCAAGCATATGTGACTTGGATATAGCGAGCAATTTACACTAATGTGGAACTGAAAATTCATATCATTTAGGGTGTGCCATTTAAGTCTTTTCTTAGGATTGACATATTCCATACACGTGGGTCACACCATTTCTACAGCATCTACCATCCTGGGAACGAATCTTGGCTTTGCCGCTGGTGTAAGAAAACTACCTACTCAAACAGATATGTTTTTAACTTTTTCCTTAAACTGACATGAGTGGGAGGAAAGAGGATGTGTGCTGTATTGTATTGTATTGTATTGTATATTCACTTATATAGCGCAGACTGTCACCCTACGGGTATCCTGGCGCTCTGACAATACAATCAATTACTCATGCTACAGGAGAGAAAGCGGCTATCAGGCTTCTGGGAAGAGCCAGGTATTTAGGCTCTTCCTAAATTCCAACAAGGAGTCTAGCTGTCTGATGTTCCAAGGGAGCTCATTCCATAGACGAGCCCCTGCCACACTGAAGGCCCTCCCGCCCATCCTGGCACGTTTGAACCTGGGTTGTGTCAGTAGATTGGCGTTAGAGGAGCGCAACTTTCTTGGAGGGGAATAGCGTGAAAATCTTTCCTGCAAAGGGGCCGGGCCCTCCCCATGCAAAGCTTTGTGGACAAGGCATAGGGACTTAAAATGAATTCTTTCTCTGATCGGTAGCCAGTGAAGCTCACGCAGCGCCTGGGTGGAGAAGGAGTCGCGTCTGCGGTTAAGCGCCAGCTTTGCTGCAGCAGACTGGACTCTTTGCAAAACCTGCAAGATAAATTGGGGGGGCTCCTAAGTACAGGGCATTGCAGTAGTCCAGCCTGCTGAGCACTGTACTCCTTACAATCAAAGCACGCGAGTTGTCTGGCAAAAAAGGAAGGATTCGGCGGAGTACTCGCAGCAGCCCAAAACACACACTAGTGGTCTTGTTTGCTTGCGAGTCTAATTGAAGGTTGCTATCAAACATGACGCCGAGGTTCCGGATGGAGTCTGCCAGGGCCAGTGGAGCCTTATCCGGGGTTAGCCTGAACTCAGTCGCCAGGTGATGACTCCGCCCTGGTGGCGAGTAGAACATCACTTCAGTTTTTGCTCCATTAAACTGCAAGGAGTTATTCCTCAGCCAGTTTGTGGTCAAGCGCATGCAATTTTGAAACTGTTCTAAAGGCATCGCCTGTTTACCTTCCAGCGAAAACACCAACTGTGTATCGTCTGCATAATTTACTAGTTCAACCCCAAATGCTTTAATGGCCGCAAATAATGGTTGTAAATATATATTAAAAATAATGGGGCTAATACTAGAGCCCTGTGGTACTCCATAGGCCACGGGGGATTTTTCTGAAGAGAAAGGTCCCAGCGTTACCATCTGCTGTCTTTCCGCAAGATAGGAGCGGAGCCACTGTAACGCTCGGCCTTTTATTCCTATCTCCTCCAGTCGCTCCAGTAAGATGGGGTGGCTCACTGTGTCGAATGCGGCTGACATATCCAGGAGCACCAACACAGCGGTGCTCCCGGTGTCAGCCCGCATACGCAGATTATCTAGCACAGTGACCAGAGCAGACTCCGTCCCATGACCAGGGCGGAAACCGAACTGGTCCGCGTCTAACAGATGATGCTCCTCAAGGAATTCCGAAATAGATCTGCTCACAACCTTTTCCAGAATCTTAATAGGAAAAGGGAGCAAGGAGATAGGTCGGAAGTTGGCTGCATTAGTAGGGTCCAGGTAGGGTTTTTTAATAAGAGGGGAAACCACAGCCTGCTTCCAACTGACCGGCACTAGTCCGGCTTCCAGTGATTGGTTACAAATCTGGCGCAGCCAGGGGAAGGTTAGATGGCCGTATGTTTTCCACACCTTCTGGGGCAGGGGGTCGAGGGGTGAGCCGGAGGAGATGCTCCCGACCAAGGAGTCAAAACTAGAGGCCGACATAGTGGGAAAGGCAGTCAAGGGGTTAAGTTGGACTGAGATCCCATTTATTTCCGGGGCTCAGGGCGGTCGCCTCGTCCTTAAAGCGGTCAAATATTTTAGCCACTTTATCTTGAAAGTGAGTGGCGATCTCATCACAGAGCTTTTGTGAAGGGTCTACTCTATTCTCCAGGCAGGTTGGAGCTGAGATGGTTTTTGCTATTCTGAAAAGCTCCGTAATCCTATTTGGGGCCTGCAGAATAGATTGAGCATAGAATTGGGCTTTACTTTCCAGAATGAGTAGTTTGTATCTGCCTAGTATTGACTTCAAAGTAGCCTTATCTCTGTCCGAATACCCCTTCCTCCATGCCCTTTCTGCTTTCTTGCATTGTGATCTTAATTGTCTCAGATCATCAGTGTACCAGGGGGCTGAGATTTTCTTTCTAATTTTCATTTTTTTCATGGGGATCAGGTTATCCAGTGCAGACGTAATGTACTCCTGGTATATATTATAGTTGTCCTCCACAGAATTAGAGCTCTGGAAGGGGCTCTTCGAGGGCGGTGTGAGGAGTGCGCCAGTCCTTGCTAATTTAGCCCAGTTTCTCCCTTTCCGATATAACCCGGCCGGGTTAGTGTGGACAGGAGAGACATCTGGCCGTACTGAGAAATGTATCAAGTAGTGGTCCGTCCAGATTTGAGGGGAGATGTTTAAAAGTTCCACCTCCGACTCATTTGCGAATAAGAGGTCGAGTATATGCCCTCCCTGATGTGTCGGGGAGTTGACTAGTTGTTGAAGACCTAGATTATGGCATGTATACTTCAAATCTCTCAATTGATTTCTCAAGCTGGCATTCTCCCACCAGTTAAAATCTCCCAGGATGATCATGTTGGAATGCGATAGGGAAAGGTTGACAATGGTATCTAGAAGGGGTTGCTGTGAGGTTTTATTCCCCGGAGGACGGTAACACAGTAGGCCTGATAAAAGGTTACCCCTGGCATCCTGTAACGAGAAGCCCATCAATTCAAATCCTTCTGACTTATCCACTTGTAGCAGGGTGAAGTTTAATTCCTCCCTGAAAATCAGTCCTACCCCTCCTCCCATTCCCACATCTCTGGGTTTATGTAACATTTTAAATCCGTCCGGGCAGGCGAGTCCAATTTCAACTGCGGAATCTGCTCTAATCCAGGTTTCCGTAAGAAACAGAGCGTCTAGCTTAAGGTCCTCAATTAGTAACGCTATTTCAGAATAGTGCTTTACCAAGGATCTGCTGTTAACCAATCCACAGTTCAGATGGCCAGGAGTATTGGCATATGAATTTCTTGTGCTTGCCCTGGTCTCTTTGGCGCTGCCATTAAAGTCAATAACGGCAGCAGTTCCACTGTTTTCCCTCATGCCTATCTCTATCAACTGGTTTTTGGAGTACCTATGGCGTACCTTGTTAGAGTCGCATTCATCATCCAGCGTCTGGCTCTCGTCCGGAGCGCGGACGGGCGCAGACGGGCTTGCCTCTGGCGCGCCTCTGGCGCGCGCGCTGCGCGCTTGCATTACTCTGTTATTTATAGTCTCCCCGTCTAAAAGCGCTGACGCGCGTTACAAGATGGCGCTCAAAGTGTAGGAACTAGACCAATCCAAGATGGCGCTCTTGACTTTAGGAGAGAGAGTATGATCCCGCTCTAAACAGCAGGTGAGTGAATTCTGTTTTACGTGAGGGTATGCGGATAAAACACAGTTAAAAACACAGTAAACACAGTAAACACAGTAAAAGACCGAGAACCGGTCAGTAATCTAGCAGCGATGAAGGAAGATTAGCAGCAACGAGTAACCCTGAATTAGCAGCAACAAATACCCCTGGAACAAATAATGGCCCCCGTAGCAACTCACTCCTAAGGCTGAGGTTAGAGCGTAATGTATTCGATAAAAGGTACCCCTAGATGAAAAAAGAGCTACCACCTCAAATATTAAGCCTACATTTAGGGACTGTGAGCTTAAACTGGTTACTGCTGAAACTTTTTGCTGTATCTGCTACCTCTGGTCTGAGGATAAAGTCACTAGTGTGTCAGGCGTAGCACCTTAGACAGAAAAACAACATTTCCAACTTGTGCAGGGAGTAACGAGTTGATGAGGCTTGGTCTTCTGACTCAATCAGCACCGCTGCCACATTCTGTGCTGTTTGGAACCTAACTGAGAGATCTCTTGCCAGACCTGAGTAGAGGGGAGTGCAGTAATCTATTATAGAGTTCATCAAGGCACCCACTATACACTGGAGGGGCAGGATAAGCTTAAGGAAAAAAAGTTAAGCCGCGAGCTCTTAACGATAGCTTACACCTGAGAGACAGTGGGACTTCTGAGTCAAAAATTAAGCTCAGATTTTTTTGTCTGATGGATTGAGTTTAAGACGAAGAAGGTTAGGAGGATTCAGTACTGAAATTTCTGGTTTAAGGGATGTACCAAAGATGATCAGTTCGGTCTTGGTTTGATTGAACTGTTATTAGGCATCCAGTTTTGAACCTCAGATCACAATATACTTAGATCAATCCTAGCATCAACGTGGTACCCTAAGCATAGAACTTGAACTGATGAGTGGTCATAGGGCAGAGAAAATGATAATACAGCGCCTTGAGGAACATCAACAATTGCTGCTTCAAGACAAAATGACCCATTTCGTCCTGTTGGATTCTGTTTGTCAAAAAGGAGCAACTCCTGGTATACCCCAATGCCCCAGCACAGTGGGCTGGCCGCCCAACAGGAAGGCATGGTCTTCTGTGTCAAATGCAGTGGAGATGTCTAGCATCACGAACAGTGTGGCTGAACCCAAAGCAGTCACCTTAAAATCCTAGCAAAGCTCATTCAAAACTGTGATGTGGCTTAAAGCCCGACTGGATAGAGGGTACAATGTAGTTTATTTCGAGAACAGCCAAAGTTAATATTGGATTACATATTCCAGACCTTTGGTAGACGAATCTGATAATTAACTATTCACCATGTCATATACAAATATTTTGACCTGCCAGATGCAAGGAGTTGGATGATCACAACACCTTGTGCTATCCACATACGGATATTAAGCACTGGTCCTTACCACAGCTGTAGGGGAGAGTGGATAGGCACAGGAGCCAGTGGAAGGTGGTGACCCTCAAAGCTGGAGGGCCGTTGGGGTAACTGAGAGATAAACCCAATGGGAGCCAAAAAGACTATATATATATATTTTAATGTACTTACCTGTGCCATGCTCCTTCATTCTCCTGGCTTCAGTTCAGGCCAGGGCACCTCATGGAGACTCGGGCAACCCCTTTTTGCAAATCCCGATGCTGCTCTTATGCTGCAGATGAGCAGCATGAGCGAAGCGCCAGGATTGACTGGAGCCGGCTGCCTTGACGGTCCAGCAGGCACAGGAGGCCTGTGCTTGCTCTCCACCCAGCTGAGGTTTACACTGCCATGTCAGGCTGGCCGTTGCAAGAAGGCCAGCCAAAGTGACTTGTGCAGTGTAAACTGGTGGAGTGAGCACCACTCCCCTGCTGCCAGTCAGCAGCAATGCCCCGCCCCCAAACACTGCTCGGTCTGGCAGCAGTGAAAAATAAAACAGTAATTCATTTTATTACCATTTTATTTTGCACTTTTGCTGCTCTGGCAGCAGGGGGGCGACGCACCTCTGCCCTAAAAGGGGGGGAGGGGGCACCGCTACTCACAGCACTCTCTAAAAACAAACACATATTAGTGGTTCCCTAGTCGTAATACAACAGATAATGATATCTCACACAGGCCGCATCTTACATTGAGCCAGCTTGAATGACTTACGATTATGCAGAGGATTTGAGATTATTTTATGTGCTCCCTATATTACTTTACACAAGGTTTTACTTTAATGTTATTTTCATCTCCAGAGGTGTGTGTAAAAGCTATAGTCTCTTATAAGGCTTTACAAAAGATCTTAGAAAAATGGGTCTTAGAGAACAATAAGATTCAATTAGATGAACTCTTTCAAAAAGAGTGATAACGTGCAGCGTTCTGTGGTCAATACACACCTTGGAATTAGCAACAAGACCTAAGCAATACAAAAGGTCTACAGGGTAGTCACTCGAACTAATGATGTTTACATAAGTACTCATTGTACTGTGGGACTTGAACAATTAACATTTCTTTGTGGGCTGAGCCATGTGCACTATGCAAAAGCAATAAGTCACTTGAGCACAAACGTTACTCCAAACTGAGTCAACGAAACAGAGTTCCAATGTCACAAAATGATTCACTTGCATGGTACTAAGGAGCTTACCTCTCTCCATGCTCACCATACTGGTGATCTAGAAACTCAGCTGCATTCAGCTATCAACTCATCACATGGCAAGGTTCTTCTTTTGACTCATACCTGGCTTGATTCGAGGTCTTCTTAAATAATGTCTCACATGATGATAGTCCACTGAGATCTTGCTGAATCATAGCTTCAACAAGAGTCTGGGTCGGACCTTAGGACAAAGGGAATTTGGTATACCAGTAGATTGTAAGCTTTCGGGCTTGAATGGACTTTTATCTAAAACACACATGACAGTCCAAACACGGGACTGAAAACCTGATTGTTCAGATCAGCCAAACAGAATAGAAGAGATGAGATCAGGAGAAGAGAGAGCTCACAAAAGGGTTTCCAAACACTGAAGTTCTTTCTGTTAAGCAGAGTACAACATGTAACAGACTACAACAATGTTAATGACACTTGTTAAAAGTTAAACTGTAGATTGTAGGAGTCCCTCAGTCAGCGCTGAGCTCTGAATATCATCGAGTTCTGACACAATGAGGGGAGATGCTTTTCATTTCAGGGACCTGACACCCTGAATTTGCCTCCTAGGGACACTGGAATCTCCATGTTTGTTATTGTTCAGTAAGCAGGTTAAATCTAGTCTCTTTCAAAAACCAGTCCAAGGAGTACCCAGCCTTTTGAGACTCAATCACTTGACTCCAGTTTCAATTGGGATGACCAACCTCCAGGCTGAGACTCACATGAGTTATTAAACTAAAAGCCTGTTCAACGCTCCCTGGATGGCACTCTTAATTACTCTAGAAACGACTGTCCTTTCACAGGTGAAGAGGAAGAAGAAGAGCCTGAGATGCCTGTTGGCCCACGACCAAGGCCCCTGTCGGAACTTCACCTGAAAGAGAAAGCTGTCCCAATGCCCGAAGCTAGTGCTTTCTTCATCTTCCGCCCTACTAACAGGTAAGAGTGTTGGGGCTGCCAATGTTTGGTTGAGTTTGGTCATTGCTAGTAGGCAGTCATAGTGTATCGTTGTTTCCTGAGGTCCTTTTAGTTTGCCACTATTGACACTATGGAAGCATATAACATTGTATAGTTAACAGTTTATATAAAGCAAAGGTGGTGTGGACAGCACTGGGTTTCAATTCCCAATGTAATGAATCCGTGTCAATGTAAACCTGTTGTCTGCCTGAGCTGGGGAGGAGAAATGTGGTCATGGGTTTACCTTTGATAGATTCTGCTTCACGAGTGTCAGATTAGAGTGTCAATGATTGATAGCTCCATTTGGATGGCAAGCAGTGACACCCAGTAAACACTCAAATATGTTTAGGATGTGGCTCTCAACATATTAGGCAATAAAATATAGTGGCCACTAAAAGTATCTTAGATGAGATTTCAAAAGTATGTGATTGCCCGATTTGAGTCTGAGACCATACACAGTGAAACATAGTTTCCAAAGATACATACGTACAATTGCCTCAGACAATAACACTTTGGCATTACTGAGAATTTGTTTGCAGCTGAATGTACCTCCGGTCCCAGGCATTGATACTGAATTGCCACTCAAAATACGTTGTGGGCTGAAATTTCAGTGGCGACCTCAAAACGTAAGATCCATGGGTCACTTAGGGTATACCAGTGGGCGACATGCCTGAAAGAACCTTGGGGAGTGACATTTAGTGGCCATTCAAAGTATTTTGATGATGTTCCAGACAGAAACGGGAGCAGTGAAACCTAGTGGCTATTCAATTTATGCTACCGAATGAAATCCCTGATATGACCATAGGCAGAAAACCTAGTGGTCATTCAAATAAAGTGGCTTTCTGCTTTGCACTCTGGGACTTCAAGAGTCTATTCACAGCTTAGAGTACATTCACAGCATATCATATGGGGAGATGGCCAAAGCGACATTTATTGGGATTTTATGGATTTCCTCCCAGCCAATAGTGCCCCGTGACATCTACCTCTGCTGCAAACCATGTCCTCGAACATGAGAAATTTGTAAACAATACCATTTTGTATGAGAGAGGTCTCAGCTTCATGTTTAAGCAATTGAAGCCGCATTTGTTGAAAAGCCCCAACCTCGGATAGCCCTCTGTGGAAAGTACAATCAATTGGATACTAGTAGGGCAGGTACCAAGAGACTGAGAAGTTAGGCCTAGACACGGGAAAGGTCATGAGAAAGTGATGGTGAGAAAAATCAGGGTAAAAAACTTCAATGTATTATGTTTGCTAGTTGATCAGTGTTTTCTTCTTCCTCTTGCAGATTTCGCCTTCACTGCCATCGAATCGTCAATGATAACATCTTTACAAATCTGATCCTTTTCTTCATCCTGCTAAGCAGCATCTCTTTGGCTGCCGAGGACCCAGTTCGGCATTTTTCCTTTCGAAACCAAGTACGCATCTTCCTGAAAAATGCAAAACTGATTGTATCACCAACACCAGCTCATCAGAAACAAGCACTTGGTCATGAGGTTCTGGGCTTCAGGCAGGGGAGAAACAGTACATAAAAATACCTAATTGAAAAGCCTTTGTTTTAAAGGGTGTGTTATCTTTAAATTAACTTGAACTATCTGCCAGTAAATTAGAGCTTAGCTAAACTAATTGGCAACTAAAGATAAATAACTGTAAATACAACTTGCCATTTAGTAATTCAAGGAACCAGTTTCTAGGCTGGTTGGCCCTGCAAAGTACCTGAAAAACTGAAGCTATATTGATCAAATAGGGACATGTAATAATAAAAGCCAAGAATCCTGGTAAAGATATGAACATATGGACACACCCACAAGTATTTGTCTATGTATCACGAACAAAAGATTTGCACCTAGAGAACTCTCATCTTGAATATGACACAAAATCGACAGTGAGCACGTCCAGTGAGATCAGACATGTTTAGTCCATCATTTGAAAAAGGGTCATTGTAAGCACAGGATAACACAACTATCCACACAGTACAAAGTTTTTAATCCTCACATGAGGGGACAAGGCAGTCTTTGTCTCAGTTGCACGGGATTCTATGTTCAGCCAATTCTCAAGCATCCACTGTATCATAAAAGTGCATGTCTTTTTTACCATTTTAAACCATTTTGATTCCAAATGGGCTAAAATATTATGGCTCACACCTCCACCTTAAAACGCCTAACAACGTTAACCTGATTTCAAATATTACCTTGGTACTGAAGGTTTCAGCGAAAACTGCAGTAGTTCAAATGCACAATACCGGAAAATCATCACAGGAGTATGTCCATCGGGGTTTAGACTGAACAGAGGTACGGAAAGGGCTGTATCTGATGTGCATACTACTAGCAAGGAGGTCGGATCTCCTAGTATAGTGGGACATATCTGGGACCTTTAACCCCATAGATCCTGCCACACAGAATGCAGGAAGTGGCTGGGTTGTCAGAAATCGCACACAATTGGTTTTTGTCCTTATTTTTACACTGGTAGGCCCAGGTCAAGATCTCAGTAAAGTTTGGGGTACCATTGGGATCATGGTTTACTCTGCTCCTTTTTTTTATGTTTAATTACCCCCTCTACTTGTTATGCAAATCTGCTATGGCATTGCATAATTTGTCAGTCCACACAGAGATTATAATTTCATTGTCTACAGATCATGGTAAACAAGACAGGCACTACTATGCGTCAATGGATATCCGAGAGTTGGCTGAACCAAGATACCGTGCTGCTGAGAGACTGCCTGGTCTCCTCATATAGGGATCAAAGCTTGTGTACTCTGTGGGCAGGTGTGCCATTCTGTACTTAAAGTGACCCTGTGTTTTACCCACAATGCACTAAACATGGACTTAGTTACACAACACAGATGGCCAGCATCCCGTTCCGTGTGGAATCAGGACTGGTGACACTGGATTCTGGATTTGTCTCCATGGTGTTGCAGATCACCCATATCTTATTGCAAGAAATCTAGCCGATGAACGATATCTGACTGAGCTCAGGGATTGTGGCAGAAAGGTAACAAAGCTAATCTCCAAAGGTGTGGCATGTTAGAAGTACATCTGCGTACCAGTGTGAAAAATGACTACCACAGTACGCAGAAGAAAGGATTGGCACTAATTCTCTCCAGTGCAGTCAGGTTGCAAAGGCCAATCCAAATGTAAAGCACTATCTATTTCAGCATGATAAGATGTCGAGATAGGCGGTCAGTTCATCAGAAATCAGTATCAAATCTTTGTCCCTTAAATGCACACCAAAGCTCCACAAAGTCAGCCAATGAATAAAAGCAAATAAAATATAATGTGAAAATCACTGTCCATTGTATATAATACACTGGGTTAATATCAGGTGCACAAGCATTTAATAAAAACAAGTAGATCAAAAAAGTGTTAATCAGTGGATAAAAGAATGGTAAACTGACATAAGGTTTCTAGTGAAATATGCACTGAAAAATTACAGCTCGCATTTTTCCGTGGGTATAACTGAATCAACAGTGGTAAAATGTGGACAATGCGTTTATTAGCGAAATATGTTCTGGACACAAACAGGCATTTGCCAAGTTCCTGGGGTGCCTTTTTCTTAGAAGAAATTCCTCTGCAAATGGGCAAGTTATTACTTTACACATTCAGCAGAAAAAGTGAAATATATATTTGTTCAGCACGAGGAGCGTTGGATGCAAATGTCTCATGCCACAATATATATGATAATAAACTATTTCTTGGTGCAGTGAATATGCTTAATAAGTAATTATATTTTACTGGCCACAAGGACCGGATTTTTCTGGACTCAGTTTACTCCATTGATCAGGAAACTTCTCAATATGATTTTAAAAAAAGTCCTTGGCTCTGGGAGAGTTCCCGAAATCCTCTGACTGAGGAATTACATCCACTCAAGTCCTGGCTTCCATGGCACTGCAACACATTTATAGGGTGACAAATTCCTTAGTCTTAAAGACAATGCGTTGCAATTTAACCAAGGGGGTGATTAATTATTTATTTCTGCAAATAATTCCTGTGGAAGTGGTCCCATTTACTTGAGACTATCCATTGATTTCTTGCCACTCCAATAAATCAATCAAAGAATTATGTTCTGTTTTCCTAGCGATCCGTCCTGGATTTGTAGAGCCGTAATACAATTTAATTGAGAAATATAGACTCTATTCCTCTACTATTCGTGATGGTGCCAATGCTATTTCCGATGATTCTTTCCTTGCTGCCAGATTTAAACTGGCTTTGGGGACTTGGGTAAACCTTGAAAGAAAAATATACTTCTTTCTGGAAGTGATTCCAGACTCGAGGGTGGTGACCAACCCTCGAGCTCTTAACACTTGATACAACACATATTATTAGTGTTATAATGAGTGCCTAGAGAGGGTTCACTTTTGACAATGCAATGTAAGTGTGGCAGCTGTTATCATTAAAATTATTATTTCAAACATTAAATCTTCATCGTAAGTCACTGCTTTATTCTGTAGAACTGAAGTAAGGACATTGGGGTGATGTATCTGTGATTCTTGCAAAAGAGTTCTTGATTCACAGTCTTCCTAATGAACCAGATAAGGGATAGCCAAGCTACCAGGCTGTGGACATGGGGGAAAAGAGTCAAGGATAAATGCAATAGTGCAAGTGGACAGGCCTGAAGGTTGGCACTTAATTCCACCAATAGAAGGTATTTTTTTCTGAAGCTTCCAGTGGTGCACTTTGAACTATGATATCCCATTTCAGCTCAGGATTTTGACCCCGTTACCCTGTCCCCTTTTTGTTTTGCAGATTCTGTTTTATTTTGATATTGTTTTTACTGTCATTTTCACCGTAGAAATTTGCCTGAAGGTAAAGTACTTGTGTGGTGCCTGGTTGCCTCACTCACTCTCAAAATCTTGCTAACACACACCTGCTCTGGCTGGGAATGTCACTGACTATCACTAACCCCTCTATGTTTGTCTTTCAGATCCTAGGTAACGCTGACTATGTCTTCACTAGTATCTTTACTGTGGAAATTATTCTTAAGGTAATGACTGTGAGCAAGAAGCCAGTCTTTATCACGCTCTTTTCACGCTCTATGCATACATCCACTGCGTGCCACCTCGACAACCAAGCCTTTACCTGTCTCTTCTGTGCTTCCCTTTAGCTCATCAGTGAACTAAGTTTAAACTCCAGTCTATTTTTGATGTTTTACTAATCCTCAAGTGAAGCTTTCGTGCACTTAGTTTCTGTGGCCAAAATAGTTGTTTCCTAAATGTAAAACTAGCATCTGATAGTTGTGATGTTTCATATCTGCCATATCCTGCACAGGATTTATGTTTTTCCAATTCTCCTACAGGGCATGTTACACAATGCCGCTGCGTATTGTCCGTAGGCAACTCAACCATAAGAATTTGGTCGTCATTGTTCCAGGGTGACTTCTCCTCAAGTCTGGCTTGTTATTGATACTTTTATTTCAGTCTACTTAGAATATTTCTGTTGTGTAAATCCAGTCCCTAGGGGCAGCACAACACTTTTTGGTTAGAGAAACAATAACAAATATTTACTAATTGACAAAGTATAAGGCATAATGTAGGTGAAGATGCATACAAATGCATGCAAAGACCAATGGGTGGAGCGGGGAGTGGAAGAGAATATTAGACCCAGACATGAAAGTAAGATAAGATCGTGTTTGAGTTCGTTCCTGAAGGAGCGAAGTATGCGGTTTGTCTCAGATGAAGGCATAGAGATGGCCTAATGCCTTAAACCAGGCTCATGTTTTCTCACTGTTTCTGTGTTTGCTCTTGGGGCCTCTGGTTTGCCAGCTTGGTGCTATGTGTGGTGCAGCCGTGACGAAAGAGGTAAAGCTGGTCCACTCAGTAGTCCAGTTTGCTGGCACAGAGAGTCTTGCAAATTCTGGGAAGCGATAAGAACCTAGTGAATGGCAAGAGGGGGAGCCAGAGTAGGTCCTGAAGTATGTGCATGATGGAAACGCATTCAGGACAATGTTCAGGGGTGGAGGCCTGGACACCAAAGAGCAAAGAGATGCTTCTATGACAGTGCAAGAGAACGAGTGAAGATCTTGGTTGGAAGGAATGGTTAGT
The DNA here is from genome assembly GCF_964204655.1 of Triturus cristatus. Lineage (NCBI taxonomy): Eukaryota > Metazoa > Chordata > Amphibia > Caudata > Salamandridae > Triturus > Triturus cristatus. The sequence continues at coordinate 306,080,628 of NC_140585.1, read as the reverse complement.
GCTTTGTGTTTTCTTTGTCACATTCTCTTTAAAGGAACAGAAGCAATTGATGTTGAAGCCTAGGGTGAAAGATGAGATGCAGAAGCCAACCAACTGCCTATTGTTAGACCGGTCTTTGATTTGTGGTTGGAGCTTTGTACCATTTAGAAGGATGGATTTGGCATTATTTGAACTAAATCTTAAATCGACCACCGTTATCCAGGATTAGATGCTGGTAACACTTTAAATTACAGCTCCATTTAATCTGCCTCTTGATGAAGTGTGAAGCTAGAAGGATTCCCATAGGGACTGAAGATCACCGGAGCAAAGGTTAGACCTTGGGTGGCACTCCATATTTACTGGAAAATAATAATACTTTGGCAGAGTCCAATTGGACGTATTTTTCACACACATAGTATGAGCTGAATGAGTTTAGTACTGTTTGATGTGGGTGGTGATTACAATTGGTAATTAACTGTCAAATGCCGCTGTTTTATTCACAAGTCAGACTCCCACAAAACATCTCACACATTCTGTATTGTGTAATTAGCTGGAGCAACACCATTTTCACCTATTTCAGTAGGGAGAAGAAGCAATTATAAAAGAAAGAAAGAAAGGAAGTGTATATGGGCATATTCATGTGGCTCAATGTTAAATATGCATTTTCTTACATTGAGGAAAAACACGTCTGTTTGCTTATGCAATTAACGGATCCTACACATTAGTGTGTGCCGTAAATGAATGGGATAGTGCTCACATCCCAAGGTCGTTTTGGTGTCTATTTGTGAAATGGATGTGGCGAAATCTTCTGCTGCCAGAGATGTTCTTGTCTTGCATAAACTTCTCAACTCCTTCATATTTGTTGTGCACGTGCAGAACAAGATAAGCCACATATACACAAGTTTTTAGGTGGACGCCCCCACTTCCACGGGCCTATTTGATCCAAGAAGCATATTGTAATAAATAAGACAGGCAGCTTGAGGATACGGCTATTTGCAATTCACCCTTGCAAGTTCATTGGTATTACTTTGTTGTCATAATAATAAAAAAATACATTACAACTTTCTGTTCACAAAGTAAAGATGTACGAGCACTACAAGCTACATCGAAAATGAGAGCCCATTGACAAATGTACCTCTATTGAATATTTTACTATTACAAGGCAAACTTATCTTCTGACTCTTTTATACAACACTCTTCGCTGCTACTGCAGTTGTTGTAGGCCATACCGTAGCTTGATTATGGTATTTTCTTTCTAGGACAGCTGGCAGAATAGCTAACTAAGCCACTTAACTATTCCCAAATACCTTCTGTAAGAAAAAAGCCAGGACTATTGGCGTTGTCACTGCATGTTTAAGAAAAGCTTGAAATGTTGCCTTTGTCAATGCTGGTTTGATTTTTTTAAATGGAAGGCACAGCCAAGCCATGCTGCACAAAACAATAAGTGCTTGAGTGAGAGTTACAGGTAGATGTATTATTTAGTAAGTTATTGAGTAAGTCTGTAAGCTGGTCAATATCACACATTCAGTAAGATATTCATTCAGTTAAGTCAATGTCTATTGGTCAGTGAGTGACTATCAGTAATTCAATAGTTGTTAAGCTGTTGAGTCAGGGGTATTGATTTACTCTGATATCCATGGTAAATATTTACAAGAAGATTCCTTTTTTTTGGCTTCTATCCTGAATATTCATGCCATGTTTTTGAGGGTTTAACATAACAAGAGAATACTACTAATCTAACATAGATCACTAAAACCTAATTTTCTTTTGCAAAACTATTACATGTTCAGTCCTATTTCCTCTGTTTTGATTCATGTGATGAGAAAAATGCCACCAACAGCTATAAAACATCTCTAAAATATTTTTTTCTGAATGGTTATAGCAGCCTGTCGAGTGAGTAAATTCAATGTCATTAGTTTCTCCATCTTACATTTTATTAATGTGGATAAAAAAGTTCACCTTCATAATCAGGTATTTCAAATGTGTGCCCTTGACCGGGGTTAAGAATACATCTTTTAGGTTAAATGTTATTTAGGAGGTTTAAAACATCGCAATTATTAGTCCAAAAGAACTGTTAACCAAAATGTTTTGAAAGGTTTTACAAGCAAAATCATGCTTTAAGAAAATAGAGGTTAACAACTGAAATAAATAAACAGTGTTTTTTCTATTAATGAAAGATTTAATGGGCATTACCTCTGGTAGAACTTAATTATGATAGAAGTAAAAATAAGGCAAAAATGCCCCTCCTAATTAAACCAAGAGCATGCAGTCTTAATGCTTTTCCTATATGGAGGTACCCTTTCTACCCAGATAAATTCTTTGCAGAAGAGGGGAAAGTGTATAGTTTTCTAGTAAACTTTCAGCTAGAGAAATGTTAGTTCAATTGAATGAAACCTTTTATGGTATTCACTCTGATGTTTAAACTGGGTATTTTCTTTTTTCTGCACTCCTCGTTAACTCATAGTGCCAACTCTACCAAATTCTTTTACTGAACTTCTATAACAATAGTTCTAACTTATCATCTTTTTAAAGTTATGATTCTTAAACTTTTTCTTTGATACAAGTATTTTTCCAGTACGTGTCAATGACTCGTTAAGATGTCTCCAAGAAATGCATTGTGACATACTGGCAAGTTTCCATTGAATAAAACTTCTTAAAATAAACTAACCCAATATGTTCTGTTTATTGGAGCTGGGAACAACACTACCGTTGTTGGAAATCAAGATTTAAATAGGAATCACATTTTTCAGACATTTGGGGTTTAAAAAGCAAGAGATGAGGTGTAGCTCACCCGGCAAAAGAGAAGCATGGAAGTATATCTTTGTCTCCCTGCCTCCACACAGTCCGATCTATTTGGTGTATCCATCCAGTTGGAGAACCAGCAGATAGAATGAGGAATAGTACTAGGATAACAGAGGTCAGTTTCCAGGAATTCATGCAGCGCATCACACTCCCTCTACAGACATGGCAAAAGGAAATAAGACGACAATTCCGCTGTAGCCTATGAGACTGAGGACCACCACCGGTTTGTGGTGGAGAGTGACAAAGATGTTCGCCAGCACATAGTGTGAGCATGGAGCAGGCCGACCTGGCTTACAGTTCGAAGGGATTAAAATATTACTCTCCTAAAAAGAGTTGGAGGCCCAGAGATGAGATGTCAGGGAATGCAAATCATACAGTACCTAAAAAAATAAGGAAGCACCAAGATCCTACAAAGAAAATGGTTGAAGCACTGGGACATCCGAAAGTAAAGTGGTTAGGCTCACAAGAAGTGAGACAATTCTAATGACATATATGGAGGATGCATTTGTTCAAAAGAAATGAGGAGACACTAGAATCTCAACTAGATGGACTATCTATGGATATCAACAGCATGAAGCATGTATGATTACTGACTCTGAAAATGAGATGGGGGGAATTTAAAGCGTTACTGGCGTGCAGTGAAAAATGATGATCTAAGGAATACTAGAAGCCACAAGTGGCGAGGAACTTAAAATCAACAGGATTTACTGACTCATACCATATCCCATCGATCTTAAAGGGACAAGTGCCACTGATATCACTGGACACTTGTGCAACTGAAAGAAGCTAGGATAAATAGTTGTGTGAATATAGGACAATACATTAACAGGAACACCAGGCACACAACAATGATACAAAGGAGATATACTACAAAGGGAAATGTATTCTGCTACTCCCATCACCGGTTAATGGACAGAGGAGGACATTAGGAAGACATTAGGAAATGTCTGGTGGATATTCAAACCGAGGTTTTGGCATCCAATTAAACTGTGGACCCGGTATTGGAGGACAGTGTTCATTAAGGGTGTTACCCACTAAACCATTTAGCAATGTGCAAGTGGTCTTGCAATGCACTAGCCAGTTTTAGATTTTAAACCTCAGCCACCCAGCACCAACAGCAGATGCATTATCTTTCCAGTCCTGGTTTTAGGTCTCGCCTACTGTTGTCAAAAGATCTTTAGTGTATAATAGTAAGATTTAGAGTGGGCTTGGCTCATTAATTATCATTGGCTGCCTTTCTTATTACTCTCAATGTTTCCCATTCAATGGCTTTACTTTCCCTGCTTCTGTTTGCCTCTAAACTGGAGCCTAGCTTTTTTTTACTATACTTTTTATCAGAAAGACGTATAGCCTTCAACAGCTGACAACAGAGAACGACTTTTTCTTTTGCTCTCAGCCGCCATGGGAGTGCATATGCTTTCTTGCTTTCCCCTCCTTGTGCTGCCTATCCCCCATCTCCGCCCCTATGCTCTCAGTTTTGCTTCATTTGACAATTGCTTACCTTCCACTCCATGATATGCTTAGCTTTTATTCGTACCCCCCTACCTCCACCATTGCTCCTCGCACTCCTTGATCACTGCTGATCCCTGCATACTAAGTGGCTTCCTCCGTTGTTCTACTGACCCTCTTCTTACTTTTGCAGATTTTTTGCTTTTTGTGCGTTCTGGCAGCTTCAGTTTGCTAAGGGCTGCTCCTTTTGTCTGTAATGCACTTATGTACACCTTTTATTTTTTAATGGTGGTGCTTGGTACATGAAAGTTAAAGGGAAATTCAAAGTAAAAAGAAAATGGATAAGTCAAAGACAATTTTTAGAACCTCCAGGGATATATGGGCCAGATATGCAAATAAATGGCTGTAAATTGCGCCAGTATTTTTGTGACTAGTAAAGAATTGTAAGAACCAACCTATGTACTAATCGGTCAGTTTGCAAAATTGCAAATTGTAGTGGGTCTTAATCAGCCTACCTCATGAATGAGGTAGGTCACAAATTGTGACTCACTACTATTGGATGCCCTCACAAAGAAGGTGGGTCAACAGATTATCAGGTAAAAAAAAGAAATTTATAAAGGGGTAGGGGTCCCAAATGGAGCCCTTCCGTTTGGGAAATGCGTTAGCACCCCAACTTGGAGTTTGTAATTTTTCAATGTTTTTCAATCGGATTAAGGTCACAAAACATTGATACATATCATCAGTATTTGGAAGGAATTCCCCCAACATGCAGCTTCTAAATACCAATTCAGTATGTGGTGAAAATCCAATTTTAGGAGACGGTAAAAGTTTAGCGACTCCTATAAGGGAAACCGAGCACTCCAAAATAATTTTACTGGTCGCAAACACCAAATCAAATTGTTTATGACTGTTAAAATTCTTAGTACATGTGGCCCATTATTCCTTAGTTAATGTTTCCCATGTAATCCCACATCCCATCAAACTATGGGTTTGAGTCTGATATTTCAAAGCTTCAGTAGAGCGGGTAAGAGTGAACGTTGCCTTGAAGCCAAGCCAACTCTGGCAAGGAGGGATGACTTTGTGTAATTTCAAATATGTTAAGGTAGTTTCTGCCAGTATGTACTTGGAATAGGTCCCAAAAGGCTAACCTGCAGGACTAGGTTGCTTTTGGGCCACCAATAACACACAATCTTTCATTTGTTTTCTGTGTGCCTAATACAGATGACAGCGTATGGGGCTTTTCTCCACAAGGGTTCCTTCTGCAGAAATTACTTTAACATCCTGGACCTGCTGGTGGTCGGCGTTTCCCTCATCTCCTTTGGTATACAGTAAGTCGACAATTGTATCTTGAGGGCTGTCTTAATGGAGGGCATGAGGAGAACCAGAGATTTACATGTGTGAAACTGGTCATTTGCATTTGTGAGATCAGCTCTCTACTATCAAGTCCTTTCAGACCTTCATATTTATTTACCAATTTCACAAATTAATTCACAATCATTCTGATTTTTTTCTTTCATCTTGCACTTTACATTCATGAGAAATTTGTGAAACATCAATCTCAACTCTCTTTTATCTAGCCCTACCTGTTCTTCAGGCAATGTTTTCTCTGGTAACTTGTAAAGTGTTCTTTGCATAAGCCTCTGATCCAGACAACCAGTGCTTGACAAGGAAATATAAAAGTGTAGGCACTCACTATTTCAGAGTACATGTTTGCTCCTGAAAAGTGAAGGTACTTTCCAATTAAACGTATTGCACCCCTGCTAAAAAAAAGTGCAGGTACACTCCCTTTCAAATTCAAGAAGTGCAGGTACTGTGTACCCATGAGTATCTGCCCATTTGAAAGCACTGCAGAAAACCAGTATAATTTGTGAAAGAAAAAGGGCCGATGCCCAAGGCTCTTCTCAGAAGCCTGCTGCCAGTCCAACTAAATGTTGGCACTCTGAATACCGAAGCTTCGTAGTCTTGTATCAACCTCCCATCTCTTTAATCCGCTATCGGACACTCCCTGCCACTTTATCTTACAACTTTCTCCCTTTGGGACATTTTTTCCGTCATTCTCTTCTTTTTTGTTTCCCCTGTGTTTATTTTTCCACTCTTGCTCTCAGTCATTATTTGATGAGGAAAAATAAGTACTGGTCCCAAAAAATGAGTGCTGGTACACCTCTTTGGCAACCACCAGCTCAAATTAAGCACTGCAAACAGATCTGTAAAAATAACTACAGTATCAATAGCCTAAACCCCTTTTAGTGGCAAGACTTTCGTGTTTTTATTGGACAGGACATCATTTGGTTGAGAACAATACAAATGTATTTTCTGACTTAACTTATTAAAGTTGCCATGTATTTATAGGACACTAAAGGGGGAATACCTGTTCCCACCAACAACAAGCTTTTGCATAGCCAATAGGTCTCGCCTTTTGGACCTTATAAGTGTTTAGTCATGCAGCACATTATCCTGGGACCTGTGCTGCCGGGGATGTAAGATCAATACAATTATTACACACTGGGTGTGAAAGAAAGAGTGAATAGCTTTTGTGCATGACACTAGAGCAGGATGAGCGTGTGTAAGAAACAGTAAAACGGCTGCACCTTAAAGAATGCATTCATCTTCTGTACAGCATGCTGAACAGTGCGTTTTGCACCAAGAAAAGTATGCAAAAAATAAAAAGCGCTATAAAGGCAACTCACAGCCAACCATCCCAAACTCCTTTATGTAGTGCCATAACACTGACTAAATAATGTTGTAATGTCATAGGAGGAGCTCAAACAATTTAAAAGTGTGCGAGAAGCAAATCAGAGGCAAAGGTTTAAAAAACGTGAATATTTTGGCATACTATCTCCATACTTACATGAATAAGTGGCAGCTGCATACGGTGCCCGCTGAAACATGCCCTCAATACATGACTGCACCACAGCATGCTGCTTGTTAAAAAAAATCCTTTGCAATAAAATAACAAAAGCATGAACCAACAAAGGGGCATATTTACAAGGGCTTTATCTCTGCTTTTTTGGCGTACAAAGCTAAAAGAGCGGAGATAAAACCAGCGCCCTATTGACAAGAGGGTGCTAACATGCATAATCGCATGTTAGCACCCTTTTTCCCAACGCCTCACTTTGCATCTCCAATGAGATGCAAAGTGGGCGTTAATGGGCGTACCCAAGATGTACTACCTTGCAAATATTGCTGATGTTTACATCGCGATATTTATAAGGCAGCCCACATGATTTTAGCACACATTAGATTTTGGCGAAAACGTCTGTTTTCGCCAAAACCTAACGTCTGCTAAAATCCTGACTTAGCCATCCCTAACATAGGGGGTGGATTATGCTGATACGACCCTGTGGGTCGTATCATCAAGGTTATCGCCCTTTTGCAGGGAACATCACTGGAAAACCAGCGATGTTCCCTGCAAAAGGGCGATAACCTCGCTATCTCTGGAATTTTTATCGCCCTGGAGTAATGCGTTGTTAATAACGCGCTATCAGGGCGATAAATACCAGAGATAGCCTGCGATAATATAATTATCGCTAAGCATGGCCAGCGATAATTATCGCTGGCTGTTGTTAGTATGCCCCAAAGTTGTTAGCACAGAAACACTGAAACAGGAAACTCCTACAAGAATCAGCACCTGTAGCTAAAATCTCAAAGCTTCTAAGGTGGCCCTAAAGTTAACAGCACATAAGAAGGATGTGTTAAGTCTGTTATTATGCCAGCCTGGCACAGGACCATATAAAAAAACCTAGTACAACAAACTCAACATCTAACCAGCGCTCAGTTTGGCGAGACCCTTTTGAATATTGGAGTCTCACAGAAGTGATGCAGGCAGGACGCCATTCCCTAAGCAAGAGCAAGGAAAAAGAAAACAAGAATTGGCAAAGCCAATAGGTATGGGTTTGTCTGGAAGTCTTTTTCTTTGTTTTTGTCATGGCTTTTGTAAAACGTTATTACTGGTAAAGTTGTTGGGTGCTCGTAGTCCAAAACAAAATACATTGATGACAGCAAGCACATTTTTGGTCTCCAAAAGCACACTTTACCTACTTCACACACATAGTTTAAGGTTCTCACCTGGGAATAACTGGTATGGAAATAAAATATGCCTCCTCATTTTAGGCAACCCTTCTGAGGCTGCGCACCATATAAATGGCCTGCTCGAGGTTTGTCTCACTTGCCCCTAAGCAAACCTATAACACGCACGCCACTCTTACATAATTTCACATGCATAGAAACAGCCATAAAATGCATGCAATGAGGTTACTACATTCGTGTGCCTTTGTGACAAGGCTGTGCCAAGGTAAACAACGGCCGGCAGTGGAATCAGCAGCGGAGAAAATATAGAGCTGGGCTCTGGGACATAAAATGCTGTCTAACAAAAAGAGTGAAGAGCAAAGAAATTAACAGAACTGTACCTTCACCGCGCGCCTCCTATAAGCAACGCTGTCTAGAATGATAAGGATGACCAGGCTATTCTTTTCTTGTCTGAACGTCTGCTGAAACTTGTATTCACATTGAGTTAATTTTAGGAGTCAGACACCTTCCTTTATCAAACTGTAATTATTTGCCATAAAGATGAAATCATAAGTCTGACTGAAAGAATACTTGAATGCTTTTTAGATCATATGCTTGTCCTATCTTTTTATGTTTGGAGGCTCCGTAGTCGTAAAAATTACTATAAGTAAAATTAAACTTGCAGTTTGTGAGTACTAATAAGAAACCAAGTTACTTACCTGTAACGGTAGTTCTCCTGTATTGGAGCTTTCATAGATTCACATGCCTGAATCAGAATAGCAAGCAGTAAATCATAGCAAATTTTTTGTTACCCAAGACCTGGAACAAGGGAACATATGTAGTGTGATAAAAACAGTCTTCCCATACCAATACACACAGAACAAACACTCTGCAAATTGCATATAATACAATAAATAACAATAAAATGTGCAAATGTGACCAATAAAGGAAGGAGGGATGGTAAAGAGGGCTCACCGTTACTGGATAAGGTTCCTCAGCACCGCTTCTCCCACCGCCACATCTCTTCCTGTGGCTGCATCCAAGCAGTAATGCCTGGTGAAGGTGTGCGTACTTGTCCAGGTCGCTGCCTGCAGATATCCTGGATTGGCACTCCCGCAAACAAAACAGTGGAGGTGGACACTGCTCTTGTCGAATGGGCATGGACTTGTGTATTCAGAGGTCGTCCAGCTGCCTGATGACAATACTCTATCGCACTGGAAATCCATCTGGCAATTCCCCTTTTTGACAAAGGGAAATCCTTTCTGGGTGGGCTGAAGGCGACAAAAAGTTGTGAAGACTTGCGGAAAGGTCTAGTCTTTTGCAAATAGAACTTTACACATCGTTGGACATCCAGCGAGTGGAGAGCTTTTTCCGCCGCTGTTGTTGGTTGAGGAAAGAACCGTTTGAGAATTAGTGGCTCATTTAAATGAAAATCAGTTGGTACTTTTGGAATTAATTTTGGATTAGTCCTGGGTATCATTCTGTCCTCTTTGAATTGTAAGAAAGGGTCTTGGATCGTGAGAGCCTGTATTTCCCCCACTCTCCTGGCTGAATTGAGCGCGATGAGAAGCACAACTTTCCACAACAGGAATTTAAGATCTGCCCTGTGTATTGGCTCAAAGGGCTGTTTCATTAATTGGGAAAGAACAATGTTCAATTGCCAGAGAGGTGGTGGAGGCTTTACTGGAGGAAAAACCCGGAACAATCCCTTCATGAATTGTTTGATGGCTCTTGCGGACCACAGAGATGGTCCAGAGGAAGTCCTTCTGTAGCGTGATATTGCGGCTAGATGTACCTTTATAGATGCATGAGCCAAACCAGACTTTGCCAAAAGCAAAATGTATGGAATAATCTCGTGCGCTGCCGAGTTCAGAGGATGAATGTTACATCTTTTGCATCATAAGCAGAATCTCTTCCACTTCATCCTGTACGTTTTGTTCGTACTATCCGCTCTGGCTCTCAATAGTATCTCTCTGCACTCCGATGAGATATTTAGATGCTGAAATTTGCAGTGTTCAGAAGCCAGGCCGCTAAGTGCAGTGATTTCGGGTCTGGATGAAGCACTTCTCGCCGGAACATCGTCAGGAGTGACAGTATTGGCTGGAGGCGAATCAGACGTTCCTCCGCCAGTAGTAGAAGCTCCGTGAACCAGTGTTGCCTGGCCACCGTGGTGCTATCAGGATTATATTGCATGGTTCCTTTTTGATCTTCATAAGAATACGTGGCAGGAGGGAATTGGAGGAAAGGCGTAGGCAAAGACGCCTGACCATGCCATCAAAAACGCATTCCCCCAAGATCCCCGTTGGGGAAGCCAGCTTGCGAAGAACTGGCATTTTTTGTTCTCCACTGTTGCAAAGAGGTCTACTGTCGGTTTTCCCCATCTTTGGAAGATGCTGTCTAGACTCCCTTGGTCGATCTCCCACTCGTGGCAGGTGGATTTGAGCCTGCTGAGAGTATCCGCCTTGACGTTCTGGTTCCCTAGGAGATGTTCCGCTGTTATGGATTTCTTGTGTTGCAGCGCCCATTCCCATACCTTCTCGGCTTCTTGAGACAGGGAGAGTGATCTTGTACCTCCCTGTTTGTTTAAATAGTACATTGCTGTTGTGTTGTCCGTTCTTATTAACACAGCTGATCCCTGTATCCTTGGTAGGAACGCTAGCAATGCTAAGCGTACGGCTCTGAGTTCCAAGAGGTTGATGTGCATTTGCTGTTCGCGCAACTTCCAGTGTCCGCTGACTTGGAGGTCCTGAAGGAACGCTCCCAAGCCTTCTAAGGACGCATCTGTCGTAATCACCAGTGGGGCTGGATGTGTAAGGAATGAAAGACCCTGCGAGATGTTCCGCTTTTGGTCCACCATGTTGCCGCGTGAATCATGGTCGGCGTTACCCTGACTATATCTTCGAAGGATCCCTCCGCCTGATGCCATTGTAGATCCAGTTGCTCTTGCAATGGACACATCCTTAGCCTGCAGAAAGGTACGAGGGGAATGCAAGATGATATCGTTCCCAGCAATGATTTGTACTTGCGTACTGAGACACTTTCTTCTCATAAAACTCTGGGATAGACATATTATTCCCAGCTGTCTTTCCTTGGAGGGGAACGCTTTGTTTACCTCTGTATCTAGTATCGCTCCTAAGAAGGTGATGTTTCGTGTCGGCTTAAGAGATGATTTTTCTTTGTTTAAAGTCACACCTAACCTGGCAAACAGTTCCACGACCGGGCCGATGCTGCTGATGGCGCTTTGACCAACCAGTCGTCGAGGTAAGGAAATACTTGGTGTTTCTGTTTCCTTAGAACAGCTGCCACTGGGGCCAGGCATTTCATAAAAATTCTCGGGGCTGACTTCAGGCCGAAAGGAAATACCTTGAATTGGTAATGTTCTCCGGCAACCACAAACCAAAGGTACTGCCTGTGGGAAAGATGGATGGGGATGTGAAAGTACGCATCCTGTAGGTCCAATTTGGTCATATGATCTCCTGGGTCTAAGAGCAGCAGAATATCTTGGAGGGAAACCATTCTGAAAGATTGTTTCTTGAGATAGGAGTTTAGGGATCTGAGGTCCAAAATAGGACGCCATTGGAGAACGTTTTTCTCGACTAGAAAAAAACGGGAATAAAATCCCCTTCCTCTCTGGTAGTTCGGTACTGGTTCTATTGCTCTCTTTCGGAGCATTGTCCGAATCTCCCGACGCATCTGATGTAAGTATTTGACCTCTTGATGTTTTGGCGGTGTACAAGGGGGCGTTTGCAGAAGTTCTAGAGTGTCCGAATTGTATTATGATGAGGACCCATTGGTCCGTAGTTATTTGCTGCCAATTTTGAAGATGATAAGCAATTTTTCCACCCTGGGGAACATATGACGTAAGAGGAATAGGTGTAGCCGGAGTCAGAAAGTTGTGATTGTCGTCGGGTGTTGTCCTTCCCCTGATGACCTCCTCGACCTCTAGGAGTAGATTTTGTGTAACCTCCTGTTTTTCGTTGTGTATACTGCTGACGGTAGGGCTGAGATGAGGTGGAGTAAGAAGTGTATCTGCCTTGTTGGTAACCTCCTCTATAGGAGGATTGGCCCCTACCTCTAGAGCCTCGAAAAGGAACCATCCTATATTGCAGCGTTCCCAGTGATTTTGCGGTGTCGGTATCTTTTTTGATACTCTGCAGAGCCTCGTCGATGTGTTTTCCGAACAAATCCTCTCCATTGAAGGGAAGGTCCAAGATTTTATTCTGGACTTCAGGCCTAAACGCTGTTGCGCTCAGCCATCCTTGCTGGCGTAAGACTGCCACTCCTCCCAAAGATCTGAAGGCCGTGGTCTCAATGTCCATTCTATGACTTCAGCCGAAGTCCTTTCCCCTTCTTGGAGGATCTTTTTGGACACAAAGCTACATACATGGAGTGGATTAGACCACTATTAAGTTGGGTAATAGAAACACTTGTTGTCTCCAGCGCTTGGAAGTGGTAGAAGTGTAAAATGCATTGCTGCGTAAAATCAAGTCATTATTACAGGACTCAAAAACCCTAGCACCTCTGTATGCTTTGGTCTGCTTTACCTCATCACCTGTGTGACCTACTCTGGAGACATCTGGGGGAGAAGAATGTGCTCTAGATCAGCTTGAAGAGGCACCGAGTGACCGCTATTGTTGTACTTACTTAAGAGTGTGTGAACTATGCGTGGCCTGAGATTTATTTTCTTTCTTTATTCTTTAATTAACATTTTTTTCTATACTGGTCATGCAATGAATAACAAACCGTGGGCCAGATGTAGAAAGACCCTTTCCCGTCTCAAACCCTATGATCAGGGGCGTAGCTTCAGGGGTGGTGTTTGGGGTGTTACACCCCGCTAACAAATGTATTATTTAATAAATAGTTGGGTACATGAGTTTTCAGTCGGGTATTGTAGGGTATCTGGCAGATTTCATAGGAATTTTTAAATTCCCACTCAGACAAAAACACACAGACACAGGCACACTCTCCTATCTCTGTTTTAAAGGTCTTAAAACATGTTTTTTCAATAAAATACTGTATTTTAAGTACCCTTAACAATCCGCACTCCTTTCCATGTCCACTGGCCTTAAATCCCCCTCATGCGCTGCTTCTTATGCAATAATTAACATTATATGCCAGCGTGACTTTCGAAACATCTGAACCTCACCCCCCCCCCCATTCTTATTGACCAAGCTATGCCACTGCCTATGATTAGAAAAATCACATGGTTTACAACTGCCAGTGAGATTTTTAGAATGTACAAAAGTTGTTTTATGATTTGGAAAAGTCCTTCCAACTCATATAAGGGCTATTAGAACAGTTTTTAAAATTGCGAATAGAAGGGGGTGTGAAAAGGGTACTCCCCTCGTATTTGTGATTTAAAGTGCTAGGTATCAAGGGTTTATGCCAGGAATTGCATTCACAAGACATTGACCTGTTACCGACCCCTGAGTTCAGATTGTAACTAATTACAATGGGAAACTGTCCTAGGATCCACTGACACTCCCGATGTCTTCCCAAACTGGAAACTTTTTTATAAACTAGTAATTGTCCTATTTTAGACATGCTCCATTCTTGCTTTAACAGCCAATCACAGAGGGTCGCAAACTGTGATCTGCTTAATTCATATTCATTAGTCAAGTCTTTTTGCAACCCCCTTAGAAAGGACAACTTGCAGGGCGAACTTCTCACATTGGTCACATCACAAATCTGCATTCCCACTTGCAAACCGGTCTGTACGCAAATTACACATCCCTGGTTACAAATAGGAATAGTACGTCTGGCCCTAAGCCTTCTCATAGTGTACTGCTACACAATTAATGCTCCGGGTATTTAAAATGTAAGATGTCATCCCCGAGCGCGTCCTAGCATCTTTACTTTTCAAGTCGATACCAGTTCTGCCACAAGAAGTATCTGTGGAAGGAAACCTAGTGTCTTAGTCTTTGTACAGAGGGACCAGTCTTACAGCGAGTCCTGGTTCAAGAGATTTGTGCCCTCAAAACCTGCTGTGGATAGTAAAGCACTCTTTGATTTTCCAGGTCCAGTGCTATCAACGTTGTGAAGATTCTGCGTGTCCTGCGTGTCCTGAGACCTCTCCGGGCTATCAATAGAGCTAAAGGGCTGAAGGTCAGTGCATCAAGCTCCAGCGGAGAGGAATGTCCCTCTCCTGTACTGTAATGTGTCTCTTGTTTTTTGTGGGAGATGAAGAACAAATGTTACTTACCTGTAAACTGTGGTTCTCCAGTATTGGTGTCTTTCATAGATTCACATGCTTGAATATTCCCCGTCGTCGAAGTGGGAGTCCCACGGTATATATAAAAAGCAATAAGTATCATGTATATATACATATACACATACCTAACCACATAAGAGTATATACATACCCAAATAAACATATATATATAGTTCAAATAACATATCAAGTTAAAAATACTATAGGATAGCATTGAGACATAGGAAAGCATTGAGAAAAAGAATCACTTTGCTAACATATCATTGTCACTTTATAGTCCAAACTCCAGCCAATCAGGCGCTAGCACCCTCTAGAACCTTCTCCTCAGAGGCTCAGGCCCTCAGATTTTCGAGCACGAGAGTGACCATAGAGCCGAAAGAGGAGAAGAGAGCCTCTGAGGGGAGGAGGGTGGGTCGCATGTGAATCTATGAAAGACACCAATACTGGAGAACCACAGTTTACAGGTAAGTAACATTTGTTCTTCTCCAGTATTTGGGGTGTCTTTCATAGATTCACATGCTTGAATAGAATAGTAAGCAGTAAACAGTATTCGGCTGACCAAGCCGTATTGATATTGCATGTAATACAAACAATGTATTTAAAGCGCAATAATAACAATAATACCCCAGGAGGAGGGAAGTAGCAGAGGCTCACCTTATTTAAACAGATTTCGTAGAACTGCCTGTCCCACAGCCGTGTCTGCTTCGTTAATGGATTCCAGACAGTAGTGCTTCGTAAACGTGTGCCTGCTGGACCACGTAGCTGCCCGGCATATTTGATGGATGGGCACACCAGCGAACAGGGCAGTGGAAGATGACATAGCCCTCGTTGAATGGGCTCTCACTCCCGAAGACAGAGGCTTACCAGCCTTTTGATGGCAAAAAGAGATTGCTGATGAAACCCAACGGGCAATAGTAGGTTTGGTGACAGATTGTCCTTTGCAAGCACGCCCGTAGGCCACAAACAACTGGTCAGATTTGCGAAAGGATTGAGTCCTGCTAATGTAGAATTTTAGACATCTCTTCAAGTCCAGAGAGTGTAAGCTTTGCTCCGCCGGGGTTTGTGGATGCGGGAAAAAAGTCTTTAAGAGCACTGGTTCGTTAAGATGGAAATCGGATGGCACTTTAGGTATAAAAACCGGATTAGTGCGGAGGATGACACAATCCGATCTGAATTGAAGGAACGGAGGCTTTATTGTAAAAGCGTGAATGTCACTGACTCTGCGGGAAGAGGTCAGAGCAAGGAGGAGGGCCACTTTCCAAGTTAAAAATTTGACATCCGCTGAGTGGATAGGTTCGAAGGGCGCCTTCATAAGCTGAGCCAGCACGATGTTCAGGCGCCACGTGGGTGGAGGACGCCGAATGGGCGGGAACATGCGGAAGAGACCCTTGAAAAATTGTTGTATGACTCTGGATGAATAGAGAGAGGACGAGCCATCTTGTCGGTAGCGAGATATTGCCGCTAGAAATACCTTTAAGGTAGAGTGTGATAATCCAGACTGCGCTAGTTGTAGGAAGAACGGCAGAATGTGTTCTGGAGGAGCGTGCACAGGATGAATGTGGGCGGAAGCACACCAATGACAAAATCGCTTCCATTTGAGCTTACACGTTTTCACTGTGGATGGAGCTCTTGCCTTAGCTAACACCTCCCTGCAGGCTGGAGGAATGTTCAAATGAGCAAATTCAAGGTGCTCAGGTTCCAAGCCGACAAGCTGAGAGATCTGGGATTCGGATGGCATATCCGACCATCGTTCATTGTGAGCAGATCCGGCTTCAGGTGGAGAAGGATGGGCTCGCGTTGGGATAGGAGAAGCAACTCCGAAAACCATGCCTGCCGAGGCCACCGTGGAGCTATTAGAAGTACATGGCACGGTTGTTGTCTCATCTTCCGCAGCACTCGTGGAATCAACGGAATCGGCGGAAAAGCGTACGCAAATATCCCGTACCAATTGATCGAAAGGGCATTTCCGCACGACCCTTCGTGGGGAAACCAGCTTGCGTAGGACTGGCATTTTGCATTCTGCGGGGTTGCGAAGAGGTCGATTGTCGGGTGACCCCAAAGGTTGAAGACAAATTCCAGCGTCGGTTGATGTAACTCCCACTCGTGGGTTGATGATGCTGACCGACTGAGTGCATCCGCCAGAGTATTGGAAATGCCGGGCAGATGAATTGCTTGTAACGTCATCTGATGGAGTATGGCCCAACTCCAAATCCTCTGCGCCAGACGGGAGAGCAGTGGAGATCTTGTCCCGCCCTGTTTGTTCAGGTAGTGCATGCACGTGGTGTTGTCCGTCTGAATGAGGACTGACTTCCCTTGGAACTGGAGGCGGAAGGATTTCAACGCCAAGAAAATGGCCATCAGTTCCAGTCTGTTGATGTGCCAGCAACGCTGAGCCGCTGACCATAGGCCCTTGACGGATAGATCTTGAAAATGTGCGCCCCAACCCTCCATGGATGCGTCCGTGGTAAGGACGAGTTCTGGGGTTGACGACAGAAAGGATGTTCCTGCTGCGATGTTGGCAGGACAAGTCCACCAATGCAGCGCTTGAGCCATGCGGGGTGACACCACGACCTGATCGTTGAAGGAACCGGAAACCTGGCGCCACTGCTTGTCTAACTCCTCTTGGATGATGCGACTTTTTAGTCTGCAGAGAGGGATCAAAGCGATGCATGAGGACGCCATTCCCAGAAAGGATTTTAATATGCGGACTGAAACTGACTGCTTTGCTGCGATGGAGCTCGCAAGCTGTTGAATCCGTTCCTGACGTTCTGCTGAAGCGAAGGCCATGGTTGTGCTCGTATTGATACAAGCGCCGAGAAAAGTCTTGCACGTAGTCGGCGTGAGTTGAGATTTTTGTACATTGATCGACAACCCCAGGGACTGAAACAGATCGAGACAGCGCTGGGTATCGAGGGCCGCCTGGTGAGAGGATTGAGCTTTGATGAGGCAATCGTCCAGGTAGGGGTATATCTGAATACCCTCTTGTCGTAAATGAGCCACCACCGGGGCTAGGAATTTTGTAAAGACCCGCGGGGCTGAGCAGAGTCCGAAGGGTAGGACTTTGAATTGGTAGTCCCTGTGGCCCACTCGAAACCGTAGGTATTTCCTGTGGCGTGGTAGAATGGGCACATGGAAATATGCGTCCTGCAGATCGATCGTTGTCATGTAATCCTCCTGAGAAAAGAATTGGAGGATGTCCTTCAATGTGAGCATCCGAAAGGACTGAGTCTTGAGAAATTTGTTGAGCAATCTGAGATCGAGGATCGGACGCCATTCCCCTGATTTCTTTAGTATGAGGAAAAAACGGGAATAGAATCCCAACCCTCTTTGATATTTCGGAACCACTTCGATGGCACCCTTGTTTAACATTACTTGGATTTGTTTGAAAAGTTCTCTGAGATGGGCGGGTGGTGGCCCGGATGGAGGTGTGCGTGGAGGAACCTTCACAAACTCTAGGGCGTGGCCCCTTGAAATTATATCCAGGACCCAGCGGTCCGAAGTGATTAAGGACCAGGTTGAAAAGAACTGGGAGATTTTTCCTCCAACAAGAACTAGAGGACAACTGGGAAAAGGAAGTTCTTTCCGTACAGAGTCACTGCTTCTTGGTTGAATTTCCTCTGTAATTCGACTTTCCTCTGTATGACTTGCTAGTTTGCTGTCTGTAGGACTGCTGCGGTTGTGAATAGTACCGCTGTTGCCCCTGATTGTACGAGCGGTATTGGGACGAGGAGCCACGAAAGGATGATGATGAGGAGGTGCCGCGGCCGCGCGCACCTCGAAAGGGCTGCTTCTTAAACTGTAGAGTGCCGAGGGAACGAGCCGTATCCGTATCCTTTTTAATGGTTTGCAAGGCATCTTCTACATGCTGGCCGAATAATGACTCCCCGTCATATGGCATGTCCAAAATCTTAGCCTGGACCTCTTGCCGAAAAGAGGTTGACCGAAGCCAGCCCTGTCTTCTTAGGACGGCTGCTCCCGCCAATTGGCGAAAACCGGTGGATGCGATGTCAACAGAGCAGTCAATGATCTCGGATGACGCCCTTTCTCCCTCTTGCAGGATTTTCTGAGCCTCCGCTCTTGAATCCTCCGGTATAAGTTTGACCAATGCAGCCATGTCCGACCACATCTGTCTATCATAACGGCCGAGGATAGCCAAGGAATTCGCAGCCCGGACCGTTGTTGACGCCATGGTTGAAAATTTCTTGCCTATAGCATCCAGGCGACGGCCGTCGCGGTCCGGAGGCGCCGACATTGGAGATGATGGATTCTTGGAGCGGCGCTGTGCCGCTTGTGTGATCACTGAGTCCGGCTTAGGTTGAGACACCAAGCAGGCTGGGGAAGAATCCGGAGCTTTATATTTTTTCTCCAGGCGTGGGAGCACCGCCGGAATAGAATTAGGTGTCTTCATAATTTTAGGCCTTCATTCCATATGAAGTCTATGATTGGCACAGCTCGTACTTGTTTCTGAGGCTGAGACTTGAAGTCATATAAGAAACAGTCCTCTTCCCTAACCACCATGGGAAGGTGAAAGCGTTGTGCTGCTCTCTCCATCAGCTGATGGAACCCTGTTATGTCGACAGGTGGCGAGTTGACTGGTGACCTTGGCGGTGATGCGGGCGAATTGATTTGGTAATCATCCCAGTCCGCCATAGTGTCGTCCTCTGGGAGCTCGCCCTCTTCCGTATCCGGATTGTCCATATTATCATCCTCTGCATTGAAAGGCAGTGCAGGTGTGGGGGGCGTGGGTATCGTTGGCAATATAGGAGGTGGAACCTCAGATGGCGCTTCACGTGGAGTATTTTGAGGGGATGCTGGAAAACGACGATTATAGTCTTCCAACATATATTGGAGGTTGGAAACAAGCTGCACAGGAAGCTGCATCATAGGAACCGGAGCAAAGGTATTTTGCTCTTCTTCCTGTTCATAAAATTCATCCTCCTCAGACTCTTGGCATTTTATATGGAGCTCCGAAGGACTATGAGCATCCCGAAAAAGAGACTGATCGCCTTCATCCGAATCGTCCTCATCCCCTGAGGGAAATAGTTGACGAGGTGGCCGTGGTCCAGGTGGTAACATAACTGGGTCTAGCATGGCCTTACGACGAAGCATTAAGGAGCTGTCCACAGACCCCGGTGCTGGTGTTGACATTGGCACCAATGGCATTGTCGCAAAATTTGACCCTACCGTCGTCGAGGCGACCGTCGACGAAGCAATCGTCGACGGAGCTGCCGTCGACGAGGTTGCTGCCGTCGACGGGACTGTCGTCGACGGGGTGGCTGCCGTCGACGGGGTGGCTGCCGTCGACGGAATGGCTGTCGTCGACGGTGTGGCTGTCGTCGACGGTGTGGCTGTCGTCGACGGTGTGGCTGTCGTCGACGGTGTGGCTGTCGTCGACGAGGCTGTCGTCGACGAGGCTGTCGTCGACGAGGAAGATTTCCTCTTCTTCTTTTTACCCATCGTCGACGGAGTTGTGGACGTCGACGGAAGCGCCAGCTTCCCAGTCGTCGACGAAGAAGTGAGTGGTATCGTCGACGAGACAGTTCTAAGAGACACACATACTATCGTCGACGGAGAAGACGTCGACGAAGTCAGTGTCGTCGACGAAGGATATCTACTCGATACCGTCGTCACCGTCGTCGACGAGGCTGATGAAGTAGCCGATCTCGTCGACGGAGGGGCCGTCGACGGGCCCGTCGACGGTTTTGAAAGTTTCTGACTGGAAACATGTGCTGACGGAGTCACAGACGCCTGAGAGCTACGTCTCGGGGGCGCAGACGTGGAGACAGAGACTTTGCCTGTAGACACTTCCTCAAGGTGAAGTCTCTTCTTTTTCAGAAAAGGAGATGGCAAGTCCTGGACACTTCCACGCTTTGAGGAGACTCCTGTTTTGACAGAGGCTACACTTTCCACCTCAGAAAGTGGGTTGTCTGTGTCCTTTAGTTTTTGAAGCCATATTAAAAGGCGACCTTCTCTATCTTTCAAAGTTTTGTGAGAGAAAGTTCTGCAGATCTTACAATTAGCCACCTTATGATCAGGATACAGACAATAAATACATTTCTCATGGGGATCCTCAGAGAAAAGTCTTGACTTTCCGCAAGATGAACAAGGACGGAAAAGAGATTTCTTACTTGCAGACATGATGAGAGATAAAAACCTCAAACCAGATGAAGAACTGAGCAGAGCTCAGGGAGACTCCCTTCACACGACGTGCGGTAGAAAATCTGAGGGCCTGAGCCTCTGAGGAGAAGGTTCTAGAGGGTGCTAGCGCCTGATTGGCTGGAGTTTGGACTATAAAGTGACAATGATATGTTAGCAAAGTGATTCTTTTTCTCAATGCTTTCCTATGTCTCAATGCTATCCTATAGTATTTTTAACTTGATATGTTATTTGAACTATATATATATGTTTATTTGGGTATGTATATACTCTTATGTGGTTAGGTATGTGTATATGTATATATACATGATACTTATTGCTTTTTATATATACCGTGGGACTCCCACTTCGACGACGGGGAATATTCAAGCATGTGAATCTATGAAAGACACCCCAAATACTGGAGAATTTTAACTTCTCTATGTGCACCTGAGAGTTTGGAGCTAAGGAGCTCTGTGGTTGTGAGCTGGGCCGCTGAATGCAGTGCAGCGCCATCTTGGTATGGGGGGACCTGAACACTAGGATGTTAGAGAGTGGGAGTGGATCTAGGAGATTTATGGTGGCCTAGAGATGAGAAGCGTAGAAGTAGCATATCTTGGGATCCATGGAGTAGCAGAGCTGTGGAATAAGTGAAGTAGGATGCATCTGCTGTGGCAACCCTGCCAGAACTCAAGGTGTACTGCAGACAGGGAGGCTCTGCGAATGATACCAGCAGCCTCTCTCTCCTGCCACTTTAGTGTGTACTGGTTTCCATTTAAAGGCACCGATAGAACAGTATTTAACAAACTTCAGAGAAAGAATTGTTAAGGATCAAACAAGCACATCTATTACACCACACATTAAAGGAGAGTGATCAGAACTAACTGGAAAATGTTACTGAAAGTTACCCTAAAGTTGAAACAACTACTGCATATTTATTTTTTTAAAACCCTAATATTATATGGCGTACTCTTTTGTTGAAGTGACATTTGATTTAATTTCCAATGGTGTTAAAGTGAGAATGGGAACTCGCTCATCATCACGTTCTTGAAGACATCACAAATTATGCCTAATACAGATTCACAAACTGTTTCATATGTGCCATCCAGCTGATGTCAGCTAGCCAGTGAGAGAATCTTTTGAAACAACACCTGACAAAAAACTTCCACCACCGAGGATCTAATATGAGTGAACCTGAAGGTTATGTGATAACTGTTGAACTTAGTAAAATGCAACAGCCCGTGGTTTGGAATGTTCTGCAGGGCTGGACTGGCCTTAGCGGGCACTGGGCCGTTTTTGTTACCGGGGGCCGACAATATCGGCACACTGTAACAAAACCGTCCGAAACCGGCATTAGAATACACCTCGACCGCACCCCCCACAGAGGGCCGGCCGAGCAGTTTGCCCGGGCCGGTTTTGGTTCCCAGTCCTGCCATGATTTTCTGGATGTAATATTTATTTGTAGTTGCAAGATTCCCCATTCTAATGGGGAATAACAAAGAACTGGGTACTTTTCACATCAAAATCCACATGTCCAAGTATTTACAGGGTCTTTTTCCCACCGATAAATGTCAGCACGTGTGACCTGCAGAAATTTAAAAGGCAAAAACTCCAGTAGGTGAAACAACCTGCATTTACTTTACTCATGAGTGCCTTTTAAATGATATAGTAACAAGATTATTGCTTTCCGACACGGCTTGTGCAGTTGAGAAGAGACAATAACTTCCTTTCTCCCATACAGGTAGTGAAACTGGCGGTTCTCTTCTATGCGCATCTGGAAGTGATGCTGTCATGATAAAGCTCTTTCTGTGTCCTATTATCTTAACAAGGTAGCTCTCGCTCAGAGATGCTTTTCATTTCGAGTGAAGCTCAGGCCTCCTGTGCGCCTTTCCAGCCATATCACTCTTGCACAGAGTTCTCAAGAAGATCAGGAATGACTGTACCCAAATCATCCTTGTGACTCCGGACTGGGAATGGACAGTCTGGTATCCTGAGCCTCTGCAAATAAGCATCGATCCTCCGATCAGACTGCCCCTTGGGGAGGATCTTCTGTCACAGCAGTAGGGGAGGGTCCTCCACCCGAACCTTTCAACTTTATGCCTTCTTGTGTGGAGATTGAGCTGCTGCAGATTCTATCTTTCGACCTTCCTCCAGAGGTTTGTGATTTTATTCTGGCAGCAAAGTGTACCTCTACTAAAATGGTATACACCTGTTGGTGGAAGAAATGTGTAATATATTGTGCAGAGAAGTCAATCAACCCTCTTCCTGCTTTCCTTTCTGATGTTATACTGTTTATTTTAACCGTTGCCCAGCTGGACTCTGCTCCTGGCACCCTTAACCCCTTCGGTGCTCATGACGGAATGGTTCCGTCATGACCCACGGTTGAGCTGTGCTCATGACGGAACCATTCCGTCATGACCACGCCCGCGCAAGATTCCGTCAGCACAGCGGCGGAATCTGCGCAGCATCGAAGGGGTTAAAGGGTATTTGTCTGCTTTCCTGAGGCTGCCAGACCAACCCTCTTTATTTTTCGCCCATTGTACATAGATTCCTAAAAGGCATTGTCCATATGTTTCCTCCTTCCCCCTTCATTATCCCTCAGTGGGACCTTATCTTGGTTCTTACCTACCTTGTGAATGCTGTTTTCAAGCCCCTGCATAATTGCACAATCTGGCTGCTCACAGTAAAAACAGCTTTTTTAGTGGCAATTACATCTTCCAGAAAGATGAGCGAGCCGCAGGCTCTATCATCCATGTCTCCCTTTTTGACGATATTTCCTGACAAATTGGTGTTTCGTACTAGAGCCTCTTTCCTCCCGAAAGTGGTAACACCTTTCCATGTGGGACAATATGTCACCTTGCCCACTTTCTACGCTCCTCCACATCCCTCTAAGCAAGAGAAGCGACCCCATCGTCTGGACCCAAAAAGAGCATTGTTGTTTTACCTTGACCACACAAGAGAGTTCCAGGTGCATGAGCTACTCTTCATGGGGTACGCTGGTGCGAAGAAAGGTCAGGCAGTGCCGAAAAGGACAGTCTCTGCAACAAGATCTGCTATGCTTTGACAAAAAAGCAGCCTCCTGAAGACTTAAGAGCTCATTCCACCAGAGCAACAGCTGCTACCGCTGCATTAGAACGTGGAGTCCCAGTCCTTGAAATCTGTCAGGCAGCAACGTGGGTATCCCTGCACACGTTTACCAAGCATTACTGTCTGGACAGACATTTCCACAAGGACGTCCATTGTGCCGTTCGCTCTTGCAGGACGTTTTAGTCTGAAACATGTCCGCAGTCCCTCCTCTGGGGATGCTATTGCTTGGGTATCTATTCAAAGGTAAGGAATCTGTGGCTAGATGTCTATCAGATGGGCAAGTTAATTACCTTTGGTAACGTTTTATCTGGTAGAGACAGTATCTAGCCACAGATTCTTTACTGCGGACCAGTTTCTTACCAATTAAGGAACCGATAGCAATAGTGGTTGATGCCTGGCTGCTGGCTGGCACACGGCCACTCACATCCTGGGCTGGAAGGGGAAGATCATGCAGACTACACACCTGTGGGACACAGCCTCACTGGGTACATTGAGACGCCTCCAGGGCTTTGACAAGTGGGACTTAATTGGCATTTCTAGGGCGATTTATGGCAACAGGGGGATGTCGTCCTTTTTACTGACTCACAACAAGACTACCAGATGACGCCTAATGAGATATATCATTACCTGCAGATCCGACATGCACTTAGGGCGGCGCTGCCGAGGGCCATGGCACTACCAGAGTCCACACCAATAGAGGACAAACTACTTGACTCATACATGCCGCAAAAGGCCATATCACTGACATATAAGAAAATACTTCACAAAAACCATCTGACGCCCTTGCACACCTGCGTGCTCAATAGGCCCATGACCTGATGATGAATGGGAGAACGCCACAGCCTCCCCTAGAGAGGTAGCCATACGCTCTAGCTTTTGCCTTGTACAATTGAAGGTCCTACAACGTATCACTCCCCAACTTCCCTGTTCAAGATGGTTAGGGGAATGCGGATCTCCCCTGACTCCGACAGCGAAATGGTACCTTTTGAATATTTGGGGGGGACAGGCCTTCTCTGAATAGAACGCATATAATTAACAGTGGAGCTGGCTATCGTGAAACGAAACATTGCCAAAGCATGGGGAGAAGAACAAGTACCCCACATGGACAGCTGGAAACATGACATGAACAGGTGCATGCTGGCTGAAAAGGTTGTCTACGAAGGTCGGGGCTACCCACAACAAGGAGTTGAAATCTGGGGGATGCTGGAATGGCTACAGAGGTCATATTTACAACACCGCACACACGGCTGCCGCCTGCAGACAGCGCCCCATAGGGAACTCATCAAACAATGTTAAAGATTAAACTGAAGGGGAGAGGAGCGGGGGGAGGGGCTTTTGTAATACCCAGGTGTGTGAAACCGTATTTTCGAAAGTGCTCTATATTGTATTGTTCTTGTTATTGAATCCAATAAAAAGATTTATTTTAAAAGATATATACTGATAAAACCAGGTACTGCATAACCCCTGCATCATTTGTAATGTTTCTGCCGGGCATAGCCCACTTTGTACCTTCGAAAATGAATAAAATTTGTTGCGAAAAAAATAAAGATACTGACAATTACCTTATGTGCAGTGCCAACTGCAGATTCATTAACAATGCATTGTAGGAGGGGAGGCTGAGTTTATTGGGCTTTCTCGACTGCTGCATTTCATATACATTGTAAATTGTGGTTTAACCTGTATGTCACTTCACCTAATGTTTTCTTTAAATCAAGGGTGTCTGAGAAAATGTGTATGTAGTGTGTGAATGAATGATTTGTTTATTGTGTCAATTAATTAAATTTGGTACAAAGTCCCGAGGAAATCGCCAAGGTACGTGATGTTTAAACTTTTAAAACAATTATTAGAATACCTTAAAAACTATAAAATCATAACATATACAGCCAGTTAGATCAAAGCTGGTGTCATTGGGCCTCCCCCGCCCCCAGTTACAGTCCGATGTCCAGTCTTTTTATCACAGTGTGAAAGATGTTTATGAATTTGCCAAATCGAACTAAATCCATCAGTCTGTTTTTCTTTAGAGGAAAAGCCCATGCGTTTTTACAGGAGCAGATCCCCTAGGTTAAAAACATTGGCCTCAATAGGGAGCGACGAGCTGCTAGGAACGCAGGGCAACAACATAAGACAAAACCTGCAGCCATGCCCACTAGCCTGAATTACCCGAGTGGTCCTGTTCTCTTGAATCGGTAGGACCCTGTGTATTGAGTGTATGTGGGTGTTCTTCGACTAATACATCCCGCTCCATATGCTGGTATTTACATGGTATCTGTTATATGCAGCTGCAATTCCTCCTAGACGAGAGATACTATGCTTCAGTTCTATAAGATCAAGGCTGGAGGTATTTCTCTTGTTGTAAGAGGCAACACTTGTTTCTATGAACCCCTTGTGATACGGAACATCTTGCATGTATTGGCCCCACGCCTCTACCCAAATTAATTTTGCCAGACTTGCTTAGATAACAAAATGTGTTCATGTAGAGATGCCAGAATTCTATCGGTGCCCCTTTATGCCATCCAACATTCCGATTGTTGTCTAATGTGGGGCTCTTTACCAACCACATTAACTTGATTTACTTTCTTCCATCTTACAGCACGTGGTGCAGTGTGTCTTTGTCGCCATTCGCACCATCGGAAACATTGTGATCGTCACTACCTTGCTGCAATTCATGTTCGCCTGCATTGGAGTCCAGCTCTTCAAGGTAAGCCGTGCGGGTTGGACCGATTCAATGGGTCAAATGTCGGACCAGCTGGATCTGGCAGTGGTGCACAGCCTGTAAGTGTTTAGTGATGAGTCTAGAGTCGTAAGTATCTTGAAACTGCCTTGAGGTTGAACTTTTGTGAACAAATGGTACACCCAATGCAGTATCACAACTGCAATCAAAAGCAAAGGGGCAAAACCCTGCCATGTGAGTTCACATAGCATGTTTGATACTACAACAGTGGCGATCGCTGGCCAAAACCTAATGAAGGCTTCTTACTGTTTGATCAATAACTGAGTAGTGGTTGTACTTGTTCAGCACATCCACTCCTTAATTTGACTATAGAAGTCGAGGACAATTATGACTTAAAGCAAAATTTGGCTTAGCTCTGTTTAGGCTGTGGTACAGTCGGTCACCATTTCTCAACTACCAGTTCATCCCCACAATTGAGGGTGCAGCATGGCAGATCCCTTGAGTACAGCAGTGTAACGGGCTTTGGAAATGGATACCTACTAAAGCACTCTAGCTGTGGGGCACCACATACTATTTGAAGGTAGCTAGGAAGAAGGAGAAAGCATTCAAAGGCGGATCCTGGACTCAAAATTAATTCTACAAGTGTGCCGTTGTTGCACTGTCCTCCTGGTGCCATAAATTGCCCACAATCCGTCTTATCAATATTTGTGGGTTTCCTAACTCAGGAGGCACATGAGAAAGGGAAGGCCTGTGCCTGACAGCAATCGGCGACTGCAATGTTTTCAAGCAGTGCACCGAATTGTGAATGATGAACACTCAGGACACTCATAGCTCCACATTTCCTGTTCAATTACACTGAAGATAAATGCTTGCCTGCAGTTGGCTTTCATAGTCAAATTATTAGGTATCCTTTCACATTTAATTTGCTTATCTAATGCTTTGTAAGTCATACACCTGCACCCACACCCCTTTTCACAATGCTAATAGCATGTATCTTTTCACAAAATGTTTATTCATTGGACACCTATTCATTTAGCAGAATGCTCTCATGGTCATGTGGATATTTTGTTAAGAAACAGATTGGATACTGGATAAACAATCCTCGAAATGGGAGTAGGGGTGCTCAAGCTGAAGCCCTTATGTACAGTTCTTGCTTCTGAGATTATGGAGATGATTCACACCAAGCTCCAGGCCATTTGTTGTCATTTTATGTGGCACATTGCTACAAGCTTTTGTTTTAGATGCCCATATGAGAGTACTATGACCATCTTGAACTGGATGCAAGACATTCGGAAACTGTGGTCTGCCCCTTTCTTATATGCATGCGACTTGCTGATAACCTGTGCTGACGGACTCCAGAGGTTACTTTTTTTCCTTAGTGTTCATCTACAAAACGGATGTGGGAACCCTATTCTAAAAGTATTTGAATGAACTGAAGAGAACTGGGTGATCACTGGTTTCAAAATATGTCAAATTTCAGATCCTGCCACCATATTGTCTCTCAGTTTTAGTGGGTGACCAGTGACCATAGGCTGACAAGCAATCCTCAAGACATAAAAGTGAAATTCACAATGATAAATGGATTCATCCAATTAAATGTGTTGATTATGCACTGGCTTTTCGGGTTTTTATTAAAATGTTGGCTAATGTCCTCACAGAGTCAACAGAAGCCATTGTCACTGACAGTGGTCACTGCAGGCCTATTCCTGTGTCAGGCTCCCTCAGTAAAACACAAGTTAATGTTAATGTCGTAGACTTGTAAAGCGCACAGCTACCCCAGCAATGGGGCGTCCCGGCGCTGTAGACCGCTGGGGAACCCGTCCTGGCTATCCCTGTGAGATGGTCCCTTTCTGGGTATCTCCAAGGTGAAACCAGGCATCACCAGCGTCTGTGGGGGGCCGTTGTAGAGATGAGGCAAGCTTAATACCCAGAGTTGCCGAGTGTGTTCCTGGTTAGAGTAGGTACCGAGGCGAGAATTATCGAGTCCGTTTTTGACCCTGGTCCACGACCCTGCCGCGTCGGGAATTGAACCCTGGTCCCTGGCCGATTCTCTGCTTACGGATCTTCCGCCTCTAACCAGTGAGCCACACCTCTCCGCGCACACACAAACACACACCCCTCCAATATTATTAGGTTTCAAGACCAATTTTACTTCCATAGGCACACAATTGAACTCTTAATTCTGCATTCATTCCCCCAATCGTTGTACTGGTTATGTGGGACAGGCCCACTTCTCCAAAAATCAAAGGATAATAGAAAGTAGCATATGTGGATGTTTGACAAGTTCCCAATTGTGGCCTCTGAACAAGTTCATTAAGCTTTCCAGTTCACTTTCGCTCTAGCAAAGTTCTTCAACCAGATATTTTTCCCTGTTTGGTGTGATCATTTTCAATCTAATGGATCCCAGCCAGTGGGGCAAAAGGTACGTATAATATTTCTCAGCGAGATTATTTTTTTAAATACTCACAACGTTTTTTTATCAAGCTTACCTTTTGCCATGATCATTGGCGTAGAAAGAGGAAGTTCCAACAGCAAATATTAACTGTTCCCTATAAAGTGACAATGAACAAGACAACAGTCCTTAAAATCTTCCCTATTACGCCTTCTTTCCCAGAATTGGATATCAATATGAGATATCCATTCACTACATCAAGTGTCATATAAATGCAAACCTTTTCCCTTTCTATCCCTACACTATCCTTCTCAATCCAAATAACTGGCTAACATGTCCACCACTCAAATTACTTTCATATTTCACTATACTAATTCAACACTAATCCTTTATGGGTTCTGGAGTAGCGCGATACTCGACGAAAAAGCGCTTCAACACTTTGTCAGGGGTAGTAAGCGCTATACAAATGCAATTACAATACAAAACATCTAAGGTATGAGATTGAGCAAACTTTGCCTTGTGAGTTATCTTCTACGGAAGGTGATCTGTGATCTTTTGACGAGGGTGATCTGTAATCTTTTGACTCTTAACTTGTGTCTGTAGCGGAGGCCTCAGAATCAGAACAATCAAGCACATGTTTAAACACCCCCCAAGAAGATACCACAATAACCTAAACTTTGTCATTAGTTGTAACTAAAAACATAGCCAGCTCCAAAGCAAAGCCCGTCCGGTTACTAATCAAACAGACAACATGAAACAGTACTGAGTGAAACGTACATTTTACCAAGTGAGCATCTAAAAATTCATTGATCATTGGATGTTAGTTAACCTCTGAATGTGAGCCCCCAGAAATAAAAAGGCTGGGTCTAAAGCTGCTTAAGTAGCTAGGATTTGTTAAAGAGCAGGAGTATTTTTCTGTACAGTATCAGAATACTATTGTAAAGTAGACTTTAACCTCGGAAGATTACCTAGGAGTCTATGGGAAACAAAAATAATTTGGTTTGTTAGCTTGTCAACATTGCCACACCAAAACTGGATGTAGCGGTCGGTCGTTCCCGAAAGCAACGCTGTCAGTTCGGAAAGATAGAAGGAAGCCATTTGGAAAATGGGGCCAAAAAGCAGAATTAAATAGACGTGAGGCATAAAACCCTGACCTGTGCAAGCCTTTTAAGTGCAATGGAATGTCTTCAGTATCGTAGCTTCTTGACTGAAATAGCAGGCAGAGGTGGAATAAGATCAGACTTATCAGAACTGGACTGATACAGCAATAAAGATACTTGGTTTCCAAGCTTGTCTGGAATAGATATACAGACCAGGAGGGAAAAGGTAATGCAAAGGGTGCCAGGTCTAGAACTGGAACAGCAGCTTTGTAATGAAAGATATAAGCTGCAATGTAAGGCTGTATCGGGAAATATGTAATGACTCAGAAGAGCAGTTTATAAGGATTTGCGATGCAATGAACCATAAATGGCGAACGGTCTAATAATCCCAGCGTGCCCAGCAGCCTTTAAGATTAGTCTTGCGCTCATGAAAGAACTGCTTTCATTACTACCAGTGTGTAGTAAAAGGGAAATGCTTTGAGGAAGAATGGCTACACCCCGCGTCCAGAGTCTATCTTGCCAGAAAGACCACGCTCCATAGGAATGCTTAATTTGTAAAAACATAAGTGCCAGCTTGCACCACACACTGCCCCTGCCATGCTGCCAATGATAGTAACAACACAACTACTAACCCTCACACGCCTACAAGTGTGACAGTTCAGACTATTTCAGGCTCCCACAGCTATAAGAATGGCTTGGGCGGCAGGTAATCAATTTTAATGTATATTGAATTAAATATTAACCGGTGTTGTGGTCATCTCTAAATTAGCCAGACAGCGCCACCTTGTGGCAGACTTTCACAAGACCCGGAGTAGACAGTTAAGTTTTGGTGCCGAGCACTGGAAACCACCGGCTCAAATTAAGCACTGTTCCATAGTTGCACTCAGCAGCATCTGAAACTCCTGTGAATTCCAGAGTACCTGCTCAATCAGCCGCTGGAAGGAACAAGACTCAGAAAAGCAACATGAGAACGACATGTAAGTAAAGTGTATTCCTTCGGAGGGGTCATCCTAAGTGTGCATGTCAGCAACATGGGTATTTTGAGACCAGGTGAAAGTGAAGAACGCTTCACTAGATAGTTTAAGTGGAGGCTTGAAAAGAAGTTGCAGTGGCACCCCAAACAGAAAATAAGAGAACTAAAATGACGCCTTATACCCCTGGGCCTGAAATGAAAATTCAGGGGAAATTGTGCTCCTACCTTCAAACCAGGCTCAGACTATGGGAGACTGAAACCAAGTGATGCATGTTCTGTAACTATTATACAACTGGACTGAACTTGATTTGAAGACAAAAATCGTGGGCAAAGTACACCTCTCAAATGCATTGAGCAAGTCCATGGGAAGATCCTCAAAACGTGGCTGTTGAATCTTTAGGCCTAGATCGCCCAAGGATCCTGCCATACTCCCCTCTTTCCGTGAGGTCTATCCCTCGAAATAATATAACAAAGGCTGGTGGCCATTTTGATGTATTTCAGAGGTTCACACTGTGTAGGTTGTGCACCGTGTATATTGTGAATGAGTTGTGCATAAGGTGTTTGGCTGTGCATCCGTGTCCACAGCTTAAGGTTGTCTGTGTTGTTTAGTATATTCAATCGGCACAATTACGTCAACAATGCAGTACTTAATTTGAGCCAGTGGGTATGGATGAAGAAATAGAGGAGGCCAACCAGTACTCTTTTTGGGGTACCAGGACTCAATTTTAGGTCTCGGCTAGCGAAGGCTGCGCTTGCGCAGTCTCGCTTGCGAGATTTAATGACTTGGAGAAGAGGGGCTTGAACCCGCCTCTCTTCTCTCCTCTTCTCCATTGTCTGGCCTCTTAAATGCTGGTCAGCCATTGGAGAAGAGGTTTGTCTCTCCAAACAAGCCCCGTCCTTTTCGGATTCGGGGGCGTATTTTTTCGATTCTTTCTCTCCTCTGGAATGTAAACATTCCAGCCAATGGCAAGAGGAGAGAAAAAGAAAAACACGCCCCCGAATCCGAAAACGCCACTGCGTTTCTCCGAGGCATTTCTGCTTGACCTCGGAGAAAGGCGGCGGTGTTCATGGCTCTCGCCAGGTAAGGCAACAGACACCGAGTTGGGTCAGTACCGCGAGGCTCGGGTAAGGGTCCCTGCCGGGGTCTCCGTTTTTTTTTTAACTTTAATCTGAACTCGGCAGCAATCGACTGCTTTTGATGTAGCTTTTTTTTGCAGTTCTATATTACACGAACTGGACCCCCTGCCCCCCGGAGCACGCATGGTAGCGGCGCCGCTGAAGGCCCAGCCTGCCTAGGAAGGGAGGCGCCGGTTTGGCGGGCACCTTAACAGCCCCCACTTACCCTTACCACAGGTCTCAGACGCTCACCGCACCAGGTAGCGAGGCCCCTATACCACCCACCGGAGGACAAGGCGTCTGGGGGGTGAAGTGTCTCGTTACCGGGGCTGCTGCACGTGCCGCCAACTCACCCCCAGGGATCGTGCGCTTCTTACCTAGGGGGGGCGTAGGGTGTTTGCCGTGTCGCCCCTCCGGTCTCCGTACTGCCGTAGCTCTGGTGCTCGCGGCTAACTGCGGGCGGCGGCTACTGCCGGTGCTGCTGCTCCACTCCCGTCCGGTTGCGTTAAAGGGTCACATGACCATCGGCGGCGGGGCCCCTTGTGCAGCAGCAGCTCCTCTCCCGCCGGGAGACAGGGCTGGCGGCGAGAGGCTGTGGCGGCAATCACCCCTCCCCCTCCTCTAGCGGCACCATCCCCGCCAGCAGCGCACTCACAACACATACCGCCTGCACTCAGCCCGTGTGGTGATCACACAAGGCGCCCTCTCAGCCGCGCTCACCGGTTGAAACCCCATACACGCCCTTCAGAATAGAAGACCTATTAAGCCACAGGCCCGAGCGTGAACTGTAATTAGAAAATACTATTAAAATGTAATTTACCATTTTGTTGTGGTATTTTTTTTTTTGTTTTAAATTTATTTTTTAGGTGGGCAATATTAGTTTATAGACTCCTGGGGAAACTTGATACCAGGTTGCACGTAGGAAATGGCTCCATGTTAGTCTCACGTATTCTTGATCGCACTGGTGTAACTTTTCTCTTTAACTTGGGTATTTATGTGTACGTTCAGTGGTGCGGTCTTCAACAACTTTATTCACTTTGAAAGCTTGTGATATATAGACTTTTTTTTTCCGCATCTGTTTTGCTCCCAGTGGTTGACGGGCACTAACCACGTGTTTCATTTTTTTTCTTATTTTTTTCTTTCATTTAACCGTTCTCCGGTTTCGTTATGTTGTGCTGGAAATTAAAAGTGCATTTTGCCTACTAAATGCTCAGACTTTAAGCGTGTCTTGACAACAAGGTCAGTCGGCCTTTTTGAAAGGAGAAAGGGCTTCTGTCGCAAACCAGATGAGCTGGAACTCTTTAGGCTAACATCCAGATGGGCGTTTGCGACGGCAAAGACATATTGGAGAACACTCGTAGTGAGTTCTTATAGTAGTTTTTTATGTTCTATTAGTAGTCAATCGGTATGGTTGCATAAAGATGCAGTACCAGAAGACCTGTCGAATTGGGGTACAATTTCATTTACATTACATTTTTTTGCAGTTCTATATTACACGAACTGGACCCAAAGGTATTGGGGCGCTTTGTATGCGCACCAACACACACAGATGTTCAAATTGTGTTCGGTGGGCACGAGGAAATTAAGGAATTTGCCCAGAATCACAGGATGTGGAGTCGACGCCCAGACGGCAACCTGCTCCAAAGTCGGCGGCTCTAGCCATCACGTCACAACTCCCACAAGAACGAAAGTGTTTTTTATATTCCGTACAACAACGGTATAGTTGTTGCTCATTTATCTGTGTGTCTGGATGACTGAATGAAATAGTTGCGCCTCTGACTGACAGTAACTAAACCATCGGCAGAAGCATGCTTTTGAAACATGCCCTGGGGGCAGCTTAAATGGGTCATCCTGTGTTGAGAAAAGACAGTTCCTTTTACCCTCTTTGCATCGCTAAGTGTCACCCTTCGGCGTCCAGAATGTGCCTTTGCTTGATGACTCTGGTCCCAACCAGACACCTACTGTGACGTCATTCACCGGGTGACCCCTATAAAGGAGGCCGATGGAAATTCTTTCTGCTCATGGAGCTGGCTTTCCTGTGCCCACGGGGTCTTCCCACATCGCCCCTTAATGGAGGGTACCTCAGTGAAATAAGGATGTTCAAGTTGCGAGTGAGAAGCAACGAGAGTGCAGGTCTCGGAGATGCGGGGAGGTGCCTGGAAGGGATGTGTAAGTGCTGTGACGGACCAAGAAAAACAACTGTGCCGGGTCTATTTGTTTCGGGAGCAGCCTGGCTAATGGAGATTACACACCTCGAGCTGCAGGAGATCCAATTAGCGAGTATGGAGCCAAGTGGAGTCATTCATTGAAGGTGTGAAGGGGCGTGGCCCATCGAACTGAGAAGGGGCTCGTTTATTTGTGTGTGGGTTGCTATATGTGAGTGGCTCTGTGTGGGTGGCTCTGTGTGTGGGTGGCTTTGTGTGTGTGGCTCTGTGTGTGGGTGCAAATGCAATAGGTCTCGCATTTGAGAGTGATTAAGCTATTGACATTGTAAATAACAATGCCGTTTCTTTAAATGTTTTAAAAACAAAAACATAAACAAAAATAATGTCATGAGCAATGCCAATAGCATTAACTTTAACAATGCCGAGACCATTGCATTGTAAATGCTTGTTAATCATCAGACTTTGACCCAGCAGAAGAGCACAAAAGTTGGAAGAGAAAGACACAGAGAACAGTGGTCTGAAAAAGAACCTGCAAGAGTGAGGTATAGGGAAGCAGGGTGGGTGTTGGCGGAAGAGACGTTATCAATACTGAACAGCCTTGGCATTCGGCAGCGGTGCTGGGGCGCTACTGGGAAGACATTGTTCCCCGGGCTTTCTTATTCTCCAGCCAATGAAGTGTTGCAGTTAGCGCTCTAGCGTCTGACGCTAGAGCGCGCAAGGTACTTGTGCGTACGCCACGACGGTGGCGTACGTGAGTATATAATAAAGGGGGCGCGCCTTCCGGGGCATTCACGCCGACACCTAAGCCGAGTGTGGTCTCCATCTGTTAGCGCGCATCCACTATGCCCCAAACCTGATAGTCTAACGCGCGACTTAACAATGGCGACGACGGCGGTCCGACCCACCGCGTGTAGAGGCACCTGCTGCTGAAGTTCGACACGCTCGCGGCAGACCCGCGACGAAGACCTGACGTCCCTCCGGACCGCATCCGGTCCGCTTCAGTGCTGCATGTAGCCGGAGACACCGCAGGCCTCCCTGCTCTACGGTGAGCTCCCTGTGTGCACCAATCACGCGACCCATAATCAGCGGATGAAAATACCCGTTTAAGTGGCCGGGCACCTGCCTCACATCGCCGTCCTCAACCGTGGCCCATGAAGTTTGGCCTCCTGCTCTGGTCTCTGCCACTCCTGCGTGTGCCCCACGTGCGTCCCCGGGCCCTCTCCTGCTCTAACACTCCACGACTTTCTTCACCAGCCGCCTAGCGCCACATCGCCCTCGTTGCACCATGGGGGATGGCGCCCGTCCAGCACCAGCCGTCCCATTTCACCCGCCAACCGGCGTCCTGCCGCCATTCAGCGAGACAGCTGACCCCGCCACAGCCGCCCCACGCTGGCAGACATGGATTAGCCGGCTCAACAATTATTTCATTGGGTCCCGAGAAACTGATGGCGCGGTGAAACGGTCGCTCCTGCTTCACTATGCAGGAGAAGAGGTCTACATGCTTTTCAAGCACCTCCCTAACACAGGGAATGCGGACAACTACGACGCGGCTGTCGCAGCACTCAATGCACATTTTGACCCCCAGATGAATCCGGATTTCGAACACTTTAAACTGCGACAAGCAAGGCAGAAAGAGGGGGAGTCGGTGGATGCCTTTCACGCCCGACTGAGGGTGCTAGCTGACACACACCTCGCAGGTGACAGGGCAAAAGAGGAGATCAGAGCGCAACTAATATGCGACATCCGAAGCAAGAAACTGCGGCGCCTCATCCTCCGCCAACCGAACATCCCGTTGGCTGACATCCTGGTGCTCGCACGGTCCCATGATCTGTCCGACGCCCGTGCGGAAGATATGGAGCAAGCACTCACGCAGAGCACAGGACCGGGAGTGCCCGTTTAGGTGGAACGAGCAGACGCTGTACGGACGCACGAGAAAGCACACCGACAGACAGCCAGAAGATCGTCTCAAGCCCAGTGTGGCTACTGCGGGTACGAAGAACACCCAGGGAAAACCTGCCCGGCGAAAGGGAGGACGTGCACAAATTGTGGCACCCCGAACCATTTTGCCTCTGTCTGCAGGAAGCGCTCCACGAGGAAAGACCACAGAGGGAAAAGGCCTGCAAGGAACATGGTGAGACAGTTCTCCCAGCTGTCCCTGTCCTCCCACGCTGACGCTGGACGCAGGCAAACCCAAGCCCTGCATGAAGACGACTACGAGTCTGATGATGAAGGGGAAACATATCTAGTCTCATTCACCAAAGCCCTCAAGAGCACGAGAAGGCCACAACCTCGGTGTGACATCATGGTGGCAGGATCAAGAGTGGACGCCGTGATTGACACTGGCGCGTCAGTCACCGTCATGGGAGTGCAGCAGTACAACCGCCTCAGGCCGAAGCCAGAACTCAAGACGTCGAAGGACCGAATATACGCCTACGGGAGTGACGTACCCCTACCTCTCGTGGGAAAGATGAAAGTGCCGGTGAGCACAGGAGAGGCGGAAGTGACAATCGACATACACATCATCAATCAAGAAGTGGACACGCTCCTAAGCGGACACGCTGCTGAGGACCTAGGGCTACTAGCGTTTCTCCGAAAGGTACAAGACACCCAAACGGCCAACCTACTGGACCAGTTTCCGGAGCTGTTCACCGGTCTAGGGAACATCAAACGCCCACCAGTCAAGCTCCACATTGATCACTCTGTTGCACCCATGGCGCTAAAACACAGACGAATTCCTTTCCACTTACGCCCACTGGTGGAAGAAGAACTCAAGAAACTGGAAGAACAAGGGGTCATAGAGACAGTCACCGGGCCAACCCCCTGGGTGTCCCCCATGGTAATCGCCGAGAAGCCCCGTCAACCAGCCAAAATCCGGGTGTGCATTGACATGAGGCTGCCCAACAAAGCCATCAAGAGGGAGAGGCACATCACACCCAGCATGGACGACATCATTGCCGATCTCAACGGGGCCCGTTGGTTCTCAAAGTTGGACCTAAATGCTGGCTATCACCAGCTGACACTGGCAAAGGAGAGTAGATACATCACCACATTCAGTACACATCTGGGGTTGCGAAGATATCGGCGACTCAATTTTGGGATCTCGTCCGCGGCAGAGATTTTCCAGAACACCATCCGTGACATCTTACAAGGCCTGCCCGGAGTCATGAATGTAAGTGATGATATACTGATCCATTCCACAACAGTAGACGAGCACTACCGGCGAGTCCGAGCCACGCTGACACGACTCAAAGAGTATGGGGTCACACTCCACAAGGACAAATGTCAGCTATTCCAGCAGCGTATTGAGTTCTTTGGCTACACGTTCACCAACAACGGCATCCAGGTAGACCCGAGGAAATCTCAGTGCATCAAGAACGCTCCCGCACCGGCCTCCGCCTCAGAGGTGCGCAGTTTTCTAGCGATGGCTACCTACTGCGGGCGGTTTATCCCGAACCTGGCAACGATTGCCGAACCGCTCAGGCACCTCACGAAGAACGACGTCCCGTGGCAGTGGGGACCTCGTGAAGACCAAGCGTTTCAAGCCATCAAAACTGCGCTCCTCGACCAGACCACACTGGTCTATTTCGACCCAGCAAGGAAGACCGAGCTGCTAGTTGATGCCAGCCCGGTAGGGCTCGGAGCGGTTCTCACCCAGGAACAGGAACCGGGGCGATGGGCGACACTGGCGTACGCGAGCAAAGCGCTCACAGCTACCGAGCAGAGGTATTCCCAGATTGAGAGGGAAGCACTGGCCATAAAGTGGGGCTGTCGACACTTCCACCTATATGTCTGTGGACACCCGTTCACAGTCGTGACAGACCACCAGCCGTTAGTGCCCCTCTTCAAAGGGACAGCGCCGCACTCCCCACCGCGAATAGAGCGATGGGCCATCGGACTACAACAATATCACATGGACATAACCTACCGACCGGGTGCCAAGAACCCAGCCGACTTCCTGTCTAGACATCCAGACAAAGAAGAGCACTACTGTACGGGAAGGGAAGAGGAAGACGATGCCGAAGCGCACCTCGACCTCCTGGCTGCATTGACCTGCCCCCAAGTGCTGACGCTCCAGGAAATCATGCGGGCAGCCGAGCAAGACACCGTGATGGCAAAGACCTGTGAGGCTCTCCAAAAGGGGTCGTGGACAAATTTCATACAATCAGCCAACACATGGACGGAGGACGAGAGGAAAGACCTGCAACAAATCTGGCGGGTACGGAACGAGCTCAGTGCGACCAGAGAGGGAATCATCTTGAGAGGGGCCAGGATCGTCATACCAACAACGCTACGCCACCAAGCCACGCTCCTCGCCCACAAAGGGCATCAGGGAACCGAGAAAATGAAGGCCCGGATGAGAGAGAAGATATGGTTCCCAGGGATGGACAACGTAGTGGAAGCCGTGGTGAGGAGCTGCCCATCGTGCCAGATGATGAGCGGACCCGAACCGCCAGCCCCTATCATGACTGAAGAACAAGGGAGACACCCCTGGGACAAAGTCAGCGTAGACTTTGGGAGTCTCCCAGACGGGAGAGTGACATTAGTAGTCATCGACAATTTCTCCAAGTATCCCCTGGTAGAAGCGCTACCATCCACGGCGTTCGCATTCGTAGAGCCAGCGCTAGAGAAAATGTTCAGTATGTTTGGACGCCCCTCAGAGCTGAAAAGCGACAACGGACCTCCGTTCCAAGGCCACGAGTTTCGAGAATTCCTCGCACGTCAAGGTATACGACACCGGCGGATCACCCCTCAATGGCCCCAAGCCAACGGCGAGGTTGGACGCTTTATGCGGACACTAAATAAAGTCCTACGGATAGCTAGCGCTGAACACCAGGACCCGGAGCGGGAGATCCAACGGTTCCTAGGCGAATATCGGAGCACACCCCACTGCTCCACCAAACAAGCCCCATGGGCCCTCATGCTCAAAGGGAACTGCCATGACGGCCTCCCCACGGCCCCAGGGTGGGCCCCTCCACCATTCGAGGAAGAACAAGCCCTACAACGGAGGACACATCGAAATCAGCAAGTGAGCCGGTTGCGGGGTAGTCGGGAACGTGCCCTCGGACCGGGAGACAATGTCCTTATACGAAACCGACGACCCGGAGGGAAGTTCAAACCACGGTATGAGCCTGGGAGCTGGATAGTGGAGCGAATGCATGGGACAATGGTAACAGCCAGACGAGGAACGGAGTCTGCCACGCGCAACATTTCGGGGTTCAAGCGGATCCCAGAGGCCACCGAACACCACCGTGGCCCCGCAGATGACGAGGAGGACGACACCCTGGTCCCGGCAACGGAACCCCAGTCACCCCAGGTCAGGCACGAGTCAGTACCCGGGCCGGAACACCCAAACCCCGGGGTCCGCGGAGCTGATGGTGGTCACCCCGCAGACTCCAACACCCGAGCGACCACCAGGTACGGACTCCGAGGAAACCCTCCACCAAGTAGCCGCCTCAGAGACTTTGCTTGCCAAGTAAGTGAGTGACTGTTGGTGTCCGACTCAGAGTTTCGTCATCCAAGTTAGAGAGGGATGTTGCAGTTAGCGCTCTAGCGTCTGACGCTAGAGCGCGCAAGGTACTTGTGTTGTGCGTACGCCACGACGGTGGCGTACGTGAGTATATAATAAAGGGGGCGCGCCTTCCGGGGCATTCGCGCCGACACCCAAGCCGAGTGTGGTCTCCATCTGTTAGCGCGCATCCACTAGGCCCCAAACCTGATAGTCTAACGCGCGACTTAACATGAAGCACTGGTTACACGGACTGCACGTTTCTGTGGACCCCATTGTGATCTGGCACCGGGACAGCGAGGCTGGCGGCAGTTCTCGCCTCGGTTACTATCTCCGCTCACTCCAGTCTGTGGCCCAGCAGCTTCAATATGGCGCATGCTTCTCGCAGTGGGAGCCGCCCAGCGATCGCTGCCATATCTAAACAACTCGTTTGTCAGTCATTACAGGGCCAGGCTGCTGGGAAGCGAGCACCAGGGCGACTGTCAGCACTCATTACTCTCCTCCGACGGATCAGTGGCAGCCGCTTCCCTGGGGGGCCCGGGACGCTGAACTGCAGTAAACGCGGGTCCCGGCCAGGCCTCCGAGGCCGCGGCCTTACTCCACACATGGAGCGATGTCCTATGGGGCGGGGAGAGGCCAACTGTCGAGGCACCGTCGGCAAGCGCACATCGCAGCACTGGCAATGGAAACCAGCAGAAGCAGTCATCCGAGCTGGGCGAGCCAACCATGGACAGGGGAAGCTGAGCCCACACCAAGCCGAGGGTCAGCTCTGGCTCCGAGAGCCCGTGCGCCCTCCGAACCTTGAGAGTATGAAGCGGGGTCTTCAAAACTCAGTGGGGTGATTGAACACGAAGAAGCAGTTCACCTTGGTATAGCATTAGTGGAGAAGTGCTTTTTAAAAGTGAGTGTTTAAACACGAACTGATAAACTTTCCTGCTTCTGCCATGGTAACAACGCTGTATTAGTGAACTAAAATGCAAGTCAGAGGTCATGGGTATCCTAACTGCGGCCTGGATTCTTAATCTAGATGGAACAACATTATATGCTATAAATAAAACGCAAGAGAGGATTTTGTCTAGCGCATAATGTGGTCATGCAGGGATGCCAGGAACGATCACAGGTTTCCCAGTTTCACACTGTGCAATTCAGTCACTAGATGGATACCTCTTTCTGAGATCAGAGGATAATGCATTGTCTTCAATTTTTGGAGGTTGAGATTAGAGCGTGGTTCACAGGCAGAATATTCGTATTATTGTTGGTAGTTTTACATAGTGCGAACCGTGTCCAATGACTAAAGGATGCCTCACACCTTTTTTTTGGCACAGGGAGATTTGCTGGAATCCACAGGATGCGAGCCAAGGCCAGGATACAAACCTGGTTCATTGCCTCGCGTGAAAACTCGGCTGGTTTTGGGCTAGAGGTTCCAAGACGACCTTGAGCTGAGCCGGAGGCAGGCATCCGGCTTGAGCCTGGCTCAAGCTTTCACCGGCTCACCCACCTCTTGTAGTAACAACTGTGCCCTTATGGTTGCCACCTGGTCATTTTTTACTTGCATGACCAGTGTTTTAATGTCCTGACAGGTACAAAAATTAGGAAAATCACCTAAAGCCGATATTTATTTCATACATTAAAGAGAAAATATGAAAAGAAAACACTTTAAATGTGTTATATACCTACCTGCCTTAATGATGCATGACTTGATAGCTAAGGTGAAGAAAGAAAGGCAGGCCATGTTAAAATGAAGACAGACGATTTTATTTAAAGTCCTACTTAAATGTCATGCCTGGGACTTTTTTTAAATGTTAAACCATGAGCAGATGTCCGGTATTTTTCTGTGGAAAGGTGGCAGCCCTATTTATAGATGCCACGTTGGCTCTACGCCCTACGGGTGAATCCAGAAGGACCCAGGCAGTGCTTCCTGTCCGAGAAGGGCACCTTATACGAGACTTGCCCACTACCCAACCCATGTTAAAAAGGTACTTTTGATACCTCTTTTGTATGATCTTTCCTTATTCCGCCATTATTTTGATGCAAGGGTCGTTTTTCTCTGCAAAAACTGTGCAATGCCTTCGCCCATAAAGGGTGTAAAGGGTGACGTCTTGGCAGGCCCTTCCTCTGTCTCACTTCCTCTTCAGCCAGGTTAGTAGTTCCCCTTGGTTTACCTCTGCAAATCAACAGACTACAACAAAAAAGTAAGGAACTTTTCGTTTTATTTGCCTGTGACATCTGGAGAGGTAAATCATGAACTTCTCTTGCCACCTGGTGGCACGCGTGTGTCACTGCAGGGCTACGTCGCAACTAAGTGATGAGGATACTTACAAAAGATTGTGAGTGACACCTCCTGAAACTCTAGCTAACTTCAGTGTCACTGCCATTCCAGTCCTGAGCACGTATTGGCACCATTTCACAGATACACAAAGGAATCAGTTACACTGATAAACAAGCATTGGCAAAGCCAATAGATCTCGGCAGTACCAGAGCTGTTGGTTTTGTGTATGTATTTTAGCCATGTTGTACAGCAGCATGGCTGAAAGTCATGGAAAAAATCGCTGTGACGTGGCCTTGCTTCTGTACATTAAAAACATCTTATTCACCTTTACCATATGTATATATGCCAACATTTTAAAAGTGAAAAGTGGAAGATTTTGAAAAGAAAAATCGGGGGAATGTAGTTTGCCAAATGGCATATATTGAAGCTAAGGCATTTTAGGCGGGAGACGGCTACAATAAGGCTTCAGAAATCGGAAGACACCGACCTGAGTTGCGTCTGTTGTAATGTATGCATATATTACCTCAAATGTGTCGCAAGTTATGTGTAATGAAAACTCGCCCTGGTTGAAGCTTCATATAGCATGTAAATTACCGACTTTAGACGTTGTGTGTAACGCGACAATAAGCACATTGGTAAGAATACTTCAGTCCTACTCAGTAGCAACTTGCTTTTATGCTCATCCAAAACTATCATATTTGCACATGTCTCCTTTTAGTTACTTCTAGTTGCGCTGCTCCTATACCAATCAGCCTAAAGCACAGCACCGTAAGCGCTGCGCCTATACCGATCAGCCCAAAGCAGAGCACATTAAGCGCTGCGCCTATACCGATCAGCCCAAAGCAGAGCACATTAAGCGCTGCGCCTATACCGATCAGCCCAAAGCAGAGCACCTTAAGTGCTGCACCTATACCGATCAGCCCAAAGCACAGCACTGTAAGCGCTGCGCCTATACCGATCAGCCCAAAGCAGAGCGCCTTAAGCGCTGCACCTATACCGATCAGCCCAAAGCAGAGTGCCTTAAGTGCTGCACCTATACCGATCAGCCCAAAGCACAGCACCTTAAGCGCTGCACCTATACCGATCAGCCCAAAGCACAGCACTGTAAGCGCTGCGCCTATACCGATCAGCCCAAAGCAGAGCACATTAAGCGCTGCGCCTATACCGATCAGCCCAAAGCAGAGCACCTTAAGTGCTGCACCTATACCGATCAGCCCAAAGCACAGCACTGTAAGCGCTGCGCCTATACCGATCAGCCCAAAGCAGAGCACATTAAGCGCTGCGCCTATACCGATCAGCCCAAAGCAGAGCACATTAAGCGCTGCGCCTATACCGATCAGCCCAAAGCAGAGCACATTAAGCGCTGCGCCTATACCGATCAGCCCAAAGCAGAGCACCTTAAGTGCTGCACCTATACCGATCAGCCCAAAGCACAGCACTGTAAGCGCTGCGCCTATACCGATCAGCCCAAAGCAGAGCGCCTTAAGCGCTGCACCTATACCGATCAGCCCAAAGCAGAGTGCCTTAAGTGCTGCACCTATACCGATCAGCCCAAAGCAGAGCGCCTTAAGCTGATATGCTTTCCAAATCTTCAGGCCGTTTCATGATCCAGTCTCCAAAATAATGCATGAGGCATGAGGATGGACCCAGAAAACATTCTGTTACTGTGGCTAAATCGCCCAGTCTCCCTGTGCCTAAAAACTGACTGTGACCCTGTGTAATGTGACTGGTGCTAATGTAAAGCGCTCTTTTGATTCAGGTTCACACAGTATACAAGTTGAAAAACAGAAACAAACTATATCAGAGGCAAATCTTGTCAAAACACAGAAGCTATTAACTGCTCCCTACAGCACATATATCAGTCACAATTGTTACTGAAACCCTTTTAAAAATATTTTTTAGCACTGTAGCCGCCTGGTATTAATTAAAATGTGGCCCCACTTTATGTTTGAAGTGCAAAACACCATAATGGTGGCGGAGTTTCCTCAGGCTGCACCCTGGAAACGATTAGCCATCCACCCGGCACACCATAAGTGAGGGCTGTCTTTTGGCCACAGTGCTGCTACCCAGCCTTTAAACCATGAGTGAATAATGGCTGCAGGGCATTGAAGCCAGAGAGCTCACTCAAAGACAGTAGGATGGGGCTGGTGTCATGGGCACCTGCAGCGTCAGTCGAGTGCAACCAGTTAATCTTCTCCTCAAGACTACTCAACACCCCAGCCACCCACCGGCATAACCAAACTTGAGGGGGCCGCCCTGCAAGGTACATGGAGGGTCCCCCTCTGGACTCAATCTGGAGCTCTGC
This sequence comes from Triturus cristatus, assembly GCF_964204655.1. NCBI lineage: Eukaryota > Metazoa > Chordata > Amphibia > Caudata > Salamandridae > Triturus > Triturus cristatus. The sequence continues at coordinate 306,036,463 of NC_140585.1, read as the reverse complement.
GGTCAGAGTACTGTGCTGAGGGGGCCCCCTGGAGCTTGGGGTGCTGTGCAGCCTATGTTACACCACTGCCTAAGCAGCCAGCAAGCAGCGCAGCGTCGTCCGCATGGCCGGATTAACACCTATAGAGCCCCTAAGCACTTAAAAGATTTTGGTGCCCCATATAGATCTAACTCAAAATATAAACCATTATAAACCATAAAATAAAGTTAAATTTTTTTAAATGAAACAAAATTTACAGTAAGAGGGAAAATCATGTTTTTTTTTTGTATACTTCCACTTTATTTATAGATTCAGCTGCACCATTTGCAGTTTTGCACCGTATGGTCCATGGTAAATCCGGCAATGGAAAAATTCTGTGGTGCCCCCCTTCACTGGAGTCCTAAGTACGTGCTTATTTTGCTTAATGGTTAATCCAGCACTAGTACTCCAGGATATGGTTGTGAGGGTAGGGGAGAAGCTGCACTGGAATGCCAAACGTTCCTGGACAGTGTAGAGAGAAAACACAAGTTATGCAATGCTCTGTTGCCTGGGGCTGTAACCCTAGAACCTGTGAGACAGTGAGTGAACCTCAGTTCAGATCCGATGCTGAGACTAAACTCTGGTTTCCCAGCTCCAAAGTTGGTAGCTGTGACCATTATGACACATCCTCTCTTGCAGTGCCCAAGAAAAGGAGTACGGCGTGTAAGATTCCAACCTGTGGTTGGATTCTTTGCTTTTACTTGGTATTATTTATTTGTGGCAGTTTTGTTTTATCATCATTTTATTGAAGATCGGTCTTTGCCATCTAGTATTTCAGCCTAAGTATACATTAATCACAGTGGTAAAGTGTAAAGGGGTCAGTATAGTCATATAAGCATTGGTCTTGATGTACTCTGTTTAGCATTATGCTTTCAACAACCATTGTCAAATGAACACTATGTTGATGCAATACCAACCAAAACAAACAGAGTCCATGTTTCTTTGGAGACATTTGGAAGAAAATCCATGTTTTCCCGTCTGCGTCTTGCTCAACAGTTGCAAGCGGTCTTGAATTCAATCGTACAGCAATTCTTTGGTTGTTTTTTCCCACTCTCTTCAACTCTGTTTACTAGTGGTGTGCAGCGCCGCGAGCTGAGCTCTGCTATTTAGTGCTGATCACTTGACCAAAGACATTGAGCTTTACCACCAACCTCCGTGCTTTGTCATCTTTACAAGGAGTGCTCTCACCATGCATACTGCGTTTTAATTCGTAATGGTAACGAGACCAACTGTAATAATAAGTCCTCATTAATAATAATTTATATGGAATTTACACTTCACATCACCTCTGCACTTTTTTAATTTTTTTTTTTTTTTTTTTAAATAATATGGTGTGCACACTGCCGGGAGGTTTGGGAGCACTTCACATGAGCAACAGTTACATTGCAGAATGTCACAATCATATTTTTAGGCACAGGGAGATTAGGTGATCTGCCCAGAATCACATGCTCGCCCAGTTTCAAAGTCGACAGCCCCGACTGTAACGCCACTTCCTCGCCGACATAATAGGATTAGAGAAATAAAGGAGTCGCTAAACAATACCGTAATAAGGCTGCTGCATATGTTTAGAAGTAGCTGGTCACTGCTTTTGGGCAGGGATAAACCCTGGAAGAGCCATTACCTATGCCTGCCATGGGCAAATGGGGACTACGTATAATAGAGTGACACTGGAGCAAGGAAATCGGAAGACAATGGGCGGGCTGAAGACCACAAAGCAGATACAGCATGTCTCTTCGAAACAGCACATGCGCTGTCTACAGCTGAGACCTACAAATGATTACCCATCAATTCTTGGTTGGTGTCTATCAGGATGTCAAATCATCAAAATGGTAAGGGTGTGACATTACACAGCCTTTTACAGCTAGTGATATGTCAGGTTCGGACCTTTGTCCCAACCTTAGTGGCTCGAAAGCTTTCTATTTGTTTTGAGAGAATAAAGGAAGGGCACTGAATGGATGCAACAAAAAGCAAGAGGGGCGTGACCTCTCTGTTTCCCTTCTGCAAATCTCACTTACATTAATTTCTCTTGAAACCAGGGGTAGGCAAGGGTGGTACCAGAGGGCTAGCCAATGGCAGCTTTCACTAAATGATGTCATTCAGAGCGGTGATGCAGAAAAACACCAGCAGCTCTGCTTCCGTGGACAATGGAAACTTTGGAGATGGTTGATTTTTAAGCTGAGAGTCTCTGAAATGTGCCTTTTAGAGGGATGTGAAAGGTTAGCCAAGATTCCAAGGACAATCATATGAAGGTTCTGAAATCCAGCAGAATATTGCTGTTTATCATATTAGGCAAACCTCACCCAGACATTGCCTGAAGGTTCCAAAATTCGCTAGTGTCCAACTAGGACATGGCACCTGCAGAGAAGACTAGCCTCTGCCTGACTGATGCACACCCTCGAATAAAGAATGCATGGAAACAGGGGTGAAGTCCCTGTAAGCCTAGAGGAGCTGCTGTGCAGAAGAAGAAGCCAGCCAGACAGAGCCCATACGTCTTTGACCGAGGTAAAAAGATATATTTCTGGAGAGATAGTGTGTACCCAAGGATGCCCTTTCAACTAGGCTAAATTCTTCTGTGTATTTGAAGGTGCGAGTCAATGAACGTTTAAGGCTAAAAGGTACAACTTCCATGTTCCATGAAGCATATAGATTTACAGGGTTCACCCTAAGACGTGTCCCTACCAGGCATAGCCTCTGAGAATGGCTCCAAAAGACTGTAAATACTACATAAGTGATCAGTAAAAGGGTTTGCAAACGAGTGGGCTGAGGGAATAATAAAGATAGTTGCGAGAAAGGTGCAGACTCTGTTTGTCCTCAACCAGGTATCTCCTATGGAAATAAATGACTTCAGGTAGGAAATTGTTTGTTGTTAGTGCCTTAATGCCTGCCGTGTATTTTCACCTTACGTGACTATGAAAGTGGTTTGACTTCATGTGAGGTTTAAAAGAAGTGGAATGGAAATATAAATAAGTCACTGTGTCGCACTGAAAAGCAGACGTATGATGATCACATCACAGTCATTATCTATGTATATTAACCCTTGTTAATATCTCTAGACTGTGGATAGTGTGGCTTTGGACAGTGGCGGCTGGCACGTATATGCACAGGTAAGGCGGGCAGGCGTGCGACTAAGTAGTGGGTGAGTGGATGAGTGCATGCAGGCAAGGCGAGTGGCAAAGTCCCTTACCTTGCCTGCTGCAAGTCCAACATCCTCCTTGGTCCCTCCTCTGTCGGCTCCGGGGGCTCCAGCCTCCAGTAAATTCCACTAACCAATCCTGAAGCTACTCTCACCAGCATAAGAGCAGTGCCAGGATTGGATGGAGTGTCCTCGCTGGACGCTCCTTCTGACCCTTTAGACCTCTGCTTGGTCACCACCCAGCTGTCTAAGACAGCTGAGTGGAGAGCTTTAAAGTGCGCATGTCACTTTGGCCAGCCAAAACGTGTTTTGTCTGCCAAATCGGGAACATTCAAACTTTTTTTGAGACTGAGGTTCCTGGTACATCCCAGTTAATCTGACCCAGACTGCGATGTTAATAGTCAAACGCTGTGGGATCTGCGGACAAACATCATGTATCCACACTGAGTGACCTGGCATAAGGCCTCTCACGGCCATTGAAGCTGCCAGGCCACATGCAAGATGCCACAGGTCCTTCTTGCTACATAGCTATCCCGGTAAGATTTTATATGTCTATCCTTTGAAGTGACAGTCTCAAGCCTTTTGATTTCTCTCAGTTGTCGTTTCCAATTGCTTTTATAGTGTGACTTCTGAACTGCTTCCAACCCCCAGTGCACAACAGATCGAGAACTGTTTCCCCAAACCAGTGGACGGCATTAGCTGCTGCTGATGCTCTAGGCATGCACCAATCCCACTGCTCAAACTGCAATCAATAATATGCACACACGTGCAAACTCCTGGCTCTTTTTAGATTGCTACGAGTGCAAACAGGCTCATCCACGCAACCCCGAACATGTTACAATGCGAGAACTGTAAGATTAAAGAGTAAACTGTTCCACTTTGTTATTCAGATATGCAAGTTATAAAGGCAGAAGACAGCGGGTCTAATGTTCTCCCTTCTATTATTCTGTAGGGCAAACTATACAGCTGCACTGACAGTTCCAAGATTACCGAAGCGGACTGCAAGTAAGTCTTGTTCCACAAACTCAAAAAGAACATTATACCATGGAAGGGTTCCGTATAAATCTTGCATTTTGTTCTAGGTTCCCCCACTTGACACTTTTGGTGATCTTGAGCACTTCCCTAGACAAGTATATACATTCAAGTTGAAGGTATATGGAAATAAGGCACAGATACCCAGGTTGTCAACAGTTAATACCGGGCCTCTCAAACAAATGATTCATGTGACTGAGATTTATGTTTGTTTGACTCAAGCAACAGTTTGATCATTTGCTCAGGTTTGTCATTTTCACCAGGAATTTGAAGATTTAGTATATACTAAAGTTACTGCCTTACAACGCCTAGGATGAGGGCATTCTCCGTTCTTATGTAGCTTCTTGTAAAAACAGTAAAGACGGTGAAGAATGGGACTGTTCGCCATAAGATCGGTTTTTAAAAGACAAAACCTTCTATCAGTAAAAGTTTTATTCTGAAAACAGGAATAGTCACAATTTACTCCCACCTGAGCACCACTTGATAATCACAACTGCCCTATGCAATCATTACTTAATCACTGATGACTTTTCTAATTGTTTTGGTGCTATAATAAGGAAATACTACAAATATGATGCAAACTAGTGATGATAAATGAGGACAAAGACTGAACCACTGCCAGGTACTAGTTAGATAAAAAGGATTGAACAGCCTTCCTGAAACCCACTGAGGTAGATAGGTGTTGTATAGTCGATGTCATAGGGTTGAACTATGTGAGGCCCACGCCGAAAATTGGCGACTCTCCCTACTTTTGCACAGAAAAGCTCCTTTTACGTCATCTAGTTGGATTATCCAACTACAAATGATCTGCAGATCTTCGCTGTAGTACCCGTATGACAGACTCTTTTATTGAAAGAGTTTAAAGGACCTGCTGCAAATGTATCAGTTTCTTGCTAGAGGTCATCATAATGCAATGTTGTACTAATTCTGAATTTCCAATTGTTGTCAAAAACTATGTGGAGATAGTTCTTCTATTGCGTCTTTTATTTCTTCCTCAGAGCCCCTCAATTTTGCACAAGTATGAGCGCCATCTTTGAATTGATGTGTTGTCATGGTATGATGGCAGAGACTTCAAAACATTACGTTCCTTATCTGAGTGTTCCGGAAGACCTGATTCAGATGCACACAGCATTTTGCACCCAAATTGAGAGTACACGTTGTTCACAAATATCACACATCCAAAATGTTCCTTTACATGTTGCCAGGCAATACATCAATTTTTTTTTTTTTTTACTTTATCACACCTAAAATAGCCATCATTTCAAAGCAAACCAATAGGCACATTAATTTCCTCCTATTTTGCTGTTAAATCTCACTCTTGAGTGAGCCCAAAAATGTGGAATGTCTGCAGTCGTGTTGGAATGCTAAGCCTGGGTGTGCATTGTCTGGGATAATTCAATGAATGATATCTGGTGGAGAGGGGTAAGAAAAGTCAGCAGACACTGATAGCTGTCATACCGTGCAGTTTATCACTCATTTGAGTCATTGCTCTCTTCTTCTATCATCCCTCCCATCCCCACAACCACAGAGGGAATTTCATCACCTACAAAGATGGCGACGTCACCCACCCCATCATCCAACCCCGCAGCTGGGAGAACAGCAAGTTTGACTTTGACAACGTTCTCACAGCTATGATGGCGCTCTTCACTGTCTCTACGTTTGAGGGCTGGCCTGAGTAAGTACAGCGCGCTGCATGCCCAGTACACGTGAATTCCATCATAGGTGGCGGATGCACACAGTCAGCAGACAGCTGTTTGGATGAGAGCTCCAGATGAGATTAGTAGGTCTGCATTTACAGAAGCAATTGAGAAATGAAAACGAGAGCCGACTGTAATCGCCTCCCTCCAAGTATCCTTCGTATACAAAGTCTGACAGTCCAGTATGTCTTTCATTTCGATTGCATGTTCAGATGTTAAACAAAAGAGGGAGTTTGGTTCACAGAACATACTACATCTTAAGCCACATACAGCACACACCTCTGCCCAAGATTGGTCATTTTATCCAGTATACAAAAGAGAATGTCTTTAAAAAAAAACTGTTTCACTATGGTGTTTGACCACATGGAGGAAATATGATAAAAAAATTAGAAAGGAAAAAAAATCCTTTATACTTTTTATTACATGTATGTATCCTGTGGTGAAAAGTCCTGCAAACTAGTTCAGTGCTTAATTTGTAAAAATAAAAAAGTAAAAAGTGCCAGGGCCCTTCGTCACAAGGCCACTCCTGCTTGCACTGCCCATCGACGCTGTCAATTCAGCCAATTACAGTAACACCAAAACTACTAACCATCACGTGTGACAATTCTGACTATTATAGCCCCCCAAACCTATGGGAATGGCTTTGGCGGCAGGCATTAGTCATTTTAATACACATTGAATTAGTGAACAACTGTTTCCCAATTAGACAAACAGCGTCACCATGTATCAGACTAGCATACGTGCCGGTGTTGGCATTTAAGTGTCGGTGCCGAGCACCGGAAACCGCCGGCTCAAATTAAGCACTAAGCTGCATATGCTTTGCACTAAATCCAGTTGCGGTACTTAGGTTTTTGCATATTGGTCCATTTCTCCCTAGTGGAAATAGCGAGACAAATTAGAGAAATTACATAAAATAGCATCCAAAAGCAATACAAATAAGTAAATGCCAATAACCTATCACTATAATCAACATAGAGGTGTGGCTAAATTATAATCTGCGCAGAACCAATATCAAAGTAGCAATCAAAATTTATGGTTTTGCTCTAGGGAACAAAAGGAAACGGCCACCCACGTACCAGTAATCCTATGTGACTTGAAAGTCCACATTGGATAAACACTAAACACAATATTGTTCCCGAGCAAGTTGACAGATTAAATGTTCCAAGTCATATCACATCAATTTAGTCAGTCCCAAAAAAAAAAAAATCTTTCAGAATTCCAGTATTTCTTAAGTTATAAACTTCTTTATTACCTTGTAATCACATCTGTCGATATATAGATCACCACTTCTTGATGATGAGAAATAAACGGCATCACCAAATGTAGCCAATAGCCAACACGTGTTTAGTCTCGGGATAGATCACCTGATGACTTCCTTAGGGCTACAACAAAAGATATAAACACGTATTCAGAAAATATACAGCCCATTCAATAAGCTAAGCCACCAATCAAAATTAAGTTCTTTTTTAAAAGAAAGGAAGGCATATATATATATAAGGGCTGTAAGGTGAGCAAGATATCTAGAAAAGCCAGAAGAATTAGATCACCACAATTTCACCCAGTGATTTACTACTAAAATATGTGATACGAAAAAAAAGGAAAAGAAAGAACCTGCACCAAAAAGCAGCAGATTTACGTAGTCACAGAGAAAGGATTTAAATCCACATGAGAGCAGGTGTGCCACATAAGTAATTCCCATTGGGAATTAACGGTTCATTTGATCATTGGCACTCTCCTAGTCTGAATAGTATCAGAGAGTATAAAAACACCACTCACCAAGCGAGATATCAATAGCTAAATACACCACATTCCAGGTAAAACCTGTGTGTGGTCCCAACTATCAGTAATCTAGAGGAAGAGAAGCAAAAGATAATTAACCTTTTATTAATAGACCCAAATGCGCATACTATCATCTGTCCTTCCTATAAGCATTTTATGCCGGTGGCGCTCATTTGAAACAATGGACCATAATCCCTCAGTTCTAAGTGAATAATGTTTGAAAGAAAGTAGGGAATATTTACCTAAACTCATATATAAGTTTCGTTTCAGCTATATAGTATGTCCTTCAGTCTTCTAATAGGTTGTAAAGTTAAAATCTAAGTAAAAAGACAACAAATATAAGAAGAAACAGGAGCACAATTAAACAAGCTCCAAGATCATTAATTCTTCAGGATACATTACAATGATTGAAGTCATGACGATTCCATATCGTAATTATCAGACCAAAGCAATTATCTCAGATCACTCATTCCTAAGCGTCTGAGTAAAGCACATCTGTATCTTTAGATAAATATACAGAGATTATCCAAAGTTAAGATTGTTATTGAGATGATATTTTATAAGAATTACCTCAGTCGGACGATCAGTCTTGTCCAGACAGTTAAAATAGAATTCTAAAATGCACTGAGGATATATAAATTATAACTCCTCAGAAAATATATTGAACAAAATTATTGCCCTATATCCGGTCTATATTTTCTCATTACTATTCATGATTTTAGTGTCGCTCTAAACAGTAAAAAATATAGCAATCGGGACAACATTTAGGGCCTCATGTAGGTAAATAAATTTTACCGTTTCTTAAATACCGAGCCGTACCGAATCGGTAAAGTAGAATCGGTAAGTCATATGTAGGTAAAAATTCGGTAACAGTTACCGATTCGGTAACATTCGGTAATCACGAATCGGAATTCACCGACTCGGTAAATACCGAGGTGGTATTTACCGAATCGGTAAATACCGAGGTGGTATTTACCGAATCGGTAAATACCGAGGTGGTGTTTACCGAATCTGAAAATACCGAGGATACTACCACCTTCCCTTCACTAAGAAGCTAACATTATCATTATGCTAATAGAAGGTATCTTAGGCTTGAATAGGGGACCCCATACCTCAAAGATCAGCTCAGGGAAATCACATCACAGGAGCATCAGGAGTCGTCTCGCAGGAAGGCTCGTCTTCGGTCTGAATCATACACATGATGTCTGTGATATTAAAAGCACCAACTTTCAGGTATTTGCAGCTGCGCGTGTGTCATGGCTAAACAGTGGGTCGATCAACCTAGAGTGGAAAACATGCATTGTGTAATATTCCAGACTGTTTGTCACACCATGTACAGACCAAGGTCGCTGCGCAGAGCTTGGGATGGAACAACAGATTGCTCTCGTGTGAAGCAAGTCTCGAGTCAGCAGTTTATTTAAGAAATAACATGTAAACGCAGTGTCGTGTGCAACGACCAAAAGATGGCTTTCTAACATGTAACGTGGTTATGCTAACTTAACAATGTATGTACGTATTCAGGGAGAACTCACTACACGCCCCCTTGATCGAAGCACTATTCAATAGGCAAGAAAAGAGAGAACGCAGAGTTCAGTTTCGTCAGAGCAGAACAAGGCGTGACCAATGCTGCGCCAAAGTCCGAAACTACAAAAAATAGCAGCATAGAATTCTAACAAAGAAATGCAAGTATCTAAAAAAACTCAAAACGACCATCAGGAAGAGAAAAATGAGAAATTGAAGAAATAAATGTTGCGCCAGGGTGCTGTCCAGTGGCACAGGCGCAATGGACGACAGTCCAGTTAATCCATGAATGTATAGGCAGCATATGTGGCCACTGCTTCCAACAAAAAATCGTTTGCAGGGCCACTGAAAGTCTCAGCCATCCAATTTAGTAAAGAAAAGGAACATACGTGTTCTCCAACCATCGGAGCCTCTAGCACAATCAGAGGGCACCCGGAATGTTCCTCCAAATAGCTCATAGCCAAGAAGTCGTTGGCGGCCGCTGAGATGTCCCAATTACCCAGGATACCATGCGCCGCACCACAGGCCATGATCCGGACACCAGAACAGGCCAACTCGTGAGACACTAAGGGCCTCATCAGTCGATCGAAATCCGGCACCGGAGACACCATGTTGGTCAAGCACAAATCCAGAGGCCATTCAAAGGGACAATCCAGGCAGTGAAATACAGGTTGTACGCAGGTGAAGTAGGAATACCTGAAGGATAATCCATAAGCCAGGCTCAAAGTCGCCAATGGCAAAGTACCATAAAAGTCAAGCATCCTATCACGAAGAAGATGCAGACGGGACAGGTGCTCGTGTGGCACAGAAGGAGCAGCCATTCCGGAGTATACAAAGGAAAAGCAGCACACCTGCCACTAGCGCCAGAAGCAGCGGGACACCTCCAAAGATGCTCGAGAAAAGTGAATGAAGAAATGCCGGAATCACACCAAAAATAGTTGGGAAAGAGGTCACGAGACCCGAGCCCACAAGTTTAAAAAAATGAGCCAGGCCGGTCGTGGACGAGGCATTGAATATAGTATGGATCAAAGAGCCGAAATGCAGGGGGAGGTCAGTATTCAGAAGCGCCTGTACCTCAGTGCGCGAATTAGCAACGTGAAGGACAAATGTTTCACGAGAGGAAGTCAAAGGCACCTCTTTTTGGGACAATAGCGCTCTTATTCTGCACAACTTGTTGAACTCTGCTTTCAAGGTTGGAATCGAAGGCCAGATGGAAACAACCAGCCGGCCATGCGGGGGTGGAAAAAGAACATTATTGCAGCAGACAACTTTCTGTCTGTAGATGCGTTCCTCCCGTCGCCAAACCCTCAGTCCTGCTGCCCGTAGACGTAGGCGCCTTGCAACGACATACATAGCGGCCATGTTGTCCACGCTGTTGCATTTTGGGATTGCTTATATGCACTGTTGATGGTTACCACCTGCTTTCAATCCGTGTTAATTACCGACTCTTATTTACCGATTTTCTTGGATTTCTTAATTACCGAGTGCTCCTACATGTCATTTTAATTTTTACCACTTCATATTTACCACTTCATATTTACCGATTCGTTAAGTATGTATTCGGTAAATCTGATTCGGTATTTTAGAATTCGGTAAATTTGATTCGGTATTTACCGCCTCATATTTACCGAAAAGTCGTTTTTGGACTCCTACATCTCACTTGTCTGAATACCGGTCGGTAACGGCATATTTACCGAAAATCGGCCGTTACCGACCGGTATTTGGCTACCTACATGAGGCCCTTAAAGAGCATACTCCTATGGTAATAATCATATAGAGCATTTATCAAAATGTAATCTATGCCCTGATAAGCATAAGTAGTCAGTAATTGTACAGATCCTATATCCTAACACATTCTGTGTCCCGATAAGACCAAAATCATTACTTACAAGTTATTACCACTTGCTAGTACACACGCTACATTCAGTTCTAACGATGTATTACTTTATTCAAAGGTCCTCGCATTATCTAACTATTCTTACCTAATCAGGGAGAGTACTCCCGCCATCATCTTTGTCCCGTAGATAAGTGCAACCGGGCATGTTAAAATCTCACATTTATATATTGAGCGGAATCCCGCTTAAGCTTTGCATAGTTAATGAAAGCGGACTATAAAAAGGTACTTCCGGGAAAAGAGTAGCCGCCATATTAAGATGGTTAGTTCTAGTAATTCTGGTAATCACTTGTAAGTAATGATTTTGGTCTTATCGGAAACCCACCGGCTATGCAGCGTTCTCCTGACCGCCGCAACAGCAGTCTGGCCGTAGGACTGCCAAACTTGTAATCGGGTCCTAAGTGCAAGGCTCAGGGTAAAAAATACTGCTGGTCAAGAATAAGCAACTACTGGATGAAGGTTTAGCACTGGATATATGATTTAATTAGTAGCGAGGAATTGTTGAATATAAAGCTTGTGCTCATTTTGAATATTGTTTAATGTGTGGCAAAGTAGATGACCAGTGGGGCTACAGGGCTACTTGAAAAAATCACTTTCCATATGTCTTAAGTTAAATGGGAATACGTCTGAAAAGTGCGCTATCTTTGTACAAAGACGCTGGCATTTTGCAGCAACGGAAGACCAAATTAATCATTAGGAGTAGCTAAATTATGCGACAAAGAAATACTAATTATGTAGCATTTTTATGTCTCTATTTTAACGTACAATGACACATAATTGAAACCCACACTATATACAGTGGGATACTTTATGATAAAGAAAATATAAACATCCAGCCTATTCTATTCAAAATGTTGCTCACCAACCATTAATTATTTTATCTTGTATGGAACCACACATCCTTTATCTACCACTCTCCTTTTAACTTTCAACAGTAATACAGTTGATAAAAATGTACCCTCTGTTCGCAGGAGAGGAATATTAAAATAACAGCCTTGCAGAACAACACGGACAATAGCAGACATGTACCATATAATTGCTGCTTTGAGAAGAGTACCTAAAACGCAAGATAAATTTGCACAAATGTAAAAACATTTTCTTACAAGTAGGAGTCATTCCTTTAGGCCAGTGTAAATTACATTTGAATTTTGAATGGTTACTACTCGTTGTCAAAATGGTCACATCTTTGGTAAATTTATATTACCTTAATACCGTAATCAATAGTTTAAGTTACCACTAAATTTACAAACCATTCCAACCCATGTGACATTTTCAGTAAGTTTGTGTCCGCTTGAACTATGTAAACTAGTTGACAAAGGCCCCATAATTCCTTATCCTAAGTGTTAATAAGTCCAAGGACAATGCTTTTGGTATTCACGCAAGGCTACACCATATATTTAATTCACTTATTTTCAGGTGTTTAGTCATAAGGCACTTACATAATTACTCACATTTGATTTTAGACTCTTGTTTTCATACAGCAGAGTATAAACAGCTTTGCAAATCATATTGTTATCCCATTAGGACAAATTCCATTTGCCAGTCTCAGTATCCAAGTTTTGTCCATACATGTGAATAGACTGTAAAAATTGATGCAAGTAACTTTTGAAAACACCAGCTTGGCTATGCTAGTCTTGACCAAATCTAGCCACACCCATAGAAGTCCATCCATCCGCAAGCAATACCAGGGTATGGCTAGAAGGTCTGGACCACCAGTCTGTCCTGTACCCACATCAAACTCTCATGAGAAAGCTGAAATCAAGAAAAACTCAAGTGCTTTCAGGTTAGAAAGATACATTTTTCTATTCCTACATCACTGGGTGAGGAGGTCACTGGCCCACGCAATTCTCCTGCTAAACTTCTCTAGCTCTGTGCAGTAGTACACACAGCTGTTTTTTGGAACAGGACCATATTACTGTCTGATAGATGTACCCCATCTCTTGTAATCAAATGCACTATCGCTCAAATGACCCAGCCGTAACGCGTAATTTTCATGTGTGTACACTTGCAGTGCCTTCTATTACTTGGTGAGCACCCTAAAACCCTGCTGATCCCCCATTAGCAGTACAGGCTATCTTTGCGTAGCCAGACCCGCCAGCGGCCCACAAAGCAGCTCTGGACAGCACCAGGCGATCTATCTTCAAGATACCTGGTATTACCAGTTGCAGCGGTTCTGCAAATGCACGGTAGTGTTTTCTTTTGTATGCATCATAGCATGTCACCTCACATAAAACCATGCCTTGTCCTAAGGGTGGGTCTTGCAGTGTCATAACCAGCACCCAACTCTTCTTTGTCTTCTGCCCTTCATGTCATTGGAAACACCAAGTTAGCAAACCTATGAGGTTACTAACCTGAGTGTCAAGACTCTGTCATGCCTTATTGAAGGCTTCCAAAGCCCTAGATATTTAGTATTCCTGTACGTCTCTCTGTGCTCACTGTGCCCCTTGTGTTGGGTGAGTGATCACCTGTGCACCCATTGAAGACGTACAACATCCAGCTACCCTGTGTGCCCACCGCTTGGGCACCACATTTAGTTTTTTTAGTAAGATGTGATAATGATGACGTTTTCCCCAACATGGAAAAATTGGTAAAAACAGCGCCGTCAGACCCTGGCTAATAAAGAGGAGTAGGGCCGGAGAAATGAAAGCCCCTCCGCCCCAAATTGCGATTTTGTGTCTTAATCCGTGTGAGTCAACAGCCCTCCTCAAAGTTGTGGTACCCTTCCTAAGGAGCTCCACTTGATGCCGTAATTGTAAGTTGGAAGGACATATGACTGAACTAAACTACAGGAACGTTTGTGGGGTTGAGCTTTGCTCCTGCCCACAGGAGGCATGCAACTCATGGGCTGTGTTATGGCTTTCCTGTCAGATCTACAAATCTATGGCATCTACTCATTTGCTCACTAGTCCCAAAATTAAGTTCTGATGGAATGATGTGAGACCAAAATGGCATTTGTGACCCCCATGTGTTAACAGGGCCTAAACTACTCTGTACCATATAGAAAATGAAGACGTGCCCTACTGTACCATGTAGGAAGCGTGTGGCACAACAAACGGATATCCTTGGGATAACATATGAACTATTGAGTTCGTTTTGCTTTCTGCTTGCTAATTCCAGGACTTGACTATTATCATTAACCAGACTGAAAAGGCTGATTTGATTACAGGTTGTCACTTGCCCTAAGCGTTCCCACACTAGCTAGGAAAACTGGTTGAGCCTCTTGCTTAGCCTGAAAAAGAAATAATGAAGCCTTTGGCACAGTCTGGTTCGTCAAGTTACAGATATAGACAAAGGACTCACAAAACACCTTGTATATATGCTTAAGAAATCTGTAGAATTTGCGTCAACCACAGGGTTTGGTAAAAGCTCAAAAAGCACGTCCCTGAGACCAAGTTGACTTTCAAACCAACTGGAAACACAGTCTTCTACTTTGTGAGCAGCAAACACAATGGTACTCATTTGAATGGACCTTGGGAGGACCCACCATAATACGCACCGGTGACAATGGGGTCAACACAGATCAATGGATTCTATGCTTAGAACCATTGAGCTGTCTGCCCTGGCCAAACCTTCTTTCAGCCACATGAGAATAAACCAACTACATGCTACCTTGTTTCCTATGGCTAATAATTATACCAATGGTTTGTGGACCCATATGCTACAGCGCAATTCCAGTTGCATAGATGTCGGTTGCCCGCGATCTTCCTACAGTCCATTATTAGTGACTAAATCTTATATTGCACTTAGTTAAAAGCAAATGATACGGGCAGTGACTTGTCAAAGACTACTAGTTCTAAACATCCTCAGGCATGCCATTTGGTTCCCTACCCTTTTTAGTTTACTTACTAGCCCCGTATACTCTTACCCCAATCCCACGTACCACTGAATTGCATGTCTGCTCCCAACTCATATGGCACGGAGCCAACAACAAATACGCCAAGTAAATAATAATTTGTACAGAAAAGAACTTTGTAAAAATTGAACAGGTCCTTAAGTAGACAGTAGATGAAGGTGACCGTGAAACCCCATCCCTTATCCTGCAGACACAGACTTTAATCATTAGGTCGCAATTACCAGCCCTTCTTCGAAACATCCATTCATTAGAGCTAAAGTATCTTCTTCCTGGTATTTGCCATATCTTGGCTACATATGCAGAAAGCTTTACATGCTAAGTAAACACAGCAAGCTCATATGGTGAGATGCATAAACTCCTGTCTCGCAATAACTGCATTACCACCAGCCCTGCTAATGCCACTGCGACGCCTTTTTAGGTCTGACTTCAGCCTACATACTAATTGTCTTAACTACAGCATTTGATTGGGAAGAAAATGTGTGTTTACGCTTAAAAAGAGTGCTTGTATTATATTGAATGCCTTGCTGGAAAGCTTATTCTCAATACAGTAGGATTCAATTGGTTATGGAGACATGCCAATGCTGTCATTTGTCAAATGCCAAAGGTCTTACCTGAAATGTTATGACACGGCAGTATGCATGGCTTATTTATGGTGAAAAGCATATGTTAAAGTCAATAGGCCTGACACTATTGACCGTTACACAGGATGTATTACATGGAATCTCACAGATTACGGCAGTAGGCGAGACGTTTGGTGTTGGTAACAATATCTGACAAATCATCGGGATACAAGATAGTAATGTGAGAATGCATGTTAGGTTCACCTAGGAAAAAGTGTACATTGATTTGCCAACTGTAATTTTGCTCAGATTTTTAATTTTATGACCATATGTAAATGGTTGCTTTGTGGGAAAGCCTGTGTTCAGTACAGTAGGCTCAAGCTGGATATGGTGACAGGCCAATGATAAAGGCTATAGGCCTCATTGATTCATGGGGAAAAGTTAAGTCACATGCCCTAGGTCTGATCTATTTATAATAAAAGGTTACAACAAAGGAGTAGGCCTGACTTATTTTTTTGTGTGAAAAGCATGTGTTAAATTTAATAGACCCATAATGGTGTATTAATATTACATTACATGTGTTAAAGCCTAGAGGGAGGTATTTTGATATATGGAATCTTAAAGATTACTGTAATATAAGCAAGGGATTTTGTGTTGCTTTCTTCCTATGGTAAACACTAAGGGTAGACGATTTCACTGCGATTATGCTTGTTAAGCCTTTTAGGAGGCGTTATACATTTTTTGTGACCAATGTCATTAGAAAATATTTGTCATATTTTGATTGTATGCCTGATGGCTGCATTGTGAAAAAGTTTATGCTCAGTACCATAGGCCTGAGTCGATTTTGGTGACAAGCCAGTGATAAAGAGTATAAGGCTGATTTATTTATTGTGAAAATGTTTTTGGATGTCATAGATCTGATCTGGTTATTACAAAAGAATACGACAAAGGAAGTAATGCTCATTTATTGTGAAAAGCATATATTACAGCAAACAGGTGATTGTTTTTATACTGTGGTACAGCCCGCACAAGAGTTACATGTAATCTCACAGATTACCATGGGAGACAATGGTTTTAGTTTTGGATTCCTCCTTTGAAAAACCCTTATGGTATGTTATTAGCACTGCGAGAATCCCTGTAGGGTTCTAAACGTCTTTGACAACTGAAATTTTCTACACAATTGTAAATTATGCATGTATGTCCAATGGTTGCCTCAAGGCAAAGATTATGCGCACTACTGCAGGCCTGCGTTGGTTAGGGCAACAAGCTAATGATAAAGAGAGCAGACCTGATTGGTCAATTGGAAAATGTTATGTCAGATGCCGCACAACTGTATTGTTTATTGCAAAAAGCTATGACAAAGGCAATAAGGCTGCCTTATTTATAGTGAAGAGCAAGGTAAAAACAATACCCCTTTATGGATATACTGGTATTACACTGCGGTAAAACCCATAGACGGCAATTTTGTTACATGGATTTTGATAGGTAACTGAAGTAGGCCCGCTCACTTCCACTCTTGACAATCTATAGGGTTAGAAAATTTGTATTTGAGAAACCTTACTGGGCCTCTTAGGAGGGGTTACATATTGTTTTAACAACTATAATTTTATAAATGTTGTTAATTTAATGCGTAATATTTAGTGGTGTGTGTATTAGAGTAGTTTTAAGATCAGGCCTGACAGCTTTAGCTGTCTTCCAGGCTCTTGTAATTTAAAAAAAATCATAAAAAGCATGCATACGCATACATACATAGAGGGACTGTGGGTCAGCCGTCCTCAGCTAGTGGTCTCTGTATGAGTCAATGACATTTTGTGTCCAGCCATGATTGCGTATAGCAATGGGTTAGCCCACTTCAGCCATTGGCTATTTTTCCATCTCAGACTTTTGCCAGGTAACAAGTGCACAACCACCTGAAATTGAGTGTGCTTGTGCTCCAGCCACTTTCTCCTTTCATAGGTTTCCTTTTTTTCTTTCTTTCTCTGCACAGCTCCACATACAATGAAACTGGGCTGCTCATTTACGGCTCATTTCATCTGCAGTCCATAGCATCCCAAGCGGCCACTGCTACTAAACCGGTCATCCATCTTGAAATGTATGGTGTATAGCATTTCACTTTTTTACCATTCCAAGATAACTGCTCACATCAGCCATCTTGGATTGGTAAAGCAATTAATCACTACACACCAGTTTTTCCCAAATTGTGGGTCATGACCCACTAGTGGGCCGCAGCCGAGTTTTGGTGAGTCGCAAAGTTCGAGCAAAAAATGGAGATGCCTTTAATTCTGTCTATCTTTCACAGTTCGTGTTTCAAAGACAGAGGTCAAATGACAAGCTTTAGGTCTCATGATAAATTGCTGCTTATAGGATTGTTTTTTACTTTTCTTTCTCTGACTGCAAAGCAGTGGATTTTTATATGTGATAATCTTGCTGGAGTACAGGAAGTGTGTTTTTTTGCAACACACAACAGAATGTAGATACCTGTAAATGAACTGTATTCGTTCAGCAGTTAGAAAAAGCACAAATGAAGCAAATTTTTTTGTTGAAATTCTGAAGTGTGCTAGAAACAGAGATCTGAATAGGAAAAAATCCAGACACTTTACTTGGTGATGCACAAATAATACATTTTTACAGAAACCCGATTTCCACACATTTTCATTTGTGAACATTACCACACAATGCTTTTATTACATTAAAAAATTACCCCATCTCATTTAAATGAAAGTTAGGTGGGTCACGACAGTTTGTAGTTCTAAAAAGTTTGGGATCCACTGCTATACAATATAATTCCAAGATTACTGCTCACTTCTATATTTAATTTTTTACTTGATTTTATTTTCAAGCATGTGCCAGCCACACTTATATTGAAGCATTTTTCTTTTTCCTATCTTTATTTGTTTTATTTATGATGAATAAGCTTACTTATTGTGGACGGGTGCGTGGATAAATGTAAGAATGAGTCAGTGGGATGATGAATGGATACATGAGTCCAGGGGTGAGTGACAGGATGCATGAATGCGAAGGTGTTGAGTACCGAAACTAGCCAGTAACTTAAGAAGCACTTTCAATTATAAGTCAGGCCTATTGCATTGCCCATGTTTGTTTTATGTTGACTCACTGAATGGTGGAAAATGAAGATTAAGCTGTCCTGCCTCACAGTAAATGAATTACAAATTAAATTAATGACAAATACTTTAGGGAGCTGCAGTGATTCGATTGATTGCATATCCCCTTATAAGTTAAGATTAGGACATGCCGGGTTCCTTTGCCCAAATATGGGCTACTATTTGTATGCTGTATATCAAGCTGACTATATATGGCTCCATTATCTGTTCAAGGTTAGCTTCTTCCTCTTTTTAGGTCTCGCCTGGCGTAGGCTGCGTGCATGTGCAGTCTCCCTGGCGAGATTTAGTGTTAACAGGGTATTTTCTGTAATGGGCTTTAAGCCCCGCCCCTCTGTTCCATTGGTTGGCGTCACCGTTTATTCTAAACGGTGGCCAGCCATTGGAACAGAGGTGTCAATGACGTTTTTGCTTGGCTTTTCAAGCCGTCCCATTTGGACGGACTCGCTTGCTTTGCGTTGGTCGCAAAAGGTTTCTTATCTTTATGGGGCCAAACACAGGGCCCCATAAAGACAAGAAACCTTTTGTCAGAAGCCGAGCAAGTACGTCATGGCGAGCGCTTGTGCGATGTGAGCATGCGCAGAGCCTTTCGGTCCTAGCTTCGCCTCTTGTTTTATTCTCCTTTCAAGGGGTTTAATTCAGCTTCCTAAATTGTTATTTTGAAACACCAGAGATAGATTTTTTTACACCACTTGTCTTTCGTTTTCATTAGCTGGTGTTTATATTTCCCTGCATGGGAAACGAACATAGATGCATGGTTTAACTGCTGCACAACATTCACCATGCATGACACTTGCAATCTCTCTTAGGTTATCCAACACAAGCCAAATGGGGAGACATTTAGTTTCCATAGTTTGATCTGACTTACTAACGTCATGTTGACAGTCCGCGCAACACAGTACGATTTTCTCACACTATTGTAATGTGGCCACTCTATTTTTCAGTACAGATTTTGTCATGGACGTAGCCCATAATGTACGTTTTTGAGCGTCTCTGTAACGTGGCAGACAGCTCGACAGCCAAGCACCCAGGTGCGGCGCTCTGGAAGAAGCCGAAATTAGCAATGGCACCATCAGGGCCACTTCTCCATGGACTCAATGAAGTGATGCGTTTCAAAGGGATTCATCAACCTTCGAATCAGTTTGTTTGAGCTACAAAAAATGTGTACACACACACAAACACACACACACACACCCCCACCCACACTTTGGCTGTACTATTCTGCAACATACATGCAAATCACCTTTTAATGATTGGAACAAGAACTTGTTTTATATAGTGCTTCATTCCACCCATATGTCGTTGCTAAGAGCTGTAAGTCGCCGAACTATTGTACTGATTTAAAGGTTCTCCTCAATGGTAGGCCTCACCGCGTGTCCGTGGCAAGCTGTTAACTTGACAGCTACCGCCATGGCTTCTAATACAGTGCACGTAACCTCAGCTCTATCTCTCTAAATCAGTCCGCTTTTGTTGGTCATAACAATTTTTCACTGTTTTCCATTGCTGGACATTTGCTATTGTAGATCGTTGATGGGGCACACTGTGCCTCCGTTATCAGAGACTAGTTTATGCCTGTTTTGATTCATTCACAGTTCTGGTCCAATTGTGTCTGCTAATTGGTCTGTGAATGCAGTGCATTATGATATTGGAAGTTTTTTTTTTTTTTTTTCTCTTTTTTTACGATCTTTAAAGTACACAATGATCCACCGAGGAAGCCTGGGTACAGCGAATGTCAGAACAAACACTGATATAAGATGGGCCTTCACTGTACTGACCTGCATTTGTGCACCTTAACACTTCAGCCTAAGAATTGGATATTCTACAGGAAAAAAGACAGCCTTGGTAAAAAATCTGAATTTTGTACTATTCCTCGGTTTAGAAAAGTCATTTAATATGCAAAATGTTCCCTGGTGAAGCTTGTTTTCAGTGTGAAATGTGTTATTCTGATAGCACAATCATGGGTCCGACACTAGAATGCTGGGAGAGCTGACCCATCCACAGTCACTGCGCTGCACAATAACGAAAGCAATCCACAGTGCTCGTGACGTCATGCTGCTCAGGTTGCAGTACGCGCGCGACAATAGAGGACAGACTCGTACTTCACGCACGGAAGGCAGCACAAGTATGAAATGTGGGTGTGCAAGTTAAAGACTTGTTAAGGATGCCCTGCTCCCCAGCTTTCATTCATGCGTTAGTAATGATACATAGGTCTTCATACATAAATGTGTCCCCTCTACAGGTGCAATACTTATTTATATTGCACACCAAACGACTTATGCCGCCACCACCTAAAGTTTCCACCACAGACACAAAACCCTTTGTACTTACATTTTCTCTCTGCTGTTTTCAAACCCTATTATCCATGACATCATTGCATATTCGAAATATGCCGCAATTCATGTTTTAAAAAAATTGTATTAATTAGAGTCCAACAATATCATGTGTTGTGCGTATTTGTAAACACACACTTTGTACTTATAGTCGTTGCTAATGAGAAGCAAGGCTGGCAGTAAGAGGCTCACTTACTGTCAGCCTTGCTTTTCGTAAACAATGACTATAAGTACAAAATGTGTGTTTACGCACCCCTTGCAGGTTTTCAAAACATATAAATAAAAGGCATTGTTAATTACAATGCCAACATCTCAAACTCTTGGAAATGCGAGACCTATTGCAATGCAATAGGTCTCGCATTTACGCGAGTTTAAGCTATTGGCATTGTAAATGATAATGCCTTTTATTTATGTTTTAAAAAGGAAAACAAAAATAAAAGGCATGGTTATTTGCAATGTCAATAGCTCAAACTCGCGTAAATGCGAGACCTAATGCATTGCAAATGCTTGTTGCTATTGCCTTCGAGACACTTTTCATACACTTGGGCGGGCTAAACTGCGGGGCACGCCCAATACAGACTGCTGAAATATGCTGTAGATTAGCTGTATTAAAGCTACACTACCAACAAGCAGATGGAGTCTTTAATGTCCTGTACCACTAGAGCCACTTGATCGTCCCTGCCCTGGAAATGTTGCTGGGAGATAGGTGCCACCGCTAACACAGAAAATGAACAATACTTCTGGCAATATTACATTTTACATTTTATCCTGCCAGTAAACCCCCGCACATATTGGGCTCAGAGGCCAGGTGAATGTAATCTAGGCCTAAAAAGAGTGAAGGAGGACGGAGTAGCACATTCTCACTAAGAGTAACTGCCTTAATGGTCATATGTTTTTTTAGCTAGCCTGTTGATCTCGCTGAGGAAACTCTGCAGTAAGGGATCCCTAGTCTGACTCTTCTCACCAGCAGAGAGATCTCTTCGAGGACTGTTAGTTCAGCTGACGCCGTCCTGTAAAGAGAAGACACTTGTACGTTCAATGTCCCTCAAACCTTCGCCCTCGTGTGAAACCTGAGTTGATTCCTCTATTTAAAATGATAAGTGGGCTGTCTATGGGTATCCTACTGCTCACAGTATGGTTTTTCCTAGCACCTCTAAGCACTGTACGGGAGGCCCCCATGTAATGTTGTTGACTTTAGTGGCCTAGACCAGATTAGCTCTCTAGCTGCAGAATGCAGATGTCAGAACTCAGGAATTACCCATGTTGCCTGATTTGGAGTATCTACACTCCTGCCATCATACTGGTAGGGTTGGGTGGATTGTGTGCTACCTATATGTCTACGTTCATCCCTGCAGAAGGGTTTGTAGATACCCAAACCAAGCACAGGCGTCTAGATGCATTTATGGGAACAACCCTGATTGTCTGATACGCTGTATAGCAGCGCTGGCAGACAAGCTACCTGGGTGGGTTTCGCAAAATGTTCCTCTTTAACTGACTGTCACTTCATACCCACCCTAAAATCAGATTTTGCAGATAATCCAAGCCATGGACATGAACGGAGTAATACATATTTTGGGTCAATCAGAAAAGTGTCCCCGCAAAGACTAATGGCCATCTGCTTCCAGACAGGCCACCAGGTTAAATTGCAGCGTGTCCCCGACAGCCACTGGCAGACAGACTTCATCACACCAAGGCGGTATTGACTTTTACACATAAAGCAAGAAATAATTGATAACCTACACAGCATCATGACTGGTCGCAATTGAATGGTCTGTTTCAAAAGGCTACTAACAATTGTAAGTTCACTGTGTAAGTCGTTATAGGGCAAGGCTAGAGCCAGCCAGTTCTGATGATGTGTAAAAATGTATTTGTCAAGTTGCAATGAAGCATTTAAACCGTCGCAGGCCCCCTCCGATGACTAAATGTGGTGCCTACTCTTGATCAAATTACGGGTACATAATCCATATATTTTCTATTATATACCCCCTCCTCTGCCCATTGCATTATATATATGTTCATGTATTTGAGTGCACATATTCATTTATAAACATGCTTGTTACATTTAGTGCTGATTGCACATGTATAACATAACATTTGCTTTATAATAGCACATCAATTATTCATTATTTTATTTAGGAGTTGTTGTAGAACGCTCTCTCACTCTAAATGGAGTATCTTGGTTTTGAGAGAAGCGACAGCACAGAGTTGGAAATAGGAGTTCATGTTAAAAAGCCAGTTTTTTAAGGTCTTCCAGAAATGGAACAGCACTGGTGAAGAGATGTCAACAGGAATAGAATTCCAGATAATGGCTCCCAAAACCATGAAGGAATCTCCGCCCCACTTCTTGTGTTTGTAATGGGTAGCAGAGAAGCTTGGTCTAGAAGCCAATCTTAAATTGTGAGAGGTTGTATATTTATAGTTTTTTTTTTGGTGTAAGCAGGTGGAATTCCGTTAGTGTAGATCTTATACCTAATGAATGAGGTTTTAACGATTATAAGTTCCCCTTTGGGTAACCAATTAATTTGCTTAAGGTGGAAAGCCACTGATGCCAACGTTTTTAGGCCATAGATGGACCTGGATAGAGCATGTTTGGTTCTTATCCAGGTGGATTGTTGTAAAAGGTATCCCAAATAGGCTGAAATGGCATAGATAAGGTGCGATTTGACAAACACATTGACAGCTTTCATTTTATGAGAAAAGGTAAAGAAAGGAAAAATATGTCGTAAAGAGTGACATGGAGATTTGATTTAGGTCCGTGTCTAACTAAAAGCTAAGGAATCCCAATTCCAATTGGGGTGGCAGGTTATGGATTTAGAGGTAGTACGTTTTGAAAAGTTTGCTTTCGTTCAGGTATGATGTCAGAAATATTAGTAAGAATGGTAAGGCGAGCATTAGCTGAAATTATTCCTTCCTATTTCAGATTGAGGAGGGTCTGCATGTCATCAGCGTATACCTAGGTAGTAATATTTAGTCTGCATAGCAGTCTACCTAGTGGTTGGGTGTAAATATTAAAAAAACAAATTGAGATAGGGAAGAGCATTGTGTAACTCCACACTGCACTGAGGCAGCAGCTGTTCTGAAGTGGTAGAAGAACAATTGTTACTTACCTGTAAACAGGTGGTTCTCCAGTATTGGTGTCTTTCATAGATTCACATGCTTGAATATTCCCCGTCGTCGGAGTGGGAGTCCCACGGTAAATAAAATAGCAATATATATAGCAAAATATATACATAAATAATCACATAATTAGCGTTATACAGGTGTAAAAACACCCATAGTGTACCTATATGAGAAACTCCATAGGAATACAATGGAGAGAAACAAAAGACTTTTGTAGTCTATCTCTGTCATTATGTAAGTCCGAACTCCAGCCAATCAGGCGTCAGCCCCTCTCTAGAACCTTCTCCTCAGAGCCTCTCACCTCAGATTTTCGTAGCACAAGAGTGACTGTAGAGTGTATGAGGAGAAGAGAGCCTCTGAAGGGAGGAGGGAGGGTCGCATGTGAATCTATGAAAGACACCAATACTGGAGAACCACCTGTTTACAGGTAAGTAACAATTGTTCTTCTCCAGTATTAGGGTGTCTTTCATAGATTCACATGCTTGAATATAGAATAGCTAGCAGTAACAATCACCATTGTTTCCATGCCAAAATAGATTCAAAAATATAAAGATAATCAATCTTCTTATGCATAAAAACAGTATTGAACAACTGTAACATTGTAAATGCATAATATAAATGGAAACAATATGGAGGAGGGAGGAAGAGGCTCACCTTACTTAAAAAGATTGCGCAGCACTGCCTGTCCCACTGCAGCATCCTCCTCGCTTAAAGTTGCCAAGCAGTAGTGCTTAGTAAACGTGTGTCTGGTCGACCACGTAGCTGCTCTGCAGATGTGTTGCAAAGATACTCCAGCAAATAAGGCAGTAGATGATGATACTGCCCTAGTGGAGTGTGCCCTTACTGGAGACTGCAGAGGTTTATTTGCCCTTTGGTGGCAGAAGACAATAGCTGCCGAGATCCAGCGTGCAATCGTTGGTTTAGTAACCTGACGTCCTTTATGACAGCGTCCATATGCTATAAAAAGTTGATCGGATTTTCGGAACGAAGCTGTCTTACTGATGTAGAACTTTAGACATCGCTTCACGTCCAAAGAATGCAATCTTTGCTCTGCAGGTGTCTGAGGATTGGCAAAAAAGGTCTTTAATATTACTGGCTCATTAATATGAAAGTCAGTAGGCACCTTGGGTAGAAATGATGGATTGGTGCGTAACACTACAGCATCCGGTTTGAACTGCAGGAAAGGAGGTTTGATGGTAAAAGCATGAATGTCACTGACACGACGTGAAGACGTTAGTGCCAGAAGTAGGGCTACTTTCCAAGTTAGATATTTTAGGTCGGCCTTGTGAATGGGCTCGAACGGAGGTCTCATCAATTGCGCTAACACAACGTTGAGGTGCCACAACGGAGGAGGACGCCGAACTGGCGGAAATTTTCGGAATAAGCCTTTAAAGAATTGGCGGATTATTCTTGAGGAACAAAGGGAACTTGATCCATCTTGCCGGAATCGGGAAATAGCTGCTAGAAAAACCCGTAAGGTTGCATGAGACAGTCCAGAACTAGCTAGGTGCAAGAAGAATGGTAGCAATTGCTCTGCCGTGGAATGTATCGGATGGACTCCGTTAGCAGCACACCAGTGGCAGAATCTTTTCCATTTGAACTTGTACGTCCTGACTGTAGAGGGTGCTCTTGCTTGGGCCAAAATATCCCTACAATCCTGCGGGATGTCTAGGTGGGCGAACTCATGGTGTTCAGGTTCCAGGCCGATAAGCTCAGTGAGGAGGGATTTGGATGACAAATTCTCCCTTCGCTCATTGTGAGCAGATCCGTCCGATGTTGCAGGAGGATTGGTTGGCATTGGGACAGCAGGAGCAGTTCTGAGAACCACGCTTGTCGTGGCCAGCGCGGGGCTATTAGAATCAGGTGGCAAGGTTGTCTCCTCATCTTCCAAAGAACCCGAGGTATGAGGGGTATTGGAGGAAAGGCGTACGCAAATAGATTGCACCAGTTTATCAAAAGGGCATTCCCCTGCGACTCCTTGTGGGGATGCCAGCTTGCGTAATTTCGGCATTTCCGGTTCTTTGGCGTAGCAAAGAGATCCAGTTGCGGACGACCCCATAGTTGGAATATCCTCTCTAGAGTGGGTTGGTGTAACTCCCACTCGTGGGTCCACGAGGAGGACCTGCTCAGGGAATCCGCTGGGACATTGGATACTCCTGGTAGATGTACTGCCGTAATCATGATATGATGACTGAGAGACCAGTCCCAAATTCTTTGAGCTAACCTGGAGAGACTTGGGGATTTTGTTCCGCCCTGTTTGTTCACATAGTGCATACAGGTTGTGTTGTCTGTCTGTATTAGCACTGACTCTCCTTGGAGCAAAGGTAGAAATGATTTTAGAGCCAGAAAAATCGCCATCAGCTCCAACTTGTTGATGTGCCAAGATCTTTGATGTGTTGACCATCTTCCCTTCACAGAGAGATCCTCCAAATGTGCGCCCCATCCCTCCAATGAGGCGTCTGTCGTGATTGTCCTGTCCGGCGGCACCGACAGAAATGACATGCCTTCCGTCAAGTTGGCTGGAATTGTCCACCATGCGAGTGCTGACTTCATTTGATCTGTGACACATATCATGTCGTGGAAAGATCCCGTTACCTGACGCCACTGAGCATCCAGAGCTTCCTGGATAGGACGTGTCCTCAGTCGGCAATGAGGGATCAAGGCAATGGATGATGACGCCATTCCCAGAAACGATTTTAACAGTCTCACAGAAACTGACTCTTTTGATCTGATCAGAGACACCAGTCGCAGCATCTTTTGTAAACGCTCCTGGGAGAGAAACGCCTTTGCTGATACAGTTTCCAGAGTTGCTCCCAGAAAATCTCTTTGTTGGTACGGATGAAGTTGGGATTTTTCTGCATTTACGGACAGACCTAATGAGCGAAACACGTCCTGGCACAGAAGAGTGTGTTGTCGCAGGTGAGTGCTTGACTGAGATTTCAGGAGAAAATCGTCCAGGTATGGAAATGTTTGCACTCCCTGGAGTCGCAAAAACGCTATTACTGGAGCTAGTACCTTCGTGAACACTCGAGGGGCCGAGCGCAGGCCAAATGGTAACACTTTGAATTGGTAATCGTGTTGACCCACTCGAAAACGCAGGAACTTCCGATGCCGCTGTAATATAGGGATATGAAAATAGGCATCCTGGAGATCTATCGTTGCCAGAAAATCTTCCTGCAAGAGTAAGCGCAAGATGTCTACTAGCGTCATCATACGGAAGGATTGGCTCTTTATATATTTGTTTAGTGCCCTTAGATCGAGGATGGGCCTCCACTCTCCGTTTTTCTTTGTGATCAGAAAGAACCGGGAATAAAAACCTTTTCCCTTTTGAGACACTGGCACCAATTCTATAGCTCCTTTTTGCCTTAAAAGTCGAACTTGATGCAACAGTTCTTTCATGTGAGCTGGTGGCGGTCCGGAGGGTGGTGTGGGAGGAGGGAATTTGGTGAATTCTAAGGCGTGTCCCTTTTTTACAATGTCCAAAACCCAACGGTCCCTTGAGATGGAGGACCATTGGGAAAAGAACAGAGAGATTCGACCTCCAACCTTGTCCGTCTGGTAAGAGTCACTGTCTCTTTGACGCGGTTCCTCTGTATGAGGATTTTCCTCTATATGACTTGGAGGTTTGCTGTCGTGATGCTTGCTGTTGCTGGCCATAAGAGTAACGGTTGGATCCTTGATTGTAAGGTTTGTATTGTTTATTGTCCCTTCGAAAACTTGAGGAGGTGCCGCGTCCGCGTGCACCACGAAAATTGCTCCTTTGAAATTGAAGGTTTCCTAACGATCTAGCTGTCTCAGTATCCTTCTTTATGGACTGTAGAGCTTCATCGACGTGGCTTCCAAATAACGCCTCGCCGTCATACGCCATGTTAAGGATCATGGACTGTACCTCCTGACGAAAGGATGTCGATCTTAACCATCCTTGCCTACGCAGAACAGCCGCTCCGGCAAGCTGACGGAACCCCATGCAGGCGATGTCTACTGCACAATCGATTATTTCCGCCGATGCCGCTTCTCCCTCTTGGAGCAACTTCATTGCCTCCACCTTAGATGGCTCTGGCAACTCCTGAACCACATCCGAAATATCAGCCCATACTTGTCTGTCATATCGTCCCAAGATGGCCAAGGCATTAGCTGCTCTAACCACAGTAGAGGCCATAGAAGAGAATTTACGCCCTATGGCATCCATCCGACGTCCGTCACGATCCGGAGGTGTGGTGATAGTAGATGCAGGATTTTTCGCCTTACGTTGCGCTGCCTGCGTAACGACTGACTCAGGTTTAGCCTGACCCGTGAGGCATGCTGGGGTTCCTATTGGTGCCTTATATTTCTTTTCTAATCGAGGCACCTGTGCTGGCAAGGTATTCGGTGTCTGCATTAATTTCTTGCCTTCTTCCCAAATAAACTCCACAATGGGAATAGCATGCGTCTGTTTATAAGGTTGATTCTTGAAATCATAAAGGAAGCAATCTTCCTCTCTGCGCTCCGTTGTTAGTTTAAAACGGTGTGCTGCCCTTTCCATCAGTTGGTGAAAATTGGCTATGTCCACTGGAGGTGAATCCCCTGTTACTATCTGTGAGGGGGATGGTGTTTGTGCCTGGTAATTGTCCCACTCCGCCATATCATCGTCATTGTCATCCACATCCCCATCATCATCTGGGATTTCACCCTCTTCTGTGTCCTGAGGGCCTTCCTCTACAGGCTCATAGTGAGGTAACAACCTTTCTGGAACCTGTCTTGGAGGTGCAGACGGCATCTGAGGAACCGGATTTACAATAGGTACCGGTGGAATATTTGCCGGAATCACCGGGGCTGACGGAACCTCTGAACGTTGAGGGGATAGAGGGAACCGTTGGTTGTAGTCGTCCAACATGCGTTGGAGATTAGTTATGAGCGACAAAGGAAGAGTCGGCGTTTTATGCTTCGGAGGGACCTGCTGTATGTAAACTGGATCTTCGTCCTCACTGCTGACATCCTGGCATTTAATAACTAAGTCGGACGGGCTTTGTGCCGTTCCAAAAGACTCCGGTAACCCCTCGGACTCCTGATCAGAATCCGTAGCGAATAATGGTGAGGGAGGCTGTGCATCTCCCACAGGAATATTGTCTTCCTGGCTATCCAGGCCAACACTAGGAGGTAATGGTGTCCAAGAAACCCCAGTTAAAGATGAAACCGACGCTGAAGTTAGCTGAGGTAGTTGTTCCCTCCTTGTCTTCTGGGCAGACGAAACGCTGCTTACTCTTATCTTTACAAATGTCCCTGCCGTCGACTGCTGCATGGTATGTTCTGCAGACGCCTTTGGAGAGGCCCTCGTCGACGGAGCCGTCGTCGACGGAATGATGGTCGACGGAACTATCGTCGACAGAGTCTGTGGCAACAAAATCGATGTCGACGGATCCGCCGTCGACGGAGCCGCCGTCGACGGGGCCGCCGTCGACAGAGCCACCGTCGACGGGGCCGCTGCCGACGGAGCCGTCGTCGATGCTTTTGTTGACAAGGCTTTCGTCGACGGAACCACCGTCGACAGTGTCGTCGACGGGATCTTCTTTTTCTTCGTCGACGGAGTGGGCGTCGACGAGCTCGACGACGTCTTCGTCGACGACACAATCTTCGTCGACGGAACCTTTACCTTCTTCGTCGACGATGAAGTAATGGGCAAAATAGAAGTCACCGCCCTCGAGGTACTGATGGTAATCGTCGACGAGGATAACGTCGACAGAACGCTCGTCGACGACGAAGCAGCTGATGTCGTCGTCAGAGTCACCGTCGACGAGCTAGAAACAGCAGATCTCGTCGTCGGGAGTATCATCGACGAGGCGGACAATCTTTTCCCTGAGGAATGGGAAGTAGACGCCTCAGCAGCCTGAGAACAGTGTCCCTTAGGCGACAAAGCAGTAGGTGAGACAGCAGAAGTGGCAGCTGTCAGAGTCAAAGATAGTTTCTTTTTCTTGAGGAAAGGAGATGGTAACTCCTGCACACTACTGCGCTTAGAGGCTGGTTGAGAACGGCCAGAAAGAAGACTTTCAACATCAGAGAGTGGGTTATCCTTATCCTTCAGTCTCTGTAGCCATAATAACAGGCGGCCTTCTCTGTCCTTTAAAGTTTTTGTAGAAAAGGTTCTACAAAATTTACATTTTGCCACTTCATGGTCTGGGTATAAACAGTAAATACACTTACTGTGTGGGTCCTCAGAAAATAAACGCAGTTTTCCACACGAAGAACATGGTCTAAACAAAGATTTCTTAGTAGAAGACATCCTGACTGACAAAAACTGAGCAGAGGTCAGGGAGACTCCCTGTCACACGACGTGCGGTAGAAAATCTGAGGTGAGAGGCTCTGAGGAGAAGGTTCTAGAGAGGGGCTGACGCCTGATTGGCTGGAGTTCGGACTTACATAATGACAGAGATAGACTACAAAAGTCTTTTGTTTCTCTCCATTGTATTCCTATGGAGTTTCTCATATAGGTACACTATGGGTGTTTTTACACCTGTATAACGCTAATTATGTGATTATTTATGTATATATTTTGCTATATATATTGCTATTTTATTTACCGTGGGACTCCCACTCCGACGACGGGGAATATTCAAGCATGTGAATCTATGAAAGACACCCTAATACTGGAGAACTACATTTTCTCCATTCTTCCACTTAAAAAACACTCTAGCCAGGAGAACGTTTTTTGGGTTATTCCACATTCCAAGAGGTGCTGAAGAACGATGGAGTGATTTATATGGTCAAAAGCTGTGGATGGATAGATTGAGGGGTTTCATTACTCCTGATCATCCACTGTCCATGATCTGTGTGAGATTGTCTATTGCTGAGGTAACCACCGGCTCCTGAAATACCTAGAGTGGAAACTGGCCTTGGTGGATTTAAGAAATTGTTTTCCTCTACATAGTACTGAAGGTGTCTAGTCTCTATTTTCTTTAACAATTTGGAGAGATAAGGAAATAAACATATAGGCTCAAACTAAGCAGATATATACATCTCTCTCTCTCTCTCCGTATATATATATATATATATATATATATATATATATATGTATATATATATATATATTCACTGAAAAAACCATAGGTTTCACACATGTTATAGTTAGCGGAAATTTTACTGATAAAAAACCAATGAAATTCCCCCGTTATAGTTAGTGCAGGAAACTATAACTCACGCGACCGCAATCCTCTGCTGATGCTAATACTGTATTTAGACACTTATTTGCCCATGTCTTCTTCCATACATTTTTAGCTATACATATATTACAAATATTTTTTTTCATAAAGACACATATGTCATCAGCAGAAGATTGCGGTCGCGTGAGTTATAGTTTCCTGCACTAACTATAACGGGGGAATTTCATTGGTTTTTTATCAGTAAAATTTCCGCTAACTATAACATGTGTGAAACCTATGGTTTTTTCAGTGAATTTGCAAGGTTTTTTAAATGCTAATTCCTAACTATAACGTGTGTGAAACCTATGGTTTTTTCAGTGAATTTGTACGGTTTTTTAAATGCTAAGTTACTTTACGCCATTCGTGGCGTGCGCGCCCACTTAACGCAGTTCGTTCCGTGCGCGCACGGTGCGCTTCGCGCACCGTGCGCGCACAGTGAGCACGCGGTGCGCTTCGCGCACCGCGCGCCCACTTTACGCAGTTAGTGCCGTGCACGCACGGTGGGCACGCGGTGCGCTACGTGCACCGCGTGCCCACGTTACGCTAGATGGGCTTCGCGCACCGTGCGCACATGGAGGACATATTATGCGCTTCCTTCTGATAGGTAATCTGTTGAAATTTTTTTGGGAAATGCTGTGCTCTTATATGCCATGCACAAATGGTGGCCTTCGGCCACCATTTGCACACGGGGTGGAGAGTGGGTTTTTTTTTTTTTAATAATTTTTTACCGTACGCGTACGGTAAGCGTAGGGTAAGCGTAATCGGCGAAATTTTCGAAAAATAAAAAATTACAGTTTTTTGCCTTGGGGGATCTTTGAAGACTCAACTAACATGGTTATGTGCATGGGCGCTGTCTAAACAGCCCCTTTATATGTTTTTGGCATTTGTTTATCAGCTCCCCCCTCAGAGTGCGAGAGAGAAAATGGCGGCCGCCGCTTCCTGGTTTCGACCGATTCGAATGTTTACTAAGATCTAAGGGCCAATCAGAATCGCGCTCGCGCACGCCACCGTACGCGTACGGTAAGCGTACCGTAAGCGCACCGTAAGCTGGCTCAGATATATATATTGATTTAAAGGCTATTTTCTCAGAATCTACTGAACAGATTTACACCAAACCTACAAAAGGCACTTTCTTGACCTGAGGACTACCTCTCTGACAAATTTCAAGTAATTCTGTTCAGCCGTTCGGGCTGTAGCTGTGTCTAAAGGTCCTATGGAAAAATGCATGGGAAAAACGCGTTTTGGGACCCCCCTTTTATCTCAGCCCCCGCTTGACGAATCCCCCCGAGACTTTCAGGGTAGGAGCGGAGCGTAGCGCCCCACCTATTTTGAAAAATTCGCGAGGATTCGTCAACCGGCGCCAAAGTTATTCAAAATAGAATGTTGCGGATTTCCTATGGAAACGTGGTCCTAACTATAACTACCTACTGGCGACCGCCAGTAGGTAATATATATATATATATATATATATATATATATATATATATATATATATCAAGGACTAGCTTACAGCAAAACGCGTTTCGGCTATCGCCTTCGTCAATTGCCAGAAGCGCCCACTTTCAGTGGACATATATACATTCATTTGAAACATAGACATCAACATAGGACTCACTTCGGTCCGAACTTGGCGGCCATTATTGAATGTGCAAACAATGTTCTTACTTGCAACATAATACAAAATAAATCTTGCCCTGGATGGGCCTTCAAAATAACATCACACCCTGGATGGGTTTTAACCCGCCAAATGTTCAAAAACCATTTTTAACAGTATTATTTAAAAATGGTTTTTGAACATTTGGCGGGTTAAAACCCATCCAGGGTTTGCAGCTGTTCTCTCCGTTGGGAAGCCAGTGATCAAGGGACAAGCAAACCCGAAACATGTTTGGCTACTAGCCTGAGCTGCAATGGTGAACCTTTTTCCCTGCTATCCTGCCAAATAAAAGGTACTCTACACGACCGTGTGTGGCGTTTCAATTGTGGTGCGCTCTTCATTTGGATATATAGCGGTCTGTGCCAGATCGCGAAACGCCCCGCTGCGGAGGAGCAGATCCTACACGCCGACAATTGCAGGCGTTCAAGGAACGGCGTGACCAATGTGGCAGGTCATCACTAGCGGGGACTCAGCTTTACCTTTTACAGCGGCCTACTATAGGTACAAGAAACTGATGGGAGATTAAGCACAATGCCACGATGGCTTTCAAAGAACTCACTATCCCAGAATGCAGTCATCAGACACGCCCACTGGGGCGAGACTTTTAATCAAGCCTCCGCGAGTGCGGCGGGAAAATCTTTGCAGCTGTTCTCTCCGTTGGGAAGCCAGTGATCAAGGGACAAGCAAACCCGAAACATGTTTGGCTACTAGCCTGAGCTGCAATGGTGAACCTTTTTCCCTGCTATCCTGCCAAATAAAAGGTACTCTACACGACCGTGTGTGGCGTTTCAATTGTGGTGCGCTCTTCATTTGGATATATAGCGGTCTGTGCCAGATCGCGAAACGCCCCGCTGCGGAGGAGCAGATCCTACACGCCGACAATTGCAGGCGTTCAAGGAACGGCGTGACCAATGTGGCAGGTCATCACTAGCGGGGACTCAGCTTTACCTTTTACAGCGGCCTACTATAGGTACAAGAAACTGATGGGAGATTAAGCACAATGCCACGATGGCTTTCAAAGAACTCACTATCCCAGAATGCAGTCATCAGACACGCCCACTGGGGCGAGACTTTTAATTAAGCCTCCGCGAGTGCGGCGGGAAAATCTTTGCAGCTGTTCTCTCCGTTGGGAAGCCAGTGATCAAGGGACAAGCAAACCCGAAACATGTTTGGCTACTAGCCTGAGCTGCAATGGTGAACCTTTTTCCCTGCTATCCTGCCAAATAAAAGGTACTCTACACGACCGTGTGTGGCGTTTCAATTGTGGTGCGCTCTTCATTTGGATATATAGCGGTCTGTGCCAGATCGCGAAACGCCCCGCTGCGGAGGAGCAGATCCTACACGCCGACAATTGCAGGCGTTCAAGGAACGGCGTGACCAATGTGGCAGGTCATCACTAGCGGGGACTCAGCTTTACCTTTTACAGCGGCCTACTATAGGTACAAGAAACTGATGGGAGATTAAGCACAATGCCACGATGGCTTTCAAAGAACTCACTATCCCAGAATGCAGTCATCAGACACGCCCACTGGGGTGAGACTTTTAATCAAGCCTCCGCGAGTGCGGCGGGAAAATCTTTGCAGCTGTTCTCTCCGTTGGGAAGCCAGTGATCAAGGGACAAGCAAACCCGAAACATGTTTGGCTACTAGCCTGAGCTGCAATGGTGAACCTTTTTCCCTGCTATCCTGCCAAATAAAAGGTACTCTACACGACCGTGTGTGGCGTTTCAATTGTGGTGCGCTCTTCATTTGGATATATAGCGGTCTGTGCCAGATCGCGAAACGCCCCGCTGCGGAGGAGCAGATCCTACACGCCGACAATTGCAGGCGTTCAAGGAACGGCGTGACCAATGTGGCAGGTCATCACTAGCGGGGACTCAGCTTTACCTTTTACAGCGGCCTACTATAGGTACAAGAAACTGATGGGAGATTAAGCACAATGCCACGATGGCTTTCAAAGAACTCACTATCCCAGAATGCAGTCATCAGACACGCCCACTGGGGCGAGACTTTTAATCAAGCCTCCGCGAGTGCGGCGGGAAAATCTTTGCAGCTGTTCTCTCCGTTGGGAAGCCAGTGATCAAGGGACAAGCAAACCCGAAACATGTTTGGCTACTAGCCTGAGCTGCAATGGTGAACCTTTTTCCCTGCTATCCTGCCAAATAAAAGGTACTCTACACGACCGTGTGTGGCGTTTCAATTGTGGTGCGCTCTTCATTTGGATATATAGCGGTCTGTGCCAGATCGCGAAACGCCCCGCTGCGGAGGAGCAGATCCTACACGCCGACAATTGCAGGCGTTCAAGGAACGGCGTGACCAATGTGGCAGGTCATCACTAGCGGGGACTCAGCTTTACCTTTTACAGCGGCCTACTATAGGTACAAGAAACTGATGGGAGATTAAGCACAATGCCACGATGGCTTTCAAAGAACTCACTATCCCAGAATGCAGTCATCAGACACGCCCACTGGGGCGAGACTTTTAATCAAGCCTCCGCGAGTGCGGCGGGAAAATCTTTGCAGCTGTTCTCTCCGTTGGGAAGCCAGTGATCAAGGGACAAGCAAACCCGAAACATGTTTGGCTACTAGCCTGAGCTGCAATGGTGAACCTTTTTCCCTGCTATCCTGCCAAATAAAAGGTACTCTACACGACCGTGTGTGGCGTTTCAATTGTGGTGCGCTCTTCATTTGGATATATATATATATATATATATATATATATATTACCTACTGGCGGTCGCCAGTAGGTAGTTATAGTTAGGACCCTGTTTCCATAGGAAAACCGCAACATTCTATTTTGAATAACTTTGGCGCCGGTCGACGAATCCTCGCGAAATTTTCAAAACTAATGGGGCGCTACGCTCCGCTCCTACCCTGAAAGTCTCGGGGGGATTCGTCAAGCGGGGGCTGAGATAAAAGGGGGGTCCCAAAACGAGTTTTTCCCATGCATTTTTCCATAGGACCTTTAGACACAGCTACAGCCCGAACGGCTGAACAGAGTTCCTTGAAATTTGGCAGAGAGGTAGTCTACAGGTCAAGGAAGTGCCTTTTGTAGGTTTGGTGTAAATCTGTTCAGTAGATTCAGAGAAAATAGCCTTTAAATCAATATATATATCTGAGCCAGCTTACGGTGCGCTTACCGTGCGCTTACCGTACGCGTACGGTGACGTGCGCGAGCGCGATTCTGATTGGCTGTTACATCTTAGTAAACATTCGAATCGGTCGAAACCAGGAAGCGGCGGCCGCCATTTTCTATCTCGCACTCTGAGAGGGAAGATGAAAAACAAAGGGAAAAAACATGTAAAGGGGCTGTTTAGACTGCTCCCAACCACCTAGCCATGATGAAGGTGTCCCCTAAGAACCCCCAAGGCAAAAAATTCAATTTTATTTTTTTTTAAAAAATCGCCGATTACGCTTACCGTACGCGTACGGTAAAAAAAAAAAAAATTAAAAAAATATCCACACTCTCTACACCTCGTGTACAAATGGTGCCCGAAGGGCACCATTTGTACATGGCATATAATAACAAGTAAAAAATCAAACATTACCTTTCACAACGAAGCGCATAATATGTCCTCCATGTGCGCACGGTGCGCGAAGCGCATCGTGCGTACATGGCCCATCCAGCGTCGCGTGAGTTATAGTTGCCTTCACTAACTATAACGGGGGAATTTCATTGGTTTTTTACGAGTGAAATGTCCAGCTAACTATAACATGTGTGAAACCTATGGTTTTTTAAGTGAATTTGCAAGGTTTTTTAAATGCTAATTCGTAACTATAACGTGTGTGAAACCTATGGTTTTTTCAGTGAATTTGTACGGTTTTTTAAATGCTAAGTTATGTATTTATAAAAAAAAAAATTCAGGTTTTTCACCGTGCGCGCACCGTGCGCGCGCTGTGGGCGCTCGGTGCGCTTCGCGCACCGAGCAACCACGGTTCGCTGTGCGTGCCGTGCGCGTGCAGTGCGCGCACCTCGCGATTTAAAAAAAAAAAAAAACGTTTTTTTCTCCCTGGGGGTTCCTTCTGTGACCCCCTGACCAAGGCTAGGGGGTCAGGAACTGTCCACTCTGCCCCCTTTTCACGTTCTCCACCTTTTTTTTCACCCCCTCAGACTGCGAGAGACAAAATGGCGGCCGACACTTCCTGGTTTCGACCGATTCGAATGTTTACCGACATCTGACAACCAATCAGAATTGCGCTCGCGCACGGCAGGGTGCACGCACAGTGCGCGCACGGTGCGCGTGTATAGATATTGATATGCTTTTAAAAGCTATTTTCTCAGGAAATACTGAACAGATTTACACCAGACCTGCAAAAGGCACTTCCTTGACCTTATGGCTACCTCTGTGCCAAATTTCACGTAATTCTGTTCAGCCGTTCGGGCTGTAGCTGCGACTTAAGGTCCGATGGAAAAATGCATGGGGAAAACGCGTTTTGGGACCCCCCTTTTTCTCGGCCCCCGCTTGACGAATCACCCCGAGACTTTCAGGGTAGGAGCTGAACGGAGCGCCCCATTTGTTTTGAAAATTTCGGGAGGATTCGTAAACCGGCGCCAAAGTTATTCAAAATAGAATTTTGAGATTTCCTATGGAAACTAGGTTGTAACTATAACTATCTACTGGCGACCGCCAGTAGATAATATTTGTAGATAATATTTATATATATATATACATATATATATATATATATATATAGAGAGAGAGAGAGAGAGAGAGAGAGAGAGAGAGAGAGAGAGAGAGAGAGAGAGAGAGAGAGAGAGAGAGAGAGAGAGAGAGAGAGAGAGAGAGAGAGAGAGAGAGAGAGAGAGATATTAAAACGTTACGTTCTTACAGAACATTTTACCTTTGAATTTTTTCAGTGATTTTCTAGGGGGTATTTACCGTAAAGTAATCTTTAATTACTATACCTAATTTCAATCGATTGCGTCGCACGGCATTTGGCCGAGCGCGGCAGGGGGTTGGCTGCAGGGCCTGGTCACAGGTCAGGCCCATGGGCCTCCGCCCGCATGCAGTCAATCCCATGCTGTGCAAAGCCTTCAGCCATGCGCAGTAGGTGGTACGTCACAAGGCCCGGCCTGCAGCCAGACCCTGTGGCCAACCCCCAAAGGCAGCTAATCTCACGCTGCACACGGCCTTCTGCCACACTCTCCGGGTCTCATTCAGCCCTGGGCACCTCAAGCGTCAGGGTGCTATGTTCTTGAAAGGGGATAGGGGCCTCGTAGCCTCCCTCCTCGAGCCCATTATGGGTCTGTGGAACCCATCACCCAGGGCCGAGAGCCTCATTAGGCCCTGTGGACCACATCCCTCAGGGCCTTATTTATTTTGAAGGATAGGGGGGCTGCGTGGCACCCCCACCCCTCCCAGAGCCTATTAGGCCCAAGAGACGCATTCAACCGGGGTCACTTTATTTTTCTTTTAACGGAGGGGGCTGCGTGCCCCCTGAGCTGTATTTGGCCCCGGGGCCTGCAACAATTAAAGATAGGTATGCCAGTGTTGGGGACCGCCTCTGTGCCTCAGGGAACCCAAAGCCTCAGCCGCTTCCTGCAAGCACAGGAGCCGATATTGCTCCCACCCGCAGGGAGCGGCTATTTATGCTACTCCCTCCCGGCGAGAGCAATATCTTGTTCAGTTTCCCTGTCCGCTTCAGAGTAGGTAGGAAAACATTTCAAAAGTCTTCTCCCAGCGGTGGAAGCATTGTTTAAGCTTCGTATCCGCAGGGCCATAGAAAGCTCAGGGTAGTGGGGGGCCCCATGGCCCCCCTCCCTTTTTATTGAGTAACAGTCTTGGGGGATGGGATCCCCAGGGCCTATTAAAGGCTTGAGGGGGTGCAGCCCCCCTAGCCTGAAAATAGACTTTGGGCCCAGGGGATGGGGTCCCTGGGTCTGAATACAACCAGGGGAGAGGGACCGCACACCCCGCCCTAAATTAATTAAATTAGGCCCCAGGAGATTGGGTCCCCAGGGCAGAAAGCTGCTCATGGAGGGTGGCGTGTGCCCCTCCTCCCTATAGCACATAATTCAGGCCCCAGGGGATGGGGTCCCCGGAGCTAAAAATGGCCTGGGGAGGAGAGCTACATGTCCTCTCCTCGCCCCAAAAATAAAAAGCATCATACCCTTGGGCCCTGGATCACCCAGAGGTCTTTTAAAAAAAATTGCAGTGAATTTATAGTTCCTCTGTGAATTCGGGGCAAAATTTGTAAATGTTTTTTGACCCAAGCGGGTCCCTCTGGGACCCCCACTACCAGACCTAGGTGTTCAGGGCATCCGTACCTTGTTTCTTTGTGTCTTTTTTTAAACCTTTTTTAGGACTCAGGCGTGAGTCCCAAGTCCTAAGATGGCTGCCACCACTTCCTATTTGAAGTGGTGGCAGCCAATCAGATCTCACTTTGAGATCTGTAGGCTCCAAGGATCCTCTGTGGCATGAAATGTACATTTTTGTTGAACCTTTACTTCTCCAAAACTACTAAACTGATTTACACCAAAACACAAAAAGCACTATTTCTGGGCAAAGATCTAGTTTTTTTTTTTTTTTTAAATCAAATTTGGTGTAAATTTGTTTGTCAGTTTGGGCTGTAGCAGTGTCTAAAGTTCCTATGGAAAAGTGAATCGGAAAACCTCGCTTTTGCCTCCCCCCCCACCTTTTTCTCAGTCCCCGCTTGACAGATCCCCTGAAACATGTGCAAACAAGTAAAA
This sequence comes from Triturus cristatus, assembly GCF_964204655.1. NCBI lineage: Eukaryota > Metazoa > Chordata > Amphibia > Caudata > Salamandridae > Triturus > Triturus cristatus. The sequence continues at coordinate 305,996,892 of NC_140585.1, read as the reverse complement.
AAGTAGCACTTTTCTGGAAAATTTTGTGGAGATTCGTTAAATGGGGGACAAAGTTATTAGCAGCACAAAAAATAAATTTCCTATGGAAACACGATACTAACTACTCAGAAGGGCATCAATGGATACGGGCAGGAATCACCTTCTCTCTTAGTGAGATTAGGATCGACGAACAAGGAAGATATGTATTTTTAAGAGGAGCATTAAATGGCAGGCAGGAGGTGTTGGGATGCAATTATGCTTCGAATGTAGACCAAGAGGCCTTTTCAATACGAGTCTCCCAGGCACTCTCGGATTGGTCGCAGTACCCATGGATCTTGGGAGGGGACCTAAATGCAGTGTTTGATGTAGGGCTAGATCACTCACATCCCCCCTTACCGAACACAGCTGCTCACTCACAAGCGGCCGCTTTATCGAGATGGGCGCAGGGTTGGGATTTACTGGATATTTGGAGGTCCCTGCATGCCAACATGCAAGAATATTCCTTCTATTCCTATCCGCACAAGTTACATACCCGTCTAGACCACTTACTATGTACACCTGACTTATCCCCGACCATTAAGCAATGTACTTATTTGGGCAAGACTATCTTGGACCATAATCCCATAGAACTAGTGTTAAATTGGGGTCGTCCCCCCGCACCTATTCCCACTTGGCGGTTGCAACCACTGCATTTAGAAGATCAGGTGTTTCAGGCTACATTGACTATGGTTATTACCACATTTTTCGTAGAGAATGAGGGCACAGCCACGTCCAGATCCTTAGAATGGGAGGCCTTTAAGGTCACAATTCAGGGAGTCGCCATTGGGTCCTTGGTGGGAATTAGGAGTGAGACGGTTAGAGACATATCGGAACTAGAAAGTGCCTTGCAAGCAATGGAGATAGCAGCCCAAGTAAGCAAGGAAGAGGTAGAGGCCTTGCAGGAGGCCAGGATACAATATGCGGAACTGTTGGAACGGTTCAGGGTGATCGACTTGCAAGCATACACACTTTGCATGCATGCGGAATCTGATCGAGCTAGCACATTGTTAGCGTGATTGATTAAACCTCAAATAACCCCCACCCCCATACTGGCGATAACTAATGCCCAACACACATTGGTCACCTCCCAAGTTGACATTAATCACACATTCCGAGAATTTTACAATCACCTATACACGGCTCCCCCCTTAGACATGTCAGAGCAAATCACTGGTTTTCTGGCAGAGGATTTCCTAATATCTCAGACCCTCAGGTCGAGGAGCTGGAGGCTCCGATTACCGCAGCAGAGATCCGCTTGGCCATAAAGTCATTGGCCCGTAATAAAACTCAGTTCCCCAGATGGGCTCCCTGTTGAGTTTTATTCAACCTTTGCAGAAACATTAGTCCCCAAGTTACTACAGCTCTATACAATTTCTCTTGCAGAAGGCTCCTTGCCCCCCACCACTAGGGAAGCACTGGTCACATCCTTGTTAAAGCCTGATAAATTTCCAACTGACCTTACGTCCTATAGGCCCCTCTCAATCCTTAATACTGAATACAAAATACTTAGTAAACTTTTGGCATCTAGATTGCTCCCCCTACTTCCCCAATTAGTGCACATATATCAATGTGGGTTTATACCCAACCGTAGTACCTCACTAAATATTCGCCGTCTACATGCTGTGATCCATGCGGTTTCATCATCAGCACCATTTGCTGGGTGTCTATCATTAGATGTACGCCAGGCATTCGATACTCTGAGCTGGCCTTATATGTTAGCCGTGTTGGCTAAATTCGGTCTTCCCCCATCATATTGCAATTGGGTAAAATTGCTCTACACTAACCCTACAGCCCGTGCCAAGACTGGGTTCACTATCTCACCAATGTATTCTGTTTATCGTGGTACATGCCAAGGCTGCCCCTTGTTGCCCTTTTTGTTTGTGCTGGCTTTGGAGCCTGTAGCTCAACGTCTGCGTCAAATTATGGCCCCATATGGTATACCGCTGGCTGGAACAGTCCATTTTGTGTCACTCTATGCAGATGACGTTATTATATTTTAAAGATTTGAACGAAAATATGCATGAAACAGCAGCGGAGTTTGCACGGCTCGGGCAAATATCCGGATTATGCCTTAACGCCTCAAAATCGGTGGCATTTTCCTTTTATGATACGTACAATAGACCTCAACTACAGTTTGGGCAGTTACTATTTAAGGTGGAACCCACAACTTTTAAATACCTAGGGATCCACATTTACAGGACCAGTGCGAATACTATAGACGGGAATGTGGTTAGAACTATTAACTCACTCCGTTCTCAGATCTCTTTTTGGAATACCTTACCATTAACAGTGGCGGGTCGTTTGGCCGTGTCCAAAACGGTCATGTTACCTAGACTCCTACATCACTTTGTGAACCTTCCGGTGATTCTCCCTGCATGGCTATTTAAAACATTGAATACCCTGTTAGTGTCCTTGCTGTGGGGAATGGGTGGACATAGGCTGGCATTAGCCAAAATGCAGTTGCCAAGTGCCGCGGGCGGCATGGGGGCTCCCGACTTTAAGGCCTACTGTATAGTGGGGCAATTACAATGGCTAGCATATTGGTTGGCGGGCCGTGACTTATTTGAGATAGGATATACCGCGAACCATCTACATCGTGGTATCCTCCAGGCGCGTGGTCGACAAACTGAGAGATCCCCCCCTTTCTCTTGCATGTAGCAATGCATTACTGGAAGCAAGCGCAAAAATTTGCAAAAATCCTTTTCCCATATGCTCCTAATATCCCGCTTTGTGGCCTGCCCACTAGGCGAGGGATTTTAGCTAGTGCTCGGTTACAGAGTTGGACCCAGAATGGCACGGAGACGGTTGGAGATTTATTCTTAGATGGCAGCTTGATGTCTCATGAGGACTTTGTACATACTAATGCAGTCCTGGCAACCCTCTTCCTCACACATACAGCACTCTTGCAATACATCCGGAAATACTGGTTGGTGGATCAGAAAGAACCTCCCACCTTCCAATTGTTGAAGTCAATTCATATATGGGGGCATGGCCGCCACCTTGTACGATGGCTCTACCAGGGTACATTTGGGCACTCCACTACTGACTCTCTGACAAAAATGGGAGACGTCCCTGGTAAGGGAATTGGATGATCGAGAATGGCCTTAATGTTAGAACACCCTCGACGGGTCACCCGAAATTTCCGCCTACAAACAATACGATTATTCATACTGCATAGGGCCTACCTCACCCCGAGGGCAATCCAGAAGATGTTTCCTGCTGCCTCTTCTGGCTGTCCAAGATGTCCAAACCATGATGCTGATTTTATTCACATGTTGTGGTCCTGTCCTTTATTGGGAGGGTTCTGGTCGGAGGTCATGCAGAGCCTTTCAATCTTAACGGAACACTCCCCTTGGAATACTATAGATGCATGCCTTCTGGGCTTCTTTCCTCTCCCCAAGAAGGCGAAGCTACTGCGCCGCTTTGCGGGATTAGCCTTGATGCTTGTCAAAAAATTGATTACTCAGCACTGGAAATCGCGCACCGCGCGAGGGTAAATGGAGGGAGGATGTTCTTAGCTGGACCGTAGCGGAGACGGAAGCGCTTCATCACGAATAATATAGAGGGCTGAGAAAATGACCCATCTCCCTGGACTGGGCGTACTTGGTAGAACAGTTCAAAGCAAACACGGAAAGGGTGTTGGGGGGTTCCCGGGGCACGCTGGAGGTCCACTCGGATGATCACTGATTATTGATGCTACAACCGGCGTAGTTTTTGGGATGGCCGCCGTCCTCCCCCGCCCCCTACCTCTCCTTCCCTCTCCCCCCCTCCGCCTCCCTTGTGCCCACCCTTCCTCTCCTGTCCTTCCCACCTATATCGGACATGACTACCCCGTAGTATTATATACCTGAGTAGGGGTATTTACAACATAGCGGCAGAGTTTCTTAAGTTCCTTGTTAATAGGGTTGGTAATTGGGGGGGGTAGTTAAATAATGATAATTAACACACTGATAATGCTTGATATGCTGTGTCTGATATGTAATTGCATTAGTGTTGGTAGTACAAATGCTGAATATCTAGGCAATATAATGTATTTATGTTTGGAACGTTAAAAACAACATGTGTACACCCTCATCCGAATGTGAGAAAAATCAATAAATATGTGTTAAAAAAAATACAAATAAAAAAAATATCGACAACAAAAATATTGCGTTTACATACTTTGTAAACTACAAAAATATTGCGAAAAAAGTATTGTGGAACAGATTGTTAAAATAAAAGTAAACATATCAAAATATATATGTATATCTACATATCCCTATATGTAGTTTATTTAAGATATTAAAGTTTATTAATATTAAATAAAAAAGTATATATATATGTATGTATATATATATCTAAGAAGAAAGTTGCCACAGATTGAAGGACCCACACCCAGCGAGTTATCACCATTTATTCAGGGAGTTGCATGAGCCTTCCATCAGTTAAAAACACCAATATCTGCGCCAGACGCGTTTCGAGCAAGTCCTGCTCTTGATCACTGGCATGCGCAGAAGGCAACAACAGGAAAGCGCCACACCCCAAGGTAGATTTTATCCCCGCCCCGATGGGCGTTTTCACTGGTGCACCTTGGTAAGTGTAGTTTGCTCAATATTCATACCCCAGTGGGTCCCGTGCCGCCAAAGTTCAAGTTTTTACCCAAGTGGGGATGTCTACAACAGTCGGGTAGGTACTCCGCAAATATAACATCCTCGAATAAGTACTCATTGTACCCTGCGCATCTAATATCCTGATGCGCCGGACCTGCTTGATCGGCAGTGGGACTCCTTCGCGGCTTGGGCAGGCCGCTATACCAAAGAAGAAAGTTACCACAGATTGAAGGAGTCACACCCAGCGAGTTATCTCCATTTATTGAGTGAGTTGCATGAGCCTTCCATCAGTTAAAAATACCAATATCTGCACCAGACACGTTTCGAGCATGTCCTGCTCTTGATCACTGGCATGTGCAGAAGGCAGCAACAGGAAAGCACGCCACACCCCAAGGTAGATTTTATCCCCGCCCCTTTCCTGTTGCTGCCTTCTGCGCATGCCCGTGATCAAGAGCAGGACATGCTTGAAACGCGTCTGGCGCAGATATTGGTGTTTTTAACTGATGGAAGGCTCATGCAACTCCCTGAATAAATGGTAATAACTCGCTGGGTGTGACTCCTTCAATCTGTGGCAACTTTAAAACCTGTAAAGCCTGCCAATATGGCACCAATACCACAGCCTTCAAAACTGCATTTGGGGGTGGTGAACATAAAATCAATAAGTCTCTGTCATGTAAAACTGAGTTTGTCGTTTATATCCTCGAGTGCCCCTGTGTGCTTCGGTATGTGGGAAGTACCAAGCTGCAGGGGCATAAGGATTCTTCAACATATCAGAGCAATTAAAAATCAAGACCCAGTGTACCCGGTCGCTCGACATTTTAATGAATTTCACCTGGCAGACCCAAAATATTTGAAGCACTACATAATTGACTGTGTACCTTTCAACAGAAGAGGGGGTAACAGAGAGAAAACCCTACGGAAGTTGGAAACCAAATATATCCTAGAATTGGATTACAAGAGCCCCAATGGTCTTAATATAACTGAAGATCTGTACACATGCCTGTAAGAACATATCATCTTAAAAGTAATTTTTAGTTTGCTCTGGTTTTCTATATATTCATATATCTGTTCGCCCACATATCTTTGTGTTTATCTGGGATTTTTTATCTTGGCTCCTGGATAGACAACACTATATATGTAGTATTGGAAATGAGAACAACATTATAAATTCCACAAGATGGATATTGAAATGATATAACACAATATTCACCTCACGGTAAACCCAATAAGTTCACTTCAAGATAAAGGCTTTTAAATGTCCACTCCCCTGTTTTTTACAATTTTTGTCTCACTCTAATGCACACCGCTAATGAAAGAGGCTTCTGTCGATTTAGTATGGGTTATTGCACTAGCACTTGGGGCGAACTAGGATGGTTATGATATACAGTTATATTTCAACAGGTAAAAACTTGTGCAAATGACCCAGGCTTAGCAATATAATTTTACATATAATATATAAGAGGAATTAATATTTATGTTGATTGGCATTTTATAGAATGATTTTTAGACTGCAAAGATATTTTCTTAAATCAAATTTGGTGTCTAACAATGTTTTATTTGCATGTTTACATATTTATTTATTTATTGAACAGCAATTTGCACAATATATCCTAAAGGATGAAAAGTATTTAATTCAAAATGGATGTATGGCTATTCAAAGCCAGTTTGCACAGATTCTATTCAATTATCTCAGATAGATTTTATGGCATTTTAAAGTCTATTTTTTGTAAAAAATTCTTATTGCTCTATATTTTATTGCATCGGGTTTATACAAACCGGTATTTACACCAGGATTATGGACATATCATTCCACCAATCAAATTTTAACAGATTGTCAAGATGTATTGATACCATGATTTAGACAAATGACAAGTGTCTGATGGCTGTATAAACTGCACATATCATGTAACCAACCATTTTAACCAGATTGGTCCCTTATACTTTTTTGTATTTCAAAGTGGGTGTTGTTTACAAAATGCACTGTCACTTTAACACTGTTTAGAAAAAAATGGGGAAAAATTGTATAAAACCAGTCAGGTGACTTACCTACGTGTCATGTGATCAAGGCTCCTTGGAGCCAAAACGCGTAATGGCCGACAGAGTTTGGAGGCAATAAACTAGATTCTGCGCACCTAACTGTGGTCCGTGCTCCATTTTGTTGAAACAACAGAGCCGCTGTGCAGTGGATATATATAATATATATATATATATATATATATTACCTACTGGCGGTCGCCAGTAGGTAGTTATAGTTAGGACCCTGTTTCCATAGGAAAACCGCAACATTCTATTTTGAATAACTTTGGCGCCGGTCGACGAATCCTCGCGAAACTTTCAAAATAGGTGGGGCGCTACGCTCCGCTCCTACCCTGAAAGTCTCGGGGGGATTCGTCAAGCGGGGGCTGAGATAAAAGGGGGGTCCCAAAACGCGTTTTTCCCATGCATTTTTCCATAGGACCTTTAGACACAGCTACAGCCCGAACGGCTGAACATAGTTCCTTGAAATTTGGCAGAGAGGTAGTCTACAGGTCAAGGAAGTGCCTTTTGTAGGTTTGGTGTAAATCTGTTCAGTAGATTCTGAGAAAATAGCCTTTAAATCAATATATATATCTGAGCCAGCTTACGGTGCGCTTACCGTACGCGTACAGTGACGTGCGCGAGCGCGATTCTGATTGGCTGTTCGATCTAAGTAAACATTCGAATCGGTCGAAACCAGGAAGCGGCGGCCGCCATTTTCTCTCTCGCACTCTGAGGGGGGCAGCAAAAACAAAGACAAAAACCATCTAAAGGGGCAGTATATTCAGTTCTTAACCACACAGCATCGATATAGGTGTCCCCAAACAACCCCCAAGGCTAAAAAAACAATTTTATTTTTTTTCGAAAAATCGCCGATTACGCTTACCGTATGCGTACGGTCAAAATTATAAAAAAAAAAAAAATTATCCACACTCTCCCCACCCCGTGTGCAAATGGTGCCCGAAGGGCACCATTTGTGCATGGCATATGAAATGTAAGAAAAGTACAAATGAATACCTTTTCACAACGAAGCGCATAATATGTCCCCCATGTGCGCACGGTGCGCGAAGCGCATCGTGCGTACATGGCCCATCCCGCATAACGTGGGCACGCGGTGCGCGCAGAGCACCGCGTGACCACCGTGCGTGCACGGCACTAACTGCGTAAAGTGGGCGCGCGGTGCGCGAAGCGCACCGCGTGCTCACTGTGCGCGCACGGTGCGCGAAGCGCACCATGCGTGCACGGAACGAACTGCGTTAACTGGGCGCGCACGCCACGAATGGCGTAAAGTAACTTAGCATTTAAAAAACCGTACAAATTCACTGAAAAAACCATAGGTTTCACACACGTTATAGTTAGGAATTAGCATTTAAAAAACCTTGCAAATTCACTGAAAAAACCATAGGTTTCACACAAGTTATAGTTAGCTGTACATTTCACTCGTAAAAAACCAATGAAATTCCCCCGTTATAGTAAGTGCAGGCAACTATAACTCACGCGACCGCAATCCTCTGCTGATGACATATGTGTCTTTATGAAAAAAAAATATTTGTAATATATGTATAGCTAAAATTTAATGGAAGAAGACATGGGCAAATAAGTGTCTAAATACAGTATTAGCATCAGCAGAGGATTGCGGTCGCGTGAGTTATAGTTGCCTGCACTAACTATAACGGGGGAATTTCATTGGTTTTTTACGAGTGAAATGTACAGCTAACTATAACTTGTGTGAAACCTATGGTTTTTTCAGTGAATTATATATATATATATATATATATATATATATATATATATATATATATATATATATATATATATATATACATATAGATTTAGATAGATATCTCAAACTGAACCTCTGCTCCACATGGAAAAGAGCACGCACACAAGGGCATCTGGGTTTCAGCCTTTTTTATTGAATAGAGCCTCCTCGACACGGCAGACAAAAGAGCAGAAAAAAGACCTGCTAAAAGCCTTGTGCTTCCTTCATTACATGGGAGCTCCCCAGAACAATATCCGTACCAATTAATAAGCATACACACTCAGATATTGAGCTAGCAGTCATGCTCTGCAACATCGGGGTTTGGCACATGTAAATCAATAACAAATACTATTGATTTGACAGATATTGAACGCAAACCATATGCTAGTGTAAATACAGTACTTTAAGACACACCTGATGCGCTGATTCACCTGTGGTCACTCCCGACATTGCCTAATCACTCCTGCAGGGACTTCTACTCCCATAATGCCTCAATATTTCACTGCTCTTTTGCCAGATTGTCCCGCCAGTGAATAAGCACCAGAAAGTTTGTGTGCCAACTAAAAACAATGGCGTTATCAAATAGATGAATGTCACAGCATACTTGAAGTCCAGCAATGAGCAAATCGGTAACCAGGATCAATGTGTAGCTTCACCTGGAAACTCCGGACTGAGACACCAAATGGGCTCCGTTTCAACTATTCCCCTAAGTATGGGGCGAACCATAATGAATGTAAAATACAGGAAGTCTCCGCTTGCAGCGGGCCAATCTGGATGATAAGGCAGGTGTAAGAAAGTGGCTCTGTATATACTGTCCCCAAATAGTTACAGTGTGTACAGAGTCCACAGTCTCCAGAGGTTTGGCAGAGGCTAAAGTTAGATATAACCTTACTCTCTAAAGTGGTAGCTTGGTCGAGCAGTAAGGCAGTATCAGAGGACAGTGTAAAGCATTTGTTGTACACACTCAGACAGCAAACGGTCTCACACACTCAAGAACTGAACGCTAGGCCAATGGTTTGTATATAAAAGTATATGGTGGTTATATTTTAGAACCAACAATAGGTATCAAAATATACTTTCTCAGAATGAGATGCCTTAGTTAAATACTTTAAATAAGCAATAGGCTTTTGAATGCAATAGATACAGTTGTTGCAATAGGCAACACAATTCAAACACAAATATAACATTGAGCTCAATGGGACTTTTTAAGTAAATGCAATTAATTACTTTTTGGATTACTTTTCTAACCACAGGACTGGATCCTAGATTCAGTCCTGGGACATCTCCTGTAAACAGTTGAAAGAAATCATTTTTGTTACACAGGCGATTTTTAAGGAATATTTGTAAGTTTCAAAAATCGACACTTGAAAGAATTTCTGACAAAAACCAGGCAATGTTATCCTATGGAGGAAAATCAAGTTATGGGTAAGTACGGTTGTAGTTACTTTTCAGGGTCAGTGCTTGGCACCAAGATCCAGCACTGGGATCTCTCCTGATAACAGGTGAGTAATTTCGATTTCGTTGATCGGCTCATTTTTAGTGAATATTTTAAAGTTTCAAAACTCGACACAGAAGAATTTCCAAGTGAAACCAGTCAATGTTACCCTATGGAGGAAAAGTGAGTTATCGGCTTTTGGGTAAGTACTCGACTGGCAGAATTAACATTCTGGGCATAGACTCAGGGGTCTCCCAGGGTCAGATAGGTACAGTTGTTACACCCTCAACGGCACTGGGGCAGCCGGGTGCAGAGAGAGTTAGGTCCAATGTTATCCTATGGCGGCCAGGGGGCCTTTGGTTGGTGGCTGCTAGCAGGCAGGCCACGCGGCTGTGGGAGCTGGGCTCCTGGTCACTTGCTCAGGGAAAGTGGGGAAGAAAAATAGGACAGAGGTTGCACTCCCTGGGGAACTCGGGCGGCTGGGTGCAGGGTGCTTTTGAGCCCTCGGGCTGTGGTAAATATTCTTTTTACCTTGACTGAATTTCATACGGAATCTAAAATAAAGTAAAATAGCTCAGAATAACAAGAGGCAGAATCCGTGGTATAAGAGATTTTCTGAATGGGCTTTATTCCAAAATGGCCGACTCGAGTGGCGGCCTTCAGGTTCCGTCACCACGAGGGTTCAGGAAGTGAAGTACAATACTTTATTGACAAGAAGTAACTTTTATAGCTCATACATTACAATGAAATGAATGCAAAAGGCGTAACAATTGATAAGAGAAATGACATAGTGGTACGTAATCGAAACTAGGCGTAATAAGGAGCAGAAAGAAACATGATTGGCTCTGATTATCATGCATAGGTGGATCTATAAGATAATACTTAACATAGATGCGCGCGCAACAGCATGACGTGTGATTGACGTGCAACTAGGGGGTGAAGGGGACTTGACATTTAGCTCTACATGTGGAGACGAGAAGTCTGGGGGGTCAAGTCAACCTAATCCCAAATCATATCTAACATCCTATGTTTAGAGAACTATGTTATCCACAAGAAAAGACTCTCGGACAGAATCTATTCTATACTGACTGTGTGTGCGTGTACAAGCGTCTAAGTGTCTATATGAGATGCGAGGGGCAGAAAACTTTCCATGGCAACAGGGCTATGAATTACTTGCAGGAGGACGGAAAGGCCGAGTCCTTTGCTTGTGAGCTTAGAGGAAATGTTTACCTAAATCACCGAACAGGAATGCATCGGCTGAAGAGCAAAGTAGATAATTCGAAGGTGAAATACAGCTTCTTGGCAGGCAGGCAAAACTGGCCGAGGCAGGCACCGTTAGCTGCACAGGGAGTAGGACAAAGTTCATGGATACAGATGCGAGCTCAAGCTGAAGCTGTCAGAGACAGAGAGCAGGGAAGGCTTTAAGGACAGGATCGGGCCTACTTGCCTGAACTGTAAAAATGGAGTAATTTAGCCATATAAAGTCGGTGGCCTTTCATACTTAGGAATCGAATATCCAGCCCATTGATGGCGGATCTGACAGAGAACATGTTGACGGTGGACGCACATATGTTTGCGTTTTGGAAACTGGAACTGGAGGGAACATACATGTACTTGTGACATGCACATAGAACCGTTGGGGTCCAAGATAGGGGACATAACTGATCAGGAAAATCCACACTTCCACATTCCCTCCTTGTCCCCTACTTGCCCTTCAAGAGATATCAATCTTCATCATTCCATCGATTTGCTCATGGAGCATCATTTCTTCTTCCTTCTTCTTCCGGCATTTTGAACGAGAACCTTGATATGGAATGCATGATGTGGCACACAGACCACAAATCGCTGGTCCACATTGCAGGCATAAACAACAACTGAAGAGCATAAGAAGGCCAATACCTAGGAAGGATAGAACTCTCCATCCCCAGGCTGATATCACACTCCAAAACCACCCGGACCACGTCCAAGTGCCTGGATTTTCGTGTATCTGGCTCACAATCTTATGAAGGCGTGTTATAGCTTTATATACAGATGGCGAATTTTCTGGTATGAATATGCAGCAGCTGGATCCGATGATCCTGCAAGCTCCGCCCCTATCGGCCAGGATGACGTCAAGGACAAGACGATTCTGGAGAACAACAATTCTCATTACTGATTGTTCCTCTGTCAGATTGCCTAGGGCGGCTATAGTCTCGTTTACTACAGCTTCGAGAGTCTTGGTTAGTTTACGTATCAGCTTACTATTTGATATTGTACCTATATAGGGAAAGATACCTTTATTGAAATCTACATACTTGTCCCATGCCGTCTCAGTATAATCGACAACTGGGAGATCTCTTCGCTCTCTATTGTGTACTAAATGAACATTCCGATAATAATTAGGTGGAGCTAGGAAAACAGGTGGCAGAAGGAATGCTATGTAACAGGTACCATCCCAATCTAGAGGCAGACGCATATATGCCGTCTGACCACATATAAAGTAAGAATGGCGAGAAGCTCTAAATGAAGATTTACCTTGATCACTATATTCTACTGTAGTAACGCATTGGCTATGGCCCATATGTATGGAACCAACTTTTCTTACACATAATTCACCCTTAACTGAAAATACTGACATAGTGGGCAGAATTAGTTCAACTTCGGATTTGACATTCAGAATCATAAGATTAGGTGTAAAATTACCTAATTTATACACTTCATTTTCTAGATCAGTTCCTGTTCTACTGGGGCGACCCTCCTTATTAGGATGACAGACTTTGAATAAAACTAGATTCAGATTTCCCCATATCCAATGTTGTTGATAAACTGCTGTGTCTGGGTCTATGGAATTTAGTAAACTAAACCATGCTCCACAGGAGCCATTGTGTGTGAACGGGTGTGGAAAGAAAGGCAGAACTCCTTTGTTATTCTGATAGGGAGGGAGTCGGCCACACACCCAACAATTGGTGGCATTACTAGTCTGATGGGAATGATGTAACATACTAATGAAAATGTTATTGCGCAGCGCAAGTCTATAAGATAATTCATGTGGCGGTAGGTCACTAAAAGAATGTTCAGCAGCAACATTATAAACATGTCTAGAAATAGGATGATATATGTGCAAAATCACACTCGTAATAATTACTAAAACACTCAATAAAAACAAAATTAATAATGTCCTCATACAGTAGCTACGCAGTGATTTACAATACGCCTGTCGTTTCAACATTTCTCGGGTATTTTCTCTACTCAGGTCCAAGGGATACATGTCGGAGACAATTCAACCGCTTCACCTTGGAGAGGACTTAAACAATCAAATTGTTCGACTATTTGGGCCTAAGCTTTAATTTATAGCACTGAGAGTCATTCTGTTCAACAAAAGGAAGTTTTGAATCAGTCTGTGAGGGAGTGCAGGGCACAGTGTCTATATCCGAGGATAGTCCATGAAATTTCTTAATGTGGCTGGAATGTATCCAGCCCTTGCGGCCCTCAACTTTCACGGCTGTTCTTGTGGTCAGCAGGACTAGCTTCGGTGCTTTCCACCTGGGCTCCAACTGGGTCTTCCGATCAAAATTTCTCACAAACACCAGATCCCCCGGAGCAACGTCATGGGGTTTCACCTCAGTGTTGTCAGGAAAAGCTGCAGTTACCTGTGAACGACAAGATTGTAGTGCAGACATCAAGGAAGCCAAGTAATCTGTCAGCATATTACAATTAACATCAGTTATTTTACGTGGTATAGGCGTCCCCCACATATTTGGTGGTCTTCCGAAGATCACCTCATACGGGGATAGCCCTGTTCGAGAGTGTGCTACCATTCTTATGTAAAATAGTGCAACTGGTAATGCTACTATCCAGTCAACACCTTTCTCCTTACATATTTTAGACAATCTGATTTTCAAAATTTGATTATGTCGTTCCACGAGACCTGCTGCCTCGGGGTGTCGGACACAGTGGAATTTCCACTGATATCCCAACAAAAGTGAGACATGTTTCATTAATTCGGATGAGAAAGGCTGGCCGTTATCTGAATATACAACACGTGGTAAACCGTACCGCGGGAAGAATTCTCGAACTAACTGTTTGGCAGTAGTCGGGGCCGTGTAATCTGATACTGGGTACGCCTCAGTCCATCGGGAGAGGGCGCAGACAACTACCAGAACATATTTGAATCCTCGACATCGTTCCATCTGGATATAATCCATTTGGAGCACTTCAAAAGGATGATCAGGAGTCTGGAATCCACCCTGTTCTACGGGAACACTTTTTCCTGGGTTGAACTGACAACATATCATACAGGTACGGACTTTTTGTTTAGCTGCTGCTCGTAAATGTTTGTTGAACCAAATGTGTTGAATGCTATCTAGCATAGCTTTCTCTCCTAAATGCGCTGGGCTGTGAATTGTAGCTATAATGGCCTGGACCATAGAGTCAGGAAGAAACCATACAGATTTCTCCTTCGTCATCCATCCCTGATCTGTCTGGATCCCTCCTAGTTCAGTCCATTTCTTTAATTCCTCTGCAGTAGCATGTGTCTGTATGTCAATTACGTCAAGTGCGGGATCCTTAATTGTCATACACTGTGTTGGTGTCTGAACTATTGGCTTTGTCATGTCTAATGTGCGATTCTGAGCAGTCTGTTTAGCTGTTCTGTCAGCTAAATCATTGCCTTGAGAAATGATATCAGTAACCTTCGTGTGTGCTTTACATTTCATAATCGATATGGCAGTTGGTAGATGTATTGCGTCTAACAAGGCATGAATGAGGGTTCCGTGCTGAATGTGGGCACCATGGGAGGTTAAATAACCTCTCTCTCGCCACAGCACGCCGAAGTCGTGTACAACTCCGAATGCATAACGTGAGTCAGTGTATACATTAACTTTCTTATTTGTGGCTTGAATACAGGCTTGTGTTAGAGCAATAAGTTCTGCTGCTTGGGCTGACAAAGTATCTATACAATTTGTCTCAATAACTTCAGTGTCTGTTGTGACTGCATACGCGGCCACTAAGTCTCCTGTACTTGCTCTCATGCACGATCCATCTACATACAACGTCAGGTCTGGATCTAACAATGGAACGTCTGTCAAGTCTTGTCTAGGTTTCGTCTTTATTTCAATAATTTCAACACAATCATGAGCTAGTGGGTCTGTTCCAATTACAGGTAATAGTGTAGCAGGATTCAATGTATTACACCGTCGGATCTCTATGTGTGGCTGAAACAATGTCAGTTCATAACCGGTAAGTCTTGCTATGGTCAAGTGTTGTGTTTGTGTTCGGTTCACAAGAACTTCTACTGCATGTGGTACTTGTACTGTCAATGGATGTCCTAACACTATGGCGTCGCTTTGTCTGATTGCTAAAGCTGTTGCTGCCACTGATTTCAGGCATGCGGGCAAAGCCTGAGCTACGGGATCTAATGTACTGGAAAAATAAGCACATGGCTTGCGTGATCCTGCTTGTTCCTGTGTGAGTACTGACAAAGCAGTACCTTCGCGTTCTGTGACAAAGAGTGTAAAATGTTTGCTATAACATGGTGTTGCTAAAACAGGTGCTTGACATAAAGCTTCCTTTAAGCTTTCAAAAGCTTGTGTATGTTCCTGAGTCCAAGGGAGAACAGTCGATGTGGCTGCCTCCTGTGTGGTTAACTGAATGAGTGGTTTTGCTAGAAATGCGTACTGAGGGATCCACTGCCTACAATATGAAGTGAGGCCTATGAAAGCCCGCACCTCCTTTTGTGTCTGGGGTATTGACATGTTAGCAATTAACTGGATGCGATCTGGTGTAAGCTGCCTTCCCTCCTTGGACAGCGAGTGACCAAGATAAATAACTCGCTGGGCACAGAATTGCAGCTTAGAGGGAGACACTTTGTGCCCCTTGTCGGCTAGAAAATGTAAAACTGTCAGAGAAGCCTTTTCACATTCAGGTTCGCTTCTCGCGGTGATCAGCAGATCATCGACATATTGAAGCAGTGCAGTATTGACTGGCATGTGGATACTGTCAAGTTCTCGTTTCAGTGCTTGGCTGTAGATGCTGGGGCTTTCTGTGAATCCTTGGGGAGCGCGTGAGAATTTAAAGCTGCGCCCATTTAAACTGAATCCGAACAAATATTGGCTTTCCGGATCTATTGGGACGCTAAAAAAGGCATTCTTGAGATCAATTACAGTAAAGAATGTTGCTTCGGAATCAATTGCTGTCAATAATGATGATATATCGGGGACCACAGGAAATTGTGGCACAATGCACTTGTTTAGTTCCCGCAAATCAATAACCAATCGGTATACTGGCGGAGCAGTAGGGTCAGTTCGTTTAAGAATCGGAATTATCGGTGAATTACATACATTGGAGTCTGTTTCTACAACTACTCCTTGGGCAATTAACTCATCAATGATTTTCAGCAAAGCCACTACAGCATCTTGCGGTAACTTGTATTGTCGCATTCGTGGTAATACCACTCCTGCCTTGAGTGTAACTCGGTATGGTGTAATGTTCATGCAACCAACATCAGTAGGGCCTTGTGCCCATAGATGTGCTGGTAAAGTCTGTAGTCGGGGATCCATGTCTCTAGACACATAGTGACCTTTAAAATCACGTAAAAACAACCTTATTCCTCCCGGAGAACAACATATTATGGCTCCTAGGGCTTTCAGAGTTTTAATTCCTAACAAATTTTCTGGGCATGATTTAGTAAGCAATAAATCTGTAGTTCGTGTCAAAGGTCCTATCGTAAGTGGAAGAGGCTGTGATACTTCGTTAACAATAGGTTTTCCTGAAAAACCAAGGGAAACATTTTGAGAGCCTGAGAGGGGTGCCCCTGGAACTTCACTACGTTTTATAGTTGTACGACTTGCCCCTGTATCGAGTAAGAATTTTCTATCTTGACCTAATAATTCACTATGTACATAAGGTCCTTCTTGATCTACAGGAATCTCGATAAGCGGTAAGTCAACTTCCCTCTCTAGGCTGGTTCATGCGTAACGCTGATACTCAGGATATTCATACTGTGCAGTCTGATACATTTGTCGTGTGGTGGTTTGTGTGGCAGTAACAGGCAACGGTGGTGCAGCTGGCACAAACTGTATTGGCTGTTGTGCGGCTGGCATGGCCTGGGAATGTGGCATAGCTCCTTGTTCATTCTGATCTTGTCTGAGTGGCCGTGATCTTTCTTGTGTTTTACCTATGGCGATATTGTGTTTTAAAACTGGACAATCGTGTACGTAATGACCTGGCTTTTTGCAATAATTGCATGTCCCTTTTACCGGTCCTGCTGAATCGGACTGTGTCATACCCTTTTTATGTCCTTCAGCCGGTACTGTCTGAGACACTAGCATTTTCATTTTTGTATCTTTCATACGTCTTTGTTCGTGTTCTTGTTCATCTCTAATTCTATTGTGATGATACTGTAACATTTGTAGCATTTGTGACGGAGTGTTACTTTGCCAGGTACTCTCGAATTTCAATATTCTATTCTTTACTGGAGGTAATGCATTTTCTACTAATTTTGTCACAAATAAATGTGGATACGACTCACTACTTGTTTTTATACCACTATTTATTCCAAAACATTTTTCAAATCGGGCATAATAGTCACTTGTGTCTTCATCATGCTTTTGTTTACAGGCCGTGATTGCACCCCAATCTTCCTTTTTCGTAGTTAACAAACGTGGCAGTACTTGTACTAGTAAACCTGGTAATGCTTTGACTTTATCCCCGAGCCCCGAACCTGCAGCTCGGGCCTTTTCTTCCGTTTCTAATGCTGTCCAATCTATCTTTTGGTCTCCCACTTCCCACTCTTTTTCTTTCAGTTTTTCATAAATACCAGCAGGTAAGAGCACCTTTAATATCGTCATAATATCAGGATAGGTATACTCTCCCATCAGCAACATGTCCTTAATTTCTCGGTGGAAACCCGCTGGGTCTTTGTCATGACTTGGTACTACTTTCTTCATTTCTAACAATTCAATTTTTGATATGGGTGTGTATACAAATACACGGTGAAACTCATTGTCTTCGCCTTTTATTGGGTGCACTTCTCGTAAGGGATTTTGTCTATCCATATAATACGGCGTTCTTTCTCTGCGGGGCAGCGGGAAAGAATCCGGATTTACAAAAAGGACATACTGTTTACGTGACACTAATATTTCTTTAATCAACTTGTTACTAGAACCTCTCCATCTGTTCGTGAGTAGTTCCGTTAATATATCAGGTAAAGGACCAGGGTCAGCATGTTGGCTCTTATATAATATAAGGAGTTGCTGAATCATATAGATTCCAGCTAAACGTTGTTCATCTGCACTAAGGTTAAAAAACGTGTGTGCTACGGTCTCATCACCGTATTTTTCAGGACTGTCAATCCAGTGAACGGCTGATCTGGCCAATTCTTGCTCATCCATGGAATCGAGGAGGTGGTAACCCCTTCGTTCTCGTAGTAGTTTATCTGCGGCTTGGAACAGATGTTCAGGAGACTTTAAATTTATTACAGGCGTCGGATACGTTCTGCTATTATTTGGACATACAGAGTGTATGGGATCAGAAAAGCATCTAGTATTATCACAGGATCTTCCTCTGCCTACGTATGCTATGGTTTCTGACTGTCTTGCGGAATTCCCTGATTCGGAGACTTCATCTTGCTCGAACTCGTCTGTTTCCAATCTTTCTTCGTGAATGCGTTCTATTTCTCTACGGATTTTTCGGCACATGGCTATTATACAGTTTTTCTTATCGTGTCTCCCTTCTGATATATTCTGGCTCCATCTTGTAAGAATAAGCATTGTATTCGGGTCTACCCCCGGACGGTCTTGATTTCTGATCACGCAGTTTATGAGGAAACGTAACAGTTCCCCCTGTATCTCTACTTTCTGGAATTCCATAGCTCTGTTAATACATTCTGGGTCTCGCCCTGTTTGGACAAAATGATATATGTTATCTAGATGCGTAGTCATTCCTGGTAACCTCGCTAAATACTCTGCGGCTCGTCTGATACGTAATGATGCCAGGACCATTTCGTCCTCTTTACCGACCACCGGGTCATATCTACAATCTATAAGGAGTTCCTTAAGCGTACGTTCACTTACGAATTTGGGTGTACGTGAATGCGCTGATTCTTGAAAAATAAGTTTATTTATTCTAGGTGGCGTAAAAGTATTGCTTGCACCTCCCGTGGCCCCTTCAGGGGCGTCGGGTGTGAATGGATTCGTCGAACGTGACACAGCAACTATAGGTGTCGATACCACTGTAGAATCGATTGCGGGGACAGATGCGGAAACAGACGTGCTTGCCGGAGCTCGCGTCGGGACTTGCTGTTGCACGGGGACAGATACCTGATCCTGACGTTGAACCCCTCCGCCAGACGGTCTATGTGGTGTGGGGTTAGCATACTCGGGAGCTGCGTCATCTAGATATGAGGAAAGAAAAACATCTTCTGCGGTTCTGGGATGCCCTTTTGGATGTACCTTAATTGGAAATAATGGGGGTGGCAAGTCTTTTGGCATCTCTGGAACAGCCTTAGGTAGTCCTTCGGCTAGGAGGGGATACATACCACTCATAAGAGCGTTTCTTTGTCTATCTACTTGTTCTGATTTTACTCGGATACCTTCCTCAATTAATATATTTTCTTGAACTTCCTTTGAACTCTCTTTACTCCTCTCTTCCTGTCTACGTGCTTTTTCTGTACGTCTATGAGATTCTTTACGCCATAACTCAACAGCGTCTTTCTGTGACTGTCTGACTTTTCTTTTCCATAACTCTTCCTCCACTTTCATGATGCACTCTGCATCCCAGGTTCCCGCTGCGGGCCACCTTTGACTTTCCGGCAATCCCTTGGTATAATCTACCCATAGATCAAGAAACAATATGGCATCTAAGCCATGCTTGTGATACATAAAATGCCCTGGGGTGTCCCTAGGAGGAATAGGAACTGCTTCTTCGAGCACCCCTTTTCTGGTAGTAATCTGTCTTAACTTCGAGAAGAGCGGCATCTCGACAACTGATCTGATACTTACTCTTGAATTCACTTAATACGGAAAACACAATAATGAACGGTGAACAATGAACAATCATTCATACCACAATATGCAAGACATTTGAACACTTTAAACATTTAAACATTAAACATTTTAAAAATGACCGACGATGATGACAGTCTGCATGACTAATCACCAAGCTGAATTCTTGACAATAACTGAATACTTCGGAATACTTGATATACTGCTAAACAGTACATATACACTGCTAAACAGTGCAGACCGGATTTGTGTACCCAAATCCGTCTTGACCGGCACAACCTATGTGCTGTCAACACGCCTCCCCGGCGATGGTACTCACCGAGTAGCTCCTTGAAACGGAAGGCCTCAGAGAATGAACGGGACTCGATGACTGCGGACAGCGGACCCTCTGGACATCGGGATTTCGAAAACCTGGTGGGCCTCTGTATACCTCGGATCTTGCTCTCTCAGCTCGGCTCTGGTCGGGATACTTCGCACTTCTCACCGCCTCGTCTGGGTTGATCGCAGCCTCAGTCGCCCCCGCTTGACCGGAGGGAGCTTACAGGAAATCCTGCTGGTACGCGTTTATGGTCCGTCCAGCTGTGGCAGGAGACCGGGCCTGCAACGCACCGCCGGCGCGTGAGATGAGAAAGTGTCCCTGTTCGGGCGCCATTATGTGGTAAATATTCTTTTTACCTTGACTGAATTTCATACGGAATCTAAAATAAAGTAAAATAGCTCAGAATAACAAGAGGCAGAATCCGTGGTATAAGAGATTTTCTGAATGGGCTTTATTCCAAAATGGCCGACTCGAGTGGCGGCCTTCAGGTTCCGTCACCACGAGGGTTCAGGAAGTGAAGTACAATACTTTATTGACAAGAAGTAACTTTTATAGCTCATACATTACAATGAAATGAATGCAAAAGGCGTAACAATTGATAAGAGAAATGACATAGTGGTACGTAATCGAAATTAGGCGTAATAAGGAGCAGAAAGAAACATGATTGGCTCTGATTATCATGCATAGGTGGATCTATAAGATAATACTTAACATAGATGCGCGCGCAACAGCATGACGTGTGATTGACGTGCAACTAGGGGGTGAAGGGGACTTGACATTTAGCTCTACATGTGGAGACGAGAAGTCTGGGGGGTCAAGTCAACCTAATCCCAAATCATATCTAACATCCTATGTTTAGAGAACTATGTTATCCACAAGAAAAGACTCTCGGACAGAATCTATTCTATACTGACTGTGTGTGCGTGTACAAGCGTCTAAGTGTCTATATGAGATGCGAGGGGCAGAAAACTTTCCATGGCAACAGGGCTATGAATTACTTGCAGGAGGACGGAAAGGCCGAGTCCTTTGCTTGTGAGCTTAGAGGAAATGTTTACCTAAATCACCGAACAGGAATGCATCGGCTGAAGAGCAAAGTAGATAATTCGAAGGTGAAATACAGCTTCTTGGCAGGCAGGCAAAACTGGCCGAGGCAGGCACCGTTAGCTGCACAGGGAGTAGGACAAAGTTCATGGATACAGATGCGAGCTCAAGCTGAAGCTGTCAGAGACAGAGAGCAGGGAAGGCTTTAAGGACAGGATCGGGCCTACTTGCCTGAACTGTAAAAATGGAGTAATTTAGCCATATAAAGTCGGTGGCCTTTCATACTTAGGAATCGAATATCCAGCCCATTGATGGCGGATCTGACAGAGAACATGTTGACGGTGGACGCACATATGTTTGCGTTTTGGAAACTGGAACTGGAGGGAACATACATGTACTTGTGACATGCACATAGAACCGTTGGGGTCCAAGATAGGGGACATAACTGATCAGGAAAATCCACACTTCCACAGGGCGCTCAATGGATTTTAATGGAGAAGCTCTAATACGAACAAAGACTCCAAGCTCGGGGACAAGATACTTCAGGTGCGACCACCACTTCGAGAGGTAAGTTGGGAAGCTGTAGGTTAGGTAGGCACCCAGGAGCTGGGCACAGGGGGCCGCAGGGCACAGGGGTGTCTTTTCGTGTCGGGAAATCTTCCCCTCAGCTGGTCGCGGTTTGAGGGGTCCCTGGTTCTGAGCCTGCAGGCGCCGTCAGGAGCGTCGAGGTGGGTCCTTGGGTGCTGGATTCTTGGTCACAGTCGCTGGGGTGATGTCCTTGTGGTCTTTGTCCACTCCAGCACAGGCCAGGCTTGGCGGGTGCAGAGTGTGCAGGAGTCGCGGCTCCTGGTTGGCACCAGGGGCTTGTTACTTGCTTTGAGCAGAACCACTGCTCGTGAGAGTCCCAGTCTTTTAGAGTCACAAGGCAGTCAGGTCCTCCGGGGTTTTTGAGGTTGCTGACCACTGGAGACGCCGGGTTTTAGCAGGAGCAGGTTCGAGGGTCGACAGGCCTGTAGGACTGGGGCCAAGTCAGTTGGTGTCTTCCTCTTGTTTGCAGCTGCACTGCAGGTCTTCTTTCTTATTGTTCTTCTTGCTTGTTTCGGAATCAGGATCTGAGGAAGGAAGGTTCAGGGTGCCCCTAAATACTAAATTTAGGGGCGTCACAGGTAGGTAAAGGGCAGGGACCAATGGGTCCCTTCCCTGGGGTGGGCACACCCCTATCCTGCCATTCTCCTGTGGGAGGGGGGTAGTAGCCTAATCCTGATTGGGCAGGGCTCCCCATCCAGGGGTCCAGCAACATGTCTGCTGTGTGGCAGCCTAGGCAGCCTCTCAGACAGGACGTGGGTTGTAGGTTAGGTTCAGGGGACAACTCTAAGTTGCCCTCTGTCGTGCATCTTACATTAAATCCCACACTGGCATCAGTGTGGGTTTAATGTGCTGAGAAGTTTGATATCAAACTTCTCAGTCTTCAGTGCAGCCATCATGGTGCTGTGGAGTTCGTGATGACGACCTCCCAGCACCATATACTCTTATTGTCAACACTGCACTTACAGTGCCCAACAATGGACCTGGGTACTGTAGGGGTACAGGGCTCATGCCCTTGTACCCACGCCACTGGCATAGTGCACCCAGCTAGAGGGGTGACCGAGGTATGCCAGGGCAGTGTGTTTATGGGCATGGCACACAGGGATGTGTGCCATGTCGACTCTCTGTTTTGTTCTGCACCAAGACACTCAGCCTGTGTATGTGTGTCAAGGGTGGCACAATAAGTGCTGCAGCCCTTAGGGGCCTTCTCTGGTCACAAGGCCCTGGGTACCTAGGCTACCAATTACCAGGGGCTGACATGTGGCCAGAGATGCTAATTGGGTTTAGGCTTCATGCAGTTTTTAGGAAAGGAACCCAGGCTCTGGGTACCTGATTGGCAGGAGCCCAGGGCACACTCAGTCAAAGTACATCAACAATTCAGAAAAAAGTGGGGGCATACCATGCAAGAAAGATGGTACTTTCTCACAGCAGGTAAGCAGGGTCAGGGGAGACCGTTGTATAAAAATTAATAAGCCCCGTAGTCCTCACCGCTTTGGCCTCGGCTTACACGGTGCCCAGTCACCAGGGATCCGTCGACTTACTAAGAGAGGCATATCGAGACAGGGGGAATCTTGGGCACTGCGCTGAAAGTCAGCAGATTTCCTCACATACAGGCCACCAACTTCCATGCTGCTGTCATCCTCAAATCCTCGTCTCGGAGAATATCCTGGGGGCTGCCATTGTAGCACTAACATGCTGCTCCCTCCAAATCACGGCTGAATCTAGCAGCCCAGAACGACTGGTGGTGCCTGGATAGCGTCAACTGCCTACGTTGAAAATATCAAACAAAACCTCGGCTCCACATGGAAAAAAGCACGCACACGAGGGCATCTGGGTTTAAGCCCCTGTTTAAAATTACGAAACAACAGGCACGGCACTCCAAACGTGGCTCCTCAAGATTATTTATTAGAGATGAACGCTAGTCTCGACTATTGTTTCATAATTTCAAACAGGAGCTTCTCTATATATTTTGAGGAGTCGGCGGACACCTCTTTTTGCGACACCACCAACGCTCTGGTATCCCGCCAGCATCTGCCATTGGGGGTTGATCAGCATCATGGTTTATAACAGTTTTGGTACAGGCACGTCATACTGCTTTTAAGCCGAAACCGTAATAAGATAACCATTTTCCCCATACCTTTCATATTTTTTGGGCATCCTCTTGACTTATAAATTGTCTCTTTAAGTTTGGCGCACTTGTCCATCGTCACTCTCCAGCTCGCCAGTGTCAGAGGGCGGAGAAGCACTAGCATCTGGCAATCTCATGCTAGGCTAGTACTATCCCAATACCAAGGGGTCTGCAATCCCCCCTCAGTCCAGCATAGTCCTCCACGATACCAAGCAATGCTATTCTTGGAGAGGGTTCCACAGCATCTCCAAACACCGTTGAGATCTCCGCAAACACTCTTCGCCAGTATCCCTGAATGGTGGGACATACCCGTGTGAGGTAGTAAAAGTGGGCCTCTGCATATTAACAAAGATTACATGTTGGTGCTGCTGGCTTATTGACCTGCAATAGACCCAAATCTGTGAGAAAGGTCATGTGCAGATACCTGAATTGGATGAGTTGAAGTCTGGATGGGATCAGCAATACTCTCGGGGACATGTACGCGTCCCTATAGCCCAGCTCGTAAAGAGGACCCACCCACCATTCCCATTTGGCCTTTAGGTCCTGGAGAGAATAGGGGATTTATTAACTAGGGATCTGTTTATCCGGGAGATGCCTCCTCTGCAAATAATGAAAAATATGAAAGTTTCCAAATATATCTAACCAAAACATATTATCTACTGGCGGTCGCCAGTAGATAGTTATAGTTACAACCTAGTTTCCATATGAAATCTCAAAATTCTATTTTGAATAACTTTGGCGCCGGTTGACGAATCCTCGCAAAATTTTCAAATCTAATGGGGCGCTCCGTTCAGATCCTACCCTGAAAGTCTCGGGGTGATTCGTCAAGCGGGGGCCGAGAAAAAGGGGGGGTCCTAAAACGCGTTTTCCCCATGCATTTTTCCATAGGACCTTTAGTCGCAGCTACAGCCCGAACGGCTGAACAGAATTACGTGAAATTTGGCAGAGAGGTAGCCATAAGGTCAAGGAAGTGCCTTTTGCAGGTCTGGTGTAAATCTGTTCAATATTTCCTGAGAAAATAGCATTTAAAAGCATATCAATATCTATACGCGCGCACCGTGCGCGCACTGCTCGCGCACACTGCAGTGCGCGAGCGCAATTCTGATTGGTTGTTAGATGTCGGTAAACATTCGAATCGGTCGAAACCAGGAAGTGTCGGCCGCCATTTTGTCTCTCGCAGTCTGAGGGGGTGAAAAAAAAGGTGGAGAAAAAAAAAGGTGGAGAACGTGAAAAGGGGGCAGAGTGGACAGTTCCTGACCCCCTAGCCTTGGTCAGGGGGTCACAGAAGGACCCCCAAGGGCGAAAAAAACAAACATTTTTTTTTTAAATTGCGATGTGCGCGCACGTTGCGCGCACGGCGAACCGTGGGAGCTCGGTGCGCAAAGCGCACCGAGAGCCCACAGCGCGCGCGTGGTGTGCGAAGCGCATCGTGCGCGCACGGTGCGCGCATGGTGAAAAACCTGGGATAAAAATAAATAAATAAATTCATAACTTAGCATTTAAAAAAACGTACAAATTCACTGAAAAAAACATAGGTTTCACACACGTTATAGTTACGAATTAGCATTTAAAAAACCTTGCAAATTCACTTAAAAAACCATAGGTTTCACACATGTTATAGTTAGCTGGACATTTCACTCGTAAAAAACCAATGAAATTCCTCCGTTATAGTTAGTGCAGGCAACTATAACTCACGCGACCGCAATCCTTTGCTGATGACGTCAGATATTACATCACTGATGACATATGTGTCTTTATGAAAAATAAATATTTGTAATATATGTATAGCTAAAGATTAATGGAAGAAGACATGGGTAAATAAGTGTCTAAATACAGTGATGTAATATCTGACGTCATCAGCAGAGGATTGCGGTTGCATGAGTTATAGTTGCCTGCACTAACTATAACGGGGGAATTTCATTGTTTTTTTACGAGTGAAATGTCCAGCTAACTATAACATGTGTGAAACCTATGGTTTTTTAAGTGAATAATAACAAAAATTAAAAAATTCAAATAGAAATAAAAAATTAAAAACAATTATTTTACAAATAATTGAAAAAGGAATATAAATACAATATTTATGATCTAAACTAAACAATAGTAAGGAAAGTGTCAGATTTACCATTCTAACTCTAACATAAATAAATTGGTAATGTATTAAAATTTGGAGAGGTAAAATGTAAAATCCGCACTCCCTCCAACATAAGCAAATGCAAGAACAGTATTGAACTTTTAAGGGCTTAAATTAACAGAAGGGAACGTGTTTGACTTTGGAGTTGTCAAATTATCTATTCCCTTGCCAACAAAAGCAAAAATTAGGGAAAGTATTGGAATATGGAGGGATTAGATTTACTATTCTCAGTCAAACTGGAACAACAGTAGGGAAGATGTTGAGACTATTACCGCTCCAACCTCAGCAACAATACGTACATTATCCTGCGCATCCCGGTGGCTCTCTGCACGCTGTGGGGCCGTAGCTGCAGTGGTTGGCTGAGATGGGGAATCCTGATGGACGCCAGCCCCGTCTGAACTTCGAGGCAAAAATAAAAAACGGCGACGCGGTCCACTTCTGCTGGGGTGGAGCCTGACATTATGGACCCCACGCAACCCACTCCGTCCTCCTCAGAGGATGACGTCAAAGCGCTGCTCTTGGCAGTTGAACACAGCCTGATGGACTTATCAGGGAAAATGGACACCATGAATACTAGGCTTGATTTCTTGGTGCACAAGGTCGACAAACATGATGGGCAGATTAAAGAGGCGGAAGGACGCATCTCGGAGAATGAAGACGTCACTACTAGGATGCAATCGCAGGTTGCCCAGATGGATAAACTCTTCAAAGTTATTGCGGCTAAGAACGAGGACATCGAAGCCAGAAGCCGCCACAATAATGTTCGCATCCTAGGTATTCCCGAGAGCACAAATACAGGACGCATGGAGGTCTACATTGAACGTCTTCTGAGGAGCGTCTTTGGTGTGGACTCCTTTTCTCAGCACTTGGTGGTTGAGTGGGCGCACCGCTCCCTGGGCCCGCGTCCCACCCCAGAGGATGCTCCTCGTCCCATCATAGCTCGCCTCCTCAACTACCGAGATCGTGATGTGGCATTACAGAAAGCACGTGAACTGAAACCGCTGCAGTTTGAAGGTAATGCTTTCACGATATATCCGGATTTCACCCTGTCGGTGCAGGAGGCGCGCCGGAAGTTCATTGCCGTTAAGCAAAAACTTCGGAACGCCCAGATTGAATATGCTCTTCTATACCCTGCACGGCTCCGGATTACACACAACGGGAAGCATGCTTTCTGCACTACTCCACAGCAGGTTGAGGACTTCCTGAAAACTATTTTGCGACGCTCCCCCAGCAAGGCGGCTCATCCAGATCTTCTTCTCCACCGTCTGGTTGAATCTGCTTTGGGCTGTCTCCTAACATGTGTTGTTCAGTGTTTAAACATCCGTGTTATTATTGTTTTGGGGGTCATTGTTACTACCTGTGATTCTGCTTGTGTACCACTTTTCTGTTTCTTCTTTTACCATTCGGCAGCTCACCGCCCTTGCACAGTCATTTGTCCGGATAAGTACCCTTGGGCACCCTTCTCTTAACTGAGGTCCAGTCGGTATGTTAGCATTGTCTACTGTAGGCTGTGCAGATTAATGAATAGCCAATGCGCCAAGCACCCTTCCCTTTAAGTGTCACTCTTCCTGGCCCTGGGGTGACGCCCATGGACTGCGTTGTGGTTAGAGTTAGGCCCGGGAAGGGAGTTCTGTCCCCTAGCGCCCTCCCATGGGAAATCCCCTTTGTGGTTGGCTTTTCTTTTTTTGTTTTGTTGCTTTCTGTCACGTTACGCCATCATCATGCTGGTCGCAGTTTGTGGCATGGTGTCATCGGCCATTGTTTATCTTTTTGGGTGGGCTACACTATGCCGGCACGTTTGGGGTGCCATTGTGGGAGGGGGTGGGAAGGGTGGCTTTGTACCCCTGTAGGGATTTCCTACTTCAGTGATTTGTTGCAAGAAGAAGGGTATGGGTTGGAAATTGTTTTACTTGTTTCCACGTTTATTGGACACACACAGCTACACAGAATTTGGTCTTCCCACTTGACCATGTATTTCCGCGACACTCACGGCATTATCACATTTCCCTGACATGCCCGCATGGATGATGCCTGCTGACTCTTCTTGTCTCAGACTGCTTACGTGGAACGTCAGGGGGCTTAGTGACCCCCGCAAGCGTCGGCAGATATTAGCGTACCTCGATAGGCATCACATCCAGATAGCCATGCTCCAAGAAACGCATATAGATCCCAAGCGCTCTCCCTTCTTTGGTACTAAATGGGCCTCTGCAAGCGTATATTCGTCCTATTCCACGTACTCCCGTGGCACACTCATACTCATAAAGAAAAATACACCATTTATTGTGGGGGGAACCTATAGTGAGTCCGCTGGACGTAGCTGTATCATCTGGGGTACGCTGGCTACTCAGTCTGTTGCGCTTGTTTGTACGTATGGTCCTAACACGGATGATCCTGGCTATTTCACTGCTCTCTGGGGTCAAATAATGAAAATAGGATCCACGCATATCATATGGGGTGGGGATTTCAACACTGCGCTTTGTCCCACCATGGATCGTTCTTATCCCCACCCCCATCACTATACTAATGCGCGTGAGACTTTGGCAGGACTCTTCCGTGACCATGGGCTTGTGGATACGTGGCGGTTTGCACATCCCGCTACTAAGGAGGGCACCTTCTATACAGCGGGCCATTCCACATGGTCCCGGCTGGACTAATGGATCTGTTCTCGAGGAGTGACACCTTGGATTCGTAGTGTAGCGCATCTGGCCCGTACGCACTCAGACCATGCACCGGTATACCTTGAACTACTGCCCCCGAACTCTATTGCCGCTCCTCGTTGCTGGAGACTCATCCCTGAGGCACTCCACGATGCGGTGTTTCATGCTGAGCTGGGGGAGGAGATCGCTGATTTCTTGGCTAGAAATAAGGGCACTGTGGATGACCTGGGCATATTCTGGGAGGCCTTCAAGGTCACGGTCAGGGGCATATGTATTTCAAAAAGTTCTGGAGTACTTCGAGACATTAGAAATAGACTGCGTGGCTTGGAATTGGAGATAAAGCAACTGGAGATTAATATGTGGGGTGTTAACTCCACCACTCAGCAGGCCACCCTTCGTGAAAAACGTACTGATTATGTTGACACTGCGTCTCGGGAGGTGAAGTTTCGAGGTAAATATTTTACCGCCTGTAGATATGGGGAGGGTGAGCGGCCTGGGCGTGCTTTGGCGAATACCATTAAACAGCCTCGGTTCTCTAATTATGTGTTGGATTTGGTGGATGGCGATGGTAATAGACATAGAGACAGCCTCAGCATACTCAACTTCTTTGTTAAATATTACAAGGACTTGTACTGCTCGCACCGCTCTTCACCTCCAGATTTCGCTCCCTATTTACAAGATATAGCTCTTGGCTGGCTGGGGGATTCCCAGCGTGCATTCCTAGCGGCACCCTTTGAGGACGATGAAATACGCGAGGCCGTAATGCAACTGGCGTCGGGAAAGGCTCCAGGCTCAGACGGCCTGCCTATTGATTTTTACAAAGCCTATATAGAACAGCTAGTCCCCGTTCTGAAGGAGGTTTTTCTTGAGGCCACCATGCGAGAAGCATTGATCACGTTGTTATTAAAACCTGGTAAGCCGGCAGATCACTGCAAATCTTATAGGCCACTCTCTCTTATCAATACGGACACAAAAATTCTGGCCAAGTTACTAGCCAATCGTCTGCACCTTCTCATGGATAAGCTGGTGCTCCCGGACCAATCTGGGTTTATCCCAGGAAGAGCCACGTCCCATAATCTCAGAACGCTGTTTTCTATTTTGCAGGAGGTTGACCCGAAACTGCATCTGGCAGCAGTGTTCCTAGACGCCTCCAAGGCCTTTGATTCTGTGGAATGGGACTACCTCTTCACCATCCTGCAGAGTCTAGGCCAACCAGTGGGTTTCATTTTGTGGATCCGCTTACTGTACACTGCCCCCACGGCTAGGGTCTTATTTAATGGTCATACCTCTTCCTCCTTTTCTCTATCCCGTGGTACACGGCAGGGATGTCCGCTATCTCCCCTCCTATTTGCTTTAATCATGGAACCCTTAGAAGCAAAAATTCGACAACATTACAGCCATTTGGGCCTTCGGTGTTTGTTACGACCTAT
Organism: Triturus cristatus; assembly: GCF_964204655.1. NCBI lineage: Eukaryota > Metazoa > Chordata > Amphibia > Caudata > Salamandridae > Triturus > Triturus cristatus. Next base: position 305,966,801 of record NC_140585.1, on the reverse strand, counting down.
TCTCATCTCGCTATATGCGGATGATGTCACTTTGTATGTTAAAGATCCGCACCTTAATCTCAACTCCCTCCTGTGGGAATTTATCAAATTCTGTGGTTATTCTGGTATTCGGATAAACTGGACCAAGTCATTGATATTTCCGTTGACTAGTGCGGTTTCCCCCTTTGATACAGATTATCCACTCAAATGGTGTGATACTGACGTTAAATATGTAGGTATCCATATATCGGCAGATCGTGAGGAATTAATGAGAGCAAACTATGGATGTGCAATGGAACACATCACGAATTGCGTTACTCGGTGGATCGCCCTTCCATTGTCTATGGCCGGTCGGGTGTCCCCTATAAAAATGGTTATCCTCCCTAAATTTTAACACTTATTTATTAATATTCCTTACGATCCTGGTCGACATTTTTTTGCCTCGTTGCGTTCAGAACTGATATGCCTGGTTTGGGGAGGAAAGCAGCCACCCATACAATGGGATACCCTCATGAGGCCATATTCCCAAGGAGGTTTCGATATACCCAACTTCGAACTGTACTACCTCTGTGCCCAGGCCCACTTTGCTCATTACTGGTTCCATCAGCCTCGATATACCCCTCATGTTGCGACAGAGCATTGGCAAGCTGACCCTGTCCCGCTGAATGGCGCAATCCTGGCTGGCGTTTCCCCCCGGGTGCGCTGCCCCTCCTCAGTGGATTGCACAATCCTGGCCTGGTCCCGCATTCGTGATCATATACAGGCCACTTGTTTATACTCTTCCCTCCTTCCGCTCACGTATCATCCAGACATCTTCCTGCTACAGGAGGGCATCTTTAGGAAGGTAGCGCGTTCACATAAGCTATACTGCTGGGGAGATCTGTATCTTCATGGTACCTTCCGCACACTCCCACAGCTGTGCTCTGATCTGCCGCCGTCCTCCATGGAAACATTCTTGTATGCTCGCCTTCGGCACGGCATGCAGGCCTGCACCCCGTCTTACCCTTCTGAGTCTGCGACGTTAGCCCCTCTACACCATGTTCTACGTTCACCCTCTGCGTCACATCTGGTGTCCACTCTCTACCATGCGCTCTACAGGGATGTGGAGTACCCTCTGAGTGCAGCGCGAGCTAAATGGTCGCTGGAATTTGAACAAGATATTACTGATGAACAATGGCTGTTCTGTTGCAAGCAGATGGAGCATATTTCTTCTAACAGCCGGCTTCGGCTGATTCATTACAGATTTTTGCATCGCAGCTACCACACCCCTGTTAAGCTTCATAAATTTGGGTTGCGGGACACGGATCGGTGCGAGAGGTGTGGGATGGAAAATGTGGATTTCCTGCATCTAGCTTGGGACTGTTCGGATGTCTACGCTTATTGGAGTCATGTCCTCGAGGCTTTGGATGCTATGGCCCTAATACCTGTACCCAGGTCCCCCTGGTGGTCCTGCTGGGGTATACTGAGCACATTCCTGCTTCATGTCATAAATTTGTTTCCTTTAGCCTAGCTATCGCTAAGCAGAGAATAGCCGGTAGGTGGGGAAGAGGCAGGGCACCCAAGTTTAAGGACTGGCTTTCTGATATGATCTTTTGGCAAGATCAACTCCACACATATGCTGAACTGCTTCCTCGTTCTTCCCGTCCGTGGGACATCTGGGGTCCACTTCAGGCATACTTACTGCAACATCCCATTAGTGACACACACGCATTGTAGGTTATTTGCTGGCTCTCTCATTTACAGTATCCCGTTGGTCACTCTGTTGCTCACGTAAGGAGGACGCTCGGGGCCAAGGCTATTTACCACACCTCTAGGTCCCGCGTTTGACAATCCTCCCCTCTCATCTCCCTTCACACCAAGATGCACAGCTACCCATTGCGCGACTATACTGGGTATGTGCGGTCGGCCGCTGTCACCTGATGCACGCAGGCTCATGGTTGCTCTCTCCTCATTGGTTACTTGTCCATGTAAATGTGCCAGATTCCTATTTGATGGCCTTGCGGCACCATGTCATGCTGTATAGTATGATGTCCTTTTCATATGTCTTCACTAACTGCCATTTGCTGATTTCGATATGTTTATATGCATGCTATACTTATAAATCAAGCTGAGCATATCTGCTGAGTCCTGGTTTACGCTGCCTCCCAAATGACGTTCCGCAACTGAGGACATTTTCATGTAAATGTCAGTGGGTTTTGTTCAAAGGCCACCAAACTCTGCGCCCTGATGCGGGCATCTGTAATTCTTCAGTGTTTTTTGCTGTGCGACCCTTGTCATTACTGTAATGTTGTGTCTGTCTCCATATAATCAATAAATAAAGTTTGAAAAAAAAAAAGATTTACTATTCCCACTCCAATATGAGCAACAGTAGGGAAAATGTTGGACTTTGGTGGGGTTTGATTTACTGTTCTAATTCTCATTCCAATTTGAACAACAGTAAGGAAAGTTTTGGACTTTGGAGGGATTAGATTTACTTTTCTTACTCCAACGTAAGCAAAAGCAGAGGAAATGTTGGACTATGGATAGGTTAGAGACACTATTCCCCCTGTAACCTAGGCCATAGTAGGGAAATTGTCTGACTTTTGAGTGGTTAGATATTCTATTCTCATTCCAATCTGAGTAACTGTAGGGAAACTGTAGGGCTTTAGAGCGGTCAAATCCAGTATTCCAAATACGATGTAAGTAAAAGAAGAGAAAGTGTTGGACTTTGGAGGGTTAAATTTACTATTCACATTCCTCTCAACAACAGTAGGGGAAGTATTGGACTTTGGAAGGGTTAGATATACTGTTTTGAACTCCACCATGAGCAACAGCAGGGACAGTGTTGAATTTTGAAGGGAATAATTTTACTATTGCCACTCCAATTTAAGCAAAAGCAGGGAAAGTGTTGGACTTTAGAGAGGTTAGATTAACGATTCCCACTCCAACATAAATAGCAGTAGGGAAAGTGTTGGACTTTGGAGGGGTCAGATTTACTACCCCTACTCATAAAGTTTTGTTAAAAACATATAGGTATCAGGCCTCAAGAAATCTACTCGCTCACTCGCTATTTTTAGGGTCTACTAACCCAGTCTGATGAGACAGCTCGAGCTGACAAAGAACGAGTATTTTGTTCATTCATAAAGTGAATGAGCAAGTCTAGAACCATATTTTGCATCATATTCATGTTCTGGAATCTGGATTCCCCTTCAAAGAGAGGCTTTCCAATATATGTTTGGAAGCTCTGGGCAGCCAATGTCCATCAGGGATTTTACAACCTCTCCAGGACATCAGCAATAGCTTCAGACACTTTTGTTATTTGTTGTTTTTTTAACAAACAAATTAGCATTTTCAAAAAACACATATGTGCACACCTCTCACCACTCCCCCCACACCCTCCATCCCGCAATACTGCTACAGAATCTGCCACAAATACTGCCACAAAATCTACAAATTTGACCGTACTGACCCATCAGATACTGCGGTGCCTTGTAACCCATAGTAGTACCATCATTTGCCCCACGACTAGGCATATTTCGTCGGTCATCCCCGCGCCCTTTAGATAGTCTCCACCTGTTTGGAGCACCAGTCCAATGTCTTCCACCACTTTGAGATGGAAGGAGGGTTTGGGAAGCTCCATTTCTGCGCAATACCTAGAACCGATGCGACACCCAACACCCTCAACACCCGCTAGCTCCTATTCCCTCCTGTGTCTTCCAGGATCCCCAGTAGACCCACTCTGGGTGTCAGGTCAATGTGTCTCCAGAGTACCTGTGTAAACGTTCCAGCAATATGCCCCCAGTATGGCACAATGTCAGGGCACTCCCAGACCACATGAAAGAATCTGCGTCAGGATGGATACATCGAAAGTATTTGAGTGCTGGGAGTATTCCTACCCACCAAAAACAGTGGGGGCTGGGGTAAGTCGTGTGCAGATAGTTTAGTTGAATGGGATGCAGTCTGGATGATTCTCACCTAGGTAACCTTCCCTTCTCACTGTATTGTTCCACTTCCCTGCTTCTGCACTACCCACTGTAAATCCCCGAATATGTACATCCCTTTGTTGTTAGCTTTGTACTGCCTGAGTCACATACATGCATACAAACATAAATGCACTATAAGGGGCTATCAATAATAAGCCCAACTTTTTCCAAGTAGTGTTAATCACTCTACCATTCATCATACACCTTGATTATCGGTAATAGTTAGCTATCATCCTAACCCAAAACTAAGCACATCTGGGGAGCAGGGAGTGAAGTTAACAGTTTTCCCCTCATTGCTGCAAAATGATAGGACCATCTACGATCTAACACATGGAAGCAGACTGAATGAACTTAAAAAGACACGCAAAGTCCTTTTAGTTTGTTTTTTTATAATCACAATTGTTTTTTTTGTGGTTTTTTTTGCAGCAAGGGTAAGACACAGTACAAAGCATATTACTTCAACAACAGTAGCAATAGGCAGTAAAAGCAATAAGCGCCAACATGTCATCTGCCGACCAGTTTGTAATATGCCCACCACCTCCTCCAAATGTATTCATGTTTGAGGGGACAATCACAGGCTTTGTAGGTGAAACAGCAATCACATCACATGCGTTACAACGCATGCGATTACAATGCGGTTGTTACAATGACCGCGTTGTTAAATCGCAGCACCATTACAAGGCAAGTCTTTACATCGACTTGCTCTAGGGGGCCCTCTAAACTAAGGAATAGTACAATTTGGGGGGGCGTGGCTAACCGAGCAGCGAGATGGCCGCTCTCTGAGTGAGCTCCGCCGGCTGCACACAAATTAATCCTTCATAATCCTGCGCGACGCTGCTGAGGGGCCCGGATTCCGTGAGAAACTGATGCGGCAACCCGGAGGCACGACCGATTAAATCCTGGCCGCTCGCGAACGGCTGCGCGCTGTGACCTGGCGACCGCGATTGAAGCCGGCCCGCCGGCTGGAGCCCGCCTGACACGGCGGAGCCCGAGGCGGCTGTGAATCCTGACCGGACCCCGGGGATTCCCAGGCCCGCGGAGATCGGCGGAGAGGAGGCCACCCTGACGCCCTTGCTGCGGAGCTGGGAGCCACCGGCGGACACTGCGTGGTGCTACCTGTGCGCAGAGTGCGGGAGCGGAGCGGCCATCCACCAGGGGTAGCGGATCGGGGGAGGGTCGGGGCTGCAGCCGAGGAGCGACGCCGCCATTTTGCAGTGTGACTGGGGCGACCGAGCAGAAACTGTGGTCCCGCTGCGCTGTATAGCCCACGCTGTACATGCCCCTTGCTTGCTGTACCCTGGGGCCCCGGCTGTTCACCGCTGGGTGTACGGGCGTTGATCGCGCCCTGGCGCCAGGGGCTCCGCTCCCGGGCATAAAACGACGTGCTGACGGCCTCGGCCTGCTCCCGCCGGAGCCTCCCACGCTCTGTGTCCTCAACTTGGAGACCGTAGGCCACACTTGGAGGGGTCGCCGTCGGACACTGGGCAGCCCACTGGTTTTGGAGCTTCTGTCCCCTTGCTCCCTCTTGCGACGCCTCGAGCTGTGCCGGCCAGTCCTGGGGGCCTACGCAACGCGCCGGTGAGCGCTTCCTGCCGCGGACTGCGCATCGCGCCCTGCACGGGTCAGAGATGGGGGGCACGAAGGACGCAAAACAGTCCAAATTGTCTTTCGACCACAAACAGAGGGCCAAGCAACAGGCGGTGGACACGGGGGCCACGTCGTCACCCCCAAAGAGCCCCGCAGCCGAAGTCGATTTTGGCGCTTTGATGATGGAGGTCAGATCAAGCCTAAAGAGCATAGACGCAAAGCTGGATGCCATGGCTGTACAGCTAGAGGCGGTAAAATCCAAAGTGGAAGTGCACGAAACGAGGCTCGACTGCCTAGAAAACAAGCATACCGAATGTGCCGAGTTTCAGCAGCAGGCGAAAAACCACATCACAAATATTGAGCGCGAACTGGAGGCCATGCGAGCTAAGGCGGACGATCTGGAAGCGCGTTCCCGGAGGTCCAATGTCCGAATTACGGGCATTCCAGAGACGGACAACACCGGAAAGATGGAGGTCTTTGTGTCTGATTTGTTACACGAGCTGTTCGATCCGGACCTGTCCCAGGTATTCACGGTGGAGAGGGCGCACAGGACACTGGGCAAGAGACCGCCACCAGGCGCCACCCCACGCCCTATATTGGTCAAGCTACTCAACTTCCAGGATAGGGACCGCATCCTGCAGTTGGCCCGGGAAAAAGGCAAAATCATCCATAAGGGGAATCATATCTCATTTTACCCTGATTTCACCCCCCTGGTCCAGGCAGCCAGAAAGGAGTTCATACCTGCGAAGAAGCTCCTGATGCAGGCCGGAGTCCAATACTCCTTGCTCTACCCAGCAAAACTGAAAATCTTTCATGAACGAACTGCTCACTTCTTCACTGACGCCAAGGAGGCCCTAAAGTTCGCTAAACACATCGGAGGCCCTGGTGCCAGACGCAAATCGCCGAGGTTGGAGGAGGACGCGGCCCGCATAAGCGACAACGATTGAGGTACAGGGGGTGTAGTAATCTGGGTTGGTCCCTTCCACTAAAGTTGACATTTGCTGGACTGTTTGGTCCCCTCTAGATGTGCACTGGGGCCGCTACTGGACCTGTTGGAGCTGGCCCGCTCGTGCCGGGTGGGTCTTGGTTGCTGATTGTGTCGCAGGTCTGGGGCGCACTGGACGGCATACTACTCCGGTGCTGTGTGTTCCATACCGCTGGGCGCCCCTCGGGTGTCGCGTAGGATCTTCAGTGTGCGGCCACCCTGTGCATTCAGGGGTGTCAGCTAGGAGCACCTCGCCCCATGGGGAATCTCCTGTTGTTTTTGTTCTCGGTTGACTCAAGTGCGTTTCAGAGCACGTATGGGATTCTAGCGCAACCTATTTGGGGGGTTGGCGTGGGTGGGGGTTGGGAGGGACTTTTGTTTGTTTGTTTACCGGTGCTGGTGCAATGCATTGCAATTTATCATTACATGACCGTGCTGAGCGGGGGCGAGCGGTGGTCTGGGCCTGTTGGTGTGGTGTGGGGGGGCGGGGAGGCGGCCTGGTCGCCTTGGCTGTGCCGTCAACATGGGGGGAGTTAAACTGTGGACTTGGAACATTCGTGGCCTTGGGGACTATAAAAAAGCCAGGTTGATGCATACTATGTTGACTAGACACAATGTAGACATTTGCTTGTTACAGGAAACTCACATTAACTCTGCCCCATCGCCCAGGCTAAAACACCACAGATGGTCGCATGTATATTCCGCTATATACTCTAACTATGCCCGGGGGGTGGCTGTCCTCGTACGGAGGGGGCTGGACTGGAGAGAGCATCATTGTGTACTGGATAAGGAGGGTCGTTATGTACTGGTTCATGGCTCATTGCAGGGTAGGCCACTGGTTCTAGCCGCTGTATATGGCCCCAATGTGGATGACCCTGAATTTTTCCGTAATGTCTGGGCGCAAATTGTGTTGCTTGATTGTGACCTGATAGTGGTGGGGGGTGATTTCAACGTGGTGTTGGATGACGAATTGGACAGAAGGGGCACTAGTAGGCCTACACATACGAAGGCGAGACAGGCGTTGCTGGATGTGCTGGAGGAGGGGAGACTGACTGATGTGTGGAGACTCCGACACCCCGGAGAGAGAATGGGGACCTGTATCACGTGCCACCACGACGCTTGGTCCCGTCTAGACTTTTGGCTGCTGTCCCCTGAGGTGGCTACCTGGGTGGGGGAGGTGGAGATTCAGGCTAGGTCGCTTTCGGACCACGCCCCCTGCATGCTAGAACTGCGTATACCCAACGTGGCCCCTAGGGCGTTTTCGTGGCGACTGCCGCCCCACGCTCTTACGGATCAGGTGTTCACGGAAGAAATTAGGGATGACATTGTTAAGTACTTCGAGGACAACGAGGGTTCAGCCTCCTCTGAGGCCGTGGTGTGGGACGCCTTTAAGGCGGTAATACGGGGCCAGTGCATAGCTCGGCGGGCGGGGGTGCTACACTCCATACGCCGGACACTGGCTAAGTTAGAGCAAGAACTCAAGGAGCTGGACTCGGCCTTCTGCCGGGACCCGACGTTGGCTAATGCAGGTAGTCTCAAAACAAAACTATTGGAATACAATGAGGAGGCGCAGAGAGAGGTGAAGTTCTTGGGGAAACAGGCGGAAGCCCGTAGGTATGGGGAGGGTGATAGACCGAGCAGAACACTGGCTAGGCTGATTGCTCCCCAGGCTCAGGCGCACTATATACACACCATCATGTCCAGTGAGGGGACGCAGGTCACGGGCCAGGAGGCGGTGCTGAAGGCCTTTGCTGACTTTTATGCCTCTCTATACACGTCCAAACACTCGGCTGCCCCGACTTCCCTGGACGATTTTCTTGACTCTATAGCCCTTGTCTGGTTCAATGACAACCATAGGCAATACATGGACCTGCCTGTCTCGGCTCAGGACATAGCTCAGGTCATTAAAAGCATGCCGGCTAATAAGGCTCCCGGCCCAGATGGCCTTACCACAATGTTTTACAAGACATACGCTGAAGAACTAGCTCCGAAATTGCACTCTGTATTCGTGGAGGCGCTAGAGCTGAATGCCCTCCCAGACTCCATGCGCGAGGCACTCATTGTCACTCTCTTAAAACCCGACAAAGACGAACTGTATCTGGACTCCTATCGTCCCCTCTCTCTCATAAATGTAGACGCCAAAATCTTTGCCAAGGTCATAGCGGACAAACTACAGCCGCTACTGCCGATCATTGCTCTCCCAGACCAGTCGGGGTTTGTCCCTGGCCGTGCCACTTCGCACAACCTCAGAACACTTTTCTCCATCCTACATTATCTTCACCCCTCCGTCCAGGCCGCGGTCGTGTTCTTAGACGCGACCAAGGCCTTTGATTCGTTAGAATGGCCGTACCTCTTTCGTGTCTTGAGCAGGATGGGCTTCAGTCGCAACTTTATTAATCTCATCCAATTGCTATATGACAGACCTCGTGCTCGGGTGCGAGTGAATGGCCTGGTGTCCGAACCCTTTCCCATCTCCAGGGGGACTAGACAGGGGTGCCCTCTGTCGCCCCTCCTCTTCGCTATCGCGATGGAACCACTGGCGGCCAGAATACGCCAACACCACACGGCGAGGGGGATAGGCTTCAGCTCTCGCAGCCTGCTGATCTCGCTTTATGCAGATGACGTTACTCTGTATGTCTCCAACCCCGCAGAGAATTTGAATCCCCTGCTCCGAGAATTTGTACGTTTCGAGGGACTGGCGGGCGTGTCTATAAACTGGTCCAAGTCCGTTGCATTCCCTCTCACTGACGAGACAGCTCCACCTCCTTCGGACTACCCCCTACGTTGGGAGACTGATGCGGTCAAATACTTGGGTATTTGGATTAGTCGGGACACGCAGGAACTATGGTCTCTAAACTTCGGCAGAGCGGTCGACTGGTTGGAGCGGAGGGTGGAGGTCTGGAACAAACTTCCCCTGTCCCTGGTGGCGAGGGTGGCGCTGGCAAAGATGGTAGTTCTCCCGAAATTCCTTTATCTGTTCGTTAATCTCCCGTTGCCCATGACTGCATGCTTCCACGCACGAGTCCGCTCCCTACTTGTGTCTCTGGTGTGGGCTGGGCGGCAGGCGCGGACCTCTTGGGCTTTGCTCACGCTCCCGCTGCGGCAGGGGGGCCTTGGAGCGCCTGACCTTAAGCTTTACTCGCTGTGCGCTCAGGCTCAATTTCTACACTTCTGGGCATTCCCCACCCCCTACCAGCCGCACGTGGCGGTGGAATTGGCTGCGGTTGCCCCGCTGCCGCTCCGGGTGGCGTTGTATGGCAGGGTTTCCCGCCCCTCGAAGGAGGTGGACACCGTTGAGATGATCCGCTGGTCATGGAAGGAGCTACGCCGGAGGGCGGGCCTTCCCTTGCTCTATGCGCCGGCCATACCGCTGCGAAGCAATCCGATGCTGCCTTGCCTTAGCGCTAGGGGAGATACTCTTACGCTCCAGGGGAGACGGGTGGCCACTTTCGCTGACCTTTACCCTGATGGGACGTTTGGGGAGTTGGGTGTCCGCTCGGACGGCCAGCCTACCTCGTTCTCGGACGAGCTCCTGTATCACTCTCTCCGGGAGTCCTGCAAAAAGATGTGGCCTCAATTCCCCGAGGAACCCCCACAACTGGATGCCCTTCAAAACTTGCTGTCACGACCCTCCCCCGCGAAGCTGGTGTCCAGACTGTACAACTGCATGCAGGAGCAGGCACCGCTCACCGTGCCTGGGGCCAAACAGGCTTGGGCCACAGATCTGGACGGTGCCCTGTCAGATGCCATGTGGGAATATTGCTGTAAGCAACTCACAGCGCTGTCACCGAACTATAGACTCCGACTGGTCCATTTTAAATTCTTGCACCGGTACTACCGCACACCAGTGCTGCTGCATCGCATGGGGATCCGCACTGACGCTTCCTGTTGGAAGTGTGGCGGAGCTGACGCGTCCTTCATTCATGTGGCGTGGAGCTGCCCTAAGCTAGTTGAGTACTGGTCGAGCATCTTTGAGGCCATCAACCGCATTTTAAACAGGACTGATGAGCCCTCTCCGCTTTTGGGGCTCCTGGGATACGTTAAAGACACCGAACCCGCTGACAGGAAACTGCACGCGATGCTGCTACTTTACGCTAAACGTCAGGTGGCGATACACTGGGGCCGTGGAGCCTTGCCTACGTTCGCCGCATGGGTTCGTGACGTTGCGTATGGTCAGACGCAGCTCACGACCTACTGGGAGTCGATGCCCACCGCATCTAGGCCCAATGACATCTGGGAACCCTTCCTGCAGTGGACAAGAGAGCGGGCGGGTTCGGCTGCATCTGTGGACTCCCCCGGGACGGGCGTTTCGGATGACATGGGGTAGGCCTGTGAGCCCTATCCACACTGTGATGGGTGGATGGATGCCTGCTTGGTGGGTGCGCCTGGGGGTAGCGGAGAGTGTTGCTTTTGCTGGATCCCGTGCCTGCCGCATGCCTGTCGGATTTGTCGTGTTGCCTCCCCTCCCCATCCGGGAGATTTGCTGCCTTGTCCTGCTGCGTCCCCCCCCCCCCCCTGCCCTATGGCTGCTGCCCTGTGCTCCTCCTACAGCCACCGATGCTACTCGTGGTCGTCCCTCCAGGACGGACGGGTCCTAGTACGTGAGCCCCTGCGTGAGCGAGCTGTGATGTCTGTTGGTTTATTGCACTAGTTCTGCACCGAAAGTTTTCTGTTTCCCTCCGATTGTTGCGGGGGGGTTGGGAGAAAAGGTGGCAGTGGGTGATCTATCTATACATTGCCTTTTACATGAGCTGCGGTCCCGGTACTCGCTGGAGCGACTGGACGGGACCGGGTGCCTAGGATTTGTTTTTAGTCCACGAAGCCCACAAATGTAAGACCTTCCACTCTTCACTGACTACGCCATTGTACCGCTCATCAATGTCATTGGTGTGTATCTCCCTGTATGTTAAGATGCTGACATTACTTATGACTTCTGCCATGGTGCGCCTTAACTGGACACATTTGTCGATATCGCGGCCTGCCTCCGGGTTGTTGGCGTGACGCAGTGTAATCATTACTTTGCTAAATAAAGGTCTTTCAAAAAAAAAAAAAAAAAAAAAAAAAAAAAAAGGAATAGTACAATTTACCATTCCAACACCTTTCCTACTGTTGCACACACTGAAGTTGGAATAGTAAATTATACTATTCCTAAGTCCAGCACGCCCCCTAGAGCAAGTCATTGTAATGACTTGCGTTGTAATGGTACTGCGATGTAACAACAGTGTAACGACCGCGTTGTAATCGCATGCGTTGTGAACACATGCTATGTAAAAGGCTATATTTGCTTTGTAGATGGGCTCCTCCACTTTAGCCCCCAGCCCAGTAAGTAATAGTAGGTGGTGAGGAGGACTTCCAATGACGAGCAATGTAATGCTTGGCCATCATAGTGCCAGAGCTGGCTAGAGTGCTTCACCCTCAATATCCCTGCACATCCCCCAAAATGCCCAACAGTGCACTACGGGGGGAACAATCAACTGGTCTCGCTTGAATTTCAGATAAGGCAGTAAAAATAAAGGCCCAATATCTTGCGATAGTCAGACAGGACCACACTATGTGAAAAAAATATTTTAGTTGAATCAGGCAAGAGGGAATAACCAACTCCAGTGAAGCCATCTTGGCATCTTTTCAATCGTTATCATCTAGTGTGCAACCCAACTCTCTCACTTAGCCCAAAGGGCTCCAGAGAACTCTGGTGAGTTAATGACCAGAAATCAATATATATCTGCTAGATTCCACCTCAGCCCAATGGCCCTTAAAGAACTTGGGCCTAGAGAGGGTTATTTTGCGGCAGGTGCTGCAACTGTGGTTGATACACCGTAAATGCAAGGCAAAGCGGAAGATATATGTAGCATTGGGTCATGTGGAGGTGAAATGTTTCCGGAGGGCCTGGAAGGTTTTCAGTTCTGAACCCTCCCAGAATTCCTTTTACTTTCTTAATTTTGTGTCCCTGAAGACTGTGCTGTGTTTCTGAGGAAAGGACACTAGACAGTGCTGGATGCTCAGTCTTGTTGTAGTGCTTATACAAACACAAACTCGAATTTAGACAGTGATACATTGTGATTTGAGCCTACAGTTCCAGGCAGGTTATGTTCCTTTCACTCTGTAAGCCTACTTTGAACTGGGTCAGTAATGGCATGGTCCACTACAGTATATTAATTTTTGCACTTTGTGGAACTCGTGTCAGTTCAAGTCAACCACACCCATGCTAGGGTAGAGCCAACCTATATCAAATGTGAGTTACTGCACCTCTATTAACTTAAGAGTCTGTAAATGCTATGGTTGGACGCCTTAGAGGCATTTTCATTCCAGGGAGTCCTTCATATAAAAAACAGTAGCTCAGTGCATGACTTTTCACAGTACCTGCTTCTCGTATTGAGTAGTGCCTAAGCTCTGGTGTCAGCTCAATGCACTGTGCCCTACCACACTACACAAAGGACTACCATGTATGAAAGCTGAAATTTACCAGCAAACTGCAATTAAACATACAAAAAGACGAACATACTGAAGCTCTTATTTTTACATTAACTTTTTACCTGTCCATTTTGCTGATTTGGACCCTCTTCCCGCCACTGCCCCCTCTCACCCCCAAAGATTGTTGAAGAGGTTTCCTTCTCATTGCAATGACTGGCTATGGCAGTGAGCTCATAACTGGGGTGATGCACTTAAAATGGATCAAACATGCAGGGAATAACACACGTTAATGCATTGTTTTCTGTATGTGAAATTATACCAAAGTGGACACAGATCTCAATTGTCAACTGTTTTCCTTTTCCAGACTTCTGTACAGGGCCATTGACTCTCACACAGAGGACATCGGTCCCATCTACAACCACCGAGTGGAGATCTCCATCTTCTTCATCATCTACATCATTATCATCGCCTTCTTCATGATGAACATCTTTGTTGGTTTTGTCATTGTCACATTTCAGGAGCAGGGAGAGCAGGAGTACAAGAACTGTGAACTTGACAAAAATCAAGTAAGTCTCAGAAGCTCCAATGTCTGGGATCTGCCTAAGATGACGAATACCACCTTGTTTTGGGGAAAGCCTGAACTCTCAGGTTATTCTCTAATGCCGCACATCAAACTCTCAAATGTTGGAAATCTATATCTGAGACTTGTAAACTGTATAGATTTAGGACTAAGATTTCTGGACTGTAAGACGTAGAACATCAGCTGTGCCTGCGAATTCCTTTTTGTTACTACTGGCCCTTACTACCTTCTGTACCCCCCTTGCAGCGCCAGTGTGTGGAATACGCCCTGAAAGCCCGTCCCCTGCGAAGATACATCCCAAAGAATCCTTACCAGTATAAGGTCTGGTATGTCGTGAACTCAACCTACTTCGAGTATCTGATGTTTGTGCTGATCCTGCTTAACACCATCTGCCTGGCGATGCAGGTGAGAGATAAAGCAGTTGGACATATGTACCTATCTACCATGAGGGTTTCAGATCTAAGAACACTATTTAGTATTGTGTTCAGGTCATCATTCTCAACAGGAGGTTCATACCTTTTCAAGGTTTGGTATATAAAGGTAGTGGTTTTGTGTCTTTCCATTAAGGACGTTTCTCTGCAAAGCAACCCTGCTGGGTGGCTGAGACGTTGTTGCTGTATACAGTGAAAGCTTTCATTCTTCTGAAACTTCAAGAATCTTATGGGACAATATTAATAGTAAAATGAAACAAGATGGGACTAGCTTATTCTGACTACTGAATCCTTCCTTACAAGAGGGTCAAGAAAATTAATGGTACAGGTGGAAATGCTTTCAAAGCTATTAGCCTTCAATTTATTATTACCTCTACAAAGATGATCATGCTCAAATATTGTCATAATCTACTAGAAAAATTCTCTTTTTTATTAAATAAATACCGTTCAAAGCCAAGTCTGTGGTAGGTTGGAATTGTCTTGCATAATATGCAGCTTTGTACTTAGATGGAGATCAAGCTGCACTAAGAGGGACACTGGCCCTTTCGGAGCAGGCTGTACACAGTAGTTTGAGATGTGATTGAAAAGCTTTTTCGATGCCACCTCGTACATTATAAACTCAAACTGGTCATCTTTTCAAACTTCCACCAGGAAAATGTGGTCGAATTTTTGACATTCCTGTAAAGCATCAATTAAGGTTTCAATATTGACCACTACAACAATTTCTCTTGTTAGGGAATCCCCAAAAACGTTTTTTTTTTTTATTGTAAACGCTGCTAAATCCAGTTATATTGTAGTTGCTTCTGTTTCAAGACAGCAGCACACCGTACTGTACACAGACTACTTGTACTGCTAACGCGTGCCAGAATAAAAATTAAATTCATTAATACCTGGTAATAGTGTCATTCATGGCAAACAGATCAAAACTGTCTGATCTTACCCAATGCCTGCCTCCATTGTAACAATACAGCCCATCTAGAGATGTGTCGGTTAAATAGGACTAGAACACGGACATACGCTTTTCCATTCTTTCTGGTAACTTCTGGCACTTTTTCCCTGTCACTTTGAGGGAAGTGAATACAACTAACCCATTCAAGAAGGAGACTACAATGTAATTACTCTATCAAAAACATGTTGTTTATTCCAGTGAATGAGAATACCTGAGAATAATATACTCAGGAATGAAGGCCACACACAATAACATTTATTGGCATAACGAAGGGAGTTTAAAATACAAGACTCCTTTTTGAATCCAGAGATATTTTATGTCGAGAAAACAAAACTAGACCATGTTGACTTTTTTAAAAGTTAAAAAGAAATATCAAGAATACTGCAAAAAAATAATCAAACAAGCTTTTTAAAACAGACATTGAATTGTGATAAAGACTTGTTCCTATGCAGTCAGCAGAAATGAAAAAAACGGAAGGTGGTATCCTCTGCTACACACCGAACCATGTTAAGATCACCATAAAGTCAAAGTCTTTAAATTAGCAGTACTCCAGAACATTATTATTAGAAAACTGAAGAATGGCTTGTTGATTTACTGCTGTTGAGTTTTTCATTCAGTGTGTGGACTCCAGTTAGAGATTCTCATGAAAAATGTTGTTATTCAATATGGGAATTTGTTTGTAGTTGCCCATACTGAGTGCCAAAAAATATGTTCCAAATTGAGCATGGAACAGAAACATTATGAGCAACTAGGACAGCGACCTTACCTACCAAAGTTTGTTCAGAATGAATACAAACGTGCGTGTTTGTAGTATTATTGTTAGATGAGAGGAGTTCCAGACCAGTTTCCCCCCCTGCTCCTTTTCTATTGCCTTTCTTTTTGTCCTTTTAACCTAACTTCAGTCATCCTTCCCTCAAGTTTGTTAAAGATTGCACTTCACCTGTGACCATTAATAGCAGGACAGAAATACCCGCTCCTACGAAGTGTCTAGCTAGCTTTAATTTAAGAGTTATTATGTGTACTCAGAGGGACAGGCTCCGAGTGGGTTGATGCATGCCTGAGTAAACTGGTCATGCCTCTAAAGACTAAACCAGTGCTCTCCTAAATGTAAGACTCTTCTTCATGGGGGTGAATGATATTGTAAAAGTCTTGCGAAGGTGAAACAAGAGGGAGAATCAGCACTACAAAATCCTTATGCAGCTCCTTTAAGTAATTTAAAATCATTGAGATTCTGTGAAATGAAATGTTAGAGATGCATAGCATTTCAAAGGGCCATTCTGCTCCAGCGATTCCAGAGCACTGTGCACTACTAAAGAAAGGTGGTTATTCTAGTCTCTGCTCAGGTTACATAGTTATCGTTCTGATTACATTTGTGTTACAATTCAATAATTATCGGACATATGTCTCTCGTCTAATGATTTTAAGCTTTCACATAATTCCATACAATAACAATCTCAGATGCAAACAATCGTTTATGGCTCAGCGCTGAGATCAGAATTCTCTTGTCTTCTGTGTAGCACTACGGCCAGAGCTGCACCTTCAAAGAAGCCATGAACATCCTCAACATGCTCTTCACCGGCCTCTTCACCGTGGAAATGATTCTCAAACTCATTGCGTTCAAACCCAAGGTGGGTGTCGCTGTGGATCAAAAGACGTTTGGTGGTGGGATATCCTTGTTATCATTCGGAGCAGACCGACCGTGGGAAGGTTTTTTGGATGTGCTGTGTGAAAGGGTGATCTTTCTCATAATTGCCGCGAAAAAGGGGGTTTGCTGGTATGGAGTCTCACTTTGTGCTTGGCGAGTTGTATAACAGAAGCTTCTTAGAGGGAGCCCGGAGAGTGCCTCATAGTGCCAATAAAATAATATTTGTGTATCGTAGAAATGGAGCATAGAGGTATTATCAGTGTTTCTAACTGTTTGGAGCCCAGCGATTTACACTATAATGAAACTATTCATGCAGTCAGTATCTTTTGGAAGGTCTCTGCCACACACAAAACGATAGTGACTTCCCCATTGTGTAATCCTGTCTGTGATTTCTCATTTCCCATTCCCTCTATCCCTTTTCCTTGTCCTTTGTTTAAGAAACCCATCTAGCTAAAAAAGTGAGTAGTGGAAGCAGCTGTTGGATAGTGGGTTGCCCATGTCTTGCTAAATACAGTTTGCATAGGAAAAAAACATTCATACAACTTCCATACTGTGAATCCTCGAGGCTTGTACATTCATTTATTTTAGTATGTTATAGAATGCAACAACTGAGTCGCCATACACGTTTTTGATGCTGCTGGCCTTGACAGTAGATGACACAGTTGCATTTGGTGATAATATAGGTTTGCCTTCATGTATTGCCTTAATTAGACGGATAAGGTTGTACGAGTTTTCTAAAGTCTAGTTAATCTGTTTCTGATGGGAGGTTGCAGAGTGTTCCGTGCAACCAGTCCCGTAACAATTGGTCTGCTTTTGAATCTGTTGTTAGTGTCTCGGAGGTGGACACTAGTTTGTGCTATAACGACAGTTTTTCTATGAGCTAGGTTGGCACTTGACCAAATTGGACTTTATGCATGAATGAAGGAGTTTTGAAATGAATCAGTGTTCCATGGCAAAGATTGAGATCAGAGTATGTGTGCAAGGTCTTAGTTTTTTTTAGCCTCAATCGTGAATTTTACATCCTTGGCTAGCGGGACATTCATGTCCAAGGAGATGCCTTGTTCAAGATAGTTATCGATTAGGACACCTATCTCCAATTTCCTGCCTTTGTCTAGAATGACAAGCACAACATACACAAGTAATATTAACATTTCAAGATACTGCCAGCTTAATTTTGTACAGGGACGATGATCATCCATGAACATCTATAGGCGTCTTGGCCAAGAGTGTTCCTAGCAGCTAATGTGAAAAGAGCAGTGAAAGTCCTAGAGTGCTCGTTTACGGTATATTGGTAGAAGTTTCTTTTTAGAGCCATTAAGGCTGAATCATTCAGCATTTGTAGAGCACGGCACTGTCACCCCTGGTGGTATCTGGGCACTGGGGTGCAAGGTCTTCGTCGTGCCAGCTCCCCCTGCGACAGGTCTTGAGGAAACTGCAGGAAGAGGGAAGAAACAAGCAGAAAAAAGGTAAAACAGAGGGCAGAAAAATGAGCAAGCAGAAAAGACAAAACGGGGCAGAAAAACAAGCAGGAACGGCAAAACAGAGGGCAGAAAAAACAAGCCGAAAAGGCAAGACAAATCAGAAGAGGGCAAAATAGAGGGCAGAAAGGAGCAGAAAAGGCCTAACTGAGGGCAGAAAAAGTAGCAGAAAAGGCAAAACAGAGGGCAGAAAAACAAGCCGAGAAGGCAAAACAGAGCAGAAGAGGGCAAAACATAGGGCAGAAAAATGAGCAGAAAAGGCAAAACAGAGGGCAGAAAAATTTGTGAAAAGGCAATACAGAGCAAGAAATCAGCAGAGGAAGCACAAACAGAGGGCAGAGGGTAGCGGACTGCGGGCAAGCTGGACAGGAAAGCTGTTGCAGGGGGAGCTGGTACGAGGACCTGCTCAATAGGGGTTGCACTGCAGCCTCCATTAATTAGGTCCTGAGGGGTGAGCGGGACGCCAGGTGGCAGGGGGAGGGGCAATGAAAATGTAAGAGGAAGGAACCGGCGGGAAGAGGGCAGAAAAAAGCAAAACAGAGGGCAGAAAAACAAGGAGAAAAGGCAAAACAGAGGGCAGAAAAACAAGAAGAAAAGACAAAAAAGAGCAGAAGAGTGCAAAACAGAGGGCAGAAAAGGCAAAACAGAGGGTAGAAAAACAAGCAAAGGAGGCACAAACAGAGGGCAGCAGATAGACAGGCACAGAGGGTGGCGGACTGTGGGCAAGCTAGACAGAATACTGTTGCAGGGGGAGCTGGCACGGGCACCTGCTCGTGAGAAAAAAATGTTTCCCTTACAACTATGGATGTGTTGACACTGTTTTTCAGTAGCTTGAAAGTATCTTCTTTTATGTCAATTTTTACAAATTAGTGTTGTTATCCACATTAGAATGTAGCGGTATTCCTTGTTCAGACATTGAATTGCCCTCTGGTATTTTGAAAGGAAAAGGGGATTGCTTTCTGGTATTGTGTAGGGAAAGGGGTAGGGGTCAAAGTTATTGCCTTGTTTAACTTCTTAGATTCACTGAATATAAAATAGATGAACTATGTCAATGCTTGATCATCTACTTCTTCAACTTATGTGAAATAAAGAGATGGGCTAGAGTGTTTATTGAATTCTTATGATAGTTGAATAAATAATAGGTACATAAAATCTGGCTCTCTGCCTAGTAACCAAATATGAGCTATCCCATATATTTAGGCCTCTGAGTAGGGCAGAGCGCTATCCCTGCATGGCATACTACGCCACCCGATCACAACTGTCCGTGTGTAACGGCACTGGGATTAATAAAAAAAAAGAAATGAAAATGTGACGTGGTTCACCTACAAGAATTATACTCTAATCTGCCTCAAGTTCTGGCATCTATTTAAAGGGGAGGCTATGTGTAGGTGTGCTGTAGAGATCTATATAATTAAAGTAAGTAATACAGGCAAGGGATAAAAAGGAAAGCCGTCAGGCTTTATATGCAGTGCAGGCTTGATTTCGCTCTTACTTGCAGAGTCAGATCAGGATTTCATGAAAGAATAAAGAAGACCTGTGCTTGTTCTGTACACTTTTTTTTCTAAGCCAGTTATCCTGGGGAAATTTGCATAGTTCTGAGACATTGTGACATTGTTTTCATGTAGGCGGACATGCTCGTGAGACCCCTGGTGTCATTATTAATTATATAATAATAATATAACTGCACAGTGCAAGTCATGTAGGAGTAATAGCGTTGGCTGCGACACTCAATTATTTAATATGTAAGATTTTTCACACTGCGTTAAAAAGAATTCCACGGGGAACTGGATATGAGCACACAATGAAACTGATCGGCAGCACAGGCTGAGAACACATTTCTTAACTCTTCCTCTTGAGGAGGGGCACTGGGGCAGTCCTGATCGTAAGACCTAAAACGTTAAAATGCTCAGCGTAAGTGCCGACGATAGATTTTGAGGAAGTATCGGAACCTCCCCATCTTTCTTATGTAAGTGTCGCTCTTTTCCACATTCTTATGTTAGGATGAATACATGAAGTCTTGTTTACCACCTACACCACCAGAAGCAAGCTGAGGGTTATTTCTGCTTCATGGCCCGCAAGTGCAGGTATGCGAAGCAGTGTCCTTAAATCAGATTTGGGGTAACTCCACCCAAAAGGGTAGCCGTCTTTCAGTTCTGTTAGGCAGACAATGAGTTCAGCTCAGCCATGTGTTTCTTCAGGATGGCACTGCTTTAGAATTTGTTCCAACCTGCAATGCAGAGATGAATGGACCATGAGTTGTGGCATAGCTACATTTACTTACAAAAGAAAAGAGGGAGGTAGATGTAGCGGCTAGGTTTATCTTCCTATTAATTCAGTAGTGAGACCAAAATTGAGTATTGCGAAGAAAACCTACCCTTAGGGAATGAGATAGGCTACAACGAGATTCTGTCGTAATCAGTAGTGTAGAAAAAATACTTTTTTTCTAGAGACCCCTCACCCCCCAGGGTTGGCCCTAGGTGGCATGCTTCATCATTTGGGTTCCTCTTAATCCTCTACGGATGAGGCGTGCTGCAACTTGCGAAATACGTAGGAGCACTTAGTTGTAGACCGCATGCGGTTTCCAGGGATAGCAGTAGGTTATTTGGACCAGAGGAAGCTTTGACGAATGTGTGACTACAAGCTCCTCCACCCCTGGCATTGACCATGATGCAAGAGTTTGCATTATAACCATACGGATTAAAATACAAGTACCATATGTATACAGTGTATGCCTAATAAGTGTGCACCACTGACATCCTTTAGTTAGGATCTATTAGGAGTGGCACACACAGGGCTGGATCCAGTGGAGTCCTGATGAAGAGCTAATAGGGGACCAGCTCAAAACATATTGATACAATCACGTTACTGAGACAGCCAGACTCATTATAGTCGGGTTCTCTTTCATTAATAACCCCTGATTTTTAACCGTACCAACTAGGGGTGGGAATAAAATAGTGGTCTACTAGTTAGGCATTTTAAAATATTTTTCCACCCACTCCACACATCACTGCACCACACATAGTCTACAACTAAGTGCTCCTACGTATTTCGCAAGTCGCAGCACGCCTCAATATGTAGAGGATTGAGAGGAACCCCAATGATGATGCATACCACCTAGGGGCAACCCTGGTGGGTGAGGGGTCTCTGGAAAAAAAGTATTTTTTCTAGACTAGTGATTACGACGGAATCTCCTTGTGTCCTATCTCATTCCCTAAGGGCAGGTTTTCTTCGCAATAGCTACATTTACATCAGTGCAGGTCACGCAACTGTTTAATATTTACTAGCAACAACTACGATGGGAGTCAGCGGTTTGAAATTGAATCAAGAGCGCTAATGCCAAATGGGCCAGTCTGCATTAACGGCATTGGCCAGCCCCCTGCTGGCTTAGGGCTGCACACTGTAGACTTTCGAATTACAACTTCTGCCCCCACATTACTGCTTTCATAAGTCTCATACAAGGCATGGTAGAACATGTTCATTAGTGTCCCTTCGCTTGGCATGGTGTAATTGTCCACAACACCAATAATAATTATTGGTGCTGCTCTAATGCATGGTACTCATTATTAAGGCCTCAGCCCCAGGGTGGTTCTAGAAATGTGTGCTATGGATCGACACACACCAGGCAAGAAAGCAGTGGTTTGTGTTAATTGCACCAGAGATCTGTCATATGTATGCATACAGTGAAACAAAACTAAAATGTATGCATCAGAATGATGATAAACTTTAATCACAGAAGACCAATTGGGGACAGTAACGATTCTTGTTTTGCAGCAGCAGACAAGATTATTCACGCAGTTTTGATTGCATTTCCTTTCTATCTTCGGCAGTGCCTAATTTGAGCCGGGGGTTTCCGGTGCTGAGCACTGGCACTTAATGATCATCACCAGCTCTTTTCATGAGCACCAGTTAAGGACACATTCATTTATGGTAGGCAGGGGAGATTAGGTGATATGCCCAGAATCCCAGGATGATGAGCCAACGTAGAGACTCTTCTAACCTGGTTCCCCAGCTCCAAAGTCGGCAGCTCAGGCCTAATGCTACATCTTCTCCCCACTTTCATGGTTAGTAGTTGGTTCTGTTTTAGGCAGCGCTAACAGGAGAAATGGGCTGGTGCAAGCTGCCTCCTGACGAGAACCCTTGCACTTACGTTTTTTACAAATCAACCACATTGTATAGGTGAACTTCGGTATCTCAGTGAAGCAACATGTCGACTTGTGGGAGACGCAAGACAGAAATACGACATGCAAGTGCCCACTCTTCTGCTGTATTGTGGTGAATGCTGGTCTGCCGCATGCTGATGTCCCTTTACAATGAGGCTGCTCATTTGCAACATTGCTATGTTGCCATAGTGACATTTCAATAATATCAGCTCTGTGCGGTGTTAGGTTACTCCCTGAAGCTCTGCAACACTGCCCTGTGCAGCATGTCTTCCTTGTTTCTCTCTATAGGCTTCTTTCTAATTATAAGCGTAGTTGTCTTTGATTCTGAATATTTTGTAACTATATTGACCTTCTACAAATTTACTTACAAAGACGTTTTATTGTGGTAGAGGGCAGGGCCAAAAACAATTAAATGATCAACTTAAGCCAGCACATACGGCCAATTTTGTCTTCATGGTAAGAATAGATAACTGCATTTTTCTTTAGTTTTTTGGACAAAGTTTGTCAAATGATAGTGAAGGGCTAATCTTTATTATAAAGAGAAGGAATGCCAGTCTACCACAATTCCTGATAAAACCTAGGCTTCTTGAGATCTTTGGGTTGTAAGTGCTTGGTGAGAATGATAAACTCAAAAACCACTATCGAGGGAGAGGATACAGGCCAGGGTAACAAAGTTCTGATCACCCCTTTAGTCAATTTTCTCTACATGATGTAAGTAGGAAGGGAAACAGCCTTTAAGACAATGGCCAAACAATGGGCTGCAGTTACAACGTGGCCGTTACAACAAATGCATCTTTACCACACTTTCCTTTACCACGCATGTTGTTACAACGACACATCTTTGGGAAAGCTGTGTTGGAATTAAAGTCCAACGCTTTCCATACTGGCTCCAAAGTCCTGGGCTTTCCCTAAGCCATGTCGTTGTAACGATATGCCTGGCAAAGACGCATTCTTTGAAAATACTGCAGCATAACGGCATGCGTGGTAAAGGCATGCGTTGTTCTGACATACAACCAAGTACGCAGACTGGGAAAGATGTCAAGGCCCGTAGATTTTCCAAGAACATAAATCAAGAGTTGTGCACAAAGAGAAAATAACGGTTTCTGAGAATAAGTGAAGCTAAGTACTTTGGCTGTAGACCAAGAAAAAAAACAACTTACCGTTTGGAAATCATAGGTGGTATGGTTACACAAGCAACCCGCAAATAATTAAAAAAATGATTAAGCAGGCCTATAATTGAAAAACTGACAATAATATAAAATAATAATGAAAAATGGAGTAATGGGAATGGAATAATAGTGAACAAACCAGGACAAATGTGGGACACAGTACGATTATAATGGAATAACAATCAACAATGATCCAAGATATATATATAGTGTTCTTATGAACAGAGCATGTTGATCATGATCAGCTGAATTATCACTATCCAGGTCTTCCTTTCCCAGTAGCAGTGTCTGCAGTCATGGGGTCTCTGACAGTGTCTTCCTGCCCCTCTGTCTATATTTGTGAGTCCTTATGCCAATGTTTCTCCACTTTCCACAGTAGGCTTTCAAAGTCCAGAAATAAAAGAACGTCTTCAGCCTTTTGTGTGAGCTTTCCCATCCAGCCATTTTGATTTCTTTTACCTGAACATTTCTCAAAGTTTATGCACATTTGGAACTGTCTGTAAACCGGAGAGGAGGCACCAAGCGTGTTACCCTGCTGTCACCCTCAAAGCAGCATTCTTCCTATACCCCTTGCTGTAGGCTGGTTTTAGTGATTCGGGTTTTTGCAACACAGCATGGCTGAATCACTTGGTGAGGCCTACAGACTCCTCTGTCTACAGTTTCATCAGCCCAAGTGCAAGCACTATGTCCCGCTTGTACCAAATGTGTAAGGGTGGTGCTCATGTATTGAATGCACCATTAAAACAGGACAACATTGTTTTATGTGTATCTGCACATGACAGAAGGGACTTTTCCTTCCCTGCAAAGGCACCTCTCCTTTCTGTGTTTATGGTGTAGCTTAGGGTGCGATTTCTGGGCTCTAAGCCTTATTTTGTGTAAATGTCCTTTCTCAGCCCCTAGCTTTCATCTTCTGCCACTACCTTTAAACAACTCAAAGAATTTTCAACAAAAGCTTCTTGCCCAAGAAAGCATGGTAATAACAACCTTAAATCAGCCTAGCAACAGCATTAGCGAATATTTATATTCAGATGCTTTTTCTGTGGTCTGGCTTGAATCTGGAATACACAAAGTAGAGTTGGCATAAGATAACCGTTAACCCTCTGCTATTTGAGAAAGACAAAAAAGAGACAGGCTGTCTGAAAGGCTGGCACCAAAACATTGAGTGCTACATTAAATATGATCGAAGTGAGCGGCTGGCCCAACTGCAAAACAACTGAGATAAGCTGTGGTTTCCCTTGTAGTTGGAGAGCTACAAGGAACAGTGCCCGGATGGACAGTTGGAACTTCCTCAGCATTTGGAGCTGCACGCTGCCTATTCACCCTCGTCTAGAGCTGTGTCCTAGCAGCTGTCTGTGTTCTGATTTCATGCAGATAACAGACAGGCCCCTCAAAACCAACCCACTGACTGATACGAAAGACAGTCAATTAAAATCCCCCATACGCCCCCTAAATCCTTAACCATAAGATGAAAAAGAGCAACATCCCAAGTGTAGGTGAGCTTTCCCAGGCACAGTATGGTCCCAAGCACCAATAACTTGAGACATCCACGTTCAATGTCCTGAGTAAGAAGTTATCCACTGGACACACTATGATCAAGGACCTATCACCAAACCTTTATCCTGAGTATTACAAAAGTAACCCCAAACAGCAAGAGGAGTTTCTTAAGACTTTGACTTGCAGAACATCAACTCGCTCGAGTGTACCCTCATATCCACAGCTCGAAGAGTGTACAGTGGGGTCCTTTTATGGCTCTTTGTCACATCTGGGATCAAATTACAAATACACTGTTTGGGGGGCAAGAAAGAACTTCATCCCCACCTTTACCACTGAGAGGGTGTCTAGAGGGATCGCATGAGACCTTTGTGGCTGTGACCCACACTACCAAAGCTAAAATAATCCCCACGTTTAGGAGGCGCCTAACCCGCACATAGACACAGTCTGGATCTCTCTCTGTTAAGAGACAGAAGACATTCTCCACAATTATTTTTGAATGATTACGGAGTTAAGACTATCAACATGTTTTCTTATTTCTTACTTTACTTTCTATAATGTAATAATCCTAGCTCTACTTTTATATTTATTGTGGTTGTATTAATTTTGTGGATTGGAGGGGTCGTGGCCTAAAGCCATGGGAAAGAAACGTGCATTTGGGCGTCCGAACACCCGGCCCTAAATCTGTGCAATCATCCATACCTAAAACTACTCATCCACCCGATATTGCGGTTTTCGAGTGTGGCGAGGAGAGGTGCCCCTCAGTAGCTGTGAGAGTTCGTGGTCAGATCTCCTAAGTAGATAACAATCGGCTACGGTGGTGACCCGCTGATGTTGCGGCTTCGGATGTTGCCTGACTGGATTTGCCGACTGTGACGGGAACGACGGGCTGCGGCGGTGAGTAGAGGGATAGCGGGTAGCGGTGCCTGACCGGAGGGACGCCCTTCGTCGCCTGAGGAGCTGCGGTGACTGATGGAGACCGCCAGGAAGATTCAGGAGTGGATCCCGTCCCGACCCCTGCTCTGGCTGAAATACATCGGAAGGGAGCGTGCTCGGGCCCCAGTGGTTCCTGGAATGGATCACACCGGTCACAGTTGTAAACTGGTGCTAGGAGGCAGGTGAATCTCTGGGACTGCACTGGGGCTTCGGGCGGCCCAGCTATCTTTCCCTGGCTTTGACTGGCGGTAGCAGCACAAAGGCCTAGCCTAGAAGGTCTGCGTAGCTGCAAGTTAAATAACAAAGGGCCCTGACGGAGCAGGGGGAGGCGCCAGCAGAAGTGGGGGCTCTGATGATGCCACCCGGCCTGAACTCTACATTGTAGCATGCCTGCACGCACCCGGAGGTGCTCGAGGTCTTGGCTAATACATGATTCCAAGTGTATGTGTGCATTTACTGGCTGCGACGTAAGTCAGAGGCCTAGCCTCAGCGCAGCGTGTGTTCTGCTAGGTCTGGACTACATTGGCGATGAGGTGGGTCCCACCCACGCCTCTGCCGCGTCCGCGTCTCACCTGTTTTCGCTGCCTCTCCTAGTGCTGTGGTGCATGGTGTATGGCCCCCGTCGCAGTATCCGGAGCGGTGGAGAATTCCGGGAGAACAGCTTTGGCGCGTGCTGCCTCGGCGGGTGCCCACTCGGCACTGTGACGCTGCCAGGAGCCCTAAGCCACTGCGGCAGCCCAGCGGGAAGAGAGTGAAGCTGTCTGGGCGGCGTACGGTGCCGAGTGACACAGGTGAGCCAAGCAGTCCTGCGCGCACACCCGCCCCGATCAGGGTGACCAACTAGAGCACGCCCTGCCCACGGATACACCCCTGGGAGCACGGCAGGTGTCGCTCTCACCCAGAAGCTTTGCGTTTGAGCAGCCATGAGTGTCCCCAACCCGGATGGAGCTGGTGCTCCTGCGCCACAACAGCAGGTCCTACTACAGGCGCCTCTGCATGCACCACCGCAACCAGGCCATGCCACGGCGGCCCACCTGCCCCCCGTACAGCGAACTGGCTGATCCGGCCACGGCGGCAGCACGGTGGAAACCTTGGATTGGTCACCTGGATCATTATTTTGTGGGCATGAGAGAAACAGATGGCAGTGTGAAACGTTCGCTCCTTATGTGTTACGGAGGAGGGGAACTTTATGACTTGTTCGAGACCCTGCCAAACACAGGGGCTGATGACAACTACGACGAGGCGGTGGCAGCCTTGAACAGGCATTTTGACCCTCAGATAAACCCTGATTTCGGGCGATTCAAGCTCCGCCAGGCGAGACAAGGGGGAGCCGAGACCATACACGTCTCCTAGGCTTGACTAAGGAAACTGGCGAGCTCCTGCACGTTATACGACCAGAGGGAAGAAATTAGGGAGCAAGTCTACAAGGGTGCTGGTCGGTGACGCTGCGCAGCCTGATACTCAGGCAGCCAGGTATCACTCTGGACGAGATTCTGGTGTGCGCAAGGTCCCACGAATTATCCAACGTCCGGGCGGATTAGATGGAGGCGGCCCTTCACCGGCCCGCTGCTCAGTCAGGAACCTCCCGACCTCCGGTGATAAAAGAAGAAAGGGTAGACCCCATTCAAAGACGACCTGCGACACCAAGAGGGAATGCAAGATAGCCACAGACGAGCGCATGTGGTAACTGCGGCCTGGATCATCCACCGTCTGGTCGATGTTTTGCAAGGGGGAAGACCTGCTCCCAATGCGGAAAACTCAACCATTTCGCGAAGGTGTGTCAAGGAGGAAGAGAATGAACAAACATTACGGGACAGCGTGGACCGTCAACAGCAGTTAGACAACTGACGCTGGAAGACCCGTTGGAGCAAGTGGACGCCACCCCGCCGGGCTATGGTTGAGGCGCAGACGATGATGACGTCTTCATAGTATTGTTTGTGAGTCGAGAGGGTCCGAGACGTCGGCCTCCACCCATGTGCACCATCGCACCCATGTTCCTCAGTCAAAGCGCTTATAGACACTGGGGCGTCAGTGAATGTTATTGATAGTGAGCAATATGACTGACTATCCCCGCGACCTCCACTCGCACCCTCCAGGGCAAAAATATACACCTAAGGTGAGACGGAGACACTTCCCCGGCGAGGAGTCATGGAGGTTGAAGTATCCAGTGAAGGGCGCTGCCTCCACATGCAGTTTCACGTCACCGAGGGAAAACGAGGAACACTCCTCAGCTGCCACACGGCGGAAGACCTAAAGCTAGTCTTTTTCGCCTACCAGGTGCATGACTTACACGCCCTAGATATCCTCAAAGAATTTCCTATGCTATTCGAGGGGCTAGGGTGCCTGAAGGGAAAGCTATTCAAACTCCACATTGATCTAACGGTCAAGCCCACAGCTCAGAGGCACAGGAGGGTGCCGTTTCACCTACGCCCTCAAGTGGAGGAGGAATTACGAAAGCTGGAGCAGTTGGGTGTAATAGAGAAGGTGTCGGGCCCCACCCCATGAGTGTCGCCCCTGGTCGTAGCCCCCAAGCAAAAGCAACCTGGAGCCATTCGGCTATGTGTCGACATGCGCCTTCCAAACCAAGCCGTGAAGCGGGAGTGACATCTCACGCCCACCATGGATGACATCGTGGCAGACCTCAATGGGGCCAAGTGGTTCACGAAACTTGACCTCAAAACTGGTTATCACCAGCTAGAACTTCATCCAGACAGCAGGAATATCACAACATCCTCCACTCATGGGGGTCTACGACGATACAAGTGCCTGAGGTTTGGGGTATTTTCCGCAGCGGAAGTGTTTCAGAACGCTATAAGGGAAACACTCACGGGATTACAAGGAGTTATCAACTTGAGTGATGATATCCTGGTGTTCTCGAAAATACTAGAAGAGCTCCACGTGCATCTCAAAGACACCCTTTAACGACTTGCAGAAAGCGGACTTACCCTTCACCCAAGCCAAGTGCTCGTTCTACCAAGAGTCAGTGGAGTTCTTCGGCTACATCTTCTCTCGAGATGGCCTCCAGGTTGACCCGAAGAAGGCCGCTGTCCTACGCGCTGCCCTGAGACCCACATCACCAACGGAAGTCCGCAGCTTCCTAGGAATGGCCACATATTGTGGCCGATTCATTCCGAATCTGGCGTCTGTCTCGGAGCCTCTCCAGGACCTCACAAAATCAGGACAACTCTGGGCCTGGACTGCGAAAGAGGACACTGCATTCCACTCTGTGAAGGAGGCTCTCATTGACAAAAAAGTCATGGCATACTTCCAACCCAACAGGCGCACCGAGGTGGTGGTAGATGCCAGCCCTGTGGGTCTATGAGCCGTTCTCATGGAAGAGACAACAGCAAAAGAGTGGGTACCAGTTGCGTACGCCAGCAGAGCCCCAACGGGGACGGAGATGCGGTACGCCCAGGTAGAGCGTGAAGCTTTGGCTATCAAGTGGGGGTGCCAACACTTTCACCTCTATCTCCACGGGCAGGAGTTTCGCGTGGTCACAGACCACAAGCCTCTAATTCCCCTCTTTGCGGGCACTTCCAGATTGGCTCCCCCGCGAATAGAGAGATGGGCAGTGCAACTGCAAGCCTATCGCTTTGAAGTCATCTTTCGGCCTGGGGTCAACAACCCAGTTGACTTTCTGTCACGTCACCCGGCCAAGACGGACGCATCAACAGAACGGCTTGCCGATGAGGACAACACGGAGGAGTTAGTCCGGGTGATATCTCACGAGGCCTGCCCAAATGCGCTCACGCTTGAAGACATTGGAAAAGCCACTGAGACTGACGAAGGTTTGGCCAAGATAAAGACAACACTGGCGGACAGGAGCTGGCAACACTTTCTCGATGGAGCACGTGTCCTGATCGAAGAGGAAAGAATGTCCCGTCAACAACTGTGGAGGGCCCGCAGTGAGCTGAGCGGAGGACTGCACGGGGTTGTCTTGCGCAGTACAACGCTGGTGTTCCCCAGGAGTCTTCAAGAGAGAGTGGTCAGTCTGGCGCATCAAGGGATCGCGAAAACTAAAGCCCGTCTCAGAAGCAAAGTATGGTTCCCTGGCATGGACACTATGGTCGAGGAAGCCATCCGCACATGCCACTTGTGCAACATCACTGGCAATGACCCAGCACCATCTCCAGTCATTACTGAAGCGCCATGTCCTGAGCCGTAGACTCAAGTCAGCATTGATTTCGGATCATTCCCCGATGGATGAAGTACTCTGGTCCTCATTGACTCACACTCCAAATTCCCTGTGGTGGAGGTGGTGTCGTCGATGGCTTTTCCTTAGGTCAAAGCCACGCTCGACCGTGTCTTCGCGATGTTATGTTAAATGTTATGTTAAATTAATTTTATACAGCGCACAGCTACCCAACAAGGGTTTCCCAGCGCTAAACCTGACAAAGGACAAAAGAAATAAAGGAAATCGGAAATGCAATTCAAGGTGATTTACTGGTTAAATAACCACGTTTTTAAAAGTTTACAAAAATTCATATATGAAGTTTCATTACGAATTGCTATAGGAAGGGAATTCCATATGGATGGACGAAGACAAGCAAACGAATGACCTCCCATTCTTTTAAGTTTAATTCTGGGCACCAAGAATTTACCCTGAGTGGCCGAACAAAGTAAACAAGGGGGCTGATAAGGGTGAATTAGAGTTTGAAAATATTTAGGAGCAGAGCCAGCTTTGATTTTATACATATAACTCATGGCCTTAAATTTCACACGGTTTTCAACCGATGATGGGACTTCCGGAAGAAGTCAAGTTAGATAATGGACCACCCTTCCAAGGAAGAGAATTCCAGGAGTACCTGACGTCCTTAGCGATTCGATACCGCAAGATCATGCCAAAGTGGCCACAGGCTAACGGAGAAGTAGAACGCTTCATGCAGACTCTGAACAGGGCTCTTAGGATTGGAGTTGAGAAGGGCGATGATGCTGAGCACTACCTACAGCAACTCTTGAGTGCTCACCGTCAGACACCTCACTGTACAACACAGTGTGCCCCGGCGCATCTACTATTCCGGAAGATGCCTCAAGACTGCTTTCCTGCGGATCCATCCAGCAGTTGACCGGATCTGGACCAAGCCAGGAGACGGGCCACTGGCGACAAGGCAAGCCTAGCGCGCCGGGCGCAAACGGGGGGACATCCAAGTAGGAGACAGGGTCATCGTGAAGGACCGGTACCCTGGATGGAAGTACCGCACCCTGTACGAGCCGGAAGTGTGGGAGGTCACCAACATGCAGGGAACCATGGTGTCGGCCAAGCGCGGGACCCAGGTGGTCACGAGGAACGTCTCGTGGTTCAAGAGAGTGGGGGGCAGGCTCCCAGCGGAAGATGAAGATACTGGAACGGAAGAGTGGGGAGAAGAAATGGTGCCACGGAGTACCCCAAGGAACAATAATGCACGGCGCCAATGCGCCCAGAAGGAGTAACACCGGCAGGTGTCGAACAGATAAACCCCAGTGCGAGCACACCATCATCGGAGGATGACTCTGAGGGGACGAGGGTTGAGAACAACTCCCGAGGCAGAGGTATGGTCTTCGACCGAATCCCGCCCCCAGCCAAAGACTAAGAGACTTTGCATGTCTAAGGAATAAGTCATGAACATTATAAGAACATAGTATCTAAAAGATTGGAGGGATGTAGTGACGGTGCCATCCAGCCTGCACTCTACATTGTAGCATGCCTGCACGCACCTGGAGGGTGGGCTCGCCCGAAGGCATAAATAAAGGAGCGCAAGACCGCTCAGGGTCTTGGCTCATATATGATTCCAAGTATGTATGTGTGCATTTACTGGCTGCGACCTAAGTCAGAGGCCTAGCCTCAGCACATGTCCTGCTAGGCCTGGACACTACAGGCCCTGGCAGACCTCAGTGTTGTGTATGGTGTGACGGAATTCCAGGAGCAGGCACCGCACGGCAGAGAAGGGCAGCCTGGGGACCCCTCTTCAGACCTTCATAATGGTGAAAGACAAACTGCCCAAATCTGCAACTACGCAAACAAACATAGATAATTATACTAAGGTGGTGGAGCCCCCAGGGGTGGTTAAATGGGACCCAGATGAGCAACCCAGAGAATGGACGCTATAAGATGTCATGACAGCCATCCAGGACACGCGGATGTCACTGGAACCGAAGGCAGACAGAGTGGCAGTGGATCTAAGCTCGGTGGGCTAAGATCTCTGAATGGTAATGGACAGAGTCACGCAAGTACAAAAGCATGCAGAGGCGACAACTCTGGAGGTAGCCAGCTATGCATTAGGACATGGGAGTGCTGCTCCGCCGGACAACGGCACTGGAATTCCTGGTAGAGGACCCTGAGGGACATTCCCACAGAAACAAAGTACGTCTGGTGGGATTTCCTAAAACAAAAATAGAGGTTGAAAGCTTGGAACTATATTTAGAGAAATGGATAATGACAGAGTTTAAGCTGTGAGGGCTCTTGAGGTTTTTCTAGATAGAACATGCACACAGGATACCGTCAATTCCACTCTCTCCAGGGGCACCGCCCAGGACCATTATATTCAGGCTCCTCATCTACAGAGACAGTGATGTCCTGCTCCACGAGGCATGGAAATACGCGAAGGAGATGCCTTAATCATGTTGTTACCCGGACTTTACATGCCAGGAGCCAAAACAATGGCAGTCTTTTGAGGCAGCTAAAAAGAGATGTAGGGATTAGAATTAGAAAAAACATATTATTTCCGGCAATATTAAAAATACTGCAGGGATCTAAGTCACACGTCTTCTCAAAACCGCAGCAGGCATGGCACTGGCTGGAGATGTTGCCTACTCACGGAGTCGACCGGCGGGGCCACAATGGCGGTCCACAGAGGCAAACAGCGGTGAAAAGTGCAGAGACCAATGAGACCAGGGAGCAGGATGAACAACCGCACCGAAGGGTTGGAGTAGAAAAGTATTGGTCCGGGTGTGATGGAAGCAGTGGGCCTAGAGAACAGGACTTAATCCCTAACATCCCCTGTGTAACATCCCAGTGGGGGGGGGCGGCTGTATGTCGTGGGTCAGCGAAAGAGAGAATTGTTTATGAACACTTATATTTATACAGTTGTGGGTTTTGAGTATTGTTGCTTACTATAGCACTGGATGGGTGTGGCATACCAAGGGGGTCCACCAAATCAAGCCTGTTTGGACTCAAGTCAAAGAGTCAGGGTGTGATACAGTTTGTAGTTACTGTGGTTCTGACACACATGTTTAAGATGCACGAGGCGCTACAGAGATCATGTGAAGGACGGAGGGAGGAGGACCATAAGGAGGATAGGCAGTACTTCAATGGCTGAGGCGATTACCATGGTCACCTGGAACTGAATAATTATGCCAAGCGAGTGAGGGTTGGAGCATACTTATGAAGGTGGGGAGTACAGATGGCATGCCTGCCCGAGACCCACCTACTCCAAGAAGAGGCCGACAGGCTCAGTAAAAAATGGAAGAGTAGATTCTAGCATGCTGGCTATAGCACGGATGCAAGGGGAGAGGGCGTCTGGTTGGCTCAGGAGGTCCCCTATGAGGGAGTACAGGAACAGGTAGATGCTGAGGGGTGCTATGTGGTGTTAGATGGCCACTCGAATGGGCAACCCCTGATATTGTAGGATTGTACACGTCTATGGGGAGCTGACCCACTTGGCTCTGGCGATGCTCTGGATGGGAGATTTAAATTGTGTATTGGATGAATTGATGGACAGACTCCCTCCTAGCACAACTGATAAACAGGGTATGAGGAAAACCCTAGAAAAATCCATGAATGACCTAGATATGATCAATGTCTGGCGGGAAAGCCATCCACATATGCAGGAGTTTTCACACTCAGGCGACGAATACATATAACAGAATTGACTGTGTCCAATTAGATCGCTGACACACACCTTACATCAGATATCACATACAGATTACTTTCAAATTTTCAATTTAAGTACCGATGTCTTAGGTAAGAAAACAAGTTACTTACCTGTAACTTCAGTTATCCAGTATTGGTATCTTTCAAAGTTTCACATGCTTGAATCATCCCCGACGTCGAGGTGGGAGTCTCACGGTAAATATTGTAATAGTAGTAATTAATCTTATCATAGGCAACAGTGCATTGCACAGTCACTGCATTAGCCCATCCATATCCTTTTGTAAAAAGAACCAAAGTTAAAACACAGCCAATCAGACATCAGCACCCTCTAGAACACTCCACAAAGAGGCAAGTCCCTCAGATTTTCTAGCACAAGTGACAAGAGTATTTATAATAAGGGGAGCCTCTTCAGGGAGGAGGGTGGGTCGCATGTGAATCTATGAAAGATACCAATACTGGATAACAGGTAAGTAACTTGTTTTCTTATCCATCATTGGATCTCTCATAGATTCACATGCTTGAATCAGAATAGCAAGCAGTTACAAATAATAATTTATTCAAATGCAAACTTTGAGGATGGCGGGTACCATGAAACAAAAAAAAATTATATATATTTTTCATAGATTCACATGCGACCCAGCCTCCTCCACGTAGAGGCTTCCCTTATTATTCTAATAATAATCAAACGTCCGTAGTAAGGATGAAATCCAGTAACGGGAAATGGAAAGTTAGCCCTGTCAAGAGATTCCTGGAGGACTGCCACCAGAGAAGTGCTTTTTTCATAACTGAAGTTATCTGAACTAGATGGTCAAACGACCCAGTTACTTGGAGCCATTGATTGTCCAGCTGCTCCTGTATGGGTCTCATTCTGAGACGCACGTAAGGTGCCATTAAAATTGCTGAGGACATTCTGCCAAGCA
Organism: Triturus cristatus; assembly: GCF_964204655.1. NCBI lineage: Eukaryota > Metazoa > Chordata > Amphibia > Caudata > Salamandridae > Triturus > Triturus cristatus. Next base: position 305,932,269 of record NC_140585.1, on the reverse strand, counting down.
GAGATTTTATTAGGCGTACTGAAGTGAACTTTCTTCCTGCTAACTTTGTCGCTAGTGAAATGAGGTTTGCTTGCCTTTCTGTGTATAAGAATGCCCTGTCTTGGACGGTATCTAGGACTGCTCTGAGAAAGACCATCTTCTGAGACGGTTGCACAATCGATTTTTGGTAATTGAGTGTTAGCTCCAGAGAACCGAGCATCGGTAAGCAGATCAAAGTTGCTTTTTAGGCTTGCTGATAAGACAGTGCTTTCACTAGCCAGTCATCGAGGTTAGGAAACAGTTGCAGACCTTGAAGCCTGAGACGAGCAGCAACTAGAGCCAGGCACTTGGTGAACAGTCTTGGGGCAGAACAAAGACCAAACGGGAGGACTTTGAATTTTAAAATGAGCACCTGCCACAGTGAAACAGAGAAATCTTCAATGTTTGGGATGAATTGGGAAATGGAATATGCTTTTTGTAAATCTAGAGTTGTCATAAAGTCCGTATGATTGTGAAGCTGAAGTATCTCCTGAAGGGTGACCATGCGGAAAGACTTTTTCTACAGATATTTGTTAAGTCTTCTGAGATCCACAATGGGTCTCCATGCCCCGACTTTTTATTTATTGGAAAGATGCAGGAATAAAGACCATTCCCCATCTGGGAACGAGGAACTTTTTCTATGGCCCCTTTCTGAAGCATAATCTCCGCTTCCTTTCTGAGCAATCTGAGATGAGCTGGGAGCTGTGCTAGGGGTGGCTGAGGGGGCAAAACTGTAACAAACTCTAGAGTATGACCATACTTCATGATGTCCAGGACCCATTTGTCCGTTGTAAGTTGGCTCCACTCATCGTAGTGTAGAGAAATACTAGTCAAATTGAGGTTGGTACTGAGAAAAGTCATAGCAGGTGCTGAGAAGTTGTCACAACTTTCTATCACTGTCTCTGGCTTGGGTAGCTTGCTTCCTCCTGGGTTGTTGTCTGGAATATGCATCGGACGGTGTTGCTCGATACGATTGCTGCTGTTGACAGCCGTATGAGTAAGACTGATAGGATTGTGGTTGGTATTTTTGATAGCTTCCCGAAAGGAATAAGATCCTCTGCCATGGACTCCTTGAAAAGGTGCTTTCCTATATTGGAGTGTTCATAAAAGCTTAGCGGTATCAGTATCCGCTTTGATCACTTGCAAGGCCTCATCATTATGTTTTCCAAAGAGTGCATCACCATCAAACGGCATGCCTAAAATTTTACTCTGCACCTCAGGACGGAAGATGGTAGATATGAGCCATCCTTGGCTACGAAAAACTGCTAATTGCCTAAAAGCAAGAGAAGCCATGTCCATAGATATATTAGTATTTTCAGAGGCTGATCACCTTCAAGAAGAATCTTTCTTGCCTCCTGTTTCCTATTGTCTGTTAAAAATTTGATCTATGATGCCACATCCAACCACATTTGGCGGTCATAGCTTCCTAGAATTGATAGGGAATTGGGTGGCACGCACTGACGCACCAGCAATTGCGGTATACCTCTTCCCAGTATTGTCAAAGCGCCTTCCATCCTTATCAGGGGGAGCAGTAATGGGTACCAAAGGATTCCGTGATCTTTGTTAAGCAGCCTGGGCAATTACAGAATCTGGCCTTGGATGTCCCACTAAGCTGCTGGTGCATCCTCAGGGGCGTTATATTTTTATCAATCATGGGAAGGATTGTTGGCACGGAATATGGTGCTTTCATGATTTTTATTCCTTCCTCCCAAATATGATCGATAATGGGAATTGCACGCACAGATTTTCTGTTCTGATCTTTAAATCATACAAAAAACAGTCAGACTGTTTCACAGGCATAGGTAAGTGATGAAAACAATGCCGCCCTTTCCATCAGAGCATGGAAGCCCCCAATATCCTTACGTGGAGAGTCAATAGAGGCGGAGAAGGCGTAGGAATTAGGTAATCTTCCCACTCATCAATAATTGTTGTAGTTTTCTGAATTTCACCTTCTTCAACATCATCATCGTCATCCTGTGGGACTGATCTTGTTGCACAGGTACAGAATCTTGTGATTCAAGAGGAGGCACTGTAACTGATCTAGAATCCAAAGCAGGCAGCAGAGATTTTTTCTTTTTGCACAGATCCTGTTGCTGTAGGGAAACATGTATGGTAATCGTGCAACATAGCTGTTAGATCTTGCACCAATGCAACAGGCAGCTGTATCATTAGTTCTTGGTGTGGCATCCACATTTGTGATCTATCCATGGGTTGATTATATTGTGGCCCATTATATTAATTTTCATCCTCTTCCTGAAATTTTACATAAAGTTGAGAAGGGCTGTGGCCCGGACTAAACATTCCATCATTCTCAGATTCCTCTAAAAATTAACTAGGAGGCAAAGGAGAGATGTATGAAGGATCCTAGTAAAAACCCCTCAAAGACGGCACCGGCAACGAGAATCTTGATGACAAAACAGGCGTGAAATGTAATGTAGAAGGTTTCTTTGCTACGGTGAAACAGATCTGTAGAAAAACAGTAGTCAGTGTCGGTGTCGTCATCGTCGATTCCGTCGACCAAATAACTACCGTCGATGAAGAAGTGGTCGTCGACGAAGTAGTTGTTGTCTATGGTGGAGGCGTCGTCGATGAAGGTATTGTCGACGGTGGAAGCGCCGTCAACGGTGGAGATGCCGATGATGGCGGGGGCGTCGACGTTGGCAGCATCGTTGACAAGTCAAGTGCCGACAAAGAGATTAGAGCCAACGGTGTAATAGGTGCTGTCGACGACGGCAAAACTTCAGCCGATCTAATCCTAGTCAACAAAGCTTCCGTAAACAAGTGTCATCTATGACTGCTGGGAGACAAAATCCAGCATCGGTTTTTCCGTCGATTAGGTCTTTTTCAACAATGACGGTGCCTTGTCAGACTCTGACTGAGTTTTTGAATGTTTAGAAGCAGTTTTTGAGGCAGATTTTTCCTCAGAAGGGATCGAAAGCTTCCCTTTTTTTGAGGCAGCATGCGCAACCCTTATGATGGGTCTTTTATGACGCTTTCTTATGCCCCTCAGGGGATTCCATAGACCTATCCGTATTCTTGGAGAGCTGGACTGATGTCTGGGAACTTACACTGCCTTTCTCATCAGAGACCACAGAGGATTTAGAGTTTAGCCTCTCCAACCAGATAAGTAGTCTGCCTTCCCTATCTTTCAAAGTTTTTGAAGAAAAAGTTCTGCAGATTTTACAGTCCTTCACCTTATGAAGAAGGTACAGGCAGTAAATACAATCCTTGTGGGGATATTCAGCATGCAGCCTTTTCTTACCACATAACCCACAAGGCCTGAAGAGTCCTTTCTTAAAAGATTCTGACACCCTGAAATCGCAGAAATTCAAGAAGAGAAAAAACTGAGCAGAGCTCAGGGAGACTCACTGACACAACAACGTGCAGTAGCAAATCTGAGGGACTTGCCTCTCTGTGGAGTGTTCTTGAGGGTGATGATGTCTGATTAACTGTGTTTTAACTTTGGTGCTTTTTACAAAAGGATATGGATGGACTAATGCAGTGACAGTGCAATGCATTGTTGCCTATGATAAGATTAATTACTACTATTATAATATTTACCGTGAGACTCCCACCTCTACGGCAGGGATGATTCAAGCATGTTAATCTATGAAAGATCCAATAATGGATAAAGGGCAGCGATCCCCATGTGGAGACTGTCGGCTCTATTCCTACAAGACACAATGCTCAATCATAAGATGCATGAGCTCCTACTTTGACCAGAACTCTAACACTGCAGGAACAAGGGGGCTAGAGTGGGATGCATGAAAGTTCAGACAATTTTTACACAGGGAGGGAGACAGGTGGGTACTGTTGACCTAGCTGATCAGAAGAGAAAGGGTGCCAAGAGCAATTATGGAGGTCAGGGAAGCAACGGGAACAATGATATACATGCAGGAAAAATTATATTATAAGTGTCTTTACACTGGCCTTCCTAAGCAACAGGAGGGGACCCAACATTCAGCACTACGTGTGTCTGCCCTGCTCACCCTTACAAGTGAGTAAAACTCTTATTAGAGGGTTCCATAACGACACAAGGGATAAGAGGTGCTCAAGGAACAGCACAGGGGAAAGGCACCCAGTCCTGATGGGCTGTCACCAGAATAGTACTAGGCGATTGTGGATACAATGGCAGACAAGTTGCTCCAGGTGTGTCAGGAAGCCTTAGAGCTAGGGGAGTTGCCCAAGTCCTTGAGAGAGGCCACCATTATCTCCCTGCCCAAGTCAGGTGAGGATACCCATGACTGCACTTTCTACCGTTCCTTTGTCTTTCTTTAACCCAGCCACAAAATGCGGGGTAATATTCAAGCTATACGCCTAAAGGGTGCCATGAGGACACTGGTGCTCTCAGACCAAAACTGCTTTATACCGGGTGGGAGAAAGGCCTTGAACATCAGGCACTTGCCCAGTGTATTCAGAGTGGTGGAGTGAGCAGACCAGGAAATGGCAGTGGTATACCTCAATGCTGAAAAAGCGTTTGACACAGTGATATGGCATCACCTGTTTGAGACTCTTAGGGCCATGAAATTTGGGCCGCGCTTCATTGCAATGATCCTGCTACACACTAAACCCACAGCAAGGGTCCATACAAATGATATGATCTCAAGAGTAGTTGGAACTGGGTAGAGGAACCAGAAAGGGCTGCTCATTATCGCCCCTATTATTCGTGTTTGCCATTGAACCTTCATAATTTCCACTACGCCACGTCCGAAGTGAATGGGCGATATGCACATGGGACTGCAGGCAGGCAGTGTCATTATATGCAGATGATTTATTAGTATACTTAGCCAATCCAAGGATGTCCCTGACTGTCCTGCTTGGGGAGTTGGGGCCATATGTACGAAACTTGGAAATATCGATTTCCTGCAAATCGCAATTAGGAAATCGCTAATTCAAATGTATGAAACTCTTTAGAGTTTCATTTGAAATTCTCAGTGGTTCACAAATAAACCTATCTCTTGAATATTAATGAGGTAGATCTCGGTTTGCGACCCATTGGGACTCGCTAATATCACACAGATGGTGGCCTGCTGGGGTCATCAGACCACCATGTCTGTGATTGCTTTAAAATAAAGTAATCCTTTTTTTTCAATACAGCCATTTTCCTTAAAGGAAAACAGAATGAAAACATTTTTAACATTTTCTTAAAATTATTTATGAGCAGGCAGTGGTCTATGGGACCACTGCCTGCTCTTAAAAAATGCTTTTACAAACACATGCCACATGCAAATGGGTTGCCACCAATTTGAAATTGGCTGTATACTGAAAATGTTTTGCGACCGCATTTTGGTAGCAAAGGATTCACACATACCACTGCAATTTTGAATTAGGAAGGGACGCCCTAAACATGCCCCTTTCTAATACCGAATCGCACACCCTAGTTGCGATTCGGTTATAGGTTACTGAATCGCAAATAGGGCTTTCTACATCCCAAAAAGTCTTTTTCTGTTCGCAAACGGGCTGGTTTGCGACCAGCGAAAAGGTTTGTACATGTGGCCCTAGGAAATATTTGGGCAGCAGTCAGGCCTCAAAATTAGGAAACAAAAATCAGTAATATACCCTGTGGGGGGACTAAGTAAGACACCAGAAGACCAGCTCCGACCGTCTTACATACCCTGGGAACGAACATCTTTCAGATACCTGGGGGTACAGGTGACCAACGATTGTGACAGGTGGATAGCACTGAGCCCAGCAAAACTTCTAGCGGATATAGAGGGTAGACTAGACTACTGTATATCTCTGCCCCTATCAGTGGGAGGCAGAATTGCCTAAGCTAAAATGCTGGTGCTCACCAGATATCTGTAATTATTTCAGTGTAGCATGTTCCCAATACCGCAAGTTATTCTCATTAAACTATAAGGCGGCGCTAATCAGCTTAGTGCGGGGAAAGAAGAAGAGCAGGGTGAAAATGGTAACAATACAGGTTATTTACAAGCAGGGGGGGCTACGGATCCGGGACCTGGAAGTATATTACCCGGCCTCACAGTTGCAATTTAGCGGGCTGGTACGGTGTGGAAACTGGTATAGAGAGCCCTGCTACAACGAACTAAAACACAGTTAGAGCTTAAACAGTCTATATATCGTAGAAAGGTCACACGGATGCCTGACGAACGGACACTGCGTCTATCACTGCATGCTTGGGATATATTTGGTGTTTGATAGGGTCGCAACGTACCTTTTTCTCAGACAATATATTATGGAATCTCCTTGTGTTTCAGCATATAGATAAAGTACGAGGCAATGGAAGTCAGGGGATGCCAGGAAGTAGGAGATCTATATTTAGACAGACAATTGATCACACAGGCCTAGGCAAAAGACCTTTTCTAGGTCACAAAAGTTAAATTCTTACACTATTGGGCACACTGCCGGCTGGCCCAACTTACATGGGGCGCACACAACATCGAACCGCACAGCTCAGAAACACTGACATTACTCCTACAAACTGACAAGGGTGCTGGAGTGATAACGCACTTAGATCAGGCAATTCCGGCAAATTCAGCTATGCCCCTGCTACATACGAAACTAAAGTGGGATGCGGACTGCATCATGCAATTCCAGGACAAACAATCGCAGGAAGTACTTATTAGAACAGTATTCAGTAATGGCAGATTCCGGATGATATAATTTAACTTTGTAAATGGTTCGGGGATGAAGTCCCCTTGCCTCTTGAGTGTCCCTGGGGACCAACTAGCCCTCCTGTGCCCTTCAACCACCTCTCAGCAATCCCACTGTGTGGAGCTTACGGGAGGTACCTGGTGGGCTAGTTGGCCCCTAAGGACTCTCAGCAGCAACGGGGACTTCATCCCCCAACCAAGAGCACGCCAGGAGGCACGTTTGCAGAATAGTGGTGAAAGGGGGCGGGGCCTTCGGCGAGTTGCCGGTTCCTATATTATTTTTTATAGTACCCTCGTGCCTGATTCATTATTTTTTTTAATTAAAAAGGGAGGTGGGCCGCATGCGCCCCCCTCCCGAGGCTGATATATGCCCCGGGGACCCCATCCTCTGGGGATGGGCCATTTAAAAAAAAAAAATTTTAAAGGAGGGGTGCCGCTCAGCCCTCCCTTTGCAGGCCAATTTCGGCCCCGGGGACCCCATTCCCCGAGGCCTGACCATTTAAAAAAAATGTTTAAAGGGAAGGGGGCTGAGTGGCCCCCCTCCCGGGCCATTTTCGGCCCCGGGGACCCCATCCCCCAGGGCTTGGCCACTCGTTGGGGACTGGGGGGGCCCCCAAGTCCCCACGTTCCCTGCCGGCTCCCCACCTCCTGTGGGAGCCGTCATTGCTTTTGGGCAGAGAAAGCTGCTATTATGCAGCTCCCTCTGCTGAAAAGCAATTCTGCTTCGCTTCATGGAAGCGAGAGCATCTTTAATGCATGGTGCAAAGCGTTAGCAAACCTGGGCCTGAATGTCAGTAAGTATGAGTGAGATTTAGAGTAAATACAAGTGAGAATGAATAAGAATGGGTGCAATGGGGTGGAAGAGAGTGTGAGTGTGATGTTAGGGTCATGTAACATGCCGTCCTGAAACATCAAGGTCAAGGACAGTATGTTGCAAAAACCAAAGGAAATGATGGACGGAGTGTTGAACATTGCAAGCACTCACCCCCAGTCAACTGATCTGGGTTTAATCCATTACCGTTCTTTAGCCCACTCTGCCACCCCAGTTCAGACATGGCCATATGCAAATCAGTCTGACCCTGTGCCTCATGGGAACAGTCCAGCCCGAACTGCCAAGCCATGTCTTCCCTGGACCGGAAACAAGCTTCCTAGGACTGGTTTCTGGCATTTCAGCAGTCTTCAGCCAGGCTTGCTTGAATCCAGTGGCAAAGTGAGCAAGGGACTCACGTCTGAGCATACCCTGCCAACTTATGGCGAACAAAGCAAAAACCAAAGGAAATGATGGACGGAGTGTTGAACATTGCAAGCACTCACCCCCAGTCAACTGATCTGGGTTTAATCCATCACCGTTCTTTAGCCCACTCTGCCACCCCAGTTCAGACATGGCCATATGCAAATCAGTCTGACCTTGTGCCTCATGGGAACAGTCCAGCCCGAACTGCCAAGCCATGTCTTCCCTGGACCGGAAACAAGCTTCCTAGGACCGGTTTCTGGCATTTCAGCCGTCTTCAGCCAGGCTTGCTTGAATCCAGTGGCAAAGTGAGCAAGGGACTCACGTCTGAGCATACCCTGCCAACTTATGGCGAACAAAGCAAAAACCAAAGGAAATGATGGACGGAGTGTTGAACATTGCAAGCACTCACCCCCAGTCAACTGATCTGGGTTTAATCCATCACCGTTCTTTAGCCCACTCTGCCACCCCAGTTCAGACATGACCATATGCAAATCAGTCTGACCCTGTGCCTCATGGGAACAGTGCAGCCCGCAATGCCAGAAACCGGTCCTAGGAAGCTTGTTTCCGGTCCAGGGAAGACATGGCTTGGCAGTTCGGGCTGCACTGTTCCCATGAGGCACAGGGTCAGACTGATTTGCATATGGTCATGTCTGAACTGGGGTGGCAGAGTGGGCTAAAGAACGGTGATGGATTAAACCCAGATCAGTTGACTGGGGGTGAGTGCTTGCAATGTTCAACACTCCGTCCATCATTTCCTTTGGTGTTTGCTTTGTTCGCCATAAGTTGGCAGGGTATGCTCAGACGTGAGTCCCTTGCTCACTTTGCCACTGGATTCAAGCAAGCCTGGCTGAAGACGGCTGAAATGCCAGAAACCGGTCCTAGGAGGCTTGTTTCCGGTCCAGGGAAGACATGGCTTGGCAGTTCGGTCTGCACTGTTCCCATGAGGCACAGGGTCAGACTGATTTGCATATGGTCATGTCTGAACTGGGGTGGCAGAGTGGGCTAAAGAACGGTGATGGATTAAACCCAGATCAGTTGACTGGGGGTGAGTGCTTGCAATGTTCAACACTCCGTCCATCATTTCCTTTGGTTTTTGCTTTGTTCGCCATAAGTTGGCAGGGTATGCTCAGACGTGAGTCCCTTGCTCACTTTGCCACTGGATTCAAGCAAGCCTGGCTGAAGACGGCTGAAATGCCAGAAACCGGTCCTAGGAGGCTTGTTTCCGGTCCAGGGAAGACATGGCTTGGCAGTTCGGTCTGTACTGTTCCCATGAGGCACAGGGTCAGACTGATTTGCATATGGTCATGTCTGAACTGGGGTGGCAGAGTGGGCTAAAGAACGGTGATGGATTAAACCCAGATCAGTTGACTGGGGGTGAGTGCTTGCAATGTTCATCACTCCGTCCATCATTTCCTTTGGTTTTTGCTTTGTTCGCCATAAGTTGGCAGGGTATGCTCAGACGTGAGTCCCTTGCTCACCTTGCCACTGGATTCAAGCAAGCCTGGCTGAAGACGGCTGAAATGCCAGAAACCGGTCCTAGGAGGCTTGTTTCCGGTCCAGGGAAGACATGGCTTGGCAGTTCGGTCTGTACTGTTCCCATGAGGCACAGGGTCAGACTGATTTGCATATGGTCATGTCTGAACTGGGGTGGCAGAGTGGGCTAAAGAACGGTGATGGATTAAACCCAGATCAGTTGACTGGGGGTGAGTGCTTGCAATGTTCAACACTCCGTCCATCATTTCCTTTGGTTTTTGCCAAGGACAGTATGTTGTCACTTCCTGTTATGTCATTAAGGTCAAAGGGTATGTGATGTCGCTTCCGCTACCCCAGGCATCTTGGTAAATAAACTCCCATGCAAAGAAGTGCAGAGAAATAACACAAGGCAGCAGTCCTTCTCCATCTATGCACATAGAATGTGTAACAACATCCTGTGATTCTGGGCAAATCACTTAATCTCCCCGTGCCTAACAAAAAAAAAATTAATGTGTCCGTCTGTAGGCAACTGGAGCTCATGTTAAGCACTCTGATACCTTCGGGTCAAGTTCACGCCATATAAAACTCTGGGGAAAAAAACTATGTACCTAGAATCTGTAAAGATATAACTGTACCATCAGGACTGCCCCAACCCTCCTCCAGTTTAGGAAAGAGTGGAAGACTGAAATGTCATCTCTTTAAAAAAACACTACATCATGATGAGGTAACAGTCCTCAAACCAGCTACTTCTCCTACCTCAATTTGACTGTATCTTTGCCACTCCACACAGCCTTCGCCCGCTTTTCGGCTAGGTTTCATATATATATATATGGCGCTTTAATCTATACGCAGCAGGCCCTGCCACAGGGGGTGCACCACCGCGAGATGAGAAGCGAGTCGATAGCTAGGAATCATGCTCAGGTGACATCGAGAAGACTAGCACCGGAATTAGGACCCCTCAGCGCATGGGGCCCATCCAGGGCAGGCAATTGTGAACTTGTGTACTCTGCACCCATTCAGGGAGGATTAGTGCAATACTACATAAACCACAATCCTGTGGGAGACTGCAATGAGGAGCTCATTGGAGCGTGAGCCTATCAAAAGGCAGCATATTCAAATATAAGGTGTTGCGCATGCTGCCGGGTTGCAGAGGAAAACGGCCTTTGAGGAAGCGTTTATTGCGAAACACATCAGGCCGCTTCTCGTGGGCTGTGGAGTCTACGGGGCATTGCTCGTTCTAGAGTGCACCCCCGCCAGCTGGGCGAACTTGGAGCTTTATTCTGCCGCGGGGGGTGCACCACCGAGAGATGAGAAGCGGGTCGATAGCTGGAAATCATGCCCAGCTGACATCGAGGGGACTAGCGACGGAATTAAGACCCCTCAGCGCATTGGGCCCATCCAGGGCAGGCATTTGTGAACTTGTGTACTCGGCACCCATTCAGGGAGGATTAGCGCAATACTACATATACCACAATCCTATGAGAGATTGCAATGAGGAACTCATTGGAGCGTGAGCCTATCAAAAGGCGGCATATTCAAATATAAGGTGTTGCGCATGCTGCCGGGTTACAGAGGAAAACGGCCTTTGAGGAAGCTTTTATTGAGGAACGCGTCGGGCCGCTTCTCGTGGGCTGTGGAGTCTACGGGGCATTGCTGGATATATAATATATATATATATATATTCACTTAAAAAACCATAGGTTTCACACACGTTATAGTTAGGAATTAGCATTTAAAAAACCTTGCAAATTCACTTAAAAAACCATAGGTTTCACACATGTTATAGTTAGCTGGACATTTCACTCGTAAAAAACCATTGAAATTCCCCCGTTATAGTTAGTTCAGATAATTATAACTCGCGCGCCCGCAATCCACTGCTCATGACGTCACATATTACATCACTCATGACATGGTCAGTGGCATCACTCATGACATCACTGATGACATCATCCTTGTGATAGAGTGGCGGTCGCGCGAGTTATAGTTATCTGAACTAACTATAACGGGGGAATTTCAATGGTTTTTTACCAGTGAAATGTCCAGCTAACTATAACATGTGTGAAACCTATGGTTTTTTAAGTGAATTCGCAAGGTTTTTAAAATGCTAATTCCTAGCTATAACGTGTGTGAAACCTATGGTTTTTTTAAGTGAATTTGTAAGGTTTTTTAAATGCTAAGTTATGTATGTTTTATTATATTTTTTATATATTTATTTTACAATAAGCTACCTATGTATATACTTATAGATCGACTGTATGCTGTAATATGGAATGGCTCGTTTAAAAGGGGTTTTTTTTGTAAGGTTTTTCACCGTGCGCGCACGGTGCGCGCACCACGCGATTTTTTGAAAAGAAAAGAAAATGTTTTTTTCACCCTTCGGGGTCCTTCAGGGACCCCGTGACAAATGCTAGGGGGTCAGGAACTCTCTACCCTGCCCCCTTTTCACGTTCTCCACCTTTCGTTTTCACTGTCACAAACAAAACACACAAAATGGCGGCCGACACTTCCTGATTTCGACCGATTCGAACGTTGACTGACATGTAACCACCAATCAGAATTACGCTCGCCCACGTTAAGGTGCGCGCACCGTGCGCGCCTATAGATATTTATGTACTTTTAACTGCAATTTTGTCAGGAACTACTGAACAGATTGACTCCATATATGCAAAAGGCACATCCCTGACCTGAGGACTACCTCTTTGCCAAATTTCAAGTAATTCTGTTCAGCCGTTCGGGCTGTACCTTCGACTAAAGGTCCTATGGGAAAATGCATGGGGAAAACGCGTTTTGGGACCCCCCTTTTTTCTCAGCCCCCGCTTGACGAATCACCCCGAGACTTTCAGGGTAGGAGATGAGCGGAGCGCCCCATTAGTTTTGAAAATTTCGCGAGGATTCGTCAACCGGCGCCAAAGTTATTCAAAATTGAATTTTCAGATTTCCTATGGAAACTCGGTCCTAACTATAACTATCTACTGCCGACCGCCAGTAGATAATATATATATACTCCAAGGTTTGCCCACCTGGCAAAGACGCACTCCACATTCGTGAGCTACAAGCCTTTATTAAGGTGAAAACAGGACCAGCATGCTGATCTGCAATTACAGCTGACTTGTTTTACGCCTGATGCGTTTCAGTGCTTCTTGCACTTCTTCAGAGGTGCAACAATCGGGTGTGCGATCCTGACACACCTCCCCACTTAAAAATTAATGCCCTCCAATGGGCTGCTCAGATAAGCCTGCGTTGAATTGTGCGGCTAGTAGTGTTGTCAATGAAATTCTTTCCATATTGGTGCACTACTTTACTGCTGTTGCATACAATTTCAAGCCCACAGATGGGCCTCAGCATACGAATCCTGCTTATAAATCCTGCACAGATGTCCCACATTGAAGCTCCATTTGATAAGTGGGTCCGTGGCCCCCAAGTCTCATAGGGTGGTGCGTCTTCTGCGGCTGGGCTGCCGTGTGAAAATAGCTCCAAGGTTTGCCCACCTTGCAAAGACGCACTCCACATCCGTGAGCTACAAGCCTTTATTAAGGTGAAAACAGGACCAGCATGCCGATCTGCAATTACAGCTGACTTGTCGTTTTACGCCTGACGCGTTTCAGTGCTTGTTGCACTTCTTCAGAGGCACGACAATCCGTCATAAAGAAAATTACACATCCGTAATAACAATATGTAGGGCGTAGAACCAGGTACTTTCGTGCTTAATACTTGTTAGCTGCGCCCATGTAAACAGATTTGTGTAGAAAAGAAGGCGTCGACGCGTTTCGATGGCTTAATTATATCTCCATCTTTTTCAAGACCACATTCTTGACTCTCATATAATGATTAAAAAAGAACGAGGGACTTGCACAATAGCTAAGTCTGTACCTATGTGTTGAAACATGAAAAAGACACAATCAATGATCTCAAATCACTCAATGAGTACACCACATATCTATTGTCAGACATTAAAAATAATTCTATTGTAACTGTTTTGTCTAACGCTCATCTAATACAGGAATATTTTTCCTTATAGACGTAAACAAATATGCTCAATCTTAAGATCAAAATTATTGAAATGTGACTGATAGATTTTCTCCCCCGAATCTTAACTATCCCAATTGCATAACATCAGCAGCTAGGACATATATATAAAAAATGCCCTTAGCATTACAACGAATCCTATTGAGACATATGCTTTGCCCCTTCTGTCCAAACTTCAAAATAAAATTCATCTCACTGTTATATTCCAATTCATGCAACAATCTATCCTCTCGCTGTGTATTCCAGCACCATAGCACACTTAAACAGATTTCATCACTCTCAAACGTTTATTGTAAAACCTAAAAGGGCCTCACCTCTTCTAGTTAAGGCAAGCTACCGTCCATATAGTGGGCCAGTAGTTTTCAATTTTCTTATACAGAGGGCCCCTATAAATGGTCTGGACAGCCCTATAGTTGTTCTGTAAACAATAAAGGAAAATGTATATACTCATAATTGTTATTTGGATGGATCTAACCAATTGTTAGATTATCAATATAGGCGGAAACCTCTCACCTTCCATTTCCTTTTGTATCCCTTATATATAGGATAACATCCTTGTTTCTCGGAAGTCACTATTCTGGTCCAATAAAATTGTCAAAACCCTATACAGTATATGGGGCGACCTATAAAATATGATTGATATAGGTCAAGAATGTACATTATTTTAAATTCATTCAATTAAGTATAGCACAGATCTACTATTGTTTACCTGGAGATGAAACACTCGGGATTTAACAGCCGCACCTCCTATGTGTTTCTTGGCTGTCTTGCCATCAAATTTATGTAGTTTCTTTATAGGGATATCACTGTATGGTTTCCCTCTGATAATTAGAGTCTAAAATGACAAGAAAATCATCAAAATTACCTCTCTGTAAATGCCTATCTATTTAAATAGTTATAACCTTAGGAGTGTATTTGCTACCCTTTCCTATATATATGAACCCATATGCCCTTGCAGATAGTAGTCTGAGTGTTAATTTGGTATATTTATGGGGGAATTACATATCAACGCGAGGAAATTCACCTCTATATAGCATTTCTTATATTCGTATCTTTCAGTGTAATGTTTAACATTATTAGATGTTTATCACGTAGATTTATAGTGGTGTAACAAGTAAGGTATACTCAGGGGGAATACATATTCAATACCGGGTCTATCCCCTATACTCCCCATATTTTTCATCATCAAAGATACCCCCACTCTTTGGTTTAAGTCCCGCTACACCACTAACCAAACACCAAACGCTTCAATTGTCGGATCCTCACTTTCAAAGAAGGCTACCTTCTCTCGTAGGGGGTCTTGAAATAAAAGCTGGCACACTACTTACTTTCCGTGATGCAGCCACGTGTTTAGTCGGCGTCAAACGGATCTACAGCCTCTCACTGAGAAACTGAACCCTTTATATATTCCTTACATAATGTAAAACACCTGTTCGAAGACGGCGTATTCCCGCCATTTGGAATATCGTTGTTTCTCCGGTTTATCCCGCGAGCGTTTCCGGGTTGGAACCCCTGCTACTTCTGGGTCCCCATTAGCTAAAACGTCAACAAGCTAGGCAGTCGTGACTTACGAGCGCCATATTGGGCTAAATACAATACATCTCTACTGCAACAGCCTGAAACACTTATAAGTACAATATTACGGAGAATCTGGAAGTATCAGGCATAGATGGTCTGAATCTAATTATTGTGCAGAATAGACTCACTCTTAACCCAGAATAAAGAAAACAAACGGGAAAACATGCGGGTATTCGCACTTATGGCCGAAATTGACGCCATCTTAGAGAAGAACCCGCTAAGTAGCTTGCAAGTGCAGAGCCCACTGATATGGAGAGACATAATGTCAAGTTCAAACCTACGAGTATATTCAAAGAAACCAATAGTTATTAATAGATATTAAACCGGGTTACCCCAAATCCATACAGAAAAAAAAGATTTATAAAAAAAGGCATATAAAAATAACCCAGTAGAAAGAGGCAGAATCAGTCAAGTTTATCGCAGAAAGAGAAAGACCAGCAGTTGAGACCTACAAATTCAAGAAATGAATGACATCCAGTCCTCCCTTGAGTTGAGACCTCCACCAATGGTACCTAATTTGCATATAAACCATTGTTCCCTCTTTTTTCTAACCTTGTCAACATTACCACCACGTCTGTTCTTAATTTTTTCCAAAACAAACCACTTGAACTCGTCAGATTTGTGGTTGTGTTGGAGAAAATGCGTCGTGAGTGGTGCATTTTCTTTCTGCGTGCGGAGTGCGGATTTATGTTCTATAAGTCTAAACCGAACTTCCCGCCCTGTTTCGCCCACATAGCCAAGGCCACATGGGCAAATGTCGAGGTAAATTACATTGTTACTCCTACAATTAGTCAATTCTTTAGATAGAAGTGTATTGCCATGGTACATAATTTGTTTGCTGACAATACACTGTTCACATACCGAGCAGGATCCGAATTTATTATTGCCTATTGCCTTGGATTGAAACAAGGTTGTTTGAATATTATCTTCATTGTCCCTATAGGTATATACCAGTGAATTGCGGAGGTTCACGTTGCGCCTAAAAGCAAACAGCGGTTTTTTAAAGGGTTCCTCTCTTTCATCATTAAATATTTTCTAATTTATGTTAATTATATTCTTAATTTGATTACTCATGGATGAAAATTTGCTAACAAACACAATCTTATCCTCATTTTTGTTTTTATCTTTCCTTTTATTTATGTCAAGCATAGACTCCCTGTCATAAAATCTGGCTCTTTTAAATGAATTTTTGATTAGTTTTTTAGGGTATCCCCTGTCCATTAGTTTCTTCTTGAGATTATCTGAATGAACATAAAAGTCTTTTAGTGTGGTACAATTTCTGCGAATTCGCAGAAACTCCCAAAGGGGATATTATCTTTCTGTGCTTTCGGGTGGTAGCTCTAGTAGTGTAACAGTGTATTTTTGTCTGTTGGTTTGCTGTAGAGCTCAACCTCCAATACGTTCTCATTATTTTTGATACAGATGTCCAAAAAGTTTATACACACATTACTCCACTGGGATGTAAATCTAAGGTTGAGATCCCCTAAATTAAGCCAAGCTATGAATTCCTCCAGCTGATCACTGGCACCACTCCAAACAAAGATAATATCGTCAATGAAGCGGTGCCACTGACTGATATTTTCAAAAAAAGGAGCCAGTTCATTAAAAACATGAACTTTTTCAAATTGACTGACATAAAGACAGGCAAGACTTGGGGCGCAAGTTGTACCCATACTAGTCCCTTTGATTTGGTGATAGAGATCCTTTTTGTATAGGAAAAAATTGTTTCTTAATACCATGCTGACGCACATCATGATAAAGTCTAGGTTACCACCACCAAGATCTTCTGTCAGAAGCAAAGCTCTAATAGTTCTGATAGTATCTTCTTGTGGGATATTTGTATAAAGGGCTTCAATGTCAAGGGTGACCAAAAGTTGGGTCACCCCATTGAAGCCCAGACCTTCAAAGGTTGCAATAGCATGTGCTGAATCTCTTAGATATGGATCTTTGTTTGGCCACTATGGGTTTTAGAAAGAAATCGGCATATTTGCTAAGAGGTGCTAGGATAGACCCAATGCTACTGACTATACGTCGCATTGGGGGGTTATCAATATCCTTATGAATTTTCGGCAATCCGTAGATTGCTGGTGTAATAGGATCTAAACTGTATAAGAATTTATATTCTTCTTCACTGATCCAGTTTTCATTAATAGCCACTTCCAATAGATTATAGACCTCTTTTTTAAGTTGAATATTCTTATTATGAGAGACTGGGTGGTAATGTTCTTTTACATTAAGCATCATCATCATCTTATCATCGTATGTTTTCCGATCGAAAATTACTACACCCCCGCCTTTATCGGCAGGTTTCGTAATAATATTGGTGTCTTCCTTTAATTCCCTAAGCGCCTTCCTATGTTCTAGGGAAAGATTATTATTAGACTTATAGGGACGTTCAAATAACGATTTAATTTCTATTTCCACAATTTTTTCAAAAGTGGAGATGTCCTAAGTTAGGGGTAAAGGTAGACTTACCCCGAAAGCCAGTAATATTGGTGTTGGGGTGATTCTCTTTCCCTACAAAGAAATCCGTGAGTCTAATCTTTCTAAAGAACGATTTAAGATCTGTATCAAAGTCAAATTTATTAGGTGCTACTGTGGGTGCAAAACTAAATCCTCTCTCTAATACTTCCATTTGTGGTTTTGTTAAAATTTTTGAAGAGAGGTTAATGATAGGGATTTTGTCTACCGCCAATATCTGCGATTCCTTGTTTTTAGATATTCCTGGGGGAGAGAGTTCCTCGTTGTGTCTCCCCTGTTGGGGTTCCTGAAATTTCCCTGTTCGCGTTTCTGGCGTTGGCCTAAAAAAGAATCGGGATCTGGATTATATCCAGTACGGACCCTATTCTCCGGGTGATGTTCCTCTTCTTCACTGCTGGAGCAGGATGTAGCCGAGAATGTGATCCTTTTGTTCCCTCCTCTGGAGTATATGGGTTTCTGATAATTAGGTTTTTCCCATTTTTGATCGCCTCTCGCATTATAGTAGTCTTTTTCTAAATACGGGTATACTCTTTCCACACTAAATTTCTCAATGTCTTTCCTAAGTTTATTCGTTTTTTTATTGACTAAATATTCTCTATACCCTTCGGTTTCTTGCTTCATTTCATCCAGTCTTTTCTTGATCTCATCTATCATGGTAGTATCTTTAATTTTACTTTCCATTTCTTCAATGGTTTTCTTCTCAATTATAATTACCTCTTGAGCTGTTTCTATAATGAGGATAAGCCAATCGCGACTACAGCGATTCGCTATATGTGACCATGTTTCTAGAAATTTTTTATGTTCCACAAATAGGCCGGGTTCATTTTTAATTTGAAGCCCTATGGGTATCACACCTGCTTTTAGATATTCGATTAAAAACTCAGCATGTAGCTCAGTACGAATTAATTTTTTCTTTAAGTTGTAGAGTTTAAGTAGTTGTTCCTGATTGGTTTGATTGGTTACATTTATCGGTCTACTATGAGACCCATGATTAATGAGTTTGTTAAATTGCTCTTCGGAGAAACTGAACGTTTTAAAATTGGCCATACTTAAACTACTGTGGACAGGTAAATGCTAGAAGTAGCAGCGGCCTGTGCCAACAGAAGTAACCTCTTCAACCCAAAGGGCTGTGCTGTAAGCTTATCTAAAAAAAAGAAGGGCCCCTTCAAAACCAAAGGAGTAGGGCACTGTGAAGTAATATGGAAAAGGTATCCTTTGGACCAAATAATTGAGTGCAAGTGAAAATAATTCCACAAGTACCCTCATTCAGACCCTATACTCTCATTCATTCATTCATCCACGCCGAGGAAGATTGTAATACATATAATCAAGAATACACAGAACAAAATTGTCTACTTATAAAAATCTGACTTCACAGGTAAATTTATTGCTTGTTCAACATATATTAAAAACAAAAGGGTTATTTCATATAGACGATAATTCAACTTAAAAACCCTATAGCTAACAATAAAAACGAACTACCTGAATTCATAAAAAATACAAAATCACAATCACATAAGAACAAGGAAAATGAGAGTCACTAATACAGACAAACACAATATGTCATAAAGAAAATTACACATCCGTAACAACAATATGTAGGGCGTAGAACCAGGTACTTTCGTGCTTAATACTCGTTAGCTGTCGCCCATGTAAACAGATTTGTGTAGAAAAGAAGGTGTCGACGCGTTTCGATGGCTTAAAATACCCTTATCCAATTAAACATTAAGAACAGATGGTTAAGTCTCTAAAATGCTCATGAGAGGCTATAAAATAAAGTAGTTCAGTCAGCAATTAACCTTGTGCGGGCACATTAATGAAGGTCTCGTGCCTTAAGATGTAAACCTTCACAACAGTCAGTCAAAAGGTCAACTACCTATGCCAGTAAGAGGTGACCCTTTCAGTGTCTGTGACATCGTGTGGCATAGCCACCCTGGGTGAGGGAAGAAAAACATCTACTTCATCAGAGTGGGACCAAGACCAAAGGACATGTGCAAGTCGAAGTCTGCTGGTCGACACCTCCGGCAGAAAGCTTCTGGATCTAGCCCTGCCTTCCCTGCCAGCTGTAAAATTGTGTTACTCCTTAAAATAAGTGAATTTTAGTCTAGCTCCATTTAGACCTTTGTCGTGGATGAGAATTATGAGATAAATGCTATTGCCAGTACAAGAAAGTCTCAGTCTCCAAAGGTCTAGAAAAGAGTTCTGAGGTTGATATTATATATGCCAATTACACTTCCAACCACCATTTCCTATGATATAAAAGTAAAGGTAAAGATGCTTGGTATGGGGAAAGAGGTGTGGCCTAGTTCGCTTGTAACGCAATGTGTTATCTATCTATAATACTAGTACTAAGAGGGCTGAATTTGCAATTCATAACATAAACCAGTGAAAATAATTAGCCTTCCATCACTGAACTAGTCATCCTGTGTCAGAATGCCAGTAGAGGACCAATATGACCAACAGAACACAAATGCACCAATTTGGATGCCTGCATTGTGCCACAGTGGCACACCCATATGAGTATACTTGCAGAGATCAACTTTTTTAAGGATGGACATCTAGCCCTTCAACATTGCATGGATAGTCGGATTATATTTCCATAGTTAGGGGTGTTCATCTGATACGAGGTGTATAGATCTCCTTACCTTGTCAAGACATATTCTTTCAATTTTAGACTACAGCCACAGGGGAGGGAGTCTGGGGTAAGGCATATGCATAAAGCATTCCTTTGGAATTACTGGTAGGTGTATCCATATTTTTAATGTGCTGAGGCAGGCAAATAGTGTCCGAAAGAGGTTCCACTGTTAGCTGAAGTAGCAGCAGGGAGAGGGGGTAGCCTATCTACTACCTCTAAGACCAGCAAGTATAACAAATATGACACCCCCAATCTATATGTGCTGATGGATTTGCGTCAGTCCATGACAGCTTAGAGATAAAATCATGGTCCAGGCCAACTCTCGCTAGGGTTCTAAAGAGGATTCCTCACTCAAAAGCTTCCCTGCATCGGGCGACATTGCCAAGTTCCCCAGTTCCTTATTCTTAGCGTTATATGATGTTGGCAAGGGGTATCCAGGTACGACTCCGACCTAGATTCATCAACAACGTTTGGTTTGACCGTCTTCATGGTCCTGTCTCTTAAAAAAACTCTGGGGTGAATCTCCCCCATTTTCTTTTGGTCACTGTTTCGTCATTCCTTAACATCCATCTGGTCACATATGTGAGACTGAAACAGTCAGCCGTATTAAGGGTCGGTGACCACGGATCTATCAAAAATCTCCACAGAGATAATATCCATATGACACCGAGCACAGTATACCGATCTAGAGTTTGACCCGAGCCTTGTCTGAAAGCATGGAGAAGATGGAACCACCTGACACAATAGGGTTATGTTGTCTCCAGAGTGTGGCTCAGAACAATTGAATTCTGGGTGGTAGACCAATTAGGGTTATCTGGTCAACTAAATCTATGACTTTGGTCTACACACC
This sequence comes from Triturus cristatus, assembly GCF_964204655.1. Taxonomy (NCBI): domain Eukaryota; kingdom Metazoa; phylum Chordata; class Amphibia; order Caudata; family Salamandridae; genus Triturus; species Triturus cristatus. The sequence continues at coordinate 305,911,360 of NC_140585.1, read as the reverse complement.
TCAAGGGTGCCATGGTACCAGTTCTGGCGCCTTGGGTTTGGGTCTCCTCCAACCAATGATCTGGCTCAATATTTACACAGCCTCCTATACCACTGGCTCATGACTAGTCCACCAAGCTACATTAGTTAGCCAAGGGGGTATCAGAGCCCCGCTTTCCTATTTCCTGCTACATAGCAGGCATTTAGGTAAGTCGGTTATAACTGCAGTCTCAGCTCTGTTTTTCTCATACAGAAACTACAACTTCAAGGATCTGTGAAAAGACCCAGCAACTCTGTCTTCGAACCCCACTTTCCTGGTCTCCTTTTCACACTGTCTGCATCTCCTTGTCCTACTGCCAATGTCTACTTGTACTTCACCATGTCTTAAGAAATTCTGAAGAAACGTGAGTTTTGTCTTGAGTAAACCCTCAGAGGTGAAACACAATGGTAGAGTTTGGGTGTTTTGTTTTTTGAAGAGCTGTGGTGGGCCTTATGTCCAGATCCCAGCAGCCTTTAGGGTTATATTTTGGGGAGACCAAGGTAAGTGACATTATGATAGTCTAGTAGTGATAGGACATGGGTTTGTGGCATGAGGACTCTGTCCCTCTGTGAAAAGTTTAATTTTCAATGATAGTAGTTTGAGGATGGTGGACTAAATGGCACTTTTATTATGGAGCACAGTAAAATAATCTGGACGAGCATCATGTGGAGCATAAGGTTGTGCAATTCTTATCAAAAATGTGTTAAACTCACTCAGCTATCTTACCTGCCACTTCATCCTTTGCTGTAACAAAGAACTATTCTGGAGGCCGCATCTCCAGAGATTACATGATTGCACCATAATACCTAAAAAGAAATATATATAACATAATTATATAATCTGGAAGAGAGACATGCGAGGGGAGCTCTAAACTCAGTGGTGAGATATATTCCAACAAAGCACGTTTTATTGTCAGTTCTCTTGCAAGTTGTAGTGAGATACTATGAGCTGTGGGAGGAACATGAGGAATATGGTCTTTCTTTGTATAAATGATAGTAAATGCCCTTGAGCAGGGTATGAGGACAAAAGTAGTAGCATACCTAAAGAGCGCCGAAATATGGCAAGAGAGGATGAAAATCCGAGCCTGCCTGCTCTATACGTGACTACATACTTCTCTTGTTATCCTCCTGTGATCGTGAGGTTCCTGCTGATGCAAGGAAGTAGTTAAATGGGTGAGCAACTATCATAGAGACAAAATCGTACGAAGCAGGGGAAGCTAAGCAGGCAAGTAAAGTTCGACATAAAAATAAAGAACAAACCTGCAGAAATGTTGAACCGATTTTTTTGCTGACAAAATAACCTGAAACATAAGCATTCAAAAGAGCCCTATTAAACACAAATAAGAGTCCCAAATCCCAATGCAGCTTCCTTATTGAAGATATGTACTAGTAGCGTGTGGTCTGCCCTACCTACAAAAGGCAGACCCCAAAGGAAACATAGACTTGCTCTCTATTAGCCAGCATCTTAAAGTGCATGTCAAGGGAAATCAACAAGAATAGCTCTTAACTGCCACAATTTGAGTCGTTAGTCAACAATGGTCAACACTTTGTTTTAAAGCTTCCTATCATCAACAATGTCCAACACTTTGTTTTAAAGCTTCCTATCGAGAGAGCTTTGCTCGTTTCCCTTTTTATCAGGCCATTCAAATAGACACATTTAGCCTTTATCCTACGCAAGGACTCTGCCTTGTCAACTGCCAGATTTGGAGCAAAACTCTGCAAGATAGGAATATCATTCTAAAAAAAAGTTTTGCTGTGTTTTCATTTGAAAGAATTCAGTGATAAAAGATAACCCCAAAGGCATGCAACAAAGTCTAAACGTTCTTATAAGCACCACAAACCATGTCAAATGACAACTCTCTTTATGAAGATTCATTTGACAGTATGTGACTGAAAGGTCATGCATGAAAAGCATCTCAGATATATTAGGCAATATTTGCTGGTCCATCCAGATGTTCCTATTGACACACATGCATATATCTCCCGTTCCTAATTGGCAGAATCGTAGTATCTTGACAGCTATGATTCAATGTTCTCTGTTATTCTGATATCATTTTTTAAACAATTCAGTTCAGTTTCCAATTTTCATTTATAATATGGGAAAATAGCTGAATCTTATGCACTATCAAGGTAGCTCAGTAGTCTTACTGTGTTGGTGTCATTTTTTTTGTGCTCCGCAGCATCACGTGTTTTTGGGAGAGAGAGAGAGTTGCATCAATCATGCGTGTGAGGGAGAGACTGAGTTGCAAAGTCTTTTCTGGTAATGCGGACAAAAGTAGGGGGAACAGATTTCTCCAACGTCATTATGTATTTACTGTAGGCTAATTACTGCAGGAGCTTCATGCATACATGAATAAATGCCTGCAACAAGAAAAGAAGTTCGGAGAGGTTTTTTGTGGGGAGTAGAGCATTGAGAAAGCACAGTTCAACTAGCACTAACGTTTGACCTACTAAAGTGTTAAACTCACTAAAGTTTTCAGAATATCCACAATTCATATGTATGAAACACATTGCATAAAATGTACTTCATTGGAACTCATTTGTATATTTTATGGTCACCCTAGAAACCACACTGGGTGTTACATTTCATTTGGCTGACAAGCCCGAGCTGGTCGTTCTTGTCACAGCTGAGAAACCTACAAGCATATCATACAGTAGGCACTGGCTACATTTTTACGTCAAACCTACTAAAGAGCGCATGTGCTGTCTATTGCTAGGCATGTTGTGGCATATAAAGAACAAACAGAGGCCAAGAGCTCCCTCACTGCTTTCCATTGGTTGGCTTTCCTTGTCACTCTCATCTCTGCCTGATTGCTATTTTTGTCCCAAGTTGTCAATTTTATGTTTGTCCTTCCCATGATGCATTGCCTCTTTCCAGTCTCTTCGACTGGATGACATCACTGTTTCCACTCCTTGCTTTTCAGGCCCTATGTTTTTCTTGTGTGTGAAACACTCCATTAAAGTGAATGTGTTCTTCAGCCGACTCCTTCGTGTACGTTTCTCCCCTTGCACTCCATGTGTTGCTCTCTGTTGCCCAACTGCTTCTCCATGCCCCCCTCTTGTGCTTGCCCATCTATTTCTACCCATTGCTTCCATGCACCTGTGTTCTCCTTGTTGTGTTCGCTCCCACCCTCCCCTTTTGTTGTTTTTGCATCCCCTCCAGGTCTCAGCTCCTATTGCTTTTGGCCTCCCCCCCGCATTGCTTTGCCATTTGCCCCTCCCTCCCCTGTGCTGCTTTTCCTGTCGTCACCATCGTGTGTTGCTTCACCCTCCCACCCTCTCCCCCACTAGCCCCTCTGGTGCTTTCACTCCCCCGGCCAGTTTAAAAAAATAAAACGTTCTTTAGTGCCGTTTGTTGTCTATCTTTCCAACTTGGATCAGTAACTAAAATTTAAAAAAGAGATGTTGGCATTTTGAAGGCGTGGGGCATACATACCAACCCTCCCGATTCAGGCGAGAGACTACCGATTTCAAGGCTAGTCTCCTGCCTACCGATTTCTGCAGGCAGAAACCTGATTCCTCTGTGGACGTCAGGTGGCGATGCTGCTCTGGTGTAATTCGGATTATGCACTGCCAGTAACCTGCTCCTACAAGCATTTTTGTCACACTTTCCCTGCCTGGCATTGCGATTTCTCTGTGCTTCTGACAGGTATGGAAAAAACGTATATTTGAATTTCTGGTATCCAATCCTGCAACAACACACTAGCAAGTCCTATACATGCCAATTGACCTGATGCAGGCCGATATAGAAGTCAATGGGAAAAATACATTCTCCTGATTATTTTTCAAAAATCTCTCTTTCCTCTTGTTAAATGTTGGCATGTATGTGTGGCTACAAAATATCGCAGGGAAAGGGTGGGTCATATACCTTAGGCCTTTCCTAACATCCCCAGATTTTAGCATATCGACTAGAGGAGTGAATAAGGTTATTTGTTCCCACCAGTTTAATATTTTCAATCCTTTTCATATAAGTAACCCACTTCATAATTTCAACCTACATAGGTGTATAGGAACATCCATTTACAAAGTGCACCCGCGTCTTCCCATGTAGCAGCACGATCCTGTTCGTAGAAGGGCAGGGATGAACCCTATGATGAAGCATGCCACCATTGGGCAACCCTGGTGGGTGAGGGTTATTTAAAAGAAAATTTATTTTTCCCAGTCCTACAAAGAGGTTATGTCTCCCTTTCATTCCCAGCAGGAAGGACTCTTTTTTGGTTATTTGATTACAAAATATCGCCGACAGCTTTATCAAACGTTTTTGTTCTTTTTTCAACTTTAGCTATGGTGCGCGGCATGGCTAAACACCATTTACAGATCAAATAGGTCACAAAGCGAGACCTATTGGCATTGCCAATGCTTGTTAAATCTGAGACGAGGCTCCACTTCTGCCAACCATATTGGCATCTCCCAACTGTTCAGCTCTTGACATTGAGGGTAACAGTATTTTTCTTTTCCCTATGAGAAACGCGACAGTGTGATGAAAAAGTGTGACACGATTGTGCTTTAAAGTAAGTTCGACACTGTTACAGGAGCACCTGGGAAGGCTCCCACCAGAAAGCTGGCATCATGGTATAAAATGACCTCGCACACAGAGCTTTTATTTTGGGAAGACGGTCACTTTGGAAATGCAGAGCGGCACAGCTTAACCATCATCAATGAATGTATTATGCCATTTGCAAAATGAGCAGGCCATTGGTAATTCTTCTCACCCCTCCTCACCTCTAATTGAATCCGTGGGAGTGGAAAAATACATGTATTTTCTTGTGGGAAACCGGGTTTTGGAAAAGTAGCGTATTTCCTTGATTTAAAAAAAAAAAAAACGTTTCCTCGGCTGGCAGCTGCTAACGGCAATAGGTCACACGAAGCACTTCCTGGTTCAACTGCGCAGCTGCGGTGGCAGGCAGCTCCTTTTAAGGAGAGTTGGTCTCACTTGCATGCGCGAGATGGCAAGCGTTAATTGAGGGGTAAAAAAGCGTTGACGTTTCGTAATATTTACGTAGGTTAGGGCATAGCGAGGGACCAGGACATTGTATTTGCCTATGAAACGATCTTACTTTTAGAAGGGGGAAAATTAAAACGTACAAAAATATGAATATATTTTGGTGACAGTGTTGGTGGAGCAAGGATAGTTTGCTTGCATGATAATTTGGATTGGCAAGGTGGCAAGGTAGGTTTTCTCCACATTTTCAGAAGTTGTCTGCCATATTACAATTAGGCCTCCTGTTAATATTTGACAAGAAGTATAAAAAAAAAAGTAAAGTACTTATTATGGCTAAGACCGGTATACTTTGTTGAAAAATTTAGATGGACCTGTAGTCAGAGCATGCAAGTACCAATATTTTATTTCGAGAGGAGCAAACTTTCAGCAGACCGCTTTTCCTGTATCCTGCTGCCAAATTACAGAGTATTTTGTCACTTAACATTGTCTTCGCCCATTCACAAAACTATTTTGTCCATGATACAGTGTTTACAAACTGCGTTTACGTTTCTTCCTCCTTAGAGTTTTACAAATTTATGGGAATCACCACATGGTGAGCTGGTAAAACTGTACGCCTCCCTTTCATTTTTGCTGCAGAAGGAGTTGTGCGTTAATTACGACAGAAGCAACATAGGCGCTATTTTCCATAAGCACGCAAGTTTCCAAAATTCTTAGATGTGAAACATAATAGGAAGTGGTATTAGATGACACTGGTGAAGTCACAGTTAAAGGCAAAAAACTCATTCGTAAAATGATAAAAATGTACAAAATAAATGTTATATCAATAACACCTCTGAAAACCCACAAAACAGAAACGCACATGAAAGCAGACTTGAATGGATATGTGCATGTGTCCTGATGACATGGAATATTAATTAAGGAAGCTGTGTACACAGTTGCTGAATGTGGGAGAGGTCTGTTCATTGTGAGAGGGCTTACTGGAGCCCAGCCCCAAGAGCTATTCTGAACACATCAGGGGTCTGAACAGTCACTTTTAAATTCTGATTCCAGCCAACCTCACAAGGTGTGAATAACTGCCTTTTCCCACTGATTAGCGAGACTTGAGAACTAGGACAATATTTACCAAATTGATTACCACAAACGTCTCCATACGTAATCAAGGGCTAATGCCATAGCTATGGACACTTTTATTTGGCTGCGTCCTATTTGTTGCTCATGAAAGCATAGTGCCATACTGTGGTAGGACTATAAACTGTTTCCTGAGATGTCAATGAGAACCTTAACCAGTGTGCTGCCAGTATTGTAAACACATACTCATCCCGTCCATGCAGTATGCCCATGGTTGTGCAAGCTCCCTCCCAGCTCAAAAACTTTTTTTCTGCTGGATAGTTTGTATTATTGTACATTGATGTACATAGGGCCTTGACATGTAGAGCCGTCTTTTCACCTTGGAGCGATTTTCTTTTTCTTTTATACATCACTTTTTTTTTAGCATTCCATTAGCTTGTGCTATGCGTGTCATATGTTTGAACAGATTTTCTCTATAGAAGACATTTTGCAGCAGTTGACTTGCCCAAGGCCTTGTCACCTGCTATCTTGTGAGTTATTGCCGACCGTGTGCTGAGATTGCTCTTGATTCCTTGAGTTATCACCCAAATCGATGCAAAATAACTGCCTGGATATATCATACACATCCTTTAAATCGCAGGATGCTTATTTCTTATACATGGTTAATGTCTACGACCTGCACGTCTCTGTTCCTCTAGGTGGCAATCATGCATACTCTACCAGAGGTGTGACTGCCTCTTTGGCATTCTGCGAACAATTATAGACCAGCTAATAGGAATGCCTTTGCAGGTAGTATTCTTTGGATGCATTGTAGAAAAAGCTACATTGAATTGGATGTTCTGAGTATCATGTTATGTTAAGGCCTGACTGTCAGATATACTTTCTTCCCTAAATTTATTTCCTTTGATGGGAACATAAGTGGCTTTGTCCTTCTGCGCAGGAGAGGATCATGGCGGTGTGAGAAGTTGGCCTGATATGTAGTGCTCACTATTCTAGTGATCACTGTGTATCATTCCAAACGACCCTTATTGATGATTGGTTGTAAGTCAACCTTTTAGACCAGCTATCCTAGTAGCGTGGATACGAGCAGTCTTTAGGCTAAGCTCTAGAGGGCGTGTTAAGCCAGCTGTTTACCATCACATATACCCCTTGAACGTCGAGTGAAAGGACACCACACAAGTTGTTATGAAAATAAAGGATATTTATTTATAACAAGACTACCCTGGCTCTTTATGAGTCAGGGAGCTAAGCACACTACAAAACTCTTAGAAAATACTTCAGTTGCACAATTTACACAAATGCCCGAAGGGCACGAGAAACCATCTACGCTAACAGTGAAATGCGAGTGGTTAGAGTCTGGAGTTACTGCTTCCGGAGTGATCCGATCAGTGGGACTAAACGAAAAAGGAACTGGACACTTGTAGAGCGAACCTGCGATGGAGCACCGAAATGCTCGAGTTACCTAACCCAGAGGCTGCGGCTGCGTGAGGTTCGGCAAGATGTCGGGAGTCCTCGTTGTAGTCTCAGGAGCCTGAAAGAAGAAGTTGCTGGTAGGCGACCAGTGTCGATGTTTCAGCGAGATCCAAGCCTGGATCGGTGTTGAAGGAAACCTGAAAGCAGAGGGGACTCAGTTCTCAACCGCTAGCCAGCGATCGTGTAGGTACCAGGGAGGTACCGGCTGAAGTCACCTCGACCAGGTGAGTGGATGACGTCGGACTCGGCTGTTCCTCGGACCAGAAGGCGCGGCGGCGACCAGGATGGAGGGCGAGCTGTCCCACAAAGGTGTCTGCTGTCGATGATGCTGGGCCCAGGAGTGGGGCAGCAGGTCTTGGCAGTGGCAAACCCACGCGGGGGAGTCAAGATGGCGTCTGGAGTGGACCAGGAGGGTCCGAGGTACTCCTCTGTTGAAGGGGAGCAAGGGCCAGTCTGGAGCAACCAGACCAGTGATGAAAAACGAACTATCGTGGTGCGTCGTGAAGAGGGTCACAAGCCGGTCGGCGAGTGGTCGGACAACGCGGTGAACAGCAAGGAGCAGAAGGGCCCCCACGCAGATCTCGTGGATGCTGGGGAGGCGGACTTCGGTGCTGGAGCCGCTCAGGGTTAGGGCTTCTCAAACCCTAGGTACACTCACTCGAGGGTCCCTCGGTGGGCATGTTAGATAAGCGTCGTGCAGGTTCTGAAGATGGCCGGTCCCGCAGGTCTCGTCACACCTACGAATCTCAGCTGGGCTGACGATGTAGGTAGAGGTCAGAGATGGCAGGGAACCCGGGTCTCGTCGAGCTGGGCAGTCTTGATCCGTGGGAGAGACGTACAGCAAACCGCAAGCGCTTAGTTGGTGCCTGCTGGTGCAGGGTGGCTACTCCTTAGCCACAAGGGAGAGTCTTCAGAAAAGTCAAGAGTTCCTTTCGTGGAAAGTAGTTCAAGATTCAGAATTATCCAATTTGGGAAGGGGACCCGCTCCCACCTTTATTCTAGGAAAAAGGGGCTGGCCCGTGACTAGGTCCTACCTATGGGTGGGACCAGGAGGGGGGTGGTTACACCCCTATCCTTTGTCCGGCTTCGCCCCAGCTCAGGGGCTGGTGTGCCCCCGAAACTGGTTTGAGCCGGGCTATGCACAGTGAGCACCGGGGTGCCACTCGCAATCACCTTCCTTTCAGCCCTGCCTACCTGGGATACACAAACCCTGTCTGGGATGGTGCTAACACCGCCCTCGACAGGAAACCCTTTGTCCAAGCTCCCTTCGCTGGAAGGTCTCCCAGCAGCAGGAGGTCAGACTTGTGTCTGGTGGCAGCATCCATTTTGTGATGCTGAGGCTTGAGTCAACTTTAACCGGGGTTCAAGGTTACTTCCATGTCGTGCCCCTCTAAAAGGGGGGAATGCTAACCCCGTCGCCAGAATTGGCGAGGGGTTCGTATTCCAATTCGTATGACACCTTACTCGACATGTGTAGGTGATGCGATGCCAAAGTTAGCAAATAACCGCAAGGATTATAATGCATTTTAAGGTAGTTGGCCCGCGTCACCATGGAACGGCTATTTAGGACTTGGTTCCGCAAGCCGTCGACGGGCTCAGCTCGCGCCAGAGCACCGTCCCACATGATCCCCAGCACTCTGCCTTCAGGATTGATAAGGCCTGCCATAGGAGTGACTGATAGGAATCCATGTGTCCATTTTAGGGTTAGGTATAGAATTACTACACCGACAGCAACGGGTGATTACACCACCTTGCCCCAGCTGTCGTGCAGCCAGTTGTGTCAAATTTGGGCGGCCATCCAGGGGTGGCATAATACATGCTGCAGCCCCTGGTAGGCCCTGGGTACACCGATGCCCTGGATACCTGGGGTATGCTGAGACAGGGACTGACAAGGCGGCCCAGTTCCAATTAGTGGATGCACCTAATGTACATGTGTATTAATTTCGAGAGAGAACAGCTAGGCTGTGGGTCTGATTGGCAGGCCCACAGCCAGGGAAAGTCGTAAACCAATGAAGCAAAAGCAAAAAATCTGGGTGATCATAGGATTGCAGACCCTACTCTCCTACATGACCCCCCCCCAAACTTTGGGACAATAAGCTAACCTTGACCAGGTGAGTCTTCTTGCTCTAAGTGGAAATACCTGGAGAGCCCATCTGCATTGCCATGATCAGTGCCAGGTCTATGCTCCACTGTGAAGTCCATCCCCTGTAGGGAAATGGACCACCTAAGTAGTTTGGGGTTTTCACCCTTCATTTGATTTAGCCACAAGAGGGGCTTATGGTCGGTCTGAATCTTGAAGTGAGTGCCAAACAAGTATGGCCTCAACTTCTTCAGGGCCCAAACCACAGCAAAGGCCTCCCTCTCAATAGCTGACCAATTCTTCTCTCTGGGGGTCAGCCTCCTGCTAATAAAAGCTATGGGCTGGTCATGACCATCAAAATTCAGCTGAGATAGAACAGCTCCCACACCCAACTCCGAAGCGTCTGTTTGGACAATGAATGGTTTGGAGTAGTCTGGACTCTTTAGGATAGGTGCTGTGCACATGGCCTGCTTTAGGTCATCGAATGCCTTCTGACAGCTTGCTGTCCACTGAACTTTTTTTGGCATCTTTTTACTTGTCAGATCGTTTAGCGGGGTCACAATGGATCCATAATTTCTGACAAATTTCCGGTAATAACCAGTCAGGCCCAAGAAAGCTCGAACCTGAGTCTGGGTGGTTGGAGGAGCCCAGTCCTGGATGGCCTGTATTTTGCTCTCCAATGGCTGAACCTGGCCTCCACCTACAAGGTGGCCCAGGTATACAACCTGTGTCTGCCCTATCTGGCACTTAGTGGCCTTGATAATGAGGCCTGCCTTTTGCAGGGCCTCTAACACTTTCCTCAGGTGGACCAGGTGATCCTCCCAGGTGGAGCTAAAGACAGCGATATCGTCCAGATACGCCGCACAGAAGTCGTCCAACCCAGTGAGAACTCGATTCACCAGCCTTTGGAAGGTGGCAGGTGCATTTTTCAAACCAAAGGGCATTACCACGAACTGATAATGCCCACCCGGGGTAGACAATGCTGTTTTGGGTTTGGCCTCCTCAGCTAACCTGATTTGCCAATACCCAGCTGTCAGGTCAAACGTACTTAAGTAGTTGGCCGAAGCCAACCGGTCTATAAGTTCGTCTGCTCTTGGTATTGGGTGGGCGTCAGTCTTAGTGACTGCATTGAGGCCTCTGTACGCCACGCAAAACCTCATCTCTTTCTTACCGCCCTGGGTGTGAGGTTTCGGCACGAGAACTACGGGACTAGCCCAGGGGCTGTCCGAGGGCTCAATGACTCCCAGCTCCAACATTTTCTGCACCTCTGTCTTGATGCAGTCTCTGACATGATCAGGCTGTCGATAGATTTTACTCTTTACGGGCAGACTGTCCCCAGTGTCGACCTCATGGGTACACCAATTGGTCTGACTGGGTGTCAGAGAGAACATATGTCGAAAGGATTGAAGAACCCTGTTTACAGTCCTTTTGTTGATGTCCAGAGAGGCTGCCGCAAAAGACAACACCATCTACTGACCCATCGTCAGGGTTCTGAGAGAGCAGGTCCGGGAGAGGGTCACTCTCCTCCTCCTGTCCCTCATCTGTGGCCATGAGCAAGCCCATGCCCTCCCTGTCGACATATGCCTTGAGCCTGTTTACATGGAGCACCCGGTGGGGGCTCCGGGGAGTTCCCAGGTCTACCAAGTAGGTGACCTCTCCCTTTTGCTCAATGATCGTGTGGGTCCAGACCATTTGTCTTTGAGTGCTGCTGGGGCCACTGGCTCCAGCACCCACACCTTCTGTCCAGGCTGGTACACAGTCAGGACAGCCTTTTGGTCGTGCCAAGCTTTCTGTAATTCTTGGCTCGCCTCAAGGTTTTTAGATGCCTTTTCCATGTACTCCGCCATCCGCGAGCGGAGGCCGAGCACATAGTCCACAATGTTTGATGCCGGCTTTCTGAGAGGTCTCTCCCATCCTTCCTTTACCAAACAAAGGGGTCCCCGTACAGGATGTCCGAACAGAAGCTCAAAATGGCTGTAGCCAACCCCCTTCTGCGGGACCTCTCTGTAGGCGAACAAGAGGCAGGGTATCAGGACATCCCATCTCCGCCGAAGCTTTTCAGGTAGTCCGTGAATCATCCCTTTTAGGGTCCTGTTGAATCTCTCAACAAGCCCATTGCATTGCGGGTGATAGGGTGTGGTGAACTTGTAGTTGACACCGCACTCCTTCCACATTGCAGTCAGATATCCCGACATGAAGTTTGCACCTCTGTCTGAGACAACCTCCTTAGGGAAGCCCACTCTGGAGAACACTCCAACTAGGGCCCGTGCCACCACAGGTGCTGTAGTGGTCCTAAGGGGAATAGCTTCAGGATACCTGGTGGCGTGGTCCACCACCACCAGTATAAACTTGTGCCCTGATGCTGTCTGGGGTTCCATTACTCCGACAATGTCGATCCCCACTCGTTCAAAGGGCACCCCCACCACCGGTAGTGGTATGAGGGGGGCCTTTGTCGTGCCACCTGACTTACCACTGGCTTGGCAAGTGACACAGGAGCGGCAAAACTCCTTCGTATCTTCGGACATGTGGGGCCAGTGAAAGTGTGGAACAATTCTGTCCCAAGTCTTATTCTGGCCTAAGTGACCTGCAAGGGGAATCTCGTGGGCCAAGGTAAGAAGGAAACCTCTCAGAGACAAGGGGATGACCAGCCTCCTGGTCGCGCCAGGTTTGGGGTCTCTTGCCTCGGAGTACAGGAGTCCATCGTCCCAGTACACTTTGTGGGTACCTGTGGCGTTCCCTGCAGCCTCAGCAGCAGCCTGCTGTCTGAGGGGTTCAAGTGAGGGGCAGTCTAACTGTGCCTTCCCCAGGTCTTCCCTGGAGGGTCCCCCTGAGCCCAGAAACTCAACCTGACCAGGTTCAAGCTCTTTCGGCTCAGTTTCCCTCAGTTCTTTAAGGTCAGCCTCCTCAGAGACTTGATCCACGACCTGGGGCAAGGGGGAAGGCGAAGCCTTACCCTTACTGCTCCTTTTCTTGGAAGGTGTCTGGTCCGTTCTTCCAGGATCCAGCACCTGTTCAGTGGGGCATCTTTTGGCCTGTGACCTGGTCACAGCAAGGACATGTGCTGGCAAGCCTAACATTTCCATGTGAGTCCTCTGCTCCACTTCTGACCATTGTGACGTTTCCAAATCATTGCCCAACAGACATTCTGCGGGGAGGTCTGAACTAACCACAACCTTTTTCGGGCCACTTACCCCTCCCCAGGAGAAATCAACAACTGCCATACTGTGAATGGTAGTGACGTTGCTGGCATTGGTCACTAGGTAATCGGTACCTAGCATGATCTGTCCAGGGTCCACAAAGTTAGGCGTCACCATGGTGACACTGGCACAAGTGTCCCTGTAGGCCTGGGCCACTTTTCCATTGATCAAAGGTGTCTGTCTGTATTTGCCCAAAGTATTGGGACTGGCATCAGGGGACATATCCATATCCCCTGTACAGACAAGGACGGCCTGAGTGAGCGTGCTGACTAAGTCGTCACTCCCCTCGGTTCCCAAGGTTAACCCAACTAATGCCTTGGGAGGCGCACTACCACTGCTGACTGTACTAGGGGGTGCAGGTGCCTTAGGGGCTGCAGTGGCAGGAGTTTGCCCTCCTTTCTTGGTGCACTCACTAAACCGGTGAGTCTTACTTTTACAGTATTGGCACCACCTTTTTGACTGGCCTTCTGGAGTCTTCTTTTTCTGCTGTGAAGCCTGACCCCCACCCTCTTTGGTTTGTTGGGGGCCTGTCGAAGACTTCTGGTCATTTTGTTTGTTCTTGTTACTACCCTTTTGGTCTGCTTTCTTCTGACCACCCTGGTTCTGAGTCTGGTTCTGCTTGACCCTTGTTCTGACCCATCTGTCTGCCTTCTTTCCCAATTCTTGGGGAGAGGTCAGATCCGAGTCGACAAGGTGCTGATGCAACAATTGGTTCTGACAGTTGTTTAAAATCTGTTCTCTCATGATAAGATTGTACAATCCTGTGTAATCAGTAACCTTGCTACCCAGCAACCAGCCCTCCAAAGCCTTAGTGGCACAATCGACAAAGTCAGTCCAATCCTGAGACTGGATTTTCTGGGTGTCCCTGAACAGCAACCTGTACTGTTCCGTGGTTAAGCCAAACTCATCAATCAGTGTATTCTTCAGGACTTGGTAGTTGTTTGTATCCTCAGCTCTAGTAGTGAGGAGCTTGTCTCGACCTTTACCTTCAAAGGAGAGCCACAGTATAGCTGCCCACTGACTTTGGGGGACGCACTGGACAGTGCAGGCCCTCTCCAAAGCAGTTATCCACTTGTGGATGTCGTCCCCTTGCTTAAAGGGGGGCACTATTTTACTCAGGTGTCTAGTGTCTATACCCCTGTCTTTCTCTCTAAGGAGAATGCTGCCACCAGTGGGATCTAACCCACTTAATTTCTGCTCTCGGGCTAAGGCAAGTCTTTCTTTGGCGAGGGCAAGTTCTTCCCGCTCGATCCTCAGATTGACTTCCCTCATCTTCGCTTCATGCTCCCTTCTCTGAGGGGACGTCATTCCTCTCTGAGAAGATGCCTGAGAGACATGTGTTCGAACAGATCTGTTAGAGCCTCTGGAGAGAGACCTAGCTCGTCCGTTCCCAATGTTAGGCCTGCTTGAGCGTGGGCCCGGGGCTCCCCCAGTTCCACTCTCATGCCTGCTTAAGTTGGTCCTCGTAAGCCTGCCGACTACCACTGGACCTTTGTTTGCCTCGTCTCCTGATAACTCCTCCTCGTCTTCCTCCTCTGTATGGAGGTCGAGGTCTGGGTCACCAAGGGTTCCCTCTAAGGGAGGCATGTTCCCATCAGCATTGGGGGGACCTGTGTTAGAGGACCTCCTGGCATCGTACGTCTCTAAGAGACCTATCAGAAATGCAATGGTAGGGTTAGAACCCTGGTTTAGCTTCCTGGAGGCACACAGTTGTCTCATCTCCTTGAAGCTAAGAGCTGCATATCGTGACATGACCTGTGGAGGGTCACTGACCACTAAGGGAGTCTCCGCAGACTCTCTATGGACCGACATGCTTCTAGTGAGGTGTAAGTGATGCACCTACCTACACTATTTGTTTACCTACTGATCCCTTGCTAAGAGTTGTAGTCAGGGTGTGCTAAGCCCTGTTACGCTACAACAGCTGGTTCAGTAGAACTCAGAGTATTCTAAGTTAAGTTATATGTACCTGGGTACTTATGTGATCTTTCACTTTGATATTCTTAGGATACGTGTGTGGTAAAACAACAGCAAGCTCAAATCCCAACCGCTGCTCACCAATGTGAGAAGTTGGCCTGATATGTAGTGCTCACTATTCTAGTGATCACTGTGTATCATTCCAAACGACCCTTATTGATGATTGGTTGTAAGTCAACCTTTTAGACCAGCTATCCTAGTAGCGTGGATACGAGCAGTCTTTAGGCTAAACTCTAGAGGGCGTGTTAAGCCAGCTGTTTACCATCACATATACCCCTTGAACGTCGAGTGAAAGGACACCACACAAGTTGTTATGAAAATAAAGGATATTTATTTATAACAAGACTACCCTGGCTCTTTATGAGTCAGGGAGCTAAGCACACTACAAAACTCTTAGAAAATACTTCAGTTGCACAATTTACACAAATGCCCGAAGGGCACGAGAAACTATCTACGCTAACAGTGAAATGCGAGTGGTTAGAGTCTGGAGTTACTGATTCCGGAGTGATCCGATCAGTGGGACTAAACGAAAAAGGAACTGGACACTTGTAGAGCGAACCTGCGATGGAGCACCGAAATGCTCGAGTTACCTAGCCCAGAGGCTGCGGCTGCGTGAGGTTCGGCAAGATGTCGGGAGTCCTCGTTGTAGTCTCAGGAGCCTGAAAGAAGAAGTTGCTGGTAGGCGACCAGTGTCGATGTTTCAGCGAGATCCAAGCCTGGATCGGTGTTGAAGGAAACCTGAAAGCAGAGGGGACTCAGTTCTCAACCGCTAGCCAGCGATCGTGTAGGTACCAGGGAGGTACCGGCTGAAGTCACCTCGACCAGGTGAGTGGATGACGTCGGACTCGGCAGTTCCTCGGACCAGGAGGCGCGGCGGCGACCAGGATGGAGGGCGAGCTGTCCCACGAAGGTGTCTGCTGTCGATGATGCTGGGCCCAGGAGTGGGGCAGCAGGTCTTGGCAGTGGCAAACCCACGCGGGGGAGTCAAGATGGCGTCTGGAGTGGACCAGGAGGGTCCGAGGTACTCCTCTGTTGAAGGGGAGCAAGGGCCAGTCTGGAGCAACCAGACCAGTGATGAAAAACGAACTATCGTGGTGCGTCGTGAAGAGGGCCACAAGCCGGTCGGCGAGTGGTCGGACAACGCGGTGAACAGCAAGGAGCAGAAGGGCCCCCACGCAGATCTCGTGGATGCTGGGGAGGCGGACTTCGGTGCTGGAGCCGCTCAGGGTTAGGGCTTCTCAAACCCTAGGTACACTCACTCGAGGGTCCCTCGGTGGGCGTGTTAGATAAGCGTCGTGCAGGTTCTGAAGATGGCCGGTCCCGCAGGTCTCGTCACACCTACGAATCTCAGCTGGGCTGACGATGTAGGTAGAGGTCAGAGATGGCAGGGAACCCGGGTCTCGTCGAGCTGGGCAGTTTTGATCCGTGGGAGAGACGTACAGCAAACCGCAAGCGCTTAGTTGGTGCCTGCTGGTGCAGGGTGGCTACTCCTTAGCCACAAGGGAGAGTCTTCAGAAAAGTCAAGAGTTCCTTTCGTGGAAAGTAGTTCAAGATTCAGAATTATCCAATTTGGGAAGGGGACCCGCTCCCACCTTTATTCTAGGAAAAAGGGGCTGGCCCGTGACTAGGTCCTACCTATGGGTGGGACCAGGAGGGGGGTGGTTACACCCCTATCCTTTGTCCGGCTTCGCCCCAGCTCAGGGGCTGGTGTGCCCCCGAAACTGGTTTGAGCCGGGCTATGCACAGTGAGCACCGGGGTGCCACTCGCAATCACCTTCCTTTCAGCCCTGCCTACCTGGGATACACAAACCCTGTCTGGGATGGTGCTAACACCGCCCTCGACAGGAAACCCTTTGTCCAAGCTCCCTTCGCTGGAAGGTCTCCCAGCAGCAGGAGGTCAGACTTGTGTCTGGTGGCAGCATCCATTTTGTGATGCTGAGGCTTGAGTCAACTTTAACCGGGGTTCAAGGTTACTTCCATGTCGTGCCCCTCTAAAAGGGGGGAATGCTAACCCCGTCGCCAGAATTGGCGAGGGGTTCGTATTCCAATTCGTATGACACCTTACTCGACATGTGTAGGTGATGCGATGCCAAAGTTAGCAAATAACCGCAAGGATTATAATGCATTTTAAGGTAGTTGGCCCGCGTCACCATGGAACGGCTATTTAGGACTTGGTTCCGCAAGCCGTCGACGGGCTCAGCTCGCGCCAGAGCACCGTGCCACATGATCCCCAGCACTCTGCCTTCAGGATTGATAAGGCCTGCCATAGGAGTGACTGATAGGAATCCATGTGTCCATTTTAGGGTTAGGTATAGGAATACTACACCTACAGCAACGGGTGATTACACCACCTTGCCCCAGCTGTCGTGCAGCCAGTTGTGTCAAATTTGGGCGGCCATCCAGGGGTGGCATAATACATGCTGCAGCCCCTGGTAGGCCCTGGGTACACCGATGCCCTGGATACCTGTGGTATGCTGAGACAGGGACTGACAAGGCGGCCCAGTTCCAATTAGTGGATGCACCTAATGTACATGTGTATTAATTTCGAGAGAGAACAGCTAGGCTGTGGGTCTGATTGGCAGGCCCACAGCCAGGGAAAGTCGTAAACCAATGAAGCAAAAGCAAAAAATCTGGGTGATCATAGGATTGCAGACCCTACTCTCCTACAGGCGGGACAAGCCTAACTAAGGGCATGCACATTCAATTTTTGTGCATGTGTTTTGCCACAGCTTAGAAACCAGCTGCAGGTCTCGCTACTTAATGAAGTTGTATTCTCTTGGTCTGGAGTCGTCTTAAATGTAAATGTCTATTTATTTGCACTTCCTTGCCAGATGGAATTATTTAAAGCACTATCACTTTAAGGATCATAAAGTCAACCACCCAACCCTGCAATACGTGAGCCTGCAGGCCAGTCTAGGCTATTGAGCCCTACAACAAATCTAAACTATTTCTAAGTTGTTGAGTCCATCATGGCTGTGTGCCCATATAGCAGTACTTCAAATGACTTAACCTTACATTTTTTATATTGTTTATCTGAAAGGGAGAGCCATTTATGGGATACACGAACTAACCATGCTGAGGGCTAAGGATTACCGGTGCTTTTGTAACAGTCTTAATTTTGACATTCGAGGTGCAGGACGTGAGGGTCTTTGAAGGACACCCATCTCTTTATACTTCTTGATGTGTTTTGAAATCATTCAGAATGATTTGAAATCAATCAGTTTGATTGATGCATATGTTATAAAAATTATGACATCATTAAAGTAAGTCAAGAAATCTTCTGTGCGCATGGAAGTGCTGTCTAATGTGTCCCGAAAATGTAAGGGTTTTTGTACAATATTCTTGAACATTGAATCGCTGTCAATGCATTTCAGTAAAAAGTATTTCTCCAGCAATTTTGAATTGGATGCAAGTGAGCGACTCTTCCCTAAGACTTACGAGATAGATTGGAGGAGTAGGGGGACGTTTTGAGATTCAGAAGGGACGAAAGGGCAGTTCTTGGACACCGAAACTCAATGCAACATCTCATAAATGATCTCTTTGACTTGGCGAGATATCAACCATCAACCACAGAGATGTATGGTTGGATTTAGACATGGCCAGCAATGTACAATCAGCGTTTCCGTTACCAGCAGATGCTACGAATCTGCTATTTTCAGGATAACTGTCAGCTTCTTTTTTGCAGTATGGCAGTGGTGATTCAACAATTGATAATAGCTACCACTAATCCTACTGACGGCCGATTTGCTGCATTTCCCTGGAAACTGCAGGTATTTCTTCACCACAAATCTTTCAATCAGACCTGTTTCCTAGCCTTTTCCCTTTCCTGGAAAAAGAAACCACGCAGAGGCCACGTCATCCTTATCTAACGCTTCATTATTATTCCATTTATCTATTTAGATTTGTTCCTGAGGGTGAATGGATGCAGAATTTTCTGTGATTGCACTGGCTTTTTTGCAGATCTAATTGGTTTGCTGTGTCAGTAACTCAACTGGTCCTGCTTTGGACGCTTCTGGTACTGGTTCCTAACATTTCTGTTCTGTTTCTAGGATAGGAGCCATTCTTTGATGAGATCTCTCTCTTCTTTTCTTTCTTATGTTCTGCATTGTTCATTGCCAGGATGTACACAGCAAGAGCACAAATGAATTAGTCCAGCTGGGTAAAGGTGTTATTTTTGTATCTCATGTTACCAAGCTTAAAAATTCAAAACTCATCGAGCATCTCAGCTCAGCCCACAACAGTCTTTACTTGCACACTGTCACGCCACCCACATATATACCAATGTGCTTCCATTGACAAACAATTCTGTCTCAGTTGTTTTTTGTCCAAACTGTTTGTACTTCGAATAGGGTCTTCTGGTCATGGGTGAAACTGAAGTGGCAGATGCCAGATCTAAAAAATATACTTTCTTACTAACATTTGCGGTACCTTAATTACCAAACGTTAATATACCATCACTTGCGAATTTCTCAAGTGCATCTTCTTAAATTACGACACCTGAAATATAGTTTTTATTTAAAATACATCTTTTTATTGATGACAATATTGATATAGAACAAACGTTATTCCATTGTTGCATACAGAGATTGACGCCTATACATTGAACATTGCTTTATCCCTTTATAGTTTTTTTTTTTAAGAAAGATTTTCCCTCCAAATGTTTACTCTCTGCATGCTTTGTTTCATTTCACCATCCTCAAATGTCCACTTACTTCTGCTAATTCTCAGATGCCTTTTAGTACAGTCCATGCATTGATGGCATCCTCCCACTCCCAACACGCTAATTACCGTTTTCTATTGTTAAAATTGAAGTCCTCTTCGAATCCCTTTTGCCTTCACTTCCGTTTCCTATGTCACAAGATTGATCCCTCCTTTTACCACCCATTTTCTCTTCATCTTCACATCATATTTTTGACAACCTCTTCTTGCTGAATCATATCTTTATTTTATCATCCTGCCTTTCGTCTTCAGTTTCAGCACCAGGATTTCCTCTGGGGTGACTGAGACGTTTTAAGGCATGGGCAAAGTGGACAATTGCCCAGGACCCCCACCTTCCCAGGCACCTTCTGGGAAAGTGAACTTTCTGTCTATCGCCCATCCGTCTATTTCTTCATCTCAGCATGTAACATATTATTCAATATTGTTTGGCATCATGGGTTTGAATTAGCAGAAAATCGGCTATAACATACACAACTGTACAGAACAAGGACGCCCTAAAGCACGTTTTGCCCGGGGCCCCTAAAATCCTTAAGTTGACACTACCAGGTGATACTGCATTCTACAAATCTGCAAAACACAACTTCCTATTTACCTTGTCTGATTAAATTGCGTGTCCATCATCATCTCATTGCTCACCTTCTTATGCATTAATATCTTCTTTTAACCCTCTTCCTTATTCCTGTCTCCTCGCACCTCTACTCTTGCCCTAGATTCTGTCCCACAGTGATACCATTACAATTTCCAAACCCATTGGCATATTTCCACCTGCAAACATGTCTCAAATACTTTGTTTCAACACCTACTAGAAATTGTTGAAGGCTTCAATTAGCAAAATGTTCTAGGCCTTCTTATGAGCCACAAGTTAGGCAAACTGCATTTGAACAAACTTGTTGTACAGTAAATAAATAGTGCTAAACCTCGAACGGGGCAAGCAAAGATACACCCTCTCCTTTCTTCCTCTCCATCTGTCTCCCTCTCTCTTCGAGCCATGTCCTATGGAGATTTGACTAAATTCATTAAACTCCAGTGCGGACTGCAGCCCAACAATCACAGCAGCCAGTTTGAACTTCTGCATTACATACAGAAGGAAAATCTTTTTTGTTCTTCTCCATATAAAATCTGTGCATCCTCCAGTACCTTTGTTTTGCTCAAACTTTGGAATACCCATTATTTTAAAAGCAAATGACTATAAAGATACTCTTGAGACAGGTGTGCGAACTAGTGGTGGGTATACGGTAAACTTCCTTCATCTGCGAAAGCTCCCTGTTTAGATGGCATTTACTGTAGCCATATTCAGAATGATATAAGACTGCAGATGGTACACAATGTCGACCCTGCTCAGGTCCTGATAAACAGAACTAACTTTGCAGCTTCAGGCTCTATCCGGGTTATTTCTTTTTCCAGTTTGATTTTGTCAATGTGTGTTTTCTGTGATCAGAGGTCGAAAAAACCTAAACTATTCAAATGAGCAGGAATCTATTTATGGGGAATATTGTCTAGAAATTATGTAGTCTGGCTTGTCCAAAGGAAGTAGTTCCCCGCTCACCACTAAACCGAGGTACTTGAAATATCTGAAAACTATGTTGAACCATTGCTATGCTACCATATGTTATCTTAACACATGGAACATCCACAGCTGGCAATTTAGCAACAGCCTTTTAAAACAGGATAGTCCGTATTTATCAAGGGCAAGACATGGTGAGGATTCTGTGACTGAAACCCAAGCAGTTCAGTACATGACGTCTTATATTGCCTGAGATATTTTATTCAAGCTAGACATATAACTACTCCACACATGCTCTACTTTCCACATAGAGGACTCTAGCAAGCATGTTTGATGGTCATGCATTCATTCTAAAATCCATAAAGTGGTTAGGCCCATCATTATCCTGCTCTGACTTACAAAGCTTCACCACAAACGAGCCCAGTGCCACCTATCCCGACAAAATGAAAGCTGGACAGGTTTAGCTGCTTCATTTTTTTGCCAATACATTTGCCCAAGCTTACAAAATCTGTAATGGTGTGAGAGTGTCTCATTTTCTGTTCCAATCATAGGAGTATTGTCCTTGGATTTTCTATGAAATAAACGTGGTCATACTTCAGTGCATGTGAATGTCAGAAATTACCTGATGTGCCCATCAAATCGGTTTGAAATACTAAAAGATTGGCAAGTATGTCTATGCCTAATACAGAATCAAACTTAAAACCTATTGGTTTAAGAAGTGGCGAAACAGTGGATATGTCAAAAGCAATCGGCTTTTATTCTTATTGTGAATCCCCTTATTTATAAATTTGTGTCCGATCTGCATTTCTCATTATATTTAGAATAAAAGGTAAGTATGGTGTAACCCTACTGTAGTCTGTAGATTCAAACATGTCATCATGTTTGGTCTCGTGGAGTTAGGTCATAGTTGGTCAGTAGAGTGCCAGTATTGTCTCAGCCTCTTCAGTCCTTTGCTAGGCATGCTTAGTCCAAATAGACAGGACTGAAGTATGTGCCGAGGCACATTTAGAAAACTGAGGCCTCAGCACAATGAAGACCCTTTTTATGCACTCAGC
Source organism: Triturus cristatus (assembly GCF_964204655.1). Lineage (NCBI taxonomy): Eukaryota > Metazoa > Chordata > Amphibia > Caudata > Salamandridae > Triturus > Triturus cristatus. Next base: position 305,889,331 of record NC_140585.1, on the reverse strand, counting down.
CTTAGTAAGTCTGCTTTTCTTCGTCTACAGGAACTTTTGAAGGTGCGTGCTTTCCTCCACTGAGTGTCTTACTTTTTTCTTTTTGTTTCCAAAGGACACCTTCTCCCGTGCTCTACTTTTACATCTGCTGTGCTCTGTTTCAATTGTTTATAGCCAATATTCTCAAATCTGATCAGTACAGATTCTGCCTCCTTTGCACTGGTCACAGCCAGCAAATTGATGAACTCCTAGTATTGGCCTAAATAGAAATTGCATAACAAGCTATTAGAGAAGGTAACAGTAGCATATACCTAAGGTGCATTGTAAAGGTGCTGTGCCCTAGAAATCAGAGCATAAAGTTTCCAGTATTGGTGCTCCTCTGGTACCAAATGCCTGTATCAAGCTGCAACAGCAATGGTCAAAGATTTACTCCGGCATACGACTGGAGTAACTCCCCTTCAAGTAAGGGACGTGGTACTGATCACCTTGAAACTTGGAGGAGATCTAGAGGAAAACATTTCATCACAAGGAAAATATTTCTCCATGAAAGTAAAAAAAAGTATTTGCACATCAGATCTGCTGCATAGATTACACTATTTAATGCATCCTTTGGGTAAGTGGGAGTTCAGGAAATACGTTGCCTGACATACTAGTATTATGCCTGGAACGTGCACATGCATACTAGTGGAAATGTGTGTGAATTAAAAAAAAAAAGAGTAATTCTGCAACCAAAGCAAAAACGCAAAACAAAAACAAAAACAAAACAAAACAAAACAAAACAAAACAAAACAAAACAAAACAAAAACAAAACAAAACAAAACAAAACAAAACAAAACAAAAACAAAACAAAAACAAAACAAAACAAAACAAAACAAAACAAAAACAAAACAAAACAAAACAAAACAAAACAAAAACAAAGCAAAATTCTGCAACCATTCATAGGAGTACTTTTACAGGTGAAGATTTACTACTTGTTTTGTGAATTGTCCGCGACATATTATATGCAGATGACATTGTGAAAATCTCGATGAACATTTAGTATTAGCTTTTTCCCCTTTCATGACTGCTGAGGTTCTGGAAAAATGATTCCAGGCCCGGGCAATGTCTGCCTTTATGCCTGTTCACTATTGTGCACAAAATTATCTATGATGGTGATGGACATAGCTAATAATCCGCTGGCCTGTACATGCCCCCTTCGGGACCAATAAGTCCAACATGTATCAGGTAACTGCATCAGATTCAATGCACCATTTGGCCAGTTGCTGCAACAAGATCTAGTGCAAAATAGATATGCTCCTGGACCATCACACTGTTATTTTCATCTCCTGTTGTGAGGTGGCATGTAAGATTCTGAGTGTGACATGTAATCAGACTGAGATAAGTACTTGATGCATGGCTCTAGACATCGCCACTCACGTTTAGGTGCTGCCTATGTATTTGTGGCTTCCTCAGGCAGAAAGGATTGATTGATATACCTATCATTTCTCGTGTGTTTCCACTGATGAAGAACTCACCAGTTGAAAAGTGGGTGCAGTGACTAAAACGTGTTTGTCAATTTACCTTGCTAAACGGCATCTACCTCAACAGTATGTACTTCAATTGTTTTTAGGGTGATGAGGCATTCCAACTATCTGCATCTAAAACTATCAAAATCCGAATACCCATACTTTTGAAGATCAGTTATTACCTTTTCTAAATCAGTCTAGAGAGCCACAAGCAACAGCTTAAGAGTAGCAGCGCTGCCCTGCTATCCCTCTAAAAGACATATTTAAAACCACCTGGTCTTTTCTGCAAGGGCTTTTAAAAGAGTGTTCTTCTGGTGAACTCATGAATAAATTATGTACATCCCTAAATATCGGACAAATCGGATGATCCACATCTATCCCTATTTTGATGACTAGATTAAGCACACCATCTCCCATCAAGGGCGTGAGTATTTCAGTGAGTTTAGGCCTGTGCGCCATTGGATCCTGTTGAAAAGATTCAGTTCACCGTGGCTCTTCTACACATGAAGATGGGTCTATTCTGCTCTCCCACTGCAACTTACCTGTACTGTGGCTCACTGTGAACCACTTATAATACAAGGGTCTCCCTACAACATGATAGAAACGAAGGGTGCTGACCTTATAACCTCATGCATCCCAGTTGCTCTCATGGTAATATCGGAGATAAAGCTTGAACTTGTCAGCTCTTAAGGTCAAGAGAAGGATCTGCAACGCTTCTGGATTATGTCACTTCCTAAAGCATGAATTTCAGAGGAAAACCTGTCATTTGGGGTCCTCTTCTATCTTCCAAAATGCATCTTTCACCATTCACCTTTTGCACACAGCAGCGAATGGCATCTGGGTCATTGGATGTATAGGACTTTCAAAGGGACGAAAAGGTTTCATAATTTGAAAACGTGGAGCTTAAAACCACATTCCTGATGCAGAAACCCTTTATCCTAACCTGGGGTAAAGAAGGTCCTTATCTACACGAACAAGCTGATTGATGTTCCATTTGCAAGCAGGCAAAGGACTTACACCCCCTTGTTTTGTGCTGTTTAGCTATGTAGATGTGGTCCTGGTATATGCCACTTGGCTATCAACCTGTTTGGAAAACATATTCTGGATGTAGAGGGTCTCAGCAGGTTGCATCATGTTTCTCACAAGGTGGCGTGTATGATTTCCCACAGTTGGAATTTTCTTGAAAAGATAATTGCTTCACTTGGAAATATCAATAGTGAAAAGTGCACTGCGTGGCTAGTACAGTTGTTTTTTGGGAAACAACCTTTTTCCCATGGTCAGAATTTTTTTTCTATTGTCCACATCACAGACATACAAATATCATCGAAATGAATGCTGATGGCTTCAGATCGGTTCAACAGTGTGTGGTTTTCAGACGTATTGGTCCTGGTTGAAGTACTATGGGAGATTCCTTACACCATGATGATCTATTACTACTGCTACTATATCCCACCACTCTCTTGATACACGGAGAGTTTGGTTCTTAAAAAGCTGCCTTACACCAACTGAGGTCTTTTGCAGAATGTACGAGGAAAATGTCGTAGGAATAGGTCTGAAGCAGGATCGATTTAAGAGTACATGCGTTTCCTGATATTAACAATTCTGGTTCACTTAGTTCTTCAGCCTTTTCAGTCAAATGACTTGCTAACACTAACACTAACCCAGCAATATGAGGCAGGTTTTAATTTATTACAATCTTCAAGACTGACGCGTTTCGGACACCTTGTGTCCTTTCTCACAGGTCAACATAAACGCTGTTTGCCATTTTTTATATATATCTGTGTCATTGTGTTGCCAACACGTGATTAATTAACATAGAAGACACACTGGCACCATGTATTCTTGCAATAAAAAGACTGTTTTCTAAACATGCACGTTTAGCTCACATAATAATTCATCAGAATAGGCTATGATTTCATATGACTGCACAAATGCGAAAAATGCGATTCAAATTTCACGATCTATACAGATTAACCTTCTAAAATTAAGAAGTTAAAATTTGATTTGTAAATATAGTGTGTCACAGCTTATATTATAAATATGTTGGGCTTAATGCATGATTGATACATAGAAAAAAACATGTTGCATATATAAATATATGAATAAAAACATGAAGATACTAAATTATTAAGCCCTTAACTGTGCAAAAGTCGCAATGATAACATGCGAACAACATTCTGTGCAAAATCAAGCCAAGATAAAGTCTAACCGTCCTATTTCAACAACTACCTGCTTGTATATATAACAACTAGTCTTATGTATAGAGAAAAGGAACTAATGTAATTTACACTGCTTCTTTACGTCACAGTTTATTAATAACCAGCAAACGGTAGGTTCTTGCCTATGTAATTAATTTGGCTGCAAAAATAGATTAAATTCCGTGCATTTTTTATTTCTCGTTGGCAATGACAAGACAGTTCTCTATGAAAAAGGTAAAGTGCTTGTCAGACTGGGCAAGGCATGAGCCTTAAAACCTGTGGAAATCGTAGTGCCAGGTGAGCCGGCTCAGTGGCACACTTTCCATCTCACTTAATGAATACTAAATTATATTGATAGCGCTACTGAAAGTAAAAAAGAGTCATGTATGAGAAGATATTTTCAAGTCATGTTTGTTTCGTAGACTGCTCTGTCTCTTAAAATGTATATTTCCAAGAACCATCACTTGTACCCACTTCCTCTCCAGCTGAGTGTGGAGCTCAATGTGCCACAGCCTGGGAGAGTATCAGGTAGGTCTGGGAACCGCAGTAGAGAGGCCTGTGACCAGCCTGGGCCAAAAATATCTACAAGCTGGGTAGAATCTATACTTCATCCCTCTGAAATAACACAGAGCTCCAAAAACTCCAAAGGTCAAATAATCCCAAACCTGCAAAATAATCAAAAAAGGAACAGCTCTTTATTTGTTTTGTTCATGGCGAGGGTTTCTGTTTTTTCCTTCCTGTTTTACGTTGAGTTTGCAAAAAAAAAAAAAGGGTCAGCACAAAGCGGGGCTTGATGTATCAAAGTAACGATTAATCATTTCTGATGTGCTTGGGAAAAAAAGATCTTAAAGAGCGTGCCGCCTCCCAAGTGAAACACCTCCGGTCTTTCCCGCTTGTGCATAGAGTAGAGGACGGCGAGAGGCAGGCAGAATTGGATTAGGTTTGGTCAGCCCTTGAAGAGGTAAGGGGGGCTTCTTACAACAACTACTTCAGATATAGCCGGGGTCGGACTGGCCAATAGGGCACTCAGGGAGTGTCCAAAGGGTTGATCTGACAGGCCAGTGTGTGACCCTGTTTTATGGTCTGCTGGGCCGGTTTTTAATGTTGATTCATTTGATATCAATCGCGGCTCGCACAGGTAAGCGCAGTGGGGCCGGGTGGAAGCCGACATACGACGAGATAATGAAAAGTAAATAAATAAAACCACTTACCTTGTGCTTGCTGCATCACCAACTCAGTGATGCAGTGAGCGCAAGGTACGTGGTTTTATTTCTTTACTTTTCACTAGCGTTTCGTATCTCGAATTCCACCACCTCACCGCATGTACCTGTGCGAGCCGCCACTGTTTCATATTACTACAAACATTGACTGCAGCAAGCTGAAATTCATGCACTTTCATACCTCGCAATACACTTACACAGCGTTTCTTTACAGGTTCAAAACTGCCCCGGTTTGCAAACATGGGCTACTTTTTTAGCTATCTAATTCACTAATGGAGACCACTTTTATTTTGGTGCCCAGGTGTTAGAAATTGGGTTTCTGGTTGGCAGAGGTATGTACCCTCTCCAAGCTGGAACCACAATCCTAGTCAGGGTAGGTCACAAAACAACCTAAATTACCCTGTGCTCACCCTCTGGTAGCTTGACACAGAGCAGTCAGTCTTAACTTAAGAGGCAATGTGTAAAGTATTTGTGCAACACTTCAAACACTAACACAATGAAAACACTACAAAAATACTACATACCAAGTTAGAAAAATAGATTATGATTTTATAAATAAAATAAGACCAAAACAATAAAAATCCAATGTGCAGAAGTCGAGATATGAATTGTTACAGATTAAATGCAAAAATAGTGCTTAGAAGCAAATAGCGCTCAAAGAGTTGATTGATTGCGCTGGACCGGGTCAGAGTCATTTGTTCAGGCCGCCCATGATGGAGCGCAGACCGGCTACAGGACCCATGCAGGGCCCACTGAGCAAAGTATTTAATTCTTTTTGCAGCACGAGATGCATCGAGATGATCCCCACGTATTAGGAGTGCTGCACTGTAGTTCTCCACACAACTGCAGAGATGCATCAGTTCCATTGAGCAAAGTGCCTATTCATAGTGCGGTGTTCTGAAGGCGATGCGTCGGGTTAATCCACGCTGGGGGGAGATGTGTTGATCTTCTCCATGCAGTGGCGGCGATGTGTTGGTTCCGAGGTGTTGGTTCCAGATGCAATGCGGTGGTTCAGAGTGCGATGTACCGGTCCGGTTCCCGCAACAACGGTGATGCATTGATTCCACTGGAGCAAACTCCTAGGTCCACTTCCAAGGGTCCAGGACTGGGATGACACCTCTTGGCATGATAGACTCACAAGCAGATGAGCCAAGGGTTAGAACAGGAGGGTTCTAAGTCTTTTGTGTCCATGTGACTTAGGCAACATGTGGCAAGCCTCCTGGAGTCACTCTGGGTTCAAGGAATGCCTGTCTAGTCCCTCAAACCCAGGCAGGGGAACAGCAGGCAGCAGGACAGCTCAGCAAGGCAAGAGCTCAGCAAGGTAGAGTCCAGCATAGTAGCAGTCCAGCAGAGTAGTAGTCCTTTCAAAAGCACAGCAGCTCTTCCTGGCAGAGTAGTCATAGGTCCAGAAGTGTACTAATATGGTAGTTCCATAGGTCCAGTACTTATACCTAGTGGTGACTTTGAAGTAGGGGAGACTTAGAAGTAAGCTTTGAAGTGCACAGAGGTTCTCCCTTCCTGCCCTGGCTTCAGACACTATAAGGGGTAATCAGTCCTTTGTGCGGGTACAGTGCACAGCCCTTTCAGGTGAAAGTGTCAGCTCCTCCCTCCCTGCTCAGGATGGCCCATCTGCATGCAGATGACCACTCAGGCATACCTATCCTTTCTTTGTGTGTGGCTGTCTAGAGGGAATGCAGGAAGCCCGCTGTCACCCACTCCAGACATATATTCCAGAGACAGGCAGAAGGCACCAAATGGTTAAAGTAAGTAAATGCCAACTTTCTAAAAGTGGCATTTGCTAAACTTGAATGTAAAATCAAACTCCTCCATAAGTTGGGATTTTAAATTGCGGGTTTATGCACTAAACTTAAAAAGTCTATCTCTTCCTAATTGGGGATTACACTTAAAAGATGTAATAAGGTAATCCCAATGTTATCCTATGGGAGGGATAGACCTTGCAGTAGTAAAATCAAAATGGGGAGTATTTCACTACCAGGACATGTAAAACATAAGAGTACATGTCCTGCCTTTTAAATACATAGCACCCTCCCCTGTTATAGGGGTGATCTATATATATGAAAAGGAGAGGTTTAGGCCTGGCCTGGCAAGAGGGTTACCTTGCACATAACTGCACATACAGGTTCTGCAATGGCAGTCCTAAGCCATGATTAAAGGGCTACGTAAGTGGGTGGCACAATGAGTGTTTCAGGCCCACTAGTGTTATTTAATTTACAGGCCCAGGCCACATGTAGTGCACTTTACTGGAGACTTATGATAAATTAAGTATGCCATTTTGGAAAAGCCAATGTTACCATGTTTAGGGGAGAGAACCCAAGCACATTAGCACTGGTCATCAGTGGAAAAGTGCACAGAGTCGTAAAACCGGCAAAAATACTTTCAGAAAAATGGAGGGCGGCTGGCAAAACGTTTGGAGAAGACCACCTTAAGGCTGTCTGGTCTGACACTGGGCCTATCTTCTGTCCAAGTCTGACGCTGGTTATAGTCTCCTGCCTGCTTCGTTTTCAGAGGCATTATACAAATCAAAGATTTGTGCTTGCCAAAGATAGTGAGTGGACGCGGATATTCTCACTGCCTGCAGAGTAACAGCCAATAAATACGTTTACTGCCCCAACTGCTCCAATCTCATCAACTCCTTCTCCCCTTTAAAAAAAACACCTCAATTTTAATGATGTGTAATTCTGGCCAGCTGCCAGTAGGAGCTAACGGACTGTGACATCCTTAAACTACAGGTATTGTCAATCTTTGCTATTTTAAGTGCTAGGATCTCGTTTCAGCAGTAATAGGCTCATTCTGTCGCCTACCAGAGAGGCACATTGTCTTGAAATCAGTGCGTACTATGCTCTTCCCCAAATCCCCACCCAATTTCTATGTGAATTTCACCTTGTACCATCCAAGTAGTGCATTACGAGCAGTGGCGTAGCCACTGTGTCATGGCTCTAGTGCAAGGAAGGAAATGGGCACCAAGTCTGCTGTTTGTACTCTTAAATACAGAAATAATCATTGTTCAGGGTTCCCGTCAGGCCTTTGGGTCCCAGTGCCACTGCACCTGCTGCACCATTGGAACGAACGTCCCCTGATTACACCTAGGCCACCCGTGGTGCATCTTACTAATGCAGGTGAAGAAAGCATGAGGCAGGTGACAGACCTCCTCAGCGGTGGCCGCCAAACTTGCACATTCCATTAGGGAGTCCAAGAAGGGTATGAACGGTCAGATTTACTTCCTAGGTTTAGGCTGATACTGCTCCCTTCCTCGCAGTATGTTCCTTGATTCTTATTGTGAAGCATGGCAGTTCCTCGCCCCAGGGTAGAGTGCTCTCTATTGCTGCTAGCTGCGTGATCTGAAGATGGTGTTACGGTGCAAAAATGTATTTCTAATTACACAAAACAAGACCTGGATCGACTGTATTGCAACAGCATGTTAATCTTTTCAAATAAACACATCTTAGTGTAAATGTCAATAATACTCCCAAGGTTAACCAACCATTGCGAAAGCCAAATCGGTCTTGCCTTTGGGACCTATTGGCTTTGTCAATGATTTTTAGCTATGTTGCCCAGCATCTCTGATGCTGTACAGCATAGCTAAAGGTTAAAAAAAAGCTTTTGATGCGACCACCCACTGTATTTTGCAGGTGCATATGGTTACAAAAGGACACAGGTGTATTTGTTTCTGCTTATTTATCGATCTTAGTTTGATTGGTAACTAGACAGATACCAAAGAGTGTTTGTTAAGCGGGTTGGAGGATAAAACAGGAGGGCTTAAGCATCATGGGGGCAGGAGCAACAGGTGACAGGAGAAGCAACGGGGAATACAGGGGTGGAGAAACAACGGGCGAGTGGGGGAAGCAACACAACACAGAAGGCAGGGGTGGGAGGAGAAGCAGCAGGTGAAAGAGCAAGATGGTGGGGGTGTGAAGAAGCACATGGGTGAGAAAGCAGTGTGGGAAGACCAGCAAGCAAGTGCAACGTGGAGGGGTCACGGTGAAACACACGGATGACAAAGAGCAACACAGTACAGGAGGAGAGAAGTACATGGGAGAGACACACAATGCACTCATAGAATGCTCAACCATAAAAAAGTAGTATTTGAAAAGTCAGCAGTGGAAGCATGGAAGCCAGCCAATCAAAGTGATGGTAAAGAGACAGTGCATGCTCCATGGGAGGAACAAACACATGATTAACAAGCTGGGGCACAATAAGGAGCATGCAAGTGACCGTGACAGGAAAGCCAACCAATGGTAGGCAAACAGCAGGCTCCAAACCCCTTTATGTTCTTGGTAAGCACATATTATCTCTTACAGCATACAGTAGGCACGACCTAAAAAGGAGGGGGAAAATGTGACATCTTTTTTTATTTTGATATCACTCTTGATGGTGTCTGATCACGTTATATTTATGATAGGCCCTAGCGCAAATCCGGATATGCTGGGCTTCTTTACTTATGCTGCCTAGATCCCAACCTTTAACCTTGTTGTGCATACTATCCCACCGATTGTACTTTCCTGAATGTGTGGTCAGTAATCGCAATGTTTGGTTCTGGTCAGAGGTGGGAAAACCTCGTAGTACCTGGTTTGTGTGCCAGCTCACCAAAAAGCATACATTTGTCTAATTTCTGAGAGGATTAGTATTTGAAAAACACAACAGAATCACCATAAATCGGGAAATTTCTTTTGTAGTCTTGTTGACATTGTATTTTGTAAAGAAATGCAATGTCTAATGGCTAAATTGTTACTGTTGGAACGAGGCTGAGACTTGCCTTCGTCTGAATGGAACATAGATAGTAGCAGCAGAAGTTGCTGTAGCCAGGACATGTTCATCAAATCTGCTTGAGAGTGACTGGGGCCTCAGTGGTGCATAGAGTTTGCTGTTGTATCACAGTGCCAGCCTGTATTTGGACTGAAATATGGATCTGTACTCATATTGTACACAAGAGATGCTGGGAGTTCATTATTGGGGATTGTCTTTACGAACATTTTTTTTATTTTGCACGTCATAGAACAGGGTGAGGTGGCATGCTTCTAAAATGTGCTTCATCTGCTCCCTAGCCATCTCACTGGTACTCGATGGTAAAATTAACAGTAAAGGCTGAAGTGGAGTGCTTCTGTGACATACAGTACCTATGGCGATTCTTCACTAGTTCTTTCCTTATTTTCAGGGCTAGGAAAGGGATTCTTCTTTCCATGTCTTTCTGACAAACATCCATTTTGGGCTAAAGCCGCTTTCACATTTGTCCTTTCTAAACTTTTACACACCACACCCTGATTGTTGAGTCAGTGTCTTGAACCTGAGTAAGGGAAATATTGCTGATGTTTTGGTTTCCAGGCTGCTCCACTGTTGGCTCCTATATCCTAGGGGACTCCTTGTCATGGCAGTATTTGCAGATGAGCCCTGTTTTATCAACACTCATTACAATACACCCTTGCTCTTGGAGCTGTATTATTCTTATAGGTGTTAAGGGACTACATAGTAATCAATGCACCAAGCTTGGGTTAAAAAAATTAGGACTACCCTCGAATAATGTTTATCGTTTTGAATCTGTTGAAATTCAATAAGCATGTGTAGTCTCCTCTCGACTTTTGCCTACAATGTTTTTATTTCTTAACATGTTTATAAAGGTTAATGCATGTCTGAATGAGGGATCCCTGTAAATATGGGAATGAACTAACTTTGGGCCTGGTTTGCCTTATGCCCAATCACGTGGTGGAACAGTCAGTTGGGCAAGGTCAGGAATACAGCCATGATGAGTAAGTTGGTTTCCACCTGTAAACACTTGAATACTCTTGGTTTGCTAAGGTCTGCCCTAGCAAACATAAATTTTATTTGTATTTTCTTCCAAAACACAAGTGCTGCAAGACTAGTAGTGTGCTGGGTTAGAGCCTTTAAAGCCATGCTGTTCCAAACGATAAGGCATGGGCAGGATTGAGTTAACTAATCTAAGTCCCGTATGTGTTTTTATTTCAGACAGCTAACAAGAGGGCTTGCTGTTTATGAATTTTGGCGTAACCCTTTGTATCCAGGACATGAGAACATGTTACAATGCCCTGGGCTTCCATTTTACAAACCAGAATATGGCGGTAATTAAAATCCTTGCCATTTCTCAGAACACAACACAGTCACCCGAGTTCGGAACCATGGCCTCATGCTTTTCCTGAGTTGTCTTGGCCCTCTCGATTGAGAAGTTAAGAACGATATATCTGTGTCTTTTACAGTTACCTTTTTATGTACAGACCTAATCAGATATGGTGACTCAAATGCTATTTGCAACCAATTTCCCAACGCCCATTTCCTGTTTTGGAAAACGCTGCAGCTGGTTTGAAGATAGAAGCCCAGATAAACGTTACATTGGCCTCCCAAATAAACTTGTGCTCTACGGTGGCCCTGCTGCTGCTGCTGATGATGCTGATGGTATTGTTGCAGATTTTTATTTTGTCTGTCTAACATTACTTTTTAATCCCTCACCCTGCCTTGCCCCCTTCCTTATGTAGGGTTACTTTAGTGATCCCTGGAATGTTTTTGACTTCCTCATCGTAATTGGCAGCATTATAGACGTCATTCTGAGTGAGACCAATGTGAGTATAACTGAACTACCTGCAGGAAAAAAACTCTCGTACCCCAACCTCTCTTTCTTTCCTTGGTTCTCTCTCACACTCTCTCAACCTCTCTTTCTCCTGATCTTTTTTTTTCCTGGTCATGCTTCCACTGATTCTGCTACGTCGTCGTCCTCCTTCTCCTCCTCCCCCCTAGGGGTCTCGGTCCCTCCGCCCAACCCATGTGGCTGCAATGAAATGCCACAGAGTTGGATTAGCAGCTAACTTTTTCCCCCCTTTCCGACAAGGGTAGCTGTGTTTCTCAGGGTCACGTTGCGATAAGCCAGGCTTTCTCAGTGCCCACCATGAAATGTTGCACAAAAAAAAAATACCAAAAAAAGGTCTGAGCAGCAGCAGCAGCTGGTACTATACAGTGGTAAGAGTTGAGTTATATGCCCACATAACCTCTTTCTTTTCTTATTTTATTTCTCTACTCTGCCCTCTTTCATGCTTTCTTTTTTTTTCTTTTTCCCTCCTTTCCCCCCTTTCTCTCTCTCTCACCCCCACCCCTTTCCCCCGGCTCCTCTTGCCACATGCAGCACTATTTCTGTGATGCATGGAATACATTTGACGCCTTGATTGTTGTGGGTAGCGTTGTTGATATAGCAATCACCGAGGTGAACGTAAGTAACCGGCATCTGTACATGATTGTGCCTGCACCTCCACCCCGTTTGTCCTTTCCCTGAGTTGACTTTTCTTTTAATTTTAGTTTATCCATTTTTCAGTTTGTCCTCTTATTTTATTTTTTGTTTGTGTAGGGATGACCTTTTTTTCTTTATACTTCGGGACACGTTAGGAATTGACTGTTGCATCGTCTCTTTCCTTCACAATTCACCTGCCATGTGTGAGACTGTATAGCAGGATGGAGCCGAGGGCAAAGGAGAGTTTCAAATACACCCACTGCAGAGAAAATCCTGCGATGGGAGTTGCGTTGAGCGAATACCGCCACCCACACATTGGAAGATGATGTGGTTTCATGGCTGATGCAGTGAGCTGTGGTTCTGGAGTCCTGGCTGAATAGCGGTCCCCCATCTTACACTGGGAGATTTTAAAGATTGCTATATCTTCCTGTGGCGCAGCTTAAAATTATGAGTGCACAGATGCCATTATGCTTAAGTTAGCACTTTGTAAATATGGTCATTCATTACTTTATTAAAAAAAGGAATACATGAGTGTGTATGTGTGTGTGTGTGTGTGTGTATATATATATATATATATATATATATATATATATATATACACACTCATATGCATGCACACATCCTCACTCGTATACTTATCTGCAGTATGATGTAAATTAATAGAAAACAAAATAATAAAGACCCATTTTGGGAAATCAAATAATCAAAGACCTACTTGGTGGAAAACAAATGAATAGAAATACAATTTGGTTGAAAACAATAGGAGCAGATATAAAAAAAATGCTAATTTAGTCAAAAAGTATTACAAAAAGCCTTACTTGTAAAATCCGGGTAAGAAAACACAGTTTTAATATTAAGGAAAATGTTAATAATAAATTGGAAAAAAGATATGATGCAAATGGTTAAAATGGTTGCTAGGAGGTAGGGGGGTGCACGCTGTATAAAAATAAGGGGAGAAGGTATGTGAGACCTATAAAAAGCAGTGGAAAACTGAAGGCAATTTTTGTGGTAAATTCTGATCAGCAAAACATGTAAAAAGTAACATGTCTCCCAGTGACAGATAGGATCTATGAAAATCTTGTCTAAAATGGAGAATGCATTTTCAAAAGTAATGACATTTACACCTAAAAACAAAAGCATGTAAATACAATATTTAAAAACGGTATTCTGTTAATTTATTTCTACTAATGGCCAGATTCCGAAGCGGTTAGGAAAGCATTCCCACCTAGGTCCCGATTACGATGCGGTTAGATAGGCCTCCTAACGGCGTTTGCTCCTTCCAAATTGGATCGGAAACGTGTCTTCCCGACCGAGGGGCAGATTACGATGCGGTTAGGAACATAGGCTCCCATAGAGTCAATGGGAGTCCAACCAAATCGTATCTGGAGGCATCCAGAAGCATCATGGTCGGTCGGTCGGACTCTCCCGATCCGAGTCGGTCGGAAATCATTTCCTAACCGCATCACAATCGGGCCCTAAGTAGTAAATGCCATTCTAGGTGAAAATTTAAATTAAAAGATTTACATCAAATTTGTTTCACAAAATTGTTTTTCCAAGTATCACATACAACCATATACACAATAAAGGAATGATTAGGGAAATTAATGTAGTTTGTAGTAAGTTTAGAGTTGGGGCGAGGTAATTTGTAGGGGTCAGGGTTAGAGTAAAGAAAGATATGTGGGATGATGTAAGTGTAAAGGAATTGATTTGGGAAGAAGGTAAGGTTAGGCTTGTGGTATATTGTGGTATATTAGGGAAGGGATAAGAAAGTGGGTAAGAGGTTAGGCTAACTTTAGGTGTCTGATAAGGGTTAAGATGGAGTAAATGATTATGTAAGAGAATATGTAATGGTTAAAGTTGGAGTAAAGGTTGCTGTTATGATTGGTGCAAGGGCTGGGGTATTGTCGATTTGGGTCAGTGTTGGATTAAGGTTAGAGTAATGGAAGGTAAGTAATGGTGTAAGTAGGGTGGGGAGAAGGGTGTGATATAGAAAGGGAGTACGGGGATTTCTCCCATAAAGTGACTGAGTCAACAATGTGTAAAGGAAGAAAGGTTACATTAAGACTGGATTAACAGGGTTAGGTCAAGGGTTAATGTATATCTATGTACCATTCACAAATATGGTTGGCAAAAAAGTGAGTTTTTTCCCTCTACGTTTCCTCAAATTTCTAAAAAAAACAACACATTTTTTGTTTTATCATACGTTAAATACTATCAAAGAAAGAACAAACGGCACACCAAGGTCAAGCACATCCAGTCCATATGTACTATAAATTCAAATGGTGGTGCAGTCACTTCCCACACCCGCCGTCCAGGGGTGTCAATAGTAGCCAGATTCACAAGAAAGAATGGAAGGTGCACTCGTTGCGAAGTCAGTACACAAACGTTAAGAATCGTTACAGAGTTGCTTCTTTTTATTCAATAAATCTTTAAAACTGGCACACAGCCAACGCGTTTCGTTCCTTGCCAGAGGGAACTTCGTCAGGGCTCCTATATATTCTGCTGGTCGAATACCTGTAAAGGTGTATGTATTTCGGAAATCGAACCCAATGGGGCAAAAGGTTAGCCTCAATTATGGTATAGTTGGCGAAGTTTCTCGCAACTCTGAATAATAATCGGACCCAATTAGGCAGAAAATTAGCCTCAATCACGGTACGGTGAGCAAAATTTCTCGCAATTCCAAGTAAAAGGCGTAAAAGCTTCCTATTTGGAGTCTCTCTTTGGTGATGTAAAGGGAAAATATTACAAATGTAATTAACCTCAAAGTAAATATTAAAAATATTTATGTTAATTATTGACAATTAATTTTATGTACTTTAAATGTAGAACACAATAGAACAAGTGCTACAGCACTATTAAATTACATTTGAATTAAAACTTTCCTGGAAATATTTTTTCAGTAAAATTAATTTTTCTGATGTTTAAATTAAAAAAATAAATTCTCTACAGAATTTTTTTTTTTTATGTACATTCATGATTATTAAACGTTCTGTATAGAATTAATTAAAAATATTGTATTTTAATAAAATGTAATGTTATATTTTACATAAAAAGATAAATAAATATTTTATAACTAAGTAATTAATATGTACTACTTTTATATATTGTTGCAACATTATATTTATATATACATTTTACTTTTTTTAATAATTTAATTTCACAATATTTTTTATGGGGTTTTATTTTCAGTCCCTACCTCCATTAATTTCTATGAGAGGGTGTTGCAGTCCCAGTGCAGTTGGTCAGTTGTAGTGCTGGGCTTACTACAAAAGTGTAAGTTACTGCAAAAGTGCAGCTTGTGAATACCATACATAAAGTAGTAAACATAATCAAAAGTGTAAACTTACTCACAAATGTAAGTTGTCTTTGTGATTCAGGCCCTATGTCTCACATCCATTCCCTACACGTGCCATCATACACCTAGTATTATCCTCTTTTGTGCAGCTTCACAGTGCAGGAAGAACTTAGGGCCTGATTACGATGGTGGTGTACCCCACCACCGGCAGGCTGCTGTTTGCGGGTTTACTACCATCATAAGGCCATTCCCCGCCTGCCAGATAAGGATGGCAGGCGGTGTGCTGACGGGCGGAGGCCCGTCCGACAGAGGCAATTGTTATGATTGCCTGTCGGACCCGCTTCGCGTCCCTAGAATGGTGGCGGTGCCGTGCAAGCACCGTCCGCCACATTAGGATGCTGCATCCCCGCCAGCCTTTCCATGGCAGTTGCCCTGCCAAGGAAAGGCTAGTGGGGATTGACTTTGAGGGCCCGTTGCAGGGGCACTTTTGTTTTGCACTTGCCCCCCTACATTTCCCTGCACTATGTAGCAGGCACCGAGTGGCGCCTGCCACGTAGTGCAGGGAAAAGCAAAACATGCATTTTTAACACTGTGGCTGGTGCTGCAACCAGCAGCACCCGCCGCAATGTTAAAACTGCCTTTTGCTGCTGCCGTGGCGGCGGCCCCATTGTAATGTAAGGTGCGGGACCGCCACCATATAGGCGGGTTGTCCTAATCCCTGGGACAATGGCAAACATACTTATGTCCGTCAGCCATCATAATCAGCCCCTTAATGTTTTAATGGCGAGCCCTCTGCATGATACAGACTTTGCACTCTCAAACATAGTGTCTCGATCTTGTAGAGCAGATGCTTAGGAAGTGTGTTCCATAAACGGTTTTTTTGACCTGATGCTGATGCAAGGAAAATAACGATTTGATGAGAAATGAATGACCAATATTTACATAGCTGCTACATTGAAACGATTTCTAAGTACTAACAGTGTACAGCTTGATGTCGGATGTAAAGACCAGGCAGTGTGCCTGTGATAACACAGTTTGTGAAACAATGAAGAGAGACTTATGACTTCTGATTCAAATGCCAGTGTTTTCTTCACCAAAAACATGCAACCTTCTTACTTGTGATTCTTCCAAACATATCGATAGGTTAAAACCCAACCAAAACATATCAGGATTTTGCTATGAAGCGATAGCAGCAATCCAAAGATGGCATACTCGTCAGCCTTCAGACCACTAGGACACCTAAAAAATGCTGGTGAGTGGACATGAGGCAGAACTTCCTAATCTCTTCTAGAAATATAGCACTCCTTTTTATACACCCTCTCTAGCATCTTTCGGTCAGAAAAAACCGAACTAAGAATGTCTCTCATGCTTCATCCATCGGAAGCTTGTGTAGTGGAGGAATGTTTGGACTTCACTTAAATGAGTTATAATTTAATCACAAGTTAATGTCAAAGAGTGCCATGTAACCAGAAGCTTTATGAACATGTACTGCCACAGCCCTGATTATAACATTATTTGTGCTCTGGCATGGGTTTGGCATCATCTAAAACATACCGTGATGACTGCTGCTTTACATAGTCACTTTATGTTTTAGTGGTTGACCTTTCTATCTTGGGTACACATATGTTTTGTGAAGACTACATTAGACATAGAAATCAAGAGAGATCCAAAATCTTTTAAATCAAAAATAAAATCTGTTCTCCTTGAACATGATGTACTTCAAACAAGGTCTCTGTCTGAAACCTGCCTGAGACGAAATTACCAGCCCATCGGCATTTTATGATTGTCTTTGAAACGGTTCTTTGTAAAATTGAATCTGGCTGTGGGTTGGCATTGAAGAACATGACAAAATGGAATTCTAGATTTCCACATGAAATCACCAATGTTTTCAGTAACTGTGGTGCTCAAAATGTGGGTCAGTCAGTGCTTCAAAAAGGCTGTGCCAGAGGGGTGCTATGTCCCTCGTTAACCCAAGCAACGGGCCAGATAGGATACTACGAGGGCAAACCCTCAAACTTAAAGGGCATTAGGCAAGTGGCCTCTTATAGGTAGCAGCTGGCGATTCATTCCAATCATTTGACATTTTTCTCTAAAACATTTACAATTTGGAAAAGCCTTCATTGGAAACTGTATGCTGAGACTATCCTGAAAACATGTTATTGCCCCATTGTGCGTAACATGGCCGTGACTTACCTCCCCCGAGAGCTGGGCTGAAACACTAGTGTTGACAGCACCTTCCAACAGCCACAATCTTGTTTTTGAAGTATCAGCGAGTGATACTGTAAGGCTTTCTTGTGAACATTTGCAAATGCACTTTCATTACCCATTGTCCAAAGAATGCACTCTATATTGGATGAAACCATTAAGCAGATTGGGGTACTGAGCCCTCCCCCTACTGCTTGGGTCAATGAGTAACCATGTCTTTATCTACCCGGCTGCACATCACCTTGTGCCTTGTCCTGCTATACAGTTTGTATGGGTTTTTTGCACACTCTTCCTTGTTGATTGGCATGTTCAAGTTATCTCCAGGCACCCCTGCTAGTAGTTCCCTTTGGTTGACCGAATTGCAACTAGAATGTTTGCACTGCCCCTTGCTACTCCTTCCAAATTAAAGGAATGATTTTATTAGTGAGGCTTGCACTCTTCCCACCCTCCACCCCTTGCACGTATCTCCTTGTAGAAAAAGGGAATGCGTGTGTGTGTCTGTCTGTATGTTATTCTGTAGTTAATGACATTCAGTGAGTGTACACTTGGTTCCTGATCTTCACAGCATGCTTTGCCTACACAGACCATTGGCTGGGGTGGAACTGAACGTGTCAGGCCAGTGACTGTTTTGTTAACGCTGATACCATGCAGGTTATACACAGTGCAAGCTCCCATGAGATACTTCACCCCTCAGCCATGGTCCAGCGGACAACTGTTTTATGGTCTATACATATCTCCTTTGCACAACCCTGTCTGTTTCCATTAACTTGGAGCCTTCTAAATAGGTCTGGAGTTCCACTTAATTCTGCTGAACTGCAACCAAATAAGGCAAAAGGGGCAGGATTTGGGACCACCACCACTTAAGCTTTAGGGCCACCAGCTTTAGGAGGTGCTAAAGTGGTGGCTCCTAATTTATCTAGGTACATGGGTGCAGTAGGTCTTATGGCATGCTAAGTGTGTATGTATGCTGTACGCTATTCTGTGATCTAGTTCTCAATTAATGTGTGTGGCATCTGCTGGGGTGAGCGTACTGACAAGAATGATCGTGTTAGTATGTGGGTTGAAACTGCATTCCTGGTTCCTGCATTCCTGATTCACAGGCATACATACGTGTGTTTGTCGTTCAACTATATATGTTGGTAGAGGTATGTTCTGTATCTGTTTTCTTCATTTTATTCTTGTTTGAACTTGAACATTCATCTATTGTTTGTATGTTTAAATGACTATATCTTCTGGTGTCAAGGTGTCAGTGCTCTTGTGTAGTGTCAAGTTGAAGACCTGTAAATATCTGTTCGGTATCTTCTATTGTGAGCTTGTTAGCATGTGTGTGTACGGTCACACTCTCACTGTGAAATTGTGAATGTGTCATTTAGTCCTGCTGCTTATTGTGTACCAAGGTGTGGTTGTAAGTACTTGTGCAGGTTAGAATCCCCTGTTGGATTTCATGTGGTTAATCCGCTTTATTGACATTATAGAAATGCGAGACCTGATTCTGCTGGAGTGAGTTGGTTAATATCAGTGATTTTCTGGTGCGAGCTTTTTATGTATGAGTGCAGATTCTGCCTCTTGAGTGAATTTGATAGCATAGGTGAGCTTGTTAGGCCATGTAGTGTGTTGTATTTCAACTCGATCTCCCGACTCAAAATCCCTGGTACTGGAAAATCCTCCTATTTCTGGGTGAAATGTTAAATACGTAGAATGAACCGTACTTTTTCTGTAGGACAAACCTGTTGTCTGGTGTGTATTTCGGTATCTGAACTTGTCAATATATGTGATGTGTCTGCCTATGTGAATTTACTAGCATGTGTTCTTTCTGCTGTTGTCTTGTGACATGGCTTCTTTTTCCTCTCGCTTGAGCGTGTTTGTACTCATTTTGCGCACTTAAACTTTCTTGCAGGCACTATATGTTGCCTTTTTTCACTTTTGAGCGTGTTGCCCTTCATGTTTGGTAGTGCCGTCTGTTCATTTGTTTGTTTTGTTTCCTGCTGTCAGTTTGTTTTGTGTTTTGATCATATACTCTCATGTGTGTGTGCATTTGTCTTCCTGCTGTCATCTTGATGGGATGAGTTTACAAGTGGGTGTTTCGCCTGCCGTGACCATTTTTGTTTATGTTGGAGCGTGGTTTTTGTTGCTGGTGACATGACTTATGTGTGGTTTATCCTCTGCGCTTGTGTTTTTGTGTAACTGTGTGAACTTGTCAGAATGAGTTCGCACTGAAAAGGCGCAAATTTGTATTTTAGTGCTTTTATTCTTCTGAAACCTTTGCAGCATATGTATGTGCCTTCTCTAAATGAGAGTTTGTCTGGGAGTCCTGTGTGTCTTTGATCATATATGTAGAGCACAGGCTCTATATGCTTGTGGAAAAATATTAATATATTTTTCTATCCAGTTCATTCCTACGACTCCCAAGCCATGAGCAATTAGCAATACCTAGTTGTACATCCTTGTTAGGTATTTAACATTTAATTGACTGTGTGAAGTGGTTACATGCTTTCTCTGCTTGCTTCAAAGTCGTTGTATGCTTGACCGGTATGTGCTTTTTGTGATGTGTGTGCTGTGTATTTGGGTGCGAGTATGTGCCTTGTCTGCATTCCATTTTGTGTTTGGATTGGTATTTATATGTTAGTGCTTCTTGTTAGCATTCCAGTGCTGTATTTTGCCTTTACGCTCTTATTTGCAAATATACTTTATCTGCTTATGTAGGCGTGTTGGTATATACGTGTAGTCTGCTTATGTAGGCGTGTTAGCATTCATAGACTGTGCTTGAGTGGGCTTGACAGGTGCTTGGCTTGCATCAGTTTTTCTGCACTTGTCGAACATTCAATCTTGTGGTTTTATTTCGTTAAGTGACTTGGTAATCTGAGTTTGGGTGCTGATTGTGCTCCGTGAAGTTTGTTACCTGTCTACCTGAGTGAACTTGTTAGGTTACCCTTTAGCCTGGATATTCAAATTCTTTATCCTCAGAGGAGCACACTTTTTCTGTTGTTGTCTTCTTGTTAGTATGCTTACTCTAGATGTAGATGTACATTTGTTAGTACGTGTGTTATGTCTTTTAGTGTGGGATTTTAACCATACATGTCCTGTGTCTGCTTGTGTGAGTTTGTCACTTATGTCATTGATAGCATCCACTTTGCCACGTGTACAGTAAATCTGTATGTTTTATCTGTGCTGTGTCCGTCTTTTTAGTTAATCCTGTTGGCATCCCTATTGGATGAGCATCCTAATGTGTGCTCTTTGTCTAATGATCTTTTTCTAATTATTTGTGTTTATCAGCTTGTTAGCATGTTTTCTAGCATTTACGTTCGTGCATTTGTTACTGTACATGCTGTATCTTGGTGTGTGTTTATTCTCACATGAATTGCCTGGTTGAGCCCGCGTGTATAATTGTAATTTGTTTGTCATTTTCTGACTGCGCAAGTCTCCTATAAGTGCATACTGCCTATAAAACAACAATGCATATGTTGGCTGGGCCCACTTTATTGAACCTATTGTTCTGTGAAAAGTTTTCAGTAATCTAACCTTATTTAATTTTGTGAGCTTGGTAGCGCATATATTGAGCAACATCTGATTGTGCAAGCATCCCAGGCTATATTTGTACATTATCTGCACCTGTGTGTACTTATTAATATGTCTGCTTATGCACTACTCTTTATGTGCTTGTACTAGCTGTGATTTTGTGTGATTGGGTTTGATTTGAAAACTAATGTCACCTCTTCCCATACTGCACTTCGCCTGCTTTGTATGTGCGTGCGTGTGCTAACTTGTCAGATCACTTGTATGTGCCTTCTGTCTACATGTTTGAGGAAATGTTAGATTGTGAGGTGCTTCTGCATGTAAACACATGAGGTCAATAACTCTGATACCTCATACATTGGTGCACAGGTGAAAGATATTTTGGGTGCTTTCGCAAAGACTCAGTAGGAAGTGTGGCCCCGGCACATAATGCCGTTTTGGCTTTTGTATTTCGTTCATTTAGGAGTTGTTGTATTTCCAGCAAATAAGACTGGGAAACAAATCACCACCCTTTTGAATATGAGGGCCTTCTCAGGGTTAGACTAGGGCGTGAGACTAAATAGGAAAACTGCAGTACTTCTAGAGTAGCTTTGCTCGGTGTCACTCGTCTGAAAGAACAAATGGTATGAGTGGGATGCAAAATATAATCAGCCTCTAACCTGCCTGTTCAGACTAGATTAGATCCTAAACCGGGTATATATTTCTCTCTGTTACACTAAAGATTTTTGAGTGGACTGGCAGAACTTTTATACAATGGAAAATATTTCCTGGAGTGCATATCAGACAGAGATAACAGTGATAAACTGATCCTGAACTCCTGTAGCATATTTTTCAATATACAGTAGCACAACAGGATTGACCGATGTATTGTATCCTTGAATTTGTACCCAAGGATTGCTTCTGCCACAGTGATAGGCGCCACCCTTTGATCACTTTACACTGATTGTGATCTAACTGGGAATCCTTCAGACTTAATTTCCCCACTCTACTTAACCCCATAAAATCTGTTAGTGTCATGACCTACTATTTTGCACAATTAAAGTGTGACAGGGTAATACTATTTTGCCTGGATTTCATTTCAGACAGTGCTGATGGCCTCAAGCTCAAGGAAATTTAAGCTTTCAAAGATCCCCTTTTGGATGACCGGGTGGCATGATAAACTTCCTTTGACCTTGGCTCCCAGTAGATGGAAACCATCCCCTTGCACAGCTCTCTCTTTCAATCACACTGCTAGCTGGACACCAAATACATCTGTTTACATGAAAGGCGACTACTGCAGAAGCAGGTTCTCTGATGTCTCTGTAGCGAGAATGTCAATTGAGCATCTCTATTTGAGCAGATTTTCTTCTTCTTACCTTTGCTATTCTTCCCTTCTATACCACAGTTGCCCTTCCTCCTTCCATTTTCCTCACAACCACTATCCTCTTTTGCTCCTCCCAGACCGTTCTAATTTCCCCTTTCTTTCCATCTGTTCTCCTCTTGGCTTGGCCTTGACTTCTTACATTCTCTTTCGCCTTACCTTATATATTTTTCTTCAAGTAATTCTCCTCTCTGCTGTTTTACTTTATGCCCCTACTCCATCATCCTCACCATCCTCTTTTGCTGTGTGTTCTGTCTCTACATTTTAACCCACATTCGCCCCTAGTCTTTTCTTCAAAACTCCAATACCACTTAACTCTCTTGTTTTTTTCAAACTCATCTTCTCATCTGTTCTAACTTTGTTACTTCACTTGAACTTGCCATGTTATCCATTCCTCCCTTTCCCCTCCTAGCCACTTTTCACTCCCCCAGCACCCATTACCCTGGCATTCCGTTTTCCTTTTGCCTAGCAACCTGTATTTGAGCTTTCAATTACATCATTTTTAATTTTCTCTTCCCAATCGTTGTGTTTACTCTATTTTTCTCTAACTTCTCACATTTTCCTTCTTTCTAGGTTTCCTTTCCCCTTCCCTTATTGTTTCTCAGCTACTGTTCCTGTATTTTATCCTCCAGCATTTAGTTCCATTCCCCTTGGTTTCCAAGCTCTCATGTAATTTGCCACTTTTTCTTTCTAATTTCATTAATCGTATGCTCATTCACTTTCTCTTTGTACTTTCTCTCCACTTTCTCTTTGTTTTTTATTTTTTATTTTTTCCCCTTTCTGGTTCCTTTTCCTTTTTCACCCTTAACTAACTTTCCTCTACTTTGTTTTTTCCCTCCTGCCTCTTCTTTCTATTACTGTATTGCTTTTCCATGGCCAATGTCTGATTTTTTCCAATACACCCAATGTCAGATCTTTATTATTTTACCCTTTATTTTTTACTGTTTTCATTACCTCTGTTTTTCTTTCATCTATTACCTGAACATTTGATTTCACTCCTTAATCACGAACTCTATTTCCTGTTTCTTTCTAACTAAAATTATCCTTCTTTCTTGAATAGCCTATTTTGCTCACACACTTCTGCTGCTCTTGCTTTATCTTCTTCTGGCTTCCTTTTCTCTTCTCTGTAATCACCACCCCTTCTCTTGGATATCTTATAACTTCGGCATCTATTCTTTGGTGTAATTAAGTGTTTTGATCTTTTTTGCAAAACTGCAAAGTATTCACACACAGAATACTATGCAAACAAGATATGTTCCCCCACCCCCACTAATGGGTACAAGGATGGGTGGAAGGAGGACACAAATTACCTTTGCCTTAGTTCAGTCTTTCTCTGTCTTTCTGTATGTCCATTTGTCTGTCTGTCTTTTTTGGTTGTTTGCTCCCAAGCCCTTCGCTGGCTGCTAAGGTTCTGCCATCAGTACACCATGGGCATAAATTATTTTAGATATTCCGTCTAGAAACACACACACACATTAAATTAAATCAATTTAGCTTTGCCAGTGCCAGTGAAAATGGTCTTTCACATCCTACCGTCAAGCTCTCTTGAACTTATTTTAATTCTCTCCTTGTGGATAGTGATTTACACATGTGGTAAATGCCTATTTTGACCCACTATTCAGCTGTGGCTTCAACGTGCATAAGGCTCACAGGTGAGCTTCCCAGAGTAGGTACTGCCTGGCCCCAAAACTGTCGTTCTAAATACCTGGATGGTGTCCTGATTGGAGATTTGGGCTGCGATCCAAAACATGTTTTCAATTCACCCTGACATACTACTCTGTCTATGCTTTTATCAGCAATGCCCAAAACTTCACTGAGGAACGTGTTTCCGTTTTGAGAACCCTTTCTGCAAATGGAGCATTAATGATCACCCGTCCTACTGATCACAATTAGCCGATGTCCCTAATATTGTTGGCAACTCTTTTCACCGTTGAGTTCTACATCCACAAGTGTTTACACATGTTAGCCCTGCGAGTAGCTGATAGTACCGGGAAGCTTTAGCGATGAAGGGGACAGAGAAAAGGTGGGCGTGGGTGCCAGGCTCTGCCAGTACCAGAAGCTTTTACTCTCCCATTTCTAATTCTCAGACTGAAATTTGAGTCAAAGATGGCAAGACAGAAGCAGCAGCAGCCAAGGGACGGAGCCGCTGGTGTGCCGTTCTAAATGTTCAACCTGTTTGGTGTTATTCACTGATTGTGCCTCATTCTGCTGGATGATGTTACCGTAGGTACTTTCTTCCAGGTGACAATAAAAACATAATTGAGCTCTGTACGGTTTAATGGTTCTTCCAGCTGGTCTTCAAGGTGTATCCTGTTCTTTCTTCTGGAATATAACAAGGGTCCCAGTTCATAAATTCGCAAATGTTCACAGCAAGCAATACCAGAGTATAACATTGTTAATTGAGAGCTGCACAGACACTGCCGAAATGTATTATGACATATAACTAGTGAGTGTTTGCACATGTACACAATGTTTTTGCACACGTGTATATGCACATATGTGTGTGTGTCTTTGCTTTGCGTGTTTTTGCATGCTTCTGAGTGACTTTATATATGTGCTCATGTGTGCGTGCCTGAGTGTGTCTCACTTTAATAGACTAAGATATTGACAAAATCTATATGCTAGAAAGTAATTACACACTTAAAGGCACTAGTGTCTTCTCCTCTTATGCACGCACATACATTTTTTGCAGTTCTAGAAAGCCACGTGTCAGCAACAGTACTCTTCACAAAATGCTATGTATTATACAGATTATACGGAAGAATTTAAATCCGTTTACACCCACCCTTAAATTCGGGTGTGGTGGTTTGTCTAATAACGATATAGCAGAAGGAGAGGACTCTTTAAACCGTACAGAACAAATTCCACTTTGATGTACTGTCGATTATCCGTTTTAAAGAGATAGCAAAGGCAAACTAATGAATTTTGATTTCTCAAATCTGCACAAAGTATTATCTTTCTAGACTTTTTGGGCAGTATTGATGGGCATCTTATTAATATGCTCCTTCACAAAAAATGGAACCATATATATGGTCAGTCTCATTGTAATTCATTTTGGAAGGTAAAGCACATAGGTGTGAAAATAAACTAGATAAAAGTCCATAAATAGTTGTTTCAATTGCAGGAGTAAATCTAAGGGAATATCCTACGCCCCTTAGTTTAAAAAAAAAAAAAAAAAGAAGAAGATATCTGTCAAAAATGTCATGTTCATCAAGTTTAGTTGCTTCTCACATGGAAGGCATTATGAACATAATGCTGAGCTCTTTAAAAAGGCCAAACGTCTTGTTGTGGAGGACAACTCCTTGAATCAAAGAATGGAATAACAATACCTGTTGTCATAAACTAGTAAGTGGGAGCTGCACACATACCAGCCAAATCCCATCTGGTCTGGGAACTCTACCCCATAGCTGAAGGCATTTCCTCCTCCTTCAGAACTGAATTATGGAGCTTCTGTTTTATCCACAGTGCTCCAATCTGGAGTTAGGTGATATCTGGTTACTTCTTGTCAATCTGGCCTGGGTGAAATAAAAAGATTTAGAATTTTAATATAACTTCATTCAATAGTATTTCCTTGTTTTAAAGAAAAAGAAAGCGTCCCTCACTGCCAACCTCTTAGATTCTAAATAGGATTCATTTAGGCCCCCTGCTTAATTTAGTAATATACACATCCACAAATGAGCAGTTAACTGCGACGAACAGAACTGAAAACCATTTGAAAAAGAAGCCCTCATAATATACTACCTTTTTCCTGTCCCTGTGATGTATTTGAACAAACAAATTAATTGTTGCAGCATTGTTCATGGTTTGTGTGTGAGCCAGGAAACCGTTAAATGCCAGGATAAAATGTTTAACTCCGTAGGTCTTTCCCTTCGGAGGTTTGCACTTACCTATCAGAGGTGTCTAGTATTTGCTAACAAAGGCCAGATCCATGGCAGGTATTCAAGATAATACATTGATAAATGATTTCCATCTAGATTAATTGTATGTTTTCTCTTGTCTCAGCATCCTGAAAATCAGGCATTGAATCTGGCCTTCGTAGACCCAATGTCGGGCATTCTAGCTACTATACAATTGAAGAAGGTCTAAGATAATTACGGATTTTCAATGGAAAATCCCAAAAAAATAACTAAGAATCAATTCAAGTGCCCATATAAAATAAACACAGAATCATGAAAAAACCAGGGAACTAATAGATTTTTCCTCAACTAAATACTAGCCTCCGTGCAGCTTCTAATTAGGGTACTCGGGAGCGGCTGGGCCTGCACTGGAAAGCTTTGTGCCAGTTGCATGCTTTGGCAGATGTGGGTTGCTAGACTTAATTCTCTGAACTGTATGACACTTCTTCTTTGAGTATAGTGGATGTTTGAACACTATAGAATTCTCATTGTTAGTGACCAACTTAGGTGGGGATCTATGGGTTAAGAAAATATATGTACCCAAGTCAATTCTTCTGTTATTGTGTTGTTCTTTTTTTTCTACCCACCGTCTTGTTGCTTGTTTAGACCTAGCAATTGGGACACTTCTTTGGAGACTTAATACAGCTTATTTCTGTCTGCCTTTCTTTAAAGCCAGCTGAACATACCCAATGCTCTTCCTCAATGGTAAGACCACACCCAACAGTGCACTCTCTCACATGCCTCTGTGACACAACCTCCCCTGTCTCACTGAACCACCAGCACACTTTCCACCCTCCACCCCTGCCAGGGTGGGTCTCTCATTCTCTGTGTAGACCTAGCCTAGTTTTTCTTTTTTTGCATGTAGCTGCGGTGTTGTGTGTTTTGTATGAGTCTGGTGCCCAGAACTTTGTATTTGATGTGTATTTGTACTGTATTTCTTGTGCACCCCAAGCTTTCTCGTAATAACTGACCTCTTGTTGTGTCGCTTAAGGAACTACCAGGAGAGATCCAGAACCGTGAAGGTATCCCGCTGTTAACGCATGGCACTGATCAATTGGTAAATGGGTCTACCAGGTTTATCTAGACACATGCTGGTTCCCTAGACCCCAGTGCAATCTGGGAATTGATATTAGTTTGAAGAAGTCTAACTATATTTCATAATATTCATGATTTATAGAGGACATCTCGTGCTGTTATTGCTAGTAATGTCTTCTTCAGGCAACATGGGATACTACAGTGCAGGCCAGGGTCCCTTTAAAAAGTGATAATACACACAACATATGACTGGCGAGGTTTTAAAGGCCTTGCTGTGGTGATGGCTCAGGAAAAGCTGGATAGTTAGTAAAGGGCAAATACTGATGAGCACAGTGATAAATACTTGTTACGCGAATCCCGGTGTCAGTTAGTTGCAAGTTTGAAAATCTCTTGCTGTAAAGAAGGGTGAGATGGGTTACCACAAATAGTATTACTGCCTTGGGAGAAGTGCCTTATGTAGTCAGCCAGCACTATTCACTGCTTTAGTTTCCGGCCATAGGTCAAGAACTTTGAAAGAC
Source organism: Triturus cristatus (assembly GCF_964204655.1). Taxonomy (NCBI): domain Eukaryota; kingdom Metazoa; phylum Chordata; class Amphibia; order Caudata; family Salamandridae; genus Triturus; species Triturus cristatus. Next base: position 305,861,361 of record NC_140585.1, on the reverse strand, counting down.
CTGTACATGCACCACCTTTGTTAAAGCCAGCCATATATTTTGAACCCTCCTAGTTACATGAGAGAGCGTCGGAAAAAAGACAGATAAAATAACAGAGGTGAAACTTAGAAATCAGTTTAGAAATGAACAAAATTAAATTCAGACCAGCCTAATCCATGGATATAATTGAATAGATAATTAACAGTCACACCCTGAGTCAAAATTACTTGTAGTCGAAGTAAGGACAGACATTATTCTCATGTTAAATGCCTTTTTTTCTGTAACCACCGAAATTATTTATACAAGACCAGCTATAGCCTCTCAGGACTAATGTCCTTTGAGTCTGCAAATGTTTGTCTGACTACAGATTCTATAATGACTAGAGATAACCAATATGTACTTGGGCACTTTATATATGCATTGCCCCAACATTTTCAGAGGAAATAAACGTGTTTAGAATTAAGTTGTTACTGCAGACAAGCAGGTTCCCAGGCTGCTTAACATGGCACTGCATATATTGTGATAAATGGGCATATCTGGTATAGGACTGGATTTTCTAAAATTGCAGAAGATCTGAGATTTCTTCCTGTTTTAGGTGAGGTTCTAAAGTGAAATGATGGTGCCCAAAAGTAGTAATAGAGGATCCCTTGATCAGAGAACCTTGGTTAGTGGCAGGATGCTCGAGGGCCACGTCTAAGGAACCATCAGGAACGAACTTCATGATAATCTAAAATGGACGTTCGTTGATGTCCATTCCTTTCTTGCATATGGGGCATCTAAAGGTAATCTTCCTCAAGTCCCCTCTTAAGAGAGGACTATATTCCAGATGCCAGAGCCCAACTTGTAGTGAAACAAAGGGTAGTTCATGTTTGACAAGATGATCTTGTTCAAAGTATCCTTCACTAAATCCCTCTCATCCTCTTGCCCGGGATGACGGCGACTGCACATATGATAACATGTGCATTCACGCCAGCTCTGAAAGGGATACATCTCCTACAAAGAGACCACTTTTTGTTTTGCCCATATATAACATTTGTGGTGTTGTCTCTAAGGATCTGCAGCTTTTTTGCCCAACTTCATATATAAACAGTGCTACATATATCCTTAAGAGTTTTTTCTTTAAATAGGTCCTCATCCATATTGGTCTCATCCTGTACCAGATCGCACAAGTATACCAGTCCCAAAGACGAAAGCACATCCATTCCAGAAGGAATAGACAGCGAGAAGACTTTGGAGAGACAGTATGAACATGTGAACTCTTTTCCTGAAGGAATCATGCCTTTTCCATCTATGCAGGAATTTAACCTGCCAAAGGAACATCTGCTCAGTCTTCTAAACATTTAGAACCAGATGAACATAATATGGCCACCTGCTCAGTTTTGCAAGTGTATATTGTGTTTGTTTCCATTGCCACCATCATCTGCTGTTTAAATTAATACTAGCTGAGCTTTCACAAGCAATGTCTCCAGTAAATCAGTCCTTTTGCTGTATCGACTCTCAATGGTGTCATTATGTAAGCTATCACAGAGGTGGATGTGTAGACACAGTTTAGCTAGGTGTCTCTGCCCCAAATGCAAACCTAGACTTGTGTAGAAGCAAGCTTCCGCTCACATATCTGGTGCCTTGCAGTGTAACCCTGCCATTGAGCAAGAAAGATTGAAAAACAGGATTTTGTGGATGTCCCCCCTCTCAAGGAGTAGCTAGATACATGTTTGGCCAATTCTAAAACAAGAATAGACTGCTTGCTTTAGAGCAGTAAGGGTGGCACCAGATTTCCCATAGAAGAAGCAGCAGTTGTGCATGTGACCAGGGCAGGCTGGATTGACGGACAACAAACTGTTACTTCGCACGTTATCACCACTGCTCTTCTTAAGAAGTATCATATAAAATAAGAGGACTGCTAACCTGTAACTTAGGAGATGTCAATTTATTTTGTTTATGAAAAGCGTGTAGAAGTAAGGTAGGGTTACTTATCCAGTCAGACTTCCATTTCATTGAACCCCTGCTCTCTTTACCTCCATGGTTCTTGCACTTGAAAAAACGGCAATTTCTGCTTTGCAGGGGATACTCAGAGGATCAGTGACTCAAAAGAATGCATTAACTGATAGCAGCCATTTCATAACTGCATGCATACGGATCGAAGCATCCTGATCCACTACTTGCCCAGCAACCCTAGAATGCACAGAGGATCAGTGCTTCAAAAGTCTATATTAGCTGGTAGCAACCATTTGAGAGCTGCTTGCACAGATCAATACATCCTGAGCCACCCCTCGCCCTCCAGCTCTTGGATCCCCAGAGGATCTCTGCTTCAAAAGATTAGATTAGCTGACAGCTACCATTTCAAACCTATGCATGGGAGATTGACGCATCCTGATCGTTTCCCGTCCCTCTAATCTGGGGCTGGCTTTTTAATGTGATTTGGAGCATGAACCCCACCTCTTGCCATTGCTGGAGAACAAAGCTATGTTTAGAATATTTTCTTTTTGTACAAATTTGAATATTTGCCAGTTTAAAAAATATCTGAAGCTACTGCTCCCTCCTGGTTGACCTCCTTTTCTGAGATGAGAGCTTCCAAGTTTTTATCTCTATGAAATCTACAATTGAAGCCTCTTTACAGTCAACATTCCTGAAGAAAATATCCGGTGTTGTGTATTTGGCCACATGTCTTGGTTAGTAATGCAGCTAGATCACTGTACCAACTTGCGAGTAGTCACCAGAAACAGACTTTGGCGTGATTTTATTCGCCAGGAATGAAAATTTGCGACAGCTGCCCTAATTTGTCACCACAGTTAACGGAATGTAGGAGAGAAATTGGAGGAGAATAAAGAGAAAAGGTAAAGATTAAAACTGCCTTTCAAGACAGAGTTGGAATAAGTAGTAATGCTGCTCAGAGGTTATAATGAAGAACAAGAGAAATGGGAACAAAGTAGAGCAATATAAGCTACAAACTAGGAGGGTTAAAGAAGTGAAAAGGAAGACGATATTGGTGAGAAGGGATCCGACTGTAGAATAGGAGACAGGAAAAGGACCAGTAGAAAGGATGTGCTGGATTGAGACCAGAGAATAATTGAAAGGGCAGCACAAGCTAGAAGGACTTGAGACATTTTAAGACTTGGGAAATGGAGAAATGCTGATGAAAGGTAACGAAGAAAAGGAGAGATAAATGAGGACTAAGATGATTGCTAAAACGTATAAGGAGATGAGCAGAGATAAATGAAGAATAAGGATAATGAGGACATTTATAGGGAGCTAATCAGAGACTGGCAAATAAGAGAAAAGGGAATGGTTTAGGGTGCTGAGTAAAAGGAAGACTGAAGAAATAGAGACATGTAAAAGGTAGTGGAAGCTTAGAAGAGCTAAGTCTGGTCAATAGAGAAAGGGAAAAGACAGCGCTCTGAATAGACTAGAGAATAAGAAATGGGTCTTGTTTAGGAGCAGCGCAGAGATAACACTAGAAAATAGGGAGAGAAAATTTAGAGATAGAATATCTAATCCTAGAGAATACAATAATAGAAATAGTGGAAGAAGATGGCAACTACATTCCGCCCTCTGTATACACAGACCACCAATTTTTTTTTTTTCTGGACAACAAAGGCGTTCTCACAGGGAGACAAGACAATACTGCAATAACAGCACAAGTATTGAGAGCAGAAGGTCACAGTTGCCTGCGCAGTTCCTGTAAACAACTCTGCATGCAGGGAGCCCCGACTGTTTGGTTCTCTCCTGGTCTTGATGTTGTGTCTTCTCTTTTACAGTGGGAGCGAAGGAGCTGGGGAGGGCTGGAGGGTATGTGTGATGGTGATGGGATTATGGAGTGGGGATAGATGGGGTGAGCTGCACAGTTTCCATACTACCCCTCAGGAATTTGTGAAAGGGGAGCCTTTTTGTAGTAAGTCTATCTGTGAGAAAGAAGCAGGTCCAAGTGAACAGGCAAACCATCCTATATCTACTGTTGTAACATAGGGAGTGTAGAAGACGGAAGTTTGGGTTAATGAAAGGGACATGTTTAGGTTAAGGTGCATTCTAGAATGGCGATTTGGGGCAAGAAAGTGTAGGCTGCTGCCCTAGAATAGGCCAGCCCTTGATATGAACTTCTAAATAACCACCATAATCTGGAAATTGGGGTGATTAGAAGTTGTGCTCATTCCATATGGAGATGTGCTTTGAAAAGCTGACCTCCCTTTCTGAGATGAGAGCTTCCACGTTTTTATCTCTATGAAATCTACAATTGAAGCCTCTTTACAGTCAACATTCCTGAAGATGGGCTTTGAAAAGCTGCACCAGTATCCAAAGTGCTTATTTCCCAACATTGACCTTACAAAATAGTGGCACTTTCACCAGTCTACCCTTGGGAGATCTGAAAGTGTTACAGGAATTTATAAGGGGCGCCATTCCTGTAAAAGTAGTGGCCTCCTGGAGTCCCTCCCACACCCCTGAAGGTCTATAACACAAGTCATCCGGGATATGAGAGATCCAGCGCCTGCCCAGTACCAGCCAATATGCAATGCTTGGCCGAAGAGGCAGCACAAGACATCTAGATTGCTTAGATTGCTGTGCACTCCTGAATAGAACCCCTTGATTTATGAGACACTCCCACTGTGGTGTATGAGAGAGGGACACAGAATCCTCAGTTAGCAGTCTTAGTAGATCCAAGAAGAAAATCAGGCCACATGGTATACCAAAAATTCAAGTTATGAATTGAGAGCCATGGGAGCAGACCTAAAGTGAGCAGTTAACACCGGAGAAGGCTACAAGATAAAGACAGGAGAGGGCGAAGCATGCAGTAGGAATTAACAAGGCACAGTAGCTAAAATATATATTGTACCTACAAGAGAAACCAGGATGCAGACTGCTACTGAGTGGGAATCAAACACCATTGAATTAAAAAAACGGTGACTCCCTTGGATATGGAGGTTGAAACCCTCCAATTGCGTCTACCTGGCAAGCAATGTGTTCTTGGGTATCTCCCTTTGTGTCATATACATTTGTTGCAGGAGATTGCCTCAGCCAGAGTGAATCAGCAATGTAAATACCTGCTTGCTGAACTGAACCCAGACTGACGGCAGCAAAGGGTGACAATCAGATTGGCAGAATTCCCCAATCTAGACTGTCAGCAGCCGAACGCTCAAAGCTATACTGCTAGCAGCATTCTGTCATAGCCGGAATGGCAGAAGCAGAATACTCTCAACTTGACTGACATACCCAATATAGGAAACAATGTCCCGGGCACACGTAATAGGGGTCCAGGTATAGTCAATGGATATCCAGTGTCAAGAACAGAATATGTGGTCCACACCAGAATGATGATTTGAAATTGTATTTAATCAATGTAACCACGAAAGAACAACCAGCCGACACGTGTTTCGTCACTTATGGGAGTGATCCCGTGACTTCTTCAGGGCTGAAAAAGCTGCGAAATTCGATGGAGTGAGCCGCAAGCCGGTGATGATTCCAACCCGGCCGGGTCTAAATCAAATGAATCTTGCGAGAAATAAACAGGAACCGCGATGGGTGTAAACGCTCGGAGTGCGGGTAAGCAATCTTAGGAATCCCTCAAGGGAAGTAAACTGCCATAGTAAAGGATAAGAATGCGGTCCAGTGTTCGGCGTGTGAGCGACTGGTGGGCCGGATCACCAAAAGTCATCAATCTATGGGTGAGAGGATCGGAGTAACACTGGTGCCGAGTCCTCTGAGGACTCCGCACCAGTGTTACTCCGATCCACTCACCTATATTGAGGGCTTTTGGATGATCCGGCCCACCCTCTGCTCACACGCCACCAGTGTTACTCCGATCCTCTCACCGATATTGATGACTTTTGGTGATCCGGCCCACCCGCCGCTCACACGCCGAACACTTCCCTTGATGGATTCCTAAGATTGCTTACCCGCACTCCGAGTGTTTACACCCATCGCAGTTCCTGTTTATTTCGTTCAAGATTTGTTTGATTTAGACCCGGCCGGGTTGGAATTATCACCGGCTTGCGGCTCACTCCATCGAATTTCGCAGCTTTTTCAGCCCTGAGGAAAGCACAGGATCACTCCCATAGGTGACAAAACCCGTGTCGGCTGGTTGTTCTTTCGTGGTTACATTGATTAAATACAATTTCAAATCATCATTCTGGTGTGGACCACATATTCTGTTCTTGACACTGGATATCCATTGACTATACCTGGACCCTACTACGTGTGCCCGGGACATTGTTTCTCATTCATATGTGTGGGTTGCTGAACTCACATACCTACGGGGGTTTTAAGGTGTTTTGTTCCCCCGACCTGGTTGCACCGTACATACACGCAGCTTAGCCAACGTACACATTATCTGCTTGAGCGCCAGTCTCCCTGTCAATACTAAAAAATCCTTACACCATGACATACCCAATATACCCAGTGTACCAAAAACGAAACGGACGACGGCAGAATGATGAACCTTAAATAACAGCAGCTATATTGTCTCTGCTAAACTGAGAGCAGCAGAAAGACCGAATATTAAACTGACAGCAGTAGAATGACTCAAGTTAGATTCACAGAAGCTGCACGACAAGCATGAAATTTAGAGTTTTAGTCCCAAATCTAGAGTGTCATTTGATAGAATGGGCAATGCCATAATGATAGTCTCAGGGTAAAGCATAGCAGTTGAAGAATGGGCAAATAGACGAATAACAGCTGAAATGAGTTAACTATCTGATAATTTATCATTTTTTAAAAAATTTCTGCTGCCTTTTACTAGGCACGTTTGAGAGGATAAAAAGGTAGAGAAGGTAGGTGTGGAGGAGTGAGCAAATCTGAATGTTCCTTACTTGTCCAATTGTCTGTAACAGGACACCTTACCTGTCTGTTGTATCTGATGAAATGGCTTCGACTGACTAGGAAGGGATTACTAACTGTAGGTGGCTCGGAAAAGATTGGTCTTAAGCCTTAACGTGAACTGAACTGTTAATAAAGATATACTGACGGCAGCACACTGGCTGACGTGACCCCCAAAACTTGCTAATCACTTTACTAAAGCAGAGTATGTAAAGTTAGGCTGATAGCAGCAGAAACCCCAATAACTGACGTATAGTGGATGAATGTTTTAGTAGCAGAAAGCCCAAAACCTGGACCTCAATGCAAGGCTTACAGCAGCAGAATACCAAAAACTAAACTGACAGCAGCTGACTGATGCTCAAACCTAAACTGTCAGCAACAGCATGCCCACTCGTGAATTGGAAGCAGAACGGCCAAAGCTATGTTGACAATAACGAAATGCCCAAAACTATGATGTCAATAGTGGGATGGCTCAAAGGCAGGCTGATAGCAGCAATCAGAGTGCCCAAAGCTAATGTGTCTGCAACAAAATTCCAGTGTCAGCAGCAAAATGACTATAGAATAAGCTAAGAGAAGTAGAATGCCAAAAGTTATTATGTCAGCAGTTGAGTACCTATAGCGGTAAGAAATGCCAGTAACCCAGGGTTGAGCAAAAGGCTAGAAGAATAGGGCTTGAATAAGTATCTGGGCCTAGGGAAGCACAGGTATCTGTAGAAGTGGAACAGTGCAGTGAGCCCCAGGTAGAAGACTGGATTCTTTGTGTAGGCTCCTTTGCTCCCCACCCTCTGTTTAACAGCTACCTCTATGCCAATGGGTTCTAGAATGCAGAGGAAAATTCGCGCATCTCCATCACCTTTTTCCGACTATTCCGCGTGATGCGCCTGGTGAAACTTCTGAGCAGAGGAGAGGGAATCCGGACGCTGCTGTGGACCTTCATCAAGTCATTCCAGGTACTTACCTTTTTTATTAAGTTAGGGGAAAGAGTTGTGGGACTGGCCAATAAGGGTGGGTTCGCAAGGCTTGCTGGACCATGTTATTTCTTTGGTAATATTTTGAATATATTGCTGAGTAATATTTGAGTAAAGATTTTTGAGTTGGAGTGGGCAAGAGGTTAAAATACTGTTTGATAGATTTGTTTAAAGGGGGAAATGTTTATTGTATTGTTCTAAGCCGGGGTATTGGATTGCAAACCTGCTGTAAAGTGCTGCTTAAAGCATACCTGCTATTTGTGCTTGCAGAAAGAGGAACTTGCACAATGAGACAAAGAGTCATTTTTCACAAAATTTGGACTAACTGCGGTTTGGACCTTTGTGAATATGTGAAGGTCCTCAATAACAAAACAGTCAATAATGAATTCATCTTAACCGAAAAAAGTTAATAAATGGAATTTGAAAAATAAATTGCACACTTTTCGGAGTGGCGGTCCCTCCTGCCCACAACTTCTGTGCATCAGAAATGCCCATCTGCCACATCTCCAGCTTCTACATCTTTCGCCAATTGTTTACTGTGTACATGCGCCAGAACTGCAGGTGGTCTGGCGGCAGCTGCCACCGTACTCTTCTACTTTGGTGCAGGGCAGGACACCCCAAGTCTAATTTTTGTCTCATTGTCTGAGATAGAAAGAGTACTTGTGGTATCCTGTCCCATTGTGATTTGATTAGATTTTATATTTGTAGAGCGCGTAATAATTCCCGAAGGCGTCTAGGCACTGGTCACACCAAAAAAAGTAGGCCCTATTTAGAAAGACTAAGATAGGAGTGAATGGGCCAGCGGAACTACCCTGTTTTACTGAGTATAAAGCCAGTTTTTGAGGGCTTTGTGATATGAGATAAGTGTATGGACACGATTACTGAGTAGGACAATGGCATCACAAGTCTTCTTTTGTCAGGAATGCGAAAATCAAAAAAGGCTAGCTGTGCTCGTTCCCACTTCATGGTGAGAACGTTTTGCTGGTTTGCCTTCGTTTCCTTCCTCATTTTCTTTGCTTCTCATTAATATTTTCCCCATTTTTGAAACTTGTCAACCCAGTTTTATCAGTGACATTTTATCATCTAGAATGCCTTCAGAAGCTTATAGTGGCATCATTTTTCTCTTTTATCAACAATCAATTTGTGCTAGTAGAAGAAAGAAGCTAATAAACTATTGATGGTCTATAGGGCATTAACCATTCATGTCATGTTATGTTAGTACATACCTCCAGAATTCACAAAGTTGCTTTAAGGCAATACATCACCTGATGTCGAGCAGAGCGGGTTAGAGAGTTGATAGTTGATAGTATCGTTAGTAGTAGATGAAGTGTTTGCACTCCTTCCCAAGTTTGACATATTGCCCTTATTACTTACCGGTAATCCTCATTACTCAGAATCCTACTCTTCTTCGTCAAAGTCGTTACATTATAGGGTGACCTCTCAAATATAAGGCTTGTGATGCGGAAGAGGTACCAGTTGGTAATGTGAAGTAATGCCCAGATCATTTACCTGTGATCATTTTACTCTGAGTCATACTCTTCCATGTCACAGTCCTTAATATTTGAGGTTAATCTTCCATTTTAAGGAGTGTTATAAGGAAGGTGTCCTGTTGCTAGTAATTTAAAATGCTTCTTTGGAAATTCAGAGGCAAGACTTCTCTAGTGCTCAGTTGTCTGCTTCCAGACCTCAGCCTTTCATGAAAGCATTTCAAATGTATCTACCAATAGAAACGTCAAGCTGCAAGAAAGACTAACTTAACAGAGAAGTCTTCTAAGGCTTTCAAAAGGAAACTCTGTACAAAAAGGGCATGGGAGAGCGAGGACTTTAGATAAGGTATGATCATGATGTGGCACAAAGCTTACTAAATTTTTCTCTTTTCATCAAATCAGTTTTTGAATCATCAGACCCATTTCATCATAAACTCTCAATTGTCTACCTGAATACCGAAAACCATGGTCCTCCAATGGATCTTTTTGTTGAGCTAACAGGGACTTGAATTCTGGGAGAACGTGGAAGAATTATTCTATGAGGACCTGGAATAAAATAATTGTTATCTCAAAACCTATTTAATAGCTTTTCTCAGACACTGATACAAACCCCTTGAGACAAGAAATATGTCTAAAAGAATGAGACAGAATCGATAAAGATAACTCATGAAAAACTTTTATCTAAAACCTCAGTTTGGATGGACAGATCAAGAATTTTCATTTCAAATCGGATTAAATGACAAAATCACTAGTACAAAGCATTAAAAGACAGCTGGAAGTTTGTCTGTACAGAGAAACAAAATCAGTTTCGATATTCAGTTATCAATCATACAAACCATAGCAAGGATCATTGATTCGTTCGTCTTTAAATAGATCTGGCCAAGTCGGAGATGCAGCACCTCATGCCAAAGAAGGAGTCAGCTAAACCTTCAGCTGAAAAGTTATTTCCTGCCCGACTTTACCAGCTGGCAAAGTACGGATTCCAGGGTCGCAGCTAGGTCAGTTCATTTAAGGACTTCACCAACAAGTATCAATGGGAATAGCATAAGGGAGTCGATAGGAATCAAAAATCAGTCCGACAGCATACCAGGCACGGAAAATGGAAATGGCAGCCAGCCCGACTCCTCCTCCGAAGGGGCAATTATACTTCAAAAAATTCCTGGTTTACACCCCTTAATGTATCAATTTCATCAGTCCATGGGGTTCTCATTGGTCACTCACAGTGGGCAGTTTATGGGGTGATCGGTGAGTAATCCTTTTGCAAATTTCATTAGATTCATTAAGTTCAATTGTATTACTCTTGCGTCACTTCCACAGATGTAGGTGAAACTGTACTTTGCTCACAGTCCATCGATTCCCAAGCACCTTTCCCTGGGTTTGTAATAATATTGTTACATTTCTATTGAGTATGTTTCTTAGCAAGAAGGGAGTCCAGTGTTAACTAATACAGAAAAGAAACTTCACAGAAAGGTCTCACATTGGCTAAAGTGACTGCTTCGTATAATTTTACATTTGCGCAGGACATGAATAGCATTTGAGACCTACATGAAAATTAGCTGAATTACTGCTGGTCAACATTATTATTAAGGACACATTTCACAAAGGAATTTCGAATTTGTACATTATTTTAGTTATTAGTTTTCTTTAAGAACTTTGCATCTGTATTAAGTACAGTTAAAATATTAATTATAAGCATCACTTGCACGTTGCCAGTTTCGAAACAAACCATTAACATGTCACTCTATGATGCATGTATTTTTGCATAAACATTACAGAAACTCATGTTTGCACTATGACAAATCTTTCTAAATAAGCATCTCTCATTACAATATTCGCATAATGCAGGAATTTATATTTTCATATTTTGATGCACATATAAATGTTATTATCACAAACTCTCTATGTTAACATATATTTTATTTTCTCTCAACACATATATGCAGTTATATGTAGTTCTCATTGTTTCTCTCATTGTTTATATTTTCGCAGCAACGTGTTAGAACACTCTGCATGCTTTTACAATGCATCATGTACCGCTCACGTTTTTTTACTTAACCGGTTAACATGTTTTCATCAAGAATTTATTGTCATAATGATCTTTTACTAGTGAGAATTGATAAAGGTAGCCATCAGATAGCATCTACGCTCCATCATTCACTTACAGCAAATGAATGGCTTCCTGTTCTAGAAATCTGAAATTTGAGGCACTTGGGATGAGAAATTTGTCTGAAAGCATTGAAGATCTGAACGTAGCATGTATGAAAGGATTTATTTACAAAGTTTATTCACAGACAGGAACCCAAAAAAAACTCTTGGGGTAACTTTGATATGGTGTGTTTTCTATGCTAGGCAGTTTTTTCTTTCAAATCTGTTTATTAAAGTTTTTGAAGAGAACAGAGATCATCACAAGCAGCATAAAACACTGAATAAGCCTTATGACTTTATGAGGGTTCTACAATAGCAAAAGATTTGGACTATGAGTAACAGTAGTAAATCAACAGGTACCTCTAAGCCAGGGGCAAGCACCATACAGTAGTTATAACATATGCAGCACTCGGGTATCGTCAAACATAAGGCATGTTTGGGTAGGAGGTTCAGCATTTTACCAGTGGAGCGAGCATAACGTTTGCAGCAAGTGATGGAAGTTTTTTGATGATGACCAAGTAGAAAAACATTTGGGTTAACAAAGTAGCCAGGAGGGGCAACAAGAATAGGGGATGGGGGGAGGAAGGAGCGAGCCTAGAGTGCAGTCAAAGGGGTCAGGTGGAAGGCTTAGGGAGAAGGAGGATTGCCATCAGGACCATTTGCCGGGGAGCCTGGTTGGGGGGTTTCCCTAGTGTACGGCAGGAGAGAGTCATCGAACAGCTGCAGGGCCCGCAGCCGAGGGGGGGGGCATAGCGAGAGTTCTCCAGTTGGGAGAAGTGTTGAATAAGTGGCTCTCAGGTGCGGGAGAATTTAGTGTCTTTGAGGTTAAGATGGGCAGTTAATAGTTCCAGAGCCATAACATGCCAGAGGCGCAGAAAACATGTCGAGATAGGTGGGGGAGAGGGTTTTTTCCAGTAAAGGGCTATAGATTGTCTTGCCGCCCCCAGCATCAGCGCTATGAGGCGCCAGTCAGAGTGGGTCATGGCAATAAGCTGAGATGGTCTAATGCCTAGTAGGGTCACCATGGGAGAGCTTGGTATGGGGAAGCCCACTGTGTCCTTAATGTGACTGAGGACCTCTTTCCAGAACATCACCTGGCTAGGGCAGGGCCTCCAGATATGGATAAAATTGCCTACTACAGTTTGGCACCTCCAACAGATCGGGGAAAGGTTTGGGTATATCTTCTGGAGGCGGGCAGGGGCATAGTACCATTGCGTTAATAATTTATAGGCTGATTCGCATTGGGGAGTGCTTCTGTACATTTTTGTAATATCGTGCCAAAGCCTTCTGGTGTCACCTTCTCTACAGTGTCCGTTCTCCACTATTTGTGGTATGTGTGCGGTTAGATCTGGTATGAGTGTTGTAATACCTTGTATGTGTGGAAAAGTAAGCCCTGGGAGCCCTCAAAGGCTCGGACCAGGGCTTCGAAGGGGGTAAGCGATCTAGTTGCTCCCTGCATATAATTGGGGGTGAGCAGCCATTGACGAAGTTGATAGTACTGTAACCTCGAGGATTCTGCAACATGAAAGGAGTTTTTGCATTGCTCAAAAGTTTTGAAAGTGTTTTGCTCAAAGAGGTCCTGAATTATGCGACATTCGCCCTCTGACCATGAGAGGAAGGCATGAGGTTGCAAGGCCGGTGGGAATATGGGATTGCTTGCTGTAAGGATATTGGGAGATGGGAATGATGTATGGCCTCTAGAAACTGCGAGTTTGGCCCAGATGTCAAGTACTGTTTTTGTAGGGGTAGCTATATACATACTGTGGGGGCTCGCTGGTCTGGGGAGCCAGGTAAGGTCTCACAGGGGCCTGCAGGAGACCACGCAATCCATGTGGAACCAGTGTTTTGCGGGGCAGGCCAGGCCTGGCCTGCGCAGCCTGGGGGGAGCATAAGTAATTTATTTGAGAAGCGCGGGCGACCCTTGCCCCATATAAAGGGGTTTAGTTGTCGTTGGAGGACCTGGATGTCTACTTGTGGTATCGAGGTGGGGAGAGTTTGAAATAGGTGGAGTACTTTTGTAAGATGGGACATTTTGGTCGCATTGAGGCGACCCAACCAAGAGAGAGGGAGTTTCTTCCACCGGCGTATGTCTTCCCGTATATCGCATCTGCAGGCCTGGGTCCAGGAGGAGAGTGACAGGGCCAGGTTGAGGTCCAAGTATCGTATCGAGTGGTCAGTCCAGTGTAAAAGAACCAGGGCTTGTGTCGATGCACCTCTGGGGTTGAAAGGGTAAGATTTAGGGCATGGATTTTGGCTATATTAATTTTGCAGCCCGAATCTCTTTCAAAAGAGCGGAGAAGCGAGGCAAGCGCCCGTATGGAGGAGTCGGGGGTCGTTAATGAGAGAAGAAGGCCATCAGCAAAGAAAGATACCTTGTGCTCGTAGCTTCCAAAGGGAATACCAGAAATGTCTGATGATTGGCATATTGCAATCGCCAAGGATTCTACTGCCAAGGTTAAGAGCAGGGGAGAGAGTGGACATCCTTGTCTGGTACCCCTGAGCACGGTGATGGGGGGTGTGAGCCGCCATTAATACGGATCCGCCTGCTCAGGCGGACATAAGGAGCCATTAATTTACAGATCATGGCCGGGCCCAGGCTTTTTTTTTTTTAGCACTGTGTGTAGAAAATGCCAGTCCATCCGATTAAATGCTTTCTCCGTGTCCAAGGACACCTGGATGTTTCTGCGTTGGACCTTCACAATTAGATTGGCTATGCGGCATATGTTGTCCGGCCCTTGGCGATGTCAGATAAATCCGACTTGGTCTGGGTCTATTATAGATGAGATTCAAGACGATATGTCAGAATCTTGGTATAGATCTTTGCGTCCGTGTTTAGAAGAGCAATAGGCCGGTATGATGTGCAAAGCGAGGTGTCCTTCCTGGCCTTTGGGATGAGTACCACCTCTGCCTCTGACATTGTAAGGGTGAGGCCCAAGATTTTCTGGGGGAGAAAAACGCGATAAAAAGTGACCAGAAGACCGTCCGGTCTGGGAGTTTTGCCCGTTGGAAGCAGTTTTAGTGCCCTCTTCAGTTTGTCTAAAAAGATTGGTTCGTCTAAGAGTCGTGTGTGTTGAGAGCTAATGGTCTCCCAAGGACAAGTGCAGAGGAAGGAGGCAATCTCCTCTGGGGCATGGTGGATGTCGACGTAACGATCCTTGTAAAAATCACAGAATGCCAGGCCTTTGTCACGCTCAGACAGGAGCTAGGAGCTGTCAGCCGCTTCATTTTGGAAATATGGGCTTTTGTTGCCTGAGTGCGCAGGTGGCACAGCAAGCATGTACCCACTTTATCTCCCCTGAAATAGAATTTCTGTTTAAGAGACAGTAAAAATGCGTTCCGCTTGTTAGTGCGGTGGAGACTCAGCTGTCCCCGGAGCACAGCGAGTCACTTCTTGTTTTGAGCCAAGGGTAGTCTATGGTCTCTGTGCTCTAGGGTTTTAATATCTTTGGTCAGATTTGTTTCAACAAGGCGAGCTTTTCGGGAGCAGGGCAATGGTAATAGGGAAGATAACTCCCTGAATGTTCGCCTTGAAGGCGTCCTATCTAATCTGTTCAGGCGGTCCCGGGCTGTCATTCGTGTTGAAAAAGGCCTCAATCTCCCAGCGGATGTCAGCTAAATCTGCTGGGTTTCGTAATAATTGGGATGGGAGCCGCCAGCAGATGGGATCATCATGATGTCTACCTGGGACATGAAAATTTACAGCGACATGGGCGTGGTCCGATTTGGGAATGTCAGATATCTCAGCGGATTAGAAGGAGCGGATCAAGGAAAGGGAGAGAAAGCAATAATCAATCCGTGAATATGAGCCGTGGACATGGGAAAAGAAGGAAAAGTCTCTGGTGCCGAGGAATAGATATCTCCAAGCGTCAAAGAGGCCCAGGTCAGTGAGGACTCTCCTGAGGGCAGTCGACATAGCCCCGGATCCTTGGTATGAGCGTGCGTTGCAGTCCAGGTCCGGATCCCAGACCAGGTTAAAATCACTCCCAAGAATGACCGCTCCTTCCGGGGAGCACAGCACTTCACCCAGGAGAGTCCTCAAGAAGTTGTCCTGCGCTTAATTGGGTGCCTAAATATGGAGAATGGTCAGGGGTTGGGTGCCAAGATGTGCTTGGACCTTTAGGTAGTGAGCTTTAACGTCCCGGACCCCTCGGGGGGGCCATCCTTCCCAGCATGGCTTTTGTTAGTATCGCAACCCCCGCAGATTTCGAGTAAGAGCAGCCCAGTAGTGACATAGATATTTGATGTGCCTCATGAGGTGTGTGTCAGAGGAAGTCAAATGTGTTTCTTGCAGCAATATAATGTTAGGGTCGTGTAGGAGTAAGTAGCACCAGACCTGATGCATCTTGTATGGGGAATTAAGCCTCTACATTGAGGGAGAGAAGCTTAACGGATGGAGCCGCAGTCATTGTGGTGGAGATTATTGTAGAGCGCATCATTAGGGCTAGACATGAGGGGACTGTACCGCGAGTAGAGCATGGATGCTAGTTACAGGCTTGTAGGAACATACCACATTTGTCTGGCTGGGTGAGGCGCCCCCAAGGTGTACAGTGGGTCGGGAGAATTATGGAAGGTCCCCCTAAATGTACTCGCTCCAGGATAAGTGTGAGAGAAGTGGGTAGGGAGACGTGGCATCAGTAATACCAATAAGAAGCTGCCAACAGGGCCTGTATAGTTCAATGCCATCTTGGAATAGCTCATAAGTCGAGACAAGAGCCAGTCTGAAGAAGTCACTCTTCTAGAAGGCACTACAATTGTGTGCAGTGCAGTAGTCAAAAGCAGCCGTCGGTCTCCAGATCTCTAGGGTTGCGGTGGAAATCACCAGCTGCCAGTCCCCCTTCGTAGAGTAAAGGAGGTATTTAATATGTTCTGGGTTGCAAGGTAGAGCCGCAGTGACTGAAGAGGCCATCAGGTAGGCGAAAGTACATGAGGTGAATAGAACACAGTGGATCAATATGTCCTAGGGTGTGGTGTATGCGTATGCCCCCTAGGGTTCCAGGGGCGAGAACCCGTGCGCAGGGGAAGCAAGGCAGGGACATCACCAGGTCAGGCGCGACTCAGTCCAAAGCCGCAGGGGAGCGGGCCAGTGAATGAGGGTCACTCATGGCTCAGAGATGTTTGATGATGTCTTGCTTCACCTAGGAAGAATCTTGTTCTTTAGCTCGAGTTCTGTGCTTGGGGAGGTGAGGGCAGTGGACCACTCCGGCCGGGTTGTCTCCCTCCACTGGGCCAGTGGAGAAGAGGGGTCCTCATCCTCGGTTTCCGTTGAGATTTGGAGAAGCTGCGTCGTGTCTCAGCGAACGGAGAACATGGTGCTTGCCCTCCCAGGAAAAGATCAGCGCAAAGGGCTGGCGCCATTGGTATTTAATTTTAAGCTTGCGCAACTTGTCAGTGACTAGTTTGCGCCTTCGAAGGGTAACTGGGGCAATGTCTTGAAAGACCTGAATCAGGTAAATGTAAATGTAAATGTACAGGAATTTATATAGCGCAAATCACCAAGCGGTCTCTAAGCGCTTGCATAGGGAACCCGTCCTGGTATTCCCCTGTGAGATAACCCAGCAGGGCATCCGCAAGGTGAAAGCCAGGCATCCCGCCGCGAGGGGCCCATGTGGAGATTAAGCAAGCTATTGCCCAGAGTCGCAGAGTGTGAACCCATGAATCGAGTATGCACTGGAGCGAGAATTATCGAGTCCATGGACATTTTTATGGACTCAAGACCCAGCCGAGCCGGGAATTGAACCCTGGTCCCGGGATGACCTCTGCTTCCAGGTCTGCCTCCTCTAACCAGTGAGCCACACTTCTCCGTTGTGTACTAAGTCTGTAACTCCACGCACCTTCTGTAGAATGGCTTCCTTCTCCACAAAAATGTGGACTCGTGTGAGAATGTCTGGGGTAAAGTCCGAGCTGCCTCGGGGCCCAGGGACTCGATGGGCTCTGTCAAGAGCTGAAGGGGAGGCATAATCATCCGCCCGATCGTCTGCAGGAGGTCCGCTGTAAAGGACATAATGTCTTGCCCCTCAGCTCTGCGAAGGACCTACCTAATGCGAATGTTATTACTTTGGCTTCTGTTTTCCAGATCCTCCTGCTTCAGTTGGAGATTGATATGCTGATCTTCCAGCTCTGTCATTGTGCACCAGAGGCTCTCGTGATCTTATGCTCACACGTCCATCGTGCGTTCAAGGTCGTTCACTCGGCCCCTGATCTCCGTAACGTCGCAACAGATCTCCCGTAGGCAGGTTTTGAACTCGTTTTTGAAAGATCTGATTTCTGCCTTGATTTCCTGCATGAATGAGCTCATGAAAGCCTGTGTGATCAGGGCTGATGACAGTTCCTCAGCAGCCACAGCTCCTGGGGTGTCAGAGGCAGGCGGCGGAGGATTGGATTTCAGCCATAGGGAGGTCACAGGATTGTCCTTAGCCGGGGTACGGACCAGATCTTTACCAGGCTTGGAGCGTGCGCATAGACTGGTACGACGTCAGCGGCGCAGGGGCCGGGCAGGAGAGGCTCAACGCCGTTGAAGACTTATGCAGCCAGAGAGAGAGCCCAGAGGATGCCTGCTGGTGCAGCGCTGGCTAGTGATGAGACGAAAGCAGCGCCACAGGAGAGCCAACGCAGGGCAGGCGGGCTGAAGGGCCGGGAGCACCCGGTGGGATCCTG
This sequence comes from Triturus cristatus, assembly GCF_964204655.1. NCBI lineage: Eukaryota > Metazoa > Chordata > Amphibia > Caudata > Salamandridae > Triturus > Triturus cristatus. Next base: position 305,843,324 of record NC_140585.1, on the reverse strand, counting down.
CCCGTTACTGTGAGGGGCAGAACCACCCAGAGGAAGTAAGCGCTGGAGTAAGGGAACTTTCATCAGATCCCAGTAGACAGCATCAGGTGGCGGCAGGCGAAGCGAAAACTGCCGGGTGACTGAGAGAGGGAGTCCCAGCCGTGTCCATTACGCTGATGCAGTAATAGTCTCAGACCAACTATCCACTGTGGCCTGTTGATGACTTAGAGTCCAGGCGTCCAGATATATCAAGAGGACCCAGCACAGGATCCAGCAGTACAGCCAATTCAAGTGTCTCACCTCCAGCCGTCGAAGCCGCCCCAGATCCAGGGCTCAGGGAGCCACGCCTCGTGGGCCCACCCCGTGCAGCGGCAGCGCACCCCAGGTAGGTGGACCCGCGGGAGCCCACTAACACTGGATGAGGCCGCACACCTCAGCTGCACCATGATTCACGGTGGCAAGTCAAGCCCACTCTGCTCTCCAGGCGAACTACGCAGACGACCCCAACACAGAGCCAACCACAGCGTATGCCCCAGCAGAGGGGCGTCCGGAGCAGGCAAAGGAGGGGAGGAGTCCGCGGACTCGCTGCGCGATCCCCGCAGCCGGTCCCCCCAGTCACTGAGTCAGAGAGTTGGAGCACTGCACTTTGGCCTAGAGGGCCCTTGGATGCAAGGCCCAGGCACAGACGCACGCCGGTGCAGTAAAGGGACCACCTCAATCATTGCGTGCCCCTCAATGCAGACAGTGAGGATGAGCTTCAGATCACCCGAAGGGGCCCATCAAAGACCCACCAGGAAGGGTCAGGGGGGTAGAAGGCCCCACTGCACGAGCCCCGCAGCTGACGGTGTCAGTGAGAAGGGCGGTGAGTGGCTGGGCCAGAGCCATGCGGCGGGTGAATGCTCCAAGTCCGCTCAGGAGGCACCATCTGTCACTGCCTCCCCACGATGTTGGAAGCGGAGCATGGCAGAAGCCGCACGCAAGTAGGCTTGCTCCCTGGGCCGCAGCACCAGCGATGTGGCCAGGCAGGTCACAGCAGACAGGCCCGCCGTCAGGGCCCGGCATACCTTGAGCTGATCTCCCCTTCAGGCGGGTCACAGTCCCGGCCCAGCAATAGTCATTGGAGAGTTGTCAGAGTCAGCACCCTAGGCCAGATGAGTCTTGGTGCTAGGAGGCGAGGGTAGGGGGAGGGCTGCTCCTTCCACACAGCTTCAGCCGCAAGGCCTAAGATGACGGCCGCGGGTGGCGCAACAGTCTTTCCTCCGGGCACCAAAAGTAAGTCGGGGGCCCCACGATTGGATTTCGGGGTGGCTGTGGATCTCTGGTATGTTCCAGGGGTCGATTCCCAGGACTTATGCCCGTAGTCAAGCTCAGAGTCTGGTGGGCAAACTTTAGTAGGTTGCGATGGAGCAGCGACTCGACAAAACAAGTCTCACTCCATTTGCGACTTGGCCACGCCCCATGCCAGGCAGTTTTGCTGCATTTTATATAACATCTAGTTAGTGAATCAACTAGGAATTTAAGGCTTTGTACACTCTGCTACCAAAATCATATCATGCCAGCATATATAGAGTTGCTGTATGGATGTAATTTTAGGAGTGGAAGTCTTCGCCTAGAACCGTATGTTGTTCTGCTGCAATAGTTGGCTACGCTTGCAGCAATAAGGAGACGGTGTATCCCTTGAACAGCTCCTAGTGCACCTTCCTTGGATTTATATAAGGCAGTATTTCTTAAGCTTTCAACTTCATTTTTGGGAACCAGGGACACCAGCCTATGCATTTTTGAGGATTTGAACCGCAAAACAATACACTAAAATAAGCATTCATCAAACAGATGATGAAATATGTTATTTAATTCACAAACAAATAAAAAAAAAAACATTTTAATGTTGATGGAAAAGGTTGGAACTTCTCTAAATTGAATTGAGGCCACCCTTCAGCCATACTATATTCTATTTGATGCACTTGCACTACTCTCACAAATCAATCTGAGGATATCAAGCTAATTTTTAGCCGCCAGTTTTAAGTTCTTTCACATTTACAGAATGTTTAAAATGTTTTAATTTACATTTGCTTCTTTATTTATATGCACTATATTTATCTGTTAATATTATTTAATTTTCTAAACAGATGTCGACGACCCCCCAGGGGGCCCCAGACCACAGATTAGGAACTAGTGATTTAAGGCATTCCAGCTATGTAGAGTCAGCAAGGAACTATATACACTATACAGTGAATGTTGTGGCAGATAGATACACTAACCCTATTCTCTTGCAAGCAGCAGCAGAACGATTGAAATGGCAATGTACTACCTGACGAAACAGGCAGTTAAACACTGGCTTAAAGTGCTGCTAGCAAACTTGTGTGGTATTGAGCTGTTCAAAGACTGCCCTTGCAGTTGCTTCACCATTAAACCAGGTATACAACATCATGATGCCTAATAAATTACATTACATATAAAGCACTCAAGGTCTCCCAATAAGCTACAAAGGTTTGTCCCACAGCAAGTTAGCAAAACAAGGCATCTTCCAAGTACAATAAAAATAATACACCTCCTACTATATGCAACTCAGTTTCTACTGCAAGTAGCCACCAAGGCTGAATGCTCATGGTACATGTATATGCATAGCTTCTTAAACATTATGGTATACAGGTACATATTTATACATTTTAGAGGTGGGTTCTCTAACTGTTCACATGCAAGTGGTGGTATTTAGAATGTAGAGAAGGTGGATGTTGGAACCCGCACTCTCTGGTTGGCTGAAGGAATGCCCCCAGCCATGCAGAACCTACCGCTCCCATCAAGGGTAGGTGATTACACTTACTGTATAGCCTGTGCACACCCTTGGGTAGCTTGGCACTGAGCAGTCAGGCTTTCCTCAGAGGTAATGTGTAAAGCAAAAGCACAGCAGTCATTTGCAATAAATACACGCAGCGCCACAAAAGAGACTTCACACAAGATGTATGTAAATACCGTTTATATATTTAACACACATTCAATGATTATAACTTAACCATCATATACTTTTGGGCATAAAACACATTTGAAAATATTACTAGTAGTACTAGGCCCATTAGTATTGGAATGATAACTATAGTATGCACACTGTGAACAATTTCTAATCTACTCCTACCCCACTCCCACACAGAGAGAGAGAGAGAGAGAGAGAGAGAGAGAGAGAGCACCCTTATGCAGTGAGTCTCATTGTCCAACCCAGGCCCACTCTACCAGTCCTGATAATACAATCCCGCACAGTTATAGGGTACACCTCGGGTTGCAACGATATCAAAAATATGTACATTCATGAAACGAGAACACTTTTTAGCAGCACCGCGGGGCGGAGCCACGTGGGTAAACCCAAGGTCAAATGTATTGTGCTTTAGGCATGTAATCAACGTGTAAAGAAGCACTGCCAGCCAGTGTTGTGAATCTCAGGGAGTCTGCTGACTATCACTCTCACTCACACACTCACTCCACATCACTACACAGTTCGACAGGTATCAGCCCAGTAAGTACGGAACACTCTCGTACACATACACACTCAGCACCCTAATGTGGTGCCACTGGTTCCCAGCAGGCCAATCAAAAACACCCTGCAGACTCCATGGTCCCAGCCTCCCCCCACCCTGTTGTTCTCCCGATTGTCCTATACCCCGGGATGGAAGATAACCAGCTCCGTCTCCTGGATACTAGGCCACATGCGCCAAAGTTACACTTAGTCTGGGTCCTCGGGAAGCAGGTGGGGATATGTAGCAAGTTTTAGTTAGAAGGTAGACATAAACAAGGGGAATGTAGCAGCCACTCTGGAATTTCACCCACTGGTCTCAAAACACAAAGGAGTCATGCAATCTCTTGACCCGCTCCAAACTTTCTCTGAAGCGTTCCTTCAACCCAGTTAATCTCTCTCGCTACTATCTGGCGACAAGATGTCTTCTGGAGGGGCCAGGTGTAGAGAGGGCAGTTTATCCGTCGCGATGAGGATCAAAAGGAAACAACTGATGAATGGGGAGTAACACAGGGGAGCCTCTCAATGGGAGGAGGCACTACGACAGGTACACGTTGATCAGGGTTGTGCCCAGGCAAACCGGGCACAGCTTCTGGTGCGTGTTGGTATGGGTCGCACCAGACACTTCAGAAGAGTTGCAAATTCCGTACCTCCCTGGAAATGAGGTACAAGGGCCGGTGCACGTTGAGATGGGTTGCACCAGGCAATTCCGGTCTCACACAATGAAGAGTTGCAAATTCTGTTCCTCCCTGGAAATTAGTCACGACGTCTGGTGCACAGTGGTGCAAGTTGCACGAGACCAGTCCGGTGACACACACAGGCGCAAGTTAAGAAGAGCCACACAAGGTAGAATGAGGCACTATAGTGGGTACACCTCCACCTTCAAGGGTCGCTCCATGTGAATCGGACACCGCACGCAATGAGCATGCAGTCGGCACAAGAGAGATGTAGCACGATTGACGAAACGGGCCATGCGGGGTCCCACAACCAATGAATCTGCTCACCACCAACTAGACGCTTATGAGTGTCAGGGTCCCTGTGGTACAGGCACCTCACACCTTAGATGCCAGCAAGATTTCTGGGGCTCCACTCTAGACAGTGTGGTCTGGTCTTAAGACACAAGTCTTAATTGCACGCTCACACTGTGCTACCCAATGGGATTTTGTAGCCAATGTGGGCACTTGAGAAGGCACCGTTCTCCAGATGTCGTAGGTAAATGGTGTAGGGCTCTTGCAGGATATCTTTCATGTCCCTGAGATCTCCAGGAGAACAGGAGGCCTGCCGTCTGGCCCTGAGAGAGCACACTTCAGCACACTACAGTTCATCAGGTCTTTGGCCTAGGCCAGGCACCATTTAGAAAGGGCATGCAGTCCAATTCCCAGGCAGTTATCCTCCATGTGCACAACAGAGTCCTCTGGCATTGTTCACCACGCAGTCTGGGTTCTCTGTTCTGTGTCTTTGAAGTTAGGGGTGGTTTAAGTGGTTTCCTTTTGAACTGCAGGTGTCTCCCCTAAATTGTAGGCCTGTCTGCTATGGGGCCATGGAATGTAGATTTTAATCTTTAGTGGGGCCGTGATCTGGCACAGAGAGGCAAAATGTCAAACCTCTCTCCCCAGTCTATCCCATGCTGCCCTTCAATGGCAAAGATCTTCTTGTCATTCTAGTTGTATGCCCATGCTTTAACAGTTGCTGTGGAATTCACCAGCCGTGGTTTCTCCTCGGGTGCAGAAGAGCGTTTATTAAGCCCTTGTTTCGCCATGCCTAAGGACTACTGGGCTTCCGGCAGCCTGCGGGGGCAGGGCATGAGGCAGGGGATGGCCAATGGGAGATTGGTAGTGAATGCTGTATGCCGACCACATTGACTTCCAGGGCGCATGTCGGGTTGGAATGGTCTCGGACTCTGTCCGATCCGATGTGCGCTCTTCAGGCTTAGAACCCAGCTCTCTGTCTGGGAACCTGGGGAACATTGCACAGTCCCTCTGGCCTTCTTTGGAGCATTGTGTTCACCTGCTCCAACTAATCACAGGTTTGCTCTCAAGCAGCTTTAAGTATCAAGCTGCATGAGAGAAAAACTTGGATTGGTTTGTTTGCGAATAATAGCCTGCCCTTGCATGCCCACTTTTTCAAGGAAGTGGGCGGCAGGCAGTAGGCGGGTCGGAAACCCTCCACGATCTTACTGCGGCCTGCAGTAGTGATGGGGATTTGTGTTAATAGAATTGCCTGATGTGCTCCTGCATTGTCAATTGCCAGGTGTCTGTCTGTCCTCCTCTAATAGCTTGCACTATTCCAGCAGCACGTGCCTTCATGCCAGATCTTATCCTGGCAAAGGAAGGGGGTAGGAATTGATCCTGCCTTATTGTGGGTGCACTTTGCCAAGGCCGGTTTTGGTTCCCAGCCTGGCCCTGCTGGAGGCCCTCGGCCTACGTCCCGGTTTGAATTTCTGGTTTCCTTTTCTTTTTCGGTCTGTTCGGGTTTCCTTCGTCCCTTTAATTGTTCAGACAGAAGAGCAACTGCTAGCCGGGAGCACTAGCAAGGACTTCACTTTGATAAAGGCACACCACCTCGCACAGTCCCTGCACTGAGATGGCAAACTTAAAGAGATTTGTGGAAACAAACACAATCCTCTCGGCCCCAGAAGAGCTGCTATTCGCCTACAGTGGGTTGCTGTACCCCAGCGTGCTGTGCAGCACAGAGACTTTCCAGGCGCTAGACTGTTTCCAACTCAAGGCAGACGACCTGCTGATGGTTTCTTACCCTAAATGCGGTAAGTAAATACAGTATTTATTGTAAGTTTTCTTTTTTGCAGAAACAGCAATCTCTGTGCATGGCTCACACTTTGCAGGCTAGGATTTTTCAGCTCATAATGTCAATGCTGGAGTGAAACTACAAGGCCCAGAATGCAACGGTGTTTTGCCTTGAGTAACACTGGTGGGTTTCAGTCACAACTATGAATTATCTGTGTAATACCCATACATACTAAATTCAGTGGTACAGTCTGGCTGGAATATCGTCTCCACCTGTAGTTAGCTAATGACATCACTACTGTGCTAATTAGGACATGTGTGGTGACGTCACAACTCCTGAGTATGCAGTTTGCACATCTTGATAGAACTAAGTTGATAATACCATTTTTTTGCTACTGTACTTCCTCTCTCTTGTCCAGAGAGTGCACAACGTTAACTGCGCAGTGCTGCAAAGTCGAGACAGACTTCTCCAATAGTATGTACATCAGCACGGCATATGTTCCACGGATGCTGACAGACTTTTTAGGAAAAGATAGTCCTCCGCTCTTGAGCGTCAACTGCGGTGCACCACTTAAGTGCGCTAGCAACTTCATTTTTAGACTCTAATTTCAAATTCCTTCATATTTGCAGAGCGTTTTAAATGTTTCTATTTTACATTTTGTTTTTAGTCATTGTGGACCCCTGGTTAAGAACCGCTGCTCGGGAGAGTTCATGACCTTTGTGGCGGCCCTAATCCTGCAGTGTTGAACAAGTCAGTAACATTGGAGTTCACACAGGTTGAAATATAAAACATCTCAGGGTTGTAGCTACCAATGGGGCAGCTGGTGTGGGGCACCGGGGCCCAGGTGTGGGAGGCCGCTCAGTTTGCGCTGCACCAGCTGAAGTTCTTTTAGAGTCTGCCTGTTTAGTTTTTTTAAGCATCCATACCTAAACTACATGTTTTGCATTGTTAGTGATAATAAATGGCCCTAAACAAATTATTTTCAGTGACAAATTCGACCTGTACCTCTAGGTGTGCAGTTAGAAGGTATGTGTCAGAAATCCACGTTTGCCCTTAAGCTTGCTTGCCACATAAAAGTCATACCGAACTTTTAAGCCCTACGACTTTCAAATATCACCAGCCACCACTAGAATACACAGATGTGCTCCCCAGACCCATAGCCAGGCACCAGGGCACACAAGACTCTTGAAGCATAGAAATGTCCATATTACATAAATCGCATTTCTAAGCAAGTTATGCCAAAAATCCTTTTACCATTGGAAATGGTTTGGCAAGGTCAATCCATTGATAGCAAACAATTTTAGGCTGCTCCACTGCAATCCATATTACAGCCTGAAGTAATGTCAACCCTTTCCCCATGTTAACCTATGGGAAGAGCAAGCCTATTAGGTAGTGAAAACACACACAGATATTCCTCCCTACCTGGCGCACATGCGCTAGTTCGGACACCGACCTGCGATGGCAGGTTGGACACAGTCTCCAGCACCAGGGGTGCAAATGCACACGCCCAAGTCTGCAACTGCAGACTGGACACAGGTTTAACTAAATGGTTGTCAGTGCACAATCACCAGCCTGCAGTGGCAGGCAGCACACACAATCACGGGCACCATCAGCGCGGGTGCGGTCCTACGGCGGCCTACAGTGGCAGGCTGCTTATGAGTTTAATCACGGTAGGTGCCAGTGCGCGCACACACTGGTCGGAATGTCAGGCCAGCCATATGAGCCCTAGCACCGTACATGCAAGTGAGTGTACATCACCCAGCCTGGACCTGCCGGAAACGGGGGGCCCCCTTACGGGAGCGATGGAGCACACACAGCCTGCCTGACCCTGGTCTGAAACACCTGGAATGCAGGTATGCCGTCACCAGCCCGCGATGGCAGGCCAGGCACCTATCCAAAAGCCATAGGTGCCAGGGCATATCCTCGAGCCTGCAAAGGCAGGTGGGACACAAATTTGAACAAGTTTTAAGAAAAACAAGGGTACCCCAATACGTGAACCTGGGGTGAAATATGTGGTAAAAAAACAATGGTTCGGGTGTGGCCAAAAGGTCCAATAATAAAGTGATCCTAAGTAGAGCACTTATGGTTAGAGAGTTGAAGATTAATTATTTTAAAGGAGCAAAAAAATTAATAATGTACATAGGGACATAAGTCAGTTCATGTGAAACATTTATTTCCACAACAATAGAATTCAGGTGCTCACACAATAAGTGAAAGAGGCATGACATGCAGAGTGATGGTGAAGTTTTAAAAAACGGCATCGCATTGACAACAATAGCGTAAAACTCCTCAAGCAACTTTATAGAGTAGGAAGAGTTTTGTTGTAAAGGGTCAACAGCGTTTCGATCTCAACTGTTCGAGATCATCATTAGGACATATAACGGGTGAGCAAGCTGAATTGATGCAATTATTCGTAGCGCAAGGAAGAGCAATTGAGGGCTTCAGAAAACAGCTGAGGGTAGACGAGTTCACCCAGATTAATTCGCTGAAGGTACGAGCGTGAGAATATCACGTGTGTGTAAACTTCAAAGGCAGGGTCAGCTGTATAAATTGCGCTTAATGATTTGCTGCCAATAATTTAGTTAAAATCACTCCCAGTTCATATTTGGAAAGTCTTGGGAGAGGAGCTCAGCGCGTCCTCTCACTAAACGTGAACATCCCAAGCAGCATGACGCGCTGAGCTCCTCTCCCAAGACTTTACAAATATGAACTGGGAGTGACTTTAACTAAACTTATTGGCAGCAAATCTTTAAGCTGACCCTGCCTTTCAAGTTTACACACACGTGATATTCTCACGCTCGTACCTTCAGCGAATTAATTTGGGTGAACTCGTCTATCCTGTTTTCTGAAGCCCTCAATTGCTCTTCCTTGCGCTACGAATAATTGCATCAATTCAGCTTGCTCACCCGTTATATGTCCTGATGATGATCTCGAACAGTTGAGATCGAAACGCCGTTGACCCTTTACAACAAAACACTTCCTATTCTATAAAGTTGCTTGAGGAGTTTTACACTATTTTTGTCAATGCGATGCTGTTATTTTAAACTTCACCATCACTCTGCACGTCACGCCTCTTTCACTTATTTTGTGAGCACCTGAATTCTATTGTTGTGGAAATAAATGTTTCACATGAACTGACTTATGTCCCTATGTACATTATTAATTTTTTTGCTCCTTTAAAATAATTACTCTTCAACTCTCTAACCATAAGTGCTCTCCTTAGGATCACTTTATTATTGGACCTTTTGGCCGCACCCGAACCATTGTTTTTTTACCGCCCACGAATTTGAACAGCATGAGGGCTGGTTCGCACACCCACAGGTGTAAGTGCGCATTCCCCGTTCTGCATCGGCAGACTGGCCCATGTTTCAGAACACCGGGTGAGCGCTTCTTCCTAGCCTGTGTTGGAAGGCGCACGCACTTCCACACTGCCTTGACAGTGAGGACATGCTAAGAGCCCTGAAGCCACACAAGAGAATCAATAACTCCCCAGGAGTATCCCATGGAAAGAGCTCCACTCCAAGGCAGGGGAAGCCTCTTGTTCCTCACTACCTGGGCAGGGAGTATTCCTATGTACCCGCCAGGCATTCACCTACCACCCCCCTGCGCTCTTCAGGGCTTTTCAGGGAGCGGTGCCCTCATGGTATGGGATGACCTACTCACGGTCGGCTGAGGCGCAAGAGATGTCAACCTAGGCAGGGGCGCAATGGTGCCCCACAGGCCTGCAATGACAGGCCCGATACATGGTTGACTGACTATGCGGTGGGTGGCACAATCAATGCTATGTCCCACTGCTAGCCAGTACTGAACCCACCGCAGGTATGGGGTGTACCTGTCTACGGGGAGCACAGAGGTACAGTACCTAAACCCATAGCATACGCACCCCCTCCCTAATGCGGGCGAGGCAGCCGCAGGCACCTTCCCTCAGCAGTACAGGGGAAAGGTGCCCAGATTCCTAAGGTCATGCTGCGAGAGTCGGCAAAGACTAGGATGAAAAAGCGAAAAGTTTTAGGGGTAAATTCCCCTAAGAAGGGCCATGCCCAACAGTGGGTGTTTAGTGGGGTTTGTGATTTTAGCTCTTAACCGCTCGCATGCGCAGGTTGCCAACGGGCGTCGCAAGCACTACCTCGTTAGTGCTGTGCATGTACGTTGGCCGACAAGGCCCCGCCCGCGCAAAAAATCACCCGCACCGCGGCGGAATTTACGCCGCAGTTAACGGGTTAATTCAAATGGTAGGTTATCCCAGGACAGTTTGAGCTCAACACTGAAAAGCTGTCTTTCAATTAGTGCTGCCTTTGTACAATAAAGTTGAGATGCTTTTGTGTTTTGATACACCTGTGCCAAAACCTTGAACGTTGTCTAGGTCATGATGTTTAGAAAACTGTGATCTTTGTCTAGATGACCTTGTGGGTGATAGTTAGAGGTCTGTACTCAAAAACGCCAACCAATTGGTGCCTATTGTAGCTTCAGCAGAGAGTAAGAGTGACAGAAATTTTTGTGCATCAGCTAACACTTCAGAAAGTCTTACATGTCAGGTTGCTACTGGACTTCTGAACAAGTCGTTCGGCCCTTTGTTTTCCGTTACTGTGTTTGTCTCTTTGCCTCTGGTGCAAGACTCCCCTGTACATTCTCAACCATTTCTGTGAAAAAATACCTAATGGGTTATCTTGAGCTGATCCCCCAATATCATGATCAATTATTCTTGACCTTTTTTTTCAACCAATATTTTGTATCTGTTTATGCTTGATGTTTTGGTATATCTTAATCATATGCCTTCTTTCTCCTCTGCTGTAAGACCCCACACCATTTTGGTCCCTTTTTCTAGTTTATATGTATCACTAAGAATACCTAATTCAGGATTGTACCCTATGTTCCAAATGACTTCTCCCTTGTCATTCACTTTAGTCCATATATGCCCTGTGAATGCTGCAAGATGAAACAAGATATATGTCCCATCGGATACTAACACAACATTTTCCGTTGATCTCCATGTGACTACCTGGAATGCCATTGGCCACTGTTTTTACAACAAGATAGTGATGCTATGTGTGGCAATAGCTTGGTCATTGCTTTCTGATATCTGTTTCCGGCAAATTGTCATCTGTTTATAAAATAGTTTTCAGTCATCAAACACAAATGCTGTACTGCTTGTTTTTTTCAAGATTTTTCAATGACTTGAAGAAGACAGCCATATCAGACTGAATATAATAAGTACAATCTATTTCTAAAGGGGTATATCCATATTACAAGGACTACTATTCAGAAACAAGCAATGGGAAAGCCAGTAGGTGTCACCCTTATAATGTAATTGCCAAGCTATTGATGTTGCCCAGGCTTGTGAGTAAAGCATTGTATTAAGAAAGTAAAAGAAACAAATTAATTCAATATTTTCAATCTTTATAGAGGTCCTTATTTTTCATAATACTTTTCACTCAAGAAACTCTTAACATGTTTTGAAAAGAAAAACAAAGTGTCCAAATTTTGAAGTAAAATGCCTGCCAGCGTCGACTTTACTTTCCACTGAACAGCCCTCTGCAATAGCCTGGTGACAGGATTTAAGGAAGTGCTGAAGAAGAGACCGCTCCTTTGCAGTGATCCTAAATACACATCCTGCTTCAAATGGCAGCTGAGCGGGTGCAGCATCCAGTCCCTCCCTCAGCACCATAGAGGCATGTGCATTCATGCAATATGTGGAATGCAGGTGAAGAAACAAACATTCCTTATATTCTGCTCTTTAGTCATACACTGGCAAAATTATACCTGTTTCTGTGTTTTAACAAAAAATCTGGGAAGGGTAGGAAATAACAAGAGCACACTGGGAAATGATATTCCAATGGGGAAGCAGCACATAAGGGAGAGAGACCGAAAACACACGCACTCTCATGGAGTGCGCAATGAATAACAAAAAAGTAGTTTCTTGATAGTGAGCAGTGGAAGAATGCAAGTCATCCAACCTAAAATATGGTAAAGAGGGTGTATTTCAGGGGACGGACAAACAGAAAAAGAGGAAGAAAGCCATCAAATCAGAAGTAAGCAAATAAGAGTGACGAGAAAGCCAACCAATGGCAAGCAATGGGTGGGCTCTAATCCCACTGTAAATGGGTCCACAAGAGGTCCTTCAACAATCGTTGTCTGTAGGTGAGACCTAACTAGCAATATTTGTTTTAAAAAAAGTTGTTACTTTATTCCAAAAGTTATTTGCAGGCTGCTGCCATAGGTAGATAAAATGTATTTTTGCTCTGTTTTAATGGTGAAAATCTTTCATATTGATCACAAAATATATTTTTGTATACTGTATAATATGTGGAGGGAAAACGTTTTTCTTTTATATCGGAGAGAACTGTGCTTTATAATATTAAAGAATATACAGTTATAACCTACACCCAGGCTCCCCATTGGTACCTTCAGCTATTTCAAAGAGAAAATGCATGTATACATTTAATAGACATCTTTATTTGGCATAGCAGATGTAAACGAGGATAAAACACTTGTGCTAATTGGTCTTTTGCAGCTCTGTCCAAATTGAAATTAGGAGGGAGTGAAAGTGGTGTACCCCAGGGGACATCTTATCTTTGAGAATCATGAGGACAGCCTCGAGGGGATCAGGTAGTGGTCAAGGTGGCCTCTGTCTGCACTTCTCAATGTCTTCCCAAGCGTGAAATGTTCTTTTTTTTTTTTTTTTAATAAAAGCCGCACAGCCCCCTTTAATGGATCAATGTGCTTTTACAAAACGTTTTCCTGTTTTGAAATGCAAATGTAGGGATAGGAATCTGTTGTCCCCGGTGGTCTCCATCCCTGCATTTACAGCCAATCACAGAGTTTTGCAAATTGTGACCTTCATTATTAATATTCTTTAGGCAGGTAATTTTGTAACTCTCCAGGGAATGTACAATTTGTGAAGCGACCAATTAGTCATAGCTTGCATCACAAATTGTATTCCTATATGCAAACCTGTCAGTGTGCAAATTGCTCAAACCTTGGTTGCGAACAGGAGTGGCACATCATGCATATTTGTTTTTCTCTGCCCACACATGTCCTTTCTGCTCAAAGTTTTAAAAAATAATCTTTTTTTAATTTTATAAGCAATAACAAAGCAATGACCGATTAATAAAATCTGCAAAAACATAGCGAGCATCACCTGCAAACAGGGGAGGCTCCTCCACAATGGCGGAAGAGAATCACCACACTGGCTCAGAGCCAGGACCTGAAAATAAAAGGATATACTATCATCCTTTTATTTTTCTCCTTCTGGCTCTGAGCCAGTGTGTGTAGGGACGTGCTGGGCCGGGCCATGTGAGGGAGGAGGACTGGTTGTGCACTTCTAAGTGTGCATGTGTGTTTGGCCGGCTGTCTTAGACTCCTGTGCCTAAGTGGAGCGTCAAAGCAGCCCGCTCAGGCCAATCCCCGCACTGCTGTCATAACATAAGAGTAGCGCCGGGATTCCACAGGGACTCTATGATGCTTTCACAGTGTCTGCTGGGACGAGGATGCAGCAGAACACCGAGGCGTAACACGGGAGGCAGCCGTCAACTTCAGGTAGGTTTTCCTTTTTAAAAAAAAAGTATTATTAAACTCCCCGCCACCCCGTGCTCCGCCTCCACTTTTTGTTTGTGGTGGCCATCACTGCCTGCAAACCATGTTCAAGTTAACAGTACATCGTTTTTAACATAGAAGTATGTTTATTTTTGCCATATAACAACCAGCCTTAGTGGTTTATTTAGCAAGTCAACATAAGCCCACATGCACAATTTGAGACCCATTTAATCCATCCATATATTATGTGTAGCCATTTTACAACCACTGCTAGTCTAAGTTGGCCCACTTGGTCAACAAATTCTGTAGCATCCCAGCAAATTCTAAACAGTCTTTCTCCAACTATTCATCCATCCTCTTTTCAGCTAGTGCCCACTCACGCATGTGGGTCCGGCTTTGGGCATCCAGTGAATGGTGATCCTTCTTTTGGCCAGTGTTAGAAATGGGATTTCTGGTTGGCTAGGGCTTGCGCCAAAGCCAGACAGAAACCACCACTCTAGTCATGGCTGGGGAGTTACACGCCAAAGATAACCCCTGCTCACCCCCTTGGTAGCTTGGCACGAGCAGTCAGGCTTATCTCTGAGGCGATGTGTAAAGCGTTTGCGCGCGCACCCAGCAACAACACCCAAGGCCCACCACAAAGGAAACTCCACACAAGGTATTCTATAAAAATAGCCTTTGTATTATACACAACACATCAGATAAAAACACACACTTTACAATGTGCCAACAGGCACGGGCAGAATTTACAAGGGATTATATATACAGGGGACAGGGCCACATGGACCACTGTCAGGAATTACCACTTTGTAGAAATAGCACTTAGAACGTAGGAATAACACTTTAGAACATAGGAATAAAACTTTAGACCATAGCACTTACAATCACTGTAGCACTAAAATAGAACATGTAGCACCCAAAGAGTAACTACTGGCGCAATAATGACCTCAGCGTCACCACACTAGCATCAGGTAAGTACCACCTACGCAACCCTAACCACCTTAGGAATATATTGCGCAGGGAATCAGGACCTCACTAGCACCACCTGTACTAGGGAGAAAACAAACAACCACCTAAGTATCACAATACCTGTAGGGGTCTAAGCACATAAACACATGATGCATAAAATACATTCAGAGGTGTAAAGCAAAGCACCTGACGCATAAACACATTCAGAGGTGCAGGAAAGGAACAATGGCGCAAAAACTCACATTAGCCACTATCGGTGGCAGTCCCTAGGCCAACTGGCCGTGAAGGGGCAAGGGCACCCTGTGTCCAAATGTTAGGGTAAGGCTGCGCAAGCTGCGCCAGCCAAAACACAGAGGCTACAACCTAAACGTAGCAGTTGCCCACTAAGTGCTGGGCAACTGGAGAAATGCTGGGGCCAACGTTGGAGCCTCCCAGGGCTCTGAAACAACTGGAATGCCCCCTAGAGCCTCGCAGGCTCTAAACTACAAATATGCCCTGTGTGGGAGTCCTCTAGACTCTAAACAAATATGCCCCCAATGATGGAGTCTCGTGGGCTCGAGACAAGAAATGCCCCAACGTTGGAGCGACTCGCGCTCAAGAAATAATGCGCCCGCATGTGGTGGAGCCTCGTGGGCTCTCAAAGAATGGCCTCGCAACGTTGGAGCCCTCACGGCTCTTTAACAAAAGGCCCACGTTCGTTGGAGTCCCACACGGGGGACTCTTTACACACAATGCCACCCGAGCCTCTCAGGCTCTAAACAAATATCTGCATCGTCGCTGGAGCCTTCACGGCTCTTGGACTACACTCTGCCCACACAGCCAGGCTGGTAGCAGCCCCCACTCACCGGACTCCTCGCGGCAGGTTGTCTTCCTGCTCGGCCGACGACGGGAGTGGAGCACACAGCGCTCCGACCTCGCTGGGCTGCGGGGCTCTCTTTCCGCTCACGAGAGCCCCGGGCTGACTTCTCTCCTGGGCTGGCCACTGGGGGGGGGGGTTGCGGGGCTCCCTCACACGCCGGGAGCTCCGGCTGTAACTACGCACCTTTCCGCCTCCCTCAGCTTCCGGGCCGCGATGAGGACCCGCCCACATCCAGGGCTTCCCAGGCTGCTTCCGGGTCGCCGCGGGCAGCGCGGTGGCCCTGAGGGTTCCGGCGCCGCACCACGGGGCACACCGTTCTCCGTTCTCTGGGCACACCATGCGGGGTGGGCACCCGCGGCGGGCACAGTATGCGGGGTGGGCTCCCGCACGGGAAATAATAAAATAAGCGGGGTAGGCACCCGCGAGGATCAGGCAACCAAAGACGGCATAATCAGCGGGGTGGGCTCCCGCTCGATCTCGGCCAAACGGGTGAATCCCTACGTCGGGGTTCCCTCCCTGGTTATCGTAGCGCCGCGCTACGGGCTTCAATGAAGGCGCTTGTCAGGGAAAGCGCTTCTTGCGGCTTTGGGCCCTAATAAAGCGCTCCTAGCGCTATAAGTCCAGTAAAAGCGCTTTCAGGCGCTCAGGGGTACAAATACAGCGCTCCCAGCGCTTAGGAGGATAAAAACAAAGTCCAGCAAATCTCTCCCCTGCCTACAGCCAAGCAGGGGTGGGGGGGGGGCAAAGCTGGACCCAGAGCCAGCTCACTGGACCTCCAGGAAGGGAGGTAGTCCAAATGGCGGTCCTCTGGTCCAGCAGCAGCAGCCCCCCTCGGGTAAGATCCTGGAAGAGAACAACTTCTGTGGGGACACAGCCCCATTTTTATACACTAAAACCCTTTGTTCTGGGTTCAGGGTGAGGGGGAAAACCAGTCGCAGCTGGTTGGGGAGCACCCTTGATGTGCTCAGCCCCTCACTCTATTCACTGGCAGGGCTAGGGTCGTCAGTCGCACCACAGGGGGCGGAGCCAGCATTGTGTGGGGAAAACCCTGCCCTATTCAGGACCCAGGTGTACTCCTCCCACCCATCTAGCTGCTGATCTCCCCATTCACCACTGGGTGACTCATCCTGACTCTGGGGAATCCCTAGCCCGTCACATGACATGACCAGCCAATCACGCGACAAGGCACACATTTCACACTGCACACCGAAGTGCCCACTTCTAGAAGTGGCACTTCCACGCTAGGTACATGCACGCCGCACACATCATCGCGCAGCATTCAATCACACGAGTCCGCACATACCAAACTCGGGCCTGCCCACCCCACGCATCAGGAACTACTAGGGACACATACATTCCCCATGCATTCCTATGGGAGGGCAGGCCTATCTCACCACATGCACTCAGAGCACGCACGCACTTTACCCTGGGACACAGGGAAAGTGCGCAGAAACCAAAAAATCACCACACCAAGTCACCAGTAAAAAGCAAAAAAGTTCAGGGGTGAACCTGCCAGAAGGGCCAAGTCCAACACAACCCCCTTCCAGCCAAAACGCAGGGCAGCCCAATCACCACCGTGATGGACTTCCCTGCTTGGGGCGATAGAACACGGACGCGGGCCCGCAACTGCAGGGACACCCTCCGGTTCTACGCCACGGTGAACCCATGGAATTCTTTCTAACACCACTGTCTGGACCAACTGGGCTACCCCACTGGTACTCCCAAGCTGTCCGCGGCCAAGACCAGGCCCTAGGCCACCCAGGTGCCACCGGTCCTTGCCTAATCACAGAGTGGGGGGTAGTAACCCCTGGCACATAGCGGCCATTCTCCACTCTTCCTCTCTGCAAGACAGGACTAGACTGCCACTGGTTCTCCAGCCTAGGGTCTACACCCTCAGGCGGACCAGGAGTCTCAGGGAAGGCTCTCCTCCCCCCACCTCTTCTCCTAGGGTTCCTCCTCCTCTGGCGAGGGGTACACCTAGAACGCCATTCCAACCCAGGGTTTAACCCCTCAGGTTGTACCGGGGCCAGAGGTGGGCTCTCCCACCCTCTGCACCCCCTTCCAGAGCCCTGCTCCCTACCAACTGGGGCGGTACCTCTGGAAGAAGAACCGGTCGGGACGCTGATTACAGACGTCCCACCCTTCAGGTCAGGCTGATCCCGAACCTGGCCTTCCAACCTCCGGCGTAGAACCTTTGGTGGAATAATCGCCTGGCACTCCAGGACTGTGGGGGACTTACACTCCATCCCCCTGAGGCTATCAAATGACACACATGTCGAGCGACTGTCTGTCTGGCGCTGATCTCCCGTCCCCTGTCCACCTGACAGTGCGCGGAGATCCCCCAGAACAGAAGT
Organism: Triturus cristatus; assembly: GCF_964204655.1. Classification (NCBI taxonomy): domain Eukaryota; kingdom Metazoa; phylum Chordata; class Amphibia; order Caudata; family Salamandridae; genus Triturus; species Triturus cristatus. The sequence goes on along the minus strand of NC_140585.1, from coordinate 305,825,383 downwards.
GGTGTCACCCTGGTCACTACACGGAATCCTAGCCCAACTGGGAAGTCCCTGACCCACCGGCTCTTCCACTGGGGAACTCATCCCCCAATCATTCACGCTGGACTCCTGTACCCTCCCTACCGGAGCGGTACTGCCAGACTCCAGAACCACAGGAGCCCTGTTTACAGGCGCTCCAGGTCCTCTACTCACTAAGAGATCTTCCTCAAGTGGACTAACAGGACAGCCTAGGTCCCCAACTTGGTGTTCCCTCATGAAACCATCCAAGTCCTGAGGCAGGGTTTCGGGCGTCTGGGGACCCTCGGTCACCCCTTCACTCCTGCTCCACTGAGCCAGGCAGTGAGCCCCTACACCCTCCTCGCTATCCTGGGACCTAGCTGGGCTACACTGGGCCTCCTCCACCACGCTGGGCTGGAGGATCTCTGACCCACTATTGTTGGAATCACTCACTAATGACCCTAGAGGACCTCTAGCACCTTCCCAAGGGTCTGCCTTTTCTGCAAGCTCAAATGGCTCAGACAATCCACACCCCAACAGGTGTTGGCGCAACCCCGGCACACAACAACTGAGCAGGTGTTCTTTGAGAACCAGATCATACAGGCCGTTATACGTACGTTCCGAGTACTGCTCCACCCAATCGGACAGTGCCTCATTACATCCCTCCAAAAACTCCTCCCAAGACTGGTGAGACAGTTTCCTACTGCCCCTGAATTTCAACCTATACTCCTCCTCTTGGGAAACAGGTACCATCCTCGGGGAACTGGGACTGGGACTCTCTATACTGCACTTTATATTGCTGCCACCACTGGACTCCACCCTCACTGGGGAATCCAGAAAACTACCACTGTGCTCAGGGGACAGGGAAAGGGATGAGGCGCTAGCTCCTACGCTGGACCCAGCAAGGGACTCCCTACCTACGGGGTCCTCACTCTCTACTGGCGTCCAGGTACTGTCATCTCCTTCTGAATCTTCAGGGCTCCCCACAGACCCACCACCCTCCAGGTGCGAGGCTCGGGCCCTTTCTTCCTCCCTGCGCTCACGTTCCCATTCACCTGTTTGCCATCTAATCATGTGGTTCCTCAGTTCGTACACAGTGTCTGACTCTCTCACCCCTATGTTTCTCTCCCTACAGAACCCTTCCAACTCCTGCATACCGTAATAAACTAGATCACTGGGATCAAAAGCAGGCTCCATTCTGGCAGACGTTCTAGAGAAAAGATCACACAGGGAACCTAGGGGTCTGTGTTTAACACAGGAGTACACAATTCACAAAGGATTCAGCAAGCTCTCTATCCCAGAGAACTCACACTCACTTGCCTAGTGCCACACACCATTCATCCACACACAACCCTCCCCTCGGACTGGTAAGGCAGTTTCTACCACCCCTGATTCCTCAACCTGACCACCACGTGACATAGGTACCAACTCTGGGCGCAGGGCGGGGGACAAATGTACTGGACACTATTACGCTGCCACCACTGGATCCCACCCTCTGGTGAATCCAGAAAACACAATGCACTAAGGGGGATGATCTACCCTCCCGAGCTAGGGACACCTAACTCACAGTGCACAAAAACACATTTCCAAAGAAATGACAATTAAAAACAAGCTTAGAACAATAATCCCTATACCTTGTGATTTATCTAAATGCAGAGTTTTGTAGTGCGGCCAGTTGCCGCTGCGGTACAGCGCAAACGCAAGTCCAAATCCCACCGCTGATCACCAATGTTAGAAATGGGATTTCTGGTTGGCTAGGGCTTGCGCCAAAGCCAGACAGAAACCACCACTCTAGTCAGGGCTGGGGAGTTACACGCCAAAGATAACCCCTGCTCACCCCCTTGGTAGCTTGGCACGAGCAGTCAGGCTTATCTCTGAGGCGATGTGTAAAGCGTTTGCGCGCGCACCCAGCAACAACACCCAAGGCCCACCACAAAGGAAACTCCACACAAGGTATTCTATAAAAATAGCCTTTGTATTATACACAACACATCAGATAAAAACACACACTTTACAATGTGCCAACAGGCACGGGCAGAATTTACAAGGGATTATATATACAGGGGACAGGGCCACATGGACCACTGTCAGGAATTAGCACTTTGTAGAAATAGCACTTAGAACGTAGCAATAATACTTTAGAACATAGGAATAAAACTTTAGACCATAGCACTTACAATCACTGTAGCACTAAAATAGAACATGTAGCACCCAAAGAGTAACTACTGGCGCAATAATGACCTCCGCGTCACCACACTAGCATCAGGTAAGTACCACCTACGCAACCCTAACCACCTTAGGAATATATTGCGCAGGGAATCAGGACCTCACTAGCACCACCTGTACTAGGGAGAAAACAAACAACCACCTAAGTATCACAATACCTGTAGGGGTCTAAGCACATAAACACATGATGCATAAAATACATTCAGAGGTGTAAAGCAAAGCACCTGACGCATAAACACATTCAGAGGTGCAGGAAAGGAACAATGGCGCAAAAACTCACATTAGCCACTATCGGTGGCAGTCCCTAGGCCAACTGGCCGTGAAGGGGCAAGGGCACCCTGTGTCCAAATGTTAGGGTAAGGCTGCGCAAGCTGCGCCAGCCAAAACACAAAGGCAACAACCTAAACGTAGCAGTTGCCCACTAAGTGCTGGGCAACTGGAGAAATGCTGGGGCCAACGTTGGAGCCTCCCAGGGCTCTGAAACAACTGGAATGCCCCCTAGAGCCTCGCAGGCTCTAAACTACAAATATGCCCTGTGTGGGAGTCCTCTAGACTCTAAACAAATATGCCCCCAATGATGGAGTCTCGTGGGCTCGAGACAAGAAATGCCCCAACGTTGGAGCGACTCGCGCTCAAGAAATAATGCCCCCGCATGTGGTGGAGCCTCGTGGGCTCTCAAAGAATGGCCTCGCAACGTTGGAGCCCTCACGGCTCTTTAACAAAAGGCCCACATTCGTTGGAGTCCCACACGGGGGACTCTTTACACACAATGCCCCCGGAGCCTCTCAGGCTCTAAACAAATATCTGCATCGTCGCTGGAGCCTTCACGGCTCTTGGACTACACTCTGCCCACACAGCCAGGCTGGTAGCAGCCCCCACTCACCGGACTCCTCGCGGCGGGTTGTCTTCCTGCTCGGCCGACGACGGGAGTGGAGCACACAGCGCTCCGACCTCGCTGGGCTGCGGGGCTCTCTTTCCGCTCACGAGAGCCCCGGGCTGACTTCTCTCCTGGGCTGGCCACTGGGGGGGGGGTTGCGGGGCTCCCTCACACGCCGGGAGCTCCGGCTGTAACTACGCACCTTTCCGCCTCCCTCAGCTTCCGGGCCGCGATTAGGACCCGCCCACATCCAAGGCTTCCCAGGCTGCTTCCGGGTCGCCGCGGGCAGCGCGGCGGCCTTGTGGGTTCCGGCGCTGCACCACGGGGCACACCTTTCTCCGTTCTCTGGGCACACCATGCGGGGTGGGCACCCGCGGCGGGCACAGTATGCGGGGTGGGCTCCCGCACGGGAAATAATAAAATAAGCGGGGTAGGCACCCGTGAGGATCAGGCAACCAAAGACGGCATAATCAGCGGGGTGGGCTCCCGCTCGATCTCGGCCAAACGGGGGAATCCCTATATCGGGGTTCCCTCCCTGGTTATCGTAGCGCCGCGCTACGGGCTTCAATGAAGGCGCTTGTCAGGGAAAGCGCTTCTTGCGGCTGGGGGCCCTAATAAAGCGCTCCTAGCGCTATAAGTCCAGTAAAAGCGCTTTCAGGCGCTCAGGGGTACAAATACAGCGCTCCCAGCGCTTAGGAGGATAAAAACAAAGTCCAGCAAATCTCTCCCCTGCCTACAGCCAAGCAGGGGTGGGGGGGGGGCAAAGCTGGACCCAGAGCCAGCTCACTGGACCTCCAGGCAGGGAGGTAGTCCAAATGGCGGTCCTCTGGTCCAGCAGCAGCAGCCCCCCTCGGGTAAGATCCTGGAAGAGAACAACTTCTGTGGGGACACAGCCCCATTTTTATACACTAAAACCCTTTGTTCTGGGTTCAGGTTGAGGGGGAAAACCAGTCGCAGCTGGTTGGGGAGCACCCTTGATGTGCTCAGCCCCTCACTCTATTCACTGGCAGGGCTAGGGTCGTCAGTCGCACCACAGGGGGCGGAGCCAGCATTGTGTGGGGAAAACCCTGCTCTATTCAGGACCCAGGTGTACTCCTCCCACCCATCTAGCTGCTGATCTCCCCATTCACCACTGGGTGACTCATCCTGACTCTGGGGAATCCCTAGCCCGTCACATGACATGACCAGCCAATCACGCGACAAGGCACACATTTCACACTGCACACCGAAGTGCCCACTTCTAGAAGTGGCACTTCCACGCTAGGTACATGCACGCCGCACACATCATCGAGCAGCATTCAATCACACGAGTCCGCACATACCAAACTCGGGCCTGCACACCCCACGCATCAGGAACTACTAGGGACACATACATTCCCCATGCATTCCTATGGGAGGGCAGGCCTATCTCACCACATGCACTCAGAGCACGCACGCACTTTACCCTGGGACACAGGGAAAGTGTGCAGAAACCAAAAAATCACCACACCAAGTCACCAGTAAAAAGCAAAAAAGTTCAGGGGTGAACCTGCCAGAAGGGCCAAGTCCAACAGCCAGTAACAACCCTAGCAGTGCAAATACATTTGTATTGCACATTTCCAGCTTTAGGACAAGGGATTGCCCCAAGCATACAATGTTTTATGGAGCCCTCCAATCTAATAATAGATGCCTCTCTCAGGTATTAGAATATTTCCAGCCAATATCGCACAATGTTGGTGTAGCTCTAGATCACGTGTACAAAATCAGCACCTTCTGCTCTACATCTATGACATTCATCCAACTCGGTCGGAGAGATTGTAGATCGTCGTGTAGGTGTGAGATAAGTGCCGTGCAACACATACAAATTTGCACACTTAAATCTAGAATTGCCACTTCTTTGACTGATGCACATGATCTATTCCAGTCTCTGTCTGTCAGTGGCCCTGGAAGATCCTCTTCCCATTTAATCTTTACTAGGGTATTGCAATTTCTGCTCTATCCTTCTTGAAGTCTTCATATAAGCAGGAGACCAGTCTTCAGGAGGAGCCCATATCTCAAAAAACTTCTAGCACTTGTGTGTCTCCTCGAGTGTAATGGTAAAGCCTGTTCATATATCTTTTGGCAAACGTTAAGAATTGCCCAGGGCTATTCCAAATATCTCCCATGCTTCTGCAAAGGTAATACAGTTGTCTCCCTGATATAGATCTCCATCTCTCCACCTAAATACGCACATACTGTTGCTGATTTTCATTAAAGGATCTAGCCATTAAAGACTCTAGCCATCAAATCGGCTATTTTCTAGAAAATGGGGGTTTGCATATTATTACTTTAACCATGGCCTCCCACACTATGGCTAACAGTTGTACTGGGCAGTGGTTATCTTGTCGGACTCTCGCAATCAGGAAAAGTAGTAGATTCGCCACACCTGGGATCCTTGCCGGTAAGCGTTTCTCTCAATTACTCTAATCCACACACCATCTAGCTGCATGTTGATGATGCTCTGCCAAATAATATAGTTATAAGTCGGAAAGTCTAAGGCCCACTTCTGTTGCATCCATCTTTAGTATTCCCAACCCTACTTTACTCATCCTGCCAGCCAATATCAAGGAAATCAGCAGGCTATCTATTTCTTTAAACATACTCCTGTGAATCGGGCATTGTGAATTCTGGCGGACATACAAGCAGCGGACAGAGCCAGGATTTTGTTTACCGAGATCCTACCCGCGACGAACAGGGCTAATTTATTCCAATTCACTACACAGGCCTTCAAGCCAGCTAACATTGTACTCCTATTGTAAGCATACTGTTTGTCAGCCATACATGCCACTCCCAAATATCTAAATTTCTCTATTTCCCACCTTAGTCCTTCATTTAGTAACATTTCCAAGGGTCGCCCCAGGCATGCTAAGGGGAATACTAAAGACTTCTTCTGATTGATGTATAGACCAGAGGCCCTTCCAAACCACCCCAGTTCCTGCAGTAATCGCTGTACTGAAATTAGTTGTTATATGTAGATATATAAAAGATATATAGAGAGACAATATACTTTGCGTCCCCCACTGAGTTCTCCATTGCCTGTTTACCGTAGGCAAATGAACTGCCAAATGCTCCTGTGCTAGGGCAAAGAGGACTGTGGTGAGAGGGCAGCCCTGTGTTGTGCCCCTTTTCTGCTCAAGGTTGAGTTAAACTTCTTTATTAGCCACATGATTGCCCTGCCCTCCTTTTTCTTTAATCTATCCTCCTATCCTGAAAGGATTGTATTCCCTCAATTTTAGTGTTCGAAAGTCATCCTGTGCCATGGGCACCCCCCAACTTTTGCTGACTGGTAATGGTGGTAACTGATTTTGACTGACCCTGGGCTCTGCCTAACCAGGCCCAGGGCCAGTGCTATGCTGAAAGAGACACATTAGAATACAGTTAAAACACCTACATACACTAGGGTACACAATGGCATGGTGGGGTACCCCTGTGATTGGCTTGACTTCCCCTATGGGCTCCTAGTATATAATAGGGCAGGGGGATTGAAATTACCTAGAAGTCCCCAGTACCCTGGGGCATGGCAGTTTAGAGGCCAGCAGCTTTTTTCTGCACTTGCATGTGTGCACTGCTGAAGACTGAGGTCAGTTTAAAAACAGTCCTGGGTGCCAGGACTGCTTGTAAAAGGTAAACTGTGCCACAGCTCGATTTTGGTGTTTGGGGCACTTAAAAATGGATAACCTACAATGTTGTGGCATATAAGGGACCCCCAGGGTCTCCCCAAGGTATGCCAGAGGTAGGTGGTCAGGTATTTAGAAGGTACACCCTTATAAAATGAGTTTTTATATGCCTGGGTAAAGTGAAATCTCACATTTCGCGCCCCACATTGTGGTAAAGTCCTGCTCAAATTCGACTTTGATGCTAGGAGCACTGTGGAGGGAGGATCTGCAATATTTCCACAGATTCAGAACCCCTAAAGTCTCCCCTAGTTGCACATGGGGTGGGGGCCCTGTAGATATAAGACAAGTACTTATAAAATATGTTTTTGTAATTCCCAGTGCTGGAAAAATGGCCCAAGTCATTTTTCCCATTGAAAATCCCCTGTTACATAGGTTAACATGGTAGGAAGTTATTGAATAATAACTCTTGATAGAAGAGGGCTAGAAATGCCATTCAAAGACTTCCCAGAATGGTATTAATAAACCCAACAATATCATACTGTTGAATTTCTCCTAAAGTGTACATACAAGAAGTTATAAGACTTTCCTGTTTGTAAGTCCAAATTCAGCCTTCCAGTGGTCTGCCCTGATTGGTTAGAGTTAAGTGGATTAGCCAGGCTGCCTTGTAGAGGTGATAAAGAGCCCCTGGGGTTAACCAGTTCTGCTGGCAGGGCAGTGTGCTGTTCCATAGGAATGCCAGGCCAGGGGGAGGAGTCGTAAACTATGTTCTTCAAAGAGGAGAGCGGAGAACAGTGTCATTTTCAACTCTAAACTTCCCACCTTAGGCAGATGGTAGGATTAAGGAAGGTATGAGCAGATGCAGGGGGGGGGGAGTCTAAGTAAATTAGCCATCCTAGGGGTGTGTTTAGCCAGCTCTTACCTCCTTGCTGGAAAATCAGCCATTATGGATTTGGAAGATTTGATGCACTCTGGGACAAAATAATGCCACACTCTACAAGATGTGGTCATATCTTGGAGGCGTTACCCTGCTCCCATTGGTCAGAAGTGACTTGCTTGACCCAGAGAACTTGGAATAAGTATCTGATAGGGGTAGAGCCCTCCAGATCTGCTGCTTGAAACTTACTGAAGCAAGAAGTGCCCTGTTGAGAAGTTTTGCTGTGCAAAGAGTTCTAAGGCCTGACCTCTGAAGACTGCACCATCTGAAACTACAGCCCTGTGGATTATCTTGCTGAAAAAGAACTAAAGAGTGGACTCCCTGAAAGCGACAGGTTAAAAGAGCTCATCTGGAACATCACCAACTAAGTCTACAAGTGGATTTGTAAGGGTTTTGTACCAGTGGATTGTGGGAACTGAAGTCCTCCACTTTCGAGGACCATCTTGGAGCTTCCAGACCCTTGGAGTGAGTTTGAGACACTTTGGGACCCCTGGAGGAACTTCAGGAAGAAGTTCAAGAAGTTTGGAGAACTTTGGAGCAACTTTGGAAAAAAGCTCCATAGAGGGACTGACTCAGCCTGGCTAGCCAGGCCCCCTGCGTTCAACCCTGAGCCGGCCAAGCCATCCAGGTTCGTCCCGCTAAAATCTCCATTGGTCCAACTTCCAGAGTTTGACCAGGACTAGAAGAAAACTGAAACCGGCGAACCCTCACCAGATCCAGCTACATGAAGAGCATCGAGAGACCCCGCAAGAAAAAGCTCCAGAAAAGTTTGTAAGTCCGCTCGTAGAAAAGGTCACCGGGAGCAACCGAGAACGCCAAGCCGCCTGCCATCCATCGCGTGTCGGCCTGGATTCCTGGGTTGCCCCGCTGAAGCGATCTTGAAACATGTTCTAAGTCTGCTCCAGGGAAGTTGACCGGGACCTCATCACAAGTCAATCTGGCGAACCCTCACCGAATCCGGACTGGCGGGGAGCTTCGAGGGGCCTCGAGGATAAAAGCTCCCAAAAAACTTCTAAGTGTGGAGGTAGAAACTGAGACGGGGACCTACCGCAAGCTGTAGCCGCCCAGGGCTCCATCGCGGTTGGCTTGAAACTTTGACTTTGCCCCGGTCTATTGCGAGCCGGTATCACAAAATGGTGCTATAATCTTCTAAGTGCTATATTTTATTACATCTTTGAAAATTAATTTCTCCGGTTCCCTACATTGGATTTTTGTCGTTTTGGTGTCATTTTAAAGATAAAATGATTTGCTATTTTTATAAATTGGTGGTGGATTTTCATTAAGTGCTGTGCCTTAATTATTTACTGAAATGCTGATTTTAAATGCTTTACATACCTGTCTTTGAAGTTAAGCCTGTCTGCTCACAGCCACGTTACCAAGGGTTGAGCATAGGAATAATTTTCTAAGACCTATACGGAGCCTTTACTGTGTTAGTGGCCTTATTGCCAGTGGCAGACCTACATTTGCCCCTACCAATAACCCACTTTCCAACATTTGGCGCTCAGCGGTGTGGATGAGGACTTGTGTTTAAAAAGTACACATTTCAGTGAATGATTTAAGATTATAAAAATCCTCTAAATTGCCTTAGAACAAAACTTTTGAGTTTGATTTTGGGAATTTGGACTAAACTGTTTTTAATCCATTGTTTTGATTTTTCCAAATTGTTCTAAGTCTGTTGTGCCTAGTTTTTGTGACCCAAAACTAGGGAACCATGGAGCTGGACCTGGCTAAACGATCCCAGTTCAAGCTTGCTGATCTTAGGGAACAGTGTAGGCTTAGGGGGCTGCCTGCTGCCATGAAGATGAGGAAGGCATGGTTGCTTGATTGCCTACAGGCCTGGGCCGGGGCAGCTGAGGAGAACCCAGGGGGGTGGGAGGATGTTCCCCCTAACCTCACCCAAGAGGGGGGTGAAGATGAGACCTCTTCTATTGTGACTAGTCTTAGCCAGGTGAATCAAGGTGGTGGTGGGAGTGGGGAAGGGTCCCTTACGCAGGCACCACTACCGTCCCTTGCAGAGAGACAGCTTCAGGCTCAATTAGAGTTGAATGCCTTGGAGAAAGAGAAATTGGAATTGGCTAGGAGAAAATGGGAGAGGGAGGAGGAGAAGAGGAATGGTGGCAGCGAAAGTGAAGAAGATGTTGAGATGTCCAGTAGATTTAAACCTAAACTTCCCAAGGGCATAGTGCCCAAGTATACAGAGGGGGATGACATTGACAGGTGGCTAGCAGCTTTTGAGTGGGCCCTTAAAATGAGTCGGGTCCACTCTAGGTATTGGGGTGCACTCCTGTGGGAGTTGATTCCAGTAGCTGGGAGGGATAGGCTCCTGATCTTGAAGCGAGAGGATGCAGAATCATACCAGCAGTTGAAGGCATGCTTAGTCAAGAGATTTGGTCTGACTCCAGAACAGTACAGGGTGAAGTTTAGAGGCACCCAGAAATTGAGTTCTAAGTCTTGGGTAGACTTTGTGGACGTTTCAGTGAAGGCACTGGAAGGCTGGATTGTTGGTAACAAAGTTGACACATGAGGGATTGTATAATTTGTTTTTGAAGGAACATATTTTGACTCATTGTGCAGAAGAGAAGTTACGCCAGTAGTTAGTGGACTCTAAGCTGACAGACCCCAGAGAGTTGGGGGAATCAGCTGATGAGTGGGTGAGAACCCGGTTTTCCATTCAGCACCAGGGGGGTGGCCAGAAGAAAGGGGGACAGGTCACTTCCCAAGGGAAAGCCCAGGGAAATGAAGGTCAAAAACCTACGGAGTCCTCCAAAGACCCACAAAAACCTGCACAAGGAGGGGGGGGGCCGAGCCAACCCAAATTTAAAGGGAGGGGGTTTCAGGGAAAGCCTGTGTAATACGGGCATGGAGGAAGGAGAACCTTCCGTGCCCTTCAAGATGGCGGCGGCCCGATCCACAGAGGAGGAGGTCAGCGGACTAGGCACGCCGGCCGATGCGGAACTGACGTCGCGCGCCGGAACAAGAGAGCCGGGAGGAACACGGAAGGATAGAGAGACGGCGAGGACAAAGGAGGACCAAGGAGAAGCGGAGAGAGCGAAGTACAACGAAGCGGCGAAAGAGCGAGACCCAGAACCTGTGGGAGAGCTGTGTGGTGAAAGGAACCGGCGGTGCAGCAGAGAGGAAGAATCGAAGGGCCAGGGGCCCCCAGAGTGTATCGCCTCTGTTTCCAGACGTCCCCTGGAGGAACAGGACGCCGAGACACCCCACGCTACGGTCCTGGAGGATCGTAGCTTCAGGTCAGTGCCTTTCCTGCACTATTTCAAACGGTTGGCTGGGAGGGGAGAGCAGGGAGGACGGCCTAAGTCGGGCACTAGTTAGGACCGCTCCGTTCCTCACATCCTCAGCCCCTCACAAACCGCGGTGCTAGTCCGATATGGTGGATGGTCAATAACACAAGATAGCGAAGTGTAAGCCATAGTACTGACCGGTGGTTGTTTTGTGTTTTCTTTGTTTCCCGAGGACGCCAAGCCAATCAGGGAACCTACAAAAAGGGCTGAAGGGAAGCTGTTTGAAGAAGAGGGACCCGAGGAAGCGCACATCGGACCTATTCTACTTTGTTGAACATTCATTTCTGGACAGCCCCACATCCCAGACTGTGTCTCTGAGTTACCACTGCCCTGGTCTTTTCTTTATCCTCAATAAACTGACCGAGTGTTCCTACCTCTTTGGGTCCTAAGAAAACCTTTGAATTTGTACTGACTACCTAGAAAGGGGATCAGGTGTAGGTCCTGGGAGGGCGAAATACTCACAGCCTGGTACGTTTTTTGATCCCTCCAAGGTGGGTAAGTGCTTTGACTGTAACCAGCCAGGGCACAAGCAGGGAGATGCTGTCTGCGCCAAGAAGCTCCCCCCTAAGGGGCCATCCACAGGGATTGCCAGTGTAGGTGTAGGGGTGGAGAGTGGTGCCCCAGAGAGGGGTAGTCAGGTGGTGGAAGCAACCTTAGTGTTCCCATATGGGGTGAATATTGCAACCCTTGCTGCCTTACCTCCAAACATGGACAAGTACCGGCAGAGACCTAAAGTGAATGGGACTGAGGTTGAGGCTATCAGAGACACTGGGGCTAGTGTAACTGTGGTCCTGGATGAACTCGTGCCTCCAGAGAGGTTGTTACCTGGTGAGTTTCAGCAGGTGACTTATGCAGACAGCACTACCAATGGGGAGGTGTGACAGGCCCTATGAAGGTAGCTGTGTCAAAGGTGCTCCCAGTCCAGTGTTTACTGGGCAATGCTCTTGAAGCCTGTGTGTGGTCTGAGGTGGAGAGAGGGCTCCATATGAAAGTATTGGAGCTCCCTGAGTGGGTATGTGCTGTGACTTGGTCACAGACTAGCCAGAAGGGAGGGGCTGAACACTTGGACCCTGGAACAAAGGGCCAAGCATCCAAGGACAAAGGCACTGGGCCTGGTGAGCCAGCCCAAGGAACTCCAGAGGTGCAGGAAGAATCTAACCCATATGGGGAGTATCTGGCCTCTGAGGGAGGGACTCCATCCCTGCCAGAGCTGGCAGATTCGGCAGAACTGACAGGAGCAGGTGGACCCTCCAGAGAGGAGTTCAGTAAGGGACAGCGTGACTGTCACACCTTTGAGAGCTTGAGGCGGATTGCTTCTACACAAGAGAAAGGGGATGACAGTGGGTTTCTCAAACTCTTCTGGGGAGATGGACTGCTTTATACTGAGGCCAGAAACCTCAAGGAGGGGGCCACCAGGAGGTTGGTGGTGCCCCAGAAGTACAGAGAGTTCATCCTCACTATGGGTCATGATATCCCTTGGCAGGACATTTGGGACAGACAAAGACATGGAACCGATTGGTGAACCATTTCTACTGGCCCCATATGTCTGAAAAGGTAAAGGAGTTTTGCAGCTCCTGTGTCACCTGTCAGGCCAATGGCAAGGCAGGGGGCAAGACAAAGGCTCCCCTAATACCACTTCCAGTGGTTGGGTTTCCTTTTGAAAGGGTGGGGATGGACATTGTTGGTCCCCTGGACCCACTTACTGCATCAGGGAATAGGTATATCTTAGTGGTAGTTGATCATGCCACTAGGTGCCCTGAAGCCATACCTCTTAGAACCATTGATGCTCCTGCGGTGGCTAGAGCACTGTTTGGTTTGTTCACCAGAGTGGGTTTTCCAAAAGAGGTGGTGTTAGATAGGGGCACAAACTTCTTGTCCAGCTATTTGACTGCTAGGTGGGATGAGTGTGGTGCTAACTACAAGTTCACCACCCCTTATCACCCACAAGCAAATGGTCTTGTTGAGAGATTCAACAAAGCCCTGAAGGGCATGATAAATGGGTTGTCCGAGAAACTCAGGAGGAGATGGGATGTTCAGAAAAGGGTTGGTTTCAGTCCCTTTGAGTTGTTGTTTGGACACCCTGTGAGGGGGCCATTGAGCCTGCTGAGAGAGTCTTTGAAGAAGCCTCTTAAAGAAGCGAAGGACAATGTGCTTGACTATGTGCTAGGCCTGAGATCTAGAATGGCAGACTACATGTACAAGGCAAACAGGAAACTGGATGTCAGCCAGGAGCTCATGAAGCACTGGTATGATCAAAAGGCTACTATGCCTGAGTATACTCCAGGACAATAGGTGTGGGTATTGGAGCCTGTGGCTCCCAGGGCCCTCCATGACTAGTGGATGGGCCCTATCCAATCTTGGAAAAGAAGGGTGAGGTTACCAATTTTAGTTGACCTTGGTACCCCCAGGAACCCTCATAGGGTCCTGCATGTGAATAGATTAAAACCCCACCATGACAGGGGTCATGACCATGTTATTGGTCACTGATGAGGGTGTGGAGGAGGAAACGGAGCCTGTGCCCGACCTTCTCTCCACTAATGTGCAAGATAGGTCAGTGGAGGGAGTTGTACTCTCTCCCAAATTGACAGACCAGCAGCACAGAGACTGTAAGCAAGTGCTGGAGCAGTTTGCTGGCCTGTTCTCTTTGACCCCAGGCATCACTGAGTTGTGTGTGCACCACATTGCCACTGGTGACAGCCTACCTGTCAAAAATAAACTGTGCAAGTTGTCTAACTATGTCAGAGCCAGCATTAAAGCTGAGGTTGCTAAGATGCTGGAATTGGGGGTAATTGAACCGTCTGAGTGTCCTTGGGCCAGTCCAGTGGTGCTGGTACCAAAACCTAATCCTCAGGGGGGACACAAGGAGTTAAGGTTCTCTGTCGACTACAGAGGATTGAATGCAGTCACAAAGACTGATGCTCACCCTATAACTAGAGCTGATGAGCTCATTGATAAGTTAGGGGCTGCTAAGTACCTGAGTACATTTGATTTGACTTCAGGTTTTTTTGCTGAAACATTTTTTTATTGTTTTCAAAGCAACAACTCAACACACGTTCCACTACCCCCACCCTTCAAAGGAGTACTGTACATTTATTGTCGCTACCAATTATCCTGGAGAAGAAACATCCTTCCCACACAGTCCCCTTCCCCCCCTCCCCCACCCCATGTCAGTGTGCCCCCGTTACCTACCCCTCTTCTGATGTACCCCTCCTCCACAATGAAGTATGTACGGGTGCTCAACCTCTCCTTGAGGAAACAAGGCCTTCCCTCGCGCCGAGCTTAAGTTTATGCGTCTAGGGCTTACCACTATTCCCCTCCTACTCCCCACTCCCCGCTACCTCCTGCCTATCAGATGTGCTCTCCACTTCCCCTGCATCAGACATCAACCCCTGAAGTTCCACCACCAACGCCTCCCATGCCCGGGCCGTCGCTAGTGCCTTCTCATCGTCCCTCCGAAGGGCTAATTGCACCCGGAGCGTACCCTCCGCACCTGCCCATCTCGCAAACGCCGCCCTCCACCGCAAGAAGCTAGGCCCCGTCCGGGATTTCCAATGCAGAGTCAGTTCCCTCTTGGCCATTATCAGTCCTAAATCGTAAAACTTACTGGTGACCTTCGTCCGGCGGGTGTGGGGAAACCAAAGCAACAAGCAAGCCCCCATTTCCGGGGCAATAGAGCGGTCCGTCAACTGATTCAAACAATCCACAACGTCTGCCCAATAGTCACCCAACTGCGCGCAGGACCAAAACATATGACGAAAATCCGCCCCATCTCCCCCACACCGCGGGCACTGAGAGTGAACCCCCCCGAAATATTGCAATATCTTGGCCGGCGTCAGATACGCCCTGTGTTGATTTGACTTCAGGTTACTGGCAGATTGCCTTCACTGAAGGAGAAAAGGAGAGGTCAGCATTCTCCACACCAGAGGGACATTATCAGTTTAAGGTAATGCCCTTTGGCTTAAAGAATGCACCTGCCACCTTCCAAAGGTTGGTGAACAGGGTCTTGTCTGGGTTGGAACAGTTCAGTGCAGCTTACCTGGATGATATAGCTGTATGTAGTTCTACCTGGGGGGATCACTGAAGCCACCTAAGGGAAGTGCTTCAGGCCATGCAGCGGGCAGGCCTGACTATTAAGGCAAACAAGTGCCAAATAGGGCAGAGTTCTGTGGTGTACATGGGCCACCTGGTAGGTGGGGGCCATGTACAGCCTCTCCCAGATAAAATCCAACCTATTTTGGATTGGACAGCTCCTGTTACCCAGACTCAAGTCAGGGCATTCCTTGGACTGACAGGGTACTATAGAAGGTTTGTTCAAAATTATGGGACCATTGTGGGACCCCTAACAGAACTGACTTCTAAGAAGAGGCCCAATAAGGTGTATTTGACCCCAGAGTGTCAGAAGGCTTTTGACACTCTGAAAGCTGCCATGTGTTCAGCACCAGTGCTACTAGCCCCTGACTACACAAAGGAATGTGTGGTTCAGACAGATGCTTCAGAGCAGGGGATTGGGGCAGTATTGTCACAGCTAAATGAAGAGGACCATGATCAGCCAGTTGCCTTTATTAGCAGGAGGCTTCTTCCCAGAGAGCAGAGGTGGAGTGCCATTGAGAGAGAGGCTTTTGCTGTGTTGTGGTCCCTGAAAAAGTTAAGACCATATTTGTTTGGGACTCACTTTCGTGTTCAAACTGACCACAGGCCTCTCAGATGGCTCATGCAGATGAGAGGGGAGAATCCCAAGCTGTTAAGGTGGTCCAGTTCCCTACAGGGAATGGACTTTACAGTGGAACACAGACCTGCAAATGCAGATGGCCTTTCCAGGTTTTTCCACTTAGCTGATGAGGAATACCAGGGTGTAGGTTAGTAACCCATCACCTTTCGTTTGGGGTGGGGCTATGTTGCGAAGTCATCCTGTGCCCTGGGCACCCCCAACCTTTTGCTGACTGGTACTGGTGGTAACTGATTTTGACTGACCCTGGGATCTGCCTAACCAGGCCCAGGGCCAGTGCTATACTGAAAGAGACACATTAGAATACAGTTAAAACACCTACATACACTAGGGTACACAATGGTATGGTGGGGTACCCCTGTGATTGGCATGACCTCCCCTATGGGCCCCTAATATATAATAGGGCATGGGGATTGAAACTGCCTAGAAGCCCCCAGTACCCTGGGGCATGGCAGTTTAGAGGCCAGCAGCCTTTTTCTGCACTTGCATGTGTGCACTGCTGAAGACTGAGGTCAGTTTAAAAACAGCCTTGGGTGCCAGGACTGCTTGTAAAAAGTAAATTGTGCCACAGCTCGATTTTGGTGTTTGGGGCACTTCAAAATTGATAACCTACATTGTTTTGGCATATTAGGGACCCCCAGGGTCTCCCCTAGGTATCCCAGGTGTGGGGGGTCAGGTATTTAGAAGGCACACCCTTATAAAATGAGTTTTTATATGCCTGGGTAAAGTGAAATTTCACATTTCGTGTCCCACATTGTGGTAAAGTGCTGCTCAAATTCGACTTTGATGCTAGGAACACTGTGGAGGGAGGATCTGCAATATATCTACAGATTCAGAACCCCTAAAGTCTCCCCTAGTTGCACATGGGGTGGGGGCCCTGTAGATATAAGACAAGCACTTATAAAATATGTTTTTGGTGCTGAAACAATGGCCCAAGTCATTTTTCCCATTGCAAATCCCCTGTTACATAGGTTAACATGGTAGCAGTTATTGATTAATAACTCTTGATAGGAGAGGGCTAGAAATGCCATTCAAAGACTTCCCAGAATGGTATTAATAAATCCAACAATATCATATTGTTGAATTTCTCCTAAAGTGTACATACCAGAAGTTAAAAGACTTTCTTGTTTGTAAGTCCAAACTCAGCCTTCCAGTGGTGTGCCCTGATTGGTCAGAGTTAAGTGGAAAAGCCAGGCTGCCTTGTAGAGGTGATAAAGAGCCCCTGGGGTTAACCAGCTCTGCTGGCAGGACAGTGTGCTGTTCCATAGGAATGCCAGGCCAGGGGGAGGAGTCGTAAACTATGTTCTTCAAAGAGGAGAGCAGAGAACAGTGTCACTTACCACTCTGAACTTCCCACCTTAGGCAGATGGTAGGATTAAGGAAGGTATGAGGAGATGCATGGGGAGAGTCTAAGTAAATTAGCCATCCTACGGGTGTGTTTAGCCAGCTCTTACCTCCTTGCTGGAAAATCAGCCATTATGGATTTGAAAGATTTGATGCACTCAGGGACAAAATCATGCCACACTTTAGAGGATGTGGTCATATCTTGGAGGAGTTACCCTGCTCCCATTGGTCAGAAGTGACCTCCTGCTTCACCCAGAGAACTTGGAATAAGTATTTGAGAGGGGCAGAGCCCTCCAGATCTGCTGCTTGATACTTACTGAAGCAAGAAGTGCCCTGTTGAGAAGTTTTGCTGTGCAATGAGTTCTAAGGCTGCACCATCTGAAACTACAGCCCTGTGGATTATCTTGCTGAAAAAGTACTAACGAGTGGACTCCCTAAAAGCTACAGGTTAAACGAGCTCATCACCAACTAAATCTACACCTTGGAGAACTACCAGTGGATTTGTAAGGGTTTTGTACCAGTGGATAGTGGGAATTGAAGTCCTCAAATTTTAAGGATGATCTTGGAGCTTCCAGACCCTTGGAGTGAATTTGAGACACTTTGGGACCCCTTGAGGAACTTCAGGAAGAAGTTCAAGAAGTTTGGAGAACTTTGAAGCAACTTTGAAAAGCTCCATAGAGGGACAGACTCAACCTTGCTAGACAGTCCGCTTGCCTTCAACCGCGAGCCGGCCAAGCCATCCAGGTTCGTCCCGCTAAAAGCTCCATCGGTCCAACTTCCAGAGTTTGACCGGGACTAGAAGAAAACTGAAGCCGGCGAACCTTCTCCGGATCCGGTTGCATGAAGAGCATCGAGAGACCCCGCGAGAAAAAGCTCCAGAAAAGTTTCTAAGTCCGCACGTAGAAAAGTTGACCGGGAGCAACCGCGAACGCCAAGCCGCCTGTCTTCTATCGCGTGTCTTCCTGGGTTGCCCCGCTGAAGCGATCTTGAAAAATGTTCTACGTCCGCTCCAGGGAAGTTGACCGGGACCTCGTCACAAGTCAATCCGGCGAACCCTCACTGAATCCGGACTGGCTGGGAGCTTTGAGGGTCCTCGAAGAGAAAAGCTCCAGAAAATTGGGACCTACCGCAAGCTGTAGCTGCACAGGGCTCCATCGCGGTCGGCCTGAAACTTTGACTTTGCCCCGGTCTATCGCGAGCAGGGATCACAATATGGTGCTATAATCTTCTAAGTGCTATATTTTATTAAATCTTTGAAAATTCATATCTCTGGTTCCCTACATTGGACTTTTGTCATTTTGGTGTCATTTTAAAGATACAATTATTTCCTATTTTTATAAATTGGTGTTGGATTTTTATTATGTGTTGTGTCTTAATTATTTACTGAAACTGTGTTTTTAGATGCTTTACATACCTGTCCTTGAAGTTAAGCCTGTCTGCGCGCAGCCACGTTACCAAGGGTTGAGCATAGGAATAATTTTCTAAAACCTATACGGAGCCTTTACTGTGTTAGTGGCCTTATTGCCAGTGGCAGACCTACATTTGCCCCTACCAATAACCCACTTTCCAACAATTAGGCATTGCCTATGGTCTACCTGGATAAGATTTACCACCTACAGACTTCCAGCAGGTTTTTCACTGCCAGTGCTGTATCCCATGTGGGCAAACAGGCCTTCAAGAAATGTATTGCTCCTTAGGTGGTTTCTTGCAATTCCTAGTGCTATAAAGTTGTTGGTCTTCCTCCACCTGAGTGCATCCATTTAAAGGTGGTGAATACAAGGTGGTCTCTGTCACCTTGGTGTTATGTTTCCTTGTGCATCATTTGTCTGACACCGACATTGGCTACTCCACATGTGTTGTTTGAGCATTACAGCGATGGCCGTCAGATCATAAACAGATGCATCGGTTGGTTGGCACTAATGAAGAACCTCTTTGGGTAGCCTATTCTTGTGAACGTCATTCCCTTACCCCTTACAAAACCCAATACTTTCCAATTCTCCAATGACATTGCTGGACAGAAGTGATTGAAAAGAGCAGTAAATATAAGGGAATTGATAGCAACCAATCCATAGGGGGACAGAGCATGTGATGCATGTATGCCCTACTCCTACAAATATATGGAGAAATTGAGGATGGTCCATTGGTCCAGATGTTATAATTGTGCACAAATTGTACATTTTAATTGTCATATGGGTGGTTAAGCAAAAACATAATATTGGGGAATTTCTGCTACAATTTCTTACATTTGTAAATGATAAAAGAAATGTACACAGAATTTGAAAATACCAATGCATTATACAATCATAATGAAAGAACATAGAGGGAAAATATGATTAACTGTTTTTGGAGTAACAGAGTGATAATGCAGAACTAAAATATTTAGAACGGGAAACAATTGGAAATGTTATCTTTACCAGAAGATATTAGTTTACTGTGAAGAAAATTACTAGGTACCTTATTTAACTGAATTATGCTGTATTAAAAGAAGGCAGCAAAAGATTTAGAAGATTGTTTTTCTAGTGAATCTCTGTCCAAAAGGTAATTACTGCTTGATCACATTATGAACCTAGGTGATTCACATTCTAAATCAGTGAATCCAGGTATGGTTAAGTCTTAGAAGAGGCCTTTTTACATGTATTCATTATGTAAGAAAGAAAAAAACCTGCCTAAAACAGTAATATAATTAGACCAACAATTTTGAAGGATTTGTATTGGTAATATACTGGCAGCAACCTGATTTCTTCAAATTCATCGAGGTACTGACATTATGTTCCTTTTAACCTATGGTAACATTGTAGATGTGATGTGACATCATACAACCTTTGCCCTGGGTTTCTTTGAAATATTTTTGACACCTTACGATGACACCAGTAATTTGTTCCAGGCAAAAATAACAATCTGCAAAACCTAGCTAGAGGTGGCATGCATCTGTACTTCAGATTGCCTTAAAGTAGCCTACAGTGGTTACAAGCATCAGAGCATTTGCTGTGCTATGTTGGTTAAATGACATTCTGTCAAACAGTCAACTACTGGAGAGATAGGGTCTGATTGCGAGTTTGATGATAATTGTCAGATTTCTGGAAGAAGTGCCAAATACAAAGTAAGATCCACCAGCTGAATTTCTGCTACTATACTGTCTCTATAATGAGGAAATTCAGCGAGTGAATTTTTCCATAATATTTAGCTAGCAAGCAGAAATTGGACGATTTTCAGTTACCACCAAACTAAACGAAGCCCAAACTCTTTTGAGAAAGCTTCTACATTCCGTGGACTTAGTGAGAGCGCTGACATTCCTGCACATGTACATAGGGATGTAAACCTGTAATGTCAGACTCTTTAACGCAGTGCTATAAGTGTGTCCGGCATGCATGGCTCGTCCTCCTCATCCTATAAGGTTACTGTAGAGTTCAATCTCAAAGCCTCAGGAATGATAGCACAAGGAAATAATAGGAGGAATCAAGGAAGTCTCTTTCTTTCCAGAGGCATGGTCAGCTGTACTATTGACAAGTAGATTATGGAAGTTCAAAAGAAAGAGTGTGCCTATCCCCTTGGCAACAAACTCTTCTCTTATTCCTTTTTAGGTCTCGCCTAGCTATTGCGTAGCAATCGCTATGTGAGACTCTAGTAAGGGGCTCTCAAAAGTGCTCCCAAAAGCGGATTGCATGGCGAGCACGCGCACAATCACGTGCATCGTGCCGCCATGCAATCCGTTTGGGGAAGCGCTTCAGCCCACTGGCGCCCTCGGCATCAAACTTCAAAGGGTCCGCTCCCCCGCCTGTAATGCGCTCCCCCGCCAAGTACGCGCGCCACGCTCCGCCGCGTTACAAATTTGCTTTCACTTTCGTGGCGGGCACTCGCTCGCGTCCGGACCACTTTAGAAGCCGGGCTTGTTTTAACTATCCCACGCAGACCCATCTCTAACCAAGCAGGAAACCAAATACTCGCTTTGGGCTGTGTGAGGTTAGGTGGAATGTTTGTGACAAGTGCAATTTCTTGTTAATAAATCTCGGCGTCTTGCAGAGTGTAAGTTTGTATTCCACGTTTCTAGTAAGTGCTCCCAAAAGCGGATTGCATGGCGAGCACGCGCACAATCACGTGCATCGTGCCGCCATGCAATCCGTTTGGGGAAGCGCTTCAGCCCACTGGCGCCCACGGCATCAAACTTCAAAGGGTCCGCTCCCCCGCCCCCGCCAAGCGTGCGCGCCACGCTCCGCCGCATCACAAATTTGCTTTCACTTTCGCGGCGGGCGCTCACTCGCGTCCGGACCACTTTAGCCGGGCTTGTTTTAACTATCCCACGCAGACCCATCTCTAACCAAGCAGGAAACCAAATACTCGCTTTGGGCTGTGTGAGGTTAGGTGGAATGTTTGTGACAAGTGCGATTTCTTGTTAATGAATCTCGGTGTCTTGCAGAGTGTAAGTTTGTAGTCCACGTTTTTTTTAAAACTTTAGTTAAGTGATGCACAAATTGGTTTTCAAACTTACACCGAGGGGTCATTCCTGTTTCCGTCTACGCTCTTGCTCTCAGGCAGAATATTTGATGGTTCCGAAATAAAATCTACCAGGCCGAATGGTGTGCAGCTTGGTTAATTCGTGGGCCCTGCGTTTGTACAGAGAGACACGGAGAAGTCGTATGCACCGTACTCTTAGTCTGACAGCCATCACTGAGCATAACTTGGTGTATGTCTGTCAGCTGTCTCGTTTACTTTGGAAGTCTGAATAATGACACGTGTATGCATGTTAGGGTCAGAGTTGTGTTAGGTAGCAATGCCAGTTGCTGTTTGCAATTCCCAAATGTAGCACGCGTGATCTGCTCGCCTGACAGTTTTCACTATAGAGAATGTAGTGTTTAATGCTGTGCTGCTTGCCACCTGAGTGCCTCTTTGTGTATCTCGGGTGTGGTTGCTCTGTACATCAGTAGGCGAGGTAACCTAGATAAAGCGGGGTTATTAATCAAAATCTTTCAGTTGGCCATATCTTTTTAATTGTGAGATAAATCCAAGACCTGTCCATTTCTATCTGGTAACGCCTACCATGATGTGTCTGGCACTGGGCGAACTACACACTGGCCAGGAATACAGGATCTTGACACATATGACCAGGCATGTCAGTCCAGCTTCTGTGGACTTTGGTCACTCCGAGCTCAACGCCCTACAGCTGTGGCTGACCCAGCCTGAGGTTATCAGAGAAATGGAAAAAATTCAATGCCACTTCGATGATATATCTGCAAAGAGTCCTTGGTTGCCAGGACAGAGCTATTCACTAAGGGGTGGATTAAAAGTGCCCTGGGTCATTCTTGTGCCTGTGCAAACCACTATAGTGTGCAGTAATACAGATTCTGAGGTATGCCGTGTTTACTGAACCCGGTAACTACCGAATGTGGAAAACGCTGCACTGTCGTCATTTTCACAGGCTCAGTTCGACATTCTCACCCAAGTCAAAATACACCGAGACAAACACGGGGACATTATTGGAGCATGCAAATTTAATACAGAAAGCGCCAAACTCTACCTGCGATTTTTCATTTTTAGGGAAAACCTCATAATAACTATTCCCCACACTCTTTAAAAAAACTTTAGACTTGATTTTTGAAAGGTGCCTGATGTGTGTGGTCTCACCTCTGGTAACTTGTGGTGATTTACTCTTATCCTGAGATGGGTGCTGCATTGCTGTCTAAGGGATACTCTTTTACACTATTATGTAATCACTAATCAATATATTATTTACTTCACTGATATACTGCAATGGAATTGCTTCTCTAGCAGCAAAGTTCCCAGACGAGTCAGACATGAATGCTTACTTTATTATTTCCCTTTTTTTTTGCTGACTCTTTGACTTGGGTACCATAGCTCTTTTGTCAGTGCCTATGCCGTGTCCTCATTGCGAAAAAATACCGGCTCTGGTGCATACAATAACTTGCAATTCACAGAGTTCCAGATATGCAAGCGAGGGACTTCAAGGCGCGCTGCCCCAGCATGAGGCCCTGTCCCAGTTTGGTTGTCTCTGTCCTAGAATCAGTGGGGCCTTGAACCTGGATCTTGGCACACCATGTTTCAGTGACTATCCACACACCCATTGCCCTTTTCCTATCTTTTTTATTTTTTTTTATTTTACGGAGTTTTATATAGCGCAAACTTGACCTGAATCGAGTATCAGAGCGCCTTACATAGCACCAGTTGCGTTATTTGGGACACATTTATTTTAACTCCTTGACTGAAATCTGAGATGTCTCAATGCTCTTGGCAATACGTAATGTCTCCTCTAAGGTGGGATCACCTATGGACAACAATTTCTGCTGGATGGTTTTTTTAGTACAATGACTAAAACAGATCACGTACCAGCAGGTCTGTGAAATTCTCAAATTTACATTCTGCCACCAGCCTCTGGAGTGCAGAAATATATGTGTCATCATTCTCACTGGATAATTATTTCCTCATGAAAAAGTTATGGTGCAAAACCACAATGCTAGGTTGTACATCGAATCTCAGCTGTAGTTTTTTTTATTTGTAATTGTGGATGTAAATGTGGATTGCATGGCGAGCAAGCGCACAATCACGTGCATCATGCAGCCATGCAATCCGTTTGGCATCGTACTTCAAAGGGTCCGTTCCCCCACCTGGAATGCGCTCCCCCGCCCCCGCCAAGCGCGCACACAAATTTGCTTTCACTTTACAGCAGTCTATTGCTAATAGTCACTCCCTGCCCGGGTTGCTGCGGGTCACAGCTCGGCGTGCAGTTGTCTGCTCTGTTGCTCTTGGCACCACCGCTCATGTCCTTCCCCTGCGCCTTTTCAGAGATGATCATGCTCTTGCTATTTTGTGATGCTTCAGAATCTCGCAGTGTACCAAGTCTTCACCAAAGTATGTGCAGCCGCTCCCTTATTTATCTGCCTGCCACTTCATTCCAGCCTTCCTTTACTCCAGTGCTTAAAATGGAAATACAGACGTGCAGGTACTCTCGATTTAAAATACCTGTGATTTAAAATACCTGTTTGCTCCAGAGAAGGGCTGGTACTTTCCCGTCAAATGTATTGCAGCAGTGCTGAGAAATGCAGTACCTGCACTTCTTTCAAATTAAAGAAGTGCGGGTACTGAGTACCGGACAGTGCCTGCCCATTTAAATCACTGCTTTACTTCCTTGCTGTCCTTTACCCATTCTGTTCCCTCCATCCAACTTGAATTCTCTCCCTCTCATCCGGCCATTTGACTCTACTCTGACCCTAGCTCGTATTCTGCCACCTCACCCGTCTGTCTCTTTGTCTTCTCTGGCCCTTTTCTCCCTTTCTCGCTCTTCCCTCTCCTCTGTCTTTTCTCTCCCCTCTCTGTCTTTACTCCTCCCTCTCTGTCTTTGCCCCGCAGTCTCTCCCTTTCCACTGCATTATCCCCTTCCTCCATTCTAACCTCAACTCGTATACTGCCAGCTGTCCCTATTTTCTACGTTGTTGTTGCAGTCTCTCCCCTCTTGCTCCTGTCTGTCTCCCTTCTCTTCCTCCTGCCTCTCTCCCCCCATTCTTTCCAATCTGACCCCTCCACCCAGCCTTTCTTCCCCTTCTCCATTCTGCCCCAGTTCGTATTTCTGCCATCTCTCCTTTTGTATTCTTTGGCCTCGAGGCCTGATGTCTCCCCAGTTCTCCATTCTGTTTCCACCACTCGCCATGTATTCTGTCTCTCTTTAATTGCTGCCATTTCTTTCTGACCCCAATTCGATTTCTGCCTTAGCTCTCTATTCAGATTTCTTCTCCCATTCGGTTACGCTTCCTCTCCTCTTCTGTTTCATTGTTGCCTTCTCCCCTAACTCTGCCCTCTTTGTTTTCCCGGGTTTTCTATTGAATCTCCTCCACCCAACCAATCTCTTTCTCTTATTCTTCCCCGCTACCTATTCAAATTACTTCTCTCCTTCTTTTCACCCTCCTTATTCTGTTCTCTATCTGCATCTCAATCCATTCTCCCTTCTTTGCCCTCTCTTCACTTTCACCCCGTCCATTTTGTCCTGCCTCTTCATTCTGCCCCAACGCCCCTATTCTGTACACTGTTCTCCTTCAACTACATCCCGGAACTAGGTGTAACCAAACGCCAACAAAACCTCACACACTATCACACAATGGTTCTTGCAGCTCAAGTGATGGACTTCCAGATCCTTAAGAGTGTCCAAACGGTTAAAGTGCTGAGATGCTATAACAATGGTGGGCAGCGCTATACAAATGCAAATTACATCACATACTATTCTTTTCCTCACTCAACCCTGTGTTTTTTGGGTTTGGTGAGCCTGGCCCTTTTAGATCCCCGGAGGCGTTGCCGTCAAAACGTTTAAACAAGCATTGGCATAGCCAATAGGTCTCGGTTTTGGGACCTTATCAGTGATTAGCCATGCAACAGTTGTTGTTGCACCAAGATATTGTGCTGCATAACTAAATACTTATAAGGTCCCAAAAGCGAGACCTATTGGCTATGCCAATGCTTGTTCTACGTTTGTAGTTCAAACAACTGCAGTTTCTACTTCAAAAAGTCAAGTATTTCCTTTAGAAAATAGCCGTAGAAGAAATTCCTGTACCTCTTACTCTTAGGGGGACATTTAGATCCTGACAGCCTATTTCAGGATTCCTGCCTGCCTGACAGGGATCTTTGTGCTGTTAAGAGAGCTGCTGATTCGGTGTTTCCCCTCACAGCACTGCAGGTTTACCAAGCAGACACCACGTTTAAAGCATCCGTGTGACAAGCGGTTTGGTGTAGAGAAAGCAAACTCCCAAAGTGGCAGTTTAGGTTTTTCTAAACAAAAAATGAATAGAAATGATGTTCATGAAGTTTTCTCCATGCAGTGTGGCCCTTCTTCATTTTCCTTGCTCGTGTCTGTAGGCTAGAGTTTAATTGATTAGCCCTGTTTGTGCACTACTGCAGATGTGTTGAACAATGTCCCTAAGCCCATTTTGAAAGCAAACCCTTTCAAGTATTCACAACCAGACTCCTGGTGAGCCATTCACTATTTGTTGATATCTTATTACTTTCCAAAGCCATTCAGTGAGAATGTGCTCAATAATGATCATACACTAGTGTACCACTTCTGAACTACTTTCACATGTAAATTGAGAAATATAAATATGGCTTCACGGCCAGAACTTTGGATCTGGGGAACCAGGTTCGAGTCCTGGCTTTTGCGCAATATCCTTTGATTCTGGGCAAATCACTTAATCTCCCATGCTTATAATAAAAATGAACCTGACCCGGTGTAATATAATCTGGTGCTCATATAACGTGTTACAATGTACTTGGGCAGTGTACACAATATGTAAAAATGCAAAATATATATCGAGTCCAAAATGCACCTCTGGGCCTCTTTTTAACACAAAAATAGATATGAGGCCTTACTTCGTTTCCGGAAGAAGGAGTTACTCAAATTTGCAAAAATCACTGGTATCAGCACCAATATTTTTCAGAAGCCTTGTGATTTTAGTAAACGGATATCACAGGACAGCACACCACTTTGAAAAGTGTTTTAGCTCCAGACTCCTGTGCAGTTCACCATCTGCCACTTTTATGGGCTGATCAAAATCTTGCCCACTGTCCAATATTGAAGGGCGTAGTCAAGGTCATGATGTTTGCAAACAACTGATGTTATTACTTTAAAAATCGTCCCGGCCTCATGTTCACTAAAGCTAGATGGGCCGTGAAAGTCTGTTGTTCTAATAATTGGGTCGTGGTCCCAAAATGCTTGGGAAGCACTGCCACAGACAGCCACAAGCAGGGAAAATGAGTGAAGGTTTCCCCGCCCTCAGTGGGTCTGGACAACTATCACAGTGTCCTGGCAGCCTACTGGCAGACTGGCCACTGCGTCACACGTGTACACTAGTGAAGCCAGCAGAGGCTCCACCAGTGTAAACAATGCACTTCACTGACTCCAAATAGAGTAGGGGAACAGTCAGCTAAGCAGGGCAGAAGCACCACAATTGACCCTCCCACTCTGCGAAATTTTTAATCAGGCCCTGAGTTCTTTGTTAGTGGTATGAAAGAGAACATGCAAATGATGAGTCTGGAACTTAGGGGTATGTTTTTCCCCCTAAATATTCCTTAAGCCAATGTCAGTGAAATGGTTGAACATATTGAATAGCAGCCTTTCCTTCCATGTCTTCATCTTCAGAGGCTGATATCAATACTTGTGCCCTTGTGTTGATAGTGTCAAACATACATCCTTTCAAGAGCTTATTGACTATTGATTAGTCTCTACTTCTCTTCGATAGGGTTAGGAGTGCCACACAGTTCGAAACCACTGTTGCCCAGTGGAGGTACAGGAGGGCCAGTTTCATACCAGATTTTCAGGATATGCAAATAAGGTTATTATACTTTCAATTAATTAAAATGGAATGTATTTAAAGGAATTTACAGCTAGTGGGCCTGCAGCACTGACATGATTAGCCCTTCAACCACGTATTAGACCTGCAACTGCAGTGTCTGTCTGTGCAGTTCACGTCGACCTAGCAAGTGCTACCACTTGCCAGACCCAAACCTTCCCTTTTACTACATGTAAGGCATTCCTAAGATAGGTCCATGGAAGCCCCGTGGGCCGGGTACTGTGTATTTAAAAGATAGGACGTGTACTGGTGTGTTTTACATGTCCTGATAGTGAAATACTGCTAATTTCGTTTTTCACTATTACAAGGACTATCTCTCCCATACGTTATCATTGGGCTGCCTCGTAACCTCTTACGAGTGTAACTTCCAATCGGGAAGAGATAGAAGGTTGGAGATTGGAGTCCCTGACCTCCACAATTTAAAATTACATCTTTTAGTGAAGTTGGTTTTTAAATTGCGTGTTTGAAAATACCACGTTTAGAAAGTGGGCATTTTCTTGCTTTACCAATCTATGCCTCTGCCTGCCTGTGGAGTCCACGCCTGAGGGAAGGTGACAGTTGGGCTGTTTGTGCATTCACTCTAAACAGTCACGCACAGGGAGCTGAGATGTGCCCTGCTTATCCTGATGACCCATCATCAGGTAGATGGGTCTTCCTGAGCTAGAGTCTTGGGAGGAGTTATCACTGACACCTGGATAGGGCTGTGCCTGTCCTCACACAAAGATATCTCCAACTCCCTGTAGTGTGCTTGGAGCCAGGCCAGGAAAAGGCCGGGTCTTGCTCTACAAAGACTTTCCTTTGAAGTTCGCCTACTTCAAAGGCAGAAACTGGTATAAGTACTGGAGCTGTGACACTGTAACTTCGGAACACTTCTGGACCCTTGTTATGGTATGTTAATGCGACTTATAGAGGGCACGTATACCGACTTAGAGGACATACTGCTGGGAAGATACTGTAGGAGGGACTGACACTCTGCTTGTTTCTTTGTTGTGTGGGCCTGCTGCTTCTGCCCTGGGAGTGAAAGGACTGGACTTTGCTTTCTACATCCTGCTTTCTAAGGTTCTCCAAGGGCATGTGCATGCTTGCCTCCTGTTAAGACGTCTTAGGGACTTCACCTACCAGTGCCTGGGCTCTTTTGCAGAGAGTTCTGACTTGCCAAGTGGTGCCAAATCCAGTTCCTGGGCACTTGGAAGTGGAATCTGGTAATTTAAGAAGAAAATCCACGCATTGATTCTTAGCGCCTGACTTGCAGCTGAAAAGTCACCACAACCCGTTGTCGTTTTGGTCTTGTTTTAGTCAGATAAATATTGGTTATTTTTATAAACGGATGTGGACTCCTTTTGTAGTGTTTTCACTGTGTTACTGTGTGTGTATGTACAAATGCTTTACACATTGCCTCTGCTCGTGCCAAGCTATCAAGGGAGTGAGCAGGGGTTATTTTAGCTGTGTAATCCCCTTAGCCTGACTGAATTAAGGATCCCCACTTGGACAGGGTGCAAATCACTAGTAACTAGAGACATCCGATTCTAATACTTCTCCTGACATCTGCCAAGGATCTGTCGTTCCTATACCCATATTTGACATGTCTGATATAAATAGAGAGTCAACTCTGGCATTGGCTGCATCCCATATCATGTGTAAGGGTTAAGGGCCTGATTCAGAGTTTGGCGGAAAGGCACCAACATCTCTTTCTGGTGATTTTCCGCCAGCTACCTTGGCGGCCTGATTTCGGAGCAAAGGCAGCTTACAAGAGCCTGGATATAAGCAATATTTGTGTGTGATTCCTGTACCGCTGTCCATTCTAACAGATTGTTATGCGAGACTCCTGACTAATCTGGTGTGTGACTCCTTTAGAAATCAGTGTTTCTGACCAAGTCTTTGGAGCTGTGAAGTGTTCCATATATTCTTGTCATGCAATCCAACTATAATAGCTGATTGAGGTGCGCAGGTTGGACATTAAATACACTTTTGACCCATGCGCCAGATGTCTTCCTTGTATTTTGTTTTTCATTTCCCTTCAGATGGAAAACATAACATAACATGGGCTTTGGGAAAGCGCATGTTCACCCGGAGGTATATTGGTGCTGAATAACAGATGTTTATTGTTACCCAACTCAATGGTACTCATTTTATCAACCTCAGATGGATCAAAGGCTGAGGGAATCCACCGGGGTTTAAACCTGTGACCATGAGGTTGAACACAGGCCCCTGCAATGGACACATTAGTGCACTGACCCACCAGACCCAGCTTAGATGGAAGTGCAATTGTACAACTGCACCAAAACTTGAAGCTCACTCTGCTATTTATTATGCAAACCCCAAAACACCACACCCACAAACAACAAGACCATGCAAAAACCAAAACACCACACCTACAAACAACACCACAACACCCTTCCTACCACACACAACAGTAGCCGAGAGCTCAGGTGTTCTATCCATCACTCATTTTCGTTCCTCTACATGATTCAGTGCTGCAACATATATGACAGGATAAGAGCGCCACTCTTGGAATCACCACAACACCAAAGCACTTCCCACAAAGGCCACACTGCAATCCACCATCCATGGAACCAAGCATAACCGTCCTATCGGTTTGGTAATGCAAAGAAAGAGAAGTTCCCAATGGAGTCACTTCAATCTATTGAAATAAATGTGTCCAATATTTGTACAATACAGGTCTCATAACAAACCTCGATATATTTTCAAGTTTTGGGAACTGAGAAACAGATGTAGTCACCCATGCTCTACCATAAGTGTATATTGTGGTTATTTTAAACTCATAACTAATGTTTTTCACAATTCACATTATCACTGCACTAATTTCACTATATCTCAGTATGTCTTGTTAACTTGTGAATACTGTTACGTTTGACCAAAAACTTTCATTAAACCTGAATAAATTCTGGCTCTGACACAACAAAACAAGCTCTTTTTTTACATGTATTACACTTTTAACTGGCGTCTACACTGTAACAGAATTTTTAGGAAAAGGTGCAGTAGTCAAGTCAAGTCAAAGGCAAGTTGCAGTAACTTTAAAGAGAATGTAGTCTGTCTTTGTATATTTACCTGGTCCCTGCTGAAATATTAGGTCGTCTTGTATTTGTAATGAACCATCTGCTAATGGGTTCAGTGCCTTCTCAGAGTTACAGGAACACTACAGAAAAGCAGCTGCAATGCCGTGCCGTGCCAAACTTATATTTGTGTACTAAAAATGTAGGGGACCTATGCAAACATTATTTGTATTGCCATAATTTACTGAAAGCCAAAGCATGAATTGGACTTCTAGCATGTTTCACATTGGTACATCTACTGGTTCTTACTCTATACTCTATAAGAAGAGAAAAATTCTACTCAGTCCTCCTAGTTGAGAGAGTTTAAAATGATCTGAGGGATGCTTAAAGTAGAACGGAAAATGGATAATTTCCATACTAGAACACGGGATGCCTTTAAAAAAAGAATATGAATACTTTTCTAAACATTTTTTACGAGCAGACAGTGGTCCCAGAGACCACCGCCTGCTTGTAAATGTTTTTATCGACATTCACAGAGGCGAAGGAGTTACTGGGCCCTTCCTGTTTGCAAATGGTTGCCTTCAATTTTGATTTGGTGGTAAAATATTGTTTCGCGACTGGATTTTGGTCAAAAAACATTAATACATAAGCTAAATAATTGGTTTATAGAAGGGACGCCTTTTACACGCCCCTTCCAAATTCCAATTGTGTATTTATTGTAAACCACAAATTGTAATTCGGTAATGTTACAGAATCACAATTTGGGTTTTTTACATTTGAAAAAGCCATTTTGCGTTTG
Source organism: Triturus cristatus (assembly GCF_964204655.1). Lineage (NCBI taxonomy): Eukaryota > Metazoa > Chordata > Amphibia > Caudata > Salamandridae > Triturus > Triturus cristatus. Next base: position 305,794,189 of record NC_140585.1, on the reverse strand, counting down.
CCAAGGCTCAAATTCGACCTTTGCAATAGTAAAAGTGCTTAGTACATCAGGCCACTAGTGAGGAAATCTCTCAGCTTTCTTGGAAATCAGCTTAGTTCCAATATCGGTCAAAATCAATCTGATATTGCCCTGCCTTTAAAATACCAAACTCAAAAAACTCACCACTGTTACTTTGCTAATGTCTATAAACTATAACAACCACTGGCCAATTGGAATACAGTCCAAAACGGGGCTCACCCTCCCACTGAACTTGTCCACAAATAATCATTCATCCCACGGATCTGCAGGTAAAGTTCTGCATACCTTTGGAAGTGCCCTTACTGTACGTACTGCCTCACTATTGATCTAATCAACACAAACTCTCACCATTCTCTCCTCCATCAAATCTATACCAGGAAACCATCAATTATTTTTTTTAATTCTCCCTAGTCCTACACATTCCAAGAAGTCCCACGTGAGCTAGATCCAACAACTATTTACTAATACAACATTGAGGAACTAACCTTGCCTCTTCACATAATTATCTATCTTGCATAGACAACTAATTTGTCACCACCAATATGCTTTCCTATTTGTACCTTCATTGTTACGTCGCTCTCACATTTTTGTCATAATTGTCCCACGGAAAGTTCTTAAGCTACTTGGCAGCCAATGTACCTCAAGAGCCTTTTAGTTATTGAATAGTTATTTAGTTATTAAATAATTCCTCTCTGTTCCTCTTAAGACATGAGAAGTAAATGCTATACTTTTGCATCTTTTAACTTTTTACATCAAAACAGTGCCTAGTCATTTGACTGGCGTTTATGGTGATACTACAAGCATCCCCTGGACCAAAAGTACTGAAAGTTGGTGTCAAGTTTCCACTAACTTGGAAATTCCCATTCAACAGGATCAGTGTTAAGCAAATCCACTAACAGCAATGCAAGAGATACTGTGCCGGTTAGCAGTAGATCTAGGTAAAGGGGAGTGGAACAAGAGAGAGAACCTGTGATAGCTTCACTCTATTCTGTTCTATTCTTAAGGATTTATAAAGCGCATAGCTACGGCCTTCTCAGAGCTGTTGGACTGATTGGAGTGAGTGATTTAGAAAGCTTAAAAAATGTAAGATTTAAGAAGAAATACGTTTTGAGTTTTTTCCTAAAATTGTCAAAATTGTTTTCTTTTTTAATGCTAGTTGGCAAGGAGTTCCAGAGCTTGGGGCAAGATAACTGAATGATCTGCCCCCACTCCTAGCTCACTTAATTCTGGAAACAGAGAGCAATTCGGGATGATTTGATCTCAGATCCCTGTTAGCCTGATAGGGAGTGGCAAGTTGCTGTAAAAGGGAGGCAGGCTTCACTCTGCCTGTTCTTACTACTGAGATCATCTTGTACTGCAGTAGTGTTGGTATATAAAACAAGAATTTACTCTTAGTATTTCATCATTGAAATTCCAATGCACTATTCCTAATGATATATGATATACCTTGTGACAATCACTTTATTTCTGACTCTATTGATCGTTAAACGTCTGGAATATCCTAAAATTCAAATACAAATTAAACCTCTAAAATAGATGCCAGGAAAACCGTGAACAATACTCACTTTTATATATTAATAACTATTTTCAGTGATTTGTAAATCAAATCTGTGCTCTGAATGGATCTAAATGTAGCAAGTTGATCAGCTCTAACAAAATGTATACATATTAGTATTATCACTTGTCTTCTCGTGATGCAGTTTCTCATCACTGTAAAGGCCTCAAAACCAGGAGTTAGTCAAAAGAAAATATAAACAAAGTCTGTACAAGTTGATGATTCTTCTAATAAAGTAGGAAGTGCAATTAGAGTTCACAATTCTGAAAGAGCTGCCTGTGGGGCAATAAGTCTTAATTCGTGATCTGAAATAATACCCAGAATACCTCTGTGTATACAACAAGTCTTTGATAACTCCAGACATAGACTTTTGAATATCAGACTCTGGCAACAATGGTCCAGATGCAGCAACAAAGGGGCTCATTCAGACTTTGCTGGGTGGACAGTACTTCGTCGGGGACATTGCCCGCACCAAATCTAAAGGCTCCTGCCAGCCTTGCGTACAGCTCAACATTGTCAGGAACCACCGTAAACGTTTGACAGATGACTCCATCAGATATGATGCCTGACCACCAAACGTTTCCAAAGTTTTTCATTTTTCAAAAACAAACTCCCAAAGCGGGAGCTTTTTTTCGGAAAATGAATGACCCCACACTATGGTAGTTTTTTCCCATGATGTGGCTTCATTTTTTTACTGTCCCTCGTTGCTAGGTATTAGCTGGTGGTAATAGACAGGAAACAAAAAGCATCTGATTGCTCACTCTAGATCGGGCGGGTGGTCGGATGGCTAACCTCCGGCGGCTCACACTCCGTCAGACTGTCTGAGGAGTATGTTGGTAACGGAGCCGAAGTAGGCTGTACCATTGACATACTTAAGGCCCACCCACCTCTAAATCGGGGGTGGAGCTTGAGTTTTATATTGGGGTTACTCTGTCCGGCAACTTTAAATCAGACCCTAAGTATCCAGATTGCCTGTAAAATAACACGCTGAAACTCAAGAAACATACACAATCCGAAGGAGTTTTTGCTGAGGCCCCTTGGACTGAAACATACACTTTGTGGCATACATATCTTCCCCAGACTTAAATTTGGAATCATATCAGTCTTCAGATTGATGGTTTACCATCATACCCACAAGTAAGTTCTGACACAAAGTTTCTCTAAGAATGCACTCAGAATCTTCATTGGACACCAGTGTCAATTAAGCCGTACTGGAAATCATCATATCGACATTTGTACCACTCATATTTACACAATCAACTTGATGATGTTTAGTAGAATTACTCTAAACTAGTGAATCAATGTCATCAAACTTATTTTTAGGCTTATTAACCTTCATATCCACCGTACTGCTCATGCATCATTTCCGGTTTTCAAAATACAACTTTTACTTATTGCTTTTCTGGCAGGACAATATTTGTTTGCCTTGTGTCCTACGTTTCCACATCTGAAGCATGCTCGAATAAACTTAGAAACATCTTTCTCTCTGATCATTGCTTTGCTGTTCGGATCTATTCCTTGAAAATAGATCTTACTAATGTTTCCCTTTTTAAACTCTTCAACACACACTATACAATGTTCCACTCATTCAGCAAAGTAGTTCTTAATTGCACAGAAATGATTTACAAAACACTAATGTATAAACAGCCAGAACAAGAACAAGCCCAGATAAGATTTTCCCCACAGTCTAGTTACAACAGTGACACTTTGAAACGCGCTGTGAAAGTAAAGTCTTGCTCTTGGATGACAGCAAAAAGGTATCCAGCCGTTGTATATACTCGTATATGGAAATCCTTGCAAAGCGTACCAACACAACAGCACAGTAAGTGTTAAGAAAATGTATGCCTCTCCAACACAACAGTAGAGTGAACAATGAGAAATGCGCCACCCGCTCGCTCCGTTTTCAATGGGCTACAGAGAGCAGGCGCTAGGAAGAGCTGAGGGAACCATGCATATGATAGCAACATTGGCTGTTTTACACCAGAACGTAGGGTAAGGATGCACACATGCAGGTGTTCAGGGAAGTACAGAAAACAAAGTGCCTGATCTAGACGTCTCCTTGCTTGGCTGAAGAAGATTCAACGTCCTTGACCAGGCTGTTCAACTAAACCAAAAAACCAAAAAAAAAACATATTCTAGAAATCTGCACTGCCCAAAGAGGAGGTCCAGAGAAACACTACACATTGCCCACACATCTCTAAGTGCAGTGTTTTGTCATTTCCAATACTCTCCAGTGAGAAAGCATCCAGGTGAGGCGAAGGTGACAACAGGCTTTTGGAGAAGTAATTTCAATTGGGAGAAGACTCATAGGGCCAGTGTTGCTACGAAGTGGGAGTTATTCATGTAAGTGCCTCATCCACTGAAGGATTTAGAGCCAATTACCCAAGATCGAGTCCTGCTATCTTCTTAATCCATATGGAGGGGAGAGCGTGAGCACACGCCCATCTGATAGTCATGCCCTGGTCTTCCTTCAGCTGGGTTCTGCATTTACCCCAGGGGATCAAATGTTCTTCGGAAGGTACGAGCCTTCGGTGATTTTTGAGGCCTAGCATGATTTTTGTCATTTATTTAAATCGGAAATGCATTTCAAATAGTTAGTCAGACTCACAAAATACTGACCCTGAGAGGATGTTTTTTCAAATGTAGTAATGACCGTGAAGTTGAAGTATGCTTGTTATGAATGCCCGTGCCCCATTACCTCCTCATCCTTAAAGAGGAAGTCCACCCACAGCACATGCTGTTTTTTAGTTTCTGTGAAACTTTCCATTTCAAGTGCAGCAGGGTGAGTGGGCGAACGTCTGGCTCCAGCAGTCCCAGGGCTCCGTTGGTCTTGCTATAGCAGACTTTGCTGCTTTATTTTTATATGTATTTTTTGGGTTCGTTTTGTATGTATTCCTAAAAATCTGTTTTTCTTTTTAGTTTCTGTTACTTATAATGATATTGTTTCATGCTTAGACCGTTGTTTCGGTCGGAGCGCATTCTCTCGTAGGCCCACCGTGAAGTCCTGCACTAGCAGACTCAGAGAGGGGAACAGGGGAAGGTTGCGACACGTCTTCCTTTTATTTCCTGCCGTGATGTCCCGCTCTAAGCGGACTCGGCAGGGGATCGGAGGAAGATTGCAGCGTGACTGGAGTGCTCGCACATTCCCCGCCGTGAGGTCTTGCTTTAGCAGACTCTGCAAGGCAGTGGGAGAGATGGCGAGAACTTGCGTACCGCATTCTCTGTTTTTTCCGCCGCGACACGCATTGCTCTTGCACTGCCATTTTGTTACCAACTGGCCGTTCTAGGCGGCCTTGGCTGGGAGTCCTGCTGTCGCAGACTCAGGGCATGCGTTGTGGCAGACTCGGGCACTTTCTTCATGTTTGGGCAATCTGACCTACGTGCAGGCCCATTACAAGAATGTGGTCCTGCTGAGCAGTTCGGGGGCACTTGCGTCTATTTTGGCCCCACTATGTCCAGTGCAGGGTATTCAGTGCCAGATGCTCTGCTTGAACTAGTCTGATTTCTGGATGGGAGTGTGTTGATTGTCTGGAGGTACTCTGCATGTGTGAGCCCTTTTCGGCTACTTACGTGTCAGTATGCATGCTCTATTGTTTGGCCGCCTCTCCAAGGGGCACGGAGACCTCTCTGTTGCAGGAGCTATATCACAGTGGCTAAGTCTTGTGTCTCTGGTGACACGGCCCTCCCTGAACATGGGTTTGAATCCTGGATATGCTCTCTGAGTATCTTGCGGTAGCATTTTGTTAGTTGCCTTATGGACTGATGGGGCCGCTCCTGTACAGACCCTTCATATGGTGTGTGTGTGTGCGAAGTCCTGTTTTTACAGTGGTCCTCCGACACATTGGGCTGTGCATGGCTTTTCCTGCTGTGGTTTTGTAGGAGGTGTATTTGGGTTCTTTTCCATTACAGGTGTCATGTGCCTTTGCCCCTGCCGCTCCATTCCTCTGTACAAACGGCGTTGATGGCCGTGGTGTTTGTTTATGTGGACGCCGCTCCCACGGTTCCTGTTGTTGTGGTGGTTTTCCATTCATTTGTCGATTAGTACAGCGACCTATTCTTCTTCTCTTCTGTCGCTGCTCTCATGCTCCGGTCCCTGCTGGTACGGTTAGATCAGGTTGTGGGCTTCTCTTCTACCCTGGCTTTGGTGTAGGGCGGTTGTCTGGCATTTCTGGGACTCCCTAGGTGCAGCTGCATCTTCTGCAGGGTCGTTCATGGCGATCTATCTTGCACCTGTGTTGGGTTTTGTCATGGTGGTCTGCTGCTGCCCAGGCGCGTAATTGGTGCCCTTTCCTTTCTATGGGATTGGGTTGTTTGGGTCCCACTTGGTGGTCGTATTTGTGTGGGCAGCTGTGGTTCGCATTCTGGTGGCCCCTGTGAAGGTTATGGGGCAGCCGTTTTTTGCCTCTGAGGGCTTTTGGTGGTTCCAGCCGGGAAGGCCCATTCGACCTTTTCATGGTAGGATGTGATACAGGGGTGCCGCTGCCACCAACATCTCGGGGATTTGGCATGCAGCTGCTGCCTCTCGGTACACCCCGAACCCCTGGCTTAGTGTCAGTGGTAGTCACCCAGGAGGGTGGTCGGAATTCTCTTGTTTCCATTGCTTTGAGCCGACACTGTGGCAGTGCAGTGGGTGATTCATGTAGTGGGGGTCCTGATTGGTTTGTGGCTCCGCACTATTCTTTGTCAGGGCTCTCCTTGTCCAGTGTAGGGCGAATTGCTACGTGCCTTAATGGATGGACTCCCATTGCTCCAGGTCGACGGGGCGTTCATTTCTGTCCATTGTAGGAGAGTAGGATCTGCTTCACATGGGTACCCCCACATTTTGCTGGTGTTTCACTGTTTTTCGACTTTAGTCTGGCTGTGGCCCTGCTAATCAGGACCACAGCCTAGCTGCTTCCTCTCTAAAATGGTTTCCATGTACATTAGGTACATCTCTAATTGGATTCTGAAGTGCCTTATAAGCCCCTAGTATATGGTATACTATGTACCTAGGGCATAGGTACCTCAGAGGCCTACCAGGGGCTGCAGCATGTATTATGCCACCCCTGGGAAGCACTCCAAAATGACACCACAGGTCTGCTACTGCAGCCTGGGTAAGGGTGTGCTTGCACCTCTTACTGTGGTATAGGCTACCTAGATCACTACCTTATACAGACACATATAAACTTATAAGCCACTCCTATGGCAGGCCTTGACAATCCTGAAGGCAGAGTGCTTGGTTTTATGTGAGAGGGTGCCCAAGCATGAGCTGAGCCCCTCTGCAGCATTCGGAAATACTTCCTCATACCTGTTCTGTGATACAGCCATACCATATACTCTTAAGTGCATTATAACCTCGCGGTAAATGCCAACTTTGGAATGTCTGCATCAAAACATGTCGTGTTTGGTGTCAAACGCTTTGGAATACTACCCCCCGCCAGTTCTGGCGGCGGGGGTAGCATTCCACCCTTCTAGAGGGAGAGACATGTTCACACTGGCTTAACCCGGTTAAATCCTTTCAAAGCCCTGGCATCACAAAATGGATGCCACTACCACAGACACGGGTCTGGCCTCCTGCTGCTGGGGGAAACTCCGGCAGGGTAGGCCTGGACAATAGGGTTCCTGTCGCAGGGAGGTGTAACCACCTACCCAGACAGACTGATGTGTATTGGGGCAGGGTGGGTGCATTTAGTGAATGCTTTTGAGACACTGCCTGGGGCACACAAGGTGTCCCTGTGCATAGCCCGGTTCAAACTGGTTGCAGGGGCACTCAGCCCCTGCTCTGGCGTGAAACTGGACAATGGGGAAGGGGTGTAACCACCCCCACCCCAGGCCCACCCGTAGGTGGAGCCTTAGAGGTAGTTCATCCCCTAAACTTAGTATAAGTATAGGACTTTAGATTACCCTGGACGAACCTCTGAAACATATATCCTGGACCTTCAGAATAAAGGTGTAGTAGGGTTGACCCTGGTTTCTGAGATGGACTCTGGCCTTGTCAGAGTACCAACTCAGGCTTTGCTTGTCAGTGATGGGGGCATGGATATGTCCCCCTTTGTGAGCCCCAGTAACCTGGGCAAATACAGACAGCAGCCTTTATTTAATGGAGTAGAAGCTTGAGCATTCAGGGACACAGGAGCAAGTGTCACTATGGTGACAAAAGATCTTGTGGATCCTGGGCAGATTATACTTGGTGAAATGTACCAAGTGACCAATGCTAGCAATGTCAGAACAGACCATTCTCTGGCAGTTGTTAACTTCGCCTGGGCTAAAGTGGAACTCAGGACTCATGCAGAAATGTTTGGGATCCCTGCACATGTCTTTGCTGTGACTAGGCCACAGGCTAAAATGTCAAAAGCTGGACGACGTGCTATTCTTTCTTACGCAACTGGATAGAACTGCCCGCGGCTGCTGCGCATAATGCAGGTATTTGGGGAGACTACGGGCTTGTATATGAACGAGCGTAAGTCTACCCTCTGGGTCCTGGGTACTGGGGCAGATCCGGGTGCTTGGGCCTCCGCGGTGCAGGTGGCAAGTGGGGGGCTGAAATATTTGGGGGTGTTCCTGTCAGATGCTCGGTCGACCTCTTGGGAACAAAACCTGGTGCCGGTGTGGAACAGGGTACGGGATGATATTTGGACTTGGTCTCACATGCCTCTATCCATACATGGTCGTTCGGCCATCTTCAAGATGGTTGCCCTTCCTCGACTGCTTTATCAGCTACAAAATCATCCATATCCTATTCCCTCGGGTTGGTTTTGCCAAGTCAATGCCATACTGGGCCAGTTTCTCTGGGACGGAGGGGTGGTGAGGGTGGCTCTTCGTATATGTTTTAAATCCTCGTATTGCGGGGGATTCGCCACCTCCGACATTCTCTCATACTATATGGCCTCCACCTGCTGGTCCTGAATGAATGGTGGTACGGCGACAGGGCGGATCCAGCGTATAGCCTTGAGCGCCGCTTAATGGGAGATCACTCTCTGCATACACTCCTCTACTCTGCGCCTTTGCGGCGCTCTTTACCGAGCGTGACGCAAGTGGTCTTTCAGATCTGGCGACAGGCACTGCGGAGGATGGGTTGGTGGAATCGCCTCACTGGGGAGACGCCCTTGTGGAGAAATGGTGGCCTGCCACAATTGGCGACCTTGTTGGGCTTCCAGGACTGGGATGCTATAGGAATCTCAACGTTGGGGGATGTCATGAGGGGGCCTTTTTTGAAATCCTTCCAGGAGCTACAGGCGGACTTTCACATGCCGCGCACCCAATTCTTTAAATACTTTCAGTTCCGACATGCCCTCTCTCCTAGGCTGGTGGGTCTGGTGGAGTTGGATGATTTTAGCCCGCTTGAGGCGAAGGTGTTCATGGGGGACTTGCAAGACCATAAAATTTCGCGAATATACCAATCCTTGGTGACCCACTGCTCCTCGTCTCTGCAGCGTCTCCGTGCGGCATGGGAGGAAGATGTATGTCAGCTAGAGGAGGAGGACTGGACGGAGGCCCTGGCCTCTCCGGGTGGGGCGGCTATCGCCGTGACCCTTCGACTCATCCAGTTTAAATACCTCCACAGAGTGTATTTTACCAGAGCCCGATTGTATAAGGCAGGCCTAGTGGCTTCTCCACACTGCCTCCGCTGTCTGCGTGACGAAGGGTCGCTGCTACACACGGTGTGGGACTGCCCTGCCTTAACTAGGTTTTGGCGGGGGGTATTGTCATGTCTTTCGGAGGTTCTGGGTTGGGATCTTCCACGGTCCCCTAAATTGGTGCTCCTACATGTGCTGGATGATATAGGGGGCAATGTCTATAAGCGCCATCTGATGCTTCTGGGTTTTACTCTTGCTAAGAGGGATGTAGCGAGGGCATGGAAGGCGACGGCTGCACCCTCAATATCTGTTTGGTAGGCCGGACTGGATTTCTGTATGGCCCTAGAGGCCCCCATTTATGTGGCGCGGGGGTGCCCACGTAAACATTATAAAATCTGGAAGCGATGGGCAGACTACAGGGGGTTGGAACTGGCACCCACTTCGGTGGAATAATTGCGTGGGTAGCGGACTATCTCCTCCCTATTGGTGGGGAACATGTAACACTTGATTGCCGGGCGCCGCAGGGCCTTAGAGACATGGTGTATGGTGAAGACAGAATTGTAGCTGTGTACGGATTTGCAGCCTTGACTAACTGGGCGGTGCGATTGGTGGAGGGGTGGGGGTGGGGATGGTTTTATGTTCCTTTAAGTGGGGGGACTGCCTTTGTTCTGCATGTCTCTTCTGTATTTTGTATTAGTTATTTCATGAGAAAAATGTCAAAGAAGGTATGCGTAATTTTGCTGTTGCGGAAGTCTCTGGGTCATAGAGCTTCGCTAAATGTGTATTTGACGAATAAAATACGTTTACAAAAAAAAAAAAAATGTCAAAAGCTGGACAGGACCTGGATTCTGTAATAATGGACCAGGTGCCTCACAAGAGGAGGAGCAGTAGGGTTAAGGCAGAGCGTTCCCACCTGTTTCAGGAAACTGATCAGTCTCCTCAGGGAGATGATCTTGAGCCTGAAGAAGTAACTGTCCCAGAGGAGCTTGAACCTGATCAGGTTGAGTTCTTGGGGACAGGGGGCCCTTCCAGGTCTGATCTGAACCAGGAGCAGAAAACCTGCCCCTCTCTTGAAACCCTCAGACAGCAAGCTGCTGATGAGGCTGCTGGGAATGCTAGTGGCAACCATAAAGTTTATTGGGATGATGGACTCCTATACTCAGAGAGTAGAGACCCCAAGCCTGGTGCATCCAGGAGGTTGGTTATACTTCTGAAGTTTAGGGGTTTTCCATTGACACTAGCCCATGATATTCCCCTAGCAGGACACTTAGGCCCGAACAAGACTTGGGACAGAATTGTTCCTCACTTTCACTGGCCACACATGTCTGAAGACACAAAGGAGTTTTGTCGCTCCTGTGTAACCTGCCAAGCCAGTTGCAAAGCAGGTGGCACTACAAAGGCCCCCCTGATACCACTACCTGTGGTGGGGGTTCCCTTCGAGAGGGTTGGGATTGACATAGTTGGTCCCATGGATCCTCAAACTGCATCTGGGCACAGGTTTATACTGGTGGTAGTGGATCATGCCACCAGGTATCCAGAGGCAATTCCCCTAAGGACCACTACGGCACCTGTAGTGGCAAGAGCTCTCTTGAGTGTGTTCTCAAGAGTAGGCTTTCCTGAGGAGGTAGTATCTGACAGAGCTGCAAACTTTATGTCAAGTTACTTAACTGCTATGTGGAAGGAGTGTGGAGTGAATTACAAATTGCAATGGTTTAGGTGAAAGATTCAACAAAACCTTAAAGGGCACGTTTAAAGGACTCCCAGAGAAGCTTAGGCAAAAATGGGACCTTCTCTTGCCCTGCCTTTTATTTGCATACGGGGAGGTGCCTCAGAAGGGGGTTGGCTACAGCCCTTTTGAACTTATGTTTGGTCACCCTGTCAGGGGTCCATTGTGTTTGGTGAAGGAAGGATGGGAGTTACCTCTCAAGCCTCCAAAGCAAGACATAGTGGACTATGTACTTGGTCTCCGCTCCAGGATGGCTGAGTACATGAAAAAGGCAAACAAAAACCTTGAGGCTAGCCAGGAACGGCAAAAAGCCTGGCATGACCAACAGGCTGTACTGAATCTTTATCAGCCTGGACAGAAAGTGTGGGTGTTGGAGCCTGTGGCCCCAACAGCTCTCCAGGACAAGTGGAGTGGACCCCACACTATTGCTGAACAGAAAGGGGAGGTTACCTACTTGGTAGACCTTGGAACCCCTAGGAGTCCCCTTAGGGTTCTCCATGTCAACAGGCTGAAGCCATATGTAGACAGGGCTGACATGGGCTTGCTCATGGCAACTGATGAGGGACAGGAGGAAGAGAGTGACCCACTCCCTGACCTCCTCTCACAGAACCCTTATGATGGGTCAGTTGATGGTGTAGCCTTGGCAGGCAGCCTCACTGCCCAGCAGCAAACTGATTGCAGATATGTTCTCAATCAGTACAGACATGTGTTTTCACTGACTCCAAGTCAGACTACCTGGTGCACTCATGAAGTGGACACTGGGGACGATCTGCCTATTACAAATAAGTTGTATAGGCAACCTGACCATGTCAGGGACTGTATCAGGACAGAAGTCCAGAAAATGTTGGATCTGGGTGTGATTGAGCCCTCAGATAGCCCTTGGGCTAGTCCAGTGGTCCTTGTGCCAAAACCTCACACCAGTGGTGGAAAGAGAGAGATGAGGTTTTGTGTGGACTACAGAGGTCTCAATGCAGTCACTAGGACTGATGCCCATCCAATACCAAGCGTTACAACAAACAAATGATGGACGGAATGCTGACAATGCAGACATTCTCCCCCAGTCAAGAGATCTGGGTTAAATCCATCGTTCTTTTGCCCACTACGCCACCCCAGTTTAGACATGGCCATATGCAAATCAGTCTTGACCCTGTGCCTCATGGGAACAGTCCAGCCCGAACTGCCAAGCCATGTCTTCCCTGGACCGGAATCAAGCATCCTAGGACCGGTTTCTGGCTATCAGCCGTCATCAGCCAGGATAGCTTGACTCCAGTGGCGTAGTGAGCACGGGTCCCACGTCTGGGAATACCCATCCCACTTAGGGCGAAAAGCTTTACAACAAACAAATGATGGACGGAATGCTGACAATGCAGACATTCTCCCCCAGTCAAGAGATCTCAGTTAAATCCATCGTTCTTTTGCCCACTACGCCACCCCAGTTTAGACATGGCCATATGCTAATCAGTCTTGACCCTGTGCCTCATGGGAACAGTCCAGCCCGAACTGCCAAGCCATGTCTTCCCTGGACCGGAATCAAGCATCCTAGGACCGGTTTCTGGCTATCAGCCGTCATCAGCCAGGATAGCTTGACTCCAGTGGCGTAGTGAGCACGGGTCCCACGTCTGGGAATACCCATCCCACTTAGGGCGAAAAGCGTTACAACAAACAAATGATGGACGGAATGCTGACAATGCAGACATTCTCCCCCAGTCAAGAGATCTGGGTTAAATCCATCGTTCTTTTGCCCACTACGCCACCCCAGTTTAGACATGGCCATATGCAAATCAGTCTTGACCCTGTGCCTCATGGGAACAGTCCAGCCCGAACTGCCAAGCCATGTCTTCCCTGGACCGGAATCAAGCATCCTAGGACCGGTTTCTGGCTATCAGCCGTCATCAGCCAGGATAGCTTGACTCCAGTGGCGTAGTGAGCACGGGTCCCACGTCTGGGAATACCCATCCCACTTAGGGCGAAAAGCGTTACAACAAACAAATGATGGACGGAATGCTGACAATGCAGACATTCTCCCCCAGTCAAGAGATCTGGGTTAAATCCATCGTTCTTTTGCCCACTACGCCACCCCAGTTTAGACATGGCCATATGCAAATCAGTCTTGACCCTGTGCCTCATGGGAACAGTCCAGCCCGAACTGCCAAGCCATGTCTTCCCTGGACCGGAATCAAGCATCCTAGGACCGGTTTCTGGCTATCAGCCGTCATCAGCCAGGATAGCTTGACTCCAGTGGCGTAGTGAGCACGGGTCCCACGTCTGGGAATACCCATCCCATAGTCCATCATTTCCTTTGGTTTTTGCTTTGTTCGCCATAGGTTGGCAGGGTATGCTCAGACGTGAGTCCCTTGCTCACTTTGCCACTGGATTCAAGCAAGCCTGGCTGAAGACGGCTGAAATGCCAGAAACCGGTCCTAGGAAGCTTGTTTCCGGTCCAGGGAAGACATGGCTTGGCAGTTCGGGCTGGACTGTTCCCTTGAGGCACAGGGTCAGACTGATTTGCATATGGCCATGTCTGAACTGGGGTGGCAGAGTGGGCTAAAGAACGGTGATGGATTAAACCCAGATCAGTTGACTGGGGGTGAGTGCTTGCAATGTTCAACACTCAGTCCATCAGTTCCTTTGGTTTTTGCTTCATCCAATACCAAGGGCAGACGAACATATAGATACTTTGGCCTCAGCCAAGTACCTTAGCACATTTGACTTGACAGCTGGCTACTGGCAGATCAGACTAGCTGATGATGCAAAGCCAAAAACAGCATTTTCTACCCCTAGTGGGCACTATCAATTTGTGGTAATGCCCTTTGTTTTGAAGAATGCACCTGCCACTTTCCAAAGGTTGTTGAATATAGTTCTCACAGGTCTGGGAGGCTTTAGTGCAGCATATCTAGATGATATTGCTGTCTTTAGCTCCACCTGGGAGGATCACCTGGTCCACCTAAGGAATGTTTTAGAGACCCTGCAAAAAGCAGGCCTAACTATCAAGGCTACTAAGTGCTAGATAGGCCAGAGTCAGGTTGTAGGTGGAGGCCAGTTCAACCATTGCAGAGCAAAATCCAGACCATAATGGAATAGACTGCTCCAACTACCCAGACTCAGGTGAGAGCCTTCTTAGGCCTGACTGGGTACTATAGGAGATTTGTCAAATGGTATGGATCAATAGTGACACCCTTGAATGACTTAACTTCTAAGAAAATGCCCAAAAAGGTTCAATAGACAGCTAGCTGTCAAAAGGCATTTGATGACCTGAAGCAGGCCATGTGCACTGCTCCCATTCTGCAGAGTCCTGACTATTCCAAAAAGTTAATTGTTCAAACTGATGCATCTGAATTGGGGCTTGGGGCTGTACTGTCACAATTGAATGAAGAAGGTCAGGATCAGCCAGTAGCTTTCATAAGCAGAAGGCTGACCCCTAGAGAGAAACATTGGTCAGCTATTGAGAGGGAGGCCTTTGCTGTGGTTTGGGCTCTGAAGAAGTTGAGGCCATACTTGTTTGGTACGCACTTCCTTGTTCAGACAGACCATAAGCCCCTCTTATGGCTAAAACAGATGAAGGGTGAAAATCCCAAACTGCTTAGGAGGTCCATTTCCCTACAGGGGATGGACTTTACAGTGGAACATAGACCTGGGAGTAACCATGCCAATGCAGATAGATTGTATAGGTATTTCCACTTAGAACATGAAGACTCAACTGGTCAAGGTTAGTTTAATGTCCTGGCGTTTGGGGGGGGTGGGGGTTGTGTAGGAAAGTAGGATCTGCTTCACATGGGTACCCCCACTTTTTGCTGGTGTTTCACTGTTTTTCGACTTTAGTCTGGCTGTAGCCCTGCTAATCAGGACCACAGCCTAGCTGCTTCCTCTCTAAAATGGTTTGCATGTACATTAGGTACATCTCTAATTGGATTCTTGAGTGCTTTGTAAGCCCCTAGTATATGGTATACTATGTACCTAGGGTATGGGTACCTCAGAGGCCTACCAGGGGCTGCAGCATGTATTATGCCACCCCTGGGAAGCACTTCAAAATGACACCACAGGTCTGCTACTGCAACCTGGGTAAGGGTGTGCTTGCACCCCTTACTGTGGTATAGGCTACCTATATCACTACCATATACAGACACATATAAACCTATAAGCCACTCCTATGGCAGGCCTTGACAACCCTGAAGGCAGAGTGCTTGGTTTTATGTGAGAGGGTGCCCAAGCATGAGCTGAGCCCCTCTGCAGCATTCGGAAATACTTCCTTATGCCTGTTCTGTGATACAGCCATACCATATACTCTTAAGTGCATTATAACCTCGCGGTAAATGCCAACTTTAGAATGGCTGAATCAAAACATGTCGTGTTTGGTGTCAAACGCTTTGGAATACTACCCCCCCCCCCCCCGCCAGTTCTGGCGGCGGGGATAGCATTCCACCCTTCTAGGGGGAGAGACATGTTCACACTGGCTTAACCCAGTTAAATCCTTTCAAAGCCCTGGCATCATAAAATGGTTGCCACTGCCACAGACACGGGTCTGGCCTCCTGCTGCTGGGGGAAACTCCGGCAGGGGAGGCCTGGACAATAGGGTTCCTGTCGCAGGGAGGTGTAACCACCTCCCCAGACAGGCTGATGTGTATTGGGGCAGGGTGGGTGCATTCAGTGAATGCTTTTGAGAGACTGCCTGGGGCCAACAAGGTGTCCCTGTGCATAGCCCGGTTCAAACTGGTTGCAGGGGCACTCAGCCCCTGCTCTGGCGCGAAACTGGACAACAGGGAAGGGGTGTAACCACCCCCATCCCAGGCCCACCCATAGTTGGAGCCTTAGAGGTAGTCCATCCCCTAAACTTAGTATAAGTATAGGAACCCAGTCCCTAGGACTTTAGATTACCCTGGACAAACCTCTGAAACATATATCCTGGATCTTCGACTTTCTATCACGACTAGAAGACGGAAGAAATCTCCCTTGGGGTCAAGGAGTGACTCCCCTGCTTGGCAGGCACCAAAGAAGCAACTGACCGGTCTGCATTACTGAAGCTCCTGCTGGACGCCGAAGTCTCTGCATCACCAGAGGTGGATTTCCAGACTTCCCCGAGGCTACCCTGAGTCCACAGCAAAGCTGAGGCCTGTGGCTATCGTGGGTAACGCGGTCCGTGACCCCTGGACACCGTGAACTTTTGCAGCAACAACACCTTCCTGGTCATCCTCGAAGTTGTGCTTTGGGCTCCGAGTAGCCCCAGCCTTGAGCACCTCCTGCACCGAAGATTGTTGGCCTCCACTCCACGAGTGACCCGTGGGCCAGCTCCAAGTGCGACTGCTCGAGGCTCCTTCGCGATCACTAGCCCGTTGGCTAGCAGGTCCCCACGAAGGCAACTCCACTTCTACTTGTGCTTTTCTGGTTGCTCCAGACTTGTGCTTACTTACCCTTGCTGGGTGAGTCCATCAGACCTTGCGGGTCTGCACCGCAGTCCTTTCTCTGATTTCCTTAGACTTGCCATTGCCAAGGCTTGTTGGGTCCTTT
Organism: Triturus cristatus; assembly: GCF_964204655.1. Classification (NCBI taxonomy): domain Eukaryota; kingdom Metazoa; phylum Chordata; class Amphibia; order Caudata; family Salamandridae; genus Triturus; species Triturus cristatus. The sequence continues at coordinate 305,777,832 of NC_140585.1, read as the reverse complement.
CTGGTCGCCGACACCGCAGCACTCGACAGACTTCGTGGGACAGCTCGAATCCGGCTCATGGACTTCGTCGACGCCTCCTGGACCTCGTGGCTGAAGAGTCAAGACACTCGACAACTCACCTGAAGCACCCAACATCTGTGGGCATTGGTCCATCCTGCCCTAGGTCACTGGCAAGTGACCCAGACTCTGTCCCCTCTGCTCTCAGGTTCCTTACATCCTAGATCCAGGCTTGGATCTCTCCGGACACTTCTCCTATTCTCGGCAGCAGCAGTTCTTTGCAGGCTTCCATTGGAATCGACGACGCGACCCGACACCAAAAGACACCTATGCTGTGAGGTAACTCAAGTACTCAGGTACTCTCGAGGGTGCTAGCCCTAGAACTGTCTAAGTCCAAAAGGGTTTGGTCCTACTTCGATTTGAAGTGTCCCTATTCTCTAAGATTCCAACCACGACATTCCCCATAGAAAGTAATAGGAACCCGCGGTTGTGTTTCCACACTGCATACGGCTCCCGTGGGTCCCCGACGTCCCTACCTTGGGTGGTTCCTTGGGGTCCCAGCGATTCTAGAGGTGATAGGCACCTTGCCTATCTCAGTCGTGGTTCTTATACCACTATTTTAGTATATGGTTTGGTACGCCCCTAGGGCCCAAACGTGTATTAGTGCTTTTACTGATGCTTAAACCCTTGTAACTGAAGTACTCCGAACTCCAGTCTCATAAAGAGACTAGAGGGGTGTGATTTATCTTAAATACATATATTTTGAATATATACCTGGTGTGGTTGTCTTTTCATTTGATCATTCAAGAGATTATAGACTGGTAAAACAAGCTGCTTTACATTCCTTCAAGACTTAGCCTGAAGGCTGCTTTCCATAGCTACCACTAGGATAGCTTTCACATAAGGTTGTCTTTAACCTATCACCATAAGGGGTTGTTTGGACTGATACAAGGTGCCCACTAGAACTAGCGGACAGCATACATCAGGCCACCTTCTCACATCCATCCTTCTCAAGGAGGGGGGAGGTATGTTCTCTTCTCTTTGTGGTGGTTTGACATTCTAGTGTTCTGTGTCCTGTGGTGGATTTGCAATGGTTATCCCCTTTATCCCTCATGTGTAGTTCTAACCACTGTCTCTTCTAACCGTGGGTTGCAGATTATGTTCTTCCTTATCTGGATGCCCTGCTGGTCTTTGCTACTTTTTTGATGGCGGTATGCCAAGTCTGGTTGGTCTGCTCTGTGTTATGGTTTCATGGCATCTAGGTGACCCTCAAGTGATCTTATCTGGTCCCAATGCAGGTTCTGCCTTCCTTTGAGGTGATTTTCAATTTATGGGTCAGGTTGGTTTTCTTTCTGGAGGCCTGAGTGATATCCCTTGTGACAGAGGTTCCGGAGTGGCTTGCATGGCTGTGTTCCCCAGTGCCTCATTGGCTATGTCTCCAGGGTATTTTGCCTGCTTCCCTTATGGTGCTTCCTTGGGGACGTCGGGTCTTTTCTCACTGGTTGCCGTGTTCTCAGGCCTTCCCGCTATGTTTTCCAGTTACAGTGTTGGTGGGGGGGTTGGTGGTTGGCCAAGGTGATTCCTTTCTCTGCCACCTTTTTCATATTGTGCCATCCAAAATTGTGTCACTAGATACCAACCTGCTGAGTGGGAAGTACTGCTAAGTCCGGTTTGTCTGCTCAGGCGATGTAGTTGTGAGTCCAGCCTGCCTGTTCTTCCTGCTCCAAGAAATTGGGAGCTGTTCAGTTGGGGCTCCTTGCATCTGCCCCTACCATGTCTTATTGTCATGATCGGGTCTGGTCGGCTTTCAGCTTGGTTTTGGGGTATGTGCCCACCAAGGTGTTGTCCCTCCTTTGTCTGCATCTGGTCCTTTGTTGCTGAGCTGTTCTGCTGCTCTTGTCTTTGTTTGCACTTTGCTTCCCCTGGAAGGTGAACTGGGTGGCAGCTTATTTATGCTGGGTGTTTCCCTCGATGTGTTCTTTTTCCTTGCTGGTGTTTTTGTTCCTGCGTTGGCTGCATGGTCTGTTTTTTTGGGGTTTGACTTGTTGGCCTAAGTGATATATACCAGGCTGCCTTACTTTTGCTTGGTTCTTCCTTTTCCTGACTTCTTGGAGGGTGGTCACGATGTCTTTTGTTTGCCCTACAGAACTTTTGTATGTGATTCCCCCAGTTCCATTGCTTCACAGTGGGTTGCAGGTGATCGCATTGGACTTGGCCTTTATGCTTCTGGTGGTTCCGGGATGGCGGAGGCTCCCGTGGTCTCCCCTCTTGTTAGTCTTGGCTGTCCGGCCCCATTGGGTGCTTTCTTGTCGTCTGTGCCCACTACTGGGTCCATGGCTGCTGGTCACCATGTTGCAGTCGTTGTGCATTTGTGCCTGTTTGTTGCGGGTTTGGCCCTGATAAGTGGATGGTGTCCTGACATGGGGCTTATTTGTTTCAGCTGTCCCACCGTCCTTTTGCCTTGCCTTCTGCCCTGCATTGGGGTGCTTTTGGTGCTTGGTGTGGTCAGATGGGTTTGGTTATTTACCATGTTGAACCCATGTTAGTGCTGGATTTTCTTTGGTCTGCTGGTTTTGGGTTGAGGTTGGCCTTTTCCTCTCTTCAGGCTCTGTGTGAGGCTCTTGGAGACATCTGGGTGTCCTTGTGTTGGTTCTCTGGTGCTCCTTGTGTCCCAGTTTTTGGTCACTTTGGCGAGCGATTTGGTCCTCTAGAGTCATTTGGACTGTAGTTCCTGGCCCTTGATGTTGGGTTTTTGGTTGCTTTCTTGTCTGCCGGGCTCGTTGATGTGTTGGGCTCTCTTCCAGTGGTCGGACCTTTTTTTTGCGTTTTGGGCTTCTGGGTTGGTCTTGCGGCTCACCTACACTTTTGTACCACGTGTTGTCTCTTATTTACACACGTGTGCAGTGGTTGTGCGCTCTGTGTTTTCTGTTCTGATTCTCTCTCTGGAGTCGAGGTTTTGTTCCATCTGTCGGGTGTTGTTGTTTTGCCTGTCCCAGACAGCCTTGGTAGTTGTTTTCTTTGTGCTTTTTGGCTCAGTGTCGTTTGGGTTGATTCTCTCGGACTCTACTCTTGGAAGGTGGGTTATGCGGTCTCTTCTGTTGGACTTCTGCTTCCCTGGTCTGCGTTGTGGCCTGATTTGGGGAAGGTCTGCTGGTTCAGTGGCTGGTTCTTGGACTGCATTCACAGTGGGTGTCCTGTGTTGCAGCCCTGTGGATGTCTCCTCCTGCCTTAGGTCCTCTTTTGGTTGGAGGTTGGTGGGGGTGCATCTATGTCGTTTGCTGCTTCTCTATTACATTCTACATTGGTGTAGTGTATCTGTGCGAGAACATATTGTACTCTTTTGAATTGGACTGTGTTCTGCAGTTTCTTCCATTGTTTTCTGTTTTCACTGCATTCTTGATGAAGCCGATTCTTGCTTTGGTATCTGCTCATTGTATAATTACTGTGGTGAGGAAGACGGACAAGGAGGTAAGGCCCCAGTTACCTGCTGGTAATCTTCATTACCCCGACTCCTAGTCTTCCACGCCACAGTATAGTTTCCCATCCCTCCCTGCCCTGTTGAGTATGGCTTCATGTTTTAGGTCTGGCTGAGCCAGCGCATGCGCTGCTCTGCGAGAAATTTAGTGTATGGGTTTTCAAAGTGCTGCCACAGGCTTTTGGTGGCCTAGCGCTTGCGTTCACGCGAGCGTGCACGCACGCAGCCGCCATCTGTCTGTGATTGCGATCACTTTCGAGGGGCCGCGCGGCCGTGTCACTTTCACGGCCGCGCGGCCAATGCTTGTCTCCTCAGACATCTGTTGGCGGGATCCCTATATCTGCATATCTCACACTTCATCCCCTCCCTCTTGATCTGCCTTTTCCCTCTCTTCTTCCCAGTACTTCCTCTCGACTTCTCCACTTCACCGTCCACACACGCACACACACACACACACACACACACACACACACACACATCCATCCTTGTCACCTGTGAACAGTGCCTTTTCTTTTTTCTGTGGGACTGTCAGGCTTTCGACAGCGGTGTCTCTCCTTCACACACCTTCCCATAGAGTCATAAGGGTAATTGACACACATGACATCTGCGGTCTGCATAAAGCCAGAAACGTTCAGTGTCTTCAGACTCAACACCTCAGAGGTCGCTCGTTGTCGAGCTTTTGCGCTCATTGTCAAGAGAAAATTTAATGTTTTTGCTTTTAAGGTTCAGTCCACTAATATGGGGTTTTAATGTCACCTTTTAATTACTGCTGGAGCTGACCACAGGCACGACCCGTCACACTTTAAGCTTTACTTAGTATTATGTAAACTTGCCTCACTTGTGATATATTGCACTGTACTAAGTGATTTGCCCGAAGTATGCCATGTACCTCTGCCTGTTATGTGATGTCTCTCTCTGCACTATGCAGTTTCTCTCACACAAATATAGTATAACTTAGCCTCCACATGCTGGATGTCCCAGTTCTGTGCACCTACATGTACTTTGTATCCTGCCTCACAACAGATGTATGTTGCTTTGCTATGTATTTGACATCTGTTGACCGACTCAGGCCCTATAACCGTGCCCTGCTATATGTGATGTTGGCCCTTGTCTCATGCACTTAGCCTCAATTGTGCTATGTAACCTTGCCCCACCCGTGACGTATCTGCCCGTAGTGCTGCATAACCTTGGCTCACCAGCACAGGGGGTGTGCTATGTAACCTTGCCACACCCGTGACGTATCTGCCCGTAGTGCCACTGCCTCATAACCTTGGCTCACCAGCACAGAGGGTGTGCTAAGTAACCATGCCTCACCCGTGATGTATCTGCCCGTAGTGCCGCATAACATTGGCTCACCAGCACAGGGGGTGTGCTATGTAACGTTGCCTCACCCGTGACGTATATGCCCATAGTGCTGCATAACCTTGGCTCACCAGCACAGGGGTGTGCTATGTAGCCGTGTCTCACCCTTGATGTATCTGCATATGCTACGTAGTCGATGCTTAAACGAGCTGTCAGGCTGTGTACTTTGACCATGTCTCACACGTGACACGTCTGCCTGTACTATCATCCCCACGCCCCACCCCCACTCCCCGTGATATATATTTCATATCAGGTGCTGTGGTGCCGCTTCACCTGTGTCAGTGCCTAATTTGTAAATAAATAAATAGCACACAAAGATGAGTGCAGGGCCCAGAGGTGTTCTTAGGGCCCTAACCTGACTCTGCCGATAGCCGGGTGGGACTCAAGAACCAAGGTTACAGAGTCTTGATCTCGCAGCCTCTTTCTTCCGCCGCCCTACATTGTTCTCCCTTTAGCTCACTCTTGCAGGTTCTCTTTCCTTCTCGCCTTCGCCCTTTGCTGTTCTCCTCATGAAAACGAGGCTCGCTTCTCAGCCATAGAGTACGTGAGTTCTGAACCTCTCTGCGCGTTTGCACCTCCTTGTGGCCTGCATGTCGTTTGAAACGCTTGTGATGATGCATTCCTGTCTCAGAGGATGGCGTCTCTTAAAATAGCCGCCCAGCGCTCCGCTGCCACTGGCTAGGCTCGTGCTCTACAAATACTGCGCACATCCTTCTCTGATGTCACTCAAACTGTGATTATAAAAGAACAAAGGTTTGTTTATTCTTCTCAAACACCCTGAGCTACTCCACACACGGGCTAAAGGGAGAAACGGATGGAGGCTGTTGTACAGGAGAGACAGCCCAATGTGTGCTATCAGGCACGACTTGCATAGTACCACATATCGGGGCATCTGTAAAATCGAAGCGCTAGATATAGGGGACAAGGGATTATAATCCCAATCCCGCGCTTTAGCAATGTGTCGTTGTTAACACCTTCACACAGGTCACTGAGCCTCTTGTGGCTACTGGATCAAGTGATCTAGTGCCTTACAAGGTCACCGCGCCAGTGACAGATGCTGGCAGCCCAATCCCAGAGCACTAAGGCGGTGGTGTGGGTTGAGGAGTGTTGTTGGGCTCCAGCTCAAAGACTGCTGCCATGGATTCTGGCGCAGTGTTTGTGGCTAGGTTATTGATGCCTTTTGAGATGAGGAGCATGAAAGTATGCGGGGGGACCTAATTGACTTATGTTGTCTGTTGAGTCTTAATACGCTGTTGTGCCACTGGTGTGATGTCGGCTGGTGGGTGGTGTGGGGCTCCGAACACATCTTTGTTAACATAAACTAGGATAACATGCTGAAGTATCGGGGAATGCTGTATGACGGGTGTTGGGTGCTGCTAATCTCATGCTATGGCACTGGTTGAGGGAAGTGTGAGGGGCTTTGTTGGAGCTCCATCATTCTGTGGTACTGGGCTAACAGTAGCTGATGGGTGTCAGGGTTGTGTAAACAACATGCTGCAGTGTTGGGGTATGCTGTTAGGTGGGTGGCGCAGGGCTCCCAACACCACGCTATGAGGTTGTGCTAACTCTGTCAGATGGGTGATGTTTGGTCCTCCTAAAACCATACTGCGGCGTGGCTTGGTGCTGTCTGTTGAGTAATGCAGCACTCCTCACACCGCGCGACAATACTGGAGTGATGCTGTTTGATTTGTGGTGGTCATTCCTACTAACACCATGCAGTGGCGTTGGCATACTCATGGGTGATGGCCCTTCCTACCACCAACATGCTGCGGCATGGCTTTATACTGTCTGATGAGTGAGGGTCAGTCCTCCAAAACACCTTGCTATGTGATTGCCTTAATTCTATCTCATAGGTGATGTTTCTTCCTCCTAACACCATGCTGTAGCATAGACTCTATGCTGTTTGGTGATGGGAGATTCTCCTAGCACCATGCAGTTGCATTTGCTGATGCTGCTTGATGGGGGGTGGGGGGTGGGGGCTCCCAAAACCATGCTGTGTGATTGCCTTAGTGCTATCCTATGGGTGATGTTCCTTCCTCCTTATACTAGGTTGCAGCATAGACTTGATGCTGTGTGGTGGTGGGTAATGGTCGATTCTGCTAGCACCATGCAGTAGCATTGGTTGATGCTGTTTGAAGGTGGTGTGGGACTCCTAAAACCATGCTGTTTGATTGCCTTAATGCTATCCCATGGGTGATGTTTCTTTCTCCTAACACCGTGCTGTAGCAAAGATTCGATGCTGTCTGGTGGGTGATGGTCGATCCTCCTAGCACTGTGCAGTGGCATTGTTTGATGCTGTTTGAAGGTGGTGTGAGACTCCTAAAACCATGCTGTGTGATTGCCTTAGTGCTATCCCATGGGTGATGATCCTTCCTCCTAACACTAGGTTGCAGCATAGACTAGATGTTGTGTGGTGGTGGGTGATGGTCGATTCTGCTAGCACCATGCAGTAGCATTGGTTGATGCTGTTTGAAGGTGGTGTGGGACTCCTAAAACCATGCTGTTTGATTGCCTTAATGCTATCCCATGGGTGATGTTTCTTTCTCCTAACACCGTGCTGTAGCAAAGATTCGATGCTGTCTGGTGGGTGATGGTCGATCCTCCTAGCACTGTGCAGTGGCATTGTTTGATGCTGTTTGAAGGTGGTGTGAGACTCCTAAAACCATGCTGTGTGATTGCCTTAGTGCTATCCCATGGGTGATGATCCTTCCTCCTAACACTAGGTTGCAGCATAGACTAGATGTTGTGTGGTGGTGGGTGATGGTCGATTCTGCTAGCACCATGCAGTAGCATTGGTTGATGCTGTTTGAAGGTGGTGTGAGACTCCTAAAACCATGCTGTGTGATTGCCTTAGTGCAATCCCACAGGTGATGTTCCTTCCTCCTAACACCATGCTGTAGCATAGACTTGAAGCTGTCTGGTGGTCGATTCTCCTAGCACCATTGGCTTGATGAAGTCCGATAGGTGGAGTGGGGCTCCTAACACCATGCTTTTGATTATGTTTTCTGGTAGATGATGGTTGGCTGGATATAAATACTCAGCAGTCTTCGTAACCTTAGACAGCAAAGGGTTGATTAAGAGTTTGGTGGACAAGAAACTCTGCCACAAACGTGGTTGAGTACCCATCCATTAAACCCTTGGCTCTCGCTTTATTATGAACCTGACAAAGCGTCATCTTTCTAATTGCAGTACCCCCAGTGGCTCGGCCATTAGAAAGCTTACTCCGACAGAGTAGGGCCCTATTTAAGCAGATGGTCTGATGTGCTTTTTCTGTCAGTCACTACCAGGAAAAGCCTGTCTGAACCAGACTGAACCAAAAAGAACACCCCCTCCTCCACACCTTGAGAGAACAAGCATTGGCATAGCCAATAGGTCTCGCCTTTGGGACCTTATAAGTATTTAGTTATGCAGCACAATATCCTCGGTGCAACAACATTAACTGTTGCATGGCTAAACAGTTATAAGGTTCCAAAGGCGAGACCTATTGGCTATGCCAATGCTTGTTTTGTTGTGGCTTTGGAGACAAGATGCGCTGTGGGTGGACTTCTTCTTTATCGGATATAGAAAAAGTAGGTCATGTTAGAGGGATGGGATGCTAACTTTTGACTTGGGTGTTTCTGTGGGAGGATAAAGCTCATTGTGTAATTACTGTGGCGAGGAAGACTAGGACTCGTAGTAATGAAGATTACCGGTAAGTAACCGGAGCATTAGGTCAGTCCGTATTTAGACTCTGAAGATGTGTCAGGCCTTTTCCCATTATTGCTAACTTCTGGAAGATCGAGCGTCTTAAACAGGATCTGTAACGGGATGGGGAACAAGAGGAAGTTCTTAGGCGGCCTGCACATTAAGCTCCTTACTCAAATATTAAGAATTTGCACCCTCCTAATTGTAGGCACAATGAATGTGTGTGGTAACTGAGAGGAAGGGCGATGTGTAGGTCAGTGCCAGGTCAGTGCCATGTTCCACCTTGATAATGTAACTCTCCTTGCTAAGGATGCGTTAATGATAATAGCAGAGCAATGGCTTCACCTATGAGTCAATATCCAGAGTTATCATGACTTGGCTGTAATGCTTCGTCCCACTCTCGGCCTCTCCTCTAGGACCTGTAAGTGTCTGACCACTAACAGCCTTTTAACGATTGTTGCATATGTGTGCTAAAAACATTACAGTCCTGCCAAAGCCAGATCTACGGCTTTGAAAAGGCTTGTTCTATAATTATGTTTGGTACTTAGTACCCTTTTCTTGAGCCACCCGAACAAGCTTGTGCTTCTCCCTCCTTAGTTCTTCACAGTGGGTTCATTGTCTTGAATGTTTTTTAGGTCTCGCTGAGTCAGCGCGCATGCGCTGCTCGGAGAGACTTTAGTAAGGGCTTTGAAAAATGCTACCGACGGCTACAGCTTGCAGTGCATGTGCACGGGCGCGCGCTTCAGCAGAGGCGCCCTATGGCGTGATTACTGCTGCGCACATGCACTGCAAGCTGTGGCCGGCTGTAGCATTTTTAGCTTGCTAATCGTGGCACCGGTGCTTTCCTTTTAAGATTAAAAGTAAAGCACCTGTGCCGCTATTATAGCAAAAGTAAAGAAATAGAAACAAACATCTATTTCTTTACTTTTGCTATAATCGCGGCACCGGCGCTTTACTTTTAACGTTAAAAGTAAAGCACCGGTGCCGCGATTAGAAAGAAAATCCAGTTCATAAATAATTTTGTACTAATTCTGAACTCTTCGTACTTTTAAATTAATTGTTGTAGTACCCGTGTGTTAAAAAGTGATTTGATAATAAATACGGCCCGAGGTTCGTTTCTCTAGCCAAAGTCAATAGGGACTCAGGCTGGCTTGTTCTGCTGAAGAGTAGTGCTCGACCGGTCCCCTGCATATTCGTTCAACTACACAAAACAGGAGAAAGATCTGCATCAGGTGAAGACATTATGAACTTCTGATCGGACCGATTTAATTACAAAAAAAGATGGTGCATTTTTGGGAAAAAGTCCATATCTCGGGTGCAACAGGGAACGTGGTGTTAAACGTCATTTATTAGGAAAGACTCGGACGCCCACTCAGTGCTGAAAGACCTGAGCACGTGCACATGACAAACAACAGATTCAGTAACAGTTAACAACCAATTGTTTTACACCTCCCTGTGGCCTCGTAAGTCACAAATAAGTTTGCTAAAATAACTTTAGCGACATGGCGGACATAGTGCTCGGAAACACAATTCATGTCATCAGGAAGTGCACATAAAATATCTCTTGCCTTACTGATACTGAGACAAGACGTAGATTTGATTCACAAATGTAATGTGTGTTTAAGAGCAGTCTGAAGCCCTATCAGCATCACAACAAACACAACAAGCATTGGCATAGCCAATAGGTCTCGCTTTTGGGACATTATAAGTATTTAGTTATGCAACTGTTGCATGGCTAAACACTTATAAGGTCCCAAAAGCGAGACCTATTGGCTATGCCAATGCTTGTGCTTTGATTTTTTCTTAGCAGAGTCAGTTTTGTATGGCATTAACTGTATAAAAATGTTCGGCTTTCACATCTGTGTGTGACTCTGTATAAACCCTCTGCATGGAGGTTTAGGATGCATTCATGTATATAGCGCGAGCATGGCGCACGCTTTCATTTAATTTAAGTTTAATGGCTTTCGCCTCTGTGTGTGACTGTATAAACCGGAGCCGCCCTCTGCCTGGTGGTCAGTACTGCTCTGTCCCCTGGTTCTAAGTGACAAGCAGCCCCCACCCTGCCTCCACTGCGGAGCCGTTACCCAGACTGGCGCTAAGTGCTAACTTCTAAGCACTTCACAGCCTGCATTGCTCTGCGGAGCCGAGCTGTTTTGGGACCGGGGCCCAGTGCCTGGCTGTTCACAGCCCGTGGTCAGGGGCTTGTGCACAGCGTTTAGCTCTGAACTGTTCCCCACCCCTGGGTGCTCAGCAGCAAAGGTGTACAGCTCTTCTCTTAAGGCTGGTAGCTGAATGTCACCCCCGTGCACTCTGAGCTCCGTAGTGCTGTGTTGGAGGGCTAGCTCCTAACAAGTACTCAGCGGCAAAATTTTACCAGCCCAGTGCTCTGAGGTGCCGAGCACACCCCCCTTTCTCCCCCTACTCACCCCTCTTCTCCCCCTTAGCCCCCCTTCTCTCCCCTACCCCTTCTTCCCCTCCCTCCTCGTCTTTGAACGTTCAGCCTGGTGTCCCGGACGTGCGGGTGTTGTATATATGTGGGACAGCGTCTGTTTGTTAGTTTGTCTGGTTTGCTGTTTGTGTGTAGGTGTCGGCGCACCCGTGTGCGCTTCTGTCTGCTTGTCTATGTGTAGTTTAATAGTTTACTTGTTTCCCCTTACATCTCTGTATAATTTTAGGGTTTTACTCCCCCCCCCGCATTGTTGTATCCCTTTCCCGCACACACTTTCTCTTCTCGGCCCAGCCCCTCCTCCCTCCACTCAATTGCTGCTAGTCACACGCCAACACAAGTATAAACAGTCGGCTTCAACACATGCCCTCCAGCCCTTTTCGGCTGCTTCAAACACTGTTTTCTAAATCTTATCTTTCGCACCATCTGGCAGCGCCTTGCCGCATAAATCTATTTGCCCTTTACTTGCTTTTTACCTTCCCACCGTGTTGGCCCTCCTTTGAAATTTTCTACTGCTGATCAAAAGATCGTATAGCAATAAACAAACGCTGTAGCAGTTTTAAGCCGCTATCCCTCAATAAACACACGCCCACACACTATTACTACCCACATTTAATCTGCTTCTTCACATTTCATTTTGCCCTTATTGATTAATTTCCACACTTACAAGCAATTGTACTCTAGTACGGCTTTATAAACTGCTTTATGAACTGTACACAATACAAACCCGGAGCCGCATATTTAGCCCACACCCCCCCCCTTTCCAAAGGCCTCTACAATGGCAGTTTCAGATGATTAATATGCTCAATAGGCATTTGCAATGCAATAGGTCTCGCATTTGCGGTACTTTGAGCTAATGGCATTCTAAATGACAATACCTTTTATTTATGTGTTTAGAAAACCTGTAAGCAATGCGTAAACACGTACTTTGCACTTATAGTCATTGCTTACGAGAAGCAAAGCTGGCAGTAACTGCTCCTCTTTTACTGACAGCCTTGCTTCTCCTAAGCAAGGACAATAAGTACAAAATGCATGTTTACACACCCCTTGCATGTTTTCAAAACACATAAATAAAAGGCATTGTCATTTACAATGCCAATAGCTCAAACTCCTGCGAATGCGAGACCTATTGCATTGCAAATGCTTGTTTAATATAGCTACTGCCTCCGATGCTGAGAGTCCATCTGAGCTGATGAATCCCCGGTAGTTATGCTGTAGTAGTAAAGGTGATTGTACAGCACGGTGGATGGGTCAAGAGAGCCATCTAGTGATCATATGTGTGAACTGTACCTAAAAGGCGCTCTGGCAATAGAATAAAAAGACGTCAAAAAATATTGTGCGTCGAGCTGGAAGAGTGGTTTCGTGCAGAACACTTTGTTTGAAGCTTGCATAATTAAAAATAAATACATCTGAAGCGAATTTGGTCAATTTCCATAAAAAGGCAATCGAATTCAATTCACATTAACCATTAGTCACTGATAATAATTTAGATGTTTTGCTAGATTATGAACACGGTTTTCTATAACATTTTGTTCAGAGACAATTTAGAGCAACTACTGACCGTTAAAAGGATGACCTCTGAACCTCAAGATTGAGGAAAAAAAGCCCAATTAAGCTTTTGTTTAAAAAAGCTTGAGGATATCTTGATGCTCTCTTAAAGAAAGCAAATAAGTTGAAACAATCAACAGAGCCTCTTTTAAAAAAAACAACTTATAGCTGCTTTGGATAAGCTGTACGCAATTAAATATTCAACAATAAGTCGGATACTTAATTGTTTTTGCTTTCCAGTGTGTGAATCATTTAAAATCAAGAGTATCATCTGAATTCCATGATAAAAGGACTACCCTAAAAGTAACATGCATGACCTGCATCCACTGCAGTAACGTTATTGAATGACGTGCTTTATTCATTCACTATGCATCACATGACTTCAAATGTTGTATTTACAACCTCGTCCGTGTTGGCTGATCAGAAACTATGCCTTCCCCAACGAGAATTGTAGTGAATTTAAATGTTAGATATTGCAGCCCATAGGGGCTCATGACTTATATAACTACATGTCTTTGAGAATTCAGTGTGTTTCTCCTTCAGTTTTAGGGCCCTTTTCAGGGATTTTGCCAAACTGTTTTGTTAACTGGAACGCTGATAGACATAGTAGAAATGTAATGAATACATGATTTGTAAGAATGTCAGGGTGGCGTTTCGGTTACTGGGGGGAGCTAGGGTTGTAAAGGTATCTGAACCTTGGTAGGATTAGTGCTGACCCTACCAAACGTGTTATTAGAAAGTACTACTAAGAGGCAGCACGTTTCCCCCTTTTGATTTGATTTATATTTACGGACTTTTCCCCAGAATGTTTTCACTGACTGGCTCCAGTAGAATTGCTTTGTGTGCTTTACTTTCAAAGCGTAAACGGATTTACAAATGTTTGCTCCTAGGAATATAATGAGTGCATAGAGTAGGGGGAGTCGGAATTGAAGTGCCTGTGCACTTACACATAACATGTGGGTTGAAGGACATATAGAGGACCGTGAAAGAAACACACAACCAAAATGTATGTCTAGAATGAACTTCTTTTGAACTTGAGGAGCATTGGTTTGATTCAAATGTATGTGCCTGGGTTCGAAAGTTAGTAAACAACTGACAGGTTAAATCTAATATGTTTTCTGTCTGCACTGCCAGGAGAGCAGCGTAGTGGCGCGGACAACTTATCTAATTTGGATGGCCATTAGTTAATTAATTTTATGAACTAAAAAGTGCTTTTCAACACAAACAATTTTACACACAACACTTTGGGTTACAATGTGTGGCAAACCATATCGCTCTGTGCAAAAGGCCACTTTAAGGAGATAAGTCAATGGTTACAGTTACACAGTACCATCCTTGACTCGTCTTCCCACAAGCCTAAACCTCACCAACATCTCATAAATTCATTTGAATTGCCCTCGTCCCCTGGACCTACATACAATGACACATAGCACGACCGCTCGTGGGATTATCCCCCTCATCCGTTACTCTCATGTAACCACTTCCTGCAGTCTGACCTTTCACGGCACCTACGGACCAGGGACCTAAAATTTGCTCTAGTTTCCTGCCTCGTTGCATGCTCTTCTTCCACTGGTCTTTTGCCCATTGTCTGTTGCAATGTTTTCTGCATTGTCTGTTACCCGGCCTCAATATTTTCAGACTGCCCAACTCTGACACGCCCACACAGTTACGTCATGCACTCCTCAACGGAGAGCTTTCTTTTTCTAGCCTTGGTTTTCCCTACCAAATGCTTGGGAATATTGTATCTTCTTGAGTATGGTGAAGTGGTGACATGCTTACTTAGGGCTTGCTTATGAGTTTGGCTGTGCGGTGCCAGGTCCGCTCCGCCGCACGCCAAACCTATGGTCGGGCTGCCTGTCTGGTGATTCTTGTGTCTGGTGGGCTTTTTTTTTTTACATTCCCACGGTGGCGCCCTGAAAATGGTCCCCACAATAGGAATGCCCCAAAAAGTTCCTGCATAGCATGGACTGTAAATCTATGCTGTGCAGGAACTGTGGTGCATGCACCAAGGGGGGCACATATTGTGCTCCCTGCATGCACTCTATGGTGCATAGGCACAAGGTGACCCTGTGGGGCCCCCCTATTTTCCTCTCCGCCGCACTTTTCATGGAGGAGGAACTGCCATGAAAACCATGACGGAGAGGAACCTTGTAAAATGCATGGCAGGACCGCGCAGTCCCGTCATGCATATTGCGGCTTCCTGCCCACTGCAACACCAACAGGAAAAGGTCATTCCCTGACGGCTGTGGGGGGGTGGGTAATGGCGGTCCGACCGCCCTAATTGTAATAGGGCATTTGGAAGACCGCCATTGCCATGCTCCCATGAGTCTGGCGGTCTGTGGACTGCCAGACTCATAATTAGGCCATTAATTCCTTAATTGTTTTGTCAGTATATATTTGTGTGAAGCTACCTACATCAATATACTATATACTGAGCGAGATGCAACAACATTTTGATGAGTATGATGGAGGCAGCGTGTGGTGACTTAGATGAGATCACATTCTTGGATCTATCATATTTGTATGAGAGGCTCCCGTTCTAAGCTGATGCAGCTCTTTCATACCAAAGAATCAGACAATGTGTGTGGTACATCTTGACTAACAAAGAGGTTTGCATATTTTGACCAAACTTATCACTAATGCAAGCCATTGTTTGACCTGTTTAGTTGCACCAATTCTACTGATGGTAAATTCATTAACCCACCCTGTGCTCCTCTCAATATGTTTTGGTGAAGCTGCAGTCGTCTCTTGGTTCCCTGTAATGCTACATGTATGTGTAATTGAGGTGCATTCTTTGTAAGTGAGGTTGATTCATACTCTTCTCCTGCAGGCCCTCCCCTACGTCGCGCTCCTGATAGTCATGCTCTTCTTCATCTACGCTGTCATTGGAATGCAGGTGAGTGATTGTCTAGCGCAATATTTATCTTTAGTGCATGTCATTCTTTGCTGTAGAATTATCAAATGCTTTCTGGTCTGATGTAGCAGTGGAGGTGTGCACAGTTTCATGGCAGTGCGAATTAATTCCCAGGGAAGTCCAAAGTGTTCTATGTCAGGATGGCACATTTAGCAGCTTCCACACTCTGCTGCCAGGTGTGTCTAATGCAGAAAAGGTCTGCCAGATGAGTGCTGAGTCACGTTGAACACAACGATGCTGTAGCATTTCCCAGGATTGGGCCGGAGGACAGAACATTTTGAAGAAGGGTAATATTTGCAGATTAAGTGATTGTTTTATTTTCTGCCATTACACAATTCAGCTTATGCAGATGTAGCTGAATGTGGCATGGGGGAACATTTGTGTAAATTTGCCCACATCCCTGCCTTTTGTAGAGTTTATCCTATTCCACAATGACCATTCATTATCAAGAAAGAAGGAAGCAAAAGGGGGACCATACCCGCCAGTATTGCTTTCGGTGAGACAGAATAGGCAGAGCGCGGTGCCAAACCCATTAGGTCTATATACCATAGTGCCAAATGCAGCCTCTTCACATCTGCTTAGTCTCCAGCAGTGCCCTTGCAATCAGGGCCGTAGCGAGCAATAGTGTGTCCAGTGCAGTCGCACTGAGGACCTGGGTTTTAGGGCCTCTCTTCAGGGTTGGATTGGGATAAAAAATAGGCCCGGTCACCCTAAAAAAAAGTGGCCTCCAGGCACCGTAAAAAAAAGTGGCCCACATTTGGGTATTGTTCCTTTTCGCAAAAAGCTGCTTCAGTAATTCAAGTGTTATGAAAGCAAGGAGGCGGGGTTTCTCTAAAGAGGCATTTATTCTTTACTTCACTGAGATAAAAGAAAAAAGGTACAAATGTTGCCAGGACTCTTTGTGCATGGATTAGTTCACAATGGATGGTGAACCGCACCAAAATATAAGTGAGGCCACTTCTGCTTATGCCCCTGTTCCCTGCTCAATCTGCATACATTAATGGGCCAGGCAAGCGAGCGACTGAGAATGACACCTCTGCCCCATACTAAATGAGATGATTAGATGCCCATCTGCTTCTGGAAAGGCCGCTCAGGCCCCCAGTGGGGCACTGGCGGCATCCAAGTAGCACAGACATAGCTTAAATCTGCCACCACTCTGCCCAAAAAAAGCAGCCCTCAGCTGCAACTCAGATACTTAGTGTCCACCTTACCATAGGACTTTGGCTCCCTTCACCCCCAATTAGTGGTTGTTTTTATTAAACTTCCAAATGGGGTAGGGTGGGCCAGTTTCCATGGTTGCATAAAGGCATCAGGTGTATTTGCTAAGCCACTTTGCAGTATAACCACTCTCTTTCTGACCCTGGCCATTATGATTTCAGTTACTATCGTGCATACTCAGTCCAAGGTTTGCAATCGCATCTTCACAGGCGTCCTTCACAGAGTAGAACGTCTCTAGAGACAAGCAGTGAGGTCAGGCTTCAGGGACAGAGTGCAACTATGTAACAGTAGTAGAAGAGGAAAGAATATTTGAGGGTTGGAGAATATAGGCGCTTTCATGTCACTTTCCCCATCCTCTTTCCCTTGCATTTTCTATTTACTTCTCTCTTCCTTTTTCCCCTCTTTCCTTTCCTAGTCCCCTTCACCTATCTCCCTACATCTCTCTCCAGTGCTACCAACTCCCTCTCTCTCTAGCTCTCTCGCTCTCATGTGGCTTCTCAAACTCTGTAGTTTTCTTCTTCCCTCTCCTTAGCTGTTTCTTCCATGTCCTTCGTTCTCCTTTTATGTTGTCACACACAATGGCTCTTGCTTTCTCCTTCCCTCCGTAGTGACCTGACATGGGGAGACATTTGCCCAACGAGGGCTTTGCTTGGCGTTCAAGGAACTTGGGGAATGCAGGGCACAGAACTCTGCCTGATTTATTCCAGGATTTCTGCAGCACCAGAGACTTACATTGTCTGACTTTAGCAAACAAAAGGGACCTCCCTTCTCACCCACCATCTGTGGCTGGAATTCTAGACCCTCCTCCAATATCTAACAGACCCTCAGTCACTAAAAGCCAAGAGATCTTCTTGATGGCAGAGCATATCTTTGGCGTGTTGAGCTTTCAAACGATGGCCTCTTGATATTGATGTGCTCTTTGTGTTCTAGCTTCATGGCTTCTATATCTTCCTGCCTTTTTCTACTAAGGGTTTTGTTCGTAGCGGATCGAATTTATTTTGGGGTGGGCTCATTCATGACTTCTTTTTCGAGACAGGTTTGCTCTGTAATTTCCTTCAATGTTCTATAAGAGTTTACTACATTGAGTGTGAACATAACGTGCTCTTTGCAAGTATAGGGCAGTCTTGTGTGTGTGTGTGTGTGTGTGTGTGAGTGTGCATGTGTAAAGAAAGAAATACCTTGGAGCAGGGAGCCCTTAATTTCGGAATGCAGTGCATTATAGCCACAAAGGCACTCAGTGTGATTAGAAAGTGCCTAATTAGTTACGGGATGGAAGACCATAGCAGCATTACACACTCCCGAATATAGTACCAGCAATTAAAGGCCCTGATTCTGTATTATAGGCCTGTGTCATAGGCAAGGGTATATTCAGTGGTATCTCCTCCACTAAGGTGAAATATCACGCCCCAGTGAGCAAGTCAAAATGGGAAAATAAAATGATAACGCAACGTTATTATCGTTTTATTTAACCGTACTGGCTCGGTTGGGGGCAGGGCTGGGCTGTTTAAAGCTGGGCTGTTTAGAGCTGGGGGAGGAGTGGTAGGCACACTTTGCATGTTCTTCATCCAGGTCTGCATTACAGCTTGGGTGGAGAACAGGCACAGCCTCCCAGCCCCTGTCTAAGCACTGAACCACAACACTCAGACCAGTCACAATGCTGCTGTAAGGCAGCGTTGCTATTAGTCAGGGGAGTCTGGGAGGCTGTGTGCTTCCTGGTTTCTGTTGTCTGGGAGAAGAGAAGAGGATGGAGGACAGGCTGCGGGCGGTGGCCAGCCAACCTTATCCAGGCAAGTGTTTTTCCTTTTTATTCCCTCCGCTCCCCTCCACCCCGTTTGGTAGCAGCCGCTACCGGGTTTAAGTGTGAGGTCATTTAACAACTGGTATAGCCCAAGGTAGAAGGATATCAAAACATTTCCCTCACTGAGGGCAGAATGTTCAAATGTAAAAAGGGATAAACAAAAAGACAAACATTGAAATGTTGGAACAAAAGGTGAATATCAGCCATTATTGTGCCTGAAACACTCCATTTTAATTTTCCTCATTGAAGTCCCCAACAGTTGGTCACTTAGGGCAGGGAAACACAACTGTACACAATTCAGGGGATATTCCCGTACAACAATCTTTCTCCCAAAGATAGCTACAACAGAAATGGCATCCAGAATACCAGGGACAGAATACCGAGGACACAATATAGAAAACAACATCTAAATCTACATATATGTACCTATGCAGTACATGTATCTCCATGGTATGTAGATGTGGAGTTAGGAATAGTAAATCTGTACTTCCCTATGCGCACTTACCTTTCGATATTTTGTTACTCTATATTCTGTCCTCGATGTTCGTGTACCACAATAATATTGGTGTTGAAATTCAGTAGTACAATCAACAGAAAGGGTTCACATCTGTGTGTTTTTACAGGTGTCGTGGTTACAAAGCCCTGAATGTGTTAGGGACAAAATTAAAATGTTTGTTCTGAATCGTGCTCTTGTCCTGGAAACCACACCCTTCAAAAAAGTATATCCTGCACTAAGAGTGCTTAAAATGGAAGACCCCATATTATAGAGTCATCCTTTTGTAATATTCAGAATGGAAGGAAATCTCCAGGTAGTCAGGAGGCAAAAACTGCCTCAATATTTAGTTTCTTACTCTCCACTTTACTCCAGGAATTGATTAACCCCTCAAAAGAGTTGGCTTTGTAAGTGCATGCTGTTTACTCCCTTTAACTCTAGTGCTTTGTTGTTGCAAAAAGTAATTATCCTCTGTGCCTTAATGTGACTATCTTGTGAAGGATGTCAGGAGGGTACATCGTTACAAAAATCCTCAGTATGGCCTGGACCGTGACAATGTCACCCCATTTCACTTCCTCCGTGCTTTCTACATATCCAGGCGCCTCTTTGTTAGCATATGCCGTCAGTGTAATTACAGTGCATTTCTGGATATTTTCTAAATAGCTGTAGGTAACATTTTATACCTTTGCCCCCTAAAAAATCTATTATGAGTCAAATCCTGTTTCTCAATCAGTATTTTTTTACAGATTTTCACATTAGGTGCTTTTTAGTCCTTTATTTAAAAAAAAAGTCTTCGATTCTGTGTCTCAAGTTCCAATTTCCTGTCAGACCTTCTCATCAAGACTCCGCAGAATGGGTTTTAATACCATTATCTCTGCCTTATCATCTCTCTTGCATATCCCTATGACAACTGCGTGGACTGGTTTCAGAAGAGACATGACGAGGGCCTATTATCATGCTGTAACCTAAGGAAGCAGTGATTTAGCCCCGGCGTGTCAATCAATCTCTTCTTCTATAAAGGTGACCAGGATATTGTGGATATCAACTTAATGATAACTAAGCCTGACCGATAAGGTCAAACCCCTGATTGGACACCTGTGAAATTTGCTGTTCCTTGGGCAGACCTAAATCTGTTGATCCCACCTTCAGAAGTTACTGCCCCAGAAGTGTGTTGATATATAAAGGCATAGGGTAAGTCTTTTCTGTCTGGGGAGGAAGATCATGCTCTGCCCAGGCTTATAAAACATAAATGCATAATTTGAGCAGGCAGTTCAGGGTCATCTGGCCACAAGTCCACGTGGGCTTGTCATTAATGAGTGTATTTGACTTCATTTCAAATTGATCGATCTAGATTCCCCTTCCAGGTTCAGGGAAGACTTCCTAAAGCTGAAGGGTGAGGTTCAAGTCCTGTGTGGGTAAGACTGTCATGATGCCCTTAAATGGGCTAACTGGCTGCAGCATGATATTCCAAGCCCTTGACATTTCTCTAATTACTTGAGGCACTGCATGCTGCCAGTGTCAGACACAGTGCGGGTCCTCAGCTTACAGTAGCTTCTAAAGACCCAATAAGATCCCTTTCGAGATCTACCCCTTTGGTGGGGCTCTCCATGACCCATCTCTTTTGACCTCGAGGTAAAACGTGTCTTACAGGGTCATGGGTCCGCAAGTAGTGCAGGAAAAAAGTCAAGGTTCGATAGGTGAGTGAACGACTCTCAATGGGACAGCAAGACACCAAACAGTCTCAAATTTCTCTACTCTGCAAAGGTGCAACTAATACACCTTTAAGAAGTAGTTTAATAGAGGTTTCTTTAGCTATTTAGCAAATGGCAGTATGCTTTGCTGCTTCAGAAGTACTTGAGAAAATTGGTTCCAAACCAAGGAGCTCTGCCGAAAGGATCTGCCATGGCAAGATTCTATTCTATTCTAAGTAGCATTTTTAGAGCTCATAGCTAGCCGTGGGCATCCCAGTGCTAGTAGTGCGACGCAGACTGACCAGAGACTTCTAGATGAGGCTACTGTCGAATAGCCAGATCTTTAGTAGTTTACGGAATGGGAGTTCCTTGTTGGCTATCTGCAATGTGTAGAGGAGGGAATTACAAAGTTTGGCCACGTTGTGTCCAAAGGGCTGACCTCCGCTTCTAGCTCTTTTAATGAAAGGAACCACGACCCAGCAGGCATTGGTAGATCGCAAGGTTCTGTTGGGGGTATAGTGGGAGATCAAGGGTCGATAGATCAGGGGGCATTTATCTAGGAGTCCCCTATGAACCATGCAGGGGGCTTTGAATGTGATCCTTGGGCCAACTGGTATCCAGTGGAGGGAGATCAAGGCTTGCCGGGCTGACTTGTGCCTAGGAATATTATGCAGTATCCGAGCCGGGGAGTTCTGTACCACTTGCAGTTTTCTAATTACCACTTTTGATGCTCCCAAGTACAGTGAGTTTCCGTAGTCCAGGCAGGAGAGAATGAGTGCCTGGACCACTGTTCTTTTTGAGCATGAGGGGAGCAGGTGTAGAATTTGTCGAAGTATCCTGAGGGTGCCGTTTGCCACTAGCTTTGATGCCTAGGTCAGGGAGTTTTCCAGCCATGCCACTAGCTTTGATACCTAGGTCAGGGAGTTTTCCAGCCATAACCCAAGACTCTTTATAACCATCTTATTTGGTTTAGGGACACTAACTGACCCTATTAAAGAATGGGGGCCACTAAATTTCTCACCCGAAGAAGGCAGGTAAAAAGGCTGTCCCTTCACTGTGTATTACGCTGCTAGAAACAACTGCAAAGTAATGCCAAGAAAGTGACAATCTTAGTAACTCTTTCCCAAACAGCTGCACTTTGGGTTCCCCCTCGACCTAATGTCCACGTTTGGCGTTTTTGTTCATTTACCGGGAGCTTCCTATTGTCCACACATTCATTTCTTACATATGAACAAATCCAATAAACATTGGTAAAGCCAGAGAAGTCTGACTTTAATGTACTAGCGGAGGCGAACACCTAAAGGCACAAATTCAGTTTGCCATGTTAAAGCCAGACCTATTAACTTTGGCAAGTGTGTGAAAAAGTAACAAAAAAGTTTGCTTTCAGGATTGCCTGTAGGAAATAAAGAATTGAAAGTTGAGCTTGTGATGGTTGAGAGAAATAGTCCCTTATGTATTCCAATTGATGCACTTTCAAGAGGGGTGGAATGATACATCAAACAGCCAATTGCATGAGTTGGAGCTAAGGCCAATTCTATGTATAATCTGAAGAATTGGTAATAGTGGGTCTATGCTGTCAAGCCAGACCTAAAAACTACTGTGACTTTCTGGTGCAGGCTGCCTGATCTCCAGTGCCATGCTAGACCACCTTCTGACGTGCAGAGCAGGCCACCCTCAGTTTTCGAGACATTCAACTGTAATCAAATAAGTCTCATACAATTGTCAGAACGTCTGTGGCAGGTGTTGAGAGTCTGATGTTTTAATTATTTGTCATAGGCTTCGCAAAGATGCGGACGCTGCATGCTACCTCCACAGAGCGTTTTCATAAATGATAGAAGGATACAAAGTAGCCATGCATGTGCAAACCATGTGCCATCTGTGTGCAATGATGGATTTTGAGGCTCCACAGCCTGAGTGACAGGTGTACTCCAAGAAGAATTGCCTGCAGGGCATCTTTAATATAACCCATTTATGCATGGAGGGCCGATGGATGTTCTCTTAGTAGAGAAAATTACACTTGTCTTTGCAGTCTAAAATCAACCTGGCAGCAGAGTTCTGAATGATTTGGATGCGAGTCATGAAACATTTAGGCGCTGAAGAAAAAGCTCAGCTCATCTAATCACTCTCTTCTGGAACTCCAATCGCCCCCATGTGCTAGCTAGGAGAAAGAAGCATCTCGAATTACTCCGTTTTTAGGAATACTCACTAGACCATACCATTTGAGAAGATCTTTCACTGTTAATCGATCTTCAGCGCTTGCTTTGCGTATCTTTCCTAAGATCTCCCGTTGCCTCTGTTCCGGTGTCTAGCGTTCATTCATTCTGTTTCTAGCTATCTGAACCAGCTGGATTGTACAGCATATAGCGCTTAGCAAATCAGTGTCATAAATACTTTTGCAGCATATGAAGTACGTCCAGCTACCATGAAAAACGCTCTCTCAGAATGCGATCATAAGCTGCTCAAGTTCACAGCTCAGCATGCATTGTGGGCCGTCACCGCGAGGGCATTAGGCTCTGACCCC
Organism: Triturus cristatus; assembly: GCF_964204655.1. Lineage (NCBI taxonomy): Eukaryota > Metazoa > Chordata > Amphibia > Caudata > Salamandridae > Triturus > Triturus cristatus. Next base: position 305,754,685 of record NC_140585.1, on the reverse strand, counting down.
CCCCCTTCTTCTTTCCCATACTATTATGCAAAGGACTGTATAGTTTGAAGTACTGTAGCCCCACTTGTCTGGAATTGATTCAGCAGAGTTCCAGCTGATAGCCATCTTAAATTTTCGTTAGCACAAAATCCACGCCTTAAACTTATATGGCCATAATCACGCGGTCTGCAATGACACTGCCCCGTGTCAATTAGTATCACCCACCAAGGCGTCCCATGTATGCTCACTAGAAGAAAAGAATGAGGGATCAAAGTGGCCCAAAAGTGAAAAGGCTCTTGCAGCTCTTTCCACATCCCTTCCTCAAGGATTATGGGTACAAATTGGAAGGCACCGAGCTCATGAGCATTGGCAGCTCTATGGACAGTCAGTGCTATCAATCAAAACCTTATCCTCTCACTCGAAATCAAAAATCCGCTGAGCTTATCCCGGCCTTAATCACCTGCTCTGGCTTACAAACCTTTGAGAGTTAAAATAATGAATCATTGGATAATCCATGCTCATTAGTGTAATAACATCCGCCTTATAATTAGAAGAACATTTTATTTCACAAGATTAGAATAGGACTGGTTGCATACATCTTGTAATTTAAAAAGCTTTGCAAGCTGCTCCCAGTCATTGGGGCATTAAATAGAAGTTTTTATTATTTGGCAAAATTGATCTATTCTATGTACGTTATACAACCCGGTCCTGGAGCCATGGGTCTAAGTTCAACCGAGTGCCTAACCAGTCTGTTATTTAAGTGGTTCGGGTTGATGGCATCCAGTGAGTTCTTTGAGTTCCTGCTTCTTGGGCCCATGAGGTCATTAACAAGAGTATTTATTACATGTTCTGACAATGAGATTTTGTGGCGGCCCGGGGGACATATCCCATTCCCCCGCACTTGCATGTGCTGCGTGCTTGTTCCTTATATATGTGCCCTCTGTATCTCACTACAAAGTACTTTGTATTTGCAGCTGGTTCTTTCCTTAAAAATCTGCAAACCAAGTGAAACGATTGGCAGAAACTGAAAATCTGTTTCACCGGCATCTTGGATGCAATTGTGTTCCACCGGTGTACAAAAAGATAGCATACACCTTACTATACATACGAAGGCAAGATGGACTGTAATACTGAAGAGGACAGTGAAATAGGCTAACCCGTCACAAAATGGATCAGCAGGTTATGGGGTACCCCTTAACAAGTACTCTTCGACCTGCACAGCTCTCTTAGGATGAGCTGGCAGGCAGGGCACATGCTCTGACGCTTGGCAGCCTATTGTATCTAAAAACAATTTTCTTTAAAAAAGGGTGTTTTAGCCTGCCCATTACTTACCATTCGTTGTCATCATTATCACTCTTATTTGCTGCTTTTTAATTTGCAGGCGTCACTTCCTACGACACTTCCTTTTCTTTCAGTAGCGCATGGACCAAATACCGATTAATTTATCTTAAATGTCTGGTACTCTTTCTTTCTTTTTGGGCATTTTCATATAGCACATACTCGACCCAAAGGTATTGGAGTGCTTTACATGAGCGCCAGTGACATTATAAAGGTTTACATTCATGTTTTTAAGGCACGGGGAGATTATGTGCTTTGCCCAGTGGGTGTTGTGTTTTTTGCAGTGGTCTCCCTTATGTAGTGTTGTGGGCCCTAGGACCACACGCTACTCAAATACACCTTAAGTATACTGGTTAACTGGCTACAAGCATGTGCACTCGGGCCCTTTTATTTGCAGGCTCGCGGCACTCGTGACGCCTGTGGTGGATGGGTGTGGAGTGCGAGTGTGTCCAGCCCTCGGGGGAGTGGTTTGTAAAAGTGCCTGCTGAGACACTAGAACGTGTGCAGCACAACACTACACTTTGTATGCCGCTTTCTTCCATGCTGTCTGTGTCGCGCCTAAGCACTGTGTGCTTCTTAGCACCCCAGTGCTCCGCGTTACTGTTTGTCGTCAGTTTTTGTTCCCCCTCCCCGCCACCACCGCATCCGTATTGCTTACTGCCCTGTGTGCTTCTCTTTGCCCATTTGTATTCCTGGCTTCTCCGTGTGCCTCTCCCTGCCTGCCAAATTGCTTCAATCCCTCCTCCGATGCGCACGCTTTCAAGTTCAAACTTTGTAATAAAAAATTTAAAAATGTATTTGGAAGGTACCTCACATGGGGTTTCTTTTTTGCACTATAAAACATATGTTTCTTTTCACAAAAGTAATGCTGCATATTTTATGGACCCCTGTAGGATGACGGGCTGAGCACGCTGTTTACAGCTGTAAATTGGTTGTAGTGTTTTGCAGTGCTCCCTTCCTCTGTTGTGTTCTGCCCTGCCTCTGAAACTGCTGAGTTGTGCCCAGATACTTTCCTCGAGCCAGTGCAGTACAAGCATAATACTATTGCTCTGTGCTTTGAGAGAGATGGCTAGCTCATTCTACTGTGAATAAATCTAAATCTTCTTTTATATAGAGCGGCCTCGAATACCCCGTGGAGAGGTTTGGTATATGAATAAAGCTCCCCATTTTCAGTTTTTACAGTTTTTTTTACAGATAAATACAGTCAGAAAACCCTTTATTTTTAAACGTGGATAAAAACGGAAATTGGGTTGCTTTTTGAGTGATTCTATATACTGTCTGCCATGACTGCCTGGCCAATATATGTGTGGAGGGATTAAAAAGAAAGAACTTTTTGCAAAGAGGCTTAAATAGCAGTAGATATGCACAAGGTTGACACTGAAATGTGCATATTTTCATATAAGTCCATTGATTTATCTTATTCAAGTGCTCATATAGGTGACATCAGGCAGGCATTCAAGTATGAATACATATTTACAGGTTAACTAAATATGGAAATATATTAGTTTCAGCTTCATTTATAAAAAGAAAAATATATATGGATGAATAACCATAAAATTAGCAAAAAATATATATAGATAGATACCGACAGAAATGTAAAAAAATAAAAATTACCATAAAACCGGAAGCCCTATATACGAACCAGAAGTCCCTGAGAGCGGCCATCATTTGGTTTCTTTCACAACCTTTGTAGAGGGGTCTGTGCCGGCCTTGGGTGCTCCCTCCTCTCCAGTGTCTGGACCCTTGAATATTGCATATTCGAGGTTGCAAAGAAGCAAGGTGGGCAGACTCCTCCAGAGGATCCAATTTGTACTACAAAGAAGGTATATAGTGTGTATCTGCTCTGATGATTACTGAAAGGGGAGAGATGGTGTGAGCGGGGAAGGAATGTATTGCATGGTGTGTTGGGAGCACCAAGCGATGGGGCAACTTGAGAGAGAATGTATTCGATGAGAGGGAAAGGCCTTTGAAAACAGGCATTGGCAAAGCCAATCAATGTCGCGTAAGCGAAAACTATTAGCTTTTTCAGTGTTTTGTTTAGCAGTATAACTGCTGAGCAGCATGGCTGAAAGTAACGGAAAAAGAGCGCTGTGAACGACCAATGCTGACCACATCATAGAGCATTTTATTTTCCTTGCATTCGGCCATGATGTACAGCAGCTCTGCTGCCAAACAACCTGGCTAGAACACATTGACGAAGACAATAGCTGTCACATAGGGGAGATCTATTGGCTTTGCCAATGCTTGTTTTCGCTCCTGGTTACACCTTACTTTTCACTTTACTGCATACGCTCAACCTCCCCTACTAATCTATGTTAGTCTTGTGCCCGCACTCTTTTTGTGTATGTTCCTTTCTTTCATCCTTTTGTCTTTTCTTTCATGCTCTCAGCCTTTATTCTTGAGTTTCTTTTATTGTCCTCGTCATCTGGCTTTTTTTATCATCTATTTTTACTTGCTTCTTTGGCCACTCTTCGAATTCTTCTGGCATTGTGGGATAGCCAAACTACGTACTGCCTACAGTATTCAGCCCCTTAGTGAATCTGTCATCTCTCCTCCTATAAGACTAAGCTCGCCGAGGGTACTAAACAGAACCTTCTGAGATCTCAAAAGGTACAGAAGAGAAGCTTCCCTAACAGATTCCACTTTTCATATATGGCAAATAAGGCGCAGCTAGGTCCCATGCAGTGTAAATAATTAATTAAAAAATAAGTAAAGTTGCCAAATGTTTTTCTTAATAGCTCTGTCGGCACTGACAATTGCCAGGGTTGCTGAAAACCTAGGTGGCCTAATCTTTAGGGAGGCCTCAAAGTCCTTAGTGGTGGAATGGAAATTGAAAGCCAGCACTGCAGAACATGTGGCCCATTGCGGGTTACGGGGGGCGGAAATGAGGGCCGGGACATTTAAATGAGAGAAGGGAGGGGGTGGCCTGACTGGAAGAGACAGAGGCCTGCCCATGACTGATGTTTAATGAGGCATTTGGGGAAACGCTTACTCTGCCAGAAGGATGAAATCTGAAGAATTGAACGTTACATGAGGAGAACATTACAAGTGGGCATGTTACAAAAGCAAACGTTATATTACATGAGGAAAAAGTGACAGTTGTGCATGTAACAAAAGCAAACAAGATACAAGAAGAGGTAGCAAATGATACGTTACAAGAGGAAAAAGTGACAAGTGTGCATGTTACATAAGCATACAAGTCGAGGTATAATACCGCAATAAGTGGCAGTCACTCAAAACACAAGAACACACTAGGAAGGCACTTCTATAGGCATGGAATACAGAATTTCCTATAGTGAAAGAACTTCCTTGAGGGAATAGAGAAGGCGTGAATTAGATTTGGAAGTGTCTTTGAAGGAGGAGAAATTTGAGGTAAGTTTTGAAGGACCGGGAAGAGGTGGTGGTCCGGAGCTGGAGCGGAAGTGAGTTCCAGATTCTCACTGCGTTGCCTGAAAAGGATTGGGCCATCGATCTTTCCTTTTTGAAAGTGGGAGGTTCAAGCAATAAATTTTCCGCATTACGTGATGGTCTAGAGCCTCCAGAGAGTTTCAGTTTATTCGCCAAGTAGCGAGGAGAGGAGGAGTGCAAGGCTTTGTGGGTGATACAGGCAGTTTTGTAGATAGATCTTGCCTCGATGGGAAGCCAACGGAGGGAAGATACAATGGGTGTGATGTGGTCGCTTCTTTTGTCCCCATATATGAAACGGGCTGCTGAATGGAGAACAGTTTTAAGGGGGGAGAGGTGGGATTTGGGAAGGCTAGTAAGAAGAGAATTGCAGTAGTCCAATCTAGAGAGAACCAGCGATATGACCAGGATTTTTAGGTCTTGCTCCGGGAAGAAGCGTAGAATCCCCCAAAGAAGGCGCCGTTGGTATCAAGCACACTTTGCAATGGAATTGATGTGGAGAGTAGATTGAGTCTTTTGTCGAGTATGACACCAAGGGATTTTGCGCTGTCGACAATGATGGGTTATTGTTAAGTAGATTCATCTGATCCATCCATGATTGAACCTAAGGGGGAGAGAGTGAGGAGGAGAGGAGGAGGAATTCAGTTTTGGAGGGATTTCAGAATGAGTTGATGAGCTAACATCCAGTTTTGAATGGAGTGGAGAGTAGAGTTTAGGATGGAGAGATTGGGTGTGGAGGAGACTTTAAGGTAGATTTGAGTGTCATCCACATAAAGATGATAGAGGATCCCAGATTTACTTAGGAGATTTCCCAATGTTTCCGAATAGAGGTAGAACAAAGTGGGTGCAGGTATAGAGCCTTGAGGAACACCTTGACCTACCGCCAAAGGAGATGAAAGACTGTTCGCTATCCTTCAGTGTTAGGCGCTGCAATCCTGGCAGGGCATATACTGAAACCACATTAATGACTCTACCCTCCCACATACCTGTACATGCTGCGTACCTACCCTGTGCATCTGTCCAGGTGTTCTGTATCACATAAGGGCAGCCTTTACGTAGGAGAACCCCAACCCCTCTAGATCCCGTGGTAAAACCCGAATGTGCTACCATGCGGTATCCCTTCATGTTCAGGGCCATGCACGAATTTCCTATCAGGTGAGTTTCTTGTAGCCATATTATATCAAGCGGATGCCGATGTATATATTGTAGAACAATGCCCCTTTTAATTTTGTCCCCCAGCCCATTGACGTTCAGGGTAGACACTCTAATTCCTTGATCCGTTGCCATTAGAATATTTCAGTAGTACAATTATTACATCAGATGGTCCATCACATCCTACCCCCACCCCCAGAGTCACCCTCCGGAGCGACCCCAATACTGCCAATTTGCATTATAATGCAGTGAAACACCTTGTCCGTTATGAGGATTTTGTTGCCAAATAAGAGCTAACATTCCAATAGTCATTTCTCACTGCTGCAAAAAAACAAAAACCCCAGACCCCCCAACAGATCAAACCCACACTTACCCATCCCATTAAAGTCTCCCCCCCCCCGCCTCCCTGCACAACGGGACTAGAACCACCCGCCACCCCCAACATGCAGAGTGCCTGTCGCCCACCCGTAAACAACTTCAGGGAACGTGAGCACCCCCATTCCCAACCACATGCATATACATCATGTAGAATACATTCCGGCCCATCCCCCCCCCGAGGTAAAGCATAGATTGGTGGACCCACTTGGCCCATCCTACTACTATCTAGTGGTGTCCTTGAACGATCACAGGTACGCCTTTGGCCCCATCAATAGAAATAGAAACTCTAGGACAAATGAAAGTGAAAAACAGTACGAAAATAAGAACATTAAGTGACTCGGTAGGGCACCAGGCCTACACATCAAACTTAGGCTCAATGCTTGCATAGACACCGGGACCCCTTTGGCCCACCCAGCTAAACCACGAATCCTTGAACAAATTCACACGAGGAACAGAACTTGTGGCATCTCAACAAGTCACTCGGGAGGGCTCCCAGAGTCCGGGGTTTATCCAACATAGTCTTACCAGCCTCCGAAGTCCGCGCCTCCCTGTGTGTCCCTGGGATTCGGAGTCAGAATGCGGAGGAGAGTGTCTCTGCTGGCGCCAGTCTTCAGCTCCATCAGCAGCGGAGAGCCCTTTTTGCGATTTCTTTCCGACCGTGCGCCAGCTTTCTAACCAATCCCAGGCATCCTCCGGCCGAGTGAAAAACCACAGTTTGCCATTGTCTTCCACCCTCATTTTGGCAGGGAACATCATTGCGTATTTAACCTCTTGGTCCCAGAGGGCCAGCTTTACCTCCAGGAAACTGCGGCGTTGTTTCTGCACCCTCTAAGTAAAGTCTGGAAAGATCGTGATCTTACTGTTCTGGAAGGTAAGTGGGGGGGGGCGCTCTCGCCGTTTGAATAAAGCGGTGGGTTTTTTAAGAAGAGGGGTAATCTGCCCAGTTTTGAAGTAAACAGCAAGGGAGCCTTGACTGAGGGAGAGGTTAACCAGAGTGGCCCAATAGGAAGGAGAATGGGTGTAGAAGTCGATGGCAATGGTACTGGGGATGGGGTAAAGAGAATGGTTGGAGGGCTTTGTTTCGAGGATGCATTTGAGGAGGGCATTTTCAGAGATGGAGTCAAAGTTCTGCCAAATGGCTATGGATTTGTGCTCCTCTGGAGGGGTAGGATGAATGACCTGATCCACAAGTGATTTCACTTTTTCGTCAAAAGAATATAGCGAATTCCGCTGCTTTCTAAAATCCTCCAACTTGGAGGCTGGGGGAGAGCAGTTTGGTTTCTTGATGAGGTCGAATAGTTTTTTGGGTCTATTTTTGGCTGAGTCGAGTTCTGAAGTGCGATGCTTTTTCAGGGAAGGTGTGCTTGTGGTACTTGGATCTTGCTGAACGAAGCGTGGCAAAATTATTGGTGGAGGGTGCTTGTCTCCATTGTTTGTCCAGGATTCTTAGGTACTTCCTTTCTTCATAAAGGTATTTGTTGAACCAAAGTGCTGAGGGAGTAGGCCTTTTCGTTTTGCTTTGGAGAGGAGCGACGTTATTGATTTCTACTGCAAGGACTGAGAGGCATTGGGAGGTGAGTTCGCTAACATCCAGGTTCGGGTCTAGCCTTGGAAGTGATAGCAAAACCGAATCACAGAGAGTACCGAGGTCAATGGATGCCACAGTTATGGTAAAGCCAAAGACTGACAGACTCTACATCATGAAGGGACCCCAACTTCCTCGAATGAAGGGCAAGAGTGCCAGGGAGATCTCGCTCAGCAATGTAGAATTGACTTTGAAGGGTCATGCTGAACAATTTGGTAAGATACTGGGTGTAATTTCGCACATGAAACATAGTCTGGAGGCCTGCATTTTTTGAGTGGCGATTGATGTTGGCGCTTAGAACAGTTCATATGAAACCCACTAGTAGGGAGGCATAGAATGAAGCAGAGCTGGCGTCGGTGGGGCTTGGAGTAGAGGAACTGCAGTCGCCAATGAGGACAAACTAACAGGGACACACTTGCAGGAGAGAGCGGAAGGTGGTGAAGGCTATGTGGATCTCTGGGCTGTCTAAGAAAGTGTAAGGCCAAAGTGTGAACATGAGCTTTGAGAAATGCTTAATCCAAAATACATACAATGGTGCTCCTTCATCCTTCTTAACCATAGAACGGGTGCATCAAGTTCTAGTAGGCCCTCTAAAACCCATGGTGGCCATACTACTTAACTTTAGAGCTAGAGATCAAATCCTCCAGGTAGCCAAAACCCATGGCCCATGGACGGTGGAATATAGTAAAGTACACCTATAACCAGACCACACAATGATATTACAAATTAAAAGAAACTCATTCCTCAAACTAAAGGGGAAACTGCGGCAAGTGGAAATTCCTTGTGAGCTAATATATACAGCAACCTCAGAGGGATCAAAAACAAGACTTTCTTCTTCTTCACAACATCTGATAAGGTGTAGCAGTGGTTAGTGCACAATAGGATGCCAGTAACAGAGAAAGATGACAGGCCAAACGTGGAGCCAAAATCACGAACATGTAATGCATGTAGGAAATTTTGAGTCCCAGGTAGACCCTTGAACCACAAGCAGAGACTGAGAGAGCACGAGTGGTTGCGGATGTGGAAGGCTACAGACATTTGCATCACAGGGTACCTCAGAATCCTTTTGTGAGGGCCTGGACTCCTATGATGAGGGTGATGCGTTCTCTTGGGTTGCCCCTTCCCTCTCAGAGTTGCAGGTGTCGGTTTCTAACCCCCTGGATCTCGGACTTAGTTAATGCACCAATACGCGTCAGAAATGTTATTAGGATTGCAACCCTTAGACAACCCACTGAGTATGTTTCTGGTAAGATCAGTCCCACAAGGTAAGCACAGGGACACAGTGGGACTTTACACCCTCCTTAGTTAATGAATAACACACTCAATGATGACAACAGAACAGGATATGTATTTATAAATGTTCGTTTTAGGTTTAACTTTGTTTTATTGGCATTTGCTTCAATAGGAATACAAACATTTCCAATGAGGACATACATACTGTTCGTGCATATCAAATCAAAAGAAGCCCCCTCTTGTGGGTCAGAATCTAGCAACCACATAAGCGCCTCAAAAGCCCCCCCTGTGCTGCCGCACAAACTGTCATGCAAGCAGCCAAACGGTGAGGAATGTTGCTACATTGCCTTTTAGAAGAGTAAAACAAACCCAACCCCCCTGTTCCACCCCCCGTCCCCAACGCCCTCTCCCACCCCGAACTGGTGTGCCTTCCCAGTGTACCAAGATGGGGCATGGTGACAGGGTAAGCCCTGTGTGAATCTCTGCATGTTATGGTGCAGGGGCCAAGCTCGTGAGCCGGAGGAGGTGAAGATATTTAGGGCATGTAAACTCATTCATTTCCATCGACAGTAAAGCAAGCAGTGTCTGCAAGGCATCTGTAAAGCTGGCCATAGTGTTGGAAAGAGAGGCCTGTATACATTCCATTCCTAGGACATACCATAGTTTATGTAGCCACCCCAGTTGTGTCGGTCTCCTAGGTGAACCCCAATGTGATAGGATGTTCTGCGTGGCAGCTCCTTAAGATATCCCCATCAGCCTGCCCCGCCTGGACTTGAGTGGGTATGTTATGGGGTTGGGCAGTCCCAAAATCACGTAAGCCGGGAATCGCAGAATCTTAGTTTCAAATTGGCGATCAATATCATTTAGAACCTCTTTCCAGTAGGTCTGAAGCTCTCCGTATTCCCATAAAATATGTACCAGGGTGCCATCCTCCCCGCAGCCACGCCAGCACAGCGGACTACGTGCTGGATTCCCCCTATGCAGTCGGGCCGGGGTCAGATGCCAATACACGGCCACCTTAACTGCTGCTTCCCTGCTAGCCGTGTTACACGCCGTGTGGTTCGCGCGATACTAGATTTCTGCTCACTCTTTGCTCGTCAGTTGTCTCCCCAGCTCCCTCTCCCACCTTCTCTGGCCTGCAGTTGGCTCCGCGGGGGCCCCCTTCCTAAGCATGTCATAGATGTCAGATATCATTGCTTTGTCTGTGTTTTTGAGGTATAGCCACTTCTTAAACTTAGAAAGCTTTCTAGCTACATTAGCGCGAACATCAGCGTGGAGGAGCCAGTGTCTGAGCTGAAAATAGCGAAAACGCTCTGTGTCCGGGAGTCTATAAACGCTTTTGAGGTCTTGAAAGGGGAGGATACCCTCCAGGTCAAAGAAATGGCCTGCCGACCGGCACTCAAATGCCCTCCAGACAGAAAAAGCTCTAGCGTCCACCCCTGGGGAAAACTCTTTATTATCAAAGAGTGGGGTCATGGGAGAACGGAATGTTGTCAAGCCCCGTCTCGCCGCCACTCCGTCTCATGCTCGCAGCAAGGTCTTCGTAACAGGGGAGACCCGAAGGCCGGGAGGTCTGTGAGTCCGATTCAGAAAGGGGACCTTCCAGAGATCCACTTTAGCTATTGACCTATCTTGGAAAAGCCAGCTTTTCTCAGTTTCAGGACGTTTCCACTCGACTAAGTATCACAGTTGCGCCGCTCGGAAATATTCAAAAACTTTAGGAATGCTCAAGCCCCCCTCATCCGGCTTCAGGTATCCCAGATTCTTGCGTAGCCGGGGTTTCTCCCCCCCCATATAAATTGATTGATAGCTCTCTGCAGGACTGGCAGTGTACCCGGGGGTCGCCAGACCGGAATGGTTTGAAAGAGGTACAACAATGCTCGGGCAGGAGCGACATCTTGACCACTGCTACTCTGCCCAGCAGAGAGAGCGAGTGCCGTTTCCAATCGTTCAGGTCTTTGGCAGCACACTGTAAAAGTTTAGAGTAGTTAAGATGAACCGTATGGGACACCGACGCCGCAAGCTCTATGCCCAAGTAAGAGATTGGGCAGTTGAACAGAGTGCACCCAGGCCTGCGTAGATAGCTGGTGAAAGAAACCCTGCCCCCTCGCACAAGGCACATTCCTGAAACCACACTGGGAAAGACGCAAAGCCCCCCCGAGCACACCAGTTCCCCTCTCCCTCCCTAACCCCAACCCCAACTCCCAAAACAATCCCCCCCATAATAGTCCCGCACAAACCACGTCTAGTAGTGTGCTCGTGGCGAAGCAAAAAAGTCCGGGGCATCCTGTGGCAAGGGCAATGTAGGCAAACCCTCCGCCCCCCCCTGCCTCACCCCCCAGCCTCACAGTAACACAAGACAGGCCCCCAGCGCCCTCACGAGGCTTCTGGAGGGGAAGTGTTTGTAGTGACTGCTTCGACTGCCGCTCTGCGTTCTTGTGCTACCACCTCCGGGTCGGGCCCTCAGGCAGCCCCCCCAGAGCGTCTCCTCCCGACCGTCTGCCAACGCGCCGGGGACCGGCAGCTATCCGGTGTACTCTCCTTCGCTGGACTCTGGTGCGGCAGACCCAACAGCTTGTGCGCCTCAGAAAGGGACAAAATCTGGTGCAAGCGACCCTGCCATTTGAAGATAATACGAAAGGGGTGCCCCCAGGAGTACGCCACCCCTTTGTCCCACAGGTGCGCCGTGACGTCTTTGAAGTCTCTCCGTTTCTGCAAGGTGCTGGCCGCCAGGTCCTGGTACAAAGTGATATTCAGGCCCTGATATTGGACCAGATGTTTTGACCGAGCTTCCCTGATAATACGTTCTTTCAGAGGGTAGTCTGGAAGGAAGGCCAGAATGTCGTGTGGTGGAGCATTGGCTCGCCGCCGCAAGCCCTCCCTGTGAGCTCTATCGATGCGGATCTTTGTCTCCGGGGGAACTGCCAAAATGTCCCGAAACAGACCCTGCAGGAAAGCGGTGACGTCAGTTCCTTCTGCGTCTGATGGTATCCCTCGGACTCGAATGTTATTCCACCGAGACCGGTTCTCAAGGTCCTCTGCGTGGGCCTGCAGGTCGAGCTGTTGGTCCCTCAAGTGGATCACCTCCTGTTGTAGTTGTGTGACTTCCTCGTCCTTGGCCCTCTCCTGGTCCTCAATTGCTGCCATCCTGTCTCCAAGGGTGTCCACCTCCCTCCGCAGTTCACGCACCTCTCCCGCTACTTTGCTTTTCAGGGTGTGAAAGTCTTCACGAAGCGTATTAAATAAGGACTCCAGGAAGGATTCGGTTATGGGCATATCTTCTTCGTGGCTTGCACTGACCTGAGGGCCCCTGGTGAGCATCTCCTTCAATATGCGCTCCCTCCTCCTCCCCCTTTGGTTAGACATGGCTTCACCCTAGTTGAGACTTCACCGAGTGCTGGGCGATCCGTGGCTCTGCGCGAACCACACCTATCGTTATGCGGCAGGCAGGAGAGGAACGCGCCCCCAAAGGAGTCAATAGATGCTCAAGAGAGCACCACAGCCCTCGTAGATGTAACAGGAGGTTAGCTGGAGCGTAGAGCTCCCCCCCCTAGCCCGGAAGGGTTGAGTTCCTGAAGTCCAGATGCAGGCCCCCGTTCAGGGCCAGACTCCACTCGCCTCTGGCAGTGTCCACGGAAGGGCCCTCAGCAACAGTCCAGGACCCTCAATACCAGCTGTGTCCCTTCCGAGCAATGAGATATGCAGGGCAAAATGTCAGCGAGGTACTGCCTCGCCGCTGGCAACCACCTGCTTCAGGGAGGAAGGCCTCCGCAAACCAGCATGGCTATTCAGCTCAGGGGGAGCTATGGGGGTCTGTTCCCCCTGAAGCACCTTTGAGACCCCTCAAAGCCAGCCGAGTCGACCTGGCCGATACCCCAAACTAGCAGCGCAGTCCCAGCTCCTTCCCTTGCGCCAATCCGCCGCACTCTTACTCCGCACCACATGGTAGGCCAGCGCGCGTTACTGTCCCCAGGGTTAATCACGCTAGTGGCGCAGGGCCAGCAACTGCGTGACAGGGCCACTCACCAGCTCCCTCTTCGGACCAGAGGCGCTACTCGCTGTCTCCAACGCCGAGTGAAGGGGCCGCCCCGACTTCGGCGGTCCACCGTGCTCCTTGGTTCCTCCGGCCCTCGGGGTGGTATCTCCAACAACGCAGTTGAGTTCAGGGGCTCTCGGGCTACCACAGCCGGTCGCCACCACCCGCCCGCCTCCAGTCCGCTCCGCCCACGGGGAGCTCAGGCCGCCGCTTCGCTCCTTTCTGGCTCTCCTCCCTCGTTGCAGCCCCGCGGGCCTCTTACCCAGCTGGCGGTCCCGTCAGCTCCACCGCTTACGTCTCCCGGCACGAGCGGCCTGACCTCGCCTCCCGCCGAGGGTCAGCTATACACAGGGTCCGGCCACCATCTTGGTTTCCCTGCACGCTCCGCTGCTCCGCTTCATAGAGGCTCCAAAGTCAGCCCCCAGCCGCAAAATCGCAAATTCAAAGCTATAAAGCGGCGGTGGAGCAGGTCCCCCGCTCCCAAAGTGCTGCAGAGGGGGAAATACGCTAGATAGGGGCCGAGTTAGGCATCGGCGGGCGGGGAGACTTGGCAAAACACGTCCTACCCACTCGCTATCTTGGCAATACACCCTAAATGTTCGTTTTAAAATCCTAATTTAGTTAATAAGATATGAATGGTAACCATGCAGAACATGAAAAGTATTGCAGTGTAACGTCATAAAAAATGAAAACTAAAAAACTCTAAAATTGTATTTGAGTTGATATTGTGCTAACATCCTCAAGCTACTGTTAAACGCGATGCTAAGTTTTAGCTGGAGCAGTATAAAGCAAACTTATTCTTAAGTTGCAGAGATGGTTCACACACCATGCTTATATGTTCATTATGAAATAGAAAGCTAGTTATTTCGTGTCGTAGCTTATTCGAGGCTGGAACATAAATAGCGAATGGCGGAAGGCCCCTTTTCCTCACAGTTGCCTCCGTAGAAAGTTGATGCAGCAAACTGGTGTGACCTCTGCGAAGGCCCTCTCTAAAATGTGTTCCGATACACAGGTTTGTATAGTATCTGATTATCGATATGATGATTTTGAAAACAATAATGGGACTAGCCAAAACTGACCCAGCAACAAGACAAAACAATCATGGCGACAAATGCCTCAACTCGATTGTCAGAGTGATAACAGCAGGTGCATTGGTTGCAATAACTTTTATACACTTGTTTAAAACTTCACACTTTCTATCAAAGAAATAGAAGAATCTAAATAAGGCAAAGATTAGAAATAGTAGAGTCTGACAGCACAAAAATGATAGAAATTAAAGCGTCTGTACAGGACCTGTCACAATGTTCAGAACAAAGGGATGTCAGATCTTCCTGAGACAGGGCTCGGATGTAATATTTGTGACGGGAAAACATTGTGTACATGGTTTTGATGCTGTAGTCGCTGTGGAAATGTAGCATACTGGGCTTCTTGTGTGCATGGTTAGAAGCAGAAGAGGGCATGCAAAAGAGGCAAATGGGAAACATGAAACATGATGGCGACAAGGGCACAGGGTGCTCGTTGAAACACATATAGAATGAATGCACCATCTGTTCACGGCAGCACCTACGGACAAAGCATTAGCAAAGTGGAATGAGTTACTGGATTTGGTGGGGAAAGTTAAAAGCAAAGTTGTAGGTTTAATAAAAGTGTTGGGAGGGGAGAGCGACAGACCTTTCTGAAGTTGGGGTAGCAAGTAGTTACAATCTCGTAAAGTGGAAAAGTGAGGCTGTGAAGGCAACGGCAGTGACTAGAGGTACGATGTTCATTAGTAGACAAGCCAAACAAAGAGAGCAGAGCAGGATGAAGGGAAAGAGAGACGACAAGCACTACTAGCTACTCTGAGGGTGAGATGGCCAAGACATAATGATATCTGAGGAACCCAATGAAAGCCTGAAATTTCTCTCATGGAATATTAATCACCTGGGAGATGAAATCAAGCAGGGGATTGTGACCCAAAATATTCTATGGCATGCGGTTGACTTGATTTACTTTAGGAAACCCACTTAATAGGGTCAGAGTGCAAATTCCTGGGAAGAGTATGCAAGCCTCACCTGGGGGACTTGAAGGATAGCAATACTGACTTAGAAAACCCCTTCCTTCCCACTTGATCCTATCCCAGTTGCTGTGTTGTGGGAGTGCAGGGTGTAGGGGGCTGCCTCAGTCTTACCATAATAACTGTGTACACACACCCAAGATTGTAAAGGAACACCCTGGAGAGAATAGGTTTGATCATACTTGAGGCTGTTTGAGGTGGATTCCACTCTATATATAATAAGGGAGGAATTTAATGATGTGATTGTACAAGAAGTTGACAGGACAAAACCTTCCGCTGTCTGTAAACTCATTTAGACGCAACTGACACAGTACAGCGGAGCTTTAGTCCTGATGGATATTTGGAGATTGAAAAACCTATCAGACAAGCAGTACTGGGGAGTACAAAACTTTCTCAAGGCTCTACCACTTGTTCATACCGCTGGGAGAAACCCCTATTACAGAGGCAGAATAGTTGGCACATAAGACACCTGAGCACTCTCCACTGCTGGTAGTGATGGGGGGGAATAGTAAAGTTGTAGGGACTAACCGTGATAATTGCTTGGGAGCCTAGAGATCCAGTAACTATGGCTGGTATCCGGACTGACTCTGTGCTGTAGATGAAGGTGATTCCAAAAAACAGGGGTATGCCCAAATGACCCTCCTATACCTGGGCATGAAACATCTACAAAAAGTACAAGGAAAAAGTATGGAGGGGACAATCACTCATTTATTTTAGCCCAAGGGACCATAAATTACCTTGGCTTTTTAATATTTTTGTGAAAGAAATTATTGATAATTTTGTAAGATATAAATATCCATTGGCGGGACTCTGGTACATAAATATACACATGAACTAAACACAAAACAAAATATATATATATATACACATACCAATCAAACATAAATCATGATCACTATAAAAACATATATACATTATATACAACATATACACTACCCTAACTATTACATATACACATGTACACTCATAAATCCGAGTGTTACATTGAGGTAGTCCTTTTTGCGCCAGAGGTATCACACCTCTCTCTTATTCACTTTATATGCGCATGTCAATTGGCACCTAATTCAAAAAATGGTTGGACTCCTCCTATATCTGCTGACGCAGTCGCATTTCAGCCCACTATTTCTTTTCGACTTCCTCAGGACAAGGGTAAACTCTGTCTACAATAATAATCAGAATTTGTAATTACATACCTATACATTTGCTCTACCAATCTAGTTCTATCCCTTATTTGCCCATACAGTGCTCAGAAGAAAGGATGTGGAAGTACCCAATCCCATTGGGGGTATGTGTGGGAGTAAATTGTGTATATACTCAACCACCACTTGCATGGTGCGAGAATTAATGCGTGTTTAGAAACACCCAGTGACACCGTTAATGACCAAAACCTAATACAATACCTGTAGTCTTATCCAGACTCTCAGGGTTAGGAAAAATCCTTTTTAAAGGGGGTCTACAGTCTCCCTATATCTCTAGTCCATGCTTCCTCTGGATACCTATAATGGTGGCATGTAAGTCGGCATTGTTCAAATGCATGGGTTATTACAGGAACATCTTTATATTCATGTACAACAGCACATGTATGATGAAAAGTACCTTTAATTTCTATATGTCTCGCTCCCTTCGAATGCCGTCAACTCTCCTCTAGTCACTTGCCGTGCCTGCACCTCACTCCCTAGGAGAGAGATATGTGTAGATTAAACTAGCGTCATTTCGAGTATCTACAGCTATGCCCAGCCTCTAGGGCACAAACGAATCCCTTCACAAATTACCTGTCGTGCGGTACCGTCGGGGAAAGGTCCATTCCTTACTGCTCCCGTCTAACCAATATCATACGGCCACTGTCCGGAAGCAATTAGATGTGTACACGCGTAATTACATCATACGTTTTCTGCTAACACCATGGAAAGCAGACTTGTCTCAGATAATGAAGGGTCTACAGGGCGCTCTATCGGAAGAAGAACGACTCATGTAAAGAGTCTATCTGACAGCCAGACGTGACTATAGTTTTCAAATAATAATTAGGAACTTATTGGGGAGTGAAGAGCCATTATTTAAAATCTAACGTTGCGTGTGGGTATATTCTATCTGTCTACAGGTTCCTCACGTGCAAAATGGAAATGTGTACATTTCCCTTTTCAAACTGTCTAAAAACCTCTTTCTCCTAAAACTGTGTTAGATCGTGTCCGCACTGGCACGTACAGCGCAGCTCGAGCCCTACCACTAGCACTATGTGATTAATGGCACTGCCCTTATTCTCTTTAACAATAATGCTTCTAATGCACTGTATGTACAAACTATCGGGCTTACATTCTCATCAGCATTATGTGTACCTATTATCTCAATATTTTGGAACTCTGCTTTTATATAGACAACGTCAATGCCAAATTTGTCAACTCTGTCATAGTAGAATATTTAAAACATACAAAGTTGGACAGTATAGTGCAAAACAAGTTTTCTTCTATGTCCACATTGTCAAATTGGTAACCATGTCACATACATCTCTATTGAAAAACATTTCAGTCTTGATCAATGCCCATAATACATCACGGTCATTCAGAACCTCTGTAGCTGTACAGCATCAGTCAAGATCAAGGTCCATAATTCATCACGGTCATTCAGACCCTCTGTAGCTGTACGATATCTTTCTATGAGGCGTGCTTCTATGCGGTTCAACCTCATTTCCAGTTCTCCTTTATTACACGCCTTTATTACCACCAGCACTGCCCATACCATGTCATCCTCACTATGGCCACACTCAATGTAGTGCTGGACAAGGGGCGCTCCCTGAGTTCTACATCTTATGCGGGATTTATGTTGCAGAACCCGCCTTTTTACCATCTGCGTTGTTTGTCCAATGTATGACTTCACACATGGGCACGTCACTACATACACCACATTTTTGGTGTTGCAATTCAAAAAAGTCTGTATCGAATGCTTCTTGTTATTAATCATCACAAATTTTGCATTGTTCGTGCATGAGCACGCGACACAGTTGTTACAACAATAGTGCCCTATCACTGTAGGTAAGCCAAGAAGGCTTCTTGTATCTTTTTTAGCTACTGGTCCCCTCATAGCTCTTACTAGATGTTGTCTCGAATATTTGCCTTTTCTGAAAGCAAAAAGCGGTTTTGGCATATTCAGATGGTCAATTAGCCTCCAATTTCTCACAATAATTTGTTTAACCTTATCGGCTTTCGAGTTAAACGTAAGTACGCATGTCATTTATTCTCCTTCCTCCTTTATTTTGGGAGTTAACAAGCTTTTCCTCGGTGTATACCAAGCCCTTTTAAAGGCTGTTGTCACCAGTTTTTTCGGGTATCCTCTAGCACAAAGTTTATTCTGTAAAATTGCCGCATTTTCAAAATAGTCGTCCTTGTTCGAACAATTGCAACGTATTCTTACAAATTGCCCGTAAAGCAGATTTCCCTTTAAGCTTCTTGAGTGCCCTGATGTAAACTCTAAGAGGGTATTCCTGTCAGTGGGTTTAGAATATAAACTCACCTCCAACTTCCCCTCATTGTCAAAGATCAAACGTCTAGAAAATTAATCCGAACATTACTTGCACACTTCGTGAACTTCAAATCTGGGGTGCGTGTATTCAACCATACATGGAATCTTTCTAGTTCTTCTATACTTCTTTTCCATACTAGGAATATATTGTCAATGAAGCGCACCCATTTGTTCGTGTGACCTCGAAAAGGTGCTGCCTCATTGAAGATATATTGTCTCTCAAAATGGTCCATTACTAGGTTTTTGCTATTTCCGGGGCGAAGCAACACCCCATTGCCACGCCCTCATTCTTAAACGAAAAAAGTTATTTTTCAAGCAGATTTTTGCCAACTCTAGTATAAATTCATTCGGAACCTGGTGGGGTCTTGCTCTTTGTTCCAGGACCATTTCCATTACCATTAACGCCTCATCTTGAGGGATGTTAGTATATAGACTCTCGATGTCGAAGGAGACCAACAGTTGTCGGTCTCCATCGAACACCGAGTGTTCAATTTTAAAAATCAGGTCCATGGTATCTCTTACGTACGCTTGTGTAGCACTCACAAATGGTTTCAAGAAAGTGTCTATGTACTTGGCCAGAGGTTCAAGTATTGATCCACATGAAGAAATGATGGGACGTCCTGGGGGAATTTGGGCGTTTTTATGCATTTTAGGCAATACATATATCGTAGGGACTTTTTGTGTTGTAAAATTTAAGTAATCATATTCTTTTTTACATAGATAACCAGAATCTAAGGTTTCAGTGGTTGAATACAAGATTCTAGCTTTCAGAAGTGATGTAGGGTCATCATGGATTATGCGGTAGTGAGTGGGATTATTGAGTTGTTTAAGAACCTCTTTATCATAGTCACCACTATCCCAAACAACAATACCCCCTCCCTTATCGGCAGGTTTTATTACCGTTAAGGGATTACTTGCTAGATTAAGGTGATAGCACAACCAGAGATAGATTGGACGAGGGACCTAGATGTAGTAAAGACAGAATATCTAAAAGAGGCACCGAATGTGACATTGTAATAGAGGCTTTTGTCCTAGTAGGTCCACATCTGCTTCATATATACAAGCAGGAATCCTTTCCCCCAGACTTGAGGCACACTATCATAACAGTGATACATAAAGAGGGTAAACTGAAAAATGACAGTGCCTTGTATTGCCCAATATCATTATTGACCATAGACACCAAAATGCTGGCCACAATATTGGCAATGAGGCTACATATAGTGTTAGCGTCCCTTATTCATTAGGACTGAACAGGGTATATGTTGATTGTTCTACTGGGCTGAACCTCCTGAGGTTGCATAAAAGAGTAGATAAGTGTAATTTTGAAATGAACCCCTTACCATACTCTTATTAAGTATTGAAAAGGCATTTAATTCCATACACTGGCACTCTTGTATCAGGGTCCAGTGGCGGTGGTCAGAGTAAATGGAGTGGTGTCCTCCCCATTCCCACTTGAAAGGGGGACTAGACAGGTGTGCCCGCTGTCCCCATTACTATTGGCCCTGTACATAAAGCCCCGAGCGCACTGGGCAGTCGAGTGATCACATTAAAAGAATTGCTTAAGGAGCAGATGCGTCCGTAGATAAAGTTTCACTGTATGTGGATGACATCTTCTTGTATGGGGCGAACCCTACCAGAATCTTACTCTCAATATTCTTGTTAATCAATGAGTATGGAAATTACGCTAAGTATAAAATAAAGTCGACAAAATTAGTCGTCCACAAAATCAGTAGTTAGGATATGGAGAGGGAATTACCTAATCACATAAGAATAACTGCAGAGGGGTTTAAATATAAACATTGAAAGGTTATTATCGGAACTTCAAAGGGAAGTTGGTAGATGATACCCTTCCTTTAATGATAATGGGTCATTAAGCAATTTATAAGATGATTACCCTTCCTAAATACTCTGTACCGTCTACTAGAAACAAGTTTCCTCATGTTTGAGCGGGAACTGCGTACCCTGCTTTGGGATGGTGCAGTGCATGATGAGGTATATCCCTCTGAACCTGCAGTGAGAATGGAGAGGAGCTATATGATGGCGCCAACCTGGACACTCTATAATTACATGGGACAGAGGAAAATAGACTTCTCATCCCGAATCAAATGGCCTTGATTGTCTGGGACAAAGCAATTACTTATAGGACTGAAGGACAAATTCCAACAGAAACACCACTTAGGAGGGAAACATGCTAAAAGAAGTGAGTAAGCTACAGGGTTATGTACAGTGGAGCCTGATTGAAATCTCAATAGTTGAAGACATGGTAAAGGAGGGGAACTTTAAAACCTTTTTGGTGTTTTGCAAGAGGAATACGAGATAGCACACACACAGGCTTATAAATACACACAACTTAGACATGCCCTGCAGGATGAGGCACTCAATTGGTCTGCTCTTCTGCACTACATCTCCTCTTCAAAATGCACCCTGTAAACAGATTTGTTTCTTTCTGACAGGCGTAAATAAATCTCTGACGTGAATTGGAAAGGACTGAGAAATGTTTGTCATTTACTTCACAGAAGTACTTTGTATGTCCAAGCTTTCATGGTATTTCTACCTTGGAAAGCTAAGTTTCTCCCTCTGAGGGAAGACTTACTCTTTTTATGAGTGTAATACCAAGTTTTGCAAGGGTTAACACGCTAAACGTGTAAAGGCAAGCAGCTTTGTGTATTGGGCCCCAAGTCTCCAGCTCTGCCTTTCATCTTATGCTATTATAACTGCGTGGCTGCTTCCAAAAACTTATGAACTATATTAAATTAAATAAAGGTATCATAGGGCTTCGAGTCAGACAATTTGTGTTGAAACTGCCCCATTTCCAGCACTCAACCAGACTGTTTCTTCTCTGCTGCTCACTACTTGCCTTTCATGGTGGCAAACAAACGGCATAGGATAAACTGGAAGAGGCACAATATTGTGACTGCCGGGAATGGATAGGGGGGCGTCAACAAATACAGGAGATCACATTATTGCCAAACTAGAGGGTCTCGGGCGAGACAAGCAGCGCATGGAGTCGGAAGTGTGGGACCGTTGCTCCGGCGCTGGGCCGTATTTTCCCTGCTGCGGGGCGGCTACGGATGACAGGTTATCATCATGGAAAGCTGCCAGCCCTGTGCAGTAGTGGTAGCCCGGATTTGAAGACCGAAGAGGCGACCACGTTGCAAGATGAAGGCATCCATCGGATTGTAGAGGTCCACCTGTGGTGATTGCCCCAGAACGGCTAAATTAGGGCAGCGGTGCATTTGCCTTCTGTGGGGGGCGGGGCACACTGTGCCAGGGCTGCGACCTTTGGTGCCTACCAAAAATGAATGTGTCCATGTGTAACATAACTCATGCTTATGTAAAGCGCTCTAATACCTTCCAGTCAGGTTTGCGCTATATAAATCCGCTAAAAAACAAAACTAACAAGAATAGCGGCGGTATAAAAACAAATGAAGGAGAGATTGGGAACACGAAGCACGGTTGAGGGGGCAGTGACCTGCATGACAAAGACAGCTGGAATGAAAACGCACGTCCCGTTGTGTTTAAATGGTAACCTGATCCACGAGGAATGCAGCTGCCACCCTGCGCGCCGCTGCTCGCTCCCGAGAGCAAAATGCCGTGGGAGTGAGCATTAAAAAAGAAGGTGGGACATGCATCCGTCATTTTCGTGCTTTCTTTAGTGAAAGACACACGCAAAAGCCAATCCTATGTGTGGGAGGAGTCAGAATTTTATAGTATGAGAAGAGATGAAACAACTAATCCAGTACAATGAAGGAATGTATAGGGGCATATGATTAGCTGCACAAAGAGGAAGAGGGAGTGATCTATGATCCTTGGCCATGTACCTGGAAGTTGAAATGCATAAAAGATGTACCCAAGCAGTTGTGACCAGCTGTCTGCTGATATATATATATATATCATGATTGTAGTTGAGGTTCCTAACTGACTGATAATGATTTTTGGATTTCTGTAGGAAATGCTCTCTGCTTTGGTTGCCAAAATCCCAATAAAACCATAAAAAACGAAAAAAGACGAGAAGGTGGCCTTGGTACTTAACAAACAAGGTACTCAGAAGTGCAGGCATGGGGCCCCTAGACAATACTTTCCCTCCTACACTTTTAAAAATAAATAAATAAGCATTGTCCAGAACCAAAAGGTTTGTAGTATGAACACATTGTCTAGGAGCAAGGCATCTTTCTGAAATGTCATATCAAGCATGTCCCTTAGATGAAGGCTTTATCGGTGGAGGAATTAGAGAAAGGAGCTTACTGCTGATGTCCTGCCAATCTCAAACAGCCAGAAAATTTGGGTTCTTGGTATAACCAGTCATAGCGTACAAGGTTAATAAGTGTATCAGTTCTACGTCAATGCAATATTATTTGCCAATCACAGAAGGATAATTTTGCGTGGAAATGACTGGTTCTTGCAGTTCTAGCATATAGTAAGTACAGTGTTTCAACATGTCCTGCAACAGTCAATTCAATCCGAGACATTCCATCTAATTATTTGAGTCACAATTTCGAAGTGCTCCGGGCACTGTGTGTCAATCATTTTCTGCTCTGTGAAGCTCCGTAACAGCATCTGACACTGGCTCATGTCCTGAGAGGTAAAATGCGTAAATGCTCCAACTAACGGACCTGATATGTTACGTGGTGGTGATGTGTGGTGTATAATCCAACCTTATCATTAGAGAAAACAGCGTCCCTAAGCCTGTTGTTTAGCCTGGGCAGTGACCCTTTAAACCAGGCTATTGTATCTCTTGGTCATCAGTACCAGCATCTCGCAGTCAGATGTCTGTGGGTTTTGGGAATGTCAGCCATGTACCACAGTAGTGCAATTCGGGACCCAGACGCTCAGACTTCAAAGGAGAGTATGATCTTGGAGACGGTGTACAGCACATCTTTCCAAAAAGCCTGGATCCTTGCACAGCTCTATGCCAGGTGGAATAAGTCTGCAGAAGTTACTGAGCATTCCTGGCCTACAGGTCCTGATTGGGGTCAAGCAGGGGTAAGATAGGGGTCGCGTCAGGAATCTACATTTGTATGTGTTCATGTCTATAGTTTAATCAAACTGACGTAACCTGAGCACAGCAGAAACTTCAATACTTGTCACTCAATGTCATGCTATGCCCATATATTCCTGCCCCATGCTGCATGGGCAGGGTGGGATTCGACGATAGTGACTGAGGTAAAAAGCATATAGAGTTTAGATACTCATCTGCGAGTTGTAGGCATCATGATCAGACTGGTAATAGGGGGTGAATTGTTTGAGTTCCCTGGGGATTGTGGAGTATGTGTGCGTCAAAAATAATCAAATGTTCCTATCAGTAATGTTGCTTGAGCTAAGCTAAATTGTTTTAGAGTCTGAAACACTAGTTCCAAAAAGAGATGCTCAATTTGAGTGAGGGCACTGTCTTCTAGTTTTCCTTAATCCGTAGGATTGTCAGATTATCTTTGAGGGGCATCACGAGGGAGTATAGTACACCCATGCTTGTTCGTCAGCTCCCTATCTTTGTTCTTCAGCTTCTGCTCGATCCATGTTTGGTCTAAATACCCGACATATCAGTGCTGTTTGCAGGACACCCAATAGAGGAGGTTTCTCACTGTAAAAAGATGCAGGTGTGCTGGTAAGGATGATACCAGTACATTATCAATTGTGCTGGGGCAGCAAAATAGTATTTTTCACGATCCGGGACAGACAATCCACCCTTCTCATAGGAGTGGGTCAGAACTGACCAACGTACTCTGGGGCGGGTGCCAGCTCAGACTACTCTGGAGATCACCCAGTGAAACTTCAAAAGGAAACTCTTATTAAGGAAGATCGGGATGTTAAATAGTTAGGCACCACCGCCAGTTTTAGGTAGAGCTTACCATACAGTGCAAGCTGTCTGGTTATTGAAGACCTATTGTGTGCGTACCAAAAACTTACATCGGCTTACAGCCTGTCCATTGCTTACCATTGTCACTATCATTTGCGTGCTTCTTATTCAGTTGCTGTCCATTGTCCCAGCTTCTTCCAACTTATGCTTGTCCCTAACCTGGACCATACCCATTTTACAGTTTCTCTTATTGGCTGGTTTCGGTCCTTCCACTTCTCACTTTTTGGGAACTATCTTTTGCTTCTTACTTAATCACTCCATGGGAGTGCATGTGTTTTCCAACCCTCTCTCTTGTGTGCTTTTCCCCGGCTGCCAAATAACCACCTCCCGCACTCCATGCTACGCTCGACCTCGTGTTGCAAGCACTCTCTTGTGTGCTTATCTCTGCCAAACTCCCACTCGCTCCATGTTGCTTTCTTGCTTGTGTGCTTCTCCCCTGCATTGCACTCACTTCAAACAATCAATCAATCAGTGATTTATAAAGTGCACTACTCACCCGTGAGGGTCTCAAGGCGCTGGGGGGGTGGGAGCACCTCTGGATCAGTCGAATAGCCTGGTCTTGAGGTCCTTCCTGAACGTGTATAGGGTCGGGGCGCGTCTGATGTTCACAGGGAGCTCGTTCCAGGTTTTTGCTGCAATGTAGGAGAAGGATCTCCCACCTGTTCTGTTTCTGCAGATGCGGGGGACCTCTGCCAGGGCAAGGTCGGCGGAGCAGAGGTTCCTCTTGGTTATGTGGAAGGATACTCTCTCGTTGAGGTATTTGAGTCCGATGTTGTTGAGGGATTTGTAGGCGCGAGTGAGGAGTTTGAAGGTGACCCTCTTCTCGACGGGGAGCCAGTGGAGGTCTATTGCTTTTCCGTTCCCCACTCACTCATCGTTGCTGGCCCACAACCCTCTCCTCTATTGCCTCCAAAGCCCATGTCTTGTTTTAAAAAAATATTTTATTATTGTTTTGGATATTTATTGGGGAACGAACCAGGCAGCAAATTACCGGCGTCGCCTCAGTTAAAAGAAAGCACTTTTGCTATAATTGTTTAGTTGTTTATTTTATTTATTGTTCAATCTCAGATAGAAATACAAAAAAGGAACCTGTCATTTCATAGGTGCAAATGCATAATGACACATGCATGTACATCTTCACACACGTGCATGCATGCGACATCACACATGAGCACGCTTACAAAATTACATGGATGTGCAAATGTGCATTTTTTTGTTTGTTGCTTTTTTATATTTCTTTGGTCTATGCTGCTTAGCATCTTACCGATGCTTCACAACATCACCAAAAAAGCATTGGAAAAACCAATAGGCCCCAAAGGCAAAACTTATTTTCTTTGCCCATGCATGTTACTATGGTGATTCTGCCAGTCACCAACCGTGGCAGTGAGATCTAGCATTCAATCAGCTGTGCAGTTATACTTGAGTCCCTGCCTCATGTATGAAATTGTCCAGATAATGTACTGAGTCTACCCGTCAGTGTATCAGATATTCCAGTTAGGGTTATAGTGCACTGCGAGTAAGTGGAAGATTATAGATTTAGCCCTGTTGATTTTAATGTGAGACAATGTTCTGCATTGGATATTCTTCCTTGAGCAAGTTGGAGGTTGGGTCTTTGATTAAAAAAACTTGCTATTGTCAACATATAGTGAGATCAGAAATCTATTAGCAGATGACTTAATCTTATTATGCAAATAGTGCTCCCACAGCTGACATGCGATGGGCTCCGTTGCAGCAGAAATAAGTCGAGCCAAAAGCCCTATTGTCTATCCCTACATGTTTGGAAACTCTGAGAGGGACAGTTATTGATCCTGATCCTACCTGCCAGTTTAGAGCACAGTACAGTTTGATGAGGGAGAGCATATATATGTCTACTCCCAGCCTTTGCAGTATGATAAACAGGGACAGCCTTGCCAGTGAATTGAATGCCTTTTCTACATCCTGCAGGACTGACATGGCATTAATTTGAGGTCTTTTTGATAGATCATCTCAAAGAATGTGCAGAGCTTGTATGCAGAAGACCTACCGGGTATGAAACCTGCATGATCTTGGTGCACAAGTTTCTCCATGAGGGGCAGGAGTCTAGTAGCTATTATCTTTGTAAGCATTTTATTATGTGTGTTTAGGAAGTACAAAAGTCTGCATGATGTACTTGTTGTTGGATCCTTATCCAACTTAAGGATTGTTATCAAAGCTTTCCTTGTGGTCTAGAGTAAGGTTCCCCTCTATTGCTTCCTCATATATACGGCCAGTAGGTATGGGCTAGTATTTCTTTGTATACCTTATAAATTAAACAGTTGTTCATCTAAGATGGGAGCTATACTGCTAACTGGATTATCAGTAGCACTTACAATTTTCTGTGAAGTAGGTCAGGTAAAGTGTCCCTATATTTTTGGTCTATACAGGCCAGCGCTATTTGCTCAATGTAGGATTCTATTAGTAATGTTGCAGGGATTCTGCACACATACAGAACTATACCCAGGAATATGGGACCTTCGTGTATAGGGACTGGGTCTTCTTACCACCTTAGTACCCACGAACCCAGGACCGACTAGCTATAGTGTCTCACTTGCTCTCCTACCACTCCCAGACAAACAAATGATTAGACACCCCAGAACACAACACTCCCAGATCTCTCAGGAATCGCAGTAACAAGACACACCCTTTCGCTTGCACTCTTGTACTAGTCCACAATAAGGTCTGATAGAGACACGAAACAGTTTAAAATAGTTATTTTAACTTACATGCTCTAACATGCAGTATACTTACCACCAGAAGCAGGAAAATGCATAGTACAAATATAGTCAGCATAGCAGCTAGCCTCTATATCATGAAGGGAGATGTCATCATAGAAAGACAGTGGAGAAAAGACTATAGTGCCTAACCTCCCTCCCAATGCTAGGAATAAAAATTATTAATATATAATACAAGATCTCTGGGCTTTGTCAGCAGACCCCATACCTTAGCCTATAGATAGTAGATCTACATCATAGGTGCTGTCTCGCTCTTCTCTCTGGAAAGGTCCCTCTCCAAGTGTGTCCTACCTATTTGTGTACTCCACTAAAACTCATGTACGTTGTCCAAACACCAGATGCATCGGTATGTTTTGTCTAAGGTTTAAGGTCTGGCCAGAACAAAACAACAAGTGGCATGGTTGTTCGACCTTGCACATAATGTTCAGTCAAAATCCCAGGAACATGCAGAGAGTGAACACAGCGATGAGTTCTCATGTGAAAGCAGCCCTAGAAATTATTGCAAAAATAAAGATGTGTAGTAACGTGTGCAAAGCAGCAGGCAAGCTGCAGCGTAGTCATGCTAACTTACTGAAAACGACAATGTCCCTACGGGCCACGTGACAGTAAGGAGTGACTTGTTTCCTATGAAGTATATAATCTTTAAAGGACCTCGTGGAAGACTGGTGGTGGGACTATTCCCATCAGATTTATAAAGCAATAGCACTGTTGTGTGCTTCTTGCTCTGCCTTAATATCCAGGCAAGGGTTTTACATGGCCTCTTCCCTCTGCCATATTTCCGCGCTAGGGCATGTTTTCTAAGAAGTTTTACCTCTCGGTCAGCCTCTAGGAGTAGATGTTTGTTCTTGAGTGCTACCAGAGACTCTGAATGCTGCTCAGTGTATTGTACTTCAAGGTCTTTCAGTATGTGTTCTAGTTTGTGCAGCTTTGTTGTAATGGCATTCAAGACGCCCACCTGTTTAGAGATTGAAATCCCATGTATATGATTTAATTGGCTTGCACACTGGAATTTTGGGCCACTAACCCCACATTTATCTCAAAGTAGCTGATTTAATATCAGCTGGTAATGCTTTTTCAAGTAGTGCCTCTGCAGGGAAGTGCCACTGATGAGAGCAATTTCCAGTATGACCAGTGAGTGTCCGAGAGTGTACATGGAGTTGTCTGTTACCCAGGGTGAGAGGCTGTTAGACAGGAGCAAGCAGTCGATTCGCAAGTGTGAATTTTGTACTGTGGAATTATATGAATAGGCTGCTTGTTGACCTTTGTGTACGCACCATGTTTCTTGTAAAATATGTATGTCTGTCAACTGATGCAATGTCTCCATTCCTTACGCTACACTAGTAACATGTTGTGTGGAGCTAGGAGAGAGTTTTGCAGTTAGGCAGCCCTCTTAGTCGGCAGCTGGCCACACCCCGGAAAACTCATTTTCTAAAAGATAATGTTAACTTGTGTTTTTTACATTGTACTGCTTCTAAGTGATAAAGCTAACACGTGTTGGTATTGCTTAGTTTAACCGTACTCAATTAATGGACTCAGGAAGGATGAAAGCCTAAACTTGCCTTATCTTCCTCGAACTCATAATATGCAGGCCACACCAGGTGTCAGTAATAAGTGCTTAATTCTGTGTGATATCATGATAGATGCTATACACAGAAATATATGGAAAGACGATATAATTTCATTACATAATCTGTAATGAGATTGTATTCTCTTTGTTCATGTCTTCACTGTTCTGATGAGTAAAATTGGTTAACACGTCGCCTTTTTTGGACACCAGCAACAGAGTGGCATTAAGTTCCCTGAAATGCTTGATGAAGGGGAAATTGACCCATATATCTATCAGGGATTTGACATTCTATTTACAAATTAGATTGGGAGAGCAGGACTTTTGGGGGTGTCTATATCAAGCTTTATTGTCGCTTAACACCCAGTTGTTCCTGTGAGAGATTTACCAGTCTTTTGTAACTGGGAGAGCGGGATTGGTGATAGATGTTTCTGTACGCAAGGTTATGGTCTCCTACACTCAGTTGACTGAGTTTCAATTAGTTGGGAAGACAATTTGCATGTTAGTGTCAAAGAATGAAAATGCACGTTTCCTAAATTCCCTCCCAGTGCCAGCATTTCTTCTTTGGTTTTTTTGCATTCTTCGGCTTCTTATATGTTGTGTGCCCAAAAGGAACCTTAAATATGAGACCACAAACTTACCTGTTGCTATCTACCTAATGATCTGTGCTATACAAATGATCCTAATGTAAAAGTAAATCCTGACACTCTAAGGTGATAAGCAATGTTTATGGCTTAAGAGTGTCATTCTTGAAGCAAAGCCAGTTTCAGCTAAAATAAAGGCTCTTAGTGCTCGTTGGTTGGGTGCTGTGGCATCTTAAATTAACAAATCATCTTTTACTTTGTGTGTTCTCTTGGATAAACACCATAATGTATTTAATGTGCCCCACATTCGTCTGTTATAGCACAGAATAGCTATTGAAAGCAGTTCTCAAGATCAAATATCTAGGTGAGCAATTTGACGTATCAACTTTGTCTGTCCTGGTGCCTACCTAGTCTCCAGGCACAGAAGTTACAGTGATGGTGTTAACATACTTGTGGCTTTGAGTAGCTACGTTAACTGACCACCCCTTTAGTCTCAGGGTTACC
This sequence comes from Triturus cristatus, assembly GCF_964204655.1. Classification (NCBI taxonomy): domain Eukaryota; kingdom Metazoa; phylum Chordata; class Amphibia; order Caudata; family Salamandridae; genus Triturus; species Triturus cristatus. Next base: position 305,724,757 of record NC_140585.1, on the reverse strand, counting down.
CTGCTTTATTACTAGAAGGATAAATCACTGGGTTTCCAATGGTTGATCCTTAACAGGTTACACCATTGGAATCATTTGAGCTTGACACCCTTCCGCCGCAAGCCTGCCAGGTCATAGTGATGTTTACCTCGCTCTATGTAGGGCAGTGGAGTGAAACTGTCACTGATTGTTTTCTGTCAAGGACTGCAATACGAGGCATGGTGGTTCCGGGCAGGAAAATAGAAAAGTGTCTCTGACGTGCAGGAAGGAAACTCGTTAAGTATTTATTTTCTGTTCTACAGAAAGAGTCCCTTTATTGGGCTGAATAGATGTACTTTAGGCACAGTGTTGCCCAGCCACACAAATGGGCCTCTCGTAATTAGGGGTGGGCGGAATTTGCGGAATTAACCTTCGCAAATTATCGCGAGAATGTTTAAAATTATCGCAAACAAGCAGAAATATCGCGAAGATGCGGAAGTTTTTTTCCGGCATGTTCGCGAGATTTTCTGCATGGTTGCGGGTCGCCAACTTACCCATGTGGTTGCTTGCGGGCGCGGCCATCTTGTTTTGAGTTGTTCTCGCGGTGCATGATCGCGAGAAGAAAGACGTGATCGCGCGACGCATGACGTCACTGCGGGCGCGAACTGTCGCGAGACAGCGCAAATGGCTAAAAACAATACAACATCTCATGGAGAACGCGACCGGATCAAGAAAACTTGTCGGCGAACGCAGGGATTCAGGTAAGGCGATCGCGCGCGCGCGAGAATGTATCATTTTACAGCGCGAGCAAGAAACAAATTATCGCCAAGCTGCGGAAACCGGAATTTTTGACATTTTCGCGCTCTCCGCTGAACGCAAAAATGTCAAATTATCGCAATTTCCGCGAACGGAACGAAATTTTTGCCCAGGCCTACTCGTAATGCGCCGGGTGGTCTTACACCAAGAACCTTGAAATCAATGCAGCTTTACAATATGGTTTTGGGTAAGATGAGGATGCCCGGATCTAAGGAAACAGGAAAACAGAAAAGTGGCCACAAACAAATACAGACTAAACTACATTGGAAATTCATACAACTGGTAAGAGAGGATGTCTGAAAGCTGTATACCACCTAGAACAGCTCATTATTCAGAGATCTTCTTCTGATGGGAAAGGGAAAAGTGATTTTATTCACATGAAATAGGGGTTTCTTTGAACTTTGTGTTAGTGTTAGTCCATACGCTGCCACTTGACATCAATAGATCATATAAAAAATCAAATGTTTAAAGTGTTCTGAGATTTTTCCTTTCAGTTACTGGAAATATTTCAGCTAAGTATGTGATTATACTTAGACAATATTATCTATTTGGTGAAACAAAATAAAAATGTCAAAACAGAAACAATCTAATAAAAACACTTATTTTATTAATATGTTGTAAGGAACCAGACTCTAGGTGGAGGTGGAAAAAGCCATAGTCTTGATATGAGCTGTGGTTGAGCTCCCGCAAGTGCAATACAATCTGATCTGCAAAGGCAGACAGTTTTGAAATACTGTTAGAGGAAGTATGTCATTTTAAAAACATACTTGTTACTGTACCTGTCCAGTAGAGCGTTGCCACTGCTGAGTTAGAACACCAGCATTCTACAGTAAAGACTGGAGAAAACAGAGCAAAAAGATTAATCTTCTTACAATATTCTTGTGAGTGATTCGAGTCTATATGGGAAGCCCCAACAACAGCAGAAAACAAGAAAACTACAAAGGAAAAAAAAGAAAGGGTCCATACGGTTTAAGTAGGCAGAACTGTTCCTCAAGAGGTGATGTACATGTAAAAATAAAAGTTTAGGTAGAAGCACTGAAAAGGAAACTTTGTGGAGGCTATATTGAACCTTAGGTTTTTCGGAATGATAGAACGCTTGTGTAGCAAAGATGATATTGTTTCTTTTACTGAAACTGCTATTGTGCTCACATATTTTAGACATGAGTATTCTGGTAGTGTACCGGCAGATTTCCAACTCAGAACATTCAATTTTGTGGGTAAAGTAATTGTTGCAAGTAACCAGAGCGGAGTGCCTTGTTTATTACATGGTACTTGTAAAGCACTGTTTTTTTGTGTGTTTTTTTTTTGCAGATGTATATAGCGCAAACTCGAACCGAAGGTATTGGAGTGCTTTACATGAGCACCAGTTACGTTACACAAGGATACATTCATTTTTTTGGGGGAGGTAGGAACGGGGAGATTAAGTGATTTACCCAGAATCACAGGGTGTGGAGTCGACCCCAAGGGTCGAACCTTGGTTACCCAGCTCCAAAGTTGGCAGTCTAGCCGTGAGACCACATCCTGTTCCCCTCATCCTGTCACTGTTCAGAATTGCTATGTTAGTGAACAATAATATGGGGATTTTATGAATGCTTAATTAACTATTTGCAACCTAGCAAAGGTATCACACAAAGAGAGTGTACAAGTGTGAAATTTGCAGGTCTCATAAACATCGTCCTAAGAAAATTGTTCTAAATTAGCTGTAGTCCAGAAGCTCAAGCCTCCTTATTTACAGGCCGGGCTCTCTGCTGTGTCTTATTGAGCTCAGCAAGCTACTTTCAACCTGGCATATCCCCAGGTTAATCCTGATAGGAGTTCCTAAATCAAGCAGTCTGTGAGATTAATAATTCCTGCAATACTTCCTAGACGGTGCTATATAGAATGTTAGACTCTTTACCACCCAGCTGTACACAGACCCTGATGGTGAGCATGAGCAATTTTTGTTTACCGCCTCCCTGCACAGTTCTCCCCTTCAGGATGCATTGTTCTCTTTCTCGCCTAATCCATTTTTGCTGCTGCACCCCTCATGTCCTCCATCTGTGAGCTTGTCTCTCTACTTCTTCAAGACAAAAAGTGTGTGTCCACTTCATTTATAGCTATAGAACATTCATTCCTCTTCACCCAATTTCAAAAGTGTTCTCTGCCACCTGACCAACCACAAAGCAGAGATCATAAATAGAAAAGAAAACGCGCTTTAGAGGCCACCAATTGGGAAAATATGAACCCCGAATATTTTACAAAATCTGTGTAAGAATCCCCAGATAAAACATATCTGTATTGAAAATAAATACAAAAATAGAAAAGCACAAAAGGTAATTATGCCAAGGGAGACAAAATATGTGTGGAAGAGCCTGGAAGTGCAATGTTTAGCCGAAGATGTGCATAGGGCTTTTGATTGTACCTCCAAGATCCACGTAGAGTGTATGAGGTTCTCCAGTACTGTATCTTTTATAGATTCACATGCTTGAATCTTCCCCATCGTCATGGTGGGAGTCCCACGGTAACAGTAAAATAGCAGTTTAAAAGTCAAAAGGACAATCTCCCTTGAGAATCAGCAGTATTTAATAACCAGATAGCCTCCTTAAAGAACATCCAAACTCCAGCCAATCACATCACAGACCCCTGAGTATCGATCCCCTGCAGGGCCACCATACCTCAGATTTCTTACTACATGTCGTGTGTTAAGGAGTCTCCCTGAGCTCTGCTCAGTCACTGTGTTTCTACATTGAGCTTTTCAGCTTTCAGCTAGCAGTTCCTTTTCCTCATCCTTCTCTTCATCTGAGGTGCTGCTAGAAAGTTAGTTTATTCTTTTTATTCTGTAATTGCTACAGAATGTCAGAGTTTAAAAAAACGGCTGTTTATGCCCTGCAAGACTTGTGAAAAGTCCTGGCTTTTCTCAGAGGACCCTCATAAAGAGTGCTTGTACTGCCTTTACCCAGATCACGAGCCTAAAGACTGTAAGCACTGCCAGAATTTTTCCACTAAAACCCGCATCGATCGTGAGGGAAGACTTCTGATTTGTTTTCAGAAGAGAAGATCTGTGAGGGAATCTGACTCAGAAAGTGAGGAGAGGCCTAATACCTCCTCTAAGAAAAGGAAGGATGAGGATTCTTCTTCTAGTAGAGAGATCCAAAGAAGCAAAGATCTCATAGCAAGGAGTCTTCAGGAGAAAGGAGAGTGAAAAAAGAGCAACCTGACTCGTCTCAGGCGCTAAAAAGATCTGGTTCTGCTCCTCTTTCTGCACCTCATACTGCCTCACAAAATATCCGCCCGTCGTCGGACCCATCGACGAGGCATTCTCTGCTGACGACTGTCGAAAGGAAGGCCCCGTCGACGGTTTCGTCAGCGACATCGACGACATCAACGGTGAAGACGATGACGGCTGTCTCGTCGACGAAGACGAAAGTAGTAGTTATGTCTTCGACGGCTTCTGGGAGAAGTTCGCAATCGACAAGAGCTTCGCCGTCGACAATTCAATTACGTGCTACACCGTCGACAAGCATCCCCGCCCCGCCGACGGATACTTCCTCACAGTCGGCGCAGTCTCTGGTGACGATCCCGTCTACAAGGAAAATGGACATGCCAGTCTCCAAATCACTCCTACAGGACTTTTCCAAAATATCTCCTCTACCTCCTTCTCGCCTCCAGGATTTTCAGGAATCGGAGGATGAAGGTCCGTTTGGCCCCGCTTACAGCCCCTCTCAGCTGACAGTTAAGTACCAGGAAGAGGATCAATTGGATGACCCTTCAGCATACTTGGAAGGCGATTATTCCTTTTCGGACAGACGCTCTGGCAACGCCTGCATACCTTCCAGGAGCATTACCCTTACAATGAGCAGGAGGAAGAGGATTGTCAACACAAACCGTCCATTAATGTGCCAATGTCATTGGTCACGGACTTACATCTGATGCTGGATGATTATTACAAACGGGTCCCTGAGGCCAATGTGATCCAAAAAACAGTTTCTCTGTAAGAGGAGCCTACCACGACTTCAATTCAGGAAACCCCACTTGCACCACCGCAACAGAAGTCCCTTCCGTCTCTGCAGATACCCTCTGGTGCATCAGGCAATGGTGACCATCAGCTGGAAGAAACAGAGATACAGGTGGACTCTGATGTCCATGATGAGTGGATGGTTTATGTTGCACATACACCGCCTTCTCCCTCGCTGCCGATGGCAGATTCTCCCTCAGCAGATATCGGCGGCTTTCATGACCTACTTGAAACAGCGTCAAAACAATTTGACCTTCTTATGCCCGTCAAGCAGGCGGAATGCTTCTTATACGATTTCAAAGCTTCCACACAATGTTCCATTAGGGCAATCTCTATTAAAGACTTCTTGTGGCAGGAATGCCTCAAGTTAATGAAGAATCCAGCTTCTGTGCCAGCAGTCATTCCAAAGTTGGATAAGAAGTACCGGGCACCGGAAAACTCTCCGGCATGTATCATTGGCCATCCAAAGCCTGATTCAGTAATAATGCAGGCTGCTCAGAGAAGATCTAAGAGCCCTACTTCCCCATGTACCACTCCACCTGACAAAGAAGGGCGTAGGTTGGACAATATTGGGAAAAGATTTTCTGCGCTTGCTGCTACAGCCACCAGAGCCTCCAATGCCATGGCCATCCTTGGGAGGTATGATAGGCAGATATGATCAGACATCGCACCTTTTCTAGGATTTCTGCCTGAGAACAAGAAGAAGGAGGCAAAGGAGATCCTTTCAGAGGGAGGGAGAGCCTCATCGGAAGCCATTGATGTGGCTATTGACATTGCTTCCACTGCCTTTAGCCAGATGGCAGGACCTGCAGTATTACACAGGCAAGGTTGACTGAAAGCAACAGCATTTCGCCCAGAAGTCCAGGCTAAAGTGCTGGGCATGCCTTTTGCTGGGGAGAACCTGTTCGGTAAGCATGTTGAGGATGCTCTTCAGGCTATCAAGTCGGACACGGATATGGGGAAATCTCTAGCCAATTGTGAGAAAGTGGCTCTGTATATACTGTTCCCTAATAAGTACAGGGTGTACAGAGTCCACAGTCCCCCAGGGGCTGATAGAGGTTAAAGTTAGGTATGACCTTACTCTCTAAAGTGGTAGCTTGGTCGAGCAGTAAGGCAGTACCAGAGGACAGTGTAAAGCATTTGTTGTGCACACTCAGTCAGCAAAAGGTTTCACACACTCAATAACTGAACTCTAGGCCAATGGTTTATATAAAAAAATATATGCTTGTTTTATTTTAGAAACAACAAGTGGAATTAAAATATACTTTCTGAAGATGAGAAGTTGAATATAAATACTTTTGCAATAAGCAATTGATTTTTGTAAACAGTCGCAGTTGGTTGCAATAAACAATCCTATTCCCTAAACACAACAATGCATTGAGCTCAATGGTAAATTCAGGTTATTTGTAACAGATTACTTTTTAGATTACTTTTGAAATTCCAGGTCTGGATACTAGATTCAGCCCTGGGACAGTATTCAGAATCAAGTGGTGAAAGTCGACTTAATTACTGTAATGATTTTTAAATAATATTTAGCTATTTCAAAAGTTGACACTTAGAAAATATTTCAAAGAAAACATTCAATGGATCTCTATGGCAAGAAATTCAAATTGCAGGTAGAGTACTTTATCGTTACTTTTGTAATCCAGGACTGGGTACCTAGACTCAATACTGGGGTCTTTATCAAAAACAGGTAAGTAATTACGTTTGCAGAAATTGTACGATTTTAAAAGAATATTTCAAGATTGCAGAAATCGACACTTAGAAGAAATTTCACAGAAAAGCAGTCAATGGTTTCCTATGGGAGAAAATTGGGTTACTGGTAAGTATAGCTGCGAGTATTCTTCCGAGCCAGGGCTGGGCACCAAGATCCAGCCCTGTGAGCCCACCTGAGAACAGGTGAGTTTTTGCGTTTTTGTCGCTCGGCTGATTTTTAGTGAATATTTGAAGATTTGAAAAGTACACACTTAGACGAAATTTCAAGAAAAAGCCAGTCAATGTTACCCTATGTAGAAAATAGAGTTAGCGGTTTTCAGGTAAGTTCTCGACTGGCAAAGGTGAGGTTCTGGGCATTGACTCAGGGGTCCCCCAAGGTCAGATAGGCGCAGTTAGTGCACCCTCAGCAGCTCTAGGGCAGCCGGGTGCAGAGAGAGTTAGGCCCAATGTTAGCCTATGAGGAATAGGGGGGCCTGGTTTGGTGGCTGCTGACCAGCAGGCCATGCGGCTGTGGGAGCTGGGCTCCTGGTCACTCACTCAGGGCAAGTGGGGAAGTAGGCTAGTGTAGAGATTGCACTGCCAGGGCCACTCGGGCGGCTGGGTGCAGGGTGCTTTTGAGCCGTCGGGCGCTCAATGGAAATCAATGGGAATGCTCCGGTTAGGAAAAAGGCTGCAAGCTCGGGGACGAGGATGCTTCAGGTGCCACCACCACTTCGAGAGGTAAGTTGGGTAGTTGTAGGTTAGGTGGGTACCCCGGGATTGGGCACAGGGGGCCGCAGGGCGCTGCGTGCAGGGGTGCCTTTTGGTGTCGGGAAATCTTACCCTCTGTTGATCGCGGTTGGGGGGGGCACCTGGTTCTGAGGCTGCAGGCTTCTTCCGGAGTGTCGAGGGGGGTCCTTGGGTGCCGGACTCGGGGTCACAGTCGCCGTGGGGTCGTGCTCAGGGTCTTTGTTCACTCCGGCACTGGCCAGGCTTGGCTGGTGCAGAGTGTGCTGGGTTCGCGGTTCCGGGCTGCTGCCAGGGGTTAGAAATAGGTTTCGGAGTAGAGCCTCTACTCATGGGAGTCCCAGGGGCTTAGAGCCAAAAGGTAGCCAGGTCCTTCGGGGTTGGTGAGGTTGCTGGCCACGAGAGATGCCGCGCTGGTGCAGGTTCGAGAGTCGACAGGCCGGTAGGGCTGGGGCCAAAGCAGTTGGTGTCTTCTCCTCTTTTTAGCAGCTGCAGGTCAGGTCTTTGTTCTTCTTGCTCTTCTTGTAGTTTTTGGATCTGGAATCTGGGGAAGGAAGGTTCAGGGTGCCCCTAAATACTAGATTTAGGGGCGTTACAGGAAGGTGAGGCCAGGGTCCAATGGGTCCTTGTCCTGGGGTGGGTACACCCCCTATCCTGCCTCTCTCCTGTGGGAGGGGGGCAGTAGCCTAATCCTGATAGGGTAGGGCCTCCCATCTTCAAGATGGCGAGAGCCCGGAGATGTGCTTCACCTCGCCTCCCCCACCTGAGGGGTGGGGTGGGCAGGCTGGCACATCCCCTGTCCTTGTATGGGGTTTCCGGCCAAGCTTCCCGCCAGAGTGGAGGGTTGCAGTGGCCTGGGGAAACTCCAAGAGGCGGCAGGCCTTTGAAGCTTCCCTTTGCTCATCCTGGGGGAGGAGATTTCTCACCTCACCCAGGATGTGCATTGTTGCAGGCCCGGGAGAGCAGGGGCTCTCCCACCCAGGGGTCCAGCAACGTGTCTGCTGTGTGGCAGCCTGGGCAGCCTCAGAGCAGACGTGGATTGTAGGTTAGTTGTAAGGGGGCATCTCTAAGATGCCCTCTGGGGTGCTTGGTACATTAAATCCCACACTGGCATCAGTGCGGGTTTAATGTGCTGAGAAGTTTGATACCAAACTTCCCAGTCTTCAGTGTTGCCACTATGGTGCTGTGGAGCTCGTGTTTGACGAGCTCTCAGCACCATGTACTCTTAAATGGCAGCACTGCACTTACAGTGCCCAGGAATGGACCGGGGTACTGTAGGGGCACAGGGCTCCTGCTCCTGTGCCCACACCATGGGCATAAGGCACCCAGCCAGAGGGGTGGCTGATATATGCCATGGCAGTGTAGGTGATGGGCATGGCACACAGAGATGTGTGTCATGTCGACTCTTCATTTTGTCCTGCACCCAGACACCCGGCCTGCAAAGGCAGTGTGTGTGTGTAAGGGTACAGGGCCTCTAAGGGTGGCACAATGAGTGCTGCAGCCCTTAGAGGCCTTCCCTGGTCACAAGGCCCTGGGTATCTAGGGTACCATTTACTAGGGGCTGACATGTGGCCAGGGTTTGCCAATTTGGAGTTTGTGTGGTTTAAGGAAGGAACATAGGCCCTGGGCCCCTGATTGGCAGGAGTCCAGGGTACACTCAGTAAAAGTACATTCAGCAATTTAGCAAAAAGTGGGGGCATACCATGCAAGAAAGATGGCACTTTCTCACACCAATCTGCAACAGAAAAGGTTCTCTTCTTTTCGTGGGAGAGGAAGGAGTCAATTTACAGCTTGGCCCAGCCTCAGCAGCGTTTTCACCCTTAGTACCAGCAAGGTTTCCGACCTCAATATTCCGCTCAGTCCTTTCGGCAGATGCCTGCACCAACCTACTCTAGGGCTCCGGCCTGACGACATCGGGAGTAAAATCCCATGACGTGGGCAGAAGACAATGAGACCCATTAGGTACCTGCCACCCCAGTCCCACTTAATTTGGCTCAAGATTGCTCTAAATCCTTTCTTCAGTGGAATGCCATTTCGTCCGACAGATGGGTGTTGGACGATTTCAACCACGGTCACACCTTGGAATTTCTTCAACAACTTCCGGATTTTCCTCCAAGAAAGACTACTCATCGCCACCTGGCGCTTCTCAGAAGGGATATAAAACTTCTTCTCGACAAGCAGGTAATCGAGATAGTGCCACGCAGTCAGCACAACTTGGGATTCTACTCGCACTTTTTCCTTATAAAGAAAAGAACCGGCAAATAGGTGGCAGGTCATGGAACTCAGGTTGTTGAACAAGTTCATCAAAAGTCAGCCATTTCAGATGTTGTCGTTCCAGGAGATTCTCCTTCTCTTGGATTCAGGGGATTGCATGACCTCTCTGGATCATATGGATGCGCATTTTCACATTCCTATTCATCCAAAGCACTGTCGTTTTCTCCGGTTCCAAGTTGCAGGGTGCCACTACCAGCTCAAGGTACTACCTTTCGGGCTAAAGTCCGTGCCCACAGTTTTCACCAAATGTTGGGCGCAAGTAGCAGCCTATCCCCGGCGCTGTGGTCACCAGGTTTTTCCCTACCTGGACGATTGGTTGATCAAGGCTACAACATTTCAAGGTGCAAGAAAGTCAACAAACTGTCTTCGCCTTTTTCGATCCCTGGGTCTCAATCTCAACGAAGAGAAGTCTTCACTCCTTCCGTCCAAATCTCTGGTGTTTCTGGGGTTAGACACCGACCTCTCAATGGCTTTTCTCACAGAGGAAAAAAATGTTGGGGATGATGTCATCTTGCATTCCATTGATTCCTCACTGTCGATTGCAAATGAGGCTTCTTCAGGAACAGCTCGACGCACAATGGATACAGGCTCAAAGCACATACGAGGACACTATATCACGCCTCAGATGATCAGGACGATGTCTTGGTGGGCAGCAAGAAGCAATCTCTCGCAAGGCCTATTATTCCTTTTTCAGATCCATTAATGGTTATGACAATGGACGCCTCCATGGAGGGATGGGGAGCTCACCTCCAGGAACTTCAGGTTCAGGGGAAGTGGTCGAACAAGGAATTACTTTGCCACATCAACCTGTTGGAGTTGAAGGCAGTGTTTCTAGGGCTGTGTTCCTTCCTACCAAGAATAAAAGGTTTGTCGATCCTTGTCTGCACGGACAATACAGCCACAGTTTTACCTTCAAAATCAAGGAGGGACGAGATCTCCAGCCCTCTCAAGTCTGGCGCAGCGAATTTGGAACTGGTTGATTCACCAGAACATCTCCTTACAAGTCCAGCACGTTCCAGGGGTGCTCAATGAATGGGCCGATTTGCTCAGCAGAGATTCCAACCAGTGTCATGAGTGGGAATTGGATGGCGTTCAGCTGGAAAGAAAAAATCAGTATTGGAGATCGCCAACCCTGGATCTGTTCGCTACAATACTCAACAAAAAATGTGAATTCTATGCCACTAGATTCCCTCAGGCAGGTTCTCTGGGGAAGGCCTTCCATTTCTCCTGGGAAGGGACGTTCGCTTACACGTTCCCTCCGTTCCCTTTAATACCCAAGGTCCCATAGAAGAGGAAACGAGAACCTTGCCGCATCATTCTCATTGCCCCGGCATGGGCAAGGCAATACTGGTTCACAGAGCTGTTTCGCCTATCAGAGACTTCTCCAATACGTCTTCAGCCTTCGAAACATCTACTCTCAATGGATCAAGGCCAAGTGATTCATCCTCAGAATCAATCTCTTCACTTGTCTGTCTGTCTCCTCACCACACTGAGTTTGGTGACTTAAGCATTTCTGAGGAGTGACGTTCTATTCTTAACAAGGCCCGTGCTCCCTCCACGGTCAAGTTTTATTCAGCCAAATGGAAAAGATTCTGCTCCTGGTGTACAAAGCACTCCTGCCATCCACTCTCTTCTTCTGCAGAGGAGAATTTGCTGTATCTCCTGTCGTTGGCAAAAGCTGGCCTTTCTCATTCTTCAGTTAAGGTTCATTTGGCCCCGATCTCAAGGTATAAGAGACATTCGAGCCAGTCGTCCCTATGGTCCTGCAGATTGGTAAAGGAATATTTGAAAGGTCTTTTCAGAGCATACCCGCCGGTTCGGCCTGCTCCAGTGCTCTGACAATTGAACATTGTCTTGTCCCATCTCATGAGAGCACCGCAAGTGTGACATAAAATTTCTCTCTTGGAAGGTGGCTTTTCTCTTAGCCATCATGTCTGCTAGATGCATTAGCGAAATTCAAGCATTCTGGTCAACGGAACCTTACCTTCAATTCCAGCAGGATAGAGCGGTGCTACGCACTAATAATTCGTTCATCCCCAAGGTGCCTACCACGTTCCATCTGAATGAACCTGTGGCTCTGCCTTCATTCTTTGCTGCTCCATCTACACCAGCAGAGAGAGTTGTGCATTCCTTGGACATCAAACCGTGTTTAAAGTTCTTCCTACAGAGGACTAAGTCTTTTTGCACGTCTACTAAACTGCTCATCGCCTTCTCTGCCCCTAGAAGTGTCAGGCTTTATCTAGAGCGTTGATTGCTCATTGGGTTACTTCTACCTACTGCCATGAAAGGGTGGGTCGCCCACTTGCTTCCAAAGTAACTTCCCATTCCACGAGGAAGATGGCAACGTCCTCAGCCTTGTTTGCTGGTGTGTCCCTACCAGACATGTGCAGGGCGGCGACATGGACAAGCGTCCATACCTACACTAGGCACTACTGCCTGGATTCTTGGCGAAGGACAGATGCTGCAGTTGGACAAGCAGCTCTTCGTCGTCTATTTGCCTAAGGTAGGCCTCAGTTTCTGAGGTATCTAAGAATTTTTATAATCATTATTATTGTTATTATCGTTATTATCAATATTATTTCTGACAAAACTTATTTATATATATATATATATATATATATATATATATATATATATATATATATATATATATATATATATATATATATATATATATATATATATACACACACGTAAATCGCCGTTTGTCACTGCCTCACTCGGGCAGAAAAAGACGAGGAGCGGACCCAGAAGTTGGTGCCAATCAAAATAACTTTATTTTAATTATTTATCAAGCCTATCTGCCATAGCGCGTTTCGACCCCCACTCGGGCCTTGATCACAGGTACATATATATATGCACGCTCCTTCTTCCACACGAAAAGCGGAGCACTCGCAGGCGGGTGCGATTTTTGCGGCTGTGGACTCCGCAACTATATTTCGCTCCACTCCTTTTTAATCCAAAAGGAAAATATCGCACTCCCGGGGCGATGTCAACAAAATTTATTCAAAGACCAGATGACCAGCTGAATAAATTTTGTTGACAACGCCCCGGGAGTGCGATATTTTCCTTTTGGATTAAAAAGGAGTGGAGCTAAATATATATATATGCGAAATTTCCTGCTCTCTGAGCTCCTCACTCGGACAGGAAAGAAGGACTCGCACTCCAGGGTGATTGTAATTCAATTTTTTTTACTGGCATCGCGTTTCGATCAAACGATCTTCTTCACAATATATATCTATATATATCTATATATATATATATATATATATATATATATATATATATATATATATTTATGTATATTTTATACCAATGAAGTTAAGTTGCTTGCCTCAGTTTAGGTGATGACTTTATGTCGCGAGATGGTTCGCCTGTTTTTCCACATCCATTTTGTTATTATGTACTGCTTTCTAGCCTGATTCGAGCATGTGAATCTATATAAGATACAATACTGGTGAAAAAACAAGTTACTAACCTGTACACTGCGGATCTCCAGTATTGATATATTTTATAGATTCACATGCGGCCCTCCATCCTCCCCTTACAGGTGCACCCTTCCATACCTCTTTTATTTTACTAACTACACTTGTGCTCGAAATCTGAGGTATGGTGGCCCTGCAGGGGATGGATGCTCAGGGGTTTGCGATGTGATTGGCTGGAGTTTGGATGTTCTTTAATGAGGCTATCGGGTTGGGAAATACTGTTGATTCTCAAGGGAGATTGTGCTTTAGACTTTTATACTGCTATTTTACCGTTACTGTGGGACTCCCACCATGACGACGGGGAAGATTCAAGCATGTGAATCTATAAAAGATATCAATACTGGAGAAGCACAGTGTACAGGTAAGTAACTTGTTTTTTCATGTACATGGAGTTCAGATCCAGCCCCACAAAAATCTAGAGAGCTAGAACCAGACCTCCAGAAGAGTAGACCACAGAATTAATTGCTTAGCTCCAGCTGTATTCAGTGTCCAAGATGGGTTTCACAACATAGCGTAGCTGAGTGTCAACCTGCGGCCCTATCGTGAGTTTATTACTGCCTAGTTTAGTAAAAGTGAGCAGGAGACTTGCAAGCAGTGCAGAGTCTGGCAACCAGAGTAATATGTGATCAGAGGCCGTGTGATCATATTTAAAGTGGGTGTGATTATCTGAGATCGCTGTCTATGGATTCAGTGGTTCTGGCGCCTACTGTTGCATCAAATGTGGAACATTGTTCACCACCATCCTCCTTGTTATCTTAATCCTATAGTCTGCATGTAGCACATTATGTAAATATTCGACGCAAACATCATTAGAATAGCCTACCGCAGCAGTACTGAGCTTTGGAAGAGGGCAGGAGAAGGGTCAGATCTGAAATTGATCTTGTGCAGTTTTGGTCAGGACGAATTTACAAATCTGAGTTTGAAATAATTGACAAGCTGCAGCGTGATGTACAGCAGATGTTTTACAAATAGCTTTAAAGAGTCATGCACAGCTTTCCATGAAAATGGCAGAGATAAAACGAACTCTTTAGGTTTCTTTGCATCTGGGTTTAACCCCAGGTCAATTTATTTCCAGGATTATTTTACTACATTATGCATTATACATGTAAGACTCTACGGGCATGGCTCAATAAAATCATAATCCAAGATTCTGAAGTTTCCGCACTGGATCCAGAGAACACAGGGTCAGCCCTTTGAAACGATGCAAGTAGGTTTATGCATGTGTTTTTCAAAATGCAAATTGTGCCTTTTAGCACAGGTTCTCAATTACACGGTCAAGCCAGTTATAGGCAGAATGTAATTTTTGTATTGTTACGAGTAACACTTCACGACATTGTTTTTTTACTTAATTCCAAATGAAGCCTCTCGTAAAGTTGGGCATAGAGCCCATGGCTGGCGCAATTCCATGCACCACAAAGGAAAGACATGGGCACTGAGGAACCTGATGCGCATAGTAGAGGCTTCTTGCCCAGTACCCAGCAACCTTACGATGATGCCAGGGTCGTATATGTGCCAAGAGCATACAAATGTATTGGCAGCTTGGCTAGAGTGGGCGACTGGCTTCTGTCCCTGCCAGATGCCATGATTGATAATAATTATAATAATTAGTTTTTGCCATCTTCAAGTGCTGTAAATAGCAATGATTACCCTATTTCAAGGCACCCAATTAACTGACAGTAAAAGGACTGACTACTGTGTTGGCATTGCTGGGATTTGCATTCTTTTCCTTCAGATCACACAAGCTATCAGCAGCAAGAATGTAACTCACTGAATCATCTCACCAGAATTAGTCCCTGGAATAAAGGATTTAGAGGGCACCATCTACTTGGACTACCAATGTACAAGAAAGGAGCAAAAACAACAAATGATTGTACAACATAGGGACACACATCCATCCATATATCTATTTGTCTATCCATCCAAATGGGGACTGTGCATACACTTGTGAAAATGGCCTGATTAGTGACCACCATGCTTAAGTTATTTGAGTACGGGAAGACATAGCAGCAGTGAAGATTGATAATGAATTCTTTTCTTGTCATCCCTGTCCATTGCCCAAAAGGGCAGCTGATTTCCCTACAGAATCAGTGATCCATAGCTGTGTCAATGGAATGATCCGAGCACTCAATTAGTAATAATGTTCAGTCCAACAGTAGATGATTTCAAGTCTACATTAATCCATGTTTAGGCCAAAGGAGGTGTAATTTAATGATCTTCCAATAATAAAACCGTTGTCTTTCACATAGCCAATGAGAATTCCAAACTTTAATGGAATTGTATATCCACCATAGAATAGTTCAGCCAACACGTATTTTGTCAATAGGTGACGTAACACACATGAGGAGTACTCTCCTTATGCCGCACTCCGCTGCTTTACTGTAATGCACTAATCAGATAGTGTACGACTCCGGCACTATTGAGCCGGTTTTCCTGATGTGCAGTCTTGCTTTTGAATGGATTGCCACCTAGGCAGCAGCCCTGAGGAAGTCTAGGTATTACTCATCTACACCAACTAAATGACCACTCTAAAGAGGACCCAGCATTCTCACATGACAGGCAACTGAAGGACCATTCTTCGGACGATGAGTTGTACTTTCTGTATTGAAATGCTTCGGTGTCATACTTTTTCCTTCCTTATCCTGTCTTACTGCAAAGGCCCCACAATACATTACCTTCAGCCGCGGTCCATGCAGGTAACAGCGTTGGGGTTAGTGCGGGGGATTTCGCAATGAATTATTTATTTAATTTTCCCTCTGCATTGTCTCTTGAAATCCCCCCCACCCCACGCGGCCCCACTGCTGTTACCTGCACGGACCGCGGCTGATTACCTTGTATTTCACTTGACACATCCATGGCCTAGGATTTCAGTCATTTTGTGGTTTGACTTTACTGCCCATTTTATATGAAACTACATTCCTTAATGATAAATACTTTTTTTTCCAGAAACTCTGTTTCATTTAGTGGATACAGGCCTCGTCTCGGGGCTTAATTTTGCAGTGAGAGCAGGATGTCAAAGTTCGCCACTGTTTTCAAGACGTTACCGTTTCCGGTCGATATAAAACTGATTGAAATTCCTATCCAAAAGCATTTACATATCTGTATCTACCTTGTATGTCTTCCTTTACATCACTATATCATGAATGGAAGTATGTGCATCATTCTCACGAGAGGGACAGTTCCATGTCTTGTCTCCAGTGCACTTCAGTTGGTTATGATTTGGATATCTGTGCAATGCGCAACTGGCTATTAGTTTGGCATCGCAGTGCTTTTGGTAGCACACAGGTGATTTTCCAAGTGGTTCTTTGGTTTCCATTCCAGGCCACAGTCTGATTTGGCTTGTGCATATGCGTTCTCATGGGAATGATCCTGTGTTTATGCAGATTTATGAACAGTAGTGAGTGAATGTTCTTGGTGTTTGATTGCTGAGGCAGTAGGCCTGTTCCAAATGTCTTATGCATTTTGTAGGATAATAGGTAAACTGTGTGATATAGTTGGTAATTGGTGGTAGTAAGAGAGATGAGTCCCATACCGTAATAGCCAAGTAGTTGTTGGCATATTTGGACTGTTCTGGATGTTTGTAAGGAGTTTTGTCTTGGTGTGTTCGAGTGGACAGTGATGTTAGGAGCATGGTGCATTGCAGTAGAGCTCCTGGTATTCCTACAGCAAGCATGCCATCCTTTGTATGAAAGACCACAAACCCCCGGCCTCTCCGTGACCTCAGAACACCCCCTCTTTCCTTTTCCAACCAAGTATGATGAAGCCACATCCCAGACACAGCACTGCATCATGACTCTGTAATCGGAACACTTTACAGGCCACTTTTTGCCATCAGGTTTACTAAAGGCAGTTGGTGTGGTGCCGGAATATAGTAGTCAGACACTAATTTAACTAAATTTAGGACACAAAATTTATGTCAGACAATATTTTGACTAAGCTATTTTGAGCTAGAGCCAGGCAGCTATAAAATCATATATATCCCGAGATATCCGGAGAGATTATACTTTTACAATTGCCTCTCCTTTTTACAGCCCAAGTGTTTGTTGCTTTAAGAAGGTGTTTCCGCCATTGATCCATAGAGGCCCGATTCATGCCAGGTTTGAGGATATCGATATTGGATACATGTATACACAATGATTGTAAATGTGAATCATTTACATAGTTAGCAGTTACCCTGTCTGGGTTCTGCCCTTGTGGGCCAACTTCGTTCACCATTCCATAATAGCGTTAGTTACCATAGCCATTAGAAAATGCTACAAATACAGTCACAGACATCTATCCAGCTAACATTTACCAAATGAATAGCGCTATACTCTTCCATGCGCCTCAATTTAAGCAAAAAGACACAATGATGCCAGTTTTCAGCCTTGCATCAAAACTGACGTAAATGTCGAACACAACATAAAAGTTCAATTTGAGGTGAAGTTCACATCTATCAATATTAGTATCTCATTTTGTTCCATTTAAATGTGTCTTCATTGGTTCGTGGGTAGAGGCTATAACGAGATGAACATATATTACTGTTATTATTGTCATCGATGTGTTAGATAAGCATAGTGGTATTAAGTTCACTGTGGTCTTTGTGACACAAGGCACGTCCTTGCATCTGCTCTGTCGGCCATCTTGTTCATGGGAGAGCAACTGTAGGGCAGGCTTGCATGCTACAAGACATTTTTCATACCATCTAAGTTCATTTGGACATAAACCAAGAGGATACAGTGCAAGTTCTTTAATCACAAATCTTGTGTTTTCTGATAAGGTTTTTGGCAAAATCGCCCTAAACGACACAACAGACATCAACAGAAACAACAACTTTCAAACCTTCCCCCAGGCCGTGCTGCTGCTCTTCAGGTAAGGTGACACACCAGGCAGCCTGCACTATGTGAATGCGGATGTGTTTTCTGATGCATAGAATTATGATGCATGATACCCAGGTGTATGAATACTTATCAGTTATCAATCGTGGGGAAGCAAAATTACAGACTTGGGGCCGGATTGAACATTTTTTTCACACAACGCTGCAAGAAAACTTGCGGCACTGCACTGCATGAAGGGCAAATAGCAGTAATGCGCCATATCTATCAACATACAGCGATTATCTGTTCTCTGCTTGCACTAGTGCACAATCTGCAGCCTAGCGCCAACGTAGGCACCCTTGCGCCATGGAGCAATGGTGCCTGTGTTACAGTCAGGCTTGTTTTTGTGCAGGAAGAATCTGCTTCCTGCAAAAAACAATACTTAGAGCCATTTTCTCTTTCTAAGTGCACTGCATAGTGCAGCACACTTAGGAAGAGAAAACAATGAGGAGAATAAAGATGTTTCTCCCCGTTGTGCTTCTTCTGGTGGGAAGTATAATTCTGACACGTTGCCAGGACTACCAGTGTAGGAAAATCTGGGAATGTTTAAGAATACATGGGTGGATGCGTAGGAACACCCACGTCCACCCATGTAACGCCCCCACTATGCAGAGAAATGCAAGGCGGCCTTGCGTGGCTTGGTAAATCTCATTCTAGGTTTTGCATCGCCATGTGTCCTCTTACTTAGGCACACGAGTGACGCAAAACCTTAATAAATCTGGGCCTTGATTTGTATTACTTCTTAATCACCCTAATAGTTAAGAGAAGCATTTGTATCTGGTACGAACACACAGTGCTCTTCATTATCCAAAATGTTATCCTCACTGCCTCAAAGATCTCTGCATTAAAGGAATGTGGTGGGTTTCAAAGGAATGAGGGGTGTGAGCCTCACACATGCTTCTGCAGAGATAAACACTGCAGACAAATAACTACTGTGGAGGGATTCCCCACACAAGCTCAGTGGACAGTATTGAAAGATCCAATGGATAGAACCATTGAGAGCACTGGCAGTTTCAGAGAGATAGAGGAGAGGTGTGGAGAATTGAGTAAGAGGGAAATAAAGAAACTATCACTCCTTGTGAGGTCTCAAGAGGAGAACCTGCATATTGCTACTGTTATGTGTCTTTATATATGTCTGTATAGCATTGAATTAACTGTTACCCGAAAGGAACCCCCTAAGTACCTTGAACATCATACTGTGTGGTGTAGAAGCCTTTCTTTCGTAGTTTCAGCATTTTAGGCTGGGCAGAGAATGCTAGATAGTAATTCTTTCAGTACAGCCTTCTGCAGTTGCAAACAAACAAAACAGTCTCAGCATGGGAGACGGGATGGCGAAATGTGTTAAAGACTGGCTGAATGATAGGCATTGGAGTGCTGATCCGTTGTGTATACTCGAAGAGACACCACACATAACCGGACAGAGTATGGTATACTGATATGAGGATCATGACACAGGGTGAAATGAGGCATAGGTTTAAAAAGTAGAAGAATCAATCAATGAATTGGATACCCCAGCTGTCGACAGCAAAATCATGTATCCAAGCCACGGGGACCCTGCATGGAGAGAGAGTAAGAGAGGGAGATGTTTCAAGGCATAAAACATGAGAAGAGTTGTAGGACTGTTATAATGGATCATCTCAAAGTGTGTAAACGGTGTGACAAGCTATGGTAAGAAAGCAAAACAAGTTATGCAGTGCATAGCGAGGGTTATAACCACTGGAAAAATACAGATTCTATAAGAGCTATATACATCACCAGTGACATATAGTCAAGAATACATCAGGCATCCTTTGGATAGGTTGTTTACTTTCTTCCCATCTCCTTTTTTTCTCCAGGTGTGCCACTGGTGAGGCGTGGCAGGAGATCATGCTCGCTTGTCTTCCGAACAAGAAGTGCGCCCCAGAGTCCGAACCCACCAATTCCACGGAAGGGGAGAATGCCTGTGGGAGCAGCTTTGCTGTGTTTTACTTCATCAGCTTCTACATGCTGTGTGCCTTCTTGGTGAGTCGCAGCCTCTGTGCAAAGAATCTGAGGGCCACCAGTTTCATTACTTGCTCGCTTTTTCAGCAATCATGTTCCAGGTCACCGGTCAACATGCTCATAACTGATGGTGTAGTATTGTCCAGCGAGGAAGAAACACTCATTATACTGAAGTAACGATAATATTAAGTACAACACTAACCAAGGAAAGATGATTAAAATAACTGGGGGAAGTGGAAAACAGAGTAAACGTGAAGAGCAATAAGAATCATATCAGTCACAAAACGTGACTAATAGGAAATCTTTGTTTTATGGAGCAACTAAGGATGAACGTGGCATTTTAACTGACGGTGAATTGTGTAGATTCCTCAAGGTCTCTGTGCTGCAACCCCTAACACAAAAGGCGTACATTTTGCTTTTTATTATAACCCATTTAACCGAGCTGATGGTCTATGTCATTTGGGTCTATCTGATTAGCCGTATTGCCAAATCCTCGGCCAAGGGCAATTGCATTTGCTAGCTTTTTTTTTTTTACCCCATGCAGAAACCTCTTCTGCTACACATCCACTAGTCTTGGAGGTCTCCCCTTCCCGTTCCCTCCATGGATACAAACTTACACCTTCACTTTATTGGAAAACATTTATATATATCCTTGCCCTGGAACACCCACTTCCCCCCTCACGTTCTAATGTGCGGCGGTAAATTGTTGTGCATGTTTAAATTCACATCTCCAGCACATTTCTCAGCACATAACATTTCTGCAGAAATGAGATTAGAGTGTTAAATTTCAGCTGTGAGAAAAACAGCAGCTCCTTTTGCCCCGTCATCCGTTTTACTCTTACGCCTGTGTCTGAGCTCTTGAATCTGCAGAGAAAATCGCCACTATCACTGTGCCACCCTCCCACTCTACAGGTTCCCAAGGCTTGTGGAGAGTGTGAGGGCAGTTCTGACTCACGTGCCCGTAAACACAGGAGAGAGGATGTGGTCTGACGGCTAGACTGCCGACTTTGGAGCTGAGAAACCAAGGTTCGAGCCTCGGGGTCGACTCCACATCCTGTGATTCTCGGCAAATTACTTAATCTCCACGTAAAATGAATGTGTCCTGGTGCTCATGTAAAGCGGTCGAGTTCGTGCTATATAAATCTGCAACAAAAAAACACCATGCTGCAGACCCAGTAATGAATTCCCCATTGCATTCCATACAGTGTAACACCCTCCTAATCAGCATCAGCCTTTGTTCGTATGGAACCTCACGATACTCTTTCATCCCCCATGTCAAGAAGACTGGGCTAACACTTGATGGGCCTAGGAGGAAACACCCCATTTCTGTCATTCATCCAACATACTTATTAGATTTCATTCTGCACCAGGCTCCTTGTTACCTTTGCAGCTCCTGAAGCCATCTTTGTGCTTTCAGCATGCCTAGCTGTGAAATGTCACATGCACGGACAACCCATTTTGGCACTGGTATCTGTTTCCCACTGAAAGGGGAGCTCCCTGGCTCAATATCCCTTTTGTTAGCAGGATGCCCTGCCAGCCCGACCACATTGAACATTGATTCCCACAGAAGCATAACTAATCACTATAGACAAAAGGACCTATCAAATTTCACCAACTTGTAGGATGACTCACAATTTTCTCCAACATTCCACGTCAGAACATTGCAGTTGGATTCTTTGTTTTACAATCCAAATCCTATATATTTCTATTAAGTCATGGAGGCTCCTGAGGGTCATATAACAGCAAAAGTAGTATGTGTCTTAGTGACAAGCTTCAATGAAAGCTATCTCTTCGGATGTAACTGAGATGAGCAAGAGGGATGGATGTGGAAGCAAGATGGCGGCCGAGTGAGTCGGCCGTAGGTGGCTCCCAAGGTGACGATATTTTCTTTAAAAATCAGGAGATGAAGGGCTAGAATGACGAGTCCCCAAGTGGCAATCAGATGTGCTGAACCTAGTTGGGCCTTACCTGGACTGCAGTGCTGGGTCGCGGTGTTGGTGGAGCTGACCTGCTGCAGAGGCTTTGAACGGGAGCTGATCCTCACTTCAAAGCGGAGCAGTGTGGCGGATCCCTGATCGGCTCCTCGATCATCATGGTGCCAAGGACAGGCGCGAGAGGCAGAGGCACTACACTTCATGCTGGCCCTCAGGAATCTCCGCAGAGAAGTGCGGTAGAGTCGGAGGTGGCACCTGCTAAAGTACAGACGGGACACAGGCAAAAGACCTGGGCAGAAAATCTCCCTGACGGATAGGGGAGGGGCGCTGGCGCGCAGCCCCAGCCACTTCAGACTGCCATTACAGTGATCGAGATGTTGAGGGGAGCAGGGAGTAGCTCCTCAGCACAGGAAGTGGAACAGCGGAGTGAGCGGACTGAGACTGCACCAAGCAAGCGGTCAGTGTACTATACAGTCCGGTAAGTCACTAATGGGTCAGGGGGAGCTGGGGGGACCTTTGGAGGACGAGACATTTAGTGTGCACAGTGCAGGGTTGCTGGAAGCTGAGTCCCAGGAGTATCTCATGGATAAGCAAACACAGCGAGAAGGGGGAGAAGACCGAGCCCAGGAAACAGTGCTGGCAGCACCTAATGAAGAGGTCCCGGATAAGCCAGATAACCGTGGCAAAAGGCTAGATACAGGGACATCTGGCCACACCAAGCCATGCCAGGTGGAAACAATTCAACCGGCTCACCAACTTGAAAAAGATAACTTAATCAAGAAGGGGAAGAACTTGGGTGCAAAAAAAAGGTCTCAACAAGGGATTGAATGACCTATCTGGGGTAGCTGAGTGGAACCCTCCTATACAGGAGCTACGGGCAAAGCAAAAACCTAGGGGAATCTCCAGGAACCGCAGGGCCTCACACGCTTGTAGTGAAAGGGAAATGGATTCGGAGGCTAATGACTTTTTCTCACTGTCAGATGCCACCTGATCAGAAGCAGGGTCAGACACTGGGTCCAACTCAGAATTAAGCGAGGCTGATAGTGTACCTGGCACTAGCGGCAAGGATTCTATCGCCACAGCACGGAAGACGCACACCAGAGTGGGCAGAATTGACAACCAGATTATTCCCTTGGTGACCAATTGGTCGGGGACATCAACAAGACCCCCAGCGAGGAACCACCCTCAATACCCCCAACATTGGAATCCATTCTGTAGTGTGTAGTAGCTCATCGGGAAGAAGCCCATCTGGAAAGTAGACGCTCACAGACCGCCACTCGCAAGCATCAAGGGGCAGTAAGGAAAGTCGCAAAAACTTTTAATGCTATTAGCAACCGGATGATGGATCTAGAGTCAAGAACAGCCTCTTTGGAGATGGACATAGCAGGCTCGAAGGGTCAAGTAGAAGCCTATGAAGCACAATTTATGGACATCCAGTGGAAGCTAGAAGAGAATGAAAATCGTCAGAGACAAAACAATTTGCGATTTTTGGGTATCCCGGAAGGAAAGGAGGGGTTGGATGCCCGAATGCACATGGTTCAGCTACTACAGAACTCCTTCCCAGAACTGGAAGGCTGGAACTGGTCTCAGGAAATTCAAACGGCACATCGATTTCCGTTTACTCTCCGACAGCCAGTTCGTCCAGACGCCAAGCCACGGGCATTTCTGGTCTACTTTGGATACTACCTGCTGAGACAAAATGTGTTTGAAAAGGCAAGACCCGAAGCACAGCGCTCTGCGGACGGGTTTTCGTTCTTTTCTAGACTGGATTTCTGCCACATGATAGTGGAAAGTCACTGGCGTCTGCACCAAATGATCAAACTCTTTCAGGAGAAAGGTGAACAGGCCTTTCTTTTAAATCCGACCCGACTGAAAGTGATCTGGAATGATCAGACCAGATTCTTCACGTCAGAGATTAAAGCAAAGGAGTTTTTAAATGCAGAGGGAGATGACTTTGCGACTTTGATTATGGCTTAGAGATTTATTTGATTGGTTAGGATAAGTCTTGACTAAACTGGGTTTCTATTGCTCAGCGTAAAGTTGTTTGTTCTCCTCTTTCGTTTTTTTGTTCAAGGTCCCCAGCATGTTTAGATAGGTAATAGAAGATAAAAGTATCAAGAGATAGTAAAGTCACTTGGGGGTATCATAAAGGCACATATATGTATTACAGATGTCACTAATTGGGAGCGCACCACTGTCCATCAACTACAGACCGCGATAGGTCTGTTGCTTCACATAGCAGGGTCGGGGGGGAGTGGGCGAGGGTGCGGGGAACGGGGGAGGGAGGGTGGGGCTGGAGAGGGGGTAAAAAACTCAGAAAAGCAGATTACTGGTGTAACTTAAGGAGGGAGGCAGGAGTCATCATGATTAAATGGTACGATAACCAAACCGGGTACCAAGAAAGCTTTAGGGATGGGTAGGTTGACTATTTGCTCTGTAAATATCAGGGGCTTGAATGATAGGAGTAAGAGAGGTAGGGTAGGTGAGGTATTACGATCACTGGGCGCTGACATCATATGCCAACAAGAAACCCATATCCCTTGGCAAAAGAGAGGGCTCAATATTATCCCAGGGTATACTCAGGTAATTTGCTCATCCCAGTCTACCACGACCAGAAGTGTTGCAATCCACGTTTCTAATCAGATGCCACACATTAAGCGTACATTATCCGATACATGGGGTAGGTGGGCAATCGCCTCAATACCAAGTGGCTTAACACTATGTACGATTTATGGGTCAAATTTAGATGATCCAGTCTCGTTGAAAGAACTAGAACTTGGACTGGCCTCCTGGGCGCCCCCCCCCCCCCTCATTATCTGTGGAGACTTTAATATCCACCTGGATGCAAATGGTACCTCTAGGGAGGTGTACCGGGGGAGGAAGCCACAGGTCTTTAAGGCATTAGAAGCTCTGGTGGACAGTCATGGGCTATTTAATATGTGGCCTCTTAAAAAACCAGGAGACTCAGTCTATGCATATTTCTCTTGTCCACATAGAAAAGACGTCCGGTTCGATTACTTTTATGCCTCCGCCCCTCTTATAGAGGGGGCCAACATCAGGAAACTGCCTAAGCTTCTGTCGGATCATAACCTTCTGATGCTGGAAATCATGGTACAGGGTCATGATCGACCACTTGCAAAATGGACCTTCGATAGGAAACCTTTGGTCACCAAAGGATTCATAGAACACATCAGGGGGTGGACCCAGCAATTCTTTGATATAAATGGGTTTAGCACTTCCAGAGAAATAGTTTGGGATTCGTTTAAAGTGGGGCTATGGGGGAGATAGTCAGCTTCGTTGGGTATCATAGGAAAAGACAGAGAGAGGAAATATATTAACTAACAGAGGAGCTATCCAAGTATGAGGAAGAACATATGGCAGCTATTGCTCAAAAGCAGGTGGAGCGACAAACCCAGCTAGAACTTGAAGTCATAAGAACTAAGGCTAAAATTAACGGGTTTTAGAGTAAAACAGTGGCGGAAACATTCCAAACCTGTGTCAGAGATAATTATGAATATGGAGAGACTACAGGGAAACAATTGGCACTCCGCCTAAAACAAAGGGCAGCGGCAAATAATATATCTGAAAGAGATACGATAGTGATAGATTCCTTACCTTAGAATATCCCCAGACGTCAGGCTGGATCCGGAAAGTTTCGCTTAGCAGTACCCCTGCGCGTCAGTAGGTGGCGTCGTGCAGCTCTGCGTCCGTCTCTGGCATCATAAGCGCCGAGATGACGCCACGGAGAGTATTTAGGCACCACCCATGCACGCTGATGTCAGTTCTTTCTTTTTCCGCACCAGCAAGCGCAGATCCGGATTGAGCACGTAACTTAGTCACTTTTTGACTACTATTTTGAGACTTTTTGTCTCCTCTCTTTCTCCTGGTGCACAAAGGGATGTCCGGCTTTAAGTCCTGTGGGGCCTGCCGCCGGAATATGTAGATGGCGGACCCCCATGATGTTTGCCTCTACTGCCTGGAGACTGCCCACGACTCCCGGGACTGCCGGGATTGTCGAGCCAAGGCCCCCAAGGCCTTGCGGGAGCGGCGTAGGAAGTTGCTGGAGGTCCGACATTCGTCACGCCGCCGCTCCGGGTCCAGGGGCCGTTACCGGGACCGCTTGCGGGACCAGAGCCATCGCTCCTCAGGCTCCAAGTCTTGGCCTTCAGATTCCGGTAAGCGATGCCATAAAAAGAAGTCGAAGAAGCGGAGGTGGACGAGGGGGACAGGGGCTTCACCCCAGTGGCTCCCCTGGAGCCTGGGAGTCCCGCGACCTACCCGCCATACCCGGGTCTGACGGCGGCTCCCGAACAGGTGCAAGAGTTCCTTGCTACCCCCAACGCCACAAGATCCTGCGCCCGTGCTTCCGGCCCCGGCACCACGAGGTGCGGCGTTGCCGGCTCCGGCCCCGACGCCGCCCTCGGCTCCACCCTCGGCGCCACACTGGGTGCCATTTATTCCTCCCTTGCCCCGATTCCAGGACCATTTTGTTCCAGCCTGGGATCCGCATTGGAAGCCGGCGCCGGTCCGACCTCGGCCGGCATCGTTCTCGGCGCCGTTCGTCCCTTCTCCGGCTCCAGCTTTGCCGCCGCGACCGGCCCCCACTACGCCAGAGGCGGACGAAGACTGGGAAGGGTCCGAGGACCCCCTTGCCCAGCAATGTGACTCCGAGCAGGATTGGGTGGACGACTTGGAGGAGGCAGGCAACCTCGATGTCTCCTCTGACCCGGGGTTCGCCTCCCCCCCACCTACGATAGAGGAAGGTGCCTCCTACACGATGGTCCTACGTCGGGCGGCTGAGGCCCTTAATCTTGACCTCTCCACAGTGGCCCTCAAGACCAACCTCCTCACCGAGGTGCTCCAGACGGCGTCTACTTCATCGGAGCCATTGCTTCCCTTCAATGACGCCCTTACCGACGTCCTCTTGGGCACTTGGTCGAGGCCGGCCGCGGGGGCCCCGGTGGATAAAAACGTCACCAGGCATCACCGACAGGCGCCCGGTGACCCCGCCTTCTTGACTACTCACCCTACGCCCGAGAGCCTGGTCATTCAGGCCTCGACGTCGCAGAGTGCTTTTCCTACGGCCCCGACAGATAAGGACTCTAAACGGCTGGACCAGTTTGGGAAGCGGTTGTTCTCTTCGGCCAGCTTAGGGCTACGGTCGGTGAACACCACCTGCTTGTTGGGCCGTTACTCCCACGCGGTGTGGGATGCCGTTGTTCAGGTGTTGCCTCAGTGTCCTGAGGAGGTGCAGTCTGTCCTTTCTCAGGCAATTGCTGAGGGTAAGGATGCGGCTAAGTTCGCCATTCATGTGGGTTGGACACCGCTGACTAATTGGGCAGCGCGATTTCTACAACTGTGGCGTTGTGATGTCACGCCTGGTTGCGTTTGACTGGGTTTTCGCCTGAAGTCCAAAGATCGCTCATGGACATGCCCTTTGATGGCACCCGCCTGTTTGGCGACAAGGCTGACAGTGCCCTGGAGCGCTTTAAGGATTTGCGGGCTACAGCCAAGTCCTTGGGCCCTTCTACCAAGAGTTCAGCCTCTCCTCGTTTTCGTTTCTTTCGTGGTAGAGGCAGTCAGGCGCGACCATCCCCTAAGCCTGGGAGAACCAGCCCCAGCGCGGCCGGGGTCGCCGTTTCTGCAGGGGCGAGTCGGGGAACCAGCATGCGGGTCCGTCCACCTCCACCCCTGCTACTTCTGCCCCCAAACCTTCCTAATCTTAGCTTCGGGGAGCACCCCACGCTGGTGGGTGGCAGGATCCGGCGCCACCACCTCCCTCACTGGCGCGAGATTACATCAGACAGATGCAGATAATCTGCCATGGTTACGCCCTTCCCTTTCAGTCCTCCCCTCCTGCCATGCCTCCTCGGTGCCACCGCATGTTGGGGGATCACTTGGCTCTTCTCCGACAGGAAGTCACGGCCCTCTTAGCCAAGGGGGCCATCGACTGCGTTCCTGGGCCGGAAGTAGGGAGTGGTTGTTATTCCCACTACTTTCTGGTCCCCAAGAAGGACAAAGGGGGTCTGCGTCCTATCTTGGACATCCGGGACGTCAATCGCTTCCTGCGGAAGGAGAAGTTCAAAATGCTGACTCTGGCTCAGGTCTTGGCTGCCCTCGACCCTGGAGACTGGATGGTAGCGTTGGACTTGCAGGACGCATAATTTCACATTCCCGTTCTGCCGACCCACCGGCGTTACCTGCGGTTCATGGTGGGCCAGGAGCATTTTCAGTTTGCCGTGCTCCCCTTCGGCCTTACCAGTTCCCATCGGGTGTTCACGAAAGTGATGGCGATGATGGCAGCTTATCTGCGCAGGTCGGGGGTGTCAGTCTTCCCCTACCTCGACGACTGGTTGTTGAAGGCAGGCTCGCTCCAGGCAGTTGTCCACCACCTTCAGACTACGGCCGACCTCCTGCATTTGCTGGGGTTCTCCATCAACATGCCGAAGTCGCACCTGAGTTCCTCTCAGAGGCTCCCCTTCATCTGGGCGGTTCTGGATTCAACGCTGTTTCGGGTTTATCCTCCCAAGCAGCGAGTCCGGGATATTCAGGCTATGATTCCGACCTTTCAGCCTCTGTCCCAGGTTTCAGTCAGGATAACCCTCCGGCTCCTGGGCCTGATGGCCTCCTGCATTCTGCTAGTGCCACATGCCAGATGGCATATGCGGGCTCTGCAGTCGGACCTGAAGTTCCAGTGGGTGCAGCATCAGGGCAACCTGTCCGATCATGTCCAGATCTCGGAGGGCACTGCACGACAATTGCAGTGGTGGCTCACGAATCGCGATTGGGTCAATGGCAGATCCCTCTCCCTTTCCCAACCGAAGCACACAGTGGTGACGGATGCGTCCCTCCTGGGATGGGGTGGCCACTTGGGAGAGGCGGAGATCAGAGGACTCTGGTCTCCGGCCGAGTCCTGGCTCCATATCAATCTGTTGGAGCTTCGGGCGATCCGACTGGCACTGAAGGCATTCCTTTCCTCTGTCTGGGGAAGTGTGGTGCAGGTGTTCACGGACAACACCACCGCCATGTGGTATTGCAACAAACAGGGTGGGGTTCTGGACCCTATGTCAGGAGGCTCTGCGCCTCTGGACATGGCTGGAACATTAGGGCATTACCTTGGTGGTTCAACACCTGGCAGGTTCTCTGAACGCCAGGGCGGAGACGAACTCAGCCGCCGGTGCTTGATGGATCACGAATGGCATCTGCACTCGGACGTGGCACAAGGTCTCTTTCAGCAGCTGGGAGAGACTTGGTTAGATCTATTCGCTACTGCAGAGAACGTGCAATGTCATCAGTTCTGTGCGTTGGAATTTCCAAGGCGGCACTCGCTCGGCGATGCTTTTCGTCGTGAGTGGAGTTGCGGTCAGTTGTACGCCTTTCCGCCTATACCACTTCTGCCCAGAGTATTGAAGAAGATTTGGCGCGACCGGGCCCAAGTCATCCTTGTGGCCCTAGATTGGGCACAAAGATACTGTTATCCCGAGCTACTCAGCATGGCGATCGATCCCCCGATCCGTCTGATTCTTCGGGAGGATCTTCTGTCGCAGCAGCAGGGGACGGTCCTCCACCCGAACCTGTCTAGCCTCCACCTCCATGCGTGGAGATTGAGTGGCGACAGTAGACAGCTTTCGATCTTCCTCCCGAAGTCTGTGATGTCATCTTGGCAGACAGGCGTCCCTCCACTAAAACGGTACACGCCTGTCATGGAACAAATTTGTGGCATGGTGTACAGCGAAGGCTGTGGATCCCCTTTCTGCCCCTCTTTCGGAAGTTCTTCTGTTCCTGCTTTCCTTGGCCAGCCAGGGCTCTGCTCCGGGCACTCTTAAAGGTTATCTTTCTGCCATCTCCCCCTTTCTCGGCTTCCTGATCAGCCTTCTCTTTTTAAGTCTCCGGTTTTAACCGTTTCCTTAAAGGCATTACGCACACGTTTCCTCCCACGCCGTTCATCATGCCTCAATGGGACTTGAATCTGTTTTGACCTATCTGATGTGCGCACCTTTCGAGCCCCTTCATACCTGTCCTCTGTGTCTTCTCACTCTCAAGACGGCTTTCCTGGTAGCTATCACCTCTGCCACAAGAGTGAGTGAGCTCTAGGCTCTTTCTTCCAAACCTCCTTTCCTTTCTGTTCATCCGGACAAAGTGGTTTTTAAGGACTCGTCCTTCTTTCTTGCCAAAGGTTGTCATGCCCTTCCACATCGGGCAGACCATCACTTTGCCCACCTTCTTTCCATCCTTCAAGGGAGGAGGAGAGGCTCCATCGTCTGGACCCAAAACATGCGCTTGCGTTCTACCTGCAGCCTACACAGCGGTTCCGGGTGGATGACCAGCTCTTTGTTGGCCACATGGGCGACAAAAAAGGTCGGGCCATGCACAAACGAATCATCTCGTGGTGGGTTGTTCTACGCATCAAAGCATGTTACTCCTTGGCTAAGAAGGAGCCTCCTGTGGGACTGTGTGCCCATTCTACCAGGGCAACTGCAGCCACTATTGCCTTGGGACGCGGCGTTCCCTTGCAGGACATTTGTTAGGCAGCTACGTGGGCCTCGCTGCACACGTTTACCAAGCATTACTGCCTTGACAGTCAAGTCCGGAGAGACGGCTTCTTTGGCCGTTCTGTTCTCTGTGACTTTCTGGTGTAATTTGTACGCAGACCCACCACCGGGGTTGGTATTGCTGGGGTATCTATTCTAAGGAAGGAATCTATCACTAACATGTCTCTTTCAGATGCACAAGTTACTACTTGTGTAACAATATTTCTGTAAGAGACATTAGTTAGTGATAGATTCCTTACCGCCCACCCATCCTCCCCGTTCTGCGAACTGGTTACTAGGGTTAAGGTCATCCCTCTTGGGGTCCTAGTTTTCTGCACTAATGGTCAGTATCTTGCATGGCTCTGCGTTCCTGGCGCAGAAAGTCATGTACAGAACTGACGTCAGCATGCATGAGTGGCGCCTAAGTACTCTCAGTGGCGTCATCTCAGCGCTTACGATGCCAGTGACAGATGCGGAGCCGCACGACGCCACCTACTGACGTGTAGGGGTACTGCTAAGCGAAACTTTCCAGATCCAGCCTGACGCCTGGGGATATTCTAAGGTAAGGAATCTATCACTAACTATTGTCTCTTACAGATATATCGTTACACAAGTAGTAACTTGTGCTTCAAGACTAAAAGGGAAGTATGGGAAAATGGCTACTGAACGCCAAGATATTCTAAAAATATTTGTAGATTTCTATGGAGATCTGTATAGGTCCAGGGACAAAACGCCAATGACAGCATGTACGGGAATTGATGCAATTTCCCCTATGTTAGCCTGGTACCATTGGTGTGAGTCTCCCTTCCATTTTTTCTGATTGCCTCCTCTGTTTTGCAGGTTTAGATGCTTTGGGCACTGTGCCACTGCCATTCAGTGCCACAGTGCAAGTGCTCCCTATGTTAAATTGATGTATTGATTAGTGACTCCATGATTGGGTCATTTTTACTTGTCAGACCCTAGTACAGTGCACCATGTGTGCCCAGGGCTTGTAGATCAAATGCTGCTGGTGGGCTTGCACCACTGGTTGTGCCACCCACAGAAGCAGCTTGTAAAGTGTGTCTCAGGCCTTCCATTGCAGAGCCTATGTGCAGTCTGGTACTGCCATACTGACTGACCAAGTGCACACACTTGCCAGTCCCTAAACCTTCCCTTATCTTCATATCAGATACCCCTATGGTAGGCCCAAGGGCAGGGTGCATTGTAAGTATAAGGTAGGACATGCCCTGGTGTGTGCGGCATGTCCTAATAGTGAATTACAGCCATTTTCATGTTTCACTATTGCAAGGCTAACTGTTCCCCATAGGCTAGAATGGGCAGTTTGATTATTACATCTTATAATCCTAACTGACTCAGGGAACATGGTAGAAATTCGATTTTAGTATGCCTGAACTCAGAATGATGAAATACATCTTTTAGTGAAGTTGGTTTTAACATTCTGTGTTTGAAAATACCACTTTTAGAAAGTAGGTATTTTCTTGCTTAACTGTCCAAGCCTGCCTCTGCTAGGTTGTGTATTGTGTGTCTGGGTCTGTGAGTGACAGGGGCTGGGGATTCCAGGGGAGCAGGTGAGTCAGCACAGGGCTGAATAGGAAGATCTGCATGTAGATGGGTGGGAGGAGTTGCACTTGGGACCTGAATAGGGCTGTGCCTTCCCTCCACAATGCTGGCTCCACCTCCTGTGGTGTGTCTGATGTCTCTGCCCTGCACTCTGAAAGGAAAGAAGGAGTCAGGTAAACAAAGTGCTCCAGGACTGGCCAGAACTGGTTTGGACTAGGCAAAGGCCTCTCTGCCTTCAGAGAACAAAGAGAAAAGTAGTATAAATATGGGGACCCAAACCCCAAGATTTTAGATCTCTTCTGGAGCAACAAGAAGAAACCTCTGCCAAGGAGAAGAACCACAGGAAGCTGTAGGAGTGGACTGCCCCCCTGCCAGTGTGCTGTGTTGGCCTACAGTGGTGTCTTCAGTGCCAAGGAGACGAGAAGGAACTTTGTGTGTACTTGATCATCTTGCAGAATATTTCTCCAAGGGCTTGAACTTGTGCTTGCCTCCTGCTGAAGTCTCAGGGACAACAGACTTCACCACCAGCTCCCCTCTGTATTTCCTTGCTGGGAATTCTATCTGCAGAAGCCTGCGTGCCGCTGGGAGCTCGAAGCGTGCCGCAACGAGAAGAAGCGTGTCACCGCCGCAGCTGTAGTCCTCGCATTGCCGGAGAAGTGTGCTGCTGCCGCATCTCACTGAAGTGTGCCTTCGTCGCAGCTGTCTGCTGTCGCATCACCGGAGAAGCGCGTCGCAACCGTGAGGGTCGCCGTCGCATCATCGGAGAAGCGTGTCGCAGGGCCTGTCGCGGCTCCAAAGTACAGAGTCGCCGCAAGGCTGCCAGGGCGTGTCACATCGTCTCAATGTCATCGCATCAAGGTCGCCATCTTATCGCATCGCACCGGATTGTCGCATCGCATCGAGGCGCCATCTTGCCGCATCGCAACCGGGCTGCAGCACGAGAACCTACGCATCACCTCCTCTCCGGTAAGGATCAAGATGCATTCCCTACTCTGCGCAAGCATTGAGATGCGACGCATCGTCTCCCCCAAAGCAAGGAACCGACGCATCTCCAACACTGCGAGCCTTTTGTTTATTTTGCGTTACGCATCCAGGTACTTTTGTGAGAACTGTGTCACATTTACCAACAACTTGAACTAAGCTAATTCTACCACCTTTAAGTCAATTTTGAGTACAGTATTTTGGATTTTTGTCGTTTGTGGTCTTGTGTTAAGTCTATATAAAGAATACTTATTTTTATAAAACCTGTGTGGTGTCCATCTGTAGTGTTTTCACTGTATTACTGTATGTGTTCACAAATGCTTAGCACACTGCCTCTGAGATAAGCCTGTCTGCTCTTGCCAAGCTACCAAGGGGATGAGCAGGGGTTATCCAGTAGTGTAATCCCCTTTCCCTGACTTAGAAGCAAGGGTCCCTATTTGGTCAAAGGTACCTACCTCTGCCAACTAGAGACCCCCAGTTCTAACACCTTATTATTCAGGAGCTAGAGGAAGACATCTCAATTAATGAGGTTTTCGAGGCACTTCAGGCGATAGCCTCTGGTAAGGCGGCAGGTCTTGACGGGATTCCGATGGAAGTCTACAAGGCTCTACAGACAGAGCTAGCCCCTCTTCAATTAGGCTTGTTTTTGGCCATGCAGCAGAAGAAGATCCCGCCTCAATCTTGGCAGGAGACTAATGTAGTTATCTTCCTGAAGAAGGGAAAAGCGGCAGAGGCTCCAGCTTCATACAGACCCATCTCTCTGATAAACGCAGACGAGAAATTATATTCTAAGATCATTGCTCTCAGATTAGAAAGACTTTTCCCCTCCCTGGTGATCCTATGGCGACATGGCTATATCCCAGAGAGAGGGACTATGGATCATGTCTGACGGGTAATATCATTATTCGATATAGCGGAAGCTTCAGGAGAACAGATGTCCCTAATTCTTCTTGACACACAAAAAGCCTTTGACCAGGTCGAATGGAGTAATTTAAGAACTAACGGATTTGGACCACGTATATTAACTGCCTTAAGAGCAATGTATGTACAATCTTTCGCAAGAATACAATTGATGGGTAGGGAGTCCGAAAGGATCCCGATCGCTCGTGGTACAAGACAAGGCTGCCCCTGCTCTCCAATCCTTTTTGCACTTTATATAGATCCACTAATTAGATCAATGTTACACGATCAGAAAATTTAACCAATAGTGGTTAGGGTATTTAACACCAAAGGGCTAGCTTATGCTGACGATATAGCAGTTGTCACCCCTGACCCATTGGAAGCAATAGAAAGGATCGAAGCCCTAGGATTTGGTAGGCATTTGGGGTACGGCTTAAATACCGATAAAACTAAGATTGTCTGTTCTAAAACCACTCCATGTGAGGACCCACGTAAGACGGAGGCTGCCACATACTTAGGGATAAATATATCTGCGGATGTTGGATCTATATGGGATATTAACTTGGATCCTCTCATAGAGAAGATAAGTGGAGATCTAAAAAATAATGGACAATTTACATCTGTATATTATAGGAAGAGGCAATGTGCTTAAGATGACAATGTTTCCTAAAATCTTTTATCTATTTCGATGTATCCCGCTGGAACCATCAAATGCTTTCTTTAAGAAATTAGACTGGATTTTCTCACAATTTATATGGGGCTATAAGAAGATCATGAGATCGATGAAATTAATGACTTTACTACGAGATCGAGGGAGGCTGGCCGTTCCCAACCTTTTATATTACTACTGGGCTATAACGCTTCAGCAAATGACCATATTGTTTAAACCTAAAATATGGGCAGAAACAACTCCGGGAGGTCAGCAAACGGAAATCCCTCCTTCTATTTTTGAGCCAGCCATAAGTGGTGCAGCACCAGGGGTACTACTGAGGCAGTTGGAGGGTAGTTACTAAAAGAAAACACGTTTCAAACCCCTAAGAGCAGCCTGGAACGTTTGGCATAAGGTGTGTAGGATCCTAGAAATTCCCAAGTTCCAGAGATACCTATTATTATGGCGATCACCAGTCTTTCCGGCCCCACTTTATGACAATACAGGTAAAACCTTGGAACAGGCTGGAATTAATAATTTAGGAGACGTCATCTGGAGAACTTCAGGAACGATACATTGTGGACTCCAGATCACTCTTTAAGTACGTTCAACTTAGGGAGCCAATTAAACCTGTTGTATTGCAGTCCACCAATATGGCTCGAATCCCGTTGTTAGAATGTATTGTGTATAAGCAGCCTTGAATCAAGGATTTATATTCCATGTTGATAAGTGCTAACTCAGATGACGTAGTCAGGACTGAAAGTGTTTGGGCAGACAAGCTGGAGAATCAGGATGTTGACTTAAGTAGATCCTTAATGCTGTCTAAAAAGGTGTTTTTATCCGCCAACTTAAAAGCCCAACATTTTAAAACAGTATTTAGCCTATATTTTATACCGGCATTATTGTTTGTACAGGGGAAAAGGGAAAATGATCATTGCCCAAGGTGTGGACAGGGTCCTGCAGATACGGTCCATATGTTTTCCGATTGCAGCAAACTCCTGGGGGCCCCCTCAGCACAGCACTCTTGCCGGAGAGCTCTTGATTGAGCTCGGAGGGGGCCACTCCATGTTCCTTGCAGGGAGGCCCCCTCAATTTTCATTACGCCAGTGACTCATACCATTTATTTCATACACTTTTTACTAGTAACCCCAAATATGCCTTTGGGGTGCAATAGAATGTGTTTGAGCCAGATGATAACCAAATCAAAAATGTTGCTTAATGTAGTCCTTTATGTCTTTAATATAGTTATGATTGTCTCCACAGAATCTCAAATTTTTTATGACATTTTTTTCTAGATCATTAACCTCTTTGTGGCTGTCATTATGGATAATTTTGACTACCTAACACGAGACTGGTCTATCCTGGGTCCCCATCACCTGGACGAATTCAAGCGTATCTGGGCAGAGTATGATCCAGAAGCCAAGTAAGTGACATGTGTAAGAGAAGCAATGTAAATAGTAGGATCTCACTACCAAGAGTCACGCAGCCAGGAAAACAATTAGTACATTTATATAGAAGTTGTTCAGTAACCAAGCCAAGAGTCTTCCCTCTCCGTGCAACTTTTGTCTATACTCTTTTGAAGTAAGAGCATCTAAAACATCCTACCTTCCACTCAGTAATTTCTTGGCCTCTTGATACCGTCACTGATTGGTTAATTTTTCTGTAAATAAGACACCTTCCACTCATTGGCCTTCGTGTCAGTGGACTCCCAGTTTACATCAAAGTATATATCTATTAAATCCTGGATCTCAGTGCAAAATATTGTGTTCTGCAGCGCCTCTGGGTGAAGATGCCATAAAGGAACCAAGAGGTTTGTCTGCGTAGGAGTGTAATCAACAAGGAATGTTGAGTGATCAGAGAGGAACCTATATTGATAGGCAGCAGCATCCACCTTGTCAGCTAGATCTCTAGTCACTAACACTCAATCTAGTCTGCTGTAAGTGTCATGGGTTAATGAGTGACAGGAATAATCTTGTGCCTCAGGCCGTCTATTCTATCGACCTCTTCCTAGTGGCAATGTCATAGCTGGTTTAGGATATATTAGTATTGGGTGCCTATCCGATACCTACCTATCTACCCAGT
Organism: Triturus cristatus; assembly: GCF_964204655.1. Classification (NCBI taxonomy): domain Eukaryota; kingdom Metazoa; phylum Chordata; class Amphibia; order Caudata; family Salamandridae; genus Triturus; species Triturus cristatus. The sequence continues at coordinate 305,688,318 of NC_140585.1, read as the reverse complement.
ACACCATCCACAGTTCAGTTAAAATCACCCCACAAACAATCAGTACATGGACATAGGGCATTATCACCTCCAACATGTTCCAAAAGAAATCATTGTCCTCCACATTTGGCGCATACACATTGACAAAACACACCTTCACCCCGTCCAGCAGCCCCTAAACCAGTATATAGTGGTCCTCAGCATCTGCTTTTGTATAACATGCTTTTGTATAACAGTGTGAAAACTTAACCCCTGGTGCCCCCCATAATGACACTTCCCTGGAATAGGAGGAGAACATGAATGAGTGCACCTGCCCTCTCCATTTTTTATGTACTTCCTGTGCTTCCATGTCCATCTGTGGCAAAGGAGTGGACGCTATATCTTTTAGTGTGATCATTTGGCCCCCTTACATTCCAGATGGTAATACTGATTGTTTCCAGCATGACCAGGAACAACAGATCCTCCTGTCAATAAATGGGGATAATCTGTGTCATCAAAGAGCTCAATTGAGAAGCTGGGGGTGAAATATATGATGACCAGTCACTTTGATCTGCACATAACAATGGCTGCAGTGTAAACATTCGATCGAATGAGAACTTCTCAACTCCCCTAACTCCTCTCCATCTGGCTAAACGCATCCTAACTGAGTCAACCTCATTTATGTTTCGCCATCTGGTTAAGGCCTGAAATGTTAGAACAAAACCGAAAAGGTACAAATAGAACTTCCAGCTGCGCATCTGTAGCGTGCTTCGAAAGAGATCAACTGAGAGCACTGAGATGTAGTATATAGTAGTCCTGTATAACTTTTCATAACTACAATTGCAGCAGGTTAAAGCCCCCAGGGTGTATTCGCTTGTAAATGACTAGCAAGCATCACCCATTGGGAGAAGAAACCCCCGCCCACCTTAACCCAAAGAGAAAGGCCTGCAAAAAAGAAAAGGAAAGTTATTAAGGTGAAGGCTGAAGTCCCCAATCCTAGTCCAGCCATATTTTTTGTCCATTCATACCCTCAGACATTTCTATATTTAAACAGTAAAACCCTGAATGTTGATGTTCAATCAATAACTCACTCGTGTTTGCAGCATGCATAAAAGTCACAATCCACTGCTCTTCAGTAATACAGTACGAGTCAGTGTTGTCGTTAGTCACATTAAGCAGCCCTGCCACAGGCCCTGAGAAAACAGACGCTTGCGGTAGTTCGATCAAGTGCATGTCTATCCCATGGCAAGTCCTGGTTCATCATCCACATCGCCAGATATTTGGGAGGGTTTGGTCGTCTAGCACAGTCTGTCTGATAGGAAGCTATCAAACTCTATCACTTTTTCTTGTCCCAATGCTGTCTACTTCTCCATCCTTATCTTTCCATCATACTGTGTTGTGATCCAGGTGAACAGCAGAGCATTCTCTACTTGAGGCTCCACAGGCAGCCAGTCTGTGAAGATGTCCCGGGTTTCACAGCTGCAGTATTACCCATCTAGAGGCAATCCAAAGCCTCCACTGGGTCCGTGAAACAATACGTTCTCCCATCAAGTCATACCCGCAACTTAGCTGGGAACATCAACATGTACTTAAGTCCCATTACTGACAGCCACTACTTTACAGCAACCAACGATTTGTGAAAGTTTTGCACATTTTCTTTGTAGTCAGGAAAGAATCTTATAATTTGATCCTCATATTTCTGATCACCATTTTACGTGTGTGCAGTAGAATTGTGTTCCTGGTTCTATAGTTCAGGTACATGCAATAATCGTCTGCTGGTAGAATCCCTGAGCAGGCATGGGTGTCAGCATCTATGTACCTGCTCTACAACAAAAAAGGCGGAGAAGTACTCAGGATTAAAAACAAACCTGATCCTATCTTCTAGAAATAGTTCCACAGGTTTTCCATAAGACTTTTCAGGGAAGTCTTCAAACTAAGATTATTTTGATGAGATCTCCCCTCAACATCCTCCATTCTTGCTTCCAAGTGGTGTGGCAAATCTGGCAGCAAGTGGACTGTGATCTTTAACTCGTTCATTTCAGTATAGAGAGCCTGCCTGACTTTTCTGTGGCCAGTGACCTCTCATTAACTTTATGGGGAGCTCTAAGCATGCCTGCCTTTTTCTGTTGTTTTCTGACAGAAAAGTGAGGTGTTTTGTCAAATATAATGTCTTCAATATTTGACAACTGCCCATGATGTGAGAGGAAGGAGGCCAAAACTGACCCTCACGAGGTCTGTACCATCATTGTAGCAACGTTTTGCGATGCACCTTATGTGAAAGGGAGAAGATTCGTCTTCATAGAATTGAAGAGAGACGGCACCAACAAACACTGCCTGAAGGTGGAACCTCAGAGCGAAAGGAAGGTCAATCATTCACTAGGGCTCTTTCTTCACCCTCTAAAAGACGTGGGAGGTCTAAAAAGAGGTTTTCTGGGCGAAAACTACATTAGTCCCGGTCGATGTCAAGAGGATCGACGTCGATACAATGTACGGCTCCGACTTTTTCGCCCTCAAGACTTGGATCGACTTCGAGGAAGAGATGTCATACATCGAAAGGTCAACTACTGTCGATTTGCATGCTGTGGTCGACATCGAGGAGTGCCTCATCGTCAGGAAGGAGTGGCTTGACGTCAAGGAGTGGAACAACTTCCAAACATCGTAGTGAAATGTCTTACGTTGAAGAGTTTCTCAACATCGAGGAGATAACATGAGGCAAGAAAGACTATCAGTATTTGAGAGCGTATTCACCTTCTCCCATTGTGGTGCCATCATCTATGTCTCCTCTTCCTACATCACCTGCTCCACCTCCGTCTCCAGCACCACCTCCAACAGCGGCACAACCTCCACCTCCACAACCATCCTCGCCTCCTCAATCACCCCCAATAACGCATCCTCCAGGGACTTCAGTTCCACCTAGAGACACTAATGCTCTGAGGAATAGATCTTTATTTCGAACGTGCCACTGTTCTCGCCATCATGCCCATCATGGTTCTAGGCACATATCAACATCGCCACGCCGTTCTCATCTACGTCATAGGTCTCACCATACAAGATCTAGATCTCATTGTAGGCATACAGATACTTCTGCCACGTCTACAGGAGGATATTCTCTAACATTATCGAACTCATCGCCGCCTCATATCTCCCCTGTGGATGACCTTACAATCTTCTAAGAGGTCCTGGTATGAGATGTGTCAAACTGAATATACAGGTGTTGATTCCAACATCCTCCATATCGGTCATATTTGAGACACTAAGCCAACGTACAGCTTCCAGACCTTTACTTCCATTGGTCCCTGGCCTCCTAGAATATGCCATGGAGCTGTTTTTGACACCGGCCATAATTAAGCTGGCTCTGTCGAGGCTCCAAAAGAAGTACCGGCCTCCAAATCAAGACACTCTATTCCTCTGCTCCAATCCTCCACCAGACTCTGTGGTAATATTAGCGGCTAGGAAGTTCCACTCCACATCTCCATCGTCATCTGCTCCTCTGGATAAAAAGCGCAGGAAACTGGACTTGGAAGGTCACCACATCTGCAGCATGGCAGCAACATCAATGAAAGCAGCCAGCGCTACAGTTCTTTTGGGCAGATATGACAGAGTCCTCTGGGACTCCATCCAGCATTTCACTAAACATCTTCAAAGAGACAAGAGATAAGACTTTATGAAGACAGTCAACAAGGGAGCAATGGTATCTAATCAAGTGATTAACGCAACGGCGGACTCTTCCCTACTAGCCACACATGGATACTGTCACAGAGTTACCTTAAGGAGGTATGCTTGGCTCCGGTTGGCATACCTCAAGCCGGAGTTGCAACAGTGTATTTAGAACTTGCCATTCTCGGGTCCCACACTCTTTGGAAGTCACGCTGATGATGGAATGGTGAGAATGAAAAGCAAAATGGAGACCCTCAAAGCAGTGGGTCTAGAGAAACCAAAAGAACACAGAAGATAGTTCCGACCCTACCAACAACGATTTTATTCTCAGAGGGTTCAAACCCCTCAGTGGTACACAGGTAGATCTTGGCACCAACACTAAAGATCATACCAGCAATAGCGAGAACAGATGAGGGGACACTCAAACCAACAGCCTGTCCAAGGGGGTAAACTGGCAACAGAATCAAAGCCATGAGTCTTCTCATCCCCCTCTTCCGTTACCCTCTCCGGTAGGAGGCAGCATTTCTCATTATCGAACTGAGTGACAAAACATCACAAAAGACGCCACGATTATAAATATTGTGCAAAACGGATATTGTCTCAGGTTCACCATCCCGCCACTGTCCATTCTTCCACAACTGTCCAATTTCCATCTTACATTGCTACTGTCAGAAGTCAACATCCCACAGACAACACAGAACAGGCATTTAGTCCAGGTACTTCCTGGTGAAAAAGAAAGACAAAGACTAATTCAGGCCCATACTCAATCTGAAAATAGCAAACAAGTGGTTTCGGCAAGAGAAGTTCCGGATGCAGGCATTACATCAAATCTATCCCCAATTACACCAGGGAGATTGCCTACTTTCACATTCCAATTGCCAAAAAAGGTAAAAAAAATGTTGAGGTTTGTTGTGGGACTGGACCATTATCAGTACACAGTACTTCCATTTCGCCTAAAGTCAGCACCCAGAACATTCTCAAAGTGCCTAGCAGTGGTAGTAGCCCATCTAAGAAAGCACCACATCTTTGTCTACGCATATCAAGATGACTCGCTCATAAAGGTGTCTACGTCTGAGGAAGCCCAGCTTCACTTCAAATGGGCCTGCTATCTCCTCCATTGGTTGGGGCTTCATGTCAACAAGTCCATCCCAACTCTGGTTCAGAATTTGCATTACTTGACAGGCAAAAGTGTGTCCTTTGGAGGAGCAACGCTGTCTATACATGCAAAATAGAACCTGGATTTGTTTTGTTCCCCAACCAATCTCTTTCCAGGCAAGCTGTTTCACCTATATGTCCCCTCTCAGACCAGAGTCACAGATGCAAAACTACTAGGATGGGAAGCCCATATGGATCACCTCCAGATTTAAAGTCAGAGAGAGAGATGACTTACCAAAGCAATCTCCTAGAGCTCTATGTAGTTCATCTAGCGCTCAAAGCCTTTCACCCATCATTCACGACAAAGACCGTGCTTTTTCAGACAGACAATATAACCCCAGCTCCTGGACACCCTTGGGGGTGATAAGTTGCGCTTTACAAATCTGAAATTATTGTTATTATTAATACTACCTCAACAAGCGGGGGGAGGCTTGGCCCAAGCGATTTGGAGATGGCTCTTGGCCAGGACCCTTAATATCACGGCAACACACCTCCCAGGTGTCCAAAATGTTCAGGCAGACCCTCACAGAGTGGTTCTTGCAAAGCGAGGTCCAAAATATATTCCAAATGTGGGGCACCCCAACCATTGACTTGTTCGCCATGGCAGAACACAGAAATTGACGCAGCTTCACCTCCAGGTACTACCTTCCAGGGACACAGGGCATGCCCTATGAATCGACTTGTCTGGCAAAATTTCTTTACGCCTTTTCACCAATTCTGCTGATCCGGCTGTCCGAATCAAGCTGTCCCACTTGCGAGGCAAGATGATCCTAATAGCTCCAGAGTGGCCACATCAGTGGTGGTTCACGGACTTTTTTCACTGATCACAGCGTCCACATCTCAACCTACCATGCATACCAGATCTACTACTGAAATATGGAGGCCAGATGTTTCACCCAAATACCTCCTACTTGAATTTGGCTGCATGGCTCCTGAGCTTGTGCAATACGGACATTTGAACCTGCCACAAGACCTCATGGAGATCCTCGTGGAGGCTAATCGACCTTCCACCCTTTATGCACATGCCTTCAAGTGGAGAAGATCTTGCATTTGGTATTCCTCTAAGAATGTGGACCCTACTACGTGCCAAGAAGATGTCATTCTTCCATACATTCTACACTTGGCTAAATCTGGCTTGCAATTCTCTAAAGGTTCACCTGGCAGCACTTACTGCCTACAAGAAATGTCCTTCACAGACCGCAATTTTAAAATCCCGGTGATAAAGGATTTTTTAGAAGGGTTGAAGAAGGTTTTCCCTCCCATTAGGCATCCCTCTCCTCCTTTGGGAACTTAACATAGAGCTTTCACTCCTAATACAGCTTTTCTTGTAGTAAAAACATCAGCTCGCATGGTTAGTGATATCAAAGCACTATGTTCTCATGAACCATCACATTCTTCCACTTCAACAAAGTGGTCATGAGGACTCAACTAAATTCCTACCCTAGGTGATTTCTGACTTCCATGTCAACTAGACCATCTGATTATCAACATTCTTTCTGAATCCTTCAACTCCAGTGGAATGACCTCTTCATTCCCTGGATGTGATGAGCGTTTTGAGATTCACTGTCGATTAAAATACAGGACACCCAGATCAAAGCAATTGTTTATAAACTTTGGTCTGATCAGTACTGGATTAGCCACTTCCAAACAATCCATTTCCAGGTGGATAGTTTCCAGTATCCAGTTGTGCTATCAGAAAAGCTAACAAAACACTATCAGCTAAACCTAAAGCACAATCTACTAGAGGTAAAGCAGCTACTGCTGCTTTAATGAGAAATATGCCTAAAGTGGATATTTGCAAAGCAGCCACATGGAGAACAGTTCACACATTCACCAAGCACTGTCAGCTATAATCTGATGCTAGAGCAGATGCTCAAGGTGGGCAGGCTTACCTCAGAAATCTATTTGCTTAAAAGTTACCTTAGTTGATCCTCTGTCCTCTCCACCACTCTTAGTGGAGATGGGCTTGCTACTCTATTCAGTGCTTATGACTATAAATGTAAATCCCCTATAAGAGAAGCAATTGTTTCTTACCTGTAATTCCTGTTCTCTCGTAGGGGAATTTCCATTATAATCACAAGCAACACTCCCTCCTCCCCGGTGGAATTAACAGAGGCATCCATGAAATATACATAGTATTATACATCGCCTTAAAAAAAAACAGAAGCAACTGCTACCTTCTGAGCATGATGGGATACTGGTGGTCCCTGGGTTCTTTTAGACAGTCTCTATTTTTAGCCATTTGACAGCCTACGAGGCTACACTGTCTTGCTCTCCATCTCTATCATAAAAAAGGGTTTGTGAGGGAAATTTATGCTATATGCTAAAATATCTTGAAATTATACACAAATACTTTGTTCTGGCTCTCTTTTGTCTTCATGATGAAGAATAAAGCCATTGTAGCCTATGTATATTGGCTCCATAATCTCCCTCTTTCGTAAGTGTCTTTGCAGGCCTTCCCGAAGATAAGGGAAAGTCTACACTTATGAAAAGCTATGTACTGAAGAAGTGCTCCAGGAGCCCCGCACGTGGGCAGGACAATTCAGTGCTTATGACTTTAATGGAAATTCCCCTACTAGAGAACAGGAGTTACAGGTAAGAATTTATTCCTTCTCCAACGTCATTCATGATCTTTCTATGTATACATAGTGTCTCTGATGCAAACAATATGCACTTTATACATCTGATAGTGAAATGCAGGGCATGAAGAATACCCATGTGCGTTTCCACTACCTATGAGGTTTGCTCTTCCCATAAGCTAACCTGGGGGAATGGGTGAAATTACTTCAGCCTGGAATAGTAGATTGCAGTGGAGCAACCTAATCATGTTTCCTATCATTGGATTCACAATGATGAACCCTCTCCTGTGTTAAAGATGGTTCTTTCGTTAAAAGCTTAGAAATACCACTTCTAGAAAGTGAACAAAAAAGGCATAGAGTTTGCGTGCCCCTCTGTCGCACCGCAAAGTGCAGGAAAATTTTCCTCACAATAGGCCACTATTTTCTGAATAATCCAATGTTTAACCAGTAAAACCATGATTAAACAAATCTTCATTTTGCTTGTAATCCGTTCATTTTCCTGAAAATCACTGCGGAGACAGCGTGATATTGCCATGATTCTTTTATTTAACATTTTCAAATGCCTCCTGTTTGCCCATCCAGGTCTTTAACGGTGACAAATGAGAAGAATCATTCATACGAGTGGGCTCATGTCATTTAATTACACCCAATGTATTTCGAGCCAAGTGGCTCTTCACCAGGGGTTGCTGGAACAAATAAAAGAAATAGCTTCACCAACTGCTCTGTTCAAACAGTCTACGTCCAATAAAAATCATGATGTAACTGCCCCCTGTATGCCACCAAGTATCAAGGAAGAGGACTAGTAATCTCAACCCCGTTGGTGTAGGGTAGTCCGGGTAAGTTGGAGAGTGATGGGAGGCTTGGACCATGGAGTCTGCAGTGTGCTATCCATTGACTTGCCAGATATCATTTACACCGCATTACAGTACTGTGTGCATATGGGTGCGAGTGCGTTCCATACGGACCTGCCTGACATCTGTTGCACCACGTATCGGAGCTGAGTGAGTGTGTTTATGTGGGAGTGACTGCCTGCGTACCGGCCAGGATTCATTACACCAACCAGTGGTATTGCTTGACATGTTGATTCCTTGCCAAAAGAATACTAAGTTTGACATTGGTTTCACCCGTGCCGCCTTGGCCCACGGTACTGCTTAAAAGTGTTGTAATTAATTGTATGTACATATTTTTGATAATGTTGTGATCTGGGGTGCACCCTATAACTGTGTGATATTGAATTAGAACAATTGCCAGGGTGGACCTAGGTTTGAAAATGTTTTGCACCGCATAAGGGTGCTAGAGGGTAGAGTAGGATCTTTCCCAAGTGTGCATACTACTGGTGTAATTTTCAACATGGGTGGGCCTAGTACTGCTACTAATATTTTCAAGTGTGATTTATGCCCAGCAGTACATGATGTTTATGTTGTGCTAATTATTGTGTGTTGAATACAAACTTTATTTACATACACCAAGTGTGGAGTCCCTTTTGTGACTCTCAGTGTATTGTGTGTGAGTGCTGTGCCAGTGCTTTACACATTGCCTCTGCGATAGCCTGACTGCTCAGTGCCAAGCTACTCAAGGGTGAGCGCAGGTTATATAGTTAGTGTAATCACCCACCTCTGACAGGAATGGCATGTTCTGCCTGGATAGGGCATCGCCTCAGCCAACCGGAAAGTGGCAGTTCCAACACCCACCCATTAAAGGGGCATCGAGGCTGCAAGCGGGTCTCTTTCCCAATCGCTACCTTGCTAGAAGGACGAGCCCACTCTCTGGGGACCGCTCTCCTCTCCGTGTCCAGAGGGAATTTTCTTTTCACGCCCACCATCCCCTCAGCAAGCAACGGTTTGATTTTGTGTGGTTCAATCAAGCTTTTGCTGGGTGTGTCCATGAGTATGAATGGGGTGGTAGACAATGTGCCCCGTGAGAGTGTCTTGTCGTTTGATGGTTTGTATTGTTAAATAATTTTCTCTTGCAGCTTGGTCACTGTTTCATATTTATTGTAATTTTGTGTAGCCTTGTTGGGTGAGGTCATGATTGGTGGGACAGCTTGGGTCCATATAAGGCAGCCTTTTCCTTTTACATAAACATACCAGCGGTATCACAGGGCCCTCTAAGGGGTGCTTGCAGTGAGTCGAATAGAGGTTGCAGGGTGTTGGGGTTGGGAGCAATAGCTGCTATCAGGTCCTTCCGGCCAACTATCCGCACAGGCATAATGGATACCAAGCTAGCATAGGCTCTTGGAGGGCATAATGATGGGTGTAGGTGTGCCTGAAGTAGGTATCCTGGTGGGCAGATGGGCCCCCGGCACAAGTATACACCGGGAGGGTATGCCGTTGGGTGGGGACCTCCCCTAAGGATAGAATCATCCAAGTTCCTTTTTGGCGGGGAAAGGAGGTTCTCTTCTAGGGAAATACTCATCAAAGTCATAAGCACTGAATAATCCCAGCCCACGTGCGGGACCCCGGAGCATATACAAAAATACATATATATGTGTATGTTTAGGCAAAAAAGTACGGAGTACCTCAAAAACATACATATATATATATGTATACATATATAAACATGCAGCCTATTATACCTGAAATAGGCTAATATGCCAAAATGACAAGGGTTTCTCATTAAATGAAAATAATCCTACATATAAATACTGTAATAGAGAACATACACTCCAATAATGTTCCAAGACAGCCCTTTATTTTCAAAGAAAAAAAACAAGTAATAGCAGGCAATTAGCCCATAGGCTGCATAGATGAAAAAACATCACAGTTCTAAAAACTTGGCACCTTGCTTTTAAGACTTCCAAGAACCTGGTCACCGTGCCTTTAAGACCTACAGGAGCCCCCTGCTCCCATCATGCACCACAGGCGACAGTTAGGTCAGTTCTGTTTTTCTGGCTCCTTCTGTGAGGATCCTGGAGCATTGAGATTGTCCATGTTTGATTATTCCAGTCAGAAATTGGTTTATTCTATATCTACACAACGTTTTGAGACTGCTGACAACTTTTTCAGTTGTTTTCTGACAATTGTGAGAACTATTTTTTGTCAGAAATGCCAGCTTTATTTCACAAATGTCCCTCCTGTGGTAAGAAATTGTCAAAATCAGACCCACATTCTGTCTGCATTGTGTGTTTACCATCATCACACAATCCAGAGAAATGTTATACTGCCAGCAATTCTCTATAAGAACTCTTCATGACAGGGAGAGGATAAAACGACATGCCTTACAGGAGAGAGGAAAAGGACATTCAAAAAGTCACCTTGAGAGCAATCCTGCCTTCAAAGAGACCTTCTCTCTGGAAAGCCATGTTACACGGTGTTGATCGGCTTCTCCAGCATCCAAAAGGAAGCAAATTCCTGATTGTTCACCGTCCGCGTCGAGATCGATGTTGGAAAAGCAAAAAAGGCGTGCAACAACGTCAAGGACATCTTCGCACAGACATGAATCCACAAATGCCTTGCCACAGAAGCGGTCGAAGGTGGCACAATCGGTGTTATCGGCAAGAGGGCATCGTTCGATGTCGAGTGAAGAAAATTCTACGATCCCATCAGGAGAAGTGCTAGGAAGGCGAATGTTGATGTCAAAGTCCATACGATCGATGTTGAGGATAGTGTCAGCTTCGCCTGGCAATAATATTGTGCAGATCACACCGGAGGGATCTCCGGTTCTGGGAGAGAAGACGACTCCTGTCAACCTTTCCCCAAGATGGCTAGAGAGTGTTCGACACTGGAAGGCTTCACACAGAAGTCCGGGCTCGGATTTCTCCAGAACATACTCTCCATCCAGGGTCTCTGCTGAGCCTCCTCCTACTGTAACCACGATGGCGTCTCCATGCAGGTCCCCGAGAAGAGCTCGGTCTCCATTGGCTCGATGTGGATGATCTGGATCTAACCCTTCTTCCACTCCAAAAAGAAGGAGACGGAGGTCCCCGTCATGGTCTATGTCCTCAAGATCATTTATGAGAGAGTATTCACCAACATTGTATGTGACACCTCCAGCCAGAGTGTCTCCAATTGATGATGTAGGGATTTTTAATGAGGTTCTATGCCAGGGTGCCAGTAAATAGAACATTGATATGTCAACACCAACGGTTTCTTCGTCAGTCACATTTGAAACCCTGTACCACAGATCCTCGGCTAGACCCTTACTTCCTCTGGTTCTGGGGCTGCTAGAACCAGTGATGCAGACTTTTCTGACTCCGGCTACAGTGGTTACAGCTCCTCCACATATTTCCAAGAAGTACAAGGCCCTGAATCAGGACCCCCTGTTTCTCCGATCAGATCCTCCTCCAGATTTGGTCACAGTGGTGGCAGCCAAGAAAACACATCCAGCAACAACATCCTCCGTAGTCCCTCCAGAGAAGGACAGTAAAAATATGGACACGATGGGCAAACGTATGTGCAACACATCTGCATCAGTAATGAAGGTGGCTAGTGCCTCTGCTCTTCTGGGGCAGTGACAGGTCTCTCTGGGACTCTTTGGCCCGATTCACGGAGAAACTGCCTAAAGAAGATCAGCAAGATTTCCAGGAAATCCTGCAGGAAGGAGGCTTGGTTGCAAACCAGGTCATTAGTGCAGCTGTGGACGCATCAGATCTGGCTGCGCATGGCTACTCCCATGGCATCTGCGCTAGATGCTCAGCCTGGTTGCGTCTCACTGGGCTGAAACCTGATGCACAGCGGAGAATTGTAAATCTTCCCTTCAATGGCATGTCTCTTTGAATCTCATGCAGATGATGAGATGGCCAAAATGAAAACGGAGTTGGACACTCTGAAAGCCATTGAGCTGTAGAAACGAAAGGAGTTTCGATGCAAGTTTCGACCCTATGACCATCGCTCTTTCCAGCAGAGGGTTCAAACCCCTCACTGGTTGACACAGCATAAACATCAGCCCAGGTCTAAGTATCATCAACGAAGACCTGGTCGAGGAAGGGGAGCTGCAAGACAAGCATCTTCTGCAGCGAAACAATCTGCAAAACAATGAGCTCTGGCTTCCCCATTCCTGTTAACCGATCGGGTGGGGTTAAGTATTATGTTTCACCTGGACGAGTGAAAGAAAATAGCAAAAGACAAGTTGGTACTGAATATTGTGCAGAATGGCAATTTTCTCGGATTCAAATCCCCACCTCCATCAGTGCCTCATTGTGAATGTTTCCTCCAAAAACACCACTTGTTGCAAGTGTAGGTGAGCAGTCTGCTGCAGAAAGACGCTATAGAAGCAGTCCCTGCTCCGCAACGAAGGCAGGGAATCTATTTGCGTTACTTTCTGGTACAGAAAGGAAACCCTACCAGAGAGTACAGACCAATACTTGACCTGAGATTTTTAAACAAATTCATCTGCAAAGAAAAATTTTGGATGTTAGCACTGCACCAAATCTTTCCTCAACTACACCAAGGGGACTGGATGTGCTCCATAGATCTGCCGGAAGCCTACTTTCATGTACCGATTTTCAGCAATCATCAGAAATTCCTACGGTTTCAGGTAGTGTGCCAGCACTTCCAGTTCAAGGTTCTCCCGTCAGGGCTGAAATCAGCCCCCCGCACATTTTAAAAATGCATGGCAGTAAAAGCGACTTTTCTTTGCAAACAAAGGATGTTCATATATCCTTACCTGGACGACTGGCTTCTGAAGAGCTCGTCACCTACTCTGCTTCAGCGTCATCTCTCATACTGCCTTCAAGTGCTGAGCAATCAGGGCCTACAAGTCAAATACAAAAAGTCGATCTTCAACCTGACCCAAAAGATCCACTACCTGGATGCTTCTCTGTATACCGCAAGTGCAAGCGTGTGTCCTTCGGACGAGAGGTTATCCTCAATCCGCGAAAAATGCCACAATATTCTCCATTCTCAGATCTCACAGTCAGACATGTGTCATCGCTGCTAGGCTCGATGGCATCATGTATCTTCAACGTGCCAAACGCCAGACTACACATATGTCCTCTGCAGCAATCTCTGAAGGACCAGTGGACGCAGATATCAGGTCGCGGGGAGGACCGTGTGTTTCTCCCCCAGTCGGCCAAGGATTCCATCAGATGGTGGATGAAGCGCTCACATCTGCTGAAGCGAGTTCCTTTTCACCAGGACCTGCCTACTCAGAAAATCGTCATGGATGCTTCCCTCCAAGGTTGGGGGCTCATATGGGTTCTCTTCAGGTGCAAGGACTCTGGTCAGAGAGAGAACAAGGGTATTACATCAACCTCTTAGAACTGAGCGCGGTACACCTAGCACTCAAATCACAGTTCCCTTCCTTCTATTCACGTTCCCTGTTGGCTCAAACGGACAATACCACAACAATGCATTATCTGAACAAACAGGGGGGGTGGGGGGGGGGGGGAGGAGAACCCAGTCGAGACCTCTCCATCTGGAGTCTCAGGCCATCTGGAAATGGCTTGTCGCAATAAATCTGACCATTGTGGAGATTCCTCTCCCAGGAACTCTCAACGTCCAGGCAGACGTCCTAAGTGGGGACTTTGTCAAAGCTCATGACTGGCCACTAAACAACGACATTGCGCAGGATATTTTCCACCAATGGGGAGTTCCAGACATCAACCTGTTTGCAGATGCGGCCAATGCAAAATGCCCCATCTTCGCATCCAAGTTTCACCAACGAGGGGCACGAGGGAATTTTTTTTGATAAAATGGTCTCAGACATTACTTTACGCTTTTCCTCCAATTCCATTGATACCCATGGTGCTCAACAAGTTCTACAGGGCCAAGACCAGAATGATACTGATAGCACCAGAATGGCCTCGTCAGTGGTGGTACACAGACCTTCTTGAAATATCAGAGGTTCTGCTCCGGAGGTTACCATGCCGACCAGACTTACTATCCAAGAACAAGGGGAAAGTGTTCCACCCCAACCTCTCATTTCTACTATTGACGGCATGGCTCCTGATGTCCTTCAATATGGGCACTTAGACTTGTCTTCTGACTGTATGAAGATTCGTAAAAAAAGCCAGAAGACCTTCCATTAGAAAATCGTACGTTTTCAAATGGAAGTGATTTTACTTATTGTGCATGGACAATGGTCATGATCCTGATCTGGGTCAAGAGCAGGTGATTCTACGGTATTTGCTGTACCTGGGCAAATCTGGCATTCAGTTTTCCTCTCTAAAGGTCCATCTAGCAGCTATTACAGCATACAGAAAGTCTCCTATGCAGGTTTCCTTTTTTCAAATTCCTGTGGTTAAGGATTTTCTTGAAGGCTTAAAAAAGGTGTAACCACCGTCTCCACTATGGGAGCTTAACATAGTTCTTGCTAGATTGATGGGTGCTCCATTTTAGCCTATTCACAGAGCCTCTCTGCAGCATTTGTCATGGAAGACCGCTTTTTAGTGGCCATCGCCTCTGCTTGCAGGGTGAGTGAGATTCAGGTTTTGTGCTGCAAGTGGCCTTATATCATTTTTCATGCGAACAGAGTGGTTCTTAGAACTCATCTGAGATGTCTACCTAAAGTGGTCTCAGATTTCCATATTAACCAGGCCATCACTCTGCTTATGTTTTTTCCTAAACCTTCGAACTCTCCAGAGAGTTCCCTTCATTCACTGGACCTTAAGATATCCCTGAACTTCGAATTAGACTAAAACATGGTGTTGAGAAAATCAGACCACCTGTTTGTAAACTATGGTTCCATAAATACTGGTTGTGCAACTTCCAAACGGTCCATCTTTAGGTGGATATTTTCTTGTATATCTTTGTCTTACCAGTTAGCCAGCAAGTCCCTCCCGGGCAAACCAAAGTCATATTCTACCAGGGGAAAGGCCTAGACCACGGCTCTCCTTAGAAATGTACCGATTGCAGAGATTTGTAAAGCGGCCACATGGCGATCAGTACACACTTTCACTTGCCATTACTGTTTGGACTCTGACACACAGGTAGATGCTGTTTGGGCAAGCCTCGCTGAGAAATCTGTTTGGATAATTAATCCTTAAAGTGTTCTATTTGCTGTACTTGTACTGTTGCTCGTCTGCGGGAAAGTGGGTATGGGCTTGCTATTCTATTCAGTGCTTATGACTATTGATGAGTATCCCCTGGACGAGAAGGACAAGTTACTTACCTGTAAATCTAGTTCTCTTCAAGGGGTACATTCATCAAAGTCATAAGCAACCCTCCCGCCTCCCTGGACGAGTATTGGCAGTATAGTAGTGTTTGCACCTTATGTCCAGGTGAAAAAGAACTGACCTAACTGTCACCTGTGGGGCATGATGGGAGCAGGGGGGCTCCTGGAGGTCTTAAAAGCACGGTGTCCAGGTTCTTGGAAGTCTTTAAGGTAAGGTGCCAAGTTTTAGTACTGTGATGTTTTTTCATCTATGCAGCCTATGGGCTAATTGCCTGCTATTATTTGTTTTTTCTTTCTCTGAAAATAAAGGTCTGTCGTGGAACATTATTTGAGTGTATGTTCTCTGTTACAGTATTTATATATATGATTATTATACATTAATGAGAAACCCATGTCATTTTGGCATATTGGCCTATTTGAGGTATAATAGGCTGCATGTAATATATGTATACATGTATATATGTTTGTTTCGGAGGTACTCCGTACTTTTTTGCCTAAACATACACATATATATGTATTTTTGTATATGCTCCTGGGTCCCGCACTTGGGCGGGGATTATTCAGTGCTTATGACTTTGATGAGTATAGCCCTGGAAGAGAACTAGGATTACAGGTAAGTAACTTATCCTTACGAAGCAAGGGACACTACTGGGACCAGTCATTATCTCACTCTAAGGCCCAATTTGTGGATATGCAGGAACAAGTCTAGATGTGGTTAGGAATTTAATATATTAGAGTCTCTCTTAAGGCTAGTCATTAAACAAATGTGAACAAAGCTGTATAATATGATGGGTTACTGACTATAATAATGAAAGTGTTGTGTGTTTTTTAACTGAGAATTTTTGTGTTTTAAATAATTATGGCCAGGTGTTCACGACCCCAAACCCAATGAAGAATGGGAAAAAACAACTACAAAAGAAGTGTAGGCCGCCTGGGATCACACAAGTGTATATTTATTTCCTATTTAATGAATTCACCTACTGCTTGGGAATCACACTGATATCCAAACCTTTCAAAACAAAAATGAAAAAGGAGCGCTAAAAATCTAAATTTGTTTGTCTCATTATCATCTGTCTTGTTAAAATTCCCTGTATATTGGTACTGGAAAGAGACATATCATACCAGGTAAATTTAATAAAATGTGAACTCGTGGTATCTCCGTGTGCCTAGTATCACAGTTTGATGTGTAAATCCTCTCATGGCCAGATATGTTGGGAAAATATCCAAATTCCTAGTAGTTTTATCCTCCCATAATGGGATCTAAAATTAAACAGTATAAGGTCACATTCCCCCAATTAATTAGGCAACTAGTTATCCCTATAAGATAGAGATCCGTTCACCATCCTGCACTACCATTTCCGTTCAACCACACTTTCACTAAACGTCCCCAGTTTTTAAGCAAGAAGCTTCCCATAAGGTCATTTTTTTCCCTTCATCATGCAATACCACTTACAATCAGAATAATTTAAACCACATTTTCACCAAATCAAAGATGTCCCTTTAGCATATTTCATTAACCTTGCAGTATGACTCCATAAAACATATCACACCCTATAAACTTTCTTATAATCATTCAAATGTCCATAAAAGCTGTATGACAGATCCAGTGCTGAGCTTCACTGTGATGGATAGCGCACCAAACACGGGAAACCTTCCATAAACTTGACCCTTCCCGACTCCTTATTTAAACCCTGTGGCAACCAATCATATTACACCATTATTTTGCTGGTTCCTGACAACATCCTGACTCAGTAACATTCAATCTCGCTTCTTGGTATATGTACTTCATACAAAACACACAAAACACAAGGCAGTAGCATATTCACATCCTCTCAGAGTTCACTTTCTGGTCTGCTTCTATCGCGTATACCCGATGTGCCCTAACCATCCGTAAAGTAATATTGCCAAACGAGAAGTTAATAACAAGCTTGTTTTTGAAAATGAAAGAAACTCGCGGTAACCTACGTGTGAATACATCATTAATACGTTCAGTTTCCTCTCTGGACCGGCCCGAGTGGAGGCCAAATCCACCTTTCAATACCTTGTATTTCTACCGAAATGCACATAGTCCTAAAACTGTAAACACTTTAGGAAATACTTATTAATTTTAGAAAAGCCGGGGGCGCGAGGTGGCGCACAAGCGGAATGGCCGCACTTTAGTGAGGCTCCCGCAGCCCGATGTAATTATCCTTCCATTATCCTGCTCAAGACGGTGGAGGACCTAAATGCCCGCATCGCTGGTGACAGGAGTCCCTAACGGAGACTCGCTGAAAGTTTGAGGCGAATCGCACCTGGGGGACCGGAGATACGAGGCGGCGAAGCCCCACCGAGAAGCTGCTGCTGAGCACTGTTGAGAGAGAGGGCGGTCGGCGGAAGTACCTGAGCCCGCGGCCTCCCACGAGGGAATAGGCCATAAGACCCGAAGCTGCGAGGAGGCGGTGGCGACTCCGACCGGGACGGCGGCAGTGCCTGGCAGGCTAGTGCACCCGCGGGAGATAGAGCTCCGGCGCTCCTGGAGCTTGAACGGCACCGAGGCTCTGGGGAGTTGACTGCCCGGGGGTGAGTGCTGATCGCAGGTGGGCCCGCTCTGAATGTGCTGCCGGGAGTTTGCCTGGGAGCGGGGAGCGCGCAACGGCCGGCACAAGGAGGAGACTGCGCCCCCACTGCGGCGTTGAAGACATCGGAGGAGGCAGCAGGTTGGGGTGTAATAGCGCTACGCCCCTGTATAAAGGCTGGATCGAGGGGTCTATTGAGAGCCCCCACCCTACGGCAGGCATGACCGCCCCAAAGGAGACTGGGTGCTGGGGCCTGGTAGCGCCGGGAGCTGCGTTGCCGGTAGGAGCACAGCGACTGTAACAAGGACTGCGTTGCTAAGCCGTGAGGGTCCGGGAGGCGGCCACGGACACCACTAGACTGCTGGTGGAGGACTGCGACGAGGAGATAAGTGTGCAGGCGCCCTGAGTGAGACACCGGGGGGACGCTGTGAGCCTTGTGCTGAACCAATGTGGAGGTGAGACGACTGCTACCCCCTGTGTCTGTTGGGGTGAGGCGTACGCGATTGTCAGACCGAGCCTCTGGTGCACTTATTCACAGGTGTGGGGCAGTGAAAAGTCGTGCTCCCCCCCCCCCCCCTTCGCGGTCAGCGTTGGTGGGACGGGCTAGGGCAGAAGTGGGCTGCCGGGCACAGCGGAGGAGGCGAGAGGCGTCAGGGACCGGTAGAAGAACCTGGCAGCGAGAGCGGTGGAGGTGCCGGGGCCGGGGACCACGACTGCAGAGGCATCATGGGCAAACCAGAGGCAAAACAGTCAAAGCTGCATTTCGAGGGAGCGCGCCGTGGGGCACAGTCCCAGCAGAGCGGGCAGCATCAGGAGGGGCGCAGTGAAACCCAGGATGGAGCTGCGGGTGTGACGGCGGACACCCAGAACATACTACAAGAGATACGTCAGGGGTTTGCCACTGTGGTGGAGAAGGTGGACCACATGTCGACCAGAATGGACGCGCTGGTCCATAAGCTGGAAGGTCATGAGGAGCGGATTCAGGAGGCGGAACGGCGCCTATCGGAAACGGAGGATGTGACTTCCAGACATACTACGCAGCTAGCTCGGATAGATAATCTGTTGCGGGTGATAGCTGCGAAGAATTAGGATTTGGAAGCGCGTAGTCGACGCAATAACATACGCGTTATGGTCATACCGGAGTCCACCAATGTTGGGAGGCTGGAGGTATACGTAGAAAAGATGCTGCTGTCCACTATCGGAGCAGAGGCACTATCAAGTCAATTTATAGTGGAGCGTGCCCACAGGTCATTGGCTCCCCGACCACAGCCGGGCGCTAACCCGCGCCCAATAATTGCGAGACTGCTGAATTACAGGGACCGCAACGTGGTGCTTCGGGCAGCCCGAAAGAAACAATCTATGGTGTATGATGGGAACACCTTCTCGATTTATCCGGACTTCACCCCAATGGTCCAAGAGGAGAGGCGTAAGTTTCAGGATGTGAAAGCAAAACTGCGTAAGGCACAAATAGGTTATGCGCTGCTCTACCCAGCGCGCTTGAGGGTGAAGCACCAAGCAAGCACCATTTCTTCACTAAGCCGAATCAAGTGGAGGACTTCCTGAAGCAAGTGAGAACGGCGACTCGTGGTGGAGGTGTGGGGGCGTCGTCGCGAACAGAAGAAGCGAAGAGGTCCGTCGAGGGTGAGGACTGACCTGGAAGACGGAGGCTCACGTGGACTACCTAGGACTCAGGGGCTGTATATGCTATGGCACACAGGTGAGCGCCGGCCTACTGGCGGAGTGATGGGGGTACGAATCACCGCATTGAGCAACTCATTGACTTCATCGGGCGACCTCTGGCCCTCTAGTCCTTGCCCGAGGGGACTGGGACAGGTTAGTAGGACGGGGGGATGCTGTGGGTCCACCTGGTTGAAGCCCTCAGCGGGTGTTACCCAGGGGCGAGGTTCTGTATCCCCAGGTTGGGGGTGAAGGTGCTGTATGAGTCTATGTTGGGGTGGGGGGGTACTGGGAGGGGTGACATTACTGGCAAGTTGGGGTTGCTTCAGTGGGAGGGGGTGGGAGTTCATGGGTTGTTTGTTGGTTTACGAATGTTGCTTCACTGGGAGAATGCTATTGGTAACACATCAGGTGACCGGTCGGAGAACCTAGACATGAAGGCCTTGGAATTGGCTACTGTACTGGGATGTTGGGCACGACTTAGTTTGCAGGGCCCTGCTGGGGTGGCGCACCAGGTTATGACCGAAACGATAGATCATGGATGAGAGGGGCGTAAACAAGCTGAATGTCCTCACCTGGAATGTACGAGGGCTGGGAGATGCGAGGAAAAAGAGACAATTGTTACCCTACCTAGACAGACACCACACGCACATTGCTATGCTGCAGGAAACGCACTTCCCCCCCTCAGGGAAACAATCGCTTCGGGTGCAAGTGGGCCGCCCACAGGGTGTTCTCTTCCTACTCCTCCTACGCGCGTGGGATGGCAATACTAATAAAACAACAGGTCTCCTTCCACTTTGGAGGAGCGTTGGCAGACACGCAAGGTAGATATTGCCTTATGTGGGGACGATTGGGTTCGGTGTCTGTTACACTGGCCTGCTGTTATTGGCCTAATGTCGATGACCCGCTTTTCTTCTCCACGCTATGGGCTAAGATATTTGAGGTGGGCTCCCAACATATTATCTGGGGTGGAGATTTTAACGCTACGCATAGCCCGAGTTGCGACAGATCACACCCAGCCCCGCATCATTACACTAAAGCCGCTGGAATACTCAGAGACACCATCGCGGAATATCAGCTAGTGGATGCCTGGAGGCATTTACACCCAGACACCAGGGAGGGGACCCACTACACGGCGCAGGCGGCTTCCTGGGCGAGACTAGACTATTGGTTGGTATCTAGGGGACTGGGGCCTGCGATTGTTCAAGTGCAGCACTTGGCCCGCACTTACTCGGACCATGCTCCAGTTAGGCTCACACTGGCGTCATCGGACTTGGAGATGCCGAGGGGCGGCTGGCGGATGAATGCGGCAATGCTGCTCGACGCAGTATTCCAGGAGGAGTTGCGGGAGGAGGTCTACGACTTCTTTGCCCACAATAAGGGCTCGGTGAAAAGTGTGGAAATTATATGGGAGGCCTTCAAGGTAACAATTCGGGGGTTTTGCATAGCTAAGGGGTTTGGGGTGCTACTAGACATAGTCCGCTCACTGCACACATTAGAGGGGGAGCTGAAAAAAATTGAGACGGAGTTGGCACTGCGGCAGTCTGCTGACGCCCAGATAAGGTTCAGAGATACCCTCACGGAATACATGAGCACGGCGAAGAGGGAGGTGAACTTCCGGGGTAAATACTGGAAGGCCAGAAGCTACGGTGAGGAAGACAGACCCGGGAAGGTATTGGCGGGCCTGGTTCAGAAACCTCGTTATGCCAATTATGTCCTAGAGGTTGAGGAACAAGAAGGTATAGTCCTTCGGGACTCGGATGGTATAATTACTGCATTCCAGAGGCATTATGAACGTCTATACACCTCCACGAGACTAGATGAGTTGCAGTTGGAAGATTTTTTGGACGATGTAGCATTAGGATGGCTCAGCGATCGGCAGCGTGAGTTTTTATGCGCTCCCTTTGAACTAGACGAAGTACGGGAGGCTATCATGAGTATGCAGTCGGGGAAAGCTGCTGGGACGGATGGTATTCCAATTGAATTCTATAAAACATATATAGACATTATGGCCCCGGTGCTGCGTGAAGTGTACGAGGAGTCGTTGGAGGTTGGTTGCCTACCGGGCTCTATGAGGGAGGCACTGATGGTTTCGCTGTTGAAGCCAGGAAAGTCGCCGAGAGTGTGTGACTCTTATAGACCGCTGTCCCTCCTGAATTGCGACGCCAAAATACTGGCAAAACTGATAGCTGCCCGCCTGAACCTCCTGCTCGAAAACCTGATACTCCCGGATCAATCCGGATTTGTCCCGGGAAGGGCCACGTCCCATAACCTGCAAACGCTGTTTACGGTGCTAAATAACGTTGCGCCGGAGATGCACCTAGCTGCGATTTTCTTAGATGCCACTAAGGCGTTTGATTCGGTAGAGTGGGACTACGTCCTTGGCGTAATGCTGAGAATGGGCTTCCCCCCCCTTTTCCTGTCATGGATTAGATTGTTATATACAAAGCCAGAGGCTAAGATATTGATAAATGGGAGAACGACTGGGCCACTGTTTATCACGAGAGGCACGCGGCAGGGGTGTCCACTCTCTCCACTGCTCTTTGCAATAGCGATGGAGCCACTGGCGGCGCAATTGAGACAACGCCATAATGATAAAGCGCAGAGGTGTAATCTGCGGCAAATCCTCATATCCATGTATGCGGATGACATCACACTGTACATCCGGGATCCACAAGAGAATTTGAATCCTCTCCTGAGGGAATTTATTATCTTTGGAAAGTTATCAGGGATCCACATCAACTGGGGCAAATCAGGTATTTTCCCGCTGACGCAGGCGACCAAGAGGTTTGAGCCAGACTATCCACTAGAATGGTGCGATGAGGAGGTGCGATATCTGGGAGTAAAGGTAACCAGGGACAAGGACGAGCTTAAGCGCTTGAACTATGGCACCCTGATAGTACGCATTGGGGAGAATGTGACGCGTTGGATTACATTGCCCCTGTCGATGGCAGGACGAGTGTCCCTGATCAAAATGGTGATCCTTCCCCAGCTGCTATACTTATTCCTTAACATCCCATTTTATCCGGGGCGACACTTCTTCGCGACGCTCCGGTCAGAACTAACGCGATTGGTCTGGGGGGGCCGACAGCCGCGGCTCCAGTGGGACATACTCACCAGACCATATTCGAAGGGGGGCTTTGGAGTCCCTGATTTTGAGTTATACTACTATAGTGCGCAGGCCCATTATGCTTGGTACTGGATAGTGCAGCCTAGATATAGGCCACAAGTAGCGGCGGAGCACTGGCTGGCTCAGCCGATACCAATAGAAGGAGCAATATTTGAGCAGGTAGCGCCGAGGGATAAGAGCCCGACTACAGTAACGTGTGCCCCCATGATATATGCGGCCTCACTGGCATACCACCCTAATATGCCGTTGCTTCAGGAGGCGGTATTTCATCAGTTCAAAAAACAGGCGCAGATTGTGACATGGGGAGACCTGTACAGAGAGGGGGGTTTCTGCACGGTGGAGCAGCTGCTTCGGGGCCAGCAGCAGACAGCCTTGGACGTCTTCCTGTATCTTAGACTACGGCAGGGGATGCGTAAAGCCACCCCGAATTTTCCAGAGGAACCCGAGGCACTGGCCCCGCTGCAGGCACTGCTCAAATGCTACAAGGTTAGTCTCACTCATTTATAGAACGGTGCATACACAGAAGGAGCTGGCTGACCCAGCCTCCCGGGTGCGCTGGGATAAAGAACTTGGAATTACACTCTCGGATGAGCAGTGGGAATTTTGCTGTCTTCAGACTGAGAGGGTGGCGGCCAGTAGTAGACTCCGCATGATACACTATAACTACCTACATAGATTATACTACACACCAGTGAAGATGCTTAGATTTAAATTGAGGGACTTGGATAGATGCGACCGGTGCGGCGTGCCTGGGGCGGACTTTTTGCACCTGGCGTGGGAGTGTACGGGGGTGTATGAATACTGGCGGCAGGTGTTTGAGGCTCTTTCCCGTATGACGCACACACACATTGAGCCCACGCCTGTGATGGCATTATTGGGGTATGTCAAAGCGATACAGGCGACGCACCGAAAAGATGTTGCAATGGCGCTCCTCATGGCAAAACGAAGGGTGGCCTGTAGATGGGGTAGGGGGAGGGCTCCGAAGTTCAAGGATTGGATAGCTGATTTAGTAATGTGTCAAGAGCAGTTGGCCCTGTATTCGGAGCTGCTGCCCAGTGCTTCCAGGCCGCGGAATATTTGGGCTCCCTTGACCTGCTATTTGCTGGAGTGTCCGCCAGAGGGATCGAGACTGGAGAGCGAGCGGGACGTTGCTGGAGGGGTGGGAGGGGAGAGACCTGATACGAGGAGCTAACGACCACATGCAGCTGGAATGAGGAGGCGGGGTGGGGGTGAATTACTACCCGATACTGGCAAGTGATAGTACGACTTAGGAAATGTGATGATGGGAAACGAAGTCTGTCTGTTTCTCTGCGCAGGTTGGGACCCGGAGGGGGAGAGTGTGGATTTGAATGTCCGGGTGGGCGGTGGAGGTTGGTTGGTGGATTCCTCTTCCTGTAGAGACTTAAAGGGATGTGTTGAGGCGTGCTGCCACAAATGTGCATATAGATAGAAATGACAGTACAGTTTGTATGAACCAATGACATACTGGTCTCTGTAACTTGTGCATACTTTACCAAAAAAAACTAATAAACAGAGTTTAAAAAAAAATTTTTTTTATAGAAAAGCCGACTTTGTATGCAATTCGAAAAGACAAATGATATATGCTGCATCTTTTTAGTGAAGACAACGTAAATATCCTATAATTAATAGCAAACTATATCAGTACCGCATGCTAAGTCATGTCTATACCGAGCCTATCCAATGTGTTTCATAAATGAGTATACCGTTACCGTACCGATCGGGCTGTACCAATCGGCACATAGCCCTACCGCTGTCTGGGACTGGTTACTAGTCTATTCCAGCAGTAAAAAGAGTCCCATGTATACAAAGAGTTTGCAGAGATGCCAGGGCAGGTGATATGGAACCTAAACAACGGCAGGTAGAGGCTAAAGGGATTAGCAGAGTAAATTCTGTGCAGGTTGGTCTAAGTCTTGAAAATGAACTGCACTACTTTCTACAGAGAAATCAGCCCCCATATGTGATGTGTACTAGATGGAGTGATACGTTCTGTATGATGATCAAAAGGTATGGCTAATCACATCTGTGTTGTAAGCATACAGGGGGTAATTCGGGTTGTTGGGATTTGTTGGCTACTCGTGATCATTGACTTTAAATTGTTAGACAAAATGTGAAATTGGTTTTCAAAACCCGTGAAGATATTGGTCTAAATGGTATTACTCGGATTATATTATAAGCATTGGAAAATTATAATTTTAATACAACTGTGACTGGTGCTTTGCCCTAATATGACAAACTTTCTCTCGGGGATATTTCCTGTGTTGTGTGTAATAGTTTTGTCTCGGAGCCATAAACTTTGGAGTTATCCTCACATATGAAAGAGAATTGGTTTTACCCCCATAACCATTTTAAATGATGATGGCCTAACTGGTGACTGGTATTTTGCTACTTCAGACTATTTAAGGCTGTGCCACGGGGGTTGATGCTCCTTTAATCCAGGCTGTACACCAAGGGGACAAAGAGAACGAAACGCCCCATGGCACAGCCTTAAATAGCCTGCTAGGTTTCATTTCTTGCAAGTTTCATTTCTACGTCACCCCGGCCAGCCAACCCCCTTCTTTGTCCAGGGGCCCTGGAGGAGGCTCAGCCCCATGGCGCTACTAAGGGCGCCCCTCCCCTAGGCACGGGGGGTGCCTGTCATAGTATGCGCACAACGTGACATTCCCTCCTCACCAAATTCTGTCACCTTAGCCCCACTACACCCAAGAACTCTCAGAATCAAGGTAGGTTGTCCACGGCATAGCCTTTTATTCACATCAAGCCAAGGAATTAACCACAGACCATTACCAAGTTATGTTAACGGCAGTAAGGAAATTAAGTACGACATTACATTTTAACTTTAACTCGGCCGTACACTAGAATAATTTAAACCATACATTTGAACTTTACTCTTTAACTTTTTAACTCGGCCGTATACTAGAACTTGGCCGTACATTTGAACTAGGCCGTCTCGGCCAGCAATGTCCCACTCTGCTGCGCACATTGTGCCGGCAGGCCCCAAGCGCTACAGCCAACAGTTGCACTTTAACTTTTTAACTCAGCCGTACACTAGAACTTGGCCGTACATTTGAACTTGGTCGTCTCGGCCACCAATGTCCCACTCTGCTGCGCACATTGTGCCGGCAGGCCCCAACGCGCTACAGCCAACAGTTGCACTACTTGAGATCCAAGGCACCACATAACGCACCGGCCCACCGGGGTACCTGCCCACAGGCAGCCTCCCCAAGATTGTTCTCAGTCCATACGTCGTGGGTTAGCGCAGAAGAATCCAGGACTACCGGCAGGTCAGTCCCGCCGACCCACTGCAAACGTGGAATCTACCCCCTCCTGGGGTCCATGGAATGGCTGCACCTCCATTGCTGGGCATCCGTCTTTGTTGTTAACTGTCAGCGCTCCGCAATGCCTTCTCACCCTTAGGAGTAAAAGTCTTTCTTCACTGTGTAAGTCCATTTTTGTTTGGCAGTAAAGCTGTGTCAGTTTAACAAGTTCTTCTATTTGCACTCAGTGGTGCTTCTTCACGGAAACACTTTAAAAAGTTGCCTTGCTTTAAATTCCACAGGGAATTTATCATTGACGTCGCCACTCTGCGCCTCTTAACAACTACGTGTCTTGCATTTATCTGGTCGACTAAGAGATGTTTCACGATATTCATTGAGTGCAGATGTCTTATTTGTACTTTGGAAGTCTAAGTCCAGCATGTGCTTTCTGTCCATGCCCTGCAGTCTCACAGCAATCGTGAGGAAGACCAGCGTGACCTTTCACACTGACGACGAGAACTAAAGCAGGCACGCTGCTGATGGAGTCAGTTCAGTGGAAAAGTTGCATTTAAATGCATCAATCAAAAGCAGCTTTATTCGATTTTCATAAAAAACCATAAAAGCATACAGTACAATATGGAATGCATGTTCAAATTCATAATGATGATAATATCATGTTAAAAAAAAAGCACACCGTGACACGTCATTGTTAAGCAACCAGTGTTTCCTTATACGCATCACTGAACTTAAAAACCTAGTGATTCTACAGCAAGTTGCTGCAGTAGCCAATTGTTGTAAGAACACTAGTGCAGGACTCATTGTTTAAAATTCAGTTCACGAAGGATAGGCAGTATAAAGCGTGGGGTATCATAAAATGCGCAGCAAAGGATGACGTGCACAGTATAGATCAATTATCACAGTGGCAACTGATGAAAACATCTGACCAGTCATTAATTGCCTGGAGGCTAGCTAAGCGTTGGAAAATGCCTAATCTAACGTAGTTGCTGGAAATCCTTTTATTGGTAAAGTAACTCCTTAATACGGACCCACAGAGAAGCGGTTCAAGCTTGATGACCAAGTCGGGTACAATACAATCCAGCATTAACATTCTAGAACCAAGAGGGAAGGGACAGTCAATAAAAGGAGAAGAAATACTTACAGGGATGTTACACATCTTCCCCTTTTAACAAAAAATGAAAATACAGAAATTAGCAAAGAAAACGGAAAAACATACTATGATAAAATAAAAATTAAACATGTGAAACACAATATAAAAATATTTTCTTAAACTCAATAAAATCATGACATAACAAAATCCTTAAAATGAGCAGGTAATTTACAAATCCTCCTGGAGGCTAAGGAGGAATTACAGCAGAAAGAACTTGATGGGGAACAAACACTACCAGTACCATTCTGAGACAGGGAAACAGACGTGGCGTTTGTTTCATCTTGAGAAAGAGGAATGGATACATTGGAAGTAACAACAGGAGTTTCAAACAAAATATAATCATCATAATCAGAGGTAACATCCGTTTGAACATGAATCATGGCTTGTTCTTCTGATATGGGAACAAGTCTGCTCTTGTTCCACCATCTCCCATCCTGAAGCAGACAAGAACTAATGCCAACTTTCCGAATCTTGTAAGGAGAAGTAAAAGAAGATTCTCCTTTTTTAACACTAAAAGGTTTCTTAATTAGAATCCATGAATCCGGAATAAATTCTTTATTTTGAAAATGCTTCCGATTATCAAAATGAGACTTTTGCTTGCTTTGTGCTAAAGTAACATTTTGACTTAAAGAATCATTTTTCTTTGAAATATTGAGTGTGTCAAAAGATGAAGAATATCTTTCAAGCCAAGAAGGCAATAGTAAAGTGCGACATTTTCTGCCTCTCAATAACTCAAAGGGAGTAAAACCAGTTGTCGAGTGAGGCGAAATGTGATAAGCATTGATCTTTTCTTTAAGAAAGAGATTAACATCTAAACCCGAAGAAAGGGCAGTTTGTACTCCTTCCTTAAGAAAGCGATTATCTCTTTCAACAAGACCATTTGCAGATGGACTATATAAGGCCACTTGAACGTGTTTGACATCCATAGACTTTAAAAAATCTTTCATGGCAATCGAAAAAAAATGTGTACCATTATCTGTGACTAATTCTTTAGGTGGACCTTCAAGTGAAAAAACAGATTTGAGAAATGTCAAGACAAAATGAGTTGATGCTGACTCCACAAAAGAAAAATAGATCCATTTAGAAAAATAATCAATCAATACCAACAAAAATTTTGAAGCACTTGGTAAAAGGTTAAAAGGACCAGCAAAATCTAAAGCAATTTTGGACCATGGATTCTCTGGAAGAGGAACTGGACGGAGAGGGTTTTGAGTAGTCTTCCAATGTTTGTCCGAAATCACACATTGAGGACAAACATCTATAAAAGAGGATACCTGAGCATTAAGTGAAGGCCACCAATAATTTTCTCTGAGTTTCTTACAAGTGGCAGTTACTCCAAGGTGACCTGCATGCGCTATAGAAATAATCTTGTTTCTAAGAGAAATTGGAGGAATAAAACAACCATTTCTGGAGCAAATGTCATTTTCCAAAGATAACTCAGAAGCAACTTGAGCATAAGATTTTAAGTCATGTGAAACATTACGAATAGGAGGCCATCCTTTAATGATGAAATTAGCAATCTTTTTGAGAGTTTGATCGGTGGAAGAGGCCTCAATCCAATCCTTTTCCGAAATTGTACCATTTGAAATTGAAGAAGCATCAATAGATGCCACTACACAGTCAAAATCATCAACACTATCATCAATTGAAGGTAAAGGGAGACGAGAAAGACAATCTGCCCTGAAATTCTTCCCAACCTGTATATAATTATTAGTGAAATTATATTCTTGCAACTTTGAAAGAATACGCACAAGACGAGCAGAGGCCTTGCCAAGTCCATCCCCTTGTAAAAGGTAGACAAGGGGTTTGTGGTCAGTAAAAAGAGAAAATGGACAACCTCAAAGGTAGGTTTTGAATTTGGAAACAGCCCAAACACAGGCTAATGCCTCTCTCTCTATTGTACTGTACCGTGATTCAGCATCAGACAAAGATCTAGAAGCAAAGGCAACAGTATGATCTTTGCCAGAACCTTGCTTTCCAAATACCGCATTAAGGCTTGCATCAACGGTGACAGTACAATGGAGAGCATGAACATAAGGGCTAAGAGCAGGGGCATTAATGACCAATTTTTTAACATTGACAAATGCTGTATTAACATCCTCAGACCAGACAAAGGTAGACCCTTTTTTAAGAAGAGATCTTAAAGGTTGAACACATTGGGCATAATCTGGTACAAAACGAGCGTAATATTCGCAAAGACCTAGGAAAGATCTCAGAGCATCTTTGTCAGGCGGAGGCGGGGCTTTAATAATCGCTTCCACATTACTGAATTTAGGTTTGATACCTTCAGGTGTGATGTTATGACCTAAATAATCAATTTGCTCCGCTAAAATGTTGCACTTATCAGGCTGAACAGTAATACCTCTAGCAGACAAAATGGAAAATACCTTGTGTAAAGTGTCTATATGTGATTCCCTAGTTTCAGTGAAGACAAGGATATCGTCCTGAAAAGCTTGCATGTTTTTAACATCCTTAAAAAGAACATCCATAACCTTCTGGAAAACAGAGGCAGCCGAGGCTAGGCCAAAAGGCAGTCTTAAATACTTATACGCACCAAAAGGGGTGACAAAAGTGGTAAGTTCTTGTGAGTCTGAATGCAATGGTATTTGGTGATATGCAGAATGCAAGTCTATAGTGGAAAAATAATTTGCATGGCCAATATTCGAAAGCATTTGTTGAATGTGAGGAAGGGGATGACAGTCAACTATGATGTTACGGTTTAAAGATCTGAGGTCCACACAAAGACGAAGATTTCCATTCTTTTTCTTTGCAAGAACAATGGGAGAAACCCACTCAGAGGAGTCAGTTGTAGTAATAACACCCTCTGCAGAAAGTTTCTCCAACTGCATTTTAAGATCATTATGAACACTGATAGGAACAGGTCTTACTTTGTGTGAAACAGGTATAACATTATTCTTCAGTCTAATAACATGTTCAAAACCCTTAATGTTACCAATTTTGTCAGTAAAAACAGAAGGAAATTCACTTTTAAGAGTATCAATAGTACATAAGTTTTCTACACAACCATCAATGGCCAGTATAGGAAGATCTCCTAGAATGATAGGGTTCTTGTGTCCAGGTTTAAGAATAATGCCTAATTTGGCTAAATCCCTCCAACCCACCAAGTTCCTGCCTCTGACAGCAACATATACTTTTGTGTCAATAGATCTTCCAAGAATTTGTAAAGAACCAACAAAATAACCAAGTAAGTCAATATCCTTTTCACCAAAAGCCTTTGGAGAAATGTCAGGGGCTTGAAGTTTGATGGAATGACCCCAGGTGTCATAAAAGGTAGTGTCGGCTAACACGGTGATAGGTGCTCCAGAATCAGCCATAACTTGTATAGATTTATCATTAATAAAGGCTTGGCAAAGGGGACGTTCAAAATCAATAGAATCCAGAGGTTCATCAATGGACAAAAGGAGATTTGAAAACATATTAGTACAGTCAGAGACAGAAGGTGTAGGAGGTAAGTTCTGTACTTCAACATTATGAATCTTAACAACTGGGAATGAACGACGAGATTTACTAAACTCTTGAAAATGACCAGTTCTCTTGCATTTGCCACACTTTTTACCCAAAGCTGGACAGGATGGAAAATTCACAATGTGATTCTTATTGCCACAGCGAAAGCAAAAGGTTTTCTTAAACTCTTTGTTAATTTTTATGGCAGATACCGTCGAAAAATCTGAACTGTCAGAAACATAGGAAATGGGAGAATGACCTTCTTGTTCTGACAATGCTTGTGAAGATATAATAGAGCGCTCAATACTTTTTCCTATGTCAATAACTTCCGATAAGGAAGGATTACGACATGTTAAGAGACGCTCTTGCATTTTTTTTTAAAAACAGTTAAAAACAAATTGGTCTCTAATGGAGATGTCAGTATAATTTTCGAATTCACAGGTAGAAGCAAGAACTCGCAGAGCAGCTATATACTCTTCAACTGATTCTTCACTAGCTTGCTTCCTTTTAAAAAAACTGTCTCTCCAAAAGAACGTTGGGTTCATCTGAAAACAGTTTTTTAAGCTTGCTTGTAGTCTCAATGTAGATATTCCAGGTGCCATCACCAGAGGGTCTAGGAAACGGAGGTAAATTATCAAAAATGTTCTGTGCTGCAATCCCCAGATGATTGTAAAGCAGAGCTTGTTTTCTTTCCGGAGAAAACTCCTTCCCATCAATGGCAACCAGATAATTTTCAAAAATATGGATCCAATGTTTCCACTGAACTTCCGGTTTGCCACGTCTCTGCAGAAATGGAGGAGGATGTAAAGCACTGTCTGAAGCAGACATGATGACTCCGAGATGAAAAAAAAATAATTTATAATAATAATAAATCCAGAGAGAGAAAAAAAAAAAAAATGAAGGAACACTTAAAAGAATGTTCAACAATTGAAATTCCAAACCAAAGGGCAATAAAGGTATTTTTGTTATAGTGAGAGCCCTTGATTATGATGTATTGCTGGCTGAAACAGTAGAACAAACACTTAAAGGAATGTTTCCCCTTTAAAATTCGAATTGGAACACTTCTCTTGTCTCTAGTGCAGCTTTTGACGATCAGCGCGTTTAACAATGAAGAAGTTCCATTAAGCAATGTTCTTTTTGCCGGGAAACAGTGGGCGGCTTGTTGCTAGGATACGTGTAAACAGAACACGGCAGCTCGCGTTAGATACAATGTAGCACATTAGCATAAAGCACGTGAGAATAAGCTCGCTCACGGTTATTCCTCGCAACAGTGTCCAAAGGAGAAAACCAGCGAAAAATAAACTTTTAAATCCAACCTGTCTCTGCGGGTCCTTTACGGGTCCTTTAACGAAGCAGGAACCTTGAAAGTTATTTCTTTATCTTGAGAGTGAGGATGACGAAGCAGCAACGAAGAATCCGATGAAATCGGAAGACGAGAGGTGTTGTTTCTACCCCACTCCTGGTACCAAATTATGTGGTGGTAGACAAACAACCTCTTACACGTAGTTGCTGGAAATCCTTTTATTGGTAAAGTAACTCCTTAATACGGACCCACAGAGAAGCGGTTCACGCTTGATGACCAAGTCGGGTACAATACAATCCAGCATTAACATTCTAGAACCAAGAGGGAAGGGACAGTCAATAAAAGGAGAAGAAATACTTACAGGGATGTTACACGGTTTAGCAGAAACCTCTGCCGAGAGTTCTGCAGGAGGCTAAAACGAGGTTGGAAACCATTTGTTACAAGAAGCAACTGATTTTTAGTAACACCCTGGGTTTCGCCTTCGATCTTCAAGTAAGTGTGAACATAGTTTCTTAAGGTCGTTTCTGTTCGCACAATTAAAAGTAAAACGTGTTTCCTAATACCATGTTCTTTTGAGGGTCTGGGCCCTGGGCCAGTGTCACTGACAACAGATCTCCATTTAACATTACTAAAAGACAGACACGTGTTAGTGTATCCGCTGTAGCTGGGTCAAAGCACATGGATTAGATTGTTTAACGCTTAATCTCAGAGAGGAACCAGCTGTAACTTGAGGTGCCGAGGAGAGGCTACACGAGGCTCTTACTCCATACAGGAACTGCACTGTTGATATTTGGGAGTTGCTGAAAGGTGTGTAGAGTGTCATTGCGTCATTATCGTTCACGTCAGTTTTGAACAATTATAATCCAGCACATCATGTAGAGAATTCACTCTTTTCGTTATACAGTAACACAGTTAACAGAGATGACCTATTTGTGTATATCATCATGGGATATCCTTGCAGATGTAATCTGGATTTATGCTAGAGTTTTTCTACGCAAACAATTTATCTTAACCACTCATATTCAGGGCCGGGGACACAGCCTTAGCCAGGGCCAGTTTCTTTGCTTCAGGCACGTTTGAGACTACTCAGTAAATTCAGGTTCAGTAATGTGCTCCTTAACTAAATAAAACAAGCATTGGCATAGCCAATAGGTCTCGCCTTTGGGACCTTATAAGTGTTTAGCCATGCAACAGTTGATGTTGTTGCACCAAGGGTATTGTGCTGCATAACTAAATACTTATAAGGTCCCAAAAGCGAGACCTATGACTATGCCAATGCTTGTTTGGCTTGCTGTGATGCAGTTTGCTGGTTGCCTGCCTCAGATGCGGTTTGATAGGATTATCATCAAGTAATTAGGTACTAACTGCAACTCTCCCCAAATTAGGTGAACATTATGTGTACCCCGAAGTGTCTCCTTCATACATGGTAGGAGCATCACCTCTACGTCATGCTATAGATGATTTTGATACATTTGAAATTGCACATTCCGAAGACGTAACTTCCATGGACTATAATCCTTATTTTGTGAGCATTCGATGAAAATATTACTCGATCTTTACATGCAAAATATATACAGAAGCCCTGAAAATTTTGCCTTTCCTATGAAATAGAAAATACAGTAAATAATCCTGCAGAACCTCTAGATACACACTGTTATCCAGAGAATGAAAACCCTTTGTTTCAGAACAATACACAATGGAATGCTGTTGTAAAAAGGGTTTTGTTGTGTGTTGAACTATTTGTGGCGTGTTGGATTTCCAGGTGTTATACATAGATCTTCCTATGCAACGTTCTGAGAAACAATTGATGAAAACTATTTTCATTCTGATTGTTTGGTTCTGGGAGTAGTTCAAAATCCTTGATCTTAATAATCCATGTTATCAGAAGCAAAGGTCTTCGTAGAACGGAAGCGATAAGAAACTGCGTGAATGTAAGAACTGTTCTCATGACGATGTTTTAATGTTCAGTAAAGGTCTCTTTATGGGTCACCGTCGACATTGAATCAATTTTCTAGCACATAAGTTACTCGTCTCATGCTTGGTTTATTACTGTTTGCACTTGATCTGTTCTGTGTACACCCGTCTATGTAGCTTACACTTGTAATGCACGCCTGTATTTGTAAAAATACACGTAACGTGCACCTGCTTCATCAGAATAGGTCAAGAGGGCACCTGGAAGGGGCTGCGTCACTTCCGTTAAACCGGGAGTCTTGGGGGTAACGCGTGTGATTAAAAATGCAATATATTCCTAAAAATAAGAGAGGGCGGAATAGATCACGATGTAAGCTGATGTTTTACTCCCTGCCCCCCCCCCCACCTCCCCCTCCTCCGAATGGCAGATGGTACATTCTCTTGGGTCTGCCTGGCCACCTGGGCTGCTTCGATATGACGGGAATCATGTTACTTTACTTCAGAAACCTTTAATAGCGCATCACCCAAAGTGCTTCTAGGCACCTGGGTGAAATGTAAGTCATGTTAAAGTCACACAAGTAACCACTTTAGGGAAGGAAGGGCAGGAGATGTGGTAACATCCTGGGTCCCAGGGGCAGACAGTGAACAGGTTCGGCCTCCGAGGTGTAAAACTTGGCACTCCCTCGAGGATCCCGTGAGATTCCTTGATCGTGGTTTGCCCTCCAGGCGCAGGGCCTTAAGGTTTGTGCCAGGCCAGGTGAAAGAAACTGTGTGAATGTAAGATAGAGTGACAGCTAGGAACTAGAGAGAGAGAGAGAGAGAGAGAGAGAGAGAGAGAGAGAGAGAGAGAGAGAGAGAAAGGGTGGAGAAAGAAGCAAGAGCAGCAGCACGTGGATGTGTGAACATCGGGGAAAGCAGGACAGCAAAACAGAATACAAAGCGTAGATAGTGGGGTAGCAAGAAGCAAGTATTGGGGCTGGGGAAGAAATCGAGGGCATGAAAGACTGCGAGAAAGAAGGAGCGCGGAGAGTAGACAGAGCGTAAGACATTCGGGAGATAGACGAGCTAAAGTCTGGAGGGAGGGGAGGCAATGCTGGAAGTCTGAGCCAGACGGGGGAGGCAACCCAGAGTAACCCAAGACGGCGAGCTGGTGAGAGGGGAGCCACAGGACAGGAGATTCACTAATGCTGATATTTCTTGCACGGGAATGGTGCGTGCGTGTATGCGTGCGCGCACAGTCTGCTCTTTTTCAAAGCACACACTCATGCTTGTGGCGCTCCTCTGCGCACTCCCGCAAGCTGTATGCCGCCACAAGCACGAGTATGTGCTTGGAAAAAGAGCTGTACGACAGCTAAAGGTCTCCTATGCAGCGCGAGATGTAGGCGAGATCTAAAAATAAAGGAGGCCTAACTATCTGATAATGGCCACCATTTTTCTTTAAGCAAGCAGGCTGACCCTTAAGGAACTCTGTGATGCTGATGAGCACTGGAAATGAAAATAGTCCTCTTTAGTCGACACAACACTGTAATAACTACTGAAAATAAGGCAATGCCAAACCAGGTAATGTAGTCAATAAAGACAGTGTATTTGTTAGTATTGCAGTGCCGCCTGGAGGAAGGACAGATTCAAAATGGATCAGTGGTTGGTCTGTTGCTGAGATGTAGTCTAAAATTTGTCAATACGGGAATGTTCTCTTCCAGGGGATCCTCATCAATAGTCATAAGCACAGGAATATTCCCGCCCATGCGCGGGGACCCCGGAAACATATAAAAACATATATGTGAAAAAAATTCATGAAGCTCTAAATACACATATAATAACACAATGCAGCCTTCCATACACCAATGGCTGAGTAATGTTGTAAGAATTTCCTTTGCACTTATATACTATTCCAATAAAACAGGGAGAAAGAAAACACACTTGAAAACGTGCATTTTTTTTGTATTTAGCACCTGATTCGTAGGTGAAAAAGATGACTCTGCACCACAGGGTTCCTCCACCCAGAACTTTGGTTGCAATTACAAGCTGTACAAGGTAGGGTTGAGCGGAATTCACTGAGTTGTACTCCATGGAATTCCGTTGAGTTAAATAAAAACTTTGAGTAATTCTGCAGAGTTTCGCCCACCCACCCTGTACAAGGCATGTTGAAGCCTATGACATGTTTCTTGAATAAACCACCACATGCATCTAAAAGGTTGGCTAAGGACTCACCCTGGATGCTTCTGGGCAGCTCTTGTGTTGCTTGTGCGCCCTGTGACTGGAGGCTGGGGGCCAGCCAGCATGCTGACAATCATCATACCTCTCAGGTGGGACCAGGCAGTGGCAGCAGAAGGGTAGCAAGCAGGGTCTGCACAATTTTGTCTTTGCTTTCTGCCACCCTCCTCTGGGCTCTGCCGGCTCTCTGCCTAGTTCGTCCCATCGCTGAGTGGGGCAGATGGGGGGCCGATGCTAGGACCATGGGAGGCAGTGGCTCCGAGACCGCTGCTGGTGGGTCCTACTCCTTTTCCACAGGGGTGGCGGGAGGTTCCTCACTTCCTCCAAGACTTGCGACTTCACTTTATCCCCAGGTGGGTCCAAGCAGTCATCAGAGCACATGCGCACTTCTCCCTAATTAGACAACAACTGGATAGACATGTTGCTGTCACTGCCCATGAGCACTTGGGGACCCTGAAGAGATGCTTAAATCTTCCTCTGTAGGAGTCTCAAAGTGATCTAAAATCGCTGACTTGTCCTCCTTCTGAATCAGTAGCAGCACCTTGGTCGCTCTGATTTCACCTTCTATCTCGTCCACCTGATCTACTTGACTATTGATTATTTTAGTAATCTTCTCCTCACAAAAAGTCGCTAGACCAATACATAGGTCTTTAGTCGCGATGATCTTTTTTTCATACAGTCGGGCTTAGAAAGGTCATTTACTATTTTAAATATGCTTCTAGCTTTGTTAGACGCCTCTAAGATGGTGTTGGCATAATACTCGGCTTTCACTTGAGCGATTTCCCCTTTATAATTACCCAATATTACTTTCAAGGCTATTTTATCATCCTCCTCATAAAATTTTCTCCACTTTCTTTCTTCTTGTTTCCAGCCCTTCCTTTCATTTTTTAACTTTAAGTTTCTGGTATCCCTTGAGCTACAAATCTTAATTTCCAAGAGCCATATCTGACACTAAAAAAGATGAAGCCGAAATTCTAGACTTCACCAGCTGACTGCACGCAGGCCAAAGGCTTCTAGCAGGCCATGCTGCAGCTTTTCAAGATGGCTCTGGTACCCTATGAGCCAATCCCCAAGGGTAAGCTGGCTCCTGCAGACTCTGTCATTCTAGCAGCTTCAACCCTCATGCTTCGAGACTCTGTGTCTACATAGGTTTCAGTCAGAGCACTGCTTCCAATTAAGTCAGAATCCTCCAGGACACTGAGCAACGTGTTCAGTGCAATCTATGGTGCTACATCGGTGCCTTCCTCTGGGCCATTTTGTCACCGCCTTCAAAAAACTTAAGCGCAACACCTTTCCACAGCCCAGAGATTGGTCTATGAGAAGGAACTTTTCGAGTGTGATTCAGGTGCTCTAGTCATGCCCGTCAAAGATTATGTGCATGCAAAGGATGATTGTGAGGCAGATATCTTCTTTGCCTCTACAAATGCTGACCTGTTCCTGGATTTATAAAATGCATTGGGGCTGAATACTTCTATTGAAGGAGACAACCGTCACCCCTCTGGACCTTTATCAGAGGAAGCCTCTTTGCTAACTACGTGGTTAGAAAAGCAGCTGACACCTGAAGTTGTGGATGTCACCTTGAAATCTTGGCTAAATCACGGCCAAATCCATTTATGCATGCTCCTTGATCAAGTTTGTTCAGTATAAGATGGAAGGTCTGAACCCATTTCAGTAAAGCCTTTCCTTGCACAACATGGCCTGGCAGTTTCTTCTGTAAATGGTTATTTAGCTGCCCTGTCTGCCTTCTTGTGTCACCCTGACCAGCTACTTCAAATCACCACTAGCGTTGTGTTTTGTAAAGGTTTACTCTCCTTATTTCATTCCGCTCCATTTATTTTTCTTCAATGTAATGTTTGTCTTGTGTTAATGCTCCTTATTACATCCCCTCAAGACGATGCACCATTGCCCAGTTCAATTTCTGATTCAGAAAACATGCTTAATGAGAATGACTTTGGCCTGCAGAGTTGGTGAACTCTAGGCCCTCTTGGTCCTGCTACCATTCATTTAGTTCTAGCCAGATAAACTGGTTGTGGTTACTTGCTTATCTTTCTTACCAAAGTGGTATCTGCATTTCACAGGGGCTGCCCATTACTCCTTTGTTATTTCCCTAATTCTTATCCCCCCCAAGAAGGAGATGTGGCTGCATGGACTGGACTCCAGTGTAAGAAAGCATGACCAGAGACATGGTTTACTGTCTAAAACTCTGCAATGGCCAACCCACTTGTGTTTAGTTCATCACAGTGAAGGTAAGGGTGTCAGGTCTGGAGAGAAGCGTGGATGAACTCTATTTAGCCACAGGCCATGAACTCCCAAATAGTTTTATAGACATGGTGGACATCTTAGATGTCGCCATATAACTTTCCTTGTGGACCATGTCATCATTGCTAGGCAAATATGATCCTATGTTGCTGCACCCATCACCTTGCTATGCAGACCTAGGATTTCCTTTGTACAGAACTGATGCTCCCATTAGAGTTGTTTATAGGAAAATTGTGAACACAGAAAAGTAGTCTGAAAGTCTAGTCATGTTGTGAAACAAACTTTGAATTATTTGAACATTTAACTTGAACCTTTTTAAGACTGTAGGATTCTTGTTATCACTTAAGGTTAGCCTGTTATGGGACGGGATGGATTCTTAGTAAAACTACAGTGCATCTTCCATAGAGAGTGAATAGTGATGAAACTTGAGTTTGAGGAATCGCAAGTTCCACATCAAAGTGCAAAGAGTCGTTTACACAGAGCAATCACTAAGATAACCAACCATGTGTTGCAAACCTCAATGCCCAGTAGAAGTGATGGGTCAGAGTGGTGGAGTGCAGTACCTCTATGTCTTTCTTATCTCATTCCCATGTACTCATGTTTACCACTGACCATCATCATCTTGTATTTATGGTCACTGGTGGATCGTATGAGAGATGGAAGACTGCATTGCTTCAATTGGATCTTGAAAATAAGGTTGTTGCTCTCCGATATCCAGTTGTGTAGAGTCTTACTACACCAACTGCACAAGTCAGAACAAATTTGATTGTCAGCTCTTTGTGGACTTCACTGAAGGGCAAAGTAGTGACCATGTGCACCATTCGGCATTGGATTACCCTTTGTATTATAATCTGCTGTGCCTTGGTCAAGAAAGAACATCCAGCTGGCACTTGAGTCTGCTCCACCAAGACTATGGCTGCTTCTGCAGCTCCCACCAAATGTGTTCCGGTGGTTCGCATCTGTGGGGTTCCACGTGGTCATCCTTGCATACTGACAGATACTTTGCGAGGGCTCCATTGCATGCGTTCCTTGCATTATCAGCATAGTTCCAAGGAGGTATTGCCATAGGGTTTATTCTTAAGGTGGGGAAGCTGCAGGAAAAGGTATCCATCAGAAGAATGTTACTTACCTTTATCTCTTAAATTTTGTTGGGGTTAATCTGTCTTCTTAAATTAAGCATGTCTCCTGTTGGCATCGCCCACTGGTTCTGTTCAGTTTACCGCCAGCAATCAGCACTGTTGAACATCGGCTATTCGTGGCTCACCTCCATCTGAATTCACAGTTTGACTGTTACCTGGATTACTTAATTTTATATGAACTGCTGCCAGTCACGTTAACAACATTATGGCACTTTGCAAAGTGCAAAAGACGTATTCTTCCTGACATATTTCTTTCACAAATAATTGTCCTTTGACCAGCTGAGTTGACTGCTTGTCTCTGTCTCGGTCAAGCTTCTGGCAGTTGCTTTAATGAAAAGAGTTTGGTTGGGTGCAAGAGCCTAGTAAGTTTAGGCTGCTTCCTGAATAGGTCTTCTGTCAGAACAACTGAAATTCTTGAAGGCAGAGAGGACATGGTTCAACCTCCATTAAAATGCTCACAGTATGATTTTAGTTACAGCATATACATTACATGAAATAAATTCCAGTAGTGCACATTTACTCTTGTTTTGAAGGCCACTGCAGGTTTAGTGAGACTCCGAGGAGCACAGGTATAAAGATTGCAGTGAGTCATATGTTTAACAGTGTGCAAGCGAACATTGGCTATACATAGAAGGTTAGGTGAAGTGATTTGTGGTGGACAAGTATAGGCACAGTTAAAGATACAGATGACACAAAGACATACCCAGCTGTGTCCCGTCGACTGTGGGGACAGCGTGTGTTGCCTACTCATGATCTGTTTTGCTTTTCAGGGGTCGTATCAAACATCTGGATGTGGTCACCCTCCTCCGACGTATCCAGCCACCACTGGGGTTTGGAAAGCTGTGCCCTCACCGAGTGGCATGTAAAGTAAGCACAGCGACCTAAAGACGGTTGTGAGGATTTAAACATCAGTGTTTCAGTCATCAGTAAAAGTATGTCCTCTATTCTGTGACTGGAGGTGACCATCCATATGTGCCAGGCAATAGAGATTGGGTAGAAACCTAATACAAATACAACATCTAGCAGTGACTGAGTCAAGTGCTATTTAGTGGATGCCAAACTCTTGATTGAATAAGGATTTTTTGGGATGTTTCCAAAAGACCATTTGGTTTGGTTTAGGATTTCAAAAAGGAATAAGTGAAGCAGGGGCCTTGTACCTCAAGGGACGTAACTATATTTTTTCTACTGGAAATTTGATTGGAGATTGTCACAATGTGACTCAATCAGACGTTCCCTGGTGGTGACATTATAGGTGACCAATTTCTGTAGGTAGCAGAAGACCTTGTGCGCTGACTTTTTAAATTTCATAATAATTAATGTTGTACTGCATCTTTATGTAGATGCACAGTTGGTCCATTTTGTTCTGCACGCTTTCTTGAGTGTCCACAAGCTTTTTAGGGCGACCCACATAGATCAAGATGTCCCTATGAGCTATGTTATAGTAGCCACTGCATATCCTAAGCTAGGATCTAATAAATTCACCAAACAACCTCCCACAGATTAGAAATCATATACCCTAAAACAGGAGGAAATGCAGTTGCCATTCAAGCTTTTGCCACTAGAATTTGTTATGCTATTTTTTATCTTCTAATTTGTATTTGGAGTTTCTACCAGCAATTACTAATTTTCTGTTCACTTTAAATGATGCCCAAAGTCTCTAACTTGCCCGTCATGGAGCAAAACATCTTATGCTATTCCTTCTTCTAGTGGTGAAAATATATGTATTTATATTTGCAAAAAGACAGAACTATAGGTGTCAACAAAATTTGAGTTTGCATTTAGCAAAGGTTGAACATGCTGTTTATGCTCCCCACATGCAAATCAGAAACTATGTGTGCTCATGAAGTGTCTTATACAATCATTTTAATGACAATTTCTACAATTTGTTTCTCATTTAAGAAGGAAAACCATACTGTCAATATTATGGTATACTTAGTCGCCTTTAAGATAGTTTTCTATTTCGATTTAAGAGTAGACAATAGGAAGTAGCAGTTTGCTTTTTGCGTTCCTGTGTGATATATAACTTTCACAATGGGTGCAAAATTAAAAAAACAAGTAGGATTCCAGTCAGTTCCACATCTTGGTTGTTTTGTGGGAGCAGGTATGGATTAGGAAATTAGTTTAGTTGTCTAGCACCTTTATCTAAGGGGCGAGCGTAGAGGAGTGATAGGTCTGAATCAAGCAGCGTAGCTGCTTTATTTACTTTTTAGGTCATCCCCTCAAGAAACAAAGCCAGATTAAATGGCACCAGACTACACTCTGAACCATTGACTCAGCGATTGATGTGGCCAAGTCATTATGCTACTTGGAACCAGCTGCCTGGTCCACTTTCTGATACAGTGTGGCTTCTGAATTTTTCCCACGTGCTTCTGGAAATACAGACAAAGTGATTTGATATTGTAAGGATTGAAGTCCCTGCTGGTTCGATCCTTTCTATCGCCATGTCCCATGTATTTCTGGATGCCCTGTGATTTATCCCCATTGACAAAGCATTCTTAAGACCATTGGCTTCACAATTCTTTTGCTTCCCCAGCACAATACTCGACAGTGATGCATGAAGTGCACCTCCAAAGCATGTTGCATCCATGGCAAAGGAGGCTACTCCCTCTTTCCAGGCCATACAGATATGAATAGTTAGTGGCGGTGTTTTGATTGAGGTAAAGTTTTTGATTTCTGAAACCCTGGGAGAAAAGTTTAGTAGTTAGGCTTACTCCCTCATAACCGGGATACTCTTCTTGCTTTTGTGATGTATGTGTGTGTTTGTGTACAACAAGGTGGCTTGCACGTGATTGTGGTTTTGCGTACTACGGTCAGTCTCTAGGGCGTTCATCTTTCACAAATGGCAGCCGATGACAGCTTCCCTGGGCGGTCTTGTTGCTTTCTGGCTTGTGATGTCTAATACACATTCAGTCCGCTCAGAACAGTTCTTATAGTCTGCCGTCCACCTCGGAGTAGAAAGCTTGAGAAACCAGAAAAATTTATACTGTTCGTGATGACTAGAGATTTGAATTTTGCTCCAGAGATGACTCTAGATTGGGTACCCCTACTTTGGTTAATTACCAGCCCTGTACATCAGGACTTTGTAGTTGCTCAGACCTCAAAAGGAGCCTAACTTTAAAGAATAGCTGGATAGAGCGATGCACCAGGATAGGGACTCTTTTACTAATCTCCTTAACGCCGGGACAAAGCTTGCATGCCTTACAAAAAGCCATAACCTGTGATATTCTGCACCAACATGACCCTGTGGTGAGAACAAGGAGACCAAATGCAAAGGTCAGCTGTGGCCAGCCAGTTTTATAACTGGAATGTGGTCCTAGAAGCATCTGAAACACCAACCCAGGTGTTATGTACACAAACCAAAACAAAAAAAACGTTATACTTCCATCTGACTCTAAGGAAATGTGGGTAGCCCAGGTGCAGTGACTTTGCCTTGCGACCTTGCACCTTGCATCTTGCCTTGGACTAACACATATTCACCAACCCACTTGGTATTTGTAGTGTACTGTGCCCATTTAACCCAGGATCTGCCAGGAATGCGGCTAGAAGAGCACTACAAGATGTCATATGTCATTGACTGGAATACCCTTTAACTTCTAAATGTGACTCTTTCCATCTGCCATTGGTTGGAGCTGAATACTATGTCATTAGCCCTTTAGTGTGCCATCCTTTTGTTACCCTGCTCAAAATGAGTCCCGTCCAACCACACTTTTCCTATGTATAATTCCGGAGTTATCTCTGATTAAATGTTTCTTTGCCCTAAACTAACATCTCTGCCAGGCTGGTGAGCGAACTACCTAAGCTTTACTACTAAAGATCGTAGCAACCAAGATAAAGGCATTTCAAGGTAACAAATAGAAAGGTGTTCAGCAAGAAAACAATACCGCCACAATAGGTAATTTCGTATTCAGAAACTATTTACATGTTGATAGAGGTTTGGCTAGATGTGTTTGTGGAGGTGGTTTAGTGGCAGGCCTCTCTTACAAATACTCTGACTCTTGCAATACATTTTTGTGTGGCGGATAGAGGTTGAAGCTGTGTGTTTAGATCCTTGTTCTTTGTTTTAGCTCCACCTTGACATTGGCTAAATAGTTTTACTTAAGTCCATATTTTTAGGTACGTTTGATATTAGTTTACACCTACAACTTCTCAATTAGGTTTGTAATGTGATAGATATGTCTTCAATGATTGGTACCTGCTCACATCATATCTTGCCAAATAGTGGGGAATGGTGAGCATTAGTAAATCCACCTCAGCACTAAAATATGTTTTTATTTTCTCTCTCTTCTCCCATTATCTTCTTCTAGCGCTTAGTTTCCATGAACATGCCCCTAAACAGCGATGGGACAGTGATGTTTAACGCCACCCTCTTTGCACTGGTCAGGACGGCTCTGCGGATCAAAACTGATGGTAAGAAAGTCAA
Source organism: Triturus cristatus (assembly GCF_964204655.1). NCBI lineage: Eukaryota > Metazoa > Chordata > Amphibia > Caudata > Salamandridae > Triturus > Triturus cristatus. Next base: position 305,644,401 of record NC_140585.1, on the reverse strand, counting down.
CACTTGCCAGGGGTTGGGTATCTGCCTTCAGCAATGTATTTATGGCTGCATTTAAAACGTATGAGTAATTCCTATCTTTGTCAAACAATGCAGTAAGACACTCTACAAAAAACATAATGACATTCAGACATCCACAGATCATGATGGTGAGCGTGGATGTACTAAATATACCTCTTCATGTTTTTCTGTCCTTTCCCACCAAGGGAATCTAAATCTGTGTTCTTGCAAATTCACTACATCTCAATTTATGCTGTTTTTCACAAATTAAATCCCCAATGATTTACTCACAACCTCCCATATAACACTTGCACATTTGTTTCAGAACACACACAAGCTTTAGAACTCATCTCATGCAGGCACTCAGCTCATTCATATGTCAAGTCACTCTCACATATATGTATTTACTCACACATTAATTCCTTTGTTCCGTTACTTGTGTAGTATCTCATTCCTGTAGGTACAAATTCATTGTTATGTTGTTTTACATACATTACTGATGTAACCATTCATTCACTTAACCACAGATTCACTGACACCAGGTTTTATTTATAGGCAATCACACACTCATTTATCCATGCGTGGATACGAATTGTCACTTACTTGGATGTCTGCACTAATGCATTGTTTAATTTAAATAGGTAATCATTCCCATACGTGTCAATACTACTACTTACACCTTGTTATACTCCCATAAATGTTAACTAATTTATTGACGTATACTTTTACTCACATTGGCAGTCGCTCATTCATTAGGTCATTTACTTTTCTATTCACAATTGTGACACTACTATATTGTGATGCCCAAAATGTGGGCAAAAGGAGGCGGATGTACTCAATGATTTTTGGTGGCAGTCAGCCGGTACTAGAGACGGAACTAAAGGGGATGGAAAATCATTTGGAAATTGGGCCATCTGTGATTGGCTGGTTCCTTAAGGACAAATATAGCAATACCTGTGTCATGAAATGTCTAGCAAGTGAATACGTTTATAAGGCAAACCACCTTTACAAAAGAGCATAAGTAGAGTGGGGAGATACATTTAAATCCCTCTACAGTTTCTCCCTTTTTAGGTATGTTGTGACTGAATCTATACTTTTCTTTGGGATTGATGGACAGGTAATCTGGAGCAGGCCAACGAGGAGTTAAGAGCCATTGTGAAGAAGATCTGGAAGCGCACCAGCATGAAGCTTTTGGACCAAGTGGTGCCCCCTGCTGGTGGTGAGCACAGAGCATTTATCCGTTGATTTTACAATGCTTACCTATCCCCAAGAGCATGCACAAGCATGTGTTTGTGCGACAGTGCACAATAAATAAAGATCACTAAAAAGCTCACTATAGATAGGTATCAGCGTCTGTGATAACGCAAACTGTGGTGTTAAAAGCAACTAAAAGCCTTGCTGGGGTGGTGAACCTTCACAATAATGTTTAACCTCAGACATAATTGTTTTCTGCTGGACTATTTCAATTTACTGTGTACCTAAGACTACTTAATGTACCCTAGACTGTGACCCTCATTTAGAATAGGGCCCGGTCAGTCGATTTGCCATGGTGGCGAAGGAATGTACTCCACTGCTGAGGAGGAAGTGTAGCTGCCATACTTAGAGATCTCCACTAGGCAGAGATCTATGGGCCATCAGTAAAGCCACCTTTGTGGCTGCTCTATTGAAGGCGCTGAATCTTTGCTGACAGGGTGCCATGTTTAATGATTTTGTTACTGAAAAACAAATAGAAAATGTCCCTGGCATGCTTGGAGTGTTCTCACAGTGTGAGGATCATTTCTTTGGTTCCCTATTCAAGTCCACCTGGCTTTCCGTAGCAATGCCGAACAGGAAAACATTATTCAGAATGCCTGCCCTTTACTTGAGAGGGGTAGGAAGGGGGGTCAGTCTGCAGACCCAGTGAAGGCTCAGCCATCAGAAAAATAGTACAATATTGTACGCTCTGAACAGGAATATGCATTTATAGTTTGTATATGTTATGGTTCTAAAGCACGATTGGAATAGTCTCCACTACTTGATAGCTCTCCACTACTTGATAGCACTTTTTACTATTAACAACTGATCTTTTAGGTATGATGTGCCGAGCTTACAATGCGTTGCCCAGAACAAAAACAACAATATGGAATGAAAAAACACACACCCACCTACACACAGACATGGGCACAGATGATTCAGAAGTCTTTTTCTAATATTTGTATTCCCTTGTGACATCTCAGGTTCAGGTCCACACAGTGCAATGAGATTCCCATCACACCTGAATTCCCACAAGGATATAATATATATGTGTATATATATGTGTGTGTGTGTATATATATGTGTGTGTGTGTGTGTGTGTATATATATAACCAATGAAATTCCCCCGTTATCGTTAGTGCAGGCAACTATAACTCACGCGACCGCAATCCTCTGCTGATGCTAATACTGTATTTAGACACTTATTTGCCCATGTCTTCTCCCATACATTTTTAGCTATACATATATTACAAATATTTTTTTTTCATAAAGACACATATGTCATCAGCAGAAGATTGCGGTCGCGTGAGTTATAGTTGCCTGCACTAACTATAACGGGGGAATTTCATTGGTTTTTTATCAGTAAAATTTCCGCTAACTATAACATGTGTGAAACATATGGTTTTTTCAGTGAATTTGCAAGGTTTTTTAAATGCTAATTCCTAACTATAACGTGTGTGAAACCTATGGTTTTTTCAGTGAATTTGTACGGTTTTTTAAATGCTAAGTTACTTTACGCCATTCGTGGCGTGCGCGCCCACTTAACGCAGTTCGTTCCGTGCGCGCACGGTGCGCTTCGCGCACCGCGCGCTCACTTTACGCAGTTAGTGCCGTGCACGCACGGTGGGCACGTTACGCTAGAAGGGCCATGTACGCACGATGCGCTTCGCGCACCGTGCGCACATGGAGGACATATGATGCACTTCGTTTTGAAAGGTAATATTTTAATTTTTCGTAATTTTTATAAGCCATGCACAAATCGGGCACCATTTGCACACGGGGTGGACAGAGTGTGGATAATTTTTTTTTTTATTTATTTTTTTTAAATATTATAGTTTATCTCAACTGTTATAAGCCATGCACAATTGGTGGGCTTCGGCCACCAATTGCACACGGGGTGGGGAGAGTGTGGATAATTTTTTTTTTTATATAATTTTTTACCGTACGCGTACGGTAAGCGTAATCGGCGAAATTAGCGAAAAAAAAAAAATTCCGTTTTTGGCCTTGGGGGATCTTTGGGGACTCCCTCAACATGGCTATGTGTGTGGGAGCTGTCTAAACAGCCCCTTTACATGTTTTTGTGCTTTGTATTTTCATCATCACTCTCAGTGCGAGGGAGAAAATGGCGGCCGCCGCTTCCTGGTTTCGGCCGATTCGAATGTTTACTAAGATCTAAGAGCCAATCAGAATCGCGCTCGCGCACGCCACCGTACGCGTACGGTAAGCGTACCGTAAGCGCACCGTAAGCTGGCTCAGATATATATATTGATTTAAAGGCTATTTTCTCAGAATCTACTGAACAGATTTACACCAAACCTACAAAAGCCACTTCCTTGACCTGAGGACTACCTCTCTGCCAAATTTCAAGTAATTCTGTTCAGCCGTTCGGCCTGTAGCCCTGTCTAAAGGTCCTATGGAAAAATGCATGGGAAAAACGCGTTTTGGGACCCCCCTTTTATCTCAGCCCCCGCTTGACGAATCCCCCCGAGACTTTCAGGGTAGGAGCGGAGCGTAGCGCCTCACCTATTTTGAAAAATTTGCGAGGATTCGTCGACCGGCGCCAAAGTTATTCAAAATAGAATGTTGCGGATTTCCTATGGAAACGTGGTCCTAACTATAACTACCTACTGGCGACCGCCTGTAGGTAATATATATATATGTGTGTATGTATATATATATATATATATATATATATATATATATATATATATATATATATATATACATATATATTCACTGAAAAAACCATAGGTTTCAGGGGCGTTATAGTTAGCTGGACATTTCCCTCGTACAAACCCATTGAAATTCCCCCGTTATAGTTAGTTCAGCTAACTATAACTCGCGCCCCCGCAATGCACTGCTGATGACGTCATAATATTACATCACTCATGACATGGCGATGCAGCCCCCCTCCCTCAATAAATAAAGCCCCGGGGGGTGGTGGTCCCCGGGGCTTGGGGGGCCATTCAGCCCCCCACCCTATTTTTTATCTAGCCCCGGGGGTAGCGGTCCCCGGGGCTGGGGGGCCCCCCTTGGCCCCTAATAAATGGTACAGTGTCTGCCCCGGGATTTGCCCCCCCCCTCCCCCCCGGGGATAATTATTAAGGAAGAGCGGAAGCCCGCTCTTCGTTTTTTTTTTTTAGGCCGGATCCGCACACCCTGCGCGCATTTTGCCGTTTAAAAAAAGCTAAAACAAAAAGGGGTCCTGGGAGTCCTTCTGGGACCCCCTAAGCAAGTCTAGAGGGTCAGAGTATTTCTACCCTGCCTCCTTTCTATGTTTTACACACTTATTTCCCTTACTTCTTCAGCCTCGCTTCTACCGAGGCACAAAATGGCTGCCAACAGTTCCTGGTTTCGAATGTTGACAACCACTTGACAGCCAATTAGCATTCAGCGCGTGATCGGGAGGGTGCGTGTACGGTGCGCTGAGGGTGTGCTTAGGGTGTGCATAGGGTGCGCGGATCCTCCGAGGCCATAGATATATATGTACTTTTAACTGTAATTTTCTCAGAAATTACTCAACAGATTAACACCATTTTAGCAACAGGCACGAGTCTGAACTAAGGACTACCTTTTTGCCAAATTTGGTGTAATTCCGTTCAGCAGTTCGGGCTGTAGCTGCGGCTAAAGGTCCTATAGGAAAATGCATGGGGAAAACGCGTTTTGGGACCCCCCTTTTTTCTTGGACCCCGCTTGACGAATCACCCCGAGACTTTCGGGATAGGAGCGGACCGGAGCTGGCCAAAAGTTTGGAAAATTTCGCAAAGATTCATCAACCGGCGCCAGAATTATTGGGAATAGAATGTTGCAGATTTCCTATGGAAAATAGGTCCTAACTATAACTACCCACTGGCAACCGCCAGTAGGTAATATGTGTATATATAAATATGTATATATATATATGTATACACATATACACACACATTCACACTTACTCTCTCTCTCTCTCTCTCTCTCTCTATATACATATATATATTTGGTTTGGGAATTGTCCCGAGCCAAACGGCAGCACAGAGGACTTTGCAATTAAAACAGGTACTGAATTTCTGAAGCCCACTGGAGGGTTAAAACACCTTAATGAAATGGAAGTATTAATTAGCCTGACAAGATTACGGACCCCACCACGGGGATTCAATGGACACTACAACTACCGGCATGCTGCTCACCAGGGAGCACATGTAAAAGCGGCAAATATTGGTTGGGTGCTTTCTGTTCTTGCCAGTCTTCCCCCTATGAGGAAGGAGCACATTTGCTCCGAAACGCGTCAGGGAATGGATTTAATGAGAGATGTCAGCATCGGTTTTAAATAAAGGGTTTTGTTTAAACCGTCCTCTGTGGAGTAGCGTCCTTGGAGCTCTGGGCACCTTTGGGGACATATATATATATATATATATATATATATATATATATATATATCCAAAAGAACTACCCAACATTTGAGGCGCCACTCACAAACCGTGTTCAAACCTTCTTTATTGGCAGAATTTTGCAGGGAAACCGACATCGCTTCCAACAGCCAAAGCGATCTCCAAACATGTTTCTGGCTCCCAAGCCCTTGATCACTGGAGTCCATAGAGTACAAGGCTGCTTTTCGTTTCACGCTGCCCTCGCAGCGTTCAATTATAGTCCCGCCCTGATTGCGTGCCTCCCGGCTGCATTGTGGTCATTGTAGTATGGCAAAATTACTCCGTAGTGGTATTCAGCCCAGTCTTTCTATTTCTTATATTCCTTTAGTAGGTTGCTGTAGAAAGAGACTCTTGGGTCCCTGCTTGTACATACTGCCAAAACGGTCACGTTTGTTCCAATCTGCGGTATAATTTTCAGAGAGCGCAGGAGCTGTTTTGTAGCAGCGGGGCACCTCGCGACCCTGGGCGGGGCCGCTAAATATATCCAAAAGAACTACCCAACATTTGAGGCGCCACTCACAAACCGTGTTCAAACCTTCTTTAATGGCAGAATTTTGCAGGGAAACCAACATCGCTTCCAACAGCCAAAGCGATCTTCAAACATGTTTCTGGCTCCCAAGCCCTTGATCACTGGAGTCCATAGAGTACAAGGCTGCTTTTCGTTTCACGCCGCGCTCGCAGAGTTCATTTATAGTCCCGCCCTGTGGGCGTGCCTTCCGGCTGCATTGTGGTCATTGTAGTATGGCAAAATTACTCCGTAGTGGTATTTAGCCCAGTCATATATATATATATATATATATGTATATATATATTTGTATATAACACACAGCTAGCCATTCTGAGTTATACCCTGTCAGTGTGCCAAATGGAGATCTCTCACTGCTATGAAAGACACAGGGGGTTCTTACATCCAGTGGGCCCATAAATACAAAGGTTTTGAAGTTAGTATGTGCCAATTCGACTGCACTAGGGCACTCCAGTTTGGGGTTCCTCCATCAAGTGCTGGCCAAGCAGTGCCTGCAATTGGGCCATTGAAGACAGGGTAGATGAAAGTTCTTGATGGAGCCAACAGTGTTCAGCGTGGCAGGGTGCCAGAGAAGAGGCTAAGTGCAGCCCTGATTGCTAAAATCTCTGGAGACACAATATGGGGGTTCTTGTGGGCGGATTTATGCAGTTGACTCCCTCATTAGTGGCATCAAGTCAGTTTGCAAAGGCGATATGTGGGCACGCATATCATTTCCCTGACCTTACCTCAAAAACGCTACAAAGGCTTAAGGCATTAAATGCCATCAAGAAGAGATTTATTGCTAAAGTGATCCAAGTTGGCATTTTCCAGACAATCTGTATTTATTATTATTACTATTTGGGATTTATTGAGCGCATGGCTGTCCTAAGGCTTCCTAGCGCTAAGAGACACGTAGTTGGTTGAAGGAGAATCAGCATTAAAGATATTGCTTGAACAGCCATGTTTTAATTGCTTTGCGAAATAAGGGCTATGGGTCTGATTCCAAGACAGCTGATAACTGGAAGTGGAGATGACAGGCCTGGACTTACAATGTCTGATTAATACCTCTCTCAACTGCGTTTTCTCACCATGTGAATACCTCCAGGCACCAGACTTAATCCGAAGATTTTTCATAGCATTGCTTCCCCGCGCCAGTAGGTGGCGTTGTGCAGCTTCCCAGCAACTTCATCCTATCCAGGAAATTATATCGGAGCTGCATACAAAAGCCACCCCTGCGTGCTGATGTCAGTTGCTTTTTTTCCCCACCATCAGATGCGGAACTGGAGCTCGCTCCCAACTTTGCTCAATCTCTGAGATTTTTGGTGACAAATTCTTCTTTCATGTGCAAACAAACACGCTCCCACCAAAAGAACTGGGTTTTAGCCTTGTAGAGACTGTCACAAGCAGAAGTTTCTAAGAGATCTCCATGAGATCTGCCTCAGGTCTCAAGTGCAGTTACATGATTCCTGAGCTTGCGACAACTGTGCCCGAATGAACCCCAAGGCATTTTGGTATCACAAAGCCAAACTCTGTAGCTGAACACCAACAGAAGTCACAGAAGTCTCACTCTTGGTCGAAAATGAGGGCGTGGTCATGCTCCCACACTTGAGGCCGTTCTTGCTACACATATTCTTCTCATTCGAAGTCCTCCGGTAAGTTTAAAAAAAAAACATCCGCCTCTCTCAATTCGAGAAGTGGCTTTCAGGCCCCTACCGCGGAACCGATACTCCCGCTTATTCTGATGCACGCCACGAGTTTCTGGGTCCATTGGAGACATTGCTGTATATACAGGCTATGAAAGAGGCCACAGTGAGCATATCTGGTACCCTTCTGACTCCCTCTGGTGCGCCTTCAGGCCACACAGATCAGAGGAGGCCTCCAGTCAGGTTTCCAACAGTAAATTATCCTCAATGCCATCTGAGCCTCTTAACCCCGCTGTGGGGTCGCCCTGACTCTAGGGACGACGCCCAACTCTACTTCGATCCAGACACCAATATCCATGCTGATTCTTACTACGCCAGCCCCAATGCCGGTGGAGGACCTAATCATTTTGTTAGACTCTGAAACAAATCGATTGGACCATGACTGATGTTGTGTCAGACAGCACACTCAGTACGGCCTCATTACAACCTCATTACAACTCTGACAGAACACTTCCTCTCCTAGGAAATCACCCAAAAGCCTTCCACAACTACTTGTTTGACTCAGACTCCAACCATAGGCAGCATAATCTTGGGGATGATAATGAAGATAACAGGGATGATCCCTAATATTGTAATGATGTTAATTTACACATGGATTTACAGAAGCCAGTCTGGATACCACTCCTGACACTGGATTTAGAACCACCACTTTCCCCCACCCCGTCCGTCATCTGCAGAGGAATCAGTTTCTTTTGCTGTGGTCATCCAGCTTACGTAAAATGTTTTGGGTGTATAGCTCCCATCACTGAGTCAAGACCAATGGAAGTTCTGCATACTAGTCAGGCATTTACGGAGCCGCTTCTCACTTTTACTGAGGCTCTCACTGACACATGGGCCAAACCTTGCTCTTGCCCTGTAGAAACTTGTCAAGAGGCTAAACACTGCAGACCTGTACCAGGAGATCCTGCCTTCTTGACTCTGCATCCTACACCTGAAAGTCTGGTTGTCCAGGCCTCTACGAGCAGGCTCAATCCAAACTCATTTCCTACAACTCCTCCTAACTGAGTATCCAAACGTATGGAAGCATTCAGAAAATGAGTATTTTCTTTTGCCAGCCTTCCTTCATTTAGTAATGGTACCTGTCTCTTAGGGAGATACTCGTCATTGTGGGATATGGTCAGCGACAATTTGCCAACAGTACATGAGGAAATTTGTGCCAATTTAGAGTACATCATCCAGGATAGCCAGAATGCAGCAAAGTATGTGGTCAGATCTTAAATGGACTCCACTGACTGCTTAGGCAGGGCAGTTGGTACCAGAGTGGTGCTTTGGAGCCATGATAAGTTTCAAGAGTTTCTTGGGTGATATCCATGTATCACTAGTGGATGTGCCATTGGGTAGCACCCTTCTGTTTGCAGATCAGCCTGACCCAGCACTGGAGCACTTCAAAGAAGGCAGGGCCACAATGTGCTCCCTAGACCTCTCTGCGGCTGTGCAGCAGTATCCCTAGCACATTTCAACCCTTTCAAGGCTTCACAAGGTCTTCAAAGACAAAGTTAAAGGTCTTCCCTCTCGGCAACAGACCCCATCCAGTACTTTCGAAGCGAGTTAGCCATCAACATCCAGACCAGCAGGGGTACCTTACTGCACAGTCTACTCATCCCTTCCTCCACCCCTCAACTGCTAAAACTTCTAAACGCTTTAGTTTTTCCTCTGTGGTACAAGGCCGCCCTGTGCATAGCAGGATAAGTTATTAGCACCAAGGACAGAAAAGCATCACATCTAATAAATAAATGGATGCTCCTATTCATTTAACAAAGATATTTTTCCCCAAAGATTGTGTTGGTGTTGCACAGTACAAATATTTTCACAGAAAGCAAGAAAATTATGAAAGTATTGATAATTATGTGGCTGCCGTTAGAATTATGTCTGGATTGTAAATATGGATCTCTGTAAGAAGATTTAATCATGGATCAGGGTGTTATGAGCGTAAAAGATACAGCTATACATGAGAGATTATGGTTCAATGGGGATGCTAATTTACAGCACATTTTGCCCATAGTCAGGAATACTGAAATATCCAGTAAAAGTGCTAAAGTTGTCCAATCTGAGTCTGGTGTCAAACTTGATGAGTGTATCAGTATAGTGAACAATGAGGGCCGAACAAAAAAAAGGGGGGCAGAGATTAGCTTCCAAACAAAAAGAAAAGCAGAAGGAGAAATCTAAAGAACAGTCTGAAGACGTTCTTAAATGTTTTAGACTTGACAGTAAATTACATCTTGGCAATAGTAATTATTCCCTGCCTTAAAACAGAAATTTTCTAATTGTAGAATGTTAGGAAATTTCGCCAAAGTGTGTAAGAGGGAAAAAAAAGTAAGAGTGAAGTGTGTGGATGACAGTGAGATGAGTGATGAAGAAACTTATGTTTCTGACACACAGGGTGATAATAGATTTGTCCTCAGTGTAAAGGATGATAGGATTTTAAATGTGGACAATGCTATTGTTAGAGGAAAACCTTTATGCAACACGGCTATTTGTGGGGTGGAAATACAAATTTATGCCAATTGAGGTTCTCCATATTCTATTATTAACCTCTTCTATGCCCATGACGAGATAGTCTCGTCATGGAGCGCGGTTGCGCTGTGCCCATGACGAGACTATCTCGTCATGGACCCCGCCCGCTAATACAATGCCCGGCACAGGAGGGGGAAAGGGCGGGGCACTGAAGGGGTTAATGAAATTGTCTGGAGAACCAAATTTACAGAGATACTGGGTAATGTACTTGAAGAACCTGACATCTCCCCTGAGGTATATTTCGGTGAGAGAATAGATATGTTAGGTTTTTGAAAATTGGTGTTTAGGTTCAAAAACCAAGAGAGAGTTGGAAAACTATATATTGCTAGGAAAGGACCCTCTGTTCTAGGTTGGTTTGGTCAAGGTGAACTGGGAATCCTACTTAACCCTAGTAGTCCTAAACCTGTCATGGTACTGGACTATAGTGAGAATATGGGAATAAATATGCTAGTAAAATTTCCAAGAGTTTTCAGTAACAACATTTGAAAATTGACTGATTTTGAACACAGTATGGTTTTGAAAAGGGATGCTTGTCCCAAAGTGTTTAAAGCAAGAACTATTCCTATTGCTGTCAGGAAAGAAGTGAAAAAGAATTGGAAAGAAGTGAAAAAGAATTGGACAGTTTGGTTGCAGGGGTCATTATTGAACAGGTAGAATCCTCAGAATGGGTATCTCCTGTTGTGATTGCCAAACAGTACAATAGAAGTATCCGTTTTTGCATAGATTTAAGATACCTTAACAGTAATATCCTTATAGCTTATTTTCCCTTACCCCGTATATCAGAGATGCTCTCTTCTGTTAAGGGTGCTAGGTATTTTTCCACAAAAGACCTCTCTGCAGTTTAACCCCATATTGTGTTGCGTGAGAGTTGCAAAAATTACACAACTTTTATCACTCCTCTTGGGGTGTTACAATATAACGGAATGCCTTTTGGACTCAAGTCGGTAGCCGCTGTCTTCCAAAGATTGATGCATTCATTATTTGGTCAGTTACCCAATGTCCAGGATGACATACTTATTTACGGCCAAGTATTAGAAAAGGTTTTGCAAATACTGGGCACTTTGGGTGTAACTGTGAAGTCTTCTAAAATGCAAATTTGCTATTGAATCTGTGATATATTTGGGTCAAGTGTTATGCATGGATGGAGTGAAACCTAAACCAGAATTGGTGGAGGCAATACTTTCGGTCCCTGCACCTAAAAGTAAGGATGATGTGAGATCATTCCTAGAACTTAATGGATTTTATGCCAACTACATTAGGAATCTTTTGTGTAGAGTTTTCCAAATTAGACAGCTTCTAAAGAAAAAGTGTAACCTAAATTGACGGATTGAGTGTGAGAAATAATTTGAAGATGTCAAAAATGCCATTGCTAATGCTAACACTTTGTCTGGTTTTGATCCTAATCTCACTAGGGTCATCACCACTGATGCCAGTTCCAATGGTTTGGGTGCTGTATTATCCCAAAAGCAGGAAGGAGGGGGGAAGCTATGATTGCTTATGTTTATAGAGCTCTTACTGAGGCAGAAGAAAAACGTCCGTAATTGAGAGAGAGATGTTAGCCTGTGTATGTGGTCTAGAGGATTTTAGAGGATTTGTTTGGGGTAAGCAATGTGATTTGAGAATCGATCATAAACCTTTAGTTAGACTTCTGACCACAGATAGTTTGATTAAAGCATCTGCAAGCATTGCTAGGATGTCTATGAGGCTCTAGGATTTCATTTACAAAATATTTTATGTGCCTGTTAAGGATGAACTATCAGCAGATTTTTTTTTTATCTCGTATGCCTTTGCAAATGAAGGAAAATACTGGAAGTGCGTGGGAGGATTATTATATCACTCTGGTGCATGATGAGGGCCTTCCTTTTATTGAAAGAAAAGTTTGGGTGGTAGACATTTCCAAGGATGCTGTGATTCAGAAGGTCCTGAGTTATATTATGGATAAGTGGCCTGTCAAAGGGTCTTTAAGTTCTGATTTGAGGTGTTTCTGGAAGGTATCTTATTGAGGGGCGATAGAGCAGTGCCTTCAGTAAATTTAAGTAAGTCAATCTTTATGCAGTGTCATGAAGGAATTGAGAGAATTGAGAAAACGTTAAGACCTAATATGATTGTACTTTGTATTCCTAGGAATCCCTGGGAGATTATTGCTGTAGATATCATGGGCCCTTTAGGCAAAGAATCCAAGTATGCCATCTCCGCTACTGGCATTTTTTCTAGATGACCTGCTATCAAGATTGTGGACAAAGTGGACACAGATGCTGTGCTGATTTTTTGGGATACTAGTTATTACTGATAATGGAGTTCAGTTTTTGTTAACCCTGGGCGGAGCAGGCGTAGTGTCTCTACGCAAAGTTTCACGGAGTTGGAAAACAACTTTGTGGAACTTCACTCCACTCTGCGCCCTCACAAAGTAATTAAAAAGGCACTTACCTGCCCCGTGGCTGCCTCCTCTTCGCCATGGCTGCTCACCTGCCTCCTCCTCGCTGTCCTTCTTCACTGATAACCCCTACGCTGTACGCCTTGCGCATTCGCAAGATGTACAACGTAGGGGTTATCACTGAAGAATGATGGCGATGCCATGGCGAGGAGGAGGCAGCCACGGGGTAGGTAAGTGCCTTTTTAATTACTTTGGGAAGGTGGAGGGGCCGGCTAACTACGCTCAGTCGTAGTTTTGCCTGAACTGCGTGTTCGTAACGGAACGCGAAGTAGGCAAAACTACGCTGGCGGAGCGTAGTTACCCGCCCGGGCTTAGCTTTTGGCTGTGAAAGTGAAGAACTATTTTAATAGACTGGGATTAAAACATCATACCACCTCCCTCTATAATCCTAGTGGCATGATTGAGCGCTTTAACAGAGTACTCAAAGGCGCTATTCAATCTGGAGGTGTGAGTAATGATGATTAGGAATTACAAATTCACAAAACTGTGTGGATGTATCATACTATGAATGATGAAATTACAGGGTGAACCCCTTTTGAAATTATGAGGGAAAGAGTTGCAAGAACTAAAAGGAATTCCTCATGGTTGGTAGAAGGTTCTGCTGCCAACATATATTTGGATGTGGTGAGACACAGGATTAAAGACACTCATGACATATATAAGTCCAATTATGACCCCATGAGAGGTACTGCAAGGGGAGTGAGGTCATGGTAGGTATGTCTGTTAAGGTCAAGAAACCGTGGAGGGTTAAAAAAGGTGAAAGTCAATTTTTGGGACCATTTGATGTGGTGGTAGTCCTAAACAATTATGTGATGTTGAGCTTCGTGTGCCTCATACTTTACACCATCTCACAATAAGGCCCACTTTGTTTTTCTCTAAAATAAAGGTTTGGTGACAGAATGTCTGCCAGTATAGAATGGACGGCTAAGTGCTTGGTCCTTCCACAAAGACAGAGCTAAGAATAAGCACACAATAGGAGAATGCAGCTGTCTTTCAATGGATGACACCAACAATAAGCTAATAAGTTTCCCTTTAAAATGCAAGGGCTAAGCGGTTTGCTATGCCTGTGTTTAGGTGTAAAGCTTAGTGGAAAATATGGGATAAAAAAAATCTGAATGGCTAGAGTGCATCACATGTGACATGAGGAGCCATCTTGGAATGTTCTGGCGTAATGTGAAAACCCCATTTCATGATGGCAGCTAAAAAGAGCAAGGAGGCACGTGGGAAGAAGTGGGGGACAGCGACGTGCACAGGGGAGCAATGATGAGAATCTGGAGATGGAAGGGCTGAAAAGCAACAAAGTCGTAGGGCGGGATGACAGAGCAAAGGAGGAACGGAAGGGGGTTGAAAAGCAACAGAAGAACTGGGAGCCACCATCGGTGAGGATAGGGGATGAGGAAGGGTAAAAAGCAGTGGGAGAGGAGAGAGGACCATGGAGGAAGTGGAGAGGAAGCACTCGGAAAAGAGGGCCAAAATGTATTACAAAACAAGCAAAAGGCAGAGAGGGGAAAACATATGGACTCCCATTGAGTGATGAGCAAAAAAGAAGCATGAGTTCCTCAGTGGAAGGATACAACTCTTCGAGTCATAACATTGTAAAACAGCTATCCTCCAAAGGAGAGACAAAAAGCTTCAAGGATTCAGATTGACAAAAAATCCAATCAATTATAAGCAATGGTCTGGGCCAAAGCCCACTATGACTATCGGTATTGCACACAATATGGCTTTCGACAATACACAGCTACAGCTCTCTGTAGTTGAGACCTAAAAATAACCATGCACGGAACACTACTGAGGACTGATTGCCAACCAGTCAATAACTATTTGTTCAATCGAAGTTCAATCGCATCAGATAATTTCACAGTCTTACAATAAATTACAACATAACAGAACAAATACCACTTGGCCAATAAAACTGATGACCACCAAATTTATATTTTGTAAATACACTCGGAGATGGGCACTCTTCCACTAACCTATTTTCTATTCAAGCATAATTGTGAAATGTTTTAGAGAGACAGTAAAATAGAATGAATGATAAAATTACAGAGCAAATATTGATAATATGTTACCAATGTTATCAAATGTTGATAAGTGTATCAACGGGTGGATTGAAATGTTGTTCAAAGGAAGGCATAGGTGGTTTTACATAGTAGGCAAATTGAAAAGTACTCAAGATAGATACGTTAAAGGACAGTGGTATTATGTTAGGCAAATGGCGCTACACAGGAGAGTGACACAGATATTAATGTGGAAAATTATATCTTGTTCTTGGTGCTGCAGGCAGAGGAGAACCACCACACTACCCAAAACCGGTAGCAAAAAGCTACCTCCAAACATTAAAGAAAACACCCCAGCACACAATATGTTGTAAACAGAATTATCTAAACATGCATTATGTCGGCACAAATTCTGAACACATTGAGTACGCAGTTGTTCTTATTGTCGTTTTAATCCTTCAGTCTTCAGATCATCCTTTCACAACAGCCGACACGTGTTTCGTCGCTTAACATGGGAAATCGTCCCGCGACTTTATCAAGGCTGCACAGAAAAAAATATATAAACAGGCGATGTATCTAAGACACATTCACATATGTAAAAATGCATCTATGATTTGAGTTATTTTGTAGAGAAGAGAATTCAGTGACTAAACACGAATGAGCACAAGGTGCGAGATCATGAAAGTATTACCCGTTTGGAAAGGATATAAAATTAATATCCCACATGCCGAAGCGTATATGGAGAGAAAAGGTGAGTCACACGCGGAGTGTAAAATAAACCATTTTACTTTGGTTATAGTGTGCTTATGGTTAATATGGGCATGGTGACCATAGGGTGTAAACTAGCATTTGATTATCTCCTTGGTGTTGGCGTGAATTGGTGGTGATCAATAAAACGTGGGAAGGGTGTAGAGTCCCATGTATAACCAGATCGTATCACCAGAATAATAATGTAAATACCTATGTTTCTGCCTAGGTTTTTCTCTGTAAGTAATAACAAACAAAACAAAATCTAAAATAAGTGACTATTTCCCACACAATCTCCAATTTCTATCTCTAATTATGTCTAAATAGTAATAAACACCTACTTATATTGTGGTGATATTTCCAACCCACAAGGGGTTCTGTTTTTTGCGGCGTCCATGCTGATCGTGCGTTTATTTCAATAGTCCTGGTGTCTTGCTCTCTTTCTGTATCTGCAGCAGAATAGTGAAAAAGTCTTAGTGGTGCGGTATACTAATCCATAGTGTATTACCCAGTTACTAGATCTAGAGTCATTAAATCCCAAACATGGGTTCTCATTAATAATCTGTGTATACAACTATGCCTCTGCTGTTCTAAACGCTTCAATGTGCCTCTAATAAGTAAGTGATCATACACTGGTAAAATTCTATTTCCTTCCGGTTCTCTTTTCATTGATTATTTATTAAGCCTATCTGATTTATTGAAATCAATCACATCAAACCGTGTGATCAGCCGTATGAACAGTGTTCTGTCTTTTTATACGTTTTCAACATTGTGCCTTGAGAAATAACCCTATTAGCAAGAAAATAGTCTGTTCAAATAGTCACGAATATGTCCCTTAAGATATAGCAGAGATAACCACTTCAACTCGCATTTTCACATATGAAATCCAATAAGAATACAAGAATCCATTTCCTTAGTAAAAGGTATGTATGCCACTGCTTCTGTCTTTATATCATCAATCCAGCGCCAAATTTAAGTTAAGCTCAGCTCTGCGCTCTCTCTGAGTAATTAACACTGTTGTTTTCTATACTGTTTGTCTTTATATAAAGCGATCGCGGTA
The DNA here is from genome assembly GCF_964204655.1 of Triturus cristatus. Lineage (NCBI taxonomy): Eukaryota > Metazoa > Chordata > Amphibia > Caudata > Salamandridae > Triturus > Triturus cristatus. Next base: position 305,627,802 of record NC_140585.1, on the reverse strand, counting down.
TGCCCGCCGTCCGTAATCCTAGATAAAGAATTCCCCCAAAGTGTAAAATGCCGTCTTGTTCTTACCGTTACTTTCGTGCTTGAATCTCCGGACGCCGCAAGCCATGTGTATCCGAGTACGGAACACTGGCAGGTGGAAACGGACTGTGTCTAAATGCCGGCTTCCTGGAACGATACGTCCTCATAGAAAGAGGACTAACCCCAATCCGAGCTAAAGCGTCATCACAATGGAAGACACTAAATTCCTGTTTTCCAAATCGGCGGCCATATTATAATTGCAATCTGTACGTTGTGTGTGGGTCACCCTTTGTTGTTGAACCCAAGGGTGCTACAATTCAGTGATGGGTAATCTCTGATTTAGATACAAGCAGCAAGTTCTTTTTTTAAAATTAGTAAAGTAACGTGCTCTGTTCTAAATGTATCTATAAATATATATGTATAAAGGGATAAATGCACAATATATATATATATCATCAAGAGATAGAGAAAAGGTATATTTAAAAAAAAACATTTTTTGGGAAAATACATGACAGGGGCCCATGTTGTGTCCAACTACGTGTTCTTAGTGGATATGAGTGATTCCGACTATCACACCATGAATCAAGTGCTTGTGATTTAGGTTTAACACTAATCTGAATATGCGTGTTGGGAACCAAGTACAAAAGGAATTGTCGACAACGGTTTCGACGACGAAGACCATGACGACGATGACAACGACGGCGACGTCGTCGTCAATGCTGCTGACGACGAGCTCGTCGACGAGACCATCGACAGTTGTCCCGTCGACGATGAAGAAAGCTCCGTCGACGAGTGTACCGTCGACGAAGAAAAAGGCTTTGTGGACGACCCTGCCATCGACGATGATTCAGGCATCGTCGACGACCGTATTATCGACGACGATTCATACTCCGTCGACGAAGGTTACCGTGCCGTGGACGGGTTCGTCGTCTATTTCGTCGACGCTGGTGATCCCTTCGACGACGGCTCCGACGACGGGACCGTCGAAGAGTAAAATTTCTGGATTTACGATACAGAAGTTGAAGATTACACCGGAGATGACATCTCCTAGACAAGTGACGCCTTTACCACCATCCATGCTGCTGGATGAATCGGAAGATGAGGATGTGGATGAGCAGTATGGTGACGCCTACAGTCCCTCGGAGCTGCATGTCAAGCAGCAAGACACTGATACGGAGGAGTACTATGAGCAAGCTGAGCAAGAGGAACAACAATATGTTCAGCAAGAATTTCGTCCTCAGACTTTGCGACAGGACTTGATAGCTCTACCAGTTGCTCTGGTTACGGACTTGCAGATGATGTTGCAGGATTTCCTCAACCTTCATTTACGGAACCTGCCGATGACGACGCGCAGGATGTGGATACAGATGGAGACGATGAGGGGCACGTGGTCCCACTTACTGATCCAGGGGATCCGGATGTGGATCTAGATGATACGGGAATGCAAGATCCGGATGAGACAGGGCGGGACACAAACGTGTCGCCGCCGGCAGATATTGGGGGGTTCCATAATCTTATGGAGCGTGCATCCACAAGATTTGGGCTGCCTCTCACAGTGGAACAGTCGGACTGTTTCCTATACGATTTTAAAGCGCAGTACAGAAAGTCCGTCAGATCAATTCCTATCATCGAGCATGTATGGAATGAGGGGTTCAAGGTTATGCAGAACCCGGCAACGGTCATCCCGGTTTCTTTCCCGGCTGGAGAAGAAAGACAAGGCCCCTGAGGGCAGTCCTGCATGTCTCCTTGGACAACCAAAGCCTGACTCTGTGATATCTCAAGCCGCACAGAGCAAGTCCAAGAATCCTTCGACGCCTTTGATTACACCTCCGGATAAGGATGGCAGGCGGTTGGACAATGTGGGGAAGAGATTTTCCACCATGGCCAGTTTGTTGGTTCGGGCAGCAAATTCATTAGCCATTCTAGGCAGGTATGACCACCAGATGTGGTGTGACATGGAACCGTTTGTGGACCTCTTAACAGACTCTAATCAAGAGGAGGCAAAACAAGTCCTTATGGAAGGGGAGAGATGTTCCTCGGAGATCATCGACTGTGCTATGGACATAGCCTCTACCGCTTTCAGGGCTTTGGCAGGGTCAGCGGTCTTGCACCGTCAGGGCTGGTTAAAAGCAACCTGGTTCCGTCAGGAGGTCCAAAATAAGATCCTGGACCTTCCTTTTGACGGAGAAATGCTTTTTGGTAAGCATGTGGATGAGGCTCTGCAGAGCATAAAGAAGGACACGGACACGGCAAGGTCCTTAGGATCCTTAAATTATCGCAAGGTTCCATTTAGAGGAGCACGTGGGCGAGGGTTTTCTACTTATAGAGGAAACCAACGTCAGTATTCCACACAGTCAGGACAGTCATATAAGAATCAGTATTCAAACTAACGCCAAGGTCAATCGGCGTCTTTCTCTCGTCAGTCCCAGAGAGGATGTCAGAATCGTCAGGGACGAGACATTGCCAAGAGGCAATAGCGGCCTCCTGGCTCCGACTACTGTTCCTCCCCGACCAGGAAAACCGGTTGGGGGCAGGATCTCCTATTGTCTGGACAGCTGGGTCCTTATAACATCGGACCGGTGGGTTTTGAATATTGTTCAGAGTGGCCATACGTTGGAATTCCAAGATCTTCCTCCAACGAGAGCTCCGGACGCCCGTACCTCAAAACATCTCCGACTGTTACATCTCGAAGCCCACCAACTATTCATCAAGGGGGCGATAGAACCGGTACCTCTTTCGCAAAGAGGCAAGGGTTTCTATTCCAGGTTCTTCCTGGTTCGGAAGACGGAAGATACGTGGCGTCCTATACTAGACCTAAGAGAGCTCAACACCTATCTCATCAAGCTCTCCTTCAGGAGGATGGTCACTCTCCAGGATATTCTCCATCTACTAAATCCGGGCGATTTTTTGGCGTCCCTGGATTTAGAGGATGCGTACTTCCACGTTCCAATCCACCCAGCTCACAGGCAATATCTACGCTTCACAGTAGGCAAGAGCCATTTCCAGTTCAAGGTGCTTCCGTTTGGCCTTCGGTCTGCACCTCGGATATTTACGAAGATGCTGGCACCAGTCGCGGCGTTTCTCAGGAAACGATCCTTGGAGGTTTTCCCATACTTGGACGACTGGCTCGTCAAGGCTCCGTCGCTCAAGACAGCGTCTCAAGCAGTATCAACTTGCATTCACTTGTTCGCCCACTTGGGTCTTCAGCTCAATAGATCCAAGTCGGTGCTGATACCTTCCAGGTCCCAAAGATTCCTTGGAGCTATTCTGGACACGACACAATGCACCGCTCGTCCGTCGGAGGAGCGTCAACGCAAGCTGATCACCTCCGCTCGTCAAGTGCTGCAGAGGAAAAATGTGTTGGTTCGCCAGTACAAGTCCTTACTCGGATCGATATCATCCTGCATACCATTAATACCGCATTGCAGGCTTCATATGCGTCCTCTGCAGGAGGAGTTAGACAAACAATGGCGCCAGGCAGAAGGGTCGTTCAACGACAAGATGTGGATAACACCAGGGATGCGCAAGGCCTGCGAGTGGTGGCTGGTAAAGGAGAACATTGCAGTAGGGTTAACATTCAGGACCCCTCCTTCTCCTATGGTGGTGACCACAGATGCCTCCTTAGAAGGCTGGGGAGCGGTACTCCAGGAGCTTCAAATCAGCGGTCACTGGAGTCCAGCGCAAGGTCTAAACCACATCAACCTCTTGGAGCTGATGGCTATCCGCTTAGCCTTGCTGGCGTTCCTTCCCAGACAACACGACAGCTATGCACTATATCAACAAGCAAGGGGGAACAAGATCACGAACTCTGTCCAAAGAGGCTCAGTCGATCTGGGATTTTGAGATTTCTCACAACATCACTCTACAGGCCGAGCACCTAGCAGGGTGTCTCAACATCACGGCGGATGCTCTGAGTCGTCAGAGGAAAGTGACTCACGAGTGGGAATTGGACCAGGCCACGCTGGAGGAAGTGTTCGAGAGATGGGGTACTCCGACAATAGACCTCTTTGCGTCCCCGGAGAACGCCAAATGTCGGTTTTACGCAAGCAAAGTTCCCCATCGAGGATCGCTGGGGAATGCCCTTTCGATTGCTTGGTTCGGCGCATTTTGCTACGCTTTTCCTCCCATTCCTCTCATTCCTCGAGTTCTCAGGAAGGTCAGGGCAGAACCATGCAAGATGATTCTCATTGCTCCAGCATGGGCCCGGCAGTTCTGGTTCACGGAACTCCTGCTGCTCTCCCAGGATCGCCCAATTCGTTTGCCGCTGATTCCATCTCTGTTGTCCCGGGATCAGGGACAGGTGCTCCATCCGGATCCAAAGTCACTACACTTGACAGCGTGGCTCCTGAACACAGAGAATTCCGTCATCTGAATCTCTCCAGGGAGTGCATGGATGTTTTGTCTCAGGCACGGGCGCCAAGCACTAATAAGACATACAGGGCAAAATGGAAGAGATTTTGTCTGTGGTGCCAGAGGAATAAACTCCATCCTTCTAAATCACGGCCACATCAGGTTTTGCCTTACATCCTGTCACTGGCTAAGTCAGGTTTGGCACACTCTTCGGTCAAGGCTGCCATATCCCGTTTTAGACGAAAGACATCGGGGCCATCTCTTTGGTCCGCAAGGATTATAAAACAGTTCCTTAAAGGGTTGTTTCGGATGTATCCTCCGGTCCGAGCACCCCCAACAATCTGGCAGCTCAACCTTGTACTGGCTCAGCTCTTGAAAGCTCCTTTTGAGCTGATTCACAGGGCGGTCTTGAAGTTCCTATCTTGGAAGCTAGCCCTCCTCTTAGCATTGACTTCGGCTAGGAGGGTTAGTGAACTCCAGGCTCTGTCCATAGTGGAGCCTTTTCTGCAGTTCAAAAAGGATGTGCTAATTTTGAGAACCAACCCAAAATTCATCCCGAAGGTACCTTCGGATTTTCATCTGAATGAACCCTTGATTTTGAATTCTTTTTTTCCACATCCTTCTACCCAGGCGGAACGAACATTGCATTCTTTAGATGTCCAGAGATGTCTGAAATTCTATCTCGAGCGCACACGATCTTTCAGGAAGTCTACACAGTTATTTATTTCCTACAGTGCACCGCGGAAGGGGTTGCCTCTCGCTAAGAGTTGCAATAGTAGTGTGCCAACAAGGGATTTTATTTTAGAGAAGTTAAGTTTCTTTGTGTAAAGCAAATTAGTCTTTGGATGAGCTCAAGACTGATACTCAGCCACACGTTATTCAATTGTATTTGATCAAAGATATACAACACACACGGGGTATCTTTTCAAGTGAAAAAATCACTGACTTTTTATATAGAAACAATCTCTTAAAAAGGAGTACAAAGAACAAATAAATGTGGAATGCGACATGAAGGGAGAAAAACAACCAAATATTATCCACAGTTCATGACACAAAAAATATATCCAATCCAATAAATTAAACAGAGATCTATCTCATATTAGGAGAACAATCAACTGTGCATGTGCGATATGGAAATGGATAATGTAGTCGACGTTTCGGTCTGTTAAGGCGTCAATCCGTCAGACCATCTTCAGGACAGTTGGAATTTCAGAGGAAGACTCTTTTGAATCATTGCATTCGTATAGAGGTGTTATCATTTCCTCATCAATTTTGGTTATGCTCGTTCCGGTTTTGGTTGGGTAAGGATATACCTTTGGTATGCCTATGGCAGAATAGTGCAGTAGTAGGAGTCAGTATTCTGAGTATACTGGTCTTGTATAACAAGGAGGGCCAGTGGGTCCTTCGTTGATTGAGCCTCTTAAATCAGAAGAATGATTTTGTTGGTGTAGAAGCGAATTCAAGTACCGTCTGTCAGTGAGAACTCGAGTTCTCACTGACAGACGGTACTTGAATTCGCTTCTACAAGAATACAAGACCAGTATACTCAGAATACTGACTCCTACAACTGCACTATTCTGCCATAGGCATACCAAAGGTATATCCTTACCCAACCAAAACCGGAACGAGCATAACCAAAATTGATGAGGAAATGATAACACCTCTATACGAATGCAATGATTCAAAAGAGTCTTCCTCTGAAATTCCAACTGTCCTGAAGATGGTCTGACGGATTGACGCCTTAACAGACCGAAACGTCGACTACATTATCCATTTCCATATCGCACATGCACAGTTGATTGTTCTCCTAATATGAGATAGATCTCTGTTTAATTTATTGGATTGGATATATTTTTTGTGTCATGAACTGTGGATAATATTTGGTTGTTTTTCTCCCTTCATGTCGCATTCCACATTTATTTGTTCTTTGTACTCCTTTTTAAGCGATTGTTTCTATATAAAAAGTCAGTGATTTTTTCACTTGAAAAGATACCCCGTGTGTGTTGTATATCTTTGATCAAATACAATTGAATAACGTGTGGCTGAGTATCAGTCTTGAGCTCATCCAAAGACTAATTTGCTTTACACAAAGAAACTTAACTTCTCTAAAATAAAATCCCTTGTTGGCACACTACTATTGCAACTATATTTGCCCAAGCCCTCAAGGGTATATTGGGTGTTACCCCTAGATTGTACTGTCTCGCTAAGAGTGGCATTTCCCGCTGGATCTCCAGTGCAATTCAATTCTGTCATCAGGCTGCGGGCAAACCTTTGGACAGAAGGGCCCGTGCTCATTCTACACGAGCGATGGCATCTTCAGTGGCTCTTTTTGCTGGAGTTGCTATCAAAGACATTTGCAGGGCAGCGACGTGGAGCAGTGTACACACCTTCACGAAGCACTACTGCCTGGAGTCGGTTGGACGAGATGACGCGGCTGTTGGTCAAGCAGTCCTCAGGAATCTTTTTCATTGAGAGGTGAGCTTTCCCTACAATCCCTCCATCCTGGTAAGCACATTTGGTTCAGTAATGATTGTTTTTCTTGATTAACATGTACTGGTTGTTACTGGAAACTGAGATGGTTATGTAAGGCCAAGTGTCTACCAAAATGTGCTTTGGTATTTACTGCTAACTATTCTGATACAAAGCATGAGAATCTATGAAAGTTCCAATACTGGGGTAAGAAAACAAGTTACTTACCTGTAACTTTGGTTCCCCAGTATTGGTAACTTTCATAGATTCTCATGCGCCCACCCACCTCCCCTGGGAAAGCTCTGCCGGTTTACTGAGGTAGTGGCTGTTTGCACAACGGCTACGAAAATCTGAGGCTCTGAGCTCTCTCAGGAAGGTTCCAAAGGGTGAGGCTGTGCTGATTGGTCCTGGCAAAAGTATGGGCTCTTTTACACAAAGAGGGTGATATACTACAAAATGAGATGAGGCCTAAGCCTATTTTCTCTTTTGTTTCTATGGTTATGATATATTTTTTATTTACCGAGGCTCCCATTCCGACGACGGGGAATGATAAAAAGCATGAGAATCTATGAAAGTTACCAATACTGGGGAACCAAAGTTACAGGTAAGTAACTTGTTTTCTTGTCCGTTACTGATATCACCTGTTGTGAATCATCAGCGTAAGATACAAGCGTAAAGCCATGTTTCCTAACTACTCTAGCTAATGGCCTGACGTATATATTAAAGAGGGTCGGGGAAAGAGCAGAACCTTGTGGGACGCCACACGGCAAGGTGAAATTGCCTGAGTGTAGGCCAGCCCAATTTAGTCTTTGCTTTCTGTCATCCAAAAACGAGGATAATAGGGCCAAGTGTGACTCACCTTTTCTCTCCATATATGCTTCGGCATGTGGGATATTTATTTTATATCCTTTCCAAACGAGTAATACTTTCATGATCTCACACCTTGTGCTCATTCGTGTTTAGTCACTGAATTCTCTTCTTTACAAAATAACTGTAATCATAGATGCATTTTTACATGTGTGAATGTGTCTTAGATACATCGCCTCTTTATATATTTTTTTCTGTGAAGCCTTGATAAAGTCGCGGGACGATTTCCCATGTTAAGCGACGAAACACGTGTCGGCTGTTGTGAAAGGATGATCTGAAGACTGAAGGATTAAAAGGAAAATAAGAACAACTGTGTACTCTGTGTGTTCAGATTTTGTGCTGACATAAGGCACGTTTAGATAATTCCGTTTACGACAAATTGTGTGCTGGGGTGTTTTCTTTAGTCAAGATAGATGTTTCTGCAAGTCAGTCAGATCTCAGACGATTTACAGAGGAATCTGAGATTTGATTCAATACCTGAAGGAGTCTGGGAGATAGGTATTTGAAATACGATAGAGCAGCCCATGTTAAGAAAACCAGTTTAGACGTTGTTTAGACTTAGGTAACTACTTTTGTGTTTTCTAGTATCTATCATCTTGCATTATCTTTGCCTATTATTATTAAGCCCTTTGTCACCCGCGGTATACATAAAACCTATTAGGGTAGAAATTCCTCAGAGTGAAGTAAAAGATGGTTCTAAACCAATAGTAACAACATTATAACCAAAAACGTGTGTCCTAAGTCAAAAAAAGTTGCGATAAAGGGTATTTGATCTAGCTGTGTTTCAAACCTTTCTTTCTGCAGATGATGAAGTTACCGTTGGGAAGTTCTACGCAACCTTCCTGATCCAGGAGTATTTTCGAAAATTCAAGAAGCGCAAAGAACAAGGCCTGGTGGGAAAGCCTTCCCAGCGCAACGCACTCTCCCTGCAGGTACGGCTCATTCATGGATTTGCATTCAATGATATAGTACTGCATGCAATCCCCGCAGATGCCGACTACACAGTTGGGGGTAAAATTAAGAAATGGTGTTGTTTAAATTGATTTTGCATCAACCAGCATGCATATCCACCAGTCACCATACATACATTATTTAGAAAGCGGTGGCAGCAGAAGTCTAGCAGGCCTATCAAGTTTACCTATTTCCTTGCCTGTTGCTGCATATGGAAGAATGTAGATACCCTACTTAGCCTCCAAATTTTAACCAGAATTTCTCTTAATGGCACCAGAGAACCCTCACACATAGACAAACTCCTGTACAGGGAGTGGGGCATGGCCAAGATGACGGCCAAGATGGTCACATTATTACAAGCCAACAGCGGAGGACGCTCCTTCTCACATCTAGCACCAAAGCTTAGAATTCCCTTCCCCTGCACCTCAGGACTGCCTGATCGCTCCAGCAATCCTGGAGAGAACTCAAGCCCTGGCTGCTCGAATGAACAGATCACCTCACAGCAGCTAGCAACCTCTGCCCCTTGAGACCCTTACGGGTGGTTTGGTGTGCCTTATAAATGATTCATGGATGAGCTCCGACTTTTCAGCACAACATACAACATCCTGAATGGACTCCTACACCATCCTGCAAGTGTGTTACCCTCACCATGGCTGCTGTGTTATAGAGCGGGGGCACCCGAAAGCGCCTGCTGTGTGCACCAGGATGCGGTGCAGTCTGGCGTGGACGACTGAGCTGCGACTTCGATGGTTGACTGTCCCCGATGGGCGTGCCCTGCATGGTTTACCCCACCAGGTGTGTGGCGCAACGTCTTCATTGCTCCAGGCCAACAGGAGTGGCTGCTGAACTGCAGCAGCTTTGGGAGGTGGAGAGCTGTGCCCTGACGTGCAGGAAGCCTGGGCCTGCAGTTTGCAGAGTGGTGACACGGGGGTTGGTGTGACCTGAAGCGTTTCCTACTGGTAGCAGCGGGTGGTGTAGGATGACAAGTCCAGGCGGCATCTTCCCATCTGCATTGTATTGCATCGGAAAGGATGGATCCCGCCACCACCCTCCCCGGATGTGATGGGGAGGTACTTCCTTGGAAATAACGTGGTGGCGCAGCTTGAGAAGGAAATTAGTGTCATTGAGGACTCCTGTGAGGCAGGCTGGTGGCGGAGAGGTGCTCCCCATTTTTTCTTGAGGTAGCTGCGGCCTGCATGACCCACACTGCCCCAAATGCCCATTGCTGAGAGAATTAAAAGTTGAGGATGACCAATACAGTAATTGGCCTCTGTTGATCAGTGGTTCTCTATGGTGGTACTGACTTTGAACGTGCCCTCTCCATGATAAATCCCACGCATGGCAAGACTGCAACCGTGAAGGCTGAACTTTGGCCTGGTGGATCAGACGGGGTCCAGCTTGGGCTGAAGCAAAAACTCTCAGAAATTCTGAAGGCCATACTGGACACCAAATCAACCCTAAAGCCCAAGATAGATTCTCTGGAAATCGGCATGGGTCTACTTCGTAATGTTCATAGAAAGCTGATGGACCATTTGGACAAGTTGGAATCTACAATGGTGTCCCTTAAACCCTCAGCTGCAAAGACAGACTCCCGCATCAATGTTCTCCAGAAGGAGGAACATTATCTTAAGAAGGCAGAGGGCCAATCATGAAGCAACAACATTAGGATCTCCCAGAACACATTACGGTCCCAAACATGGAACTTTACCTGGAGGAATGGCTGGTCCAGACTGTGTTGAGGGCACATATTCCACTTTCTTATCAGTGGAACGTGCCTACAGATATTGAACAGACCCCCCCCCAGACCAGTGGTCACCTGTCTATGTAGTTACCACGACAGGGACCGTATCCTGCAGGTGGTGCAAACTAAGGGTCAGTGGCTCATGGAAAATGGCAACATCAATATTTTCCTTGATGGGGAGGGGTGTGGACAGCCAGCCAGCATGGCGTACATGTAAACTCACTGCTTCGCTCGAAGCTGTTTACTTCCCCTGAGTAAACAGCATGCTGGGGGCCTACCCGACCCCGTGAAAGCTGGGTAGATGGTGGCTTGGAGCTAGATTACATGGTGAGGTAGTTTTGGGTCAGGCCCGGGCAGCAGTGATGAGTACAGACGTAGTAGAGCTGACCGGCCTGTGCAGCAGCCACCATTACGCCTGCCCCATGAAGGAGTGTTGGTTCCATGGAGGCTGGTAGACCTTGGTGCTGTGAGATCCTCCTGAACTGTCAGTGGAAGCCTGGATTGTGGCTATGTGATTCCTTGTGGGCCAAGGCTGCTGTGTCCGAGGCAAAGGGACTTGGAGGTGCGTGGTGGCTGAAATGCACTTGGCCAGCCCCATTGGACAGAGCTGCAGCATGCGCTGACATCCTTGCTGGCATGGCCTGCTGATCGGGGTGTATTGCTGGGTTTTTTACCACCCTGGGTGTGGCGGCGCTAACTGCGGTGGACTGGTGGGACCACGGTGAGCCATTGGTGGGCGTGAGCCATTGGTGGGCCTGCACATGGAGACTGCCCCTGGGTGCGCCTGGGGAGAATGTGGAGCGGCAATGCTGTATTGGCCCCTGAGCCTGAATGAGCTGGGACTGGTGAGGAACAACTGCCAGCTCTGCGGTGGGCCTTGGAGATCGGGGGCGGCAGTGCCTGGTGACGATTGCTATGCGCAGGGCTGGGGCCCTAACTAGGCCACAATGATGAGACTGCCTTGCCTCTTTTCCCAGTGTGCCTGACTGCTCGGGCCTCCTGGAGGCGAGGTAAGGGTAGAGCTGCTGCCTTGGGCTCAGCACCGGCTCGTGGTGGACTGCCAGTTCTGCTGCTGGCCTGAAGCCCACAGATGCGGTGTGACCTGCATTCCTGGAGGGCGCTGCCTGAGCCTTGCAGCTGCCAGCATGAGACGCTGCTGGTCCCCGATCTGCAGGACCAGTTGTGTGTGTTGGAAGTGGCATCAGATCGCCGGACACTACTGTCCCCCCTGTGGTGCTACATGTCCCCTGACATCTATAATGTGGCACTGTAAGGCTGCGTTTGCTCGTGAGTGAGGGTAGACCAATGGAGGCCATGTTCCAGCATCAGATACTTGGAGCGATTCTGAGCAGGGCGACAGAGATTTGGTGACCTGGCCTGGAAGTCAACTGCAGCAGCCTGGCTTGAGCTTTGTAGACAAGGACTGTGATTGCCTCCCTATGCTGAAGATCAGTGCCCTTGGGGAACAACTCAGAACGGGCCCCTACCCCCTTGTAGGAGTGTTGAAAAGGTGTTCCCCCACCTCATCACCAGGCAGACAACAGCCCACTTATGGGGACTTGGCAGAGTCGCCTGGTTTGTGGTAAAGGACCTAACCTTGTTTTAACCGCATAGGTACTGCTCGTGGTGACCAGCATCAGAACTGTCTTCCTGGGTTAGCGCACCTGCCCAAGTGACTGACAGCCGTACTTCCTGGCTGAAACTCACCTTCATAGAAATGGGGAAATCTAAGGCCAAACCGACAAGTCTGATCGAGCAGGGGAATGCTCAGGACTCTGAGGGTGCGGTTTTCCACCTGCAGCTGCAATTTTATAGGATTCTGGCCGCCATTGCGAACACAAAGGCCACACTCCAACAGGACATTGGAACTGTTTTGGTGGAGTTGGGCCTCCTGCAAGTGAAGCACAAATGGGCTGATAGAGTAAAGGAGGTTGGGCTCAACGAGGTGCGTCCACCAGAGGTTGATTTGGCATGCCAGGTGGTGGTTTTGATGGACAGAGTGTGCACCCTGGAATATAGGGCTGAGAATGCAGAGAGGCGCAATTGGTGTAACAGTCTCTGCATAGTGGGCCTGCCGGAGGGCACTGAAGGCAATAATATGGTGGCCTATCTTGAGCAATGGCTTCAGACAGAGGTGATTCCGGATCAGCTGACACAGTTCTTCGCCTTTGAACGAGTTGCATAGAATGCCTGCTCGGCCGCCGACTCCTGGCTGGCGGCCCTGCCTGGTGGTGGTGAAGCTTCTCCTTTTCAGAGATAGACATGCCCTGCTAAAGAAGGCATGAGAAGATGACCCGTACGTGGTTGGGAACAGTAAAGTGTAGCTGTTTACAGACTACACAGCCACCGTCCAGGCTAAGCGGGCCTTCTAGGTAGAAGTGAAAAGGGAACTCGTGGAGCAAGGGATCCAAGCCTTCGTGATGTTTATAGCAAAATTGAAGATCATCCTTGATGGCAGGACCCACTTTGTGAAGACCCTAAGGCAGTGTGGGTCTGGCTGTATACTGGGGCGCTTATTTATGAAAAGGCTAGTGCTGCTGTTGTGCCACTTTTAGTGATGCTCTGTCGGCGTAATCAATGCGCCACACTGCGCCTTATTTACAAAGTGACACATCTCGGCAGATGCGTCACTTTGAAAAGGCCTGCACTACATTATACCTGCGTCAGGTATAATGTATGCAGGGTGAGAGTTCCCTCATAAAAAAAGCCTTTCTGATGGATACATCTGCCAGTGGATTCCTCACCTTGTGAATATCCCCTGCGCCAGCATTCCACGGAACTTTTCTTCCCCAGCATTCCACGTCGACGTGGGCGACGTCATAATACATCGGCTCCGTTCGCGACTCCGTATGACGTCACCGGAGCCATAAGAGGCCCACGTCGGCGTGATGACGTCAGTTCCCTTTTTTCCACGCCGTCGACGCTCAATGGTTTTTTCCCAGTGCTCTCTAGCTACTTTGTAGTCTAGTGGTGTAACTTTGTTAAAATCGGTATGTCTTCGACGAGGAAGTCGGGCTTTAAGCCCTGCAGGGAATGCGGAGGCCTGATGTCCATGACGGATCCGCATCAGAACTGTTTATGGTGTCTTTCCTCTGATCATGACATGGAAGAGTGCGGGTGCTGTAGGAGCATGAATCCTAAAGCGCTGAAGGAGAGGAAGACCAAACTCTTCATGAAGAAGATCGGTGAGGAGAAGAGGGGGAGAAAAAAGGAGAAATCCAGGCGAGAGTCATCGACTTCGAGGTCGTCGAAGTCGAAGAAGCACCACAAGAAGAGGAAGCATTCTTCTCGACGTCGGTCCTCGAAGTCTAGGAGGTCGAGGTCGGCTTCGCCCCGTCGACGTCGGAGCAACGCCTTGTCCCCTTCGCCTTCTCCTGATAAGTCTCCGAAGTCTCCCTCGCCGAAGCGGGCTCCAGCTCGTTCCCCGACGCCGTCACCGGCACCGTCCGAGGCTTCGACTCCGGGTCGAGTGGAATCTGATGTTCATTTGGATGAGCAGGAGCAGGAGGAGGCTGTTCCGGTGCCTGATGACTCTGCGGCTCCGGTGGATGATTCTGAGGAGCCGACGCCGGTGACTCCACAAGGGGATACAGGGACGGTCCCTTATCCCAAATTCCCGGCTCCAGGTACGGATCCTTCGGGATTTCTGAATGCCATGTATGGTGTTTTTCAGAAGGCATCCTTCCCATCCGGAGCACCAGCTGGTCCTGTGGGTCCGATGGCGTTTACACTGGGGGTGCCGCAGCAATACGCTCAGGCTCCTTTTCTGCCCTTTATGCTGATGGCGCCTTCTTGGCAGTTTCCGGCACCGGTTGGGGATCCGATTCGACCTCGGATGGACCGTCAATCTTCGGAGCCTTCTTCGACGCCGAGGCCGACTCCATCGGCGCCGCGTCCGGCGCCGCCGACTCCACCTATGGCGCCTCCGACGCCGGTACCTTTGGCTCCACCGACGCCGCGTACGACGTCGACGACGCCGGCTCCCCGGATCCGATCGAGGCGGGAGGCCCAAAGGGTATTGGAGGAAGGAAGATATCGGGCAGAGGTGGAAGAAGGTGAAGTCGATTCTTCTTCGGATGAGTTTGAAGGAATAGAGGAAGCAAGTGGTTTGGATACCACCCCAGAGTGGGAGCATGCTTCTGCAAGGTCTTCTCCTCCACAGGAATTGGCACCCTACCATGTCGTGATCAAGAAGGCCGCGGAGTTGTTAGATCTGCAGCTGCCCTCTGTGGAGTACAAATCCAACCTGCTTACAGAGGTGTTGCACTCTCCGACGTCGGCTTCAGAGCCTTTGTTACCTTTCAATGAGGCTCTCTTGGAACCAGTGTTGGAGGTGTGGAAGAAGCCTCTATCAGCTCCGGCGGTTTGCAGACAGGTGGCAAGGAGGTACAGGGTTGCACCAGGAGACCCGGATTTTTTATCCACGCATCCTTCTCCGGAGAGCCTAGTGGTGCAGGCTTCATGTTCTAAACATGCTTCGGGTGCTTTCCCCCAAAGTCCTGCTGATAGGGAGTTAAAGAAAGTTGATCAGGCGGCCAAAAAGACCTTCTCCTCAGGAAGTATGGCGTTGAAGTCATCAAATGCCACATGCTTGCTGGGGCGTTATGTTCATGCCCTGATGGACTCTATAAAAACTTTGGCCCCTAAGTTACCTGAGGGGGATAAGTCGTCCGTCTTGGAGGTTGTTGCGGACACTCAGGCAGCTGCCAGGCAGGTGATCCAGTCTGGGCTGGATACGGCGGACTCGGTGGCGAGGATTATGGGGTCGTCCATTGCTGCAAGGAGACAGGCTTGGCTCCGTTCTTCATGTTTTTCAGCAGATGTCCAGGCCACGCTGGTAGATCTGCCTTTTGACGGACAGAAGTTGTTTGGGGAGAAGGCAGATTCTGCCCTTCAACGTTTTAAGGACAGTAGGTTGACGGCGAAGTCCTTGGGTCTGCAGGCTCCTGCTAAGGGTTCAACATTCCGAAAGGCTAGGGGATTCGGAAGATCATCTTTTCGTTCCTTCCGTCAACCCCAGCAGCAGCAGCAACAACAGCAGCAGAATCCCCTCTATCGCTCCTATAGAGGGAAGCAAAGGGGTCGGAGAGGTTGCGGTCGCAACCCTTCTTCTTCCTCCTCCTCCTCTGCTCCAAATGAGGCTTCAGGGAAGCAGCCCTAGATCCCCCATCCCGGATCATGTAAGACCTGTGGGGGGTCGGGTGTCCTACTTTCTACGGGGTTGGAAATCTGTTACAACCGACCTTTGGGTTTTGAACCTCGTGGAGACTGGGTACGCCCTTTCCTTTCGGGAGTTTCCTCCCCCTTACCCTCCTTGCCAAGGTTATTGCTCGGAAGACCATCTGCTTCTTTTGCAGAAGGAGGTTCTAGCTTTGCTTCAAAAGGGTGCGATAGAGGTGGTTCCGGAGCAGGAAAGGGGTCACGGATGCTACTCCCGGTATTTTCTGATCCCCAAAAAGGACGGCAGATTGCGTCCGATTCTGGACCTCAGAATCTTGAACTTTTACCTGAAACAGGAGAAGTTCAAGATGCTGACCCTTGCGCAGGTCCTTCAAGCGTTGCAGCAAGGAGACTGGATGGTGTCGCTCGACTTGCAGGACGCGTACTTTCATGTCCCAATCCTGAAGTCGCACAGGAAGTATCTCCGTTTTACGGTTGGGTCGCAACATTATCAGTTTGCGGTCCTCCCGTTTGGTCTTACTACCGCACCTCGAGTCTTCACAAAGGTGATGGCAGTGGTGGCTGCTCATCTCAGGAGGTTGGGGATTCCGGATTTCCCCTACCTGGACGACTGGCTTCTGAAGGCAGAGTTCCCAGAGATGGTGCAGCGTCATCTGCAGGTGACAACTCAGCTGTTGTTCGACTTGGGTTTTTCGATCAATGTGCCCAAATCTCACCTGGTGCCCTCTCAACGCAACCTGTTCATAGGGGCGGTACTGGACACTACTGTGTGTCGAGCATTCCCTCCTCCTCAAAGGATTCTCGACATTCAGGTAATGGTCCCTTTATTCCACAATGGAGCGGTTGTTCCAGGTCTGAAGGTTCTTCGCCTGCTCGGTCTGTTCGCCTCCTGCATTCTGTTGGTCAACCATGCACGCTGGCACATGAGGGCGCTCCAGTGGTGCCTCCGCAGGCAGTGGTATCAGCACAACGGGGATCTCGGGGAGTCGATCAGGATCTCCAGAGAAGCTGCAGCGGATCTATCTTGGTGGAGAGTGGAGGGCAAACTGTCCCAAGGAATGCCTTTCCATCTACCTCCATCGGTGGCCACAGTGATAACGGATGCTCATCTGGGGGATCTGGAGATCAAGGGTCTTTGGTCTCCAGAGGAAAGGTTGCTTCATATCAACCTTCTGGAATTGCGGGTGATTCGTTTGGCACTCAAGGCCTTCCTCCCTTCCCTTCGCGGTCAGTTGATTGAAGTCCTGACGGACAACACGACCGCGATGTGGTATGTCAACAAGCAGGGAGGAGTGGGGTCTCTTTGTCTATGCAGAGAGGCCCTGCGTTTATGGTCCTGGGCTCAGGCCCATCAGATTTGTCTGATGGCAAATCATCTGGCCGGGGTACTGAACGTGCGTGCGGACAGTCTCAGTCGGCAGTTCTCCGCCGATCACGAGTGGAGGCTCCATCCGGAGGTGGTTCGTCACATCTTTCGGACGTGGGGAACCCCTCGAGTGGACCTGTTCGCCACCCGCGAGAACGCGCACTGCCCGTCATTCTGCAGTCTACAGTTTCCGATGCAGGGGGCGCTGGGGGACGCGTTTCAGTTGAGTTTGGACTCACAGCTCCTTTACGCGTTTCCTCCCATACCCTTGATTCCTCGGGTTCTGAGGAAGATTCGCCAAGACCGGGCCCAAGTCATATTGGTCGCCCCGGACTGGCCAAGAAGGGTGTGGTATACAGATCTTCTCCACCTCTCCTCGTGCCCTCCGCTCCGTCTCCCTCTGAGGGCAGACCTCCTCTCGCAGTCGGAGGGGCAGGTTCTACACCCCCACCTCCAGAGCTTACACCTTCATGCCTGGAGATTGGACGGGGCAACCTGAATTCTTTCTCTCTCCCATCTGATGTGGTGGATGTTATTTTATCGGCCAGGTGACACTCCACCAAGTCCATTTACTCCTACAGGTGGTCCAAGTTTGTTAAATGGTGTGGAGAGAGATCCATTGACCCTTTGAAAGCCCATCTTTCTGAGGTGCTCCAGTTTGCCCTTTCCTTGGCTCAGCAGGGCTGTGCTGTGGCCACGGTCAAGGGCTATCTTTCGGCCTTGTCGGCTTTTCTATGCCTTCCGGATCAACCGTCGCTATTTAAATCTCCGGTTGTTCTGAGGTTCATCAAGGGCCTTACAAACATGTTTCCTCCCACTCCTTTTGTAATGCCACAGTGGGATCTTAATCTTGTTTTGACCTTTCTGATGGGGTCTACTTTTGAGCCTCTACATAGCTGTCCGTTGAGGCTGTTGTCCTTTAAGGTGGTTTTTCTTGTAGCCATAACCTCGGCAAGGAGGGTGAGTGAGCTTCAAGCTCTTAGTTCCAAACCTCCTTTTCTTACCTTACATGCTGAACGGATGGTTCTCAGGACCAGGGCTGCCTTCCTGCCAAAAGTTGTTACTCCTTTCCATTTGGTGCAGTCTATTACCCTCCCTGTTTTCTATCCACCCCCTCATCCTTCTAAAGAGGAGGAAAGACTCCATCGTCTGGACCCAAAGAGGGCTGTCAGCTTTTACTTGGACAGGACTAAAGACTTTTGCCTTGATGATCAACTTTTCGTTGGCTACGTTGGTCATTCAAAGGGTAGAGCGGTGCACAAGCGCACATTATCAAGGTGGATTGTCCTTACCATCAAGATCTGCTACGCCCTGGCTGGTAAGACTTCTCCTGAGGGTATTCGTGCTCACTCTACTAGAGCTAAGTCTTCAACATCTGCTCTGGCCCGGGGTGTTCCTGTGGCAGATATTTGTAAAGCCGCGACTTGGGCCTCCCTCCATACCTTCGCAAAGCATTATTGCTTGGACTCAGAGATGAGGAGGGAGGGCCACTTCGCGTGCTCTGTCTTGCAAGACTTTTTGGTTTAGAAAGGTGGACACCCTCCTCCGGGAGTGGAGACTGCTGTGGGAATCTATTCACAAGGTGAGGAATCCACTGGCAGATGTATCCATCAGAAGAACAAGTTACTTACCTTCGGTAACGCTTTTTCTGGTGGATACAGTATCTGCCTGTGGATTCCTCACTGGCCCACCCGCCTCCCCGTTGTCCACCTTCGTATGCCATAGGATAAGTCTTGTTTGTGATACTTGTACATTTGTTGGAAATGCTAGTTCATTTGGCATCTTTCTCCTTTATATACTGTGTATATGTGTTGGAGTGTTGTATACTGTGTATTCTTTGAGTTTGTCGTTGGTTCACCTGTTCGCCTCGAAGGCACGGAACTGATGTCATCACGCCGACGTGGGCCTCTTATGGCTCCGGTGACGTCATACGGAGTCGCGAACGGAGCCGATGTATTATGACGTCGCCCACGTCGACGTGGAATGCTGGGGAAGAAAAGTTCCGTGGAATGCTGGCGCAGGGGATATTCACAAGGTGAGGAATCCACAGGCAGATACTGTATCCACCAGAAAAAGCGTTACCGAAGGTAAGTAACTTGTTCTGTAGAAGTGGTGCAGTGAAATTTCTGAGATTTCACTACGCCACTTCTACGACTTGACTGGGTAAAAAGGATTGACACAGGTCTTTTCACATGGGACTCGCTTATAGGTCATGACACGTTGCTGGAGCTGAGTCCGTTTTCTGATACACTCCTGCAATGCATCATTTTTGCACCACCAGATACGTCGGATTTCCTGACGTATCTGTAAATCCATGTGCCATGGAGGGCCGTATTGTAAATACAGTGCCTCCATGTTGTCGTAAGGCTGGTGCTATGAAAAGTGATGCATTGCTGGTTTTACCCAGCAATTCTTCACTTTTCATAAATGAGGCCCTCAGTCCAGGTATAGATCAGCTCCAGCAGACTCTCGCAATACCCCAAGAGAGAACTTGCATGGGAGAAGAAAGAGGTCCCGGAAAGTCCGGAGTAAGAGTGCCACTAAAAAAAATGACCAGACTGGAAGCGGAGCGGGAAGGGTGACTGCCTTAAGCAGAACTTATGACTCAGACGGGGTCAGAGTTGGAATCAGACTCCCGGTCCGATCATCGATCAGCAGATCCTGAATAAGACTGGTCGCTCCTGGGAAGTGGTGATTTGCCTGTGATGACTCCGCAATCGTGGAGGATCTCATTTGACTTTGGTATCCGAGTGCTCAAGGATTGATTTCTTGGACCCTGCTGATTGCTCATTGAGCTCTGTCTTTGTCCTCCTTGTGTGGTTCCCTCTCTTTGGCGATATCCCGCATGCCTGGAGCAGCACTGGGTGAGGGATGACCCTCCGGATCTCCTATACTTGGGCTCTGCCACCTGTTGGGAAGAGGCTTGTTTCAGCCTGTTGTTGACCTGACACATTTCTGCCAGAGCAGATCTTCGACCTTCGGCTTACCTTCTTCAGCACCTGACTACTGAACCCCCTTCCAGGAGTTTTGTGGATCTTAGCTAATGACCCTGTTCTTTGGTTACCGTATGTTTGAGTGGCTGGCCGTTGCCGTGCGTCCCTGGGAATCAGGAGTTCGTTGTTGGGGTATGTATTTTATTTTGTCTCTGGGGAGCTGTTCTTGGTAGGAGATCCAGTGGATATGGATGGGGTGTAGATGGGGACTGCAGAGGATGCCTGTATTCCTATGGCCAATAGGCGCACATAGCTGATATGTATGTCCTAGAATGTGAGGGGATTGGGATCTGCTATCAAGCACCACATCATCCATAGATATTTAAGGAAGCAGGTGGGTACATATTGCCATGCTGCAAGAGACTCACCTTACAGGGGTTGAGGTGGAGCTACTGCGCCGTAGGTTGCACGCACAATTATACGTCACCACTTACTCTGCTTATACCTACGGTATATTGATATGGGTGAGAGCCAGGACCCCCTTTGAACCCTCACATACATTGGTGGACATGGAGGAATGGTATGTGCTGGTAAAGGGTATATGGCCATGTCTGAACTGGGGTGGTGGAGTGAGCTAAAGAATGATGATGGATTAAACCCAGATCAGTTGAGTGTTTGATTTGCTCTAACGCTCCGTCCATCATCCCCTTTGGTATCGCTTTGTTCGCCCTAAGTTGGCAGGGTATGCTCAGACGTGGGTCCCTTGCTCACTTTGCCACTGGATTCAAGATAGCCTGGCTGACGAGGGTTATGAACCCGAAACCGGTCCCAGGATGCTTGTTTGTGGTCCAGGGAAGACATGGCTTGGCAGTTCGGGCTGGACTGTTCCCATGAGGCACAGGGTCAGACTGATTTGCATATGGCCATGTCTGAACTGGGGTGGTGGAGTGAGCTAAAGAATGATGATGGATTAAACCCAGATCAGTTGACTGAGGGTGAGTGTTTGATTTGCTCTAACGCTCCGTCCATCATCCCCTTTGGTAAAGGGTAGGCTATTGGGGAAGGAAGTGACACTGGGAAGCAAATACGCACCAAATCATGATCAGTTGCCATTCTTTCACTCACTGTCGGCTTCACCAGGACGCTTGCTGATTGGGGACTTGTTAGTGGGTGAGGACTATAACTGTGCTACTCATCACATTCTTCTTACGTAGGAACACATATTTATTTCCTGCATGGTATAAACAACGAGTTCAGACGCTATTATAAGACTCTTTTCGGCAGTCCAGCGGCCCTCCCGGACAACTTATTTGCTGCGTTTCTATACTGTCTCCCCCTCCCAACACTTACTTGTAAGGAGCATGAAAGCATAGGAGGCCCAGTGATAGCTCGGGAGATTTAACGGGCTATTAAAGACGTGGCCACTGGCAAAACCCCCTGGTCCCAATGGGCTGCCTTCAGAATTCTATGCAACCTATGCCGTCTGCTGACCCCTAAGTTGGAGGCACTTTATGCTGAGTCGTTGCGGGAGGGCTGTCTACTAGATACTACTAGAAGCGCGCCAGTTAGTCTCCTCCCCAAGACCACAACTCCTGAGGCGCCCGTTTTAGCTTTTCGCCCCTTGTCTATGCTCAATTTGGATTTCAAAATCTTGAGTAATAACGTAGCTACTAGACTTCTCCCCCCACATGCCGGTCCTGGTCCATGGAGACCAGAATGGTTTAATCCCGCTTTGTAACACGTCCCTGAATCTTAGGAGACTCTACCACCTCCTTTATCGCCCTGAGGTCCAAGCCCTGCCAGAAGCTTTGTTTATGTCAGTGAACCTGGAAAAGGCCCTCGATTTAGTGAGATTATCTGGAGGAGGTTATGCGTAAATGAGATATGGATGAGGCCTAGATTAGATGGGTATCTCTACTATATACGCAACCCACTGCGGGATTTAAGACTGGCACTACCATTTCTGCTTCCTATGCTATCTCCAGGGCACTAGACAGGGCTTGCTACTGTTGCCCCTACTCTTTGAGATAGCTATTGAGCCCTTGGCAGAATTATTTCAAAGAGAGGGGTAGTGATATCTCAGCGGATGGCCATGAACATGTCATCTCCCTTTATGCAGATGACCTCCTCCTTCACCTATTCGGTGGATCTGCGGAGGCCAAAGAGGCGATCGGACACCTAGAGGACTTCGGAGTGATATCAGGTCTGAAGGTTAATAGAACTAAATCATGTTTGTTCCCATGTATTCACAATACTCACGCACCAACAGATCTACCAGCGGGTCTTAGGCGCCGGTGGCCTTTAAATACATAGGTATCCAGGTGTATCATCAGCTAGATGATATGACAGAAAGGAATCTGGGCAGAACAGTATGATACTTGTAGACCTGTGTCACCTTCTAGAGCTCTCTGCATTTGTTGCTTATGGTCTAGGTATCAATCTCCCCAGATGGTGATGCTCCAGCAGTTGTTATATTTCTTTACAAATCTCCCAGTTAAAATCTCAGCAGGTTTTGACAGCTGGACGTTCTGCTCCGAGAGCTGTTGTGGAATGGGGGCCATCATTGGGTGTTCTTTGCTGTACTGAAGCACCCACCTGAGCAGGTTGGCCTTGGAGTTCCTGGTTTTGAACTGTATTATATATAGCAGCACAGTTGCAGTGGGTGGCCCAATGGCACCCTCCAGGGAGCATTGCACACTCTGAGACTGGCACCACATTGGAGACTTTTACTTGTTAAGTTATTGCGCCCTACTGTGCAGATACCCCAGCCAAGCGTTTTGTTGCAGGTGGCCCTGCATAGTTAGCGTCCTTGCATGGTGCGGACCGGTAGGGCGCCATTGTGTGCTTCGGCTATACCGCTGGTGGGTTTGCCCAATGGGACCCCTGTTAGATACTTCACAGCGGCCCAACTTCGGGCCTGGACGTTAGCTAGAGTGACAACGATGGGGGATTGGTTTGATTTAGGTGCCATATCCCGATGGAGTTGCTATGTGAATATTGTGCACTGCCCAGTGGCCAGTTTCTTATTTATGAGGCATTGGCGTGGTCATACACAAGCTTATGGGGCCCAGGCAGGGAGGAGCCCCCACAGCACCCAGTGCTGCAACTGCTGCTCTCCTTTGGCTCAGCGCATTGTCAGGTAAGCTAGCTGTACATGGTGCTTAATGGCATGGGATAGAAACCATTGGTGGCTCTTTGAAACCGATGGAAAGACACCCTGGGTAACGCCATTTCTGATAGGGACTGAGACAGAATTTTAGCCTACCCCAAGTGCATTTCTTCTGCATACAATTCAACCTCTTACACATGACTCACATTACCCCCACAGGCTGAGGTATATTTAGGGAGTGGATTCCCGTGACTTCCCAAGATGTCAATCTTCTAAACACAGATTTTCGTCACTTGACATCAGGATGCTCCTCCTTTGGATTTATTGGATTACGGTTCTGCTCCGCCTCCATGCTGCTGTTGGGCGCACATTTCCGTGCACGATGGGAATGTGTCTCTTGGGTAGTTTTTCCCTAGCCAAAGCGCGCAAGGTAGGCACCCGATTTCTGGATTTAGCCCTTGCATTAGCCAGGTATAGAATAGCTCTGGCATGGATATTCCAGGTGGGACCGGTGGTAGAGGTCTGGGCAAAGGCTGTTACCTCTAGAGCTGAGAAAAACATACTCCGCAGAGAGGATGCCAGAGGCCTCTGGCAATGTCCTATAGTGGGACTGTGGGGGAAGATTATAGAAAGCTGGGAACACCCGGACCACATTGACAGCGACAGAGGGGACACGGATTAGGATGGGGCAGGAACAACACCCCTCAGATCAAGGACTGAACACAAGTGGGGATGGTTGCACCCACCCTGCCTATAAAAGTGAGTTCTGCCTACAGGCTCCAGCTGGGATATGGAATGTGACATAGACTGTGTCTTAACCTCCTATTTCCCCCCAATAACTTTGACATATATGCGCAGAAGATGCCCGGATGTCTTCTGTTTTGGAACCAGGTGTGCTTCGATCTCTGCTCCAAACGGCGTTATGTGATAAAGCTCGCGAGGTCCGACCCCCAGATACATTTTGTTTGTTACATTTATTTTCACCCGTTTATCGATATTTACTCCTTTATCACCGATTCCCTCCTGTATTTGGCGTTAACTCAGAGTCACTCGACCCTCGAACACCTTCTGGTAGACTAGCTGCCACATCACACACTATGTCGACCTGATTTTTTGTAAACAAATTATTTACGTTTTGTAAATATTTCTTCTTTGGTTACATTTGTATACCTTTTACAGAAGATAACTTATGCATGTACAGGATAATACAAGGTAGTGCAAGAGGACACTATCATAGTCTACATCCTATGACTTTATCTACAGTCGCAACATATTCCATGAATCCTAATTAGTGCTCCATATTTTTATTGTTAGTAACATTTATAAAACTATCAAAGGAACCCCCCACCCCCGCACAAGATAACTAACTGGGCAACACAAGGAAGATATCTACTTCTATATGAATCCAAGGTATACCGACCTGCGGATAAGAGTTATTTGGTATATGTGAAGTGGCTTTTTGTTTGTTTGACACTTACACAATTTTTAAATAGCAATATGTTCTCTTCCAGGGGTATCCTCATCAAAGTCATAAGCGCTCAATATTTCCGCCCGGAAATAATAAAAATTATATATGAAAAACACATATAATACAGCTCTGTATATTTATAAACACATATATTATTTTTTCCAAACCAATGCAGCCCCCATAGTAGGCTAGACAATGTAATAATAATGAATGTAAACATTCCCAGATAGATATAAATATCTAAATAGACACTGTGAGAAGTTGGCCTGATGTATGATGTCACTAGTTCTAGTGTACACCTTATATCAGTCCAAACAACCCTTCTATTCTATTGTTTTGGTAGAGCGCAACAGCTGCCCCAGCAATGAGGTGTCCCGGCGCTAGAAACCCAGATCCAAGTCTGAGAGGAGAGCAGGACTAGGGGGGTTACAGGCAAGGGAATAGAAACGTTTTCACAGCTTTCCGGAATGCTGGTAGGCTGTCTATAGAATGGATATGTTGTGGCAGGTCATTCCACAGCTTGGCTCCGAGGAACCTAAAGGAGCGGCCGCCCATGCGGCTGAGTTTTATTCGAGGAACGCAAAGAAGATTTCGGTTGGAGGATCTGAGGGTCCGTGCCGGGGCGTAGGGAGTGAGGAGGGGTTGAAGCAAGGGAGGGGTGTTGAGTCTGAGAATTTTGAAGGACATAACAAGGGTCTTGAATTTGATTCTAGAATCAACGGGTAGCCAGTGTAATCTTTTGATGGTCGCTCTGGCTGAGCATCTGCGGGGGAGGCCGACCAGAGTTCTAGCCGCGGAGTTCTGCACACGTTGGAGACGTGCTATCTCACATTTGTTGGCACCAAGAAGGAGTACATTGGCGTAATCTAGTCGCGAGAGGATGATGGCTTGAATAATTAGTTGTCGGGTTTTGGCGTTGAAAAAGCCTAGAATGTGGCTGAGGCTTCTTAGTAGGCCAATGCAGGTGCCGGCCACTTTCTTGGTGTGGGACCGGAAGTTGAGTGAGTCGTCCATCCAGACGCCCAGGTTTTTCACTAGTTTTTTGGGGGGGGGGATGGTGCCCAGGGAAGACGGCCACCAGTGTTCATTCCAAAGGTTGGTGTTATTTCCCAGGAGAAGAACCTCTGTCTTTCCGCCGTTAAGCTGGAGACAGTTCATTGTCATCCACTGGGCAACTGCAGAAAGTCCGTTTTTGAAATTAGAGGAAAGGTTGGAAGGACCTTCTGAGAGAGCGATGGCCAGCTGTGTATCATCGGCGTATGATACTATTGTCAATCCCCATTCTTTGGCCACTGCCGCCAAAGGCTGGACGTAGAGATTAAAAAGGGATGGGCTCAGTGTAGAGCCCTGCGGGACTCCCTGTGTAATGGGGTGGGGTTTGGATAGGAAGGGAGGGGCGGAGACTCGAAAGGATCTGTTTTCGAGGAAAGATCTGAACCAGTTCAAGGCATGATCAGTTATTCCAGAGGCCTCCAAACGATTAAGAAGGATGGTATGGGATACCGTGTCAAAGGCCGCGCTAAGATCCAGAAGGATCAGCGCAGCGCTTTGACCGGCATCTAAGATCGTTCGGAGGTGCTCTGTGGTGGTTAAGAGAGCAGATTCAGTGCTATGACCTGGTCTAAACCCGTTTTGCGTTGGGTCAAGGATGTTGTTTTTGACCAAGTGCTGGGACAGGGAGCTGTTGACATGAGCTTCAGCGAGTTTAGACAGCCATGGGAGCAGGGAGATAGGACGAAAGTTCTCCGGTTTAGATGGGTCTAGAGTGGGTTTCTTGATGATGGGCGAGACCCAGGCTTGCTTCCAGGCTGAAGGTACGCACGCTGAAGTGAAGGAGCGGTTCAAAATGGCGGTAAGTGTTGGTAGAAAGAAGTTGAGTGACTCCAGGAATTGGGCCGGGCGCATAGGGTCTGCGGGGGAACCAGATTTGACCTTTTTGCATAATCTGAGGAGGATATCATCGGTGATTTCTGGGATGTGTGTCATGTTCGAGTAATTGGGGGAGGAGGAAGTGCTGGTAGTGCTAGGGACGGGCTGAGGGAAAGAGGTGTAAATCTTCCGTATTTTATCGACGAAAAAACTGGCGAGGTCTTCGCACTGCTGCTCGGAGGAGATAGTAGGGAGGGGGGCTTTGCTGCTCTGCAGTTCTTGTACTAGTTTGAAGATTTCTTTAGCAGGGATGGGGCTAGAGTCGATCTTGTCGGCGTAAAAGGCGGAACGTGCCGCACGGATGGCTTTGTGATACGTTTTCTGTAAACCTAGATATTTTGCTTTGTCTTCCAAGTTGTAGTCTCTGCGCCAAAGGCGTTCTGCCTTTTTGCATTCTCTGCGTAGATTTTTAAGGATATCGTTGTACCAGGGATTAGATGGAGAATTGCGGCCTTTGGCCCATTTAGCTGGAATGAGACTGTCTAGTCCGCCCGTGATCCATTCTTGAAATGCGCTATAGTTAACGTTGATATCGGAATGGGTATCCAGGTGGAAGTCCCCTAAGGTCGTATGCAGGTCGTTAGGAGATAGTTTATGCCATGGCCTTTTTAATCGGCGAGTCGAGGCCGTGTTGTGTCTGTTTTTCCTAACCGGAGCGGCCACTTTGATGAGGAAGTGGTCTGTCCATCCCATTGGTAAGGGTGGCTCTGAAGTAAGTTTCTCTAGGTTTGAGAAAACTGGGTCTAGGATGTGGCCGGCTAAGTGGGTTGGAGTGGAGATGAAGGAGTTGAGTTGCAGTGCAGAGAGATCTGCAAGGAGCGTTTTGATCGTGGGGTCATTTAGCTGGTCGAAATGAAGATTAAGATCTCCCAGAATTGTGAAGTTGGAGTATTTAGTTATTAAGGAAGTTGTTGTCTCGAGGAGGGCCTCAATGAATTTTGAGGTAGGGCCAGGTGGGCGATAGATGTAGAGACCCGACACCGTGAAGTTAGAATTTATGGTGATTTTAAAATGGGCGCATTCGGAGTTAGGCAAATCTTCCTTAACAAATGTACAAGAATATATTTTTTTATAGATTATGGCGATACCGCCTCCTCTTCCATCTCTGTTAATGGTTGACATCAGATAGTCGTCTGGTAGCGTGAGGTTGGGGATGGTGAAAGTACCGTCCCATAACCAAGTTTCACTTAGGAAGAGGATATCTGGATTTTCCTCTAGGATGAGTGTGTTAACCTCAGGGTGATGTTTGGCTAGTGATCTCACGTTGAGGTGGAATATCGAGACGACGGTGTTATTTTCCGGAGCTAGGAGCTGTTGGATGGGGTGGGGTTCAGTCGTAGTGAAAGTGCAGGTTTGGCATTGTAGGCAGGTGCGGCCGGGTCTACCTACAATGTTGGCACAAGACCGTCCAGGGTTCAGTCCAAGTAGTAGTTCTCTGTCATAGGAAAGGAGTGGTGACGAGATTAGACCAGGGGGACTGGCGAGAGGCGATGACTTGGCGATGACGGGCGCAGACGGGCCTGCCTTGGGCGCGCCTTCGGCGCGCAAACGGCGCTCCCGCTGCGCTCGTCCGCTGCGCTTCCTGTACTGGCACATATCTAGGTGAGGAAGGGGGTGTGGCCTGAAAGGGGGCGGAGTCAGCGCACACACCTGGGACGATGGCGGCAGCTGAGAAGCGCGAGGTAGGGCGTGGCAGCTCTCAAATCAGCTGTGCGCAGAGGGCAGAGGAAGCGCTTGGGTGCGTGTTATTTAAAAACACAAAACAACAGTGACACCACACAGAATAACGAAATTAGCAGTTTTTAAAACAGAACAATCACAAGAGTACCTCCAGCTCCCGGCTTCCGCCTCAGGACTGGGTCATAGGTTTGTCTGAGATCGCCAGGAATCGGCGGTTTAAATACAGGCAGCAGGGGGTGTGGCCTGAAAGGGGGCGGAGTCAGCGCGCACACCTGGGATGATGGCGGCAGCTGAGAAGCGCGAGGTAGGGCGTGGCAGCTCTCAAATCAGCTGTGCGCAGAGGGCAGAGGAAGCGCTTGGGTGCGTGTTATTTAAAAACACAAAACAACAGTGACACCACACAGAATAACGAAATTAGCAGTTTTTAAAACAGAACAATCACAAGAGTACCTCCAGCTCCCGGCTTCCGCCTCAGGACTGGGTCATAGGTTTGTCTGAGATCGCCAGGAATCGGCGGTTTAAATACAGGCAGCAGGGGGTGTGGCCTGAAAGGGGGCGGAGTCAGCGCGCACACCTGGGATTATGGCGGCAGCTGAGAAGCGCGAGGTAGGGCGTGGCAGCTCTCAAATCAGCTGTGCGCAGAGGGCAGAGGTGATTGGTTGTAAAGTCAACCTTATAGACCAGCTATCCTATTGGTAGCATGGACAAGAGCAGTCTTAGGCTAAACTCTGAATGGCATGTGAAGCCAGCTGTGATACCATATATAATCCATTGAATACCAAATGAAAGGACACCACAACAGATATATATATAAAATAAAGTGTATTTATTCTAGTCAAACCCTCAGCACTCTTTATGAGATTAGAGGTAAGTACAACACAGTCTTATTTATGCATACATTAAGTCACACAGGTAAGTAATACAGTTAGGCCCTAGGGGCCACGCAAACCATATACTAAAGAAGTGGTATAAGGACCACTGTCACGGAAATAGGATAGGCCTAGGCCTAGGGAATCGCTGGGGCTACACTACACTAGCAACAGTTAGGAAGTGGGAGGCCCACGGGATTCAGGTGCAGAGTGGAAACACTCACGCGTAATGCGTAAAAGTCGATAGAAGTAGTAGTTGTTAGAAATGAACAGTTTAAGGACACTTCTGAAGCTGCTAGAGAGTCGAGACTCAGAAACTAGACCCTAGGATAGTCACTACCCTTGTGAGCACCGAAGTACCCAAGTTACCTAGCCCACAGGCTGCGGGTGCATAGGTGTGAACTTGCGTCGGGTTTCGTCGTGGACTTCTATGGATGCCTGAAGGAAAGATGCTGACAGGCAGTCAGTGAAGAGTGTCCGGTGGATCCGAAGGCTGGGATCAAGAAGAGAGGAGACCTGCAAGCAGAAGGGACAGAGTCAAGGTCACTAGCCAGTGACCACGTGGAACCAGGAAGGAACCAGGCGACGTCGTGAAGATTGCAGGTGAATGTGAAGCTTGTCGCTGCAGCCACGGGGACCAGGAAACGTCGAGGACGACCAGGACCAGGAGGCGAGCTGTCCCACGAAGGCTCTTGCTGTCGGCGGTGTCAAAGTTGAACTAGGACTCACCAAGCCTTGGCAAGCGGAACCCACGAAGAACGGAGGACTTGCTTCTGGTGCAGACCAGGAAGGTCTGGGGTGCTTCTCTTTTGCAAGGAAGCGGGAGCCAGTCTGGAGAAGCCAAACCAGCAGTGAAGATTTCTGGATGCGTCGTCACAAAGGCCACTAGCCAACGGGCAAGCAACCGGACAGACGCGGCAAGCAGGAAAATGCAGAAGGGCCCCACGCAGGACTCGTGGAGTGTGGGGGGCTGATCTTCGGTGCACATGGTGCTTGGGGTTGGGGCTTCTCAATCCCCGGTGTACAACTTCGAGGGTGCCTCGGAAGCTGCGCTGGAAGATACTAGCCACTTTTCCCAGGTAGCCGGTCCCACGTCTCTCGTCGCCTCCACGGATCTCAGCTCGGCTGTGGATGTGGATCAGGGTCGGAGAAGTCTGGAAGTCAAGGCTCTGGTCGGGCTCTGCAGTCGGTCCCTTGTAGAACTTTAGCAGAGCAAAGGGTAGTCTCTTGATGGTGCCTGTTTGCACAGGGTAGCCACTCCTTGGCCACAAGGGAGATTCTTCAGTCTTCTTCTTTCGTCGAATGTCGAAGGTCCAGAGTTTCTGTTCAAGTTGCAGGTTCAGGATAATCTAATCTCCTGGGGCCCAGCTACCACTCTTATACTTATCTGGGGGGCTGGGTTGCCTGCTAGGTCACGCCTTATGGGTGGGACCTGGGAGGGTCCCACCCCCCAGGTCCAGTTTTGCGCCAGGACTGGGGCTGGAGTGCCCCAGCACCGGTTTGAACTGGACTATGCATGGAGCACCTTGTGTGCCCCAGGCATGTCTCATTCCTTTCAGCCCTCCCTGCCCCAATACACTAAAGTCTGTCTGGGGAGGTGCTAGCACCTCCCCAAGCAGGAAACCTATTGTCCAAGCCTCCCTTGCCGGGATCACTCCCAGCAGCAGGAGGTCAGACTTGTGTCTGTGGCAGCAGCATCCATTTTGTGATGCTGAGGCTTTGGTTAGAGTTACACAGCAAAGTAGGATTTTAATATGTCTCTCCCTCTAGAAGGGGGGAATAATATCCTCATCACCAGAAATGGTATGGGGGTATTATTCCAAAGTGTTAGACACCTTACACGACATGTTTTGATAAAGCCAAACCATAGTTACCATAAATGTTTAAGATTATAAGGCACTTTAAGAGTATATGGTAGGCTATATCATAGAACAGCTATAAGGACATGGTTCCGAAAGCTGCAGACAGGCTCAGCTCATGCTAGAGCACCATCTCACATGTTACCAAGTAACTCTGCCTCCAGGATTGTTAAGGCCTGCCATAGGAGTGGCTGATAGGTACACATGTGTCTATTTTAAGGGTAGATATAGGTATACTATATCTAAGCAAGGGGTGATTACACGACCTTGCCCCAGCTGAGTGATCAGCTAGTTGTGTCTGATTGGAAGGCCAGACCAGGGGTGGCATAATACATGCTGCAGCCCCTGGGAGGCCTAGGGTACACCTATGCCCTGGGTACCTAGGGTACACTGTACAGGGTCCAATAAGGTGATCCTTACCAATTGGGAATGTACCTAGGGTACATGGAGTCCATTTTAAAGAGAGAGCAGACAGCCTGAGACCCTGAATGGCAGGATCTCGGGCCAACTAAGTCGAAAAACCAGCTAGACACTAGGCAAAAAGTTGGGGGTAACCATAGTCAGATATCCACCTTCCTACACAACCCCCCCCCCCCCCAAACGAAAGGAGATAAGGCTGGCCTTGACAAGGTAAGCCTCTATTGCCTAAGTGGCCATATAAGAAAGAACCAGCACTGGCATGGTTACCCCCTGTCTCATGGTCCACTAAGCAATCCCTCACCCTAAAGGTATCATAGGGTCTCCACCATAGGGAATCTCTACCTTTGGTGTGTCTTTGCAAAGTAAAAGGCTGGTGTTGAGATGGAGTACTGAAGTGAGTGTCCTCAAAGTGAGGCCTCAGCTTCCTCCAATCATCCTCCACCATGGATGCCTTTCTTTCTTTCACTGAGTTGCACTGTGCTCTCAGGGTCAGCCTCTGGCTACCTAAAGCTGGAGGCTGGGTCCCTTTTGTAGGCTTACTGGAGGGACAGGTCAGGTTTGGGGCCCTAAGGTCCCATGTTTGCCTGTGTCCAACAGAATCCCTCTGGGGGAGGTCCCTAACTACCTGTAAAGGAGATCCCTCAGGAATGTTTTTTAACCATCACCTGGCTAGGGCTACTAGCCAGGCAATCCTCATTCTTTTGATGGGGGGGTTCTTGTGGACAGGGGCCATCTTGGGGTCCACTGGCCTCCCTGACCTCTGCAGCCCTGGGCTGACTGAGGCAGGGTAGAGAGAGGCAGGCTACCTGCACCAGACTGGGTCCCACCTTGGAAGGGGCCACTGACATCAGAGGCTCTGCCAGGCCAGGCCTGGCTACCTCTGGGGCAGTTCCTTCACAAGGGGTGAGGTCAGATCCCTGAGGAGGCTGACCTTTTCCTAATGTCTGGGGAGAGGGAGACTTTTCTTCCTCCCCACTACTCTCTGTTTGTGTGGAGTGATCCATAGTTTCAGGCTTCACTACACCTATGTCAGTCTGAGTATGGGCTGAGACCATTACAGCCTTGCCAACCTTTTCAGGGAGGCACTCAGTTTGGGTTTGAGCTGTGACTGTCACAGCTCTGCCAATCTCTACAGGGAAGTCTGTCTTTGCCTGGGCTGTGGCTACCACTGCCCTTACAACCTTTTCAGGGAGGAAATCTACTTGGACAGGGGTTGTGGCTGGCACAACCCCACTACCCTTTTGTGAAAGGCCTACCATTTTAGAATGGGTGTCTTGTTCAACTCCAGCCCAAGCTGAGAGTTCTAAGTCATTCCCCAGTAAGCAGTCCACAGGCAAGGTTGGAGACACTGCCACCCTTTTAGGGCCAGTGACACCTCCCCAGCTGAGACATACCTCTGCCATGGGATGACTGTTCTGTTTGCCATCAATGTTAGTTACCTGGTATGAGAAACCAGGCAAAAGCTGCTCAGAGGGAACTAGCCTATGGGCCACCATAGTGATGCTAGCTCCAGTGTCTCTGTAGGCCTCAGCTTTTCTACCATTGATGTAGGGCTCCTGTCTGTACCTACCCAAAGTGTTGGGACAGGCAGTGAAGTTGGCAAACCCCATGCCACCATCACAGACAAGAGTAGCTGCTGTAGGGGAATTGGCTAAGCCAGGGTCCCTCTGTGTTCCCCAAGAAAACCCAACCAAATTTTTGGGGCCACTCCCACCACCTGGGGGATTACTGCTGACAGTAATAGGTGGTGTGACAGGAGTAGTTGGAGGAACAGTTTTGTTTTTAGCCTTTGGGCAACTGCTGTCAGTCTTCCAATGCCCAGGAGTTTTACACTCATGGCAGTAAGGCTTTTTAACTGTGGTAGAGGAGGGAGCTTGGGACCCACCACCCTGTGTGGAGTTTTGGGGCCCTGAGGAAGATTTCTCTTTTGTTTTATCCCCACCCTTCTCTTGAGGCTTAGTGGTATCTTTCTTTTGGTCACCACCCTGATTTTTAGGCCTAATCCTGGTCCGGACCCATTTATCTGCCCTCTTTCCCAATTCTTGGGGAGAGGTCAAATCTGAGTCTACCAGGTGTTGATGGAGAAGCTGGTTCTGACAATTACTAAGGATCTGCTCCCTCATAATCAAGTTGTATAATCCTGTATAGTCCTGCACCTTGCTGCCAGTTAACCAACCTTCCAAAGCCTTAGTGGCACAATCCACAAAATCAGACGAGTCCTGTGTCTGTGTCTTCTGGGTGTCTCTGAACAACAACCTATATTGCTCAGTGGTTAAGCCAAACCCATCTATCAGAGCACTCTTCAGGACTTTGTAATTGTTAGCATCCTCATCACTGACTGTGAGGAGCTTGTCTCTACCTTTGTCAGAAAAGGAGAGCCACAAGATAGCTGCCCACTGACTCTGGGGTACCTGCTGTACTTTGCAGGCCCTCTCCAAAGCAGTCATCCACTTGTGGATGTCATCCCCATTCTGATATGGGGGGACTATCTTGCTTAGGTTTCTATGGTCATAAGACCTATCCCTATCTCTAGGAATGTTGCTGCCACCAGTGGGTTCTGACCCACACAATTTTTGCTCTCTGGCCAGAGCAAGCTTCTCTTTGGCAAGGGCAAGTTCTTCCCTTTCAATCCTCAGTTTGGCTTCCCTCATTCTGGCCTCATGCTCTCTCCTTTGGGGGGAAGTCATCCCCCTGTGGGATGAAGCATTGGAGCTTCTTGCGTGATAGGAGTGGAGAGAGTCCCCTGAGGGAGATCTACCCCTTCTATCTCTCTTTTTAAGATTACTTGGGGGCCTGTAAGGGAAGCTCCCATGCAAGCTCCCATGCAAGCTTAAGTTAGCCTGACTAAGTCTTCTGACTGGGGTCTTGCTACCTCCCTCTTCCTCTGAGGTCTCTTCTAACTCATCTGTATCAGTTAAATCAGGGGTCTCTTCTGTGGAGGGGAGGCCCTTATCTACAGCTATGGCACCATACTTGGCAGCTCTTTCAGCATCATAGGCCTCCAGAAGCTCCACTAGCTGTCTAAGGGTAGGGTTGGAACCCTGTTTTAATCTCCTGGAGGTACACAGTTGTCTCATCTCCTGGAAAGTGAATGCATCATATCTAGAGGGAATCTGTGTAGGATTCTCCTCTCCTGAGGGAGTATCAGTGTGATTTCCATTCAGGGACATGATTCTAGTGAGGGTGTGGTGTGTGCACCTACCTACACTAGTTGTTTCTACTAAACCTCTCTAGTAGTTGTAGTCAGGGTGTGTTACTCCCTTCAACCTACAACTACTAAGTCCAGTAGGACTTAAGTATTATAATCTATGTTATATGTACCTAAACAATATCTGTGTGATCTTTCAATTTAGTATCTCAAGATTACAATGGTATTACAACAGCAAGCTCAGATCCCAACCGCTGCTCACCAATGTGAGAAGTTGGCCTGATGAATGATGTCACTAGTTCTAGTGTACACCTTATATCAGTCCAAACAACCCTTATGGTGATTGGTTGTAAAGTCAACCTTATAGACCAGCTATCCTATTGGTAGCATGGACAAGAGCAGTCTTAGGCTAAACTCTGAATGGCATGTGAAGCCAGCTGTGATACCATATATAATCCCTTGAATACCAAATGAAAGGACACCACAACAGATATATATATAAAATAAAGTGTATTTATTCTAGTCAAACCCTCAGCACTCTTTATGAGATTAGAGGTAAGTACAACACAGTCTTATTTATGCATACATTAAGTTACACAGGTAAGTAATACAGTTAGGCCCTAGGGGCCACGCAAACCATATACTAAAGAAGTGGTATAAGGACCACTGTCACGGAAATAGGATAGGCCTAGGCCTAGGGAATCGCTGGGGCTACACTACACTAGCAACAGTTAGGAAGTGGGAGGCCCACGGGATTCAGGTGCAGAGTGGAAACACTCACGCGTAATGCGTAAAAGTCGATAGAAGTAGTAGTTGTTAGAAATTAACAGTTTAAGGACACTTCTGAAGCAGCTAGAGAGTCGAGACTCGGAAACTAGACCCTAGGATAGTCACTACCCTTGTGAGCACCGAAGTACCCAAGTTACCTAGCCCACAGGCTGCGGGTGCATAGGTGTGAACTTGCGTCGGGTTTCGTCGTGGACTTCTATGGATGCCTGAAGGAAAGATGCTGACGGGCAGTCAGTGAAGAGTGTCCGGTGGATCCCAAGGCTGGGATCAAGAAGAGAGGAGACGTGCAAGCAGAAGGGAGTCAAGGTCACTAGCCAGTGACCACGTGGAACCAGGAAGGAACCAGGCGACGTCGTGAAGATTGCAGGTGAAGGTGAAGCTTGTCGCTGCAGCCACGGGGACCAGGAAACGTCGAGGACGACCAGGACCAGGAGGCGAGCTGTCCCACGAAGGCTCTTGCTGTCGGCGGTGTCGAAGTTGAACTAGGACTCACCAAGCCTTGGCAAGCGGAACCCACGAAGAACGGAGGACTTGCTTTGCAGACCAGGAAGGTCTGGGGTGCTTCTCTTTTGCAAGGAAGCGGAAGCCAGTCTGGAGGAGCCAAACCAGCAGTGAAGATTTCTGGATGCGTCGTCACAAAGGCCACTAGCCAACGGGCAAGCAACCGGACAGACGCGGCAAGCAGGAAAATGCAGAAGGGCCCCACGCAGGACTCGTGGAGTGTGGGGGGCTGATCTTCGGTGCAGATGGTGCTTGGGGTTGGGGCTTCTCAATCCCCGGTGCACAACTTCCAGGGTGCCTCAGAAGCTGTGCTGGAAGATACTAGCCACTTTTCCCAGGTAGCCGGTCCCACGTCTCTCGTCGCCTCCACGGATCTCAGCTCGGCTGTGGATGTGGATCAGGGTCGGAGAAGTCTGGAAGTCAAGGCTCTGGTCGGGCTCTGCAGTCGGTCCCTCGTAGAACTTTAGCAAAGCAAAGGGTAGTCTCTTGATGGTGCCTGTTTGCACAGGGTAGCCACTCCTTGGCCACAAGGGAGATTCTTCAGTCTTCTTCTTTCGTCGAATGTCGAAGGTCCAGAGTTTCTGTTCAAGTTGCAGGTTCAGGATAATCTAATCTCCTGGGGCCCAGCTACCACTCTTATACTTATCTGGGGGGCTGGCTTGCCTGCTAGGTCACGCCTTATGGGTGGGACCTGGGAGGGGGGTGTTTACACCCCCTTCCCTTTGTCCAGTTTCGCGCCAGGACTGGGGCTGGAGTGCCCCAGCACCGGTTTGAACTGGACTATGCATGGAGCACCTTGTGTGCCCCAGGCATGTCTCATTCCTTTCAGCCCTCCCTGCCCCAATACACTAAAGTCTGTCTGGGGAGGTGCTAGCACCTCCCCAAGCAGGAAACCTATTGTCCAAGCCTCCCTTGCCGGGATCACTCCCAGCAGCAGGAGGTCAGACTTGTGTCTGTGGCAACAGCATCCATTTTGTGATGCTGAGGCTTTGGTTAGAGTTACACAGCAAAGTAGGATTTTAACATGTCTCTCCCTCTAGAAGGGGGGAATAATATCCTCATCACCAGAAATGGTATGGGGGTATTATTCCAAAGTGTTAGACACCTTACACGACATGTTTTGATAAAGCCAAACCATAGTTACCATAACCGTTTAAGATTATAAGGCACTTTAAGAGTATATGGTAGGCTATATCATAGAACAGCTATAAGGACATGGTTCCGAAAGCTGCAGACAGGCTCAGCTCATGCTAGAGCACCATCTCACATGTTACCAAGCACTCTGCCTCCAGGATTGTTAAGGCCTGCCATAGGAGTGGCTGATAGGTACACATGTGTCTATTTTAAGGGTAGATATAGGTATACTATATCTAAGCAAGGGGTGATTACACGACCTTGCCCCAACTGAGTGATCAGCTAGTTGTGTCTGATTGGAAGGCCAGACCAGAGGTGGCATAATACATGCTGAAGCCCCTGGGAAGCCTAGGGTACACCTATGCCCTGGGTACCTAGGGTACACTGTACAGGGTCCAATAAGGTGATCCTTACCAATTGGGAATGTACCTAGGGTACATGGAGTCCATTTTAAAGAGAGAGCAGACAGCCTGAGACCCTGAATGGCAGGATCTCAGGCCAACTAAGTCGAAAAACCAGCTAGACACTAGGCAAAACGTTGGGGGTAACCATAGTCAGATATCCACCTTCCTACAGACACCATAGGTATACAAAGGCACCTAAAAACATTTTTTTTTTTTAATGAGACAAACCTCATGAGAAAGAAAAACAAACACTGTGCCAAACACAGATAAAAAACATTGTTAGCCTGCAGGCTGCATTGTAATACAATACCATAGAGACTGAAAAGCCTTGTACAGATAAAAACTGGCACCGTGTCTTTAAGGCAGCTCTGATCCCAAGATCCCATCATGCCTCAGGGGTGACAGTTGGGTCAGTTGTTCTTTCCGGCTCCTTCAGTCAGGACCCTGGAATTCAGCTCCCTTCTTTTTTGACTTTCTAGTCAAGAACTTACCAATTTTGGGTGATTTTTTTGCTTCATTCAAAATATTCTCCTGTTTGGTGAAGCATTTACTGACTTTCCTGACAGATTTTTAACTTTTTTCTGTCAAAGATGCCTTCCTTGTTCGTGGCCTGTCCATCCTGTGGTAAAAAGAAGGCTACTTCGGATACACATGATGTGTGTATCATTTGTTTACCTGACACACATTCTCCTGCTTCCTGTCGTCATTGTAAAAACACAGGCTTTATGGCCTTTCTGAGATGCGGTCGACGTCGAAGCAGTTGATCCCTGTTTGTTCTCCATCGGCGTCGGGCTCGGTGTCGAAGACTCCAGCGGCGGGATCGTCGTTGAGAGGTCAGGACACAAGGGAGAGTCACGCTTCCAAAAGAAAGCCAGGGTCGAAGCAAGACCCGGCGCCGAAACGCAGACGTTCATCGTAGAAAGCATCGCCGTCGAGAAAGCATCGATCAGCGTCAAAGGAGAAGCATCACAGTTCGGCGTCGAAGTCGACATCTAGGCGGAAGTCGACGTGGAGGGAAAGGCACAGACGGTCGCCGTCAAAGTCAGCAGCAACGTCGAGACGAAGATCGACGTCGAAAGAAAGGCACAGGCGATCGCCGTCGGAGACATCAGCGACGTCGAGGCGAAGATCGTCGTCGAAAGAAAGGCACAGGCGATCGCCGTCGAAGACATTAGCGACATCGAGGCGAAGATCGTCGTCGAAGCAAGGATCGACGTTGAAACAGGCGCCTCCGTCGACAAAAGTATCCATGACGCCAAAACAGCCATCCATGGAGAGGATACAGACGTCGAGGTGAAGTTCCCCGTCGGGTTCTAGGCCTCCGTCCAGGATAAGCCCTCCGTCGACGACAAGGCTCTCGACGTCGAGGCACGACTCATCGCCGTTTATCCAGTCGGCGTCGAAGTCCAGATCTCCGGCGATAGGCTTATCGCCGTCGAGACAGTCCTCTGCTGTGGGGGTTCAGGAGACGTCAGGACCTAGATCGATGTCCAGGTCAGCGTCGAGACGGAGGTCTCCGCATAGAGAGACGTCAAGACAACGATCTCCTCCTGATGTGGCATCGGAGCATGGTTCAGCGTCTAGGTCTCCACCTATTTCCATTTCTCCATCGGCTTCCGCAGGATCAGGGTCTCCTCTGTCTCCTTCAAGATCCAGATCCCCAGAAGTGGTGAATTCTTCTTCAGATCCTCTTTCCCCAGTAGAGCATCCTCGACCAGCAGAAACTCAATTGGGAGCGTCTCCGACAATCCAAAGGCAGGAAGAGGGGCGTCTTCCGGGACAAAGTCCACCCAGATTTCTACCTGAATCCATACCACCATGTATACCTTCTATGGCACATGCAGTGAGCATTTCCTTGGCTAGATTGAGGAACCTTGCCCAACCAAGGAGACCAGCAAGTTCTCATTCTCGGGAAAGAGATTATGGATGACGCTCTCGTTCACGTTCATCCAGGAGAAGATTGAGATCCACTTCTCGCAGAAGAGAGGCGGTGCGATCTGAGAAATGAAGGCGTAGGTCTCCTACATCTTCTTCATCCAGTCGTTCCTCCAAGCGAAGTTACTCCCCCACACTGTCAGATACGCCACCATCTCGAGTTTCTCCAGTGGATGACATCAGCACATTTCAAGAGGTTTTGTGCAGGGGAGCGGCCAAGTTGAACATTCCTATGCCTGTTCAGGAAACCACTTCCTCAGTCATCTTTGAGACCCTTCATGAAAGGACGGCGGCTCGTCCACTGTTGCCTCTGGTTCCTGGGTTGCTAAAACCAGTGATGGACGTTTTCCTAACGCTGGCTACCATCAAGTCGGCTCCGGCAAGAATCCTTAAAAAATATCGCCCTGCTCCAGAGGATCCTCTGTTTCTCAAAGCTTATCCTCCTCCTGATTCTGTAATCACGGCGGCTGCTAGAAAAACACACTCAGTGGCATTGTCGTCTACAGTCCCTCCGGACAAGGAGAGCAAGATTCTTGGGGTAGAAGAGTATGCGGATCGGCCGCTTCCAACTTAAAGGTTGCTAGTGCCTCAGCGCTCTTAGGGCGCTACGACAGAGCGCTTTGGGATTCTCTCCAAAGATTCACAGACAGACTTCCTCAGGAGGATAGGAAGGATTTCAAGGAGATCCTGCAGGAGGGCAGCTTGGTTTCCAATCAAGTTATAAGTGCGGCAGCAGACGGAGCTACTCTGGCAGCTCACTCCTACGCCCATGGTATTTCGGCCAGAAGATCCTCTTGGCTGAGGTTAACGGCTCTTAAACCTGAGGCTCAAGCTAGGATTCTCAACCTACCTTTTTCTAGAACTTCTCTTTTTGGCTCACACACCGTCGATGAGATGGCTCGAATGAAATCAGAGCTTGAAACCATGAAAGCTATGGGTCTGGAGAAGAGGAAGGAGTTCCACCGTCGTAAGGGATCTGACAGGCGTACCTTCCAATAGAGGGTTCAAACCCCTCACTGGCAAAAGAACCAAGACCAGCAAGGGCAGAAAAAGCAGCAATTCCAGTCTCGTTGATCATCAAGAGGACGAGGGAATAACCACCAATCCAACAGCGGTAACAAAGCTCAAGGCAAACAATGAGCGATCGCTTCCTCCAACGCCATCCACCGCTCCAGTGGGAGGAAGTATTTCACAACATCTTCAAGAGTGGCAAAACATCACCAGAGACAAGTGGGTTCTAACTACACTGCGACATGGATACTCTCTTCGTTTCCAGAGTCTTCCTCCCTCAATCCACCCAGTGCATTCGAATCATCAGCTCAAGATGCTACGGGAGGAGGTGGCTACCCTTCTTCTCAAATCGGCCATAGAAAGGGTTCCGAGAGCACAGAGAGGGAGAGGAGTCTACTCCAGGTATTTTCTGATACAGAAAAGAGGTCCAAAAACAGAGTTCAGACCCATCTTGGATTTACGAACACTCAACAAACATATCAAAAAAGAGAAGTATTGCATGTTAGCACTCCACCAAATATATCCACATCTCCGTCGAGGCGATTGGATGTGTTCGCTGGACCTACAAGATGCGTACTTTCATATATCCATCTGCCAACGTCATCGGAGATACCTGAGATTTGTGGTTGGAACCTCCCACTACCAGTTCAAGGTTCTACCATTTGGCCTGAAATCACCTCGAGTGTTCACAAAGTGCATGGCGGTGGTAGCTGCTGCCCTGAGGCGCGCAGGAGTCTTCATCTATCCCTATCTAGACGATTGGTTACTAAAAGGTCCATCACCCCAGAGTGTAAGCTCACAGCTGACACGCTGCCTAAATCTGTGTCACCAATTGGGGCTCCGGGTGAATTACAGAAAATTCACCCTCAAACCAACGCAAAGGATACACTACCTAGGAGCACTTATAGATTCCGAAGTAGGAAAAGTGTTTCCTTCGGAGGAGAGACAGTTATCCCTCGCTTAAAAAGGCAAACGTATCATGGTCAACAATCTGTCTACAGCGCGACAGATATCATCCCTGCTAGGGGCCATGGCATCTTGCATATTCCTAGTGCCCAACGCCAGGTTAAGAATGCGTCCTCTCCAACAGGATCTAGAGGACAAATGAGACCAAAATACTTCTCTTTGGGAGGACAAGGTGTGTCTTTCAACAACAGCCAGGCAGTCGATCAGGTGGTAGATGAGACCGATCAATCTACGGGTTGGAATTCCTTTTCATCAAGAACCCCCATCGTAAACATTGATCACCGACGCATCGCTCCAAGGGTGGGCCGTGCATCTGGGGACTCTGCAGACCCAAGGGCTTTGGTCCAGCAGCGAGCAGCTATATCATATCAACATGCTAGAGCTCAGGGCAGTCCATCTCGCCCTCAAAGCTTTTCTGCCCTCAATCAGAACGAGTTCCATTTTAGTACAAACGGACAACACCACCACGATGTACTACATAAACAAGCAGGGAGGTACTCGTTCCAGGACTCTCTCGCTGGAGGCTCAATCCCTATGGCACTGGATCCTGGCAAGGAACATTTCCATAACGGCGGTACCCCTGCCAGGCGAGCTCAACGTTCAAGTGGACTCGCTCAGTCGGCATTTTCAAGATCCAGAGGACTGGGTCCTCAACGACGAGGTGCTAGAGGACATTTTCTAGGAGTGGGGCCGTCCGCAAATAGATCTCTTCGCGGACGAAAGCAACACAAAATGCAGAGGCTTCGCCTCAAGGTACTGTCGACCAGGGTCAGTGGGGAATGCCCTTTTGATCGACTGGTCAATGACATTTGTGTACGCCTTTCCTCCTCTTCCGCTAATCCCGAAAGTGGTGACCAAGCTGCAACACTCAGCCACCAAGATGATCTTGATAGTACCAGACTGGCTTTGGCAGTGGTGGTACCCAGATCTCCTTCATCTATCGATCCGCCCGCACAGGCGTCTGCCGTGCAGGCCGGACTTGCAAACCAAGATGCAGGGAAGGATTTACCATCCCAACCTTCCCTCACTGAGCTTAACAGCATGGCTCCTGAAGTTCTCCAGTATGGCCATTTAGACCTTCCTCAGGAATGTATGACCATATTGAAGGAAGCTAGGAGACCTTCTACAAGGCAGTGGAAGAGATTTTACATATGGTGTATTCAAAATCAATATAACCCTACAAAAGGTCAAGAGGAAGTGATTCTACCTTATCTACTTCACTTAGCCAAGGCGGGATTGAAATTTTCCTCCATCAAAGTGCACCTGGCGGCCATTACGGCCTATAGGCGCTCTCCCTCTCAGCATTCATTATTTAAACTACAAGTGGTGAAGGACTTTTTGCAGGGCCTCAAAAAGGTTTACCCCCCAATAAGGCCTCCCTTGCCTCCTTGGGAGCTGAACCTGGTTCTTTCAAAGCTTATGAGTCCACCTTTCGAACCCATACATAAGGCTACATTACAGCACCTTACGTGGAAAGCAGCCTTCTTGGTAGCTATTACCTCAGCACGTAGGGTGAGTGAAATACAAGCCCTTTGCTCAAAAGAACACTACACGGTTTTTCACCTTAATAGAGTGGTTATGAGGACTCATCTATCTTTTTTACCTAAAGTGGTGTCCGATTTTCATGTAAATCAGACTATCTCGCTACCAACTTTCTTTCCCAACCCCTCCTCGCCAGCTGAGAGGGCGTTACATTCTTTGGATCTTAAGCGAGTTCTCAAATTCCTCCTGGATAAATCTAAGAGTATCAGAAAGTCTGACCAACTGTTTGTAAACTATGGTGCTGTCGGTACAGGTTTTGCAGCATCTAAACG
Source organism: Triturus cristatus (assembly GCF_964204655.1). Taxonomy (NCBI): domain Eukaryota; kingdom Metazoa; phylum Chordata; class Amphibia; order Caudata; family Salamandridae; genus Triturus; species Triturus cristatus. The sequence continues at coordinate 305,584,891 of NC_140585.1, read as the reverse complement.
CTCTATTGCCAGATGGAATGTGTCAAGTATTAAATTGGCTTACCAACTAGCTCAAAAACCGTTGTGGCCTCTACCTAAGGCACATTCCACGAGAGGAAAAGCGGCTACTGCTGAGTTTCTCAATAATGTCCCACTCTCCGAGATCTGTAAAGTAGCTACTTGGAGATCTGTCCATGCATTCACAAGACATTATTGACTGGACTCGGACACCAGAGCGGACACTCAAGTAGGGCAAGCCTCCTTGAGAAACCTATTCAACAACTGACTATCTCGGTTGTTTTTTCATTTCAGTACAGTTCTCATTTGCATGCAGGTGGAAGGTGGGCTCGCTATTCTATTCAGTGCTTATGACTATTGATGAGGATTCCCTGGAAGAGAAGGATAAGTTACTTACCTGTAATCCTAGTTCTCTGCCAGGGGTATCCTCATCAAAGTCATAAGCAACCCACCCGCCTCCCCAGGCAAATGAGAGGATTCTATTCTTAAATCTGAAAGAAGTATATCTTTGTGTCTAGACCTACGGGTCCCGCAAAGAACAACTGATCCAACTGTCACCCCTGAGGCATGATGGGATCTTGGGATCAGAGCAGCCTTAAAGGCACGGTGCCAGTTTTTATCTGTACAAGGCTTTTCAGTCTCTATGGTATTGTATTACAATGCAGCCTGCAGGCTAACAATGTTTTTTATCTGTGTTTGGCACAGTGTTTGTTTTTCCTTCTCATGAGGCTTGTCTCATTAAAAAAATAAAATAAAAAAAAAATAAAAAGGTTTTTAGGTGCATTTGTATACCTATGGTGTCTATTTAGATATTTATATCTATCTGGGAATGTTTACATTCATTATTATAACATTGTCTAGCCTACTATGGGGGCTGCATTGGTTTGGAAAAAATAATATATGTGTTTATACATGCACAGAGCTGTATATATATGTGTTTTTCATATATCATTTTTATTATTTCCGGGGTCCCCGCACATGGGCGGGAATATTCAGTGCTTATGACTTTGATGAGGATACCCCTGGAAGAGAACTAGGATTACAGGTAAGTAACTTATCCTTCTATTCTCTTCCTCACTATGTGTCTAGTACTGGGCTGCATGTTATCTACTCCTCCATGTACTAGTGGCATAATTAGGTCACATGTCCGACTACAGGGCAGGCTCTCTGGACTCCACAAAAATTTGTTCCTTCCCATCCCACATCCCATACCTTGAAGGTCTCCAGCAGCATATCCCAGGACATAGTTTACAAAGCCCTCTTTTTTTTTCCTCTCCCAATTGCCCCACTTTATTTCACTCTGATTTAAGGCTGATTAGAGGACCCACACGCTCACGTAGCTAACAGACCCACTCTAGTCAGGCAGATGTCAAACTAGTTGACACTTGGGTTATATGTGAGATGGGCGGTCGCGAACACACAGGGGTGTGTGTGGTTCAGATATGAAGGTGTTCTTTGCAAATCTTTTTAAGCTCAGTTCTCTTTCAGGCGATCCTCCTCAATAGTCATAAGCACTTGGATATTCCCACCCATGCGCGGGGACCCCGGAAACTATATAAGAATTATATATGAAAACACATATATGCATATCATTTTTAAAACAATCAATGCAGCCTCCCAGAAAAAACTAAACCCATAATAGGCTAAGCAATGCTGTGAAACCTTGTCTTTGCACATACACAAACAAAACAGGAAGACCAAAAGACACTTGAACTGCTTTTAATGAACAGCAGAAAAGTAGTCCTGCAAAGAAAAAGGTAGGCATTGTTAGCCCATAGGCTGCATTGGAACTTCAATAGCATAGAAACTGAAAGCAAATGTAGAAACTCAAAAACTGGCACTGTGCCTTTAGGGCATCCATGACCCCTAGCTTCCCATCATGCCTCAGGGGTGGTAGTTAGGTCAGTTGTTCTTTCCGGCTCCTTCAGTCAGGATCCTGGTTAATCAGCTCCGCAGATGTTTTGACTTTTTCGTCAGAAAATATCTACTTTTTTCACTAAAAATCATTTACTTCGACATTTAACACCTGTTGGAGTAATATATTACCTTTTATCTGGCAGCTAGGAATTTTTTTTCTCTCAGAGATGCCTTCTCTGTTTGATCCTTTCCCTTCCTGTGGCAAAAAGAAGGCCAAAACAGACTCTCACTCTGTATGTATTTCTCTGCCTTCCGGATTCTCATGTTCCTGAGACTTGCCAACACTGTCAAACTTTATAAAGATGCACTCTCAAGAACAGAGAGAGGATTTGCCTTTTGGTCTCTCTGAGAAAGGTAAAACTTTCTACCTCTACAGAAGCAAAATTCCGGTCTGTTCTTCATCGGTGTTGAGAATGTCATCAACGTTTTCTTCGTTGGTAGAGGCAATCTCTTCGAGGGCGGCATCGCCATCGAGAGAACATCGGTCGACTTCCAAACAAAGAGGTACGTTATCAGTGTCGAATCCTCTCTCACCGTCAACCCGGCGACGGTTGGCGTGGAGGAGTCATTCTCCGTTGGTGTCGGATCGCCCACCGCTCTCCGTCGTTGCCCTCAGTACGCCGTTTGCCATCGAGGTGCAGGCCTCCATTGCCGTCAGCCAGGCGGCGGTCAACGTCGAGGAGCAGATCATCTATGACGTCGATAAAGGGTTCGATGTCAAAGCAGACGCCTCCGTTGCAGTCCACGAGACGTCGTTCAACGTCGAGGCCTAGATCTTCTACAGCGTCGAGAAGGGGTTTGACACCAAGGTGAACTCCTCCGTTGCAGCCCACGAGACAGCGCTCAACGTCGAGGCCTGGATCGACTGTGTCAGGAGGTCCGATGTCAAGAAGAGTTTTACCCTCTTGTACGACGTGGAGGCTTGGTACTCCATGGGTATCCTCTTCAGACGTTGAAGCACAAGTCTCCGTCGACGTGTCTTCGGTCGAAGCAGAAAGATTCTACATGACGGACTTCGAGGCCAAGATCTCCGTCAGTGGGCTCACAGGTCTTAGTGCCTCATAGCCGCTCGACGTCGAGACACTCACACTTATCGACGTTGTCACATCATTCGACCTCGGTGAGGCACGGTTCTGCTTCAAAGGGCCTCTCGGAACCTTCAGTAACGAGTGCAGAATCTCCACAGGTTATCTCGACATCGAGAAGCTCTTCTTCTCCGTCTCCAGAACGGCGAGTGCAGAAATCCATTCCACAGATCACTGTTCCTCCTACACAATGAGAAGAAGACGACAGATCTCCTTCTGTTCATCTCCCTCCCAGGTGGCTCCTCCCTGTCCATCACTGGCAGAAAGAGACAGCAACACAAGTGCAGCAGCCTTTGGACTATTCAAGTCCTCTCCATAGATCTCTTCTGGCTCAGCTGGTGCAGGCAGGGGATCGTTCACATAGTACTCCATCCAGGGGTCGCCAAAGGGACAAGTCTCCATCAGTTCGTAAATCCACTTCTCATGGCCGTCATAGGAGACGAAGATTGCCTTCTTGGTCATCCTCCTCAACTCATACCTTCAGGAGGGATTACTCTTCCACATTAACGGACAGTCCATCCTCCAGAGTTTCACTTGTTGACGACATCAACACTTTTCATGGGATGTATTACGTTACAACGCATGCTGTTACAACGAAAGTTTCACAACGCGAGTGCATTGACAACGCAGGACATTACAACGCAAGTCTTTACATCGAATTGCACTAGATGGCGTGCTAACATTAAAAAAGTGTAATTTACTATTCCAACTCCAGTCCACGTAACAGTAGGGAAGGTGTTGGGATAGTAAACTACACTATTTTTAATGTTAGCAGGCCATCTAGTGCAAGTCGATGTAAAGACTTGCGTTGTAATGTCCTGCGTTGTCAATGCACTCGCGTTGTAACAGTTTCGTTGTAATGGTAGTGCGTTGTAAAAGTTGCGTTGTAAAGGTTGTTCCCCCTTTTCATGATGTGCTGTCAAGAGGAGCACAAAAGTTGAACATAGAGATGTCCGCACCTCAGACGTCCATGTCTCCTGCACCTCAGACATCCACGTCTGTCATTTTTGAGACTCTGCATCAGAGGTCCGTGTCGAGGTCTCTGCTGCCATTGGTTCCTGGACTCTTGAAACCAGTCATGGACATTTTTCTCACCACAGCAACGATCAAAATGGCTCCAGCAAGGATCTTAAAAAAATATAGACCAACAGAGCAAGATCCCCTGTTCCTCAGGTCAGACCCGCCACCTGATTCGGTGATTATTGCGGCTTCAAAGAAGACCCATGCAGTAGCCTCTTCCTCAATGATCCCTCCAGACAAAGAGAGCAGAGCTCAGGATTCCTGGGGGAGCTTGCAGCTCTGCAGCTGCATCTTTGAAAGTGTCGAGTGCTGCAGCCCTGTTGGGTCATTATGATAGGGCGTTGTGGGACTCTCAAGAGCGGTTCAAAGAAAAACTGCCCAAAGAGGACCGCCAAGATTTTGGGGAGATTCTCCAGGAGGGATCCCTCATTGTGAATCAAATAATTAGTGCGGCAGCTGATGGAGCATCTCTAGCCGCTCACTCATACTTGCATGGCATATGCGCAAGAAGTTCCTCCTGGATACAGCTTACAGCCTTAAACCCAGAAGCCAAACAGTGCATCCTGACCCTCCCGTTTTCAGGAAATTCCCTTTTCGGTTCTCACACAGATGAAGAGATGGCCAGGATGAAATCGGAACTGGACACTCTTAAGGCTGTGGGGTAAGAAAGAAGGAAGGAATTCAGATATCGGTACAGGCCTTATGATCGTAGAGCGATCCATCAGCAGGTTCAGGCCCCTCAATGGTCTCAAAGGCAGTACAACCAGTCCAAATCTCACTATCAGGGACATTGAGAGGAGTGCCCCGACGGCCAAGAACGCTGGCAAACAATGAACATTCACTTCCTCTGTCGCCGTTGCCCAATCCAGTGGGAGGAATTATCGTCGGCCATGTAGAAGAGTGGCCCAGCATAACAAACGATCAATGGGTGCTGAATATACTACTAAATGGATATGCACTACATTTTAGTGCTCCTCCAAAGTGCACTCCCCCAGTAAAGATAAGAGTTCACCAACTGCCGTTGTTTCGTCAGCAGGTATCCACTCTATTACAGAAATTGGCCATAGAAAAGGTTCCTCCATCACAACGGGGAAAAGGAGTATACTCCATATACTTCCTGGTACAAACGAAGGCTCAAAAAGTGGGTTTCAGACCTATTCTGGCTCTGTTACCTCAACAAAGTCATCCAAAAAGAAAAGTTTCAATTCTGGCACTTCATCAAATATATGCACATCTTCAAAAAGGAAATTGGATGTGCTTGGTAGACCTCCAGAATGCTTACTTCCATGTTTCAATTGCTCCATGGCACCGGAAGTTCCTGCACTTCATGGTAGGCTCCAAGCTTTACCAGTACAGAGTCCTACCATTTGGCCTAAGATCTGCACCTCGAGTATTCACAAAAATGCATGGCAGTGGTAGCCGCCGCTCTACGTCGCCAAGGTCTGTTCGTCTATCCATATCACGATGACTGGCTACGAAAGAGCTCATCTCCTCAAACGGTGAAAGACCACTATCGAATCTGCCTGAACTTGCTGCAATGCTTGGGCCTTCATGTAAGTATGGAAAAAACAATGCATCAGTCAACTCAAATAATTCACTACTTTGGAGCTACTCTGGACTCCAGCACAGGAAAAGTATCTCCTTCAGAGGAGAGACTATTATCAATCAATCTGAAATGCAATCTCCTTCTCCAAGTTCATCAGCCCTCAGTTCGGTAGTTGCATCGCTCCTGGGGCAATGGCATCTTGCATCTTTTTAGTCCCCAACGCCAGACTGAGGATGAGACCTCTATAGCAGGACTTGGAGGACAAATGGGATCAGACATCGGCACGATGGGAAGACCGGATTTCCCATTCTGGGAGATCTTCCATCCGATTGTGGACTCATCGAAAAAATCTCCTGGTAGGAGTGTCTTACCACCAACCTCCTCCGACACAATCCTTGATCATGAACGCCTCACTTCAGGGTTGGGGAGCACACATGGGTCTTCTGCAGACTCAGGACAGGTGGTCGAGAAAAGAACAAATATATCACATAAACATGCTGGAGCTAAGGTCAGTGCATCTAGCCGTCTAAGCGTTCTACCCGTCGATACAGTCCAACTCCATATTAGTACAGACGGACAACACAACCACCATGTTCTACCTAAACAAACAGGGGGGAACTTGCTCTCGCCCACTGTCCCTGGAGGCTCAGGTGATCTGGCATTGGCTCCTGGCCAGACAGCTCTCAATCTAGGCAGTCCCATCTGCCAGGAAAGCAACATTTTCAGGTGGACTCTCTAAGTCGTCACTTCGACGATCAACAAGACTGGGAATTAAACGACAAAGTGGTGGCGGCATTTTTCAACAATGGAGTCATATAACCATTGATCTCTTTGCGGCCGAGTCAAACAAAAAATGCCACGCCTTTGTGTCAAGGTTTTGCCAACCAGGCTCGATACGGAATGCCCTTTTGATCGACTGGTCAGGAACCTTTGTTTTAGTCTTCCACCTCTTCCTCTCATTCCGAAGGTCATAACCAAACTCATACGCTCCAAGATGAGGATGATTCTAATAGTACCAGACTGGCTACGGCAGTGGTGGTACCCGGACCTTCTGCATCTCTTGGACTGTCCACACAAGAGGCTTCCGTGCAGACCGGACCTTCTGTCAAAAATGAACGGGAGGATCCATCATCCCAACCTTCCCTGGTTGAACTTAGCAGCATGGCTCCTGAGGTCCTCCAGTACGGCCACCTAAACCTCCCTCAGGACTGTATGAATATTTTGAGGGAGTCCAAAAGACCTTCTACAAGACATTCCTATTCTTTTAAATGGAAAAGGTTTTATTTGTGGTGTTTACGTAATGGTTTCCAGCCTACCAGGGTGCAAGAGGAGGTCATTTTGCCCTATCTCCTCCAATTAGCCAAGTCCGGTCTAAAGTTTACTTCCATTAAGGTACACCTGGCTGCCATCGCGGCTTATAGAAAGTCTCCAAATCAACCTTCGTTCTTCCAGCTCCAGGTGGTTAAGGATTTCCTTCAGGGTTCGAAGAAATTTTTTCCCCCTGTCCGGCCACCTTGGAAGTTGATCTTGGTTCTTTCCAAGCTTCTGGGCCCCCCTTTTGAGCCTATTCACAAAGTGACCCTTCAGCACCTCACATAAAAAGCCGCCTTTTTGGTGGCGATTACTTCAGCTCGTAGAGTACGTGAGATTCAGGCGCTCTGTTCCAAAGAACAGAACATCGTTTTCCACCACAACAGAGTAGTTTAAAGGACCCACCCCTCCTTCCTTCCAAAGGTGGTGTCGGATTTTCATGTCAATCAAACTATCTCACTACCTTCTTTCTTTCCCAATCCATCTACACCAGCGGAAAGGTCTCTCCATTCCCTGAAGCTCTACTTAGATAAGTCTAAGACCATTAGAAAGTCTGATCAGTTATTTCTAAACTATGGTTCCATCAGAACAGGTTTCCCAGCCTCCAAGGGTTCCATTTCCAGAAGGATAGCGTCTTGCATCAAGCTGGCTTATCAATTGGCAAATAAACCCCTTCTGGCTTCTCCCAAAGTGCATTCCACTAGGGGGAAAGCAGCAACAGTGGCTTTTCGACACAATGTACCGATGACTGAGATCTGCAAGGCAGCCACTTGAAAATTGGTACATACTTTTTCACAAGACACTATTGATTCCAGAGCAGATACTCAAGTGGGCCAAGCTTCCTTGAGGAATATATTTTAATGCTAAAGTCATTTGAATTAATTCTTTGGTGTTACTGTCATTTCTGATACTCATTTGCCCTCAGGAAGAGGGGATGGGCTTGCTACTCGATTCAAGTGCTTATGACTATTGATGAGGATCCCTGGAAAAAGAAGGATAAATTACTTACCTGTAATCCTAATTCTGTTCCAGGGATATCCTCATCAAGGTCATAAACAACCCACCCACCTCCCCAGGCAAATGATTCAAAATTATGTCATCTCTTTGTGCCCTGACCTCCGGGTCTCCGCAAAGAACAATTGACCTAACTGTCACCCCTGAGGCATGATGGGAAGCTAGGGGTCATGGCTGCCTTAAAGGTACGGTGCCCGTTTTTGAGTTTCTACATTTGCTTTCAGTTTCTATGCTATTGAAGTTCCAATGCAGCCTATGGACTAACAATGCCTGCCTTTTTCTTTGCAGGACTACTTTTCTGCTGTTCATTAAAAGCAGTTCAAGTGTCTTTTGGTCTTCCTGTTTTGTTTGTGTATGTGCAAAGACAAGGTATCAAAGCATTGCTTAGCCTATAATTGGTTTAGATTTTAGATTTTTCTGGGAGGCTGCATTGATTGTTTTAAAAATTATTATTTATATATAAAGATCTGTATATATATGTTTTCATATATAATTGTTATATATTTTCCGGGGTCCCCGCACATGGGTGGGAATATTTAAGTGCTTATGACTTTGATGAAGATACCCTGGAAGAGAATTAGGATTACAGGTAAGTAACTTATCCTTATTTATTTATTTATTATTTGGAAATCTTGTATAGCGCACAGATACCCCAACGGGGTGTCCCGGCGCTTATGTGAAGGCAGAAGCTGTGTCAGAACTCAGGTGGTATTAACAGAAGAGAAAGGTTTTCAAAGCTCTCCGGAATGGAAGTTCCTCCCGGATGGTCCGAATGGACAAGGGTAATTTGTTCCAGTAGAAGGAAGCACAGACTTGGAATGTTTTTCCCCCAGATCGAGCTTTTTTGACTCTGGGGGTAGAAAGGAGATGTTTGGAGCTAGAGCGGAGAAGTCGGGTATTGCTGTAAGGACGAAGGCAAGAAGATAGATGAGCGGAACTTTTACCATTGATCGCACGATGGGCAAGGGTAAGAGCCTTAAATTCCGCCCTTTTGTGAACTGGGAGCCAATGCAGCCTATGTCGATGGGGATTGATATGTTCACGAAGTGGAAGCCCACAAACCAGACGGACAGCGGCATTTTGGACTGTCTGAAGACGACGCTGAAGGCCCCGAGAGAGACCAAGATATGGTCCGTTGGCGTAATCTAGATGGGAAGTTATTAAAGCCTGCACAATAGTTTTCCTAGTTTGGCTAGGGAGGAAATTAATGAATTTTTCATCATCCTCATCTTAGAGAAACAGGCCGCAGAAACCGACTGGATTTGTTTCTGAAAAGAAAGATTGGTATCCCAGATTACTCCAAGATTTTTTCTGAGTCTTTAGGCAAGGGGGGTGAGCAAAGATCAAGAGGCCACCACAGATTAGGGTCCAAAGGCGAGGGCTGATGGAAAAATATAACCTCGGTTTTGCCAGCGTTAAGCCGGAGGGAGTTGTTATCCATCCAGCTAGCGATGTTACGGAGGCAGTTTTTCAGCGGATCAAAAGTAGATTGGGAGGGGGAATCAAATGAAAACAGAAGCTGTATATCATCAGCATAGGAAGTGGCCTGGATTCCAGATTGAGTAATAATCTCGGCCAACGGGGAAAAATACACATTAAACAAAAGGGGACTCAGTGAGGAGCCCTGAGGGACGCCCCACCTGAGGAGGCGACTGTCTGAGGTAAAAGGGGGAGCAAATACTGCCTGTGTCCGATTGGACAAAAAGGAGGCAAACCATTCCAAGGCCTTGCCTTGTATGCCTTTTGCCTGCAGACGATCAAGGAGGATGGGGTGGGAGATGGTGTCGAAAGTTGCAGACAAGTCGAGCAGCACCAACACCGCTCTAGATCCCTCGTCTAACTTCCATCTGATGGCGTCGGCCATCTCTATAAGGGCAGATTCGGTACTATGTCCCGACCTGAAGCCGTGCTGTGAAATGTGGAAAGCGCCGTTAGTTTCCAAGAAACCAGTCAGTTGTCGTTGTACAAGTTTCTCCAGCACTATAGCTGGGGCAGGGAGATGGGACGGTAGTTCGCTGGTTCAGAGGGATCTGCAGTTGCTTTTTTAATAATGGGGACCAATCTAGCATGTTTCCAGGAGTCGGGATAGAATCCTGTCTGAAGGGAGTCGTTCCAAATTTTATTTAAAAAGGGGTTGAGCAGAGGGGCTAGGGATTTATACTGTTTTGCCGGCCAGGGGTCCAAAGGGGAACATTTAAGTTTTTCTGCCAGCGAGTGTTCCGGGGTAATCACCTCAAAGTTAGAAAAGACCTTGTCAGGGTTAGAACTGACTGAACAGGATTTCAGAAGGGGAGGATTAATTTTGCTGGGAAAGGAATTCTGAATAGTAGCAATCTTGTCTTCAAAGAAACTGGAAAGGTTGTCGCAAAGAGACTGGGATACCAGAGGTTGACGCTTGAGGGCCAGGGGGTCAGTAAAAGATCTGACAGTATCAAAAATGTCTCTAGAAGACCCTTGTGCCCGGGTGATTTTCTCCTCAAGATGGGATCTTTTGTGATCTATGATTTTCTTCCTATACTCCTTAAGAGCGGTTTTATATTTAGATTTGCTGTTAGGAGAGTAAGCACGTCTCCAACTTCTCTCGAGCTGTTTGCAAACCGATTTACAAATACGAAGTTCGTCCGAGAACCATGGTGCAGAAGGAGTAGCACGAGAGGATTTAATAGGTCTGATAGGGGCTAAAAGATCGATAGCAGAGGTGATCCAATGGTTAAAATTAGCCAATCTAGATGTCTTTAGCCTCCTCAGGAGCGGACTTTGAGAGGTGAGGGGCTAGATTCTCGGGGGAGATCACCCTCCAATTCTGACCCACAGAGTTGGACAGGGGTCTAGAGCGGTCCAGAAGGTGAAAGGAGAAGGAAAAAGGGATCACAAAGTGATCAGACCAGATTACGGGGATGGTATTGCTTAAAACGGTATCTGTTAGGTTAGTACAGATCAGGTCCAAGGTATGTCCTGCCTTGTGTGTAGGACCAGAAATGATTTTGTTTAGCCCACCATCTGATAAGGTGGACAAAAAATTGGCGATGGTAGGTTCATCGATATTGTCGACCTGAAGGTTGAAGTCCCCTAAAAGGGTAAAGTTGGCGTATCGGAAGGAGGCTTGTAGGGCATAATCAAGAAGGGCCGGGAGATAGGAGGTTTTAGATTTGGGGGGACGGTAGACTAATAAGCCTGAGTAAGTGAAGTTAGCAGCAAATTTAATACAAAAAAGTAATGCCTCGATGCACTCTATTTGAGGATAGGGGAAGGAAGAGATGGACCAGATAGATCTGTAAATAATGGCCACCCCTCCACCGGGGTGAAAGTTCTGTCTATGAGCGCACAGGATCTTGTAGTCTGACGGGATAGCAAGGCAAAGAGCCGGGTTGGAGTCTGCTCCCAACCAGGTTTCAGTGAGAAAAAGAATGTCCCACTGGTTGTCCTCAAGCGATTGAGCTATATCTAAAGAATGTTTCACAAGCGAACGACAGTTAATCAATCCAGCTTTAATGGTAGTGTTCTTAGGAGCCAAGGAATGTCGGGAAAAGGACTGAAGGGAATAACATGGAGGCTGAGATGGATGGTCTCTATGTAGTACACAACAAGGTTTAAAAACAATTGATAACGAATCCAAGGAAAGTGCATGTGTTAACGAACAAGATTTTACGTTAAGGCGAAGTAAGGTTTTCCTACTGTAGGTGATGGTAATGGAGGTGCCAGGCGAAGAAGGGATTTGGCTCGGCGCGGCCGCGTCCAAGTCGCGGACGGGCGCAGACGGGCAGGACTCTGGCACGACTCCGGCGCGAGTCAGGCGCGTCCGCTGTGCGCGTTCGCTGCGCGAAGCCATGGACTTCCCCTTTTATGCGCAACTAGAGCACTCAGAGTCCGACCCACAGCCAAGATGGCCGCCGCTCTTCAGTGCCCCGGGACCGGCTCCACAGCGTCGATGCTCAGCTGGGAGTGGACCCGGGCAGTGGGAAACAGGGAGAACGAGGAAGGCAAATGAAGCTTCCTAACGCTTTTAAAATCAGGCTTTTTTACTTCTAGTTGCCAGCAGTATAAAAAACGCCGAATAGGCAGATAGTGCAAATTAGCAGCGATTAAAAGACACAGATAGTACTAGACACACAGCCTCCCGGCTTCCGCCTCAGGAGGAGCACCAGCAATCACACAGACAGACGCGGGCAAACTGGGACCCCTTTTATGCGCAACTAGAGCGCTCAGAGTCCGACCCACAGCCAAGATGGCCGCCGCTCTTCAGTGCCCCGGGACCGGCTCCACAGCGTCGATGCTCAGCTGGGAGTGGACCCGGGCAGCGGGAAACAGGGAGAACGAGGTAGGCAAATGAAGCTTCCTAACGCTTTTAAAATCAGGCTTTTTTACTTCTAGTTGCCAGCAGTATAAAAAACGCCGAATAGGCAAATTAGCAGCGATTAAAAGACACGGATAGTACTAGACACACAGCCTCCCGGCTTCCGCCTCAGGAGGAGCACCAGCAATCACACATTCAGTATATTGTTGTGCTATGACTAAACTGTGCTGTTTTAAATGCCAAGAAAGATCTTTTTAAAAAAAAAATATATATATATATATATATATATATATATATATATATATATATATATATATATATATATATATATATATATATATATATATATATTCCCTGACTACCATGCTGAAGTGCAGAAAAGAAGGGCTTCCTTCCAGGAAGTTAAATGGCTACTGAGGGGCCTTGAATTGAAATACTCTCTACACTTCCCGGTCACACTTAATATCATGCACAACAGTAATACAATCTTCTGCACATCCCCCAAAGAGGCATGGGCCTGGCTGGAGGGTATGTGCCTCAAATTCTCACTGGGCGCAAGAGTGACACAGATGGTTGGTCTCTAGCCAAAAGAGGGCATCCCTACAACATAAATTGGAGGTCAGGTCCAACGAAGGAGCAAACAGCCAAGGAAAGGGCACAAGTAGTGGCTGTGGTGGAACGACATAACACAAACTCCTCCTCCTCTCCCGGTATGGTGGTTGTAGGAAACTGGCTCTATATATACTACACCAAAATGAGGTTTAGTGTGTATAGAGTCCAGGTGACCCCAGAGGTTAAAGTTACATAGAACCTTACTCTCTTTTTGTCGTAGAGTGGTGGAGCAGTAAGGCGGTATCAGAGGACAGTGTTAAGCATTTGATGTACACAGTCAGCAAATTAATTCACACACTCAAGAACTGAACTCTAAGCCAATTGTTTTTGTATAAAAAATATACTGTTGTTTTATTTTAGAACCAATCAAACCTGGCACAGGTAAGCATGAAATACTTTACAGTAATACGTTGCTGATTGTAGAACAGTTTGAAAATGCAATAGGAATTGTACTTTGTTTGATTTACAGTGGATGCAGTAGGTTGCAATACTTAGCATGGATAGACATTTTCAGTAAATTACAGGTAAGTCACTTTTTACGTTACTTTTCTAACTCAGTGCTGGAAACCTACATTCAGCACTGGGAAATTTCTTGCAAACAGGTAAGTAAATACGTTTTGGTTATTCGTGAGATTTTTAAAGAATATTTTTAGATTTCAAAACTCCACACAAAACTGTTTGGAAGAAAATTGTCAATGTTATCCTATAGAGGAAAAACAGGTTATCTGTTCCCAGGTAAGTTATTGACTGTGGGAGTTGAGGTTCTGGGGTTAGACTCAGGGGTCCCCCAGGGTCAGTGATGCACTCTTGTTGCACCCTCAGCGGCACTAGGGCGGCCGGGTGCAGAGTGTTGAGTCCTAATGTTATCTAATGGGGGATAGGGGGCCTCCGGTTGGTGGTTGCTGGCAAGCAGGCCACTAGGTTGTGAAGACAAAGTTCCTAGGGTTTAGGTCAGGGCAAATGTGGAAACAAAGTAGCACAAAAGGTGCACCCTCGACAGCACTGAGCGGCCAGGTGCAGAGTGCTATTTTCAGGTCGGTGCCCTGTTGTTTTCAATGGAGAACCTCCGGTTTGCAAAGCACTGCAGGCAGGGAGACAAAGGACTTCTGGGTGCGACCACCACTTCGAGAGGTAAGTTGGCCAGTTAAGGGTTGGTTAGGCACTGTTGGGCACACAAGACCGTGGGGCGTCGGGTGCAGGGGTGCCTTTTGGGGTCGGATCTTCTTACCAGCTCCGGGTCGCGGTCAGGGGGGCCTTCTGGATTTAGGCTGCAGGCATCAGCTGGAAGCTTGAGGCAGGTCAGGGGTCGCCGGATCTTGGGTCAGGATCGCTGGGGTGACCTCCTCGTGGTGTTTTTCCACTGGAGCTCAGGCCGGGTTCGGCAGGTGCAGAGTGGGCTGGATGCGCGGTCTCTGGCTGCTGCCAGAGGTTGCAGTTGAACAAATCCGGTGTTCACGGCAGAAACAGTCTTTGGAAGGGAAGGCAGGCAGGTCCTCCGGGGTTTTTGAAGTTGCTGACTGCAGGACACACCGGGATTTCGCAGGAGCAGGTTCAAGGGGAGACAGGTCGTGAGGGCTGGGGCCCAGTCAGTGGGCATCTTCCTCTTGTTAGCTGGCTGCATGGCTGTTCAGTCCTTCTTCTTCTTTTCTTCTTGTTGTCCAGCTGGATCTGAGGAAGCAGGGTTCAGGGTGCCCCCTAAATACTAGATTTAGGGGCGTTACAGGTAGGTAGAGGCCAGGGACCAATGAGTCCCTTCCCTGGGGTGGGTACACCCCCTATTGTGCCACCCTCCAGTGGGAGGGGGGCAGGAGCCTGTCCCTGGTTGGTTGGGTCCCCCCATTCTCAAGATGGTGGGTACTCAGAGTTGTGCTTCACCTCGCCTCCCCCACCTGAGGGGTGGAGTTGGTAGAGGTGGGCACACCTCTCTCCCTCACTTGTTTTTCCCGCCGGTTCTCCTGCCAAAAGTGGGGGGTAGAACCAGTAGGGACCAGTTGCTGAAAGCAGCAAGTGGCCTGGGGAAGCTCACAAATGCGGCATGCCTTTGAAGCTTCCCCTTCTTGAACCCTGCCCATCCTGTGGAAGGAGACTTGGCACCTCGTCCCAGGATGTGCATTGTTTCAGGTCCCCGAGAGCAGCAGGCTCTCAACCCAGTGGTCCAGAAACATGTCTGTTGATGGCAGCCTAAGCAACCACTCAGTCAGGACACTAGAGGTGGGTTAGTTTTCCGGAGGCATCTCTGAGAATCCCTCTGTGTGCATTTTTCATTAAATCCCACACTGGCATCAGTGTGGGTTTAATGTGCTGAGAAGTTTGATACCAAACTTCTCAGTTTTCAGTGTAGCCATTATGGTGCTGTGGAGTTCGTAATGACAAACTCCCAGCACCATATAGTCTTAATGGCAGCACTGCACTTACAATGTCTAAGAAGGATTAGTTACTTACCTGTAATCCTAGTTCTCATCCAGGGGTATACTCATCAAAGTCATAATCTATGAATAATCCCCGCCCATGTGCGGGATCCCGGAGCATATAGAAAATACATATATATACATATACATATACATATGTGAAAACATATACATGCAGCCTAAAAATGTTCAAAACATGGCAATGCTGTAAATTACATATGTTTGCATAGTAGTGCCCCCTAACCCGTAAGGAAAAAAGGAAGCATCAGGCAAATTATAACACAACACTGCTTTATTGTCATAAAGCAACTTGTAATTGTAAGCATTCGCCAGTAGGCTGCAGCAGAGTATCAAGAAACAAAGAAAACTGACACCTTGCCTTTAAGGCATTAGAGTAGGGGGACCGTGCCTTTAAGACCTGCATGAGACCCCCTGCTCCCAAGATGCATTACAGGTGGCAGTTGGGCCAGTTCTTTTTGGCGGTGCCTCCGCACCTGAGTAGATCTGCATGCCATACATCACGTACTTAAAGAGAAACCATGCTCGTCCGGGGAGGCGGGTGGGTCGCTTATGACTTTGATGAGTATACCCCTGGATGAGAACTAGGATTACAGGTAAGTAACTAATCCTTCTCATCCAGGGGATACTCATCAATAGTCATAATCTATGAATAGAGTAGCAAGCCCATACCCAAAGTCTCGCGGACGAGCACGACAGCATTTAAAACATACAGTAAAAACACATTTTGCATCACAGTTATGCAAACAGGTTCCTCAGAGAAGCCTGCCCCACCTGGGCGTCGGCCTGCGTGTCTGAATCTAGGCAATAATGGCGCGTAAAGGTATGAACTGAGCGCCATGTAGCCGCTTTGCAGATTTCAGACATGGGAACGTTGCAAAGGAGTGCAACAGTAGAAGCCTTCCCTCGAGTAGAGTGTGCTCTAGGTTTGCCCTGCAGAACCTTGTGGGACAGTTGGTAAGACAAGGCTATACATGAGACAATCCATCTAGAGATGGACCTCTTGGAGGCAGTCAGCCCGGTATTCGTGGGCCCATAGTTAACAAAGAACCTATCTGACTTTCTAAGTGGAAGGGTCTTAGCCAGATAGAATTTCAAAACCCTCCGGAGGTCAAGAGAATGTAAGGCTCTCTCCGGGGGAGTGGATGGCTGAGGAAAAAACGTGGGCAAAGTGATCACCTGATTAATGTGGAAGTCCGAGACCACCTTGGGCAGGAAGCTCGGATGAGTACGGAGCACCACCCTATTAGCATGAAACACCGTGTAAGGCTCCTTGCAGCAGAGGGCCTGAATTTCACTGACCCTACGGGCCAAAGTGATGGCTACTAAGAAGGCAGCCTTCCAGGTCAGATGCTGCAAAGACGCCTTATGAATTGGTTCAAAAGGGGCCCCCATTAGCTTAGAGAGAACGATGTTAAGTTCCCAGGAAGGGGAAGGAGACCTCACTGGAGGGTAAACTTTCTTAAGCCTTTCTAAGAAATCCTTTACCACTGGCATCTGGAAGAATGAGGTCTGGGTAGGAGACTTCCTATAGGCTGTAATAGCCGCTAAGTGTACTCTGATGGAAGAGTACTTTAACCCAGACTTCGCCAAGTACAGTAAGTAGGGGAGAATAACCTGTTCTTGACCCCGCATCGGATCAAGGGTGTTATCTCTACACCAAACGTAGAATCTTTTCCACTTAAAGGCGTAAGACTTCCTAGTGGAGGGCCTCTTTGCCTCCTGGAGAATGTTCATACAGTCCGGAGGCAGATCTAAATGTCCGTATTGGATGAATTCAGGAGCCATGCCGTCAAGCTGAGGGAGGGAAGATTGGGATGAAACACTCTCCCCTTGTCCTTGGTCAGCAAGTTCGGTTGGCAAGGCAACCTCCTGTGTGGTACTTCCGACAGCTGGAGTAGATCCGGGTACCACCACTGGCGGGGCCACTCCGGGGCTATTAGGATCATCCGAGTCCTGGCCCTGTAAAGTTTCTGTATCACAGCCGGGATGAGATGGAGAGGAGGAAAAGCGTAAAGCAATGTCCTCGACCAGCTGATCAAAAGTGCGTTCCCCTCCGACCCCCGTTGAGGGAACCTGGAGGCGAAGACGGGACATTTTTTGTTTGCCGCGTCTGCGAACAGATCGATGTCCGGTACGCCCCACAACCTGAAGATCTCCTGAGCGACGTCTTCGTTGAGCTCCCAGTCGTGCGCTTCGACGAAGTCTCTGCTGAGGCCATCTGCCTGCACATTCAGGGTCCCTGGCAGGTGAACAGCGACGATCGCCAGGTTTCTCGCCAGAAGCCATCTCCAGATGGACTGGGCTTCCAGAGACAGGACCCGCGATCTGGTGCCTCCTTGTTTGTTCAGATAGAACATAGTTGTGGTGTTGTCTGTCTGAACCTGAACATAGTTGGTCTGCAGGGATGGATACAGGGACTTGAGAGCTAGGTGGACTGCTCGTAGCTCCAAGAAGTTGATGTGATAAGTCTGTTCGATAGCGGACCAGAGACCTTGTACTTGCAGCTGGCCCATATGAGCACCCCAGCCCTGCATTGAGGCATCTGTGACCACTGTCTGTGTCGGAGGCGCCTGATGGAAAGGGACGCCGTGAAGCAGATGGGAGCGCTTCATCCACCACCGGATGGAGTCTTTGGCGGCTTGATGAAGGGTGATGGGATCTTCCCAGCGGCCGGACCTCTGAGACCACTGATCCTCTAGGTCTTGTTGCAGAGGACGCATGTGCAGACGTGCATTGGGCACAATGTAAATGCACGAAGCCATCGACCCCAGGAGAGATGACACTTGTCTGGCTGTGGGAAACGCCGTGCTGAGAAGCATGTGGCCTTTCTGAAGCATGGAGGATAACCTCTCCTCCGAAGGACACACGCTTGCGCTTGCGGAGTCTAGAGAGGCGCCCAGGTAGTGGATCCGCTGCGTAGGATTGAGGACCGACTTCTTGTAGTTGACCTGGAGGCCCAGCGAGTGCAGAAGGTTGAGACAAAACGAAAGATGACTCTGGAGTCGAGCAGGAGTGGAACTCTTCAAGAGCCAGTCGTCGAGATAGGGGTAGACGAATATCTTCCGCTTGCGGAGAAAAGCAGCTACCACCGCCATGCACTTGGAGAAAGTTCGTGGTGCGGATTTGAGGCCGAATGGCAGAACCCTGTATTGATAATGCCTGCGAGAGATCTGAAATCTGAGAAACTTGCGATGTTTCGCTGAGACAGGAATGTGGAAGTATGCATCCTGTAAGTCGATGGCACACATCCAGTCCCCCTGGTGGAGATGTGGGAAGATCTGGTGCAGTGCCAGCATTCTTAATTTCTCTCTTTTGACAAATCCGTTGAGGAGGCGGAGATCGAGGATGGGTCTGTACTCTCTGACCGCTCCTCGTTTCTGAACAAGAAAATACCGGGAGTACACTCCTAGATTTCTTTGCCTGGTTGGAACCTCCTCTATGGCGTTCTTGGAGAGGAGAGTGGCAACTTCGTCCTTTAAAAGTTGGTTTTGGATGGGAGGGAGTGGCTGCCTCCGTGGAGGTACCTGCGGAGGGGGAGATTTGAACCTCAGCAAGTAGCCATTCTATACAATATTCAACACCCATCTGTCGTTTGTAATGGCTTTCCACTCTGTCAGGTGAACGGTGATACTTCCTCCCACCGGAGTGGCGAACGAGAGCGGAGGAAGTAAGATTTCACTGTTTCGTGGGCTGTTTGGTAGAGGACTGTTGTTGTTTTGCATTTCCTCTTCCTCTGCCCCGACCCCTCTGCTGAAACTGGGACCTCTATTGATTCTGGGAGGACCATTGGGGCGTTTGAACGCGCTGGTGAAAGGCACGTTTGTCGCCCAGGCGAAAACGCTTTCGGAATTCTTTGCGTTTTTCCAGCCCCACAGCTTTCACGGTGTCCAACTCTGCCTTCATCTTGCTCATTTGGTCATCCGCATGAGCACCAAATAATGATGATCCGTTAAAGGGCAGATTGAGAATTCTCTTTTGTGCGTCAGGCTTGAGGCCCGTTAGTCTCAGCCAGGCCGAACGCCGAGAGCAGACGCCCTGCGAGTGGCCAGGCGCGGCAAGGTCCAAGGCATCAGCCGCTGCGCTGATGATTTGATTGGCCACCAGTCCGCCTTCTTGTAGGATCTCTGTGAAGTCCTGCCTGTCTTCTCTAGGCAGCTTCTCTGCGAATCTGGCGAGGGAATCCCATAGGGAACGATCATACCGCCCCAGCAGAGCTGAAGCTCTAGCCACCTTCATGTGCGAGGCAGAGGTGTTGCACATTTTCCTGCCGTAGGAATCCATCAGCTTGCTGTCCTTCTCAGGGGGGACAGAAGAAGACACTGAGGTCGAGTGGGACTTCATAGCTGCTGCCACGATCACCGAGTCCGCTGGCGGGTCAGCCCTCAAGAACAAAGGATCCTCGGCTGGAGCCTTATACTTCTTCGCTATTCTTGACGGAACCGAGCCCGCCGTAGCCGGAGTGAGGAACGTGGCCATAGCTGGGTCCAACAATCCTGGCACCAAAGGGAGCAGAGGTCTGGGAGCCGACCGATGATGCAAAGTGTCAAAGATCACTGAAGTGGGTGCCTGAGGGATGTGCAGCGCGATGTTCAATTTCTGCGCCCCTCTACCCAGGACGTCTGTGAAGGTAGCGATGTCATCCACCGGGGACACTCGCGATGGAGGTGTAGAGGAAAAAGTAGGAGAGTAGTCCCGTACTGAGGACCTTGTGGATGAAGTCCCAGTGGGCGACCTGGTGCGTCTCCTCTTGTGAGAGCGTTCGCTATGGTGAGCCCTAGACCTTGAGCTGCGCTTTGACGGAGATCTTGGACGTCTGTGCGCGGAGCGGCGGTCCCTGGAACGAGACCGACAGGGAGTAGGTGGCCTTGGATCCCTTGGGGGAGACTTACTCCTGCGCGGTGGAGAATACCTGCGGGAGTAGTCCGATCCAGGACTTCGACATGTGCCAGCGCCTGCATCCCGCAACCAGCGAGGTGACAGTCCGAACCTCTCTGGAGACTTGGGTGAGCCTTCCGGAGATATTTGCACGATGTGCAGTCCCGGAGATGATGACTGCTCTCCTGGAGATCGAGACCTCTCCGCGGGAGCTCCAGCTGTACCCTTCGACGTCGAGTTCCTCGACGTCGACGACGTCTGCGTCACCATCGGCAAGCGTGGGGTATGGCGTTCTTGCCTCGACGGCGGTCTCGACGCCGATCGCGGAGACCTCGACGTCGATATCCTCTTTTCCGGCACTTGACGTCGACTGGATGACCTTGGCGTCGGCCTAGCACGCCGTTGACTGGGTGACTTCGACGACGACCTCTCTCGACGTCGACTCCTTGACGGCGACCTCTCTCGACGTCGACTCTTCGACGTCGACCTCTCACGCCGTCGACTGGGCGACTTCGACGTCGGCCTATCACGACGTCGAGTGGGCGACTTCGACCTCTCCCGGCGTCGAATTGTGGATATCGACGTCGACCTTCCTCTCGACGTCGACCTTCTATGTCGCCGAGTGGGGGTATCCCTTGACGGCGACCTGCCCACTCGCGGCGGAACGTACGTCGCCGCATCTCTCGACGCCGACCCCCTCGATGGTGGCGGAGAGTGTCTCGACGTCGGCGGAAGCCTCAACGTCGACGGAGACAGTCCAGACCTCCCTGGACTAGCAGCCTTCGAGCCCGAAGGGCTGCGCCTCGACGCCGACTTACTTTTGCGCGGCGGAGATCGATGGGGAGATGAATCCCTTGACGCCGAAGTTGTCTTCTGCCTTTTCGGCGGCCTCTTCGACGTCGACGACGAATTCCTAGGACTCTTGGTCTTTCTGGAGCCAGGAGAGCTGGTGTGTCGCCGTTTTTGCGATTATGTAGCTGAAGAAGGTGGTCTTGATGAAGAAGGATCGCCTTCACGACGGCTTCTGCTCTTCTCCAGCTGTGCCTGTAGTCTAATGCGCTCTCTATCCCTCAGAGTGCGCTTGGAGAACTTCTGGCAGTGAGGACACCGGTCAGGATCGTGTTTAGATGGTAAACACGCAATACACACCGAGTGTGGATCTGCCAGTGCCATCTTGTTGCCACAAGAAGGGCATTTTCGAAATAAAGGAGGCATTCTGACTGGAAAAAATTCGAGATTTTATTGGAAACCAGCAGAATCAGCCCCCAGAAGCCAGAAAACGTCGAAAAATGCTTGAAAAAGCTGTAATTTCCAAAATTTCAGTCAAAAACTGAAGCGCTCAAGCTCCAGGATCCTCACAGAAGGAGCCGGAAAAAAGAACTGGCCCAACTGCCACCTGTAATGCATCATGGGAGCAGGGGGTCTCATGCAGGTCTTAAAGGCACGGTCCCCCTACTCTAATGCCTTAAAGGCAAGGTGTCAGTTTTCTTTGTTTCTTGATACTCTGCTGCAGCCTACTGGCGAATGCTTACAATTACAAGTTGCTTTATGACAATAAAGCAGTGTTGTGTTATAATTTGCCTGATGCTTCCTTTTTTCCTTACGGGTTAGGGGGCACTACTATGTAAACATATGTAATTTACAGCATTGCCATGTTTTGAACATTTTTAGGCTGCATGTATATGTTTTCACATATGTATATATATATGTATATATATGTATTTTCTATATGCTCCGGGATCCCGCACATGGGCGGGGATTATTCATAGATTATGACTATTGATGAGTATCCCCTGGATGAGAATGGACTTAGACGCTGTAGGGGTACAGGACTCATGCACCTGTACCCTCACCACTGGTATAGTGCACCCAACTAGAGGGATGACTGATATGCCCGGGCAGGGGGTTGTAAGCATGGCACACATGGATGTGTGCCATGTCAACTCTTCACTTTGTTCTGCACCAAAACACGGAGCCTGCAAAGGCAGTGTGTGAGTGTAGTGGTACAGGACCTCTAAGGGTGGCACAATAAGTGCTGCAGCCCTTAGAAGCCTTCTCTGGTCACAGTGCCCTGGGTACCTGTGGTACCATTTACCACGGGCGGATCTGTGGCCAGAGATGCCAATTGGATTTAGTTTTGGGGAAAGAACACAGGCCCTGGGTACCTGATTGGCAGGGATCCAGGGCACACCAAGTAAAAGTGCATCAGTAGTAGGGCAGATTTCCTACAGTGGTGAGGAGGGAACCTTGGAACCGACCTTGCACTGGCGGATTGCTTCTGGGGGGCCCAGGCCTCATACCTATGATAGAGGAAGGAGTGATATAACTTGCCTATACTGAGGGCCCTCAATATCACCTAGGGCATGGTGAGGGACCGCCAATACCTGGACTTTGGTTCAAAGTTAAGCACGCTCATGGGACCCTACACGCATTCTCCTTATGTTAGCCAATGTAGGGAATATATATTATACGGTGAGCTGACTGTGCTCTCCATCTCTCATTGGATTTTTCCATCAAACAGGGACACCACTCTCCATATTTGCTGAAAGATCACAACTGTGAGCATTGCAGTGCATCTGGCTGAGCACACGTTTTGTAGTGGATTTGGGGTGCTGTTACAGAGTTACAAATGTTCGTGGATTTTTATTTTGTACGTTTGTACAGTGATGGGAGCTGTTGTTGGGTCCCACATAGAGGAGGGGGGACCCTTCAGCCAGAAGGTGGGGGTTGGATCTATGCAGGGAACAAGATTCCGTAGTACACCTTATGACAGGCACAGACCGGCATACTATACTCCACTGCACTACCACCTCTTGACCTTTAACGTCCATGTTAAGCGATTAAGAGTCTACCGGTACATGAGTGCTGCAGCATACAAATACATGTCTTCAGGAGACTCATCTTTCTTTAAGTGACCTGCAGAGGCTGCATAGGAGGTGGAGGGGCATGATAATGGGTATTACATATTCAAGATGCACCAGGTGATCTTGATATGGGTGGCCCCAGTGGTCCCCTTTCCATACAGGATTTAGGGGTTGACCCTGAAGGCAGATATGTAGTAGTGGAGGGCCTGCTGGACAGGCTCCTACTGTCACTGGTATCGCTCTATGCACCTAACTCAAACCAGGCAGCCTTCCTCAAAACGCTAACACCTGCACTACTTAACAGTGCTCTCGCTCCTTATATTTGGGTAGAGAAGATTGTGTCCCCAACATATCACTGGATCGTTCGCACTATCCAGTGTCAGGAGCACAATCCATAACATTAACAGGACACCTACAATGTTGGGCGACCCACATGCAAATATAGAGCATATGGCACTTCCTCCATCCGGATGAGAGGGAATAGTTATGCTACTCAGTCTTACATAACTTACATGCCAGAATTTACCTGTTCAGCTGGAGAGCAGAAGCGAAATCCCAGTGATGGGGCGGAGTATTTAGAACGCACTTTACCAGACTACAACCCACTCCAGCTTACCCGGGTCTGGGGAGGAGGGTATACCAACGTGGCGCTTCCCACAGAGGCCTTGCACGATGCGGGATTTAACTCCACTCTGGAACGCTGTTTCCATGACAATGAGGATACTGCCACTGATGAATTAGTGGAGTGGGACGCATTTAATGTAGTCCTTAGGGCCTAGCTTTTAAATCAGTTTACGGTAATAAGCTCCTGCTCCACAAATAACCTTAAGACCCTTAACCATTCCCACCCCTAATCATACAAAATGCCCTTACCGCCCTTTACCCCTACCCACCACTAGCCCTAAAAATACTCTTAACATCCAATGCCCCAACCCACCCCTTGACCCTAAACATACCCTTACCACTATATATATAAATATAAATATATATATATATGTATATGTATATGTACATATATATTCACTGAAAAAACCATAGGTTTCACACAATTTATAGTTAGCTGTACATTTCACTCGTAAAAAACCAATGAAATTCCACGTTATAGTTAGTGCAGGAAACTATAACTCACGCGACCGCAATCCTCTGCTGATGCTAATACTGTATTTAGACACTTATTTGCCCATGTCTTCTTCCATTAAATTTTAGCTATACATATATTACAAATATTTTTTTTTCATAAAGACACATATGTCATTAGCAGAGGATTGCGGTCGCGTGAGTTATAGTTGCCTGCACTAACTATAACGTGGAATTTCATTGGTTTTTTACGAGTGAAATGTACAGCTAACTATAACTTGTGTGAAACCTATGGTTTTTTCAGTGAATTTGCAAGGTTTTTTAAATGCTAATTCCTAACTATAACGTGTGTGAAACCTATGGTTTTTTCAGTGAATTTGTACGGTTTTTTAAATGCTAAGTTACTTTACGCCGTTCGTGCCGTGCGCGCCCACTTCACGCAGTTCGTTCCGTGCGCGCACGGTGCGCTTTGTGCACCGTGCGCGCACAGTGAGCACGCGGTGCGTTTCGCGCACCGCGCGCCCACTTAACGCAGTTAGTGCCATGCCCACGTTAGGCTGGATGGGCCATGTACGCACGATGCCCTTCGCGCACCGTCCGCACACGGAGGACATATTATGCTCTTCGTTCTGAAAGGTTTTCTATTAAATGTTTACTTAGGAGTTATATGCCAGTAGGTAATGTATATATATATATTTAGTTATTTATTTATTTATTTTTCCCTCACAATGTGGTTTGGAAGCCGGATCGCTCACCAGCGGGTGCATGCGTTGGGCCAAACAAACAGCCAGACATCAATTTTTAAAGCAGGGGACGCCGCACTCTGGAACGATTTCAAGTTAATATAATTTATTAACAGAGCCCAGTCTGTCACACCGACGCGTTTCAGCAACTGTTATATATCATTTCCTCTTCATTATACATTCCAATAGACTTCTGGGATTTGTAGTTTTTGTCAATATGTCAAAACAGATCACCTCTTGACAGATTACATTTATAAACAGTGAACATATTGTTATTGCTACCAACAGATACCGGTAACTATTATAGTAAATAGATGGAATTACATTATACATGATTCAAAAAAGTTTTGGTATGAAATGAAGATCAGTATGGTTTAGTATATTCTTTCACAGATCGTTCTGTTGATATTCATATATAATACCTTATAAACCAATCTTTATATATGCGTAAACATGTGGGCCTAGAATTGTTTTATGGGGTATAGTACCCAAAAGTTATCAAATCTGGTATGTTCCATTCTTTGATTTGGTAAATAGTACCACATAACTAGCAACAATTGATCCAAAAAGCAGATAGTGACAGTTTCTGACAAGTCATTAATGTTAAATAATTCGTGATTTTCAATTTTTTTGAAAAAAAGAATTCTTCAATTTGACAAAGCAGCCTATAAGCTCGTTTTATTTCTATAAATGAACGTACAGTTCTTCATCGACGTTCATCCCTTTCGGATTTTTGGTTCGCAGTCTAATGATATATTTGGATTCCAATTGTCTGAGTCTTTTTTTCCGATCACCCATCCTTTCATTGAGCTCAACTTCATCAATGCCAAAAAAGGACATGTTTCGCCAATTTCCTTCTTGGCATGTGAGTAGATGTTTTGCGGTTGCATACATTTGATCTTTGTTTTTCACTGCCATAATATGTTCGAGGATACATTTTTTCAACATACAGATGGTACTACCTATGTACATCATACCACAGTCGCAATGAATGGCATAGACTACATATGTGGTTGTACAGGTTATCCTTTGATTGATGTTAATCATCCTTCATTTGGGGTCTCTTATCATTTTCTTATTTGCCCCGATCTTGCAGGCTTTGCAACTATTGCATCTTTTAAAACCATCTTGTTGTTTCTCTAGCCAGTTTTTTGCTTTCTCTTTTGATTGGAAATGGCTCTGAGCTATCACATCTTTAATGGAGGGTGCCTTTCTGTAAGTTATTTGCGGATTTGTGGCAATGATTTTTGCCAGATCCTGATCTTGTTGTAGCAATGGGCAGTACTTCTGGACGCTCTTTCTTATTTTGTGAGATTCTTTGCTGAAAGTCAGAATTAATCTTGGAGTTTCCGATTTATTGCTTTCATTAGTGGTCAATGTTTGTTCCAATGTTTTGGATTTTTTGATGAGGATATCCGTTCTTGTCATTTCCTTCACTTTCTTGATACTTTTATTGAGATCTCTTTCTTTGTATCCTCGTCGCTTTAGTCTATCTGCACTTTTATGAATTTCTTTTGCAGCATCCTCATTTTTTTAACAATTCCTTCGCATTCGGATGAATTCACCAAAAGGAATGTTATTGAGTAAAGGTTTTGGGTGAAAACTCTCTGCATGAAGGATACTGTTTGTGGTGGTCTTTCTTCTATACAGTGTTGTTTGAATTTGTCCATCTTCAATATACACCGTAATATCCAGAAAGTTAATTTTGTGACGACTTGTAGTGCAGGTAAAAGAGAGTCCAATGTTATTAGCATTTAGTATTTTAAAATATTCCATGAACTCATCCTTACTCCCATTCCAAATTAGGAACAAGTCGTCTATGTACCGTGACCAAAGTATTATTTTCTCAAGGGCCTTGCTGTTATGCGGACCCCAAGCAATTTCCTTCTCCCACCAACTCATGGTGAGATTTGCATAATTGGGGGAGAAGGAAACGACCATGGCACAACCACATTGTTGGTGATATATTTCAGGATTGAAGAATTTTTTTTTATTGGTTAGACACATTTGAATCATTGTAAGCAACATGGCCGAGTGTTCCAATTCTTTTATATTTCTCTGTTTTAGAAAGTATGCGCATGGCATAAACACAATTTAATCGATATAGAGGAATACAAATACCTCTTAAATGAAAATCTGACAATTCCAACGATTTATTTCCTGCCGAAAGTCCATAAAACATTGATCAATCCTCCCGGTAGACCAATTGTGTCACCATGTGATTCATTATATGAAAACATCTCCTCATTCATTGACCATTATCTTGCGCCTATGGTAAAAAATCTAACCTCATACATTCAGGATACAGGGGATTTTCTCCGGGTGCTCTCTAATACGGCATGGAATTCATCATATCTTATGATAACCATTGACGTGGTTTCATTATACACATCTATTGAACATTCAATGGGACTCAATGGTTGGCCATACTTTCTAAAACAGAGAAATATAAAAGAATTGGAACACTCAGCCATTGTGCTTACAATGATTCAAATGTGTCTAACCAATAAAAAAAAATTCTTCAATCATGAAATATATCACCAACAATGTGGTTGTGCCATGGGCGTTTCCTTCTCCCCCAATTATGCAAATCTCACCATGGGTTTGTGGGAGAAGGAAATTGTTTGGGGTCCGCATAACAGCAAGGCCCTTGAGAAAATTATACTTTGGTCACGGTACATAGACGACTTGTAAGGATGAGTTCATGGAATATGTTAAAATACTAAATGCTAATAACATTGGTGATGTCATTTGAGATGTCATCAGTGATGTCACTGACCATGTCATGAATGATGTAACATGTGACATCATCCGCAGTGGATTGCGGGCGCGCGAGATGTAGTTAGTACAACTAACTATATCTGAGGAATTTCAGTGGTTTTGTTCGAGTGAAATGTCCAGCTAGCTATAACACCCCTAAAACATATTGTTTTTTCAGTGAATTTCTAAGGTTTTTTAAATGCTAATTCCTAACTATATCAGGCCTGAAACCTGTGTTTTTTTCAGTGAATTTCAAAGGTTTTTTAAACGCTAATTCCTAACTATATCAGGCCTGAAACCTATGGTTTTTTCAGTGAATTTCAAAGGTTTTGTAAATGACAATTTTTAATGTATTAATTGTTATACTGATTATTTTGATACTGATTTACTGCATTTTGTAACTGTTTATTTTGAGATATTTTATTTTTTTAATTACATTATACATTACAATACAAAATACACTTTCTCAGAATGAATTACTTTAGTTTAAATACTTTGCAAATAGGCAATAGACTTTTAAGTACAGTAGTTACAGTTGTTGCAATGGGCAACACAATTTCAAACACAATGCAACATTGAGCTCAATGTGAATTTCTAGTCAAATGCAATTAGTTACTTTATGGATTACTTTTCTAACCAGAGGACTGGATCCTAGATTCAGTCCTTGGACATCTCCTGTAAACAGTTGAGTAAAAGCCTTTTGGTTACAGTAGTGATTTTTAAGGAATATTATTGTATTTTAAAAGTTGTCACTTAGAAATTTTTTCACATAGAATCACCAATGTTATCCTATGGCGGAAAATTCACTTAGCAGGTAAGTAGTGTTATCGCTACTTTTTCTTACTCAGTGGTGGATCCTGAATCCAGCACTGGCCAATCTCCTGTAAACAGTTGAAAGAATGTGTTTAAGCCATACAGACGATTTTTTAGGAATATTTTTAGTTTGTGAAAATAGACAAACGTTTCTGGTGAAAACCACACAATGGAAGGAAATACAAGTAACTGGTAAGTACGCTTAGAATTACTTTTCAGGGTTAGAGCTGGTCTTAAAGATGCAGCACTGGGTTGTCTCCTGATAACAGGTGAGTAAATTGGAATTCGTAGTTCGGATGATTTTAGAGGAATATTTGTACAATGGTGAAGGAAGGGGGCGGGGCCTGAGGTGACATGTGCAAACACGCCCTGTGGCACGTTTTAAGTTGGGGAATTAATTCCTCTTCAATCCAGAGGTCCCCTGGGGGCCAACTAGCCCACCAGGTACCTCCAGTATGCGCCAGGGAGCTGCATTGCAGTGAGGTGTTCAGAGGCCACGCCCCTTTTTACAACACTCTGCAAAACAGCTCCGTGGGGCTTACTGGAGGTACCTGGTGGGCTACTTGGCCCCTAGGGGACCTCTGGACTGAAGAGGGATGAATTCCCCAACTTAAAACGCGCCACAGGGAGTGTTTGCACAGTATCACCTCAGGCCCCGCCCCCTACCTTCACCACTGTGCAAATGCGCCCCGTGGCGCGTTTTAAGTTGGGGGATTAAGTCTCCTTAAATCCTGAGGTCCCCTGGCGGCCAACTAGGCCACCAGGTACCTCCAGTAAGCGCCACGGAGCAGCGTTGCAGATTGGTGTAAAAAGGGGCGTGGCCTCATTACACCTCTCTGCAACGCAGCCCCCTGGTGCATACTGGAGGTTCCTGGTGGGCTACTTAGCCCCCAGGGACCCCCAGTATTCAAGGGGAATTAGTTCCCCCTCTGCAAACATGCCAGGGGGCGCGTTTGCAGAATTGTGTAAGGAGGGGGCGTGGCCTCTGGCCCAATCCTGGTCTTTTTTTTTTTCTTCTTTTTTTTTAGAAGGGGGGGCTGTGTAGCCCCCCTTCTTTTTCCATTTTTTGGCCCTGGGGACCCCATCCCCCAGGGCCTGCCCCCAATTTTTGTTTCTAACAAAAAAAAACAGGAAGGGGGCTGCGTGGCCCCCCTCCCAAGGCCATAAATTGCCCCGGAGACCCCATCCCCCGGGGCATGGCCCTTTTTTTTTTTTAAGGGGGGCTGCGTAGCCCCCCTCCTCTGGCCACTTTAGGCCCCGGGGACCCCATCCCCTGGGGCCGGCCATTATTTAAAAAAATAATAATAATTCATCTGGGAGGGGGGCCGCGTGGCCCCCCTCTGAGGCCACTTATGGCCCCGGGGACCCCATCCCCGGGGCCTGGCCTCTGTTTGGGGCCGTGGGGGGGTCCCCAATCCCCCCATGGTCCCAGCCGGCTCCCCGCGTCCTGCGGGAGCCGGCATTGCTTTTCCACATGGGGAGCAGCTATCATGCTGCTCCCCATGTGGAAAAGCAATCAGCTTTACTTCATTGAAGCGAGAGCAGGTTTCCCTGCTCTCGCTTCAATGAAGCAAAGCAGTTTGCAATGACAGGGCGGGCTCCCGCCCTGTCATTGCAAACTGCAGTGTCCTGGGGTTGGGCACCCCGGGACACTGCAGGAGCCGGCCCTGGGGGGTGGCGGTCCCCAGGGCCTATTCAAGGCTCCAGGAGGGGAGCCGCGTGGCCCCCCTCCCACATTGACAAGTTGCCCCGGGAGGTGGCGGTCCCCGGGGCTGCGGGGGGGCCGTAAGACCCCCGCATATACTATCTTTGAGCCCCAGGGGTGGCGGTCCCTGGGGCAGTGTGGGGGGATTGGGACCCCCCCATACCTTTTATAATTCTGCCCCCGGGATTTGGCCCCCCCCGGGGGCCAATTACCATAGAAGCGCGGGAGCACAGCACTTCTTTTTTTTTATTTTCAGCCAAAATTCGCACTGGTGCACGAATCTCGCCGTTTTTTTTTTTTTTTGTGGGACCCCCTGAGCAGGCCCCCTTTTTGCGTTTATCGCGTTTGTTTTATAGGTTTCTTGCACAAGATGGCTGCCAACACTTCCTGATCTGGAGTATTGACAGCCAATTAGAATACAGCTCGTGCATGACAGGGTGCGCGCTGGGTGCGAGGAGGGTGCGAGGAACCTCCAAGGTCATAGATATATCTATGCTTTTACTTTTGATTTTCTCAGGAACTACTCAACGGATTGACACCATTTAAGCAAAAGGCACAAGTCTGAACTGAGGACTACCTCTTTGCTAAATTTAGTGTAATTCCCTTCAGCAGTTCGGGCTGTAGCTGCGTCATCAGGTCCTATGGGAAAATGCATGGGGAAAACGTGTTTTGGGACCCCCCTTTTTTCTCGGCCCCCGCTTAACGAATCACTGTGATATTTTCAGGACAGGAGCGGACCGGAGCTGGCCAAAAGTTTGGAAAATTTCGCGAAGATTCGTCAATCGGCGCCAACGTTATTCCAAATAGAATGTTGCGGATTTCCTATGGAAAATAGGTCCTAACTATATCTACCTATAAATTGTTTATATATATATATATATATATATATCAGGTTGCCCCTGAGAGGACGTCCTTCAGGAAAGTACCCCTTCAACAAACTGAGGACCACAGCCAAATCCGGTTCACATCTTTAATGTAGGTAACAGGCTTGACGCGTTTCAAACTTGCGTTCTTTTTCGAAAGCCAGGGAACAGCAACTGAATGGAAATCTCATTTGCCTTTCGAATATTTTTCCCGCCTTGATGGGCAACGCAACACCCACTAGGGGTTTTATAATAATAGAAACTGCCAAGACCAGAAAGCTTAGCGCGAGCGTCCAACAGGGCGTGAAGACACGCCCATCAAGGCGGGAAAAATATTCAAAAGGCAACTGAGATTTCTATTCAGTTGCTGTTCCCTGGCTTTCAAAAAAGAACGCAAGTTCGAAATGCGTCAAGCCTATTACCTGCATTAAAGATGTGAACCTGATTTGGCTGTGGTCCTCAGTTGAAGGAGTACTTTCCGAGAGGACGTCCTCTCAGGGGCAACCTGGTTTTTGTGCATATAATGCGGCCCTGCCTGGCCGCGAGGACGGCCCGCCGCGGAGATGTGGATCTGTGGCACTTGAATGCAGGTGCCTGAGCAGAGCGGAAAGTCCAACATGTAGTGACGAATAAGGACAGTCCATTCATCGTTTTCAACTTTAAGACCCCGCTGAGGTTTTATTTTGTTTTAATCTTGGGACAACCCAACACCCACTAGGGGTTTTATAATAATAGAAACTGCCAAGACCAGAAAGCTTAGCGCGAGCGTCCAACAGGTCGCGAAGACACGCCCATCAAGGCGGGAAAAATATTCAAAAGGCAAATGAGATTTCTATTCAGTTGCTGTTCCCTGGCTTTCGAAAAAGAACGCAAGTTCGAAGTGCGTCAAGCCTGTTCCCTGCATTAAAGATGTAAACCTGATTTGGCTGTGGTCCTCAGTTTGTTGAAGGAGTACTTTCCGAGAGGACTTCCTCTCAGGGACAACCTGTTTTTTGTGTATAAATATATATATATATTTGGATTTGTCAATGCTTTTTTAAATATACTGTGTATGCTATGCAAGATGGCATTAAAAGGAAAAAAAAAAGCTATGATAAGGTCAATGCTGGCTGCGTCATAGCACTTTTTTTCTATACTTATGCCTGTGCTGCTGTGCAGCAGAGCTAATAAAACATTGACAAAGCCAATAGATCTTGTGTAGATGAAACCTATTGGCTTTTCCAATGCTAGTTACTGTAGCCATGCATGTGCCCTCCGGTTTGGTCTGGGCAGCAAGTTGCCTCAATTAGGGATTGAGTCAGCTAAACAAGTGTCCCACATTTGCAAAATAGGGCAGTTTTGAATGTGTAAACGGTTTGTGTTTTCAAGGTAGCAAAAAAACGCCATAATATTTGTGTTTACTGCAGGTAGTGCTTGTGAGAATATCAGGGAAATCAACAGTAAAAACCGGCCCGCCAGCCCATAAAACACGCTATAAACAGCTCAAATTAAAGGCCAGTAAGACCAGCCTGATGGCCTCACATACCAGTGAACCTGTGTCTCCCCTGCAGCCTGTTGACAAGTTAATGCATTTACCACCTCAGCATGTCCTTTCAAACAAAGGGACAGAGGAAAAGGGCTTGTAAGGTGTAAAATGCATTAGCATATTTAATTTATTTATTTGAGAGCGTCCTCATCACACTGTCAGCCTGAGAAGTCTCATCAGAATAAACCAGCAGGATCTCTTTTTAACTGGATTCCCCTTTTGAAGCGCAGATCAATAGAAAACTTCCTTCCACGCTGCATTGTTTTTAAATGAGCAGCTGGGGAAGTCTTTCTCTCCGTGCCCGTAATCTGATGTGTGTTCCTGCGGAGGTGTTAGGCGCTGAAAGTGTAAGATGTGCGCACGTGCACTTGCACACTTTACAGGGAACATAGGTGTTAGAAATGGGGGTCTCTAGTTGGCAGGAGTAGGTACCTTTGACCAAGTAGGGGCCCCTGCTTCTAGTCAGGGAAAGGGGGGCACACTCCTGTATAACCCCTGCTCACCCCCTTGGTAGCCTGGCACGAGCAGACAGGCTTATCTCAGAGGCAGTGTGTAAAGCATTTGTGAACACATACAGTAACACAGTGAAAACACTACAAATGGACACCACACTCGTTTAGAAAAATAAGTAATCTGTGCTAGACTTAACACAAGACCAAACGACAAAAATCCACAATACTGTAATAGAAATATGACTTTAAATTGGTAGAAATAGCTCAGTTCGATTTAGATGGTAAATGCGACACTTTACTCTCAAAGTACCTGGGATGAGTCACGCAATACAAACAAAAGGGTCGCATGGAAGTTGATGCGCCGTTCCTTACACTCAGGGGAGTGGATGCATCGGTTCCTTACTGCAGCGCAGGGGAGGTGATGCGTCGCTTCATTACTATGTGGGGAGTTGATGCGTTGTTTCTTACTGCGGCTCGGCGACGATGCGACAAGATGGTGCCTCGATGCGATGTGACGATCCGGTGCGATGCCACAAATTGGTGTCTTTGATGCAATGCGACAACGTGGATGTGACGCGTGCGCGCCCGACGGCCGTGCGGTGACTTGGTGAACTCTTGAGCCACGACAGACCCTGTGACACGCTTCCCCGGTGATGCGACGGCGACCTCTGCGGCAGCGACACGCTTCTCCGGTGATGCGTCACACTTCGTCGGTCATACGACGGCAAACAGCTGCGGCGGTGACACGCTTCTGCGGCGATGCAACGACAACTGCTGCGGCGGTGACAGGCTTTGTCCTCGGTGTGTCGCGCTTCCAGCTCCCAGCGACACGCAGTCTTAAGAGGGCCCAAAACAACAGCAGGCAACACACTGCAGGTAGCATTCCCAGCAAGGGAATTCAGGGTGAGCTGGTGGTGAAGTCTTTGTGACCCTGAGACTTCTTAACAGGAGGCAAGCTCAGCTTCAAGCCCTTGGAGATCTTCCTCAAGGTGATAAAGTACACAAAGTTCCTTTTCCCTTTTCTTGGAAATGAGTAACCACTGCAGGCCAACCCCAGACAGCAACCAGCACTGGGGCAGTCTCCTCCTTCAGCTTCCTTAGTTTCTCTCCTTGACAAAGGTCCGTCTTGATTCCCAGAAGTGATCTAAAGTTCTGAGGTCTGGGACCTGGGCCCCAATATTTATACAGCAAAATCCTTTGTCCTCTGAAGGCAGAGGGTGTCTCTGCCCAGCCAAAACCAGTTCTGTCCTCCCTGGTACAGCTTCCTGGCAGGAGGTGGAGCCAGCATTGTTTGAGAGCACACCTGGCCCAGGTAGCTGAAAGGAAATCTCCTCCCCCTACTCTTTATTCTATGCGGGCTCAGGTCAGTGAAAGGAAATCTCCGCCCCCTACTCTATTCAATGCAGGTCCTATTCAGCCCAGCCCTGATCCATCAGACTGCTGGAGCCAAGGACCTCTCAATCCCTCTGTCACTCACAAACCAGACATGGAATACACAAACCAAGCAGAGGCATGCATGCTGGATGGTTAGGCAAGGAAATACCTACTGTCTAAAAGTGGTATTTTCAAAACACTGAATGTAAAAATCACCCGCACTAAAAGATGTATTTTAACATTCTGAGTTCAGACATACTAAACTTTATTTTCCTATCTTGTTCCCTAGGTCAGTTATGCTTATAAGATGTTATAATGAAACTGCCCAATCTGGCCCATATGAACAGATAGCCTTGCAATAGTGAAAAACGAAATTGGCTGTAATTCACTATCAGGACATGCCACACACCTCAGGGCATGTACTACCTTTTACATACAATGCACCCTACCCTTGGGCCTACGTTAGGGGTGACTAAGATGTAGAAAAGGGAAGGTTTAGGGACTGGCCAGTGGGTGCACTTGCCAAGTCGATATGGCAGTCCCAGACTGCACACAGGCTATGCAATGGCAGGCCTGAACCACACTTTAGAAGATGCTCCTGTGGGTGGCACAACCAGTGCTGCAAGCCCACCAGCAGCATTTGATTTACAGGCCATGGGCACACATTGTGCACTGTACTAGGGTCTGACAAGTAAATTAAATACATCAATCATGGAGTCACTATTCCAATACAATCACTTTCAATAGGGAATACTTGCACTTTGGCACTGAATAGCAGTGGCAAAGTGCCCAAAGCATCTAGACCAGCAAAAAACATAGCAAAACAAATGAAAGGGCACAGGGAAAAAATGGAAGGGAGACCCACGCCAATGGTGCCAGGTCTAACAATAGGTTAATATACTTCTCTGCCATTCCAATCATACTCACCAAAGGGTTCTTCAAAGAGCTTTGCTCGTTATTGATAGCACTGATATGGGGCTCGGGGTGACGTAGAGTAGCAATTGCTAAACTATACGTTCCATTCTCTAAGGCAGCTTGGTAGCCCGAACTACTAGTACTGCGATGCAGCCGCACAACTGCAGTGGCCGATGTGCTGGTTAGGCAAAGAAGGCACACTGAAGTTAGGACACTAGTTTGAGGAGTCCGGTCTGACACAAGTTTTGGAATGGCTGCTCGGTTCAAACAAGATGACACCCAAGGGAGGAGGGCACATTCTCATGAGGGTAGCGAAGAAGTGCTGGGGAACCTACACAATCTTATACATCTCTTACCTTCCTGAGCTCCCACTCCGGGCACTATCGAGTTGCAGGCTCTCCACTCAACATAGAATGTGAGCACATAGAATGAGGCTGGCCTTTGTCCATGGGGAGATCCCTTTACTGATAAGATGCTTTTCCACATTGAAGATCTGGTGGAAAAATATGATATACCTCCAGGGACCATCCTCCTTCATGCTGCTCTTACCCCTCAGCTCGATATGATCTGGAATAGGACATACGATGAACCTGCAACACCATTCCTTCTGCAGACACTGAAAACGAGCCAGTTGCAGAGTAACTAGCCTGTAGAATGCCATGTGCCACGACAGGGGTCAACTGTTTAGGTCAAGGAGAGCAGTGTTTAACCCCTTCGCTATTTGATTCACGCTTAGGCCCCTCTAACTTTTTGACCACATAAGGTATCTACGCTAAATTTGCGCCCTTTTTTCCAACATCATGGGGATTCTAAAGGTACCCAGGGTTTGTGGATTCACTTAGAGGGGACCCAGAAATTTGCCAAAATACAGCTACAATTTTTTTTTGGTGGGGGGGGGGGTGAAATGGGAAAAAGGGCTCCAGATGAAAGCGTCTGTTTTTTCCCCTACAAATGGTATTAAAAAAGGTGTTGTGGTGCTGAAATCACCATCGTCCCAGCTTTCAGGGACAAGCAGACTTTTGTCAGAAAACCAACATTTTTTACACAGTTTTGGCATTTTTCTGGGACATAGCCTATTTTTGCTATTTTTTGTGCTTTCAACCTCCTTCCAGTTAATGGTAGAAGTGGGTATGAAAGCAATAATGGATCCTGGAAAGCTATACATTTTTAAAAGGTAGACAAAATTCTGAATTCAGCAAGGGGTCATTTGTGTAGATCCTTCAAGGTTTCTTTATGGAAACTAACAGTTAAATATAGGAAAAATGGAAAATTAGTTGAAAAAAACAGCCGTTTATGTCAACGTTTTCACCTGTAACTTTTTCTAATTATGACAGCTGTTTGAAAGCAATATACCGTTACATCTGCTAGACCTTTCTGGTTGTGGGGATATATAGGACTTGTATGTTCACCAAGAACCCGACGAACCCAGAGCCAATAACTGAGCAGCAACTTGCAATTATTTTTATTATATACCGGGTATGTAGCAATTATTCTGGGAAAATGTATACATGGAAAAATCGGTATGAAAGACACCTATGTATTTCTGAAATGGGAACAAAATATAGAGTTTAGAAACAGTAGATATTTGCACAGTTCCGAAATTGGGAATACCCATACTAGCCTGAGAATTATAGGACATTTTTCAAATAACTTCTTTTTTACACATTGTCTTTTTTTTGGAAGGCAGAAATGCATCGAAAGTCAATAGGTGATAACAGTTGCTCTACAACTCTGTGTTACCCTAAGTCTCCCGATAAAAATGGTACCTCATTTGTGTGGGTAGGACTAGTGCCCACGACAGGAAACGGCTCAAAATGCAACGTGGACACACCACATTTTCACAATGAAAAATTACCCCTTTTTTGCAAAGTGCGTAGCTGTAGTTTTTGAACCCTAGCTATGCTGGCACCGAGGGAAACCTAGCAAACCTATACATTTTTGAAAACTAGATACCCAGGGGAATCTAGGATGGGGTGACTTGACTGGCTCTCACCGGGTTCTGTTTCCCAGAATACCTTGCAAACTTGAAAAATTGTCAAAAAACACATTTTCATCACGTTTCTGTGGTGCAAAGTTCTGGAATCTGCATGGATCCACAAAACTCCACCCACCCCGCGTTTTCCAAAGTCTTCTGAGAAAAATGGTACCTC
The DNA here is from genome assembly GCF_964204655.1 of Triturus cristatus. Classification (NCBI taxonomy): domain Eukaryota; kingdom Metazoa; phylum Chordata; class Amphibia; order Caudata; family Salamandridae; genus Triturus; species Triturus cristatus. The sequence goes on along the minus strand of NC_140585.1, from coordinate 305,547,550 downwards.
ACTTGTGTGGGTAGGCCTAGTGCCCGCGACAGGAAATGGCCCAAAACACAAGGTGGACACACCACATTTTCACAGTGAAAAATTACCCTTTTTTGCAAATAGCCTAGCTGTAGGTTTTGAACCCTAACTCCACCGGGAACTAGGGAAACCAAGCAAACCTATACATTTTTGAAAACTAGACACCCAGGGGAATCCAGGATGGGGTGACTTGACTGACTCTAACCAGGTTCTGTTACCCAGAATCCTTTGCAAACCTAAAAAATGTAAAAGAAAACACATTTTCCTCACATTTCTGTGGTGCAAAGGTCTGGAATCTGCGTGGATCCACAAAATTCCACCCACCCCGCGTTCCCCAAAGTGTTCCGAGAAAAATGGTACCTCACTTGTGTGGGTAGGCCTAGTGCCGCGACAGGCAAGGGCCCAAAACGTATTGAGGCGACATCAAAATTGCCTATCACAAAACAACCTGGTTTTGCAAGGGGGGTCACCTGGATTTTTGGCGCCGTGCTCAGCGGCCAGCTAGGAAAACCTACCAAACCCACACATTTCTGAAAACTAGACACCCGGGGGATTCCAGGGAGGTATGACTTGCGTGGATCCCCCAACGTTTGCTTACCCAGAATCCCCTGCAAACCTCAAATTTAGCTGAAAAAAACACTTTTTCCACACATTTGTGTGTGGGAAAGTTGTGGCATCACTGGGCTGACACAAATTTCCTACCCCCCAGCGTTCCCCCAGCTCTCTCGATAAAAATGGTGCCTCACTCGTTTGGGAGGCCCAAGTACCCGGCCCTTGCCTGACGGGTCCTTGACCCACCCACGCGAGGTACCATTCCTATTATGATACTTGGAGAAAGGCAGGGGGTAGGAAATTTGTTGTTTCTTTCTGCAGCATGACAATTTTGGCACAATAATGCAGGGGAAATGTGACAGACACATTTTGAGGTTTGCAGGACATTGTGGGTAAGATAACTTGTTGGAATCCACAAGAGAGACATCACCATGTACTCCCATTGGTTTTTAGTTTACGACAATATCTACAGTTGGTAGGTTATTCTTAGATGGAATGTACACCTTGGCAGAGAGACTAAAAAGACAAAGATTACTGCACAGCCAACTATTCCTCAAGCACACACACATACTGGTTGGATTTGGCACGAGGGCGAGTGATGGTTCAGTATATAAATCATTTTAACAAGAGATTTCACAAAAATGAAATGCACTGTCAATAATTGAAAGGACAGAAAACTGAACCAGTGACTAGCAGCTCGTGAGCTGTAAAGCCACGTCAAGGCACCAACCGCTTTAAAGGCCATTCACACACCTTTCATACGTGATACATACAGGCCATTCACACCACCAGGCACTGATACGTAGTGTTTTAGGTGCCTGTTTGTGCCCCCATCCCCGGAGCACCCACCCCACATACAACACTAGTCTAATATCTATACTAACGCGACATCACCCCGCCCCCTTCACTAGTGGTCCCCTAGGAACTAGGGCTGCAGCCCACATTAAGCTCCAAAAGTTTAATCATTTTGTTGTTTTACTTTTAATTATCCAAGGTTTCTGCTGTATGTTTCCCTGGTGGGGCATCCAGGAAGAGTGAGGATAGAGGTTGTCTGTAATACTTCCCAGTACAGATTCTTCCTGAGTAGTGCTGTATCTTCCCGTTAAAATGAAGATTTTCAATTTTCGTTGTATCCAGAATCTAATCTTGCACAATTAAGCTCTATGTCTCCGACCACCCATCACAGAGATGAGCAAGTACGTAATGCTCTAGGTTTCCCACTCTCAAAGTAGTTTCATCCTCCTGATCTTAGCAGGAGGTCACTTGCTGGTAAACGGGCTAGAGTCACCTAGTGTTCAGGTTGCATGATAATGAAAGCCTTCTAAAGGCTAAACATATATTTTAATATTTCCCTTTCTCTCATCACAGATCCCCCTTTCTGAAGCTCTTTCTGTCCCCCTCCATCACACACAATCCTTGGTTTAACTTTCTTTATTCTACGGTTCGGTTCCTCTACCTTGCTCAGTCTATATCAATGACAGCCTTTAAATTTCCTTTCTTCCTGCACTTACACTCCCTTTTGCATTTAGCCTCCTCAGATTTGACCTGGTGAGGGGAGAAGAATGTTCCAAAGCACGTATGCAGCTGGACCATAATTTGCTGCACTTGTCTTTTTTTCTCATAGGCCGGTTTACGCACTCTCCATGACATCGGTCCCGAGATCCGACGAGCCATCTCAGGGGACCTAACAGCAGAGGAGGAGATGGACAAGGCCATGAAGGAAGCAGTTTCTGCTGCTTCTGAAGATGACATCTTCCGGGTAAGTTATCAGGTGCTAACCTTGTTGTGATGCCCACAGAATTAGGCAGGCCTCGCATTCTGGTGATCACATTTCATAAGACCTGATTATGGCACGCTGGGTTTAGATGAGCGGTGAGTATGGAAAAAAGTAATTTCCATCCCTCGGATTCATTTCTTGTGATGAACTGAAACATGCTACACCATTTTTCTAAAGAATGGATGTTCACACATTCTCTTCTAATGAATGAGAGCCACAATGCCTGTTCCCTTAGAAACACTTCAGAAAGTGCCCTGGACAGACATGATGTGAGGTGAACAGTCTCTCCAACAAAACACTGAACCTGAATACTTTCAACAGGGAAATATTATTTTCTCTTTTGCTAAGGATGAATGTCCTCTTTACCTTGCATTATCTCCTTTGGCCCTACGATTTCTCAAACAAGGATGGATTAAAGTTGTACACAATCTAATAGTTCTACTTTTATCTGCAGGCAGCAACGTTAGTCTGGACCATTCAGTAAACAAGACAAGACTGTCTGGATGTGTAACACGCATTTGCAATGGAATCTGTCTCACATTTATGAGAGTTAGAGCGATTGGCGCTGTAAACGAGAATTCTTTTAAAATGTGTTTTTGTTTGCAGTGGAGTGATTTTTTTTTTAACACCCATGTGGCAGCTTTTGTGGGCTATGTAAAAATGCAGTAATGTTATATATCCATATACTCCTTTAGGGTTGGTCTGACCGCTGGCACATAATAAATGTACAGTTTCTAAGAGTCAGCATCCCAGTCGGAGAATGAGGGATGAAAGGAGCGGGTGGAGCATGTGTTCCCAAAGTGTTTTTCAAAACTCTCCTTAGAGATGGTGCGGCGCTGGTGCAGTGACAATATCCCGCAACGTAGCTCTGAGCGGAGCCACTAATAGGCAAGGCACGAGAAACAGCACAATGTTCATACAAAATAAATAACATGCCACTCCTCCCCCGATTTACGCCCCCCACACCAGGAAGCAGTAACAAGCATTGGCAATTCACGCTTCGACAACACCGCAGCTATAATTAAGTTAAGTTATTGCATCCTTTAAAATTGAGTAAACCGTTTGGTAAAAGAATCCTTTTCGGTGCACACTGCAATCCGATGTAGCATGGTGCTTGCTTTTGGCCTTCAATGCAGATAAGGTAGCGTGGTAGGTCTTAAGCAGTTCCTTTTCCCAAACCCTACTTCCTGTCGTCTACCCCATGCCCCTTGTTAGTAAGTCTCGTCTCTGTGTCGATGTTTGTTGCCAAAAATCCTTCTCCTATTTCTATATCTCTCTGAAGTTTACTTGTTTTGCTTCTCCATGCTGCTGTTGTCTGTAGTGTGCCTCTGGCAACAATAAATGGATGGCTCATGGACATAGGGGCTGCTCGCATGATGCAGATCCCTTGGAAACCCCTGAGTGGGCGCTGGGTTTTACTCTTTACCGCCAGAAAGATCTGGAGAAGCTGGAGTGTTTAAAAGAACAGAAGGAGGGCAGCGGGAGGCTGGTGTTCTGAGCCTGGGAGGAGCGAGGGGAACAAGGCAAAGTGAGAAAGTGGAAGAGAGGGGGGGCGAGGAAGGCGGCAAGCATCATATGGTGAGAGAAGAAAAGGGGAAACCTGAAGGGGAAAAGGCAGGTGTCGTAGCAAGGATGCCATTGACTGTAGTGTAATGCAGGCACAGACAATTAAAATGGAAGCTCCTGCCCCAACTCCAGTAATAAAAGCTCACCATAAGTGGGGTGTGGTCGACCTCTGTCATTGGTCGAATGGTGTGTTACATTTGGGCGAGAAGAGAGATACATCACCACGTTCTGGCCTGTTGGCTAAAGAGGGAAATCCTGCCGTGAATTTCATTACCGCTGCCACACATCTGCATGGAGGGTGAGCCCCTTGCTGGGAGGGGCACACGATAGAACATGGAGTACACGCCTTGGTAAAAATGGCAGGGTGAGGAAGAAGAAATAGTGCCTGCATGGTAGCAGATGGCCTCTAATAAAGTTAAATTAATCTGTGCTAGGCCAATGTGCCACAGCTAGGAACAAAAGTGACGTGTCAGGTGTGCGAACCAATTAGGTAGCATAGAAGAGCAATGCTGGAGTGAACCTATGGTAAGCAGCAGGGGGGATTAAAGCCCTATATAAAATGCAGCATGTCTTGCAGACAGCGCATGCGTGCTGCCAGGCTCGACCTAAAAATGTCAGTCACCACTGGCCTTTAAACTAAGACAAGTAAGATAGTCTGGTAGCACTCTGTCTCATCACTTTCACACAAGACACATCATTTAAAAACGTGTTAGTGCCCATGCCCTTCCCATACCCTACTTGCCTGATCATCAAACTGTCTTACAAGTGGCAGTCAATCTATCCATGAAATTGCATGTCCATCATTTGCATCCTCAAACAGTAGAAGGAAGACATTCAAGTCAAATACTTTCACTTCCACCCTGAATCCCTAATCATGGAGCACTACTTCTGGGATCATAATCATTAAACTGTTTATTGTACGTCAGTTATTTCAAAAAATCAGTTATAAATAGTTCTATAAAACCTTTCATGGCAGTTGAATCTAATGAACACAAATAATATCCTAACCCAATAACAACTTCTAAAGCAACTACACATTTACTAACAGATCAATTGCAGATCTGAAATTAAATACACCATATTTAATAAAAAAGAGAATGTATTTATGTGCACTCCTAGTTATCCCAGCCCAACGCCCATATCTAACAAGCATTGGCATAGCCAATAGGTCTCGCCTTTGGGACCTTATAAGTGTTTAGCCATGCAACAGTTGCATAACTAAATACTTATAAGGCCCCAAAAGCGAGACCTATTGGCTATGCCAAGCGGCCGTGCGGCTGCGAAAGTGATCGCGATTGCGATCAAACATCAAAGCGGCCGTGAAAGTAAATCGCGGTAAAGCACGGCCCGCGTGCCCGCGCACATGCACTATAGCTCTAGGCTGGCCTGGTAGCACTTTTTGGAGCCCTCTCAATAAGTCTCGCCAGACCAGCGCATGCGCTGGGTCAGGCGAAACATAAAAACGGCATACTTACTAACAGATCAATTAAACCACTATATTAATAAAAATAGGACATATGTATATGCACCTCTAATGTAAAACATAGTACAGTCAAGCAACAGATGTAAAAGACACAATTTATTCAACATATTACAAGGACTCATTCCTCCATTCTCCTTTAATAAACAATACATTTTGAAGTTGCTGCTTCAAGGTTACACTCCCATTCTAAACAAGAATAACTCTCTTCTTAATTTTGAAGATGGGAGCTTACCAATATATGCAAAGACTTACAAATTCCGCTTGTCTGTTTTGATGGTTACCTTTCCCTATCTAGAGCGGAGCAACTGTCACTAGATTTCCCTTTCTAGACAGCTACAACAGAAAATCCATCTGTGGCTCCAATATGCAGGCAGTAGTCTTAGACACCGATTAATTGGTTTTAAACAAACTCTAAATTTTGAATTTTTGTGTCAAACCAATAGAAATGCATAGAGGTTGAAAACAACAGGGTGCCTACAGTGCATTTCAGTGAGCACAAGCAAGGCCTCTATTTTAGGCTTCGAAGTGCCCACAAGGGAGGCAGGGATCTCTAAATAGAAAGAGGCGATCACCGATCAGGGAAGTTGAGCCTATAAACACTGGTGACCTGGTGGACTGGCAGGTTGCACACCAGGCTCTAAATGACCCTCCTAATTTATTCCTTCAACAGTATAACAAGTTGGAAATAAAATGAGTACTCCTATTATTCTGTTGTGTCCACCAACCACAACCCAAGCCAGTCTAAGGGCTATAGCCCCTCCCACATACAACACATCCTTCGTCCTCCAGCCAAGAGAGCGCTGCCTACGCCAGAGCTTCAATCAGCACCCCAACTCAATGTGTGTGTTGGCCATAAAAGACTCATTAAAACCCAGAAACTTAGGTCATATCTGTCAATTCCCAAAACTCATTAACATTTATATTTATCAATTCCAGATCTATGTTGAATCCTCCTTCAACAGCCACAGACTCAATATGGGAATCTTGTTCCACTTCCTTTTCCCATCTTTGCAGACCACCTCCCCACTAATCGCCAACTACCACATTTGGACCAAAAGAGGGCATCCGCAGAGGTGGGGGACTAGCTATCCATTATAACTATGTCCTAGAAGAAACTCCAAAGCCCAGTGTGTGAATTATTTGAGTATCTGCTGTTAAAATGTATCACCAGTCCCACCTCCTCCTTTACATTAGCGTTGCCTCATCTCCCCCCAGAAGATATGCATCACCTTTTTAGAAACATTCTTCAACCACATTTCAAATTGATTGTTGATTCACTGGTTACTGAATTTTGGTTTACTAAGTGACAGCAAGACGACTTACAGTCCCATTTTAATACACCTGAAATAAGTAAAAAAACACCAAATTAAAAGATCCAAAAAATCCAATGGACAATCTAGGCTTTAATTGGGCAATCATCCAGAACTGTTGACCATGGATGAACGGAAATGAAATTCTGATGGATAATTCTACCCACAGATTCCTCACCTGCTAAATATTCCCAGGCGCCAGAATGGATCTCAAAATGTTTCATAGCTCTCCTTCGTCAGTAGGGGGTGCTAACGTCCTTACAGCGGCAGAAGTGATGCAGAACGTCTGGCACCGGATCCATATAGTGCAAACCCAGCTCAGTGACACCTGTTTCATTTTTTACACACCCTTCAAGCTACTCTGTTTTTCAAATGTTTCTTCATTTTTTCAAAACTTTCTATTAAAGGTTTTCGGTCCAGTTCACAGGAATGTCTCCTCCAGAAAAACAGGATTAACGCCCTGTCATTCCTGCAGTGGACAGATGTCTATTCCCTACCCAAATGAAGTGTGCCTTTATTGCCTGGAGCGGAAGCACAATTTCAAGTTGAGCAAAAAGTGCAGCCTTGTGCACTCTTAGCTGTTCCGGTTTGTACTCCAAGTCCTCAAAGAAGAAGATAAGAAATCAAAAGAGGAGGAGAAGGAAAACACCACCCCCCAGTGTCATATAAAGTCCGAAGGTAGGTCACCTTGGTGCATTCCGCCACTGCCAGGTCACGTAAACACCTCTGCCAGCTCCACCAACGCCAGCGCCTACAGAAGGTCTATCTCTGGCCCACCATTGCCTCTACTACATGAAGTACCTGCACATTCTAGGAAAGGGCATAGATACAGTGACTCGGTGACCATGGCTATGAGATCCGGTGACATTACGAAGGCATGCATGGCTCCGGGCAACCGTGTTCTCTCCAGTGATGTGCAGGTGTCATTAATGGACATGTCTTTTGATAGGACACATCTCTTCGGAAACAAGGCTGATTCTGCCCTGTAGAGATTGAAGGAGGAAAGAGTGATGGTCCAGTCTTTAGACCTTCAGTCACAAGCCCAGGATTAGAGGCATCTTCTAAAGTTTCAGACTTCTCATAAAGCACCAATTTCTGTCAGTACCAGCCCTCCTAATCAGCAGAGCAACAGAACCAGCTGCTTTGTGACTGCTATGGAAAGGGTGTCAAACCAGCAGCCATCCTCCTGTACCTTGTCTTGTCCTGTGCCACCCAGAACGCCGCTTTAGAGTCCCCTTGAAGGAGCAAATGCAAATGTTAGCGAACAGGTATCCTGTCTACAGGCCTGGAGGATAATAACATTGGACCAATGTGTCTTACAAATTAAAAGGTATGCCCTACCTATCCAATAGGCTCCTCCCCAAATATCTCCTGCTTAGTCCTACTGTCAGAGAATTACCTGCGGATCCTGCAGCAGAAGTGCCAGCCCTGCTACAGAAAGGAGCATTGGATTAGGTCCCAGAGCACGAAATTGGACAGGGGTACTTGATACATCCTGATTCCCAAGAATGACGGTGGCCTTCATCTGAAACTAGACCTCAAGATGTCGAACTTGTTCCTTCGCAACAAAAAGTTCAAGATACTATTCTTGACTCAGGTTGTTCTAGTGCTGGAAGCAGAAGACTGAATGGTGCTTCTCGATTTACAGAATGCTTATTTCAACATATCAATCCTGCAGTCACAAAGCAGGTGCCTACATTACGTGGTAGGATCTACCCACTAACAGTTCATGATCCTCCCGTTTGGGCTAACGTCAGCACCTTGAGTGCCACCAAGGTGATGGTGGTGGTTGCGACTTATCGGAGGAAGTTGGGGACCTCTGTGTTCCTGTACTTAGAAGGCTCGCAGCTCAAGGCCAGCTTACCACAGTTGGTGTTGGACCATCTACAGGCAACTGTACCCCTGCTGATCGACTTGGGCTATTCCACCATTCTATGCCTTCTGCTTATAGGGGCATTATTGAGCACAACATTCTTAAGAGTCTTTACTTCTCTGGAGGGGCCATGAGACATTTAGAATATGATTACGATGTCTGGTGAGAAGGCTCGAGTTCTAGCCCTGATGGTCCTCCATCTCCATGTCTGCTGGCCTTGTGCTCCCTTATGGTCACGTACACACACTGGCACATAAGGGCTCTCCACTGTTCCCTTCTTCTGCAGTTGTTCCAACATCAGGGAGATCTATTGGACACCATCATGATCTCTCAGGACACGGGGTGAATCTGAGCTGGCAATTGGTGGTAGAGCAGCTGTGATAATTGATGTCCTTTTACCCTCCACCAGCGACTAAGTGATCACAAATGCATTCAGCCTTGGATCGGGTGCGCATCTGGAGGAGCTGGAGATCAGAGGCCTTTGGTCTCCAAAAGAGCAGTTACTTTCTATCAACCTGCTCAAACTACAGTCAATTTGCTTAGCTGTAGCGGCACTTATAAATTGATGTTGCAGTGAAGTGGCTAACATTTAGCCTGGGGCAGGACAGACTATAGCTTGGTGGAAGACTAACCTAGAGGAGAAAATGTTGCAAAAACATTTTGAACACACAATCTTATGTTTGGATAAAGGGGACAAAGGAGAAGAAAGTAGAGGATGGGTGTTTTGGACTGATAAATTGGGCACTCAATCGAGATCAGTCACAGACACAACCCAGTAGAGAGGCATGTCCTAAAAGACAAACTATCAGCACTAAGCCTCTGCGCAATGACAAACACAGATACACATAACAGTAAATATACAATCCCGCAAAATGCATGAGTATGCTAAAGGTATTGAAAAGAAGCAAATCTGCTATACGCCTCCATATGAAACTCACCTCCTGTGAAATGATGAATCTAGACTGCGATCTCGACATTTCCCAGAATGGTACAGATCATTTGTATCTGAAAAGGTAGTAGGGCTGTGTATACTTCTGTCAAGAAGAGGAGAATACTGGTTAATGGATTACTTCAAGAACAATATCTCTCTTTGGCATCAGTCTACATACTCAACCCTGGGCAGGAATGCTATCCAAGGGAAGCTTAAAAGCTATTCTACAACGAGCGGCTGGCCCCCTCCACAGAAATAGACAAATCACATCAGAGGTACGCAGTGCTTAATTTGAGCCAGTGGTTTCTGGTACCTGGCACTGCCACTTAATTGTTGACACCGGCGTTTGAGGCAGTCTGCCACAAGGTGGAGATGTCTGAGATTACCACAACAACAGTCAATTATTAATTCAGTATTGTGAGAAGTTGGCCTGATGTATGATGTCACTAGTTATAGTGTACACCTTATATCAGTCCAAATACCCTTATGGTGATTGGTTGTAAAGTCAACCTTATAGACCAGCTATCCTAGTGGTAACATGGACAAGAGCAGTCTTAGGCTAAACTCTGAATGGCATGTGAAGCCAGCTGTGATACCATATATAATCCCTTGAATACCAAATGAAAGGACACCACAACAGATATATATAAAATAAAGTGTATTTATTCTAAGCAAACCCTCAGCACTCTTTATGAGATTAGAGGTAAGTACAACACAGTCTTATTTAAGCATACATTAAGTCACACAGGTAAGTAATACAGTTAGGCCCTAGGGGCCACGCAAACCATATACTAAGTAAGTGGTATAAGAACCACTGTCACGGAAATAGAATAGGCCTAGGCCTAGGGAATCGCTGGGGCTACACTACACTAGCGTTAGTTAGGAAGTGGGAGGCCCACGGGATTCGTGTGCAGAGTGGAAACACTCACGCGTAATGCGTAAAAGTCAATAGCAATAGTACAGTTTAGAAAACGGTAGATTTAGGACACTTCCGGAGTACCTAGGGAGTTGAGACTTGAAAACTAGACACTAGGATAGTCACTATCCTGATGAGCACCGGAGTACCCAAGTTACCTAGCCCACAGGCTGCGGGTGCATAGGGGTGAAGATGCGTCGTTTTCGTCGTCGACTCCTATGGATGCCTGAAGAAAGATGCTGACAGGCAGTCAGTGAAGAGTGTCCGGTGGATCCCAAGGCTGGGATCAAGAAGAGAAGAAACCTGCAAGCAGAAGGGACAGAGTCAAGGTCACTAGCCAGTGACCACGTGGAACCAGGAAGGAACCAGGCGATGTCGTGAAGATTGCAGGTAAAGGTGAAGCTTGTCGCTGCAGCCAGGAGGACCAGGAAGCGTCGAGGACGACCAGGACCAGGAGGCGAGCTGTCCCACGAAGGCTCTTGCTGTCGGCGGCGTCGAAGTTGGACTAGGACTCACCAAGCCTTGGCAAGCGGAACCCACGAAGAACGAAGGACTTGCTTCTGGTGCAGACCAGGAAGGTCTGGGGTGCTTCTTCTTTGCAGAGAAGCGGGAGCCAGTCTGGAGGAGCCAAACCAGCGCAGAAGATTTCAGGGTGCGTCGTCACAAAGGCCACTAGCCAGCGGCAAGCAACCGGACAGACGCGGCAAGCAGGAAAATGCTGAAGGGCCCCACGCAGGACTCGTGGAGTGTGGGGGGCTGATCTTCGATGCAGATGGTGCTTGGGGTTGGGGCTTCTCAATCCCCGGTGCACAACTTCGAGGGTACCTCAGAAGCTGCGCTTTAAGTTACTAGCCACTTTTTCCAGGTAGCCGGTCCCACGTCGCTCGTCGCCTCCACGGATCTCAGCTTTGCTGTCGATGTGGATCAGGGTCGGAGAAGTCTGGAAGTCAAGGCTCTGGTCAGGCTCTGCAGTCGGTTCCTCGTAGAACGTGGGCAAAGCAAAGGGTAGTCTCTTGATGGTGCCTGTTTGCACAGGGTAGCCACTCCTTGGCTACAAGGGAGATTCTTCAGTCTTCTTCTTTCGTCGAATGTTGAAGGTCCAGAGTTTCTGTTCAGTTTTGCAGGTTCAGGATAATCTAAAGTCTTGAGGCCCAACTCCCACTCTTATACTAATCTGGGGGGCTGGGATACCTGCTAGGTCACGCCCTATGGGTGGGACCTGGGAGGGGGTGGTTACACCCACTTCCCTTTGTCCAGTTTCGCGCCAGAGCTGGGGCTGGAGTGCCCCAGCGCCGGTTTGAACTGGACTATGCAAGGAACACCTTGTGTGCCCCAGGCATGTCTCATTCCTTTCAGCCCACCCTGCCCCAATACACTAAAGGCTGTCTGGGGAGGTGCTAGCACCTCCCCAAGCAGGAAACCTATTGTCCAGGCCTCCCTGGCTGGGATCACTCCCAGCTGCAGGAGGTCAGACTTGTGTCGTGGCAGCAGCATCCATTTTGTGATGCTGAGGCTTTGGTCAGAGGCTAACAGTTGAAGTATGGTTTTAACATGTCTTTCCCTCTAGAAGGGGGGAATAATATTCTCATGTCCAGAAATGGCATGGGGGTATTATTCCACAGTGTTGGACACCTTACACGACATGTTTCGATAAAGCCAAACCATGGTTACCATAACCGTCTAAGATTATAAGGCACTTTAAGAGTATATGGTAGGCTATATCATAGAACAGCTATAAGGACAAGGTTCCGAAAGCTGCAGACAGGCTCAGCTCATGCTAGAGCACCATCTCACATGTTACCAAGCACTCTGCCTCCAGGATTGTCAAGGCCTGCCATAGGAGTGACTGATAGGTACACATGTGTCTATATGTAAGTTAGGTATAGGAATACTACACCTAAGCAAGGGGTGATTACACGACCTTGCCCCAGCTGAGTGATCAGCCAGTTGTGTCAAAATGGAAGGCCAGGCCAGGGGTGGCATAATACATGCTGCAGCCCCTGGTAGGCCTAGGGTACACCTATGCCCTGGGTACCTAGGGTACACTGTACAGGGGCCAATAAGGTGATCCTATCCAAATGGGTTATGCACCTAAAGTACATAGAATTAATTTAGAGAGAGAACAGTAGGGCTGTGGGTCTGATTAGCAGGCCCACAGCCACATCTAAGTCGAAAACCAGTAAAGCAAAAGCAAAAAGTGGGGGTGAACATAGAAAGCAGACCCTACTCTCCTACACAACCCCCCCCCCCAAACTTAGGGACATTAAACTAACCTTGACCAGTTGAGTCTTCATGTTCTAAGTGGAAATATCTGGAGAGTCCATCTGCATTGGCATGGTCAGTCCCAGGTCTATGTTCCACTGTGAAGTCCATCCCCTGTAGGGAAATGGACCACCTAAGAAGTTTGGGATTTTCACCCTTCACCTGATTTAGCCACAAGAGGGGCTTATGGTCTGTCTGAATCTTGAAGTGAGTGCCAAACAAGTATGGCCTCAGCTTCTTCAGGGCCCAAACCACAGCAAAGGCCTCCCTCTCAATAGCTGACCAACGTTTCTCTCTAGGGGTCAGCCTTCTACTTATAAAAGCAATGGGCTGGTCTTGACCATCTACATTCAGTTGTGAAAGAACAGCTCCCACACCTAACTCAGAAGCATCTGTCTGGACAATGAACTCTTTGGAGTAGTCTGGACTTTTCAGAATAGGTGCACTGCACATGGCCTGCTTCAGGTCATCAAATGCTTTTTGACAGCTTACTGTCCACTGAACTTTCTTTGGCATCTTCTTGGAGGTCAAGTCATTAAGTGGTGTCACTATGGACCCATAGTTCTTAACAAACTTTCTGTAGTACCTAGTCAGGCCCAAGAAAGCTCTGACCTGAGTCTGGGTAGTTGGAGGAGCCCAGTCCTTTATGGTCTGGATCTTGCTCTCCAGTGGTTGAACCTGACCCCCACCAACTAGGTGGCCCAGGTATACAACCTTGCTCTGCCCTATCTGGCACTTAGTGGCCTTGATAGTGAGGCCTGCCTTTTGCAGGGCCTCTAAAACATTCCTCAGGTGGACCAGGTGATCCTCCCAGGTGGAGCTAAAGACAGCAATATCATCAAGATAAGCTGCACAATAATCATCCAACCCAGTAAGGACTTGATTCACCAACCTTTGGAAAGTGGCAGGTGCATTCTTCAAACCAAAGGGCATTACCACAAATTGATAATGTCCTCCTGGGGTCGAGAAAGCAGTTTTGGCCTTTGCACTCTCAGCTAGTCTGATTTGCCAGTAGCCTGCTGTTAGGTCAAATGTGCTCAAAAACTTAGCAGCTGCCAGTCTGTCAATGAGCTCATCTGCCCTAGGTATTGGGTGGGCATCTGTCCTAGTGACAGCATTGAGACCTCTGTAATCCACGCAAAACCTCATCTCTCTCTTACCATCTTGGGTGTGAGGTTTTGGCACAAGAACTACAGGACTAGCCCAAGGGCTCTCTGAAGGTTCAATGACTCCCAGCTCCAACATCTTTTGTACCTCAACTTTTATGCAGTCCCTGACATGGTCAGGTTGCCTGTAGATTTTACTCTTCACAGGAAGACTGTCACCAGTGTCCACCTCATGGGTGCACCTGTTTGTCTGACTTGGGGTCAGAGAGAACATATGTCTGTAGGATTGCAGAACCTGTCTGCAGTCCTGTTGCTGATGGACAGTGAGGCTGTCAGAAAAGACCACACCATCAACTGAGCCATCATCAGGGTTCTGAGTCAACAGGTCTGGGCGAGGGTCACTCTCTTCCTCCTGCCCCTCATCTGTAGCCATGAGTAGCCCCATGTCTGCCCTGTCAACATATGCCTTCAATCTGTTGACATGAAGCACCCTGTGGGGGCTTCTGGGAGTCCCAAGGTCCACCAAGTAGGTGACTTCTCCCTTTTTCTCAACAATAGTGTGGGGTCCAGACCATTTGTCTTGGAGTGCTGCTGGGGCCACTGGCTCCAACACCCACACTTTCTGCCCTGGCTGGTAAACAGTCAGTACAGCCTTTTGGTCATGCCAAGCTTTTTGGAGTTCTTGGCTTGCCTCAAGGTTTTTAGAAGCCTTCTTCATATACTCTGCCATCCTGGAGCGGAGACCAAGTACATAATCCACTATGTCTAGTTTGGGTTGTCTGAGAGGTCTCTCCCATCCTTCCTTCACCAAACACAGGGGTCCTCTTACAGGATGCCCAAACAAAAGCTCAAAAGGGCTGTAGCCAACCCCCTTTTGTGGGACCTCTCTGTAAGCAAACAGAAGGCAGGGTAAAAGGATGTCCCATCTTCGCCTAAGCTTGTCTGGTAATCCTTTTATCATTCCCTTTAGGGTCTTGTTGAATCTCTCAACAAGCCCATTGCACTGTGGGTGATAGGGTGTGGTGAACTTATAGTTAACACCACACTCCTTCCACATTGCAGTCAAGTATCCTGACATGAAGTTAGTACCTCTGTCAGAAATGACCTCCTTTGGAAAGCCCACTCTGGAGAATACTCCAAGCAGGGCCCTTGCCACAACAGGAGCTGTTGTGGTCCTCAGGGGAATTGCTTCTGGGTACCTGGTGGCATGGTCCACTATCACCAGTATGAATCTGTGCCCAGATGCTGTTTGTGGGTCCATTGGTCCTACAATATCTATGCCCACTCTTTCAAAGGGGACCCCCACCACAGGTAGTGGTATGAGGGGGGCCTTTGTGGTGCCACCTGATTTGCCACTGGCTTGGCAGGTGACACAGGAGCGACAAAACTCCTTAGTATCTTCTGACATATGGGGCCAGTGAAAGTGAGGGACAAGCCTGTCCCAAGTCTTGTTCTGGCCTAAATGTCCTGCAAGGGGAATATCATGGGCCAAGGTTAGAAGGAAGCCTCTGAACTTCAGTGGTATGACCAACCTCCTGGATGCACCAGGCTTGGGGTCTCTAGCCTCTGAATACAGTAGCCCTTCATCCCAATACACTCTATGGGTACCTTGAGCATTCCCTGCAGCCTCAGCAGCAGCCAGCTGTCTGAGGGGTTCAAGAGAGGGGCAGTCTAATTGAGCCTGCCTCAGATCTGCCCTTGAAGGTCCCCCTGTCCCAAGAAACTCAACCTGATCAGGTTCAAGTTCTTCTAGGACAGTTCCTTCAGGGCTCTCAGAATCATCCTCCTGGGAGGGCTGATCCACCACCTGAGGCAGGGGGGAAGGCACAGCCTTAACCCTACTGCTCTTTCTCTTGGGTTGTGACTGGTCCATAGTTTCAGGATCCAGCACTTGTTCAGTGGTGCACTTTTTGGCCTGTGACCTGGTCACAGCAAGGACATGTGCATCTATCCCCAGCATTTCTGCATGGGTCCTATACTCCACTTCAGACCAAACTGAAGTTTCAAGATCATTGCCCAGTAAACACTCTACAGGAAGGTCTGAACTAACAACAACTTTCTTGAGGCCAGTTACCCCTCCCCAGGAGAAGTTAACAATAGCCACACTATGGGAGGTAGTGGCATTGCTAGCGTTGGTCACTAGGTAATTCTCACCTAGTATGATCTGTCCAGGGTCCACAAAGGCAGGTGTCACCATTGTGACACTAGCCCCAGTGTCCCTGTAGGCCTGAGCCATTCTTTGGTTGATAAAAGGTGTCTGTCTGTACTTGCCCAGGTTACTGGGGCCTACAGTAGAGGACAAAGCTAAGTCCCCATCACAGATCAGAACAGCCTGAGTAGGTACTCTGACTAGGCCAGAATCCTCCTCAGTTCCCAGGGTTAACCCTACTACACCCTTTTGCTGGGAACCACCACTTACAGCTGAACTAGGGGGTACAGTTGCCTTAGGGGCAATGGTGGCTGGGGGCTTATCCTTTTTGGTGCACTCACTAAACCAATGTGAGTTGGACTTACAATAGTTGCACCATGGTTTCTTTTGGCCATCTTTCTTTTTATCCTTTTTGGAACCACCCTCCCCCTGAGCCTTTTGGGGGCCTGGTGAAGACTTCTGGTCTTTTTGTTTCTGATCATTACCCTTCTGGTCTGCCTTTTTCTGATCACCTCCCTGGTTCTGGTTTTTCTGCTTAACTCTAGTCCTGACCCATCTATCTGCCTTCTTTCCCAATTCTTGGGGAGAAGTCAGATCAGAATCAATCAGGTGTTGATGCAATAGCTGGTTTTGACAGTTGTTAAGTATTTGTTCTCTCATGATCAAATTATACAATCCTGTATAGTCCTTAACCTTACTTCCCATTAGCCAGCCTTCCAGAGCCTTAGTGGCACAATCTACAAAGTCAGTCCAGTCCTGAGTCTGTGTCTTCTGGGTATCCCTGAACAACAACCTGTATTGTTCAGTGGTTAGGCCAAACCCATCAATCAGAGCACTCTTCAGGACAGTGTAATTATCTGCATCCTCATCACTAACTGTGAGGAGCTTGTCTCTTCCTTTCTCAGAGAAGGAGAGCCACAAGATAGCTGCCCACTGACTTTGGGGTACCTGCTGTACTTTGCAAGCTCTCTCCAAAGCAGTTATCCATTTGTGGATGTCATCCCCACACTTGTAGGGAGGGACAATCTTGCTCAGGTTTCTATTATCATAGTGCCTGTCTCTATCTCTAGGAATGTTGCTGCCACCAGTGGGTTCTAACCCACTTAACTTTTGTTCTCTAGCCAGAGCAAGCTTCTCTTTGGCAAGGGCAAGTTCTTCCCTCTGAATCCTCAGATTAGCCTCCCTCATTCTGGCTGCATGCTCCTTTCTCTCAGGTGAAGTCATTCCCCTGTGAGAGGAAGCATTAGAGATGTTAGAGACATGGGAGTGGATGGATTCCCTTGAAGGGGATCTGTCCCTCCTGCTTCTCTGTGTAAGCCTACTTGGGGGTCTGTAAGGGGGGACCCCATGCAAACTCCCATGTAAGCTTAGGTTAGCCTGGCTAAGTCTTCCTACTTGGCCCTGGCTGTCTACCTCTTCATCTTCATTTGTATCTGAAAAGGTAGTAGGGCTGTGTATACTTCTGTCAAAAAGAGGAGAATACTGGTTAATGGATTACTTCAAGAACAATATCTCTCTTTGGCATCAGTCTACATACTCAACCCTGGGCAGGAATGCTATCCAAGGGAAGCTTAAAAGCTATTCTACAACGAGCGGCTGGCCCCCTCCACAGAAATAGACAAATCACATCAGAGGTACGCAGTGCTTAATTTGAGCCAGTGGTTTCTGGTGCTCGGCACTGCCACTTAATTGTTGACACCGGCGTTTGAGGCAGTCTGCCACAAGGTGGAGATGTCTGAGATTACCACAACAACAGTCAATTATTAATTCAGTATTGTGAGAAGTTGGCCTGATGTATGATGTCACTAGTTATAGTGTACACCTTATATCAGTCCAAATACCCTTATGGTGATTGGTTGTAAAGTCAACCTTATAGACCAGCTATCCTAGTGGTAGCATGGACAAGAGCAGTCTTAGGCTAAACTCTGAATGGCATGTGAAGCCAGCTGTGATACCATATATAATCCCTTGAATACCAAATGAAAGGACACCACAACAGATATATATAAAATAAAGTGTATTTATTCTAAGCAAACCCTCAGCACTCTTTATGAGATTAGAGGTAAGTACAACACAGTCTTATTTAAGCATACATTAAGTCACACAGGTAAGTAATACAGTTAGGCCCTAGGGGCCACGCAAACCATATACTAAGTAAGTGGTATAAGAACCACTGTCACGGAAATAGAATAGGCCTAGGGAATCGCTGGGGCTACACTACACTAGCGTTAGTTAGGAAGTGGGAGGCCCACGGGATTCGTGTGCAGAGTGGAAACACTCACGCGTAATGCGTAAAAGTCAATAGCAATAGTACAGTTTAGAAAACGGTAGATTTAGGACACTTCCGGAGTACCTAGGGAGTTGAGACTTGAAAACTAGACACTAGGATAGTCACTATCCTGATGAGCACCGGAGTACCCAAGTTACCTAGCCCACAGGCTGCGGGTGCATAGGGGTGAAGATGCGTCGTTTTCGTCGTCGACTCCTATGGATGCCTGAAGAAAGATGCTGACAGGCAGTCAGTGAAGAGTGTCCGGTGGATCCCAAGGCTGGGATCAAGAAGAGAAGAAACCTGCAAGCAGAAGGGACAGAGTCAAGGTCACTAGCCAGTGGCCACGTGGAACCAGGAAGGAACCAGGCGATGTCGTGAAGATTGCAGGTAAAGGTGAAGCTTGTCGCTGCAGCCAGGAGGACCAGGAAGCGTCGAGGACGACCAGGACCAGGAGGCGAGCTGTCCCACGAAGGCTCTTGCTGTCGGCGGCGTCGAAGTTGGACTAGGACTCACCAAGCCTTGGCAAGCGGAACCCACGAAGAACGAAGGACTTGCTTCTGGTGCAGACCAGGAAGGTCTGGGGTGCTTCTTCTTTGCAGAGAAGCGGGAGCCAGTCTGGAGGAGCCAAACCAGCGCAGAAGATTTCAGGGTGCGTCGTCACAAAGGCCACTAGCCAGCGGCAAGCAACCGGACAGACGCGGCAAGCAGGAAAATGCTGAAGGGCCCCACGCAGGACTCGTGGAGTGTGGGGGGCTGATCTTCGGTGCAGATGGTGCTTGGGGTTGGGGCTTCTCAATCCCCGGTGCACAACTTCGAGGGTACCTCAGAAGCTGCGCTTTAAGTTACTAGCCACTTTTTCCAGGTAGCCGGTCCCACGTCGCTCGTCGCCTCCACGGATCTCAGCTTTGCTGTCGATGTGGATCAGGGTCGGAGAAGTCTGGAAGTCAAGGCTCTGGCAGGCTCTGCAGTCGGTTCCTCGTAGAACGTGGGCAAAGCAAAGGGTAGTCTCTTGATGGTGCCTGTTTGCACAGGGTAGCCACTCCTTGGCTACAAGGGAGATTCTTCAGTCTTCTTCTTTCGTCGAATGTCGAAGGTCCAGAGTTTCTGTTCAGTTTTGCAGGTTCAGGATAATCTAAAGTCTTGAGGCCCAACTCCCACTCTTATACTAATCTGGGGGGCTGGGATACCTGCTAGGTCACGCCCTATGGGTGGGACCTGGGAGGGGGTGGTTTCACCCACTTCCCTTTGTCCAGTTTCGCGCCAGAGCTGGGGCTGGAGTGCCCCAGCGCCGGTTTGAACTGGACTATGCAAGGAACATCTTGTGTGCCCCAGGCATGTCTCATTCCTTTCAGCCCACCCTGCCCCAATACACTAAAGGCTGTCTGGGGAGGTGCTAGCACCTCCCCAAGCAAGAAACCTATTGTCCAGGCCTCCCTGGCTGGGATCACTCCCAGCTGCAGGAGGTCAGACTTGTGTCGTGGCAGCAGCATCCATTTTGTGATGCTGAGGCTTTGGTCAGAGGCTAACAGTTGAAGTATGATTTTAACATGTCTTTCCCTCTAGAAGGGGGGAATAATATTCTCATGTCCAGAAATGGCATGGGGGTATTATTCCACAGTGTTGGACACCTTACACAACATGTTTCGATAAAGCCAAACCATGGTTACCATAACCGTCTAAGATTATAAGGCACTTTAAGAGTATATGGTAGGCTATATCATAGAACAGCTATAAGGACAAGGTTCCGAAAGCTGCAGACAGGCTCAGCTCATGCTAGAGCACCATCTCACATGTTACCAAGCACTCTGCCTCCAGGATTGTCAAGGCCTGCCATAGGAGTGACTGATAGGTACACATGTGTCTATATGTAAGTTAGGTATAGGAATACTACACCTAAGCAAGGGGTGATTACACGACCTTGCCCCAGCTGAGTGATCAGCCAGTTGTGTCAAAATGGAAGGCCAGGCCAGGGGTGGCATAATACATGCTGCAGCCCCTGGTAGGCCTAGGGTACACCTATGCCCTGGGTACCTAGGGTACACTGTACAGGGGCCAATAAGGTGATCCTATCCAAATGGGTTATGCACCTAAAGTACATAGAATTAATTTAGAGAGAGAACAGCAGGGCTGTGGGTCTGATTAGCAGGCCCACAGCCACATCTAAGTCGAAAACCAGTAAAGCAAAAGCAAAAAGTGGGGGTGAACATAGAAAGCAGACCCTACTCTCCTACAAGTATATATTAAAAATGACTAGTACCTGCCGTCAAGTCATTCTTATAGTTTTGGGGGCCTGGAATAGTCTGAATTGTCACACTTGTATGAGTGAGATGATTAGTAGTTGTGTTGTTAGTATCATTGGCAGCGCTGGAAGGGGCAATATGTGGTGCAAACTGCAGTGGCCTGCTGACGAGAGCCCTGGGACTTGTATTTTTTACAAATTAGGCACTGGAGGTAGGTACGCCTATTTCAGAAGAAGGCAAAAGGTGGCTAGAAGAAAATATATTTATTCATGTTTGTCATCTTATACAACAGAGACGAACATGTCACAACAAGTTCCCTGCAGTAGGGTAGATTATTTTAGCATATTTTCATATCACATTTAATGATTTCTCGCTATTTATATCGTAGAGGGGCATGTGACAGAAAAACAGTTCTAAAACATGTCCCTGATATGATAATTGTCATTTCGATTATTAATATCAATGTAATACCTAGCAGAGGCCCCTTCACAGAACTATCCTTTTCCTGGAGTGTTTCACTCTGCCTACTGAAAATGTGCGTCTAGCAGATGCTCCAATATCATTGTCATATGTGTTTGACTTGTTTGACTTGGTGTGTAAATGTTACACATTTGTGCTGGGATGTGAGGGTTATTAAGAGTGGCGCTATCATTAGCATATGGTTGAGAATGATGCTCCTGGACAGAATGGAAACTGTGAATAAAGGTAGCATGATGAAATTACGGTTGTTAGTCTAGCTGACCGTGCACCAACTGGGACAAGTAGCCAACTCAGTAGCTCAACGGAGCCAACTTGTTCCTTCCGTAGTTGAAGCCAGTGAGATTGGCCGAGGGAACAGACAGCTCTTGGTGCCGTGGTAACACAGCTCATGCGATCCATGGGATACTATGCACTATGCATGGCAGAAAGAGTGGTCCCTATTGATTCTGTCTCTGCTATGGGAGAGATGGGAAAGGTACTGACGATAAGAAAGAGATGTACAATGAAATATTTAATAAAGGAGAAAGAGTCATAGAATGGATACAGAGAGGACTTCAGACAAAGTGAAGAGATAATATGGCAATAAGAAATGACACTTTCCCAATCTCTGAAAGCTAACCTACCCTTGGGAAGCAAAATCAAGAGAAATCTGATTATTAGACTTGGTCTGGTACAGATCCTCGGAATGAGGGTCTGGAAATGATTATTGCATTATAAAAGTAAACCTGTGAGACTAAACATGTTCCCTGTATGGTAGTGTACTCCTTGGTACCTGTGGTGGCACACTGTGGGTACATGATAAACGTGTGTTTGTAGAAATAGCGAAGCGCTCATGTGAGGTTTTCTTTTACAGAGGGCAGGTGGCTTGTTCGGGAACCATGTGAGCTACTACCAGGGCGACGTCCGGAGCACCTTCCCTCAAACCTTCACCACCCAGCGTCCTCTGCACATCAACAAGGGAGTTGGAATCCAAGGAGACACTGAATCGCCATCCCACGAAAAACTAGTGGACTCCACTTTCACACCCAGCAGTTACTCTTCCTCAGGGTCCAATGCGAACATTAACAATGCTAACAATACGGCATTGGGTCGCTACAGCCGCCCATCCAGCTACCACAGCACTGTTTGCACAGTGGAAGGTCACAACAATCCGTTGTCACCTGCCCCACGGACACAGGGGCTGTCGTGGAAGCTCAGCT
The DNA here is from genome assembly GCF_964204655.1 of Triturus cristatus. Classification (NCBI taxonomy): domain Eukaryota; kingdom Metazoa; phylum Chordata; class Amphibia; order Caudata; family Salamandridae; genus Triturus; species Triturus cristatus. Next base: position 305,525,416 of record NC_140585.1, on the reverse strand, counting down.
CTAAGAGGTAAGGACCAAGCTCTCAAGACCAGACCTGCTTGGCTGAATGGGCAGGAGAGAGTGAGGTATCAAACTGGGGTTACATTGGGAAGGACAGGGAAAAAGTGGGCTGAGGATATGTTTTTTTCTATGCATGTATGTAACTAACCCTAGAGATTCTGTTCTGCCCATAGGCCCCTTGTATGAAATTTCACATTTGCGATTCCTAAACAGCGAATCTTAAGAAACTGCTATTTGGGAATCGCAAATAAAATGTCATAAATTGTGATTTTTCTAATAGCGATTCATATGGAGTCACAAACACTGTTACAAAATCACAGTTTAGGAAATCGCTAAATTGCGATTTCCTAATAAAATAGCAATTGTGGAAACAAACCACTGCATCTTAATCCATCGCAGCAGCAACCATGTTTCCTGAGCTAGCAGGTAGCAAGGAGTAGGTAAGCATCACATATAGGTTTTGACATGCCACCACGACAGAGTGGGCCGTTGTTAGAACTTTGCGCTGGCTGCGCCATTTGGTGTCTGGGACCAGCAGGTAGATTGGGGATCCGTTGGAGGACAGTTGTGGTGCAGGCCGCTGGGATGGGTCTGAGAAATAATCTAGACTGAGTTAGAATGAAGGGTAAACTGACAGAAAATTACATATACAAAAGCGAAACAAATAGAGCTAAGTATCAAAAATTAGACAAAAAGTGTTCTTAAATTGCTATTGATGGAAAAAGAGCATTTCTTACCATCTAAATCCCTTTATTCAGTGAGGTCTCCAAAAATAAACGCAGTAGCAGTGAGAATGTTACTTTCCCAATTACATATAGACATGACCCAAAGACGTGCAGCAATCACTGTTGTGATACAATGGCCATATCCTGCACTGTGAATGGGGTCCTATAGTGCTCGGCCTAACTAAGCGAAGTGAGCACTTACTCTTGAGCGACCAAACCACATAAATAAAAAGTTATGAGGCAGAATGGTGACTTGAGAAAGTGCTAGAAGATTGGAGAAGATTGATGATATTGGTCCACTATCCATCATCACGCTTGCGCATGCTCTCACATCCAAAAAAGCTATTCAATTGACGTGAACCTCCCGGGCAGACTACAACCCGTAATGGAGAATGAAGCACTCTGTAAGCAGTAAGCTCTGAGATAACAAGCAACTAATGTAGCAATCAGTATTCAACCGGTCTGGAACTATTTTTTGTGGAAGCAAAGAACTGTAGAATAATATGGGTGTTGGGTAAAAGGTGAGGGGACATGTGCAGAAGGCGCCCCAAAGGCAAGACCGTTTGTGCCCGTTCCTGCCTGGACTGTGCCCAGCGCCAGGAACCCTGGCTCCCCGACCACCCACAGTTACTCTGCTGTGGAACTCTGAGCCCTGGACCCCAAACACCGCAACAACTGCTGTGTAGCTTCTCCTTGCTCAGTGGTAGGGTCGTTCACCTGCCACTGCTGTCACTTCACCTGCAATTCAGGACCTACCGCCTTCAAAGATACCCGCATCACTCCCACTTTGCCAACCGCAATGCCACTGGAACCTCTCCTATGACTCCTGCTCAGTGCCAAATCTCTCTGGAAACACGCCGCTGAACTCTGGGACACCATCACCACCCTCCCTGCTGACGCTATTTTCATCACACAAACCTGGCTCAACCCCTCCTCCATTCCTGACATCACCACCCCAATGGCTACAAGATGGCACACCAAAACTGCACCAACAAACACAGAAGAGGCTTCGTCATCATCCACAAAGCAACAATCAGCTGTACCACCACCGAGGATGACACCACACCGACCATGGAACACCTCAATTTCCAGATCCACAGTGACAAAAGAACGACCATCAGAGGCACCCTTGCGTTCAGACCCCCAGGACCACGCACGAGTTTCTGCACACCATCACCGACTTCATCACCCTACTAGCCATCAAGTCCAAGCACTCTATCTTCCTCAGAGACCTCAACTTCCACCTGGACAGCCCCACGGACACTAACTCCGCCAACTTCCTGGAACGCATGAGCAACACCAGCCTGGCCCAGTTGGTCACCGACCCCACACACAGAGCAGGACACAGAGTTTCACGGCCTGCGATAGTCAAATACAGCCATGCCACTGGTCACCTGGATCAAACACTGCATCGTCCACTTCACCATTGCAGGATCACCATGCACCACCACCTGTCCCCCGAACGCCCCCTTCTGCAGCTGAAACAAAGTAACATAGACCCTAATGGATGGACGCCCTCAACAACACCCAGCCCGACCCCGCAGCCAACCAGTCCAGTACTTCAGTACTTCACCACCTGGATCATCAATGCCCCAACCAAGTCACACCCATCAAACAAGCTAAGACCTGCAGAGGCTCCAAAAAAACATGCTGGTACACGGCAGAACTCAGGACAATGAAACACAGCTGCAAACTACTGGAGAGAATATGGCGCACCAGCGGAGCCACCACAGACCAAGCCACTTTCAAGTCAGCCCTAAACAAATACCACCAGAGACTCAAAGATGCCCTGACAAACCGCATGGAAGCATGCAGAAAATTCACCAAGCTACTGTTCAGCAATATTGGATTGGATGCTGCTTTGCTAGCCAAATGGTGTATTTTTAAATGGAAAATGTTGCATGACGGAACCACAAAAGTCTTTCCCACGACTATCCCTTTTCCACGCATGCCTTTTACATCAAAAATGCATTTCTTTTTTTTACAGGTAAGTAAAAGCCCTTTGTGTGTGTGTGTATATATAAATGAATGTGATCAAGGCCGGTTTATCCGGCCAAAAACGCGTAATGACTTTGTAAGTGAGCTGAAATAAAACTTTCAAGCCAAATCCAAGAGGTGTTCGTACCTTCTTCATCACCGTTGGGAGGTTGGAGAAGGAAATCCCGTTTTGAATACATATATACATATATATATATATATATATAGATATATAGATATAGATATATATATATAACCTACTGGCGGTCGCCAGTAGGTAGTTATAGTTAGGACCTTGTTTCTATTCAAAAAGTGTTTTTTGTTTTCCTAATAACTTTGGTGTCGTTTGACGAATCTTCGCGAAATTTTCAAAACTAGTGGTGCGCTCTGGTCAGCTCCTGTCTTGAAAGTTTCGAGGTAATTCGTCAAGTGGGGGCTGAGAAAAAAGAGGGGTCCCAAAACACATTTTCCCGATGTTAATTTCCATAGGAAACGTTAGAAAAAGCTACAGCCTGAACTGCTGAACGGAATTACACCAAATTCGGCAAAAAGGTAGCCCTTGGTTCTGAAAGAGCCCTTTTTTAAATGGTGTAAATCTGTTCAGTAGTTGCTGAGAAATTAAAGAAAGAAAAAATGTATATATCTGAGCACCGAGGAGGGTTCGCGAACCCTCCCGGGCAAGATCTTCACTCTGATTGGCTGCCAACACTCCAAACCAGGAAGTGTTGGCAGCCATCTTGTGACTCAGTAGAACCGAGTCACAAGAAAACAGTGAAAAAGAGATTAAAAAAGAAGAAAGGGGGGCAGGGTAGAAACAACCTGACCCCCTAGGCCTGCTCAGGGGGTCCCACAAGGACCACCAGGGCCAATAAAAGCATGTTTTTAAATCATTTCGGCAGAATTAGCATTGGGTTCGCGAATCCCGCCGAAAATTTTCAAAAAATGAAGTCCCTGGGGACCGCCACCCCCCTAGGCCGTCTCCTGCAGTGTCCCTGGATGCCCACCATTGGGACACTGCTGTTTGCTTCCTTGAAGCGAGAGTGGGTAAACCTGCTCTCGCTCCAATCAAGCAAAGCAGAATTGCTTTTGAGCAAGGGGAGCTGCATGTCAGCAGCTCCCCTGGCTCAAAAGCAATGCCAGCTCCCGCAGGAGATGGGGAGCCGGTGGCACCGTGGGGGCATTGAGGCTCCCCCCACGGTTCCCAACGGAAAGGGCCGTCCCCGAGGGATGGGGTACCCAGGGCCAGAAGTGGCCCGATAGGGGGCCAGGCGTTCCCCCTCTATTAAAATACATTAAAAAAAGATAGATACACAGCCCCAGGGGATGGGGTCCCCGGGGCCAATAGAGGCCTCAGGAGGGGGACCACGCAGCCCCCTCCTTAAAATAAAAAATAAAAAAATTAAATGTGTGGTCATGCTCCGCGGGAAATTGGCCTCAGGAGGGGGGCCCGCGCGATCCCTTTCCCGTTTATTTTAACTGTAAAAAAACAGGTCAGGCCCTGGGGGATAGGGTCCCCAGGGCCTCAAATATTGTAAAAGAAGGGGGGCCACACAGACCCCTTCTAAAAAGACATTTTTTTTAAAATCTGGCATTGCGCCGGAGGGCCCCCCCCCCTCCCTGCAGCACTCAGCAAACGCGCCTCCTGGCACGTTGTAAGTTGGGGAATTAATTCCCCTTGAATACTGAGGGTCCCTGGGGACCAACTATCCCTCCAGTATGCGCCACAGAGCTGCGTTGCAGAGAGGTGTTCTGAGGCCACGCCCCTTTTTACACCTCTCAGCAACGCAGCTCTGTGGCGCTTACTGGAGGGACCTGGTGGGCTAATTGGCCCCCAGGGTCCCTCAGGACTCAAGGTGAATTGATTCCCCAATTTACAATGTGCCAGGGGGTGTGTTTGCACAGTGGTGCAGGGAGGGGGCAGGGCCTAACAAAACAAGTGTGCAAATGTGCCCCCTGGCGCATTGTAAATTGGGAGATTAAGTCCCCTTGAATCCTGAGGGTCCCTGTGGGCCAACTAGCCCACCAGGTACCTCCAGTATGCGCCACAGAGCTGCATTGCAGAGAGGTGTTCCGAGGCCATGCCCTTTATACACCTCTCTGCAGTGCAGCTCTCTGGTGCTTACTGGAGGTACCTGGTGGGCTAGGTGGCCCCAGGGACCCTCAGGACTCGTGGAGAATTAATCCCCCAATTTACAACGTGCCAGGGGGCGCTTTTGCACAGTGGTGCAGGGAGGGGGCAGGGCCTGATATAACAAGTTAGCAGTCTTGCTGTGTGGGACTTACTGGAGGTAATAAAAGGGGTAGTTGGCCCCCAAGGTTGACGTTGGGGGCTAACTACCCCTCCTATTACCTCCAGTAAATCCCACACAGTGGGATTGTTAAAAGGTGTTTGGAGGCCACGCTCACCTTTCTCCACCATTAGCATTTAAAAAACCTTTGAATTTCACTGAAAAAACCATAGGTATCAGCGACATTATAGTTAGAAATTAGCATTTAAAAAAACATAGAAATTCACTGAAAAAACCATAGGTTTCAGGCACGTTATAGTTAGAAATTGGAATTTTAAAAACCTTAAAAATTCACTGAAGGGCCGAGGGCCACCATTGACTGCCCCACAGATGGGTATCTCTTCCCACCAGGAGGACCTCTGATTTAGTGGAATTCATTCGTAAATAGTTATAGGCCATCCATTCAGAGATGACCATGAGATCGTCTTGAAATTTCACCAGATCCTGGTTGGGGTTGCTGGAGAAAGTGAACACCAGCTGAATAACATTGGCGCACGATACCAGGGCGATGTTCCGGGCTTTAGCCATGAGGGCCAGAGGACGAATATAAATATTAAATAGAGTGGGGCTCAGGGCAGGGCCCTGGGGAACACCACAGCATAAAGGGTGGACACAGGAGGAAAAAGGGGGAGCAGAGACCTGGAAAGACCGGTCAGCCAGAAAGGACGAGAACCAGGCGAGGGCCTTACCATTGACACTGATCTCCCCTATCCGATGTAGCAGGATCTTCTGGGAGACCGTGTCAAAGGCTGGGCTCAGATCGAGCAGAATCAGTGCGGAGGTTCTGCCTTCATCCAGAGCGGACCGAAGCTGTTCTGTAACCACAAGCAGTGCAGATTCGGTGCTATGTCTAGGTCGAAAGCCATTATGTGATATATCTACAATTGAATGTGCTTCCAGATATTGAGCCAGGATGGTATTGACATAGGATTCCATGATTTTAGAAAGGAATGGGAGCAGAGATATTGGTCAAATGTTTTCTGGCTGAGATGCATCCAGCGTCGTTTTTTTTTAACAGGGGAACAACTTTAGCAGGTTTCCAGGACTTGGGAATGGTGGCTAGTAATAGCGACCTATTAATCAGCTCCAGGCAATCCGATAGGAAGCAGTGTTGAAATTTTACAAAAAGGTCGGGTTTCAGAGGGTCGTCAGGACACCCTGACTTTACCGTGGCCGTCAGAACCTCCATGTCTTTTGAGAGGACATAGGCAGAAGGACGTTGAGGGAGTGAGTCACAATGTCAGGACTCTCTTGCAGTCTTTGCTTACTGCATTTCTCAGAATGCACTTTGAAAGTCTATTCTCCATTTCTATCCACCACTGCAATTCCTTCTCCTATTCACTTTCTTCAATTACGGGGTAATTGCAGCTTTTTTTAATTATTACATGGGGCTTTTATAAAGCAACAATATTTCGCTCATACCATTGCCATGCCTTCATTGTTGTGTCCCATATCAACAGATCCATCAGAGATAGGATATAAGAGTGTGGTGACCAAGTTGCGTTCACAACCTGATATAGTAGTAAGGCAGGCAGACAAAGGTGGAAATATAGTGCTTTGACCACTTGCTGTGTATAGAGGCAATGAGTCAATTAAATGGCAGCCAATGCATTTTGAAAATTGATAAAGGTACACTTCAAGATGTTACAACAAAATTCCATCTAGATTTGGCACAATGGAAAGCAGCAGGGCTGATTTCACAAGCAGAATTCAGGTTTCTTAAAGTGGAGATATCCATTACGCCAATCATGTATTTTATACCTATAATACATAAAAACATAAATGTGCCACCTGGCCATCCGATCATATCGCCCATAGATAGCTTACTTGAAAACACCTCAAAATATCTCAAACACTTTTTACATGACTCAGTTAAGAATTTGTCATCCTATCCTAAGGATTCTGGGTATTTTCTGAAGAAAATTTATGACATTGATTGGGAGGAACACTATGTAATGGTGACTTTGGATGTCTCCTCCCTTTATACAAGTATTGCACACACAGATGGCATGAGGGCAGTCCAGTACTTTTTGAGTTCCCGGACACTAACTCTATATAAACACACTGAAATGCTGTTGAGTATGTTAGGGTGGTGTCTATGTAACAACATATTTTTCTTTGGAACGAATCTTTAGCGACAAATGAGAGGGCCAGCCATGGGCACCTGCTTCGCCCCCAGCTATGCAAATCTGCATATGGGCTGGTGAAAGCAGGTGCTGGCAACCCAGTATGCCCAAGAGATGACAAAAAATGTGGTATTTTGGTCACACTATATTGATGATCTTTTTATAATATGGTGAGGCAGTAAGTTGACAACAGAGGACTTTGTGAAGAGACTAAACAGGAATAAATTGGATTTGCATTTCACGTCTTAGTTCAGTGAAAGGGAAGTACAGTTCTTGGATTTAAAGATTTACGCAGTAGAGGGAAAACTAAAACATTTCAAAAGAGCACTGCAGGAAATACTGTACTGCAGGTTTGGAGTTTCCATCCTACGAAATTAAAGAACAGTATCCCTTATGCAGAAAATTTGCATATGAGAAGAGACTATAGCAGTCCAGAGCAGCTTCATAAAGCACAAACTGAACTAAGTGAGAGGTTTGAAGCACAAGGGTACAATAAAGCTATCCAGGATAAGGCCAAGAACAAAGCAAATTCAAAACCTAGCAAACAGCTAATCTTTACAGATAACAATAAAAAAGATCCACATAACCGGTTAGATCAGAAATTGTGTTTCATTACTGGGTATGACATGCAGCACCACAAGATAAGAGCCATTTTTCTGAAGCATTGGCATCTAGTGCATAGCGATCCTACCCTAGGGCCGAAAATACAAAACAGACCACTTATCACTTTTCGCAAAGCAAGACCGATGAGGCAAGATCTTGTGAACAACAGTCCGGGCACACAGCAACATGAAACATTGCTAAGTGGAAGTATAGGATTCAGCTGATGCCACAAATGCCAAGTTTGCAAATATGGTGTCAACACCACAGAAGTGCCTGTACACTTTTCTGATAGGAAGTGGAAGCTCATGAAACCTTTGAATTGTAAAAGTGAGTTTGTTATATACTCTATAAGATGTAGTTGTCTGACACTCTACGTAGGTAGTACCATTTTGCGTGTACACCAACACATTTTACAGCACATCAGGGCTATTAAAAATAAAGATCAGACATACCCAGTAGCGAGCAGATACATGAGAATAAGGTTAAGGATTTGGAATATTTTGTGTTGGATCAGGTGTCAAACAGAATAAGGGGTGGAAATAGAGAGAGATATTTAAGACAACTGGAATCTAGATACATTCTACAATTTGATTCCAAGATCCCCAATGGCCTAAAATCTGAGGAAGATCTGTGTGTCCACTTATGAGTTAACGAATAAGGCCACTTTATGAGAGTTCCTTAGATAATATGGTTTCAATCTCAATTAAATTGTTTCAGATTAATTTTATCATCCAAGTCCATTCCTGTACACAGAGTTTTATCCAAGTTTCCTAGAGTTTCACATCAATTATTTGCGCAGCACTTTAGTACCGATTAGGTTGGTTTCTAAACAGTAGTAATTTTAGATGTATTTAAAACAATGAATATTAAAGATTTAATTTTTATATTTATCAGACAACTAACAATGGGCACTTGCCCTTTATGATGCTGTGATCACATTAGGAGAAATGTTGAGGTTTAAGCCTGCTCAAAATGAAATGGAAGACTATATTACGTCGTCTTGTCAATTTTGAATTCTATAAAACAGGCAAATGGTGTTATACAACAACTCATTAATTCATGAACCAACTGCGGAGCCGATAATTTTATTGTATAGTTGTTGTCTTTTCTAATTCCATACTGGCATAGGGTCTATTGTAATGTTTGTTAAGATTTATTAACAAACACACTTTTTTTTGTATAACTGAAAAATAGAAAAATTGCACGTGTCACTTTAACTAGTAACTTTGCACTATCACTTTAAATGTTTTGAAACTCTACGTGGATGTATAAATGTAAATTAAAATGGCGGCAACAATAGGTATGACAAAGACCGCGGCTGCGGTTGAAACGTGTTACCTGTGTTTGTAGCCACAATAAAGCCGGTACATGTGAGCCAGAGCGTGCTGGAGCCTGTTTTTATATATATATATATATATATATATATATATATATATATATATATATATATATATATATGTATATATATTGCAAAAATTACTCCTTCCACCTCTACCTCGGCAGCGAAGAAAGAGATACGAACCACTTGTTTTCTCAGGCAAGATGTTTTATTTCATACCCAGCAGCAGTCGACAGATGACGCGTTTCGGGCTCAATATAGGGTTTATACTTACCTTTAAATATTATAATTTTTGTAGTTTTTCATTGTAAAGCCATGCATGATGAAGGCATATGCTTGGCAAAAACAATTAACAGGTACATATATAATCCCTTTATTTATATATAAAAATGTAAAACATATAGATATATAAATATTTGTATACCCACCCAAAAACCCATACCCACCCTATACACTTCAAATACCCTTGCCAACAAAATTCCCGCCACCACACAAAACAATAAAAGTGCCCTTGGCCAGCTCCGGTCCACTCCTATCCTGAAAGTCTCGGGGTGATTCGTCAAGCGGGGGCCGAGAGAAAAGGGGGGTCCCAAAACGTGTTTTTCCCATGCAATTTTCTATAGGAACCTTTAGACGCAGCTACAGCCCAAACTGCTGAACGGAATTACACCAAATTTGGCAAAAAGGTAGCCCTTGGTTCAGAGTCGTGCCTTTTGGTTAAATGGTGTAAATCCGTTCAGTAGTTCCTGAGAAAATCAAAAGTAAAATCACATATATATCTATGGGCACGGTGGATCCGCGTACCCTGCATGCACCCTCCCGATCACGAGATGTATGTTAATTGGCTGTCATCTTTCTGTCAACACTCCAAACCAGGAAGTGTTGGCAGCCATTTTGTGCCTCGGTAGAACCGTGGCACAAGAAATCCTTGAAAAAAGTGTGCAAAACGCAAAAAGGGGGAGGGTAGAAACACCCTGACCCCCTAGGCCTGCTTAGGGGGTCCCACAGATTGTCACGTGGATGATGTCATCAGTGATGTCATCAGTGATGTCATTTGAGATGTCATCAGTGATGTCATCAGTGATGTCACTGACCATGTCATGAATGATGTAATATGTAACATCATCAGCAGTGGATTGCGGGCACGCGAGTTATAATTATTAGAACTAACTATAACAGGAATTTCAATGCTTTTGTACGTGTGAAATGTCCAGCTAACTATAACACCCCTGAAACCTATGGTTTTTTCAGTGAATTTCTAAGGTTTTTTAAATGCTAATTCCTGACTATAACATGTTTGAAACCTATGGTTTTTTCAGTGAATATATATATATATCACTTACCTGCGAAGTACTTATCATTACTCCAGTATTGGAACTTTCATAGATTCCCATAGCTTGTATCATTCCCCGTCGTCGGAATGGGAGTCTCGGTAAATAAAAAAATAACATAGCAGTAGGTACAAAAGAGAAGAAAAGGCCTAGGCCTCATCTCATTTTGTAGCATATCCACCTCTTTTTGTAAAAGAGACCAAAATAATGCAACAACCAATCAGATTAGCCTCACCCCACAGAACCTCAGAGCCTCAGATTTTCTACCGCTCGTTGTGCTAAGGGAGTCTCCTTTGAGCTCTGCTCACTTCAACTCTATTCTACTGTTTTTTTCAGCAGTTTTTTCTTCAGAATTGTTTGATATTTCTTCTTGGAATGTCTGACAAAGAGAAAAAAGCCCTTTTTAAGGCTTGTTCCACCTGTGACAAGAAAAGGTTGTATGTGGAGGACAGGCATAAAGACTGCATCTACTGCCTGTATCCGGACCACAAGGCACCGGACTGCAAGATCTGCCGATCCTTTTCCGCAAAGACTCTCCGGGACCGTGAGGGTCGCCTTCTCACCTGGCTCCACAAGCTGAAGTTGAGAAAGGAAACCCTGTCAAGTGACAGCGAAGATTCGTCATCTGCCACTTCGTCCAGAAGGTCAGTGAAGAGGGGTAGGGCTTCCCCTTCACCATCTACAGACCGTCACGCAAAGGCCTAAAAAAAGACCCCCGTGAGTCTGAGAGCCGGAGTCCTAGCAAATCTCCTCACCATGGTCCAAAGGAGAGGGAAGGACTACTTTCAGCAGGAGCAGTGGCAAAGTCTGATAAACCTTTTAAAAAGCCTTCTTCTCTGTCATCTGAGAAGTCTGACACGAATAGTCAATCGTCGACGACGCTGCGAAAGACTCCGTCGACGAAGGCTTCAAAGGTGCAAGTTAAAACAGTACCACCGTCGACGGGCTCGTCGACGGTGCCTTCAAGTGTCCATCCGTTGACGCTGGTGTCGACGGGCTCGTCGACGACGATGACAATTCCTTCAATGTCGACAAAGGTGTCGTCGAAGGGGTGGACGACGATAGCTGCAACCCCTATGACGTCGATGAGAGCATCAACAACGACGATGGTGATGACAACGACAGCGGGAGAGTCGACGTTCTCGTCGACGACAGTGTCGACGACGCCCATCTCATCGTCGAGGATCTGCTCGTCGTCGGTGGGTCTTCCGTCGACAGTACCGCCGCCGACGTCTTTGTCGATGGAGAAAATCACCATTTCTTTGAAGAGAATCACGCCGGACATGACTTCTCCAAGAAGGGTTACCCCTCTGCCTACCGCGCTATTGCTGGCGGAGGAAGACGATTCTGAGGGAGAGGATGATTCTTTTGGCTGCCAATAGCCCCTCACAGGTTCTAGTCAAGTGCCAGGACACTGATTCTGAAGGTGAATACCTTCATGGGCACTCATATCATCACCCTTTTCAACGTCAGGAAGACACTAGACAGGAGATGATTTCTGTACCTTCTTCCCTCTTAAAGGCATGTTGCTGGACTATAGGAGAAGATTCTCCCAGCCACCTCCTTCTTCACTTCCTTTGGCGCAGGCTGTATCTGCTCCACCAGCTTCTTCTGTGGCTTCGCCAAGGCCATTGTCCCAGATGGTATCACAGCCTCAAGTCACCAGTCCAGTCATACCTCCGGTGGTTAAAGAGGTGCAGATTGATTCCTCGGACGAGGATCAGGGCGATATCACCAGGCCGGACCAGGGTACGGAGTGGGATGATTATGTGATACCGGACCCAGCTTCTCCAACACCGGATACAGCTGATTCTCCCCGTCAGACATTCAGGGGTTTCACAAATTGATGGAAAGAGCTTCAAGCAGATTTAAACTTCCCATGCCTTCAGTTCAATCTGAATGTTTTCTTTATGATTTCAAAGAACCTTATAGGAAGATGGTCTGTTCCATTCCTATTGTTAGCCACGTCTGGAATGAAGGTATAAAGGCAATGAAGAATCCGGCTACTATCATTCCAGTCTTGCCGCGCCTGGAGAAAAAATACAAGGCCCCTGAAGACAGTCCAGCATCCTTAACAGGTCAACCGAAGCCGGATTTAGTGATATCCCAGGCGGCTCAGAAAAAATCACGTAACCCTTCTGCGCCTCTTACTACTCCCCCTGATAAGGAAGGCTGATGCCTAGATAATGCTGGGAAAAGATTTTCCTCAATGAAAAGTCTTTTGATTAGAGCGGCGAATGCGTTGGCAATACTTGGCAGATATGATCGTCAGATGTAGTGTGACCTCTCACCATATCTAGACCAGCTGCCTCAGGAGTCCAAGGTGGAAGCAAAGAAAATCTTGCAGGAGGGAGAGGTCACATCAGCTGAGATTATCGACTGCGCAATGGACATTGCCACGGCGGCTTTCCATTCGCTAGCAGGCACAGCTGTTCTTCATCGCCAAGGCTGGCTAAGGGTGACATGGTTCCGGCCGGAGGTCCAAAACAAAATCCTGGACTTTCCGTTTGATGGGGATGCATTATTTGGTAAACATATTGATGATGCCCTCCAAAACATCAAAATGGATACGGAGACAGCAAGATTTTTGGGAACCCTACAATATCGGAAGGTTCCTTTCCGAGGAGCCAGAGGAAGAAGTACTACAACCTATAGGGGTTCATACCAGCAGCAACGATATCCGTCTTATAATTCAACGCCTCAGTCTTATCGTCCATCTTACTATCAAAGACAAGGCCAGACCTTTTCTTTCTCTAGGTCTAACTCTAGAGGGAAACAGAATCGCCAGGGGCGTGACACCACTAAGCGACAATAGCAGCGTACTGGCTCTTCCTGCTGTACCCACCTCCACGACAACATCTGTGGGGGGCAGGGTATCTCAATACCTTCACAACTGGCAACGGATAACATCAGACTGTTGGGTGCTCAACATCATTCAATGTGGCCATACGCTGGAGTTTGTACATCTTCCACCTTCCAAGCCCCCTGCCGCCATGCCTTCGAAACATCTGCGTAGTCTGTGGGTTGAAGTTCATCAGATGCTCCTCAAGGGAGCTGTAGAGCCGGTCCCTTTTTCTCAGAAGGGATAGGGTTTCTACTCCAGATTTTTTGTGGTCAATAAGACGCTGGAGAAGTGGCACCCCATTTTAGATCTCAGGGAGCTAAACACCTATCTCATAAGACAATCCTTTCGGATGGGGTCTCTCCAGGAAATTTTACGTCTACTCACCCCTGTGGACTTTATGGCCACTCTCGATCTTAAGGATGTGTATTTTCACATACCCATTCATCCAGCCCACAGGAGGTTTCTACGGTTTACAGTAGCCAAGAGCCACTTTCAGTTCAAGGTTCTACCTTTTGGACTTTGGTCTGCTCCGAGGATCTTTACCAAAGTGCTGGCGCCGGTGGCAGCCTTCCTCAGGAAGCAGCATTTTCAGATCTTCTCCTACCTGGACGATTGGTTGCTGAAGGCCCCGTCCAGACAGGCAGCGGAAGAAACAGTCGATGCATGTACGCGTCTGTTCAGCAATCTGGGCCTGATTCTCAACAGTGAGAAGTCCTCTCTCTGTCCGTCCAACGAAGCGCAATTCCTAGTGGCCATCCTGGACACGTCTCTCAACAAGGCTTCTCCATCCCTCGAAAGGCAAGAGAAACTGATGTCCATGGCTCAACTGTTGAGAAGAAGAAAGTATCTTTCAGTTCGCCATTACAAATCCCTGCTACGAATAATTTCCTCTTGCATTCCTTTAATATCTCACTGCAGGTTGCGGATGCGTTCACTTCAGGAGCAGCTCGACCTGCAATGGCGACAAGTGGACGGATCCTTCGACGACAAGGTGCTGATTACTCCGGCTATGAAAAAGGCCGCTTTGTGGTGGACGAAGGAACAGAATATATTCCAAGGTCTATCCTTCGTAATCGATCCAGCTCCTCAGGTAGTGACTACAGATGCCTCACTGGAAGGCTGGGGCGCAGGGCTTACATGTAAGCTGACATTGGTTGCCACAGCACCGCCTTCTCTATATCAAGCTCCTGGAACTCAGGGAGAATCATCTGGCTCTATGGTCCTTTCTTCCACGGCTGCAGGGATCGGCGGTTCTTGTCCACACGGACAACACCACAGCCATGCACTACATAAAGAAAGAAGGAGGTACCAGATCTCTTCCGTTGTCACAGGAAGCCCAGAATATTTGGGAGTGGGCTATCCTTCACAGGATATCACTGAAGGCGGTACATCTTCCAGGGGTACTAAACGAAAAGGCGGACATGCTCAGCAGGCTGTCGTCAGTCAGCTATGAATGGGAACTGAACCAGACTGTCTTGCAGCAAATTTTTCACCGATGGGGCAGACCCTCAATAGACCTCTTTGCCACCCCGAAGAGCAAAAAATGCCAGTTTTACGCCAGCAAGCTACACCATCACGGATCGCTGGGGAATGTGCTTTTGATAGCCTGGTCAGGCGCATTTGTATACGCTTTTTCCCCCATTCTGTTGATACCCAGAGTACTCAGGAAGATCAAAACTGAGCCGTGCAGGATGGTCTTAATAGCTCCAGCTTGGCCGAGGCAGTTCTGGTTCTTGGAACTTCACCTCCTCTCCCTGGTCCCTCCACGGCTGCTACGGATGGCTCCAGACCTTCTCACGATGTCCCAGGGCCAGATCTGACATCGGGACCCTCGCTCCTTACACCTATCAGCATGGCTCCTGAGCAGTGAGAGTTTCTTGGGCTAGATCTCTCGTAGGAGATTAAGGAGGTGCTCTCTCAGGCCCGAGCTCCTTCTACTAACAAGACATACCGTTTAAAATGGAAGAGATTCCGCATCTGGTGTCAGCAGGAGGGTTTCGACCCTTTTTCATCTCAACCTCACCAAGTTCTTCCATATTTCATGCCTTTGGCTAAAGCGGGGCTGGCTCATTCATCCATAAAAGTTCATTTGGTGGCAGTTTCTCGCTATAGACGCACTGCATCTGGACCTTCTCTTTGGTCAGCCAGGATTGTCAAGCAGTTCCTCAAAGGCCTCTTTAGAGTCTTTCCTCAAGTGAGGCCTCCGCCTCCTATGTGGCATTTGAATTTGGTTCTCACCCAGCTGATGAAGCACCGCTTTGAGCCGATTCATCAAGCAGATCTGAAATTCCTCTCTTGGAAGGTGGCGCTTCTCCTAGCTCTCACTTCTGCAAGAAGAATGGGTGAGTTACAGGCTCTGACGATCCAGGAACCCTTCCTACAATTCAAGAAGAATACAGTGATCCTAAGGATTAACCCAAGGTTCATACCTAAGGTGCCTTCGGACTTTCATTTAAATGAGCCGGTGATTCTTAAGGCTTTCTTTCCTCAGCCCTCTACGCCGGCAGAAAGAGCACTCCACTCTCTGGATGTGCAGAGATGTTTGAAGTGCTATCTGGACCGTACTAAAGAATTCCGAAAATCTTCTCAACTGTTTGTTTCGTTTAGCGCTCCCCGCAAGGGCTTGCCCCTGTCCAAGCAGGGGATTGCTCGGTGGGTGGCCAGGGCTATACGTTTTTGTCATTCAGCAGCGGGCAAACCCCTGGAGGGTAGAGTTTCGAGCACATTCTACAAGGTCTATGGCTCCTTCTACGGCCCTCTTTGCTGGGGTCCAGATCAAAGATATCTGCAGGGCTGTAACTTGGAGCAGCACGTACACCTTCACAAGACATTACTCCCTGGAGACCTCGACACAGGAAGACACAGCTGTAGGCCAGGCAGTCCTGAGGAACCTCTTCCATTGTGTGGTGAGCTTTCTTTTCTTCCCTCCTTCCTTTTCTTGTTATTGGCACATTTTGATTTTGGAGTAATATGAGTATTTACTATTTATTCTTAAATGTTATTGCATTGTTTTTTTTAAATGTTCTTTTGCTTGATGCATACTTTTTTAAACAAGCATTTGCAATGCAATAGGTCTCGCATTATTAAAGTTTGAGCTATTGGTGTTGCATTATTTAGCAATGCCAATAGCTCAAACTTTAATAATGCGAGACCTATTGCATTGCAAATGCTTGTTCCTCATAGTTGTGGCAGCAATCCGGCCCTATTGGTATCTTCTTCATTCTAACCGTCCAAGAGTCCTTCTATTTTTCTGCAGGTTTTAACGTGAAGTTATTGTCCTGCAATTCAAGATACATTCAATTATTCATTAATTTGTGAGTTTTATATAGCGCGAACGTATTCAGCAATACAAGCATTCATGCATGTTAAAATGATCACGGTCAAAGAACTGTTCAGCTGAAAAGACTTCAGTTCGAGCTTTCTCTTCCTAGTTCAGGAATTCAGATTTTGCTCTGCTTCTTTTTTCTGTCTCTGGTAATCTGAAGCCTCTTGATATTTCCAGCAGATGTTAGGGTAAATTAAAGGCTCACTTTCTGCACCGTATGGAAATACTATGTTATGGTAGCATGGACTGTATTTGTTACTTTTGTTTTGCCCAGTGACGATAAATGCACCGGAGAACTCTACGTTCAGTAGGACACCCACACAGTCTGGCCAGGAGAGGGTGAACAAAACCTCCAGAGAAAAAGAGACCACAGAAAGGTTTATAGAGACCTGCAGTAAGTGCAGAGATGGTCAGTAAGTACAAGGTTGATGACTTGATCTGGACTACAGGTAGGCGAGCCAACAAATTAGCATAGAGAGACGAGCCTAGTGCCTGGCTTGGCTCTAAAATACTGTGCACGAGCCGAGCCATGACAATATTTGGAGGCAAGTCAAAAATATGGTAAACGTCCTTTAGGAATTTAAAAAATGTGTATTTTTTTTGTTTTTTAACTTGCGGAAAATGTTCACTCTATTACATCAGAGTGCATCATTTCATATAGAGATATTTATTAAAAGTGATATGTTTTAAGCATGAGTTTAGAAACATTACTGCCCCTTCACTGTGACGACAATTGCCACTGGTAAACAAAGAGTCAAGTCATTTCTGACGTGTACCCGAAATGTGGCCTGAATTCTTATTATATATAAAACAACATTACAGTCTATTAAACCAACCTCGGGAGGGTTTCGTGCAGCACTTTCTGAACTCAGAAGTTGGAAGGTGCTCTTGAATGTGATAATGAAGGAAAAGGAGCCTTCGTGAAACGAAATAATTGCCTAGAATCACACAATTTGGGCAAGTGGGGAAGCTGGGATTGATCTCAGGCCATCTAGATTGACATAGTGCAAGTTAACATACCACAATCATTCTGTTTACTAATCATTGTAAGTCTCATTATTAATGTGTGTAGAGTTAATGTAAATGTTTGTAATATTGCCAAACGTCTCAATACTTTTGGTACATGCATTGACATGACCACTACAGATAATCTTGACTCAAAAATAGCATGCCTTATATAAAAGTCAAGTATGCACAATGAATAAAGAAAAGCTTTGGCAATAGGTTTTTCCTATGAGGCATGTTGATTTTAGCAATGACTTTTCACCATGCTCTACAGTAGCGTGCCTTTTTTACAGCATGGATGAAAATAATGTACGAACCTATGACCAAGACATGCCCATTGCGTCATTTTGTAGTTTGTGCCAAGGTGAGCTCTTATGTTCTTTTTATTTACCAATACAAAATATATCAGTAAATAATAATTTGCCCAACGTGCTTTTTGATGTAGCGCTAATGTGCTTTTTAAAAATAAAAAATAAAAACTGGAAAGTGGGTTGGAGTGGAGAGCGAGCATGGGACAAGGCAAAAAGGAGGCAGGAGGGTGGGAGAGAAGGATGTGTGTAAGTAAGACTAGGACACGTGAGAGACAATAATGGGGACGCACATGGACAACTGAGGATGGGGAAAGCACACGAAAAGCGAACGTTGATAGGTAAGCACAAGTACGATAGAGGGCATGCGGGAATGGGGAAAGACAGACAAAAAAGGGCAGGCGGGTGATGATGGGGAAGCACATGGACAACGCAGGGGGGCAGGGTAGCAAGAAAGGTAACGGTAGGTGAGTGAGAGGGAATAAGCAAGAATGGCAGCTGGGGGATGGAGAGCAAGGCGAGAAACACACGGGTGCGCAGAGGAGCACAAAGTACATGAAGAAGACAGCTGAAAAACACATACGCTCTCATAGAGAGCTTAACCATCATGCGTGGTGTTCTGTGCTCGGATTTTGTCGACTCATTGTTAAGCCGAAATGTAATTCTCCGGGGATAATGGACAGATTGCCAGAATGTTTACGATACTACAGAGTGTCTTCCATTCGAAATATAGAACGTACCTGCAGGTACGTCACACGCAGTGTGCTACTTCTTGCCAATAATATATTTAAAAAAAATAAACTTACTGTACACAAATCACTCTGCCACAGCAGTACGTCTGTATTCGCGATATCACCCTACAAACAGTTAACCAGTTGTATGCTACAGTCTGTCACAGGGCTTTCTCTGCGCCAGTGCTCCAACCCTGCTGGCTGAATCTGGAGTGAAGGTATCACCGCCGCCGGCCCGATTCGGCGCGAAAACCGGAAGTCAGGCAGCGTCATGCCTGTCGTGGGGCGGGACTTCCGCCTTCCGCGGGAAGCCCGCGCGCACGGAGTGGCTGTCCGAGAGGAGACGTGGTGACGCGGGGCTCCCATGCCAGGGAGAGCCCCGCGGTGGCGGCAGAAGTAATGAGAAGCCCTGGGTCAGAAGTGGCAGCAGAGGCCGCCGATGCAAGTGCGGGGCTCCCATGAGTGAGGGAAGCCCCGCGTGTTCCAGGTCATGTGAGGCGGAGATTAGACCAGGGGAGTCCTGAGACGGAGCCTGTAGCAGCCACAAAAGAGCCCGGTGAGTGGGGCTCAGTTGTAACGTGGGGGCTGGTGTGTGTGTTTGTTGTTCAATGATCGAGTACGCGTGCACTGGCTGGGGGTGGCTGTTTGGTGGCGCAGTTACTGCATGCAGCTGGCTTGCGTGGACGGAAGGGGGACTGGAGATGTGCACACGTGCGAGTTGGTGTACGTGCGCGTACACCAACTCAAATCCGCCAAAGCCTGCGCGTGCCCATCTCCTGTCCCACTTCCGAGGCAAGTCAGCAACAATAGATCTCGCTGGCGATAGCAGCGCTTCGCGCTGCGTTCGCCAGGCGAGACCTAAAAAAGGAGAGAAACGAGGGAGACACAACGAGGAGAGAGCAAAATGTGCTTCTGACTGCAGCTACTCTGATACAAGCTATGGGAATCTATGAAAGTTCCAATACTGGAGTAAGAAAACAAGTTACTTACCTGTAATTTTGGTTCTCCAGTATTGGTAACTTTCATAGATTCCCATGCGCCCACCCTCCTCCCCTGGGAAAGCTCAGCCTTCAGCATGTTTTGTTATACTGTTACACAACAGCTACGAAAATCTGAGGTTCTCTCAGGAAGGTTCTATGGGGTGAGGCTAATCTGATTGGTTGTTGCATTATTTTGGTCTCTTTTACAAAAAGAGGTGGATATGCTACAAAATGAGATGAGGCCTAGGCCTTTTCTTCTCTTTTGTACCTACTGCTATGTTATTTTTTAATTACCGATACTCCCATTACGACGGCGAGGAATGATACAAGCTATGGGAATCTATGAAAGTTACCAATCCTGGAGAACCAAAGTTACAGGTAAGTAACTTGTTTTCTTATCTTCCTTGCCAGAATGTCCATAGCTGCCATTGGGAATGATTCCGATGCATTTTGGGTCCCTCTTTTATTTTACACCTGGTTACCATCAGTTCAAAATCGATGGAAATAGCATTTTCTAATTGCCCATTTCGCAATTAGGAAATGCTATGTACATGCGGTTAGGAAATCGCAAATAGGAAATCTCTATTTGCATTTTCCAATTTTAGAAATCGCTAAATGCAATTTCTACTGGGTATAAATCGCATTTTGCAACGCCGCATATGCTTTTGTACATAAGGAAATAGAGTATGGCATTACTTAACGGCCGGAAATTGCGATTCTGTCTAATAAGAAATGCAATTTCCATTCATGCCTATTGGCCATAGTGAGCAGCAAAACTGTGAATTCGTACAGTGCTTATGACATTTGAGTGAGATAAATGGCATTTTGCCTTGCAATGTTTTTACAATGTGTCTCTAAACTTTGAACAAAATATGGTGAGAACATCCTATGCCCAAGTGCTTTCACATAGGAGAGCTCTCTCAACGAAGATTCCCTAACACTGTAAAGCAATTCCTAACAAAGTGTTACCTGTAGGAGATTGTTTGATTTCTCAAAACATTAGGAAGAGGTTGCCTTTGTAATCAAGGAAGCCGTCCATCCTGGCCCACATTGCTCTTTTTATAGATTCTCATCTGTACATTAAACTCTTCAGAGTCATTACCCCTTTTTAACATGCGCTGGACAAACATATGCCTCCTTGGGTAAAATGATGAAGGATGTTGTAAAACAACTTACAAATCTGTGCTTGCACTGTCTATGTATTAAAGAGAAAGACAGGGGGAATAGAGCTACAAGGTGACGTTTGTCAAGCGTTGAAAAGGCTCATGTAATTAGTGCTTCGATTAGCTCTTGTCTTGATAATCAGATGCTTACTCAACATCTTTCCTTCCTCTCTTCACAATATGCTCTTTCTTCTTTTGTGCTGATTCATTGAGCCAGGACGCGATACTATGAAGCACTGGCACGGTAGGTACTTCTCACTTGGTTTTGACACCACTTTAACTGTGTAACCGTTAGAAAATCCATCTGCCTCTGTTAAACTCTCCCTTATAGTTGTATTACCTTGCTCCTGTGTACCCATACAAACCACCCTCTGCATTCACCCTCTTTCACATCTCCCTGTTCAATCCCTCTCTCTCCCCCCAAATATTAAAATATAGCTCCTGGTCTATTGCCATCCACCCTGTCTTGTATTCCTCTCCCACCTACCTAAATATTACAAAAATTATGAATTGTCTCATGCTGCCCACCCTCACTAACCTGTCTTCTACAGACTCCTCCCACTGTTCAGGTATAAAAGGGGGACTTCCTGTCTCCATGGGGCTGACACAGCGTTGGCAGGCTCTGTGAGAGCCATGTCAGCTCAGATTTCAATTCTCTTTCAGGATGGGTCTGCAGAGTTCCGCAACTTATAGCGAATTGGGAGATTGGCCACAATAGAGCATTGCTTCCTATCACCTATGGAAACCAGAAAGATGGGTGCAAACCCAGATGGGCGGCTAACACAACGAAATTGAGCGTCTCTCCAGGTGACGCAACAACAGTGGGACCAGCTTTTGTTTCTCACTATTGCATCACAACACTGAATGACCAGATTTTGTTCCATTTATTTACAATAGACGCCCTCAATGACAGCTATACAAAATTACATTTAGTAGTATTACGATCCTGCAAAAGAGAAAAAGCAAGGTTTTACAGTGCTAGCTGGAAGGGTGAATGGTAGCAAGCCATAAACTTCTTTCTCTAAAATTTCTTTTTGAAAACATCTTTTACAATCTCTTAATTCTCCCATAACATCTAAGACCAATTTTCCCATTGCATTCTATAGAACAAGAAACACAATTATGTTTAAAATATTAATTTCTAATCTTGTACAATGCAATTTTGTAAGCAAGATGTATTAACTATAATTTTTTTTAATATATATATTGAACTTTTCAAACCTCACACAGGGCAGCATGAGTTTTCCTCCCGTTTGTAAGGTTCAGGGAGAATAAAAGGTTAAGAAGCATATGTTGGTTTAATCAATTGATGAGGTTGTTGGTATGTTCCCATACACAAGAGAAACCACATTTTAAAATTAAATTAAAGATTGATAATATTGAAAAAAAATAAAGTTGGTACATGGAAAATCTGCGATCTACAGAAAGATGATTTGGTTAAAATAATAAAATATAAAGTGACATTATTGTAAAAGATTCTTTGGAAAATAAATTTTAACAAAAGATGCTCAGGAAAATGATTTTAACACAATCAACTTGATCTAAACCTCACATTGAATTCCCGCCAGGGAAAGCTCATTGTGGTATCCAACAGTATATAAAACAGCATGAACTATTATAATTGTACAACCTTGCATGACTGACAAGGCTTTACTCTTGGTCTCCCCTCATCAGCTCTAATTCCAGAGACAGCCGGTTGCCGATTATCAGTCGTGAAGAAGCATCTCAGGATGATACATATGACGAGAACTTTAATGAAGACGTGGAGTACAGCAGTGAGCCAAGCCTCCTCTCTGACATGTGGGTATTGCAAAGCCTTCACAAAAATGAAAACATTAGACTATGCTTGCCTTTACAGGCCTACAATAGCATCCAGCTAGTGTAACACAAGGTTTATGCTCCAGTAAATGTTGAAGAGTAAGATAGTTTAATTTTATCAAAGGATTTGACAAAGCTTTAGCCATTGTTACAGACATACTGATGCAAAAGGCAAAACATGGACTTTGACAGATTGAGGCAAAAAAAAATATCCTGCGTCTCATCACAAGATATTGTAGGTGTTTGGATATGTGTAGAGAGGAATGAGAGGTAGGAAGCGGAATGGAGTAATGGCTTTGTGCAAAATCCAGGGACAATCCATAGAAGAAAAGATTCTGAAAATTTTTCAATTCACTATTTAAATGGCTTGCACCAAAAGTGAGCCTATGATGATCTATGATACGATAAGGGTAGCATACATGGTATAACTATGTAACTTGCCTGTTACATTTAGACAGAAGTTTTTTATGCACTTGTTTGTAATAGCAACATATGCATGTGTGGGTCATAACAAGACATGAAAGTGGTTAAGGTCATTAACTTGGGAGCTACAGTGCTTTGAAAAACAATCTCGCTGATATAAAAAGACCTGTTGGACACATTTGTGTTCCTGGTGGTCACGAGTAAGGGCTCAGGGTGCAAATCAATAAAAATGAATACCACAGTAGTCATCATTTAGCACCTACCCAGGACAAGCTTCGGATGGAACTAGATCTATGATCAAGCTTTGGGTGACAGCACTTCGGTTTGTACTTCCAGTACTCGTGCTGCTGCAAAGGGCCAAACTCACAAACATATGTGGAAATTTACTTCTCATAGGCTTATGCCTAAATTTGTATGGATGTATACCTACTTGGAAAACATCCTGAGAAGAATGCATGGATATCTAGACAATATTTAGATTTTCAAACGGACTCCTGCTATCGTATACTTCCTGCTGCTGACTGTCCATGGGACAGACAATGGCCAAGAGTAAGTATTTATTTTCTTTCAACTGGAAAATGCTTTTTTTTAGCTGGAGACATCCAGAGGCATTTCATTTCAATTTGCAAAGTTACTCAAGACTTCTTGGGTGCTTATGGTAGGTATGTAAATTTGGTGGGAAAAACATTTATGAAGGTTTGTGATTATCTACAACTGTATAACTTTGTTGGTGTTTACTATGTTCCAAATTGCAATCCACTTCCTCTTCTGTGGTAAACACATGTTCCCACCATCATCCTCACCTTACAACTGTGCAATTCAGTCCTACTCACAGATTGTTCCACCCACATGAGTGCAATTTTTATTTGGAATGCACAAACATTAATTCAAGTGACCCAGGTTTGGTATGTTCCTTGCTTAAGAATACATACGTTACTGTAAAGGTTGTTGAGTTGTCATAGGCAGGCATGGAGCAGGAGGGAGAAAGTTCTCTCACATCCCGGTGTTTCTTTTGCTGTCAATTTTAAAACGGGAACGCCATCAGAGGCAAGACAGTAGCTGCATCTCTGATATCTGAGTTGGTCTATTTCTGACAGGTTCTCATTCCAAGACGATGAAAACAGACAGCTAACTCCTTCAGATGGGCACCAAAAAGAGGACAGAGTAGAGGAGGCCTGGCAGTCCCCGAAGAAAGGCTTCCTTCGCTCTGCATCACTAGGTAATATTAGAATGTGTTTCTCAGTACTAACTGTTGCCATTTTAATGAATGATATTAATCACTTCCTACATTTCTAACAGTCGTTAATTTCTGTTAAGAACTCTGAAAACATTTCAGATGGCAAATTAATGTCTTTGAAGTGAGAAGCAGACTCTGTTTGAGCAATCACTCATCATCAAAGGAGATATATATCTCAGCCCTTGCATTGTTTATCTTATTCTGTTGCTTTTCCCCTTTTGCTTTTCGAGATTCCGGAGACATCTCTTTAGCGTATTTAGGCATCTGTGGGTGTTTTCTTTTTGTTTTGAAGATCCTTATGAAGCAGGTTGCTTTCTAGAAGACCTTGGTCATAATTCAGAGTCTGGTGGTTTCTGGAGGACTAAGTGCCTGATTTAACGTTTTGACGCATTACCGCCACCGTCTGTCAAAATTAGAGATGCCTGCTGGTCCAGTGGTCAACTCTGTAAATTGAAAGGAAAAGCCATCACAGCAGTTTCTTTCTAAGTCCAACATGTTTGGTGGACCGTCGTTCACCAAATATTTTACTTTTTTTTTTGTTTTGATTTTACAGAAACCACTCCTAACGTAGGATTTTTCAGAAAACCAAACCATTAATGACCCCTTCAACCTTAGAGTTGTTTCCCATGGTATTGGGAGGGGGGGGGGGCATCTTTATATTATTTTTTTTATCCCTCACTTCCAGGTTTTTGCTGTTGATGGTCAGGAAAATAAGACATTATGCTGTGGTGCAATGTTCCTCCACTGACGGTCCCTATTCTATCAGGCCGTCAGCGTAAATTTTCCGTCAACAGAGCCAATGGACCTATGTTGATGGAAAACTTAAGTCACACCCATCTCTGATTGACTGGCATAGTGCTCTCTCTGCCCAAATCCAAATAGGGCCATAAATCTGGAGAAGAATCCACTGGCTGGATTTCCTTAAACAACAGGTTAGTGTGATGGGGCTCTCATAATTGCAACTTTTTCATTTTCTTATGCTGCAGGAGAGACCGTGTTGTATTGGAGTTGTCTATGTAACAAATCTGAGCAAATATGTTCACCGTTCCAGGCCAAATAGAAATTTGCTGACTGAAGTCTTATTGCAATTTATTAAAATGGCACTTTTGAATTGTTTTTAATTTTATCTTTTTATTATGCATGTTTAAAACACATGCCACAAAATACATATGTAAGGAAATATATCCCCAAATCTGACATTTGGTGTCATTAGAAAGGAACATAGATTAATTAGTATTAGTAGCCTGCAGAAAATAGTCTTCCTAAGCTTACATTATAGATTTGTCAGAATTCCTGATTCGGCCAGTAACTGGAGAGAATGGCTGAATAGAGATTGCGAATTGTTTGGTAAATCCGCATGCGGTAGCAAAAGACCCTCTTAGTTTTCTATATTCTATAGGTGCAACCTAGAGAATATTTTCCCAGAAATTTGAAACTACCTAAAACTGGTGTGGAAATCCTGTTTACACACTGCTTCCCCATTCCAGGTGAGAAAAGCAATAAATGTATGGTAGCTCAATTTTCTGGAATTACCTGTGGTGTTGGTAATTCTAGGTGCAATATTCCCAATCAGATGGCTCCCCAACTCACAGTGTGATGTCCTTTGGGTTCTATTTTCAAAGAACCAACCAATCCAGGTTAGTGAAAAAGCTCCCTTAGCGAGAGAACTTATCTTTAATTGGGAATAGTTTTGCTTACAGTGTTCATGTTGTTTCTATTGTATCTGTTAGAAAACATGACCTACGGTGTATTGAATGGATTAAAGTCAGAAAAGAAGCTGCTTAATAAAAGACCTTATAACTTCTTCACACAAAAATGAGCTTGACAAGCCCACCAGCACTAAAATATAAATAAAACGTAGAAAACACGGGAGCAGGATAATAATTGGGATGGAGGAGCAGAGACTGAAGAAAGAGTGCACAATGAGGGCTGAGAGCAAGGAAACACATTCCCCACCATGGAGTGCTTAGGCCAAAATTAAAAAACAATTGCCCCAGGTATGATGTGGCAGGGATACAGCTCATCCACTCAGAACACTGTAAGGCCAAATTGCTCCAAGGACGAGAAAAACATAAAAATAGTGAGGGAAGTTATTGAATCGGGTGAAGAAAACTGAGATAGACAACAAAGTCATCCAATCATGAGCAAGGGACTGACCCAAAGCCCATGCCTTTGTACGTTAGGTATCGAAAACAAGAGGTCTGCCTCCATTGCCGAGACCTAAATATAGGTACATATATATCAAAGTACAAATGGTGAGAGAACAAAGGGATTAGTAAGTCGTTTTTCCCTACTATTTGTAGAGTAGTGGAACAAAATAGCAAGATAGTTGCATAACTCTTCTCTTCTACAAGCAAAATATACTTCAGGAGTTAACATGCTTTAGTGGTGTGAAATGTCATCAAATAAACACAGATGCATCGAAACCATAAATGGAAAAGCACAACATTCGTTTATGTCCTAAGAAAGATCAGAGGTGTTTATTAACATACTCAATCTTTTTTGATTAATACTGTTAAAAGCAACATGCAGAGTCCTTCTACGGATCTCCTGTCCTGTATGGTTGATTAAAGTGATGTATTAAGGTGACCTCTGCTGCTCTGATGATTTCAGTAAAATGTCCACACTGTAAATGAGCAGTAATAACTCGTACCATTCAAATTGCCTAGGAATGTTTTTGCCTTGCATAATTACGCGGTCCCAAAGATGCATGATACATGTTTTATTCTCGGTAAAGGCAAGGTGTACACACATACAGTTAATGGGTAACGTATCTTATAGTGCATAGCAATTACAACATTGTGAGCTTCTCCAGCACTTTGAATAGGTTGCAACAAGGAACTCTGGAGCAAATCAGCTGCAGTTAGAATAGAAAGGTAGCTTGTTACTTCCATGCTGCAAATCTTAAGTCAAGAGGGTAAGAGCAGGGTTGGTCCCTTTAAGTATCTGTAACGTGCTGGATGCATGTTTGTCACACTTATGTTAATTTGTTCATACAGGACGGAGGGCATCCTTCCATATGGATTGTTTAAGGAGGCAGCGGAACCCCAGTGTGGACGTCTCCCAGAAGACAGTGCTGCCTCGGCTACATTTAGTACATCATCAGGTACTTTTTACTTTCTATTGGTGTTTGTTCCTTTAGCAAGTTGTGATACTTTTTGTTTTTGAAAACTGTCACAGATATCCATGATATTCAGATAACCATTATTTGGATAAGCCTGCCCATTACACAGATAATATGATATTTTAGATGGTAAATAAAATATCATGTCCACATAAGTTCCTAAATTACTAGGTAGATGTGCAGAGGATCCAGAAATAAAATTTTGGAGCAAGCTATCTGGCGAAGTGTACATAAAAAGAAGGTCGAGCATATTGCAATTCTCCTGTAAATACCCTATTCCCTTATCCTACTTTCTAAAGTAAATCCTGGCTTTACATTTTTTTCACTAGTTCAAGGACTCATTTGTATTCTCTGTGGGATCTGAGGATATCAGTATAGGCAAAAGGGGCCTTCTACAGGATCATAACCTTGAAGTCAGTCAATCCATCTCTTGCCATGAACTAAATGTAAAAATGATTGGAGTAGAAGTTGTGAAGGAAGTTGATTTTGATACACGAGTATGGTGGAAATCTGGGAGCACCCTTGGTAAACTTCACTTGGATTAAAGCAATTAAACAAGGAGGTCAAAACAGAGTTAACATAATAGTGAGAAAGTGCAATTGGTTGCATATTTAAACTGAAAAGTACACCTGTGCTAATCTGATGAAAATTATCTAGCCATGTGGCAAATGTAACAGATTTTAAAATGTGAATATTTTGCAATGTAACCTGGTTCAATAATTTGCAACAATTTTATTAATTTCAATCATTATAATACTCGCATGAGATTTAGCTTGCTCCATGCCTAGCATTGATATTGTTTTGGCCTACGGTTTTGCTTGCACACCTCCATCAGGACAGGTTTAGAATTTTGAAGCATTGCAGTTGGCTTAACAGTTAGCAAGACAAAATCATGCTGAGGTGTCTAACCTTATTAAGGATCTCAAAACCATCTAGTTTGTACAATGTGTCAAGGCTTCCACCTATGTTACAAGCCACATTTTAGATCCCGTTTTGACCAACCTTATGAATCTTGTAGGCGACCCACCTCTTCCCTAGACCGACCCCTATGCAATCCCCATTTCCCTCTCGTTAGGCTATGAGTCTACTCTTAATCCCACCATGCCAACTTGTACGAAGCAATGGTCTAAACTTTCTCCCTCAAATTTCTGAAACTTTCTTTAAACCTCACCTTAATGTTAGTAAAGAAGAAGCGGACAAAGCAGTTAGGACATGGATGACCTCTACTTTAGATAAACTAATACCTAAGTCTACTTCTTTGAATATTAAAAGTAAACTACTGGCAATGTGATTCAACAGCCAACTATTTACCCTTAAAAAAGACTGTGAAATACCATAACGGGCCGGGCTGAAAGAATATGATACTTTAAAACCTGTGGACGTTTAGATAGGCATGCGGCACTCTCCCGACAGTCACCAGAATAATTTGCTAGGACATACATGTTCTCACCCATGGTGCTCTCACGTGAGGGGGAGAAACACCCTACTCCCCAATATTCAATCCCAAGATTGACAGACAATTTTATGAAGTTGTAAGGCACATGTTACAACAGTACACACTTTAGATATCATACAGTATACAAAACAAGAGTGTAAACCTATTGAAGAATGTGTTGCTTTAATGTTTGGTACTTTGACCTCTTCTTGCAACAGTCCCATAAGCTTTAGCCAACACGTGTTTCGGCGTACTGGGGGAAATTCCCCAATGAATTTCTCAAAGTTCTTGTATTCCTAAGATCTTATCTAAGACCTCAATGTCTTGTTAAGTTGACATCAACCATATGGTAAGAATAGATACGATAAGAACCCGCAGGAAGTGTAGTCTCCTCAGCTTTCAAAATGAGCTACTATATTTCCATCATTAAATTGGTAAGCGTAGAATTATAATCTTGTCAAAATTGTACTAATTTCCACGTAGACCGGTCACAATCACAAGGTGTTGCCCGCCCCCCCACTGAGTAGTCCTTAGGGTGTTAACCTTGATACGGTTTCCAGAGTAAATGCACAGAGTCCCGTGACCCAACCACTAAGACTACTCCCATCCCCCCCTCCACCAGCAGATGCAATGAATTTGCTGGATTTGTTTTACGAAAAGTTGAAATATTTACACCACCTATCCTACAGAGGCTCAAAACATTAAAGCCCCAGAAACGTTTGAGCCTCTTAATACTTCTGGGCCTTTTTTCAACCCTTTTCCAAAGAAAGACTTTACACCAGTATTGAAACTTTCATAGATTCCCATAGCTTGTATCATTCCCCGTCGTCAGAATGGGAGTCTCTGTAAATAAAAATAACATTGCAATAGGTACAAAAAAGAAGAAAAGGCCTAGGCCTCATCACATTTTGTAGCATATCCACCTCTTTTTGTAAAAGAGACCAAAATAAAGCAACAACCAATTAGAATAGCCTCACCCCACAGAACCCTCCTGAGAGAACCTCAGAGCCTCAGATTTTCTACCTCACGTTGTGCAAGGGAGTCTCCACTGAGCTCTGCTCAGTCTTTCTTTCTACATTTCCAGGATGTCATAAAGAGAAGAAGGCACTTTTAAGGTATGTGCTAAGGAGAATATATATTGAACAAGGACTGTATTTATTGTCAGTACCCAGACAGGAGGCTGCAGACGGTAAGTTATGCCTCACTTTTTCTAACAAGACTTGGCGGAATCGTGAGGGGCGTCTTCTGACCTAACTTCAGAGGGAGCCAGTGTCTAGTGACAGCGATGAGTCATCTTCTGCGTCCTCCAGAACGTATATGAAGAGGGGTAGAGCTTCCCTTCACCCTCTGAGAAACGCCCTGGTAAGGCCTTGAAATAGATCTCTGATAGGTCTGATGGCCTTAGACCTGTTGAATCTCCTCACTAATGTGTAAAGGAGACGGAAGGACTATCTAAAGCAGTGAGTCTGTGCCTCCAAAGTAGTTTCCTGAGGCTTCTAAGACCTTCAAAAGAGTCATCATCGTTACCCTCTGAGGTAAATTCTTCCCAAAAAAAAAAAAGAGGACCCTCTCATCGACGACGGTATCATTGAGTCCGTCGACGAAAAAGCCTAAGGTACAGTCTTCATTTTCTGTCACCCCGTCGACGGGCTCGTCGGTGGTGGTTTCTTCGTCACTGGCGCTAACACAGGGCTCTGTCGACGACTTCAGTGCCGGTGGCATTTGTATTGTCGACGATGGTGTCGACGTTGACGATGTCGACGATGATTGTAACGAACCCAACAACATCTACTTCGACGATGACAATGACATCGTTGACGAGTGGTGCGTCCACGACGAAGGTGATTTATGTGTCGACGGTTCTTTCTTAGTAGTCGACGGGACCGTCGAAGGTGAGAAAATAAAAAATGTAATTTCTCTCTAGAAGCGTCAAATAACGCCAGAGATGATTTTTCCAAGGAGGGTGACCCCTTTGCCTCCTGCACTTCTTCTTGATGAAGAGGAATCGGATGAGGAGAAGTGAGCTTTTGGTTATATGGACAGCCCTTCTCAGCTACATGTCAAATGCCAGAATACGGATTCTGAAGGGGAGTATGAGAGCAGTATGGTCCTCCCTCTCAATACCAACAAGACTATCATCAGGAGATGGTCCAAATTCCCTCCTCTTTATTAACAGTCTTAGAAGCTATGCTCTGGGATTACAGATATTGATTTGCAGTAGAGCCTTCTGTTGGAAGCGCAGGATACTCCGCCAGTTGCGCTTCCTGTTCAGGATGACACCTTTGAAGACGACCAAGGCAAGGTCGCAACCCAGGATCCAGATGTGGAGTGGAATGACCGTCATTCCCGATGCAGCTTCTCCTGCTCTGGCACCTGGTGATCCCCTTCCCCCTGTGGATATAGGGGTTTTTCATAATTTAAGGGAGAGGGCCGCCAAGACATTCGTCCTGCCCAGGACCATGGTGGAATCGGAGTGCTTCCTTTATGATTTTAAAGATCCCTATAAAAGGTCGGTCCGATCAATTCCGATTGTGGACCATGTTTGGCAGTAGGACCATGGTCAATCCACTTGTACCTCGTCTAGAGAATAAATATAAGGCTCTGGAAGGTAGCCCAGCCTGTTGGACCAGTCAGCCGATACCAGACTCTGTCATTTCACAGGCCGCTCAAAGGAAATCTACGAATCCTTCAGCTCCCCTTATTACTCCTCCAGATAAAGAGGGCAGGTGTTTAGATAATGTAGGTAAAAGTTTTTTCCTCTATGTCCAGCCTGTTGGTCGGAGCAGCTATTTCTTTGGCTGTATTTGGGAAATACGTTCGCTAGATGTGGTGCGACTTGTTCCCATACCTCGATCAGTTGCCAGCACAAGGAAGGAAAGAAGCTTAAAAGATTCTCCAGGAAGGCGAGATGACATCAGCAGAGGTCATCGATTGTACAATGGATATTGCAAAAACTGTTTTTCGGTCCTTGGCCGGAGCGGCTGTCCTTCGCAGACAGGACTGATTGCGGGCCATTTAGATGTGCCCTTTGATGGTAAAGCGCTGTGTGGAAAACACATAGTTGATGCGATCCGAGACATTAAGGAGGATACAGAAACAGCAAAATCCTTAGGGACTCTGCAGTACCGCAATTTTCCATTCAGAGGAGCGAGGTGAAGAGGTGACTCTTCATATAGGGGAGATACCAACAACGGTACTCCTCGTACGGTTCACAGTCACAATCCTACAAGTTGAATTATAACCAACGACAGAATTCTTCTTCTTCTTCCTCTCGCTCGTACGTCAGAGGGAGACAAGGTCGCCAGGGCAGAGATAACTCTGAGCACCAATAGCGGCTTGCTGGCTCTGACTACTGCCCTCTCTCCTCCTGTGTCATCAGTGGGAAGCAGAGTTGCATATTTCCTCCACAATTGGCAGCAAATAACATCAGACCTTTGGGTATTAAACACAACACTGCCATACCCTGGAGTTTGTCCAACAACCACTATCCAAAGCCCCTCGTGCCAAAGTGTCGAAACATCTCCATTTGCTACGGTTAGAGGTCCATCCCATGCTCCTCAAGGGATCTATAGAACCAGTCCCTATCTCTTAAAAAGGAAAGGGGTCTTATTCTCGGTTTCTCCTGATCTGGAAGACGTTGGAAAAGTGGCGCCCTATACTACATCTGAGGGAGCTCAACACCTATCTCATCAAGCAATCCTTTCAGATGGTTTCTCTACAA
Source organism: Triturus cristatus (assembly GCF_964204655.1). NCBI lineage: Eukaryota > Metazoa > Chordata > Amphibia > Caudata > Salamandridae > Triturus > Triturus cristatus. Next base: position 305,492,912 of record NC_140585.1, on the reverse strand, counting down.
GACATCCTACGTCTTTTCAACTCAAGGATTTCAAGGCCACTCGAGATCTAGATGACGCTTACTTTCATGTACCCATTTACCCAGCTCACAGGAGATTTCTCCGCTTCACAGTAGCCAAGCGCCTTTTTCAGTTCAGGGTTCTTCCCTTTGGACTGCGTTTTGCTCCAAGGATCTTCACAAGCGTGTTAGCTCCGGTAGAAGCCTTTCTGCGGAAACAAAAGCTTCAGGTCTTCCCTTGCCTGAAGGATTGGTTGCTAAAAGCTCCTGCCAAACAAGCGGCACAGGAAGCAGTCATAACGTGTACATGCCGGTTTGCCAATTTCGGCCGAACAATAAACAAACAGAAGTCTTCTCTCCGTCCGTCAAGGACAGCCAGATTTCTGGGCGGCATTCTAAGCAATTCCGTAAACAAGGCTTTCCAGACCTTGGAGAGGCAAGAGAAGCTAATGTCCATGGCTTCCCGCTTGTTAAAAAGAAGGTCACTTTCAGTTCGCCTCTTCAAGTCCCTTATGGGTTCCATCTCCTCATGCATACTCCTCACTACAGATTAAGAATGCGTTCACTCCAAGAGGAGCTAGACTTACAATGGCTCCAGACCGATGGGTCCTTCGACAACAAGGTCTATCTTTAAAGCTAGCCCCGGCGCCACACGTAATAACTACGGATGCCTCTCTCAAAGGCGGGGGATTGGTGTTACAAGATCTTCATGTAAGCGGCCGGTGGCAGCCTCAACATAGTCTGTTGCATATCAATCTGCTGGAGCTTACAGCGATTCACCTAGCCTTGCAAGCCTTTCTTCTACGAATATAACGGTCGACAGTTCTTATAAGAACGGACAACACGACAGCCATGAATTATATAAACAAGGAAGAAGGCACCAGATCGTGACGGTTGTCGCAGGAAGCCCAATTGATCTGGGAGTGATCAAATCAACAAGAAATATCACTCCAGGGGGAGCATCTTCCAGGTGTCCTCAACACGGACACTCTCAACAGGCTGAAGTTTGTCAGCCACGAGTGGGAACTGGTTGACTGCACTCTTCAGAAGGTTTTTTTCACAGATGGGGCACACCTTCCATCGATCTCTTTGCCACTCCGGAGAACAAGAAAGGCCGGTTCTATGCAAGCAGGATTCACCATCCGGGATCCTTTGGGAATACGTTTTCGATGGCCTGGTCAGGCGCATTTGTTTATGCTTTTCCTCCTATTCCTTTGATCCCCAGGCTTCTCAGGAAGCTCAGAGCAGAACCGTGCAGGATGATTCTGAAAGCCCTGCGTGGCCCTGATAGTGTTGGTTTACAGACCTTCACCTTCTCTCCCGAGACCTTCCTCGGCCTTTGCAGCTGATTCCTTCACTGCTGACGATGTCCCAGGGCCAAGTCTGTCATCCGGATCCTCAATCTCTTCGGCTCTCGGCATGGCTCTGGAGCAGCGAGAATTTCTGGGTCTGAATCTCTAAGCAGAATGTAAACAGATACTTTCTCCGGCAAGAGCCCCAAGTACTAATAAGACTTACAGATTGAGATGGAAGCGTTTCGATATCTGGTGTCAACGCAATGGTCTCCAGCCACATGAGGTTCTTTTATACTTTCTATCATTAGCAAAATTGGGGCTAGCTCACTATTCTATCAAAGTGCATCTGGCTGCAATTTCTCGCTTTAGCCTCACGTCTTCAGGCCTTTCCTTTTGGTCTGTAAGGATAGTTAAACAGTTTCTCAAAGGACTTTTCAGAGTTTTCCCTCCGGTCAAGCCTTCTCCTCCTCCTTTTTGGCATCTGAACTTGGTTCTTGCCGAGCTTATGAAGCCTCCTTTCGAGCCTGTTCACAAAGCAGAATTGACATTCCTCTCCTAGAAGGTAGCGCTTCTTCTGGCTTTTACTTCTGCGAGGCGTGTGGGAGAGATGCAGGCTCTCACCATTCAGGAACTCTTCTGTAGTTCAAAACAGGAACATTGGTTCTACGTACTAACTCAAAATTCATTCCTAAAGTTCCTTCGGGCTTTCATTTGAATAGACCTGTGATTCTTAAGACTGATTTCCCGCAATCGGCTACACCAGCAGAGGAAGCATTTCACTCTCTGGACATTCAGAGGTGCTTAAAATTCTATCTTCAAGGAACTAAAGACTTCAGGAAGTCTTCTCAAATATTTGTGTCTTTTAGGGATCCTTGTAAAGCGTTTCCCCTTTTCCAAGCAGTGGATCGCTCGTTATATCACCGATGATATCCAATATTGTCACAAGGCAGCAGGCAAACCCCAGGAGGGCGATGTCTTCTTCTACAGCTCTCTTTGCTAGTGTTCCTATCCGGGAGATCTGCCGTGCAGCGACCTGGAGTAGTACACATACGTTTACAAAGCATTACTGCTTGGATTCTGTGACGCAGAGTGACACAGCAGTCGGCCAAGCAGTCCTGAGGAACCTCTTTCACTAGTGGTGAGCTTTCCCTTTCATCCCTCCTTCCATGTTACTGTTTTATCAGCTCTAGCACATTTTTTAACCTTATGTATTATGTATTTATGTTTCTGAAATTTCTAAGTATGTTGTTGACCATTGACAATGTCTTAATGATTTGTTTACTATGGCTTTGTTCCTAGTTTGATATTGGTAATGGTTCCAAAAGATGTGCTGATAACTGCTAGCTACTCTGATACAAGCTATGGGAATCTATGAAAGTTCCAATACTGGAGTAAGAAAACAAGTTACTTACCTGTAACTTTGGTTCTCCAGTATTGGTAACTTTCATAGATTTTCATGCGCCCACCCTCCTCCCCTGGGAAAGCTCAGCCTTCAGTATGTTTTGTTATACTGTTACACAACGGCTACGAAAATCTGAGACTCTGAGGTTCTCTCAGGAGGGTTCTTTGGGGTGAGGCTATTCTAATTGGTTGTTGCTTTATTTTGGTCTCTTTTACAAAAAGAGGTGGATATGCTACAAAATGTGATGAGGCCTAGGCCTTTTCATCTTTTTTGTACCTACTGCTATGTTATTTTCATTTACCGAGACTCCCATTCCGACGACGGGGAATGATACAAGCTATGGGAATCTATGAAAGTTACCCATACTGGAGAACCAAAGTTACAGGTAAGTAACTTGTTGTCATCCTTTTCAATTCTATTAAATCAGGTTTCTCCCTCAACTCTGCTCCACCTCATATTATCAACAAGGGCTCATTCATTGACCAATCTTATTTTTATCATGTGATCTGATTTTTTCTTTTCTGTATTTGTTTTGTTTCAAAACTCAATAAAAAATATTTACAAATAAAAAATAAATCTTATTTTTATGAAGTTACTCAATCTCTTGATCTCATCAGCAAAGGTCCACCAATTTTGGTAACATGCAGTATTTATTCAACTCTTGGTAAAAAGTCCTTGGATCGTTCCAAAACCTATTTCCCTTCTTTCTGTTCCATCAAAAGCTTTAGGTAACCACATTAATGGCCTGCTATCTCGGTATATGGAATCTCGTAAGTTACTCCATTCTTTTCAGTTAGGTTTTTGTCCACTCCACAGTATGGAGTCTGTTCACCTAGCAGTTATTGAGGAGTTCATATGAATACCCGATCAAGGTGGCTCTGCGGCAAATATTTGCTTAACCCAAGTACCGCTTTTTACATGGTATGCCGCAACTCACTGTTACAAAGACTTCTGGATTGCGGTATTTGCAGTAAGGCCCTGGAGTGGTATGCTTTATTTTTGGAGTGCTGCTCCTTTCAAGTCTCTTTTATTCCTTACCTTTCTACCACTCATTCAATGCCTTTCAGTGTTCCCCATGGTTTGTCATTAAGCCCTACACTTTTTAACATTTACAGCCACCATTTGGCTGACAATGTAGAAGATTTGGTCTTATCCTGGTATTCGATGCAGATGATACCCAGTTGGTGACTTTACTCACGGCTCAGGCAACAGCTCATTTAAATTGAGAACTAGTTTATTGGCAGTGGCAGATTGAATGGCTCTCAACTGCTTCAGACTTCAAAGTGGAAAAACCGAAGTGATGGTGGTGGGGAATCAGCCCAGCCTCTGGTCACCTTTTTGGTGGCCAGATAAGCCAGGTCCTTTTCCAATCCCGAAACCTACAGTGAAAAATCTGGGGGTTTGGCTTGACCACAATTTGACTCTGGAACATCACATAAAGAACCTGACTGCATGCTGTTTTGGAGTGTGGAAGGTGCCTCTAGAAAGAACCATCATCGAGGCCATCTTAATGTCATGTCTGGATTACCCCAATGATCTGTATCTGGGCATCTCTCAGACTCGGTGGTGGTGGCTGCAAATAATACAAAACACAGCGGCTTGCTTACTGCTGCACATTCCCAAACATCATTCCATCTCTGCCCATTCGATTGATTTACATTGTCTCCCAATTACAATGCGGTTTAAATTCCAATCTGTTTGCTCTACCTTTCACGCCTTTGCCAATATGGGTCCCCACTATCTGCCACACCTCATCCAGCTCTTTACTCGCTCTAGGGTACTTAAAAAATTAGAAGAGCCAGACAGGGTGGCCATTCCTTCCGTAGCTGGCCTCTAAACTCTCTAATACTTTAGTTCTCTGGCTGCGCCAGAATCCTTGTGAGGTGATCTTTAGGAAGCAACTGAAGACATGTTTATTTTAATACAGGTCGCTTGCTTACTGTCTCTTGAGTTTTTATTGTCACCAGTTCTCTATCACTGGGATGCTCTATTAGGGCAGCCATGTGCTTTAAAAATCCTAAAGTTAAACATTTTAGTCCAAAGTGGATTAATTGTTCTGAATTGTGGAATTGAACAAGGAATATAGAACCCCACCCAAAGTTAGCTAACAAAAATTGTCTAGTCTTAAACAAATGTTGATCTTTTGAAATTAAATGTGTGACTTATTTAGGAATATTTGAACAAAGGAAGAGATAAAGTGAACCATATGTTTTATCTCTTAACCTAACTTATTTATAGATTTGTAATATTCCATTTTATTAGTCAAAATTGAGTAAATGGTTGGAAGTTTATGATGGTCCTGCCTTACATGACAAAGGGATTGAATAATTTTAGGAAAAACGTTTTTGAATCACGGTTGAGACCCAAAGATGAAAGGTAAAGCACCTTTGTTTGCAAACATTAGTCACATACTTATCAATAAGAAATTTGCAACATGGGCCGATTGTGCCATCTCAGAATGGCAGTTCTAGTAGAGATATTAACGGTTTTGTTATGAATGAATGAATACACATTTATATAGCGCATGGCTACCCGAGGGCATCCCAGCGCTTCATGTGGCACCTTAGTAAACTAAGAACAGATCACGGAAAAAGAAAGGTTTTAAGCTGTTTCCTAAAATTAAGATGATTTGATTCCAAACGTATATGTTCGGGTAGCCAGTCCCAGAACCTGGCTGCATTATATGAAAACCACCGACCTCCAGTTCGTGAGCGCTTGATCATGGGAACTGCGAGTAAACGTTTATTGTCGGATCTTAAAGTCCTATTGGGGCGGTATAGTTGCACCATAGAATGAATCAATGGGGAGCCTTTGCCAGAAATAACTTTATGGACAATGCACATTGCCTTGAATCTAATTCTTTTCTGGATGGGAAGCCAGTGCAGAATAGTGAAGGCAGGTTTGGCCGAACTACGTTTGGGAATGTTCATTAATAGGCGGGCTGTACAGTTCTGAACAATTTGCAGCCTCTTAGTGGTGCCCTGTGGCGCTCCCAGATAGACTGCATTCGCATAATCCAGCCGAGAGAGTATCAGAGCCTGAACTAATAATCGTCTAGCGACAAAAGGAAGGAGGGGGAGAATCTTCCTTATCATCCTGAAGAGTCCATAGCACCTTTTTTTTCCTCTTAAAACCTAGTTTCGCTCTACAACTTCGTCCAGTAAGCTTGATAAACTCTTGCTTACAAGCCAAATTTATACGCTAGAATAATGGAATCTAAACTATGTTTCTAATGAATAATGAACCTCTGAATCTTCTCTTCCAGATTGCCATATCACCTAGGAGTTAAGCAGAAAAACCTGTGCTAATATCCAGAATATTTGCAGTAGGTTACTTAATGATGGGCTGCAGAAGGCACTGCAAAGCACGATTGCACAAATTCTGACCATTTTATTAATTGTTTTTCTTATAAGAGATCTTCCTTAGAATATCACAAAATTACCATCAGTATAATCTGTGGAGAAGTTCCACAGGGTGCACCCAGCAGGAGGCTCCTCACTGACAATAGAAGTAGGAAAGATTTTTCGGATTGGTGGGCAAAATGTATATTTGCTGAACGTGACTACAAATGTTTCCACAGCCAGTATGAGAATGGATTTAAAACACGGGGAACCCTTTATTAATGGAAAATGATTTGCTCATTTATGTGACGCATCCTGTATTATGTATGAGAAGGACTTTCATCAACCAGCTTGGAGGGAACTTTTTAAAATGGAGAATAGATTTGCAACCTCAAGAAAACATTTTTGTCAGTCGCTCAATATTTAACAGGAGATGAGGTAACATGTAGTTTGCATCACATACTTGCAGTGATATGTTATACTGCTGCCTTTAGTTACCATAAAGCTGGTAATAGAAACATGTATTCGCCTATTTTGATGAACTCTGTCAAATGTCAGACCAGATGACTGTAGCTCTCTGGACCTTAGATTCCACCTAAGTAGTTTTCAGGCACTAAAGCTCATGTCAAGATACGCTGCCCTACTGACACAAACCCATGTTTCTGGAACATATTCTTACCTTTTTAAGAGTGTCTCTGACCTTTTATTATACTTATACATTACTACGGGCCGGATGTACGACCCGTTTTTGCATGCGCAAACTGGTTTGCGAACCCGTTTGCACATGCAAAAACATATTGGGCTATGTACATAGCCTATTTAGCAAGTCTCAATTTTTTTACGACTAGCTAAATAGGTTTTGCGACTCGCTATTTGGAAGGGGTGTTCCCTTCCAAATAGCGAGTCTCAAAACAATGTACTGTTTTGCGACCGCAATGCGGTCGCAAAACACTCGCAATTACCACCTACTTCAAGTAGGTGGTAATGCATTTACAAAAGGAAAGGGGGAAAGGGGTTCCCAGGGGACCCCTACCCCTTTGCAAATGCATGCAAAATAATTTTTTAAGGGCAGATATTTCATTTAGTGCCTCGCAATTTGCGACTCACAGTGTCTCACAAATTGCGAGCCGCTAAATGAAAAGGTCGTACATCTGGCCCTACGAGCCCGATTTATGTTACCTCCCAGCCAACATAATGGTTTACCCACCCGATTTTAATTTGGGCAGACCATACTTTGACCATGGCGAAGATAGCTCCTTATATATCACACGTGGCCCACTTCTGAGTGGGTCGGTGGGAGCAACTTTATGCCCTTAACAATAGCGTATCCAAAAAACGCAAGCAGGCCCTTAAATCATCAAGTCCACTTTTTGTGGTCGCGTGCCACCTTATTGTATAGGTGTACTTCCGTTGAGGTAATGTTCAGGCTACTACTGGATTCCAAAATTATTGGACCAGCACCGTAGTGTGTTAAAAAATGTACAGGATGGCTTCACACACCTCCCAGGTGTCAGGCTTCATCATCGTCCATCCCATGTTCACCCAAGAATCCTCTAATGGCGAACGATCCCGTATTATGGACAGTGATATCACTATTAGTAGGAAACTAAAGTGAAGAAAAAAAAGGAAAAGAGTGGGGTTTTAAGTAAACATCCCTACCACTTGCCGGTAAATTCTGCAATCTTTATTCATTAGTGATGGAGGGATGATTACAAGCACGAAATCTAGGGCAATAATAGCCCTGCTATGGTGCTCATTATCCGCTAGGTCGTCATGTTTCAGCCCTGCAATGGCCCCGTTCGGAGCCTGGGCTTTCAGGTCGTCTGAGGTTTGGCTGTATGTCTGTCCACCTAATTTGGATGGCCAAGCATGTAGCAGTTTTTTTTAATGGCCGTTACCGCCAGGAAAAACCTGTCAGTAAGGTAAGTAACAGAAAAGTGATCAATGTCCCTTCGCCATGGGAGACACTCCCATGACGAGGGGGCATTTTTTTATTTTCAAAACGAAAAGCCCACTTTTGGATTTTCATGTTAATGGAGCCGTCCGTGACGGAGGTTCCTGTCAATGCTTGAATGTCTGTTAGGCCAGCAGACCTCTCAAAATTTGGCCTGCGGCACGTTTGTCAAGGAGCTGAAGTAATTACTCCGTTGCCCTGGTGGAAAAAACACTAAAATATAAATTGGGCCCTTAATTATTGTTTTTTAATCTTTAAAGACGAGTTCCAAAAAGCCTCACAATACCCAGTGTCTGACTAATTTCATCCTTTTTTTTGTGAAAATATTTTATTGAGGTTTTCCAACCGTCAAACCAATAAGCCAATGTTGCTTACAATAGTATCCTATATAAGACCCAGTCATCAATACACAGATCAGGAGAAACCAGATCGTCAACATTTGCTACCCTAACTCCCCCCCTACCACCCTCTCTACCCCCTCCTCCCCTCTGTCAGCGTGCCCGCCTCCAACCCCTGTAAATTGAGACATTAAGCACCCCGAGGTCCGACACAGCCCAGCTCTAAGCAACGGAAAAGACATCAGGAATAATCTCAAAGGACCTGAGGCTCCATGTCCCCCGCCATATACTCTTCATGCTCCCGCCCTGACCACCCACGTGCACCTCAATACTTTGTGCAGACACAGACCCCTCCCAACTCCGCTGAAGGGGCCTCATTCGATGCAGTCTCCCCCGCGGTCCCAGAGGGCCCTGCCCCGGGTCCCAGACCCCGGCCAATGTCTACAGGATCCCCGTCCTCCTCATCCAACTGCTCCAAAGCGCGAAGCCCCTCCACTAGCGCTCTCCATGCCCTAGCCGCATCCAGCGCCTTATCATTAGCCACCCGCTGGGCCAGCTGCAGCCGAAGCGTCCCTTCGCTCCCTGCCCAAGACAAGAAACTCGCCTTCCACCTCCAAAAGCTCGGCCCGGCCTGTGCCTTCCAGTGCATGGTGAGCTCCCTCTTCGCCATTTTCAAACCCAGATCATAGAATTTGCTCGTGATTTTAGTACGAGGAGTGTGCGGAAACCAAAGCAGGAGGCAAGTCCCCACCTCCACATCCAGCTCACGCTCAGTCACTCGATTCAGACACGCCACCACATCCGTCCAGTAAGAGCCCAATCCCCGACAGGACCAAAACATATGGCCAAAATCAGCCCTGTCCGCCTTGCACCGGGGGCATGAGGAGTGGGAACCTCCAAAGTACCGCAAAATTTTTACCGGAGTTAAGTAAGCCCTGTGAAGAGTGAAGAATTGAACCAATCCAGGTCCGTCGCAGCAGCTGGGGCCAAGTCGTCTCAGGAATGGGCCTACCAAGATCACCCTCCCATTTACCCCGCAAGGCATCCAAGGGCGGAAGCTTCTCCGTAGATAAACGCCTATAGAGACAAGTGATGGCCCTGACCGTACCCGCCGCCATAGTGATATATTGGCACCCCAAAGAGGTCATGGGCTCCGACAGGCCCATCTTCCAGTGCTTCTGAATCCCCGACACCAAGGCGGCGTGTAAAAGATAATCCCCCCTTGGTAAATCATAAGCCTCCTGTAAATCCTGGAAAGGTAGCAAGACACCCTCCCTGTATAAATCCCCGATCATATGAACCCCACATTCTTCCCAACCAGCCAACGCCGACCAATCCCCACCATGCGGGAGGGCCGTGCACATGCCCAGAGGAACTTCCGGAGCGTATGGGACCACGAAGCCTGCCCGTCTCTGACTGCGAAGCCAGCACAGCCGGAGGGTGCGCTCCTCGAGGGTAAGCTGGTCCAACCTGAGCCGCTGCTGGAGCACAATAAAGGACAACACGTGACGAGGGATGACCCTACCCTGGGGGCCATCAGGACCTCTAAACTCACGCGCCACGGCCTGTGTAAGCCATTGCAGCTGGGCCGCCAAATAGTACCATTCAAAATCTGGGGCTGCCAGCCCCCCCTCCTCTCGGGGTCTCATCAGCGTGGCCAGAGCCACCCGCCGTCTGCCCGTCCCCCAAATAAACCCTGTCATCAAAGTCCGCAGCATCTTAAAAAAGGGGGCCGGGATCCATATCGGCAAAGTACGAAAAAAGTAAAGCAATCGTGGCAGCGCTATCATGACTAATTTCATCCTTATACTTATAAATAAAGAAGTGGACAAAATAAAGTGAATGCTGTAAAATGTACCCCTTGCCATGCAACACGTAGCATAATATGGTGTGGACTCGACACAGGTTTTTTTGATGGTTTTGGCTTAGTGGCAGTCACTCCCCGTCACTGCTTGTCACCTCTAGATATCCCCCACTAAGGCAAAGCCCAAGCAGTCTCAGCGTTGTCTACGGCAAGTGACACTGGTCCAGACTAGTCTAACATGAAGACCAAACGTTTGGCACACCTAGTCTCTGAGATGTGTTATGCTGTAATTATTAGTTTTTGTGTGTTGCACATTCTCTCTTCAACACCAATGATTCACATCATTGAAATAAATAAAACAGCCCTCCCTGGCTGCTGTGTTTTTTAAGCTCCAAGGTAAAACAAAACTTTGCTTGCATTGCTGTTCTTACGAGTGAACTTGCGGGTGGTTTCAGAAAGCACTGTAAAGTACTGTGTCATACTTCAGAGTTTGCTTATTCACAAGGTGCCTCTCTCCTGTCTTCTGTGTATGCAGGCATTAGCGGTAGCAGGACTGAGTCCCCTGCTACGGAGAAGCCATTCTCCGACAATGTTCTCCCGGTTGTGCTCCACACCACCGGCCACGCCGTGTAACCGTGGCTGGCCACAGCCGTCTATTCCAACGCTGCGGCTTGATGGGGTGGAGTCCAGTGAAAAGCTCAACAACAGCTTCCCATCCATAAACTGCAGCTCCTGGTATTCCGACAGCACGCACTGCCACACTCGGAGAACTAGGCCGCTGTCCCTCACAGTCCCCAGCCAAGCTCAAGAGAGTGGGCGACAGTTCCATGGTAGTGCTGGCAGCCTCGTTGAAGCGGTAAGAGATCTCAACTATGTGTTTTTTCATTGGTGTTTTTGCCCTTTGCCCTGTACTTGACTATTTAACAACATAACCATTAATACCACACCACAAACAGTATTGCGTGGTATGACACAATATGGTTCAGTTCTCAGGTTTTATTCAGCCATGTGATTGTGCGCCTTTTCTTCTAGGAGCATTCTATTGACAAAGACCTGTGCACACATGTGTAATATAGTAGGGTTTTCTTCCTTCCAGGTATCAGTCTATATCTCATATGGCAAACTAATTATTTAATTGACTCATATTTAGCAACCCAAAATCTATATGCAGTGCTCCCCCTGCAGATAAGAGTTACTCTGACAGGGTTGTCCAACTCCTTACACTGAATGAGCATAATTCGTGGCAGGGAGGAGTGAGAGAAACCTGCCGGTTTTGGGTATCTTTCATAGATTCACATGCCTGAATCATTTCCATCGTCGAGATGGGAGACCCACAGTAACATAATCGAGCAGTATTTGTATAATGCCATAGGTTATAACGGTCCTGAGCCATGTTTTACATCGCCTATGTCCTATTTTAAAAAACTAAATATTGAATGCAGCCAATCAGCTGCTAGCACCCTCTAGAACTTTCCTAGCAGAGGCAGTTTCCCTCATATTTTTACTGCACGTCGTGTGTGAAGAAAGTCTCCCTGAGTTCGACTCAGTTTCTTTCTGGAATTTTCCTAAAGGTTGATCTTTTCAACATGTCAGATAAGAAAGGCCTCTTCCACCCATGTAAGACATGTGGCAGGGAGTGAGTCCATGTGGATGATCCACATAAAGACTTTATTTACTGCCTCCATCCTTCTCATGAGGTAAGACAATGCAAGATCTGTCTGACCTTTTCTTCTAAAACTCTGAGGGATAGAGAGGGGAGTCTGCTTTTGTAGCTCCAGTCCACCACGCAAAAGATGTCTTTTGAAGAAGACAGTGATAGCTCATCCAGACCGCACAAAAGATCCAGGTTGCAAGATCATAGGTGAGGGCAGGAAACACCTCAAACCATCCCAGGAGAGCAAAAGCCATAGAAAGAAGCAACACCATAAAGTCTCCTCAGAGCCTACAACATCCGTACCCACCTCTCCTGTGGGAAAGGAGAAGGAATGTCCTAGAGCCGCATTTACAGATACGATAAGAAAAAAAGACACAAAATCATCATCGACGACGTCAACTCCTGGACCGTCGACGACGACAAGAACCGCAGTCACGTCGTCAGCTCCGTCGATGGTAGGAATGATGACAGCGATGGCTATTTCAGGACCCATACCATCGACGAGAGTATCATTGTCGACATCTATTCAGTCCACATCCTCGTTGACGAAGACTTCGTCGATGAAGAAGGCGCCATTAATGAGCGCCCCGTCGACAAGCTCCCCATCGACATGCGTCCCGTCGGCCACCCTGTCATCGACGAGCCACAACCGACAACACCATCGACGCCTACATCATTGATGGTAACAACAGCAACAACAGCACCGTCGATGAAGAATATTCCCTCTTCAAGGTCATTGGTACCGTCAACACCACGGTCGACGACGGTCATTGTTACCCGGGTAACGAAGACCTTTCCCCACCCGAATGTTTAATCCTTTGCAAAGATCTCCCAGTTACCTCCCTCACACTTATTAGACTTCCAACAGTCAGAAGATGAGGAGGAGGATGACAATTGGGCATATGGGGTGGCACATAGCCCATCCGAGTTGCATGTGAAATGGCAGGATGAAGAGGACAATTATGAGGATGAGGAGCAACAGCAATATTACTAGCAATATCTGGTTCCTCCACATCGTTTTCAACCTTATGGTTATCCTCCTAAACCTCGTCTTAGGGTAATTGGGCATTTACCACTGTCTTTAATCCACGACCTTTAAGTCATGTTGGCGGACTACAGGCAGAGATTTCCTCCCCAGGATGTCCAGAGTGAGTCACCGCCACATCAATCACAGCTCCCAACAATGCCAGCCTTATGCCACTCAGCAACATCTACAGTACCGTGCCCTCCAACACAGGCTCCTGATGAGGAAAACCCTTCTTCTTCAGAGGAAGAGAGATAAGAAGGAGAGATCCCAGAAAGACATCAGCCTGCGGATCCCTGGGATGACTATATCATTCTACACCCTCTCCTCCGGCACATCATTCACCTGACTCACCTCCAGAAGATGTTGGGGAGTTCCACAACTTGATGGAGAGAGCATCTCTATCTCCCCATGGCTGTTCAGCATACAGATTGCTTTCTGTATGATTCTAAGGAGGAAACCAGGAAATCTATTAGTACGATCCCTATTCTAGATTATATCTGACAAGAGGGAGTAAAGATAATGTAAACACCGGCCACTATAACACCAGTGCTCCCTCGAATATACAAGAAGTACAGGGTCCCTTGAAGATGCACCTTGTTGCCTGATGGGTCACACTAAGCCGAATTCTGTCATTTCGCTGGTGGTGTAGAGGAGATCAAAAATCTGGCTACTCAAATCTCGACTCCTCTGGAAAAGGACGAACGCAAATTGGGCATCATGGGTAAGCGTTTTTGAAACCATGGCTGCTGTTACCATTTGGGCAGCCAACGCTTTGGCTATTATCGGCCGTCATGACCGACAGATGTGGTCGGATATGGCAGCCTTATTGGACCTCATCCCTGAAGACTGGAAATAAAAGGCAAGGAAAATCCTTGTAGAGGGTGAAAGAGCGTCCTTGGAGACCATTGACTTTGCTGTGGATATAGCTAACACAGGTTTCCGACAACTGGCTAACGCAGCAGTGTTGAGACGCCATGGGTGGTTAAAGGCCACCAATTTCAGGCCAGAAGTTCAAACAGAAATCTTGGACATTGGCGTTCGATGGAGATTCTTTATTTGGCAAACCTATTGATAATTCGCGGACACTGACACAGCAAAATCATTAACCAGCCTCCAATATAGAAAAATGCCCTTCAGGGAAACAAAAGGACACCATCTGAGGTGCGGGGCAATGGAAGGAAGCAATGAGCAACACCGGGTACCAGCTCCCCCCCTTCATCCTTCCCATGGGTGTGAAGATTTGCAGTTTTTACCAACATTGGGAGAGCATAACATCAGACCAGTGGGTGTTGGATCTAATTACCTTTGGTCATACTCTGGAGTTTACAAGCAAGCGTCGGACTACTCCACCCAAGGGAGCCCCTCCCCCTCATCTTCACTTATTGCACAAGGAAGTAAAGATCATGCTCTCAAAAGGTGCAACTGAGGAAGTTTCACCTCTGCAAAGGGGTCAGGGTTTCTATTCCTGTATTTTTTTCTTAATAATGAAGAAATCAGGGAATGGAGACCAATACAGGATCTCAAGAGCCTCAACAAGTACCTGAAAAAACAAACGTTCAGGATGGTAACTTTAGCCAAGATCCTGCGTCGCCTCAACACAGGAGACTTTCTTACCTCACCCGATCTAGAAAACACATACTTCCACATCCCCATCCATCAGAAACACTGAAAATTCCTCAGGTTTACGGTAGGTGGTACCCACTACCAATTAAAGGTTCTTCTATTCGGCCTAAAGACCGCACCCAGAATCTTTACAAAATGCCTTGCACCATTGGCCGCGGCCCTACATTCTCACGGTCACCAAGTATTCCCCTACTTGGCCAATTGGCTACTGAAGGCACCAACAGCAGATCAAGCGGCCAGAACCACAGATGCTTGTCTCCAGCTATTCAACAGACTAAGGCTGACAGTGGACATCAAAAAGTCTTCTCTTCCCAGTCAAATAGCACAATTTCTCGTAGTCAGGTTGGACATGATCAAATGCAAGGCCTTCCTATCGGACGAGTGACAGGCACGTCTACAGCAGCTTGTTATGACTATCTCAAGAAGAAAGTCTATTTCAGTGAGAGGTACAAGTCACGCCTAGGGATGTGTTCATCAATCAACCTAGTACCTTTAGCCAGGCTCAAAATGGCACCTCTGCAAGAAGAGCGTCACAAACAGTGGCTACAAACGTCGGGATCCTTCAAAGGCACCATCCTTATAGCCCCGACTATGAAAGCGGCAATGCGAGGGTGGTATCACAGTCCACATCTTTCCAAGGGCCTCCCTTACTCACAAGAAGTACCAGACTACATAATGACAACGGATGCCTCCATGGAAGGCTTGGGAGGTCATTTACAGGATCTCCAAATCCAGGGCAAATGGTCCAATTCTCAAAAACAATGTCATATAAACAGCCTGGAGCTGAAGACTATATTCTTCTCTTTAAAGGCCTTTCTACCGAGAATAGCAGGCTCCTCCGTGCTGGTCCACATAAACAAACAGGGTGGAACTAATTCTCTCACGCTGTCTTAAGAAGTGCAAGAACTATGGAGCTGTCAACATAGCATGGGATTTCTCTCAGGGCCAAGCATGTTCCAGGCCTTCACAACATGCTAGCATATGCTCTCAGCAGAGCTACAGACAATTGCGACTAGCAAAAAGTGTACAATAATCACAACATATGCTTCTAGGACAACATCATGATAATTCTTCAGGAAACATTTTACATCATCATCAAGAAATAACTTTGTCCATATCAGTAATTTCTTTCTTATCAAAAATCTTTTTATTTTCATTATATTTTATTTTTTTCAGGTATCAAAAAAACTATTTACTTTCTATAAAAAAACATCAAGTCTGAAATACATATATGTTATTTGATCATATGTTCATGAACAGGATAATGCGAATAAATGTTATAATTGATTAAACAGTTTGTAACAGTATATATTTATTAACAATAAGAAGGTCCAGGTGGTTCATGGACAGAAGGGAAGGCTGGCAGCAGATGGAAACGACGCGCGTTTCGGCTTCATCAAGGGACCGTCACAACTTTCTCTGTATCGAATATATAATAAAGTATAATTTCAGACTCTATGTGTACATATTTTGATTATATGTCCTAGATTAATGTCAATTCTATTTAGTTCATTTCATTACTCAATCAATTTAGTTATTATTGTTCAGTATCACGTGGAAGGACTAATCCAAAGAAGGTGAGATGCATATAATGAGAGTTTGTGAATTTAAAACCATATTCTGAGAATAGAATATGTGTACTAAAATCTGTGTATATACATAATAGTGGTGTAAAGACACCTCCCTGTGAAAAACATGCATAAAAAGTGCTTTAATTTTTTTGGGGTAGTGATGCATGCAATGCCCATAATGTGAAGAGAAGAAAAGATAAATTAAAGAAACATGATTAAAAACGTTATAATCACCTATTTCTAACTTAGTATCTGAATTCTCAAAAGATAGTTTTATCTTTGGAAGTTCCTGTTGATTCACTCTGGAACTTTAACTAAGTCAGGAACACAATATGTAATAGGAATTGTTGTTAAATATGTCCAATCCATAAATAAACGTTTTTAGGAATAGCTTTGGGGCAATCCCAATTACTCATTCTATACCTTTTATTTAGATGGCAGGACAATTGAGAGGAGAAGATATTTAGTCCACTCATCTTACTTCAGCATATCAGAGGTCAATTTATTTTATTCATGCCTATGGATATATTTATACAAAGGGTATCAGTTGTATGAATTCATAGCCCAGCATCGTACCTTTAAATTGACAAATAAAGAGCCATGTATGTGCGGCTACTATAGTGCTCTTTTGTTTATTGGATGTAGCAAATACTTATATTTCTATACCTGTATTTTGTACAGGATCCCAATCTCGTAAAAAGCGGGGTCCTGTCTGCTTTTGATGCACTGTACTCTGTGTGCCGCTGGATGCTAGTGTTCCGAATCCTTATTTTTACGTTCTACTGGGATTTATTCAAGCAACTAAAACAGAAATGTTTAGATGATAAATGCCTAATCATAATGCCATTGTTAATTGAAGAAAATAAAAGTCTCTGAAAGTCTATTTAGGTTTAAGGTTTGTTTACAAGTTATTTAACCTTTATATCTGAAGTCAGACGTTATCTAAACTGATTTCTGAATTCCACACAGAAGGCATCTATTTTTTGTATATCTGATCAAATGGAACAAGAATCTTTATTACTGGTGAACTTAGGATATATTTTCAGTATTCCCAATCGTACATGTGCCCAACATGAAATCATCAGTTATATTATAATTCATAGTATGTTAAAATTACTAGATATCACTCTACAATATAGCTAGTTCGGAGATATTTTTATACCGACTTGGGAGAATACCGACTTGGGGGAGAGAAAGGGCTGGATGCCGCCTTGCAGAAGACTATCACGGAGGGGTCATGATATTTATTCGGTGTACAATTTTAGCTCTGACCATTTTAATGAAGTCCGGTTTATCTCTATTCATTTCAGAATTCCCATTAGAGTAAGGCCCCAAAGCTGCTCCCGTTTTAAAACTTTTACATGTGCAGGGTTCATGTTAGATGTTATTCTCAGAATTTGGCCCCAAAGCTGTTCCCGTATTCAAGCTTTTACATGTGCGGGGTTCATGTTGGATCTTATCTTCAAGTTTGGCACAAAAAATAAACTGTATCTTTTACCAAATCGCATTATGTATTTTTAGTTATCAAATGCGGGCGGTAGATTCTTACCTCTTTCATTGTTGTTCATCAGCCGTCTATGTGTAGATCCAGTCAGGGAAACATGCCATGTAGTAACTTTTATGCTTTTAAAGGCTTGATGCCAGTTAGGAAATTGATGCGCTCGTCACGTAACGTTACGTGGATCGTGTCATCAAAATATAGACATAGAAAATGTATTCAATTAGGTAGCGGTGAAGGAATATATGGCCGCCATCTTAGATTAGTTTATCCATAACATATATGTTATGGACTTGGCCACTATAGGTGATATATCCGCAAGTTGAAGGTTTTGTTTTTTTGTTGAGGTATCCTATTTGTTTTAAGGATTAATTACCCTAGGTTTCCTAGCAAATGTAAAAATGTCACATTGATTCGATATTTTTGGTCCTCTCATGATGATAGGGAAAAAATATAGGTTGATTTAGGTAGATGTTTTGGAACATTCATTAGCGTTATTTTCAAAGTTTGCAAGCCTTAAATGGACAATGCCCATGAACTGACATTACAATTTAAATCCCCGATAGCCTTTATATAGTGCAAGGTGATAGTGTTCTTTAGAAAAGTTTTAAAGAAGACTTTGGTAAATGAGAGGGCTAATCAATTTTGTAATTACTCCATAGTTTTACTTATATCCATATTCCAGATCTTCCTATCTTACATGGTGATTGCCTGAATAGGATTATACATGGCATAGATTAAATGTATATATGTCTTGGGCTTAAATGATCTTGTATTGCTGGAATTACTGTATACATGTAGATCTTCCTGGGCCTTTCATTGGCTATATTTGATAGCATGTTCCCAGGGCATTTCCTGGTTCAAGCCTCTTTTGAAAGTATTTATTATAAAAATCCAGTATATCTCACGGCGTTTTCTAATGGGTTCTGAGACTTGACCTTCTTTAGGTTGAATTTTTTTCTATAATAAACCATTTCATGTCTTCAACTGTGTGGTTTAATTCAGTATAATGTTGAACCATAGGTGCTGTCATGTTTTTTAGCTCGGATTGCTGATTTGTGTTCAGTTATCCGGGTCATTAGGGTGCGTGCTGTCTCGCCTACATAGACTAGCCCGCATGGGCAAATTAAAAGGTATATTAAGCCTTTTGTTTTACAGTTGGTCATACCTTTTGTGACAATAGTATGTCCATTGAATTGCAGGGTGTTGGATTCAATTGCTTGTGGGCAGACTTTGCACATCCCACCTTTGAAATTGCCTTCTACTGGTTGTAGCCCCACAATACTTCTCTGGATTGGTTCTTGTGATGGAGGCATTCGTGACCTTACTACAAGATCTTTAGGATTTTTGTTTTTGCGGTACGCAAATAAAGGTTTTGGAATTTTGTCCTGGTTTTCCTTGTTGGCATTAAGAATATGCCAATTGGCGCAAATTATGCATCGAATTTGTTTGTTTAACATTGAATGTCGTGTGACAAACACTAGTTCTGAGGTGTTCTTGTTGTTTTTGTTATTTAACAGGTGCTGCTTGTCATAAAATCTTGCTCATTTATATGAGTCTCTCACCAGTTTGTTGGGGTAGCCACGTGCCACAAATTTGTCTTTCATTACTGCTGCTTTTTCATCAGTCTTTTAGACTAGTGCAATTGCAGCGTACTCTTAAAAATTGACCAAAAGTTATGCTATTTTTTGGGATGAAGGATGGAAACTGTCATAATGTAATAAAGTATTTTGTGCTGTGGGTTTGGTGTAGAGATCTACTGCTAGCTGTCCATTGGTATTTTTGATGGTAATATCCAGAAATTCTATCTAGATATTGCTGAAAGTAAATGTGAAATGAATATTACAATCACACAATTTAGCCATGCTAAAAACCCAATCAAGATTCATCAGTGTCTGCCCATATAAAGAACATGTCATCCATGAAGCGCAACCACTTTAAGACTGTCTCAAAAAATGGGGCTACTTCATTAAATATGAACATGTTTTCAAATTTGAGTTTATAGATGTTCACAATTGTGGGGGCGCAAGATGCGCCCATACTTACGCCTTGACTTGTTTATATATTTGGCCATTAAATTCAAAAACGTTCTGTTCCAGAACTATTCTTAGACAGTTTATAATAAATGACTCGTCACAATCGATATTTGTGCTTTGGATAAACCATTGCACAGCTTGTAAAGCTCCTAAGATGGGTATGTTACTATATAAACTTTCTATGTCCATGGTAACAAGATATTGCTGTTCCGGGCTAAATGGTGTACCTTCCACCACGTTTATAATATGTCTTGTGTCCTGGACATAAACTGGTGTTTGGTCTATATAGGGACGCTAAATGGCATCTAAGTATTTCGATAGTGGTTCTGTTATTGAACCTATCATAGTCACTCTGGGTTTATATGGGGGATTGGTTTTGCTTTTGTGAATTTTGGGAACTCCGTATAGACTGGCCATTTTAGCACCTCGACATTCATGTAAGCATATTCCTTTTCGCATACGAGTCCATCTCTAAATGCTTTTTTGGTTAAGCGTTGGATTTTCACTTTGATCTTGTTAGTGGGATGGATGTTAACTTTGATGTAAAAGTTGGTATCACTAAGCATTTCCTCCATTTTAGATATATAGACAGGTGTGTCTATAATTGCAATGCCACCTCCATTATCACAACTTTTTATTGTGATCGCAGATGTTCTTTTCAGGTTGAGAAGGGCTTGATGTTCCTCTTTCTTTATATTGTAGGGAGTTCTTTGTACAAATTTAGTGATTGCAGTTAACTTTTGAAACACCACTTCTTCAAATATTATCACTTCAGGTGGTGTTTGTTCTGCAGTAGGGGTAAAAGTAGATTTCAATGATAAGCCTGATCTGTGGCAGTTGGTATCTGTTGGGCAAAGAATGTCTTAAGCCGTATCTTTCTGAAGAAGGTCATCAAATCTCCAAAAAGTTCAAACTTATTTATGCCCGAGTGTGGTACAAACGTTAACCCTTTTGATAATAGTGAGTACGTGGGATCAGCCATATTGAAATTACTCCAATTAAATATTGGTAATTCTGCTACTCTCTCCAGTACTGTGCATTTCGTGTTACTAAGTACTGGTTCTGATTGACTTGTTGATTTCTCCCGTACCGGGGTTGGTACTGGGGCCGCCAATTGCCACTTCTCTGGTAACTCAGCCAATTCCAGCTGGACGGAGTATTCGCACTATCAGAAAAGCCAGCGCTGTACCTGTTTGCAATAGACATCAACACCAAATGCCGGTCCTATGCTAGCAGGTTCCTCCTTCCGGGGTCTCCGGGCAATGCCCTTTCGATACGATGGTCAGGGATATATGCCAACGCCTTCCCCTCCAACCCAATCATTCTCAGTGTACTGACCAAAATGAAGCTGGAGAGATGTCGCCTAACTCTCATTGCATCCAGGTGGCCCAGGCAACATTGGTTTCCTGAACTTCTTCATCTTTCAGAAGCCACATCTATATGTCTGCAGACGTCCTCCTCTCTTCTGACCAGGGATTACAGACAGGTGCGCCATCCGAATCTGGAGCCTCTAAACTTGCATGCCTGGCTCCTGAGTTCCTGGAATTTAGGAGCATGAACATTCCGCAGAAATGTAGAGACATCCTCTCAAAATCTAGATCGGAAAGTACAAATAAAACGTACAAGATGAAATGGAAAAGGTTTTTTGTGCCAACGAAATGACCTGCATCCATTTGTAGTATCTCCACAACAGATTTGACCATATCTCCTTTCTTTGGCAAAATCTGGTTTCGCTTTCGCCTCAGTTAAGGTGCATCTGGCTTCCATCTCTTGCTATAGAAGTGCTTCCAGTGCCACTTCTCTTTGTACCTCAAGCCTGATTAAAAATTTATGCAGGGACTGTTCCGTACTTTTCCTCCAGTGTTGCCCTAACCACAAAGATAAGGCCTGTAGGAGGTGGCTGGCACCCAGGTGCACCAGCATTTGCCTTAGGCAGCCAGCGCCAGCTGTGTGAGTGGATGGCCCTTTGTAGAGTGTAGCAACTGAGCCCTAAACGACAGCAGTGAAGAGGCCTGGCAACCACGCCAGTAGTGATACTTGGGTCAGGCCTGTCAGTGTAACTCACCCATAAGCAACATCAACGACAGGGCTCCAAATGGGAGTCACATTATAAAACCAGGAAGTCTGCAGGAGGGATGCTGAGGAGAGAGTGTCTGCCCACAGGTGACTGGTCACTAGAACTACACCATGCTTGCTGTGACCAGGGGATGTTTAGCAGGCCAACTGTTTGGTTAAGCTAATAGCAGTATGCCACCTCTGACCCCTTATTTGGTCCCCCCCATTCAATCGTCCTTTGTCCAAGGTAGCTTAACTGATTTTAAAACAGATACAACCGTACCAGCAGCAGCGCTCTCCCTTGATGCTGAGAAAGCATTTGGTTATCTCGTCTGGATATTTATGCTGGAAATGTTGAAAGGCACCATGAAAGGTATACTCTTCCAACGAGTGGTTGGACTTTTATACTCTGCACTCAGTGCCCAGATTTGTGTATACAGACTCATTTTTGATCTCACAGCAATAAGCCACAGTACCAGGCAGTGGTGTCTGTTATCACCCGTTTTATTTGTCATAGAAATGGAACCTCTGG
This sequence comes from Triturus cristatus, assembly GCF_964204655.1. Classification (NCBI taxonomy): domain Eukaryota; kingdom Metazoa; phylum Chordata; class Amphibia; order Caudata; family Salamandridae; genus Triturus; species Triturus cristatus. Next base: position 305,470,785 of record NC_140585.1, on the reverse strand, counting down.
TCTGTATGTTAATTGAACTCCATGAACATTGTGGTCTATAGGTTCAAGGCCTACCTCTTATTACATTGTTCTGTGCAGACAGGATAGTGATCTACATAAAGCATTCAGCTAAAAATGTCACCCACATAGTGCAAGAAGTAATTAAGTTTGGGCTGGGAGCTTTTCTGGACTACAGATAAACTAGGACAAGTCAGAGTTACTACTACTTTATGAGATAATCTCCTAGGCCATGTGTTATTCCTTTATTCTAGTCAATGGCGAGCAAAATTCAAAAGTAAAGGAAAAATGATGAACAAGAATTATGTCAGAACAATAGATAAATTAGACACAAATAGAGAGGTGGATTGCCTGCCATTGTCATTGGTAGGGGCATAACCATCATTAAAATGATTGTGCTGCCCAAATTTGTTTATACATTCATAAATACCATTATGGCTACCCAAGGCTTTCTTCACCAAACTAAGAGTCACTCTGCTGAGACTGATAAGGTCATAGACAAGCGCCTGCTAACTGGTAAATGCTGATGAGATCTGTGAATGAGGGTGACCCGGTGCTATCCATCTAGCAAATATATTACTTGGAGTAACATGCAAACTATATCCATTGTTGGTATTATCCACCCCTCTCCATAAACATGCCCAGTTGGAACAGATGTAAGTCAGAACTGGGACCCTGGAACCGGCTCTTTGCTCTAAACCCAAGCCCACACAGGAAGAAATGCAAAAAAGTGAGTTCTATTCAGCAAGCATGGATCAACAAAAAGCATGCATATTTATCCAGCACTTATTCCATCACTGGATCACCATGTGTGACATCCACCCAGGACAAGAGTAATACTGACCAAGTTGGGCCTAACTCAAGGGGGAGACTTAATCCATGGCTGATCATTCCTAACATTACAGGTATTCAAAGAGAAGGGGGAAACACAGTGGAAGTTCCCACTTCACCCTACAGAATGTCAGGCCCTAATTAGAGTGAAATAGAGGAAAGGTACAATGAGGATAGTAGCATACATTTACATATATATGCTGAAATAAATAGAACTCGCCCACCCGCAAAAGCGACACAGCAGTAGGCTGAGATAGGTTGATGCTTGACAAACTTGAACTAAAAATATTGCTGTGTGCAGGTTAAAGAAATGCCTTCAATTGCCCGCAGAAACTGATACATTTTAAACATCTATACAGATTGTATGTGACTCCACCATCCATAGCCATATGGCATAACAGGAACTTGAGTGTTTGCTGCAGATGGAACAAGGGGGGGGAGGGCAGAGGCGTAGCTATGCAAGGGGAGTCGCAAAGTTCTGGGGGTAGGTGTTTCAACCCCTGTATGAGATGAATGGAAAACAACTGCCTTGCACTCCCCTAGTAACTGTTTGCTAGAATGTGGCAGAGGTTACAAATAGATGTGGGCATTTCATGTCAGTGGTCTTGCTGCAGGCTAAATGAAGAATTGCCGTAAGACGGATTCCCAGACTTTAGGACTGGCTCTGGGAAGTGATATATATATATATATATTGTTGTCCTCATTTATGCGATCTTTGTTGTTTTAGCAACAGGGTCACCTCTCACTAGACGCCATCGGAGATGAGGTAGGAACCATGCCTTAAATCCAACAATTTCCATGAGTTAACGTGTCCCTGTTCCACCACAAATAAACTCATGAGGATTATAATCGCGTTGGTTTAAATCACTGGACATCCCTTCCTACCCTGACGCCTATATTTGTCCCAGAGATCCCAGTGCTTCGTACGATTACATTCCCCTCTGGATCTATCCATATTCGTAAACTTTTCTACTGACCGAACCCAGTCATCTACCTTAGGGGGAGAAGGGAGAATCCAATTTATACAAACCTCACGTCTAGCAAGCATCATGAATGTAAACAAGAGGTATTTCTGGTTTCTTGTTAAAATAATATTGGATTCTTCGATATCCAAAATGCCAAAGATAATAATAAAGGCGCTTACCTTGATAGTCGTATTTAAGCTTTTATCAATGGTCTTACCAATTTCGTTCCAAAATGTATCAAGGTGGGCACATGAGTAAAACATATGGATATCTTTTGCCTCCCTCTCGCCGCATTTAGGGCATTTTTTCGTCACCTGGTTATTCATTTTTGACAACTTTTCTGGTGTCCAGTAAGATCTGTGGAAAGTAAAAAAATGACTTTTCCTAAGAGGTGTAGAAATTATAATGTGCCATAAAAAAGTGCAGGATACTTGCCAGAGTTGTTGCAAGTCTTGAACCGGAAAAGTGTTCTTCTAAATAAGGTCTGGAGTGTCATAATCAGCTTCCTTCTTCTCCACCAGGTACCAGTACCACTTCAATACTTCTTTCCGCGCAGGGTCTTTCTGGAGTTCACCCTCTAAGTTCCCAATATAGTCTGTCCATATCACTTGATCTTTAGACGAGCTAACCAGCTGGTAAAATTTGAACCTGAATATTTCGTTCTTAGTCCTTTCCGTTAGATCGTACCAAGATTTTAAGTTACCATTTTCCAAAAGATCTCCCCACTTTACGATTTCAGCTCTTTTCAGAGGAAATGCTAATGAGTCTTTCAAGCATTCCAGAGTTCCATATCGGTGCTTGGGGCCTATAATACGGGAACTGCCATATTTTCCTTATCTCTGACCATAATTTAAATGCTGATCTTGGTACCTTCAGCCTGATTTTATTAAAGTACTTTTGATTGCCAAACTTATAAAGGCAATGGTCATGCTTTGTTACTGCTTTCCAGTAGGCGGGGTAAGACTCGTAAGTTCGAAAAAGATGCCTTACATTCTTGAAGTGAAAGGCTTTATAGTACATCATGAGATCTGGGCAAGCTAACCCTCCTCGATGTTTCTTCTGCCTTAATTTCTTCCAAGCTATCCTAGCACTTTTGGAAGACCAGATAAAGGTATTTATTTCACTCTGTATCTTTTTTATGCTGAGTGAATTAAACTCCAGAGGGATTGTATTAAAAACAAAAGTGAACTTTGGTAAGATAGCCATTTTTATCACATTAGCTCTCCCCATAAAAGTGAGGGATAAGCAATTCCAGGACTTTAATAGTTTCCTCATTTCTTTGGCTTTTGACTCCAAATTTACCAGGGCGATTTCCTCAATGCTCTTTAGGACTTGGATCCCAAAATATCTGATTTTTGGGGGGAATTCTATTTGTGGCGTAGGTATGTTCCAGTGCATAACCTCAGTTTGTTGGTGATTAATTTGATAACCAGGGATTTTCCCAAATTCTGTTAGTAAACTGGCTATACTGTTAAACGACTCATTTAAGTAGCTCGAGTAGATCTTTTAGTCGTCAGCATATAATGCCACTTTTAAATTCCAACTATTAAAGCTGAAGGGGATAATTTCTCTGGTGGTCCTAATCACGTTGGCTAGGGGTTCTATATATAAATTAAAAAGGTGAGGGGAGAGCGGGCACCCCTGTCTGGTGCCTCTTTTGATTTGAAAACTGTTTGATATGCTTCCATTGATAAGTATTTTTCCCACAGGAGCTGAGTATATATTTGCGATTACCCTAGAAAAATGTTGACCTAAATTATTGTGTTGAATAACCTTTTGCAGGTATGACCAGTTAACACGGTAAAAAGCTTTGGCCGCATCAAAAGTAAAAATCGCTAGGGGGACTTTCTCATGAACTGCGATGTCAATGGCTCCAATCAGTTGATGTGTAAGATCATGCAACTATCTACCCCTAATAAAGCCCTTCTGATCTTCGTGTATAAGCTTATCAGAGAGGGAGCCAAGTCTTTTTGCTAGGACCTGAGTGAAAATTTTATAATCAGAATTGAGATGCGAAATAGGCCTATATGACTCACAATGTGAGGGATCTTTGCCAGGTTTTAAAATCAGGCTGATCGTCGCCTCGTTCCAAGATTTAGGAATTGGGAAGCCCTTAAGAAATATAGTATTGAAGAGATCAGTTAATTTAGGGGCTAGGTATTCTTTTAAAGCTAAGCAAAGCTCATTGGGTATAGCGTCAGGCCCAGCTGCCTTACCTCTTTTCAGGCTATTAATTGCCTCCATACCTCTCTCAGGGTGATAGCTACATTTAATATTCCACAAGAGTCTACATCTAGCTTCAGAAGTTGTGATTTATTTAAATATAAATCCACCACTATAGGTAGAGGTGAAAGATCCTCCTCATACAATAATTAAAAGAAATCTTCAAAGGCTTCTTCAATGCCTGCTCTATCTTCTACTATCTGTCCACCGTTACCCTTGTGGATAGCTGTTATTCTGTTTCTGTTAACTCGGTTTTGAGCTTCCAAGCTAAATGTTTACTGCTATTCTCACCAAATTCATAGTTTGATAGAGAGCTAGCTTGCCATCTCTTTCTTATCCTTTCCTCCAAGTATGAGGCCAGCTCCTATTTCTTTTTTAGAATTTCATCTTTCAAGGTATTTTGATCTTCTTCCGAGGTTGCAGCATCTAAATTCGCTTGATTCTCTAGTAGGTCAGCCTCTAATTGTGATATTTTAAGCCTTTTCAATTAGTTTTTGCCTATTGCTATACCAGTTAATGTTCCTCTAAGAACAGCTTTATAAGCATCGCACACTAACATACTGGAAACTTCCCCCTCACCGTTTTCTTTAAAATAATTCTCTGTTGTTAGTCTTACGTTATCAATAACTTGTTGATCCAACAGGAGAGTTCGATCCGAAGTCCACCTTTTCTCTCCCTGCACTGGCTCAAGCCCTATATTCAGTTGAACCAACGAATGATCTGAGAGGTGTGCGGGCAAATGATGAACTCTCCTAACTTTATTACTTGAAAGTTTATCAACCAGGAAGAAGTCTATTCCTGATGCGTGACCGTATTTATGATTCCTGTAGGTGAATTTATTAGTTTGGTCGCCTCTAAGTTTCCAAATGTCGACTAGGCCCAAGTCATCTTTGAGCCTATTCAAACTCTCTCGCATTCCAGGGAGGTTTAAAACTCTGCCTGGGGGGTGTCTGTCTTTCTTAGGGTCTAACAGAATATTGTAATCACCACCTAATATAATTGGTGTAGACAATAATAACAATTGCACGTACAGGGATTGAAGAGGTGAGGGGTCATCTATGTTGGGGCCATAGTATCCAATCATGGACAGTGCGATATCTCTAACTTTTATATTAGCTATGACCCATCTTCCTCTTGAGTCTGCGATTTGTCCTACTAACGTAAAATAATGCGATTTTTTGATAATAATAGAGACACCCTTAATGTTACAAGATTGGTTTGTACAGGCACTCTCTCCGATCCATTTCTCATGTTTTATGGCTTCAAGCCACTCTTCTCTGAGAAGATATGTTTCTTGTAGTATGATTATATCACTAACCAGCAGCTTAAGATACTCAAATAAAAATGTTCGCCTCCCCCTTGTTCTTAGCCCGTTCACATTCCAAGTCACTATTTTTAGGTCGCCCATTAAATTTGGGTTCTTTTCTCCTGCTTTTTACTCCAACCCTGTTTGCTATACAATTTACATATCGGACATATATGTTTTTTATTTTTTTTCCCAGATGCTCCCCACCCAAAGAAATTTCCAATGTGCACTAAAAAAAAAGAGAAAACTTGTGCTTACCCCCACCCTGGAGAACCCTCCCCACTGTCATTGAGCAAGTTGCCCAGTTTGAGAACCGCAATCGTGAAAAATTGGTTTAACAAGTTAGGCTCATAATGTGGGTAGTGATATATTGTAATGAGATGACTGAGGTATACTTGGACATCACACTGCACCGTGATGCCACATGATTTCTGGGACACACTGAGAACATATTTGCTTACCACGTTAAAAGATAAGAGAGACACTGACAAGGGTGGTGTGGACAGGAAGGTGACTGATCATAAGAAATGGAGATTAACTGATCATTTTTGTAAAATCGCCAACGTAGCTGAGGGAGAGGGATCAGTGGTCATAAAGGAAGTTGTTGACATTGAGGAAGAACACAGGAAACACAAAGAAAAGCGGCTGTAGGTAACGTTAAGGAAGCAGAGTGCAAGTGAGTCTCGCACACCGGACTCTAAAGCCCAAAAAGCTGCCTCAGGGTGTAATTCTCATCAACCAAAGGCAAACTGAAGGTGAAGAGGGAGCTCACTCTGCATTGGAAGGCCAGGCCCGGTCCGAGTTTTCGGAGATGGAGGGGGAGTTTCTTGGCTTGGGCGGGAAGCGAAGCGATGCTTCGGCTTCAGATGGCCATACGAGCAGCTAATGCTAAGGCGCTGGAAGTGGCGAGGACGTGGGGGGTGTTGGTGGAAGAGCTGCGATCTTGGGAAACGAGGAATGTGGAGGACGGGAACTCTGTAGATATGGACCGGAGGGTGGAACCTGGGACAGGGTCGGCGGGGGCTACTGGGGAGTCCATGCAGGACGGGGCTACTTAGGTACACTGATGGAGGATTCGGTACCTGCACCCTACATTGACAGCTGTTGAGGAGTCTGGGTGGGAACAGGGGGCGCAGAGGGAGGTCGCTGCGCGGCCCCTTTTTTTTTTTTCTTTTCATGAGCACAATAATAGGGTTTTCCCGTTTGTTTCGGTGTTGGGATGCCTCAGTTTCTGGGGCCCGACTGGCAGAGGTTGATGAGGGGTTGCTGCGGGCACACTGACTGGGGGTATGGGGGTAGAGAGGGTGGTGGGTGGGGAATATACGGCAGGGACCTAGCAGAGTGGACTTCTCCTACTGTGTATTTTGATGGTTGGATCATATTATGATGTTTTTGTGTGTAGTGCTAGTCCTCGGGATTCTGGTGGTGGAAAACTCAATAAAAAGCTTTTTTTTTTTAAAAACCAAAGGCAAACTGAAGCTGAAAGAGCCCCTCAGGTGCCACTCAAGGAAACCGCAGGTGGATGTGCCACTGAGAAAACGCCGGTGTCGAAGGACGACAGAAGTCGAGAAAAGGCTAAGAAAGGTGCAGCATAAAGACCAACTCCTGAGACCTCAACATTCAACAAGAGATTGGCATCCACAGTCGACACCGACATGTGAGCAATTGAGTCTTGGGCTGAAATGGTCATAATCCTCCAGAAAAAAATGTATTCGATGCATCCCTCCGAGATTTACACATTCAGTCGAAACATTCAATTGAACACACACTAGAGGACAAGCACACGGGGGAACTGGAGCCTCCAAGGACTCCAGAGCTGCACGAGGAATAGGATCAGGAGATCTTCTACAAGGAAGAGGATCCAGAGGTTCCAGATTCCTAGGGCCTGTTTCAGAAAATGTAAGGGTTGGAATGTCTCGAAGCCTAATAGCAGGGTCTCAACACCAATTCCCCCGAGGAGGAAATATACACATACCTGTTGAGGCCTTCCTCTGCAGGCAATATTGCCATGTACCATCAGCTAATAAAGAGAGATGCAGACAAGAAGGGGGTCCAGTTGGAGGAGGAAACGTCTCAAACACGTTATTTACTAGTAACATCACTACCCTCGCAGAGAAAGAGCCAATATTTGCAAATGCTACTGAGCATCCTGGACCAGGGGAAAGAGGCCTTCAAGGAAACTCCAGCCTGCAAATCGGTGCCACCCAGGGCCAAGAAATATAAAGACTCCTCGAAGGATTATGCATATATCAAAGGTAACGCACCATTGTTTTGGAGGAGTGTGGCTCAATGGTTAGAGCGGCAGACCCTGAAGCAGAGTTCTGGCCAGGGACCAGGGTTCGATTCCCGCCTCGGCGGGGCTCGGGCTCAATTTCCTCAGACCTGTCTATTCTCGCCTCGGTGCCTATTCTAATCATGGGCCCCACGCTGCAACTCTGGGCAATAGCTTGCTTAGCCTCCACACCGGCCCCAATAGCGCTAAGGATGCCTGGCTTCACCCTGGGGGTGCCCAGGAGTGGACACTTCACAGGGAAAGCCAGGAGGGGTTCCACAGCGGTATGAGTATCAGCGCCAGGAAACCGCAAAGGCGACACCGCATGGTGTCTGTCTGGTAACAGTGCGCTCTATAAGTACCTTGCCATTTGACATTTACATTGTTTTCCATCATTGTGGCCTCCGCCTGAAAAAGGGCAAACGTGCTAATTACACCCGGACCACTTTTGGCAAAGGAGAGCAAGAGAATGGATATGGTGGGGAAGATGTTCGAAAAGGGAGCAGCGACTTAATGCCCTGCTCAATAGAAATGCCTACCAACACTGGGAAGAGATGACCAAGATAATGAAACACCCACAAGATCAGTATCAGAGGAGAGCGGCATCCCTCGCAGAGGAAGGAAGAACATCGCCAACACCTGTTTAAAATCCTGGTTGTGTGTTTTGGCTACACAAATCAAGTCCAAACCAACGTTATCAACACCCCGTTCAATGGGAACACCTGTTTGGGAGAGCAGTGGATGACATACTAAAACAACTGAAGAAAAAAATTAAACAACAAAAGGAGAGTTTGGATCAATGAATTCTTTCTAACCAGATGTAGAGCCCGAGGTGATTAATTCAGTCAGTTTTTTTCTGATACCTGAAGGACAACGAAGTTTTCGCATATCTACATAATTAAATCCCCCAACAAGGCCACTTTGTATAAGGGTGTTGTTCAAGTAATCCTTTTAAGGCAAGGAGCCAGCCGGCCATTGTGTTCTGAATAATTACAAATAACTTAGCGGAGGACTGAATACTCAAGGTTGCTCCCTTCTATTCTGTTATTGAGTCCTGATGAAGACCCACTGTTGAGGCTCTAACTGGCCCCCCTCCTGTGTGTCTGGTAGCAATGTCGATATTCCGCAAAGCCTGGATTGGAATTTTCCTTCCATAAAAGGGGCAACTTTGATTGAAGAAATTATCCCCATATTATGAGATTGCATTTATGATGTACTAATATATGTGATGGACTGGTTTCTATCTTCTATACAATGGCTATATCATACGTATGAGGTCCATTTCCTCTTTTCATTCCCTAACCAAATTTCCTACACAGGCTCTCTTTTTGAGTACTTTCTCTCATTTATCTTTATAACTGGAGCGACCGTATGTAAATAATGTAATCACACTGTCAAGTTGCATATATATAAAAAACGTATGCATTTACTTTTGTGTGTGATAAGTATTTACATTGTTGTATATGCTCTTTCCTATTGATAAAAATAACTGTTCACCTCCTACCTCAGGGTTGAGGAGGTTGGTATAGACAACTGAAATTAGTGAAATTAGGACAAGCTAATTAGTTTGGCCTTGGCCATTCTGTTGGTCTCTTCGATTGGACCATTGTTGTTTCGTATTATAATTTACCCAGGTCCTTCGGATTTTTGGGGGGTTTCCCCATTGATATGTAATGGAGCTTTGTCAAAGTTCAGCTGCCAGACTTACAGGTTGGAGAGTCAGTTCCACAGCAGTAGTAGGACATTGAAGTCTTTGATGGCCCTGAGGCTTTGGAAACAGGGGGCAAGCCCTTGGAAATCACTTTGGCAGAGTCCACCGCTCCTTCAACAGTTGGGGAGCAGCAGGCAGCAGGGCAACAAGCAGAAAAGCAGCCCTTCCAGAAAAAAAGTCCAGACGAGTCCTTTAGGCATCACAGCAGTTCCTCTGGCCAAGCTGAGTCCTGTAGTGTCTAATTTTAGCAGGTCAGAGATCCAGTACTTATACCCAAAAGTGCCTTTGAAATGGAGGAGACTTCAAAGCCTTTGAAGTGCATAAGTTCCCTTTTAGCGCAGTCTTGTCTGCCAGCCTACCTGTGGGGGCTAAATCAGTGCTTTGTGTGGACAGGACACTACCTATTGAAGTGTAAGTGTCAGCCCCCCCATTCCTCCCTGCCCAGGAAGACCCATCAGAATGCAGATGAGTACTCAGAATGCAGATGAAGTGTAGCTGTCACCCAACCCAGATGTGTATTGGAGACAGGCTGTAAGGCACAAAGAGTGATAAGCACAAAGGAATGTCCACTTTCTAAAATCTTAAATCCAACTTCATCAGTAAGGAGGATTTGTCATTAGCATTCCAAACATATGAAAACATCAAAAAGCTACTCTTCTCGGATCAGGAATCACAGCTTTAAAGTGTTTTAAGGAATTCCCAATGCTAGCATATGAGAAGACTAGGCCTCATATTACTGAAAAACGAAATAGGTTGTTTGCCACTACCCAGACATGCAAAACATACCAGTACATGTCTTACCTTTCATTTACACAGCATCCTGCCCTTAGGGCTACCTAGGGCCCACCTTAGGGGTGACTTAAGTGTAATAAAAGGGGAGTTTCAAGCTTGGCGATGGGTTTTAACTGCCAAGTCGAAGTGGCAGTAAACTGCACACACATAACATGTATATTTGTAAAGCGCACGTTCACCCAGAGGTCTCCTGGCGCTGAATAACAGATGTTCATTGTTACCCAACTTAAAGATACTCATTTTATTGACCTCAGGTGGATGAAAGGCTGAGTGGACCCACCGGGATTTGAACCTGTGACCATGAGGTCAAACACAGGCCCCTGCAATGGATACATTTGTCCACTGAGCTACCAGACCCAGCAAGCATTGCAGTGGCAGGCCTGAGACAGATTTGAAAGGCTACTTCTGTGGGTGGCACAATCAGTTGCATCCCACTAGTAGCATTTGAAGTACAGACCCTGGGTATACAACGTACCACTTTAAAAGGGACTTGCAAGTGACTCAAAATGCCAAACAGGTGTAAAACTGATTATACCATATTTAGAGGAGAGGGCACATGCACTTTAGAACTGGTCAGCAGTGGTAAAGTGCCCAGAGTCCTAAAGCCAACAAAAAGAAGGTCAGAAAATGAAAAGGAAGGCAAAACGTTTGGGGTGACCCTTTGTAGAGGGCCATTTGTTCCATAGTTCAGGGGGCAGAAGAAGAAGTACCCCCACGAGAAGACCAGTGGGGAGAGGGGGCTTTCAAAGTGCTGCTACACACCAGAGCTTCCAGAGCAGAAGCCAGGTGCAGATACTGACATAACAGTGGCAGTACCAAACACCACAGAAACAGCCCTTTTGCGAACTAGCAAGAGGTAGCGGACAGCCACCAAGAGGGGTGGCTACATCAACTTGCAAGTGACTTGCAAAGCCGGAACCCCCAACCACACACAGCACCTGTGTGTGGGGTTGGGGACAGGGGGAAGGAGCTTTCTTTTAGGAGTGGAGGGAGGTCACTTCAGACAGGTGGATACTCAACGTCATCCAACAAGGCTATTGCATAGAATTGGTCAAACACCCGCCAAAGCGAGGTCAACAGAAAAGTACCTCTTACAAGAGAAGAGAATACTTTTCAATGTTGGGAGGTTAGAGAAATACTACAGAAAAAGGCATTAAAGAGCGAGTACCCTGGAAGGAAATCAACCAGGAAAACTACTCAACATACTATCTGGTACCAAAACCAAGCCGTTACGGCCTATACTAGACTTCAGTTTCTTAAACAAGTTCATAAAGACACAGAAGTTCAAAATGACAATCGTGCTGGATGTCATTCCTCATCTTTGACAGGGAGACTATATAGAGACCATAGACCTAAAAGATGCATACCTACACATCCCAAAGAACCCCAAGCACAAAAAAATGTATGCTTCATGACAAGACACTTTAGCGATTCAGGGTGCTTCATTTGGTATAAAATCAGCACCTAGAGTGTTTACAAAATGCTTGCCAGCTGTGGTGGCACACCTGAGAAGAATGGGAATACATATGTAACCATACCTAGGCGACTGGCTGGTAAAGGTGAACTCATCACACAAGTGCAAAAACAGCATAAAATCAGTGATGAAGACACTCCACAGACTAGGTTTTTCAATAAACACAGTAAAATTATCACCTACACCAGAGCAGGAGAACTTTCTGGGAGCAAGAATCAACACAGCACAAGCGAAAACCTACCCTTGCGACAAGAGGATGCTGGCAATAATGCCAGAAGTTGCTAATTTTGAAGGAGTCTGTCTCAGACAGAGAGGACTGTGGGGTAGATGCTGGGAATGATGGCTGTCTGCATTCCACTAATACCATGTTGAATACATGAATGGGTCCAGAGCAAGTGGTTACAAGCTACGGGGAGTTGAGAAAATCTAGCCGTTGGCATGCAAAGAGTGCAGGAGGAAATTTAACCATCACAATAAAGGCCTGGAGACCAGAAGAGGCAGTACAGCAGGTAAACTTACTGGAGCTAAGATAACCATAAAGACGATACATCTACCAGGAATAGACAATGTAGAGGCGCACAAGCTGAGCAGACAGGCATCCACCTCACATAAGTGGGAGCTGAATCAGACACTAATAGAAAATGTGTTCAAAAGGTGGGGTACACCAGAAATAGACCTATTTACAACGCCAGAAAACACAAAATGGCAATCCTTTGCATTCAGACATCCACACTGGCACTTCCTAGGGAATGCACCATCGATAGACTTGTCAGGAAGATGTGCTTAAGCTTTTACGCTCATCCCACTATTACCAATAGTAATCAACAAATGCAGGCAGATGACTTTATTACTTATGCCCCCACAGTGGGCGAGACATACCTGGTTCTCAGATCTACTAGAGGTGGCACACAACAATGTGCAGAGACTACCAGTGTTACAAGACCTGCTCTCCATGCAAAGAAGGTTGGTTCTCTACCCAGAATCAAACACACCAAGTCTAGCAGCATTGCTCCTGAAGACATAGAGTTCAGACACCTAGGACTCCTAGAAAAAGCAATGGTGATCCTGAGGGAAGCAAGAAGACCGACAACAAGGAAGTGCTACACAGCCAAGTGGGAGAGATACACAAGGTGATGCTAAAGATCTATCCTGTTGCAGGACAGGACACAAAACATTACAATTACCAGATACCTCATGCACCTGCTAGACAACCAGCTAACCTATAAGTCACTAGAAGTGCATCTCGCGGTGATAGTGGGCTACACAGGAAGAAGCTTCTTCGCTACACCAGTGATCAAAAGAGCTCTGGAAGGTGCCAAAAAATGCCCCACCAAGAAGTGCACCAACACCTACAAGGAACCTAAATGTTGTGCTTACCCAATTGATGAAAGAACCATTTGAACCACACCACAGGGCCACTCCAAAATTCATCACACTTAAAACAGCCTTTCTAATTGTAATGACATCACTCTGTCAAGCAAGCGAGCTGCAAGCATTCACCATATAGTAGCCATACATGCAAATGCACAAGGACAGTGTGATCCTTAGGACCAACCCACAATTCCTATCAAAGGTCATACAATAAAAGATCCCTCCACATAAACCAGACAATCCAACTACTGAGTTTTATCCAAGAGCCAAAGACTCGGGTAGAAAGTGCATTGCATACACTGGATCGCCAATGGGCGATAATGTATTATATGGAGAAAACAAAGCCAATCAGAAAAGGAAAACAGCTCTTTGTACCATTTTCAGACAATAATAAAGGGAAACCAGTCATTAAGAACACCATTGCAGGGTGGATTACTCAAGCAATCCAATTAGGACACAAAGGAGCTGGCATGCAGCTAGAGACAAAACCAAGAGCACATTTGACATGAAAGAAAGGGGCTACTATAGCCTTCCTGGCAAATGTTCCATTACGGGACATATGTATGGCTGCCACATGGTCGTCTTTCACACATTCACAAAACACTACTTCTTCGACGTGCAGGTGAACAGAGAAGCACAAGTGGGACAGAGAGAGAGTACTAAAACATTTGTTAAGAAGCTTGACTTCATCTCCGGCCTAGCGTCCACAGTTAAGAAAATGGCAACGAAATCAATGCACAGCATCTGAATCCAGAAAAGATTCACACTGCAAACCGAAATGGGTACTCACCTGAAAGAGTAGTTTTTGTGCTTGAAGAAGTTTCTGGATTTGCATGCGCTCCACCTGCCTCCTCAGAAAATGAGGCGAGCAAAGGTAAACAAGGTACTTAAAGAATGTACAGCCCGCCTCCCCCCCCCCCTTATCCTGCGCAATCCCCTCAATATAGATGAGATATGGCACAAGAACATAGCTTACTTTGAAACAAACACTCTCCCTGAAACCTCCGGACCTGCCCTCTGGGATGCCTTTAAGGCGACCACTCGGGGTGTCACACCTCCATTGTAATCGCCTGCACCCAGAAGGCCCACCTGATTGAAACAGGCCTTGCCAGGGACATTAAGGCTCTGAAACAGGCTTCTCGAACGAGTAGCTCGGAAGCTACTGGTAGCTCACCAGCTACCAGTAAGTAGTTCTCCTGGGTGCAACCCAGGTAATTAAATTAGAAACTTTTGCTTGGTTAAATAAATATATGTGTACCAAAATGTTCAAAATGTGTATTTGACACGAAAACGTGCGCATTTTCAGAACTCATTACTGCTGGCAACTTTGCCTGATGAACTGAACTGGCTATTGCTGGTAACCACTAATGTAATGCTACCTGATGTGGACACTATTACAACACTGAAAATTGTTAGTAGATCGTGGTGGTTTTCATTGAGCATAAGTAGCTCTTATTGCAGAAAGGGTTGGAGACCCCTGAACAACTGGATCATGCAGCGTCCTCTTTGCACCAAAGAAACAACTGCCCGTTCTCCGAGGCCAATTGAGGGTCCATCGAACAAATAAGGCAGAACGTTTGCTCCTGGTATTAAAGCCAAAATATTACGAGGGGGGAGATAAAGTGGGGTCCATTCTGGCCCGCTGTCTTTGCGCCAGGATAGCCAGGGCTCACCTCTCAAAGATTAAAAAAGTAGGTGGTACATGGGCATGATAAACAACAGGCGTTTCACTCTTACTGCACAGCCCTCTATAAAAACAAAAGCCACCCCCAAAAGGACATTAGCTCTTTCCTTACATCCTGTCCTTGGGCGCCCCTCGAGCCTCACCATGCACAACTTCTAGAAGCCCCGATCACGCAGGCCGAATTACGACGGGCACTAAAAGATCTCCTGGTGGGTAAAACCCCTGGCCCAGAAGGCCTTCCAGTCTTATTTTATCGCATGTTTCTGCCCCGATTAAGGAACACCACTTACACCTCTTCAACTCGTTTTCTGAAACCACGGGCCTCACCCCCACGATGTCTATGGCAGAAGTTGTTCTCGTCCCTAAACCGGTAAAGGACCCCTCTCAATGTGCATCACCAGACCCATCGCCCTGCTTAGCATAGCTGTCAAGATCTATTCTAAAATTCTGGTGAATCGCATTGAGCCGTATCTCTCAAGCCTGGTGGATCCAGACCAGGTTGGATTCATACGCCAGCATCAGGGCGCAAATAACATTCGCCGGGTAGCACAATTAGTAGAGAAGGTCCACCACCTGAACATTCCAGCCTGCTTATTATCCCTTGATGCTGAGAAAGCCTTCGACCGCGTTGTCTGGGGCTTACTGCGTGCAGTCTTACAAAAAATCAGCCTAGGCCTGTCTATGCTCACCTGGATTATGTCTTCTTACGTGGCCCCCACAGCGCGGATTTGAGTGAATAGCCACCTCTCCTCACCTATACATTTACAAAGGTGCACCAGCCAAGGCTGCCCGATCTCCCCTTTGCTCTTTGCCCTAGTGGTAGAACCCCTGGCGATAGCCATACGCCAGACTGCGGATATCACTGGCATCCCGCTCAGGGGCCATGAACACAAAGTTGCATACATAGCCATCCCGACGAGAACGGTTCTCGACATCTCGGACAAGATTGTGATTCCAAGGGGCCTCATTTCTTTTCCTCCTCCCAACACCCCAGTGGCTCCTAATCCTAGCCTTCCTCCAGATTTGGAGCCGCAATCTTTCTGAGCCTGGGTGTTGGGTCGAATGGCGCACGATTCAATATCTTTTTGAGGGGGATACTCTCAAAACTTTTGATCACTGCAAGAGAGCTTTCCACTTCACAGATATGTCCAGGCTGCAATATTATCAACTTCTGCACTGGTTACTTACGCCAAGTTATGTGCAGGTGGCAACAATGCCACTCACCCCCTTCGAGACACTGGTGCTCTCTGTCGATGGCACGCAGGGCTTGATCTCCCGCACATATCAGGTTTTACAGCATTCCTACCCCATCCATCCCCATGCCTACCAAAGGACATGGACTATGCAGAGGAAATCCCTCCGGAACACTGGGAACAGCTATGGCGCGATAGCCCTAGGATACACAGGAGCAACCCCCAATGTGAAACCGCATATAAATGCAATACGCGCTGGTATTATATGTTCGCAGAAAGTTTTCCCAGCTGCTTCCCCTCACTGCTGGCATTGCCAATCAGTGTTGGGCGATTTTATTCATATTTGGTAGTCCTGCCCACTTCTTAACATATTTGGAAGGAGGCCCTGAGCCACATCAAAAACACTGTAGGCTTCCTTGTGCAGAGCTCACCCACAGTGATTCTCATGGGCATCCGACCCCAACAGCTCATAGCCATGACTCACTCCGATTGGCGCCTCATTGGGTACATGCTGGGGGCGGCCAAACAAGTCATTGCTCTCCACTGGAAGACGCCTTCCACCCCACCCATCTCCTTGTGGTTCAAAGGCCTCTGGCATGTCATGGCGATGGAGCTCCTAACATGCGGCTCACATATACCGAACCTAAATTCACTCACACCTGGCAACTATTGATTGGCCACTTCTCTAAATTAGAATACTCTTGTTACACCCCTCCCCAGCTTTGTGCCCTCCAGCTCTTTGAAGACCCCCTTATACCACGTGATACTGAAACCTTATTGCGCAATGCCCAACCCCGTCAGAGAAGTGACACGCTATCCTCCCCCGAGCTCCCGCATGGGACCCTGTCGAACCCTCCCCTGGACATCCCACCCTTCCCTTCCTTCTCCCACTCTTCCCTCCTCGATCCTTCCCCCTCTCCTCTGCTCCCTCCCTACTTCTACCTACCTTCTCTCTCTTGTTCAGCTTTTCCTTTCCCTTCTAGATCCTCTAGATCTTAGTCTCCCTCCCCCCCATCCCCTGGGTAACCATCCTGGGCATCCCCTCAGTATTCCCTGACTCAGGGTCCAATGACTTGGTGTAGCTGACAGTTGGGCTTTGTGTATTCCTCCTAGACAGCCACACACAATAGAAAGCTTAGATGTGCCTGGATGGGCCATCACTGGCAGGATGGGAGGGCGGAGCTGGGCCCAGCCCTACTTACACTTGAATAGGCTGTGTACCGACTCCACACAAAGGGCTGCATACCACCTGTAGTTAGTATGGAGCAAGGGTAGAGAAGGCAAGATGCTTGGGGACTTCCAAGGGAAATTCTAGGGGCTTCTCCCACCTACCAGGGGAAGGGTACCAAGAATAAATATTGGACCCCAGACACCACCTTTTCAGTAATCTTCTGGATACTCTGTCAGGAAGAAGTGCTGCTGAAAGGAGTGCTACTCTGCTGCTCTGAAAGACTACTGCCCTGTTGCCTGGATAAAAAGGACAGGGCCTGCATCAGTTGAAACAGGACCCCAAAGTGACTCCAAGGCGTAGTTAGCTGGCCTCCTATCTAGGGCCCCAGGGTCAGAAGGCTTCAATAACTTTGACCCCTGGCACCTGGACTCTGTCACCTCTGAGTCTACTCTGCCCAATTGGTGCCACCCCGGTCCTGGATCCTTGGAAGAGAGTGCAGGCCCTCGCGTCGCAGCTCATTGGAGCTGACGCATTACCCCAACTGTGCAATGCATCCTCAATGCCAAACTTCGCATCGCAAGCCCTCATCGACGGCATTCTCAAGGACAATGCAGATCATCGCACTGCAGCCTCGCTGCATCTTGGAACGCATCATTGACCCGGACCCACGCAACGTTGTGCAAACCAGGATGTAGGCTAATTTGTTCAGCGGGCCTAACTGCATCTGTGTGGCTGGCCCACGCTCCATCGAAGTCGGCCTGAACTTGTGACTTTGTCCTGCTCCCTGGCGATCCGGTATACAGAGTTGACATATTGTGCTTTTTGGCGCTATTTTTAACCAAATTTTTAAAGATGAAAATCTTCTATTCTACTGATTGGACTCTTGTCATTTGGTCTTGTTTTATTTATAAAAAATCACCCTATATTTTTATTCTAGTGTTAAATACTTTTGTGGTGTGTTTCCAATGTGTTACTGTTTGAAGTGTTGCACAAGTACTTACACATTGCCTCTGAGTTAAGCCTGACTTATCTGTGCCAAGCTACCTTGGTGTAGCTTGGCAAAGGTAGGTTAATTTGGGGTTTGCTTGTGACTGCCCTGTGAGAAGAATTGTGGTTGCTGCTTAAAAAGCGTTTCACCCCCCCAAATTCTTACAGGTATAATAATGAATTAATTAAGACAGCAACATCGGTTAAAAAAGGTAACAATAATATGTGAACCAAGTGAGGATAAAAGGAAAGACCCTGGAGGAAAAAAAATACAGTAAGGGATAAAGGAACAAGGGAAGAAAGAAAAGAAAAAAAAAAAAAGTATAGAACCATAACAATATTTCACTGGGTAGACATTACAGCTAAGCAAGAAATATTGAGACAGTGCACTCGGGCCCAGGTGGGAATGTGGGAGGGGAGGGGAGAGAATATTTATCTGCTAGAGTCTTTCAATACCATCCCCATTCAGCAACAGTCCCATATCCGTCCTGTTATACCACACCTCACTCACAGAACAATCAATACCACACGAATATCATTGGAATTCTTCACTCATCTGTGTAATCCCAGTCGGGTGGGAAAGAGAAGTAGTCCATAGACATCAATCAACACTTAGGCAATCCTGGAAAATCTGTTCCTTACCCTGCGCATGGTCAGGACTACGCTGGCCCCACTGCACTTCCCGCGCCAGCAGTGCCCCTTCACACTCAGCCCATATCTTCAATTCACACCACCATCCCTGGAAAGAGGGGCCTGTTGGAGATTTGCAGGTGATGGACAGCTGTCTTCTAGTAAGTATCAATGCGAGGTCAGCAAATCTGGTGGTGATTAACCTACCTTTGGGCCTGGGGAACAGTTCCAGTGAGCAAACTGACGGGTATACTTCCAGTGATCTTTTGATAGCCATGCTAATCAAGCACAGGACAGTGTTCCAGTAGGGTGTAAATTTAGAACAGTCCCAACCCATTTAAAAGAAAGCCACGTCTTCCAGTTGGCAACGAGGGCAGGTGGTATGGGCCCCCAGGAATATAAGATTAATACGTTTAGGGGTCAGATACACTCTATGCAAATAATAGTATTGAATCAACTTAAAACAAGCGTTCTGGGAAACCTGGGGAGTAGATGACAGCACATTAGACCAATCAGAGTCTGTCAGCGGCAAACCCATGTCCGTTGCCCACTACTCACGGTGGCCTCCCATGTCGCAACTTGCCCAGGTGAGTAGTGCCCTATAGAAAATGGTGATTGTATGAGTGTGGCCAGAAGTGGAGCACAGTCGTTTTGGTTTAGACCCTCGTGCTCCGGCAGTTCTGAATCTGCACAACCCCAAGATTGGTGTAAATCCAATGTGACAGCGCAATATAGCAGGTAATGGTGAAATGGTGAGGAGGCATGTTGTATTTTTCTGCCAGGTCCTGGACAGTCCTCAGACCGCCATTGGTAGTAGTCTCCGAGAGTGGACATACCTCGATGGCTTAATCATGCAGCCTGGACCAGTCGTCCCTGTGAGTAGGATGTAATAAGACCTCCTTGGGATATTCTCTATCAACGGGCATTTCGACTTGGTATGTAGAAGGGAACAGGCCCATGTGAACCAAAGCGTGGTTAGTAGGCCTCCAGGGGATCGCGTCATCTAGGTCGTTACGAGAGCAGGAAGTTTAGCAGGACAGGTCAAGAGGGAATGTATCTGGAGCGGTGAGCCAGTCCACCCCAGCGCTGATACCCCCAGTGAGCCACGCATCTGAGCTGGGCCACCATATAAGAAAGCTTAAGATCTGGTACAACCATCCTGTCCTCATAGCTAGGTAGGTGCAGCTTAGCCAGAGCAATTTGACGTCACTCCAGTCCCCAAAGAAGATGTAACAGTTGGCCATCCGCCTCTCTGATCAAAGCTCTGGGGAGACGGATATATAGGGCAGAGAAATAATTTAAGAGCTGCGGGAGGAAGATCATTTTAGATAACACTACCCATTACATTACCTATAAAGGCAGTGACAAAAAGAACTGTACAGACTGGCTTAGTAAGTCCAGAGCAGTTCTCACATTGCCCTCAAATAGGACAGCCTCGGGAGGATAGCTCTGCTGGAGTACACTTAAGAAATATCTACAGATGGGCCGCTAGGAAGACCACATTCATTTGTGAGGAACTACTGCCTTGAAGAACAAACTAGTATGTACAAAGGGGCAGGCAGAGACCAAAATTCTTATTTTCTCTGATGATGCTTTGTTAGTCCCAATTCAACCATGTGAATCTACTATACATCCAATTCTATTTAAGCCTGATGATGGGGAATGATTCAAGCATTTGAATCCATGGCAGATACTAATGTTGCAGAACTGGTTTTCAAGTAAGTATCTTTTTTGTACACCTGACATTACTCGCATTGTTTACACTTCTGGTTGTTCAGATGGTCAGTTCTGAGCTGGACTGTTTCCTATGGAGAACATTTTATGGGGAGCATTTTTTTTTTACCCAATTGTGTTTTCTATTGAATTATTACTTTACCTCATGGAATCCATTTCTATTGCCTCCCCATACATACATCCATAAAGGACAACAAAATGTTGCAGTGTTTATTTTTTTAAGTAATTATAATAGAGAAATATCATTGGTTCTTAAGTTAACATGAAGCAGTATTGTGATTTAAGTGTTTGACATATGGTGGATCGACTGATATCAAGTCCTGCTTCATCTGAGGTTTTGTCTATAAAATGACTGAAAACTAAAAATATGCCGGACGTGGAAAGCACCATCATTTCACCATACTCCTCTGAAGTCCACTTACCACATGCTGACAGCCTCTCCACAGCTGCTTGAGTGACATATACCATATAGAAACAGAAGTGTAACTGTATGCTTACTAAAACCATTCGTAAAAAGTGCATTTATGATAATTCAGCACAGTAGGGATCTTTTTATAATAACATGCAAAAGTTGCCATCAAGAGTCAAACGCACAGATGCATGATGAAAATGTATTTCTAACAAGCACACAAAAAGTGATGGGAGGAATATTCTCAAATAGCAATTGTTGCATTCCTCCCATCACCGCGTGCGCATGCGTGCATGCACTTGTGTGTGTTATTTTTGCCAGTTCTTAGAGTAAAATAAGACAAAGTGCAAATGGAAAGCAAAAGTGCAAGTGCATTCTATTTACTAATATCCAGCCAGTTCTTTAAACTAAAAAGACATACGTAGAAATACAAAGTGGCGAATATAATCTCAAAAACCCAATTCTAACAATATCTGTTTCGTACCATGTACAGACATCTATTGAGAAATATAACAAGTGTGCATACAGGCCAGTACTTAAGATAAGCAAACACAGTAAGATGATGGAAGGAGTGCTGAAACATTTCAGATACTCACCCCCAGTAACTATTAGATCTGGGTTGAATCCATCATCGTTCTTTTGCTCACTTTACTGCCCCAGTTCAGAACCAGTCATATGCAAATCAGTCTTGGCCCTGTTCCACCAGGGAACATTCCAGCCTGAACAGCCAAGCCAGGTCTTTCCTGGACCGGAAACAAGCATCCTGGGACCGGTTTCGGGGTAACATCCATCATCAGCCAGGCTAGCTTGAATCCAGTGGCAAAGTGAGCAAGAGACCCACATCTGGTCACACCCTGCCAATTTAGGGCAAACAAGCAACCACAGTAAGATGATTGATGGAGCACTGAAGCTTTTCAAACACTCACCCCCATTCACTATTAGATCTGGGTTGACTCCATCATTGTTCTTTTGCTCACTTCATTACCCCAGTTCAGACCCAGCCATGTGCAATTCAGTCTTGATCCTGTTCCTCCTGGAAACAGTCCAGCCCAAACTGCCAAGCCAGGTCTTTCCTGGACCGGAAACAAGCATCCTGGGACCGGTTTCGGGGTAACACCCCACATAACCCCGGCTAAAAATTAACGTACTCCTTGCCACAATGGTATGTTAGCATATACGATGCACTGGCATGCACCCCTTTCCATGTACACACCCCTCCAATATTCATTATAAACACGTTACTCTTATATGTTGTATTATTGATTATATCATCCATCACGTCACTCAGTTGTAAATGTTCTCTGTATCTTGACAGTTTGCTATGTAAAGCAGTTGAATTTGAAATACTTGTGGAGCATTTATGGCAACCTTTTCAGGGGTCCCGTGCAATCAGGGGTTAGTGAACCATGTAGGCTGAAAATTAACGCCAAGTATGCCCATTTAGCAGTTGACTCTTGTTGAATTGAGATTGAGCAATCCACGGTTTACCCAGGGAAGTGGTGTGAGGTTGGAGCATTCAATAGGCATCAAATAACAGTCAGTAAATCGCTTTTGTGATATTATTTTGGTTTAAAAAAAAGTACTCAACACTCAGAAAATGGAAAATACTCTGCATATTTAAGAGCAGGCATTTAGCAAAGGAAATTGTGCCCACGATAATCTGAAGAACAGTCAATGGTAAAGTGTATTGGCCGCTGGATCTTCGAGGGGGATCTCAGTGAAACTATTAGCAGAGCTCTTGTAGTTGAAGTCTCTGTCAAGAAAGCATTTCAGTCCTTCAGACAGATGCATACAGTAATCAGTGCTATGTCTTAGTACCTTTCCATTCTTGGTGGAAAGTCTGTGAAATTCTTTCATGGGAGGTAACACCTGCAGGCATTGATGATTAGTGTGGGCAGCACTGTGTAGGTGTTGGATGTGACCCTCTGCAGGATCACCCCCAAATATTTTGCCTTTAGTCTCCACTCTTACCTGAATTAGATTTTGTTGGCTTTAGGTCTCTGTGCACTTAACCAGTGCTAAAGTGCTTTGCTCTTCCCTTAAAACATGTCTTATACCCAATTGGCATAATTAATTTAATTATAA
This sequence comes from Triturus cristatus, assembly GCF_964204655.1. NCBI lineage: Eukaryota > Metazoa > Chordata > Amphibia > Caudata > Salamandridae > Triturus > Triturus cristatus. Next base: position 305,447,950 of record NC_140585.1, on the reverse strand, counting down.
GTTCCTAGTAAAGTGGCACTACATGTGCCCAGGGCCATTCAATTAAATGCGCCTAGTGGGTCTGCAGCACTGATTATGCCACCCATTTAAGTAGTACTTTAAACATGCCTAAGGCCTGCCATTGCAGCCTGTGTGCAGTTTTAAGTAAGTAAATATTTTGGATGAATTTGAATGATCAGTTGACAGTGTTGTAAAATATGTATATTTCCTGGTGAACTCACAACCAAACATACTTGAGATGGACTTTCCTGAGCTAGCATCTTTTAAGAAAAGTTAAGATACAGAAAATCTCTAGATGGCATAGAGGTACAAGCCATTGACTTGACTCATAGTGACCCAGGGTACGTGGGATAAGGAAGGACATTCTCCTAGGAAACATACTATAGGCACAATTGTGTTTTTTTAGCTCACTTTTCCGCCCTGCCCCGGAAACAAAGATCTGAAAAGGGAGTTTAAGGAGGCCACAGTGGCCCACTCAAATTTAGTACTCTGAAAATCCCCACCCATCATCAGCAAAGAGGGTTCTGAAGAACAAGGGAGCTCCACCTATAGCTGTTTATCTGGGAAACTATGAATGTCAAAGTATTCCAGTTGCCACTCCGCAAATACACATTCATTGACAAAGCCAGCACGCCAGACATGATCTAGGGAATGTAGACTAGTATAGTGCTGCTGAAGAAATTGATAAAAGTTAAGAAACACTATTTGTAGGCTGCCACCACGGGGACATGTGAGTTACCTTGTAATACTGTTAAACACAGTTGAATGTATGAGACCTTTCTCCAAATGGTTGACAAGCCCCCACTTGGGATCAAAATCGCAGGTAAAAAAAAACAACCTTTCAGATGTGTTAAACGCAGCAGTTGACATTTTACACAACGCATGATGTTCTTGATGAAAAAGGAGTATTACTAAACATTGATCAAGACATATTTATGTAAGGCATGATGGAACAAGCTATGCGTGCGCCGCCGGTACTAGAAGGGCCATATATTGACGAGTTCCTGGCAGATTTACCATACCCACAGGCCCTGAGGGTATGCAGGATGATTTGAAAGGGCCCATCACGAGGGCACAAATCAAGGAAGCTATAGGTGGGCTAGCGCGTAATAAAACACCAGGATTGGAAGGACTGCCGATAGAATTCTACGCTACTTTTCCAGAGATCCTAATCCCACAATTGTAGGAGATATACAATGAGTCCCTCGTACTAGGACATCTTCCTTGTACCACCATTCAAGCGCTGGTAGTATCATTACCCAAACCAGGCAGGGCTTTATCGGATATGTCGAGTTATCGACCTCTGTCATTATTATCCACAGAATACAAAATTCTCAGTAAGATCCTGGCAAATAGGCTACAGCCCTATCTTAATAAACTGATCCACATTGATCAATGTGGATTTATTCCAGCCAGGAGCACCTCACTGAATATCCGTAGATTACATCAGATTATGTCAACGGATTTTACACATCACCACAATGCCGGCTGCATATCATTAGACATGAGGCAGGCATTTGATACACTATCGTGGGAATATATGTTCAAAGCCATTGCACGATTCGGTCTGCCCCCTGAATATCTTAAATGGATTAAACTATTATACGCCGCTCCAACGCCAAGAGTCCGATCTGGGAAATTAATCTCTAGTGAATATGACATACAGAGAGGCATACAGCAAGGATTCCCCTTGTCTCCCATATTATTTGTTCTGGCGTAAGAACCACTGGCACTCCGACTGGAAGCTACACAATGCGGTCTCTCTATAAGCACTGCGACACACTTAGTGTCAGCTTATGCCGACGACCTAATACTATACGCGTCGGATATACTGGAGGGCCTGGGCCCAGTCCCTCGTATTTTTGCCGACTTTGAATTAATCTCAGGTCTAGCCATTAATGAATCTAAATCCAACGCTTTCTTTTTCCACGATTGCCTGCACCCGGACAATATCCAATTTGGGTGTTGGAGGGTAACCTCAACAAGGCGATACGGAGTATCCGATCCCAGGTGGCTTTCTGGGTTACGCTTCCCTTATCAGTTATTGGGCGCATAGCGTTATCCAAAATGGAGGTGCTCCCTCGCCTATTATATTATTTTACAAACCTACCTTTGGTGGTACCACCGACCATTTTTACCACACTAGACACCATTTTACTAGATCTTATTTGGGGTGCGGGTCGTCGCAGAATCAGTCTTAAGAAATTTCAGTTGGACACGAGGGGGGCGGCCTAGGAGCGCCTGACTTTAGGGCATATTATTATGCATGCCAATTACAATGGTTATCTGACTGGGCGGCAGGACGTAACTTGCAGGAAATGGATTACACTGCTAGACATACGTTGCTTCTGCCACACAGCAAACCTCCACCGACACTACCACCTCTGCTGCATACTGCATTACAATGCTGGAAGAAGGCGCTAAAATACACCTCCACCGGTGGGGTTTATGCAGATAATATTCCGATAGTGGGTATACCACTAGCAGTGGCAGATTAACACAACAGGCGCTCAGGCCCTGGTTGGATGCGGGGGTGGAGTCTGTCGGGGCGTTCTTCAATGGAGGGACACTGATGGACCATGACGTATATACAAGAGAAACAGGGGCACCTAACACGATGTACATGACACATGCTGCCCTTTTACATTATATCAAACAACACTGGGCTCCGCGGCGGGAAGAACCCCAAGTGAATGGATTAATTAGGTCTCTATATTATATGGGACACGGCAGTCACCCTATTAAGTGGTTGTACACTAGCGCACAGCACACATGCTAGAGTCCCCTTACACATGCTTCGAACACAATGTGCGGCAGATATAGGGCGAGAGTTCACAGACAAGGAATAGGAAAATATGTTGGAATACCCACGAAAAATACCTCGTAACGACAAGTTTTTCGTTTATTCAATGTATGATTTTTCATAGTACTTACTTGACCCCTGGTAAATTACAAAGAATATACCTGGCTACTGCCCATCACTGCCCCCAATGCAAATTACCAGCAGCAGGTCTCCTACATATGCTATGGGCGTGCCCGAGCCTTGGGGAATTTTGGACAGGGGCGTTGAGCTCATTAGAGAAAACTACTCAGGTGGGGTGCCATTGGAATGTTTACTAGGTATCCGTAATTGCAGAAAGACCCACAAGGTTCAGTTACGCTTTCTGGACTTGGCGCTCATATTGGCAAAGAGGTCTATTACTATGCGTTGGAAATCGATCAAGGCCCCCACGGTGGGCATATGGCATAGTGTGCTGACCAGGTGGGTGGTGGCTGAAAGCCAGGCACTGCGTAGAGAGGAGGCCCGTGGCTTGCGGAAAACCCCAATTTCTTTGGAATGGGACACAATGGTGGAAACCCACAAAAGTGCCAATCTTTATGATGTCCCCGATGCCCCACATACACAACAATAGACAGAAGTATGGAGTTCCCAGGCAATCCTGGGTGGATAGGTCAAAACGTAATGGTATGATAAGTTTATTCATTTTACTGCAATATGGGGTGAGAGGGATAAGCAACTAGGATTTTATATAATACAGTCAGATCCTGGGGAGGGTGGCGGTTTTTTTTTCTCCAACAAAGGGTGGTGAGGGGTGTTAAAGGGTTATAGTTGAACAGTTTTGTACATACGCATGCTTTATGACATAGCTGACGGAAGTCAAGATATGGGGAAAATTAGATGTCTCTTTTTGTTTGTAATGTGTGTTATCACATTCTCCAGCCATGAATACTGATGAACATACTACTTCTTGCATGGAGACCCTACAGGGGACTTGTATACTTTAATGTGTCATGAAAGTGTAGTATGTATATTATATGGACAATAGAAGAAGAAAAAACAAAAACCCAATAAAGTTTGTTTAAAAAAATGGAACAAGCTATGCAAGCGTGCAGCCTGCCTATAAGCCTCTGTGGCTTTTCCTTCTATCTTAGAATGGTTTTAATGAGGCGATGAGGGAGGGGACAGAATGTGATCTTCAGACTTGTGCTTACCTTGGAATTTTACTAATTGATGCCTTTTCTTTCTTTTTCTACCTCTTTCAATTCCTTGCTGCCTGCCGACTGAAGGTCTTGATTTCAGAAGGACTCGTGCAGTTTGCCCAAGACCCAAAGTTCATAGAGGTCACTACCCAGGAACTTGCGGACGCATGCGACATGACGATAGAAGAGATGGAGAATGCAGCGGATAACATCCTCAATGGCAACAGCAAGCAGAGCCCCAATGGCAACCTGTTGCCTTTTGTGAATTGCAGGGACCAAGGGCAGGACAGTATAGAGGTGGAGACGGATGAGCAGACCATAGATTGTACAGAGACGGAGGAGCATCTCCAGGACAGTAGGAATTATGTCAGCAACTTGTAGTTGTCAGGGCTGAAGCAATGATGTGTTTTTTCTGTTTCAATGTTCCTAATGGGTTTGTTTCAGAAGTGCCTCACTGTTCTCGTGACCTGGAGTAACCGGAACAGCGTTCTTCATTCTTTTGCGTTGGGATGAGCAGCAGCGTTGGGTGGTTACACAAAAGCTTTCCAGGAGTCAGTTCAACCCAAGCATGTGCCTGTGGATGCCGGAGGCCAGAGGGAGCTCAGCTCCCTCTCCTTCCAGCCCCTGCACAAGGAACAACTGCAGCTAAGCAGTGCGAAGGAGAAGCTCATCTTGATGGATGGCCCGGACAGAAAGGACCCTGCATTTTTCACCTTTGCTTGTTCAAAAAAGAGGAAAATGAATCATTTTGCACATGTTCTGTAAGAGCCTCACACGTCTCCCTAGAGCCAAGGCCCTCAATACTTTGAAAGGAATGTTGGACTTCTTCTGCCGTGGATTACAGAACCTTGTTCAGAAAACACGACAGCGATAACGTACTGCCTTAGAGTACAGGAAAGGCAAGTAGCGATCCAGCGAGTCCCTGCAGTTAAAAAATACTGAGACTTTCCACCCTAGCCAGTAAGGTGGAGCTCAAGGGCTTGGTTTGGATCCCTAGGTTTGATCTGAATGTTTCCGGGCAAAGCTTGCCCTTGTCAACCCATTCACTACACGGGTACGATGATCTGAGCCTCTCTCACTCCGCCCCTCGAAATAAAGTGTTGGCCAGCCTCACCACTGCCTATCCAGCTCAGGCAAGCGGAGTTCTACCAAGCAGATAAAGCTCCGGCAGTCAACTTTGCCTTCAAGGTGCGTGGCTTGCCCACACATTTCAATGGTGAGAAGAGGGGTCTCTGCAGATATCTCTTGGTTGCAGTGGATAAGATATTTTCTTGAAAGCATGCTTCAGTTTGGTCAGGTTATTTTTTTAACTTTGTTGGAGGGGATTTGCGGTCATTGAAGGTGAGGGGACAGGTGTGGCGTGAAAAGCAGAAGGGGTTTTTGCACCACTTTCTTTAGATTTCAACATCTGCAAATGTGAAAATCTATTTTGTTTCTCACCGTATCATTTACAGAAAGCAGTTTGCTATTGAAATTCTGTATAACAAAAGGGAATGTAGCCTGACAGAAGAGATAGATTTCTGCACCAGAAATTGTTATTTTTTATTTAATAGAAACAGTTCTTTTTAAAGAAAAAAGAAAACTAATTTAAAGATAGTAGGCAATGCACTCGTTATAGTCTTGCACATTGGAGTGAGTGGTTGGCATTTTGTAGTAATATGTTGATCTGTGGGCATGTGAGTAGTTGGGTGAGTCTGCCAGGGTGCGTGCAGGTCTGTTTTTTTTCTGTGCACGCGCAGTCCTCTTCTTCCTACTTTTTAAACCTGCAGGAAATCTTCTGAATCTGGGGCCATTGGGATGCAAAAAAGATATATGACATTTGGGAAAAAAACAATGTCTCTGCTTGGGAAAAAATGAATCGGTTACTCTTTGCATTTTCTGTTCCACAAGATATGCAAAAGCAATGCAATAATTTTAATTTTTGAAAAATATATATGATTGTGAGTTGTGTAGGCATTTCACTTGTATAGAAAAAAACAAGAAATTCGAGAAAAAAATCCAGATGAAATACCTTTTCCCTTTGATATATTCCATGTGATGTTTTTCTTGCATTGATAATGTTTCTGTTGAAGAAACCGTAATACTTGAATTCAGGTCAGTTTCAGTATTTTTGAACTATTTTTTTAAAATTGAATTGCAGTTGTGCCAAGCGAGTATATGAATTGAGTTTAAGTTTGTTCCCAGAATCACTTCTTGTATATTTTGCTGCATGTAACTCCTTTAGTATTCAGAGTGTGCCAAGCTTTACCTTTTGGACTTTTAAGTGCTTTTTCTACATGTGGTCAGGGAAAATGGAAGTAAATGATTTTTTTTGTACAATGAAAAAAAATATTCACATTGTTGTAACTATTCTACAGTCCACTGACAGGTATCCCCATGACTGATTTTGCATATCTTGTGTTCATTTCCCTTGAAATTGCATGGTGAATTCATTAGTATTTTGCTTACTGAATTCATGCCTGCCTTTGTACGCAGTCTTTGCACCTCTCTCGTTTCGTTTAGTTTCTGTTGCTCTTTTTTCTTCTCTTGGGGGGGGTGCTGTCTGGCTCGTTTGTCTATCCACCCTTCTACTTTTTAGAAGATCAACTGGCATCAGCAAAACTACATGGAGGTGTATGATTGAATCCCTAGAGAAGTAGTTGTTATAGAAGGCCTGGAAGTTGTGCATGTCCTGATCACCCACTCTTTGTATGAGTAGATGTTCAACAGTGTTATCTACAGAGGTAGCCTTATCAGTTGTGACAAAAGAGCTATTCAAGTTAGTAGTAATAAGGCAAAGGGGCAAAGCTGCTCACATTTTATTGGAAAAGAAGTACCCCTGATTTAAACACGTGAACTTGCTGTGATGGTTGACCTAAGTCTTGGAATGGAGGATGTTTTTCTCCGACTGGATTAAGGATTGATCCCTTTAAATGTTAATACTGAGAAAATCCTGATTCTAAAGTACTCCTATTACTGTCATATATGATGTAGTCAAATTATAAAGCCATAATAGGAATGCAGCTCAACAATGTAGCACTAGGTCATTTTGTTTTGCTCCTACATGTCATCTACTCGTAAAACGTTTAGATTCTTACCATTCACGGTGGAAAAGAAGATAATTTATTTTTGTGTGAGTGGGTAGGAGCTTAAATCATTTACAATGGAAATCGTACTTATAGTTCTCAGTAGCGGGTTGGATAAACAGCTCATGAAAAGGAATGTCTAAGTCACAAATCCACATTAACCACCTGGGGGATGTTCAAATAGCAAATTTAAATTAGAGTTAGTAATGCACTCAAAATTACGTCAACGGTCAACAAGAGTTGGGACCATCCTGATACAATGTAAACACATTTCTATTGAAAGCATGCAAGTTCTAAAGGATGTCATCACCACTAATATGGAGATGTAACAAATAATTTAATCACTGAGTGATCAAAGGCACAGTGAGGGGGCCTTGGGTCCCAAGTGACACTTTAGCTATGTACCCTTCTCACCCTCATTCATTAAGGATGTAAGGGGATTGTAAAACTTTCCTTGATGAATATTTTATGTAAAGACGTTCTCTTCTATTGTAACCTTTTTTGGCTTACTTCAGGATTGAGGTCTGTGTGATTGCACCAACTTCCCCTTAAGCCATCACTATGTATGATTTCACAATTATACACAACCAGGAGTGTCCCTGCAACTCACACAAGAGGACTTATTAATTACTTGTGCTGAGGGTGCGCATCCTATTCAATCACACTAGGTGATGACTTTATCAATCACTAGGACAGTTTCCAGACACTCACACTGGATGTTGACCTTGTTGATTACACTGATGACCACTCAAATGAGGACCACCGGACGATGGCTTAACAACCAATACGGATGGGTGTTTGGCTACTCCACATTAGAGGCTGCCCACATCGGTCGAATTGCTTGATCAAGGGGCTACCATGGTCTCTCACACTGGCGCATGCACGTTGTAATCAGTGGATGGAAAGAGGATGTGCATTAGGGGTAGTCAAATATGCTTAAATGTCCCTGGGTGCGGATGATTAGGATGTCTTGCCTACTCCAAAATGCTGCCCCAAATTGTGTAATGTAAAAAATAACTAAAGAATTTAAAGAGAACATTTAATTCCACTATACACAAAAACGCACACACACTTGCAATAGACTGATCACTTATTAACAGTTTATAAAATTGGTTTCCTCAGGAAATGGCGAAGCCATCTTTTTGGGCAGTCCTGAATCTACTTCTGAGCTAAACTAACCTCTGTCTCTAAACCTGCCCAATCCTTTCTTCACACTTGCCAAATCCCAATTCCTGTCCTGAGCTAACCCAATTACTCTCCCTAAGTTTGCCCAAACCTTCTCTTACTACTCCTCCCCATGCTTGTGGAAATTCTCTCCTAGACTAAACGTTTGCCTTTGTATTACCCAGATCCATTTTTCTTAGCTGTACTCCTCTGTTACACTAGAGGTAGCCTAGTCCATCTGATGAGAACGAGACCTATTCCTCACTTAAAGCATACGTCAACCAAGAAATTCCTTCCTGGTGTTAGTAATGGGTGACAACTATCTACCTGAATAGGCAAATTATAGAATTACTCCCTTACAATAAAACACCACATTATGATAGCTTACTGATTAGCAGTTGTTTTATAACCGTTCATTGGCAACTGTTAGTTGTTGTTCCAATTATTTAAAATCACACTACAACCCCCTACAAATTAGCAGAGATGACTGCATGGCAAGTAGATCCTCACGCCTGTTTCATTGAATTCTTACCTTACAAATTAATTGATTAGCATATTTCCTCCTTAATGGTGTAAGAGAGAAAGGCTTCAGGATCGAGGACCAATTAGCAGTTGTTTTTTACTGCTTTTCAGAGGTATCCCTACTGGAGGTCGACAAAGGGGAAAAGCAACAATCCACAGATCGACAGAGTTTGCTGATGCCAGCTATGAGGGGGTCCTAGTCTTCAATTGGGAATTTGATCCATTACAAAGAATCCTCACCAAAATTTTACAGCAAAGGTGGACTAAGAATTGGGTAATTATGCCATTCCCACTGTCTGAGTGGATTAATATTGCTTCCCTTTTATTGGAGTGGGTGTCCGGTACAGTCACTCAATGGTGGGTTGAAACTCCAAGAGACTAAGCAAGAAGTTTTTCCTTTATACATGCCCAGAAAGAAAATGCACTTCTTGTTTTATCCTTTGAATCTACCTTCTTTACAGGTCAATGGGCCACCTTACTGACATGGTTTGTTGTTTAAAATGTGGTCGCGGCTCCAGTACAGACCGCAGAGTATTTCTCATATGTGGTTTATTTTCCATTGTTGAGTGGCTAATGTTTGTGATCAGGCGGGCATTTGGATTCGGGAGCTGGCATTTCCTGAAATAGAGAGCCATCAGTGCTCACTTTTCTTCAACTTCTTCCATTCTGGGCCTCAAGATGCTGCTGCCAGATAGGTATCCAATATGTTTCTTCCCCCATAACTGTCAGCTGAAAAGAACTCTCTCTTCAGCTGGGATCCTTCTCATCATCGTGTATAGGACAGTATATTTCCTGCTCTCCTGTATCCGCCTCGCTACCCCAAACGTTTTCCTTCCTCCCCCACGCAAACAGACCAACAAAAAAAGGGACAAGATGCATTTTTTTACATTTCTTGATAATTTTCAAAAGCAATGTATCATTGTTTTCTTTACATTGATGCCAATATAAGAGTTGTATGGGTCTCACCTGGACTCCTGTGTTATTTTCTGTTTGAAAGCTCAGGTTGATTGATGGGGTTGGATGGACGATGTGAGGAAGTCTGGATCTGAATGCACAATGGTGTTTCAAAGAAAAGGCACTTACCGTCAACAACTACACAGAGGGTCTGCTACAGCTGCTTTTGTTTATTAACTCAAGGTACAATGTCACTTAGGAAGTTGGGAAGGAGGCTACGATTTGTGAAAATCATGACTGGAGAGTATGGGTCATGCACAGTAGCACTGAAAGTTATCTTAAATTACACGTGAAGCTGAACCTACTATTGTGGATGCATCTTCCACATCCCCCAGAGAAGGAATCTGCTTGCCACTCTGGTGAGTATATTCATGGCCCCATTAACGTCTGGTGGAAGGATGAGTTGTAAACATCTGGCTACAGTTTGCAAGCGTACATAACAACCATCGGAAAAATAGGATTTCTGATGGATACATCTGCCTGTGGATTCCTCACCTTATAAATATCCCCTGCCCCAGCATTCCACGGAATTTTTCCTAGCTCTCCACACCGACGAGGACATCACAATGCCTCGGCTCTGCTCGCGACTCCGCATGACATCACTGGAGCCATAAGAGAGCCTCGTCGGCGTGATGACGTCAGTTCGCTTTTTTCCACGCCGTCGACGCGTAACGGTTTTCTAGCACTCTCCATATTTTGTCGAGTTACTTTGTTGTTCCTTCATCTTTAACTGTTGCTGATGAGATGTCGTCTTCGAGGAAGTCCGGGTTTAAGCCCTGTAGGGAGTGTGGGGGTCACATGTCCATCACTGACCCCCATGAAGATTGCTTATGGTGTTTGTCGTCGGATCACGACGTGGAGGACTGTTCCAGTTGCAGAAAGATGAGCCCAAAGGCTCTTAAAGTACAGGAGGCCAAGCTGTTTATGGCAAAGGCAAAGAAGGAAGGAAGAGGGCGTAAAAGAGCTAAGTCAAAGTCGTCTACTTCGCATACGTCGGAGTTGAGGAAACACAAGAAGAAGAGGAGACATGGGTCTCGGCGCCGTTCGTCGAAGGGTAAGGCTTCGAGGTCGTCTTCGCCGGCTCCTTGATGTCGTCAGAAAGACTTTGTGTCTCCTTCGCCTTCGCCATCTCCTTGAGTGACTCCAGAGAGATCTCCTTCTCCAAAAGGCACTCCGGCGCAGTCTCCGGCGCCAAGGGGTTCGCCGGATTCGGAGGGCTTGCCAGTTCAGGAGGATCCTTCTCCTCCTTCTCGTGTGCACAAGGTTGAACCTGTGGCTCCGCCAGTGGATCCGGTTGTTCCGACGTCGGATGCTCCTCGTGTGGATGCTGGCTCGAATCCATATCCACAGTTTCCAACTCCAGGTTCGGATCCAACACATTTTTTAAATGCAATGTATGGAGTATTTGCTAAGGTAGCCTTCCCCTCAGGTGCACCTTCGGGTCCCGTGGGACCGCTGGCCTTCAATGTGGGCGTGCCTCAGCACTATGCCCAGGCACCCTTCGTGCCTTTCATGCCGACGGAGCCATCTTGGCAGTTTCCGGCTTAGGGTTTCGATGCTGTAAATGGAGTCTCCGGCGCCGTCTGGTGGGCCTTCCTCTTGGCCTCGTACGGCGCCGATTCCACCTTCGGATCCTCCTTCAATGCCGGCTCCAGAACTGTTGGCGCCACGTGTGGCGCCACCGACTCCTCAACCAAGGCTTCATTCAAGGAGAGAGGCACAGAGACTGTTGGAGGAGGAACAGTATCAGAGAGAGGAGGTTGTAGAGGGTTAGATAGATGGATCTGTGGATGAATTTGAAAGAATTCAGGAGGCGAGTGGACTGGACACCTCCCCTGAGTGGGAGCTTTGTCAAGGGCTTCTCTACCTCAAGAGGTAGCTCCTTATCATACTGTCATAAGAAAGGCTGCAGAGCTTTTAGACTTACAATTACCTACTGCTGAGTATAGGCCAAATTTGCTCACTGAAGTTTTACATTCACCTTCTTCAATAGTTGAGCCCTTGTAGCCCTTTAATGAGGCTTTAACTGAGCCTATCTTGGATGTGTGGCGTAAACCTCTCTCTTCTCCTGCTGTGTCTAAATCTGTGGCAAGAACATATAGAACTGCTTCAGAAGATCCTATTTTTCTTTCTTCCTATCCGTCTCCTGAAAGTTTGGTGGTACAGGCGTCCTGCTCTAAACAATCTTCAGGCGCTTTTCCTCAGGCTCCAGCCAACAGGGACTCTAAGAAGCTGGAGCAGTCGGCTAAAAAGGTCTTCTCTTCATCTAGCACGGTACTACAATCTACCAATGCTACCTGTTTATTGGGCCGTTATATACATGCTTTGATGGATTCGGCCAAGCAATTGGCACCCATGTTGCCTGATGAGGAGTGGGGAAATTTTATGGAGGTTCTGTTAGATGCTCAGGCTGTAGCTAGACAGGTTATTCAATCTGGCCTGGAAACGGCTGATTCGGTGGCCAGAGTTATGGGTTCCTCCATAGTTACCAGGAGACAAGCTTTGCTTAGATCCTCGGGATTTTCCCCGGATGTTCAGGCTACCCTTCTTGATTGGCCCTTTGATGGTTCGAAGCTTTTCGGTGAGAAAGCTGATTCTGCACTTCAAAGGTTTACAGATAGCAGAGCCACGGCGAAATCCTTGGGATTGCAAACCCAGTCAAGGGGGTTTGGTTACAAAAAGTATCGTGGTTTTGGAAGGTCTTCCTTTCGCGGCTTGCGGCAACCTCAGCAGCAACAGCAAAATCTGCTCTATAAGTCTTATAGAGGAAGAGCCAGAGGTCGCCAACGTGGTTCTGCCCGCATTCTCTCCTCCTCTTCTACCTCTCCTTCTCCCCCTGGTAACACATGAAAGCAGCCCTAGATCCCCCATCCTGGATCATGTGGGTCCTGTCGGGGGTCGGTTGTCTCACTTTCTACAGGGTTGGAAATCGGTTACATCAGTCCTTTGGGTTTTAAACCTTGTGGAGAATGGGTACGCCCTTCCCTTTCGGGAATTTCCTCCTCCTTACCCTCCTTGCCAAAGTTTTTGTTCGGAGGACCATTTGCTTCTTCTACAGAAGGAGGTCCTTGCCTTACTACAAAAAGGTGCAATAGAGGTGGTTCTGGAGCAGGAAAGGGGTCAGGGATGCTACTCCCGGTATTTCCTGATCCCCAAAAAGGATGGCAAGTTATGTCCGATTCTGGACCTCAGGGTCTTGAATTTTTACTTGAAGCAGCAGAAATTCAAGATGCTGACCCTTGCTCAGGTTCTTCTCGCGCTGCAGCAAGAGGACTGGATGGTGTTGATCGATTTACAGGAAGCGTATTTTCACATCCCCATCTGGAAGTCGCACTGGAAGTATCTCTGTTTTACGGTAGGGTCGCAGTACTACCAGTTTGCGGTCCTCCTGTTTGGTCTTACTACTGTCTTCTTCACAAAGGTGATGGCAGTGGTGGCAGCTCATCTCAGAAGGTCGGGATTCCAGTTTTTTTCCCTTATCTGGACAACTGGTTGCTCAAAGCGGAGTCACCAGAGATGGTGCTTCATCATCTGCGGGCAACAACTCAACTGTTGTTCAACTTGGGCTTTTCAACAAATGTGCCCAAATCTCACCTGGTGCCCTCTCAGTGCACCCTGTTCATAGGGGCAGTACTGGATAATACTGTGTGTCGAGATTTTCCACCTCCTCAAAGAATTCCCGACATTCAGGAGATGATTCCTTTGTTTTACGATGGAGCGGTTGTTCCGGTCCTGAAGGTCCTTCGCCTGCTCGGTCTGTTCGCTTCCTGTATACTGTTGGTCAGTCATGCACGCTGGCACATGAGGGCACTCCAGTGGTGCCTCCGCAGGCAGTGGTTTCAACACAACGGAGATCTCAGGTAGTGAGTCAGAATCTCCAGAGATGCTGCAGCGGATCTGACTTGGTGGAGTGTGCAGGGCAACCTGTCTCACGGCAAGCCCTTTCAACCTCCTTTGCCGGTGGCCACAGTGATCACGGATGCCTCCACTCTGGGGTGGGGTGCTCATCTGGGGGATCTGGAGGTCAAAGGTTTTTGGTCTCCAGGGGAAAGGTTGTTTCACATCAACCTTCTGGAATTGCGGGCGATTCATTTGGCACTAAAGGCTTTCCTTCCTTCCCTTCGTGGTCAATCAGTTCAAGTCCTGACGGGCAACACTACCGCGATGTGATACATCAACAAACAGGGAGGTATAGGGTCGTATAGTTTCTGTTGAGAAGCTCTGCGACTCTGGTCCTGGGCTCAGGACCATCAGATTTGTGTTTTTGCAAATCATCTAGCCGGTGTGCTGAATGTTCGTGCGGACAGTCTCAGTCGGCATTACTCGGACGATCACCAGTGGCGGCTTCATCCGGAGGTGGTCCATCACATCTTCCAGATGTGGGAGTCTCCTCGGTTGGACCTGTTTGCCACTCGCGAGAACACGCATTGTCCGTTGTTCTGCAGTCTCCAGTATCCGATGCAGGGGCGCTGGGGGACGCGTTTCAGTTGGATTGGAGCTCGCAACTCCTTTACGCATTTCCTCCCATACCCTTAATTCCTCGGGTTCTGAGGAAGATTCGCCAAGACCGAGCCCAAGTGATATTGATCACCCCGGATTGACCAAGAAGGGTGTGGTACACAGATCTACTTCACCTCTCATCGCACCCTCCGCTCCGTCTCCCTCTCAGGGCAGACCTCCTCTCGCAGTTGCAGGGGCAGGTTTTACACCCCACCTCCAGAGCCTGCACCTTCATGCCTGGAGATTGAACGGGGCAACCTGAGTTCCTTTTCTCTCCTGACGGATGTGGTGGATGTCATCTTATCGTCCAGGCGACACTCCACTAAGTCAATTTACTCCTATAGATGGTCTAGGTTTGTTAAATGGTCTGGAGACAGTTCCATTGATCCTTTAAAGGGACACTTGTCTGATGTTCTTCAGTTTACACTTTTCCTGGCTCAGCAGGGTTGTGCTGTGGCCACTGTTAAGGGCTATTTGTCGGCTTTATCGGCGTTTCTGTGTTTGCCGGATCAGACGTCTTTATTTAAGTCTCCCATTGTTTTACAATTTATTAAGGGCTTTACTATTTATTAAGGGCCTTACCAATAGATTTCCACCTGTTCCTTTTGTTATGCCTCAATGGGATTTAAATTTTGTTTTGACTTTCTTGATGGGTTCCCCGTTTGAGCCCTTACATAGTTGTCCTTTGAGACTCCTGTCTATTAAAACGGTCTTTCTTGTGGCTATTACCTCAGCAAGGAGGGTGAGCGAGCTTCAGGCTCTTAGTTCAAAACCTCAATTTGTGACCATACATGCTAAAAGGATGGTCCTCAGGACCAGGGCTGCTTTTCTGCCTAAGGTGGTTACTCCCATCTAGGGCAGTCCATTACTCTTCCTGTGTTCTATTCTCCCCCTCACTCTTCCAAGGAGGAAGAGAGACTTCAATGCCTGGATCCTAATAGAGCGGTGAGCTTTTATTTGGCCAGGACTAAAGACTTGCGATTGGATGATCAGCTCTTTGTTGACTACATTGGACGCATGAAGGGCAAGGCTGTGCACAAGCGCACCCCATCCAGATGGATCATCCTGTGCATCAAGATCTGCTACGCCCATGCTGGTAAGGAACCGCCTGAGGGTATTAGAGCTCATTCTACTAGAGCCAAGTCATCCACCTCTGCTTTGGCCAGAGGTGTTCCTGTAGTGGACATTTGTAAGGCAGCGACTTGGGCCTCCCTCCACACTTTCGCAAAGCATTATTGCTTGGATTCCGAAATGCGGAGAGAGGGCCACTTTGCGTGCTCTGTCCTGCAGAACTTTCTGGTATAGAAGGGTGGACACGCTCCTCCGGGAGTGGGACTGATGTGGGAATCTATTCATAAGGTGAGGAATCCACAGGCAGATGTATCCATCAGAAGAACAAGTTACTTACCTTCGGTAATGCTTTTTCTGGTGGATACAGTATCTGCCTGTGTATTCCTCACTGTCCCACCCTCCTCCCCGATTTCTACCCATGTATACCCTAAAGGTTACTTTGTCTGACATGTTGTTTTACATTGTATCTTCTATCTATCTGGTACATTTATAGGAAATGCTTATATTCTTCGGCTTTCCTTTGGATTTTACACTAAGTGTATTTGTTTGAATATTGTGTTCTGTGTATACTTTGAATCTGTTGTCGGTCCACCTGTTCGCCTCAGAGGCACGGAAAAAATGGGTGGAACTGACGTCATCACGCCGACGAGGCTCTCTTATGGCTCCGATGACGTCATGCGGAGTCGCAAGCGGAGCCGTGACATTGTGACGTCCTCGTCGGCGTGGAGAGCTAGGAAACAATTTCGCGGTATGCTGGCACAGGGGCTATTCATAAGATGAGGAATCCACAGGCAGATACTGTATCCACCAGAAAAAGCGTTACCGAAGGTAAGTAACTTGTTCTTCAGGTACTGATGCATACTAGCCCCAGTGTTTCTTCCTGCATGTCACGCAGTTGCCTCATGATCCATCCAAATGTTTTCCGCCTTACTCCACAGGACAAGATGCCGTATCTCTTCAGCGAAGTGAAGCAATTGAAATGAGACACAAATATCTCCATAAAACACCAAAATACCAAATAAATAAATTTCCAGCTCATCTTTTCAAGAATTAAGACGCACAATGTTGTATGTATTCAGTGTTTTGGTCAGCGTAACAGTCCGTTGAGTGAAGTCAATGCAATAAGTGCAGACTAGGGTCAAGTACTCTAAAATTAAGTAAAGATGCTGAATGAATAGCAACATGTTTGGTCCAATGGCCAAGAAATATTTAGAGTTGCCAATGGAGACCTGCACGTGGACAGGAAAAGTGCATCTGGAAGAGCAACATCTCCATCTTGATAGGCAGCATCTATTTAGCTGGACCTTTTTTGGTAGGTAGCATACACATGTATAGTATTTTATGAGATGTGGCTTGGGTCCTAAAGAATGAACTGGAGTGACAGGTTGAGATTATGCTGTAGCCAAAGTTACAATTGTGCTAGTATTTGTGGCTCCAGAATTGTGTAAACATTGGTAAATCGAAGAGTGTAAGACACGTGTCAGAATTTATAGCTAACCTTATATTTCACTCTCACAGTGTTTGTAAAATCGGCAGTTTTAAATTACATATTTAAGTAATACAACATAAACATAACACTGTAATTTATAATTCCTCACACCACATTATGAAGTGTTAACAGTTGATCAATATGCAGAAGCACAACACGTTAGACATCTCCAGTCCCACATTGTTGTCTAAGAATGCATGTAATAATACAATATCATACATTGGATTCTGAAAATCTCTATGTAAAGGTCAGTCTCTGATTTCTTTATAATAGGCAGCATGTGACACACCCGGTCTCCAATTATACAGAAAAGACGTCAGAGCCCGACTTTTTTGCAATGCTTAATTTGTTAAAATATAAGTGCCAGGGCCCTTTCTCAGGAGGCCGCTGCATTTTGCACCATCCATTGCCCCTGCCAGCACTGCCAATGACAATACCAACACAACTACTAACCACAATACTCCTACAAGAGTGACAATTCAGACTTTTCCAGCCACCCAGAGGTATAAGAATGTAGTTGGTGGCAGGTAATATTCATTGTTAATGTATATTGAATGATTAGGAAACTGTTGTGCTCATCTCATAATTAGACAACAGTGCTACCATGTGGGGAGCTGTTATTAGAGCTGGTGCTGAGAATTAAGTGCCGGAAGCACTGATTAAACATTATTACAGTCGAATTCCGACGTCATAATCCCTGCTGCCAGAGCCAGCAGCCGAGGAAGCTGCTTCTGCGCTATTTTAATAGCATATACAATGACAAGCAGAAAGAATATGTTTTTTTGTTGTTGCACCCATTAGATAGAGAAAAGCTAAATTCTTTCTGCAGGTTTTTACACATTCCGAGCCACTGCAGCTTTTTTAGGTCTCTCCTACGCAGCGCGCATGTGCTGCATAGGAAAGAGACCTCTTGAGATCGATTCAGCTTTGCAGGCAAAAACGTGCACGCGTTGCATTGCTTTCAATTCAACGCATGCACGTTTGGCTATTCCCTTGCGGGAGCGAGCGGCGCCATATGTTGGCAATTATTCCACTCGCTCCCGCAAGGGAAAGGCTGCCTGCTCTCGGCCGCACTCCCCCCCTACATGCGCCAGGCGCGTGCGCTCGCTTGTTGCCTTGGACGCGGACATCAT
Organism: Triturus cristatus; assembly: GCF_964204655.1. Lineage (NCBI taxonomy): Eukaryota > Metazoa > Chordata > Amphibia > Caudata > Salamandridae > Triturus > Triturus cristatus. The sequence continues at coordinate 305,430,071 of NC_140585.1, read as the reverse complement.
TTTTTTTACATTGCATCAGTCAGAGATCCTATATTACCTTAATATTATGGCAAACAATAGAAATGTATATTAATGTGGATTACCACTTTGCTGTGACACTGTTAAAATCCTTCAAGTGAAGAGATATGATGGAATGTTCTGAACAGGCACTTCCCTGCTTATTTTGAACAATAAGAAAACACAACAATGCTTTCTACGGCGATAAACGATATACCCCAGAATCCTCAAGCCATGTTTTGCATCAGACTCGATTACGCTGTGGGAAGTGAGTAATCAGCCGGCCACAGTTGTTTGGAGACTGGCAGGCAGCATCTCAGTATAGTGTGCAGGCTGGCACATCTCCTTGATAAAGTAAGCAGGCAAGGGGGAGGCACGTTATTTTGCAACTTGCTGTTAAGAGCTGGCCTCTGGCGTTGATATGGTATAAAGAAGTACCTGCCTTGGCCTTCCAATCTCGACAAAAATTAAAGTGATAAATGAGATCACTAATCTCTCCTAATACATGCCATACTATCAGTATCAACTATACAAAAATGTGCACGCCTGGGTCCTTTGATTTCGGTTCCTTAGTTTGTACGCTGACTGGTAGATAGCAACCAGCATAGCTGTGCGCGCAAGCATTGTGCTTGACAAACTAAGCAGGCAGGGTGGAGGCTTTTAGCGTGAGGACCGATGCCCTTGAAATGGTACAAAGAGGCACCTGCCTTGGCCTTCGGAACTTAATAATGAGCAGAGGGATAAACGAGGAGACTATTGCTCTGTCTTAATGTATGTAATACTATGAACATTGACTACATAAAATATACCAGCTTGGGCCTTCCTATTATCAGTTACTAGGAACAAAGTGGAAATTTGACTACATCTCATTTTTTCTCTGCAAGAACCTGATACTACTGATTGAAATTGCTGATTACCGCTCATATCTTCAGGATGGGTCAGGATGCACATGTGATTCGGTTGCAAATAAAAACAAGCATTGGCATAGCCAATAGGTCTCGCCTTTGGCTAAACACTTATAAGGTCCCAAAGGCGAGACCTATTGGCTATGCCAATGCTTGTCTTTTATACTGACTTGTATTGAACTGTTTTTCGAATATCTGTTTGCCACAAATATCTAACAGTTCTTTGATGTGTTTAATTTTTCACTAGATGTTAAATCTGTAATCGTCATGTTTACAAACATGCTCGCTCTTTCATATGAAAGAGACCAAGGTTTTAAGTGGTTTGTGAGAAAGGTGGTGTTGCAGCCATCTTTTAAATGGAATAAAGTACCCCCTGGTGTACATAATAATGCTATTGCAAGTCACCTCTGAGTTGTATAACCTTATAAAGGAACTCGTTCTTCAGCCTTGTTCCTCTATATGGGTATGGAATTGCTCTGCGACTCACAATATCTTTATAATGTATGGCAAGGGGTATTTTATACCGTATATAATGAGCCCGATCTCAAGGAGATTACACTGTGTGAATTTGCGTGCTTACACCTTGTGAGTATGCCTTGATTCAGCAGTAAAAACTATTTTTTTATTAAGATTTTATAATCATAATTTAATAAGCTAATGGGTTGATGTTGTGGGGATTCTTCCCCTTTTTGAGAAACTAACAATAATCAATTCCTCTAGGCCTTTTCTCACAGAATTAAAGAGTTCGACTAGTAAGGTCGTCAATTCTTCCTGAAACATTTATAGAACTCTTTTGGAAGCCCATCACTCCCACAGGCCTTTCCAGATGGCACTGAGGCTACAGCTTGACGAATTTCTGCTGTTGTAATCTCGACCCCCAATTCCTCCGCCTGAATATTAGACAGTCCTGGTAGATTCATATCTAAAAAGTACTGATGCTAACAGAAAAGTGACTCGGTGGGCAGTATGGAAAGCAGGTAATTTATTGGGACCGGTTCATGTTAGAGATTTCCCAGTCACTGGGGAGACACCTCATCTATGTGCATCTAATTAAAAGTTACCAACACGCTGGCATAACAGCCATCAAATATTTGGTATAACAGTCTAATGTAAACACACCTGCGGAGCCTTAAAAAGCTTTCCTTGGAAAATTCGAGCATGACCTAATTCAGGCGTAAATAAAGTTATACTAATTGTGAAAAACAAAATTCAAACTATTTCCTGGTTTTCAAATGCATCAAGTCGACTAATAACAGTTTAATTCAGGTGCAGAAAATGACAAAGAAGCAACTATAATGTTGCTATGGGATACAATATTAAGATGTGTTCTGCGTTTCTTTTTATTACTGGCCACCGTTATTAGCTGCATGGTCAATTTGGAGTTATCCGGGAATATATTTTTATATTTAGATCTTGGTCATTCGAGTTTATCCATTTAAGAAATGCAGTTTTTCCATGCATTCATTATACATACACCAGGAAAAGGTCATATTGTATGCATGCTCAATCTGTGCATATGTGACAAACAATAAGAACATTGTAAGCGCATACATGTTTTTTCGGTGTGTGTAGTGTGAACAAAGCATGTGTACATTATGAGTGGGCAAACTAACTATGGGTATTTTGGGAAGTAAGCAGGATGTTTAAAGAATTACTATAGGTTTGTAAATGTTCCTGCTATTCTTTTCTTTTTTTGGTATAACATTTTATAGATTTTGTCAAGTGCACTCACAGAGTCACATTTGTGCCAGCGGCATCATAGATCACCTTTCTAAATAAAGTACAATGCATTACATTCACAATTGTAACACTTCTCTGAGTTCTTTTCGTCGTAGTGTCAAGTCCACCATTGGGGATGTACATAAGGTCCCTCTGTACCTATTCCATGCTTTCCATTTCTTTTCCCACTTCTTGGGACATCCTCGAATTATGAACACCTCCTTTTCGGCTATCATGCATCTGTCTAACTCCTGTATCCATACCCGTATGTATGGTGGATCTGCAGCCCCCAGTGGCGTGCTATTTCCCTTTTGACCAAGGTGAAGCCCAGCATTACCATCTGCTGCTCGGTCTCCGTGAGGTCCGTAGCTTCCCATATGTTAAGTAGGCCCACCAGAGGCGTGAGGGCCAGCGTTTTCCCCAGCGCGGTTTGAAGCTTAGTCGTGGCCCCCTCCCATAACAATTTGATCGCAGGGCAGTCCCATACCGTATGATAGAAAGTGGCCTCATGTTGGCATCCCCTAATACAGAGTGCATCTTCCCTAGCCCCTATTCTTGCAAGGACGACCCCCGTCATATAGGACCTATGTAGGATCCTGAGTTGGATCAGTCTGTATCGGAGGGTGATCGCCGCCCTCCTAGGAGACATCAGTGCCTCCCGCCAGTCCTCTTCCTCAAGGGGTCCTATGTCCTGTTGCCACTTCTCTCGAAGCATCTCGAATGTGTCGGGGAGGTTGTTGCACAGTTTTTTATACGTCAGGGAGATGGCCCTCGAGTGTAATTGTCCATCTAATAGTCTGTCCTCGAGAGGTGACGAATCCGGAATGTCATGTAGGTTAGTAAATGCCGTCTGGAGGGCATGTCGAATCTGAAGGTAGCGAAATAGTTCACCTTGTGCCATATGGTAGGTTCCCGTCAGTTCCTCAAAGCTAAGAATGGAACCTTTTTTTATCAAGTCTCCGAACTTTGAGATGCCAATCAGGTCCCATTTGTCGAACCCCGGCTGAAAACATAGGGTACCAAGTCTTTGGGTCTGCCTTAGTAGTGTCGCCTTTGTGAGGGTGTTTGCCCACCCCAGTTGGGAATTCGCTCGGCTCCAGATATCAATTGTATGAGACATGGGGCCTATAAATGCATGCTTTTTGGTTTTGGAGTAAAGCGCTCCCAAATACCCTGCTCGCCCCGTTTGGTATTTGTCTAGCACGAACGCCGGGTCGTCAGGGGGCCAATATACCCAGTGATTTACTACTACCAACTGCGAGGCCCAGTAATATAGTTTCAGGTCCAGCAAGGCTATGCCTCCATCGTACCACCCCTTGGTAAGTTTTTTCAGCGATATCCGGGGGGCCCGCCATTCCATAGTAACGTACGAACCTCGCCCTCTACCGCTGTAAAATAGGCATCTGGGACTCGGTTCGGGCAGTTCTGGAGTATATATAAGAATCGCGGGAGAGCAAGCATCTTAAAGAGGGCGGCTCGGCCCACCAGGGAGAGCGGCAGGGACTGCCAGTGTTCGACATCGGATCTCAGCCGGGTCAGTGGGGGGGCCAGATTGTGGCTGTAAAACAGGACCGGACTTGCCGTGACATACACCCCCAGATATCGAAACCCATCTCTGGCCACCTCTAGCTTGCAATCAGCCGGGAGGGGAGGGAGCTGCCCACGGAGCATATACAGTATTGATTTGTTCCAGTTAATGGCATATCCAGAGTACTTCCCAAAGTTGGTGAAGATATCCAAAACAGCCCGGATGGACCAATAGGGGGAGGCAAGATAGAGTAGGATATCATCCGCGTACAGTGATATTTTATCCTCCTGGTCCGGTGTCCATTTCAACCCCCTTACCATTACATCCCGACGTATCCACGCCGCCAGTGGTTCGAGCATAAGGGAGAATATTAGTGGCGACAATGGGCAACCCTGCCGGGTACCCCTTCGTAGCTGGAAGGCCAGGGATGTATGATTATTAACCCGTATTTGACCCCATATATCCTCAAAGAGTAATTGCACCCACTTTAAGAACTTAGGACCAAATCCGAATTGCGCTAGTACCTCAAATAGGTATGGCCATTCTATAGAATCAAAAGCCATGGAGGCATCTAATGATAGGATCGCCGCATCTTCCTCTAGGTAGTTTATTCGAGCCAATACGTTCTGGAGACGACGGATTTTTAGTGTCGTATTCCTACCTGGCATAAAACCTGATTGGTCCGGGTGGACCAGAGAAGAGATGACCATAACCAACCTTGCGGCCAGTACTTTTGCCAATATCTTAGCTTCTACACTGATCAGGGAAATTGGTCTATACGACCCACATTTGTCCCCGGGCTTTCTGGGTTTACGAATTACTACTATAGTAGCTAGACGTTGATCAGGCAGGAGTCGACCTGTTTCATAGCTTTCGTTGTACATGGCCCGAAGATGTGGGGCTATCTGAGAGCTCGTCACTTTCAGAAACTCGATAGGGGTGCCGTTAGGTACAATCACCTTGCCCGAGCGAATTTGGGCAATGGCTTTCTGAATTTCCTCATCAGAGAGGTCACTATCCAGGGTGTGCCTTTCTTGTTCACAAAGGGTGGGCAGGTCGCTATCAGCGAGGAGCTGGCGGGAATCTTCTGCGTTATATGTGGTAGACGGAGAGTAGACTTTCTCAAAGTACTCTACGAACGCTTCTGCTATGTCCCTGGGGTGTTTAACCGTCTCGCCGCTGGGCAAGACTAGTCTCTGCACCCACCTTTCCCCATGATCCCTTTTCTCTAGCCACGCTAATATCTTTCCCGCCTTATCTCCCTGCTCATATAGCCTATGCTGCATATTTAAGTGTTTAGTCATCATATGCTCCCTCGCCTTTAGTTTGTACTCCTCTCACTTGAGTGTGAGACGATGTACTGTATCATCTGTGGGTCTTGCAGCATATTCAGCTTCCCAGTGCTGAAGCTCAGCCTCCAGCTGGAGTAGCACTTTGCGTTTGTTACGTATATAAGCAGTCTTTAGTGACAAGGCCCGCCCCTTCAGTACCACCTTAAATGCCTCCCAGATTGTAAGGGCCGAATCCACCGACCCCAAGTTTTCGTCAAAGTAGTTTTTAGTATGAGTGCATAGGTCCTCTTTAATATCTGGTATTTTTAGCAACCAAGGGTCTATTACAATCGTAGTTCGGGGCTGTCTTTCCCAGTGTGTGTACTCGATCCATACCGGGGAATGATCGGAGATCCCTCTCGGCAGGACCCGAGGTTGCGAGAAACCCCCTAGTGTGGCCGCATAGGTCAAGAAGTAGTCAATACGGGATGAGCTCTTGCGTGCATTCGAGAAATAAGTAAACTGCGGTGCGGCCAGGTGTGTTTCGCGTCCAATATCAATGAGGCCCATAGCCTTTGTAAATTCTATCATGAGCCCGTTTGGTTTAACCCCTGGCCGCTGTGGGTGTCTGTCAGTTGTATCATCGAGTGTGAGGTTGTAATCCCCGCCCAGGATCAGGGTGCCTGTAGGGAGGTCAGTCAATATCCTTCCCAAATCCGCTAGGGCTTCTTTACCCAGTGCCGGTGGAAGGTATATCGAAATTATATTCAATGCTCTCCCCTCCCATTGAGCCTCCAAAACTGCAAATCTACCCCGAGGGTCAGTCCATGTGCGGTGCACAATCAGGGCTAAATTTTTCTTGACTAGAATACCAGTCCCTCGGGAGCCTGTTGTGTAATCTGCATGTACTAGAAGTGTATATCCCCATCGCGTGAGAGCTTTGCTTTTATTTCCAACTAAGTGTGTCTCTTGTAGTAACACTACGTCTGAAGATTGGTGCTTTAGATATTGTTGTACTATCCCTCGCTTTATTTTATCCCCCATCCCATTGACATTCCAGGTAAGGTTGGAAAGTGACACATCCCTGTAAATTGATACTTGTATAGCGCACTACTCACCCGCAAGGGTCTCAAGGCGCTTGTACGAATACCGCTGTGGAACCCATCCTGGCTTTCCCTGTGAGGCGTCCACTCCTGGGCACCCCCAAGGTGGAGGCCAGGCATCCTTAGCGTTGTGGGGGCCGTTGTGGAGATTAAGCAAGCTATTGCCCAGAGTTGTAGAGTGGGACTCCATGATTGGAATAGGCACCGAGGCGAGAATTATCAGGTCCGTGGAATTTTTGAGCCCAAGACCCGCCGAGGCGGGGAATTGAACCCTTGTCCCGGGCTAGACCTCTGCATCAGGGTCTGCCGCTCTAATCATTGAGCCACACTTCTCCACCCCATCCCTGTCACCCCCAATCATCGTAAAGGTGGTAAAGCAATATGTTGCGGATCAACAGCAGTGTGTGTGACCTGAGTGGCATCTGGTGTCTCGATACTGCAATAGTTCTGTTCTCATTCTCAACTCTTGGCGGTAGACGTGCGGTAGCCCTAACCCCTTTTTGGTCAGTTCCGCAATGGCCCCCCAACCACAGTGGCTGCCTGTTTGTAGGCATGCCACCCCCGCTGCTGCCAGGGTCTATCAAATCAGTACAGTACAACAGCGAATTCTTATGGCCAAAGCTATCTATGCTCAGAAATTTTTCCCTTTGCAAATCAATAAAACCACGACCTTGCAAACTCCCTCCTTGTTTCCTCCCCCCTGCCCACCCCCCTCCCTGCGCCCCTGCCCGTGGATTTAAAACTACCCACTCCCCAACATGGCAGAGTGCCTCCCACCCCCCCCTAGGTTGCGAAAAATTCGCGGGGTCAGCAGTTCCAGCCCCGCATGATCATATCACAATAGTTATGCTTTGCCATCCATTAATGATAACTATCAAGTCTCTAGTTGGTCCCCTTTCATAGGGCCCCGCCCCCCACCCCTAGCATCTATGTCTTCATATCGTGTCTCGTGATGGGTATTGTTCCACCAGTTACCTTCCCCCATCTCGCTTTCGGGTGCGACAGGGCACCTCCCCATTCATATCTCTCCTGGAGTAGTCGCTATGGGTCCGTCGGCTGGCCCCCCGCCTCCGGAGGCCCGGGCGCCAGAGGGTTCGGGCGGCCCCCAGTCGGTCGATTTCATTTTCTAGTGCGATCTCGTTTCTGGTTTCCAGCTCTGGCCTTACCCTCCATCCAGTCCCATGTCTCCTCCGGGGACTCAAAGAACCAAGTTTTCCCGCCCGATTCTACCCTCAGTTTTGCCGGGAACAGCATCGCATACTTGATTTCCCGGTCCCGCAGTTCCCGTTTTACTGCCTGAAAGCTGCGTCGTTGGGCTTGTACTTTGGCCGTGAAATCCGGGAAAAAGGCCACTTCACTGTTGCCAACTTTCAGTGGGGGACCAGCCCTGGCCGCCTGCAGGATGCTGTCTCTATCTCTATAGTTGAATACTCTGGCGATAATCGGTCGTGGAGGAGCCCCAGGCTTAGGCCGGCCCCCGGGTACTCTGTGCGCTCTTTCAATTGAGAAGTAGCTGGACAGGGCTTTAGGTTTAAGTTTCTGGGTGATGAGTTCCTCTACATAGAGGTCCGCCGCCGGCCCCTCTTCCCGCTCCGGAACTCCTAAGATCCGCACGTTGTTGCGACGCGCGCGACCTTCATAGTCATCAAGCTGGCGAGCCATTCGGTCCTGTTTCTGTTGCATGTCGGCCATTTGAGCTTGCAGCTCTGATGAGTCCAATTGTAAAGCGCCGATCACTGTCTTTAGTTCTTGGACCTTCTCATCCATCTTCCGAAGATCCGCCCTGATAAAGGAGACCTCCACTGTTGCCGAGTCTAATGAGGCACGCATTCCATTTATTGCCGCCATAACGTCGTGTAGTGTCGGCTCCGTCCCCTGTTTGGGACTGGTCTGCGACAGGTCTTTCTCCATCGGCTGTGGTTCAGTCACGTCGCCTGCTTTGGACCAGGCGAACTTAGCCAGTTGTTTCTGTGCATTTGCTTTGGTCCCTCTGCCTCCCGTCGCAATTGATATGGGCCTCCCCTGCCAGGGACGATCCAGAGACCAGCTCTGCGCCGAGTAGTATCCCACTACCTAACCCGGGGCACTCAGGCTCCAACGGCACTGTCAGTAGGCTGCAGCAAGTCTGCCGGCCCCAGGCTTCGGGGCGCTCGGGTGAACCCTCGTCGTTCCACTCTTCGACCGGCGTTCAGGGCAGGCCTTGCACGGCCCACCTTGGTCCCAAGGCTCCAGACCATTGAGCGCACCGCCACTCCAGGCCCACCGATCTTCCTGCCACACTTACGGCCTGCGCCTCTCGCCAGCGGCCGATCCCCTTGGTCCCTGCCGCTCCGCCGGGCAGGCCCTCCGGTGTGCCGCAGATCTTCCACCGTGCTTCGGGCCGCTATTGCTCCCGTGAGTATCTTCGATATCGTGGGTGTGTCTGAGGCTCAATCCCTTCTTTCTCTCCCGTCCAGGGAGGCACACATTTCCAGCCGTGCGGTCCAACAATAACCTGGGGCAGATCAGGGGCAGGCCCCACCCGAAGGCCCAACCGCCGGGTCCCAACGAAGGTCGCAGGCAGTCAGGCGCTCACCTTTCACTCACTGGTTTCTCCTCCGTGGTCGTCTCCTACTCCGCCGACGAGTCCTCCGCTCTGATCCCCGGCGTCCACCGACACCCCAGGCCGGGACCGCCGGCGCAGCACAGAGCGGCTCCCCACCTACCCCGGCCTTACTGTTCTGGGGCCTCCTGGTGCTCTTCACCCTTCATAGCCAGTCCCCCAGGGAGCAGATGGACACCGGAGCGCCAGCGATGTGGGCGGCGCTCCAGGGCAGGCCGGGGGAAGGCCCCACCGCATAGGCCCAAAAGCCGGGGCCTCAGTTAGGAGACCAGGCCGCTCGGCGCTCCCTCCTCCGTCGCCGATACTGTCTAAGCGGCCATCGCGCACTCCACCGCTGGGTCTCCTCTGCACTTCCTGGCGCTCGCTGGGTCCCGCGACTACCTCGGGACCGCACCAGTGCCGCTTCAATCCTCTCTTCTCCCCGGTCCACACCTCCGCTCCCCGGGTCCTCGGCGCCGCCGCCTCGGGCGATCTCTCGGGGAGTCCCGGGTCAAATTCTTCAGCTTCATCTGGGGTGGTACCCCCGCGGGTCCGTTATAGGGCGTAGCGCTCCCCAATCGCCGCGACTGGGAGTCTTGGATGGCACAGGATCAGTCGGTCAGGCATGCGGGGCTCGGAGCTCACTTAGGCGGCCGCCATCCTCGCCGGCTGCTAGCCATGCCCCCCCCCGTTCCTGCTATTCTAATCCGAGCACGTAGCTTATACCCACATGAACCCACCTTGAGAACTACAGAAAGGGCTTTAGGGTGGCCTATTCAGGGCAGAATGTGTGTAAGAACAAGTGGCATGTACGGGAAAAATAACAACAAGTGGCATGTACGGGAAAAATAACAATGTGGAAAGTATGAAAAGCAAAAATAATTGGGGGCAGATTTACAAGCCCCTTGCGCCACTGGCGTCACTTTTTATGACGCACCGGCAGTGCATTTCTGATGGATACATCTGCCAGTGGATTCCTCACCTTGTGAATATCCCATGCGTCAGCAACATTCGGAAACTTTTGTAGCTCTCCACGCCGACGAGGACGACGTCACAGAAGCACGGCTCCACTCGCGGCTCCGCTGGATCCATAAGAGGACCTCGTCGGCATGATGACGTCAGTTCCCTTTTTTCCGCGCCGTCGACGCTAACGGTTTTCTGGGACTGTCCGTAGCTTTGGCTAGTTACTTTGTGTTTCTGCTTTCTTCTTGCTTCTTCACGCAACACTCATGGAACCAGACACATTTCCAGATTTACGAGAAATCATAAATATGGAAATGTGTCTGAATGCTATGCTTTCCCAAAGGGAGGCGTAGGGAGGTGCAACGAGGAGAAATGTATTCATTTCTCCTCGTTTTCTTCCTCTTTCTATGCGTCCTGCATTTTGCAGCACACACAGAAAGAGGAAATCACCTCTGGTGATTGTTTATGTACAGGAAGGTGTCCCTTCCTGCACATAAACAATCAGTGAAACAATGATGTTTTGCAAGTTCTATGTGTGCTAATGCAGCAAACATAGAAGTTGAAAAACGCCATTTCTGATTGTTTACGTGCAGGAAGGGAATCCTTCCTGCACATAACATAAACAATTTATCCATGACACAGGCATCCTTGCACCATCGTGCAAGGGTGCCTGAGCTGGTGCATGGCAGCAGTGTGTGCGCCAACGCAGGGGGAAGCACAGAGATGCGACATATTGTTGTAAATATGTTGCATACCTGTGCTTTGAAAGTGACTCAGTGCGGTGCAGACAAATGGCTTGCGGCAAGCACTAAGTCCCTTTCTTTGTAAATCTCCCCCAATTGTTGATTTTGGAGTGTGCATTTTCACACCTACTTTATACAAAGACCATTTTATTCGGTGTCCAACTTTCTCTCTTGGGGATCTCCATTGAAGCCATACGCGATTGAATAGTTCCGCCTACGTGCAGGAATACCGTAGCACTTCTTCATATACTATCTTATTAAATGTAGACATTTTCCTTTCTTCAGGAAGGCTGCAGAAACACTTAAGAACATAATATGCAGGCTATAAAACAGACTACAGAGGTGAAATTCTTCAGGTTGTACATAGAAAAGGGTCAGTGTACCCAAATACATGTGTTATTTGCGTAAATGTTTGTAGAAAACAGCTTAAATCTCTTTCACAAACCCTTTTCTGTAAAAGTAAGAGATGAAGGATAGTAGGATAGTGTAGCCTCTTAGGCTTCTATTATGTGAGTTTAAAACATTGACTGTGTCTTGAAGAACCCAGAGACCACCAATATCCCATCATGCCTAGCAGGTGGCAGTTGCCTCAGTTCTTTTCTCCAGCAGCTGGTGACAGGATCCTGAAGCACAAAGCTCAGCCTTTAGGCTTTTTTTCTTCAAAATTCACCTATGAATTCTGGTTTAGCCTGATTCACTCGACGTCTTTCATGACTCTCTTACCTTTTCAAGCTTTTTCTGACAGAAAATTGAGCAATTTGTTCATTTATTGTGCCTTCTTCATTTGATAAGTGGGAGAACAGAGACTAAATCAGACCCTCGCAATGTCTGTATTCTCTGCCTTACCTCTAGTCATCTTCCAGAGCAGTGTCAACACTGCAAGAAGTATCTGATAGAGACGTCTAGCCGCACACTCCTTACCTCCCCAGGTGCCACACTGAATCTCGAATGTTTTCAGCAATACTCTGTGTTTCGGAAGAGGGCATTGTGCAACTTCGTACCGACGTCTTCCACAAGCGCTACGTCACCGGAATCCATATAAGCCCCTACCCTACGCGCTGTCATCATTTTTCCTCTTTTCCGCACTTGCAATGTGGATCCGGAGAAGCAGTTACCTCAGACCGTTTTTGGCCTACTTCAAAGTTTTCATTGTTGAAACTGTGTGATTTTTCTGTTCAAACCTTGTGGGTCTGGTGGACAGCAAATGTCATCCACAGATCCTCACTCCATTGTATGTGGTGCTTGGGAGAGCACCATGACTCCAAAAAGTGCGACTCCTGTTGTTTATTTTGACTGAAGGCACTGTGGGAAAAGTCGGATGAAGCTCATTTGATGCGGCTCCCGTAGTCACTGCACGATCCCTTCGCAGTCCCGGTCCAGGAGCCATTACCGTGGGCGTCACCGTCCCTCATCATCCCATGGTAAGTCTTGAAGCAGGTGGTCATAGTCGCAGAATCCCCGGCTTCACCGCGCAGAGATTCAAACTTTCACGGCTCCTCCCATTTGCCGGTTAAGGACTTTGTGCACAAGCTCACCCCGCACCTCCCTGCCTAGCCTGGAGCCTGGAAGACTCCGACTCAGATGTGGGCATATTATTGTGCTCTACATGTCACCTTCCCCTGGAGCACCTTTGGGCCCCAAGGAGGTGAGAGGTGCCTCGTCTGTGTCCACGCCAGCAGGTCCGCCCTCGGCTTCAGTTAGGTCCTCTGGTTCAATGGTCGACTCCGTATCGGCGCTGATGCACAGTCCTTTGGGGGTTCCCACCTTCGGTGCTTGTATCCGATCAACCGACTCCGACAACGAAGTCCGTGGCACCAATCGACACCATGCCACTTCCCCTTTCTGACCTTGAGGCAACGTTGAGTGCTTGGACACCCTTCTTCCGCGTTCTGTGGAGCCCTCCAATGTTTTTCCTTCAGAGAAACACTGTTTAGGAGATGATGGGGACTAGCTCAGATTTCTGCACCCCATACTTGATGCTGCTCAGCCTCCTGTGAAGGATAGCTGGCTAACTGAACTGGGTGAAGCTAGTGGATTAGAGTCTTCCTTCTCCTCAGGCCTTCTTTCCCACCTGGTCTTGCTACAGAGGCAGCTACTCTGATATTGGATTTAACTCTTCCTTTTGTAGAAACATCTACTGATCCCCTAATTGGCATTCTCCATTACGGTCAAATGCGGGACATTTTGTTTGGAGCTGGGCTATACCCGATACAGGGACCCAGTGGATTGATCTATATCTCACAGACACTGTCTGGCCCCTGGTGATCCAGCCTGTCTTCTCCGGAACCCTTCTCCTCATAGTTTGCTGGTACAAGCTGCTTCGGCCTCACATAATATCGACTCTCTTCCTCATGTTACATCAGACAGAGATTCCAGGAGACTGGACGCCTGTGGCAGGCAAATCTGCTCCTCCACAATTTCTGCTTTCCGTTCCTTTAATACATCTTGCATTCTTGGACGCTTTCCCATACATTGTGGGATTCCTTGAGACATCTGTTGCTATCGCTTCTGGATGACACCCAGAGCGAGCTTACCCAATTGATCCAAGATGGGCAACAGACAGCTAGATTAATCATTAGATGTGGGATGGCTACCACTGATTCAGCAGGTCGGGCCATAGCTTTTTTAGTGGCTCTACGTCATCGTACGTGGCTGCGCACCTCCACTTGTTCAGAGGATGTTCAGACCACTTTGCTTTACATGCCCTTTGATGGCTCCCACCTTTTCAGTGCTCATGCCAACTCTGCTTTGCGACGTTTTTGCGACAGTCGGAGTGGACCAGAAACGTAGCTCTGCTCTTGCTCCTGTCTGTCTCCCTACATCCACCTATTTCGGTTTGAATGGGGGATGTTGGTCCTTCATTTCGTTCTCGATTCAGCATTCCATGACGGTGTCCATGGTTGTCGATCCCACCTTCTGGTGACACCCGGTGCGGTATTCCTGCTTCCTGCAGGTGTTATACTTCTTACTCTGTCGATGACATGGTTCCATTATGACCCAACTTGTTTTTAACACCTGTTGCATAGGTGTTCTGTTTCTCTGACAATGGACTCGGTGCCCAAGAAATCGTTTTTCTGTATTATTCTTTTCTTGTACAAGAATAATTACCTGTGTTGCATGCTCTTTAGAGCACCTGAGTATGCTTTACGCACTACTTCTGGCAGCTACTTGTGGTTTAGAGTTTCTGAGCTTTGACTCGCAATCTTACTGCTGGAATTTTTTACCCCGGCACATTACGTTGATATATAACATTTAGTATCCCTTACAGGGACCTCTCACCTTTCTCCGCCAGGAGAGTTTCTATTTAGTTTGTTCAATGAGATTCCTTACTCATGAATCTCTTGTTTCTCCTTGATCTATATAGGGAGCATCCTTTCTGCTACCCTTCTTGTGTAATTCTGTTTTGCCAAAGGCTCTAAATTGCCTTTCTCTCTCTGTCTGTCTGTCTCTCTCTCACCATTTTATGGTTAGTACTATGTTGCTGAGTACTCAGCCCATGCTACTTATTTTTCTCAGCTTCAACGAGGTGATACCTTCTTCTATCATTGATATATTTATACGCATGGCAGTTATTGTCTAGGCTCATTTTCACTTAAGTCACAATGTATTCACTAGCTCTTCTTTCCACCTCTTTGAGTTCTACGCGTTGATTGATCCCATTGGTATTTTTCTATCTCTGGGACTTTTTACTTAACACCAGCATTGCGCTTTTCAATACTTGTACTTGTCTTCGCAATTTTTTGGGGTGGTTGCATTAACCCATAGTTCTCCACCTTGAATGTGTTATAAGGTTCTTTTCTCTGTGTACCTTAGGACAGGTTTGCTTCTACTGCATTCGCTATTGCCCTTGGCCCTTCGAACCCCAGCTGTTCGTGGGTTTGGTTCTTGGGCCGATTTTCTCAGTGTTTTGCGGAGTATGTTTGACGGACACAACAGTTTTCTGAGTCAAGGCCCTACGGCTTAGTGGCATTGGCTGTTGCCTTTGGGTTCCCAAGTAAGTAGCCGCCAACCATGGGTCAGATCCCACCTTGGGAGCGACCTTGTATTGTAATTATATTGAATATTGTCTATGGACTCATTTTTGTTCCTCAGTCATGGGTAACTCTATTCCCATGCTTTTCACCATCTTTGATTTGACTTGTCGGTGGTTCTTACCACAGTTCTTAGGGTGAAGTGTATGCTCTTGCTAACCTAACTTCCTAAGAGCGTCCGGTCTCATCTGTTTTATTACGTCCGGCTAGTTCTATTCAGGGAGTTTTCGTACGATCAGTTTGCAGACTCTCCTCCCGCAATGGTATTGCCTGGGTATCTATTCTAAGGTAAGGAATCTGCAGCTATATGTCTCTTATTAGATGAACAAGTTATTTACCTTTGGTAACGCCTTATCTGGTAGAAACATAGTCCAACCGCAGATTTCTTACCGTCCCACCTGTCCTCCCCGTTCCTCAAACTGTTTCCATCTTACCTAAAAGATCCCTTTCTTGGTATTCGCATACCGTGCATTTCAACTTCACAATTCTTAATTAAAAGAGATATTTATCTTTTATGGCATACTGTTTCCACAGCCAGTTTCTCTGTTGTCTCAACGTTTATAGTGCAGTAAATAGTCACAGAAGATACTGATGTCTGCACATCTGAGAGGGGCTTATATGGACTCTGGTGACGTCACATATGTAGAAGACGTCGGTACGGAGTCGCACAATACCCTCTACTGACGTGCAGGGGTACTGCTGAAAAGTTTTACAGATTCAGTCTTGCGCCTGGGGAGAATTCTGAGGTAACATATCTGCGGCTACACTATGTCCCTACCAGATAAGTCATTATCGAAGGTAAGTAACTTGTTCTTTCACTCCGCACCCTGATAGAAAGGGAGAAGATTCGCCTTCATGGCATGGGACAACGGCGCAGGCAGCAAGTCCAGTGAGACCTCAGAGAGCAAGGAGAGGTTCAGTGCTCTACCAGGGCTCTTAAATCTGCCTCTGAGGGACATGGAAGGTCCAAAAAGAGGGTGCCAGCTTGATAACGCCACCTTTCCCAGTCGGCTTCAAGGGGATGGACATTGAGACCAGGTATGGCACCGACTTGCTCGCCATCGAAGAAAAGAGACAGATCTATGTGTAGACAAGGAAAAACCTATACGTCGTTGATGCACACTGCAAGATTGATGTCGAGAAGCATATCGACGTTAAGGCGGCCTTACACTTCGCTGCAGAGGAGCGGTTCAACATCGAGACCTTGAAGGAGATCACCATTGGGGAGCGGATTGACGTCGACGGAGGTCGACGTCGAAATCCATCTGCACATTGAGTATAGAAAAGATAAGGAAAACGGAGGTACATCTATTCATCATCGGATTCAGAGTACTCGAGGCCTACTCTCCTTCTTCGCCGATAGTAGTACCAGCCTCACTCCTCCTCTTACGCCTGCCCTGTGACCTCCTCCACCACTGCCTCCACCACCTGCACCTACCCCACCAACGCCATTGCCAAGAACTTGGATCACGCTCCAGAAAGTGACATCGGTCTCACCATCACAGACGTCATTACGAACGTTGATTGTCTTCCAGGCGCTCATCATTTTAAAGCTACTGATATTAAACCCATACTACCTCAAGACATCGTTTCAGACACACAACGTCCACATCATCATCAACAGGACGATACTTGCCGACACTAACAAATTCTCCATATCCTCACTTCTCTCCAATGGACGACATCACCACCTTCCAAGATGTTCGGGTGAGGGGTGCAGCAAAACCTAATATACAGATGCTGGTCCCCACACCTACTACATCTGTTGTATTTAAGACACTTCACCAGGGATCAGCATCAAGACCTCTGCTTTAATTAGTGGCCGGACTTTTAGAGCCTGCAATGGAACTCTTTCTGATCCCAGCCCCAACTAAATTGACCCCTCCGAGGCTACAGAAAAAATATAGGCCTCGGAGAAAAATTATCCATTCCTCAGAGCAGAACCACCTCTTGACTGTCATTCTGGCAGCCAAGAAACAACACACTACCACTTCTGCTTATACTGTTCCTCCTGATGAGGATAGTAAGAAACTAGACTCTGTGGGTAGCAAGGTGTGCAACACGGCCGCTACCACCATGAAAGCGACCTGTGCTACTGCCCTCCTGGGTAGATAGGATAAAGCACTCTGGTACTCTGTCCATCAATCTGCGGGTAGTCTTCAAAGGGACAGGAGGGAGGGCTTCCTAGAGATTGTTAACAAAGGCCTCATGGTGTCCAACCAAGTTATCAGAGCTGCAGCGGACTCCTCCTTGTTAGCAGCATGTGAATATTGTCATGAAACTGCCTTAAGGTGGCATTCTTGACTCCGCCTCACATATCTCAAATCAGAGTCACAGAAAGGATTTTAAATCTTCCTTTTTAGGGGTCTATCCTCCTCAGCATCCGCACAGACGATGAAATGGCTTGCAAGAAGAATGAAATGGAGACTCCTCAGGCTGCCTGCCAAGAAAGAGCAAAGGCATTCCTTCAGGCCTTACCAACGCCGGTTTTACCCTCAGAGGGTTCAAACCCCTCATTGGTACCAGAGTCGCCAGGAGTCATAACAGCAGCGGTCTAACCAGCAGCAATGGCAATCTAGAGGGCGAACTTCTCAACAGCCCACCCAAGGGGGTAAACCCACAACAGTCACCATGCCTTGAATCTTCCCTTTCCCCTTTTGCATTACCCACTCTGGTAGGGGGAAGCATCTTACACTTTCTGGCAGAGTGGCAAAAAATCACAAAAAACGCCTAGGTTCTGCATATTGTTAAAAATGAGTATTGTCTCACCAGTCCTCCCCTGACCATACTTCCAAAACCATCTAGCCATCAGTTGCACATGCTTAAGGAAGAAGTTACAATCTAGCTACAGAAGCATGCGGTGGAGGTCGACTGCCACAAACAACAGGGTACAGGCATCTACTCCAGATACTTTCTGGTGAAGAAAAAAGACAAAACTAATTCAGACCCAGTCTTGACTTAAAAGTAGGCAACAAATGGATTCTGCAAGAAAAGTTTTGGATGCTGGCATTGCATCAGAGGTATCCCCAACTACACCAGGGAAATTGGCTCTGTTCCATAGACCTCGAAGATGCGTATTTTCATGTACCCATCGGCAAGAAACACCATTAGTTCTTGAGGTTTGTATTGGGGCAGGACCACTATCGATACCAGGTCCTTCCATTTGAAGCAATCTCCGACCAATCTCCTTCATGGAATGCCTTTCCACCAGCAGGCTCCCTCTGAAACCATAGTGACAGATGCATCTTTACTGGGGTGGGGAGCCCACATCAATCATCTCCAAATTCAAGGCACATGGTCTCTGAAGGCGATCACATATCACAGCAATCTCCTCAAGCTACGGCCAGTCCCCCTAGCAGTGAAAGCGTTTTGCCTGCCAATTTTCATGTCAATCAGACAATCTGTTTTTTGAATCCTTCAACCCCGGCTGAAAGAACTCTTCACTCCCTAAATGCATCAATGGAGATACCCCAAGAAAGAAGGTATGGTTTTTTACCTGTAATCCTGTTTCTTTCTTGGGGGAATCGCCATTGAAGTCATAAGCAAGAGGAAATTATCTTACTTACCTATCACTGACACTTCCTGTCAAAATGAACTGAGGCAATAGCCACCTGCTGAGCATGATGAAATATTGGTGGTCTCTGGGTTCTTAGAGGCACAGTCACTGTTTTAAACTCTCATAATAGCAGCCTAAGAGGCTACACTATCCTACAATCCTTCATCTCTTACTTTTACAGAAAAGAGTTTGTGAAAGGGATTTAAGCTGTTTTGTAAAAACATGTATGTAGGAGGCTGGCTTAGTATATGATGCACACTTATTTAAGTGAGGCACCTTGCACTAGTTCAGACAACCCTTATGGTGATTTTAGGGGTCTTTGCAAGCTCTCAAAGTAGTAGCTGTGGAGAGCAGCCTTCAGATTTATCTTGAAGGAGAGTAAAGTAGCTTGTTTTACCAGTAAAATCTGTTGTGTAGGTTAAATGAAAAAGAAACCGCACAGTGTGTATACAAAAATACTTCTATTTATTACACAACACTCACTAACACATTGGTATATCTCTCACCCAGAGATATGAACACAATACACAGAAATACTTAAAAAGCAACTGGTAAGTAGCACAAAACTCATTGGTCTCGGGTAAACCAAACCACATAATAAGAAATTGGAATGCGAACTGCAACGAAGGATGGGACTTGGACCAGAAGACCCAGAGGAGCCGGGGACACAAGGTATCACCCAAGATAAGTGCCCAGGAACTCCGCGGAGGCTGTGTGCACAGTGGAAACAGCTGCTTGTCCGATAGAAGTCAATGGGGAAGTTGTAGTTGCAGTTTTGCAGAAGAAGGACCCTTCACAGAAGACCACGAAGAATTCCTTAGGAGGATGGAAGGTTGGAGAGCGAGCCCACCTGTGGATGCCGGGGAACCAGGTAATCTACACCAGGGAAGTCAGGTGCAGAGGGGTGAAGAGACATTGGAAACCTCCGTAGAGGACAATTAAAGACTTTCAAGAAAATGCTTCTAGAGAAGAAGGGGAAGAAGTCCGGTGGAGTCCAAGGGTGGATTCAGGAAGTGAAGAAAGTGCAAGCAGAGGAGACAGAGTCTGTACCACTCGGAAGTCACCAGGAGGCACGAAGACACAATGGCCACTGATGTTGAGAGGTTGAGGAGAATCAAAGGTGACCTTGTCGCTGCAGCTGTGAGGACCAGGTGAACTGAGGAAGACCAGGAGCTGTGCACAAGCTGTCACACATTGGATGTTGGTGACTTGGTGGTCGGTGTCTGACAGTAGCACCAACAACCCTTGGTAGCCACAACTGGAGTGGAAGACGAAGAAGGAGCAACATTGGGACCAGCAAGGTCCAAGGGACTCACTAAAGGTTGTAGAGTCAGCGCAGGCCTGGAGCAAGCAGGGGAGCCCACTGAAGCAATAAAAGACCCTCAGGAAGACCCACACGCCGAAGGCACAGGAGTCACAAGAGGATCTCGAGCAGCTCACCAAAGATGAAGGCCCATAGTGCAGAGGATGCAGTGAGGACGCTGATCTTGGAGGTAAGAGATACTGGAGGCTAGAGCTTGTAGCCCAAAGATCTCTGGAGTGCAGAGCCAACAAGCCTTAGCAATGGCAAGTCAACGTGGTACACAGGGGTTTGGTCCCAGCAGTTCCGACGCGGGATACAGTCCTCAAAATTGCAGAGAGGACTGGTCAGGCCTCAAGGGAGTTGCAGAACCCCCACTTGTGTTGCTGAGCCTTGGGAAATCCGTAGGAGGACAGGAGCAGCAGACCAGTCAGCTTTGTTGTGGTGCCTGCAGATGCAGGGAGTAACTCCTTGTAGGAGGCTGGCTTAGTATATGGTGCACACTTATTTAAGTAAGCACCTTGCAGTAATCCAGACAACCCTTATGGTGAATTTAGTAATCTTAGACAACCTTAGAAAGCTCTCTAAGTGGTAGCTGTGGAGAGCAGCCTTCAGGCTTAGTCCAGAAGAAGTGTTAAGCAGCTTGTTTTACCAGATCTAATCATGTAGTGTAAGTGAAATGAAAAAGAACTACAAAGGGTAGTTATAAAAATTTCTATTTATTACACAACACTCACAAACACATTGGTATATCTCCTACAAAGAGATATGAACATAAATACACACAATACTTAAATTGCAAACAGGTAAGTAAGTACAATACACAGCGGTCGCCAGGGTAGATTCTTCAAGAGAAGAACCTGCAAGCAGAGGGGACAGAGTCTATATCTACACACAACACCTTGGAAGTCTCCAAGGTAGGGAATAGAGTCTACGGGGTGTTCAGGGTGAGCTCGCCTCCAAACCTATCATGCACACACAAAAAGAAGCTACCCTGAATGATTAGTTGTTGAAAATGTGACCAAATCCTTACAAAGCACAGAGCACTAAGTCAGTGGAGTGCTAGGCATCTCCAAAAACTTTAAGGACTGTTCTCACACACCACCAGGTGTCATTCTTCATCATTGGCAGTTCTCGCTCTCTAAAAATCACGTTTGATAGAGAGCGGGCCTACACCTGGAGACAGGGAGGCACTTCTAGAACTCCATAAGTGGGGTCCCGTGAGTGAGTGATTTTAAAACCCAAAGTAAGAACCCAAATAAATGTTTTCACTTGGTGGTACTTGGTATTAAAAACTGAAATGTGGGGATTGGGGGAGCTAGTACCCCATCACCGCCATTATCGTCAACATGTTTCTGCCGATGGCATTCATCAGAATCAAAAAATAGGGCTCCTATCTTACCAAATACGGTCAGATGTTACCACTGTGTTAGGGTGACCTGTGTCATCTTCTAACTAAACAGTGTTTCCTAAACCTGTGAAACAAATATTAAGGGGGATATTCTCAAGAACGTGTGATAACTACCGCAAAAGTAGTTTAACGTAACTCTTCACATTGCACTCTATTGCGGGAAAATAACACCATGTGAACGTGGTATTCTCAAGCCGGCGGCACTATGCGATAGTCCCACAACAACGCAACGCTGCAAAAATGCGAAACACGAAAAAAGTTGCGATGAGGCCAAGCGCGAAACCAAAATCACTCCTGTCGTCATCGTAACCTCATATATGTTACATATACAAGTTTACGATGACGACGGGAGTACTCTCCGCGTTCTGGTACATAATTCTTATTACGAGACGTTCTGACTGGAATTATAGTCTGACCGAGATATTTGCACATATATGCACTGCTGACTCATGATGGATACCAGTCACATTTAGACCCATACTGTATAAGACCACACACAGGTTCTACCTTAAGTGTGGTGTATTGTTTTCTTAAAGATTGTCCCTGCCCTGAGGAAGTCGCTGGGCCATTTACCCAAGACGAAACACGTGTTGGCTTCAACTTGGCTACAACATTTATACCTATCTGTTACCATGAACTATTGTGTAATAATCATAAGGAGACATTTTGAGAAATAAGAGAATAAAGAAGAATTTATCTCCTGACTATATGGATTGAAATCTCTTTGGACTGATACATCAATATTATTTGTTTGAATACTTATTTATCTTTTGCTCGGGAACAATATTCTGTTTTAGTGCCTATCCTCTGGGTACCTGCAGTAACTGAGGATTACTGGGACGTAGGTGGCTGTTTCCTTTCTGTTCCCTTGAGCACTTCTTAGATATTTGTCCGCTCTTCACATAAAATCATTGGTTTTAGCTAGATTTACCTAGCCACGCTTGGAAGTTTTACATCTTAGGCAACCCACCCCCAGGAGCAGGGCAGCCAAGCTACACAGAGGAGAACCCAGCCCCTGCACAGACCACACAGCAGGAAGCACCCGCCACCACGGCTGGCTCCCAGCATTTCACCTAGGCACACATCGCATTTCAATGGCAGGTGTCAGAATGCCAAAAGGAGGTGGCCGAACAGGTGTGGGTGGGGTCAGAGCTCATGGAAGCCGATGTAGATCACATACATGGGTGTTCAAGTCCCATCAGGGACCACCTACACCCCACAAAGGAGACCCACACTGCGACAGATACACATGCGTGTGCATATTTCCTGGAATGAACCACGCCCAGAGCCCCGGAATCATCATTCACACCTCCATGCTGGACCTCTGTGAGACGGCCAGGTCCACTCCTCTTACACATTGAGTGGGCGATGACAAAGCTACATGACCAAGGTCTTACCCGTTGCCAGTGGTGACATGGTTGCGTCCGCTGTACACAGCACAATGTAATGTTGTAGGCCCCAGGGCCCTCATGCATACATCATGAATACACGGACACACGCCAATAGTTTGTGGAACTGGCTACGGGCAAGTGCGCCCGGCCCCTTTATTGGCAGGGTCACATGTACTGTGACTATTGTACTAGATGGGTGTGGGGTGAGTGTAAGCCAGCCCGCACGGAGTGGTTGGTGCTGGCAACAACTTGTACAGTGAACACCATTAATACGGAAACAGAAAACACCAGCATTACAGAGACAACTGCGGAGCATCATGGTGGTAGCCGGAGCAAGTACAGAGGTCACCCAATCTGCAAACAGAAGTGTCCGTGAGTTGCAGTGCACATAGGATGGGGCACTAGAGATGAGCGTGCTCATGTGAAAAAAATGTCTAGGATTGTGTCCCTTTGGGTTATTCCTTATGCAGCTGCAGTGGGGTGTGTTACACATGCATCATCTTCCTCATCATCGTCCCAGGTCTCCCACACTGCCTGAGGTGACATTGCTGCGTGAGCTCACCACAGCACACAACTGATTCAGAAATGGTCCCTGAGTCGTGGTGCACTGAGTTAGTGGCACCTGGAGTGTTGAGCAGGGTATCAGGCAGATGATGGCATCCACGACAGTTGTGAGCAACTCCGTTAGTCTGCCAGTATGGCTGTTTCGACTCTGGCAGTTGGCATTTGGAGGTGGTTCTGGCGGTGGTGGTGTGTGCCTCATGCGGTGATGTGACATCCGGGCCGGTCAGAACTCGATTTGATGTGTGAGCCCTGGTGGACCGCAGTTGAGTCCGGAGGCAGCGGACAGCGCAGGGCCACAGACACATAACGTTGAGGCCCCAAGGCCATCGTCTCAGAGGCCATCCAATATCTCACCGGACAGGGTCCCTGACTTGAGCTGCACAGAGTTAGTGGCCTGGATGCACTGTGGCCAGCACAGGCAAACCGCCACGGGACAGTGACTTGCGGTGCAGTGAGATGGGCCACGCGAGCTGAGCGGGTCCTCATCAATGTCCGAGTTGTATGTGGCGGAGGGTTGTGGGTGACAGTGGAAGTTGTCCTCCAGGGCATGATGCAGAGGGCAGAAGCCATCCGGAAGCGGCAAATTGAGGAGTGGAATGCTACAGCCTCGTTTTCGCCAATAAATCATTATCACCGACATGATGATGAAGACAACACTCAGTCGCCACCAAAGTTCAACCAGAAAGTGTCCATGGCTGTCGGGGAACAGTCTTAGTGGCACCGGAGCTGAAGGGGTATGCAGTCTGCGAGGAGGCCAGTACAGTGATATAAAAGCTACCATAAATAATTCAAGAGTTCCCAATGTGTGACCTACTCGACCGCAGCAAAGGCCCGAGGCAGCGGTCAGCAGGGGCCCACAGCCACGTGTCGTTGGCTCGCGATGCACAGAGTTAGTGACACTAGAGCAGTTATTGGCAGTGTTCGATCACCTCCGTAACAAGGATCCTTTTTTCCTATGGACTGCACCATTGCATAATCAAGACTCAATTCCAAATGTGTGACTGACCTGGCAGCTGTGTGGGCCGGTGGAGTATGTCAACAAGAAATGAGTACTGCAGGCTTGTGTCGCAGAGGCCGTGATGGCCTGAGGAGGTTGCTAATCTCACAAGCCTCGTGCTTGGGGCTTGTGCCGGCACGTGGTGGGCCCTCCTGGACACACGCCGGTCTCGGCAGGTGAACAGTGAGGCCTGGCTGTGCAGGGGTGGGCATGACAAGTCGGGGACCAGCAGCCCGGGGTGCAGCAGGTGCCCAGGATCGCAGGCAACACCGCTCACGGCAACGGCCTCGTGGCGGGCTGAGAGGCGCCGCCCTGGCAGACACGTTGGGCATTCCGAAAGAGAACCACGCCCAGAGCTATGTCCTTTTTATTCACACCCCTACGCTGGCCTGGTATACTCCGGGCCGGCTCACTCCTCTCACGCTTACAGGGGGGACATCACAAGCTACATTTCCAGGATCTTCCCCACTGGCTGGGGTGACATAGTTGCGTCCATTGTCCACTACACTCCATACACCAGCAGTACATGTGGACATGGATATGTCTGTGGTCTGCATACTGCAGTCTGTCCAGCACATCTCCGCCACACTTGGCTTTGTGTACCTTCTCATTCATGGGTCACTTGCCTCCGTCGCACATGCCTGGTTCCCACCTCTCCCCACATTCTGCTATTGTGTGGCTGAGGTGCCATGCCGTTGATGGCTCATGTACATGGCTAGCCCAGGTTGCCACAGTAAGTTATGCTGTCGTGTCTGGTGGGTGGGCATGTAGTTTGGCATGTTGAATGTGAGTCTGTGACGTGTGCATTCCCAGAGTTGTGATTTACATGATTGTGGAGTTGGGGGGTGTGGTGTGTTCATTTGGTACTTGCCAATGAGCAGTGCATTTCCATGGGTGCCATCCTGTTAGCGCTGGTTGATGAAGGACTGTCGGTAGTAGTAGGAATCATGCACACTGCCTGGGTAGTTGGCGACAACGTTGGTGGTGAGTCCCAGGTGGTCCAATGTTGCCTGTACATTGATGGAATGCATGTGCTTTCTGTTGAGGTAATTGTGTGCAGTGTCACCAGAGGGCACAAGTAGGACATGTGTGCAATCAATTGCCCCCTAACATGTGTGGGAAGCCAGCTATGGCGTAGATGCCTTGCTTGGTCTCCAGCTGTTCCTGCGCAGTGTGGGGGGAGTATGGGTACTGGGGTACCAAGCTGATGATGGCATCCAAGACAGTTGTGATGAACTTTGATAGGGCTGGCTGTGAGATTCCTCCGACTCTGGCGGTTGTTGGTTGCAAGGTCCCAGAGGCCAACATGTGCAGCACAGCCAGCAGCTTTGTCTGCAGAGGGAAGTTGGTTGTCCACTGTGTTGGTACTGTCAGCCTGTGGGCAATGGTGGTCAGGATGCGTAGGATGGTTGTCCTTTTGAGCCTGCAGTGGGCAATGACATTCTCTGGTGTTGGGTCTGTGAGGTTGGTGCATTTTCTGAAGGTCCGCTGTCTTGGTCTGCGCTGCCTCTGTGGTGGTCCAGGGGGGAGGAAGGGAGGTCACAGGGGCGTGGCGGTGGGTTTTGTGGCCCTGTTGGGGCTCTGGACTGCTTGGTCAGTAGCTCTATGGCATCTGTTGTTCTTCATGTGTGGCTCTGGGCTGTGCTCCCTTGTCTGGTGGCGGTTGTTGTCCGACTTTGCACCAGGTCAGAGCAGGTGTTAATTTCCTGCTGCTAATGTGCCTTATCGCAGGTTTTGTGTTCTTCTCGCAGATCTGGCTGGTCGTTGAGAATGTTGAGGTGTGGTGTTGTTGTGGGTTTTTGCTCGGGAACGCCTACTCTGCATCTCATTAGCAATAGTTGCCGGGGTCATCCAGTGCGATGTTTTTTGCAGCTGCTATCTCAGGTAAACTGGTGGTATCGGCTGTTAGCACCAGCTTGTGAATGTGGCGATACATTTATCGCAACTGTGGCTGCACTAAAGTGCCGATAACTTAGCGATAGCTCCTTGAGAATATGCTACTATGTTTTTTTCAGTGAGATGCCTGATTACATGAAGAAGGAATAAGAAACATACACACCATGCACTTTTCAGAATTATATGGAAACACGTGACACTGCACACGTGGAACATATAAATTCATTAGTTTTGTGAGACCAGCTCATATTCTTACCCCAAAATAGGGTCCTAATTGCCCCATGGGAAGAGGGTAAAAGGGACCCCTGTAGTCACACTTTATAGACGGTAAAGATGGTGATTAGAAAAGGTATATAACCACAAGCAAAAACCATTCAGCATACCAAAATCAGAACTCCATACTAAAATGCGCATGAGTACTCATTCACACATCCAGTCACACTCATACTGCCTCAAGGTGCATCCCTCGTCATCCTCCTAGAGACGTCCACTCCCCCGATGCTAGCAGAGTGGAGCGAAAAGCCTGTCTTTTATAGGCAGGTGTTACTCACTTAGGGGCATATCAACAACAACCGGCGATAATTATCGCAAAGCGCACTTAGCGCTACGATAATTATCGCCGGCTAGCGTGGATTTTTATCACTGAGATAGCGTGCTATTAGCAACGCTTATCTCAATAGCGATAAAAATCCTCATGCTAACTGGCTAACGTGAGATTATCGCTGGAAACCCAGCGATAATCTCACGTTAGCTTGTTGATAGGGACTCACAAACTTAGCCATGATATCCTCTTTCCATAGGATATCATGGCTAAGTCAGTCCTGAATCAGGTGTTAGGAAAGTAGCGATAACAGGTGTTATCGCTACTTTTCCTGACGCTATGCTTCATAGTGTGGGGCTTGATGATAGGAGAAATGTCGCTTAGCGACATTTCTCCTATCATGTCAGGTCAGGAACGCCCACTTTGCATCTCATTAGAGATGCAAAGCTGGGCGTTAGAAATCCCCACGCTAAAGCAAAGTTTCACACGTTAGCGTGACCTTGCTAATATAGCGATAAAATTATCGCCTCTTTTCGTACGAAAACGGCCGCTAAAGTGGAGATAATTTTTACCGCCTCGTTGTAAATATGCCCCTATATAAGCAGCAGCATGGCCCGCTCTCTATCAAACTCAGTTTTTAGAGAGCGAGGGCTGCCAATTATGAAGCATGACACCTGATGGTGTGTGAGGACAGTCCTTTAAATTTTAGAGATGCTTAGCACTCCACTGACTTAGTGCTCAGTGCTTTGTAAGGATTTGGTCACATTTCCAACGACTAATCATTCAGGGTAGCTTCTTTTTTGTATGTCTATGCCACTTGGAGGTGACCAGGAGGTACAGAAGAGCAATGACCATCGATGACAGAAGATGCAGGAGTGATGACGGTGACCTTGTCACTGCAGCTGTGAGGACCAGGCGATGCTGAGTAAGACCAGGAGCTATTCATGAGCCGTCTCAAGTCAGAAGTCGAGAACTAGGGGGTCGATTTCCTACAGGAGCACCAACAATTCTTGGCAGCAGCAATCATGAAGGAACAACGTTGGGACCAGCAAACTACAAGGAACTCACTGAGTGCAGGAGAGTCAGAGCAGGCCCAGAGCAAGCAGGGTAGCCCACTGAAGCAAGAGAAGACCCTCAAGAGGACCCACTGGCCAAAGGCACAGGAGTCGCAAGAGGACCTCAAGCAGCTAACCAAAGAAGAAGGCCGCCGGTGCAGAGGATGAGGTGAGGATGTAGATCTTGGCAAGAAGAGATGCTGGAGGCTGGAGCATCTTGTAGCCTGAAGATCTCTGGAGGAGTGTAGATCCAACAAGCCTTGGCAACGGCAAGATATATAGGGGTTCAGTCCCAGCAGTTCCGACGAGGGATACTGGCTTCAAAATTGCAGAAAAGACCGGTCAGGCCTTGAGGGAGTTGCAGAACCAACACCTGTGTTGCTGAGCCTTTCAAAGTTCGTGGAACGTCAGGAGCAGCAGACCGGTCAGCTTTTTTGCGGTGCCTGCAGATGCAGGGGATTGACTCCTTCACTCTAAGGGAGATTACTTTGGGTGTCCTTGATAGCCACAGGTCCATTGAAGATCCTGTATGAAGCACAGACATCGAAGAAGACTTGCAGAACAGTAAGACCAGGCGCAGCAGGTGTCTTCTGTGATGCAGTCTCTGTAACAGGCTGTTGGACCTAAAGTCCTAGGGTAGCTAGGCTCAAGTGGAAAGGCCTCATGCTAGCGTATCATGTCGTGCTTGCATCACACTCATTTCACAATCCAACGTATCACCACCAAAAATGACGCTACACCAAATAATTAATAAAGGTAGAAAAGCTTTATCTTTCCTTTTATCTTGTTCTTTCCTTCTTACAAATAAAATTCAGTTCTCATCTGCAATTCATTATGGTCCAATCATAACACTGTGACTAAATGGGCAGTACTATTCTACTTTAGACCTGGTAGGAAATAAAACGCGTCACTTGATAATTCAATCCAACACAGTAAAGTCAATAGCACATTAAATAAAGTCACTAAACGTAGCGCTTCACATAGCATTTACAATGCGCTGGGAAATCAGGACATTACATAAAGCGCTGCACATAGCATTCTCCATGTACTTGAAATCTGGTTATTAATCTTAGCGCTGTTCCCAGGATTCCTTAAGCGCTTGGATTTTAGTTACTAAGCATAGCACCTTTCACATTAGATCACTAATTGCAGGTATTAACCTCAGCGCAGTTCACATCCAATCTTTATGCGCTTCTTCCCCCAAATTGCAGGTATTAAACTCAGCGCAGTTCACATCCAATCTTTATGCGCTTCTTCCCCCAAATTGCAGGTATTAAACTCAGCGCAGTTCACATCAAATCTTTATGCGCTTATTCCCCCAAATTGCAGGTATTAAACTCAGCGCAGTTCACATCAAATCTTTATGCGCTTATTCCTGGCATTATGGGGATACATGAATCATTGCCTTTACATAAGCTCGAGGTGAGACTTCCCCGGGGGAGGGGCGAATCCAGGGCCACTCCGGCCTTCCGCCCTCCTCCCCTGGTATCTCCATACTTGTGGGCCGCCTTGAAGTCGTCAGGACCGGTGGAGGGCTCGCTCCTCAAAGAGCTCCTCCTGCCGGCGGTCACCACTCTCTCTCTGGTGATTGGAGGGTAAAGTTGGAATCCGGCCGTGGGGTCGTCCCCGGACTTAGCGGCTGACAGGAGGCGCACCCGCGGCCGTCTGATGCGACGCGGCCTGCGGGGGCGCGGCCTCCACAGCCAATTGAACAACAGCGGGGGCGGTGTTCCGCAGCCCGCCCCCGGCACGTGATCGGGGAGATACGGGCTTCAAGGCCAAACGCGGCCTTCCTTTATCCTCTGACAGCTCCCTCAGCACTCCGGTCCGCACCGCCAACAACTTCAGTCACAGCGGGGCCCCGATCTCCTCAGCGGGCCCCGCAGAGGTATGGCGCTACACTTCTCCACCCCACAGGGATCAGGCGCTACACTTCTCGGCCCCACTTGGATCAAGCGCTACACTTCTTGGCCCCACAGGGATCAAGCGCTACACTTCTTGGCCCCACTGAAATCAGGCACTACACTTCTTGGCCCCACAGAAATCAGGCGGGCCGGCTAAGAGGTGGCAGGCCACACGCCAGTGGCGTCAAAGGATGGAGGAGTCCCAGGCAAAGTCAGGAAAGCCAGTAATAATCAGTCTAATCCCCTGTCCTCTTCAGGAGTCCTGGCTAGATGGGGAGCTCCCGAGCTTGATATGATACCAGGGTTAGTGGCTGAGGCAGGGTCAGGTCAAGAGGCAGGAGGGTGGTGTCAGCCAAGGGGGAAGAAAAAGCAGGCCCTTAGATCTGTCAGTTTCCCTCTCTAGCGCACCCACCTCCCCCACTCAGGTGCCTTACTCCTAACTACCTCACGTCACCTTCCAACACAAAATGGCCGACCACCTCACCTCTATTTATAGCCTGGGCCCTGACTGGCCAGAGTGGCCCAGAAAGTTCTGGAACGTCTCATGTCAGTCTGTGGCCCAGGTTCTGTGGTGACAGTTAGGCCACCATTTTGTGTAAGAGCTCTCTCCCTCCCTCCATTTTAGAGAAGCACCTTGCGCCTCACCCTCAATCAGTGAAAATGGGGCGCCCAGGGCCTCTACGTCAACACCAAAAAGAAGCTAGTGGACAGAAAAATGAGAGGGTAAAGGGAAAAAAAATGAGGAGGGAACAGCCAAAGGGCTGGCAGGTCTAACACAGGCGAAGTCCAGTGAAGTCCAAGTGTCCAGACGGTCATAGAGTGATGTGGTATCAGGCTTGAGTCTTGTCCCACAACGAATCTGATTACCTACCCACAGGTAAGCCCTTTTATACCCTAAGAAAGGAGTTAGGACGACTCAAGGGTCCCTCTCAGAGGACAGAGGGGAGGATACTTCCATGTCCTATGTCCAGTTTCATGCTAGAGAGGGAGCCAAACTGGAGTATGCAAGTAGGGCGCCAAATGTGCCCTTCAAAGCAGTCTGGTGGCGCTGGCAAGCCCCCCCCCCCCCCACCCCAATACACTAAGTCCTGTCTGGAAGGTGGTCACACCTGATGTAACAGGAAACCTGTTGTTCTACCTTCCCCTGCTCAAGCTCAGCAGCAGGAGGGCAGAATCATGTCTGTGGTTGGCAGCAGCACTAGCTTGCTGGCAGACCCTGGAAGGCTGTTACAGGGAGTAAAACAGGATACCCTAAGGGAGCCCCCCAACTACATGGGATCATACTTCCAACAGTGGAATTGTGTTGGGTTATGATTCCAACATGTTTGTTACCAAACATGGCCTGGTTCGGTGGAGCCACTATATGGTTAGACATCTTGTAATGACTGATGGCCACTATATGTATTTAAATGGCTGACTGTACTTACAAAGCCTGGATAATCAACTCCGGGGTTCGTAAGGGTGTCCTGCTCATGCAGGAGTACCCTCACATTTATAATCCAGCACCTGCCCTCAGGACTAAAGAGCCTACCATAGGGGTGACTTAAAGGTTTTAAGTGCAGTGACCTCAGATATAAGGAAACTTATATCTACTGTGAGAGGTGCAAGTACCAATTCACACAAGCTGCAAGGGCAGGCTTTAGTCACAGTTTAAGTGGACTCCCATAGGTGGCACAATACATGTTGCAGCCCCTGGGAGACCCCCCGGTGTACCGATGCCCTGGGTACCTTAGTACTATATTTTAGGGACATACAAGTGCGCACCGGTAGCCAACTGTAGATGTTCAAAAGTACTTACCATGGTCAATTTGAGGAGAAAGCACACTGACTGGGGTCCTGATTAGCAGGGTCCCAGTCAGACTCGGTTATAAACACACTGACACCAAGCATAAAGCGGGGTAACCATGAAAGTAGATCCTACTTTTCCTAATAATTACCTCAAATTATACTTTTATATCTTGGCTGCATATATTTGTTCTTTCTTAAGTGTTTCTGCAGGCATTTCTGACGAAAGGCGAATGTCTACACTGAAGAAGATATTATATGGAGAAGTGCTCCAGAATTCCTGCATGTGGGAGGAACTATTCAATAGCTTATGACTACAACGAAGATTCCCATAAGAGAGAAAGAGGATTACAGTTAAGAAACCATACCTTTTTTTTTTTTTTGTTTTTTTTTGTTTTTGTTTGTTTATTGAGTTTTATAAAGCATTATACAACAGCAAAACAATACTTGGAGGTACATCAGACAGTGCAGGTGAGGTATCAATACATGGTATAATAGTACAAAGTTCATTGGAATCAGTTGAGGAGTCTGCATAAACATAAAAGAGCAAGCAGTCAGGACAGGAAGACGGGGCACACATACTAATGCAGGGATATGTCCATAGCATTGTGCAAAAGAGTACAAACGCTAGATATTGGGCACAGACATTAAATAGGTCGTGAGAGGCGACCAAATATCACGGGGTCGGGATGTTATTGGCAGCTCCTCAGCATAGCAGCACAATTGATAACGCCAATAGGTCAAATCCTGCAGCCACAGCCTGGTGATGGGGGCCACTCTACTCTCCCAACACATGGAGACCCTCCGCTTAGCCACCAACAACGCAATAGCCACAAATCTTTTACAGGAGACTTTAACGTCAGCAACAAGACCAAGAAGACAAAACTGCGGGGTGCAGTCCAGGGGAAGCCCAACCAAGTTATGTATAATCTGTACAACAGCCTCCCAATATGAGTGTACCATGGGGCAAACCCATGCCAAATGATAAAAATCAGCATCTGGGGCACTGCACCGTTTACAGGCAGCGGAGTCACGCAAACCATAGCGATGTAACTGGGCAGGCGTATAGTATATCTGATGTATGTATTTATAGTGCACCAGGCGCAGATTTCCGTTCGATGTCAGCCGCCCAGTGAGGCTACAACAGCCCTCCCACTCATCATCCGTCAATTCGCGGGACAAGACAGCGTTCCACCGCAGCCGTGCCGGCTGAACCACAGGAGGGGCCTCTCTCTGTGAGATACGATACAGTCTAGTGACCAATTTCACCCGAGAGGGGGTAGTGTATAGGAGTTGCAGTGCTTCCAGTGCAGACGGCTCCGCAGGAAATTGCGGATACAATTCACGCATGGCCGACCGCAGCCTAGTGTATATGAAGAGCTGCATGGCGGTAAGAGGGCCATCAGCAGTCAAATAGGCAGCCGCAACAAATCGGCCACCCGGGTACACGTCTTTCATGGCCACCAAATTCATGCCGCTGAGTGTTCGCAAGGCGCCCACCTCATTAGTGACCAAGAGAGAAGAATGGTGAAGCAGAGGCATGTCAGGAGCATAAAGCGGCAGCTTCTGCGCACGCCTACCCAACTCACGCCATGCCCCAACCGTGGTCTGCACTGTGTCAAACTCCCCCCTTTCGAATACCGTATGAGTGTTGACAAGCATGGTCTTAAGCGGTATAGGATGCACCGCCCCAGCCTCCACCGCCACATGGGGAATATATGCAGGGTCATGCTGCCCATAATATGCAAAGTGGGCCTGCGCACACAAATAGTACAGCAGAAAATCAGGTGCCGCAAAGCCCCCCAGTGCATAAGTGTTTCCCATTTGAGGCGAGATTTTTCCCCCCCCCACGCCAATGTGGTTAAAAGTGAGCGAAGGGAAGCGAAGAAGGGACGTGACAACGGTGTTGGTATATTCAAAAAGAGATATAAAAATCGGGGGAGTCATACCATTCTTATTAAAGCTAAGCGGTCTGCAAAAGAGAGGGGTAGCTTTATCCATCGGGCCACCTGCTCCTCAAGGTGCGCAACAGCGACTCCATAGTTGGCGCGTATCACCTCCTGGGGGTCGCGGTGTACCCATACCCCCAAATAGTGCACTGCATCGGAACACCAAACCAGGGGAAAGTCTAAATCAAGCGGAGACGTACTGTCTGTAATCAAGGACTTATACCAAGCCCAGAAAATCGTTCAAAACGAACATACTCCCGCAGAAGGGGGGATAGGTGAAGGGTCGGCTCACGTACCATATTGTCTGCGTACATGGACACAGCCAGAGGGCGCTGGAGAAACCGCAGCGCCACCCGGGAGTGACGCTGCCGTAAGATACAAGCCAGAGGTTCAAGCATGAGCGTGAACAACAGCGGCGAGAGCGGGCAGCCCTGGCGCGTACCCCGGTGAATGGAGATTGGCCGAGAGAGGTGCCCATTAACCCTCACTCTGGCTGACGGGCAGGTGTATAACAGCTTGATCCAATTAGTGAACACGATGGGCACCCCCATACGGTGCAAGTTCGAGATCATGTAAGACCTTGAGATAGAATCAAAGGCCTTTACGGCGTCGAGGAGCACCGCCACCGCAGGTAACGTGGGCTTAAGGACATGCATAACAGCAAAAAGAGTTCTAAGATTGTAGGAGGTTGAACGGGAAGGCACAAAACCAGACTGGTCTGGCAGGACCATAACCGGCAGAAGCAGCTGCAATCTGGTAGCCAGCACCTTAGCTAAAAAGTTTACGTCGGTGTTAATTAAAGATAGCGGCCGATTCACACCGGTCTGACGGCTTGCCCGGTTTAAGAAGGGCAATCATCAGCGCTTCACGCAGCGTAGTGGGCAGGCATTGAGCCTCATAGGCTTCTTCATATACCTGGAGCAAGCAAGGAGCTAAAATGTCGATATAGGTTTTATAAAACTCAGCTGGCAGACCATCAGCACCAGCAGATTTACCAGTGGGGAGAGCAGCTATGGCCTCCCATATTTCACCAAGGGTGAGAGGGTGCATCAGAAATTCCTGCTGTCTACGAGAGATCCATACCAAGGCTATATCATCCAAATACTGCTGTAGCTCAGCCTCATCGGCCGCCGGTCGGTGAGCATACAGGCCCTGATAGAAATCACCTCTAAAAAAGAGAGAGGGACCCCTGAACCAAGGGAGAGGGGTACCAAGCAAGACCGTGGTCAAAAAAGGATAACCTCCCTTGGATATGTATATCTATCAATCATACAACACACAAAACTTTACTTAAAAAAGTAGCAGGGTAAGAACCGGCATCAACGAAGCAAGCAAACAAGCTACTAGATCATTAGTTTATTAAAATTAGTCACATAAGTCTCACCAAGAGGCGAGCAGTTGTACACATTCATTAAAAAACAATTGAACAATTGTTAGACAATTTATCAAAATACACAAAGAGATAAAAAATCAATAAAAATTGTACATATAATTCAATGACATATAGTGTAATGACAACAAAACAATAATCATCACTGTCAATATACAATAAAGAATTAAAAAACACAACAAGAAAATTGGGAAAAGGGAGAAGAACAGGAAACTTGTTCCTACTTCCAAGAGGAAAATCACTTAATCAAGGACTGAGTAGTTGTGACCCTGGTAGCATTCGATTACATTATACATTTCGCACAACCCTTATTGTCACAGATTATATCCGATTTCCCCTTAACAAAGCATCGACGCGTTTCGGTAGGCCACAAGTAACGGCCAACACCTTCCTCAGGATTATTTGCTGATCCCAATATAAAAATAAGAGAATCTGAAAAAAATATACAACAAAAATAACATAAGTGACTACCCATATTGCACACCTAGGACATTGCTTGATATACTTCATTGACCACGATTCAGCCCATGCTAACAGGACCATTATATTCGAAAACACACATACAATCTTTCACGCCGCACTATGAAATTACATAGCGCTTATTGACAATTGAGAAAAGTTTATTCACCATAAGTGGAGTAATACAGTCAATCGTTCATAGTATTTAGAACTGAAACGTTTTGGGAGGATATCTCTCTCACTCCATGGTTAAATGTGTGTAGTGTTGTATATATACTGGCATTACAAAGTTAAAATTTTGCCATTCCGTAGGTCATTCGACCTCAGTTCTTATAATTATAGTAAGTCCCCTGCTCAACCTAAAGGCTATAGCAGCACTATATTTTTGCTCAATAGCCAAGGGACTCCATCACACCAAGTGCATCTCATTTTAAGGGGTTTAAAAGAAAAACATTTTTTTACCTTAAGATTTTCTGTATTAAGCATAAATCAAGGCCCCACAAGCTGGTGATCCTTAGATAGATTCATGGACATTAATCCCATGAAATTCTGTTACCTAACATAGACACAAAACAGATATATGTTTATTCAATAAACCCTAACAAGAAGGCTATTCTCCCTATCTCTTAGAACCTACTATTGTAATAGCAGACCCTAGCTCCTATATTTACCATTTAATTCTTTTAATCAAGCCTGGTGGTATATACACACTTCCTGGTCTGAAAATGTTCTAATTATGGAGAGTCTTCAGTCTCTCTCCTATGAGATACCTAAAAAAGAGTAAAGTTGTCAATTATTAGCCATAGTGCCCTACACAACCTTACTGTTTCTAACTAAAGCTATGTACCGATCGGCTGGACATGCTAAATGTGCCATTCATCCGGAGCTATACTTACGAGAATTGCTACTGCTGTTGGCTTCACTCAACACCGAGAGAGTGCATCCAGACCGTATTGTTCTTTACTATATATAAGGAAACAATCATACATTACTAGCGGCTTAACCGAAAATAATTGATTGAGACTACATTATAGCGCTGCCTGCATTCAGATGGCGGCTCTAATTAACAATGGCTTCCGGAATACGGACAACCACCAACCCTGCCACTGATAAATTCCCTAGATAACGGTAAATACCTTATCGCTCTTTTTCTAGCACTCTCGAAGCGTGGTGTGGATTACGGGTTCCAGAGGAAATAGGGTCCTGTACGTCCCTATGGCGAAAAGGCAGAGGAGCACAGATTGAGTAACTAGCCCCAAAATACCCAAAGACGCATTCTACTCATTGCCGCTATCTATTTACGTACCTTAATAGGGCTCGATACAGACCGCAGCGGGGGATTCCTTCAACTGTGTTGAACAGAAAGTCCAACAAAACACCGGCTTAAGTATCACCTCATAATTG
Source organism: Triturus cristatus (assembly GCF_964204655.1). Taxonomy (NCBI): domain Eukaryota; kingdom Metazoa; phylum Chordata; class Amphibia; order Caudata; family Salamandridae; genus Triturus; species Triturus cristatus. Next base: position 305,393,628 of record NC_140585.1, on the reverse strand, counting down.
CCGGCGCCGGAACTAGAGATAGTACTTCCGGAGCAGGAAAAAGGCCCACACAGTGGCCGCCATCTTAACACTGTTATCTTAGTAGTGAAGTTAAGAGGTTTAACTCGTTTTTTCTTTTTTTCTTTATGTGAACGGAGCAAGGCTCGCTCACAGTGATTATGGGTTACTACCAGACATATGTTTAATAGAAACGGATACGTTTTCAAGGAATGAAAGGATTTCACCATACTTGTCACCGGCTTAAGTATCACCTCATAATTGCCGGCGCCGGAACTAGAGATAGTCCTTCCGGGGCAGGAAAAAGGCCCACACAGTGGCCGCCATCTTAACACTGTTATCTTAGTAGTAAAGTTAAGAGGTTTAACTCGTTTTTTTCTTTATGTGAACGAAACAAGGCTCGCTCACAGTGATTATGGGATACTGCCAGACATATGTTTAATAGAAACGGATTTGTTTTCAAGGAATGAAAAGATTTCACCATACTTGTCACCTAAACGCATCTAAATTGTACCTGAACCGAAAAAACAATATGACGACGGTAAAGACGTCACACAAGATAGTTATAAGAACAAATGCAGCACATATCTTGGTTCTTTATCATTCTCTCATTGAGTTTGTTTGCTTGATTGCATTAGATCATTCCTTATGGGTCAAAACACAATCTATGGTGGGCAAAATATGAAATGATGATCATCTCCAGGATGACATTCTCCGCACATATATATTCATACTATGCATTGAATTGCATTCGCAAGTGTGAAAATGAATAATTAATCGGAAGATTATCATTAAGAGAGACTCTTCCTTATGTGAAGTAATAATTCGGGCTATTGCCCCTCACAGGCAGCTGTACCTAAATAGTCATTATACCTAGGACACCTAAACTGGACAGACAAGCGGTATCAAGGACAAATGGACAGCAAACACGACTATTAGGTTCTAGACTCGAATGTAAGGATTTACATTGTTAACAGAGCTTCCCACTCCTCACGTGAATTAAGGCCTTTCTGTGTGGTGTTGAGATGGGAAATAAACCATTGTTCACGGGCCTTACGTTTACAGGTAATGCTGCCACCTCTTTTGTCAAGTTTAACTTTTTCTAAGATGAAACAAGAAAAGTCATTTTCACCATGTCCTACTTCAAGAAAGTGCGACACAAGAGGTGCTGTTAGTTTTTTCATTTTAATGGCTGACCTATGTTCTTGCATTCTCACTCGAACCTCTCTACCTGTTTCCCCAACGTAGCCAAGATCACAGGGGCATCGTAGGAAGTAGAATACATTTTTGCTTCTGCAATTGTTGAGTGTTGTAGACCGAATATTCACGCCATTATAGGAGATTTCTTTAGCTTGCACACATAAAGGGCACACGTTACACGTACCGCATCTCACGTTGCCAATTGCTGGAGTGTTAGTAATCGTTCTTTGTGTCCAGTTATTATCCTCACGGTATGTATGCACAAGCATGTCTCTCAGGTTGCTGTTTCTTTTAAAAGCAAATAGTGGTTTATTCAATTTCACTTCTTCATCGTGATTAATAATATGCCAGTTTTTGTTGACTACATTTTTGATCTGGTTGCTGAGGTGAGAAAATTTGCTAACAAAAACCACTTTGTTGGGAGGATCTTTTTTACCTACCGGTTTTTCAACCAGTGCTTCACGGTCGTAGAACCTAGCACGTTTGAGGGAGTGTGAGAGGAGTTTGTTAGGATAGCCTCTATCTTTAAACTTGCGTTTGAGATCAATTGATTACTGGTGCTCGGTCTGTCGCCAGTAGCGTTGACTCCTTGTGCGCATATATTCCTGTTGTTGTGGAGGACCCCTGTTCATTTGGCCCCTCCCCGAGTTCCCATTGTAGCGATGTCCTCTCCTTTTTCGAAAATGTAGCGGGCTGGTACCGCTACATTGACGATATTTTTTTCATTTGGGAGGGTGACACTGATAAACTAAATGAATTCCTCGATTGGCTTAATCAGGGCGATTCTAATCTGAGGTTCACATCGTACCACAGTAAAAGCAAGGTAGATTTTCTTGATATCACCATAAAGGACTCGAATGGAAGTCTGGAGGTGGAGCTGTTCACAAAACCAATGGCAAAAAACACTCTCCTCCATTTCTCCAGCTTCCATCCGAAGTCCCAAAGAGAAAGCATTCCGTTCAGTCAATTCCTTCGTTTACGAAGGAATTGTTCTGACTTACAAGACTTCTATAAACATGCAGATGATCTCAAACGCAAGTTTAAAGATAGAGGCTATCCTAACAAACTCCTCTCACACTCCCTCAAACGTGCTAGGTTCTACGACCGTGAAGCACTGGTTGAAAAACCGGTAGGTAAAAAAGATCCTCCCAACAAAGTGGTTTTTGTTAGCAAATTTTCTCACCTCAGCAACCAGATCAAAAATGTAGTCAACAAAAACTGGCATATTATTAATCACGATGAAGAAGTGAAATTGAATAAACCACTATTTGCTTTTAAAAGAAACAGCAACCTGAGAGACATGCTTGTGCATACATACCGTGAGGATAATAACTGGACACAAAGAACGATTACTAACACTCCAGAAATTGGCAACGTGAGATGCGGTACGTGTAACGTGTGCCCTTTATGTGTGCAAGCTAAAGAAATCTCCTATAATGGCGTGAATATTCGGTCTACAACACTCAACAATTGCAGAAGCAAAAATGTAATCTACTTCCTACGATGCCCCTGTGATCTTGGCTACGTTGGGGAAACAGGTAGAGAGGTTCGAGTGAGAATGCAAGAACATAGGTCAGCCATTAAAATGAAAAAACTAACAGCACCTCTTGTGTCGCACTTTCTTGAAGTAGGACATGGTGAAAATGACTTTTCTTGGTTCATCTTAGAAAAAGTTAAACTTGACAAAAGAGGTGGCAGCATTACCTGTAAACGTAAGGCCCGTGAACAATGGTTTATTTCCCATCTCAACACCACACGGAAAGGCCTTAATTCACGTGAGGAGTGGGAAGCTCTGTTAACAATGTAAATCCTTACATTGGAGTCTAGAACCTAATAGTCGTGTTTGCTGTCCATTTGTCCTTGATACCGCTTGTCTGTCCAGTTTAGGTGTCCTAGGTATAATGACTATTTAGGTACAGCTGCCTGTGAGGGGCAATAGCCCGAATTATTACTTCACATAAGGAAGAGTCTCTCTTAATGATAATCTTCCGATTAATTATTCATTTTCACACTTGCGAATGCAATTCAATGCATAGTATGAATATATATGTGCGGAGAATGTCATCCTGGAGATGATCATCATTTCATATTTTGCCCACCATAGATTGTGTTTTGACCCATAAGGAATGCTCTAATGCAATCAAGCAAACAAACTCAATGAGAGAATGATAAAGAACCAAGATATGTGCTGCATTTGTTCTTATAACTATCTTGTGTGACGGCTTTACCGTCGTCATATTGTTTTTTCGGTTCAGGTACAATTTAGATGCGTTTAGGTGACAAGTATGGGGAAATCTTTTCATTCCTTGAAAACGAATCAGTTTATATTAAACATATGTCTGGCAGTATCCCATAATCACTGTGAGCGAGCCTTGTTCGGTTCACATAAAGAAAAAAACGAGTTAAACCTCTTAACTTTACTACTAAGATAACAGTGTTAAGATGGCGGCCACTGTGTGGGCCTTTTTCCTGCCCCGGAAGGACTATCTCTAGTTCCGGCTCCGGCAATTATGAGGTGATACTTAAGCCGGTGACAAGTATGGTGAAATCCTTTCATTCCTTGAAAACGTATCCGTTTCTATTAAACATATGTCTGGTAGTAACCCATAATCACTGTGAGCGAGCCTTGCTCCGTTCACATAAAGAAAAAAAGAAAAAACGAGTTAAACCTCTTAACTTCACTACTAAGATAACAGTGTTAAGGTGGCGGCCACTGTGTGGGCCTTTTTCCTGCTCCGGAAGGACTATCTCTAGTTCCGGCGCCGGCAATTATGAGGTGATACTTAAGCCGGTGTTTTGTTGGACTTTCTGTTCAACACAGTTGAAGGAATCCCCCGCTGCGGTCTGCATCGAGCCCTATTAAGGTACGTAAATAGATAGCGGCAATGAGTAGAATGCGTCTTTGGGTATTTTGGGGCTAGTTACTCAATCTGTGCTCCTCTGCCTTTTCGCCATAGGGACGTACAGGACCCTATTTCCTCTGGAACCCGTAATCCACACCACGCTTCGAGAGTGCTAGAAAAAGAGCGATAAGGTATTTACCGTTATCTAGGGAATTTATCAGTGGCAGGGTTGGTGGTTGTCCGTATTCCGGAAGCCATCGTTAATTAGAGCCGCCATCTGAATGCAGGCAGCGCTATAGTGTAGTCTCAATCAATTATTTTCGGTTAAGCCGCTAGTAATGTATGATTGTTTCCTTATATATAGTAAAGAACAATACGGTCTGGATGCACTCTCTCGGTGTTGAGTGAAGCCAACAGCAGTAGCAATTCTCGTAAGTATAGCTCCGGATGAATGGCAAATTTAGCATGTCCAGCCGATCGGTACATAGCTTTAGTTAGAAACAGTAAGGTTGTGTAGGGCACTATGGCTAATAATTGACAACTTTACTCTTTTTTAGGTATCTCATAGGAGAGAGACTGACGACTCTCCATAATTAGAACATTTTCAGACCAGGAAGTGTGTATATACCACCAGGCTTGATTAAAAGAATTAAATGGTAAATATAGGAGCTAGGGTCTGCTATTACAATAGTAGGTTCTATGAGATAGGGAGAATAGCCTTCTTGTTAGGGTTTATTGAATAAACATATATCTGTTTTGTGTCTATGTTAGGTAACAGAATTTCATGGGATTAATGTCCATGAATCTATCTATGGATCACCAGCTTGTGGGGCCTTGATTTATGCTTAATACAGAAAATCTTAAGGTAAAACATTTTTTTTCTTTTAAACCCCTTAAAATGAGATGCACTTGGTGTGATGGAGTCCCTTGGCTATTGAGCAAAAATATAGTGCTGCTATAGCCTTTAGGTTGAGCAGGGGACTTACTATAATTATAAGAACTGAGGTCGAATGACCTACGGAATGGCAAAATTTTAACTTTGTAATGCCAGTATATATACGACACTATACACATTTAACCATGGAGTGAGAGAGATATCCTCCCAAATTGTTTCAGTTCTAAATACTATGAACGATTGACTGTATTACTCCACTTATGGTGAATAAACTTTTCTCAATTGTCAATAAGCGCTATGTAATTTCATAGTGCGGCGTGAAAGATTGTATGTGTGTTTTCGAATATAATGGTCCTGTTAGCATGGGCTGAATCGTGGTCAATGAAGTATATCAAGCAATGTCCTAGGTGTGCAATATGGGTAGTCACTTATGTTATTTTTGTTGTATATTTTTTTCAGATTCTCTTATTTTTATATTGGGATCAGCAAATAATCCTGAGGAAGGTGTTGGCCGTTACTTGTGGCCTACCGAAACGCGTCGATGCTTTGTTAAGGGGAAATCGGATATAATCTGTGACAATAAGGGTTGTGCGAAATGTATAATGTAATCGAATGCTACCAGGGTCACAACTACTCAGTCCTTGATTAAGTGATTTTCCTCTTGGAAGTAGGAACAAGTTTCCTGTTCTTCTCCCTTTTCCCAATTTTCTTGTTGTGTTTTTTAATTCTTTATTGTATATTGACAGTGATGATTATTGTTTTGTTGTCATTACACTATATGTCATTGAATTATATGTACAATTTTTATTGATTTTTTATCTCTTTGTGTATTTTGATAAATTGTCTAACAATTGTTCAATTGTTTTTTAATGAATGTGTACAACTGCTCGCCTCTTGGTGAGACTTATGTGACTAATTTTAATAAACTAATGATCTAGTAGCTTGTTTGCTTGCTTCGTTGATGCCGGTTCTTACCCTGCGTCTTTTTTAAGTAAAGTTTTGTGTGTTGTATGATTGATAGATATACATATCCAAGGGAGGTTCTCCTTTTTTGACCACGGCCCTGATAGAAATCAGCAAAGGCCTCCAGAATATTAGGGGTGTCATAATAGGTGCCATCAGTGACAGCGATCGAGTGGATCGTATAGGTGCGACTTTGAGGGTCCATGATACGGGCCGCCAGTGCTCTGCCCGGACTGCCGCCCTCACCGTAATACCTGGCCGTACACCTGCGGGATAAATGACGGATCTCCTGGTCTGCCACAGCGTTATATTCTGCCACTTTAGTCCTAATGTGCGCAAGAACAGAGGGGTCAGAATCATTCTCGTACTGCCGCTCCAATTCTGTCAACTCACGCTCCAATGCAGACATTGTACCCCTGAGCGATCGAAGCACTCCTGCCTGAAGGCCAATGCAGACCCCACGTATAGTCACCTTAAAGACTTCCCAGAGCGTCCCCACCGTCTCCACCGATCCAGTGTTTCTCTCAAAGTAATCGGCAATGGCCTCCCGAACACCCTCACAAAATACCGTATCTAACAAGGCAGATGGTTGGAGCCGCCACTGGAAGGGAGGGGGGACGTAGGTCGGCAAAGCCAGCCGACGGAGTACCGGGGTGTGGTCCGAGAGCATCTGAGGCAAGTGATCAACCTGCGTCACCCAATCATTGGCATCCCGGGTCAACAGCCACAGATCTATACGGGACCAAACAGAGCGAGCATAGGAGTGACAGGTACCCTCCCGGCCATCAGGGTGCCGTAGATGCCAAACATCTACCAGCTCCAGCAGCGTCATCCCACCTCGCATAGCAGAAGCCGCCCGCTTGGGAGGTCTGTCCACAGTGGAGACTCTGTCCATGTCAGGGTCCAGGGCCACATTAAAATCGCTCCCACAAATAATAGTACAAGGGGGCAACTTATAGAGTTTACCCCACAGGTCATCATAAAAGGAAGGGTCATCAACGTTAGGCCCATATACATTAACTATAACTAAGGACCGATTATAGAGTGTACCCTGCACTATGATGTATCGCCCACCCTCATCTTCGTCAATAACAAGCGGAATATAACCCCTCGAGCGTAGGAGGAATAGCAAGCCGCAAGACGAACCCCCACCCACCTAGCGGCAACAGTCGAGACCGCCTGCTTAGTAAGATGCGTCTCTTGCAGGAGAGCGATGCGAACATTGTGACGGTCAAGATAGGAGAGCACCTGGCGAACCTTACGTGGGTTATTCAGTCCCCGTACATTCCAACTGAGCCACGATATCTCCCCGTCAGCAGAGGCAGCTATGTCGCGGTGTGAGAAGGCATAATATCAGCATAAAATGGACAATCAGCTCCCAACCATATCACACCACACCCACCATGCACCGTCAGTGTACCATTCAAAACATTGCAACCCCCAACATCCCCACCCACCCACTCCAGCAGAAAAAACCTGCTGTGACATCCCAGTAAACAGCATAAAAGAAAACATTCACAAACATGTCGCATAGTAGGCAAATCACTTATAAAGGATCTCCAGTGAGGAAATAATGCGACCAGGTTATAAGCCAAAACTGAAAATTCAACTCGGCGGGGAATTCCCATTTGGGGAAGCACCAGAGTCCTCTAACACCCTGAGATGTACAGGGTGGGCGGAGCCAAAAAGAGAGGAGCCACCTGCATCTGGCCACAAAGGTCGCCAAACGACCACCCCCGGTCCCAGGACAATAGCGACCCTCCCCTCGCATCCAGCAGTAACACCAACAATATAGTGCATTTCTCAAAGGCAACACATAGCAAAGCAATCAGGCAAGCGTAAATAGATAGCAAAAAAAAACATCATCAATGATGCCGGAGGATAATTGAGACAGCGAGGGCCAACGCATGGGGACATCCAGCTCGCCAACGGGCAAGGCTGAAATGAACAGCAATACATACGAAGAGGCCAGACATCACCAGTCAACCATCAGAGTCAGAGTCTCCCACTGTCCCATGTGGCGGCGCTCGCCGCGGTGAGCGGCGCTCCAGCTGCCAGAGAAATTGAAGCGCCTCCTTAGGGGTAGGGAAGATGCGGAACTTCCCATCGTGATGAATGCGTAAGCACGCCGGATACAGCATGGCATGAAATATTAAGCAGTCGCAATTTTTTCTTCACAGCTTGGTACTCTCTACGCGCCTGCTGCACCGCGACCGTAAAGTCAGGAAATAACTCCACCTTCATTCCCTGATAACTCAAGCTGCCTTTCTCCCGGGCTAGGCGCAACGCAGTGTCCCTGTCACGATAATTCAACAAGCGAGCTATAATGGGACGGGGAGGCGCCCCAGGGATAGGCCGAGCAGCTAAGGAATGGTGGGCTCGTTCTACAATAAGAACTTTCGAGAAGTGTTCCACCCCAAATAGCGAGGTAAGTAGGGACTCAACGAACAGTTCCATAGGCCCTGTATTGGTTGATTCTGCAATTCCGTTAATGCGCAGGTTGTTCCGTCTAGACCGGGCCTCAATATCCTCATTTTTGGCCCTAATAACCTCCATAATCTTTTCCATGCTTGCACAGGAGGTACTGACTGCCTCCACTTTATCCTCAGCCTTAGAAATGCGCTGTTCAGCTTCGGTCAGCTGCTCGCCGTGCTTATCTAGCCTGGAAGCCATAGTATCCATTCGCAAATTTAAATTGTCAATTTTAGCGTCGATGGTATGTAGGCTCTGCAGCATGGTGATCAACATGCCCTCTAACCTGGCCCCAGTCCCCCTCTCAGCATCGAGTTCAGCATCGGAGGCAGCAGGCGATGGGGGTTTCGGGGGCGGTTTGGCGGTGAAGGAGAGCTTACTTTGCTGCTTGTCTGCACGCCCCATGGCGGAACAATCTAATCCCCTCACGTGCAAGGAAGAAATGCGCAAGTTAGAGTGTCTCCCAAAATTCCAGAGGGTCAGCCACGTAAGTATCCCATCAGGAGCCAAGCAAAGGAACTCAGAGCTGCCAGGGCCAAACACAGTCCCCAATGTACATGAAAGAGCGCAGGCGAGGGGGGTCCCGTAGCACCCGCGAGAGGAAGCAAGCCACCACTGGTCCCTCCGCCCCCAGCTCGTCCAAGGAGGTATCTGCAGCAGGCCTCACGACAGCAGACTGATGACTTGGCGCCAAAGTAGGGGTCCCAACATCGGAGGCCCCAGGAGAACAAGCAGGCCACCACTGGTCCCCCCGCCACCAACCCCAACGACCCCGAAGTGACAGCAGGCCCCACAGTCTCCGCCGTATGATGCTGGCGCCGAGGCAGGGGGTCCACACAAGGAGCTCCGGGAGCCCGCCACCCCAAGGACACCGGGGGTAGGCGGCAGCCAGGCACCAGGCTACGCAGAGCCCAGCCGCGTGCATGCGGCACTCAGGACCGGCAAGCCGCGCCGCAGACCGCCCAGGGCACCACGCGGCCACGCAGCGCCACCAAGCCGGTCCCTAGCCACAGCAAAGCAGGCGTTGCGGATCCGCCTCACCTGCACAGCCCGGACCGATGCAGCGTCTTCAGGCAGGTTCCGCCGTCCACAACACTCCGAAGCCGCTCTCCGCTCCTCGCCTCAGCAGGGTGCCGCCCTCAAGCTCCACCACCGCCGGAGTCACAGTCCCAGGAGAGCGTGGGACCCACAGCCCAACAGGAAGCAGGCAAACGGCACTCACTGCACCGCCGGACCGCCCTCGCTACGGGCGTGCCTCTCTCCAGGTCCGTCGGTACCAGCGCAGGTCAGGTGCAGCCCCACAACACCTCGGGGCACCGCGAGCGGCAGGCGGCAGCAGCCAGCACTCCTTAGAGAACAGCAACAGCCCCGGCAGCGGACTACCTCATGCCACGAGGCGCCGCCATTAATCACCAGGCCGGGATGCGAGACGGGGCCAAATCAGCAGCAGCAGGCCAGCGACAGACACCAGATGGGACCACCAGGATGCAGGAGCGATGAGGAGGGCAAATCCAAGCAAGGAGTTCATGGATGGCAGGTAAGATCAAGGATATTAGGCGGATTGGAAGCTCGGCCAGCAGAGCTGCACTAAAAGGCGGCCATCTTGCTCGGGCTCTCTAGCGCCCCCCAAGAAACCATACCTTCATGTACATTAATTATCAAAACGACATAACTTATAAAAATAGGCGTGTTAGTTTCAGATGTAGCCATAAAAAGATATGGGACAGTCAGTGGCGCTTTCAGCATCTGCCTTCTAGCGGCAGTTTATTGTCTGATTTTGCCTACCCAGTTTTTTTTCAATAGCACTATGCCTTAACAGCAACCTATGTAGCAAATATATAATTATACTATATGGACTTTTACATTAAATACACCTTACTCCCATTATACAATTCCCTCCCAATGCCACCTAACATCCTCCATGCTGTCAACTCTTCTGCATTGTACTATCATAATAGCATCTTGCTGCCCAGCATCTCAACCTGAAACCCTTCATTCTTACTAAACTGCATATCAACCTGAGCAACCATCAAAAGGAGACCTGATCAACAACACTAAATGCTGCTTTGTCCTTCGAGCATATGCAACTGGGACTCACCATCTTGCAAAGAAAACTTGGTTCTACAAGGATAACCAACTTGGCCAATATAAACTTGGTAAGTGAGATGATGTTGGCTTAATGCACTCAAGACTATGACTAGCAACACTCTTTCTTTCAACTACTCCTCTGGACATACTGATTTCAAAAGAATGGTCCCACTTTATAAACATTGGTACAACCATTTAAACAGTGAACCATAGGACTAAACATGAAGCTACATTTCCTAAGAAAATAATATATCTCACAATAAGCCAGTGTGGGTTATTGATATAGTGCTGGTCAATCATCAGGGGCACGAGCAAGTTTAATAAGCCAGAGAAGAAGATAAAAAGGTAACATTAGCCGACAACAATGATTAAAAATAACCTAGTGTGATTCACAGAGGAGTATAATGTGGGGCAACGAGAAATAGATGATATTGAACTAGTAATGGAATCTCTTGATTTTGTTTTCCACATGATAAAAGATTGGAAGTAAGATGGACTTGGGCGGAGAGACAGTTTCGCATTTTTGAAGCAGTGTTTCCTTGTGAGGTACAGTTTTTACCATCCTTAGAATATCCATACAGCGGAAGAATTTGCTTGAATCATCCTTGAGCATCCGTTGATACTATAGGCCTGATTACAAGTTTGGTGGTCCAAACACCGCGGCCACCAGTAGACCACAGCGCCAGTGGTCTTCAGACCGCCGTATTACGAGTTAACCATGATGCCGGTGGTTAGGCTGTGGAGATCTTGGTGGTGATTAGTATTCCATATGTATCAATGCCTGTGTGAACATTTTGACTGCATATACATGATACATATGGAAAAATACAATCTACCCATTGCCAGAGTGTGACCCATGTGTGGGCAGTCCTGGCAATGGGTATATGGCACAAAAAAGCCTCACCGGCATATTGCCGCAAACAGAGTTTTGATCCTCGGGTGAAGATGTTGCTGTGAAGGGGGTCCTGAAAAAAGGGATACACATCGAACTCTGATAAGAGGAAAGGGGAACTTTGCCCCCGAAATTCTTTGTTTCCGCCAACTTGAAGCTGGTGGTCCCACCGCCGCAGTCAGATTGTCCGAAAGCCAACTTTGTAATATGTATGGCAGTTAAACTCTGTGCCGCCCTATGGCAGCTGCTTTTTCCCGATCAAGACCCTGGCAGTCTGTGGTGTGCTGGCGGTGTTGGCGGTTCAGCCACAGTCTTTGCAATAGCAATCTGCACAACTCATAATGTGCCTGTCAGACCACCAAACTCATAATAAGGCCCTATGTTTTTACTTCAAGCAAGAGGGTTGATAAAAATACACTGACTTAAATGTCAAACGGTAAGCTTTGAATTTAATTTGATGGGAGCCATTGAAGGGTGTTGTTAAATGCTTTAATTTCTTGGCTTCACCAAAGGAGGGTGTCCATATGCAAAATGACTTTTACTAGTGCAAACCTAGGGTGTTTGTATGTGTGTGGTGAAATATGGTGCAGAAGGCCTTTGACATGCACAAGGTAGCAGAGAAAAGAACCAGTTACTGATCTTCAGAAATGCTTTTATCTTGTGGATACTCTTGCCAGACTGGATCCAGAGATTTTCACTAGGAATACTCCTTCGTGTTGCTAAGTGACATCATGCATCTCCGCTCTGGAACCATACCAATACAGAAGTGGCGGATCTATATAAGCCCACCTCTGCACACTGACTTTTCTGTGCCCTCAAAAAAGGAGTGCAAGCAATTGTTGGTTACAGAACCCACAGTACTAACATGAGACCTTTTTTTTAGATGTTAAAAAGAGGCTACACCACAGAATGGGGAGGTGGGAGGGCATTGAGGAGCCTGCAGTTACATAGAGTATCTATGAGAAAAAGTGCTATTAAAAGTAAATAACTAGTTCTTCCCACGAATACTTCTAACCGTAAATTCCTCATCTTAGAATAGACATCAAAGTAGTACCTTCCCAAAGATGAAGGGTCTGTGGATTGAGCTCAGTCCAAAACGTTTTGTAGAAACGAGTGGACAAAGTGTCCTTATCGCTGGACTTAGCTGTCAAGGCAACTGAGCTTCATGAGCGTTTGCACTAGCGCTCATATTAGTGCCTGGTAAATCTCAAGGACACGCAGAACTCTCACCAACACAGTGGTTCAGTTATAACCCGGGTTCAATGTGCTCACAAACCCTCTGGGTGCGACTTCTTAGCCAGTGTGTAGCAGATCTTAATGCAGAAGACTATCCACCCCAACAGGTTCGCCTTCTCTATCTTTGCTCCAGAGAACACCACAAAAAGCTGACTGTGCACTTGATGATCCTAGGTATGATCTATGTAAAAGCTTACAACTGATGCAGCCTCTCCTTTTTCGAGGGGTTACGGGGAGCAAAAAATGCTGGTGATGGTTTGCCCAACATAGATGGAAGACACAACCTTAGGTAAGAAGCCACGCAAGTCCTGAGCACGAGTTTGCCCAAGAAAAAGGTTGCATTGAAACGCATCAAGCTGATGTACTCGCAATGAGGAAGACAGCCTTTAACCCCTTCGCTGCTAGGTCTTTTCCCCCCCCTGTGCTAAGCCTTTTTTGGGCTATTTGGGGTAGTGCGTGCTTAGGCCCCTGTAACTTTTTGACCACATAAGGTATCCACGCCAAATTTGCGTCCTTTTCTTCCAACATCATGGGATTTCTAAAGGTATCCAGGGTTTGTGGATTCCCCTGGAGGGGTCCCAGAAATTAGCCAAAATACAGCAAACATTTTCTTTTTTTAGGGGGAAAAATGGGAAAAACGGGCTGCAAAGGAAAGCGTCTGGGTTTTTCTCTGAAAATGGTTTCAAAAAAGGGTTTGTGGGGCTGAAATCACCATTTTCACAGCTTTTAGGGAATGACAGACTTTTGTCAGAAAACCAACATTTTTTACACAGTTTTGGCATTTTTCTGGGACATAGCCTATTTTTGCTATTTTTTGAGCTTTCAACCTCCTTCCAGTTAATGATAGAAATGGGTCTGAAAGCAATAATGGATCCTGGAAAGCTATACATTTTTGAAAAGTAGACAACATTCTGAATTCAGCAAGGGGTCATTTGTGTAGATCCATCAAGGTTTCTTTATAGAAACTAACAGTTAAATATAGGAAAAAATGAAAATTAGTTGAAAAAAACAGCCTTTTGTGTCAACGTTTTTACCTGTAACTTCTTCTAATTATGACAGCTCTTTGAAAGCAATATGCCGTTACATCCGCTGGACCTTCCTGGTTGTGGGGATATATAGAACTTGTAGGTTCACCAAGAACCCGACGAACCCAGAGTCAAAAACAGAGCAGGAATTTGCAATGGTTTTTTATTATGTTCTGGGTATATAGCAATTATTGTGGGAAAATGTATACATGGAAAAATCGGTATGAAAGACACCTATGTATTTCTGAAATGGGAACAAATTATAGTGTTTAGAAACAGTACATATTTGCACATTTTCGAAATTGGGAATACTCATACTAGCATGAGAATTATCGGTCATTTTTCAAAATGACTTCTTTTTTACACTAAGTCTTTCATTTGGAAGGCAGAAATGCATCAAAAATCAATAGGTAATAACAGTTGCTTTACAAATCTGAATTACCCCATGTCTCCCAATAAAAATGGTACCTCACTTGTGTGGGTAGGCATAGTGCCCACGACAGGAAATGGCTCAAAACCCAACGTGAACACACCACATTTTCACAATGAAAATTTACCCTTTTTTTTGCGAAGTGTCTAGCTGTAGTTTTTGAACACTAGCTCTGCCGGCACCTAGTGAAATGTTGCAAACCTATACATTTTTGAAAACCTAAAAAATTGTCCAAAAAAACATATTTTCCCCACATTTCTGTGGTGGAAAGTTCCAGAATCTGCGTGGAACCACAAATTTTCACCCACCCCGCGTTCCCCAAAGTCTTACGAGAAAAATGGTACCTCACTTGTGCGGGTCGGCCTAGTGCCCGCGACAGGAAACGGCACAAAACGCAACGTGGTCACACCTCAATTTCGCAGTAAAAGATGACCCTTTTTTGGCAAAGTGCCTAGCTGTAGTTTTTGAACCCAGCTCTGCGGGCACCTTGGGAAACCTAGCAAACCTATACATTTTTGAAAACTAGACACCCAGGGGAATCCAGGATGGGGTGACTTGACTGCCTCCCACCAGGGTCTGTTACCCAGAATCCCTTGCAAACCTAAACAATTGTCAAAAAAAACATATTTTCTCCACATTTCTGTGGTGGAAAGTTCCGGAATCTGCGTGGATCCACAAATTTCCACCCACCCCGCGTTCCCCAAAGTCTTACGAGAAAAAACTGTACCTCACTTCAGCGGGTCGGCCTAGTGCTCGCAACAGGAAACGGCGCAAAACGCAACGTGGTTACACCTCAATTTTGCAGTGAAAAATGACCCTTTTTTGTCAAAGTGCCTAGCTGTAGTTTTTGAACCCTAGCTCTGCGGGCACCTTGGGAAACTTAGCAAACCTATACATTTTTGAAAACTAGACACCCAGGGGAATCCAGGATGGGGTGACTTGACTGCCTCCCACCAGTGTCTGTTACCCAGAATCCCTTGCAAACCTAAAAAATTGTCATAAAAACCATATTTTCTCCACATTTCTGTGGTGGAAAGTACCGGAATCTGCATGGATCCACAAATTTCCACCCACCCCGCGTTCCCCAAAGTCTTACAAGAAAAACGTTACCTCACTTGTGCGGGTCGGCCTAGTGCGCGCAACAGGAAACGGCGCAAAACGCAACGTGGTCAAACCTCAATTTCTCAGTGAAAAATGACCCTTTTTTGGAAAAGTGCTTAGCTGTAGTTTTTGAACCCTAGCTCTGGGGGCACCTTGGGAAACCTAGCAAACCTATACATTTTTGAGAACTAGACACCCAGGGGAATCCAGGATGGGGTGACTTGACTGCCTCCCAACAGGGTCTGTTACCCAGAATCCCTTGCAAACCTAAAAAATTGTTTAAAAAAACACATTTTCCCCACATTTCTGTGGTGGAAAGTTCCGGAATCTGCGTGGATCCACAAATTTCCACCCACCCCACGTTCCCCAAAGTCTTACGAGAAAAACGGTACCTCACTTGTGCGGGTCGGCCTAGTGCCCGCGTCAGGAAACGGCGCAAAACGCAACGTGATCACACCTCAATTTCGCAGTGAAAAAGGACCCTTTTTTGGCAAAGTGCCTAGCTGTAGTTTTTGAACCCTAGCTCTGTGGGCACCTTGGGAAACCTAGCAAACTTATACATTTCTGAAAACTAGACACCCGTGGGCTTCCTGGGAGGTATGGCTTGCATGGATCCCCCAACGTTTCCGTACCTAGAATCCCCTGCAAACCTCAATTTTACCTAAAAAAATCACTTTTTCACACATTTTTGTGTGGGAAAGTTGTGGCATCACCGGGCTCACTCAAATTTCCCACCACCCAGCGTTACCCCGGGTCTCCCGGTAAAAATGGTGCTTCACTTGTGGGGGAGGCCCAAGTACCCGCGACAGGCAAGGGCCCAAAACGTAGTGAGGCGACATCAAAATTGCCCATCTCAAAACCACCTGGTTTTGCAAGGGGGGGTCACTTGGGTTTTTAACCCGGTGCTCGGCAGCCATCTAGGGAAACCTACCAAACCCATACATTTCTGAAAATTGACACACGAGGGCTTCCAGGGAGGTATGGCTTGCGTGGATCCCCCAACGTTTCCTTACCCAGAATCCCCTGCAAACCTCAATAT
The DNA here is from genome assembly GCF_964204655.1 of Triturus cristatus. Taxonomy (NCBI): domain Eukaryota; kingdom Metazoa; phylum Chordata; class Amphibia; order Caudata; family Salamandridae; genus Triturus; species Triturus cristatus. Next base: position 305,377,447 of record NC_140585.1, on the reverse strand, counting down.
TAGCTGAAAAAATCACTTTTTCACACATTTTGGTGTGGGGAAGTTGTGGCATCACTGGGCTCACTCAAATTTCCCATGACCCAGCGTTCCCCCGGGTCTCCCGGTAAAAATGGTGCCTCACTTGTGTGGGAGGCCCAAGTACCCGCGACAGGCAAGGGCCGAAAACGGCGGCCATCTAGGGAAACCTACCAAACCCATACTTTTCTGAAAACTAGACACCCGGGGGCTTCCAGGGAGGTATGGCTTGTGTGGATCCCCCAAAGAAATGTATGGGTTTGGTAGGTTTCCCTAGATGGCCGCCGAGCACCGGGCCAAAAACCCAGGTGACCCCCCTTGCAAAACCAGGTGGTTTTGCGATAGGCAATATTGATATCGCCTCACTACGTTTTGGGCCCTTGCCTGTCACGGGTACTTGGGCCTCCCACACAAGTGAGACACCATTTTTACCGGGAGACCTGGGGGAATGTTGAGTGGTGGTAAATTTGTGTGAGCTCGGTGATGCCACAACATTCCCATACAAAAATGTGTGTGAAAAAAGTGATTTTTTAAGCTAAAATTGAGGTTTGCAGGGGATTCTGGGTAAGGAAACGTTGGGGGATCCACGCAAGCCATACTTCCCTGGAAGCCCCCGGGTGTCTAGTTTTCAGAAATGTATGGGTTTGGTAGGTTTCCCTAGATGGCCGCCGAGCACGGGGCCAAAAACCCAGATGACCCCCCTTGCAAAACCAGATCGTTTTGACATAATTAGTTGTTTGTTTCTACAGCGTGAGAATTTCGGCACAATATTGCAAGGAAAATGTCACAGACATTTTGAGGTTTGCAGGACATTGTGGATAAAATAACTCTGGGAATTCACAAGAGAGACATCACCATGAACTCCCATGGGTTTACGACAATATCTACAGTTGGTGGGTTATTCTTACATGGGAAGTACACCTTGGTAAAGAAACTAAAAAGACAAAGATTCCTGCGCAGCCATCTGTTCCTCAAACACACACACATACTGGTTGGATTTGGTCACGAGGGCGAGTGATGGTTCAGTATATTAAATTTTATTAACAAGAGATTTCACAAAAATGAAATCAATAATTAAATGGACAAAAAAACGAACCAATGACTCGCAGCTCGTGAGCTGTAAAGCCACGGCAAGGCACCAACCGCTTTACAGGCCATTCACACACCTTTCATACGTGATACACACAATACTATTCACACCACCAGGCACAAAAACAACACATTACAACAGTCACAAAAAGGGACAAGGTACACCCTGCTTCAGAAAGACAAATATTACTGCACAGCCATCAAATCCTCAAGCACACACACATACTGGTTGGATTTGGCGCGAGGGTGAGTGATGGTTCAGTATATTCAATTGTATAAGCAAGTGATTTCACAAAAATGAAATGCACTGTTAAAAATTGAAAGGGCGAGAAACGGAACCATTGATTCACAGCTCGTAAGCTGTAAAGCCATGGCAAGGCACCAACCTCTTTACAGGCCATTCATACACCTTTCATACGTGTGACACATACAAAACCATTCACACCGCCAGCCGCGGGCCCATCACATTACAACACTCACACCAGCAGACAGCGCCATTCAAGGGCCCATCACTTTCACATGCCCACATTCCAGACAGAGCAACCACACAAGCTGATGGATTGCGTGGAGTGGCACTCAGCTAGCAGTGTGTGTAGTGACCAGCAGCAAGTCACTACTCACACACAGCCAGCCGAGCGCCAGTCCATGCACACCGCTAGCCGAGCGCCAGTCCACGCACACCACTAGCCAAACACCAGTCCACGCACACCGCCAGCCTAGCGCCAGTCCACGCACACCGCCAGCCAATCGCCAGTCCAGGCACACCGCCAGCCAATCGCCAATCCACGCACACCGCCAGCCAATCACAAATCCACGCACAACGCCAGCCAAGCGCCAGTCCACGCACACCGCAAGCCAAGCGCCAGTCCACGCACACCACCAGCCAAGCACCAGTCCACGCACAATACCAGTCAAGCGCCAGTCCAGGCACACCGCCAGTCAAGCGCCAGTCCACACACACCGCCAGCCAAGCACCAGTCCACGCACAACGCCAGCCAAGCACCAGTCCACGCACACCGCCAGCCAAGCGCCAGTCCACACACACCAACAGCCAAGCGCTAGCCTACACACACCGTCATCACATTTAGGATTTTTTTTAGACAAAAATAAAAACACAAACAAATTGCAAATAGATACAAATCTACTAACACAAAATCAGAAACTAAATACATTGCACTAATGCCAACCTTGAAACAAAATCAAATTTTTTAAAGAATACAGACCAGGCAGTTCACTTTACCACTCATGGATGCTCCCAAAAATTATTTTGCGTGTGGTACGCTCTAAAACAAGCAGGGACACACAGCCCAGGGTTAGAAGGACACTCGGGGCAGTACATACGAGTCTCCTTCCGCGTACCTCTTCGCCAACAGACTCTACATCTCCTACTGGGAAAGTCTTTTGAGGGTGTGGGAGGAATGTGATCAGGAAAGTGGCGATCTTTCAATCTAGCAACATCCTCCACCACTCCAACTCTAGGAACACTTGCCTGTTCCACTAAAAGAAGGCTGCCTATTACAGACTCCTGAAGCTTAGCAAATGTCATCTTTGACTCAGGACAAGAATCCTGGAACACAACAAAAGCATTAAAGGTTGCCAAGTGGAAAAGATGGACAGCCAACTTCTTGTACCAAAAATAAAAGCCTTACGAAGAGCAGCGTAAGGTTCCAACCTCTGATCTACTCTGTCAACACCACACATGTGCCTATTATAGTCTAAAATGCACACAGGTTTGCGCGTTTCAGCAACCTGACCCCATACAGTCACAGGTGCAGATCTTTCATCATGGATGGTAGTCAGCATGTAGACATCTCTCCTGTCTGAAAACTTCACAGCTAGAAGCTCCTCGCAACGCAACGCACTGCACTGTCCCCGCACAAGCTTTTGACAAACAAGTTATTTTGGGAAACCTTTACGGTTAGAGCAGATTGTGCCACAAGCAACAGTGTCCACTTTGGCCAATTCCCTGAACAACCGCACACCAGTGTAGAAGTTATCTACATATAAATGGTGGCCTTTGTTAAAAAATCCTCTACCAAGTTCCCAAACAATTTTCTCAGTCACTCCAAAACTGGACGGACAACCAGGGGATTAATCCTGGATTCCTTACCGGACATATCCAGTCCTACTGTCACACAGCATATACAGCTTAATGCCCTCTTACTAGGAATGTATTGCCTAAAAACCAAGCAGCCCTTGAACAACACCAAAGACTCATCCACTGCAATTTCTTTCCCAGGAGCATAGATCTCAGAAAATCGATCAACAAAGTGATCAATGACAGGCCGAATCTTAAAAAGACGGTCACACTCAGGGTGATCTCGTGGCAACGCTAAACCATTTTCGACAAAATGCATCCTCCGAAGCAGAAGCAAATACCTGTCACGACTCATGACTGCCGGAAAAATAGCAGTTGCCATCAAGGGACTAGTAGACCAATATGAAGACATCGATGGCTTCCTTAGCAAGCCCATCAAAAAAGTTAAACCCAAGAACTTCTTCATCTCTTCAAGATTTGTGGGAGTCCACCGGGTAGCTCTAGAGTGTGACTTAAGACTGGCACTGTTGTCCCTCAAAAACTGTTCGGCATACAAATTAGTCTGCTCAACAATCTCTGCCAAAAACACATCGTCCATAAACAACTGAAAATAGTTTATCGGCAAAAAGTTTTCAGCATTCACTCTGCACCCTGGAACACCAGTAAAGTCTGGCAATGCCGGCTGCACCATGCCAGGGGCAACCCAGAGGTCATCACTTTCAAAGGGAAGCCTTGCACCCCCAGCCTGCAACATAGATGCCTCTTGCCGCACTACACCAACGGGAAGCCTTGCAGCCCCAGGTGCCTCTTGCCGCACTACACCAACGGGAAGCCTTGCAGCCGCAGGCTGCAGCCCAGATGTCTCTTGCCGCACTACACCAACGGGAAGCCTTACAGCCCCAGGCTGCAGCCCAGATGGCTCTTGCCGCACTATCTGCACATTAATCTCCTCCTCTAACACAGGCACTTAATCCGCACTAAGAGTATCTTCATCATCCGATGATTCCATATGGAGAGAAAACTCACTGCCAGAATCGTCCCCTGCCTCCTCTACATCAGATGCAGAGTCAGTCTCTGAACCATGGTCAGAGGAAGACTCAAAAAGCAAACCAACAACCTGCTGAGCAGTAATCCTGCGGCTAGCCATTATCCTTACTAAGAAAGGAGACTGCACAAACAAGTCAACAACAACCAACACTGTGCAAAACAAGTAAGTAAAGAAATGTGTACCTTTATCACAAAGATCTATATACTCAAAAACTATACAATTCACTTACAAGAGACAGCTACACTCACCAGCACCTACTCTGTAGAGACACAGCAAAAACCAACGATATCCTGTGAGAAAGTGCCATCTTTCTTGCATGGTATGCCCCCACTTTTTGCTGAAATGCTGAATGTACTTTGACTGAGTGTGCCCTGGACTCCTGCCAATCAGGTGCCCAGGGCCTTTGTTCCTTCCCTAAACAAAAACCTAAAAACCAAATTGGCAAACCCTGGCCACATGTCAGCCCCTGGTAAATGGTACCCTGCCAGTCGAGTATTTACCTTTAAACCGATAACTCCATTTTCTTCATAGGGTAACATTGACTGTCGTGTGGACTTTTCAAATCTTAAAATATTCACCAAAAATCAGCCGAGTAACGAAAACAAAAATACTCACCTGCTCTTAGGTGAGCTCCCAGTGCTGGATCTTGGTGCCCAGCACTGACTCTGAAAAATGCTTACAACTGTACTTACCAGTAACCCAATTTTCTCCCATAGGAAATCATTGACTGTTTTTCTGTGAAATTTCTTCTAAGTGTCAATTTCTGCAAACTTTAAATATTCTTTAAAAATCGTATAACTTCTGAAAACGTAATTGCTTACCTGTTTTGGATAAAGGTCCCATACTGAGTCTAGGTACCCAGTACTGGATTACAAAAGTAACGAGGACATACTCTACCTGCAACTTGAATTTTCTTCCATAGGGAATCATTGACTGTTTTCTATGAAATATTTTCTGTCAACTTTTAAAATAGCAAAATATTGTCTAAAAATCATCACAGTAATTAAGTCGACTTTTATCACTTGATTCTAAGTACTGACGCAGGACTGAATCTAGGATCCAGTCCTGGAATTCCAAAAGTAATCCTAAAAGTAATCTGTGGCAAATAACTTGAAACTTCCATTGAACTCAATGCATTATTATGTTTAAAATAGTGTTGCCTATTGCAACCACTTGTAACTGTTTACAAAAGTCAATTGCATATTGCAAAAGTATTTATATAAAGCATCTCATTCTGAGAAAGTATATTTTAATTCCAATTGTTGGTTCTAAAATAAAACAAGCATATATTTTTTATATATAAACCATTGGCCTAGAGTTCAGTTATTGAGTGTGTGAGACCATTTGCTGACTGACTGTGTACAACAAATACTTTACACTGTCCTCTGATACTGCCTTACTGCTCGACCAAGCTACCACTTTAGAGAGTAAGGTAATATCTAACTTTAGCCTCTGCCAAACCTCTGGGGACTGTGGACTCTGTACACCCTGTACCTATTTGGGAACAGTACATACAGAGCCACTTTCTCACATATCCCACTAGAAAGAAAAAAAAAATTACTCACAATACAACAAAATACACATGGAGCACAAATGCAAAAAGTTTTTGACACTCAAAAACCAAACATACTGCTATTATTACACCATTTGTAAAAAAACACAATTCATGCAGAGAAATTAAACTCATTTACATTGTACAAAAAAAAGTCTCTTACCAAACACATGCAACTACACAAACAGCAGAACCACCAGTAACGAAACCGCAAACTGGAAAGAGCAAAAGCCTTCACCTAGAACAAAAAAGAAAAAAAAAAGCATTACAATTGCAATTCACAAAAAATAAAACAATAAAATTATAACACGCTATGTTACTACCCAAGTGGTCAATCGGATTGTCTGCCAGGTGGGGCAGAAAACAGCAGACAGAAATTTGCCCCCTTGCAAAAGTAATAAATACCAAGGGGCAGATTTACAAGCCCCTTGCACCTGTTTTATGCCGCCGTTGCGTCACTTTTGTGACGCAGCGGCGGCGCAAAACCAGCACCATGCTGCGGGGTATTTACAACGTGACGCATCTGGGAGATGCGTCACGTTGTAAAGCCCTGCGCCAGAAGCAGGCGTTCTGGCGCAGGGGGGGGGCGTTCCGGCGCAAGGACGCCTCCTACAAGTGGCTGAGTGAAATCTACAAGAATTACTTTTAAGGCCATGCTGCGTCAAAACCCTGTGTCTGCTTGAAGCAGGCGTAAGGATTGACGCAGCATGTTAGGGATAGGGCACCCCCGAGCCTTGCTGGAGCTGCGTCGCGCTTGCGACGCAACTCCAGCAATGCGCCGCCTTTCCGACACGCATCTGCCCATCCGAGTGCCACGGTGCGCCGCATTATAAATGTGGCGCATCAGTGGTGGCGCACGGGTGGGCAGATGCGTTGCAACTCTTCTGGCGCATCTCTGCTGATTAGCAGAGATGCGCCAGAAGTCATAAATCTGCCCCCTAGTGCCTAGTAGCGGTTTCTGCCTCCCCCCTCCCGCCTAGGGCAGAAAGGCCAAAAAAGGGGCAGATCTGTCCCCATGAAGCAACCACGTTGCTTCCATTATTCACAAAATAAAATCCCTGGACCCTAGTGGGGTTTTCTGCCCCTCCTGGGGACAGAAAGGGCACAAAAATAGGCTGATCTGCCACCTATCTGCCAGAGGGGCCAGAATACACATATAAAAGAATCTGCCCCCTGGAAGTGACCCTTGGCCAAGGGGTTGCTTCCATTTTAATTTAAAAGAATTCCCTGGTGTCTAGTGGCGTTTTCAGCCCCCCGGGCAGAAAGGCAAAAGAAAACAGGCTAATCTGTCCCCGGAGGGGGGGCAGAAAACGCACACAACAACAATATGCCCCCTAGCAGCGACCGTTGCCCAAGGGGTCACTCTCATTTCATTTTTATGAATGAGTCCCTGGTGTCTAGTGGGGCAGAAGGCCCAATAAAAATGCCGATCTGCCCCCAGGGGGGGCAGAATACATATTTTTTTTTAAATTGCCCCCTGGAAGCGACCCTTGCCCAAGGGGTCACTTCCATTTTTATTTAAACTAATTCCCTGGTGTCTAGTGGGGGTTTCTGCCCCCCCCCTGGGGGCAGAAAGGTCAAAGAACGGGCCGATCTGCCCCCAAGGGGGGGGGGGACAGAATTTCCAATACAAAATAAAATGGCCCCCGGAAATGACCCTTGCCCAAGGAGTCACTTCCATCATATTTTTAAAATATACCCTGGTGTCTAGTGGGGGTTTCTGTCCCCCCCGCCCCCCGGGGGCAGAAAAGTAAAAAAAACGAGGCGATCTGCCCCCAGGGAAGGCAGAATATCAAAATAAACAAAATTGCCCCCGGGAAGCGACCCTTGCCCAATTCACTATATAGCCCTGGGTCTAGTGGGATTTTCTGCCCCCCCCCCCCCCCCTGGGACCAGAAATGGCCGAAGAAATGCCCGATCTGCCCCCATGGGGGGCAGAAAAGTCTTAATTTAAAATTGGCCCCCTAGGAAGTGACCCTTGCCTAAGGGGTCGTTTCCTTTTCCAAAAACAAATATCCCTGGTGTCTAGTGGGGCATTCCTGCTCCACGATCGCGACGCTGTGCGCGATCGTGAAGCAGGAATGCCCTGCATTGAGACATCAGGGGAGAGGAAATACTCTTTCCTCTCCCCGATGCCTCAAGGCATCCTAAAATAGCCCCCCACCCCCCCGCCCCACCGGAGGCAAAACACCTACCTCCTTGCTGGATGCACTGGAAAGTAATGATTTCCAGCGTGTCCAACGCTTCCTGATGACGTCGGCGCGTGCTGTGCGCGCTGACGTCATGGGGAAGCGTGGTGGGGCTCGGGTGTGGCAGCGGAAACTCTTCCGCTGCCATCCACCTCTGTAGGGGCAAGATTGATGCCCCGGGGGGGAGCGCCAGCGCTTCCCCCAGGGGCTGTGCTCATGACAGAGCGGTTCCGTCATAAGCACAGCCCAACCGATGCTCATGACGGAACCGCTCCGTCATGAGCATCGAAGGGGTTAAGGTCAAGAGGCACAGCGAACAACTAAGCATCAGCTCAAAGGGTGTACACATGTCAAGACCAAGTTATAGTCCCACTGTGGCATCACAGGCGGCTTTGGTGGAAACATGTGTCTAACCTTTAAGAAAGCTCATCACAACAGGTGATTAGAATATGGTCAGCTGATTCAGCAAATGTAGAAAGGCCAGGATGGCTGTCAGATAACATTTCACAGTGCACACTGCAATACATTGCTTGGCTAAAGCAAAAACAAATAAAAGGACATCCAGCAGCTTTGCCTGTAAGGGGTCAGCTACTCGGGCACCACACCAGGATACCAGCTGTCCCACTGCCTGGCATTAATTTGCTGTGTGGAGGGTTGTCTGGTGGCAAGGATGACATCCACCACTTCAGGTAGCAAATCAAACAAAATCAGTTTTTGCAGCTCAACCTCCACTCAAGAGGAGTAGATTGTGTAGATTCGGGTTAGGGAGATACCCTGTTGGTGAGACTGGAGGTCCTTCCAAATTGGCAGACTGATCAGCAGACAGATACTTAGGCATTCTGGGGTCACCAACATTAAATGGGACGTTCTTGATTTTCTTCAGAGTCCCTTGTTCCTTTCCAGCTGGAACGCATCTCTTAACAAGCGTTCTTACATACACTCCAATGCATAACATTTTTGACACTGCGCATTCTCAGTGCAAGCAAACAAATTTAGCTAGGGTTCTACCCACAGGAGGAAGATGCCCTGTGCTACCTCAGGATATAAGCGTCACTTGTAATCCACTAGACCATGCCTGCTCAGTTAATCTGCTCCAGCAGGCTGGGATCCTGCCAAGTGGTTGACAACTAGAAAGATGCCCTAGAACTCCAGCCACTTTTGAGGAGAAAAGCCTCCTGCCACAGGACCCAAGTGCCCACACCGCCTTGCTTGGAGCAGCACCACATGGTGGTACTGTTTTCTGTAAGAACCTGCACCAGCCTCCCCTTGATGGATGAAAGGAAGGGCTTGAGGACCAGAGAAATGACCCACAGGTCCTGAAGACAGATGTGGAGCTAGCGGACCACTAGAGACCAGAGTCTACTGATCTCCACCTCCCTCAGGTGATCCCCTACCCAACCTAGCTGTGATGTGTCCGCCACCACTGTCAGCTCCAGGTAGATAAGGAAGAGCAGCCTGCCACAGGTCAATCAGCCACCACTGCAGATTTAGTGCTGACTCCCCCAGCATCTGGATGGTGTCAGAAAGGCAGCTTTGGCACTCAACCCACTGGGACTTCAAGTTCCACTGTAAGGTACCCGTTGTGATTTACAGGTAAAATAAAACAAAATACTTTAAAGGCAGAAATTTCTAACATGCATTTAATGCAAAAATAGCCATCATGCAAGCAAAATAGAAATCGACAGTGGACCAAAGAATTTGTCCAAATTGTGTTGCATCATGTAATGCTGAAATTAGTACTTTATACACACATTTTTATACGCTTGTTCTCAATACAAGTGGATGGAAACAAAATCATGTGAAACTATTACTTTAAGTCAAACCAACTAACAAGCAGATAGTACGATCTGTTTTATGAGAAAGAATGTGAGAATTCCTTGAGACAAGACGAAATATTACAAAAAAGTGCTGAGTTAAAGTTTCTCAAATTCATTCTTTGGGGTGGCTGTTTTAAAACAATAGTAAACACAAAATGATGGATGGAGTGCTCAAACTTTTCAGTCACTCACCCCCAGTCAAGAGATCTGGGTTTAATCGATCGTTCTTTTGCTCACTAGGCCATATGCAAATCAGTCTTGACCCTGCTCCTTATGGGAACAGTACAGACCGAACTGCCAAGCCAGGTCCTCCCTGGACCGGAAACAATCCTCCTGGGACAGGTTTCAGGGCATCACCCTTCATCAGCCAGGCTAGCTTGAATCCAGTAGCGTAGTGAGCACGGGACCCACGTCTGGGCATACACTTCCCACTTAGGGTGACATATGAAAAAGAAACAATTGATGGACAGAATGCTGGACAATGCAAACATTCACCCCCAGTCACAAGGATCTGGGTTTAATCCATCATTCTTTTGCTCACCACACCACCCCAGTTTGGACCCAGCCTTATGCAAATCGGCCTTGACCCTGCTCCTCATGGGGACAGTCTAGCCCAAACTGCCACACTTAGTACAAGATGCAGGAAAATGAACAAATGTACGGCACTAAATAAAATGGCTTAAAAATACATGAACCTTAATAGGTATGTTAGGATTAATATACTCTCTCGGTTATACAAAATGAAATCGAAATTCAAGAGTGAAATGTTTCAATGCATGTTTAGGGGATATCAGATATTTCTATATTCAATATAAAGAGATGCTAATGGCTGATCGTACTTTCTTACGAGAAGGCTGCATGAGGCAAAGAGGCCAAGAACCCTCAGAACCACACTCACCTGGATCCAGGAGCGAGCCTGGACCATCGGTATTATAGCCCAAATGTCCTGGCCTCATTGCTGTGGAGGGAAAGCCCTGACCTCCACCCTATCCTGTATTACCCAAATGAATGGAAGCCTCAGAAAGGGAATCAGGTGGGACTTCAGCTTGTTTATGGTGAAACCCAACAATGTCAAAAGATCTGTTGTCTGGAGGTGGTCCATGACTGACTGCGGCTAGCCTGCCTTCAGTAAGCAGACATCAAGAGACAGCAACTCCCAACCTCCAAAGATGGACAGCAACCATCGCTATCACTGGTGAGGGAAAATGGGTCACAGTATACTGAAAACGTTCCTGACCCACCCTGAACAGCAGGTAACGCTTGTGGGACTAGAAGACGGGTATATGGAAATACATGTCCTGCTAGTCCAAGGATACGATTCAGTCACCTGGGTGCAGAGCAGAAAGGATCAGGGCCAAAGTGAGCATTTTGAATCCGTTCTTACATAGTAAGGCGTTCAAGGAGAGAGGTCTAAGATAAACCTATGGCCCTTCCTCTTTTTTTTGGACAAGGAAATAGAGTAACAACCTCCTTCTTTTATTGAGGCACCATCTCTATTGCATTTTTATATAACAACAGGTGCACTACCTGTACCAGTATGAGCAGATGCTATTCTGAAATGTATTCTGTTGTGGGAGAGATACTGGGAGGGGGAAAGAAAAGGTAGGGCCAAACATTTTCAAATTATTTGTAAACCCCATCTGTTGGACTTCGATAGTTTGCCAATCTGGGAGGAAGTGTTAGATCCTTCCAGTGGGGGGTAGAAGCCACTGAGGGAAACTAAAGAGGTTTGTTTACTGTTGTAGCAGTGGAGAGAAGAGCTCTTGCCCATGCTGGCCTGAACATTGTCTTTCGGATCCCTGTTTTCAAGAGGACTGGGCTTGCTGTTGCATCACTGGTTGGGAAGGTTGTCTCTATCTCTAACCCTCTGGAGTAGCCCCTAATATTGACGACACTTGTGCCATAATTGTCTGGTCAGGGCTTGTCTTTAAAGTGTTCCAAAGTGGAATCTGCCTTCTCATCGAGGAGACGGGAGACATCAGAGGACATGTACATCAATGAAGCCTGCACATTGCTGGAGAACCCAGTAGACCTCATCCAGGTAGGTTTATGAAGGACCACACTGGTACCAACGACCCTGCCAAGGCAGTCCATAGTATCCACATTTGTGCAGAAAATATATTTGGCTGTGTCATGGCCATCAAGTATCATCAAGACAAAGAGGCCCTGAGATCTGCTGGGACTGCTGGCAAGATTTTGGTGACTATTTCCCAGATAGCAAAAGACATACAGATGATGAACAGAATGCAGAGCAAATCAAACATTCACCCCCATTCAAGAGATCTGGGTTAAATCCATCATTCCTTTGCTCACCATGCCATCCAAAAACGATAGATTTAGGCCCAGATCTCTGTACATGGTGAATGTATGATATTGTTCAGCATTCTGTCCATAAATTGTTCTTTTTGCATTTGTCACCCCGAGTGGGACAGGTATGCTCAGACAAGGGTCCCGTGCTCTCCATGCCACTAGAGTCAAGCTAGCCTGGTTGATGAGGGGTGATACCCTGAAAGTGGTCCTAGGATGCTTGTTTCCAGTCCAGGGAGGACATAGCCTGGCAGTTCGGGCTGGACTGTTCCCATGGGGAACAGGGCAAAGACTAATTTGCATATGGCTGGGTCTAAACTGTAATGGCATGAGAAGCAAAAAAAAGATTTATGCCCAGATCACTGTACTAGGGTGTATGTATGACATTGTTCAGCATTCTGTCCATCAATTTTTCTTTTGACTATGTCCCAGAAGGCATGGGACACAACAGATAGGGTGTGTTGACAGACCACAATACCAGACTGGCTGATGAAAACATATGTTTGCCAAAAGTGTCAATCTGTTTGGATCCTCTATCTGGAGTAGTGGAGGGAAATAAATTAGGAATCATTTTACTGGATCAGGTTGGGAGTTCGATCTTGCCGCCAAGCAACAATGGCCGTTCTAAATCCTGACAACACCAAGTTGAACATTGGGCTTATGAAATTTGTCCACAAAGCCACAACCACAACCAAACTGTCAGGAACACGCGCTGCCGACCCGAAAAAACCTGGTAAACGTCCTGTTTACCGCGCTAAATCGCTCGGAGACTACATGTCCCATGAGCGTTAGCGGTTACACGGCATGAGCACGCAGACGCGGAAGGCTTCAAAGAGCACTTCCGCGCTGGCGACATTGCCGATTATCCTGTAAGCGGAGAGGTCGCGGCACGTCCTGGGTGCGGTCCTCGTCCTTCCTTCGTGCTTCAGTCCAGTTCACTCAGGGGCATTGAAGTTGCGCTACGCGGTAGCGTTTCCTGTGGGTAAGAACTCGGTAGGAGTTTGCTATACTCCTACAACCTTTGGCAAAACAACCGGCAGACGCGGTAAGGGTGCTGTGCACCGCATCATTTCCTATCGTGTCCTCCTTTGAATCTTGGCAAACAAGAGGAAACAAACGATTTTCAGGCTGCCAGGTTACGCATGGATATATTCATTGGGTGCAAGCAAAGACACATCAGAGCTGGGCATTGCATGGATAATCAGCACCTGGTGTTCCTCCTCGTTGGAGAGCCACACGTGTGTAGGCTCATGCGAGTCGCAGGAATGCCGGTGTATGATAGATATCCATAACCTGGGCATTTAAGACTCTTAATGATACCGTGTGGGGTATAACACGGAACATTGGCCAGTAACGTTCCACGACCGTGTGTGTTGATATTGGAATTTGTGTTTCTCAGTTTATTGTACATCGCGGATAAAGAAAGATCTGCGTTTAAACTGTTATGATTATGTTTCCCTAGCAGGGGATTGTGGTTGAGTCACGAAGAACTCATACAACCTCTGCGATGCCCTGCCCAATAACATTTGGGTATGTTTTGTATTGGAAGAGGAATGCTTGAATAGTGAGAAAAAACCGAGTGTAGCTTTGGCGTGTGACTAATAATGTCTTCTTCCTTGTAGTGATACATATAAAGTCTTATCTGATACGAAGCCTTGTCTTAAGGACCCTCGAGCTGGGGGTGAAGCACAAGACTTAACACCTGATGAATTACGCATCTCGTTATTTTCCTTTACAGGTAGTTATCCGTTACTAGACAGGCACACCCACACAAGGTCTGGGGGTAGAGTGGTGGGAGGAGGAATAATGTCTTATAACGTGTTATTCTTATCTCATTACAGGTCTCCTTCCCTGCTGTCCCCTCCCTTTCCTTCCCTCGCTCGATCGCTTCACTGATCTGCGCTATAATAGCCCTCATATTTGAAGCTATCGAGAGGTGGACCATAATGAGCATCGTTCCGATCCTGAGGAGCTGAGGAACCCGACAGAATAATCGGCCCACGGAATTAGCTCCTCCCGATCGAATCCTCTACTCAAGTATGGCTACCCTTGGGAGGAGCCTAGCGCGCAACCAAGATGGCCGCGTAGGTGCGAGGCTCCCGAGGACCTCCGCGACCTCCTACGAATATCCTGACATTATCCTGCCCTGGATGAGGGGACTAGGTTGGTGAACCTGAGCTGAGGTGGCACCCGTTTCCCGCTTCCGAATCGGACCTCGGACACCGGAGTGAGCACCGATTGAAGTGTGCGGCCTTCCCCTCGCCGGACCCCGGATTTGCGCAGTGGGGTGATCCAGGGACAAAGTGAACAACAGCGGCAGGCTGGGCCTGGCGACTCGCGTGCCCCGCACTTTCACTTTCGCTTTCGCACCACCTTGTTGTCTCTGCAGGGTTGGGTCGCGGAGCCCTTGGTGTTGGTGTGGTGTGGCCTTGCTGGGAGACCCTGCCTGCCTGCCGGCTGTGTCCACCCCGCTGCCCCGAGGGGGCCCCCCCGGAGCCTGTGTCTGCTTTCCTGCCCTACACGGCGTGGCTGGTGCGACTGGGAGACTGGCGGCCATGGCCACGAAACAAGATGGAGACCGGGTAAAGACTAAATCGACCCGGCGCGGTGCCGTCCATCAGGCCAACAGTATGGACCGCTATACCCTCCAGAAGGGATCGCCCGATGGACCGCGCAAGCCCCCTGAGAGTCCTCCTGATACCCCAGACCTGCCCGCAGATTTGACTCTGCGAGATGTTATGGGCGCCATTGCCGAGATGAAGGCCTCGGTGGGCCAGCGGTTTGATACACTGGCGCAGAAGATTGACTCGGTCCTTGTGGATGTTGGCCTGGTGAGGGCCGATCTTTCCAAAACCAATGACCGAGTAGATTCTTTGGCCCACACCGCATCGGGCCTAACGACAGATGTGGCGGCCTTGCAAACGGAGGTGCGCCGGTTTAGTCGGGCGACGGCGCTAATGGATCGGCGCCTGGAGGACTCCGAGAGTCGGGCACGGAGGAACAACATCCGCATTATCGGGGTGCCCGAGGGACGCGAGGAGGCGGCGGCGGATCTTTTTGTGGAGGACCTGATTGCTACCCATCTCCAGCCACGGGGGCTGAGCAAGTTCTTCGCTGTGGAGAGGGCTCACAGGGTTCCCGGGGGTCGGCCTAATGTCGGAGCCCCTCCGAGACCGCTCATCGCCCGGATTTTCAATTTTCGGGATAGAGACGCTATCCTGCAAACCTCCAGACTGCATGCACCGGTCAAGCTAGACAATATGGAGGTTAATTTCTATCCTGATTTCACTCCAGCGGTCCAGAAGCAGAGACTGAGCTTCCTAGGTGTCAAACGCCGTCTTCGGGACCTAAACCTCAAGTATGCCATGCTTTTCCCGGCCAAGTTGCGTGTGGAGGTGGATGGTCGCACGCATTTCTTTGATCGTCCCGAGGCGGGCGGGGACTGGCTGGATACTCTGCCCGGGGATCGTGCTCGGGGAGGCGGGGGGGGGGCGGCGGGGGGTGACGGCACGCTGGATCAGGACTGAGGGTCTCATAATGGGCCTCACTCTGGACGAAAATGATGCCACTTTTAATTCTGCGTCAGTTTTTTATAAGTTCCCCTCCTATGGAGGTTGTGTTGGGTCTCTTGGGGGTTCTCCCTCCTCCTCTAGGGGGCTTAGTTAGTCTAACTATATATGGGGCGACAGGCACACTGCACGTTGGGGGGGCTGTTTGGGCTCATGCAGGGGTGCAGGGAGGGGGGAGTTCTGTTGGGGTGGGTGGGTTGGGATGGGGTGTTGTTCGTTCTAACAACAAGGCAAACGTATTATTGTGTTGGTTTTAAGGTGCTCTCCGGGGTACGAATGATGGCTCTTGTATATGATGGGGGGTAGGGAACTAACTTTGTTATCCTGGAATGTGAATGGACTGGGGGACAGGATCAAACGGGGTGTGGTCCTGCAATTTTTGAAGCGAATCTCGCCTGATGTAGTCTTCCTGCAGGAGACGCACCTCATTGGTAACTCCTTCTGCGCCATGAATCGGCGTGGATATCGCCTAGTGGCTCACTCGGGCTTTACGCCCGGCTCACGGGGTGTGGGCATCATGGTGAAGAACTCGCTCCCGTTGGAGATTGATGAGGTGCTCCACGATGATAGGGGACGCTATACGGTCTTGGTGGGAAGACTGGAGGGCAAATTGGTTGTCTTTGTGTCAATATACATCCCACCGGGGCTGCAGTCGACCACCTTTGCGGACCTTGGGCGCCTTCTCCTTGGCCTTCCGGGGGGGCTTTTGGTTGTGGGGGGGGATTTCAATGCGGTGGTATCTGGATCTTTGGATCGTCACCCCCCTAGGGACCTCCCCCGGGCACAGGCATGGCTCCCCGGCCTCTTAGATACATTTGGATTAGTGGACTGCTGGCGTTTAAAACACCCCGCGCAGTTACAGTATACTTTCCACTCGGGAGCCCATGGTAGCCTCTCACGACTAGACTATGTCCTTGTCCCGGCGGCCTATGTTGGGAGGGTGGGAGAGGTACGCCATTTGCCACGGGGTATTTCGGACCACTCCCCGCTCCTACTGCACTTTGATGTCTTTCCGAGGGGTCGGGGTAGGGTGGTCCCAATCAATCCTTGGTACCTGCGCGACCCCTCCATTCGCGCTGCATTGATTAAATCCCTTCAGCGATATTTTGATGAGAATGTGGGGTCTGTGCCTTCGGCCATACCGCTATGGGAGGCCTTCAAGACAGTACTCCGAGGAGAGGCTCTATCCCTCATTTCCCATGCCCGGAGGCGCGAGCGGGAGGAGGTGACCCGGATGGAGGCTGAAATAGCCGAGTTGGAGGGGAATCTAGAAGGTGGGGTGACGGATGCTGCATTACATGTCCTCCAACTCAAGCAGGCGGCCTACAGGGCCCTCGTCACGGAGGCGGCCAGGGGCCTCAGTAGAGAGCAACAGGGGCGTTTGTATGATGTGGGTGATAAGGCTGGTAAGCTTATAGCGTGGTTGGACAAAAAAGAGAGAGCGAATCGTGTGGTCCCGCAGATTGAGAAAACGGATGGTGTGTGTGTGACCGAGCCAGAAGAAATTGTCTCCTGCTTTGCGGATTATTTCCATGGGGTGTATTCCCCGGTGTCTTCCTGCTCGGAAGAGGATTCCCTCACCCTGCTCAGTGATATCGCGCTGCCCTCCCTTTCTGGGGAGGACAGGGTGTCGTTGGACGCCGCTCCCACCTCCGACGAGATCGCCCTCGCCATACGCTCGGTCGCTTCCGGCAAGGCCATGGGTCCGAATGGTCTCCCTATCGAGTTGTACAAGTTACGACTGGACACGCTGGCACCCCACCTCCGGGCTATGTTCCTGGCGGCACACTCGGTGGGTTCCCTCCCGCCGGACCAGCGTCTGGCTACAATTGTGGTCATCCACAAGGAGGGGAGACCTCGGAACCGGGTTACATCCTATCGGCCCATCTCGCTGCTGAATGCGGAGCCCAAGATTCTCGCTAAGGTACTGGCCAATCGGCTGGTCGGCGTGGTGGGCGATTTGGTTCATCAGGACCAGTCTGGCTTTATTCCTCATCGCAACACGGCCCTTAATCTGCGGCGTTTGCACGGTGTGCTCGCACGTGCCCCGTTTATACGGGAGCCGGCCATTTTGGCGTCCTTAGACGCCACCATGGCGTTTGACACGCTTGAATGGCCATATATCTGGGCGATGCTTGCGAAGTTTGGATTTGGCCCAGGGTTCATCAGTTGGGTCAAATTGCTGTATTCGGGCCCATTGGCGCAGGTGGTGGTGAACGGAAGAGTATCGGCTCCGTTTGAGCTGGGCCGAGGCACTCGACAGGGCTGCCCCTTATCGCCGCTCCTTTTTGCACTTGCCTTGGAGCCCCTGGCGGAGTGGCTGCGGTGGGAGCCTTCCATCCGTGGTCTCCGCTGGACCCCCGAGTATGAGGACCGTGTATCCTTATACGCTGATGACATCCTCTTGTACCTAGCTTCCCCACGTAAATCACTCATAGTACTAGTTGATGTTCTGCATTCATTCGGTCGTAACTCCGGTCTGGTCATCAACTGGGCTAAATCGTGTGTGTACGTTCTCTCTGGGGAGGCTCCTATCCTCCCGCGGGGCTGTCCGATCCAGGTCGCCCCGCAGGGATTTAGGTACCTGGGTGTCTTCATTACTCTGGACCCGGAGGCTCGGTATGATCGGAACTTGCTTCCCCCCCTCCAGCGTCTGAAAGAGGATGTCGCGCGCTGGCGGCGTTTGCCGCTTTCGCCGCTCGGCCGGGCGGCATTGTTTAAAATGATGTCGTTGCCGCGTTTCCTCTACGCGTTACAGAACATGATGGACCTTGTCCCGGCGCGCTACTTCCGAGAAGTGGAGAGTTTGCAGCGCCGCCTGTTCTGGGACGGGAGGCCACGTATTGCCCTGTCTAAGCTGACGCTCCCCTGGTATGATGGGGGGATTGCCCTCCCGGATATTAAACGGTATTATTGGGCCTCCCAGCTAGCCGCAATTAATCAGGGCCTATATGGGCCAGCCTTAAACCCTGCGTTTGAAATGGATAGGATGCTACTTCCAGGTGGTGACTATAATCGAGCGCTCTACTCTAGCGCGCCCGACGCTCGCCTGATGGGCCCCACGCGTGTCATGGTGCAAGTGTGGCACACGGCTAATGCTGCAATGGGGTGGAAGGACCGTTTGACCCGGGCGTCACCACTATACGCATCTGAGCGGTTGGGCTCCTTGTGGACCTCGAAGGGCTTTGAGAAATGGGATTTAATAGGCATCAGCAGAGTGGGGGATCTCTGGACGAGGGGAGGATTTAAAACGTTCGAGATGCTGCAGACGGAATTTCAGTTGCAGGGCAGCGAGTACTTTCGGTACTTGCAGGTCCGGCATGCGCTGGGCTCCGTCTTTCCGGACGTCGCCTCCATCCCGGAGTGCTCCCCCCTGGAGGATAGAGTGCTGGACGGACACGTCCCTGACAGCACGATCTCACTGATCTATAAAAAACTAATCAACGATCGCTCAGACTTGCTGACTGCCCTTCGTGAGGCTTGGGTAGCCGATGGGCTGGAGCTGGACGACGAGGACTGGATCTCCGCGGTGGCCTCCCCGAAAGAGGTGGCCATACCGGCTCGCCTTCGTTTCGTCCAGCTCAAGATACTCCACAGGGTCTATATGACGGGGCCAAAGCTCCTGCGTATGGGCTATGCTGAGGACGGTTTGTGTAAGCGTGGGTGTGGTGCGCTGGGGACCTTTTTGCATATCCTTTGGGAGTGCCCGCAGGTGGAGAGATTCTGGCGAGGTGTGCATGAGGTGCTGCGAGTGGTCACGCATGTGGCGCTGTTGCCCGAAGCGAGGAGATGCCTGTTGAATGTGTGGGAGCCTACCGACTACTCGGTGCCGCAGACGCGGTGGGTGACTCTGGGATATATGGTTGCCAAGCGTGATATTGCCCAGCTGTGGGGATCCCAGAGCACCCCGACAGTCTCGGCCTGGAAGGAGCATATGGACTGGTGCATGTTTCGGGAAAAGGTGGTGTATGTGGCGAGAGGTAAGCCTGCGACATGGGTGAAAGTGTGGGGCCCCTGGAACGCCTACCGCGGGGGAATCTGTGCTCCACCCCTACTGCCTGATCCATCGCCGGCCCCGTCCCCTTAGCCAACTCATCCCCCAGGTACCTGGGCATCGGGTGTCCCCAATCCTAGTTCTGATCTCTCCCCCCCCTCTTGAGACTCCTATAGATGGCTATATTCCCCCTCTAGGGGAGCACGTGTTGCTATTTCGATTGAGGATTGCCTTGTGGGTTTGTTTGTGTTTGCTGTGCTTTAAATTTAAAATGGAACCGTAGGATGGGGTCTGCATAATGTGACACGCAACGATGTTATCTCCTGTAAATGCTCGGCAGCGGCACCATGTGTTTTACAAATGTATACCGTATGCTCCTTATATTGCTAGCGGCCGGCCGGAAGGTTGTAGGCCCATACTTGTACAATTTTTTTGAGTCCTGCAATAAACGGTTTCAAAAAAAAAAAAAAAAAGTATGGCTACCCTTGAGGAAGTGGTGGCTGCCTTACAGGTAGTTCAGCAGGAATTGGCGGCCTCCAGAATAGAGACCGCCAACTTGCAAGCCAAGGTAGAACGTTTGCAAAGGAACCCGTTCGATGCAGGGGGGTCCTCAGTATTTCACCCTCACCCTATTACGGAAGAAGTCCCCACGCCAATACCCCTAGCACCCCCGGAAAGGTATTATGGCGACTCTAATAAGATACAGGTATTTTTGACGCAAGTCATGCTACATTTTAACTGTAAGGCTAAGGCATTCGCCACCAATCAAGCCAGGGTAGCTTTCCTTATTTCCTATTTGGCTGGTGACGCGGCGCTATGGGCCGTCCCATTGGTACAGAGAGACGACCCCCTCCTTTATGATTGGGATACTTTCAGAGAGGAGTTCGAGAACATCTTTGACCGCAAGTCGCATACCCTCTCGGCCGACCGAGAATTACTGGAACTAAGGCAAGGCAGTAAGGAGCTAGTGGTCTATCTTACTACGTTTCGGCGTTTGGTAGCTGAAACCAAATGGCCAGAGGAGGAACAGTTTACAATCTACTATCAAGGATTAAGGACGAACTGAAAGATATCATCGCGCAGATCGATCCCCAGCCGTCATCCTGCACGGAGCTCATCAACCTGACCTTGAGATTAGAACACCGGTTGGGTGACAGAAAAAGTGACGCCCGGAAGAAGGAACGAGTCCCCCTCCGTAACAACAGGTTCCGTGCCAGGGATCTCCCATAGAGCCCAGTCGAACCCATGGAGATAGGAGCAGTAAGAGCCCCGCTAACCGTTGAAGAAATAAATACAAGACGGAAGAATGGGCTGTGCCTCTATTGTGGAAAAAGGGGACACTTTGTCAGAGATTGTCTACAGAGACCCCAGAACACCCGGGGAACCGCCGGAAAGGAGGTAAACTCTTATACCAAGAAAGAGTCGGAAAACTAGATCGCTCGAGAAAACAAGGAGGGAAACCCTTGAGCGCTACCTATTTGCCCTCTTTAAATGCGGCAGAGATGAACCGGTTTTTTTTAGATCTCACTCAAGATCATGATCGGAGAGGATTGGAAAGAAGCAGAAGCACTGGTGGATTCCGGTGCGACAGGAACGTTTATGGACGAGGCAGTAGCCCTGCAGCTTGGGGTACGCTTGCTGAAGAAAGCGATACCGAAAGCCGTGGTGGCAGCAGATGGGCGTGTACTAGACTCCGGTCCCATTCGTTTTGTGTCAGACAAGTTAGAAGTTCGGTGTAACCAACAACATGAGAAAACCCTAGAATTCAATGTGATCCGGTCAGCATGGAATCATCTTGGGACTACCATGGCTACAAAAGCACGACCCACATATTAGTTGGATAAAGAAGACGATCCAATTTGATTCTGAATATTGTAACAACCATTGTTACAGACGGCCGATATCACCTTCACAAGCCCTGTCGTCTCAACAGTGGATCGCGACAGCGGCACAAAAAGACATCGTCCTACCAACCCGATATTCCGGATTCCGTGATGTCTTCAACGAAATCCAGGCGGAAACTCTACCACCTCACCGACAATATGACTATCAGATAGATCTCTTAGCAGGAGCGGTAGTACCTTGCGGACGCATATACGCCCTTACGGAAAAGGAGAACGAGCACCAGAGGCAATACTTGGATAAATACCTGGAGTTGGGGTTTATCCGTCCTTCCAAGTCACCAGCTGCCTCTCCCTTGTTTTTTATTCCTAAAGCCAACGGAGAGCTCTGCTCGTGTATCGATTACAGAGCATTGAATGACATCACCGTTAAGAACCGCTATCCCCTTCCCTTGATCCCGGTTCTATTGGAACAAGTTAAAAAGGCGGTCATTTACACCAAACTAGACCTCAAGGGAGCTTACCACCTTGTTAGGATGAGAGCTGGAGATAAATGGAAAACCGCCTTAAAAACAAGATATGGGCTATATGAATATCGAGTGATGCCCTTCGGCCTTTGCAACGCCCCTGAGGCATTTCAGTTCTTCCTGAACGAAGTATTACGTGAATTCATGGACAAATTCGTTGTCGTTTACATTGACGATATTTTGGTTTACTCCTCATCTGAAGAAAAGCATGTACAACACGTAAGCTCAGTATTACAGGCATTAAGAGAGAACAATTTATATTATGAACTCAGCAAGTGTGAGTTTCATGTGGATGTCGTCGAGTTCTTGGGAGTTATGCTTACCCCGAGAGGGCAGGTGATGGCAGAAAGGAAGGTGCAAGCGGTCAAAGACTGGCCGGAGCCACAGAACGTTCGCGACGTACAATGCTTTTTGGGCTTCGCCAATTTCTACAGGCGCTTCATCAACCATTTCTCCAAGACGGTGACCCCCATAACCAAGTTGTTAAGGAAAGGGACTACCTTTCAATGGTCAGAGGAAGCCCAACTTGCCTTTGATGACTTAAAAGCAGCCTTTATAACGGCCCCGGTATTGGCTCACCCCAACCCGGAAAAACCTTACATAGTGGAAGACGATGCCTGCGAGGCGGCTATCGGGGCTGTCTTGTCGCAAAGAAACGCCACCACAGGGCAAGTACATCCCATAGCGTTTATGTCCCAGAAGCTGAATGAGGCTGAGAAGAACTACACCATTGCAGAGAAGGAGCTGCTGGCTATAAAGACAGCGTTTACCGAATGGCGGCACTTCTTGCTGGGTGCCAAAGAAAAGTAACGGTATATACCGACCATAGAAATGTATAGTTCATGCGCTCTGCTAGGCATTTAACACCAAGACAACTGCGTTGGATGCTCTTCTTTGAAGAACTTGACTTTGTGGTAACCTTCAGACCTGGTAAAGACAATAAAAATGCGAATGCTCTTACCAGACAGGAATCTATTCGAGATGAGGAAGAACAAGCAGAACATGCTATCATCCCTCCCCACAAGGTGGTTTGTGCCATACAAACCAACGATTTCCTACAGAAAGTAGCAAGAGGAAGTTGAACATGCAAATGGAGAACGTGGTTCAGAATCCACCGTGAGTGGAAAGAGAAACAAGGCATATTCATGAACAATCAGGTGATACTAATACCCACAAAGATCTTACAGAAACAAGTGTTCCAGGGGTGCCATGACATACCAAGTGCGGGGCACAACGGAGTGTTCAAGACCCTGGAAAGCATTGGGAGACAGTTCTGGTGGCCCAGCGTTCGCAAAGACGTCACTCTATGGATTAAAGAATGCGTCACGTGCGCTCGAATGAAGACAGATCACTCAAAACAACAGAGGTTGCTTCAACCTGCGCCCTCAGTTCCCTGGAAATATATATCCATTGACTTCATCACAGGACTTCCCAAAGACCAGGGATATGACACAATCATGGTGGTAGTCGATTACCTCACGAAACTGGGGCATTTTGTTGCATGTCGTCACGTACCCACATCAGGACAACTAGCTAAGCTGTTACTAACCCATGTTGTCCGACTACACGGCCTGCCCCATCGCATTGTGTCAGATAGGGGCACACAATTCACTGCTAGATTCTGGAAAGTATGGTGTTCAGCCCTACAGATTCAGGTAGCTCTGTCCACGAGTTTCCATCCCCAAACAGATGGACAGACTGAAAGGGTCAATCAAACTCCCAAACAATATCTGAGGTTTTATGTGGACTCCACGACAGAAGTGTGGGTAGACCATTTATGGGTGGCGGAAGTAACTTAAAACGGCGCCTTGCATAGCTCCACAAAAACCACCCCATTTTACAACACATATGGTTTCCGCCCTAGGTTCCTTCCCTTTCTACACCCCGGAGCAGGAAATAACCTCCCAGAAGTGCACGACAGGGTTAAGCACATACGAAGCACATTAAAAAGAACCCAGACCCAGTTACAAATCGCAAAAATAAGATACAAACAAGGGGCCGACAAACATCGCCGAGTAGGTCCGATGTATAGAATAGTTGATATGGTATGGTTATCCACGAGGAATATCCACTTCAAGAAACATTCCATCTTCAACCCCAAATATATCGGGCCCTATAAGATACTAAAGATTCTGAATCCAGTGGCAGTGAAACTTGCCCTGCCCTCGTCTCTACACATCCATCCCGTGTTCCATGTATCCCTCCTAAAACCTTCCATCGCCCCCGTAAAGAAAAAACCAAACCACATATGGGTAAACAGTGAGAAGGAATCCGAAATAGCAAAAATTCTGGACACTAAGACACGAGGCAGGAATAGATGGTATTTAATAGCATCGAAGGGGTATGGACCAGAAGACAATTCCTGGGAACCTGCAAGAGCTATACACGCCCCCCGTTTGCTTGCCGCCTTCCACAAACAACACCCACTACCGAACCCACGACAGGAAGCCGCCTAAAGGGGGGTGTACTGTCTGGAACACGCGCTGCCGACCCGAAAAAACCAGGTAAACTTCCTGTTTACCGCGCTAAATCGCTCGGAGACTACATGTCCCATGAGCGTTAGCGGTTGCACGGCATGCACGCGCAGACGCGGAAGGCTTCAAAGAGCACTTCCGCGCTGGCGGCATTGCCGATTATCCTGTGAGCGCAGAGGTCGCGGCGCGTCCTGGGTGCTTCAGTCCAGTTCACTCAGGGGCATTGAAATTGTGCTACGCGGTAGCGTTTCCTGTGGGTAAGAACTCGGTAGAAGTTTGCTATACTCCTACAACCTTTGGCAAAACAACCAGCAGATGCGGTAAGGGTGCTGTGCACCGCATCATTTCCTATCGTGTCCTCCTTTGAATCTTGGCAAACAAGAGGAAACAAACGATTTTCAGGCTGCCAGGTTATGCATGGATATATTCATTGGGTGCAAGCAAAGACACATCAGAGCTGAGCATTGCGTGGATAATCAGCACCTGGTGTTCCTCCTCGTTGGAGAGCCACACGTGTGTAGGCTCATGCGAGTTGCAGGAATACCGGTGTATGATAGATATCCATAACCTGGGCATTTAAGTACATGCTAGACTCTTAATGATACCGTGTGGGGTATAACACGGAACATTGTCCAGTAACGTTCCACAACCGTGTGTGTTGATATTGGAATTTGTGTTTCTTAGTTCATTGTACATCGTGGATAAAGAGAGATCTGCGTTTAAACTGTTATGATTATGTTTCCCTAGCAGGGGATTGTGGTTGAGTCACGAAGAACTCATACAACCTCTGCGATGCCCTGACCAATAACATTTGGGTATGTTTTGTATTGGAAGAGGAATGCTTGAATAGTGAGAATAAACCGAGTGTAGCTTTGGCGTGTGACTAATAATGTCTTCTTCCTTGTAGTGGTACATTTAAAGTCTTATCGGATACGAAGCCTTGTCTTAAGGACCCTCGAGCTGTGGGTGAAGCACAAGACTTAACACCTGATGAATTACGCATCTCGTTATTTTCCTTTACAGGTAGTTATCCGTTACTAGAGAGGCACACCCACACAAGGTCTGGGGGTAGAGTGGTGGGAGGAGGAATAGTGTCTTATAACGTGTTATTCTTATCTCATTACAGGTCTCCTTCCCTGCTATCCCCTCCCTTTCCTTCCCTCGCTTGATCGCTTCACTGATCTGCGCTATAATAGCCCTCAGACTTGAAGCTATCAAGAGGTGGACCATAATGAGCATCGTTCCGATCCTGAGGAGCTGAGGAACCCGACACAAACCCTCCTCATCTTAGCATGGCGGCTGAGTCAAAAGGCTCAACAACTGAATTAGAGACTACAACATCAGAAAATCAGAGCGAGGTCTTTCAGCAGAACATTATTAGCATATAATGACCTCCCTAATCTTTAGTAATTTAAAACCCTCTGTTTTGAACATTTATTATTGTCATTTTTTATTGTCCGAACCAGTCGTGTTTTAACCCCTTCAGTGCCCGCCCCTTTCCCCGCCCAGTGCCGGCCGTTGCATTAGCGGGCGGGGTCTATGACGAGCTGGACTCGTCATGGGCACAGCGCCACCGCGGCCCATGACGAGTCCAGCTCGTCATGGGCACTGAAGGGGTTAAATTGTAAATGTTTTTTTTGACCAATCAAGAAAGGATATAATTCACTGGTTGAGGCGTGTACAATTAGCCTTTTTTGAGTGGAGTGCTTATTGAGAAATTCCTTATGACCAGACGCCAGTTTATGAAGTCTGGCCAGCTGCCTGTTCACAGGTGGGCAAAAACATGGTTTCACCAGAGAAGCCATCAGAGTTTCTGTTGGAGCATCATTAAATGAAAGTAAGGGCTCAGATCTTGCTGGCCCAGACTGCAAAATTTATGGTAAAACATTTGTTTCTGATGGATACTTCTAACTGCAGATTCCTCACCTTGTGAATACCCCCAGGCGCATGACTGGAGACTGAGATATATCACAGAGATTCTCTCATGCGGCCGTTGGTGATGTTGTGCGGCTCTGCATCAAGTTCATCCTGCTACTGAAGTAACATTGGGCCCAATATAACTGCTACATCCTCCCGTCAACATCGGTTCCTTTCTTTCTGTGCCTTCTAACTCGGATCCAGAGCTCGCTCCCTCGATCTCTGTCACCCGACAGGGTTCGTTTTTCAAAAAATGATCACACTTTTCCAGTATACCAGGAATATGTTTGCCCCTAAAAGGATCGGACTTAAGCCCTATAAGGATTATCACAAACATGCAGTTTCAGACCCTCACAACATCTATCTGGTGTCTAGGCTTCACGCATGACTCAAAGTCATGCAACATTGTAGCTTGGGTGAATCCAAGGCCATCTCTATGTCAGGTGTGAGTGACTTCAGCTCATTGAGGGAGAACCCCAGCGATGTTAAGAGATTGGCCATTGCCTGGAGGTGGGGCAAGACTGTTTGTGACAAGTCCGCACCAGTAATCAGTCAAGTTATGGGAAGACAGGTGTTCCCAACTTCCAAAGGGGTACTGGTAATGACGAAGGGGAGCATAGAGAACTGAAAGTTCTTGTGGCCTATTTAAAAATGCAGATAGCATCTGTGGGACTGCAGGACGAGGATGAAAAAATAGGCATCCGGCAGGTTCACTACCCCCATCCAGTCTTCAAGATCCCGGGGAGACAGAGCTTGAGTAAGCATCTTGAAATTCTCCTCCTTAAAGGAGTACAGGGGAATGGAAATCTAACATAGGACAAAACTCCAAGACAAATGGCTTCTTCGACATCCCCTACGCCCCGTAGGGGCCTGAACCAGGGCCCTGTGCATGGATGTGAGCTGCGCCGACATGGACACCAGAGGAAGAGCCCATAGTTCTGTCACACTCAGAAGGAAATCTGACACACACTCAGCTGAAGTCGTGTCCATGCCCAAACCCTCCTGTTTTGAACCTTCCCTCTGCCTCAACAGGTCCAGGATATTCAGGCTATGATCCCAATGTTTCTACCCTTGATCTGAGTATTAGTAAGAGCGGCTTTGAGACTTCTTGTTTTCTTGGTCTCCTGCATCCTGCTAGTGGACAACGCATGGTGGCACATGTGGTCTCTGCAGTGGGATCTGAAGTCTCAGTGGGCTCAAAGGAACATATTGGATTCCATCCAGGTGTTGGAGAAGGGTGTGAAAGATCTGCAGTGTTATTTGCTGGCTTGTAATTGGACCAGCAGTAGGCCCCTCTCTCTACCCCTCCCAGAACTAATGGTCAGGATAAAAGCATCATTGCTGGGTTGAGGAGGACATCTGGGAGAGGTAAAGATCAGAGGACTCTAGTCTGTGATGGAAACCTGCCTCCATATCACCTTACAGGAATTGTGGGTGATTTGCGTGCCATTGAAAGCCTTCCTTCCATCCATCAAGGGAGAAAGGTGCAAGTTCTCATAGACGAAACCACCACAAAGTGGTATTGCAACAAGAAAGGTAGAGTGGAGTCATGGGTCGTGTCCCAGGAGGCTCTGCACTTTCGTTGTACAACACCTGGCAGGATCTTTAAACACCAGGATGGATTAGCTCAACCGGCGTTGCCTAGCAGATAACGGAAGCTGGCTGGCAACAGAGGTGGCACATGGTGTAGGAAAGTAGGATTTGCTTTCATGGTTACCCACACTTTTTGCCTGGTGTCAGTGTGTTTTTGATTTTGTCGGCTGGGTTCCTGCTAATAAGGACCCTAGCACTTGTGTTTGTCCCCTAAATTGGCTCTGGTAAATACTTTGGCACCTCTCCAATTGACTACTGGTGTACCCTTATAGGTACCTAGTTTATGGTACTAATGTAACCAGGGCATAGGTACACCAGGGGTCTCCCATCGGATGCAGCATGTATTATGCCACCTATGAGAGACCACTCATACTGTGACTACAGGCCAGCCATTGCGGCCTCTGTGAGCTGGTGCTTGCACCACTCATGAAAGATATACATTTCCACATATCTGAGGTCACTGCAATTAAAACCTATAAGTCCCCCCTATGGCAGGCTCTTCAGTCCTGTGGTCAGGTGATTGTTGCAAGTGTGAGGGTGCACCTGCATGAGCAAGGCACCCCTACAAACCCCGGAGTGGATTCTCCAGGCTTTCTAAGTGCAGTCAGCCATTTATGGTATATAGTGGACATCATTAATTACGAGATGTCTAACTATATAGTGGCTGCACCGAACCTGGTCACGTTTGGTATCAAACATGTTGGAATCATACACCAACACTGATTCCAGTGCTGGAAGTATAATCTCATGTACTATGGGGCTCCTTAGGGGACCCCCTGTGCTCCCAGTAACAGCCTTTCAGGGTCTGCCAGCAAGCTAGTGTTGCTGCAGACCACAGACACAATTCTGCCCTTCTGCTGCTGAGCTGAGCTCGAGCAGGGGAAAGTAGAACAATAGGTTTTCTGTCACAGACAGGACTTAAGTGTATTGGGCTTTGGTGAGGTGCTTGTCAGTGCCACCAAACTGCTTTGACGGGCACATTTAGTGCCCTCTTTGCATACTCCGGTTTGAGTAATTTCAGGAGCTCTTAGTTTTCGCTCTGGCGTGCAAATGAACAACGGACAGACCCTTCTATGGTAGGGACCCCCGAGTCGTTCCAACCCTTTCCCTAGGCTACTTAAGGGATCCCCTGTGGGTGTGTTCTTAGATTTGTCTTAGAACAAGACTCACCTCTGTAACCAAGACACTCTTCGAACGTCTGGGCCCTTGGACTTCGTTAGACTTCGATTGGAACCGAGACTGAATCAAGGAAGACTCTTGCTGCTCCTGGTCTGACTGTTCTTCATGTCTTCTGCGTTGTCTGTGTCTGTGCTTCATCCAGGTTCACCAGATGGCCTCTGGGCATCAAGGACTGACAAAGTAATCTCCCTTGGAGTGAAGGAGTCACTCCCCTGCATCTGCAGGCACAGCAATGATGCTGACTGGTCTGCTGCTCCTGACGTCCCACTGACTTCCCAAGGCCCAGCAACACAGGTTCTGCAGCTCCCTAAAGGCCTGACAGGCCTTCTCAGCAATTTTGAGGACAGTATCCCTCTTCAGAGCCGCTGGAATCAAACCTCTGTGCACCGCGTTGACTTGTAGTTGCCTAGGCTTAATAGCTCTGCACTTGTTGGACTGAAAATGCGTCTAGCTGACTCTTTGTAGCATTGTGCGAGTTAAATTAGCATTTGCTGCACCATTTTGTATTCAGCCACCATTTTGTACCATGACTGAAATGAAGCTTCTTTCTCATACTGTCTGCCTCAGCAGAAAGCAGCCTCGATTGTTTCGCTTTATCATTCTAGGTTGTGCTTCGCAGCACTAATGAATAGCTCATTCTGTAACTGCATGCCTTTCCCCGTAGATAGGTCTGCTCCCACTCTCAGAAAGATGAGCACGGGCGGAGTAACCTTGAAACTAAGATAGCGTGTACCCAGTCTCAGGATGGTAGCCCACCTTTCTGTACCTCCTTTGTTCATCAGTGCCCAGGTTGGAAAATTCCAGTCTTGGCGGGTCTTAGGTGTGTTGGAAATGTTTATCTGACTTTACCTTGTGGACGGGGGTCAGTCCCTCGGCAGCATCTAAGGAGGCTGGTCAAACCGGACTCTTCTCAAGTGCATACTAATAGATAACTTTGGTTTGTATTCTCTACTGTCTGACTTCATTTGTATGGAAGGTTGAGATGTGGTCGCAAGTGACCCGGGTGGCCCTAATCGGGTCACTTCCTTCACACTCCAAAGATCTTTGGGCTACAAGACACTCCAGTCCCTCATGCTCCGAAGATCAGTGTCCTCACTGTATTCTCTGCACCATGAGCCTCTATCTTTTGGGAGCTGCCTGATGTCCTCATGCGACTCCTGTGCCTTCGGCCTGTGGGTCCTCTTGTGGGTCTTCTCTGGCTCCAGTGGGCTTCCCTTCTTGTGCTTGCTCAGAGCCTGCTTTGACTCTCCTGCACTTGGTGAGTCCTGTGGATCTTGCTGGTCCCAACGTCAGCATCTTTTCGCTGTCCACACCAGTTGCGGCTACAAGGCTTGTTAGTGCTCCTGCCAGACACCAACAACCTAGACAACGACACCCGACATGGGACAACTCGTGCATGGCTCCTGGTCTTTCTCAGCATCACCTGGTCCTCACAGCTGCAGCGACAAGGTCACCTTTGTCTCCTCTGAACCTCCTAACACTGGTGGGCATTTTATTTCTGTGCCTCCTGGTCCCCTCCGGGTGGCATATACTCTGTCCCCTCTGCTTGCAGGTTATTCACTTCACAAATCCACCTTTGGATTCCACCAGACTCCTTCACGGTCTTCTCCAGAGGCATCTTCTTCGATGTCTTCCATTTTTGTATATATGGCAGGTTCTGATATCACTTCACCCCTATGCACCCAGCTTCCCTGGTGCAGGTATGCTGGTTCCTGGGGCATTCACGGGTGGTGTGGCTCTTCAACCTTCCGTCCTCCAAAGGTTTTCTTTGGGGTCTTCTGGGAAGGGTCCTTCTTTTTTAAAACTGCAACTGAGACTTGTTCATGGATTTCCATTGGGCACGTAACTATGTTTCCACGCTGTACAAAGCCTCATTGGCGTACCTGAGTACTTAACCTGGGTGATTCCCTGTGTCCGTGTCTCCAGCTCCTCTGAGTCTCCTGGTCCAAGTTCTGTTCACCTTTGCAGTTCACATTCCACTTTCTTAGTATATGGTTTGGTCTCCCCCTGGAGACCAGTGTATATTTGTGGTACTTACCGGATTATTTTGAAGTATTCTTGTGTATTGTGTTGATATCCCTGGGTAGGAGATATACCAATGTATTAGTGATTGTGTTGTGTAAATAGACTTATTTTTTTTATAAAATACTGTGTGGTTCTTTTTCACCTAAACTTCACTGGTGATTAAATGTGGTAAAACAAGCTGCTTTACACCCCCTCCAGATAAGCCTGAAGGCTGCCCTCCATAGCTACCACTTTGAGCGCTTTCTATGGTTATTAAAGACCACTTAACTCACCATAAGGGTTGCCTGGATTAGTGCAAGGTGCATCACTGGAATAAGTGTTCACCATTTACTAAGCCAGCCTCCTACACATGACACCTTCCAACAATGGCGAGAACCTCAACTTTTTTTTTTGCCACTGCTGAGAATGAGCAGTGTCCAAGCTTGCTTGAAGATGCTTTTCAGCTAGAGTGGAGTTAACGATTCCTGTACAAGTTCCCACCTCTACCTCTCCTGTTTAGAGTTCTAATATAGATCAGGAATGACCAGGCCCAAGTTATCCTAGTGGCTCAGTATAGGCCCAGAAGAGTGTTGTACTCAGACCTCTGGCTATGAGCATCTGTCCCACTATTCGGCTGTTTCTTCTGGAGGGCCTACTGTTGCAACAAAAGGGCAGATCCTGCATCGTGCCTGCACAGTTTACCCCTCCATGCTTGGCAATTAAGCTGCAACAGTTGACGGCCTTTGATCTCTCTTCTGAAGTTGTGAATGTGATTTTGGCAGACAGTTGTCCCTCCACTAAGCCTATCAGGGAGAAGTTTGTTGTTTGGTGTTCGTCTCAGCACATCTAAACCTAAGAGGCCCAGTTATCGTATCCCCTTCTTTTGCCCTGGTCTTTAGCCTAGCAAGACCTCAAACAGCTATCCTTTTTCAAGTCACCTGTTATGATGCAGGTTTTGAAAGGCTTGATCGATATGTTCCTGCTAAAACCCTTTGTGATGTCCCAGTGAGACCTCAATCTGGTTCATAGATTCTTGATCTGCACTCCATTTTAGCCTTTACATAACTGCTGTTTGAGATTGCTCACACTGAAGACGGTGCTCCTCAATTTGATCATATCAGCTCATCACATGCGTGAGCTCAAGCATTTTCTGTTCAGAAAACATACACCACCTTCTTCCTGGACAAATTGGTGCTGAGGCACAAGGCAGTGTTCCCTCGCAAAAGTTGGAAGGCTTTTCCATGTTGGGCAATCCATACCCCACTGCTGTTCTTTGCTCCTTTTCATCTGTCCAAAAGGAAGAGAGACACCGTCGCCTTCACCATTTTACTTTAATTGCACAACGGATCACCAGGTGAACAGGTGTGGACTTCTCTGGTGTGAAAAAGGGAAGAGCGGTGCAGAAACAGATCATCACCAGATGAATTGTTCTTTGTATAAAGATCTGCTATGGTCTAGTTAAAAACAACCATCAGAAGGACAGTAGTCGCATTCCATCAGAGCCAAAGCTACTACAACTGCACTGGGGAGCGGGGGGGCGTATTTTGGACATCTGTCAGGCAGCGATGTGGCAACTAGACAAATCAAAACAATACTCTCTGGATAGCCAGGTCTGGCGGGAACAGCACTTTGCCCATTCAGTCTTGCAGGATTTCTTGGTTTGAGTCCTTCCACAGACCCACCAACTGGGAAAGGTATACTGATTTGGTATCTATTAATAAGGTGAGTTTACTTACCATCGTAATGTTCTTTCTGGTAGAAACTCAATCTAAACTCAGATTCCTCACTGATCCTCCCTCCTCCTCGTTCTGTGAAATAGATTCCTTTGGTCCATAAAAAAAAGATTCCAATTAGTGGCCTGCACACTGGTGAAATCTGTTAACTAGGGCACTCCGTACGATGGTGCGGACAGTTATCAGGAAGAAACAGATATCAACGAGTGGAAGTAGTGGTTACATTGGGGCTTTGACATCTCCTGATAGGTTGGGACAGACCCAACGTGGTGCTGCATGATTCTACAGTCATTCAAAGGGATTGCTGAACAAAATCTCTAGGGGTATTCACAGGGTGAGGAATCTGCAGATAGAGTATCCACCACAAAGAGTGTCACTAAAAGAAAGTAACTTATTCTTTAGCTGTACTCTTAACACCTCAAACTGAAAATGAGGTACTCTCCTCTGTTGGTGGCCCATGTTGCAAGTCAAGCTCTGTCTTCAGAGAGGTGTCACGCCCACTGGCATTTTGTAACTCAGGGTATAAGGCATCATCAGGGAAATGAGTGTGGGTCATGCCATTTCCCTCACTGTCATCATCAACATCCTGGGGTGCACCCTGCTCCGGTACAGGGTCAGAGTCCAAACCAAAAACAATGGTGCCTCTCCTAATAGTTGTGACATAGCGGAGGCATAGGGTTAGAGCCAGGCTGCAACCGGTTGCACTTTTGTTATTTCATAGCAGGACATCGGTCAAGCTCAGGCAGACAACAGTATGTGGTCAGACTTGAGGTGGCATGGACCTGTGTGAATCATGGGGCAGGGGTGGAAGACTGTAGCACAGTCACTAAGGGCTCACTAACGGGTCCTACTGGGACAGACAGTGCTAGGGAGGGACCAGCCTGCAGTATCCTGCCTAGAGGCCCTTGCAGTTCCAAAGGGCCTAAAGACACACCAGAGTGAGAGGGAAGCAGATGAACAGTTGGTACATGGCCTCTTTGAAGGCCATGATCTGTTGAGGAGTAGACTGACCAGGAAACTCAGAAGCTTATGGACCAGCTCACAAACAAGTTGAGTTATTAGGGATCTCGGTGGACAGACATCTTGACTCCCTTATGTCTTCTCCTTGAAGTCAGAGTGGCGGGTTGAAACCATGGCCCTTCTCCTTTTTATGTTTGCATTTGGACTTGGGCTTACCAGAAGACTGAGTGGGAAGTGGAACAGTTGTGGTAACAGCACTGTGGCCTGCACTGATTCCAGGCACAGTCACTTGGAGCTGCAACTTCTTCTTGTGTTCAGTGACATACAGTTTTCAATCCCAGTCTCGAATTGCATTCAGATGCATGAGTGCACACTTATCACATGACTTAGGGCAGGTGTCTTCAACATGTCGATTGCGAGCTTCCAGTAGCTCTCTTCTGAGTGGCTCGCACATGATAATTACCGGTCAACTGGTTTGACAATATGTAGCTGTCAAAATGAAAAGGCAGCACTGTACAACAGTGCACTGCTTTCTGTGGGGCCTGAGAAACTGAAAATGCAGTTTCTCTTTTCTTTCATTTTCTTTCTATTGCTACCTCTTTGTTTCCTTCTTTTGCTACTTCTTCTCCTTTTCTTCTGTCCATCTATGTATGTTTTGTTAGTGTGGGCTGGAAGGTAACACCGGAGACCGATCTGGGTTTTCAAATGTCTTTATTGCTCTGTGCACACGCTTGCGTATGGGGGTGGGTCGGTAATAGGGTAGTGGAGTCTCTGTAACCGCCTCTCTTGAGTCCTTCCTTCCCGCCGTCCTCCTCCTCCCTTGGTTTCGGTCCAGTTTGGGCTGGTTTGGTCCGCGGGTGGCTGTGTCGTACCGATGGTCCCGGGAACAAAAAAACAGAAAGGGTTCCAGAGGTCAGTATTCTAATGTCGACTTGAGAAGGTGAGGGAAGGGAGTGAGGGATCACTCAGTGCATAACACAATAATAACCGTGTGGTTGGGTGCTCAGGGGGGGTTGTACCGGGACATCACCAGTACAGCGAAAGTAAATACCCCGACGTCCCCTTATGCCTCTATAGACGCCCTCCCTTTCTTTCCCACCCAGCCCTTGAAGCGCTCGCGTACCTGCGAGAGCCACACTCCTCCGGGAACATGGCTGGGCGGCTCACGATGTCGTTGGCCTCCTGGCTCTCGTGGCTCGTAGTCAGCTCCCCCTCGTGACTCCGTCCGCTTTCTTTCTCCTTTCCGTCCGCCGTTCAGTACCTCTCCCTCGTTCTCCTCTTCGCGGTCTCTCTCTCGTCCTCCGCTGTAAGCACACACCTGCGATAGCGCACTTCCTGGTATTTCAGCCCAACCCTCCTCGTCGTCACTGCTGGGGGCGGGGCTGTGTGACAGACCTTCCCAGTTAAAGGAACGGTGTCCTTTTTCCTCAGCCGTGATGGGGAACTGTGCCCCGAGGGGGTCCACTCCGTTTGCTGGTGAGAGAGAAGAGGGGAAAGGGTGTCGATCACCTTTGGTGTCCCGATGTGAGTCTCTTCGGTTTGTTTCCCCTTGTTACAGTTAGTTAGTACTTTTCTCTGCAGCTTCCTTTCACTCTCCTCTCTCCAATTTTTTTATTTGGTTGCTCCCCACTTTTTCTCCTTACATTCTTTTTCACTTCTTTCTCAACTTCTTCTTTGTCTCCTTTCTTTTCAATTTCTCGTTCTCTTTCATTCACTTTTCTCTTTCCATTTCTCCTTTCTTGTACTTATTTTCCCTTTCTCTCCTTTCTCTTTCTTTGTCACTTACTTTTTTCTCCACTTTCATTCCCTCCTGCTGCCTTTCCGTAACCTCATTTCCTGAATATTTCTTTCTATCACTTTGTTTATTCTTTTTTGCCCTACATTTCTTTACCTTTCCTTTTTGACCTGTACTCTACTTGCTATCATTTCCTCTTACCTTCACATTTTGTATTCCTCATTTCAGCATTACCTTTTTCTATCTCTTTCTTCTACACTTTCTTCCTCTCCTTTCACTTCTTTCTCTTTCTTTCTTTTACTTTTCTTATTTATTGGTTCTTCCTTGTTTATCTTGTTTGTTTTTTCTTCCATTCTTTTTCTCTTTTTTTCCCCTTTTTTGATTCTCGTTCTTTCTCTGTTATTCTGCCTTCCCTTATGTCTTTGTGTTTCATTTACTGCTTTTTTTTTCGCATTGTCTTCTTTCTTCTTCTACTTTTTCTTTCATTCTTTTCTTTCTCTTTCCCTCGCTCATATTTTCTCTCACCACCCTTTTCTCTCTCTCTCTCTTCCTTTCTCATTTAATCCTCTTTATTACAGCCTTTCCCTTATTTGTATCTTTTTCCCTTACTCTTTCTTTCACTGGCTTTGTCACTTTCTTTCTTTCCTCTTAGTTTCTTTTGCTCGTTGGTATTGCTTCCTTCTTTTCCTTCTTTTCATTCCTATTTGTCCTCATTTCCTTTTTCTCCCTCTACTTCTTTTATTTCTTCGCCTTCCTTTCTATTCTTTTCTACCTCTCCCCCCTTTCTCTTCCATTCTGCATTGCTTTATTTCTGTCTTTTGTTCTTTCTTCCTCCGTTTCAAAAGTGCCTAGATTCTTAAAGCAACCTCTTCATATGTTAATTTGTGTGACATTATTGTCTGACTGGTGTACAGTGTGCTGGTCACTTCCGAGATATGTTTACTTGTAGACAGCATAATTTACTATTGCTAATGCTCCTTCATGCCCTAACTCTCAAAATGAGCAGTGTCATCTTATGTATTGCACGATAATGAGGATACAAGTCTAAATTAGACTCTCGCCTTGCAGTGTGATTCATAAACAAGGCACAAAGTTGATCCTTGGGGATCCCACAAGTTAACATTTGCAACATAGCTTGTGTGGCATTAATGCTGTATGTTCACTGGAGAAGGGATGAGATACTCTAAGGGCGGTATTTAAGGTACTTGGGGGCATATTTACAAGGGCTTTATCTCCGCTTAGAAAGCCCAAAAAGCAGAGATAAAACCAGCGCCCTATTTACAAGAGGGTGCTAACATGCATAATCGCATGTTAGCACCCTTTTTCCCAATGCCTCACTTTGCATCTTCAATGAGATGCAAAGTGGGCTTTACTGGGCGTACCCAAGATGGACTACCTTGCAAATATCGCTGATGTTTACATCGCAATATTTACAAAGCAGCCCACATGATTTTAGCACACATTAGATTTTGGCGAAAATGGCTGTTTTCACCAAAACCTAGCGTCCTAAAATCCTGACTTAGCCATCCCTAACATAGGGTGTGGATTATGCTGATACGACCCTGTGGATCGTATCAGCAAGGCTATCGCCCTTTTGCAGAGAACATCGCTGGAAAACCAGCGATGTTCCCTGCAAAAGGGCGATAACCCCGCTATCTCTGGAATTTTTATCGCCCTGGAGTAACGCCTTGTTAATAACGCGCTACCAGGGCGATAAATACCAGAGACAGCCTGCGATATTATAATTATCGCTAAGCACGGCCAGCGATAATTATCGCTGGCCGTTGTTAATATGCCCCTGGGACTCTATGTACCGCTATCCAAAACCCATATATTAAGCAATAGCGCATGACGTTTTTCAGTGACCACAGGTAGCTCTCACTAAAGAAAAGGTTGGCTATCACAAGCTTGTGCTATCACAAATACTTTCTGTGTGCAGCAATCAGATGCAATGTAGCCTAAACGCCGCCAGTCGCCCAGCAGTTTCAGCGGGGGCCAGGACTCAAAGCCCCAGATCTCACTGCGCTTCTCTGTATCTCGTACCGACAGCCTCGTGCCCGGAGGCGCTATACTTAAACGTGTGTGGGCTCCCGCAGCACGGGAAACGCCGCCAGTAGCCCAGCAGTTTCAGCGGGGGCCAGGACTCAAAGCCCCAGATCTCACAGTGCTTCTCTGTGGTGCGTACCAACATCCTCGTGCCCGGAGGTGCTGTATTTAAACATGTGTGGGCTCCCGCAGCGTGGAAAACACCGCAAGACGCCCAGCAGTTTCAGTGGGGGCCAGGACTCAAAGCCCCAGATCTCACCGCGCTTCTCTGTAGCGCGCACCGACATCCTCGCGCCCGGAGGCGCTGTATTTAAACGTGTGTGGTCTCCCGCAGGCCACCCCCCTTACGCTAATTATTTGCCCCCGAAGGAACTACTTGATACAAAACAAGGTACTGTGCTGATCCAAGCTGCGCATCATTCTTTTGAGTGAAATCACTGTTCAAAGACACTTA
Organism: Triturus cristatus; assembly: GCF_964204655.1. Lineage (NCBI taxonomy): Eukaryota > Metazoa > Chordata > Amphibia > Caudata > Salamandridae > Triturus > Triturus cristatus. Next base: position 305,339,366 of record NC_140585.1, on the reverse strand, counting down.
AACATTGATATTTGGGACAGACTGTGCTGCACCCCTGTTTTATTTTTTAAACATTGCTTCCCAGCCCTTGAATCCCTCCCATCGCGCTTAATTAGACTACTGCTAGTGTAACCATGGGCAAAAGGAAAGTCATGGAAGGTTCGGGGGGGCAAACGGAGCACCTAGCGGGGTGGGCAAGGAGAAAAGGGCAAGGAAAATCGCTAAACATAGTGCCAATAATTGTGTGATCGATCGAATTGAGACCCTAATCTCAGAATGTGAAGGGATTTTAGCAGCTGAGTTGCCGGTGGCCAATGGTATCACCAAATCCCCACCAGGGAGCGGCCAGGGGCAACTCCGCTGAACCACAATACCGCAAATGTTCCAGAAACCTTCCCATAGCCATGCCTCATCTAGTAGTGAGGCCGACCATTCTGTGTTAGGGCAGGGGGAAATTGCTTCTACACAATGTAAGAACAATCAATTGACTAGCAACTCTGTAACCAATTTGGAGCCCTCTGTTATTATCTGTTCTAATATCTTTGCGGCACTGCCTGAGGCTCCTGATCTTCTGGAGGAACCAGCGCATCAATGCCAAATTTTATGCCCTAGCACCACCGAAAGCTCGTCTGAGTCAGCAGGGACTGGCGCTTCAGTACCTGAAGATCCTATGCAGATTGTCAGCGCGCTTAGGTTAGAAATAGGTGCGATGAGGGTGTTGATCGAGGAGCTAGTGGCTGTAGTTAAATTAATAACTCCAAGCAGCATGCCACATCAGCCTGTAGTTAGTAGCACTCTCACTCCACACCTCCATAGGGCACATACAAATGTACAAAAAGAACGATCTATTGCACACAATGGCTTTCTCTCCTCCCCCAAAGCACTTGCTACCCAGGTCATTAAGGCACCCCATTACAAACAGACGGCTCCCTCCCAGGTCTCTGTCCTCACTGGTCAGGCAACACATCTTCCTCTACAATCTAACACAAAATACACCAGACCTCCTAATACACTAGTAGATCCCTAACAGCGTTCTAAAGACCATTTTTATTCAGAAAAATCTTTAAATTACCCCCCAGTACAGACGCGTACAGTCTACATGGTCAATGTTCCCAAGCTTAAATCGTATGATGACCATGAAAACGAAGACTCCTTAAAAAATAAGGCTATACACTGGATTTGTCACGTCAGGGGTTGTCGATCGCTGATACGGGACGATATAGCTAGGGCGCGGAGATGTATATATCACAACCGATCCCTGGACCATATTGAACTCACCCTGACAAAGCCTGTTCTGGCAGCAAATTTGTTTGCACTAGAATATCGGACTTGTCCTCCAGAGTCTTCAGCTATTCAATTTAGAAGCTCCAGGGCACAGGGCAAAGTAGCAGAGTCGAAGGCTGAGGGTGGGACCACACTAGTTGTCAATGACTGACTGAGAATAGCCCCTGTTTTATACCCAGAGCTTAGCGAGACCTGTCATAATAGCAACCCAAGAACCCTCTGCACACACCTCTTAATTGCCCCTGACCAATTACCGACAAACTTAATCCACACTGCTGATTCTGGCCGCAACATTGAGGAACTGAGGGACCAGCTTATAGTACCAAACATGGGCACAGATAGGGCAACTCCTATTGCTCTACTTGCTTTACCACTGCAATCACAAGTAATACCCTTACGAGAGGTAGTTCCCGCTTTGACCCCACACCGACAGCTCAAGATTATTTCCTGGAATGTAGCCGGACTTAGCAGTAAATTGTTACTACCCGACTGGAACAAACTAATAGAAGGCCAAGACATCTGCCTCTTCCAGGAAACCTGGAGCCTAGTACCCCTCTATAAATCTGGCTATACCTGTTTTTTCTTGCCAGCTGTCACCATAGGGAGAGGTCGCCCTTCAGGAGGCCTGATTGTTTGGGTTAACATTGCTCTGGGTTGTAGAATTATCGAACGCAACTGTGCAAACCCCGATATAATGAGGCTCACTATTACAGGGGAAAAAGGAGCCATATCCCTTGAGCTGTTTAATGTATATGTAAGGGGGACAAAGGGGGTGCCTCCTCAGCTATTGTTTCATCTCTGGAGCAAGAGCTGTCTAGCTGCCACCCTGACTCGCATCTCATGATAGCGGGAGATCTTAACTGTACGTTTGAGCCCCTCAGCTCGGGGGATATGTTATGGCTAGAGGAAGATGATACTAGATGGGGTATTCCCCCCCTATGCATTCCCCTTATCAAAAGATGGTCACGGGTTGCAATACAGTTAAACCCACTTGTTCTGGAATTTGGGTTAAGGGCTGCAAATGGCAGAACACCATCAGACCCTGAAGGGGCTTGTACGTACAATAGAATTAGCTGTCCATCTCGCATTGATTAAATTTGAATCGATGTAAGATTGTGGAGAAGCACAATTGATATGGAAGTTGTCCCCACTATCGACAGCGACCATAATCCCCTTTGTATGACCATGAAGGCCCTTTGGACCTCCCTCTGCTCCGCCCCTGAGGCACTTAATAACTTGGTGACCAAGAAAGTAGTCCCCTCTAACAGCAGAAGACATCTTAAGTGGCCTAAAGTAGCTGTTAACGAAGTTGTCCCCACTATCGACAGCGACCATAATCCCCTTTGTATGACCATGAAGGCCCTTTGGACCTCCCTCTGCTCCGCCCCTGAGGCACTTAATAACTTGGCGACCATGGAAGTAGTCCCCTCTAATAGCAGAAGACATCTTGAGTGGCCTAAAGTAGCTGTTAACAAACTAAAAATGGCTGGAATTAACAGAGTGCTGGCTGAAAGCTTAACAGACCTACAAGAAGCATCCCTTAATCCTGATGCCCCAGAGAAAGCTTTGGACATCTATATGAGAACTGTAGAACAGATGGGATCTTTTTTCAAAACAACTGCTGGTCCCAAAACCGGAAAAGCACGCCCAAAAAGTGGCCAGGCCTAGTTCTCAAAAACCTGTAGACAAAAAAGGAAAGCTCTAGCCTTAGCCATTAAAAGTAAGAATATTCCTCGTGTCCAATGTGCCAGGAAGGAGTACAAAGTGGCATTGCAACGCGCAAAACTAAAATGGGAAGAATTACATTGGCAGAACTTAAAAGATGCTAGTTTAGCAAATGATGCCAATTTATTCAGGAATCTCGTTAGGGGGGCCAATAGGAAAGATCTAGATTTAATTCCCAACCACATATCAAGCCAAGATTGGTTTGATCATTTTAGGAATCTATACGCTGTGACAGACATAACACACCAGGGAGGACTCTGTGTCCAGCCAATTTTCTGCCCAATCCCTAACACTGATGAACATTTTAGTCTACATGAAGTAGAAGGAGCAATCAAAAGAATAGTACCATCAAAAGCCCCCGGAACTGGATGGTCTTCCGGGGGACTTACTTTGTGCGAGCCCCAGTGATTGGGCGAAATATATCATGCTTTTAATTAATTCTATCTCTAAAGGATGCCCCATACCAGAGTCATGGAAGGGAGCCGAAGTAGTGCCTATTTATAAGAAGGGAGCTAGGGAGGACCCTGCCAACTACCGACCAATTAGTTTGATTGATGCTATACAAAAAGTAGTTGGTAGAGTATTGCTGCAGAAAATCCACTCCTGGGCTGAGGATGAGAACATTCTTTCCCAATATCAGGCGGGTATTAGGAGCAGAACTGGAACAGTGGATCAGGTGTTCAGGCTACTCCGTATCTAATGAAAGGTAGTTGTGATAGGCGGAGACAGTCTTTACCTTGCCTTCATCGATCTAAAGACTGCCTTCGATCTGGTTCCCCGGGAGCAACTATGGAAAGTCTTGGGCGAGATGGGTATGCCCGTGTTTATTTTAAATCTGCTTGTCCGACTGCACTAGGGCAACTATGCCCAAGTGATGTGGGGTCACAAGAACAAAAACCGACAGAATCCTAGTAAATAGAGGAGTATGTGTTATGGCGCTCACCCTGTTCTCCTTATATGTGAACGGGGTGGTTAGTTTCCTCCAGAAAACTCCAGCTGACGCCCCGTCCTTGGCAGGAGACAGGGTACCTACACTTTTCGCAGATGATACCCTGTTGATTTCCAAGACCCCGGTCAGCTGCAGAAGCTTTTAGACAGGTTCCATCTCTTCTGCTCCTTAAGGGGGTTGATTATTAACACTACGAAGACTAAGCTAATGACATTCAACCCCTACATTCAACCCCTACAAGCCCTTTAGGCACATTTTTTCTCTGAGTGGAATGCCTTTGGAAAGAGTTAGCACCTTTGACTATTTGGGCATTCGACTTTCTGATACAATTCAATGGAATCCCCACATTAACAAGATGCTTTTAAGCCACTGGCAGTAGGCAGGGAACATCGCTGCTCACACAGCAGACCTGTTGCCCCAGCGCTCACGATTTATGCTGCAAAGGCAGTTAGTTCTGCCCTTTATGGTGCGGAACTGTGGGGGTTTACTAATGTGCAAGAGATCTGCAGTTCGGAACATTAGTTTCTGAGAGAGCTAGTGAGCCTTCCCCGAAATGTTCCACTTAAGCCCTTGATGAGTGATATGGGAAGACGCTCCTTTAAAGATATTGCTAGATCAAGGCCGCTGCTTTATTGGGCCTGGCTGCTACGAACTGCTGAACTCGCCAAATACGCTGCCGCACTCAAAGAAGTAATTGGTCTAGACTGCAATCACAGGGTTAGTTGGCTTAATAATGTCAAGAAATGTGTGCTTGCATTAGGATTCAGAAACTCTTGGGAAGGTCAGAACCCACCCAGTAAAGATGAACTCAAAAGAGCATACTGGCTTTGGGTCGACACGCAGGAATTTAGTAATCCAAATCTAGGTAGGATGGCAGATGATTTTTACCAGTTTAAACAGCACATATTTTTAGAGCCGTGCCTAGATTTTATTCGAATCCCAAGAGATAGGGCACTTTATATACAGTTTAGGGATGGTTCCCTTTTAGTACGTGAGCTTACTGCAAAATGGAGCCCTCCGCTCCAGACAATCGCGGATTGCCCTTGCTGCGAGGCACCAAAAGAGAGCATGGCCCACCTTATGTTTGCATGCCCAGTATACTCAAGGGCCAGATCAATGTGGCTCAAACCAATTTGCAGACAGCTGGGCACTACAGCTCAAATTACTGCCCTGCGGATTTTGAAATCAGACTCTAGAGCTTTCTTTGTTTGTGGTGTGGCAAACTGCCTCGGCTGTATCTGGCTTGTTAGGTCCAAGTTCTTGCGTAGGGAGGTGTAAAAAGGAAATGTGAATGTATTTCCATATGTTGTTTTCCTCTTTTTTTTTAAATGATATCAAATAGCTGCATAAGAAGTATCCTTTTTTACTCTCTTTTTAATTAAATTCACTTACCAAATTGCACTTTAAAACTCACTAAGTATACAAATGAATTTTTCACTTTGGCTCAGGGATTAGTATATTACTGTTAATATTTATTTATTAACAGGATGATTAATTCTTGTAAATTATCCCTGGATCTAATGTATATACTTGTTTTTATTATTGTTTTTATTATAACTTTTATCTTTTATTCCTGGGTTGTATGAATGAATTTGCTTTTATGATACTTGTTATCGAAATAAAGCTATTTGATTGACTGACTAACTGACTGAAAACCTATTTCAAAACAATATATAGTTGGGGTGAAGGAAAATTATTTCCTGAAAAAAGAGGTTGATTAGTACACACGCTAGGAACAAGCAGGTGAAACCTGTTCCTACACTAGATTGTCAGCAAGTGTCAGGCTAGTAGAGGCAATCTGGTAAAATGAAAACTAATTTAGAGTTAGAAACTAGCTTTCTGTAGGTGTCAAGCTATTGCCTTTAATAATTTTTCATAAACAATTATTTTTTTATCACCTTTCATAAAATACTAAACTTGCCTTTAAATGCACAAATGTATTGCAGGCTAGTGGCAATTGGTGTAGGTAAATATGCTGTATATGTTACTATTGAGCAGGACCAAGAATATTTTGCATATGGTTGTTACCTTTCTAGAGTGACTTGGGCAAAGTAATTGTGGAAATCTGAAATAATTTCCGTTAGCATAAGCTATGGTTGTGACATCCATTTTGTTAGCTATGTAATTCTTCCATCTTCACTGTTGCTTGCTCTTCTATTCTGCTTGTATCATCAGCTTTAGTTAACTCCTTCTGTACTGAGCCAGAGCAATGTATGTGCTGAGAAAAGGCCTGTAGCTGCTAAAATGCATCTGGTTAAAGATGTAACTCAATAATTTGTGCTGTTGTAAGCAGTTCTGTTCTCCCTCTCACTTTGCTGACTAAGTGATTACCCATTTGCCAATGTCTGGCTGTAACTATTCCTGTGTAGGCTTGTACCTTCTATTTGTAACTACATGCTTACTCTGCAACAAACTCTGTATATAAGCACCATGGTCTGTGTATTCAATGTACTACCTCAGGCAGCACTTGAGAGTGCTGTGTGGACGTAGTCCCACTCATGAGTGATTAATAAACTTGCTATTTGAATTCCAGCTTCAGTGGCAATCTCTTTTTTGTTGGTCTACAGACCTGTGGACATAGAAGGGTGACCCCTGCACCGGTGTGCCCATTAAAAGGCACATTTCCACATAATGATGGACTTTAATGCGACCCCCAACCCATTGCCAGTAGCTAAGACTTTTGCAGGCATTCAATCCATCAAGTGGCAATGATCAAATGGAAGCCCATACTCGAGGGTCTCTTTCAAACACTAAAGGAGTACAGAGAAAGGACTCATGACATCACTGGCAAGTCCCTAACCTAATTGTTCATTAGATGGGAAATTATATGCCAGATCACCCAAGGAAAAAAAGGGGCACCGCCATCATGTTCAGGTACAAAACCATCTAAAGAAAGGATACATAGGGAGAGTGAGTGGACACACAGCTATACTGCACCATTCCTGGAAACTGTAGCTAGTATGCTAAATTATGTGCCATGCTATTCTTGACGTTATGTTTATGAAACAAAGCTATGTTGATCAGTGCAAAAGAATTGCCTACCAATGGATTAAGCATCTTAAACTTAACTTTCCCGAACCTAACATACTAGCCTGTGGAGAATCTGAAGAACACCAGCTGACAACCATCTGACCCCATGATTTAAGTAATATTGTGATCATGAGCGCAAGCTGTTCACTGGTCCCCCATGTAAATTATTCGATGTATCTTATCTAGGTTTCCCACAGAAGTTATAAGGCACCTTCGCCCTTGTTATAAATCGTCTTGCCTCTTGAAACGGACTGTACCTAGGGAACATTCTCCCACTCCAAGGCTAAAAATGATCCAACAGCTGGTTGCAAGATAACATTTCCATGTTAAAGCAACACACAAGTGCACCAGGAGATTTAGTGGCACCCTTGGACCAGGCGCTCTAGCTTGAAGACACTTTGCCATTCACAGCAATAGTCAATCCTTTATCCAAATAAAGATCCAAAAATACTAAGAAAAAAAACATCAATCTAGGTTAGCTCCTTGGCTGATTATCTCCTCTATGTAGGAGGAATCGTCTTCTTTGTACAAAGAACAACATTATCAAATTCATTCCTGGCAAGTACAATACAAAATTCATGAACACTTGGAATTCAGGAAGAAGGTAAAGACCTGGCTCTTCCCAAATAGTTGATGCAGAAACACACTAACCGATATGAAGAACAAATCTGTCACGCAGGGAGGACCATCACTTGATTTGAGACCACAGCCACCCAAGAACTGAAACCTATTCCTCCAATAAGGATGGAAAGAATGATCAAATGTTCCAACATATAGAAACAGAAAAGAGGGCTTCTTACAGAGAAAAATATAGACAACTTAATCTTTCTGTTCTTTTGTACTGGAGGATTGTGCCTACTTGTACTTTAAATGAGAGAAATAAAAAATCACAGCATTTTTTCCATTTAGAAATCACATGTCTCCCATCAAAAGTAGGAGTGTTGACGCTTGTAAAACTATCTCTCAATGTACTGTAAAACCCTCTAGGCATAAGGACAGACTCACTGTCAATAAAATTTTAATTAACTTAGCAAGACCATGAAAGATGGCAACACAGTAGATCACATGCATTAGTATATGAAAATAGTTAATCATAAAAGGTATCAATATTCGTAAAAACTAAAATAGTAAAGACTGCATAAAATCCACAAAAAAGACCATGCCTTGGTGATCATACTAATTTACCTATAAGATTTTCTCTTAATTGCCTGTTGAACAAAAATAACGACAGCTTAGCAAATAGTATCAGAATACATTTGCTGAAGAAACAGGAGTGCGGGTCTACAATTTAGCTCTTACAAGGTGGGTCTCAAATACTGCATGTATCCTCAGAGTCTTATGATATTTACAAAAAACATAAATAGGAAGGGTGACTGAACAGAGCAGCCATCACACAGGCATTGTGGGAGATCCATAGTCCACATAGCAGTCTTTGGAAAAGAAACCAAAGAGCGGACAATATTAAAACAAGAACGTCTCGACATACAGATATGTTGCTAACTGACCACCATTTCCAGATAAAATTGCATACCATGCTTAGTAACAGAGAGTGGGCTATAACAATTACAAAATAAATATTTAATATATTCTATAATGAAGGCGTTGATTGAAACAAGCTCATCAAATAAGTAGCACGTAAGAAACAACCGTGAACAGATAGGCTATTCCCGGTCTCATACCACAGCAACCCTGATCGTTCTACATCAAATAACTCCCATTAGAGAGCAGTCTGAAAGCCGGACGAATCACGGCCACTGGGGGATCGTTCAAGTAGCAAGATAAGTTTGCTACGGAAGCATTACAAGCCCTGTAAAGTAAAACGTCCCCGTTCACTAAGGATCCACTTAAAGTATTCTCGCAGCCAGCACCACTGAGAAAAACTTCAATTTCTTTATCCTGACAACGGAATTTGAAAGGCAATTCCCAATACTCAGGTACATACCCTTTCCCTAATGCTTCATATCTGCCTACTTGGTGGTATTGTAGACAGTACTGGAAATGGAATGTCAAGATTGGCAGAGTAATTAACCCATGGATTATCTAATCCACAGGGTGTGTTTCAGCAATGGTCAAAGGATACTTCTTTAACTTTCCATGTCTAACATAGATTAAGTGGAATCTTTGCATCCCATGAGTATTTGCTGCTTTGTAAGGTTGTAGGGGGAAAACAGGCTTGTGATATTAATATGTTGCAATGGCACATAGCCAGAATGTAGTGTCTGAAATGTCCGACTCAACAGCAAAATAGACCTAAGCTGTGACTGTCCATGTTGTAATGCATAAATATGTTGTTGTATAATATCAGTTGCCAACAACACTATGTTCCCCAAGGAATACATTCTAGAGGACAAGGTGGTCCTACCGTTATCAACCACTGCTAGACCTTTTTCTAAATTGGCCCTGTCAATTTTGCGCAGTCTTTCAGCAGCCTCCTGCTGAGAAATGCTCCATATTTTATTGTAAACTGTATACAAGAAACATTTCTGACGTTGTATCCGAGGACTTAATAAGAAGTCTCATAGTTCCAGGTCATCAGATAGTGTTGTGTCACCTGAGACAATGTTGAAGTTTTTAGCCAATCAAGGCACAGCTTCCCAGCACTGTAAGTTGTCACTACCCCCGAAAGGCCTGTCTACACTTAACGCAGGTCAGCCCTGCTGATCTTAAATCCCTTGGTGTTAAACAGGAACCATGTTTGACATCCGTTAGTATCTAACAGCCAAACTACCAATATCCTCTAATTGGTGTCTGATGAATTGTAGGTGCCATTGTTTAGCATGGAGTCTATTGTTTCCTACTTCTATTTTGTAAATTATTGCCAGATTTAAAAGCGTGCAAATATGGGAATGTGTGGCGTGTTCAAATACTTGATTTTAGCAAAACCAAGACATAATATTTGTTGCACAGTTTTGTTCAGGAAAATCATTTGTTGTGGTATAAGGCATGGCCTAAACAAAGTCTAATTTCTGTGAACCTGCCAATCTTTTGTCCCCCAAATTGATTTAACATCAATAGTGTCCCTTCAAAAGTCAAACCAGTGTGTGACAGTTGGGTAAGAAATGAAACAGAGTATATCAGTTTGGTGTCTGTCAGCATATTTGTCTTTGCAGGTAATGATGTAAGCTTATAATAATAAGACACTGGGTCAATTGTGTATTTGAAAACAGCACATGTAGTAATTGCTTTCAGCAAGAAACGATGATAATAATATTCATTCATTCATTCATAAACTTTATTTCGGCCACGAAGGCCATAAAAGCGACAATACATTACAACAATACTAAATCAAATAGCAGAACACATTTTGAGCACCAAGATAGAATAGAATAGTCAAATTGGAATATTCAAATAATTAACAATTGGTGGAAAATTTCCTACGCTGCAACCATGCAGCATTTAGAAAACGTGAAACTGCAAAAACAATTGGGGGATGGGTGTCATATTTTAAAACTCGCAGGGCGTTAACACAGTCTCTAAAGCCAAGATTTCTGCAAATAGGCTTTACCCAGCGTTTCCTATGGGTAAGGTACGTTGGGCAAAAAAAGAACACATGGTTTTCGTCCTCCAATTTGTAACCACATGCTGGACATGAAACATTTTTGTTGGTGTCCCATCTGGAAGTAAAAGACCTAATTGGTAGGGTGCCAATTCTAAATTGGACATATAACTTCCTAGCAGCAGGGGGGAAGATCAAATCCAGAAATAGCTCCCTCCCGTAGTTCGGTTTAATCTGAAGGAACTGGGCAGTCAACCTACCTACATTTGGGTTCATGTGCAAGCGTGATAAATGAAAGTGTCTAAACTGTTCAGCCAAATTAGATTTTGATACAGCTAGACAAGAGCTTTCTGCAGTATCCCAGAGTTCCCGGAAGCCAATCTTGGCACAAGTATCCCTCACATAGGTTAGCCAGGGGATATTCATGTGTTTGATTGTGGGCCAGAGCCCCAAATCTCATCTCTGTAGGTTTCCAGGTCCGGGTTGGACCAAAGTCTCTTCCAATAGTGGAGGGGCCGCTCAGCCACCACCTCTTCAATGGGGAGCAGGCCCAGGTCGAGCCTAATAGGGACCAGCGGGGAACTAGAGGGTAAACTTAACAAATTCCTTATAAAGGAGTTTTCGACCCTTGATAGACTGTCGATTTTGGAGTGACCCCATAGTTCCGCTCCATAGATTGACGCAGCTCTGGCCTGGGTTTTAAACATTTCTACCACTGGTGCAGCTGGTTTGGAAGCCAAACCTTTGGACAATCTAGCCATACCTCCTGTGGTTTGGGTCAGCTAGAGGGTAGAATTGACAACCTGACCTCCCCATCCCAGATCTTCTTGTCGTGTGATCCCCAAGTAACCAAACGTTTTCACCCGTTCGAGGGGGATACCATTCATTACTGGGTTGGTGCGAGTGTGTTTAGGAGGGTTAAGAATCATAAATTTCGTTTTGGCTAAGTTGATCTCAAGGCCCCTATCGCTACAGAAGTCTACAAAGCCATCTAGGATACGCTGGATTCTCATAGGGGTGCGTGACAACAACAAGGTGTCGTCAGCAAACATTAGGGCTGGTACCTTGCCCGAGGCAAGCCTAGGGACATCAGTATCTTTTATAGCTAAAATATGTTTTATAAGCCCATTGATGTATAGGCAAAACAGCGTGGGCGCTAGTACACATCCTTGTCGGACTCCTCGATTGACAGGGAAGCGTTCAGAAAGTTTGCCATGCTTTCCACATCTGACCTGAGCAAAATTGCCCTTGTGAAGGCTCTTCAAAACATCTAAAAGATAGGTGGGAACATTAAGCATCTGCAGGACTGCCCAGAGCTTTTCTCTCGGGACCAGATCAAATGCTGATCTTAAATCAACAAAGATGAGGTAGAGTCTGCCACCCTCCACGCTTACTGACTTCCACTATATAAGCTGGAGACGAAAGATCTGGTCAAGAGTTGAAATACCCTTCCTAAAGCCAGCCTGTAAGGTGCTTAAAACATTATTTTCTTCTTCCCAGGCCTGTAGTCTATTCAAGATTATACGCCCGAATAGCTTTTGGGTTGTATCAATTAAGCTTATCGGGCGATAATTCGAAGGCTGTAAAGGACAGCCTTTTTTGTGGATTGGCACTATCTCAGCACCTCGCCAGGTTACTGGTGGTTCTGCGCCAAGTAGGATGGAATTAAACAAGACACAAAGATATGGTACCCATATCATGGGTTCAGACCTAAAAAGGTCACCTGGGATTTTGTCCAGGCCCGGCACTTTGTTAGGTACAAGCATGAAGATGGCATTTTCAACCTCTTTGATCTTAATGGTTGGGATGAACTCAGCACGACAAGCTGTATTAGGGGGAGAATCAGTCAATGAGGGTGAATTACAGTTCGTTGTGGAATATAAACCCCCAAAGTGCCCTTCCCATGCTGCAGGAGCTATATTGGAACCAGTAATGGTATTAGGATCTTTCTTGCCATTGCTAACAATGGCCCAAAAGGTCCCAAAATCCTTGTTCTGCAATGCTATTCTTAGCTCCTCCCACTTATCATCTTCCCAAGACTTCCTTGCCCTATAAATCAGTTGTTTGTACTGGGCTCGAAGTAGTTTGGTCCTGGATTTGTCCTTGGCTTTGATTGCCAAGATCAGTTCAGCTTTTAGTTTCCTACACTCGGGAGTATACCAAGATTGTAATATTGAAAACAGAAAATGTTATCATAATTAGATGTGCCTTCGTACATTTCATCAGAAGAAACACTGTAGAATGCCCAAGATTTTCTACCATTTTATGCACTGTATCAATATCCCAATCATCCGAGATAGTCCTGGGGATGATGTCTTTCAATCATAACTTAAACAAATATGGAATTTGTAAATGTTCTGTGGGGCTATACACATTATATGATATCCTATCCCACACAATCCCATCAGGGAAAGGTCTCCTTGTGCTTTGTGTAATGACGAATGTGGTTCTAGAACCAAGTTTATCATTTGTAAAGCAGAGTGTTCTGGGAGATAGTGTCCATTTAGAAGAAAGAAAAAGACTGTCACAAAACCAATTCAAAGGACTAGGAAAAGTAACGCAATTGTAATCCGAAGGTATAGCCATGGGGGAACAAAATATGTCTTTTGCAGCCAAAGCTAGAAAACATGCAATCTCATCTAAAACTGTAGAGGTGGGGGTGCTGGTGGATCAGATGAATCAGAGCAAAAGTCATCAAAGTCGATAAAGTAGCCCGAGGCAGTTCGATCTATTCTTGGTAGCTCTACAGGTTTTGTAGAACCGGGAGATGATGTAATCGGTGGTACATTGACGTAGACGGTATTCGCGTGAGATTTCTGAATTCAAATCTGTATTTCTGTATAAGTTGATTATATAGTAGTTGTTGCAGTAACAGGTAGAAGAGATACTCCATTGTTGTTTTCTGCTATCCCCAGCCAGGTAGAGGAGGCTTATGCAGTGAGCAAAGGAACTTTCTGTGGTGTAGTGAGAGGAGGCAAGTAACTACCCAAGATCCCACAAGGCCTACGGTTGTGAATTGGCCCCATAGTGTGGTTTAATCAGATCAATGAAGACAAATCTCTTGTTTCTGCAGGCAAGAAGAAGAAAAAGTACAGTTCTGGTACCATCAACAGCCAGGACAGGATGGCCCAAATTCTTTCTTGTCCACAATTTTCTCTCTGACCAGATCCCCAATCTTCAGGATCCAACCACGGGTTGCCGACACTTCCTTCACTTTACCAATGGTGGTTCATTTTACTTGTATGTTGTGTTGTTTGTCCTAGAAGCTGTTCAGTTCCTGTAAAAACTGATGCTCATTTATGTCAAATGGTGTTTTAACATCCACTGTGCTGGGATTGTCGAGGTCTGGGAATTCACCCCAAACAGGATCTCATAGGGAGTCCGACCACCAAGGGATTCTCTAGGCAGATTAAGTGCCCTCTGAACCCAATATAGATAATGGACCTAACCGTGACCTGAGCCTAAAACTCTAGCTGTTAAAGACTGCTTTAAGTCCTGCTTTTTTCTTTCCACAACCGCATTTCCGTCACAATGGTTTGGGGGAAATAACGCAGGGTCACACCCAGACTTCCCATGGCATCTTTGTAAGCCCTGGAGGTGAATGCCTGACCCTGGTTGGTATGTAGTGTGCCAACTGTGTATGTCCCGATAAAGACTCAAAGATCCTCTATAACAGTTCAGGCTTCAGCCCACCACTTTGACCATACCCACAGGAATCGAGAGCAGGAATCCCCTGCAACCAAGCTATACTTGTAAGCCCCATCAGATCCCAAAGGGCTGCAATGGTCCAGGTATATGCAAGCCAGAGGCTTGTTGGAGATTAGTAGAGGTATCTGTGGTGGACGTGCCACGGTGAAACCCTTCATATGCAGGCAGATGTCGCATTTAAGGACAAAGTCCTTTGCCTCTCTATAGAGACCTGGCCACCAATATCATAAACATTGTGAAATTGGAGCAGCCATCCCTACATGCTAGACCCTCATGTGCTGCTAGTATTAAACCTAACCTGCAGTCTGAATTTGGTATTACTCTTTCCCCCACTCCAGGAATGTGAGCAAATGGTATATTTTGTGCATCTAACTTGTAGGAGTACTTGTGGAAAGCCTTACGGCGGCTAGGATTCGTTGCATGCCACTTTGACAGCCATCATGATGTCTATCCTCGTACTTGAACGAGTAATTGCAACAACTGCAGCAGTTAGCACTGTTGCCTTTGCTACTTCATCAGCCATGGAATTCCCGGCAACGTGTATGCCAACACGCTGATGACTCAATGTGTGTATCACATGGGCCTGTGGCAAGTAATCTTTCAGTTTTGCCACCTGTTCACAAAGCATCTTGTGCTTCATTGTGCACCCTTGGGAATCTATTTTGGCTCCAGTAGAGTAAATATTAATTATAGGACAGAGCACAATAATACAAATCAAACACTATCATTCATCATGGGGAATCCAGGATCCGTATTCTCTAGTCAAAAGAGCACAAGAAAACACCTGCCTAGATTATATAGTCATAGGCCTAATACATAGGTCCCTTAATATTAAATCACTAACTGGAGCTGAGCCCAATTGATAATCAAGCCAAAAGATCACAACCTTGATTAACAAAAGAACATGATTCTTTTTATTAACATAATTTTACAACAGAATTTTTTAGAACATACACAATATTTTTCAGTGTCCCACACATCACTGCATTCACACAAAGATACATTCATTCCAACAACAACCACAATATCAGACATCGGTCATGATGGTAGAGCTGCCAAATGATGTTAAGTGGAAGGTTTATCCATGCGTCATCCAACTGGAAAATAGAGGTAACATGGAGGGAGATACGCAGAAAATTCAAACGCCTACGCGCGTTTCGGTGTTAGACCAGAAACAGGGCCCCACCTTCATCAGGGCGAAGACCGGTAGATAGTGGGGGGGACATAGAACACACCTAAAATCAATCAGAAAACATATATATGACATCAAAATAAATTTGAATATGCATATGTGATATCATTTATAGTTAAGGCTTTCAAAAGATCAGCTCCAGTAGTGGACAATAAGATATGAAGATAAGTACAAAATATAAATGTGATTGTTAATCCAATATTAATATTTGGTGTGTTATGCACAACCATTGGACATGTAAAGTCAACACTATGGCAACAATTTTAACTTCTGTCTTATTGGATAATGCGATTCATATATAATATAATGTATCAATCTAATTGTTATAATGTGTATTTTAAATGTTTTTACAGCCCTGACGAAGTTCTTTGTAAAAGAACGAAACGCGTTGGCTGCTGAAGAACTGTGAAAATTCAAAGAAGAATAAAGAGGAGATTTTGGAACTATATACATTACTGGATGGACATTCATTTGATTACTAAGTTTATGGCCCCAAAGGAGTGGTGCGACCTGCAGTGGGTTTAATGTTTTGGATCTAGATGATCACCCCCGTGAAACGGTGGGGGCAGTGGAGTTGCACACCACCCTAGCTAAACAGCTTTCTCATTTTATCTAAAATTTAGGAGGGTTGGCAAGAGAATTGTCAAGAGAGGTGCGACCTGAACCCTGGTGGGTCCAGTAAATTGAGCCGTTTCCCTTTTGGTTTCTTGACAATAAGATATGGGTTAAGAGAATAAAAGGCAAATTAAATGCCGAGTAAGTGCGCAAAACAGGAGGAACTCAGAGGGAGTACTTGTCAAGAGAATAGACCACACCCATGTTACAGAAAAGAAAGAAAAGATTTATGTGAAATGAGAATTCGAAAATAAATAGAACCCAAGGTATATATCACCAGTGCTCAAGGTAACAATGAGTGAAAACAAACTAAAACAATCATAATTCAGAGAACATACTTCACAAATGAGTCAGGATTGACACGGGTCTATACATAAATCTTCACTGGATAGTTATGTATGTATTCAAAAAAGACATCCAGGAGCGTACCAGATCTGAAAGAAATCGTTCAGGAAGAATCTGTTCAAACATCCACATAATGTGGAACTTGCCCAATAGAGAAAGGTAAATCATAATCTATTGTCAAAGACATACCGAGGAGACAGGAATTTGCATGAGAAAGAATATAGAAAATCAGGTCCAAGGGCCAGACGGAAAGTTCAAAACCCAGATGTAACATGCAGTCCTGGGACAGGTCACTGACATGCAACAAAAGTTGATATATAAAATTCTGTGGAATAAAAAAGCTAATTGAAAGAAAATCGGACACTTTACAAGTGCAAACTTCTAAGAAAACCTTTCATTGAAGCAACATACAAATGCAGCAGGGCAGGAGAGTCAGCACAATGCGATATCCACCAGATACAGATTACTGACGAGGTATATCCCACAACGCAGGTCACGTGTCAGGGTGGCGGTTCGGGAAGTCAGGGGAATCAGTAATTCTAAATCCAAACAAGAGGATAGAGAAAAATCACCACACATGGGCCATGTTCGATGAACTGTCAAGGCCAGACTAATAAAAGCCACGAACAGGTCGCATCAAAGGGAGCCCCCCGAGCCTTATATAATGGTGCGGCCACTAAGTTAAGAGTGTATAGTGGCATCTATCCCTGATCGGTAAGGAAACAAGTGGCAAAACACATGGCCGTACTTAGACAGTATCTCCAGGGGAGGGGGCAGAACAAAAGAGCCAGGGAGTGGTATTGTTCGCCCTCGGGGTACAAAAAGCCCAATGGAGACTCATTAGATTATCCACGTCGCGATTTAAAGAGACAAGGGTAAGAAATGATAGAAGCGCATGCAATAGCATCATACGGCACGTTCTTACCTCAGATAAAATAAATATTCCACCATGGAACACGTAATCAGCGGCGTTTCCGCGGGATGAAAGGTCTCCGGGATGAATTCTCGGGCCGAGCACCGCCTTCTTAAAGAGTCACTGGTTTCCCTGTTCTCCAATGGGAAAGCAGACTACAGTTCACCTAGAGATAGAAAGCAGACTGTAGAGAAAAACGAAAGTAAGAAGTATTCAACTGAATACGGCGGCCATATTGGAACGTAGTATCCGACCTCTCGATAATCATAAAGAAAACCTCATAGTGGAGTGCGGGGCTGGGTAGGAGTGTGCTGTTACAACATCCTATAAGCATCGAGGGTATAAGGGGTAGATATACAACAAAGTCCCCCTAAGGTATAGAAAAAACCCCAAACAAATTAGGGTAATTATGGGGATTGGGGGCACACCAGTCAGCATCAGATGCGCAAAACAGAGCAAATAATTGCGTTTTCCCAGGGACAAAGCTCATTAAGACCCTGGTGGACAGAATCCAAGCAAAAAATCCAAAAGACCTCTCTTTTTCTTCTGATCCGGATCGAATCTCTGGCAGGAGTGGTACGGATCTTTTCTAAGATAGACCACTTAAGGTCCATTTCAGTGTGGCCTTTATCCAGCCAATGACTGACCAAAGGAGCAGAGACCTTTTTGAGACGAATGTTAGACTTATGTTCACCTATTCTGGTTCTACATTCACGTCCTGTTTCTCCGATGTATATGAGGTTACAAGGACATGTGATAATATAAATCAAATTGGGGGTACGACAGCTCGTCATTTCCTGTAAAATGATTGAACGCTCATTGATATTAATAGTGTGTCCAACAATCGCATTGGGGAATGCCTGGCAGGTGCCGCAGCGATGGTTCCCCGTGACAGGTTCAAGGCCCGAGATGGCAGTTTGATGTGGGACAGTTTTCTCCAGAATTTTACCTTTGACTAGATGGTTTTTAAGGTTTTTGTTTCGTCTGAAGGCAAAGAGAGGTTTAGGGATTTTGTTTTTACTATTACCAATTTTTAAAAGATACCACAATGAATTGATGGTTTGTCTGACCTTGTGGTTAATATTGGAATGTTTGGTGACAAATACCAACCTGTCCTAGGGAGGGATCTCCTTGGTTTCAAACATGGTATCTCTGTTAAAATATCTGGCTCTCTTGTAGGAGTCTTTGATCAACTTATACGGGTAAACCCGATTTAACAATTTCTCCTTAAGGACATCAGCCTGTGTCAAAAAGTCTTTAATATCTGAACAGTTTCTCCGCAAACGAAGAAACTGGCTGAAAGGTATGCTGTCCCTTTGGCATCTTGGGTGATAGCTGCCATATTCCAGCAAGTTGTTTCTGGCTGTCGGTTTGGTGTACAAAGAAACAAATAATTCTTTTTGATTATGTTCAATCCATACATTCAGGAATTCAACCTTGGAATTGCTACAATGGGCAGTGAATTTGAGGTTAGTGTCAAACACATTGAGCCAAAAAACGAATTCATCCAGGGACGTTTGATCCCCATCCCAGATGAAAAAGATGTCATCAATAAATTGAGACCAAGTTCAAACATTTTCATAAAAGAGAGCCATTTCATTGTATATATTCATCTGTTCAAAGTGTCCCATATAGAGACAGGCAATGCTGGGGCACAAGGCGCCCCCATACTTACGCCCTGTATCTGGTGAAAGTAGTTGTTGTTAAATTCAAAATAATTTTCACTCAGAACCACCTTTGAGCATTCAATAATAAAGGGAGCATTAGTCATTTCTTTTTCTGAGGACAAGATCTCTTGAAGAACAGATACTGCTCCTTCCTGAGGGATGTTCGTATAAAGGGACTCCAGGTCCAAGGTGACCAGGAGCTCCTTATCACAATCATAAGGCATCTTCTCGATCTTGGAGATAAAGTGACCAGTGTCTTTCACATAGGACTCAAGCTTGCTCACTAAAGGTTTCAGGAAACAATCAATGTATTTGGATAACAGCTCGGTGGCCGATCCAATGGCAGATACATTGGATCTTAGGGGCGGGTTAGAGGTATTTTTATGAGTCTTTAGTACCCCATAAATGATGGGCATTCGAGTAAAGCTGGGTGTCAAAAATTCAGCTTCTTTTGTACAAATAAAGCCAGCCTCAACCGCAGCTTCAACCATGACTAAAATTCGCTGTTTGAGGTTAGGTTCGGGGTTCCTCACAATGCGTTTATGGTGTCTTGTGGAAGAAAGAAGAATGTCCTTTTTCTCAATGTAAGTCGGGGTGTTAAAAATGACAATACCCCCTCCCTTATCACAGGGTTTGATGGTCAGTTGTTTGTTTTCTTTTAAAGATTTCAAGGCATGGTTTTCAACAGCTGACAGGTTGCTTGCAGGTTTGGGGACAAATTTGATGATTTTAGCAATTTTGAGTAGGACGGCTTTCTCGAAAATGCCCACTTCCAGGCCTACAAGATCAAGGCTAGGGGTAAAATCTGATGGCGGTTTAAGTCCTGAGAGATTATCAGAGGTGTCAGGAGATGGTCTGGTGAGAAAGCATTTTTTAACCTAATTTTCCTGAAAAAGGAGTAAAGATCTTTCATAAATTCAAATGTATTGCAAGGAGTCGTGGGAACAAAAGAAAGGCCCATAGACAGAAGGGTCACTGACTCTGAATCAACATTGGAGACAGATAGATTAAACACAGGTATGTTAGTTATGTTTTCCAATACTGATTGTGTCTGGTTTGTATGTACATTTGGGGTTGACCCTGATGGAAATTCCTCTGTCGAGGAGTTCCGGTTCTGGGGCGATAGTTCCCACTGTGGTTGCCTAAAAAATGATCAGGCTTAACAGGTCTATCAAACGATTCCTGTCGTTGTTGGTAATTAGGGTTGTAACTCGTTTCATAGTTAGCAGGTCCTTCTCCGTCCGAATCAGTGGTGTCAGAGAACGTGGTAATCCTTCTGTTTCCCCATCGTGGGGTACCATTATATGGGCCATTGCCGTCCGGCATGTTGTAAAAACTGGTTGTCAGATAAGTATAAGCATTCTCTAGTGCCAGAATTTCAGTCCTAAGTTCAACCAACTGTGAAGTGTAGTCACCAAGTGACTGCGTGTAGGTTTTCTCAGGATGGAATTCTCCATCCTGCATGCGCCCCTTTATTGCTGCGCATGCTGCTGTGTATTGCTGCTTTGTCCCTACAGCAGGCTGGGCAGAACCATCAGTATAGATGATTTAATCGTACAGATCTAGAGACATTATTTCATTGGGCAAAGGATATTCGTGTTCATATTGCAGAAAGGCGTGTGCCAATTATGTAGAGTCAAATCTGTAGTCTACAGTGAGTGAGTAAGCCCATTGTATTCATCATGGATGTAATGCTTTAACGCTTGAGAGGCTTGATCTTGTGACAGACTCTCGGGTGGCACTGGAGTCATGACAATGGATTGTTTACCCTAAGGATATGAATACATTCACAGCCATTATGTGGAATATTGCAGGGCTAGGGCAGAAACTGCGGAATCAGGATTGGCTAAAATATATTTGTTCCTTCGACTTAATAGGTTTGCAAGAGACTTGGGCAGGGGGCCCTGTCAGCATAGATGGATATAGGTCGTACCATACCCCTGCAATTGCCTCAATCTCTGGCAGGGCAAAGGGCAGCATTGTGACCTTTTTAAAGAACACTTTGTGATTAGAAGTTTTATCTTCCCGCAATGAGTGTCAATATTTTAATATGTTACATCTTAAAGGTCCTGATGGCAACACTATCTTATTGATCAATTTTTACAATAATTTATTTGGAAGCAAAATGTTTAAAGTTGTTGCAACAGTGGAGGAATATATGAATAAGATAATAGGGTTAAGCAAGAAAGAACCAATGGTGCTTTGGATAGGAGATTTTAATGTACATCCTTGTCTTGCTGCACTAAACCCAATCTGTGGCTTGGTAGATGAAGCTGGGGAATCAAATATGCATTTTACCCATAATTCTAATGGGAACGCCCTAAATAAACTTATTTTTTTAAAAGACCTGGAGGTCATAAACCCACAATCAGAATCTACAGGTCTTCCGCTAGAAACTTTTTGTCCCTCTACATGTTGTTCCTCAATAGATTTTATAATTGCCTCAGCTAGACTGGGCGAAAAGCTTAACAATAGGAAGGTTGAATTTCAGGGCTTCAGTGACCATTCAGCCATAATTCAGCATATGAATTGGCTGGGTATTTACGGTTATACTTTTTCACACTTGAAACCCTCCATAGCGAGAAAGAATGGGATAACACTCAAGTGGGGGAGTATTGATTAGGCCGTCCTTATCCCTAAGGTAGTCTCAAATTCAATTAAAGAAATAGAAATATGTCTTGACCCAAACCAGGACCCAGGGCCCACTATTGAGGCGTTTGCAATTTTCTTGTGAGAAGTAAAAAGGAATCTCTCTAAAAATGGTGAGATACCAAACCTAAGGGACCGAAGTGGTTCCGTCGTGATTGCACTAAAGCGATTTCTGACCTTCATCGATCAAGACCGTACCGAAAAATCCCCTACTTGTAAAACAGGCCCGCTTAACTTATATGGTGGCGAGGAAGAACAGGTTAAAAACATTGAAAGTGGAAGCCTGGGATAAATTATTGGTTGCATCTACCACAAATAATGTAAGGGATTTTTGGTTAACTATTAACGCCCCATTTTTAAAATCAAAATCTGAGCCTAATCTGGACATGCACGTGGACGAGGACTCTTGGGTGGCACACTTTTGTAATATTTTTAATGCCCCACCTGCAAGTTCTGGGATTACGGATGTAGTTTGTCCAATCCTCTAGCACTATCCTTACTTTTGATAACTGGGAGGTATGCATAGCACTGGAACAATGTACCAGTAATAAGGCACCTGGTTTTGATGGTGCTCCAATAGACTTTTTTACAGATTGCCCTGATCTATGGAGTACTCTGCTTACTAATACCTTTAATTCTATAGCAAGAGAGGGACCTCCCGCCTCTTGGCTCAAAGCCATTTTAGTTACAATTTTAAAAAAAGTAGATAAGCAGGACCCTAGGAACTATAGACCTATTTCTCTCCTACATAGCACGGCAACATTGATTGGTAGAGTGCTATTGAATAGTCTGGAGACATGGGCTTTGACAAATAAGATCTTGATCCGGCACAATATGGTTTAAGAAAAGGGAGAGGCACTCAAGATCAATGCCTGAATTTGAGTTTGCTCATAGCAAAGTACACCAATGCTAAGCAAGGTAATTTATATCTAGCCTTTAGGGATCTTAGCGTGGCCTTTGATTGTGTATCTCACCCACAGCTGTGGAGAATTATGAGGGAAATGGGGGTAGACCAAGCTGTGATCACCTTCATTAGACTGATACAAAAGACAATGGTCCTGAATTAATGATTCAAACAAAGTGGCAAAGGCACTTACATGAGTTAATTAGTCTGCTAAGTCATGAGCTGGGAAAAACAGTTATAGAAAGCTCACAATGTTCAATCTAACATTTGAATATGAACCACAACATCCAAAAATATAAATCACCAAATCTTTACTTCATTTGGACAATTCAATTACAATTTTTAATACAATGTTAAACTGTTATCTCACATGCCCCTAACCATAACGGGCCCCTGATAAATCAGGTAAGCGGCCTTTTAGGCCCACCCCCTTTTTTAAATAACTCATCTTAAATCTGCCCAACATCCTGATCACCCTTTGTTTTTAATCCCCTAGGCACCCTCTTGCGTCTAGGAGTCACTCAGGTTGCCCTTCTGGTCCTGATGAAGACCCGCATGGGCGAGGTTCAAATCTCCCTCCAGGCCCCCTAGTCGGGTCGAAACGTCGACGCCCCCCCCCCCCCTCCTACCTGGGACACGCCAATTTTTCTCGTGCCAGACAATTGAGTTGTCTCTAAAATAATCATGTAACATGAATTGCTGTAAATTGTATACGTGACCAGGTTTTGTCAGTGACGGTGAATTATGAACCGTTCACTACTGTGAATTCAAAGAATATCTCTCACAACTATGCTCTATTATTCCTCTTTTCTTCTTATACTCACTCCTTAGCACTTGCACCTATTGCACGTTCCCTCTGGAGCAACCTTGAGTTTAACATTGTATTAAAAATTGTAATTGAATTGTCCAAATGAAGTAAAGATTTGGTGATTTATATTTTTGGATGTTGTGGTTCATATTCAAATGTTAGATTGAACATTGTGAGCTTTCTATAACTGTTTTTCCCAGCTCATGACTTAGCAGACTAATTAACTCATGTAAGTGCCTTTGCCACTTTGTTTGAATCATTAATTCAGGACCATTGTCTTTTGTATCAATATATCACCCAGGTCCTTAATTTACTGGGTCACCCCATTTTTGTAATGGCCACCTTCATTAGACAACTGTGTTCAAGAGCTGAAGCATGTGTTAGGTATGGGCCACAGGGAGAATGTACTAGGTGGTTTCCAGTAAGAAGAGGAGTTCGCCAAGGGTGTGTCCTCACCCCGTTTTTTTTCTCGCTGTATACTAATGGGGTAGAGGTTAAATTGTTAGACTCAACCATTGACGTGCCACGAATAAGAAAGCTGCATATCCCAATTTTATTATATGCAGACGATGCAGTTTTAATTGCACGAACGGGAAGAGCCCTACAAAAACTGTTAAATACTTATGTGGATTTTATGAAAGGCTTGGATCTTCAGACAAATAAATCCAAGTCATTTGTTTTAATTGCAGGGCCAAAGCTGAGCAAACCACCATCCTTTTTAATCTCAAACCGCAAAGTGACACAGACGGAGTCTTTTTCATACTTAGAAGTCACTTTTGATTATAAGGACTCTTGGAGGAATATGGGAGAACCATGGGGTTTTGTTGGAAAAGAGCACAAATGCAATACGCTAATTTTCAAAAAAGCTGGGAACAAGAAACACAGATATTTTAATAAAGGCTTATGGGGCGAAATCTAGGGCAGTAGCTACGTATGGTGCAGGGTTGTGGGGCCATGTTAACGCAAATAGGATACAAACAATAGAGGATTTGTTTTGGAAATCAGTGATGAGTCTCCCAATTGGTTGTTCCAATTTTATTTTACATGAAGAATTAAGCATCCCCTACATAAAAGATTGGATAAATGTTGCACCCATTCTTTTATGGCACTCAGTATGGTGTAGAGACACAGTATAACTAACGCAACAAATAATACAGGACTGCACACAAAGAAAGTTTTTTATGGTTAACCCCTTCGCAGTTGCGGTGCCGCCGTGCTCGTGACGGAACCACTCCGTGATGAGTCACGGGCGAGCTGTGCTCATGACGGAGTGATTCCGTCACGACTCCGCCCACTGCGCTAATCGCCCGCACAGGCGGGGAATTAGCGCCGCGTGGGCGGAGCGGCCACCAACGGCCGCAGCATGACGGAACCACTCCGTCATGAGCACACGGCGCCCGTGGCTCATGACGGAGTGGTTCCGTCATGAGCACGGAACGGGTTAAAGTATGTGAAAGATACTTTATATACTCTTGATCTAGGAAGCTTATTTGTATCTCCAGAAAAATGTGGCTCTGTCTCAAAAAAAGCATTGAAGTTCCGTTTCAAAACCACTGCTAATGAAGGGAGACTGACTATTTATCCTACTGTTAAAGAATATATTGAAGGTCCATTGCAGGTTGAGGCAATATCTTACTATCTAGAATTTGTAACAATCCCACGGCACAGATTTATTCTGCTAAGTTTCGGCTTAACTATATTACTTGCATGTCGGGCCACCCTGCTGGTATCTTCTCTTCGAATGAACTTCCGTGTTGCCCATGTGATGACACTTCACAACAGTCAGATTTGCACATTTTCTTTTTCTGTAAATTTTATTGTAACCAACGGAAAAGGTTTTTAATCCCGCTTTTACGTAAGTAACCTGCTATACTGTTTCCTCCTTTTTATGCATGTGTTTAAAAACCAGGAAATTATGCATTGATTGACATTCATGAACTGCTTCTTTTTAACTTTTAACTCGTTTATCTGTGATGTATATTTGTACTTTTATGATTAACTTTGTTTTAATCGAATAAAGTAAGTTTGAATTGAATTGATCTGTTTACCCTAAGCCAGGGCCTGCTCCCTCACTACAGCAGTCTGTTCTGCTGTCAGTGCAAAACGCATTTCAGCATCAATAGCGGCTGGTGACATTTGAAGATGGTGAGGCGTGGAGGTCCGAGTTGAGTGCCCGGTGGTGGGAGGGGGGGCAGGGGCTCGGAAGGGATGGTATAAAAGGCCTGTCTGGCCCTGCTGCTTTCCTTCACTGCTTTATGTCCAGGCCACTACAGCACTCCTCATACCCTGTGCATATCTTGCCCCCAGAGGAGTCATTCATATACCGTGGGCAGACTCTCCCTCCTCCCTTACCCCTGCACGTTTTTCTGAATCAGACATCACCAGCAGTCACTTGCAGCCCAGCACACAATTCGTCAATGGCAGCCTCACATGCCACCTTTCATACCCCAGGGAAATGAAAGCCTTTCTTCTGCCCATTCAAGCAGTTACAGCTCTCCATGCTACCGTCTACAACGTCAGCCTCGTCGCAGCCATCCTTCATACGGGAAAGCAAACCCGTCAATCCAGCCCCCTCTAGCAGTCACAGTGCTCCTTACTGTTCACTGCGTCCTACACACTGCTGCTAAGTGCGTGTCCCAGAACACGATACCTGCCCCTTGGCGGTCACACACTCAACATGGAGGACCTTCCCTGGGCTAAAAGAACAAAGACAACAATATCGTACCAATCACGCGCCCTTGCAGGCACGCACTTCAGCTATAGAAACCCCCCCCCCCCACAGCCTTACTTCATACCCCCGAAATTAAAATTTAGAAAAAGAAAACTTACCTGACCGCCTCCGTGTTGGCAATGGCGCCTCTTCAAACAGGAACAGCACCGGAGTGGCAACCCCTCAGCCAGTGGCAGGATTGGCTTAGGGCACGGTTACTCTTCGCCCACCGCCTGCCCATTAGGAGACAGAGGGGCTCCTAATGGGCATGCTCAAGCCAGTGGAAACACAAGTGCACATGACTGGGCACGGGCGAAAAATTTGCTAACCTTCCCCACTCATGCGCACTTGTGCTGCAGTGCTGCCTGTCCCTGGCTGGTCTGACAATGCCTGTCAGTTAACATGACGGCGGACCACCCACCCCCTTCAGACTCTGAAGGGGGTGGGCGGTCTGACGTCATGCTGACTGACTTGATTGTCAGTTCTCCCTCGGCGTCTCTGAACTTAAGTAAACTAAGTTCAGAGACGCCGAGGGAGCTGCGGGCGCGGAGGCAACGCCCCAATGGACGCACCGCGCCTGTTCAGCATTAGTATATAGATGCAATTTAATGCAATTGGTACAGTGTCACCTTCATTGAATGTAATGTGGGTATAGCCTGATGCCCCCGCAATTTCGCAGATCACCAGGTTTGTTGTGTTTACACATATTTGTGTAAGTGTTTTGAAGCTACCATGCCAGTTTGTACGGAACACAACATTTTTGTGTGTTCCCATGTCCAATGTGTGCTTGAAAAGTCTGGACGTATTAGGCCGTAGAACGGTTGAACCCATTCTTCGTGATCTGGAATGTATGTTCTGCCAAAATTTAGGAATCCTAATATGAATTGTAACCTTTTCAACATAGTTGGAGGTTGCAAGAGAGCACACCTCTCAAAGAAATGTGTTGCAGGGCTTTTGCCTTCAATGAACAGCTCAAATAACAGAAACAGCGCATTGAGATGGGCAATCTTTGATTTTCTAAAGTTACATTTGTAGCCCATGTGAGAAAATTCCAGGATTATGCATTCTATTCCTGAGTAGTGTACCGAGAGGTCATCATCCGTCAATTAAAAGTCATCGACATAGGACAATGTCCGGTCATCAAAATTTAGCAGTAGCTCTTTTACTGTAGCTGAAAACAGCCAGGGGCTATTCTTATACCCTGAGGCAATAGACAGAATTGCCTCTGAGAGCCTAGCGTGAAGAATACGGTAATATACCTGCTTTAAGGCGCTATATTTTAGCAGAAAAAACCTTTTGAGATGTATAGCGTTGTTTTATATTTTTTCCACACTATGTTGTTCCTCAGTGCCGCGCTGTGTAGTCTTTGTACTGCAAAAGTGTGAGTAGCTGTGTTTAAAAAGGGTTTGTCATCTAATACTAGACTATATGAATGATTGGGTTTATTGCAGGAAACAAGGGATTATTCATTGACGAGGGGCAACTTTCTATTACACCCTGGTATTCAGGTTGTTGGAGAATTTCCCTAACTTGCTTTTTAGCCTCGTTTTTAATGGGGCATTGTCTTTGAGGTTGTGGGGTCAACCTCAGTGGTATTACATAAGGGGAATCATCATCCCACCTCACATGGTTGCAGTATAATGCCGTAGCATGCACTAATGTCCATTCCTGTGCATATGACTTTTTTACCTGTTCTGGAACGAGGTTGGCGAAGGCAGGATAAATTACAGTTTCTCTGTTTGGACAGTTCATGCTGAATTCTGATGGCCAATCCTTCTCGGCCAGAAGAATGTCACAGCCAAATGACAGGTTCTCCTGAAAGAGAACCTTAATGGGTCTTTGCATGTCCCCCTCCATCTGGAGTTGCATTTTGTATAACTGATACAGAACAATTTGTGTGTATCTAGTGTTTCCACCTGGATGTCGTCACTTAGCGCTGTTACATGGCCGCTGGGAACATTGTCGACATCACTAAGTTAGCATGAGCCGTGCAGCCAATATGCGGCTTTGCGCATGTTACTACAAGGCTTTATTTTTGTAAATGACTTTGTTTGTGCCTTTCACATGAGAACTGTCTGCTGTGTTCGTTCTCTGTCTGTTCCTTGAGTTTAGTCTGAACATTGTGTGCAAGGTAGATAAACAATGCCCCTTGTTATTCTGTTATGGTCAGGCCCTAGAACCTAGACAAAACATACCAATGCAGCTGTTGTTGAACACTTGTACTTTGATATTATGGGGATACATGCATAAGGGGGCACACACTTGGAGAGGGACCTTTCCAGGGAGGAGAGCGAGACAGCACCTATGATGTAGATTTCCCATCTATAGGCTAAGGTATGGGGTCTGCTGACAAAGCCCAGAGATATTCTAATATATAGTAATACTTCTTTTTAGCAAGGAGAGGGAGGTTAGGCTCTATTGTCTTTTCATTATGACATCTCCCATCATATTTGGACTAGCTGCTGTGCTGACTGTATTTGTATTATGCATTTTCCTGCTTGTCGTAGCACGTATACTGCATGTTAGGGCACGTTAGTTAAAATAAATATTTTAAATTGTTTCATGTCTTTGTCAGATCTTATTGTGGTCAAGTACAAGAGTGAGAGCAAAAGGGTGTGTCTTGTTACCGCGATTCCTGAGAGATCTGGGAGTGTTGTGTTCTGGTGTGTCTAATCACTTGTTTCTCTGTGAGTGAGTAGGAGAACACGTGAGACACTATATCTAGTCGGTAATGGGCTTACGGGTACTCAGGTGGTAGGATGACTCAGTTCCTACTTACTAAGGTCCCACAATCCCACGCATAGTTCTGTTCTTGGGCAGAATCCCTGAAACATGGCGCCACTACTGTTTGGTCTGGTACTTATTCACGAGACCCCTGAGTAGTGCTTGTACTTGTCCACAATCCCTCTCACCGGTTTACAGAAATGTCCGTGATGAGGGGGGCTGGGCCTCCTATGTCTTGTGTTTATAGGTTTTTCAAGCTTGAAATTTAAAAGGTACTTCTTTTGACCCATTATCGCACTACCATTTTTCTTGCTTCCTTTTGATATTTGTAATGGCTGTCGCTATTCCGGCACCTAACTGCGCTGCGGTTACAGCGTTTTTAACTGGCCGCGGCGTCCCCGTTGCTAGAGATAATATTATTTTTGTTGTTGAGGCGGACGCGGCTTATCGCTACAAGGTTTTCTACTCTTGGGTTACCTTTCCTGCGTCCTTATGCTTTACTTGAAGATCCGTTGACAGCCTGGGAGCACACCATTTGGTTTAATAGTGCCCTTCCCCAACCTCTTGCTACTATTTGGCTGAGCCCCTTGTCTAATCATGGGGCCACTTAGCTGGTTTTGGCTAGTTTTACACCACATCCTAATTATATGAACACTGCCCTCGTAGAGCTGTGTCAGCTACATACAACGTTGATTCACATACATAGAAGTTTCATACAGTTTATGTCACACGCAATTCAAGTGGCTCTGGCTGGAGACGCTCCTCCACCGCCTGGACAAGGTGGTTTGGTTATAGGTCGTGTTCTGATTAACTCAGTAATGGGCAAACATCCTCAAAACCGTGATGACTTGCCATTTTGGCTTGCACAGAGATTCGAGCAGCTCAAGGCTGTTTTTCCACATACGACTGAGTTTGCTGAGTGGTCTCATTCCCACTTTATCTGACTGCACCACCTGGGGGACGGTATTTGCTACAGTGTATACACTGTGCTTTGGCACCCCCTCCATGAGCGTTCTACTGAACGTTCTGAAGAAGGTTCAAGATGAACACGGGGCTGGTCCAGCCCTGAACTTGGGGATGAAATTAGTCGCCATGTTCCTTATTGTCTCTGAAATGATTCTGGCCAACATTAAAGGTGAAGCAGTTTGCTTGCAAGTGCGCAAGTGCTTAGCCACACTGGCGGACTAGGATTGGCAGCGGCAGTTGCCATCTATTTTTGCAGATGTGTATACATCTTTAGTACGCATTAGCTTGAGAATTCAACATTTTGTTCAAGCGTAGAATAAACCCCCTCCTGAAAAGGAGAGTCGTCCAGTCTTTCCTAAAAAGGCTTGGAACAAGCAGCAGCAACAGCAGAAGCCTGCTTCTTGTGCAGGATGGCCTCCACCTGACGCTTCTGAATGTAGATATGATTTGCGCAACCGCTTTAAAATTAAGACACCAGAGAGGTTCCAGGTCCCTGATCCTCGTTTTCCTCGTTCCTTTCAGGAATCATCGGATCACCAGTTCAGTCGAGGGGTTGGTCAGGATTGCAGACAAGGCGAGTCTACACAAACCGAACGTGACCCGCAGCACCAGTTTGACGTGAAAGTCAAACAGTAGGGACCACCTCCATATTGTGCCCAATTTCAGAAGAAAACAGTTGCTGCTTTGACAGCAAAGTATGCCCCAGATGGTGAGAACCCTGATCCTCAACAGGAGTTGGGCGGTGACCCTCCTTGACAGAGCGGCAGAGATTACCATAGTGCGGCAGACACTCCACCAGTGTCTGGAGGCGAGGGCAACTGATACTTTCATTACAGTGGAGACAGCTGACACTCAAGTTGCCCCCCGATAGGCTCTGTTGTCAAATAGGCCACCAAATTGAAGGTGATATGAAACGCACTATTAAAGCAGTATTTTAGATAACCTTACTTCTTCTTATGATATTCTGTTGGCGGAGGTGTATTGGCCTCCGTTTATACTTGCTTCCTCTAAAGGGGAGGATGTTATTCGCCCAAGTTTTTCGCAATATGTCCCAGAAAAAACTAAGCGTGCTTATGCTTTGTAGTGGGCATTAGCCCTTGCTCTCGCGTTATAGCGCAATCAGGAGGGTTAGGACAGAGATTCACCCGAGCATGTAGTTCCTTTACGTTCTACACCACAGCCCCAACCCCAG
Source organism: Triturus cristatus (assembly GCF_964204655.1). Lineage (NCBI taxonomy): Eukaryota > Metazoa > Chordata > Amphibia > Caudata > Salamandridae > Triturus > Triturus cristatus. The sequence continues at coordinate 305,308,510 of NC_140585.1, read as the reverse complement.
TACCCAATAAAACGTGATACAAAAGCGTCTGTTAGTGAAATTCTTACCCAGTTGGAATATTAGGGTGTCACTGAAACCTGTGTTTCGTCAATGAATAATCCTCATTTTCCGATACTGAAACTGGACGGTTCATATCGTATTGTTTTGGATTAAAGACATTTGAACAGTCATGTTCGTACATTTGCGGTACGTAACGCCCATACCTCCTCATTAGTTAACAACATTGTTAGAAAGAAATATAAAACTACTTTAGACATTTCCAATGGATTTTTCAGTCACTCTTTAGCTCCTGAGAGCCGTGACTTGACAGAATTCAGTGCATTAGGCAAACAATAAAGATATGCGGAATTGTCCATGGGATATAAGAATAGCCCAGGTGTGTTTGCAGCACGCATTGCATCAATTTTGAATGAGATTGCACCGGATGCTTTCTCTTACATCGATGACATATACTTGACTGCTGATTAATTAAATCTACATCTCTTTCATGTAGACTGCATTATCACACGTTTTGCTTGAATTAGGTTACAAATTTAATTTTGTTAAATCACACATTGCCTTCTTGGCAGTTCTTTTTGTTGGGTATGAACTCACTAATGAAGGTAGGGGGTTGGCCCCCCACTTTCTGGCGAAATGTGTTCAATTGCAACTGTAATCTTTGCTGTTTTTTTTTTTTTAATTCAGGGAGGACATACATTCCTGATTATGTCCAGCGTATCAAACCGCTTTACACATTGCTAAATACTCTTTTTCATCTACCAGCTGGCTCCCGGAACACACCGCGATTCTTCGGTCTTTGCAGTCTGATCTGCTTGTGACCAACATCTTGCTAACACGAGAAAATTCTACAAATTTGGTCATAAAGATTTTACCAGAGACGTTTGCTTTCACATACTTAACATTCAACGAAGGAGACATGGTCCCCATTGCTTACAAATCACATTTGTACACTTCTGCTGAATTGCATTTTTCCTGTACTGACATTTTTTGTCAGCTGTCCAGATGGCAATTCTGAAGAAACACTCTCTGGCACAGGGAAAACACATTCTCATGGTCTCGCCCATGCCTGCTTTAGAAGCTGTCACAAAGGCAAGTGTTCCTAATTCTAAGGCTTTACATCCCCGTTGGATTCAATAAGCAAGTTCATTGGCATCGGCTGATGTCAATTTTATCTTTGACCCGTCTTTGCAGACACAGGAGTTCTTACAATATGAACATGTTCATCCTGTTCCATTGTCTCTGCTTCCCCCTCATCAGTGCAAATGTATCCTTTACACCAACGGTTTGGCTTAACCAGCTGTTGGTTCTAAGCATGCTTATTCGGCTGCCTGCGCAATTGTGGCAGGCACGATTGTTGATGTGGATTTTAAATCCTCCTTGGTGCACACACAATCTCTTGGTGACTGTATTGCTCACTTAGCCAAGTTACGTGCTTTGGTTTTAGCCCTAGAATTTGCGGATCCCAAAGTTCTCACGCTTATAGTGTGCGATTCTTTTTACTGTGTACAATCCCTAATGACAACTTGATCTTTCGGTCACAGAATGACTATCGTGATTCTAAAGGTAGCGCAATTAAGCATAAAACGCTATGGGTCCGAGTGGCCGCTCTGAAGGAACGTTTGCCACTCACACATGTTATTCATACATCAGCGTCTGGAAGCACATGCTGTTGGAAATTCTTTGGCGGTTGAGGCAGCCAAATCTGCAGTAGCCACATGTTCAGTAGCAGCAGTCACTAGGTCTATGACTAAAATCAATGACGATATCCTTGCGGCTATAGCTGCGACGAAGGAGTTGACGGAGCTCCCCCAAGGTTTTCCTTCACGTTATTCATATCACTTGTCTTCCGATCAAGACCCATATGCAACTATTCTGTCCATTGGGGATGGGCTGATTCCCTACGAGAACCGCAGACTTTTTAAAATAATTGCTGCACATGATGGCGTGGCATCTGCCCATGCCGGGGTGACTGCGACAATTTCTCTCTTACAACAACAGTTTTGGTGGCGTGGGTTATATCAACAGATGTGTAACTATGTTCTTTCTTGTGACATTTGTCAACAAATTAAACCTTCTACTGTTTTGCGCCCATCACATACTCAACTTTACATTTCTAATCATCCCTTTGGCTGCATTTACCTTGATCACTGCGGTCCTTTGACTTCTGACACTGCATTTAAACACATTTTGGTTGTGGTGGATTCTTGCACAAAGTTTCTTTGGGTTTGGCCACAACACAGTGCTGACGCTCGAACTGTTACTAAGGATTTGCATTTCTTTGTCGGGACATTTGCCTGTGGCACTTTCCATTCTGAACAAGGTCCGGCGTTTGCCTCTAAGGCTTACTGGGATGCAATAAAGTCATTGGGAGTGCAGGTGCAATTCTCATCTCCATATCGGCCTGTGGGCAGTTCAGTTGTGGAGCGGATGAACCGTGACTCAAAGCAACCTTTAACAGCTAGGGTATTAGATACTGGCAGGGGTTGGCTGACTCATCTTTATGGAGTCCAACGTACTCTTAATAATCTCCCATGAATATCTCTGGGTGGGCGGACCCCATACAAAATGTTTGTGCCAGACCTTGATTGTCTAGACGTGGGGGCTGCCGCAACATTTGACCTAGATAAACATTCTGCTATGTTACAGGATCTACAAAAGACTTTTGACACTCTTGCAAAAGATCATTTGCCCTCGTCCATAGAAGCAGCAGTGCTGATTTCTGTTACTGGCTGGCTTCCTAAAGTTGGAGATCTGGTCTGAGAGAAAATGAAGAACAAAAATGAATTTGGTCCCTCATACTGTGCACCAGTCCCAGTTCTTACATTAAAGGGTACTCATACTGTCATTTTACCTCCACTGCCTGGTCACGAGGAGAATCAATTCATTTCCATCGAACATGTCAAGTTACACAATATGGCCAATACTGAATAATATTCCTATGAAGCATTCCTAGGTGGGATGTTTCACTGAGTCCGATGACTTCCCCGACGACTCCTCTACAACTGTAAAGCGAGGCGGAGACTTCAATCGATTTGTTGCCTGTTTTACCTTCAACTTCCATGACTATGTCGCATGAATATGGTATTCCACCAGTCAAGCTTACTGTTGACATTCCTGATATTGAAATCCATTCATCTTCTAATGCAGATCAGCTACCATTATTTCATATGGGTGCTAGTGGTTATTATATAGATGGAGATAACTTTTCTTCCGATCCTTCTTCTTCTACATCAACTTCCAATGTGGTGGAGGCTCCAACTCGTATTTGCATTTTCATCTCCTGGTTTCGAGGAACTTTTCTGGTTCCTCCTTGGACATACATGCTGGTGCTAACGATGGTGTTCCTTTTTATGTGGATTGGTTTTGTGACAGTTTTGTTCCTTCTCATTAATAGCCATTACTTACCAGAACGCTCTGCAGTCCATCTGGTAGATGGTGTTTTGGCCCACACACTTCGTCTCATAAAATGAAAAGGGATCGACCCCTCGTCAATATTTCAGCATTTCCAGTCGTTCATGATATAGTTTTGGATAAAGTTCCATTCGAAGTCTGTGGTCTGACAGAATTGATCCAGATTCCATACGTATTTCGTGTTTCTTTAGGTGATGTCATCATGCCGGGAATACATTCCGATGACTGGGATGTCAATGCAGTTCATTCACTGTTTTCAGACTTAAAATATTAAACAGCTTTTAAGACTGAAGATTTGTATTTAAATCCTGCAAACTATGCTGATTTATTCTGTTTCCAACATTCTGGTCATCATCTTTTACACAAATCCAGTTCTGTCAGATCATCAGTTAATTATACACAATGGGAGCATTGTCCGACACCATTCCCGGGGAGTTCACAGACACCGAAAAATATGTTTGTCTATTTTACAGGTTACAATCTTTCAGACCCAGAGATATATTATTATAAGTTGAATGCACCATCACACACAAAATTCATGCTGACCCATATTAAATTGGTATATTCTTCAACTTTCATAGCCGATTTATCCCTAAGAGGTTATGATTATTGGAAGGACATGATTGATTTGAAATCAATATGGGGTACCAAAGATTGGCACGTGCAGGGTATTGAATTATTACATTGAGTGTGTTTAATTCCTGTCCCAGCTGATATTTTTAAATCAGACTGTTCAATAGACTACATGTTTTGGTTTAGCCACTGCATATAATTTAAATATTCCCGCAATTCCGTCTTTGGCTGCCTATGACACTTGGCATCAATACACGAATTGTACTCTAGATGATTTAAATGAAATGATCCGAAATGGTACTCTTAACTCATCCAATATTGATCCATTAGGCTGGTTAGTGTGGCCACTCTATACTAATGCGTGTCAATTACTATTTTCTAATGCCTCTAGTGGGTTTACAATCAGTAGACCTGACCCTCATTTCCCTCATTCTAATACAGTTACTACATATTTGGTGGGTAAATTGTGTCAGCAATGGTTGGAACATTCCACACTGTCATCTGTGAAACAACATCTTTCTCTGTTATTGGGTGATATTCATTTGGCTGATTTAATTTTAGGTCTGAAATCCCCTCGCACTAAAGGTTTTGTATATGCTGCATATAATGAATTTTTTTAAATATTTTTATTAAGTTTATCAACAACACAGAAAATAAACACCACTCGTTTAGTGCAAGGCTTAGCATACAAAAGCTCCGAAGGTATCTCAGCAATGGCAGCACAGGTGTCACATAGAGAAATAAACCGACCAAAGGTATCATACCATCGTTCCCCTCCCCGCCCATCGCCAGCGGTGGAGCCACTAGTCATGGTCACTGAGGTCAGATTCTGATGCATCAGGTGGGGGCTCACAGATGTTCCCCCTGTACACATTCCAGCCACCCCACACCTGGGACCATTTCTTGGGGCATCCTCTATTTACATATACAGTTTTTTCAGTCACCATTACAAGGTCCATGTCTCGGATCCAATGCGCCAGGGTAGGCACCTGCCCCGATCTCCATCGCTGGGCAATATTACGTTTTGCAAGCATGAGCCCCAATGTCACCCAAAGCTGGGCCACTCTATTGTGGTCCGTCTGCTCCCAGACATTGAGGAGACAGAGCCGAGGTTCCGCCAGCGTGAGGATTTTGGTTACCTGGGAAAGAATACGCAACACCCCTTTCCAATAAAGCGCTATGATAGGGCACTCCCAGAGGGTGTGTAGGAAGGTTCCTTCGAGGCCACAGTTCCTGAGACACAGCGGGGACTCCACCCGGTGGAGTTTGAATAGGAGTGTACGGGTATAGTATGTGCGGTGCAGAATTTTAAGTTGGACCAGCCTTAACTTGGAAGATATGCCCACCTATATAATGAATTTTTGAAACTGACCCAGATGGAAGCGGCTTTCCACTTACGCCAAATTGATCAAGATAATTTGAAAGAGGTTCAAGACGTAGTTGATAATAGTATTACCACTTTGTCTTTTCGTATTTACACTTTGGATAATATTGTTTCCTCTGTTATTGACATTGTACATTACCCAATAGGAAAGTCCGAGCCCCTTGGAAGTACTTTTATTCATGAATTGTGGTTGTTACCCTTTGCATTTTGCTGTCATTGCGCAGACAGGGGAGTTTTCCTAACAGGGGAGGGCTGTGATTCTATTGTGGGGCATTCTTTAGTTTGTAGACAAGTTAAACTTCACTCGGCTTGTAACGTCTCGGCCCCAATTTGGCCTGTTTTTTAAAAGGGACACCAGTCCCTGCTATTATTTCCAAGCTCACTCTGCTTTCTAATGGAAGTTATCTTATCCTGCATAACCACAACTGCTGTGGCTTATGGGCAGGCATCCTGTATATAGTAATTGTTTCACAACATGTTATATGTTGCAGCAATGTTCTTTTTCCTCCCCCACTTGGGATTGTACATAGTTTGCTGTGGCATTCCTACTTTGAAAACAGATTTCAATAAGCTAAGCAGACTCAAAGCACTATTGTTTCAACAAGAAGTCGCTCTCACTTCAGCTCGTGAGATCTTCAAATTGCAGGTGGCTAGAACATCAAGTGAGATTCAGTCACTGCTGAATACGAATCTCCTACTACACTTTGGAGAATTAATTAACCAAATATTTAATGTGTCTTATACCGAGGGCTTGGCACACTTTTTTTAAACTTGTGGGCCCCAGCCTCGTTATATCCTTTCAGACTATTTTTGGAGTAATACCGGCTTTTATTCATTCCATTTTTTCCAGCGCCTTTGGAGCATTTCCCCTGGTGCTCTTGTTGGTTTGTTGAGTGCTGGTTCTTCTGCTCATACTACGTAATGACTGCCCATCCTGTGGTTTAGCCCAGCACAGGCCAATTGCGGCTATACCATGAACAAATGCAGCAACTTTTTGGATGCTTGCCTTTGGTGACTCTTGGCATCAGCTATAGGCTAACCTTCCGCTACGCATTTTTCACCTGTGTGCAACGTGTGTTCTACTGTCGCTGGTGCCCCTTTGAGTGGGCCCTGGATGTCTGCCTCACTATTACATCACACATTGACCTGGATTATGAACTGTTGGTGCGTCCGGTGTTGGCCCATGACCAGGACAGTTCCAGGGACAGCCGCTTGATGGATGCGTTTCTTCTTGGAGTGTTGGCAGACTTGAGTACCTGTGCTTATGCGCACGCCTCTGTTCTGCTTGGGTTTTCGGATCAGATAGAACCCGCTCATCAGAGCCTCTCTAACCCAGCCAGAACGTAACCCTCTCCCTAGGGCCTATTCACAACAAGTAACCACCGATATATATACCACCTAAGGACAGGGAATTCCTATTATATATATATATATATATATATATATATATATATATATATATATATATATATATATATATATATATCCAAAACACCTCCTCCCAAGGAAAGAGCGGAGGCCACACGGGGGACGAGTTGGAAACGCTTTAATGGAGTTGAGGCGGCATAATGCATTTCGGCCACAATCGGCCTTCGTCAGATGCCTTAATCTTCAGGAGCCATTTGCCACACTTGAATAAGTAAGTCCAGCTGCTTCCCCATAGGTGGGAACCCGCTCCGCCCCCTTTCCCTGAATGCTTGCTCACCAGCTCGAAGTTCATCGGAACTACGGGTCCCAGAGTACATCTGTAATCCTGGTAGGTGCTGCAAGGGGGATATGCTGTCCCAATGGAATGGCAGGATGCTGGACATACTGTGATGCAATGATGCCAAATTCCTGGAAAAAATAAAATCCCAGCGTCTCCTCGAGTCCCCAAACTCCGCTTCTGCCCCTCGCTCCAGGTACCAATGAAGGCATAGGCAAGAGTGTAAATGCATCCAGCCCTACGTTTCGCTGTCTTCTGGTGTCCTGGATTATAGTGGCGGGCCACGGAACATTCGATCCCTCGAACCAACAAACAGAGCCTGCCGAAGCAGCAGCCAGCAGAGTCCGTGGCCACTTGTTGAAGCAGGGGCCTCTGTATCACGCCGCTGACAAGCGTGAATGACATCCAAAACACCTCCTCCCAAGGAAAGAGCGGAGGCCACACGGGGGACGAGTTGGAAACGCTTTAATGGAGTTGAGGCGGCATAATGCATTTCGGCCACAATCGGCCTTCGTCAGATGCCTTAATCTTCAGGAGCCATTTGCCATACTTGAATAAGTAAGTCCAGCTGCTTCCCCATAGGTGGGAACCCGCTCCGCCCCCTTTCCCTGAATGCTTGCTCACCAGCTCGAAGTTCATCGGAACTACGGGTCCCAGAGTACATCTGTAATCCTGGTAGGTGCTGCAAGGGGGATATGCTGTCCCAATGGAATGGCAGGATGCTGGACATACTGTGATGCAATGATGCCAAATTCCTGGAAAAAATAAAATCCCAGCGTCTCCTCGAGTCCCCAAACTCCGCTTCTGCCCCTCGCTCCAGGTACCAATGAAGGCATAGGCAAGAGTGTAAATGCATCCAGCCCTACGTTTCGCTGTCTTCTGGTGTCCTGGATTATAGTGGCGGGCCACGGAACATTCGATCCCTCGAACCAACAAACAGAGCCTGCCGAAGCAGCAGCCAGCAGAGTCCGTGGCCACTTGTTGAAGCAGGGGCCTCTGTATCACGCCGCTGACAAGCGTGAATGACATCCAAAACACCTCCTCCCAAGGAAAGAGCGGAGGCCACACGGGGGACGAGTTGGAAACGCTTTAATGGAGTTGAGGCGGCATAATGCATTTCGGCCACAATCGGCCTTCGTCAGATGCCTTAATCTTCAGGAGCCATTTGCCACACTTGAATAAGTAAGTCCAGCTGCTTCCCCATAGGTGGGAACCCGCTCCGCCCCCTTTCCCTGAATGCTTGCTCACCAGCTTGAAGTTCATCGGAACTACGGGTCCCAGAGTACATCTGTAATCCTGGTAGGTGCTGCAAGGGGGATATGCTGTCCCAATGGAATGGCAGGATGCTGGACATACTGTGATGCAATGATGCCAAATTCCTGGAAAAAATAAAATCCCAGCGTCTCCTCGAGTCCCCAAACTCCGCTTCTGCCCCTCGCTCCAGGTACCAATGAAGGCATAGGCAAGAGTGTAAATGCATCCAGCCCTACGTTTCGCTGTCTTCTGGTGTCCTGGATTATAGTGGCGGGCCACGGAACATTCGATCCCTCGAACCAACAAACAGAGCCTGCCGAAGCAGCAGCCAGCAGAGTCCGTGGCCACTTGTTGAAGCAGGGGCCTCTGTATCACGCCGCTGACAAGCGTGAATGACATCCAAAACACCTCCTCCCAAGGAAAGAGCGGAGGCCACACGGGGGACGAGTTGGAAACGCTTTAATGGAGTTGAGGCGGCATAATGCATTTCGGCCACAATCGGCCTTCGTCAGATGCCTTAATCTTCAGGAGCCATTTGCCACACTTGAATAAGTAAGTCCAGCTGCTTCCCCATAGGTGGGAACCCGCTCCGCCCCCTTTCCCTGAATGCTTGCTCACCAGCTCGAAGTTCATCGGAACTACGGGTCCCAGAGTACATCTGTAATCCTGGTAGGTGCTGCAAGGGGGATATGCTGTCCCAATGGAATGGCAGGATGCTGGACATACTGTGATGCAATGATGCCAAATTCCTGGAAAAAATAAAATCCCAGCGTCTCCTCGAGTCCCCAAACTCCGCTTCTGCCCCTCGCTCCAGGTACCAATGAAGGCATAGGCAAGAGTGTAAATGCATCCAGCCCTACGTTTCGCTGTCTTCTGGTGTCCTGGATTATAGTGGCGGGCCACGGAACATTCGATCCCACGAACCAACAAACAGAGCCTGCCGAAGCAGCAGCCAGCAGAGTCCGTGGCCACTTGTTGAAGCAGGGGCCTCTGTATCACGCCGCTGACAAGCGTGAATGACATCCAAAACACCTCCTCCCAAGGAAAGAGCGGAGGCCACACGGGGGACGAGTTGGAAACGCTTTAATGGAGTTGAGGCGGCATAATGCATTTCGGCCACAATCGGCCTTCGTCAGATGCCTTAATCTTCAGGAGCCATTTGCCACACTTGAATAAGTAAGTCCAGCTGCTTCCCCATAGGTGGGAACCCGCTCCGCCCCCTTTCCCTGAATGCTTGCTCACCAGCTCGAAGTTCATCGGAACTACGGGTCCCAGAGTACATCTGTAATCCTGGTAGGTGCTGCAAGGGGGATATGCTGTCCCAATGGAATGGCAGGATGCTGGACATACTGTGATGCAATGATGCCAAATTCCTGGAAAAAATAAAATCCCAGCGTCTCCTCGAGTCCCCAAACTCTGCTTCTGCCCCTCGCTCCAGGTACCAATGAAGGCATAGGCAAGAGTGTAAATGCATCCAGCCCTACGTTTCGCTGTCTTCTGGTGTCCTGGATTATAGTGGCGGGCCACGGAACATTCGATCCCTCGAACCAACAAACAGAGCCTGCCGAAGCAGCAGCCAGCAGAGTCCGTAGACCTCTTATAATACAAGTGGCGGCCTCGCGATCCCAGACGGACCCAGGACTTCCTACCCAGACGGCAGCCTCAGCCTCGCGGTCCCAGACGGACCCAGGACTTCCTACCCAGACGGCAGCCTCAGTCTCGCGGTCCCAGACGGACCCAGGACTTCCTACCCAGACGGCAGCCTCAGCCTCGCGGTCCCAGACGGACCCAGGACTTCCTACCCAGACGGCAGCCTCAGCCTCACGGTCCCAGACGGACCCAGGACTTCCTACCCAGACGGCAGCCTCAGCCTCGCGGTCCCAGACGGACCCAGGACTTCCTACCCAGACGGCAGCCTCAGCCTCGCGGTCCCAGACGGACCCAGGACTTCCTACCCAGACGGCAGCCTCAGCCTCGCGGTCCCAGACGGACCCAGGACTTCCTACCCAGACGGCAGCCTCAGTCTCGCGGTCCCAGACGGACCCAGGACTTCCTACCCAGACGGCAGCCTCAGCCTCGCGGTCCCAGACGGACCCAGGACTTCCTACCCAGACGGCAGCCTCAGCACAAGTTCATCCTATGATTACCATAACATACAGCAGGGGAATCAGTTTTACTATTTACCAGATCACACAAGAACTGCCAGTTTGAGCACAACCTGTTCTCTGGTTCGAGGGGTTCCTCTCTCCCTTATTCAGCTACCACTTACCTGATCAGGGTTAACATCTGTTCATGTCAAGTCACAGCTGACTAGAAGAATAGGCTACCCTCTTGTACAAGAACACGCAGCACATGTTGATTCACTACAAACTGGATACTTTATTATTTATTATATACGCAATCACACAACATTACTATGTAACACATAACCTGCAAAGAAAAGTGAAAGATTAGGTTGTACACTCTAATAAGAAAGGGGTCGACATCACCTTAGTCGTGTGTAGCCTGCACTCAATGGTCATCTAGGTTCCCTTCTCGTCTGTGCCTCGGCTCGTCTGGAGATCACACCTCCGTAGCTCCCTTCTCCGAGTCACTGGGTCCCAGTCTTCCTCATCGGCTACTCTCTCCTCTCTGGCAATTCTGCTAGAAGAGTATCTGTCTCTCGGTTTTTCTCCGCCTTCAAGTTTGTCATCTGTCTTCCCTGGAATAAGTAGTAGCTTTACTGCTAACGGCTAGATGCCGCCTACGGACTGAAGTAAGTGCCTCGTAACTGCCTCAGACTTTTACTAATATAGAGGTGCATTTCCTCATGGAAAATTCCGGCCCGTAACCTGCCGCCCACCAAATTCTTGTACCTCCCCGTGCCAAGGACACTTTCCCAGCCGGCCGGCCTGATGTAGCGTCTTCGGCATGAAGAAAAATACAATCCTTCGATAAGGGCCGGTCTGAACCGGTTCTCTCCAAGCGAATAACACCTCATAACTAAAACATCCCCTTTAACCTAGAAGCATCTCAAGCTGCCGGAGCAGAAAGAAAGATGGAGTCTCTCCCGTTTGAGGCCTACCAGGCCTGAATTCAGCACGGCTCCATGAAATACCCTCACTACAGGGCAGGTTATCCCTAATACTAACGAATCTATCCCCTAGGATATGTGTGCAAGCCCTAATCTATGGGGAAGAACACAGGATCATGTCGAAGTGCCTAGTAAATAGACTTCATTCACTACTCTAACCCTTAGGCTTGAATGGTAAAGAGACTGAAGTCACCCTAATCACCCATCAACACAATAGGGCCGGGAAAATCGAGCAGTACATTTCACCCTTGACTTCAGTCTATTATACATTCATTAAACAGAACTAACATCTGTGGAAGAATAATATGAAACAAAGCTAACTGATCTATGTCTAGTACCAAATGTGCAAAATTGAAGTAGTGAAGGAATACACTGAATAAAGCAACAAATAGAAATCAAAACAGCGATGGTAATTAGAATACCTCCTAATATTCGACGTAACAGATACAAGTCAGGTAACCAATTAAACAGCCAGTCAAACCAGCCCTGGTCAATGTGTTTTCTAACTTCCTCCGTCAAGTCATGTAGCCTGTCAATGTGAGCGCGAATAGATTGTGTATGATCAGACAAGTTAAAACAACAAAGACCCTCAAAATCGGAACAGTCATGTCCATGTTTAAGCAAAAGATAATCAATGGCCGCTCGATTTTGCAAGATGGCTCTCCGTTCACCCTGGGCGTCTAACAGCATGTCAGACAGGACTGTAGAAGTATGATTAATGGATTTTACCATCCAGCAGGCCATTTTCTCAATAGATTTAGCATTATAAACCGCCAAAGCAGGAACACCAATAATTGAAATAGCCAGGCTAAGGTATTCAGACTTGGAATATAAATGCAAAGATGAGTCACAATCCTCCTGTAACATCACTGTATCTCGAATCACACGAGAATTGGCATTCGGATGTGACGAGAACATCAGTAAGCTGAGTCTCGTAATGGCACAGGGGCCACCAGAAATATTTGCGGGGACATATGGCCAGGAAGTATTACCACATGAGAAAAGCCATCCGGCAGGTAGCAACATCGTGCGATAATGACTAGGGGTAACTACCAAACTCTTGCAAGTCATATTGTTCTGGACCGAAGCACATGTTTTCGGTGTCCTTTGAAAGCACAAAGTTCGCTCATGAAGGGTGAAGGAAGTAGCACCTTTCAGTTTCAGACGCAGACATTCAGAAATTGCACTAGGATTACACGTAAGGAAAAAACACATCTCCTTGTGTGATATTATAGGTAACTATTTGGGACTGGACGGGGGGTATCTGGTCTGGTAGTTCAGTACATAAGGGGCAATACGCATGGGTGGCAAAATCGCCCAGAAGAACATTGGGGCGAGCCTTTGAAATGTTGAAAATATTAGTTAAGGTTTCCAGCGAAGCAGGGACAGCAACCAGACAGGTCGCCAAGATGTCGTGTACAGATCTCATCGGCGTCAAACAAAAGTGAGGGGCATCGGTCACCCTTTTCGCCAGTAGGGTCCAAAAGTTCGATGACGAATCCCACGCAGCGAGGGAACGCGACACTCGGGTGCGTAGCTCATCCGGGGTTGACGGGATTCCTCCTCTCTCGTCGAACCAACCCGAAAATAGTCCAGCGACGACACATCCTGCAGCAACAATCCAAAGAATGATCTGAAAGAGAATCAAATACAGGCATTAATCATTCTCGTAAGTAACATTTGTCAGCCGGGACCGCTTCCCAGCTATCTTTCCCTGGTCTCATAACTAAAATGGTGTTATCATGACCGGTGGCGATAACCTCTGCCTGTTCAGGGGGAGTCTTAGGTGACTGCACCCAAACCCTGGCCCCAGGGTTATCTGTGGAGCCAAAACCTTTCTGGCCTCGTACAGTTAGCAAAGTTGGGGCAGTGCCTTTTACCATCCCACCACTGAAGACAGGCATTATGAGTAATTGAGCCACTCGGTCAGTACGATGGATCAGCAAGTCAGCCTCACTGCTATTCAGCAGGAGCACCTTAATCTCTCCCTGATAATCACTGTCAATGACCCCTCCAAGTACCTGAATGCCTTTTACAGCCAGTCCCGATCTAGGGGCGATTAATCCAAAATTCCCGGGTGGTATATGAACACCAACACCAGTCGCGATGATGACCCGATCTTTACCTTTTATAACGGTGTCATCCATGGCATGCAAGTCTAAACCTGCCGACCCTGGGGTCGCTCTACATAGAGCCAAAGCTCCGGGAGTAATCTCCCAGTACATCACAGTCTCTCTGATTTCATTTGGCTGAGCATTAACATTCGGAGGGAACAAACGCATAAGTGGAGATTCAGCATTTAGAAAAGGACGATTATTCAAAATCAATAACGCTTGGGACAAAAAGTCTCGCCAATTCTTATATTTGTCATCAGTTAATTTACGCAGCTGCCCCTTCAGTAGACCATTCAATCTCTCCACAAGACCCGAGGCCTGTGGATAGTATGGGACATGAAACACCCAGTCAATATTGTTTTCCACACAGAATTCCTGTACCAATCTTCCACGAAAATGGGATGCATTATCAGATTGAATTTGGAATGGCACACCATAATACATGATAATCAATTCCAATGTTTTAATGGTATTCAATTGGGTAGCTTGCTTACAGGGAAGGGCTACCAACAGGCCACTGTATGTATCAACAATAGTGCAAACATATTGACAATTCCTACTCATGGGAAGTGGACCGATGTAATCAATTTGCCAAATTTGAGCAGGCAGTTTCCCGCGATGTAAATGACCTTTAACAATTTGGGGCACTTTGCGCTGTCTGATGTGTTGACAAATGGGACAATGTAAAATAACATTCTTGATCAAATCTAGGGGAATATAAATTCCTCGATCAGCAGCCCACCTGCTAGTGGCTTTCTCTCCAAAATGTCCTGCCTTCTGGTGGGCCCATTTCGCCAATCCCGCAATATCAGAATCTTGCCTGTCCACCACTGCCTCAGCAATTTTAGATTTCTCATCTGCAATGTTATGAAAAAATTTGTCAAGAGAATCTATAGGGGTGTGAGCATCCACATGGAAGATTGTAACAGTACTCTGTGGGAGCATCTCCCAAATCTCCTGCCATAATTCTTTTCCCCACAACTGTTTTGAATGCAATTCCCAATTATGGGAATGCCAAGTCGGTAACCAAACTGCCAGTCCATTGGCAGTAGACCAAGAGTCGGTGAAAATATGACATGTGCCAGGTAATTCTTGTTTCAGGACTTGATAAACAGCATACAGTTCAGCAAATTGACTGCTCTTACCTTCACCAGTTGTGCTCAGCAGTTCTTGCGTGATCGGATTATAGGACACCGCTTTCCAGTGCCGTTTCGTCCCTATGAACCTTGCTGAACCATCCGCAAACCAGACATGGTTCCTGTCCTCCGCGGACAAATCATCAAAAGGTCTACCCCACTTGACAGGAGACTCCTGTACTAAAGGTACGGAACATACACTCTCAGTCTCAGTCGATGGCGCTCGCGCCACCTGCTCATGTAAAGATGCAACTCCTTTTTGTCCCACACGTGCCCTGTCTTGTATATACCATTTCCATTTAATCACACTCGCCTCTTGAGCATGTCCAATTCGGTGAGTTTTCGGCGAACTCATAACCCACTGCATGATAGGAATTTCAGGTCGCAAAACTATATCATGACCCAAAGTCAGTTGCTCGGTATCCACCAGAGCCCAATAACATGCAAGTAACTGTTTCTCAAAAGGTGTATAACGCTCACCAGCATCAGGTAACTTTTTGGTCCAGAAACCCAACGGCACTCTACTCCTGCCTTGCTTCTGCCACAAACTCGAATTCGCATAAAGGCCCTGTACAGACACATTCAAATCTACCTCACCATCACGTGCGGGCCATAAATCCAAAGCATGTTGAATTGCCTCTTTTGCTAGGTTGAACGCATCTTGCTGTGGTTTATCCCAATCAAATGCATTCTTTTTACGAGTGACACGGTACAAGGGGGCCAATATTTGACTCAAATGAGGAATATGCTGACGCCAAAAACCCAATAAACCAATGAAGCTTTGGGCTTCTTTCCTATTCCTTGGAACTGCAAAATCAAGAATTTTCTGTTTAACCTGAGGGATCACTTCACGGTGCCCTTCATGCCAATTAATACCCAAAAATTTCACAGCCTGGGACGGGCCTTGTAGTTTATCCGGATTGATTTCCCAACCTTTCTCACGTAGGCACCCAATGACTCTGTCCAATTGGGTCTGAACTTCCTCTTGTGTTTCGCCTTGGATCAAAACATCATCAATATAATGACACATCTGAACTTGCGGATGAACCGGTATCTCAGCCAAATGCTCTGCCACCAGCCGGTGACATATCGTAGGGCTATGCACATAGCCCTGAGGAAGACTTCTAAACGTCATCTGACGCCCATTCCACGTAAAACTGAACTGTTCCTGACACTCAGGGGCAATCGGAATCGAAAAGAAAGCATTAGCAATATCAATGGACGCATACCATGTACCTGGAAGTTTTTGGATTCTTTCAAGTAGAGTAATAACATCCGGTACTGCAACGGTCAAAGAGGGTGTGTGTTTGTTCAATTCTCGATAATCAACAGTCATACGCCAAGAATTATCACTCTTACGTACAGGCCAAACAGGATTATTCCAAGCAGAAGTAACTGGGGCTATAACACCTGCATCCACCAACTCCTGAATAGTGGTACTAATCTCCTCATGACCACCTGGAATACGATACTGCTTCTGACAAACCACTTTTGTAGCCTGAGGAACTTTTATGGGGGGCATTCGTAAACGACCAACCCGTATAGGCCTGGACGATATATAATGCGTAGTTCCAAATTGGTAACATCCATCATCTAAATGCAAAGTCATTCCTTTCAAAATATCAATTCCAATTATGAATTCTAAGAGTGGCACCACTAGTACAGAGTATTCTTTTCTAGGGATTCTACCTATTCTCATTTCAAGTAAGGTTTGAACTGCGGGAGTTTCCTTTCCACCTAATCCGGTAATTGTAAAAGGCTGACCTTTAAACTTCTTTGATTTTCCATGAATAAGAGTGGCCTCCGCTCCTGTATCTACCAATGCTCGGGCCCTTTGGATATTACGATGTCTCCAATAAATTTCAATATCTACATAGGGTCTATTATCTCTGTGAGCCCATCTGTGTACTGGAGCTTGACCTATTTCCTAGTCATGTTTACTGCATTCTGTGTACCAGGATAAATCAGGATAAAGACTCTCACGTTTCTTAGGTATCGGTACCTCCTGTTCATATCCATTCCCAGTACGAAATGGATTCGTGTCTTCTGCAGTACACTGCTGGTTTCGATCGGCCAAATTATGACGATCCTCTCTCCTCCTCAACTCAGGGGATTGATCCCTATCATCTCTACGTCTGCTGTAAATATAATCATTTTTTCCCCTCTCTCTTTCCTCTTCTCTCTCTCTCTCTCTCTCTCTCGACGGGGGGACATATCACGTACATAACGTCGGTCATCACGACGAACAGAGCGCCCACGGCGGTCGTCATCACCGCTACCGTCAGAACCACCACGGTCACACTCAGTCATCCGAACACGCCGGGCACCCTCCTTCCGATCCAAGCCACGTTTGCGAAACAACTCCCACAAACGAGCAGTAGTCTCACCGTCAATGTCCTCCCTCCGCACACCATCGGCCAGAAGACCAGAAAAGATATCACGTCTAGTAAGTTTATTGTCACCAGGAGTACGAGTGTCAGGCCGGGACTGACGTTCAGGTTTAAACCACTCACCTAACTCACCGAGTTGGCGTACCGATTCCAGTACCGTAGATAACACGTTACCAGTTTGATTAATCAATAAAGTCATCATGACCTGCTTATAAGCAACAGGGGAAGAACGAATAATACGATTCCGCACAGAAGATGTCAACGAACCATCAAGCAACCTGTCAGCCGTACCCAGAAAAATTGCCGTTTTCATCACCTCCTCTTTGAGACGTTGTGCAGCGTCGCGCAAAGTATACCATGGTTTGTCAGTCACAGGCCAATCAGACTCAGTAGGATACTTAATATTACAACCCTCAGTCGCCAATTGAAGTAAAGAAATTTGACCACCACCATTATAGTTACGAAAATGATCCTGTACAGTAGAATCCGAACTCAAGGAACAAAACTTCAAACAATCGCCATTGTCTAACATAATGCCAGCAGCGCCCAGTTCATAAAGGCGCACCATCCATGTGAGTAAGGTCTCACCAGCTCGCTGCCGAAATCGCTGCAAAATATCACTAATTTCCTGTTGAGTAAAGTCCTCTAAAGAGTCTAAAGAAACACCCTGCGGAGCAGCGGGAGACTGCTGCAATTTCCGACGAAAAACTGGATGCACCGAGACCGCGGGATGAGCATCACAAGGAGCTCGACCAGTACACGTAGAGGAACAATCAGTGGAAGAAGCATCAACCCCACTCGAAGGACGAGCGCAATCACGGGGTGCACCATCAGGGGTGCGAGAAGCAGGCTTACAATCATGGCGGGAGCGAGAGGACTCGCGCTTGACAGATTCCTCACCCGAGGAACAAGAATCACTCGAATTCCAGATATTACCATCCCGTTCATCAGGATTCCAATCCAGTCCGGCTTTCGCCACGACCAGACGCACCTTTCGCGTCGAAACCCGACCGCGCCGATTCTTGTATTTATAACGGGCAATTCGCACAGCCGCCCTCTCGGCAATAGTCTGGTAAGTCTCAAGTTTGTCAGCAAGCAACTTATTTTGACACCGCAACAAAGTATGAGAATTCTGAATCTCAACAAAGTGCGCTTCCACATCCTTAAGAGATATCTGTAGCTTCAACAACCTCTCATGCAGAATCCTGTACGCAGACAGAACAATCCAACCTCTGCGCCCCAAAATGGGAATCTCCTCACCCTTCGAGATGGGTGCCTTCTGTAAACAAGTTATCACATTAGCCGGCTCCGCCAGCTCCAAAGAAGAATTCCAATTCTCACTCAAACCAGTAGAATCAGCCCACTCACGGGCTAAGGCTTCATAAGGTGTTGAATCCCATCCGGGAATATCAACGGGCAACTTAAAAGTAGATTTTGACTTTCTAGAAAACATCGTGAAAAAGAAAGAAGAAAAGAAAGAAAAAGAAAAGAAAGAAGAAGAAAAACTATGCACACAATTATACCACAAATAATATACAAACAAAACCACGCACACGCCGAAAGCAAACACGAGACAACACGACGCACACAGGTTTCGAAAACGGTTCGTGACGCCAAATGTTCTGCTTGGGTTTTCGGATCAGATAGAACCCGCTCATCAGAGCCTCTCTAACCCAGCCAGAACGTTACCCTCTCCCTAGGGCCTATTCACAACAAGTAACCACCGATATATATACCACCTAAGGACAGGGAATTCCTATTATATATATATATATATATCTAGACCTCTTATAATACAAGTGGCGGCCTCGCGATCCCAGACGGACCCAGGACTTCCTACCCAGACGGCAGCCTCAGCCTCGCGGTCCCAGACGGACCCAGGACTTCCTACCCAGACGGCAGCCTCAGTCTCGCGGTCCCAGACGGACCCAGGACTTCCTACCCAGACGGCAGCCTCAGCCTCGCGGTCCCAGACGGACCCAGGACTTCCTACCCAGACGGCAGCCTCAGCCTCACGGTCCCAGACGGACCCAGGACTTCCTACCCAGACGGCAGCCTCAGCCTCGCGGTCCCAGACGGACCCAGGACTTCCTACCCAGATGGCAGCCTCAGCCTCGCGGTCCCAGACGGACCCAGGACTTCCTACCCAGACGGCAGCCTCAGCCTCGCGGTCCCAGACGGACCCAGGACTTCCTACCCAGACGGCAGCCTCAGTCTCGCGGTCCCAGACGGACCCAGGACTTCCTACCCAGACGGCAGCCTCAGCCTCGCGGTCCCAGACGGACCCAGGACTTCCTACCCAGACGGCAGCCTCAGCACAAGTTCATCCTATGATTACCATAACATACAGCAGGGGAATCAGTTTTACTATTTACCAGATCACACAAGAACTGCCAGTTTGAGCACAACCTGTTCTCTGGTTCGAGGGGTTCCTCTCTCCCTTATTCAGCTACCACTTACCTGATCAGGGTTAACATCTGTTCATGTCAAGTCACAGCTGACTAGAAGAATAGGCTACCCTCTTGTACAAGAACACGCAGCACATGTTGATTCACTACAAACTGGATACTTTATTATTTATTATATACGCAATCACACAACATTACTGTGTAACACATAACCTGCAAAGAAAAGTGAAAGATTAGGTTGTACACTCTAATAAGAAAGGGGTCGACATCACCTTAGTCGTGTGTAGCCTGCACTCAATGGTCATCTAGGTTCCCTTCTCGTCTGTGCCTCGGCTCGTCTGGAGATCACACCTCCGTAGCTCCCTTCTCCGAGTCACTGGGACCTCTTCCTCATCGGCTACTCTCTCCTCTCTGGCAATTCTGCTAGAAGAGTATCTGTCTCTCGGTTTTTCTCCGCCTTCAAGTTTGTCATCTGTCTTCCCTGGAATAAGTAGTAGCTTTACTGCTAACGGCTAGATGCCGCCTACGGACTGAAGTAAGTGCCTCGTAACTGCCTCAGACTTTTACTAATATAGAGGTGCATTTCCTCATGGAAAATTCCGGCCCGTAACCTGCCGCCCACCAAATTCTTGTACCTCCCCGTGCCAAGGACACTTTCCCAGCCGGCCGGCCTGATGTAGCGTCTTCGGCATGAAGAAAAATACAATCCTTCGATAAGGGCCGGTCTGAACCGGTTCTCTCCAAGCGAATAACACCTCATAACTAAAACATCCCCTTTAACCTAGAAGCATCTCAAGCTGCCGGAGCAGAAAGAAAGATGGAGTCTCTCCCGTTTGAGGCCTACCAGGCCTGAATTCAGCACGGCTCCATGAAATACCCTCACTACAGGGCAGGTTATCCCTAATACTAACGAATCTATCCCCTAGGATATGTGTGCAAGCCCTAATCTATGGGGAAGAACAAAGGATCATGTCGAAGTGCCTAGTAAATAGACTTCATTCACTACTCTAACCCTTAGGCTTGAATGGTAAAGAGACTGAAGTCACCCTAATCACCCATCAACACAATAGGGCCGGGAAAATCGAGCAGTACAGCCTCTTACAGCGGAGTATCATCGAAAATCACGCAGGTTGCCCGGAAATGCTCCTAGTCACACAGGATTATGAGGAGCATGTCTGTTTGTTCGCCTTGCAATTGGATGGAGACCCTCTTTGCATAGGAAGGTACGGATGGCCTTTTGGAGCTGATTGCATTCCAAGGTGCACGTGATCTTTTTGATTTAATTGGATCGCCATAAATGGGCTTGGTGATCCATCTCGAAAGCCTGTTTTTTCTGCATTTCAAAAACACTGATTTTTGTTCTCTTCTTCACTCCTTGCGGATGTTATACAATTCATTAGAATTTTTCCTCACACAATATGGCCTTTCACCAACCGCTTTTGCTCTGCTTACCTCTACGTCTGCTTCCCTGGGTGCTACAGACCTGGCCAAGGGGAGGGTGTCATGTGGTCGTTGGGGATATATAGTCGACATCACTAAGTTAGAATGAGCCCTGCAGCCATTATGCGGCTTTGTGCATGTTCCTACATGGTTTATTTTTGCAAATGACTTTGCTCATGCCTTTCACATGAGAACTGTCTGCTGTGTTCATTCATTGTCTGTTTCTGGAGTTTAGTCTGAACATTGTGTACAAGGTCGATAAACAATGCCCCTTGTTATTCTGTTATGGTCTGGCCCTGGCACCTAGACAAAACATACCAATGCAGCTCTTGTTGAATACTCGAACCTTGATATTATGGGGATACATGCATAGGGTGCACACACTTGGAGAGGGACCTTTCCAGAGAAGAGAGAGTTACATCACCTATAATGTGGATTTCCCATCTATAGGCTAAGGTATGGGGTCTGCTGACAAAGAATAGAGATCTTCTAATATATAATAATTAGGGCTCCCGGTTTTATGGTATTTATTTTTTTAACATTTCCGTCTGTATTTATCCATATTTATTTTTTGGTCAATTTTTCTGTATTTATCCACATTTATTTGTGTTGCAAGCAAAAGAAGACGCTACAGCTAGTATTTTTCCACATTTATTTAATTAGACAATACACACTTGAACTCGGTTTTTATAGGTATATATATCTTATATATATATATATCAAATTAAATAAACATAATACATTCACTTGAAAACTTTGCCATTGTAGGACAAGAACATGTGTATTTCAAGAGACTTTGACGACATTGAGGCTCTTTCTGGTTGTTTTTTGCCTTTATGCCGTCTGGTCTCCGGACATTAGTACAAACTATTCAGAGTACAGACTGAGGGAGTCCCTAAGTCCTAGTTATCCATATGGTCTGTACAGCTTAACCCCGGTTAGGACTTCTGATCTACAACTTTATCAACTGTTAACACCCTTCACTTCATAGCAAAAGTAGTCCAGGGAACAGCGTGCAAGTGGCCTCTTGCTGCTTGTACCCGTTACATGAGCCGGCATTTCACTTTAAGTGATTTGCCCAGAATCACGGGATGGGTAAGTAAACACCAAGACTCAAATTGTACTTTAATTCCTCCCATTTCTTCATGTTTATCATGTTCATCTTGAATGGTTACGTTTTGCTTGGGGAGGGGTTTTTTCTCAATGAAAATAACGTTTTTGTTTTACATTGTTGTGCATTTTTGCCTGTTTTGTATAGTATGCACCAGAGGCATTGAAGCGCTTGACATGAGCGCGAGTCTGATTACACAAGATCACTCTAATTTCTACAGGCACCGGTAAATCAAGTTATTTTCCCAGGATCACAGGATGGTGAGCAGACGCCGAGATTTGGGCCTGGTTGCTCACCTCAAGATAAATAAAAGTGCTGCCCGTGAAGGCCCAGTCTAAGGGGCTTAACCAAATGAGAGGGCCCTACTTGCCTATGCCTTTAAGCTGTCCCTTATTGGCAACAGTTTGAAGTTATTAAGAACTCCAGTAGAAGAACGACACTGTGTAGGACTCCAAGCCAGACTTTCTTTTTTTTGTGGTGATGCTAGAGAGGTGTTGCAGATAAACCCTACTGCTTAAACAATTTTTGAGTGGGTCGGGACAGCACCCTGCGTTATGAATGTTGGCACAGTCACTCGAGGCAGGGCCGGCTTTAGTGCTAGTGGCGCCCTGTGCGACAATGTTTGTTGGCGCCCCCCAATGACCACCTCCACCAAAGATTCTCTCATTAGCACCCTTTAACAGTGACGAAGTCTCCATAACCACACTCTCTCAGATGCATTGAATTAGTTATATAGCGCCACTCATACCAGTGTAGGGTGTCCGAGCACTTTGCATCACACACACATTGCACAGAGACAATCAATCATACGTGTGTAAATCAGTGTATAGGAAATGTTACATAAGACAAAGGACTAAAAGTGTAGGAGTCACATGTCATCCATACTGGTAGGCAGTATAGTTTAAGAGTGCTTGGTGTGGAGAAGCACAAACGCAGAGTTGAAAAAGAAACAGCATAGTTGGGTGTTCTCTTTAATAATAAGAATCGATTTCTAGCCAAACTAACCCTTTTTGCAACATTAATCAATGTTCTAATAATGTATACTTTGCAGTGTGTATGCAGTTCTGAGATGAAAGTTAATAGTTCACTATTCTATATTAGGACTTTAAGTTATAAATTGCAAGTAACAAAAGGATGCCTCTTTTGAAAGCAGTAACCTGCTGATCTGTTTACATCATACGCACTCTGTAATCTACTTGGTACACGTTCTTTGCAGCAGGCATATTAACCCTCTGCACTAACTTCACCTAAGTCAAAACCTCAACTATGCAAACTGCTGATCTCTCTGCAGGACGATAATTAATCACAGGAGTTATTGTGACATTTATGTGAGGCCTGGGGGAAAGAAACGCTGCAGCAGGTGCTTCAAAAGCATAATAAACTTTCAAGCACGGCGCCCCCAGGAAGTCAGCACCCAGTGCGGTGGCATGGCACCGGTCGCACCGCCCTAAAGCCGGCCCTGACTCGGTGATAATGACCTTTGCCCTCCTGGTATCGCTCCGTGCCCCTTGCACTCGACTTTGCAAATTGTCCAGGTTGAAAGTTTCCTTAGTGTCAAGTTTCCTTAGTGTCCTTTACTTTACTACGACATCACTATGCCAGACACTTGATGGCCAATGCCCACGCTGTGATTTTAGAGTGTCCTGGGGCCCCCTCCCCACTAACCCATGGTGCTTCCTCCTTTTCCTTTCTAGCGATCCACACAGGCACCGAGTAGAAAGAGCCAGCTAATTCCAGCCTAAACAGCCGAGAGTGTGCATTCAAAAAGGCTGATAAGCGCTCCTGGCCTGCTGCTGTCAGGGCGGTAGAGGCTCCCTAGAAACAAATCAGTCTCACTCAGCAGGGGAGTGCTTAGGGTGATTTAGACAGAAGAATAGTGTGCAGGAGAATCTGACAACGGTTTAAAATTTCTTCCTGCAGCCCCTGTGAACCTCAGACACGGATTGACACATCGCCGGTTTTTCAGTATTTTTCCGTGTCTATTTATAAATACAGACAAAGGAAAAAATGTTTTCCGCGTGTATTTATGTGAATAAATCCGTTTAAACGGAAAACCGGGAGCCCTAATAATAATACTTCTTTTTAGCAAGGAGAGGGTGGTTAGGCTATATTGTCTTTTCAGTATGATATATGGACTAGCTGCTATGCTGACTGTATTTGTATTATGCATTTTCTGCTTGCTGTGGCACGTATACAGCATGTTAGGGCACGTTAGTTAAAATAAATATTTTTTAACTGTTTTGTGTCTTTGTCAGATCTTACTGTGGACAAGTACAAGAGTGAGAGCGAAAGGGTGTGTCTTGTTACTGTGATTCCTGAGAGATCTGGGAGTGTTTTGTTCTGGGGTGTCTAATCACTTGTTTCTCAGTGAGTGAGTAGGAGAGCACGTGAGACACTATAGCTAGTTGGTCCTGGGCTTATGGGTACTCAGGTGGTAGCGTGACTCAGTCCCTACTTACTAAGGTACCATAATCCTACGCATAGTTCTGTTCTTGGGCAGAATCCCTGCAACACTACTGCCGCCAGACAATCAGTTAGGTTCCGGCTAGCGATCGTGACCTATGCCACGCTCTCCAGCATTATCAGAGACCTTTCCTTGTTCATAAGCAGTGTCCTCAATATCCATGGCATTCGTTTTAATTATTTTTTTCAAGATTTCTTCACTAGCATTTTTGTTTAATCCACGGAGCATACACACAGCATGTAGAAAAGAAAAACAATCCTAACAATCAACCAGTACAACTTCTTTGTGCTACATCATACCATCTTGTATATTGAGCTTCTACCGCCAGTTTAAGCCTCAACCATCCACATCATAAACATCAGAGTCAGTAATGCAGCGGTAGGCATGTTACAGTACATCTTACAGATATTTGAGGCACAGTTCGCCATCAATGTGCATCTGTTTATTATTCATATGGACTCCGCCTTCAAAGGCAGTGGGCCGTGCAGTGGCGGAAGTGCCGCTCCAAGACCCCGCTAAGGTCTTTCCTTTCACAACAGTTATAGAGAGCGCACATGATTACCTGGGTATAGTATGTACAGGTGGGGATCCCAGTTCCTAACTTAGGGTGGTGTCATTGATAGCGTCTGAAGGATGGGCCAGTAGATAAGACTCCACCGGTTCCCATATGCCTTCTGGGCCTTAAGCTAGGGGGTAACAATTCACTGTAGATAGTAAGCTGGTCTTTGCAATATATAAAAACTTGCAGCCAGTCCTTAAATTAGGGTGCCCGGCCCTTACCCCTCTTACATGCAACTCATCTCTTGGCTAGTAGTAGGCTAAGTGATACATATTTACAAAAACCCGCCTCAATGTCCCCCGTGTGTCCCAAAATCAACACTAACGGTGTAGGAGTGATTGGCTGCCCAGTCATGAGGGACAGCGTCCCCTCAACGTCTCCCCAATGAGATCAAATCTAATGACATGCACAGGCCAGGTAGAGGAAGCCCGCCACCTTCGCACTGCACCTAGTACATCTGTCATCTGGGCGGAGATTACATTTATGTATTCTTGCAGGAGTATAGAACGTCCTGTGCTGAAATTTGTAATGGATAATGCGTAACCTGCTGCTTGATCTGATGCGCCCTGTCTGCTGACAACAATAGAGCCACTGTGCGTCAGTAAAAGGAGTTTCCAAATCCAGGTACCACTCCACCCCTCTCCATGTCACATCTTGAACTGCAAGAAGTGGTACAGGCGGGATAACAAGTATTGCAGTCCTTCGGAGATAAGTAACATGCAGTATGCTAAACGTGGGGGGCTTCTGAGGGAAGTAAGGGGTAGTGGCCTTTACCTTATGGTGTAATCTTATATATAGGAAGACATCTAGGGGCATCTGTGTCACTCCAGTGAACATTTCTTTGTGAGTAATAAAAAGGCCATCATGGTAGAGTTTACCCCGAGTGCTCACCGCAGCTCCAATAGCATGGTCCGGCAGATCTTTTCATGAGTTACAGGAATGGATGCCTGGTAGTGTAATTGGATGGAAGGTGAGTATAATAGTGGTTTATCATTGTTTTGCCAATTTGTCCCACGCTAGGTTGGTGCAAGCAACAGTGGAATCTGAGGGGACAGCGGTAGTCACCTGCTGGCCAGGGTAAGCGGCAGATGGGAGTGGGGCATTGTATCCCTGTTCAATGGCCAGGTGTGGCATGTAAGGGGCAGGTCTGTACCAACAGATAGCGTAGTGAGCTTGGGTGCACAGGTAATAAAGTTCTATGTCAGTGGCTTCAAAGCCCCCCGGCCAAAGGGTTGAGTGAGCATCGCTCATAGTATATGCAGTTGTTTTACTGCCCAAGCCAAACAAATCATCTGTGTCCTGAGCATTTTAAAGAAATGTCTCCTCAGGTAGTGAGGAATATTAAGAAACAGGTACAAGGATTTTGGCAATACAACCATTTTCATGGGTGGAATCCGTCCCGTCAGGGAAGGGACAATGAGATACAGGGGATGATACTGTCCGTCATGCTGGAAAGGACAGTTCCATAGTTTGCACACAACAGTTCATCTCTATTTCTAGACACCTAAATGCCCAAATCTTAGAGACAACACTCACACCAATTCAGTGGAAAGTCCGGTTGAAATCTTTGGGTGGCCGTGATGAGAGGGCAGACTTGGGCAGCGCAGAATGGTGGCTCATATTCCTCAGTGCGGTTGGGTCTATGTTGTTGGTCTCTGTGCCCCAGTTCTTCACAGATTGCCAGAGGGACCTTTCAATCCCATTCCCAAGAATCGCTCCGTTCGAGGGAGGCAGGTGACCATTAGCCTTGGCCCCCTCCTCTGCCTTGACTCTGATGAATTAGTAGGGGATGTTCAATTATATAAGAAAGACCCCTGTCTTCTGGTCTTAAGGCAGTGGGCCCTATTAATGTACACTACGGTCAATGTCCACTGGCAATTGCAAATTCAAGCCGAATCAATTTGGGCAGCAGTGTAGAACACATTGCTGGTAAGTGATGCCGCATTAGGGGTCTTTTTTCTTCCATAGTTGCTGCTTACAGCCGGACATCGGTGCTTCCTCACACAACGCTTCAGCAGTGCTCCTTGATGTGGGGGGCGTCACCCCTCCCTCAGCCGGTTCCTGAGTGTTTGGCGAGGTGGGGGGTGGGTTTGCGCCACCACAATGTGTCCGCCGGAGCCTATTCACTTTATTACAAGCCTTCGGTCAGGCAAACGGTCAATTCATCTTCTGGGTGTCGCTTTCCCACAGTCAATTTACTCAAGGCCCGTGCCTCCACCGCAGGCAAGGGAGCGGCAGTGGTGTGCCCAGCTGAGCACCACAGGTTTCCAATTAGGGAAGGAAGGCCCACATCTCCCAGCAGCTTTGCAGACCCCCAAAAAGCCGGCACAAGACCTGAACTGCAGCCGCAAGCAGGCACTGGGGTCACGAGCCGCATGGTCCACCAATAAGCCACAGAGGGTTGCTTCACTTTCTCCACACCTCCCCATGGCCCAAGCCCTGTGTGAGTCTCCCCTAAGGCAAGCGTAGTCTCAGAGACGTTCCGACAATGACTAGCCACAACTGCCACTCACTGTTTCCCGCTGCTCAGCCTAGGAATCACTTGCGCCGGCAGCCACCATGACAGTCTTCTTGCCTGGAATAGGCCAGTCAGGCCTCTTGTTCAGGTACGTCCTTTATGCACCGTCTTGCACCTGACAAAAGGCAGAATGTGTTGTCTCGTAGTCTCTGCTGTCAGGGTTGCATTGTTTAAGACCACGAAGAAGTGGGCATCTGAGGCAGGATGTTGTCGGCTATAGACCCACGACAGCAGGAGCCTCACATGCGTATGGCCATCTTGCATGCCAGTGCTCTAGTGCCCCATCCATGGCATGCTTGCTACCTTCTTCTTTTTTAACTGAGGTTTGGATGTTTTAGGTTTATCTTCCTGTTTAATTATATAGACAGATGAGCATTGTGAGTCCTTCTTTGGTTTCACATACTCCTCCGATCTGAGCTCTGACCGTCCACCTCTCTCCGAACATTCTTCAGATGACTCCTGAAAGGAACGAGACAAATGTGTATCAGTATCACCATATCTGTCAGACGGTTTAATATTATCACTGTTTTGCAGATTATAGCCCTTTTCTGTAGCTTCCTCTAGAGGAAACCCACCCGTGATTCAATTATATTTTTCTTATTATCCCACTTCTTCTTTGTAGAAGGCTCGGGTGCCTGCATCAAGTTGTCTTTTTCAGAACTACTCTTCAGTTGTGGTTTACCTGGTTTGGCTCCAAAATGATCTCTCCCTAGTGTTGCATAGGTCTCTTCGATAATTTTTAGGTAATTTGCACTATTGCTGTCCTGGTGCCAAATCCCGTAGATGCTGGTGTATAGCCAATGCTGCTGCTTCCCCTTTAATGTGACTTTACATAATGGTTGATACTGCTACAAAATTGCTCATCAGTCCAGCGCAGGTGCTGCCCCGTATTCATTCTAAATCTTTTTAAGCACCTCTGGCAAAACAGCTAATGAAGGTGTCCCATGTGTATTGGTATATACTGCAGCAAACCCTTTACCCCAGGTTGTGCAGTCTTCCACAGGGGAAGCCATCACCATTGGCAAGCATATAGTTAAAGTCCAGTGTTTTTCCTGGGGTCCTGTATGTGGAAACATTGCTTCAAGCTGACTATTTTTTTTGTTTAATCCAGGACGGAATCTCCTCCCATCTGATGGAAACCTTACCCATGACGGCATTTATTGTCTGTGGGCTAGTGTAGCCAATTGTGTTTATGCAGCTGGAACAGTCCTCGCAGGATTTAATGTCAATGTTCGCATAACGAACTGTGTCAAACATCTGTATAGTGGCTTTTCAATATTTATCACTGTGATACTTGTATGGAATATATGCGTTGCAATGATTAATAGACAGAAGCAGATGAATGTAATCAGCAATGTAAGGACAGTGAAAAGAATAAACTATTCCACCATTGTGATAAAGCTGTATATATATGCTGGCATATATTTATTGTGCATAGTGTACTACCACTATGCGCTCTCTAAACTTGTCGCCTCTGGTTGGTGTTCTGCCCAAAATCCCTACTGGATGATCTAACTCCTCATTACCTGAAGGCAAGTGTGTGCAGATCCCCGTCTTGTTCACAAGTTGGACATGGTTGTATGACACAGCCACGCATTCATTTTCCAGGCGTTCATTAATTACGCAGGCGAAACAATAAATGCGTCTGAATCATGCATTCCATTAACAACACAAGTCATTACAATGACTTGCCTTAGGGGGGTACTGGACTTTGGAATAGTATAATTTACTATACCACCTCCAGTCACCGTAACGGTATGGAAAGCATTGGACTTTAAAGTCCAACACAGCTTGACTTAACATATGTCATTTTAACAACTTCCGTTGTAAATGTAATGTGTGGTTCAGACGCATTCGTTATTTCGCCCGCGTTGTAAAGGCAACGCGTTGTTCGGCAGTAGTTGTATTTGCCGTTTTCTGTTGGACATCCCTACTCACAGAGGGTAAACAGGAATCAGCTGGGCTGAGACTACAGCGACAACCTCGCAATGACAGCAGAGTGCTCCTCGGATTTGAACATGGAAATATGTGTATATTTACAATAACAGTATCCATGCTTGCGTGTCGGGGCATCAGCCAGGCTGAAATTGTTTATTCTCTTGTGATAGCCATGTCGGGTCATTGATGAATGGCAAACAACAACATTTGCACAATTTGTGTTCAGGCCTTTTGCTAACTTTTCAAGGTGTTGTGATAGTGTACTTATAAAGTGGAATTTTGTAAGCAATTTGGATTCAAGGAAACTAATCCTGCACTGTCACAGAAGCAACTGTGTGTCAAAAGTCATTGTGTAGAAAAGAAACGTGTGGATGTAAAATGCAGTATTTCTTCCTGGGCCTAACCAAGCCACGTGCAGAACCAATTAAAAGCAGAAACTATTGGAAGCATCAAATATGAAAAAAAACATACTTTGTTAGTCCATTCTCCATAAACAGTATGTGGACAAGTCATCGCAGCTCTGGGGTTGCATACCATGGTAAAAGTCTTTCTTACGTTTGTAACACTGTTCACTAAAAATAGTTAAAGTATCAAGCAATAGCCACTGGCCATTCATGCAATCAACACAGCATCATCCTCAGAACAACAGAACTGGAATTGGACAGGTACCCACTTGAGGCATGCTGTGGCCATTAGCAACCAAAAACCTCTCTAGACCATTTTTATGGAGAGCAAAAAGAAATGGTGGGAGCTCACATCCCTGCCCGACTCTTCTCCCAAAGCTCAAGATCTTAAAGGAGCCTGAGCACTCACGATTTGGACCAAAAAGAACCTTTGAAGACACATCCGTATCTAACTGTCTCACAAACGTTACTATTGGTTCATCCACCCACAATAATGCCATAATGTCCCACAACTTATAGTGATTTGCACAGTCAAATGCTCTGCTAATGTCTATGAAAGATAGATTTGTAGAACCCTTATTAACCACGGTATATTTACTAAATAGTAAGTACAAATTCAAGCATTGTTCCACAGTTCCCTGGCATTTCTGAAAGCCAAATTTTGCATCTAATAAAATGGAATTTTCCTCCACCAGCTCTCCAATCTGGCCAATAATACTCTCCCTGCCACCTTCACTATGGAATCTGAAATTGAGGCAATCACCTTTAGGATCTTCTCTAACCACCTTTTGGGAAATCAGGATGATAACAGCTTGAGACCATGAGCATGGCATATCACCCCTTGTTGCAGCCCTTAAGACTTTAGTTAGAATAGGAGCCCAAAGTTCAGTTTACTTTTTGGTCAGGAGCTTTACCCGGCTTACTCGTATTGATTGCTAAGTGCACCTCAGAGACTTCAAAAGACAGAGGAAAAGCCTGAGATTCCAAATGATGCCTTATCAGTTATTATTAAACTTTCAGATTCCACAGATTCAGAAATCCTATTAAAATAGTCCACCTAATTTTCTGCCATAATTAAAGCTTCCATATATGGCACTGACACATCGCTAAAATACGGGGAATTAATAACTTGTAAAAAAGTGGCATTGTCTTTGGTGCACTAGCTACCAATAAGGATGCCCATCCCTCATCCCTAATAGATACTTTACTGGTCTGCTGAGCTTTTTTAAATATCCTAGCTTGCATCTTTGCACATCTGCAAAGTCTCTAGGTGTTTTACCCAATGCAATCCAATGTAGTTTCTGTTTGCGGGAACAAGTCTGATTGAACCAACCCTGGTGCTTGGCTCTAAAAGGACACATTGATCTTATTTATAGAGACTTTGATCAAGATCGCTATACCATCTGCCCCATCATCTAAACATTTCATGAAATCTCTTATATTTTGGGATAATGAAGCTTATACCAAATGCCCGTCATTCACATTCCTCCATTTCATCATTGCTCCATTATTCCTGGCAACCTCATGATCAGCTGGTAAGATCAATTGTTTTTCAACCAGTCACCTGTCCAACACTAAACTTTATTGTGAGGGAGTATTTAGTGTTACAGTGAAATCGAAGGCAAAATAAAGAAAATTAGTGTATAATATTAAAATCAATTTTGCTAGTCACAACTCTACTAGAAAATGTGGGTGCAAATGGGGGAGAATTTAAACAAATGTCAGAGGCAAATACAAAATTGTATTTCATAAAAAGAGTATTTAATGCATCTTTGGATGAATCATGTGAGAAATTAGACCTATCCTCCCCAGATATATCAACCACCACACAGACCACTTAAGGTGGCAGGTGCAAAGATGGGTATTACTATCCCCAGCCTAAATAATATACAGATCCTCACCCAGAGCCTGAATATAGTCCTCATAATCCCTATCCAAGGCCACGATAATATCCCTCTAGCAATGGTCAAATACATTAATATAAAAGTTAAATCTCCAGAACATTGAAGCCTCCATCCAGCTCTAAGTCCAACATTTGGTAGTGAGGAGAATCAGGGTGGAACCTTAAATCTTTTGCCAAATAGCAGAAATAAAACCAAAATTGCCAGCCATCTCTTAACCCAACCTGCTTTCGAAGTAATAGCAGGGGTGTGAATTGTTGAATAGCCATACAAGTAGAAGGGTATGAATAGCACACGCCTCCTAAAAACAAAGAAGATTAAACCTCTCAACAAACGCAACCCAATCCTGGTTGTTCATTTTGAAGCTAATGCCCACCACATTTCATGATACAAAATTGGTTTTGCTGCAGGCAACTGACTCAACCATGAAATTGCCTTGATTCCCATTCCTGTTTCCCTATCAATGTGTGGTAGAAGGATGATGTACATTAGGTACTTGATTTACAAGTAAATTGGGTCATAAACTTCAACTCTGATGGTTTTATAGATGGTTCTCCTAATCTATACTCAAATCAATTAATATCTTTCAGTGAGTCAAGGGGGGGTGAATTTATAAAGGGTCACAATATTATAGGTTTGATTTATCTCACATGGATCTCTCACGGTAAAGGGAGCATGATCAGTTCTCTTATAGTAAGCCGGTCTGTAGAAGTAATCTAAAGGGACTGCTTTAATCTAACTGTAATAGAGGAGGGGACAATTCAATCTAAGCAACATGTTCCCTACAGCAGCAGTAGGTCTACAATTCACCACCACACTATGACCCTTTCACAATCCAAGCCACCCTTCTGACCATAATTATTTCAATCAATCATTCATGGGTTTGTTAAGCGCGACTACTCACCCGTAAGGGTCTGAAGGTGCTGGGGCGCAGAGTCCTGTCCATCAAGGAGGTGGTTTATCAAAGAGCCATGTTTTGAGGTCCCTCATGAAGTTGGGGAGTAAGTTTGTCTGTCCGAGGTGGAGCGGGAGGGCGTTCCAGGCTCTGGCCGCGAGGAAGGAGAAAGAGCGGCCTCCCGATCTGGACTTCCTGGTGCAAGGGACCATGACGTAGGAGAGCTGGGCCCTTTGGGGTGCGTGGAATGTGAGTCAGCTATTCAGGTATGCTGGTCCGGTGTTGTGGAGGGCTTTGTGTGCTTTGTGTGTCTTTAAGGTGATTATTGCCTCGATGGGGAGCCAGTGGAGTGTGCCCAGGTGATGGGTGATGTGGCAGTGTCGTGGCAGGTTGAAGACTAGTCTGGCGGCGCCGTTCTGGATGTTTTGAAATTTGTAGGTGAGGTTTTTGTTGATTCCGGCGTAGAGTGCCTTGCCATAGTAGAGTCTGCTGGTGACGAGGGCATGTGTGACGGTCCTTCTGTGTTCGAGGGGATCCATTTGAAGGTCTTGCGTAGGAGGCGGAGGGTTTGGAAGCAGGAAGATGCGACGGAGTTGATCTGGTGGCCCATTTTGAGTTCGGAGTCCGTCATGATTCTGATGTTGCATGTGTGGTCCGTGGGGGTGGGCGAGCTTCCGAGGGCGGGGGGCCACCAGGTGTCGTTCCTGGCATTGGGTGTGGGCCCATGATGAGTACTTCCGTTTTGTCCGTGTTGAGTTATAGACAGCTGCTCTTCATCCATTTGGCAAATGCTTCCATGCCTTCTTGAAAGTTGTGTTTGGCTGCGTTGGGTTCGTTGGATAGGGAGAGGAGGAGTTGGGTGTTGAGTGCGTATGAAACAATGTTGAGTCCGTGGGTTCTAACGATGGGGGTAATGATAAATGCATTGTTTTTCTTCCACCCATTTAGCCAACCAATGTACTCACATTCCTTAGTTCATGGCAATGTACACTTTGGCTGTTGTGTAATGGCGGAACATCCTTTAAGAGAATGACATATGGTGTTGCCTCAGGAAGTGATTACAATGAGACAGACAAGGTAAGTGAAGAAGGGCATGCGGATGATGGAACAGAAGCCCATACTTCTGTTAATCCGAGAGCTACAGATAGAACATTTATCATGGGTCAGAAATGCTACACATCATTTGTTCTCAACCTAGAGCACCCTCTTTCTCATTCTGAGGACTGATCCTCTCCTAACATTTGAAGTCAGCACAGTTTCCTTATGCCCATTTTGGCTGCTCTGTGTAACCATAGTCAAGTATTTAGAATGATTACCTTTTAGCTCATTAGCAAACACCATAAAAAGATATATTATAGATTGAGTGAACTTTAACCTAGCAAACTACACAGTTTAACAAGTCTTTTAGGGAGCCTTCTAGGGAGTTTAGGGGACTATTCATCTGATCACACAGTGGCTTGGAGTAGATTACGCTCTTTCCTTCCAGGTGCACCGTATTGACCACCACGCTGGCACTTATTAGGACTGCTTATGTTTAAACCAGGTTTGGTCTTTTGACCAGTAGCAAAGGCACTCATTTTTTTTTTGTTTGCTAAAGGTCAGTTAAGGTGGGGGGGGGGACTAACTGTCAAAAGACAAAGATTCATGTGATATGCAAGGATTACTCTATGGTTTTCTCAATATTAGTTGATTCCAATCCATGGCCAATAAGAGTCAAAGCATGAACAGTTTGTATGTTAAATGTTTCAACCACAATACGCTGAATGCTCCTATGTCTCTCCTCTAAGGTCACTATCACATATTCACCAAGCATGGTTGTCCTGGACTTGTCATATGTGGATTACAGGCCTCTGGTATTGCAATGTGGGCACCACCAGCAGTTGTAGCCTGCTTTTGGTCTGACGTGGTGTAGTGAATGAGCCAATTTTGTGGTCTGACACCCTATGATGACCCTCAACCACCACCATTTTGTACTGACTTAAGTGTGTTATGTTACCTTAGCCTTAATGTAGGATGGGTTTGCATATGCCTGCTTTCCTTCTGTCTTTTAGTGGAATAGTCTTTCCAAGAATAGAAGGTATGGGATGTTGAGGTGCAGTGTTGTGGGTGGTGGTGCACACATGTGCTCAATGTTGTATACTGAGGGATTAAGTGTATAATGTTATTTGGGTTAGGTGAATAATGACTTTGACCTATTGGCTTTGACGTGGTCTAATGTCATTCTGATTTCTGACTTTACCTTGCTTTATGGTAGTGCTGACTTTTGCCTTTGACATGTACTCATGTCATCTTGCTTTGCTTTGGGCCTTTCTGGGTGCATGGCTTAACTAACTCCATTTTCATGCTGAAGCCATTTTCTGTGCCTGCACGAAGAAGAGGGCTTGTTCTGCTCTTTTTCCTGTTTTTCTCATTTTTCTGACTAGAGAGAACTGGTTCTTATCAGAGGAATGTACATGGTCTGTCTTGTAGTCATAGCAAGGGCCTGATCAACCGTTGCTGTGTCCTTGGAGCAGGCTGGTATGGGCTCTCATGAGAACGAGGGGGCGGGGCTTGCTAGAAGCTTCGCTGTGTTTGAATGTGTATTAAAAAGGGGAGCCTACACTGGCCTGGTGGAAGTTCACTCCGTGGAGCAGACGTGTTGTCACGGAAAAGTGGTGTCACCTCTGAGCTTTTGCCCGGTTCAAGCAATGGACTCCCCTTGAGTAAAGTGGGGTGAAATGATGGAGCATTAGGTGAGGTGTCTCTGCTACTAACTGTCTCTTGATTCTTTACTGATTCTCTCCTTTCCTTCTTATTTTCTGATTCTTATATCCATACATATATAGTTCTACATATATGTTTGCCTTGATTGTGTTTCAATCATACTATTGATATGTTAGAGTCTGCTATGATAGGTGCATTTGGCTTACTGTGTGGTGCTATTTACTAATAAATACATCCCAGATATACCAATTCATATTTTCCTTGTAGCAGGAGGTGTGGACTCTTCTTGGCCAAGTATTCTGTTGTAGAAGGATGGGTGAATTCCCTTCTAGCAGGTAATTGTGTTATAGGAAGTTGTTCTACTCCTGGCAAGTGATGCGCAAAGTTCCTTGGTATATTGTTTTCTTGCCTTGCCTTTGGGGGAGTGTTGAAAGTTTGCCCAACTTAGGAAGTGCTGTGTATATGTTATATTCCATAAGTTTGGAACTGATATTCTCTCCCTGGGAAAGTGACGGTACATACCTTGTTCCAGGGGAGATCTAAGTTTGTCATTACACGTGGACGCACAGCGAGGCAGCTGCAGCCCAACCCAGGCCGAGCAACACAGTCAGGTAGTTGCAGCTTACCTGGGCTGATACATCTTAGGTAGATTGAGCCCTAACTGGTTCCAACGCAAATGGCAGGCAGCAGCAGCCCCAATCCAAGATATTCATAGCAAAGCAGATGCAGCCGCCACCTAGACCAATATACACGGCAAGGCAGATGCAGTCCTAACCCAGAACCATACACATGGCAAGGCTGATGCAGCCCACCTTTCGGTTCGACACACATGCCAGCCAGTTGCAGCCTGACTTGATTTGATACATACAGCAAGGATATATGCAGTCTGTCAGAGTTCTTGCCAAATACCACTGAGAGACACCGGGAGACCCAATGGAGCACAATTCACTCCTGGCTTTGCTCTCTGTACATGCTTTGCGAGCCCCTCCATTGACACAATACAGGTCCTTGACCACACATAGCCAGGGACAGGCCTTGGTCTCTGAGCACACACTGGACGTGCCAGAGGCCTGGGACAAAATAGAGTTCAAGATACCAGCTATACATATACTTGGGCACTCAAGGCAGGGGAACATGACTGTATAGCATGCAGGGGACATTCCTCTTCGGACACCATGCTACCTGCCTGATTATTTCAGCACTTTTCACAGGGTACAAAGGCAATAGGGGTGCTTCCATGCTGGTATTTTACTGGCCTTGCTTGTATTTTCTGTTCACGCCAGTGAAGAAAAATGAGACTAGACTTATTTTCATTATTTTTTTACTTGAACAGTTAGTTTCTTTGGGAAAACCTTGAAGGATCTACACAAATGACCCCTTCCAGAATTCAAAATATTTTTGTCTACTTCTCAGAAATATATAGCTTGCCGGCATCACCCATGGGTTTTACACTCGTTTCCACCACCCTATGGTGTCTAATTTCCCACAATGTCTTGGCTTGGGCCCGAATCCCAAGCCAATTCTTTTTTTTTGTTCTTTACACAAAATTTTGATGTCTTCACTTTGCATTTGTGGCCAATTGTGTTGTGTGCACTAGGTCCACCCACACAAGCGGGATACTGCTTTTATCTGGACAAGTGTGGGAACGCTTGGTGGTAGGAATATTGTGGATCCCGGCAGAGTCTGCAATTTTCCCTCACTAAAATGTGAGGAAATGCATAGTGTTTAGCCAAGGTTGAGGTTTGCAAGGGCTCATGGGTAAAAAAATGTTGTGCGATCCACACAAGTCATATCTGGACTCCCCTGGGTGTCTAATTTTTAAAAATGTCTGGCTTCTGTAGACTTTCCTGGCTGCCAGCTGATGCAAGGCCCAACATCCACTGCTACACACATTGAGAAAAGAGTTGGCTTTGAGGAGAAAAATGTAATCTGTCCATATTGCATTATGAGCCTTATCCTGTTACTGGCCCTATGCCCACCCACACAAGTGGAGTACCGTTTTTATCATGAGAAATCTGAGAATGCTGGGTGGTAGGAAACTTCTCGAGCCCCACAAATTCTGGAGCTTTCCCTCACAGAAATATGAGGAAATTCTCTGTTTTTAGACAAAGTTTGAGGTTTGCAAAGGCTTCTGGGTAAAAACCCTGGTGAGATCCATGCAAGTCATGCGACCCTGCACTCCCCTGGGTGTGTCGTTTTTAGAAATGTGAAGGTTTGGTAGGTTTCCTTTTGTGCTGGCTGAGCTAGGGTCCAAATTCCGCAGTCACCAACATTGCAGAAAATGGTTGATTTTGGGTGTAACATTTTTTAATCTGTTGTGTTGTGTTTTGGGTCTTTACCTGTTGCGAGCATTAAGTCCACCTACACAAGTGAGGTGCCATTTTTAACTGGAGATTTGGGGGCGCGATTAGTAGTAGGACATTTGTGTTTCCCCGCAGACTCAAGCACTTTCCCTCATGAAAATATGAGGAAAATGTGTGTTTTTAGACCAAGTTTGAAGTTTGCAAGGGCTTTTTGGTAAAGAACCTGATGAGAGCCATGCACGTCATGTCACCCTGAACTCCCCCATGTGTCTAGTTTTCGGAAATGTGAAGGTTTGGTAGGTTTCACTGGGTGCCGGCAGAGCTAGGGCCCAAATTCTGCAGCCACCAACACTGCAGAAAAGGGTCAGTATTGGGGTGGAAAAAACATATCTGTCTGCAACGCATGTTGGGCATTTCCTTGTCGTGGGACTAGGCCCACCTACACAGGTGTGATACTATTTTTATCGGGAGACTTTATGGAAACACTGGGTGGTAGGGCATTTGTGGCTCACCACAGATTTCAGAATTTGCCCACACAGAATTTGAATAAAAAAGTGTGGCCCCGATTCACAGAACTAACTTAAGACACAATCCTAAACTTACTACCATTTTGGTATTCACAGAATGCACTTACTACTTCTGGTATTCACAATATGCACTTACTACTTTTGGCATTCACAGAATGAACTTACTACTTTTGGTATTCACAGAATGGACTTACGACTACTAACTTTACGTCTGCACTCAGGCCAGAATTTCCGCTCCCGGAGCGGGAATTCCGCACCCGGAGCGGGAATTCCGCTACCGGACCGGAATCTCCGCCTACGGCCCGGAATCTCCGATTCCAGGCCGGAATACACGAACTGTGGCCGTTGATCATTTTAGCCAAGGGTAAATACCTGTCCAAGTGCCTACCATCCCACCATACATCAGCTGTCACACTGCAGCCAATCCCAGCCAATAGCTCCATTTTGCCATGATGTTGCAAGTGCCTACCATCCCCCACCACGCTCCAGCTGAAGCCAATTAACACTAATTGACCAGCAACAAAAAACATATAAAAGCAGCACACATTGAAGGAACAGGTTTGGCCACAGAGAGTTTGTGTTCACAACGCTGACATCGCCAGAGAAAAATGGAACTAATGAGGAGGAAGAAGAACTTCACTGCAGAGGAGACCACCATGCTTGTGGAGTATATAGTGAGGCACCACAAACGCCTATATGGACTCCCACCCTACTGCACCAGTGGCACACAGAAGGCAGCCCTATGGCAGCAATTAGACACTGCTGTCACAGCATTGGGGGAGGAGAGGCGCACGGTCCAGGACATCAAGAAGAAGTGACAGGATGAAAGGCAGAGGGTGAAGGAGAAGTACTCCAGGATCGAATTAAACAAGATCCTCCCTGCTGCATACTCTGGACCCTGCATCCGTCTCACCCCAATGGAGGAGGATATCCTTACCACTATACACCCCCACTTGGTCATGGGATGCCTGTTAGTGACGTCCGCTACGTGGAACCAGGTAAATGGGATGAAAAGAAAAAGTGCATGAAAAGATTGTCTGTGTTGCACTGTCATTGTGAGTAAGGAAGTTGTCCAAAGTGTATATAAAAATATAGTCAGTCAGAGACTCATGTGTCACCCTCTGTATGTAGCACCACAAGTCCCAGAATCCTTTGCATTAGAAATGGCAAATCCCTCCCCCACTTTTGAAAACATGGGCACAGTACTGTTGCCGTATATACACAACCCTGCTAAGTAGCAATTGACAAATATTATTATTATTATTATTATTATTTCTGAGTTTGTAGAGCGCCTGGTTACACTTAGCAGTGTGTCCCCGCGCTATCAAGGATTGTAGCAGCACCTACTCAACAAAACAAAGAGAGCAGATGATTAGTCTTTGGGGAAGAGAAACGTCTTCAGCTCTTTCCGAAAAGTCAGTTCTGATGTTTCTGTCCGTAGTCGGGGGGGAAGGGTGTTCCATCTGCGGGCAGCTAAGGAGCGGAACGATCTCCCACCCATCCTGGCTCTCTTGATTCTAGGAATCGATAGGAATCCACTTCCAAGGGAGCGCAGCTGCCGAGCAGGAATATAGGGAAGGAGCAGGCTGCGCAGGAAGCCCGGGCATTTCCCCTGAATTATTTTGTGGGCAACGCATAGGGCCTTGAAATCAACACGTTCCTTAATAGGAAGCCAGTGTAGTTTCTCCAGGGATTTTTTCGAGGAGGCTCTTCTAGGTAGCCGAAGTACCAAGCGAGCGGCGGCATTTTGGATAGTCTGGAGTCTGCGATGACAGCTTGCATTAGCTCCCAAATAGAGAACACTCCCGTAGTCCAACCTAGAGGTGACTAGGGCATGTACCAATGTTTTCCTAGCAGATTCCGGGAGCAGGTCAAGCGTCTTTCTCAGTTTGCGAAGGATAGCAAAGCAGATGCCAGAGACACACCGGGATTGGTAGTCAAAAGTCAGGTTTGAATCAATCCAAAAGCCTAAATTTTTCACCTGATCCCTAGGAATCGGCAGAGGTCCCAAGGCCTGCGGCCACCAGGCCGAGGTCCAAACTGAGGGAGATCTGCCGACGATAAGTACCTCTGTCTTGTCACCGTTCAGGCGGAGGCAATTACTGGCCATCCAGGCTGAAAGGTCTTGGAGACAGGATGTGAAGTTACTAGCAGCCTGCTCAGCTGGCTGGGTCAGGCCAACAACCAGCTGAGTATCATCGGCATATGTTACTACCTCAACCCCATACTGCTCAGCAATAAGCGCCACAGGTGTAACGTATAAATTGAATAGGGTGGGGCTGAGGCTAGAACCTTGAGGGACTCCCTGCCTAAGATCAAAAACATCTGATCTGTTGCCCCCTTGCTCCACATAGAAGCTGCGGTCAGTCAAAAATGATTCTAGCCATAGCCATGCTTTTCCCGTCACTCCCCCTCTCTTCAGACACTGTAGCAAGGTGTGGTGTGCTACAGTGTCGAAGGCAGCACTGAGATCGAGAAGTATCAGTGCTGCTACTTGCCCTTCGTCTACATGCTTCCTCAGCGCCTCTGTAGAGAAGAGTAGGGCTGACTCCGTGGAGTGGTGAGCGCGAAAGCCAGACTGGCAAGTGTGGAAAAGGCTGTTCGCCTCTATGTGTGCTGTGAGTTGTTGGTTGGCCAATTTCTCGGCAAGTTTGGAAAAGAAGGGTAAGAGGGAAATAGGGCGTAGGTTGTTAAGCTGAGTGGCACTAACTTGAGGTTTTTTTTTTAGGGGTAACACGACTGCTTGTTTCCATCCAGGCGGAACCTTGCCTGAGTCGAAGGATAGAGAAAGTATATGTCTGACGTAAGGGGCTAAGAAGTTCATAGAACTAGCTAATATTCTGGCCGGTGCGGGATCCCTCGGGGAGCCTGATTTAATTCCCCTCGCTACTGTTGTCAGAAGTTCCTCCTCTGGAACGAGGAACTGGCTGATGCAGCCTTCTTTCACATCCCCCCATCTGGGTTCCTCGTGGGGGGGGAGCCTATTGGAGCCAGTTCTGGCATCGCAAGGAAAAGTGGAATAGATGTCCAACACCTTTTTTTGGAAGAACTCAGCGATTTTGTTGCAGGTTTGCGCAGAGGCGCCCGCCAATTCATCTGAGGAGGCTGCTGTAGAGATCTCTCTATAGATCATAAATAGCTCCTTAGTGGAGCAGTTAGCCCTGTTGATACAGTCGGTGTAGAACGTTGCCTTGGTTTTCCTAATCAAGGCATGATAGTTCTTAAGGCAGACTTTATACCGCGTTCCTGCTTCTACAAGATAGGCCTTTCTCCAGGCTCGTTCTGCCCGTTTGCAGGCAGCCTTGGCTTCTTTTAATTCCGCATTAAACCAAGGTGCTGATTTAGTTGATCGCACCGGGCCCTTGTTAGACCAAGGAGCTGCTAAATTCAGAGCCAATGTAATATGTGCATCTAAGTTTTCGCAAGCCTCATTGAGGGTAGTGCCCAGCTCAGTGGGGGGGCCTTCCTGGATAAAGCTGTCCCTGAACATATTATGAGAGAATTTAGCCCATTTTCTTTGTCTTCTCTTGATGCAAGTGGTTTGGCTCCGATTATTATAATCCTTCAGGTGGAAGGAGAAAGGGACAAGATAGTGATCTGTCCATATCAGAGGTATGGGGGGTTCCTGCTTAATGTTATCCCAATTGCAGAAAATGGGATCCAACTGATGCCCTAAACGATGTGTGGGAAGGGTGGAGCATAGTTGTAACTGCATAGTATGTAACTCTTGTCGCATTTCCTGTGCTGCTGTATTGTTAACGTCTTCCAAATGAAGATTGAAGTCACCTAGCAGGAGATATTTATTAAAGCGCATGGCTGAGGAGATGGTGTTATGTATCAAACTATCAGTGAAGACCTTGCTGGCACCCGGAGGTCTATACACTAATAGGCCTTTAATAACCGTGTTAGTGTCAATCGAAATGGAGAAAGCTCCAGTTTCACTGTCTGCAACATTGGCGGACTCTAGGGTGC
This sequence comes from Triturus cristatus, assembly GCF_964204655.1. Lineage (NCBI taxonomy): Eukaryota > Metazoa > Chordata > Amphibia > Caudata > Salamandridae > Triturus > Triturus cristatus. The sequence goes on along the minus strand of NC_140585.1, from coordinate 305,266,327 downwards.
ATATAACACTCTCCCTATAAATTATTGCAATACCCCCGCCTCTCCCGCTAAGTCTGTCTTGCCTACAGATTTTATACCCGTGGGGAAGAGCCTCCGTTAATTCAGGGTCCGAATCCGCATTAAGCCAGGTCTCTGTTAAAAACAGCATATCCCATTTGTTATCAGTCAGGAGATCATGAATCTCTAGCCTATGTTTATTTAGGGACCTGCAGTTGAGCAGGGCGCAGCTAATCTTCCTGCTGTTACCCTGTGCATTGTAAGTGTCAGAAAGTCTCCCTGTGGAGTGTGCACTCAGAATATATCCACAATGCCTACATGGCAGTTCATGGTCATTCTTGCCAATATCAATATTATGCTCACACTCCTTAGTGATCTTCGTGCGGAGATTGGTGAGCTCCTCCTTTGTGTAAGGGCGAGGTGGCAGGAAACAACCAGGGGGTATGGCCCCGTGCCCCGGTCGGCCGCGGACGGGCGCAGACGGGCTTGCCTTAGGCGCGCCCGCTGCACTCGTCCGCTGCGCGTATGACACATACGGGTTAAGTACCTTCCCTTCCGGCGGACGACTAGACCGCGTCCTGCCGGAAGTGAGTTCTGGGTCAGAGAGGTGTTTTCTCCTGCCGCTCAAACGGCAATGCAGCCGCGGCGGATCGGGCAGGGACACCAAAGAAAAGACCAGAGCCCCGGAATGAGGTGAGTAAAAGCGTCACAATTTTAAAATATATACACTTTTTAAAAATAAGCAATGTTACTGCCAGAAATAGGACAATAATCACCCAGGCGCTAGGTAATGAGGAGTGGCGCCGACAATCCGCTGTTCCCCACCAGAGGACAACTTAAATACCTTCCCTTCCGGCGGACGACTAGACCGCGTCCTGCCGGAAGTGAGTTCTGGGTCAGAGAGGTGTTTTCTCCCGCCGCTCAAACGGCAATGCAGCCGCGGCGGATCGGGCAGGGACACCAAAGAAAAGACCAGAGCCCCGGAATGAGGTGAGTAAAAGCGTCACAATTTTAAAATATATACACTTTTTAAAAATAAGCAATGTTACTGCCAGAAATAGGACAATAATCACCCAGGCGCTAGGTAATGAGGAGTGGCGCCGACAATTAGCAGGTAATGCGCCAGTAACAATGCTGTGGAAATTTAGCTTGCAAACTGAACATTATCTGCGCCATCTTGCCTCTCCCCAGCGCCACGCACAGCATCCCCCGCACGCCGGCCGCCCCCGCTCTCTCATACACGGGCCATAAACCCTCTCCTTCTGCGCGACCCTGCTACGGAACCACATCCGACCGACATCCCATACATGGTCATGCCTCTCCTTTGATAACCCCCTTCCTCTGCGCCCCATTGCCCGAACTGGTCCCAGGCCATCACCTAGCCCTGCGGATGCAGTTTATTGCCCCTACTGTAAGGGAAACACCCCACATCAAAGGGATTACAGTAGATCAAAGCCCCTACCCCCTGAGACCCGACCGGTCACACACACCCCCGGGAATTGGCGGAATACCCTGCTGCGCGAGAGCCATCTCCTACTGCGGGTAGGGTGGGAACTTCTACTGTAGCTATGTGTGGGATCGGATCTGAGCCGGGGCTTCAGGGGATGTTCTCTCATACATCAAGGGAATCTCAAGAATGTACTATGTGTAATAAAGCAATAAACCTGTGTATAAGAGACCAGGTCTCAGAGATGCAGTTAGAGCACCTCGTGACGATACCTTGCTGTCTGATCTGATGTGTTCTGCTCCGACGGAATAAAACTTTGTTTCCTGCCTTCCAGTCTCCGGCGCCTGCCTCTTTCATTGGTAAATTATCGAGTGGTATGAGAGGCGATTACCGCCGGGCAAATGCTTGAAAGGTTATCGACTGAAACTGCCGCTACCATTTAACAATTGGCGTCCCAAACGTGGGGCCCATCAGCGACACGTGGATCCAGTGGGAGAGGTCCCGACGACAGAGTGAACGACTGCAACGATCGGGAGAGCTCCTGCCCAATAGACCCTCGTCTGGCAGCCGATCATCCGAACTTCACTGGTTCCGAGCAGACCTCTCTCGAGTGATCTACGGTCCTGACTGGGAACCATCAGGAGTGCCGCGGCAAATACGGAGAGTAGAGGACGATCGGGCGCTGGAGGCGGAAGACGAGAAACTGTCCACGCGGTCCGGGTAAGGTCGTGATACATGACAAATTGCGAAATAATTGATTGATTGTTTGAAGCTTTGGAATACTAGTATTACTCATTGATTGTGCTCATTGATTGTTCTCTTTGAGATATTCGCTGTCTACAAACGGGGAGGAGTAGAAATACTCTCTCTCTCTCCCTTTGCAGATAGTGAAGGGTAGGTAACGCAGACTTTTGTCCCCGTTGAAACCCGTCGTGCCTATCTTTATCTCCCCATTGATTGATTGTCCGAACATTGATTGTTTTGGAGAATAGTGCTCTTTGAGATATTCTCTGTTTGCAAATAACGTAGAATAGAAATATTCTGTCTAGTCTTTGCAAATAGTGAAGGGTAGGTAATGCTGACTTTTGTCCCCGTTGAAACCCGTCATGCCTATCTTTATCTCCCCATTGATTGATTGATTGATTGTCCGAACACTAGTTGTTCGATATTGGTTCTTTGGAGGTATTCTCTGCTTACAAATAACGAAGAATAGAGATATTCTGTCTAGTCTTTGCAAGCAGTGAAAAGATAGGTAGTGCTGACTTTTGTCCCCGTTGAAACCCGTCATGCCTATCTTCTCCCCACTGATTGGTAGTTGGTTCTGCCCGGACCGCTTATTAGAGGTGAACCATCCGGCTCCACTGGAGGGCACCCCTAATAAGGACATGTTAACTAAATATGGACTAGTCGCCGTAGCTTATACCAAGCTATGGCATAAATATACAAAGAAGGACCCCGAGAGTCAGTGGCCACTGATGGGATCCTTCGACGACCATAAGATAGAAGTGCTAGAAATAGCTCTGCGTAGCAATAAGACGACGCCTACTATGCTTGACAGCATCGGCATGTGGCGCAAAGAAGCAACGCAACGGAAAAAGAGGGAAGAAGTAAAAGCAGAAAAGGAATTACGAAAAGCAGCTCACCTTGCCGCTAGAAAGTTAGAAGAAGAAATAAAGGAGAGAAGGGAAACTAAACTAAGACAGGAGCCCGAAACATCAGGCCAGTACGCTGTTAGGACCCCTTCTTTGCTCTACCCTAAGTTATCCTCTAAACAGCGAACGAATGATGAATTACTATTAGGTCCCCCGATCATTTACATGCCCCCTCCATACGCACCCTCCCAATCAATAGTGCAACACCCACAACCTCCAAACACGAACGAAAGCAGTACAGGGGCCTCGGTCCTCACGGCCTCCGCACCGGCCGAGCCTCCTGTACTGAACACAACGTTGGCAATAACGTTGGATGACCCTGAGATGAGAAAGAAAGATTCCACCAGAATGAATCGACTAACGAAGGATGAACGAACAGGAATCGACAAAATAGTAAAGGCACTGGTGGGATCCGTTTTGGCCTTACAAAAACTAAAGTAACGCTAGGAGTTAGCCCTTTGTGGGACATATGAAACCAAGGGAAGGAGTCAAGCTCACGGTCGAGACGGCCACGAGGTAGCCCGACTCATTACTCTCGCTACCTAAACATGTCTGCCCTACTGCCCACCCCGCCCAATAAGCATGACAAAATCCCGCACAAACGGAAGCCTGCTGACACCCACCATCGACGTCACCAAACTAGGGCTAGATCGCGCACAATTGGGCTATGTTATTTTTCCGATTGCACAGTAACCTCCTTGTGCTCGTCATCAGATTGCAAATATGTACAAACACTCCAACGAAGTAGTATAGTTATAACATTTTAATAACTTATAAGATATAACAAACACACCAACAGGGTAAACAGGTTAAAACACGTTTTAAAACAACTATTTACATGACAGTCTGCTGCAACCTCCATCCCAAAGCCTTAACGTCCACGTGACACCGTCCTCGCCTCTCCTTCCTCGAAATTGCAACATTGGCCTATTTTGGGCGGTTCTTTTAGTCGGCTTTGGGCTATAAAAGCCATGCAAAAATCCATTGACATCAGTGGCGGACGACTGTGCGAATAGGCCGGAGGCTATACGAAGCGCCGAAGTTCTGGCAACACCAAGGCGGAGTCCGCCACGCTGTGCGGGCCTTCCCGTTTTCTTTCTTCTTTCTTCAATAATGGCTGATGCCCTGACGGGGGAAGGCGACGCGGACGGGCCTCCCCCACCCCCCCAGGTGGAGGCTCACCAGCAGATGAGGGCGCCCCAGCCATCTTTTTCATCGGTCTGCTGAGTTGCACCCTGACACGCTGTGCGGATCTTCCCATTCTTTTCTTCTTTCTTCAATAACGGAGGGGTGCCCTTGCCGGGGGAGACGACACGGACGGGCCTCCCCCACCTCCCCAGGTGGAGGCTCGCCAGCAGATGAGGGCACCCCAACCGTCTTTGACTCGCCGGCCAGCTAAGCTGCACCCAACCGTCTTTGACTCACCGGCCAGCTGAGCTGCACCCTGCCGCTGCACGCGACCACCGGACAACCGCCCAAGCACGGGTTCACCAGGATCGCCACTAGCGCCCGACGCGAGGAGTGGGCCCCCGAAGCCAAGTAATCGGGGACCCACCCCGGTGGTGATACCATCCAAACTGCTGTCGTCGCTGCTACTGGAATGACCCCGGTGGCAGTACCATCCGAACTGCCGTTGTTACTGCTGCTGGCTCCTCTCCGGTGGCTGTACCGAAGAGCTGCTGCTACTGCTGCCCTTGAACTCCGGCGGTCGGCTCCTCCGGATCCAGGCCTAAAGCCCACCGTGAGACAATTCTGGACTCGAAAGCTTGTCTGCTTGGGCGTGGGCCCCACCCTTGACAAAATGCTCCCCTCAGCCTTGCAGAATCGGCTGGAGTCATTTGACACTCGACTCCCGCGGACCTCCGGTAAGGACAAAACCGCCGCCATTGCTCTTTGCCCCGGGCGGCAGCCACCTTGCCTCCGCTTGGTGCAGTGAGAAAGACTGGTTCGAAGCGTCGGCGGAAGAACCCGCCTGCTGCCCCGCCCCAAGAACGAACCATGGCATTTCCACGGGGTCGCAGTGACGCCATGCTGACGCAAAGTTGACGCTAACGAAAGTTCTCGAACTACTGAAAGGAATTCTGGTCCAACAGCTAATTCATGGAAAGACTTAGACTGTACTCTGGCCCGACCTCGCCTCAAGATGGCGCCGATGTAGGAGAGGCCTACAAACCCTTGTGGCGTCCCAGTCACGTGACATTTGTGTTAAAAGGAGATATATATATATATATATATATATATGCGATGCTTCCACACATGATGGTCGGGGAGGGGCGGGAAGGGAACCGATTTTATGCCGTAGTAGCGTTGCTCATGACACTCGACGCCTCCCACCACGTGGCCGGCCTGAACGGTTGTAGGCCCGTATCTTGTATGCTGACATTGTTTTAAATAAAGGGCCTCTTGAAAGAATTACGGAATCAGTGCCATGACTAATCACATAGGTTGATAAAGATTTCTTCTTTTGAATAAATGATTGTTACTCCCAAGCAATAGAAAACAGATAATGCAGTCCCCATTTGCCTGAATCTTTTTTGATTAACGGAATTTGTACCCATCACACCTATCTTTTTCCAAGAGTTGTTAAACAATGGTCAACCATAGCTCAGGGTATATGCCGAACGCAAGGTATGGTATCTTGCACCTTAATACACGACCGATTGAGAAATACATGTATGACAAGGGAACCCGAATTTAGGAAATGAAATAAATTAGAGCATCTTTGTCTCGGACAAAAAGAATAATAGGTCTGTGATATCACCCATTCCTGTGACTAGCCTGGTACGTGGTAAGTAGAACTTTTTCGTGTCTGCGCGCGCTGGGGTACTTTGAATACTGCACATCCCCTCCCCTCTTTTTCCCCTCTATAGGTCACGACGAAGCTCCGACTGAAGAATGAAGTGGACATGGACCGCACCGAGTTCAATATCAGGAAAAATTTAGATAAACGTTGTGAGAATAGTGCGTGAAGTGCAGACCACCATTGAGAACATGAGAAACTGTATGGCATGATTGTGCGTGTGTGCTATGATTACACGGTATGAATGTGTGTGCATCTCATGCTTAGGTCACTTGAAGAGAGCGTCACTGTACAATTGAAGTGCTCGCCCGTCGATCAAAGGGAGGAGAATAAAGGGTCCGACACTCCCTAGGACAAACTACAAAATACTGAAAGTACGCAGCATGCATAGGAAAGGAGGACAGGAAAGGAGAGGTCCCGATACTCAACGTAGCCCTGAGTCTCCGTCTTAAGTTTCTGCGCTTGATGCATATACTGTCACACCCTATCCGGCATTTGTGTGTACGTGATCACCGAATTTATGTCTTTTCCCCGCTTGTGTTTTCTTACATGGAACAGACCCATGCTACTCCATGTTGTGTGTGCACCAAGTGGCCTATTATCTTACCCATGTCTCTCTCTCGTTTTGTGTCGTATGTATGCCAAATAGCCTACTTGATGCACACCTCTCTCTCTCTCTCTCTCTCTCTCTCTCTCTCTCTCTCTCACTCCCTCCCTCACTAAAAAGCCTTCTTACCCTCTTTTCTTTTTGAATAAATTAACGACACATACCTCCTCGGTAAGTGTATAATTGGCCTGGAGCACGGTAGTGTTCGAACAAATTGACTGAAACAAAACGACCGTACTCTGCCACGTTACTACCTCTCCTTTCTACAAATATTGAGCTTAATTGGCTGAGAAAAGAAAGGACAGGTAAGACGACTGATGTCTCCCAATTTGGCCCTCATCACGGGGACTATATGTCAGTGGTTTCCGTTTTTCAGAGCTTTAGCAACACCATCTCCACCGCCCAGAATTACCCCCGCCCAATTACCCCGAAATAGAATGTCTAAAGCACCCCGTTCTCCCAAGATAACCCCAGCCCTATACTAGCCGCCTCAGAGTATTTCGAACGAAACAGCTGATGACCCTATTCACTAATAATACATCGCCTAAACTAATAAAGGGTTACCTATTGTCGCCAGCAAAAATAATGCTTAGCTTATGTTCCTCCCCGAAATGGATACTCATGAACCCGTGACAGTAGCACCTCGCACTTTCTTTTCATAAACTGAGCAGTCCTCGGAAGAAAATATGTATTTACAAAACTTGTGTTGAGACGAACGAGCCTCTGCCGGAGAAGCCGGTTCGAATTTTTAATAGACTAGAAGGTTGACAGATGTCAGGCTCCCTGCAACCAGTATCGGGCGCAGGAATCGGCACCTAGAGGGCCAGACGATGGGCAGGGACACCCACAGAAACTTGCACCACAGCAATGATTAATAGATTAGTGACGCACACAGTAACATCAGAGTTAATAGACACCAATCATACAGCAACCGATAAAAGCATGTCCGCAACCACTCGGTGGTTGGGAGAGAGGATGAAGTATGTAAATGTCTTCCCTGCCAACTCTCTAAGATTTTTTGTTTCTTGTACCCATTTAAAGATAACGTGCTGCCATCGGAAGGGAGGGGTCGGACGTGGCGCACAGCCTGGCTGCAGACCATGGAACATCTATGACATCGACCAAGGGGGAAGCTACGAAGCAAAAAGGGCGTGAGACGAGACACCATTTTCAGGATGATAAGCGCGAAGGGCTACATCGAGGCCCCCCTGCTCACTGACCAGCGTGCCTGAAGTCTCAACCCGTCGGGCCCGATTGATGGGCCCAGTGCTGGAAGATTCTGCTCCCCTTGGTCCGCATTTTTGATCCGACCCCACTCCACCCCCTCTTCCCTCGGCATCCCGAAGCACGTCACACCCTTCTCTCTCTCACCCTCTTTTATATGGATTATAAATCTGACTTACCTACAGAAGAACAAAAAGCAGGTACCCTGTCTCAAAGTACCTATGGTGAACTGTGTTAAGGAACAGGGCTGTGATCGGAGAACAGTGAATGGTCACACCCTGCAACGTGAGAAATTGGATTTGAGCTGGACCTTAGCTCCACCGCCGGTGCTCAACAGTGCCAACGAAAGAAGAACAACAATAAGAGCTTACCAGTGATGGCTCTTTATAAAAAAGGACACTGGAAAGAAGAACCCATGTCAAAGTTGAAAATCCTCTCCCAACCACCTTTTTATATTAACTATCTTCCTATCAAGTTTTCATGATGTTGCATCAATCACTTCCGACTGTACACTGAGAAGTTAAGAAAATGTAACTTTGTATAGTAACATTCGTACAACACCAGCCGTGTACAAGACTATACTGACTATTTTTTTGATCCACACGAAGTCTGAGCCTTAAGTAATGTATGAAATATCCCTTGTTTTGCCAGAAACATCCTGTTTGCTTTACAGTATCCTATTTGTGCTCAAACAAACTCCCCTCCTCCTGTCCCTGGGCCTGACATGCGGCACAGCTGATGTAACTCTGTATGTACTACCTCCTCGCCTACTTTATCACCTGTATGTAACTATAAGCAAATGTGTCAGATTACTCCTGCCTGCCCTAAAAACCCTGTATCTTTAAGGAATGTACGAAAGACATTAACGATATTATAGCTGAAAGTTAACGAAGATAAATGACGGCCAGGCAAGCTGGCGAGATATGTTAAAAGGGAGGACTGTGGAAATTTAGCTTGCAAACTGAACATTATCTGCGCCATCTTGCCTCTCCCCAGCGCCACGCACAGCGAATGCACGGCCGCCATTTTAGGCACCCCACTCTCTCCCCGCTCATTCTCGATCGCCAGCGCTTCCCCCTGGCGCTGCGAGCATCCCCCGCGCGCCGGCCGCCCCCGCTCTCTCATACACGGGCCATAAACCCTCTCCTTCTGCGCGACCCTGCTACGGAACCACATCCGACCGACATCCCATACATGGTCATGCCTCTCCTTTGATAACCCCCTTCCTCTGCGCCCCATTGCCCGAACTGGTCCCAGGCCATCACCTAGCCCTGCGGATGCAGTTTATTGCCCCTACTGTAAGGGAAACACCCCACATCAAAGGGATTACAGTAGTTCAAAGCCCCTACCCCCTGAGACCCGACCGGTCACACACACCCCCGGGAATTGGCGGAATACCCTGCTGCGCGAGAGCCATCTCCTACTGCGGGTAGGGTGGGAACTTCTACTGTAGCTATGTGTGGGATCGGATCTGAGCCGGGGCTTCAGGGGATGTTCTCTCATACATCAAGGGAATCTCAAGAATGTACTATGTGTAATAAAGCAATAAACCTGTGTATAAGAGACCAGGTCTCAGAGATGCAGTTAGAGCACCTCGTGACGATACCTTGCTGTCTGATCTGATGTGTTCTGCTCCGACGGAATAAAACTTTGTTTCCTGCCTTCCAGTCTCCGGCGCCTGCCTCTTTCATTGGTAAATTATCGGGCAAATACTTGAAAGGTTATCGACTGAAACTGCTGCTACCATTTAACAATGCGACACGCAATTCAACTCTTGCGCCACCACGGATGCGTCGCATTTACAATGCAGTGCACTGTGGCGCACGGATAGACAGATGTGTGTTGCATCTGATGGCATTAGGGGAGTGCTTTGCTGGAGTAGTGTCGCAAGTGTGACGCAACTCCAACAATGGCCATGGACCGCCCATACCTAACGTTCTGTGCCACTCCTTACGTGTGCTTCAAGCAGGCGTAAGGTTGCGTAGCAGCAGCCTATGAAAAGTGACTCCGTGAAATCTCGTCGATTACACTGCATCACTTTTACGAGGCATATCCCAAAGGAACGCCCCCCCTGCCTACATCAAAGCTGATGCAGGTTTAATGTTGGCCGGGCTTCACAACGTGACGCATCCCCATAGATAAGTCGAAATGTGTCACCTGTATTACACCACCGCTGTGTCACAGAAGTGACGCAACGGCGGTGTAAATGTTTTTCAAGGGGCCTGTAAACCTGCCACAAATTATCCAAGAAGTAAATCACCCTGAGCCAGCCTAAATCACAAAGCAGAAGGTGAGAGAATCATCAGATCAAATTAGTCATACACATATTCTGTTGTTAATTTCCCACCCTGCCATGCCATTACATCCCCAACACACCACTGCTCCTACCTGCCCAGTCTGCGGCAGTACTTCACAACACTGTTAGCATGCAGAAGAAATGAGGAAATCCCTGAAAAAGTCCACAAGCACATTTCCCATTTGATTACTTTTCTCTCTTCTCACCCATTGACACATTCAGCCGGAGCACAGACAACTGCAGTAGCAGAGGTCCCTGCATCTACTGGGAGGAATCGACATCGTACAGAGAAAGGCATACCACCCTCACCAACTGGTAAGTCAAACTGGCCAGGAGATGGTCAAAATGCACACATTGTCAGGAGACGACAGAGGGACCTATAGTGCCCACATATGAAAGTCAACCAGAGATGAAAAAATATCTGCATTACTATTGGAGATGTCAATGGACATTCACCTTTAGCAAATGATATTTGTGAACAGCGAAAGACAAAATATAACATGTCTTATCTCATCATACCTTTGTAATTGTGGAACATAACATGTATTTCACCAACAGTCCCAGACCTGGGAATCCAATCCTGTAATCGAGTGCCACAACTAGTCAAAAGGGTGCCCCCACTATATTGTAATAGTGTCTGTAGACCTAATCAAGAAATCCAATTTGCACAAATATGGTAATGATGAACAAGAAGCGAGATACCAGTGTCAGTAGTTTTGACAATGCAACCACTGTCCAACTTCAAATGTTTCCAATACACATTAAATTGCCCAGTCCACACAGATGGTCATGTACTTCTTACATTGGCTGTCTTTTTTGTAGGCCATCAACAAAACACGATAGTGGACCTTACCTCAGGATTCGTAGTCATGTCATTGTGCTATAGGTTGCATCTAGGTAGTGGGCCCATTCTAAGTTATATGAGGGATCACTCATGATATTAAGTATAACAGACTTCTGCAACGGTGGTGCCCACAACTGCTTGGGCTCATCCTTTGTGCCAGAAATTGAGTGCATCACATGTGGCTGCAGAAATTTAAAGTTGCAAAACACACTTATCATTGTAGGTACAAGGAGGTCCTCCCAGAATCAAACACACACTGACTTCTGCTACAAGTTTGGCTGTGACATCTGTTCAGGGACCACACACTGTTCCGGTGCTGGGCCAGGGTAAGTAAACCCGAGAATAAATCAGGCTGAATGCTCATTAAATGTGCCTTTAACCTCGACCGTATGTTGTATGTGTTGTACAACACTGTTGTCCTGCATCACAATATGCTCACATATGGCATTTGAACACATGCAAGATCAGACCCTGGTGGCTAATGAAAGGATGACACAAAATGTATGCCAAGTGAGTGCAGAATGGACATACGATAGTATAATGTGTCATATGAAGTGACCAGAACACAACAGGCTTGCAATTCAATGATAGGAAAAATCCCTAGCAAAATATATATGGTTAAATCATAATGAAATTGGTATGGCTGAGGCCCACACGTATGCCAGTTGTGTACCTTTGAGATGGGTGTAGGGGCTGCTAAGGTGAATCTTCATGCAGTTACACCTGCAAAATAACTTAGCTAAAGAGCAACACGCTAATCCAGTGCAGGAGGAAAGCATCAAAGCTTCTCAGCCTATCCGCAATGTGTGATCATAACCAAATGTTGCATTCTGCTTGCCTCCTCTCCTACCGTATTCACATGTATAGGTGAGTGTTTGACATATGAGGTTTGGATGTCTGCTGTACAAGACACCATCCGTTGTCAGCTAAGTAGTACCATGATGTTGGAAATAGAGTATGCAAAGAGGACACTCAAAGGATGGACATAAGAAATCTGTGTTCTCTCATTCAAAAATGAGCTGTGTGACTTCATTGGTAGGGTAGCACAAATGAGCAACATCATGTCCCTGACTACTGCACATCTCACACATGAACTCCTTTCTGACTTGTCAACAGACAACATTACACTCATGAAAAATGTAAGTCTTAATGGCAAAGGTGAAATCAGTGTAATGCGGAGGAGTCCGGGTCATTTATCCCCTTCCTTGAAATATCAGTAACCTTCTCATACAAGTTTGTCTGTTGATGTGTTATCTCATTGATGTCAGTGCTGCGTGGAGGTAACAGCTGGCAAATGCTGCATGTGAGCAGGTGCCCACATGTAAAGTCCATGAGGTAAACATGCTGCACATTGTCCTGGATTATCCGCAAATGGTTATTGAGAATGACATGTTGGCTCATAGCTACCATCTGTTGTACTAAAATATGGACATGTATGTCTCATCACAGCTGCTGACAGGATGACACCACTGCAGCAGACACCATCCCGGGGAATGCATGACATCCTGGCTGCAGGAGTGAAACCCTCGTGCACCTGTCCTTCAGGTAATTCTGGCATGAGGTGTGTCACTAGCTCAGATTACTAAGCCATGACAGAGATCAAGATCCCCTTCTGCATGGAATCAGCAGTTGTTGTTTACAAAGTGAAATACAAATCAGGAGTGTCATGTGCCTGTCTGTCAATTAGTGATGCAGATCATTGAGAATGTTGTCACTTCCCTCTACAGCTGCTGGATCAGGGACAGCTATGTCTACAGCAGCTTTGAGGAGACAGGTTCAGCAGGTGACACCAGGGGGGAATGCGAAGGGACAGAAAGTTGTGGCTGGAGCTGGTGAGTTTGCTTGTATCATGTACATCTCCGTGTAACACCTCAGTGCTATGGTGTGAGCTGTCATTTGTAGTGGTACCCTAACCAGGTCACATGATCCTCAGCTGTTGATGCAAAGTGCAGTTAATACAACCCTTGTGTTGCACCACATGTAATACCAGATCAATCACTAATACGGTTGCAACCTCTGTGTTCCAGGGGATGCTGAGGATGAGGATGACAGACCTATGACCAGGGCGGGCTGACGGGGAATCAGAGGGGAGAATCCCCTGATCCTCCAAGTAGTTATGTCGGCAGCAAGTACTGCTCAAGAGGAGGAGGAAGTTCCTGAGGATGTCGACTTGGTGGATGATGATGGCTACATGTCCATCCACTCCAGGGATGACGATTCTGATGCCAATGAGAGCTATCGTGCCAGATTGTCAAAATCAGTCAGGGCATCACATCCTCTGCCAAGCAACGTTCGTCAGCCTCCTCCCAAGCAAACAATTGCCTGTCCCCAGCATAGAGCAAACCAGCCACATCTCCCACGCATCCCAACACAGACATCACTCCCTCACAGCCCTCATGTCCAGGACCGACATGGTGATTCCCCTACCCGCTCTTCCCTATACAATGTATCCCTGCCATCATTTACACCATCTGGGGGAAGTACCAGCCCTGTTGTGATGCAGGTATCTCCTGGGCACCATTCTCCTGCCCACAGGCTCCCACCTGCCACCCCCTCCCCTGCTGTTGGACCTGCTCGTCCCATCCATGGCAGACACCTGCAGAGAGGGCCTGCACCTGTCTATGATGGCCAGTGGAAGCAGGACTTCTTCCAACAGCAGACAGATGTGAGGCAGAATATTCGTGCTATAGGGGATACCCTGTCAGACATGTCTGAGTCCCTGCAGGACATGGTCCAATTCCCTCAGGTGGTGGACAGACTGAGTCAAGTTTTGGAAAGGATGGATAGAACTTGGCAGGACATGTCCAGGAATACGAGAGACATGATATCCATCCAAAGGGAACAGAGTACAAGACACCATGCCTTGGCCATGAAGATGATGGAGGACATGCTGAAATTGATCCAAAGTCTCCCTTCACGGTCAACGCAGGGACGGGAGCCATCATATCTGCCTGCAGGACAGCACATCCACACACCTGTACCACCAACTGCACAGCACCACAGCAAAGGTACACATCCACACCGGCGGCCTGAACAGGCACTCCCACCACCTGCACAACCACCATCACCAGCACAGGCACTGCCACCACCTGCACAACCACCACCAACCCCTGTACAGGCACTGCCACCACCTGCACAACCACCACCAACCCCTGTACAGGCACTGCCACCACCTATACAACCACCACCAACCCTTGTACAAGCACTGCCACCGCCTGCACAACCACCACCAACCCCTGTACAGGCACTCCCACCACGTGCACAACCAGCCCTTGTCCAGGCACAAACACCAAATGTGCATGCACCATCTGCCCCTGCACATGTAGATGTAGACCTGTACAGGCAAATGGATAATACCCACCTACACGTAGGCGACGAGCCCGACCTGACCCCTCACAGCGATCATCACCTCCAAAATTGCGATGTCGCAAGCACGATCGCCAGTGACAAGAACCTCAAAACAAATTGACCAGGTGAATATGTGTATAGAAAAAAGAAAGATCTACAAAACTAAGATTCTGTTGTGTATCATGTCCTGTATAACTATGTAGGTGGCCTAGAGATGTGTGTGTGACACAGTTACAAGTGTAACCCATTGTTGCAACAAGCCATTATGTGCATAGCAGATGACTCACCTAATATGTGTCCATATTCTGAACCAGACATTCAAAATGAAGTCAAACAAGTTAAAGTAAGTAGAATTCCTCAAAGATATTTATGTATGAACAGAAGAACAACCGTCCGTTTGGAAGAGAGAAAGGAAAACAAATGATGATCTTAATGCAGATGGAGAAGGGAACTTGGATTGGGGTGGGGCAACAAAAATATAACACGTCAGGGAGCGTCAGGGAAACCAGTCTATTTACAAGGGGAAAATGAAATAATTGTTCAGGACGACGTCTCAGTCAAAAGTCAAGTGTCCTTCTGGTCATCCTCTACTACCACAATGTCCAGAACCTCAGAGTCTGATGCAGGCACACGGCTGGCGGGTGCAGGAACAGGCACCACATGGGTTCGTGACACACGAGGAGTACGGGGAGAAACAGTGAGGGACAACGGACGGGGGAGACATTGACGGTGGTATGGGAAGGGATTTGGGAGACAACAGACTGTCGTAAATTGTCTGCGACTAAATTAGCGTTAGCAGAATCCATCTGGTATTTAGAGGCTATCTTGTACATTTTGTGGAATCCATTTTGTATTTCTGGCAGCCATTTTGTTTACCCTTGTGCTCTGTTTAAAGGACTGGTTATACTTAGACTCTGCTACCCTGCACATGTGCAGGAATATCTAACTGTCCATGCATCTGTTTTTAGTCTGTAACTATCAGGTTGTTTCTACCAGAGTCAGCAACTGCTAGCTCCTCCTTTACTGTCGACTGTGCATTTCTGTATGACCATCTATGTATGTAACTCTTCTCATGTATGCTTATACCGCCCTTTTTCTGAGCCCCTGTGCGGGTATAAAAGACCCATGGTTCTTCTACTCTGTGTGCTACCTTCATTCAGCACCACAGGGTGCTGGGTGAACGTGGTTCCACCTCATGAGGTTTATTAAACTCTGTATTTTCTATTCCAGTTTCTGTGCCAACTTCTTTCTAATAGTATGAGGACTCTGTGCAGAGAAGGGCGAAACCCTTGCACTGGTAGGCCTAGCTGAGGCCTATTTTCCACAATTGGCGCCTCAACGTGCGACTCATCGGTGACTCGGATGACCAAAGGATTGGTCGCGACGAAGGATTGGAATCTCGCTCTGGACGCGATCACTGCCCAATAAGACGCGAGTCTTGGCATCCATGGCGGCTTTTCCTTTCTTTCTGATCTGACCATCCAGGTGGCACCGGTCCTCGACTAAGATCTCTTTTGTTGATTCACCGTGCAGTGACCATTTGGTCGATTTTAGAACTTGGCAGGATGAATCTGGACACCAAGTGATTGGTAAGTGTCCTTCTGCGGCGCTTGCTGTTGGTTTTGATGCCTGTGATTGGTAAGGTAGTTTAGTAACGCTTACTGTGGCTTTGAGTATGGTATATTTGTGTTGGCCAACTTGGTTTGTTTTGACATATGTGACTTGCAATTCACATAGGCAGGTAATGAGGAGAATTTTCTCTAACTGAATTGATTTGAACGGCACATCGTACTAAAGGTACCTTAAGTGCTACTTTGATTATAATATTGCATATTCTGCACTATTTTTGGCATGCCTGTTTTTAGCACACTTCAAATGATGTGTTGCTTTTGGAATGGTACCTTGAGACTTGATGAAGCACAACCGCCCCCCCCCCCCCCCGGAGGGGACGCCTAATAGGGATATGTATATTAAGTATGGTCTTTCTTCTATAATGTACAGCGCATTATGGAATAAATACACTTGTAAGGATCCTGAGCTGCGTTGGCCTATGTATGGGTCATTTGATTTTTGGAAAATTGAGTATGTGGAACAATGTATGTTTAAGCAAAAGATTAGGCAAGAGATGTTTGATTGTGTACGAATGTGGGAGAAAAAGTACATGAATGAATGAATGTGTTGCTTTCTTGGATGTACCATTTCTTTTTTATATAATTAGCCGGCTCCCCTAGAGGGGATACTTAACTAGGTTTAGGTATATAGAAGTTTTTCTTCTTTGGTGACTAGTACCCCGAGGAGCTAAAAATGTACATAAAAGGATCCTGGTCTGTGCACTTAGTAACATTCATAAGTGATGAGATGCAGAGCATTTTTTCTGGTGTTCTGCCAGCCAAATCTAGTGAATATGACTTGCAACTAGTATTTACAAATGGTTTGGTTTAAGTACAGTCTGTGGGCTGTCTTTTGTTTCTGTCTTAAGTGTTGATCTGTGGGTTAAATGTGTGTTTAAATGTTATGGTGTGGTAAATTGTGTTTTGGATGTTGCTAGCACTGGAAAAATTGTGTGATTGAATGACTGTGAATATGTGAAAGAATTCTGAGAAGTGAAATTGTTAAGGAGTAAATTTAATTTGGTCTCATCACCATCAAAAAGTCGCAAAAGGAAATTGAGAGGGGTGTAGCTAGAGAAAGAGCAACCCCTGTGATTTGATGACACCCTTAATGTACAAAAGTATTAATGAAGTATTAATGAAGGGTAATTAGGGACCAGTTAAAAGTTTAGCTTGAGAAAATTGTGGGTATTTCGAATTTTCAAATTGTCCCCATGCAGCTTTGTGTTCTTGGTGGTTCAGTGAGCCAATGTGCTGGGTCCACAGGGTTGTAGGTTCTAATTTAAGCTGAACCTGCTAATCTGAGAATTGAAAATAAACTTATGACCCCTGAAAAGAAATTGTATATCAAAATACATTTTTCCATAGGGCAAATTATTGCAGTTTAGATGAAATTAGGAAGGCTTTTTGTCTTTGACAGCTTCAGGGCTGAGCGAGGCAGATTTTGACCTTGCAGCCTGTAAGGTGGGGGCTAGAAATAGGAGCGACTGAACCAGGAGGTGAAATCACTGCTTAGAAAGCTTCTCTGACATGAAAATGTGTAATGCTTGCAGCAGGAGAGCCTTGGAGAGAGGTGGGGGCCAGGAGCACTCGCTGTGGCCCGGTTCTGCGCTGAGGGGCTATTTTTAGCTTCTCCGATAAGACAGGGCAGATGAGGAACGAAACTCAAGGAGCCTTCCTTGTCCCTATTTTTGAGCAAGACCAGTTAGACTTTCCATAGAAAACTGTTTTTATTTTTTTTTAAACTGTTGCATTAATCCTAGACAAAAAGTAAAATGATGCTCTTGCTTGAAATTTTAAGGGCTATATGCCTATATAAAAACGATTTTCCAATTGAGAATTAATTTTCTCAGTGGAAACTGTGGCGCAAAGCTAACATGGGATATTAGATAAGTAATCTTACCTTTAGAAAGTTAAAATTAAGATGACTTGTGTGTCAGAAGCGACACAGTCAGTTCAGCTGACAGCTGGTCATCATAAAGATGACCTACTGTCAGATGGGGGTGAGTAAGGCAAGAAAATCAGCTATTGATTTTAAGCCTGACAAATTAAGCAGGCCAGAATATTCGACTCTGAGCTGTAGGTTCAGTAATTGCGTATCACTGCTCATTTATATATGTTATTGTAATTTGTCTATGCTTTCTGTGCTTGGTATACTGATGGCTTGGCATATGTATTTTTATTTTATATATGTTTTGTTTTTGTCGTATTGACAATTCTATTTTAATACTAGTACAAGTTCTCCTGTGAGGTAAGGAGATGGTCGTGACGACGCCCATCTTTGCGTAGCAGTTGGCTGGTACCTGTTCAAAATTACTAAATTCCACAGATATATTATCATTATCATGCTGTCAAAATGGCAGACAACACGTTATCAGTGTATGTCTAATTGGTATTGGAGATGAATAAAACAAAAAAGGTTATGCAAGACTAAAATATGTGTACTGCCCTTCTCTTATAGACAGGCAGCCGTCGGTCATATGTTTCCAGATTGGATATTATGGAACCATTATGATTTGTAGCCCCTGCAAAAAGGTGACCTGATTTTTTCTAAAATATCGCACTAGCTAATTCCTGTTCTGTTTCTTTGGAAGTGTATAAGTATGCCTTTGATCCCTTAAAGGAAATCAGGTTTCCTTTTTTATATTCTTTATATGGGGATAAAAGGCCTAAAAAAAAAACAAAAAAACGAAATTGTGTGTTTTACAATAAGATTAAATTTAGATACAAAATGTCACAGCATTCATCCTTTTGTATAGGGTATTCGAAGGCATTCACATTATACAGAACGACAGAGTTGTGTTGACTTGAAAGGTGTGTGAATTTGACGCCTTTACGTGTCACGCAGCTGTGTCAACATGAATTCCTCTATTTCTGACTCCGGCCACAGAAAACAGCTGAGTTACTACCCTTTAAAAAAAAACTCGGAGTAAACATCCTGCATCTCAGACTGCTGTTTTAAAGGTTAGAAATGTAGTTTCATTATTTTCGATAAACAGAGGACAGATTGACAGTAGGGATTTCTTTTGTTAATGCCTTTTTAAATAAGGATAAGAGTGGTTTTTGATGTTACATAATAAAAGTGGCGCAGACTTAAAATGATTATATTAAAAATGTTATCTAACATAGGTGCATTAAATTTGTTTTTTTACTATTCATAATGCCTGAATCATGATGCTGTGACCTCCTAGCATCCAAATTGAATTTAAGCCGTGCTATACAGCAATAGGGGGTCAATTACATGTGAAAATGTCACTTTATCCAGGCTACAAAAACGTATTTTTATGAAGGTATATATTATACATTTCTGATGCCGCATCTCTGGGATATGTAGAGGACATTCTGGGGATGACTATTATGCAAAAACATTGTAGGATATTTATTTTTAAGTGCCCTACACATCAAAGTCGAAATTGAGTGAACTTCATTATTTAAATGAGATTTCTCCAGTCAGAGCAGCTTTTAAACTGCCTTAGGCTCCAGTAAATGCACATGTGTAAGTATAGACTTCATAGCTGACATCTATATTGCTTAAGCACTCAGCACACTGATTCTAAATATACCTATGTACAAAAACTGGCAGAAGTTATTAAGCTTACCTCTGAAATTGCTGGTAGACACACAAGTGGGTTTTGCTGTTCTGCCTTCGGTCTCTAGGGTCACTTTGACTTGGGAGCACCGCATGACAACCTTGCATACAAGATGGAACAGCTGCATAGGTTAAAGGCCAAACTCCTACATTTAGAAGCCTGGCAGGGCTCGGCTTCACATGAGCTTTGACATTTCGACATTTGAAAGACGAAATGGCAGGGGAAGAAAGAGGTTTTTGCTTACCTTTTTTTGGCAAAAGCAAGTTTTTGTGCGCACTCAATGAACATAGTATATGTGACCTCTCTTTAAAAGACAATGGCTCTGCCATATATATATAGTACAAATGCTTTTAGGGTTGAATTCGGGAAGTAATGGGATTTAGTTTGAATTCATGCGGCCTCATGTTGCACTAGTACATTTGCTAAAGGAATATGTTCTTTGGCTAGCTGAAATGTGCTATTTAGCTCCTCAGAGTTTGTTTATGCCCAGTTGCTACAAATTGGGGTTGATAGTGTTGACAGAATGAAACCTGGTACAGGTTTCTTACTGTCAAAACTGGGGAGAGGAGGCTAGCTCCTCTACAAATTAAGGGTAGGCAAATTTATGTGTTCTCTCTCTTTTTCTTAATTTCTCATGAGGCATTTAATTGGCTATTCAGTAATACTGTTTTAAACATTATTGGCATTAATAAAATGAATAAATATATGTTGCTATGTTACTACCCATCCTCTCTGATGGAATTATGAGAGGATGAGTAGTCTAGATTGCTGCTTCCTTATTTGATCTTTAAGGGGAACTAGCTGTGGGTAGTTTTTGTTTGAAAATTCTCAGGTGATAACACCACTATTGTTTGTTATTCTCATGCTATATACAGTTTTGCAAGGGCATTGCTAGTTTTTATTAGCTAGTCTGTGTAAATAAACTGACAGTCCTTACTAGAACTAATGTTGCATAGTTTGGATTGTGAAAATGTAGAATGCAGGGAAGAGGTCTATGTGATCCTTAGCAAACATTTTTGAGGAAAATATTGTTTTATAGGAGTTTGTTAGTCACAAGATGTTCCACTGGAGAACGTGTACCCATTATGTTGAAGTTTTTAGTTCTTTATGTAATAGGAATCCTTGTTAAATTAGCAGTGTTAGATTTTCCTGTTGCTCCTATAACATGAGAGCATGGTCCTGAGTATACAATGTAGGTGCTTTTATTAAGAAAAATCATTTTAGAAGTGTCTGCAGTCCTGTACAAGTAATGCAAAGTTTATGAGTATAATATTTCCTTTTTCTTGGGGGTCTTTAGAAATGAACACAGACTTCCTTGACTGCTTGGGATTGGGTGACGTATTACTCTTGTCAGTTCACTAAAGAGTTCCTTTTATACTTGCCAATAGGTTCAGGCTGTTGTTTTATTTACTCTCACATATATGAAAGTGGTTCCTGGGTGCCTTGTTAATATATGGGGCGTCCCTAGACTAGGAAGTATTCTGAGACTATCCTCTCTGTTGATAGATTATTTCTGTGCCTTGTCTAAAGACCTTTTGTTCTGTCCACCAATAGATATTTGCTGCTTTACAACCATTGCCAGAGGGGCGCGGTCATCATATCTAGCTTGAGGAGTCAACACCAGTCCAGCTTGAAGTCAAAGTGAAGGTAACCAGCACAGGCATTGCTGGCAACCAGGACCTCAGTGAAGGTAGAAGGCCGGAAGCACTGGGATGAATGTACCCCTGCTACTATCTTGGGCGAAAGACGGGGTCACAAATCAGAAAGGAGAAATTATGGATCAAGCTTTTGATGCCCAGCCGAGAGTCACAGACCGACCAGGAAGGCGAGAAAGTTTTTGCTTGAGGTAACCCCCTTTGAAACAAGGGTTGCTTCAGAGATCCTAGCATCAGGCTTCTGAATCCTGGTCCTAAAGTGGCTGTAAAGTTTTCACCTTTGTTGGCCAAGAGATATGGCCCCAACGAAAGAGCAGTGTGCCAGCAGAGCAATACAGGAGTTAGGGAAGGACTGGAGTTCAGGGTACAGGTGCTGTGTCTCTGGTGCCTGTTAGATTGAAATGAAGAAAACTGGTGCACTGCCTGAGACACTGGACAGGATCGCTGAGCGCATTTGCCCTGGTGGGTGATTGCCCTATCCTGAAAGAAGAAACTTTTCCCTTGAAACCAGGCCATGATTCCTGAGTTGCGAGTTGTGCAGCTCCACCGTGGGAACAACAAGAGCCTGCCTGTGAGGCTCAAACGGACACAGGGAGAAGACTCCCCTCTGGTTGGTTGTACAGCGGCTTTAATTTCCCAAGGACTTCTTTTTCTTTTTGTTGAAAATGTACCCCATTGGTCGTCCCATTTTTGAGGAGGAGCAACCCTTTGCAGCTCTTCGTCCTAATTCTCATGGTTCTGTGTAGTCCTCCTGGTCCTCTGGATCCAGGATAATTTTTGTAAATAATATGTCTGACTGCTTTAATGTTTGTATTGGGTATAATGATAGATACTCTAGCCCTCATAAAGGAAACACTGGAAAAGTCTAGCGAAAATGTTTTTACTGGATGGTTCTAGGATTTGCTTAGGACTAGAAGGCTAATAATTCTGTTTCTGATAATAGTAATTACTCTCTCCTGCTATCTGTATGACCCAATTCTCTGTTCCCTTTGTACTTCTGTTTATACCTCATACATACCCGCTTAACAATATTTAGAATGAGAAATGCCCACCTAGCAATGAATTAGGATATTTATGAAAAAAATAAAAATAAAATAAAAATTAATTTGCATATTTTTCATTTTCCTACTGGATAATGGGAGATGTCTTCAGCTAACGCTAAAAGGGTCATCTGTCGTAAATTGGCTGCGACTAAATTAGCGTTAGCAGAATCCATCTGGTATTTAGAGGCTATCTTGTACATTTTGTGGAATCTATTTTGTATTTCTGGCAGCCATTTTGTTTACCCTTGTGCTCTGTTTAAAGGACTGGTTATACTTAGACTCTGCTACCCTGCACATGCGCAGGAATATCTAACTGTCCATGCATCTGTTTTTAGTCTGTAACTATCAGGTTGTTTCTACCAGAGTCAGCAACTGCTAGCTCCTCCTTTACTGTCGACTGTGCATTTCTGTATGACCATCTATGTATGTAACTCTTCTCATGTATGCTTGTACCGCCCTTTTTCTGAGCCCCTGTGTGGGTATAAAAGACCCATGGTTCTTCTACTCTGTGTGCTACCTTCATTCAGCACCACAGGGTGCTGGGTGAATGTGGTTCCACCTCATGAGGTTTATTAAACTCTGTATTTTCTATTCCAGTTTCTGTGCCAACTTCTTTCTAATAGTCTGAGGACTCTGTGCAGAGAAGGGCGAACCCCTTGCACTGGTAGGCCTAGCTAAGGCCTATTTTCCACAAGACGACATGGCTGTGGCCATGGAATTGATGCTGGTGGTGAGGGTGGCCAGAGATCGGACAATGTCCTCTCGCATCATGCGTATCTCCAAACACACTTGTAGCATGATGCGAGCGGACATGTCTGGCTGACACTCACACATCCACCTCAAGTCCCCTGGCACAACCACAGGAGGAACAACACCGGGAGAGGCCTGGGAGGGGACAGGAGGGATGTGGTGCCTCAGGTCCGGAGCCAATGTTGTGGTCGAGCTGGCAGCTATGAGGAGGGGGACTGGTTGCAGGGGATGTAGCTGGAGCCCCCGATGGAAAGGGGGACTCTAGAGGTAGGGAGGGGCTGATAGCAGGCCCAGATTGGGTATTGGCCTGCCCTGGGGACACCTCTTCAGGACCCACAGGTGAAGAGTCTAGGGGAGAGTAGCTCTCCACCACATCATGGGCAGAGGTGTCGGTTTCTTCCCCCCACCTTCAATGTCTACAGCCTCCACCCGGGAGGTAGCACCAGCATCAGGGTGTTCCTTGTCAGTCCGGGTGGGTGCAATCCCCTTGCCTCCTGATGTTGAGGGTCCCTCCTCATCCTCTTCTTCCTCGCTGGTAGAAAGAGGGTACAGCCGCTGGCGCACTGATGGACTTGCGCTCCGGACCTGGTCCTGCTGTCCTTCCATTTGGCCAGCTGTGCCTGCTGAAATGTAAGCAAAATGTGGTGGTTGTTACATGTAGGACGAGACACATACATAGATGAGCCAAGGTCAGACTTTGTTTTCCTCTGATCACACTCTACAGTTGTCAGTGTTTATGAACTTACATTACGTGTATGTTCACTGTCATTTACTGAATTGAGTCTGACTGGACATCTCACGTGAATGTTTGTGGCTTACACAACTGTATTGGCCAACCCTCAACCTTGGCATTCTTGTGATCTGTGTGTCCTGACACTGCTAGATGTGCAGGTTCCAAAACCAGTCCACCAAAGGAGAACATGAAGAGTCCAGATTTATTTGAATTTGGCCATTGA
The DNA here is from genome assembly GCF_964204655.1 of Triturus cristatus. Taxonomy (NCBI): domain Eukaryota; kingdom Metazoa; phylum Chordata; class Amphibia; order Caudata; family Salamandridae; genus Triturus; species Triturus cristatus. The sequence continues at coordinate 305,242,508 of NC_140585.1, read as the reverse complement.
TATGGAGTCGCAGCTATTTAACATCTGGACAAGTGTCATCTGCTTTGTAGCACTGAATGGGACAAGACAAGTGCCGAATGTGGGTCACACATCCACATAGGGTCTGGGCTATTTCTTTAGCTGCATTGTGAGTCTAGCCTTTTGCTGTCCCCACACATAATCTGACAATCCAGTGCCACATATTGGCTTTGGTGACTGATAAGGTAGTGCAGTACACCGGTGAACAGTGGAGGGTCGTTGTGACAGCTACCTGTACATGTGAAATGGCATACAGGCCACTGAGGGTGAGACGTCTGTCAGTGGACACACCTTGCAAATTTAGAAGCACTTAAGAGTGATGCAAGGATCTCAAAGTCTGTCTTGACTCCATGGCATATGATGATCTGTCTCAATTGGGACCAAAACTCTACAAATGCAATGCAAGTCAAAGCATCCAATACCCTTTGGCCTGCCATGTGCACACTGGACAGTGTCTGTACCATTGCTCATCCAATGCACACATCAGTTATGAGATCCTTGTTTCAATTGCAGTGGTGCTAGCAGAGAAGATTTCAATATGAATGCACAAGTGTGGGTGTGGCTCATTTACCCAGTTGTCATGAAGAAACTACAACTCCCAAAATGCACTCTGCCCTGTACAGTCCATATGCCACAGTGTGCCTTTTTAATCTTGGTGACTGCTGCATGGACACGGAATCAGTGAATGGAGGCATGGGACACACAATGGTACAGCACTGTTTCACTCACATCATACTCCCAGACACATATTGCATATGATGCACTTACCAGGTCCCTGCTGCTCATGCTCCTCCAGCTGAGCATGGAGGGTCGGCCAAGCTGCTCATAAGACCCTCCTATACAGTGGGGCGAGGACGATGCACATGGTGCTGGGAAAACAGGCCCACCAGCTCCTCAACCTTGTGCCAGGACCAGCATTTTAGGTCCTCCCAGCGCTTGCGGCAAGCCCTAGCACTCCTGGTGTGGATTCCCACTGCACTGCAGCGCTCCTCAATGATGGCCCATAGCCTGGCCCGGGCTGCATTGCTCAGCTGGTGTTCTGGGTCCCCATATAGCTGAGGATATTTGGACAGCACCCCCTCAGCTAAGATGTCTAATTCCCTTTCAGTGAAAGGGGGTGCTTTCTCTTCATAACCCTCAGCTATTTTGGGGCAAATAAGAAAGATGAGAGCAGCAGGATGTCAGAGGATCTGATCTGTGATAGAGGATGACTCAGAATGAACACAAAATGGCTGTCAACAACTTCCTGTGATGTATTTCCTGCCTCACACTTCCTGTATAACAATTCCTGTATGAAATAATGTGTTCCGGGTCATTTTTGGAGTTTACGGCCCGTAAACGTAGTTTCTGGTTCTGGAGCGGCGGGTGCGCACACGCGCATTACGCTCCGAAATCTGAACTTCCATTTTTGGGCCGTAAACTCCGAAAATGACATTATTTCATACGGGAAATGTTTTACAGGAAGTGGGAGGCAGGAAATACATCACAGGAAATAGTTGGGAGGCATTTTGTATTCATCCTGATCCATCCACAATCAGAAATCAAATTCACTGCCATCCTGCTGTTCTGTTGTGGAAAAAAATGAAATGACAGTGCAGGTGAGAATTATGAATATGTAACAAAAGGGGGAACAGACCATTTAATGACATTTCTGCATGGACGGGGGGGGGGGAAGGGGGGCTGACACAACACCAAACCCCAGTTTAATTTTCTCCTACTTTGCATTATGGTACATGTAGTCCATATTGAGTGTTCATTACCAGAGTTGTGTGACGTGTTACGTACCATTGGAGTGGAGCAGTGTGGATTTATCACAGACACATGGTGCCTTATTCACCCATGACATCATCATTCACGTTGTGGGCCCATCATTTGTGGGGGAGTCAAATCTGTTGAGTGCACAGGCCTGAGAATGCAATGGTTATGGCCTTTTGTGATTAAGTGACCCATCCTCATAAGGTCCGGGTAGGTTTCTCAGAACATATATCATTTTTCATCTGCGTCAATAGATTCTTTAGGGACATCCACTACACTGATTGCTGACATGGGCACATGAGCTGAAGCACGCTCAACCTTTTGACTACTGTCAACAGCTGTGATTTACATGCAGTTAGTGTGGCTTGCAAAGTCGTCTCAGGAAGGAATTTATTGACACAGTTATGTATATCCAAGTTTCATCATTGACAACAGACAGCAAACCACATTTTGTCCATGACACTACAGGTTGCTCATGTGAAAAACGTGGCAACGAGCTGATCACGGACTTGCATGCCCTGACCTCGGTTATGTGCAATGGCCCGGTTTCCCAGATTCAGAGCTAGCCGAGGTTTGCGGTATATGTAAGCCAAGCGTTAAAGCAATGTTGTGCAAAACACAACAGGTTAATATTATCTTCCACACGACTTCTGGGGAGTACAGCAGCACACCCCCTGTACGGTCGAGACATCTGAACCGCGACTTCAACAGACCAAAAGTGCACTCTATGATGGCTCGAGTCCGTATGTGTGTCCTATTTTACCTACGCTGTGGTACAGTGTTTGCACGCCAGTAAGGGGTGAGGAGATGTGGGGAGACTGCATACCCAGCGTCGCCTGAGGATTGAAGAAAGGGCAGTTGGTTACATTTCCCTCTTTGTTTTGCACAGGACATAATCTATACTTTAGTACATGCAGTATCTGTTGGTCCATGTATGTAGCTTTATGATTCTTATTGTCCAATGGTTAATGTTGGGGGGCATTCAGACATTTCAATAACACAATTCCCTCATTTGTAGGTCTTGCCTGACCCAGCGCATGCGCTGGTCTGGCGAGACTTTTTGAGAGGACCCCAAAAAGTGCTACCAGGCCAGCCTAGAGCTACAGTGCGTGTGCGCGGTCGCGCGCCGCGATTACTTTCACTTTCGCGGCCCCACGGCCGCTTTGATGTTTGATCGCGACCGCTTGTCTCTCTTTACTGGGGCCCTCCCTTACTGATCCTCGGCTTGACCCCTTTCTAACTGGGCTAGGCGTGCGATGACCCACTCCCAGACTCCTTCACTTTTAGGAGGATTCTTAGTTCCATCCATGTCAATGGATGTGCTCTCTAACCTTTGCTTGTTCTGACGTGACCTTCGGGAAATGAATTTTGTTTCCATTTAATTTCATTTTTGGACTTCTAGCATTTGCTTCAGTGACCGATTCATTGGCGCCTCTCATTTCCTTTGTAAAAAAAAACAAAATAAACCTCGCTCTCCATTTCTTCTCACCTGCAATGTATATATAAAACATATGTCCGCCAAGTATCGTCATTGTTTCGCTGTAGGATTTGAAGAGTTGGGCCTGAGGCTGGAAGTCAGAAGGATAATCATGTTTGCAGTCTGCTCACATAGACTGCTTCTTACAACCCAGCATGTAGCAGTAAACATGGTGCTGCCGACCCTCGTTTGTACATACGTTTTTTCTCTGAATTCTGATAACAAAAAATCCTCTTTCATGAAATGAAGAGATTGTAAACACTGACCAAAGGTACACAAGTGGGTACAGAAACTGCTTTTGTGAAAGTAAACTTGGAAACATACAGACAGGCGTTGGAGTGCAGCCCGTATCTGCTTCCTTCTCATCCTCCTGAGTTGTGATGCAAGTCCTGGCCTAGACGACTACCCAGGATGTGGATGTCCGTCTTCTCCATGTCCGCACACTGCTTTGAAATGTGTGCATAATGCCCATGGCAGGTTTTTGTCACCTACACGTCCGAAAAAGAAGTGACCTGTTTCTTAAAGTAAGCACTTCTAATGAAGTACACCATTTCACTGGACAGTATAGGCATTAGGAACCAAAATTCAGTACCACATAAAACACGTGCAAGTGTGACCGTTTTATAAAAATACGTCCAGTTTCTTGTGGCCCCACTGCACCAAACCGATCAACCCTCCTCCCATATTCCATTACCTTTTCCCACATTCAAGTTTCCTGGGAAACACCATTGCGGATTCTTTTCTAGATGGAAAACACCTGATCTGTATTTTATCTTCTCTTGTATGACTGTTGTCACGCTTTTTATTTATTTCAATTTGTCATTTTTTCTTGTAATCTTTCAGTTTACAATATCACACGGAGGTTCTTGTCCTGCAGTGCTTTCAGTGTGAGCTCATAGATTTTAGCTCTGTAGCCATCACAATTGTGTTAGTTTTTGCGTGGAAGCTTGGCTTGCTGCTGCAACTGCTGTACCGCTTTTTGTATGCCCTGTTCCGGCCTCTGCCTTTCCTGCCCTTTATTAGTTTATGAGAAGAAGGTTGCAATACTACTACCTAAGGCATTTGATTGTTCTGTGTGTATGATGCGTATGACAGAATCTTTCAGTTTTATTGACTAGGAAATAGAATTAATATTTGGGGTGGGAGACTACCCACCTCAAGGAGTAGCCTCAACTCTTTTTCCGAGCAAGCCCTCAATCATTACATTAAATCAGTTGCGCTCAACCTCCTGGTAGTAATGGCACAGCGTAGACAGGCTTAACTTTTGGTAAAGAGCAGTACCAAAACAGAAACTAAGTCAAAATGCTAAACAATAAAGATCCCTAACCTAATTAGAAAAATAGAGTACAATTTAATAAACAAAAAACACAAAGATCCAATAAGGGGGTTCTGAAAGATGAATTTTCAAAGATTTATGGTAAACTAGCATCAAAAAGCACAAAGCCTCGGTGATAGTCTATTGTTGTGGTAGACTGGGATCTTGCAACAATTTCAAGCTGAGCGCGGATACACCAATCAGTTTTCTCCTGGTCACAAATGTTACTTTCTGAATTAGTCCTTTAAGTCCAAATCACCCACCGGAGTACACTTCTAAAGTCCCCACTGGAGCCCAAGGGGCGGTACTTAAAGACCAACAGGGTAGCTGGCAGAGGCCACCAGCAGGGTCAAGTCAAGGGCTGAGGAGGAGTGTGGGGAGTTTAAAATGGTAAGTTTAGTGTCCTCCCACATTAAACACTAAAATCCAGTTTGGGGAACTCACCATACCTCCAATAAATCCAGAGAGAGTAGCCGGGTTGAATAAAAACAAGGTCCTGCAGCTACCATAATAGGGGGCCATAAAATCGTCTTGGCACCCTAGTCCCTCCCTGTCAAGCAGGATTTGACACTGTGCTGTCAAAAGGAGGCCCACATGCCCCCACCCTGCATATTCTGTGGCGTTCAGAGGAGTCCTCTCTGCTCAGGTTAGCCTATTGTGTGCTCTTGGGTTGCTTTTCACAACTTTGTCACGCCTGTTCAAGGCTAATCACTGGCTGGGAGAAGCTAGAGAGCCAATATGAATGAGCCTTCAGGAACTTCAAGCAGTTAACAGAAGCTTTCTAAAAGTGTATTTTCCTTAACATTTATTAAAAATCCAGCTTCACCATTGAATTGGATTTGTTTATAACTATTCAAAATAGTTGTTTAATTATTTTTTTAGCTGGCCCTTTTCCGAGATAAAGCACTTGCATTTTAATCTGCCAGCGGGTTTTCTTAATCGGACAGATGGGCCTGCCTCAACCAGTGTTTTTAGGTCTCGCGCCTAGCATTGCAGTGCACAGCACTAGACCTCTTGTACGGGGTTCTGAAAGCAGCTCACACGCTTGTGCGTGTGATCAGGCTTTCGCCGGCTGCCATTGGGTTTCGCGTGCTTTTTTTTCAAAAATAAGGTACGCAATTGGGCAAAGGTGGGTGCATGTCCTGCCTTTGATCCGCCCATTCCCACCAGTGTCTAGCACACGCATCAGCGCGGCACAGACGACAGGCTCCCTCGCCCCCGCTCCTCTGTGGTGCGCACGCACCACTGATTTCGATTCCCACGTCTGCTCCTCTGTGGTGCGGGCGCACCACTGGTTTCTGAAACGACCGCGCGCAGGACATCGAGTGCTGGCTGGCTGGTTGTACACAGTATTGATGGATTCTCCTATTCACTGTCCTTAACCTTACATGGCACCAAGAGACTCTTTGTGGATGGTGCACTGTAGAAATGCTCTGTACAGATCAGTAGATCGATAATACATCATTGTTCTGGTGTTTTCTTGCTCTCAACTAGAAAGGTACATATCTACACATCCATCCAAAATTACTGTCTGATCTTGGCATTTCGTTTTCTGTTTTATGTACCACTGGTAACTTTTTTATATTATCTGACTTTACTCCTGGGTCCTAATTTTATCGATTTATATGCATTGTCATTGTTTTTAGGAATTGTCTTCTTTATTGGGAGCGGTGAGAGAATACTTAATTGAAAGCTCTTGTTGTTTGATTTTGACATATTTTTACTTATAAGGTGCACTGAATGAGCTGTAGTGTATTGGAATTGCACTAGGAATTAGTAGTCTCTGGCTTACCTCTACTCTCAGGAGGTTGGGGCACCTGCTGTACCAGTGTGGTAGCACTGCGATGTCCACAATGACCCATGCAGTGATCCTGCATACACTGCATTCTGCCCTAACATCTGTTAACGGCCCTCCGAGAAACTCATTAATAAGAGCTGAGAAAAAGGGCCATTGACCTTGGCTTGCTTCGTGTCTCCTAAGCGCCAAAAAGTGTCAGAACAATATCTGGCATGCGTCCACTAACCCGGATTGCACATTCTGTTTTTATTTATTACATTTTTTACTTAGCTACCTTTCAAAACACACGTTAACAATATATAAACTAACAAGTTAGTATATCAAGATAAAGAGTAGGATAGGGAATAGTGGAGGAAATATTTTCCAACAATGTTTCCATGCACTGGATCAGACTTGTGTATAGTTTTTCACAAAAGTGCCGTTGTTCCTTCTATAGGAAATAAGCTAATTTATAGATAGTGAAAAATTTACTTTTCAGAAAGAAATGTGTGTATTTTCCGGAACTGGCAAGGTGAGGTTTCAAACAAAACTGCATTTCTGAAATATATTTAAAGCTTATATTTGAGGTATAATTTATGCTTAGTTTGGGACACAGTTTTCTTTTTTTTCCTTGGTACCAGGGGGCACTTATTGCTATGGTTATTTCATTACTTTTTGGAGACATTTATCCTATATGTTAGTAAAGCTTTACTCTAGAAGGGTGGACACCCGAGAAGAGCGATTTTGAGCACAACAGACAGGTATTTTATTTCTTCATTCTGACCCTCTGTTATCTTACCCCCTTTATGTGAATATTATGCTGGTAAGTGCACCATTATTCCCTGTTCGGGGAGAGAAGGCCTGCAAATCCTCACAAAGTCTGAGCTGCTTGCAGCCACGGCGCATGCGCAGGTTTGTGTCGCTCTCTCTGCCACCTCTTTGTCTCACACTATCGCCATCCTTCTCTTTGCCAGCCAGCTTTATTTCCAGCATTGATTCACTCAAACCCACTCTTTATTTATTTATTTACGGTTTTTGTAGAGCGCAACACTCATCCCAGGGGATATCACGGCGCTTATACCGAGTAGAGACAACTGGAAACTGAAGCTGGAGATTAGAGATTGGGAAAGAGATGGGTTTTCAACTTTTTTCGGAACAAAAGATAGTTTGTAGTGTGTCTTAAATCTAAGGGAAGCTCATTCCACCTCTTTGCTGCCAAGTAAGAAAAGGAACGACCCCCCGTTCTAACTTTAAAAATACGTTTTGTCCTGGCCAGTGCTGATTGAAGTGATCGTAAGTGTCTAGTAGGGACATAAAATTCAATCTTCCCTTGAAGGATAGTGGGACCTGTCTTATGCAGAGCCTTATGAGCATGGCTAAGCAATTTGAAGGCAGCCCTCTGACGCATCGGAAGCCAATGAAGTTTCTTCAAACATTCCGATGCCGAGTTTAGCTTGCCTTTGTTGCAAATAAGATTGGCCGCCAAATTCTGCAGTACTTGTAGGCGAGAGAACAGATATTCATTCATTTCCACAAACAGCGCATTGCCGTAGTCTAAGCGACTAACCACTAGAGCCTGTGTGACCGAGCGTCTGCAGTCCAGAGGTATCCAGGGAAATAGCCTAGCGAGAAGTTTTAGGATGGCGAAACCCTTGCCACATATGGATTGTACATGGTACTTCATGGACAAGGCGTCGTCCATGATGATCCCCAGATTCCTGGCATGTTGTTTTGGAATGGGGGCAGAGCCTAAGGAGGGTGGCCACCATGAGGCATCCCATACCCGTTTGGCGCCACCAAATAAAAGAATCTCCGATTTTCCTGCATTCAACTTTAAATAGTGTGAATGCATCCACTGGGCCATTTCTGAGAGGCAGTCATGTAATTTAGTTTTAGTGATGTCAGGCTTCTCATCCAAAGCCACCATCAGCTGCGTGTCATCCGCATAAGAACAGATGCCAATGCCCCATTTCCTTCCAATGTTGGCAAGAGATGACATATAGACATTGAAAAGGTTTTTATAGAAATATGAGAGGCAACACAGGAAAAAAGCTGTATATAGGTAATACAACACAGGAACAAATTTCCAATTAACACGAAATATTCGCAGTGTTCAGATGTTCTTTATTCCATGACGCAGTGCAACAATGTTCACAGCCAACGCGTTTCGCCCAAGCATGGGCTTTTTCAAGGCTGTTTGGGAATCATACAAAAATATGGAATGTATCTTTACTCAGTACACATAGAGAATTCATGTACAAACCATAGTAAAATCAAAACGAAGGAAAAGAGACCTTAAAGAGAAGTGAAGATGAAAGGAAAAGAAAAGAGCATGCTGATGACGGATAGGGGAAAACGCCAACAAGTTGATTCAAATAAAAAAAAAAATATATATATATAACTAAAATAAATCAGTGCGTAATGAACCGAGTTGGTGAACTACCGTGAGTAGGCTAAAATCACCCATGTGCCCCATGTGAGGCGTGCAAGAAACTAAACCTGCATAGAAGTGGCAAAGCATTTGGGCTAACTCAAGTGACTGGACACGGTTGTCAGAAAAGAAACGCACGAGAGCACAAGGTCAAAAAGCCCTGTTAGCGACACTTTAATACTTTCCCCAATTGGACGGGTGTCTAACATAAACACGGACCCAATAAAAAATATAACGAAAGAGGAAGCGAGATATGAAACGCTTACCACGCAATAATAACCGTAGATACACAAAATATGTTCCACAGGTGTCGTAGCAAAAGGTGTAGGTAGAATCTATAGATAATAAGGCCACATATAAGTAAAATCGTAGGAAAAAATTAATGAAATCAGTTGTCCATAGAACTCAAAGACATACAAATACACTCACCAAAATGAAAAGTAGAGCGTAACCGCACAAAAGTCACAAAGTACATCCAGGATGAGATTTCGCAAGAAGTCCTAATGGTATTAGGTCTAAGAAAAAACATAAATATCAAATTGGTAAAAAGAACTCATTCCTGAGAAACTACACTGAGTAAAAGGGCTAGTATCTGCCCCATTGTAATACAAGTACGTCCTATCTGTAGGCGGGCCAATTATGATCACAAAGGAAAATGAATAGCATCGCACACTCAAAGTCAAACATGAAATATTTGATGCAAGATCAGAGTGTCACTGAAGTGAACCTAAGTAAAGCAAGGCTAGATTCTACCCATGACAAAAAACGGGGAACAAAGGAAAACTCACTTTATAGAAAAATATTCATCACAAAAACACTCGTGTTCCTGGAGCTTAGCGCCAACATCGTCAATCAATCTGTAGATCTGAACTACTACACGTAAATGAAGCCCCCATAGACAGAGCAGAGTCCCGTTTAACTACGTTTGACCGTAAGACAGAAATTCTGATTTAACCTACACATTCGTAGCAAATTTACTCCACAGGGTACACATCTTTCTAGCATAGATGCTTTTCATGAAATGGTTTCTCGTGATCTCTATTGTTTGGAAGATAAATTACATACACGTTCTAGGAGACATATTGAAGACAACCTCACTAAGGCTGAGAGAATAGCGTTACAACAACTGAGTGAAAATGACTCTATCATCATCAGGGAAGCAGACAAAGGGGGCAATGTAGTGATCATGAACAGAGTTGACTATGAAAGGGAAGTTCTCAGACAGCTTAATGACACTACTAATTATACTAGGCTCCCAACCAACCCTTGTCCCACAGCTTCCACTAGAATCAATGACCGTCTTTCACATTGGAAAGAGATTGGGCTTTTATCAGAGACTGAACACAAGTTTCTCAGCGTTCGGAACCCCAGGTTTCCCTGCATTTACCTACTACCCAAGGTACACAAGAAACAACCCTTCCCTCCAGGCCGCCCTATTATCTCGGGCATTGGCTCAATGACTGAAGCTTTGGCCCAATTTGTTGATTCCTTCCTACAGCCCCTAGTCATAAATTTGCCATCATATGTTAGGGACAGTTCGGATATTCTGAATAAATTGGAAGATCTGGATTGGGAGGATGGTATGTGGTTTGCCACACTGGACGTAACCTCACTATACACATGCATTAAGAAAGATCTGGGCATTATGGCTGTTGATTTCTTTCTTGGGAACAGAATGGCAACTCTTTTGGAACACAATGATATGCTCAAATCCATGATTGACCTTATCCTGGATAACAACTTTTTTCTTTTTAACAACACATGGTTCAAGCAGGAGCAAGGTACTGCAATGGGTTCCAAATTCGCACCTTCATATGCTAATCTGTTTATGGGGTGGGTGGAACACATGCATGCCTGGTCACGTTTGGCATCTAAATGGATTGGACATATTCAGTTCTGGGGCCGCTACATTGACGATATTATTATCATTTGGACCGGTACAGAATCTGAATTTGTGGAGTACTTTACTTTTCTTAATCAGAATATTTTCAATGTTGTCTTTACCATGGAGCTGTCCCAAACCACCATACACTTCCTGGATCTTGAACTCTATGTCCAGGATAAGAAGATACACAGCACTCTTCATAGAAAGGACACTGCAGTCAATAGCATTCTTCATTATACCAGTGCCCACCCAACATCTACCAAAAAAGCTATCCCGTTTGGAGAACTGGTACGTATTCGCAGAAACTGCAGTGAAGATCACAAATTTGAGTCCCAAACCACACTAGCACTGAACAGACTACAACAGAGGGGATACAAGCATGATGTCCTACAGCTGGCAAAGAATAGGGCGGCTAAACTCAAAAGAAAGGACTTACTCCAAAGTGCCAACAAGAACAACACTATTCACAAAGAAAGACTTGCCTTCATCACGACACACTCCACTCTTAACCATGAGGTATTTAAGATACTAAGCAAACACTGGTCAATTCTTAAGGGAGCGTCGGGGGTCAATACCATAATTACATCTAGGCCCTCCATGACCTTTAGGAAAAGTAAAACCATTAGGGATGCCCTATGCCCCAGCTATACTTTGCCACACCCCCCGAAACAAAGCTGGCTTAAAAAGCCTCTTGGTTTTTATACCTGCAGTTCATGCAACATTTGTCATCTAGGATGTAACAAAACACTTACATTCAAGTTCAACACAGACAGATGTTACACAATCCGCCACTTCATTAACTGTCTTTCTAGCTATGTGGTGTATGTTTTGATCTGTGGGTGTAACAAAATCTATGTGGGCAGTACTGTGAGACCACTCAAGAGTCGCATACAGGAACATCGCAGAGCAGCTTTACAGGAGACACTACGTACGCTCTAGTCTCACATACCTGTACAGAAGGAGTGGATAGATCTAGGTTCCGTTTCCATGGCATCGATGTGGCTCTACCAATGAATAGAGGTGGGGACAGGGAACTTAGACTTAGGCAATTGGAGGCAAGATGGATCTGTATTTTGCGATCAGTGACGCTAGGTTTCAATAATGATAACGAAATGCATTACTTTCTATAATTCTGTACATCGCAGAGAGACATAATGCATATTGAAAAACCTATGTGTTTGGACTTGTAAGATGTCACTATCTGTGAATTATGTTCTTTGTGTGCAAAATCTGACAAATGCGTATTTTGTGATGTGCTGTCCATGTCTGACATGTTATATACTTGTACATTGTCAGATTCTTGTAATCTTTTTGTCTGTACTGTTTTCACTCATGTTTTATTCTTGTTGGCTGTACTATCGAATCAACTTAAATTACACTCTTTCATATGGTGTAAAGTGTAAACTTTTGGACCACTTTGGTCACCAGTATGGATATACTCTATCCATGCTTTTTGTTCCATTCGAGTTACTCTCTGGTCTCGTATCCTCCCGGACTCTGGGTATTTCTCGAGTCTCATAATCCATAATTTTTTGGAATAATGACTTTTATACCTTTTTATACATTGGATCCAATAAGAAATAAGATGTCTTCAGGACATACCGTGTTCCATACATATGACTTTTTTATGGTCGCTTCTGGTGCATTTTGCACGTTTTATTCCTTTGAGGGGAAGAAAAAGAGGGAAAAAAAATATTAAGGTTTTTGAATTAGTTGTAGGCCCCCTGCGTCTATGTATCACGGAGTCAGTGTACATTTGGCTCAAACAAGCTTCGCTGTTGTTGCTTTAAGTGCATTTTGGTCTTTACATGGCCTTAATGCTCACCATTGTTTTGTTTTGATACGATCTGGTTCCGATTTGTCTGTATTCGTAATCAGACTTATTAACGTTACGGTTTTTAATTCAGATTAACCGTTTGTGATTTGGACGAATATCGCTCCCCTACGTAATTTTAATCTAATTAACATGTTTCAAGTAACGTTGGACATGATTCGGGTATTATTCACACTATCGTAATAGTATTTATCTTGTATCGGAACCATTCAAAGATGGCGCGATACATTTGGTGCTTGCCTCAAACAGGACATGACATCACTTGTTGAAAACCGGAACCACTCCAAGATGGAGTAGCTAGGATACTCGCACTGTCTAGTCTTTATATTTTTTATCGGTGACATCCCGGAAGCGCACGCCTTGGCGCCGGAATTTAAAGCTGACTTTGACACTCCCCGGGTAACCGTTCCGACACGACGGCAAACACGGCGTTACTGACCCCCCGATGGTACACCTCAAATACACTTTTTGAGTTAAGCATGGGTCTGGGGTTTTTATCGTGTCTTCCTTGCATTCTACTACATACTTGTTATCACATTAGATGTACTTCAGCTGAATATTTCACTTGAGCCGTATTATGACCTTTTAACTGTTAAATTGGGGTAGGGCAGCTATGCGCTTGTTGAGAATGTGGTTGAGAAGGGTAGCGGTTAAATCAGAATTTCTGTCTTACGGTCAAACGTAGTTAAACGGGACTCTGCTCTGTCTATGGGGGCTTCATTTACGTGTAGTAGTTCAGATCTACAGATTGATTGACGATGTTGGCGCTAAGCTCCAGGAACATGAGTGTTTTTGTGATGAATATTTTTCTATAAAGTGAGTTTTCCTTTGTTCCCCGTTTTTTGTCATGGGTAGAATCTAGCCTTGCTTTACTTAGGTTCACTTCAGTGACACTCTGATCTTGCATCAAATATTTCATGTTTGACTTTGAGTGTGCGATGCTATTCATTTTCCTTTGTGATCATAATTGGCCCGCCTACAGATAGGACGTACTTGTATTACAATGGGGCAGATACTAGCCCTTTTACTCAGTGTAGTTTCTCAGGAATGAGTTCTTTTTACCAATTTGATATTTATGTTTTTTCTTAGACCTAATACCATTAGGACTTCTTGCGAAATCTCATCCTGGATGTACTTTGTGACTTTTGTGCAGTTACGCTCTACTTTTCATTTTGGTGAGTGTATTTGTATGTCTTTGAGTTCTATGGACAACTGATTTCATTAATTTTTTCCTACGATTTTACTTATATGTGGCCTTATTATCTATAGATTCTACCTACACCTTTTGCTACGACACCTGTGGAACATATTTTGTGTATCTACGGTTATTATTGCGTGGTAAGCGTTTCATATCTCGCTTCCTCTTTCGTTATATTTTTTATTGGGTCCGTGTTTATGTTAGACACCCGTCCAATTGGGGAAAGTATTAAAGTGTCGCTAACAGGGCTTTTTGACCTTGTGCTCTCGTGCGTTTCTTTTCTGACAACCGTGTCCAGTCACTTGAGTTAGCCCAAATGCTTTGCCACTTCTATGCAGGTTTAGTTTCTTGCACGCCTCACATGGGGCACATGGGTGATTTTAGCCTACTCACGGTAGTTCACCAACTCGGTTCATTACGCACTGATTTATTTTAGTTATATATTTTTTTTATTTTTTTTATTTGAATCAACTTGTTGGCGTTTTTCCCTATCCGTCATCAGCATGCTCTTTTCTTTTCCTTTCATCTTCACTTCTCTTTAAGGTCTCTTTTCCTTCGTTTTGATTTTACTATGGTTTGTACATGAATTCTCTATGTGTACTGAGTAAAGATACATTCCATATTTTTGTATGATTCCCAAACAGCCTTGAAAAAGCCCATGCTTGGGCGAAACGCGTTGGCTGTGAACATTGTTGCACTGCGTCATGGAATAAAGAACATCTGAACACTGCGAATATTTCGTGTTAATTGGAAATTTGTTCCTGTGTTGTATTACCTATATACAGCTTTTTTCCTGTGTTGCCTCTCATATTTCTATAAAAACATGTTGTATTTGTGGTCTTACAAGCAGCAGGCCATTTGAGGTGGGCAATACTAGCACTACTGCAAGGTGACAGGTCTAGGCTGTGCACTCGTATATAACCTAGCTGCTTTTCTCTCTTAGCTATAAACATATTTTTAGGTTGAAGTGCACGCCAGACGCACCCTCAATAGACTCACCATGAGCTTTGATGATAATAGGGAGGAACTAGCTAAGGATCTCTTCAAGCAGAATAAGGAGATTGTACAAGCCGCTACTAATAGCAGCAACCCGAAAGAGGGCTTGAAAGTAAAATTTCAGAAACTTGAGAGACTCAAAAAGAACGAATTGTCTAAATGGTGGGACGGAGTCACTCTCAAAAGGTACCTAGAGAATAAAAAGGTGCCAAGAGGTTTAAGAATTCTGACATTTCCTAGTTTTGATGATCTCGACCCGGATTTACTCTCAGATTGGGAGGATAATTTGCACAATTCCTCATTCAATATGATGAAAATTTTGATAACCCACGCTGAGAGAAAATGTATTAAATTACAGGCGGAAATAAAAGCACTTGAGGATGAAATCAAACTATTAAATTTAGCGGAGGCTACTACTAAGAACTACGCAATTCTTAAGGAACAGATAAATTTACATCAGAAGGCAGTTAAAAATAGGAAACTACATAAAATCATACGTGATGATAGGGACTACGACAATGGTCGTGTGTTCACCTTTGCAGCTAAATTTGACAACATCCAAATTCCCAAATCAAATGCCTCTGCTACACCCAGTACAGGGAGCATCTCCAATATTAGCATAAGTTCTGACCCATCCTCGATTGATGAGAGTAACAGAGATGGACCACCGGAAGAAGGAGCACAGGGACCTAGTACATCGTCTTTTTTAGACGAAGTCCTGCGCTTCAGAATTGGAAACAAGAAAGCAAAAGAAAAATCAGGAGAGGGGGAAGGAGGAAAAATGCAGGAAAAAAACAGGGTTCTGACTCGTTACCAAAAGAGTCAAATAGACAAACGATAATGGATGATGGGGCTGCTACTCCCTCTGATGCTAATAGAACCTTGGTCTCAGAGAATTTGGTAATTAATCTGTCAGATTACAGTTTGTCCATGCATGAAATAAACGTGCTTAATAAAGGTCTTGGATATTGCCCTGTTTCCCAAGAAGTCTTCTCAGAATTACATGTGGATTTGTTTAAATTTGTCCGTCATGCTAAACTAAAATGTCATTTCTCAATGGATAGTTTTCAATATCAGCAGACGAAAAAGGCCACAATACACACGGATGTCACAGTCTCCCATGTCCAAAATGTTGCCACACTATTGTCAATTGATGATGAGAATGATTCCACGACTGAAAGTGTATTACGAGATCTTGACATTAGACAAGATTACTCTTGTGACAGCGGCCTACACATTCGTAGCAAATTTACTCCACAGGGTACACATCTTACTAGCATAGATGCTTTTCATGAAATGGTTTCTCGTGATCTCTATTGTTTGGAAGATAAATTACATACACGTTCTAGGAGACATATTGAAGACAACCTCACTAAGGCTGAGAGAATAGCGTTACAACAACTGAGTGAAAATGACTCTATCATCATCAGGGAAGCAGACAAAGGGGGCAATGTAGTGATCATGAACAGAGTTGACTATGAAAGGGAAGTTCTCAGACAGCTTAATGACACTACTAATTATACTAGGCTCCCAACCAACCCTTGTCCCACAGCTTCCACTAGAATCAATGACCGTCTTTCACATTGGAAAGAGATTGGGCTTTTATCAGAGACTGAACACAAGTTTCTCAGCGTTCGGAACCCCAGGTTTCCCTGCATTTACCTACTACCCAAGGTACACAAGAAACAACCCTTCCCTCCAGGCCGCCCTATTATCTCGGGCATTGGCTCAATGACTGAAGCTTTGGCCCAATTTGTTGATTCCTTCCTACAGCCCCTAGTCATAAATTTGCCATCATATGTTAGGGACAGTTCGGATATTCTGAATAAATTGGAAGATCTGGATTTGGAGGATGGTATGTGGTTTGCCACACTGGACGTAACCTCACTATACACATGCATTAAGAAAGATCTGGGCATTATGGCTGTTGATTTCTTTCTTGGGAACAGAATGGCAACTCTTTTGGAACACAATGATATGCTCAAATCCATGATTGACCTTATCCTGGATAACAACTTTTTTCTTTTTAACAACACATGGTTCAAGCAGGAGCAAGGTACTGCAATGGGTTCCAAATTCGCACCTTCATATGCTAATCTGTTTATGGGGTGGGTGGAACACATGCATGCCTGGTCACGTTTGGCATCTAAATGGATTGGACATATTCAGTTCTGGGGCCGCTACATTGACGATATTATTATCATTTGGACCGGTACAGAATCTGAATTTGTGGAGTACTTTACTTTTCTTAATCAGAATATTTTCAATGTTGTCTTTACCATGGAGCTGTCCCAAACCACCATACACTTCCTGGATCTTGAACTCTATGTCCAGGATAAGAAGATACACAGTACTCTTCATAGAAAGGACACTGCAGTCAATAGCATTCTTCATTATACCAGTGCCCACCCAACATCTACCAAAAAAGCTATCCCGTTTGGAGAACTGGTACGTATTCGCAGAAACTGCAGTGAAGATCACAAATTTGAGTCCCAAACCACACTAGCACTGAACAGACTACAACAGAGGGGATACAAGCATGATGTCCTACAGCTGGCAAAGAATAGGGCGGCTAAACTCAAAAGAAAGGACTTACTCCAAAGTGCCAACAAGAACAACACTATTCACAAAGAAAGACTTGCCTTCATCACGACACACTCCACTCTTAACCATGAGGTATTTAAGATACTAAGCAAACACTGGTCAATTCTTAAGGGAGCGTCGGGGGTCAATACCATAATTACATCTAGGCCCTCCATGACCTTTAGGAAAAGTAAAACCATTAGGGATGCCCTATGCCCCAGCTATACTTTGCCACACCCCCCGAAACAAAGCTGGCTTAAAAAGCCTCTTGGTTTTTATACCTGCAGTTCATGCAACATTTGTCATCTAGGATGTAACAAAACACTTACATTCAAGTTCAACACAGACAGATGTTACACAATCCGCCACTTCATTAACTGTCTTTCTAGCTATGTGGTGTATGTTTTGATCTGTGGGTGTAACAAAATGTATGTGGGCAGTACTGTGAGACCACTCAAGAGTCGCATACAGGAACATCGCAGAGCAGCTTTACATGGAGACACTACGTACGCTCTAGTCTCACATACCTGTACAGAAGGAGTGGATAGATCTAGGTTCCGTTTCCATGGCATCGATGTGGCTCTACCAATGAATAGAGGTGGGGACAGGGAACTTAGACTTAGGCAATTGGAGGCAAGATGGATCTGTATTTTGCGATCAGTGACGCTAGGTTTCAATAATGATAACGAAATGCATTACTTTCTATAATTCTGTACATCGCAGAGAGACATAATGCATATTGAAAAACCTATGTGTTTGGACTTGTAAGATGTCACTATCTGTGAATTATGTTCTTTGTGTGCAAAATCTGACAAATGCGTATTTTGTGATGTGCTGTCCATGTCTGACATGTTATATACTTGTACATTGTAAGATTCTTGTAATCTTTTTGTCTGTACTGTTTTCACTCATGTTTAATTCTTGTTGGCTGTACTATCGAATCAACTTAAATTACACTCTTTCATATGGTGTAAAGTGTAAACTTTTGGACCACTTTGGTCACCAGTATGGATATACTCTATCCATGCTTTTTGTTCCATTCGAGTTACTCTCTGGTCTCGTATCCTCCCGGACTCTGGGTATTTCTCGAGTCTCATAATCCATAATTTTTTGGAATAATGACTTTTATACCTTTTTATACATTGGATCCAATAGGAAATAAGATGTCTTCAGGACATACCGTGTTCCATACATATGACTTTTTTATGGTCGCTTCTGGTGCATTTTGCACGTTTTATTCCTTTGAGGGGAAGAAAAAGAGGGAAAAAAAATATTAAGGTTTTTGAATTAGTTGTAGGCCCCCTGCGTCTATGTATCACGGAGTCAGTGTACATTTGGCTCAAACAAGCTTCGCTGTTGTTGCTTTAAGTGCATTTTGGTCTTTACATGGCCTTAATGCTCACCATTGTTTTGTTTTGATACGATCTGGTTCCGTTTTGTCTGTATTCGTAATCAGACTTATTAACGTTACGGTTTTTAATTCAGATTAACCGTTTGTGATTTGGACGAATATCGCTCCCCTACGTAATTTTAATCTAATTAACATGTTTCAAGTAACGTTGGACATGATTCGGGTATTATTCACACTATCGTAATAGTATTTATCTTGTATCGGAACCATTCAAAGATGGCGCGATACATTTGGTGCTTGCCTCAAACAGGACATGACATCACTTGTTGAAAACCGGAACCACTCCAAGATGGAGTAGCTAGGATACTCGCACTGTCTAGTCTTTATATTTTTTATCGGTGACATCCCGGAAGCGCACGCCTTGGCGCCGGAATTTAAAGCTGACTTTGACACTCCCTGGGTAACCGTTCCGACACGACGGCAAACACGGCGTTACTGACCCCCCGATGGTACACCTGAAATACACTATTTGAAGTAAGCATGGGTCTGGGGTTTTTATCGTGTCTTCCTTGCATTCTACTACATACTTGTTATCACATTAGATGTACTTCAGCTGAATATTTCACTTGAGCCGTATTATGACCTTTTAACTGTTAAATTGGGGTAGGGCAGCTATGCGCTTGTTGAGAATGTGGTTGAGAAGGGTAGCGGTTAAATCAGAATTTCTGTCTTACGGTCAAACGTAGTTAAACGGGACTCTGCTCTGTCTATGGGGGCTTCATTTACGTGTAGTAGTTCAGATCTACAGATTGATTGACGATGTTGGCGCTAAGCTCCAGGAACACGAGTGTTTTTGTGATGAATATTTTTCTATAAAGTGAGTTTTCCTTTGTTCCCCGTTTTTTGTCATGGGTAGAATCTAGCCTTGCTTTACTTAGGTTCACTTCAGTGACACTCTGATCTTGCATCAAATATTTCATGTTTGACTTTGAGTGTGCGATGCTATTCATTTTCCTTTGTGATCATAATTGGCCCGCCTACAGATAGGACGTACTTGTATTACAATGGGGCAGATACTAGCCCTTTTACTCAGTGTAGTTTCTCAGGAATGAGTTCTTTTTACCAATTTGATATTTATGTTTTTTCTTAGACCTAATACCATTAGGACTTCTTGCGAAATCTCATCCTGGATGTACTTTGTGACTTTTGTGCAGTTACGCTCTACTTTTCATTTTGGTGAGTGTATTTGTATGTCTTTGAGTTCTATGGACAACTGATTTCATTAATTTTTTCCTACGATTTTACTTATATGTGGCCTTATTATCTATAGATTCTACCTACACCTTTTGCTACGACACCTGTGGAACATATTTTGTGTATCTACGGTTAATATTGCGTGGTAAGCGTTTCATATCTCGCTTCCTCTTTCGTTATATTTTTTATTGGGTCCGTGTTTATGTTAGACACCCGTCCAATTGGGGAAAGTATTAAAGTGTCGCTAACAGGGCTTTTTGACCTTGTGCTCTCGTGCGTTTCTTTTCTGACAACCGTGTCCAGTCACTTGAGTTAGCCCAAATGCTTTGCCACTTCTATGCAGGTTTAGTTTCTTGCACGCCTCACATGGGGCACATGGGTGATTTTAGCCTACTCACGGTAGTTCACCAACTCGGTTCATTACGCACTGATTTATTTTAGTTATATATATATATTTTTTTTTTATTTGAATCAACTTGTTGGCGTTTTTCCCTATCCGTCATCAGCATGCTCTTTTCTTTTCCTTTCATCTTCACTTCTCTTTAAGGTCTCTTTTCCTTCGTTTTGATTTTACTATGGTTTGTACATGAATTCTCTATGTGTACTGAGTAAAGATACATTCCATATTTTTGTATGATTCCCAAACAGCCTTGAAAAAGCCCATGCTTGGGCGAAACGCGTTGGCTGTGAACATTGTTGCACTGCGTCATGGAATAAAGAACATCTGAACACTGCGAATATTTCCTGTTAATTGGAAATTTGTTCCTGTGTTGTATTACCTATATACAGCTTTTTTCCTGTGTTGCCTCTCATAATTTCTATAAAAACATGTTGTATTTGTGGTCTTACAAGCAGCAGGCCATTTGAGGTGGGCAATACTAGCACTACTGCAAGGTGACAGGTCTAGGCTGTGCACTCGTATATAACCTAGCTGCTTTTCTCTCTTAGCTATAGACATTGAAAAGGGTAGGGCTTAGTGAGGCACCCTGGGGGACCCCGCAGCTGATGGATTTAGGGCTGGAATGGAACTGACCCATGTGTACTGCTTGAGTGTGATTGCTCAGAAAAGAATGCAGCCAGCTCAATGCAGTGGATTGAACTCCTTTGCTCCAGAGTATGTTCAACAGGCAATCGTGGGATACCGTATCAAACGCCGCTGACAGGTCAAGCAGAATCAGTGCCACTGCTCCCCCTTGATCGGTGGAGGATCTGATACTGTCCGACACTGCCAGCAGCGTTGCTTCGGTGCTGTTGTTGGCTCTAAAGCCAGTCTGAGAGGGATCCAGGAGAAGGTTGGTTTCCAAATACCTCGTCAATTGTACATTTACCAATTTCTCCAAAACTTTGGAGAGATAAGGAAGCTGGAAGATAGGTCTATAGTTCTCTGGATTAAGAATGTCAGAACCGGCTTTTTTCAGGAGAGGGATCACAGAAGCATGCTTCCAAGCATCCGGGAAGATGGCAGTTCTAAGTGATTTATTAAAAAGTTGTGTGATCAAGGGGCAGAGCGTGGGCGCAATCTTTGAAAACACAAAATGGGGGCAGGGATTCAGAGGGGAACCGGATTTGACTGTATTCATGGCAGCTAAGACCTCGTACAATGAGAGTGGTTCAAAACCAGTTAAAGGGGAGGTAGTTCCCAAGTCTGGCGGGACTGTTGATGCATCTGTGATGGGCACAGTATTGGGAGGTTATTCTGTATTACTGTGGACATGTTGGGGGGTGAAAGTAGAGTAAATATTCTCAATTTTCTTGACAAAAAAGGTGCTAATACGGTCACAAGCCTCAACCGACGGTGTTAGTGTTTGAGTGATGCTAGATGGCGTGCTTAGCTATTTCACTATTTTAAACAGTTCCTTGGCTGAGTTACAATTCTCTTGAATACGCTGGGTAAAATAATCTTTCTTAGCGTTTTTAATGGCGAGGATATACAGTTTCCGATTAAGAATATAGTTTAGTCTGGCTACATTATCTTTGGACTGTCTCCAAAGATGTTCAAGTTTTTGACATTTCCTTTTAAGATTTTTTAGATAGGGAGTGTACCATTTCTCCATTGTAGCTTTTTTCCTAGGTTCCCGTATTGGGGCTAGTTTATTTAATATTTGCAGTATTCCAGCATCTAATAAGGTGACATCAGTACAGACAGAGGAATCCTCCGGGAATTTAAAATTAACCTCTTGAAAAAAGTTATTAAAATTAGATCCATTAACTGACCTCCAGGCTCGTTTAGAAATCTGAGAGACTGCCTTGTGTTTCCGGGACTTACAGGGAAGGTCAAGTGAAAAAAATATGAGGGAATGGTCGCTCCAGGAAAGAGGCTGGATCTCACATATGTTAGTGGATTCAATGTTGGTGAAAAGTAGGTCCAGTGTGTGGCCAGCTATATGGGTAGGGCCCACTACCCACTGTTTAAGATTAAGGATCTCCATGTCATATTCAAATTTGGAAGCTCCCAAGGCATCCATTTTCTCATAATGAATGTTGAAATCACCGACAATTAGATAATCCTTATGTTTTAAATAGAGTGGCAAAAGTTGGTTGAGCAGTTTAGCGCCAAAATTGATTTGTTGTCCAGGGGGATTATATATTACTGCTCCAGCTAAAATAGTGAGACCCTCATAGAGTACTCTAAAAGGTAAGGTCTGATGTTCATCGTGGGCAGCTATTGGTTCCGCAAAACATGCTAAATGCTCCCTAAATATCACAGCGACCCCCCATCCTCTTTTACCAGGTGTATCTTGCGTAATAATTTTATAATTGAAGGGAAGGGCATTTGCTAGATCCGGGGCATTGGTGTTGGATAACCAGGTTTCGGTAATAAAAACCAGATCCGGAGACTTGGACGTTAATAAATCCCAAATTTCCAGAGCATGTCTAGGTAGGGATCTGGCATTGAAGTATAGACATTTAAGGTTCACAAGATTTTTAGCATGAGTTATATGATGGCCTAAGGGACATTGATCCATGCTAGACCAACGACAAGCGAGGCAGGAAATAGGTCCATGGGATAATCCTGGGGCCGTTTGAATACAACGCCTGTCCATATTTCCCTTTATTTCAGCATATCTTAGCAACTCGCTACGGGAATAGCGAATGGATGTTAGCTGAGTTCGACTACAGTCAACAGGGGGTATGGCCCCTGGTCCCGGCTGGTCGCGGACGGGCACAGACGGGCTTACCTTAGGCGCACCTTCGGCGCGCCTCGGCCAACACATCGGAAGAAATAGGGGGGGGGGAGCGTGGGCTCCTGGCTCTGCCCTCCGGTTCGCAAGGCTGACCCCTGATTGGTCTGCCGGTCTGCCGAACTCCCCTTTGGCTCTCCACGCAATCGGCACTCAGCCGTGGTGGAACGGAGCCCGGGGATTGGCAGCCAGAGTTGTTAGGGGAAGAGGAGCAGCCTAATTTGCTGTCGTCCTCACAATGTGCACACAACTCCCAGTTTAAAATACGAGCAGAATCGGAATGCGCTCAGTGCAAAACATACAATTTTAAAATAAAGGCAAGGTCAGTGCAAAAGAGCAATGTAAACAGATACAGCGCAACAGCTATGGTAGCGGTTCTGCAAAGGTATGCAGCGCGACTGCTGAAAGCTAAATTTAAATAGGGGAAAGTGCGGGCACCTGGCTCCGCCCTCCGGTTCGCAAGGCTGACCCCTGATTGGTCTGCCGGTCTGCCGAACTCCCCTTTGACTCTCCACGCAATCGGCACTCAGCCGTGGTGGAACGGAGCCCGGGGATTGGCAGCCAGAGTTGTTAGGGGAAGAGGAGCAGCCTAATTTGCTGTCGTCCTCACAATGTGCACACAACTCCCAGTTTAAAATACGAGCAGAATCGGAATGCGCTCAGTGCAAAACATACAATTTTAAAATAAAGGCAAGGTCAGTGCAAAAGAGCAATGTAAACAGATACAGCGCAACAGCTATGGTAGCGGTTCTGCAAAGGTATGCCTGAATAAATGTACCGCCACACTGCACAACCCAAGTATCAAAAAGATTGCTGCTGCATAGCAAGAAAGTAAATACCATTCTTGATTCCTTCAGATCTATGTCAGCACTGCGTTTTCTATGCGTTGTATAAAAGAGCTTCATCCATTAAAAATCTGTAGGTAACAGAGATGGCTCAGAAAGTTGTTTCTCTGCTGGTTCTGCAGTATAAAAAAATGGTAAACAAGTTAGTGGGTGTTAGACCTGTCAGCCCTTTGGGTGGTCCCTCCTCATCATTATTTATTTTGTCCCACTTTTGCCTCAAACCCTGTTAGAATTTTTCCTTTTTGGGAACCACCAGACTTTTTAGTGTTGATGCAGGGTCAGGGAGCCATTTTCCCTACCCCTGGAACTTCTGTCTGAGGGCCTGAGACACAAAATGGTGGCCACCCGTTGTCACCTGTGACATCATCAGAACCCACTGGAGGTTTCCAGAACATTCTAGAACCCTGTGACAGAGGGAGGCAGTTTAGAATGTTGGGAGGCCATCTCAGAGTGGCAGTTGGCATCTGACTGGAGAAGAGAGAGGACAGAGATAGAAGGAGGTCGGAGTGAGGCAGCAGGGGTGGAAACCAGTGCTTGGAGTGGGGTCCAGAAACCCACCCTTGATGCTAGTCCCTACTGACCAAGCCCAGCCTAAAGCCCTGTGTGGGATCAAGATCAGAAGAACCATCTTAAAGGACTGAATATTTGGAACAGGCCTTAAAGAAGAAGAACAGCAAGCTCCTGACCTGTTCAGCAGTGTCCTCCTGGAGTCCTGACGTCGAGAAGCCTGGAGACCTGGGGCCGGAGGTAGAGAAGCGGCGCTGACAGAAAGCAGACGTCGTACCCGGAGCCGCCAGAGGTCGAGTGAGGGCGCCGACGGAGGTCGTGGAGAGGCACCGGAGGTCGAGTGGAGATTCACCCGAGGTCGAGGTGAGGGCGCCGACGGAGGTCGTGGTGAGGTGCCGGAGGTCGAGTAAGGAGTCACCCGAGGTCGAGTGAGGACGCCGACGGAAGTCGTGGAGAGGCGCCGGAGGTCGAGTCGGGAATCACCTGAGGTCGAGGTGAGGCGTCGACGGGGGAGTGAAGTCCGCCCACCGGAGTCGCCGGAGACTGAGGTGAAGCGCGCCGGAGGTCGGGAGTGGAGATCGCACTGCGGAGTCGCCGGAGACTGAGGTGAAGCGCGCCGGAGGTCGGGAGTGGAGATCGCACTCCGGAGATACCAGGAAGTGGGGAGTCCGAGTCCCTGCGACGCCGGAAGGCGACATCGAGACGAGGCCGTCCAGCGACATCGAGTCGAGACCGCCCAGCGACATCGAGCCGAGGCCGCCCAGCGACATCGAGTCGAGACCGCCCAACGACATCGAGTCGAGACCGCCCAGCGACATCGAGGCGAGGCCGCCCAGCGACATCGATCCGGAGCCGCCTCACGGCGTCGACGCGGTACCGAGCAGAGCCGATCATCTTGAAAAGGACAGTAAGTGGTAGAGGGGGCGTCTGAGGCCCCGTGGAGCCCTAAAAGACCATTCTAGGGGCTAAAGGGGTGTTAGAACCAGCCTGGGAGTGCCAGGGGTGAACTGAGACTGGTACAGTGACCTCCATAAAGGGTTGTGTGGTTTGGAGGGCCAGATCTTTAGGTTACTCTTGTTCTGCCTCAGCTTAGGCCCCAGCCTTGATCAATCTAGGTGGGAAACCCCCATGCCATCCAAGTGTCCTTAAGTTGTGTATGGGCAAAGTAAGACCAAGTGACCTCATGAAAATGATTTGAACTGTAACTGTCATTGATTGTTTTACCTTATTTATTGAGGTGTTTTATTTATTGTCATCCACTAATTTATTCCTGCACTGTATTTATTGTCTGACTGTATTTATTTGCCATCTGTATTTATTGCACATCTATTTATTCTTTGTGTAATGAGGACCTGACCCTATTTATTGAAATTCCTAAGTAGTATTATTTATTTGACCTGCTCTTTTGAAGGAAAATCCCATTGTATTGTATTTATGTTATGAAACCTGCAACTAAGAGAAAATAAGATAAAGACATATATATTTTCAATTTGATTTGTATTATTTTTACGGTGTAGTGTCATTTTTGGAACGGATGAACGCATGGTTATTGTGAGGGTGTGACGTACGCTTAACACGGTGCCTGAACCCCAACCGCTCGAGCCAAGCTACCACTGTGCTGGGAACCTGGTGACTGCTGACCCGGTTGCCAGGTTTCCAACAGTGGGTAAATAAGTCTTAACAAAAAAGGTGAAAGCTGAAAAAGCAGTTAATAAAAATAAACAAGCATTTGCAATGCAATAGGTCTCGCGTTTGCGAGAGTTTAAGCTATTTACATTGTAAATAAGAATGCCTTTTATTTATGTTTTAAAAACCAAAACATAAATAAAAATCATTGTAATTTATAATGCCAATAGCTCAAATAAACAAGCATTTGCAATGCAATTGGTCGCGCATTATTTAAGTTTGAGCTATTGGTGTTGCATTATTAGCAATGCCAATAGCTCAAACTTTAATAATGCGAGACCTATTGCATTGCGAATGCTTGTTAATGCTTGGTACTTACCCAGTAGCCACATGTTGCCAAATTCTCCCGCAGCCATCCGCCGGGCAAGAGGTGACATGCAGAATATGAAGCTGTCATCGCTACTGCCTGGGAACACCGCATGCACATTAATGAACCTCCCACTGGCATCACAGACAGCTTGCATGTTGATGGAATACCATCGGTGTCTGTTGCAGAAGATGTGTGCAATGCGGCGGGGTGGCTGAAGGGCCACATGGGTGCAATCAATTGCACCCAGCACACATGGGAATTGTGCAATGAGATAGAAAGCTCGTGCTGCCCTTTGTCTCATGGCCAGTGTATGTGGCATTTGTATGTGGTTGGGGGCTCTAGCAGTGATGCATCTCAGTACCTGATGCAGGCACCGCGACTGGCTCGCCTGGGATATGCCCACATTGTCACTGGAGACCCTTTGGAAAGACCCAGTGGCAAAGACATGGAGAGCAGAAAGGATCTTGAGATATGCTGGTATTGCATGTGAGCAGCAGGTCACAGAGTCAAGTTCCTGCTCCCACTCACATACCATATCCAAGATGACTTCCGGAGGGAAACAGTACCTGGCCCTTACATCTTGGCTGGACATTCCAAATAGGTTGATCCTCTGTCTGAAGATCCTCTCTGCTCTCCTCCTCCTCCTCAAGTAGTTTTGTCGCATGGCAAGGGGCAGTGTAACAAACACATTCAGTGACATGTTGAAAGGGTTTGTGTGTGTCTGCTCTGCATTTATACATGCTGCAGGGCTAGGATTGGCTGCAGTGTGTCAGCTGATGCATGGTGGGAGATGGTAGGCATTGGACAGGTGTTTACCCTTGGCTAAAATGATCAACGGCCACAGTTCGTATATTCCGTCCCGGAATCAGAGATTCCGGGCCGTAGGCGGAGATTCCGACCCAGAAGTGGAATTCCCGCTCGGGATGCGGAACTCCCACTCCGAGTGCGGAAATTCCAGCCCGAGTGTGGACGTAAAGTTAGTAGTCGTAAGTTCATTCTGTGAATACCAAAAGTAGTAAGTGCATTCTGTGAATGCCAAAAGTAGTAAGTGCATTCTGTGAATACCAGAAGTAGTAAGTGCATTCTCTGAATACCAAAATGGTAGTAAGTTTAGGATTTTGTCTTAAGTTAGTTCTGTGAATCGGGGCCTGTGTTTTTAGGCACTGAGATTTTCAAGGGCTTCTGGGTAGAACAGCACAAGTCACACATCACTAGCCACCCATCTGTGTCTAGTTTCCACAAATGTCTGTATAGTAGGCTTTGCAGGGTGGCGGCTTAGCAAGGGCTCTAAATCCGCACCTACCTATGTTGTTAAAAAAAAGCATGGATTCTGCTACGTAAAATGCCTCCAGGTCGCACTTTGGAGTGTATTGTGTTGCAGGCGCTAGCCCAGTGGGCGCTCCTCTGCTAAGGCGAAGTTATTATCACTTTATTTTTCTTAGCTCCCGCAAGGTTAGGCGGGGCGGGGCTGGCTCCCCGCAGAGGGAGCAGGGGAGGTTTGCACTCCCACCCTGCTTGATCAGCCCTCTAGGGCCGGCCAATCAGTCATGTGCGCTTGGCATGTTCTCCATTGGGCTGTGTTGCACAGCTCCGTGGAGAACATGCCCAGCCTCACCAGGTGCTGCCTGAGCATCCAAACAGGCTGCTCAGACCAATCACGACACTCCTCAGGCAGCGTCGTGATTGGCTCGGAGAGTCCAGAAGCCTGGGTTCCTCGATGCTGCCAGCAGATGGAGTAGAGGTGTGCGGCGGCAGGAGAGGCAAGCAGCAGAGAAGGTAAGTTTAGTTTTTTTTTTTTTTTTCATCCACCACCCAGTACAGAGGCATCCACCACTGCACTAGCCCCAGCCACACAAGTGAGGTATGATTTTTATCAGAAGCCGTGAGCAAACACAGACTAGTAGAACATTTGTTAGTACCAGTTTAATTTCTCCGCATTTGTGTCTTCCAAATAGAAGCCAGTGTGCAAAAAAAAAACAATTTTGCAAAATGTCTTTTGAACCACAAGCTAATACGGATACCCATAAATTCAGAGATGTACAAATATTCACTGCTCCTAAACTCAGCATCCGGTGTGCATTTCAGAAATACATAGGTTTCCTTCATACCCACTTTTCACTCTTTTTAGTTTACTATAAAAATTGCTCTACACTCAGGACACAAAGAAAGGCATTAGAAGTAAATAGCAAGGTAATAGAGATGCATTTGTGAGCAAAAAAGAACTGTAGAATAATATTAGTGTAGGTTCAAAGATTTATGGTAAACTAGCATCAAAAAGCACAAAGCCTCGGTGATAGTCTATTGTTGTGGTAGACTGGGATCTTGCAACAATTTCAAGCTGAGCGCGGATACACCAATCAGTTTTCTCCTGGTCAAAAATTTTACTTTCTGAATTAGTCCTTTAAGTCCAAATCACCCACCGGAGTACACTTCTAAAGTCCCCACCGGAGCCCAAGGGGCGGTACTTAAAGACCAACAGGGTAGCTGGCAGAGGCCACCAGCAGGGTCAAGTCAAGGGCTGAGGAGGAGTGTGGGGGGTTTAAAATGGTAAGTTTAGTGTCCTCCCACATTAAACACTAAAATCCAGTTTGGGGAACTCACCATACCTCCATTAAATCCAGAGAGAGTAGCCGGGTTGAATAAAAACAAGGTCCTGCAGCTACCATAATAGGGGGCCATAAAATCGTCTTGGCACCCTAGTCCCTCCCTGTCAAGCAGGATTTGACACTGTGCTGTCAAAAGGAGGCCCACATGCCCCCACCCTGCATATTCTGTGGCGTTCAGAGGAGTCCTCTCTGCTCAGGTTAGCCTATTGTGTGCACTTGGGTTGCTTTTCACAACTTTGTCACGCCTGTTCAAGGCTAATCACTGGCTGGGAGAAGCTAGAGAGCCAATATGAATGAGCCTTCAGGAACTTCAAGCAGTTAACAGAAGCTTTCTAAAAGTGTATTTTCCTTAACATTTATTAAAAATCCAGCTTCACCATTGAATTGGATTTGTTTATAACTATTCAAAATAGTTGTTTAATTATTTTTTTAGCTGGCCCTTTTCCGAGATAAAGCACTTGCATTTTAATCTGCCAGCGGGTTTTCTTAATCGGACAGATGGGCCTGCCTCAACCAGTGTTTTTAGGTCTCGCACCTAGCATTGCAGTGCACAGCACTAGACCTCTTGTACGGGGTTCTGAAAGCAGCTCACACGCTTGTGCGTGTGATCAGGCTTTCGCCGGCTGCCATTGGGTTTCGCGTGCTTTTTTTTCAAAAATAAGGTACGCAATTGGGCAAAGGTGGGTGCATGTCCTGCCTTTGATCCGCCCATTCCCACCGGTGTCTAGCACACGCATCAGCGCGGCACAGACGACAGGCTCCCTCGCCCCCGCTCCTCTGTGGTGCGCACGCACCACTGATTTCGATTCCCACGTCTGCTCCTCTGTGGTGCGGGCGCACCACTGGTTTCTGAAACGACCGCGCGCAGGACATCGAGTGCTGGCTGGCTGGTTGTACATAGTATTGATGGTTTCTCCTATTCACTGTCCATAACCTTACATGGCACCAAGAGACTCTTTGTGGATAGTGCACTGTAGAAATGCTCTGTACAGATCAGTAGATCGATAATACATCATTGTTCTGGTGTTTTCTTGCTCTCAACTAGAAAGGTACATATCTACACATCCATCCAAAATTACTGTCTGATCTTGGCATTTCGTTTTCTGTTTTATGTACCACTGGTAACTTTTTTATATTATCTGACTTTACTCCTGGGTCCTAATTTTATCGATTTATATGCATTGTCATTGTTTTTAGGAATTGTCTTCTTTTATTGGGAGCGGTGAGAGAATACTTAATTGAAAGCTCTTGTTGTTTGATTTTGACATATTTTTACTTATACGGTGCACTGCATGAGCTGTAGTGTATTGGAATTGCACTAGGAATTAGTAGTCTCTGGCTTAGCTCTACTCTCAGGAGGTTGGGGCACCTGCTGTACCAGTGTGGTAGCACTGCGATGTCCACAATGACCCATGCAGTGATCCTGCATACACTGCATTCTGCCCTAACATCTGTTAACGGCCCTCCAAGAAACTCATTAATAAGAGCTGAGAAATAGGGCCATTGACCTTGGCTTGCTTCGTGTCTCCTAAGCGCCAAAAAGTGTCAGAACAATATCTGGCATGCGTCCACTAACCCGGATTGCACATTCTGTTTTTATTTATTACATTTTTTACTTAGCTACCTTTCAAAACACACGTTAACAATATATAAACTAACAAGTTAGTATATCAAGATAAAGAGTAGGATAGGGAATAGTGGAGGAAATATTTTCCAACAATGTTTCCATGCACTGGATCAGACTTGTGTATAGTTTTTCACAAAAGTGCCGTTGTTCCTTCTATAGGAAATAAGCTAATTTATAGATAGTGAAAATTTTACTTTTCAGAAAGAAATGTGTGTATTTTCCGGAACTGGCAAGGTGAGGTTTCAAACAAAACTGCATTTCTGAAATATATTTAAAGCTTATATTTAAGGTATAATTTATGCTTAGTTTGGGACGCAGTTTTCTTTTTTTTCCTTGGTACCAGGGGGCACTTATTGCTATGGTTATTTCATTACTTTTTGGAGACATTTATCCTATATGTTAGTAAAGCTTTACTCTAGAAGGGTGGACACCCGAGAAGAGCGATTTTGAGCACAACAGACAGGTATTTTATTTCTTCATTCTGACCCTCTGTTATCTTACCCCCTTTATGTGAATATTATGCTGTAAGTGCACCATTATTCCCTGTTCGGGGAGAGAAGGCCTGCAAATCCTCACAAAGTCTGAGCTGCTTGCAGCCACGGCGCATGCGCAGGTTTGTGTCGCTCTCTCTGCCACCTCTTTGTCTCACACTATCGCCATCCTTCTCTTTGCCAGCCAGCTTTATTTCCAGCATTGATTCACTCAAACCCACTCTTTATTTATTTATTTATGGTTTTTGTAGAGCGCAACACTCATCCCAGGGGATATCATGGCGCTTATACCGAGCAGAGACAACTGGAAACTGAAGCTGGAGATTAGAGATTGGGAAAGAGATGGGTTTTCAACTTTTTTCGGAACAAAAGATAGTTTGTAGTGTGTCTTAAATCTAAGGGATTAGATTAAACAATTGGAATGCTAAAACTGCCCTAAAACTAAAAGTTCCATATTATTCTGGAAAACACATTTTGAAAAGATGAAACAAAACGTGTCACAAAAAATATATTTATTCTTTTGTTTGATTTGATCAATATTTTAGTAATCTAATTCATAGATTTTTTAACCTTCCTGTTGCCGAAGCAGCTGGATTTAGAAAAATTGGTTTCTACAATATTTACATCGCAATAATTAAACATTCACTACTGACATTTCATAAACAAGTCTCATGCATTCGAATCCATTCATACAGTCACACAGGCTTGTTCATTGA
Organism: Triturus cristatus; assembly: GCF_964204655.1. Taxonomy (NCBI): domain Eukaryota; kingdom Metazoa; phylum Chordata; class Amphibia; order Caudata; family Salamandridae; genus Triturus; species Triturus cristatus. The sequence continues at coordinate 305,210,664 of NC_140585.1, read as the reverse complement.
CACACAGAAAGAAAAAATGGTTTTTACAATAATAGGACCACAGAGTGGATTGTTGAAGCAACAAGCTTAGCTATAAACAATTCCTAATTTTAAGTATTTGAACTTCTTGTGGTTGCAATATAAGGCCGATAAGGGTGGATCCATAGTCATTCTAGACAAAGAGGACTATATAAAGGAAGTGACCAGACAGTTAGATGACATACAATGTTACAAAAAAGTGAACAAAGATCCAACTTCTGACCTCCAGAACATACTTTTTCCGATCTTGTTAAAAGGTTTTGAAGAAGGCTACCTCTCCAAAAAAGAATTGGAATTTCTGCAAAATAAGAACCCTAGGACACCTCTATTTTACGTCCTCCCAAAAATCCATAAAAATGAAACATCACCCCCCGGCAGACCGATCATATCGGGCTGCGACTCCCTGATGGAACCAATCTCAAAATTTGTCGACTACTTCCTAAAACCTTTCATTGCTGGAGTACCATCTTTTCTAGCAGATACCACAGATTTGATTAATAAATTATCATCTATGCACTACATCCCAGATTCATACCATTTAGTAACTTTGGACGTAGTCTCATTGTATACACAAATACCTCAGGACGATGGTCTCTCTGTCATTCAATCATACCTAGAAACAAGAGATAACCCTAAAGTACCAACAGAATTCATCATGAAACTAGCCAGCTTTGCATTAAAAAAGAACTATTTCAACTTTAATGGGGAATTTTTTTTTCAAGTCAAAGGAGTGGCTATGGGTTGTCCATTTGCACCAGAATTGGCGATACTCTTTATGGCCAAATATGAAAAGAAATTCATTTATAATGACAATCCTTTTTCCCAATACATCGGCAAATGGACTCGGTACATCGATGATGTTTTCATGACTTGGACAGGGTCTCTTGAAAACTTAAGGAATTTCCATGACTGGTTGAACAATCGCACTGTCGATATTCAATTCACTCTAAATCATTCTCAAATCAAAACTGCGTTTCTTGATGTAGAAATTTATCCATCAGGCAATAGCTTGGCCACTACCTTGTATAAAAATACAACAGACAGGAACAAGACCCTTCACTACTCAAGTTATCACCCGAGAAATTTACGTGATAATTTACCTTTCGGTCAATTTTTACGAATCCGAAGAAACTGTCAATTCAAGGACGAATACATGGCCCATGCAACCACACTATGTGACAATCTAAAGAAAAGAGGATACCCCAAGAAACTGCTAAAGAGATCAATGAAAAGAGCTTGGTGGTCTCCCAGAGAAGACCTACTAAAAAAGAAAGAGAGTCAACCACTGGAAAGGATCGTTTGCGTCTCGACATTTTGTCCTAACTCAAACTTAATGAAAAAATGCATTGTACAGAATTGGCATCTAATAAAAAATCTAGATGCATCATTCAAACAAAATCCTCTATTTGCATTCAAAAAGGATCGCAACATCGCTAACCAAATCATTCGAGCAGCAATGCCACAAAATAAACCCCCGGCGGTCCGGGATTATGTAGGACTACAACCAATCCAAGGCCATCATAAATGTGGCTCATGCGCCTGTTGTGATTCGACTATGGAAGGCGATCTTTTTGAACATAATCGGATTTATTGGAAACACGAATCCTTCACCAACTGTCGAAGTAAATCAGTTGTCTATGCCATAAGATGTCCGTGTGACCTGGTCTACATAGGTAAGACTAGTCAAGAAATTAGAATTCGAGTGTCACAACATAAGTCCAGGATCAACAATAATGTTATAACAGCCCCATTGGTCAACCATTGGCGAATCAACAACCACCAAATCAAAGACCTCAAATGGACAGTTATTGCCAAAGTAAGTAGAGATACAAGAGGTGGCGATCTCGAACAGAAACTTTCGAGAACAGAAGCCATGTTAATTCTTAAATTCAACTCTGCCACCAAAGGTCTGAATGAACTTTCTGAACTGTACAACTTAACTTAGTAAAATGACTGAGCTTTATGGTACACCATTTGGAGACTGCACAACCTCATTCCCATTGAGACTTAAATATTTTTAAACAACACCTCATCACTCCAAATTATGTCCCCTCAATAAATCACGCCAAACGAGGATTATCATCCTACACTCAATACCATTCAATGGGACAATTGATAACCACTTGTTGAAATGAGATGCAGTTTTTCATTCTATACAATGTTAGACTCCCGAATGAACTTAGCACGTAAGGGACATCAGTCATCCACTATGTCTCTTTGGAATTACAATACACGTAGATACAACAAAGGTTACTTAAACTGGTTTATCTGCATCATATTCCAGCCCCTTCGGGTTGTTCATTCTCAAACCAAAGCGCACGGAGACGTACATCAAGCCTTCTGAAATGATACTTACGTCGCTTCAAATCATGTTACTTTAATAAATCATGCCAAACGAGGACTACTATTCTACATTCAATATGATTGAATGGGACTACAGATAATTTTGTGCCAAGATGTGATGAAGTTTGTAATTCGACACAATGTTAGATTCTTGAATGAATTTAGTACGCAAGTGACATCAGCGTTTCCTTGTAATTAAAATGCACGCAGATGCAATAAAGGTTACTCAAACTGCTTCATCCGCCCCCCCCCCCTTTCCTAAGTCCCTTTTTGTTGTTTAACTTCAACCAAAGTGCACAGAGACGTACATCAAGCCATATGCAATGATACATGAGTCGCTTCAACCAGTCCTCTTTCCATGCCTAATCCTCTAACCAACCGGCATCGAGACGCATAAAACGTCATCCACAGCGGGACACTATCGCGGAAGAAATCGGCTAACCAGCACGGACACGAACGGATCCTTAGCTCGGACAAATCTTCTGACTCATACAGGTATGCAGTGCCGGATGACTCTGATTCCGATGAGAACGTGATCGGCACTATTTTTATTAATTCCTGTGTCGACTCTCTACAGTTTTGGCGAAAAATTCCAGACGACGAGCAGCGTCTACAACCGAGCGTATAGAAACAAAATGACTTCAAGAGGCTCTCATTAACCCCTTCCATGCTGCGCAAATTCCGCCGCTGTGCTGACGGAATCTTGCGCGGGCGTGGTCATGACGGAACGGTTCCGTCATGAGCACAGCTCAACCGTGGCTCATGACGGAACCGTTCCGTCATGAGCACCGAAGGGGTTAAAGGTAACACTTCTGTTCACACTCTGTGAACTCACGCTCTTTTTTTTTTTTTGAAAATATAAGGCATCACTAGATTGAAAATATTCATGTTCTTTCCTCAGCCTTCCATTGAGGATTAGCTCAACACGCTCCCTTCCTGTTTTCTCCAAGCGCAAAGCAATCTATTATGGTCGAGTGATACACGCTTTACAAAAAAGTAAGTTATTGCCCAAACTAAATCCATTTCAACGTATTGAGAATGCTATGGATGTCCTCTCACATATCTGTTTCACTCCTTCCTTTTTAGATCATTCTCTATTTTCGTCCGTCTCCATCTGATACAAGGTAAAATTCCTGAGTTCCTCATTAAAAAGTTCGCAGAGAGAGGTATAGGGGCAGCACATAAACTTATACAGGTTTCTCATTACTTTACAGGTCCTGACGAGAGACCCAGTGATCTAAGGGTCTCGAAACGCAAGACCTTATATTGCGACCACAAGAAGTTCAAATACTTAAAATTAGGAATTGTTTATAGCTAAGCTTGTTGCTTCAACAATCCACTCTGTGGTCCTATTATTGTAAAAACCGTTTTTTCTTTCTGTGTGTCAATGAACAAGCCTGTGTGACTGTATGAATGGATTCGAATGCATGAGAATTGTTTATGAAATGTCAGTAGTGAATGTTTAATTATTGCGATGTAAATATTGTAGAAACCAATTTTTCTAAATCCAGCTGCTTCGGCAACAGGAAGGTTAAAACATCTATGAATTAGATTACTAAAATATTGATCAAATCAAACAAAAGAATAAATATATTTTTTGTGACACGTTTTGTTTCATCTTTTCAAAATGTGTTTTCCAGAATAATATGGAACTTTTAGTTTTAGGGCAGTTTTAGCATTCCAATTGTTTAATCTATTACAGGCTCAGCTTGACTGCTCCCAGCCTACCTCCAACATTGTTCTTAAATCTAAGGGAAGCTCATTCCACCTCTTTGCTGCCAAGTAAGAAAAGGAACGACCCCCCGTTCTAACTTTAAAAATACGTTTTGTCCTGGCCAGTGCTGATTGAAGTGATCGTAAGTGTCTAGTAGGGACATAAAATTCAATCTTCCCTTGAAGGATAGTGGGACCTGTCTTATGCAGAGCCTTATGAGCATGGCTAAGCAATTTGAAGGCAGCCCTCTGACGCATTGGAAGCCAATGAAGTTTCTTCAAACATTCCGATGCCGAGTCTAGCTTGCCTTTGTTGCAAATAAGTTTGGCCGCCAAATTCTGCAGTACCTGTAGGCGAGAGAACAGATATTCATTCATTCCCACAAACAGCGCATTGCCGTACTCTAAACGACTAACCACTAGAGCCTGTGTGACCGAGCGTCTGCAGTCCAGAGGTATCCAGGGAAATAGCCTAGCGAGAAGTTTTAGGATGGCGAAACCCTTGCCACATATGGATCGTACATGGTCCTTCATGGACAAGGCGTCGTCCATGATGATCCCCAGATTCCTGGCATGTTGTTTTGGAATGGGGGCCGAGCCTAAGGAGGGTGGCCACCATGGGGCATCCCATACCCGTTTGGCGCCACCAAATAAAAGAATCTCCGATTTTCCTGCATTCAACTTTAAATAGTGTGAATGCATCCACTGGGCCATTTCTGAGAGGCAGTCATGTAATTTAGTTTTAGTGATGTCAGGCTTCTCATCCAAAGCCACCATCAGCTGCGTGTCATCCGCATAAGAACAGATGCCAATGCCCCATTTCCTTCCAATGTTGGCAAGAGATGACATATAGACATTGAAAAGGGTAGGGCTTAGTGAGGCACCCTGGGGGACCCCGCAGCTGATGGATTTAGGGCTGGAATGGAACTGACCCATGTGTACTGCTTGAGTGTGATTGCTCAGAAAAGAATGCAGCCAGCTCAATGCAGTGGATTGAACTCCTTTGCTCCGGAGTATGTTCAACAGGCAATCGTGGGATACCGTATCAAACGCCGCTGACAGGTCAAGCAGAATCAGTGCCACTGCTCCCCCTTGACCGGTGGAGGATCTGATACTGTCCGACACTGCCAGCAGCGTTGCTTCGGTGCTGTTGTTGGCTCTAAAGCCAGTCTGAGAGGGAGACAGGAGGAGGTTGGTTTCCAAATACCTCGTCAATTGTACATTTACCAATTTCTCCAAAACTTTGGAGAGATAAGGAAGCTGAGAGATAGGTCTAAAGTTCTCTGGATTAAGAATGTCAGAACCGGCTTTTTTCAGGAGAGGGATCACAGAAGCATGCTTCCAAGCATCCGGGAAGATGGCAGTTCTAAGTGATTTATTAAAAAGTTGTGTGATCAAGGGGCAGAGCGTGGGCGCAATCTTTGAAAACACAAAATGGGGGCAGGGATCCAGAGGGGAACCGGATTTGACTGTATTCATGGCAGCTAAGACCTCGTACAATGAGAGTGGTTCAAAACCAGTTAAAGGGGAGGTAGTTCCCAAGTCTGGCGGGACTGTTGATGCATATGTGATGGGCACAGTATTGGGAGGTTGTTCTGTATTACTGTGGACATGTTGGGGGGTGAAAGTAGAATAAATATTCTCAATTTTCTTGACAAAAAAGGTGCTAATACGGTCACAAGCCTCAACCGACGGTGTTAGTGTTTGAGTGATGCTAGATGGCGTGCTTAGCTCTTTCACTATTTTAAACAGTTCCTTGGCTGAGTTACAATTCTCTTGAATACGCTGGGTAAAATAATCTTTCTTAGCGTTTTTAATGGCGAGGATATACAGTTTCCGATTAAGAATATAGTTTAGTCTGGCTACATTATCTTTGGACTGTCTCCAAAGATGTTCAAGTTTTTGACATTTCCTTTTAAGATTTTTTAGATAGGGAGTGTACCATTTCTCCATTGTAGCTTTTTTCCTAGGTTCCCGTATTGGGGCTAGTTTATTTAATATTTGCAGTATTCCAGCATCTAATAAGGTGACATCAGTACAGACAGAGGAATTCTCCGGGAATTTAAAATTAACCTCTTGAAAAAAGTTATTAAAATTAGATCCATTAACTGACCTCCAGGCTCGTTTAGAAATCTGAGAGACTGCCTTGTGTTTCCGGGACTTACAGGGAAGGTCAAGTGAAAAAGATATGAGGGAATGGTCGGTCCAGGAAAGAGGCTGGATCTCACATATGTTAGTGGATTCAATGTTGGTGAAAAGTAGGTCCAGTGTGTGGCCAGCTATATGGGTAGGGCCCACTACCCACTGTTTGAGATTAAGGATCTCCATGTCATATTCCAATTGGGAAGCTCCCAAGGCATCCATTTTCTCATAATGAATGTTGAAATCACCGACAATTAGATAATCCTTATGTTTTAAATAGAGTGGCAAAAGTTGGTTGAGCAGTTTAGCGCCAAAATTGATTTGTTGTCCAGGGGGATTATATATTACTGCTCCAGCTAAAATAGTGAGACCCTCATAGAGTACTCTAAAAGGTAAGGTCTGATGTTCATCGTGGGCAGCTATTGGTTCCGCAAAACATGCTAAATGCTCCCTAAATATCACAGCGACCCCCCCATCCTCTTTTACCAGGTCTATCTTGCGTAATAATTTTATAATTGAAGGGAAGGGCATTTGCTAGATCCGGGGCATTGGTGTTGGATAACCAGGTTTCGGTAATAAAAACCAGATCCGGAGACTTGGACGTTAATAAATCCCAAATTTCCAGAGCATGTCTAGGTAGGGATCTGGCATTGAAGTATAGACATTTAAGGTTCACAAGATTTTTAGCATGAGTTATATGATGGCCTAAGGGACATTGATCCGTGCTAGACCAACGACAAGCGAGGCAGGAAATAGGTCCATGGGATAATCCTGGGGCCGTTTGAATACAACGCCTGTCCATATTTCCCTTTATTTCAGCATATCTTAGCAACTCGCTACGGGAATAGCGAATGGATGTTAGCTGAGTTCGACTACAGTCAGCAGGGGGTATGGCCCCTGGTCCCGGCTGGTCCCGGCTGGTCGCGGACGGGCGCAGACGGGCTTACCTTAGGCGCACCTTCGGCGCGCCATTGGCGCGCCCGCTGCACCCGTCCGCTGCGCCTCGGCCAACACATCGGAAGAAATAGGGGGGGGGGGAGCGTGGGCGCCTGGCTCCGCCCTCCGGTTCGCAAGGCTGACCCCTGATTGGTCTGCCGGTCTGCCGAACTCCCCTTTGGCTCTCCACGCAATCGGCACTCAGCCGTGGTGGAACGGAGCCCGGGGATTGGCAGCCAGAGTTGTTAGGGGAAGAGGAGCAGCCTAATTTGCTGTCGTCCTCACAATGTGCACACAACTCCCAGTTTAAAATACGAGCAGAATCGGAATGCGCTCAGTGCAAAACATACAATTTTAAAATAAAGGCAAGGTCAGTGCAAAAGAGCCATGTAAACAGATACAGCGCAACAGCTATGGTAGCGGTTCTGCAAAGGTATGCAGCGCGACTGCTGAAAGCTAAATTTAAATAGGGGAAAGTGCGGGCTCCTGGCTCCTCCCTCCGGTTCGCAAGGCTGACCCCTGATTGGTCTGCGGAACTCCCCTTTGGCTCTCCACGCAATCGGCACTCAGCCGTGGTGGAACGGAGTCCGGGGATTGGCAGCCAGAGTTGTTAGGGGAAGAGGAGCAGCCTAATTTGCTGTCGTCCTCACAATGTGCACATAACTCCCAGTTTAAAATACGAGCAGAATCGGAATGCGCTCAGTGCAAAACATACAATTGTAAAATAAAGGCAAGGTCGGTGCAAAAGAGCAATGTAAACAGATACAGCGCAACAGCTATGGTAGCGGTTCTGCAAAGGTATGCCTGAATAAATGTACCGCCACACTGCACAACCCAAGTATCAAAAAGATTGCTGCTGCATAGCAAGAAAGTAAATACCATTCTTGATTCCTTCAGATCTATGTCAGCACTGCGTTTTCTATGCGTTGTATAAAAGAGCTTGATCTATTAAAAATCTGTAGGTAACAGAGATGGCTCAGAAGGTTGTGTCTCTGCTGGTTCTGCAGTATAAAAAAATGGTAAACAAGTTAGTGGGTAAATAAGTCTTAACAAAAAAGGTGAAAGCTGAAAAAGCAGTTAATAAAAATAAACAAGGATTTGCAATGCAATAGGTCTCGCGTTTGCGAGAGTTTAAGCTATTTACATTGTAAATAAGAATGCCTTTTATTTATGTTTTAAAAACCAAAACATAAATAAAAATCATTGTAATTTACAATGCCAATATCTCAAATAAACAAGCATTTGCAATGCAATTGGTCGCGCATTATTTAAGTTTGAGCTATTGGTGTTACATTATTTAGCAATGCCAATAGCTCAAACTTTAATAATGCGAGACCTATTGCATTGCAAATGCTTGTTAATGCTTGGTACTTACCCAGTAGCCACATGTTGCCAAATTTTCCCGCAGGCATCCGCCGGGCAAGAGGTGACATGCAGAATATGAAGCTGTCATGGGTACTGCCTGGGAACACCGCATGCACATTAATGAATCTCCCACTGGCATCACAGACAGCTTGCATGTTGATGGAATACCATCGGTGTCTGTTGCAGAAGATGTGTGCAATGCGGCGGGGTGGCTGAAGGGCCACATGGGTGCAATCAATTGCACCCAGCACACATGGGAATTGTGCAATGAGATAGAAAGCTCGTGCTGCCCTTTGTCTCATGGCCAGTGTATGTGGCATTTGTATGTGGTTGGGGGCTCTAGCAGTGATGCATCTCAGTACCTGATGCAGGCACCGCGACTGGCTCGCCTGGGATATGCCCACATTGTCACTGGAGACCCTTTGGAAAGACCCAGTGGCAAAGAAATGGAGAGCAGAAAGGATCTTGAGATATGCTGGTATTGCATGTGAGCAGCAGGTCACAGAGTCAAGTTCCTGCTCCCACTCACATACCATATCCAAGATGACTTCCGGAGGGAAACAGTACCTGGCCCTTACATCTTGGTTGGACATTCCAAATAGGTTGATCCTCAGTCTGAAGATCCTCTCTGCTCTCCTCCTCCTCCTCAAGTAGTTTTGTCGCATGGCAAGGGGCAGTGTAACAAACACATTCAGTGACATGTTGAAAGGGTTTGTGTGTGTCTGCTCTGCATTTATACATGCTGCAGGGCTAGGATTGGCTGCAGTGTGTCAGCTGATGCATGGTGGGAGATGGTAGGCACTTGGACAGGTGTTTACCCTTGGCTAAAATGATCAACGGCCACAGTTCGTATATTCCGGCCCGGAATCAGAGATTCCGGGCCGTAGGCGGAGATTCCGACCCAGAAGTGGAATTCCCGCTCGGGATGCGGAACTCCCGCTCCGAGTGCGGAAATTCCAGCCCGAGTGTGGACGTAAAGTTAGTAGTCGTAAGTTCATTCTGTGAATACCAAAAGTAGTAAGTGCATTCTGTGAATGCCAAAAGTAGTAAGTGCATTCTGTGAATACCAGAAGTAGTAAGTGCATTCTCTGAATACCAAAATGGTAGTAAGTTTAGGATTTTGTCTTAAGTTAGTTCTGTGAATCGGGGCCTGTGTTTTTAGGCACTGAGATTTTCAAGGGCTTCTGGGTAGAACAGCACAAGTCACACATCACTAGCCACCCATCTGTGTCTAGTTTCCACAAATGTCTGTATAGTAGGCTTTGCAGGGTGGCGACTTAGCAAGGGCTCTAAATCCGCACCTACCTATGTTGTTAAAAAAAAGCATGGATTCTGCTACGTAAAATGCCTCCAGGTCGCGCTTTGGAGTGTATTGTGTTGCAGGCGCTAGCCCAGTGGGCGCTCCTCTGCTAAGGCGAAGTTATTATCAATTTATTTTTCTTAGCTCCCGCAAGGTCAGGCGGGGCGGGGCTGGCTCCCCGCAGAGGGAGCAGGGGAGGTTTGCACTCCCACCCTGCTTGATCAGCCCTCTAGGGCCGGCCAATCAGTCATGTGCGCTTGGCATGTTCTCCATTGGGCTGTGTTGCACAGCTCCGTGGAGAACATGCCCAGCCTCACCAGGTGCTGCCTGAGCATCCAAACAGGCTGCTCAGACCAATCACGACACTCCTCAGGCAGCGTCGTGATTGGCTCGGAGAGTCCAGAAGCCTGGGTTCCTCGATGCTGCCAGCAGATGGAGTAGAGGTGTGCGGCGGCAGGAGAGGCAAGCAGCAGAGAAGGTAAGTTTAGTTTTTTTTTTTTTTTCATCCACCACCCAGTACAGAGGCATCCACCACTGCACTAGCCCCAGCCACACAAGTGAGGTATGATTTTTATCAGAAGCCGTGAGCAAACACAGACTAGTAGAACATTTGTTAGTACCAGTTTAATTTCTCCGCATTTGTGTCTTCCAAATAGAAGCCAGTGTGCAAAAAAAAAACAATTTTGCAAAATGTCTTTTGAACCACAAGCTAATACGGATACCCATAAATTCAGAGATGTACAAATATTCACTGCTCCTAAACTCAGCATCCGGTGTGCATTTCAGAAATACATAGGTTTCCTTCATACCCACTTTTCACTCTTTTTAGTTTACTATAAAAATTGCTCTACACTCAGGACACAAAGAAAGGCATTAGAAGTAAATAGCAAGGTAATAGAGATGCATTTGTGAGCAAAAAAGAACTGTAGAATAATATTAGTGTAGGTTCAAAGATTTATGGTAAACTAGCATCAAAAAGCACAAAGCCTCGGTGATAGTCTATTGTTGTGGTAGACTGGGATCTTGCAACAATTTCAAGCTGAGCGCGGATACACCAATCAGTTTTCTCCTGGTCAAAAATTTTACTTTCTGAATTAGTCCTTTAAGTCCAAATCACCCACCGGAGTACACTTCTAAAGTCCCCACCGGAGCCCAAGGGGCGGTACTTAAAGACCAACAGGGTAGCTGGCAGAGGCCACCAGCAGGGTCAAGTCAAGGGCTGAGGAGGAGTGTGGGGGGTTTAAAATGGTAAGTTTAGTGTCCTCCCACATTAAACACTAAAATCCAGTTTGGGGAACTCACCATACCTCCATTAAATCCAGAGAGAGTAGCCGGGTTGAATAAAAACAAGGTCCTGCAGCTACCATAATAGGGGGCCATAAAATCGTCTTGGCACCCTAGTCCCTCCCTGTCAAGCAGGATTTGACACTGTGCTGTCAAAAGGAGGCCCACATGCCCCCACCCTGCATATTCTGTGGCGTTCAGAGGAGTCCTCTCTGCTCAGGTTAGCCTATTGTGTGCACTTGGGTTGCTTTTCACAACTTTGTCACGCCTGTTCAAGGCTAATCACTGGCTGGGAGAAGCTAGAGAGCCAATATGAATGAGCCTTCAGGAACTTCAAGCAGTTAACAGAAGCTTTCTAAAAGTGTATTTTCCTTAACATTTATTAAAAATCCAGCTTCACCATTGAATTGGATTTGTTTATAACTATTCAAAATAGTTGTTTAATTATTTTTTTAGCTGGCCCTTTTCCGAGATAAAGCACTTGCATTTTAATCTGCCAGCGGGTTTTCTTAATCGGACAGATGGGCCTGCCTCAACCAGTGTTTTTAGGTCTCGCACCTAGCATTGCAGTGCACAGCACTAGACCTCTTGTACGGGGTTCTGAAAGCAGCTCACACGCTTGTGCGTGTGATCAGGCTTTCGCCGGCTGCCATTGGGTTTCGCGTGCTTTTTTTTCAAAAATAAGGTACGCAATTGGGCAAAGGTGGGTGCATGTCCTGCCTTTGATCCGCCCATTCCCACCGGTGTCTAGCACACGCATCAGCGCGGCACAGACGACAGGCTCCCTCGCCCCCGCTCCTCTGTGGTGCGCACGCACCACTGATTTCGATTCCCACGTCTGCTCCTCTGTGGTGCGGGCGCACCACTGGTTTCTGAAACGACCGCGCGCAGGACATCGAGTGCTGGCTGGCTGGTTGTACATAGTATTGATGGTTTCTCCTATTCACTGTCCATAACCTTACATGGCACCAAGAGACTCTTTGTGGATAGTGCACTGTAGAAATGCTCTGTACAGATCAGTAGATCGATAATACATCATTGTTCTGGTGTTTTCTTGCTCTCAACTAGAAAGGTACATATCTACACATCCATCCAAAATTACTGTCTGATCTTGGCATTTCGTTTTCTGTTTTATGTACCACTGGTAACTTTTTTATATTATCTGACTTTACTCCTGGGTCCTAATTTTATCGATTTATATGCATTGTCATTGTTTTTAGGAATTGTCTTCTTTTATTGGGAGCGGTGAGAGAATACTTAATTGAAAGCTCTTGTTGTTTGATTTTGACATATTTTTACTTATACGGTGCACTGCATGAGCTGTAGTGTATTGGAATTGCACTAGGAATTAGTAGTCTCTGGCTTAGCTCTACTCTCAGGAGGTTGGGGCACCTGCTGTACCAGTGTGGTAGCACTGCGATGTCCACAATGACCCATGCAGTGATCCTGCATACACTGCATTCTGCCCTAACATCTGTTAACGGCCCTCCAAGAAACTCATTAATAAGAGCTGAGAAATAGGGCCATTGACCTTGGCTTGCTTCGTGTCTCCTAAGCGCCAAAAAGTGTCAGAACAATATCTGGCATGCGTCCACTAACCCGGATTGCACATTCTGTTTTTATTTATTACATTTTTTACTTAGCTACCTTTCAAAACACACGTTAACAATATATAAACTAACAAGTTAGTATATCAAGATAAAGAGTAGGATAGGGAATAGTGGAGGAAATATTTTCCAACAATGTTTCCATGCACTGGATCAGACTTGTGTATAGTTTTTCACAAAAGTGCCGTTGTTCCTTCTATAGGAAATAAGCTAATTTATAGATAGTGAAAATTTTACTTTTCAGAAAGAAATGTGTGTATTTTCCGGAACTGGCAAGGTGAGGTTTCAAACAAAACTGCATTTCTGAAATATATTTAAAGCTTATATTTAAGGTATAATTTATGCTTAGTTTGGGACGCAGTTTTCTTTTTTTTCCTTGGTACCAGGGGGCACTTATTGCTATGGTTATTTCATTACTTTTTGGAGACATTTATCCTATATGTTAGTAAAGCTTTACTCTAGAAGGGTGGACACCCGAGAAGAGCGATTTTGAGCACAACAGACAGGTATTTTATTTCTTCATTCTGACCCTCTGTTATCTTACCCCCTTTATGTGAATATTATGCTGTAAGTGCACCATTATTCCCTGTTCGGGGAGAGAAGGCCTGCAAATCCTCACAAAGTCTGAGCTGCTTGCAGCCACGGCGCATGCGCAGGTTTGTGTCGCTCTCTCTGCCACCTCTTTGTCTCACACTATCGCCATCCTTCTCTTTGCCAGCCAGCTTTATTTCCAGCATTGATTCACTCAAACCCACTCTTTATTTATTTATTTATGGTTTTTGTAGAGCGCAACACTCATCCCAGGGGATATCATGGCGCTTATACCGAGCAGAGACAACTGGAAACTGAAGCTGGAGATTAGAGATTGGGAAAGAGATGGGTTTTCAACTTTTTTCGGAACAAAAGATAGTTTGTAGTGTGTCTTAAATCTAAGGGATTAGATTAAACAATTGGAATGCTAAAACTGCCCTAAAACTAAAAGTTCCATATTATTCTGGAAAACACATTTTGAAAAGATGAAACAAAACGTGTCACAAAAAATATATTTATTCTTTTGTTTGATTTGATCAATATTTTAGTAATCTAATTCATAGATTTTTTAACCTTCCTGTTGCCGAAGCAGCTGGATTTAGAAAAATTGGTTTCTACAATATTTACATCGCAATAATTAAACATTCACTACTGACATTTCATAAACAAGTCTCATGCATTCGAATCCATTCATACAGTCACACAGGCTTGTTCATTGACACACAGAAAGAAAAAATGGTTTTTACAATAATAGGACCACAGAGTGGATTGTTGAAGCAACAAGCTTAGCTATAAACAATTCCTAATTTTAAGTATTTGAACTTCTTGTGGTTGCAATATAAGGCCGATAAGGGTGGATCCATAGTCATTCTAGACAAAGAGGACTATATAAAGGAAGTGACCAGACAGTTAGATGACATACAATGTTACAAAAAAGTGAACAAAGATCCAACTTCTGACCTCCAGAACATACTTTTTCCGATCTTGTTAAAAGGTTTTGAAGAAGGCTACCTCTCCAAAAAAGAATTGGAATTTCTGCAAAATAAGAACCCTAGGACACCTCTATTTTACGTCCTCCCAAAAATCCATAAAAATGAAACATCACCCCCCGGCAGACCGATCATATCGGGCTGCGACTCCCTGATGGAACCAATCTCAAAATTTGTCGACTACTTCCTAAAACCTTTCATTGCTGGAGTACCATCTTTTCTAGCAGATACCACAGATTTGATTAATAAATTATCATCTATGCACTACATCCCAGATTCATACCATTTAGTAACTTTGGACGTAGTCTCATTGTATACACAAATACCTCAGGACGATGGTCTCTCTGTCATTCAATCATACCTAGAAACAAGAGATAACCCTAAAGTACCAACAGAATTCATCATGAAACTAGCCAGCTTTGCATTAAAAAAGAACTATTTCAACTTTAATGGGGAATTTTTTTTTCAAGTCAAAGGAGTGGCTATGGGTTGTCCATTTGCACCAGAATTGGCGATACTCTTTATGGCCAAATATGAAAAGAAATTCATTTATAATGACAATCCTTTTTCCCAATACATCGGCAAATGGACTCGGTACATCGATGATGTTTTCATGACTTGGACAGGGTCTCTTGAAAACTTAAGGAATTTCCATGACTGGTTGAACAATCGCACTGTCGATATTCAATTCACTCTAAATCATTCTCAAATCAAAACTGCGTTTCTTGATGTAGAAATTTATCCATCAGGCAATAGCTTGGCCACTACCTTGTATAAAAATACAACAGACAGGAACAAGACCCTTCACTACTCAAGTTATCACCCGAGAAATTTACGTGATAATTTACCTTTCGGTCAATTTTTACGAATCCGAAGAAACTGTCAATTCAAGGACGAATACATGGCCCATGCAACCACACTATGTGACAATCTAAAGAAAAGAGGATACCCCAAGAAACTGCTAAAGAGATCAATGAAAAGAGCTTGGTGGTCTCCCAGAGAAGACCTACTAAAAAAGAAAGAGAGTCAACCACTGGAAAGGATCGTTTGCGTCTCGACATTTTGTCCTAACTCAAACTTAATGAAAAAATGCATTGTACAGAATTGGCATCTAATAAAAAATCTAGATGCATCATTCAAACAAAATCCTCTATTTGCATTCAAAAAGGATCGCAACATCGCTAACCAAATCATTCGAGCAGCAATGCCACAAAATAAACCCCCGGCGGTCCGGGATTATGTAGGACTACAACCAATCCAAGGCCATCATAAATGTGGCTCATGCGCCTGTTGTGATTCGACTATGGAAGGCGATCTTTTTGAACATAATCGGATTTATTGGAAACACGAATCCTTCACCAACTGTCGAAGTAAATCAGTTGTCTATGCCATAAGATGTCCGTGTGACCTGGTCTACATAGGTAAGACTAGTCAAGAAATTAGAATTCGAGTGTCACAACATAAGTCCAGGATCAACAATAATGTTATAACAGCCCCATTGGTCAACCATTGGCGAATCAACAACCACCAAATCAAAGACCTCAAATGGACAGTTATTGCCAAAGTAAGTAGAGATACAAGAGGTGGCGATCTCGAACAGAAACTTTCGAGAACAGAAGCCATGTTAATTCTCAAATTCAACTCTGCCACCAAAGGTCTGAATGAACTTTCTGAACTGTACAACTTAACTTAGTAAAATGACTGAGCTTTATGGTACACCATTTGGAGACTGCACAACCTCATTCCCATTGAGACTTAAATATTTTTAAACAACACCTCATCACTCCAAATTATGTCCCCTCAATAAATCACGCCAAACGAGGATTATCATCCTACACTCAATACCATTCAATGGGACAATTGATAACCACTTGTTGAAATGAGATGCAGTTTTTCATTCTATACAATGTTAGACTCCCGAATGAACTTAGCACGTAAGGGACATCAGTCATCCACTATGTCTCTTTGGAATTACAATACACGTAGATACAACAAAGGTTACTTAAACTGGTTTATCTGCATCATATTCCAGCCCCTTCGGGTTGTTCATTCTCAAACCAAAGCGCACGGAGACGTACATCAAGCCTTCTGAAATGATACTTACGTCGCTTCAAATCATGTTACTTTAATAAATCATGCCAAACGAGGACTACTATTCTACATTCAATATGATTGAATGGGACTACAGATAATTTTGTGCCAAGATGTGATGAAGTTTGTAATTCGACACAATGTTAGATTCTTGAATGAATTTAGTACGCAAGTGACATCAGCGTTTCCTTGTAATTAAAATGCACGCAGATGCAATAAAGGTTACTCAAACTGCTTCATCCGCCCCCCCCCTTTCCTAAGTCCCTTTTTGTTGTTTAACTTCAACCAAAGTGCACAGAGACGTACATCAAGCCATATGCAATGATACATGAGTCGCTTCA
Source organism: Triturus cristatus (assembly GCF_964204655.1). NCBI lineage: Eukaryota > Metazoa > Chordata > Amphibia > Caudata > Salamandridae > Triturus > Triturus cristatus. Next base: position 305,194,004 of record NC_140585.1, on the reverse strand, counting down.
ACCAGTCCTCTTTCCATGCCTAATCCTCTAACCAACCGGCATCGAGACGCATAAAACGTCATCCACAGCGGGACACTATCGCGGAAGAAATCGGCTAACCAGCACGGACACGAACGGATCCTTAGCTCGGACAAATCTTCTGACTCATACAGGTATGCAGTGCCGGATGACTCTGATTCCGATGAGAACGTGATCGGCACTATTTTTATTAATTCCTGTGTCGACTCTCTACAGTTTTGGCGAAAAATTCCAGACGACGAGCAGCGTCTACAACCGAGCGTATAGAAACAAAATGACTTCAAGAGGCTCTCATTAACCCCTTCCATGCTGCGCAAATTCCGCCGCTGTGCTGACGGAATCTTGCGCGGGCGTGGTCATGACGGAACGGTTCCGTCATGAGCACAGCTCAACCGTGGCTCATGACGGAACCGTTCCGTCATGAGCACCGAAGGGGTTAAAGGTAACACTTCTGTTCACACTCTGTGAACTCACGCTCTTTTTTTTTTTTTGAAAATATAAGGCATCACTAGATTGAAAATATTCATGTTCTTTCCTCAGCCTTCCATTGAGGATTAGCTCAACACGCTCCCTTCCTGTTTTCTCCAAGCGCAAAGCAATCTATTATGGTCGAGTGATACACGCTTTACAAAAAAGTAAGTTATTGCCCAAACTAAATCCATTTCAACGTATTGAGAATGCTATGGATGTCCTCTCACATATCTGTTTCACTCCTTCCTTTTTAGATCATTCTCTATTTTCGTCCGTCTCCATCTGATACAAGGTAAAATTCCTGAGTTCCTCATTAAAAAGTTCGCAGAGAGAGGTATAGGGGCAGCACATAAACTTATACAGGTTTCTCATTACTTTACAGGTCCTGACGAGAGACCCAGTGATCTAAGGGTCTCGAAACGCAAGACCTTATATTGCGACCACAAGAAGTTCAAATACTTAAAATTAGGAATTGTTTATAGCTAAGCTTGTTGCTTCAACAATCCACTCTGTGGTCCTATTATTGTAAAAACCGTTTTTTCTTTCTGTGTGTCAATGAACAAGCCTGTGTGACTGTATGAATGGATTCGAATGCATGAGAATTGTTTATGAAATGTCAGTAGTGAATGTTTAATTATTGCGATGTAAATATTGTAGAAACCAATTTTTCTAAATCCAGCTGCTTCGGCAACAGGAAGGTTAAAACATCTATGAATTAGATTACTAAAATATTGATCAAATCAAACAAAAGAATAAATATATTTTTTGTGACACGTTTTGTTTCATCTTTTCAAAATGTGTTTTCCAGAATAATATGGAACTTTTAGTTTTAGGGCAGTTTTAGCATTCCAATTGTTTAATCTATTACAGGCTCAGCTTGACTGCTCCCAGCCTACCTCCAACATTGTTCTTAAATCTAAGGGAAGCTCATTCCACCTCTTTGCTGCCAAGTAAGAAAAGGAACGACCCCCCGTTCTAACTTTAAAAATACGTTTTGTCCTGGCCAGTGCTGATTGAAGTGATCGTAAGTGTCTAGTAGGGACATAAAATTCAATCTTCCCTTGAAGGATAGTGGGACCTGTCTTATGCAGAGCCTTATGAGCATGGCTAAGCAATTTGAAGGCAGCCCTCTGACGCATTGGAAGCCAATGAAGTTTCTTCAAACATTCCGATGCCGAGTCTAGCTTGCCTTTGTTGCAAATAAGTTTGGCCGCCAAATTCTGCAGTACCTGTAGGCGAGAGAACAGATATTCATTCATTCCCACAAACAGCGCATTGCCGTACTCTAAACGACTAACCACTAGAGCCTGTGTGACCGAGCGTCTGCAGTCCAGAGGTATCCAGGGAAATAGCCTAGCGAGAAGTTTTAGGATGGCGAAACCCTTGCCACATATGGATCGTACATGGTCCTTCATGGACAAGGCGTCGTCCATGATGATCCCCAGATTCCTGGCATGTTGTTTTGGAATGGGGGCCGAGCCTAAGGAGGGTGGCCACCATGGGGCATCCCATACCCGTTTGGCGCCACCAAATAAAAGAATCTCCGATTTTCCTGCATTCAACTTTAAATAGTGTGAATGCATCCACTGGGCCATTTCTGAGAGGCAGTCATGTAATTTAGTTTTAGTGATGTCAGGCTTCTCATCCAAAGCCACCATCAGCTGCGTGTCATCCGCATAAGAACAGATGCCAATGCCCCATTTCCTTCCAATGTTGGCAAGAGATGACATATAGACATTGAAAAGGGTAGGGCTTAGTGAGGCACCCTGGGGGACCCCGCAGCTGATGGATTTAGGGCTGGAATGGAACTGACCCATGTGTACTGCTTGAGTGTGATTGCTCAGAAAAGAATGCAGCCAGCTCAATGCAGTGGATTGAACTCCTTTGCTCCGGAGTATGTTCAACAGGCAATCGTGGGATACCGTATCAAACGCCGCTGACAGGTCAAGCAGAATCAGTGCCACTGCTCCCCCTTGACCGGTGGAGGATCTGATACTGTCCGACACTGCCAGCAGCGTTGCTTCGGTGCTGTTGTTGGCTCTAAAGCCAGTCTGAGAGGGAGACAGGAGGAGGTTGGTTTCCAAATACCTCGTCAATTGTACATTTACCAATTTCTCCAAAACTTTGGAGAGATAAGGAAGCTGAGAGATAGGTCTAAAGTTCTCTGGATTAAGAATGTCAGAACCGGCTTTTTTCAGGAGAGGGATCACAGAAGCATGCTTCCAAGCATCCGGGAAGATGGCAGTTCTAAGTGATTTATTAAAAAGTTGTGTGATCAAGGGGCAGAGCGTGGGCGCAATCTTTGAAAACACAAAATGGGGGCAGGGATCCAGAGGGGAACCGGATTTGACTGTATTCATGGCAGCTAAGACCTCGTACAATGAGAGTGGTTCAAAACCAGTTAAAGGGGAGGTAGTTCCCAAGTCTGGCGGGACTGTTGATGCATATGTGATGGGCACAGTATTGGGAGGTTGTTCTGTATTACTGTGGACATGTTGGGGGGTGAAAGTAGAATAAATATTCTCAATTTTCTTGACAAAAAAGGTGCTAATACGGTCACAAGCCTCAACCGACGGTGTTAGTGTTTGAGTGATGCTAGATGGCGTGCTTAGCTCTTTCACTATTTTAAACAGTTCCTTGGCTGAGTTACAATTCTCTTGAATACGCTGGGTAAAATAATCTTTCTTAGCGTTTTTAATGGCGAGGATATACAGTTTCCGATTAAGAATATAGTTTAGTCTGGCTACATTATCTTTGGACTGTCTCCAAAGATGTTCAAGTTTTTGACATTTCCTTTTAAGATTTTTTAGATAGGGAGTGTACCATTTCTCCATTGTAGCTTTTTTCCTAGGTTCCCGTATTGGGGCTAGTTTATTTAATATTTGCAGTATTCCAGCATCTAATAAGGTGACATCAGTACAGACAGAGGAATTCTCCGGGAATTTAAAATTAACCTCTTGAAAAAAGTTATTAAAATTAGATCCATTAACTGACCTCCAGGCTCGTTTAGAAATCTGAGAGACTGCCTTGTGTTTCCGGGACTTACAGGGAAGGTCAAGTGAAAAAGATATGAGGGAATGGTCGGTCCAGGAAAGAGGCTGGATCTCACATATGTTAGTGGATTCAATGTTGGTGAAAAGTAGGTCCAGTGTGTGGCCAGCTATATGGGTAGGGCCCACTACCCACTGTTTGAGATTAAGGATCTCCATGTCATATTCCAATTGGGAAGCTCCCAAGGCATCCATTTTCTCATAATGAATGTTGAAATCACCGACAATTAGATAATCCTTATGTTTTAAATAGAGTGGCAAAAGTTGGTTGAGCAGTTTAGCGCCAAAATTGATTTGTTGTCCAGGGGGATTATATATTACTGCTCCAGCTAAAATAGTGAGACCCTCATAGAGTACTCTAAAAGGTAAGGTCTGATGTTCATCGTGGGCAGCTATTGGTTCCGCAAAACATGCTAAATGCTCCCTAAATATCACAGCGACCCCCCCATCCTCTTTTACCAGGTCTATCTTGCGTAATAATTTTATAATTGAAGGGAAGGGCATTTGCTAGATCCGGGGCATTGGTGTTGGATAACCAGGTTTCGGTAATAAAAACCAGATCCGGAGACTTGGACGTTAATAAATCCCAAATTTCCAGAGCATGTCTAGGTAGGGATCTGGCATTGAAGTATAGACATTTAAGGTTCACAAGATTTTTAGCATGAGTTATATGATGGCCTAAGGGACATTGATCCGTGCTAGACCAACGACAAGCGAGGCAGGAAATAGGTCCATGGGATAATCCTGGGGCCGTTTGAATACAACGCCTGTCCATATTTCCCTTTATTTCAGCATATCTTAGCAACTCGCTACGGGAATAGCGAATGGATGTTAGCTGAGTTCGACTACAGTCAGCAGGGGGTATGGCCCCTGGTCCCGGCTGGTCCCGGCTGGTCGCGGACGGGCGCAGACGGGCTTACCTTAGGCGCACCTTCGGCGCGCCATTGGCGCGCCCGCTGCACCCGTCCGCTGCGCCTCGGCCAACACATCGGAAGAAATAGGGGGGGGGGGAGCGTGGGCGCCTGGCTCCGCCCTCCGGTTCGCAAGGCTGACCCCTGATTGGTCTGCCGGTCTGCCGAACTCCCCTTTGGCTCTCCACGCAATCGGCACTCAGCCGTGGTGGAACGGAGCCCGGGGATTGGCAGCCAGAGTTGTTAGGGGAAGAGGAGCAGCCTAATTTGCTGTCGTCCTCACAATGTGCACACAACTCCCAGTTTAAAATACGAGCAGAATCGGAATGCGCTCAGTGCAAAACATACAATTTTAAAATAAAGGCAAGGTCAGTGCAAAAGAGCCATGTAAACAGATACAGCGCAACAGCTATGGTAGCGGTTCTGCAAAGGTATGCAGCGCGACTGCTGAAAGCTAAATTTAAATAGGGGAAAGTGCGGGCTCCTGGCTCCTCCCTCCGGTTCGCAAGGCTGACCCCTGATTGGTCTGCGGAACTCCCCTTTGGCTCTCCACGCAATCGGCACTCAGCCGTGGTGGAACGGAGTCCGGGGATTGGCAGCCAGAGTTGTTAGGGGAAGAGGAGCAGCCTAATTTGCTGTCGTCCTCACAATGTGCACATAACTCCCAGTTTAAAATACGAGCAGAATCGGAATGCGCTCAGTGCAAAACATACAATTGTAAAATAAAGGCAAGGTCGGTGCAAAAGAGCAATGTAAACAGATACAGCGCAACAGCTATGGTAGCGGTTCTGCAAAGGTATGCCTGAATAAATGTACCGCCACACTGCACAACCCAAGTATCAAAAAGATTGCTGCTGCATAGCAAGAAAGTAAATACCATTCTTGATTCCTTCAGATCTATGTCAGCACTGCGTTTTCTATGCGTTGTATAAAAGAGCTTGATCTATTAAAAATCTGTAGGTAACAGAGATGGCTCAGAAGGTTGTGTCTCTGCTGGTTCTGCAGTATAAAAAAATGGTAAACAAGTTAGTGGGTAAATAAGTCTTAACAAAAAAGGTGAAAGCTGAAAAAGCAGTTAATAAAAATAAACAAGGATTTGCAATGCAATAGGTCTCGCGTTTGCGAGAGTTTAAGCTATTTACATTGTAAATAAGAATGCCTTTTATTTATGTTTTAAAAACCAAAACATAAATAAAAATCATTGTAATTTACAATGCCAATATCTCAAATAAACAAGCATTTGCAATGCAATTGGTCGCGCATTATTTAAGTTTGAGCTATTGGTGTTACATTATTTAGCAATGCCAATAGCTCAAACTTTAATAATGCGAGACCTATTGCATTGCAAATGCTTGTTAATGCTTGGTACTTACCCAGTAGCCACATGTTGCCAAATTTTCCCGCAGGCATCCGCCGGGCAAGAGGTGACATGCAGAATATGAAGCTGTCATGGGTACTGCCTGGGAACACCGCATGCACATTAATGAATCTCCCACTGGCATCACAGACAGCTTGCATGTTGATGGAATACCATCGGTGTCTGTTGCAGAAGATGTGTGCAATGCGGCGGGGTGGCTGAAGGGCCACATGGGTGCAATCAATTGCACCCAGCACACATGGGAATTGTGCAATGAGATAGAAAGCTCGTGCTGCCCTTTGTCTCATGGCCAGTGTATGTGGCATTTGTATGTGGTTGGGGGCTCTAGCAGTGATGCATCTCAGTACCTGATGCAGGCACCGCGACTGGCTCGCCTGGGATATGCCCACATTGTCACTGGAGACCCTTTGGAAAGACCCAGTGGCAAAGAAATGGAGAGCAGAAAGGATCTTGAGATATGCTGGTATTGCATGTGAGCAGCAGGTCACAGAGTCAAGTTCCTGCTCCCACTCACATACCATATCCAAGATGACTTCCGGAGGGAAACAGTACCTGGCCCTTACATCTTGGTTGGACATTCCAAATAGGTTGATCCTCAGTCTGAAGATCCTCTCTGCTCTCCTCCTCCTCCTCAAGTAGTTTTGTCGCATGGCAAGGGGCAGTGTAACAAACACATTCAGTGACATGTTGAAAGGGTTTGTGTGTGTCTGCTCTGCATTTATACATGCTGCAGGGCTAGGATTGGCTGCAGTGTGTCAGCTGATGCATGGTGGGAGATGGTAGGCACTTGGACAGGTGTTTACCCTTGGCTAAAATGATCAACGGCCACAGTTCGTATATTCCGGCCCGGAATCAGAGATTCCGGGCCGTAGGCGGAGATTCCGACCCAGAAGTGGAATTCCCGCTCGGGATGCGGAACTCCCGCTCCGAGTGCGGAAATTCCAGCCCGAGTGTGGACGTAAAGTTAGTAGTCGTAAGTTCATTCTGTGAATACCAAAAGTAGTAAGTGCATTCTGTGAATGCCAAAAGTAGTAAGTGCATTCTGTGAATACCAGAAGTAGTAAGTGCATTCTCTGAATACCAAAATGGTAGTAAGTTTAGGATTTTGTCTTAAGTTAGTTCTGTGAATCGGGGCCTGTGTTTTTAGGCACTGAGATTTTCAAGGGCTTCTGGGTAGAACAGCACAAGTCACACATCACTAGCCACCCATCTGTGTCTAGTTTCCACAAATGTCTGTATAGTAGGCTTTGCAGGGTGGCGACTTAGCAAGGGCTCTAAATCCGCACCTACCTATGTTGTTAAAAAAAAGCATGGATTCTGCTACGTAAAATGCCTCCAGGTCGCGCTTTGGAGTGTATTGTGTTGCAGGCGCTAGCCCAGTGGGCGCTCCTCTGCTAAGGCGAAGTTATTATCAATTTATTTTTCTTAGCTCCCGCAAGGTCAGGCGGGGCGGGGCTGGCTCCCCGCAGAGGGAGCAGGGGAGGTTTGCACTCCCACCCTACGTGCACATGACGGCTTGATCAGCCCTCTAGGGCCGGCCAATCAGTCATGTGCGCTTGGCATGTTCTCCATTAGGCTGTGTTGCACAGCTCCGTGGAGAACATGCCCAGCCTCACCAGGTGCTGCCTGAGCATCCAAACAGGCTGCTCAGACCAATCACGACACTCCTCAGGCAGCGTCGTGATTGGCTCGGAGAGTCCAGAAGCCTGGGTTCCTCGATGCTGCCAGCAGATGGAGTAGAGGTGTGCGGCGGCAGGAGAGGCAAGCAGCAGAGAAGGTAAGTTTAGGTTTTATTTATTTTTTTCATCCACCACCCAGTACAGAGGCATCCACCACTGCACTAGCCCCAGCAAAACAAGTGAGGTATGATTTTTATCAGAAGCCGTGAGCAAACACAGACTAGTAGAACATTTGTTAGTACCAGTTTAATTTCTCCGCATTTGTGTCTTCCAAATAGAAGCCAGTGTGCAAAAAAAAAACAATTTTGCAAAATGTCTTTTGAACCACAAGCTAATATGGATACCCATAAATTCAGAGATGTACAAATATTCACTGCTCCTAAACTCAGCATCCGGTGTGCATTTCAGAAATACATAGGTTTCCTTCATACCCACTTTTCACTCTTTTTAGTTTACTATAAAAATTGCTCTACACTCAGGACACAAAGAAAGGCATTAGAAGTAAATAGCAAGGTAATAGAGATGCATTTGTGAGCAAAAAAGAACTGTAGAATAATATTAGTGTAGGTTAAAAGGTCAGGAGACAGTTGCACTATCAAGCCACCAGGCCTAAAAATCCATCTAGGTTAATGATTGCCCTCCTTTTATCAGTGCTGACGCTAGAGAAAACCAACATAAATTATCTAGTTATCTAAGACACTTTATTAGCATTCCAATGTCATGTGCGTGTGCCACTGAAAGTTCCAGCTTAGGGAGCTGGATAAACAAAATAATCACAGTTGCCTGGAGGGCAAGTACTTTTCTATGGAAGCATACAACTTCTGATCACTCAAACCATGTACTTCTAACTTTCAAGATTTGGGCGGAACCAAAGCCCCTCCACACCGATGCTCATATAGCTGTTTGGGGGCCTCTGTGTTGTGAAGCTCGGCCATTCAAACGGCACATCACTGGGAATGGAAAACCCTCAGCAGCTAAGGGGGTAATTCTCACGGTGCTTGAGAACGTAACCGTTCAAAAATGGCCCACCGTTAGTGAAACATAAACAGTTTGGAAAAAATATCGGTCAAGTTATACAAATACTCGGTACGAAGTGCTTCCTGTGACAGATGACGCGTGCATTCTGATAATAACATGCTTTCAAATATTTTGAAAACTATATAGTTCTACCTTTAACAACTTTAAAGAGACGGCGTCTTCCAATTGATTAGGGACGATTTTTTTCTTACTAAGTCCCGCCTCGAGATCAGCTGTCAAAATTCAGTTATTACATTAAATACGCCCGCCTCCATTTCCTGTAGCCGCCTCCGCCGTGAGAAAAAAATGGCAGTTTTATCTTTCAGAGCCGCAGAGGACTGTGATTGGTGGCCCTCGTCCTCCTGTTTTGCGTACGAGTTCCAGTCTGCATTGTACAACAGGAAGCAGCTGACAGGCCGGGAAATACCCAGAGACACCTGAGCGACGGGCTTCGGTAATGTCGAGCCCTCCGGTGCGGGGCTCTGTTCCCAGAAAGCGTTCTTACTTACAAACCCTGGATTTACTTTTTTGAAAACTATACTTTCATCTTGGAGTGGCTACTTAGAATGACCGCATGTGGCATGTATGTGCAGTGAGATTTTTCTTTTATTTTTTTTGCAGTTGCTTCACTTTTTGTTTGTTTCGCTACTCTTCCCACTGCTTTCAGGTTCGGTCAAACCCGGATTGGAACTTTTGCTTGAGTTAGGACTCTTGGATATGGAATGTAGACTGTGCGTCCCAATGGCCTTGTTGGGGACCTCCCTCGTGCCCTGGATATGCGTCCTCCTCCTGGGGATCCTCTGCTCGGGCACTGCGGACGTCTGGATCCTGGAGTCTCCTGCCTTCAACTGCTCTCAGGAGGTGAGTGTTATCGCTCAGGTGAACATGTTTGGCCTTCTGATCTTCGATATGTTATTCACTTGCCACCCTGGCAATAATGTCACTAAGTAAATATCTCGACGTCTTATTTTTATGGCCAGCGTTCCAGGACTCTTATATCCCATCTAAGTTCTTTCTTGTTTTCCCTCCCTCCCTCCCTCACTGCTTTAGTGGGGGGTTTGCCTCATTCATTACCTTTTGGTGGCCTTTGTCCTGTTTAATCTTCTTCTAAATGCCTTTTCATGATTCTGACCCGTGTAGTAGGCATCAGCGTGGACTGGAGGCTTTGTTTAACCCCATATGTTTGTTTTCATGTGAGGGAGCTACTTTTGTTTCCTGGAACTTTACTCGTTTGTTCTTCTGGAGGTGGAGTGTGTTGTTAACTAGCTCCTTATGTTTTCTGGGGGTGTTGCATCCCACTTCTGGTGGGGCTTTGACCACTCCCTTCTCAAGGTCTTTTGTAGCCCTGCTTCCCTGGTCTTTTGGAGGGAACTTTGCCGCACTTTCTCTTCTTTGGGTGCTTTTGCTCTTTATCCTGTGTTACTAAGTGGGCTTCCCTCACATCTTACTTTTCTGGGGTTCTCTTTGTATCTCTATTTGTTTACGGAAGGACTTAACTCTTTCCCTGGTACCTAGAGGACTTTATCTTGCTACCATCCTTGTCGAGTGATTTGGTTCGCTCGCCGCTGTTTTGGTTGACCTGTGCCTCCATTATTCTGCAGGACCTAGGCTCAAGCCCTGTTTTTTAGAGGGCCTATTCTTTCATCCTGTTCTCCTTGGAGTTTTGTCTTTCTCTCTGTGCTCTTCTGTAGTCCTTTTTCCTTGGTTCTCCTTTGGTCCGTTACCTCTTTCAGTTACTACCATGATCATCTTGGCTTTGGCCTTGCTTTGCTTTTTTATAACTTTGCCCTCTCCCTTTTTTTCTCGGCTAAGCCCTTCTTTCTGATTGATTGATTTACCACTCTTCATTCTTTAGTGGCTTTTTACCCACTCCATGTGTTATACCCACGTAATCCACTTCTTGGTGCTCGCCTCTCACAACCGCCCTCCCCTCATTGGTGCCAGTCCTGGTTCATCTTTGCACTATAAACTCCACAGAGTGCCAGATCCCTATCATTCATACAACCTCCACCTTGGTATGTTGTGTTGTCGGGCCAGAAGCACGTAATCAGGTCTGAAAACTGTGACCTTAGGCCAACAGTGACATGAGTGAGTTTTTTAAAAATAATGTTCACTCTTATTGTGTTCCTTCTGATCTCTCTTGAATTTGCTTCATTAGTGCTGTGTAAACACACTGACCAATACACTCACATGGTATTGTGTTCTTGGTCACAGAAACTAGTGACAATTGTTCATATCTTGTCTTCTAGTGATGGGTGGCATGTGCTGTGTGTGGCATAAGGTGTGTTCTACATCTATTTGTTAGTAGAATGGTGAGATTTTGTTCTGTTACAGAGAGCTGTTTTGTTATGTCAGTTTGTTTCTTTATTAGGAATTTTAAAACCAACATCACAACCATATCAACCATATAAATAGAATAAAATTTAATCTGCAGCGGAGCATAGGATAGAGCAAAAAAAGATTACGAATAGAATGTATGATATCAGTGACTAAAATGTTTTAAAAAAATCCTTTATGAATTAGTCAGCTTAGGCATAGTGCTTATCCGTGCAAGCAGTTCAGTGTATTTGCCCCTCCTCTCCAATAAATGTCCTTGCCAGGAGGCCATGATTGATTGAGCCCAAGTGACGTCCAGTGCTTATTGGTAGAGTTTCTACATAAGATATTATTGTTAGACACATTTGAAAATCAATCGTCATGTATCAAAATCCTATAAATAATGCACTCTTTAGTTGATGTTACGGGTTGTGCCCGAGCACTCCTAAAAATGTACCCACATTGGTAGATCGTGTCTCAAATTCCACCCTACTAGATTTCAGAGCGCCGTGCAGAGGAAAGATACGAGAGCTATGTACAAACTCAACAAAGGATAAACTGGTAGTAGTAGTATAATAAAACAGATTATTTTCAATATAACATTGGTCAGGGTCGAACGCCTCCCTTCTACCTGGACCTCAAGGGTTGGTCTAGGTAACTGAAGATCTTAATCTATGCCTGAATTCTTTCCTCCTTTGCAGGGTATGAAAATTCTGAGGCCTACGGAAATACAAACATGGTCTGCAGGAGTCTGTTGAAATAGGGTCTTGTATCAGCCTATTGGTTGGACTGAGGTATTCAGGTCTTTGTTTTGTCCCACTGCTGTTACCTCTGGATAAGATCCTCCTGCTGGTAGGCACTTTAGAGTCCAGTTTGAATATGTCTGATTTAGGCTGCACAAAGTGAACACAAGGAGATGATGGACGGAGAGCTGAAACCTTTCAGACACTCGCCTCGGGTCAAAGATCTGGGCTTAATCTATTATCGTTCTTTAGCTCACTTCACCATCCCAGTTCAGACCCAGCCATATGCAATGAGTCTTGACCCTGTTCCTCATGGGAACATTCCAGCCCGAACTACCAAGCCATGTCTTCCCTGGACAGTAAACAAGCATCCTGGGATCGGTTTCGGGGTTTCACCCTTCATCAGCCAAGCTAGCTTGAATCCAGTGTCAAAGTGAGAAAGGGACCCACGTCTGGGCATTGTCCGCCCTAAGTTGGCAGGATATGCCCAGACGTGTGTCCCTTCCTCACTTTGCCACAGGATTCAAGCTGGCCTGGCTGATGAGGGATGTTACTCTGAATCTGGTCCCAGGATGCTTGTTTCCGGTTCAGGGAAGACCTGGCTTGTCAATTCAGGCTGGACTGTTCCAATGAGGAACAGGGTCAAGACTGATTTGCATATGGCAGGGTCTCAACAGGGATGGTGAAGTGAGCTAAATAACAATGATGTGTTCAATCCAGATCCAATTGTGATTAGGGGTGAGTGTCTGTAAAGTTTCAGTGATCCGTCCATCATCTTAATGTGTTTGCATTGTTTGCCCTAATTTGGCAGGGTATGCCCGGGTGTGGGTTGCTTGCTCACTTTGCTACTGGATTCAAGCTAGCCTGGCTGATGTGGGGTGTTAACCCAAAACTGGTCCCAGGATGCTTGTTTCCGGTTAAGACCTGACTAAGCCTGGGCAAAGCGCTACGCTCGCGTAGTTTGCGAAGTTTGCGCTACTTCGCACTACGCGAATTGCACGTAGTGCAGTGCAAATACGCGTAGCGTAGTACAGCGGTCATTTTTTGCTTGCTCGCAGTCCTCAACGTCGAGTTGGCGACCGCGAGCAAGCAAAATGACATCCCGGCGAGACTTTTTCTTCGTTCGCGATCAGCAAAATCAAGTTGGCGATCGCAAGTGTGGAAAATAAACCTCCCGGCGAGATTCTCAACGCGGGGAGGTCAGGTTTCTCATTGTGAGTGGTCGCGTATGCTCGCGACCACTCGCGATGAGAAACTACCAGTCCGCGTTGAGAAAGCTGCCGCTCGAGTAAAAATCTACTCGAGCGGCCGAAAACTACAGCTCGCACTGTGCAAGATGCCATTTTCAATGATTGCACAGTGCCGGATGCGTGTCCGCACTGTGCAATCATTGAAAACGGCATCTTGCACAGTGCGAACAGGGTACTACGCAGTTCACGAACTGCTACGCGTAGCTCGCATAGTGCGAAGTGCACTTTGCGTAGCTACGCGTAGCGTTACTTCGCGAACTACGCCCAGGGTTAGTCAAGACTGATTTGCACATGGCTGGGTCTGAACTGGTGTGGCTAAGTGAGCCGCCTATCATCTTATTGTGTTTGCATGATTTAGGGTGCTGATCAGCTGCTTCTATCTCCCACACCTGGTGTACATTAGGCATAGAAATCAGGAGGCACAAGTGAAATCTTTCAATCATCACTTCATTCCCTATGGAATTTCCTCAGACATGACTGACCTGTGATGCGGGTGCTGACAGGGCCTTGAAGCAGGAACCCACAGGCATGTTTTCCAGTTCTTGCAAGCTTCAGATTGGGGAAGGGGAGTGCCATAGGGAGATGATGTGGCAGGGTTTAACATGACTGGCTCCTGGGGAGGAGTAAGGAGGAAGGAGAACCAATAAATATCTCTCAACATGATCCCATATAACTGTTACTGCTCCCCATCCGGGACCTCACTGCAGTGAACAGAGTCGGCTCCTTATGCCACATAGGCTATGAATATGATTTTCTGACGAATATTTCTAACCACAAGATCCTCACCTTTTGAATTCTATTAAATGGGAAACTTGATCAGGATTTGTTTCCTGTGATAGGTCCCATGCGCCAACAGTTGGCACCTTTGCACTCAGTGGCAGCTCTCTCCCATCAAGACAGAGTTGCAAGATAAGCGTCAACACTGCATGCTGAAATCAGTCTGTTACTCTTTCCTCGCCCTTTGAAGTGGAGCCAGAGCTATGCTCCCAACTGTTTTACTGATTCTACCCAAATTCTTTTTTGACAGTGTGCAAGGGTGCCTCCCACTAAAACCACAGGGATTGCAGCAGCTGATATTTGATTTCAGGCTTCTAAACACTTTCCACAGAAGGTCAAATCAAAAATGTTGATGCCAGCGTAGATCTTGGCTGCTTTGAGTCCTATAAACTGGATGGTATCCTTGGATGTACAACATGTATACTCTTTTGATCTGTAGTCCACATGCTTTTCCTCTGGTTTGTCTTAGGACCGGAGCACTTCCAGTTCATTGACCTGCCATTTGGCCTTCCCTCTGCCTCACTGGTGTTCACAAAAGTGATAACAGTGGTCTCAAACTCCTCATCACAGGTTGGGAATACATGTATTCCTTTTTTATTCCTGTACCTTGACAACTGTGTGCTAAAGGCAAGTTTCCCTCACTTGGTCTCAGACCATTTGAAAAAAGCCAAAATACAGTCTTAAGCCTTGAAGAGGGTTCCCTTTACAGGAGCCATCCTTGACATGGTGGCTTTAAAGATCTTTCCAACACACAATGAGCACTGAACATTCAAGGTATGATGCAGAGTTTTTGGGCTCATCTTGGTTCCAGCCCAGATGGTACTTGGTCTCCTGGCCTCATGCATACTGCTGGTGCCTCTTGCCCATTTGCATGTTATGGGGTGTGCAGTACAACATCCGCATATCGGATGAGGTAGCCTGTGATGAATATGACTTGTTATTTTGCAAGCCATTACTTTGCTAGCTTTTACTATAAAGTTATTACTTCACAAATACCCTTACAACCCAAGTTTTTAGTGCGCATGCGTTTAATTCGCAACTCCTTTTAAATGTATTAAAAAATGCCATTCAAAGAAAGGAAAAGGAGCGTGAAAGAGTAATTTTTTTTCTTCCTGAAGGGGCCAATTACAATGTAACCTTGTTATACAAGCAGGAAGCAAGAAAGACTGGGCTAATATTATTCTGCTTGAGTTTTGTTGTTCAGGAATGTCACTAAAATATTGTTTCTACTTCCTTTTGCTTTTTTCAGTTTTGTGGTCTTTGGTCTAAAGATGCAGGGTTTAGAAGCATGTTTAGGTCTTGTTTAATTATTTTATAAACTGTAAAGAATCAGGAAATTTCAAAATCATATTTGATATTTTGACTTTGTTTGATCCTTTCAATGATAGGAAAATGGCTGGTTTTATAAGAATCTATCCCAATATGTACCAACACATTTAGCCACAGAGAGTGGGTAAAAACCCTTGATACATCCACCCCCAGTTTCTAGTGATTCAGTATTGATAGTAGGTGAATTGCCAACACCTCAGGCTTTAAACATTCAACGCAAGGTACGATGACTAGTATATGTGAAAAAAGTGCTATCAGTAAGCATCTGGGATAGTGGTGAAAACATGACACCAGACTTTTAGAAAACATGGAATGCAGTGGCACTTGTATTGCCACTGCAAAAAGGTTCTTTCCAAGTTCAGCAAAGATTGGAGTGATATTGTTTGTATTTGCAGTGATTCAGCTACGTATATGAAAAAGTTGTATGATGACCTGCCAAAATCGATACCTGAACTGAAGTGCCACCCTGTAAGAGATCCTTGCCACTTGTTAGATGGTATACTGAAAGCATCTTTACAATCTGAAGAGTTAATGAAGAATGCTATTGACTTTTTGGTCCATTCTGAATCACTGTTTTGTTATGCACTGGAACAAAAATGCAAATATTTCTCATTCTGTACTTTGTGTGGCATCAAAGAAAGAGTCATCCCAACTGTGTCACTTATCTGATGGTTCTCAGTCCAAGGGGCTTGGAATGCTATATTATCCATGTGGCAACCGTTTACAGAATTTTTGCTGAGTGATGATGCCAAAGGTAAGAAATGAAATGTGAGGATCTTTGGTCGCATATTGATAGTGATGTGAAAAAAAGTACACTCTACTGCATTCTTTAGATTTTTACAGGAAAACATAACTGCTGTAGTGGACATAATAAAAAAACTAGCATCTGAAAACACCCTTGTCTGCCAAGTGTTCAGCATATTTGGTGTAGATGTGAAACATCTCCTTGAGAGAAGGCTGGGCGACACACTTAGTGACTTCGGAACTGCAACATGTTCCATGTTAAGTGCTTGCCACTTGGTAAGCAAAGAAATGTTGAAGAGCAGCTAAGGAACTTTTATTTTATAATGTATGAGAAATGGCTTGCAATGATGCATAGAAATGTCCCTTCACCAACCATGGCATTTGAAGTCTATGAAACATCACTTTGGTACTCTCTACAAGTTCTAGATCTCTTCCGTAAAGGGGAATTTTCTCTGTAGTTTCAAAAGTGCTGCTTCATTTTGGACCGCTTCAATAACTCTGAGGGCATAATCACCCAGTTCAATGCAAATGCTGCAGAACCTGCCCAGAGCATCGCAATCTTCAAATGCACCAGTATTGGCATAGAAAGCTATGTCAGTGGCCAGAGTTAGCACATTGTGTACTGGCTGTTTTGGCGTTGCCCTTCTCAAGTGCCAATGTTGAGAGGGCCTTTTCACTGATAAAAGTTTACATGGGAAGGAAAGAGTGAGCGCACATGACCAAAGACTCACTGAAGAAATATTGTATGGTGTACTACAGTAAGTTTGATTTTCAAATATGTATTTGGACCTCATACACACTGTACGTACACTGTCAATATACCATGCACTATCAGTGCAGAAAGCAAGCAATAATAAAAACAAAACTTTCCATAAACACCGGAAAAACACTTTTTCTGTTGTTTTTAATGGCGCGAAAATGTGTAACCACTGTTTTTTTTTAAGGTATTGAAATCACTTGAAAACACTGAAAAAAACCCACCAGAATTTACCAAAAATAGAAACTGAAAACAGGAAAGCCTATTTATGATATTCCGGCTTACATTACATCGACGCTGTCTTTTAGCTGTACATGCTCATGCTATCAAAACCTTTGAATTGTTTCTGGTCAGTTTGTTTTTCCCTTTCCGTAGCTGCTACCCATTATTTTAATTAAATGTATATGTTCATTGTTTTTGTAAGAAGGCACAGTGTCACGAGCACAAACATAAAATATCGTTCCTATCCAACCTTCTATTCTCATTAGTACTAGCCAACACGAATGTTAGTTTCCCGCATGCTACTACTGTGAAGGGGGTGTGAACACAGAGAAGCGGCGGCTATACCGTATATTGACAATGGAATCTTAATAAAAACGTACCAATTAAAACAATAACAGCAGCATGAGAAGGAGAGGGAAGCAACCAGACATTACCCAACTCTACTATCCTAGTGGACCGTTACACTATCCGACTTCACTCTGCAGTCCCATTCACTCTGCGCCATTCACTCTGCAGACACCATTTATTAAGCACTCAGCAGTGACCACTCACTCTGGAGTCACGAATTGATCTGCAGTTGTCATTTACTCTGCAGTCACACTTCACTCCTCAGTCACCCATCAGCATTCTCTCTGTAGTCACCAATTACTAATAGTCACCATGCACTTTCCACTCATGATTTACTCAACAGCCAACATCACTGCGTGTTTACCATTAATCCTGTAGACTCAATTCACTCTACAGTTACCATTCACCCTCCTGCAACCATTCACCACCCATTGAGTCACCATTCTATCACTAGACATCATTCACTCCACAGTCACTATTTTCTCTCCAGTCACATTCACTCTACAGTCACCATTCACCATCATACAACCATTCACCATCCAGTGAGTCACCATTCTCTCTCTAGACACCATTCACTCCACAGTCACCGTTCTTTCTTCAGTCACCATTCACTCTACAGTCACCTTTCACCCTCATGCAACCACGCACCATTCAGTCACCATTCTCTTCAGTCATCATACACTCCACAGTCACCATTCTCTCTCTAGTCACCATTCTCTCTACAGAGACCATTCACTCTGCAGTTGCCATTTGCTTTCCATTCTCCATTTTAAAGAACGGTAGATTTTTCAGCACCCAGGCTAATGTGCTGCATAGCTAAATACAGATAAGGTCCCAAAGGCGAGACCGATTGCATTGCAGTGACGTCACTCCGAGCAGGGTGGGGCCGAGGCTTTGTTGTTTGCTCCGGGCTTTATCTCAGTTTCGGCCCAGTCGATGCGAGAGTTTTGGCTTCTGTTTCTATTTTATTTCACTTTTACGTGGTTTTAGGAAAAGCGAGGAAGCATGGATGGCTCTCAGGCTGAAATTGTGGCGTTGCTGGTGTTAGTACTTTGTTCCTGTAAGTACGAGTATGACATTATTTAACTCTGTTTGTACTTCCGCGGTTTTCACTCAGTGGTGCGCTCGGTCTCTGACCCTGGGAACATATTTGAATTTCTCTAATTAGGTTTGTGGGCTTTTTTTATTTGATCAGAAAATGCTTTAGTTTATCGACTGAGTTTGATGTGCCTCTTATAATACATAATGCAGTAATTTATGGTACAGAGTGGGAGTTCTGGTTCAATCCGCCTTACTATGTTTTTCTGGGTCATACATATGCCCAGATGACACACGAACAGTTCAAGGTAAAAAAATAAAGCACCGTAATGTTTTTTTTATTTTACACCGCTGCATAGGCCACAACCCAGGCAGTCTGTATCTATTTGAGCCACCAGGGTACTCTGGTGCCCATGCCTCGATTCCAGTTGATAGGGCAAAGCATTTTCTGTTTTTCATGTTCCTTGGATTAAGCGGCACATGGCCATTGGTGGGTAGACCAGATCTACACTGGAGATGACTGGGTTAGTGTGGATTGGTCTTTGATCCCTGTCTGATTTCAGTAGGTGAATGTAAAGAGTAAATCAGAGTACCAGTGAGGAGTAAGTCGTGCGCCCTCATCCATTGCTTCATCAGACTTCTACATTGGAGATTTTCCATGAATTCCATCACTCCTGCCCTCAGTGAGTAAACCTGTGGCGGTGTGCAGCCAGCACTATTGTGGAAGTTAGTTTTGCGTCTGCCCGTGTTGTCTTTTAGCTGCTTTCTTCTTTGGTTCTGTTTTGCAGAAGGTGGGCATTGGAGGGTCATCCACTTCAGTCTGCTGATTCAACTATGTATTCCAGAGTGATTAAGCTATTGACATTGTAAATAACAATGCCGTTTCTTTAAATGTTTTAAAAACAAAAATAATGTCAAAAGCAATGCCAATAGCTCTAACTTTAACAATGCCGAGACCATTGCATTGTAAATGCTTGTTATTGTTGTCTGGTGCATGGGAAAAGAATAAATATAGAGAAAGTTGTGCAGATCGGACATTAAGTGGGTCCACTGTACAATCAGTCTAAGGGGTGGGTCGACATGTTTCAGCTCCTCATTAGCCCCGTAGGGTCAGGTGAGCTTTCTTCAGGACCTTAGGGTGTTTGTGTTTGAGGGGGGTATTGTCCCCTATCTAAATGAGGAATTCAGGCGTAGATTAGCTGAACTCCTAGTAAAAGGTTATTACCTTAAAGCGCTCCGTTTTGGGGCTTCTAAGGAAGAATTCAGCGCAGTTGAGCGAGATTGTGCACAGCATCAGCAGAAGTCGTGCAGAGCACAATCTCGCTCAACTGCGCTGAATTCTTCCTTAGAAGCCCCAAAACGGAGCGCTTTAAGGTAATAACCTTTTACTAGGAGTTCAGCTAATCTACGCCTGAATTCCTCATTTAGATAGGGGACAATACCCCCCTCAAACACGAACACCCTAAGGTCCTGAAGAAAGCTCACCTGACCCTACGGGGCTAATGAGGAGCTGAAACATGTCGACCCACCCCTTAGACTGATTGTACAGTGGACACACTTAATGTCCGATCTGCACAACTTTCTCTATTTTTATTCTTTTCCCATGCACCAGACAACAATAAAAACGATAGTCCAGGTAGCATGAGGGAACATCCTTTTTAATCACACTGTATTCACAGCACACAAGCACGTTTTCCGTAAAAACATTTTTTATCTCTGATCACTACTGCGAATATCCAGTGGTTCCCTTCGGGTGGAGGAAGCATAACACTAAACCCAATGATGATGCAGTCACGTTATTTAGGCGGAGAATCAAGATATACCGCCACATGAACCATCTAAAAACGTGAATGAGGGTTTTTTAAGGAACAGTCGAGAAACCACTGAACCCTGGATAACAGGTACAAGTGATCCTTTCTTTTGTGATGACAAACTAGTAACTGGTAGGTGAATGGATCACGTTTCCTTCTATCTCCCTCACATTTGATTGGTTACATAGATTGGTAAACTACCATTACTATGCGGCCACTACCATTTGTACGCATTTTTAAAAAATACTTACCTATATTGGTTTTGTTTTTTTCTTTTTTTTTATAAATATTTTTATTTGCATTTAAACAAACAATACATAATTCATGAGTGTGAGGTAACCAGGCAGTAATATACATTGACAATCGCTGATGGATAGAACAGGTCGTAACCCCCCCCCTCCAAGCAAGGTCAGGGCTTCCCAACGTATTATTACATAAGCACATTTACTGGAAGATCTCTCAATACTGGTCACATATCCGTCAACAATGCAGTCATTAGAACAGTCAAGGCGCAGGTCCCGGTTCCCCATCCGACAGGCTCGATCCCTCCTCCCCCAATCCAATCTCCAAGCCATAATATCGTAACCAGGGAGTCCATATTTTATGGAATTTTCGAGGACAGCCCCTCGCAGTAGAAGTTGTTTTTTCTGCCACCATATACAAATTCAAGCAGTTCCTCCATTCCTGTATGGTAGGGATTTGGGAAACGCCCCAGTAGCGAGCTATATCTCTCTTGGCAACTACCAGTCCCAAATTGACCAGGAGAAGTTTATATCGTGGAAGATCCACTTCCGTGTTGATCCCCAATAATATAAAGCGAGGTTCTATCTCTAGGTGAGCCCCCGATATAGCATTCAGTTCCCACACCACTGTAGACCAATATATTTGTATCGCAGTACACTCCCAAAGTGTGTGTATGAATGTCCTCCGCTCTGCATGACATCGAAGGCACTCCGGGTTCTCCGCTCTGCCAATCATGTGCAGCCTCGCCCTATCAAAATAAGCCCTATGAAGGATTTTGTACTGTACAAGGCGCAGTCGCAGCCTGATCGCCACTTCCCGAGGATGCATAAGGGCAGCCTCCCAGTCAAGGTCTTCTAGTGGGCCGGTAATACGCTCCCACCTAGCCCTGAGCGGGCCGAGGTTTTCAGGGATATTATTAATTTGTGTCCTATAGGTTAATGAGATAGCCTTGCAAGAAATCTCTTCCTGGAGAAGTCGTCCCTCTAAAGGGGCGTATTCCGGGAGCGTCACCTCCGTAAGCCCTTCGGCTCGCCAGGCATGCCGAAACCGGAGATAAGCATAATATTGGTTCACGTGAAGTTGGTAACTGGTCTGCAGGGAGGCGAATGACGCCAATTTGCTTTTGTCCAGGACATCTATGACTGGAGATTCCTATTAAGTCCCAATTATGGAAACCTCTCAGCTTCCCGATTTCCTTCAATCGGGTCCCTTCCCACAATGGAGTCTGCCTAGTGGGTTTCCTGTCCCATTTTATCGTTTCCATGCCTTCACCGTCCGTTGGGTGGCAGGGAGAAGGCGGGCTGTACCCGGCCCACCATACAGGTACGTATAATCTTGGAACTGTAGTCGCTCCAACCGATTAGCAGAATGATCACCCGGAGCGTGTCCCCATTCATTGACTATAATAAGATGTGCTGCCCTATAATAGGCCCTAATGTCTGGTAGGGCCAGGCCCCCATTATACGGATTCCGTTGCAGGATCTGCAATGCTATACGTGGGTGGGCCCCATCCCAAATGAGGGTACGGAGTTCCCTGTCAAGGAATGCAAATATGGCATCTGGTATTTTGCAGTACATATTCTGTAGAATGTATAACAGCTGTGGAAGAGTGATCATTTTATACATTGCCGTCCGCCCCATGAGCGTCAAAGGGAGTCTCCTCCACCTCTTAACGTCTGCTTGGAAGTTGAAAAGGATACGTAGAATATTGTGCTCTAAACAAGATGGAGTATGTGTAGTGATATACAATCCCAGGTATTGAAACCCCTCCGGAGACACCTTCAGGCAACTCGGATAAGACTGAGGTGTCGCCACCCCTGTCAGT
Source organism: Triturus cristatus (assembly GCF_964204655.1). Lineage (NCBI taxonomy): Eukaryota > Metazoa > Chordata > Amphibia > Caudata > Salamandridae > Triturus > Triturus cristatus. The sequence goes on along the minus strand of NC_140585.1, from coordinate 305,172,077 downwards.
GGGTACAAGGTGGACTTGTTCCAGTTAATCTTATACCCCGCATGACGACCATATTCTTCAAAGAGCCGAAGAAGTTTGGGGAGAGTGTCAGCTGGGTCCGTCACATATAGCCAAATATCATCTGCATATAACGATATGCGTTCCTCTGTGAGGTGGCCGGAGTCGTCAAGAAAGCCCCCTAAGCCTGGGGTAGATCGGACTATACAGGCCAGGGGTTCCAAAATAAGTGCAAATAGTAGGGGCGATAGGGGACATCCCTGCCTGGTACGGCGTTGGATAGCCCAGATAGAAGAGAATACCCCGTTAACTCGCACTCTAGCTTCAGGTGCATTATATAGGAGAGCCAGCCAGTCCCTGAACACAGGGCCGAAACCAAATTTCTCTAAAACACACCACATAAGGGGCCAATGAATGGTGTCAAATGCCTTCTCGGCGTCTAAAGAGAGGAGTAGATGTGGAGCCTCGCGGCCTTGAATCGTGTCTATCCAGTTAGCCGCACGTCGCAGATTAAAGCTGGTAGCCCGCCCTGGCATAAATCCAGATTGGTCACCATGGACCAGGGGGCCAATGACCGCCAGGAGACGCGTCGCAAGTACTGTGGCCAGAATTTTAGTTTCGACATTAAGCAAGGATATGGGACGGTAGGATCCACACTCCTCCGGTGGTTTCCCAGGCTTGTGGATAACCACCACAGTAGCCCTCTGAAGATCTGGAGGCAAGCACCCCTGTTCCTTAGAGTCCAGGTACATCTGTAATAAGTACGGAGCTAACAAACTACTGTTTTGTTTAAAAAAATTCCGCCGGAAGCCCATTCGGACCAGGGGTCTTACCGGACTTTAGGTCGTCCTCGAGCCTGTCTCAGTCCGTTTGGGACAACAAGGGCAATTGAATTGTGTCCAAATATTGAGTGATATGGTCTATGCTCACCTGTGTTTTGGCTGTGTAAAGGGCTTTATAGTATTCAGTAAATGCTCCTGCTATATCTGTTGGTGTAGTATATACCTGCTGGCAGTCCTTAATAGCGAGTACCCACCGTGCCTCAAGCTCCTTTCTGCCCAACCATGCAAGGAGTTTCCCTGCCCTATCTCCCGTTTCATAGAGCCGGTGAGCGACAGCCAGCTGTTGCGATCGGACTGCGTTGGTCGCCAACGAATGGTACTCCCGTTTGGTAACTTCAAGTTGGGCCAACTCATGGGCGTCTGGATTATTAATAATTTTACTTTCTAAATGCAGCAGAGTGGCCTCCAAAGCCTCCAGCTCTTGAAGTTCCCTTTTCTTTTTATGGGCCACAATATTCTGTGCTCTGTCTCGGTGTACTGCCTTGTAGGCCTCCCAGAGGGTGACCGCCGATTGAACTGAACCACTGTTTTCTTTAAAGTACAGTTCCGATTCCACTCGTAGCTCAGTCGCCACCTTTTTATCTTGTAGGACCCAGGAGCTTAGTACTTACCTACATTGTTCAGCTACTTACAATGTAATGGTAGTTGCATAGCAACGGTATTTGCGAAGTAGAAGCATGCATACTTAAATCATGTGTTGTAATGGTGTGGAAATGAGCCTTTTTAGGGGCTCACTGGTGCAGGGATTCACCCTTATCTGTCCACTGGTTCTTAAACCAACAAAGAAGAGAATGGCACGGAAGCTGTAATATCAAAGACATAGATTTATTAACCTCTCATGAGTGGGACTACATCTATACAACACCCTCGGGCACTGTATGAGGAAGTCCATAGAATACAGAAACCAGGGGCCTTATATATACATTTGTTTCATAGTCCGCATGGAGACTCAAAGGGAGGTACTGGCACATACAAGAATAGTTATTGACTAACATGGGCGTACAAAAATTGCTATTGCTTATGTCAGTTGGAATAGCCTGGCAGTTACACTCTAAGACAGGTGCATTCTAGCAGCTACAGGCCTTTCTGAGCATGCGCAGTGCTCTGGCTCAGTACTAAAAGAGTTAACTATAGTTGATGACGCAAGCAGAATAGAAAAGCAGGCAACAATGAAGATGGAAGAAGCACATGGCTAACACATGGCTAACTAAAATGGATGTCACAAACAAAATGGCTTCAGCTTATGCTAACGGTAATTTCTGCGATTTCCACAATGGTACCTGCGAAGTAAAAGATGCGTACAGATGGTAATTCGAAATAGTGGCCGCGTAGTAATGGTAGCTTACCACCTGTGACATTAAGTTGTCTGGTGGATGCCAGCCTGACATGCGGCAGACCATTTAGCATGCTCCATCTGGAGCTTACGGTAGGGAAAGATGCATCTTCTCTGAGTTGGGGGCCGGATGTCATCTGGACAAGGTGAAGATCAGAGGACCCTAGTCTCCGATGAAACAGTATCACCAAATCTGCTTTCTGGAGCTTGCATGCCTTTGATTTGTCTTGCAAGACCTTCGTATATTTCATCAGGGGCAGGTCGAACCAGCTCATGACAGACAAGACTGTCACGTGGTACTGCAACAAACAGGGTGAGTGGGATCCTACATCCCCTCTCTAGAGGCTCTTTGGTTGTGGCGGTGGCTGTGCCCACATGGGATCTTCCTGATGGTCAGCCACCTAGTGGGTTTTCTGAACATCAGGGAAGATTAACTCAACAGGCATCATCTTGCTGACTACAAGTGGCATCTACCTCTGGAGGTGGAGTAAAGTGCATATATACAGCGGGTTGGGCCCTTACTAGATCTGTCCGCTACTTGTGAGAATGGCCAGTGTCCAACAATTTGCAACCTAGGTGCCCTGCTTGAGACTCCCTAGGGCATGCGTCCATTGATGTCATTTAGGCGTCGCCAGGGGGTCACAGCTGCGATCCCTGGCTTTCCCCTTGTGACCCCTCGCACTGCCTTTGCAACACCATGCCTCAGTTTTGGCAAAGGCAATGCCAAGAACAGAATATAAGGTAAACAGTGCTGTGATCTGTATTGTTTATTTCCTGAAGTTCTGATTGTGAACTGAGGCATTCCACTTAAAACTAATAAGTACGCACACAACATTGCAGTGTATACTCTATTGAATAAAAAAAAAATGAAATAAAAAATATGCATTTTTAAACATGATGTTGCAGATTTTTATTGTTGAAAGTGATGTTAACCACAATGCATTAACAATGTGAAGTAACATTTTATGCTAATGACATTGTTCACAGTGGTCTACATAAGGAAATACAAATTGGGTTTATAAATATTTTTGAACTTTTTTCTGTAACTTTCAGTACATTTTATATTTAAGGTAATATTATACAAGTTTGCGAGGAAATGATTAAGGTAGGAGTTTGAGGTATAAATCATTTAGTTTCCCAGTGTTATTTTGTATTTTAGGGTTGGTATATTTAACTCTTCCAACAAATGCATACTTTTTTCTGCAATGAGAAAGTGGAAATGTGTAATGTTCCTATCATGTCAGTACCCTATTTAAAAAGTAAGTGGTGTATAAAGTGGACATTTATCTATGTTAATAATTTGTGTTATTAAATAATTGTGCACTTAAAATTCTCTTCAGCAGTATCAGTTATTGTGATGGCATCAGGATTAGGGTTGTGTGACATCACTTCCTGGGAGGATTCAGTGTCAGTTCATATGATTTCATCTCCTCTGCTATAATTGGGTCAAAGGCAACTTATGTGATGTCACTTCAACTACTCTTGGTATATTGGTGAATTGACTCACATGCATGTGTTCTGCCTTCAGTGGGATTCTGTCCTCCTTCATGCATTTCTGTCCATGCTGCTGATCCCACAAGTGCTGAAGAAGGTCAGTTGGTACTTGATCCAATTTCGCATGAAACACTCAGGTCTGATACCCCGACCTACTGGATCTGAGTAGTTGCTTTCCACTTCAGCTGCCTTTTCCCAAGGACCGAATTCTGCACCCGAACCTACATAGGAGCATACATGGAGATTGAGTTGAACCAACTGAGCAGCTTTGACCTTCCTTAGTAGGTGATGGATGTGACTTTTGTTGGTGCATCTACTCTGGCTGCTTGTACATTTGTCATGTGGTGCAATAACGGATTGTTAAATCATGTTCAGGCCAAAGTGCTCGATGTTAGTTAGTTTGTTTTGTCTCTGGCCAAGCAAGGCTTTGCTGTGGCATAATTAAGGGTTACATATTGTCCCTCTGCCTTTTTTTCGTTTGCCTGATCATCGCTCTTCATTGAAGTTGCCAGGTGTGATGTGTCAAATGTGTTTTTTCTCGCTCCATTTATCATGCCACAGCAGGACCTTAATTTGGTCATTACTTTTTAAACGTATGCTCCATTTTAAACTTATGCACAGTTTCTCCTTGTGAGAAATTGGGTTGTTGGTTGAGGGGGTTGAAACCCTACTCAAGCAATAGCCACAATCCTTGTCAGGGTGAACCATACAAAATAACTAAATAACCTGTGTTTAACCCTCTGGTAGCTTAGCACAAAAACAGTCAGGCCCAACTTGAAGGCAATGTGTAAAGTATTAATGCAGCACTGTTGGAAAGTGCCTTTTTTGCAGGGTTAGCCCCAAACATTTTGCTTCTTCCTCTTACTTTTTCCTGGCCTGTGATTGTTGGTTTTAGGACTCTGGGCACTTTACCATCACTGCTGATCAGTGCTAAAGTGCATATGCCCTCTGTGTAAATTGTTATTGTGATTGGTTATCCATGATTGGTGTTTTTTTTTTACCAGTAGGTCCCTAGTAAAGTGCACTGAGTGTGCCAGGGCTGGTAAATCAAATGCTACTAGTGGGCTTGCAGCGCTGCTTGTGCCACCCAAATGAGTAGCCCGGAAAAGATGTCTCAGGCCTGCCACCACACAGTTTTTTAACTGCAATGTCGACCTGGCAAGTGCACCCACTTGCCAGACCTTACCCTTCCCTTTCCTTGCACATAAGACACCCCTATAGTAGGCCCAAGGTACCCCCCTGGGCTGGGTGCAGTATATGTGAAAGGTAGGATGTGTACTGGTGTGTGTAACATGTCCTGATAGTGAAATACTGCCAATTTCGTTTTTAACAATTGAAAGGCTATCATGCCCATATGACAGAATGGGGAATGCTCTGTAACATTCTACAACCATTTCTTCCCAAAGGAGTAAGATGGAAAATTGGAGTCTGATATCCCTGAACTCAGAATTTAATAACATCTTTTAGTAAGGATGGTTTTGAAATTCTGTGTTTGAAAATAGCACTTTTAGGCTTCTTCCTGTTTGTGGATTGACTGTCTGGCTTTGGAGTGACAGAGGTTGGGGTAGCTCCAGGAGTCTCGGTGAGTCAGCACTAGGCTGAATGGGTCTGATCTGCATTTGGAGTGGTGGGAGGAGTCGCACCTGTACCTGAATAGGGCTGTACCTGCCTTCCACAATGCTGGCTCCGCCCCCCGGTGGTGCGTCTGAAACCAAGGCTTACACTGACAAAGGATTTTTGTTGTGCAATGGCAGACTGCCCCCAGAACTGGTTTGGACTGGGCTCAGAGCCCCCTGCACAAAGGGATCAAAGACATTTTGGGGTGTAAGTACTAGACCTAAAACCCCTGAACTTTAGACTATTGCTGGAATCAAGTGGAACCTTTGCTGAGGAGGAGAAGAGCTGAATAAACTGAGGAGAAGTACTAGCCTTGCTGTGTGTCTGGGGTTGGCCTGTAGTTGCTGTTTCTGCCAAAGAAAGCGGAAGGATTTTGCTGTGTGCTGTGTCCCCTGCTTGAAGAAAGTCGCGAAGGGCCTGAAGAAGAGCTGGCCTCCTGTTTTGAAGTCCCAGGAACAAAAGGACTTCACCCCAGCTCCCCTGAGCTTCCTTGCTGGGAGTTCTGACCTGCCAGGAGGAGCCTGTAATTGTGTGTGGGCCCCTGGAGGTTGCTACTGCTGTTGGGAGCTGGACGAAACTAAAGAGATGGAAGAAATCCTGTTTCCGACGCCATCAACACCGCCGCTGTGATGCCGCGATCTGCACCGAGGCTCATGGAGCCGCTCGTGAAGTGAACGACGCAGCGCCCGGCCTGCTCCGCAGCTCCAACGCCCTACGATGTCCGCCCCCGCCGGCAGTGATCGGCCATGACCGACACCAGCGCTCTCAGCAACTACGCCTTCGCCAGCACCTGCATCTTGTTATTGTGGCGCCGATAACCGCCGAGGGTGACTCATGAAACTTGCCGACGTGTCATCATCACCGGAGCCGACATCGGCCATCTTCGATGCCGTGCAACGTCACCGACTTCATTTTCCAAGGTACTGTTGTTTGGGGCTCTGTGTGACTCCGCGGCCAACGCCGTGATCTTAGCGGGCGGCGCCGTACTTTGGATTTTGTGCTGTCCTGACGTCGTGATGGCCCCAGTTAGTGTTATTTGATTTCTACAAGCTTATTTTTGTAACATCCTTTTTAAAGACATTTTACTGAGTATCTGTATGTTGGATTTTTGTCATTTTGATCTTGTTTAGTTTAGATAAAGATATTTTATTTTTCTAAACTGGTGTGGTGTCCATTTGCGGTGTTTTCATTGTGTTACTGTGAGTGTTGGTACAAATACTTTAAACATTGCCTTTGGGATAAGCCTGTCTGCTCGTGCCAAGCTACCAAGGGGGTGAGCAGGGGTTATCTAAAGTGTGTATCCCCCTTACCCTGATTAGAAGCAACGGTCCTTATTTGGACAAAGGTAACTACCTCTGCCAACTAGAGACCCCCATTTATAACTAGCACTTAAACAGTAATTAAGGGAAAACACAACACAAGATAAATCCCACACTAATTTAGTAAAATACAGTTAGTTGTGATAAACTATTTGAGACCAGAACAACAACAAAAAACAGTACGTAGGACTGTAGTTATGAATTGTTAAAGTGTAAAATGGCCCCTAAAAGATCAAATTGCCAACCATGGACATTTAGTCATGCAAGATCGGGGCAAAGTGTAAAGTTTTGGCCGATCACTATGGAGCACGGTTTGGATACTCGAAGTGGATGGAGCTCAGTCTCCACACAGCAGGCTGTGTTAGAGGAGAAGGTGTCGCTGCTAGAGAGCCACTGGGTGAAGTTGCAGTAATGATTTCTACATTCGCCCTTCATCTCTGTTATGGAAGTCGAAAATCTCCAGCAGGACGAAGCTGTAACCGAGGAGAGCTCCACGTGGCTTGACCCAGACTGGGGCCTGAGAGAATTTAAAAGCGAGGAATCTGCAGTTAGAAAGTATATCCACCAAAATGGGCGAAGGTAAGTAACTTGTTCATTAGCTGAGGTCTTAAGTCAAGTCACAGGGTTGGTGATTTTGCAGTTGAGACAACTCCGGATCACATCACTGTTGAAGCCTCTTCTGGCATATTGTTGGGTTACTCTGAGGCATGAGAAAACAAAGGGAACATGCCCATGATCACACCAAACATGATTGATGATTTGAAAACTGCATGGCGATTGACACTTCACCTAGCTTCCTGACAGTAGCCTTGGAGTTGTGACAGGCTCAGGAGGAAACAGGGAACCTAGAGTATACTCGCACGACTAGAAACCCCCCGTAAGGACCATTGAAAGGCCTGTATTTCCGCACCCCTAAAGGCTTAGGGAAGGTTTCGCCGGTGACCTGAGATAGCGCCCGTTTCGAAAGAAAAATGGAGCCTGTACATTGGGCCTAAATATACAACAACAAGGTTGTTCTATTTTTATCTATGATACATACAGACTGAACTAAGAGTCCGACTAATATTTGAACTAGCCGGTGACGCATTTATGATCGCATCTATATTTGGAGAGGTCGTATACAATTTTATATGAACAAACATATCACTTGGAAGTCGGCCATTTTTGAAATTTGTGGAGGTCGTTCCTTAGAAACAATCTATGCCCTGACGAAGTTCGTAGAGAACGAAACGCGTTGGCTGAGTTTGATTTTTCTGAAAGTTGAATGAAAATAAAAGAACAACAATTGGAATTCTTGAAAAGACTTTTCCCTTGGTGCACCGTCTCTTTGTAAAAGAGTTTGTATATCTGGTTTTCCAGTAGAGCACAAGTACGGCATGCTCTGGACGTGTTTTTGCACCTATTAAGAAATTGTGTATTGATTTGGGATTTGGTGTGCTTAACATTGGTCAGCCGTACGTTTTTTTGTTTATAAGGCTTAGGGAAGGGTTATGGCCCTCTGGAGGTGGACATGAAGGCTGTTGGAGCTGGAGTAAGGATACTCCCACTCTACCAATAACTAGTACTCAAGGTGCTACTTTGCAGTGACCAGCACCCGGGGCTCGTGGAGGTCGCGGAGGGCAAGTAAGGTATAGCGCCTCGTGCTGCCTATTGCTGTTCAACCATTCTGACCTGAACAGTCAAGTCACTTGCAGTTTGCAGGTGTCAGCAACATTTGGAGATAGAAACCTGCAAGACCCCCAAAAATCAGGATTTCACCTGCTGGTGCACTGAGGCCTGTCGAACCATTTCCTTAGCGGAGGAACTAAATATTCTCCCATAGCTGCTCAATAGTGTGTGCTTGAGAGACATGCTATCAGTATTTACACTGTGCAGCAGCTGGATAGGCTGAGTAAGAGGCCAGTGCTGTGGCAACAGCTCAGACACCTGGGGAAGATAAGAGGTAGGTCTGTATGAGGGACCTGCAGCACTGGACTGGAAAGCAAATCTAACTAGGTAAACGTTTCCTCTTGCGTTATTGCTCGACAAATTTGGAAAATGAGCAGTAAAGTAAACGTGCACAGATGGCCAGATAGAGACAAATTTACCATTGTCAGGGCAGAGCCGATGATTATCATGCACTTGTGAAGCAGGACTTCTGGGTGACCTTAAAGAGACTTGGAGGGGACATGTTGAAGGGTAGATTGGAGGCCTGGCAACAAAGAGAAACTTTAGGAAAAGTGTTATTTTAGTCCCTATTGGACTAGAAACACAGAAATACACCTTTCTTGCAAGAAACCCCCATTTGAACCCATACTATTGGTGTGTGACCGAGATAAATAATAGAGCAACAAGTCATTTTGGTGATTGGATTTGCTATATGTTCGTCTACTATGCAAACTTGAAAAGTATTGTTATCAGGATTGTGCTTTAAATGCGGCCGTCAGGAAGCACTGGCGGAAGGGGATGATGGAGCCGGACACATCACTTACTTGTCAGTATGTCGTGATGGGGACGGGTGTCTATAAGGCGGTGACTTGCCTCTATGGGCGGATTACTGGCGATCTGCGGCGTCCCCTGGCTGCCCTGCGCGTTAAGTGGGAGGCGGATCTGGGAGCACCTCTTACGGACAAAAGCTGGGAGGAAATCATGGAGCGTCCTTGGAAATGTACACGAAATGCACGCTTCCAGCTTATCCAGTTTTATATCTTTCATAGGGCATACCTTACCCCTCACAAGATAGCTGAGTACTTTGGTGGGCCAGATGCTTGCCCCCGATGTGGTTATAGTGGGGCGACTTTTATACACATGCTCTGGGATTGCCCGCAGGTGACTGGGTTTTGGGAGGAAGTGGCGGCGGTACTACTGACGGTGACTGAGAGGGACTTGGAGGTAGGCCCGGGGGTATGCTTGCTACATGGATTTCCGCATACAGCAAAGACTAAGGTCACCAGTAGGTTTCTTGATCTGGGGCTGGTCCTGGCCAAGCGGGAGATTACTTCTCATTGGAAGGCGCGGCGGGGCCCTAATTTTTTACGGTGGGCTAGGGAAATGGAGAAATGGGCGGGAAGTGAGGGGACTTATAGATTATGTTTGGCTCGACGCAGTGACAATGAAAGATCGCATGAATGGGCCCGGGCATGGATGGCTCTCCTGGACTTGTTCAAATGTTCGGTTGTGGGAGATGGGGGAGATCCGGTGGGGGATGACGGGGCCCCGGTTCCTTGAGCGCCCTCTGCAGGGCTTCCCCCCTCTGCTCTTGAGGTACTCTCTGTTGGGATTCCCGGGAGGCGGACTCGACGGGTGATGACTGCGATTTTGATGTACATGTACTTCTGATAGGTACTGGCGACATGCTTGGGTGGGTGGGTAGGGAGGAGGGGCTCGTTGGGGGGGATGTTGGGGGATGGGGTGGGGGGTATTTTGGCTATCTCGCACGCTCATGGTGGATTACTCCTGTGGATGCACTACCTAGTAGAACGGACATTATTGGGGTGAATGCTGTACAGATGTAGCTTATGTGCTGGGATGGGTATTGCAAGATGTCCTGATTTGGCTGGGGGGCGGATTATGGGAGACGGGGATTGATTGCATTTTGTTCAATGAACTAATAAAATTTGTTTAAAAAAAAAAAAAAATCAGGATTGTGCTTTAAAAAGCATCACCATGCCAAATTTTCCACCAATGTATAACCGTCACCTCTGCGGTATCATCCTCATTTTAATCCTAAAACGTTAACGGGTATGTATGACAGTGTTCTGGTGGGAAACATCCTTTACAACGCAGTATTAACCACACAGTGCTTTTAGCACACATGCATTTACCACAATCTGGTCAGGACAGGGAAGGGGTATAGATACTGCTTTACAAACTTGTCCAAGACCCCGGAAGAGGGATGCGTAATTAAGGGAAATATAAGTGCACACCTTTTCAGTTCTACATAGCTTTTATCAAATATTTTAACATAAATAGAACAACAAATACATATGTTGGATGCTGGGCAATAGGGTAACCTGTTATCCAAGAGGTCTCCAATAAGGAACACAACTGTACTATTTCTTAGCTATGCATAAAGATGTTTGCACACCAATATAAAGCTGTGATTCATTTGAAATAAGTAGTACAAGAAGTGCACACTTTCAAAATTTCCATACAACGTGCAGGGTCTTCACATACGATGAAATTGGTTGCACTTTTTCGATAGCTTATATATTTTGCGCCGTTTGAATCTCCACAAAACTTTCCAAAAAAGTGCTGCTTTTTGACAGATTTGCGCATATAATGTTTCAGGGAAATCCATCAAGCAAAGGGCTGAGAAAAAGGGGCCAAGAAAAAAGGGGAGCAGGGGTCCTAAAACTTGTTTCTCTAGTAGACACAGCTACAGCCAAAACCATTGAACGGATTTACACCAAATTTGGAAGAAAAGCTAGATCAGCAAGAGTGCTTTTAATGATCTGGTTTATATCAGTTTAGTAGTTTCTGAGCAATCAAATCTTAAAAACGTTGTACATTTCACGCCACAGTGGATCCGCGGGCCTGACAGATCTCATGGAAAGATCTGCCGGGATGGTTCAGGACCCAGGGGTGCAGCACAAACTGTTATATTTGGGGAGGGCAGCAGGTGGGCCCCATCCCCAAGCCTCTGTGATACCCCGGGGCTCCATCTTCCAGGGTTGAGGAATAAAATGAGGGTAGGGGGCTTGCGGACTCCCTCCGGGAACCTTATTAGGCCCCAGGGACCCCATCCCCGAGGCCAAAATGCATATTAAAAAGAGAGGTGGCCCAGCGTGCATCCACTGATCCTTAAACGACCCTGCAGGAGTGCAGGCAGGAAAATCTGTTACCGCCCGAAGGGAGCAAGCATAAATAGCTGCTCCCTCCGGATGGGAGTATTGCCAACTCCCCACAATGCGTGCTGCTTGGTAGGTGCCCCTGGCGGGCAGTGGCACACCTCCTATAATTAGGCGAGGTCCCGGGTAATGGGGTCACTGGGGACACAGTAAGCTCAAAGCTCCCTTTATAGTGGGGATGTGTCCCGGGGATGGGGTCCCTGGGGCCAAATAAAGCTCATTGATGGGGCCTCATGTCTCCCTTCCCCCATTTTAATTTCATGCAGCCCTGGGGGATGGAGTCCCAGGGCCGTATAATGCTTAGGGAGAAAGGCTCTGCTGCCCCCCCCCCCCCCCCCTTTTCCCATTTTAATGTCATGTGGCTGTCTGCCTGTGGCGGACTGGACGCAGGGCCTGGCTGCAAACCGGTCCCTGCAGCCAATCAGACGCCATGCATGACCAAAGGTGGGTGTGGTGTGTGGGTTGGCTGCAGTCCCTGTGACCAACCCCTCTGACGCGCACAGCCTTTGGCGCTCCGGCACCGTGCGCGGCAGGCGGAGGATGGCTTTATGTATTGTATCAAAATATTACTTTACGTTAAAAAAAGCTAGAAATTCACTGAATTAACCAAAGGTTACGGTAATGTTTTAATTTGGTGACTGGAATTCTTTTACAAAAACCACTGAAAATCACCTGTTTCTCTGGTAACTATAACTTGTGTCCTAAGGTAACTATATCTCACACCCTCGCCATGCACTACCACTACATAAGGCATTACTAATGACATTTTCTATGGCACTATTTATAATATCATTTCGACATTTGCAATGAAATTACTGATGAGAAACCTGTGAGTGGTGAGAGGGGTGCGAGTTACAGTTACCTTAGGGATGTTTATAATTACCAGGGATGTTTATAATTATCAGAGATAACTATAACTGGATAATTTCAGTGGTTTTGTACATTTGAAAGTTGCGCTGTCACTGAAATTGTCACCAAACTTTTTTGTTTCAGTGTATCTGTATATATGTGTGTGTGTGAGTACGTACGTATGTATGTGTGTATATGTGTGTGTGTGTGTATATGTGTGTATATATATATATATATATATGTATACACTTGCATTATACAAAATAGTCACAGGCACAAATGTGATAGTGGTGAATTATTGCCCCTATAGTTAAGGTTTTTGGCTATAACATTTTAAACCCAAACCTTGAATTCAGTTTTTGAATACTAACATTGGCTTCTTCGCAGAGCGCCTTCAAGCACAACGTTCTTAAACTATATGTATCAAATTTAATCAAACTTCCATTGCACGTTATGTGCTTCGCCAAAGAGTACATTAACGATAATAAAAACCGCCTCAACCATTTGAGAAAAATACTTCATATGTCTTCAGTTTTTATCTCCAGGGTGTGTGTTCAAATTGATACACCACGCGACAAAGACATGCTGATTCTGCAACTTTGGGTATTATCAGATCAGAATGAAATGGGCTCTACAGAAAGAAGGTACATTTGTGCAGTCTTCGCACCATACATTTAAAGGAGCCGGCTTCCCATGCACCAAATGAACAGACTATAAAAGAAGCCATGTGTTTGGAGATGTCCTCTGGTAGCTAACCTGCAAAGACTATTCAAACTCAACAATCCATACTGTGCACTTTATAACTCTACTTAGTGACTACATATCCCAATTTAAAGTTTTCAAATGGAGTTGAAGTTACAATTGCTGCAATTATAACACTTAAAATTTCTCCCAATTAATGTGTTTGCGGGAAGAAAAAAGCCCATAATGCAGCTGTACCAACCTTTAACTAACTCTGATGATGAGATCACCAGTACTACACGAAGTGGCTGCCTACATTATGCAGAAATAAAAGTATTGGTATAGTGCTGTGATATTTTATTTCCCCAAAAGCCCCTGTACTGATGTTTCAGTACTTTAGAGCCTTGTTCTTGTAGCCTGCTCTCTTTGTAACTTTAACTTCCATTGAAACCTTTGTTTTTCGCTAACCAAATTTGCATTAACTTGTGTTATTTATCAGTCGTTCACGAATGACACCCTGTGAAAAAGTCTGTGACCAATATACCCATCTAAATGCACATGCATATTATGTACGTTAATTAGAACAATTAATTGAACATTATTTAACCTAATGCTGGATGTAACTTTTCTTTAGTTCACTTTTTGTGCACTTTTCATTTAGCACCACTTGCTATGAAAATGTTACAAACTGCTACTGATACTTATGTTCTACTTTTATTTACGCTGTTATTTACTTTTGTTAGGTATTCACAATCGATTGCAGATTATTTTTGTCATCAGAACACCCTTGTCTCTTAATTACTTCTTGATCGGAGCTGGTATTCTGTCTTTTGTTGTGGGAGTTAACTCCTGCTGTTCATTTAATGATTGGGGAATAGGCTGATCACATCAGCTTCAATCCCAGTTGACTTTACATTTATACCTAAATAGCCGATGTCGCTGATGGTTTTGACACAATCAAAACACGTAGACAGAGACAGTGGGGCGATAGCCCCACTTAAAGCATTTAGAAAACAAAAACTAAAAGCAAAGCTCAGTCGGTAATTTTTTATTAGGCCTGGGCGTAGTTCGCGGAGTTGTGCTACGCGGAACTCTGCGAAGTTACAAAAATCTCAGCGAAGTTCCTCAAGTGGCGGAGTGCGGTGCAAATCGCAGTTTGTGCTGGTATTCCTGCCGCTCAGGTAGAAATTCTACCTGAGCGGCAGCTCGCGCTCGCAATCTTACTGTTCGCGCCCGCAAACTTACCGTTCGCGATCGCGAGCGGGGAAAAAACTCCTCTGCACATTCCAAAGAGGAGTTTTCTGCACTCCGCGAGCTCTGCGGAGTGCAGAAAACTCCGAACGGAGCGAAGTTCACCGCCCAGGCCTATTTTTTATTGTCTGGATTGACAGTACAGCTGTCGCCAAACAATTATGTGAGCATCACCAGAGGAGCTTTGGCCCTGCCAACATGTTGGGAGTCAGGATTACATGTTTGATTGACCAGAAGTTGTATACTTCCACACAAACAAGGGATTGCCCTCCACACAGCTGTGATCATTTTGTTTATTTATACAGCAGCCTAACCATCAACTTCCAGGGGAACACATATGACATTGTAATGCTATTAAAGTGTCTTAGATAACTCGATAATTTGTTATCTTTCTCTAGCAACAGCGGAGATGGAAAGAGGGGATTCATTAATCTACACCTGTTTTTAGTGCAACTGTCACCTGACCTTTAACCTCCATCAATATTCTTATCCATTTATTTTCTTCCACAAAAGTTAATTTTGTGGGACTAGATATGCATTTGTAGTGCTTCACATCACTATACACCCTTCCTTTAAAGCCAGACCTGTTGGCATTGCCAGTGCTTATTGAGTCATTCAGTCATGTTGCTGACTTGGTCTTTCTGCGACCTAATTGCTATCTGTGTAACTTGCAGGTCACAGCTTCGAATTTGGACAGTGATTCATTCTTAATTTACTGAAGGTGGTTTTATCGGTAGCGCCCGTGTCTGCTAAAAAAGCAATTGGAAGTGGTTGCTGTGTTGAAAGAAATAATCTTTAAAAAAAGCTATGTATGTTCCGTGTTTAGCGTGCCCGTCATTGAAATATTGATCACGTTTCCGTCGGGTTGGTTAAACGGTGGATCTAAGCGGTACAAAAGGGGGTGGTGATGGACGGAGCATCTGAACCAATCAAACACTCACACCCAGTCAACAGATCCGGGTTTGATCCATCACCGTTCTTTAGCCCACTCTGCCACCCCAGTTCAGACATGGCCATATGCAAATCAGTCTGACCCTGTGCCTCATGGGAACAGTCCAGCCCGAACTGCCAAGCCATGCCTTCCCTGGACCGGAAACAAGCTTCCTAGGACCGGTTTCTGGCATTTCAGCCGTCTTCAGCCAGGCTTGCTAGAATCCAGTGGCAAAGTGAGCAAGGGACTCACGTCTGAGCATACCCTGCCAACTTATGGCGAACAAAGCGGTACAAAAGGGGGTGGTGATGGACGGAGCATCAGAACCAATCAAACACTCACACCCAGTCAACAGATCCGGGTTTGATCCATCACCGTTCTTTAGCCCACTCTGACACCCCAGTTCAGACATGGCCATATGCAAATCAGTCTGACCCTGTGCCTCATGGGAACAGTCCAGCCCGAACTGCCAAGCCATGCCTTCCCTGGACCGGAAACAAGCTTCCTAGGACCGGTTTCTGGCATTTCAGCCGTCTTCAGCCAGGCTTGCTTGAATCCAGTGGCAAAGTGAGTAAGGGACTCACGTCTGAGCATACCCTGCCAACTTATGGCGAACAAAGGGGTACAAAAGGGGGTGGTGATGGACGGAGCATCAGAACCAATCAAACACTCACACCCAGTCAACAGATCCGGGTTTGATCCATCACCGTTCTTTAGCAGGGAGGACCTGGCTTGGCAGTTCGGGCTGGACTGTTCCCATGAGGCACAGGGTCAAGACTGATTTGCATATAGCTGGGTTCAAACTGGAATGGCATGGTGAGCAAAAAAACGATGGATTTAGGCCCAGATCTCTGTACTGTGGTGAATGTATGACATTGTTCTGCATTCTGTCCATCAATTGTTGTTTTTGCATTAAACAGTGGATCTATGCATTCCTCTACTAACAATGGTGTTTTCATCTCGCTGTGCTATATGGAATATTTATACAACATTGTTAACTTTAAAAAATCTCCACCAGGAACTTTTATCTTTCAACGCTCTTTACTGAACAATCATAATACAATGACATAACGTTCTATGCTTGTCTTAGGCTGAACTGTTTTTGAGAACCCACATCACAAGCGCTCATCTGATGTGATACCTTGCCAGGTTAATGCTCCAGCTGTAGCACCGGGCATGCCATTACCTGCACTGGCCCCACCCTTCTCGATAAGGAAGCAGCTGTCCAGTGGGGCAGTTGCATGATGGGATGCGGACACCTGGGAAGGTAGCTCGGGATATAGAGTGAAGGGTCAGGAGAGAGGGGATGCAGAGGCTGCTGGTGAAATACTAGCACTGAGTGGCCTTGTGGAATAGATAACTATTGGGTACTACAAACTGGAGAATAGTATTGGAGAGAAGAGGCGTGGAAGTGTGGCAACTATAGAAGAGACGGGAGGGTGACGGGCTAGAAAATGGAGGTCAAAGGATAAGAAATGGAAGACAAGATGGTTATTGAAGAGCAGACCAATGGATGCGCAGTAAGAAACTTGAGCGGAGATGGCTGAACTGGCCATGCAGGGTACACGGTTGAGGGGCTTGACTGGCCATGCAGGGTACAAATGGAGGATTATGTGCTACTTTCGGGGTTGGCTTGACTGAGGGGACCTCTGCCCGGTCATGCAGACAGCATTGCTGACTCTTCCCCAGTCTTAGCCTGTGTTTCCTTGCCAGCTAGTGATGGCACTACCTCCGACGCAGGTGTGGGTTATAGGGGCGTCCCCTTTCCCTTTAGGCATTTCAGGCCTCCATAGCCCCTTTCATCTGTTGATAAGGATCAGATTCTACGCCTTTTCCTTTCAGTTACTGCTTTCAGTTGACCTAGCACCGAGCCTTTGATATTTTTTGCATCTTGTTATCTTCCTCCTCTCTCCATTCCTCTTCAGCCCTGGTAGCATAATCTGCAACACTCCAGCTTTGTTATGCATGTCCTGCCGTTGGCCTTTTGCAGAACTAGAGGCACATGCTCTCTGTCATGTGTAGAGGGGCAGCTGTCATTCAGCGCACACCAGTTCTGTGCGCTAACATCTGTACGAGGTCCCTCTATAGTAGCCAGGCTTGCATGCAGAGCACACGCTCACTGAGCCCTGACGACAAAGGGATTTCAGAGCCAAAAGATGTTGGCTACCAGGGGTGGGGATGATTTCTCTTTCTACCGGTGAGGTTAAATTCCGTCCCTCCTCCAACCATGGCTACATTAACTCTGCGGATGGGGTGCAAGCAGCCCTTGGAAATCAAACTAGTTACACGTGGCTTTACCCCTGGTACCATATAACCTGTTCCAAACGGACCCTGTTGTCACTATAAAAGGATGTGACGTGAAGCACCTGGTCTGATATCTCTATTGCTTCATCTAGAGGGGCCTAGCTCTTTGTTTCCAGGGCCACTGGAAATATGCAGCAGGGGAGGGCCAAATTATGTGGGAGGGTTGAGTAAATTATGCAGCAGGAAAATGCAAATTATGCAGCACATTTCGTGACCGTATTACTTCATTGTTGTCATTGCCCTTTGTAAATGCTGGCTTCTGATTTCTTAATATATTTGTTAGTCCCACCTTAGTGCCGCCTTGTCTTCATTCGTAACCTCACATGAGGACTGTCCCTTTTACTTCGGTTGTTACACAGTACATCATTTTTAGTCTGTAAACACTATTTTCTTTCATGAGTTTACTGCAGGCACGACATGCTTTCCTGCAACATTCAGCGTGCCATGCGCGCTTTTGCTTTCCGAGCAGCCCTGGACAATGGCGGCCGCTTATTTGAATAGGTCTTGCATTTACAAGAGTTTGAGATATTGGCATTGTAAATGACAATGCCTTTTATTTATGTGTTGATTAGCAAAACAGATAAATAAAAGGCATTGTCATTTACAATGCCAATAGCTTAAACAAATGCAAGACCTATTGCATTGCAAATGCTTGTTAGGCTCGTTAACACTGTCTTGGCATTGATTACACCTCATCATTGCCAGTTTAACACCCAAATATAACAATAAGCAACTGAAAGATGACCAATCAAGCATTGCAAAAGGCCAGGGGGCGCTAGAGAGCCCGGAGCAAGATGGCCGCATCTTAGTGTGGCTCTGCTGGCCGAGACTCTAATCCGACTATTATCCTAAGCCAGTCAGTCATAAGCTTTTATTCGATATGCAAGATATCTTGTAAGCACATAAAAAATACAATAGACACATACAAATCACAGTTACAAGAAGCCAGTATGAAATTCATAAGAATGTAAAAAAGGGCATAAATTTCCCATAATAAATTATCTAAAAAGAGAATTAAACAGCTACTGACAATCTCTTGCAGCGAATAAGCCAGGACCACTTTAAAAATTTCGCAATTCCACACACAAAAAGGGGGGAAGTGTCCGTAGTTAAAATACGCAGGGCTTCAAGGTGACTACGTGTGCCCATATTGCGACAGAGGGGTTTCAACCAGACACCCCTGGGCCTTGCATAGTCCGGGCAAACAAATAAGACGTGTACAATAGTCTCAGCCTTGCTAGGGCAACACGCACAGTTGGGAGAAATGCGGGGCACAGGTGACCAACTCGATACCAATGCACCTAGGGGGAGGCATCCAACTCTAAATTTGAAATAAAGGGCTCGGTCATAAGGGAGAGTTATCAAGTCCAGGTAGGGTTCAAAAGCCACAGTGTCTTTAATTTGCAAAAAGGCGACAGTCGACTTGCAGTGATTAGAGGTTGTATTTAACCGCTCCGCACACCAGTTCCAATAATGCGCCTTGACAACTTCTTTTGTAGGGGCTGAACGTGATGACCAGCAGCCTCCTAGACCGACATTCTCCAAAAGCTTTTTGGTATCTCTAAGCCACTTTATTTTAGCCCAGCCCCCCAAACTCATAATTTCTCCCAAGGCATCAGCATAAGATTTCAATTCTTCACCCCTCCAGATTCTTGTCCATAACAAAAGCGGGCGAAGCTGGGCCTGGTCTTTAATATTTTTGCAGCCCATGTCCAACCGGACAGGTACGGATGGAGTACTCAGGGGGACGGAGATAAGGGATTTCAATAACTTACTCTCCGCTGTCTCTAGGTGTTTCAAACAACAGTGGCCCCACAATTCTGCCCCATACAAGGCTGATGACACTACTTTAGCCTTGTAAATGTCAACTACTGGGGTGAGTGATCTTCTTGGAGAGGCCCTGAACTCCCTCATAAGGGCACCTCCCACTCTCCTGTGACTGAGGACCATTTTATCAATATGACTAGCCCAGGACATCCTATCCGTAATCCGGATGCCAAGGTAGTCGAATTCGGCTACTTTCTCTAGGGGGGTCGAATTAAGAGTCGGAGGGCGGCCCAGTTTCTTAGGAGGATTTAGGACTAGATATTTTGTTTTATCCACATTTATTGTTAATCCTCTTGCATCACAGAACTCCTGAAATCGTGTTAATAATTTCTGGAGACCTTGAGGGGTCTTCGAAATCAGGAGCGTGTCGTCCGCAAATAGCAGGGTGGGGATCCGTACTCCACCGAGACAGGGGGCGTCGGCTGGTTCTTGCTGGAGATGTTTTACCACCCCATTCACATAAAGTGAAAATAGGGTTGGTGCCAAGACGCAGCCCTGCCTTACGCCCCTAGAGACTGGAATCTTCTCAGTAAGTTCACCGTTTTTACCCCAGCGGACCTGGGCAAAGGTATGGGCGTGAAGGCTGATAAGAAGTGACAAGATGTAAGGGGGTAGGCCCAGCTCGAGAAGTACCCTCCAAAGATCTTCTCGGGGGACTAGGTCAAAGGCAGTCTTCAGGTCTATAAAGGCCAGATAAAGGCTGCCCTTGCCCAGTTCCACCACCTTCCACCCCAATAATACCAGCCTAAACACCTGCTCAATTGTCCCCATTCCGACCCGAAAACCTGCCTGAAAGTCTGAAAGAATTTTATTCTCCTCCACCCAATGGAGAATCCTTCCAAGGATAGCTTTACCTGCTATCTTTTGGGTGGAGTCGATCAGACTTATGGGTCGGTAATTACCTGGAGCTTCCCTGCACCCTTTTTTATAAATTGGGACCACCACCGCCCCTTTCCAGGATTCAGGTACTGCCCCTCCCATCATGATGTCATTAAGTAGCGCTGCTATGACCCGTGCCCATTCCGCTGGGTATGCCCTCATAAGGTCTCCCGGGAGGCCATCGGGACCCGCAGCCTTGCGTGGGGCTACCCACCCTATAACCCCCTCAAGTTCTAGCGGAGTAAAGAGATCGTAGGCATGAGGTTCAATTATATGCGTAAGAGCCATCCCCGCATTACAATCCCCATGTGGAGGGAGGTATAAAGACCCAAAGTGCTTTACCCAGCTTTGTGGCGAGATGTTACAGGGTCTCATAAGTGCATCGGGGTTTTTCCGTGCACTTATAAGTTTCCAAAATGCCCTTGGGTCTCTACTTTTGCTGGCCTGGAGCAGGTCATCCCAATATTTATCTTCCCACTCCCTCCTGGCTAGTTTAAGAGAGTTATTGTAGGCCCTCCTAGCTTCCTGTATCTCAAGACGGGACTTAGCTTTGATCGCCTCAACTAACTTAGCCTTAAGAACCCTACATGGTTGGGAATACCAACCATCCGGGGGGTTTTTAGAGAGTTTATTACCCAATTTATTGTGGTGAAGAGTAAAGACATTAGTCAAGGCATCTGTCAGGGAGACAAAGAGCCCACTCGCTCTGCCCACACCTTCCGGGGATGTTCCAAGGTTTAATACTGTATGGTTTAGGAGAGATTTTATTTCTTCTACCTTCCCCTCTGATAAAACCAGTTTGGCCCATTTAATTCGCCTACCACAAGGGGAGACTTCCGATACCTCAGGTGGTGCTGCTACCTGGTTTATAGAATCCTTACTTGAGTGGCGCCACCACTGAGCCATACTTAGAGAAAGCAGGTTGTGGTCGCTTTCAACCGAGGGGACCACCTGCATGTCCTTTACATAGGGCCAAAGACACACGTCTACTAAAAGGTAATCTAACCTAGAGGTATGTCTGGGCCTATTATACGTGTGTGCGCCCAGCCTATCCGAGGTTGTCCTCCCATTGGCAGCCCTTAGATTGAATTATTATTATCCTAAGCAATTAGCTCCATCCACGGTGTCAAGGATTGGATCTGCCCTCCCTACAGTCTGGAGAACATCCTTATGCCCTTGGGTGGAATATAGCTGCCTTGTACCTGCGTCTCTGTCCCTCTTCAGAATCCGGCGTGAAATGGCGGCGGTGCGCGGCGCCCTCTGACGGCCTACTAGTGGAGTGGCTGTGGTATTGTGCCGGGTGCAGCGCTTCACTGATTGTGAGGCTGGACGTCGCCTGCAGCGTTGCGGAGCTGTGCCCGATCTGCTCTGATTTCCCAGTGGAGCAGTGTGTCCCGGGCGCCTGCGGCCCGCGAATTGGAGGCGGGCTCCCTGCCTTGTGCCGGCCCGGTCTTGGGTCAGTGGCGGCGGTCCCGGACTGAGGGCGGAGGGGCCGCGGCGATGTTCGGGGGCCCTGCTTGCCTGCACCTGGCGTCCGCTGTGTGGCATCGGAGGCGGCGCTGCCGCCTCCCCCCGGCCTCCCGCTACTGCTCGGAGAAGGTGTGGTGGCGGGTCCTTCCGGGCCTCTGCTCGGCCTGCTTCGCTGCTGCCGGGATCTGCGGTATGCCGCCACGTGAGGGAGAGCGACCCTGGACCTCCTGAGCTGCAGTGAGGCGGCGGATCCTCCCGGGCCTCTGCTCAGCCTGCTTCGCTGCTGCCAGGAGCTGCGGTATACCGCCACGTGAGGGAGAGCGACCCTGGACCTCCTGTGCTGCAGTGAGGCGGTGTATCCTAGCGGGCCTCTGCTCAGCTTGCTTTGCTGCTGCCGGGGGCAGCTGTGTGTCGCCACATTGGTGAGAGCGACCCTGGGCCTCCTGCCCCACAAACTGTAAGTCTGCCTGCCCAGTCTCATCCTTTTATGGCCACTGCTTGTCCGCGCCTTGTTACTGCCTGACCTTGCATCCTTGGGTGATTACTGGAGTGCCTGGATTTTGGGACATACTGTGTGGGGGCCTCCATCGTGGGCGCTGGATTCGGTGCCCTGCTTGTCTCTGAGGCCTACGGCTGTGCGGTGCGGCTGCTGGCAGCGGGTGGGCCTTGGGAGGTGCTCACACTCTTCTCCCTGTGTATCTTGTGGCCCCCCCAGGGCCTTCACTGCTCCACGGACAGTGTTTAACTGGCGGGCTGCTAAGCATTTTGCGCCCTCTCTGCGGATACCCAGCAGTTTGGTGGAACGACCTGCTCTCATAGACTTTTGGTGCTGGCACTGTAGCACTGCTTGTTACTTCTACTGACCTCCCTATACTTCACTTAATTGCCACAAGGTTCAATTGGGCAGGTCTTTTGCTGGCATTATCCGCCGCCGATATTTTTTTGGCCTACATACATCTGGTGGCTTTCTGGAGTCGACATGGGGCGCACAGACAAACAGCAAAGCAAACTCACTTTTGAAACCAAAAAACACCCCAAACCCCACACTCCTACTACTTCGGACGCCAAATCCGATCTTGAGCAGGGCTCGGGAGCTAAGCTGGAGCACATGATGGTGTCCATGCAGCAAAGCCTCCACACTATTGATGCCAAAATCGATAACCTGAATCTGCGTATGGACCAGTGGCGGCTCCCCAATTGGGGCGTGGGGTGTTGTCCCACTGCTTACTCACAGTGCGAGAAAGCAGAAACATAAATGGTAATAATGACCATTTTATGTTTCTGCTTCTCGCACTGCGAGAAAGCAGAAGTGCCTGGTTGGGGGTGGGCGGTCCTGCTCGAGGGCAGGGGGGGAGTGGCTTGCCCACTGTTGTGCATACTGACTGACTGTTGTGCATACTGACTGTTTGGTCGGCCCTGGAGCAATATCTGCACAACTGATTGACCATATGTATGAACCCTTTCTAAATGTCCATTTCTGACAAACAGGAGTACAATTTATACACCAAACTGCTGAATCATAGCAAGCATTTGACATCTAGTAGTCAAAATATTGTTGGTTGCAGAGTGACTATGTTTGCATGGTAATTGAAGTTTATACTATTGTGTTTCCCTTTTCTCTTTTAGTATCTTGTACACCACTGCTACTTTAGATTGTGGAACTTTATATGCATTTTCATGCCTGTCTGTTCTGTTTAATTCTGAGGTTCTCTACCAACTGCAGAGCCTGTTTTGCTCAATATTCGCTTTGTTATTATTTATAAAGCATGTCAGTATGTATGCCTAGGGGTTTATTGCATTTCATCTTTGAAGAAAAGAAAAACAATAGCATTAGTATCTTTTGGACCTTGCAGTTGGTTACGTTCTCAGTTTTGAAAGAGTCGATCATACTAGCAGGAGTGAGAGAGGAGAGAGCCACGAGGGCTGAATATAGGTTTTAAATAAAAATGTTCCATTTATAGTATACATATGCAAAGATGCACAAAATAACACATGCCTACCTGAGGGATCCTTATTAATGCTATCAATAGAGGCTTGGACCAGGAAGCAGGAAAATCATACTATTCACAGCTATATGAGACTCCTAACTGGAATTTATTTCATGTTGGATGTACCGTGGTTCTATCCAGTATGATTAAGAATAGTTGTGCTATTGCGGTACCAGTAAATTGTTGTTCATTTTAGTTCCATATTACCAGAGTATTCTCATTATGTGTCAAACTTCTATAAGGTTTCTTAACTCCCACAACTCTAAACAGTAGTATTGACTGAGCTGTTCTTCACACCTTCCAGATTGCGTGAAAATGCACTATTTGCCCACTCTTTTTTTCAAACTTTTCTCTGTGGGAGAAACCCGCTAGCCACAGTGAAGTACGACAGTTGTTTTACGGCCACCACTTTCAAATGTCACCAGCTGCCACTGGTATGGACACAATGGCATCCAACTTGGACAAGCATGGCGCACAGCTAGCTGAAGCCGAACAGCGCATCTCCACAGCTGAGGACCGGGTTGAGGCACTTAGTACCTCCTGTGCAGGCATGGAAAAGCTCTTGGAGGTTATCAGGACTAAAAATAAGATATTGAGGCCCGCTCTAGACAAAATAATTTACGAATTACTGGAATTTCGGAGTCGACCAACACTGGGCCCATGGAGTTGTATGTGGAGATGCTACTTACCTCTCTGTTAGCGGCGGAGCACTTCCTGAAAGTTTTAATTGTTGAAAGAGCTCACCGCTCCTTGGCTGCTCGGCCTATTCCAGGAGCACCGCCCGACCCATTATAGCCCGATTGTTAAATGACCGCGATCGAGACACCGCGCTGCGTCTGGCGTGGGAAAAAGGCAGCCTGAACTATCAGGGAATGAAGGGGGAGCTATTCCCTGATTTCACAGTGGCGGTGCAGCAGGCGCGCAGGGAGTTTCATGCGGTGAAGAAAAAACTGCAATCGCTCAGTATCCCCTATGCAATGCTTTACCCTGCGCGCCTGCGCATTCAGCATAATGGGAAGGCCCGCATCTTCCTGTCACCTAAGGATGCACTTAAAGACCTTCGGCAGCTAGAACGACGATCGCTGCAACGTGAGAAAATGGGTGACTCTGACTCTGGTGGTTGAGCGGCAGGGCTTGGTATCCCTGTGCATTGTTTGTTACACCCTTGCCTTGCACGTTGCTGGTCTGGTGTCCTCATATGTTAGATTTGCTTGCTTCCACTGCTCTGTGGCGCAATGTTCAGATGTATTCTCCAGTTTGTTGTGTCCACATTGATATTTTGCTCTACACTGTCTCTGTTCCTTGGAATGAAATGATTGCTGCAATACTTGCTGGGGAGGTGAGGTCCTTTGTTGTAAGGATTACGTCAGTGACCACTCGGCAGCACTTATGGCTGGTATTGGATGGCCTAATTTACTAAGTCTCGACCCACCCTGTTCTTCACGGGGTGCCAGTGGCCTCTAGCGCTTCTCTGAATGGGAAATCCCCACAAAGTTGTCTTTTCTGCTTTGCCACATTCTTGTGCACTGGTTGCATTACGCCAGATTGGCGATCATGTTTGTATGCGTTGACCATGCTGCAACATGTTCTGGGGTGTTTTATTCTATGTTGTTTCCTGGGATGTCACGGCAGACTTACGCTGCTGGAGTGGGTGGGATGGGCGGTTGGGATTTATAATGTTCTGAATTGTGCATTGGTAGGGCACTGCGGTGGGGTGAGATAATGTTTGGGGCTCTTTATGAACGATGTACCAGGACTCTGTATCTACTTGCCG
Source organism: Triturus cristatus (assembly GCF_964204655.1). Taxonomy (NCBI): domain Eukaryota; kingdom Metazoa; phylum Chordata; class Amphibia; order Caudata; family Salamandridae; genus Triturus; species Triturus cristatus. The sequence continues at coordinate 305,146,692 of NC_140585.1, read as the reverse complement.
GGACATGACAAACTCTGCTGACCTGACGATATCTTGGCTTAGTTGGAATGTAAGGGGACTTAATAATCCGCTGAAGGTACGCCAGGTGCTCTCCTACCTTGACCGTCACCGCATTCGAATTGCTCTCCTACAGGAGACGCATCTTCTCAAGCAGGCGGTGTCTACTATTGCCACAAGATGGCCTGGGGTTTGGCTTGCTGCCTCCTACTCCTCTTATGCCCGGGGGGTAATGATTTTGGTTAAAAAAGGCACCCCCTTTATACCACTTTCAGTAGATGAGGATGATGGGCGGAGATACCTAATAGTGCATAGTACACTGTATGGTAGATCTCTAGTGATAGTTAATGTTTATGGTCCAAACATCGACGATCCTGCCTTTTATGAGGATCTATGGAGGAAACTCTATAACCTGCCTCCTTGCACTGTTATCTGTGGGGGTGATTTTAATGTGGCTTTGGACCCCGATATGGAAAGGGTATCTACTGTGGACCAGCCTCCTAAGAGGGCGGCTGCGGCTCTGCGGGACGGTATGCTGATGCTGGGGCTGGTGGATGTTTGGCGTTTGCGTCACCCTTGCACCAGGGAAGGTACTTGTCACTCGTATGCTCGCTCTGCCTGGTCCCGTATAGATTTCTGGTTGCTGACCCGTGATGCCAATGACTGGACGGTGCATGTGGAGCATTTACCCAGGACACTCTCCGATCATTCCCCTGTGCTCATCCGCATGACCTTGCCTGCATGCTCCTCCCTTCCTGTGGCGACTTCAACCTTCTGCCCTGCTGGACTTGGTGTTCTGTGAGGGTGTTCGGGAGGCTATTACTGACTACTTTGCGCGGAATACCAGCTCGGTTGACTTTTTGGGGATATTATGGGAAGCCTTCAAGGTGACCATACGTGGGGTCTGCATTGGATTCCAGGCTCGAGTTCTTCGGTCACTCAAGGGTACAATGTCTGCCCTGGAACGTGAGCTGAAAGGGCTGGAGCGGAGGTATGAGAGCAAACCTGCCCATCTGTGTTGGCCCTCATTAACGAAAAAGTTGCTGAATATAATGAGGTGGCAGACCAAGAGGTGCGCCACATGTCGCGGAGAAACAGGGCTAAATACTATGGGGAGGGTGGTCGGCCGGGCAGAGCACTGGTGGCTCGTCTTATGGAACCTCGAGGGGTTGTGTACACGGTTAGGTCCGTCACAGTTGATGGCGTTACCCATCATGACACTTCCCATATTCTGCAAGCGTTTGCCGATTTTTTTTTTATTAGGATACTTATGCTCAGCGTCCGGTTGCAGCTGAAGCGGAACTGCAGCAATATTTGGACGACATCGCTTTAGTGTGGCTCTCTCGGGGATAGCAGGCATTTTTAATGCACCCCCTCACCCTTGGTGAATTACGGGACGCTATTGTTGCTCTCCCTAATGGTAAATCTGCTGGCTCTGATGGCCTGCCAGCGGAGTTTTATAAAACCTATATTGACATCCTTGCCCCTTGCTTGCTCCAGGTCTATGAGGAGGCTTATGAGACTCAATGCCTACCTCCAACATTGCGCAAAGCGCTGGTGGTCACTCTTCTCAAGCCGGGCAAGCCATCCGATAGCTGCGACTCCTACCGACCACTGTCCTTAATTAACACAGATGTCAAAATATTAGCTAAAGTCCTGGCGACCAGACTGCAGCTGCTTCTTCCAGTCATGGTTCTGCCGGACCAATCTGGCTTTGTGCCGACTCGCTCCACCTCCCATAATCTTAGGACGCTTTTCGCGGTTATGCATGTCCTAGAACCTACGTTGCCTGCGGTGGCAGTGCTCCTTGACGCCGCTAAGGCATTTGATTCCATCTCCTGGTCCTACATGCTTGCAATCTTACACCGGATGGGGGTACCCTTTGTCTTTTCCAATTGGATAAAACTGCTTTACACTTGCCCTACAGCGTGAGTGAGGGTTAATGGTGCTCTGTCTCAGCCGTTCCCTATACAGCGCGGTACACGACAGGGCTGCCCGCTCTCCCTGTTGCTGTTTACGCTCATACTTGAACATTTGGCCTGTATCTTGAGGCAACGTTATTCCCGGGCGGCGTTGCGGTTCCTGCAGCGCCCTCTGGCAGTCTCCATGTATGCAGATGACATGGTGCTGTATGTGCGTGATCCCGCCCTCTATTTGCCTCCTCTCCTTCGGGAGTATGCCCGCTTCGAGTGGTTCTCAGGGCTAGGCATAAATTGGTCTAAATCCATGATATTGCCCCTAACGGGTTGTACGTCCCCCATTGATTTAGATTTCCCTCTGGTGTGATGTACTGATGCAGTGAAATATTTGGGTGTGTGGCTGCACCGTGATCCCCAGGAGGTGGTGCGAGCCAATTATGGAGTAGCTATCACGCGGTTTGAAGAGCGGGTTGCCCGCTGGGTTAAGTTGCCCCTTTCTTTCGCCGACCGTCTAGCATTGATAAAAATGGTAATCCTTCCCAGTTTTTTGTATTTATTTTTAAACGTGCCAATACATCTGTCGTGTCAATTTTTCAACTCCCTTCGCTCACTTTTAATTACACTAGCGTGGGGGTGTAAAAAGCCTCGTCTCAAGTGAGAAAAGCTTGCGCTACCACATGAGCTAGGGGGTTTTGCGGCACCGGATTTTCAGTTGTACTATTTGTGTGTACAAGCCCACTTTGCGTATTATTGGCAACATGACCCTGCTTATATTCCCCATGTGGCGGTCGAGGCTGGGGCGGTGCATCCCATACCACTCAAGGCCATGATTGTTAATACTCACACAGTGTTTGAAAAGGGGGAGTTTGACACTGTTCAGACCACGGTTAAAGCTTGGCGGGAGCTAGGTAGGCGAGCGCAGAAGCTGCCACTTTATGCGCCTGGTATGCCCCTGCTTCATCATACATGTCTCTCGGTTACCACTGAGGTGGGCGCACTGTGGATCCTCAAAGACACGAACTTGGTGACCATGAAAGATGTATACCCCGTGGGTCAATTTATCACTTCAGCATCCTTGGCTGCTGACAGTCCTCTCACCGCTATGCACCTCTTCACTTACACCAGATTGAGGTCGGCCATGCGCGGGCTGTACCCGCAATTTCCTGCTGAACCCCCTACGCTAGAGGCACTGCAATTGTTATATACTACTCCCTCCAGGGAGAAACTGGTCACTAGGCTTTATCGGATAGCGCAGAGGGAATCTGCTACCTCTGATGTGGTGGCACTGAGTAAATGGAATGCTGTTTTGCCGCGCGCTTTGACTGAGGATGAGTGGGTGAGTTGTTGTCGCCTCACTGGGCACTTCACGTCGAATGGAAATCTGCGGATGGTTCACTTTAAATATATCCATCAACTGTATTACACACCTGCCCAGTTACACTAAAATGGTCTGCGTGACTCTGCCGCCTGTAAACGTTGTGGGGCTCCTGATGCTGATTTCTATCACCTAGCATGGGTCTGTCCTAGGATATTTTCATATTGGGGAGATGTTCTAAAGATTATGCGCCTAATGGTTGAGCTTCCTTTGGACTGTACACCTCAGTTATGTCTCCTCGGTCTCATTGCTGATGTCAAGGCCTCCTGTAGACGATTTGTGGCTATTGCGCTGCTGGTGGCCAAACGAGGGTCTCTATGTGTTGGGAGAGCAGGTTGGCCCCCACTACCAAGCTCTGGTTGCAGGACTTGACCGACTGTAGAGATCAATTGGTATGTTATGCTGAGGAACTGCCTGCCCCATCGCGGCCACGGAACATTTGGTCACCCCTCACGACCTACTTACTATCAGTGCCCACTATTTAATCTCCTGTTCTTTCGGATTACGTGATGGACAGATCTGCTATATGACTGTGCTGCACTGTACCCCCTTGTCCATGCTCGTCTCCCTTATGTTCCGACAGTACTGTCCGTCTAGGATAGTATGCGTGCTCCTGCTCTACTCCCAATGGATTTTTCATTCTCATCATGTACTGTATAGATGCCCGCCTTTGCACTGTGTAGTGTATTTCATTGCACTGTTTGTTTGTTTTCTTTATTGAGAAATGATCAATAAAAAATAAAAAAAAATAAAAAAAGCTTTGCTAAAGGCCTAACACTGCGTGGCAACACATGTCGTTGCTTTTTATTTTTAGTAACTTTTGAACCATTTGAGCTAGAAACTATTTTTTTGTTAAAAACTGCAGATTGTGTAGGGGATGATGGATTGTATGGAAAATGCGGCAAATCTGTAATTAGGCAGAAAAACGCTGCAGCTGCACAATTCCATAATTTCAGGGGCCCTGCTTGTATCATATTGAAAACAAAAACTAGTACCGGACAAGAGCCATTTGTTCTTCAGAACTATCCTCTAGCCTTCAGCGTGGTCTTGGGGGTGGTTGGGGGGCGTGATATTTAATTATTACTGCAAGCAGGGCGTCTGCCAGTGAGCTATATGTAGGTGCTGCTGAGCACTAAGCGGGTGCCATGTGCTTTTCTTGACTCTCTCTGTATTCTTTTTCTTTTTTTTTTTTTAACAACACTTTTTTATTGATGACAGGGATATTGCAAAACAAACATCACAGCATTTTCTCATACAATTATCAACATTGATACATAAATTGTTCAATAAATCTTCACTTTGTTACATATTATGGGGACCACTATTCCCACTTTCTGTTTTTCTCCTTCTTCAAATAGTGGGGTTGGAGGGAGGGAGGGAGAAGTGCAAATATTCCCTCTATATACATTCCACTTGCCCCATACTTACGTCCATTTCTTCGGGCATCCCCGGGACATGTAAACTGTTTTTCTCTTAACATGCACCAATCCATGACTTTCTTCCATGCATTCACTGTTGGTGCCTCTTGTGCCCCTCACAATCTTGCGATATTTCGCTTTGCTATCATCAGACCCTGTGTAACCCTTGTGTTCTCCTTGCTACTCAGGTCTGTAGGTTCCCAGATATACAGTAGGCACTTTTTAGCCTCAGGTTCCAAGCTCCTACCTAGTGTTACTTCCTTGCAATGGAGCACGTCCAACCAGTATTTTCTAATATAAATGCATTCCCCAATTATATGTATAAACGTGCCCTCCTGGCTACACTGCCACCCACAGCTGAGAGTTATATTCTGTGAAGTATTTTGAGTTGCACCAGTTTAAGCCTGGAAAAAATTGCCACCTCTTTGGGGTGCCATTCGTCATCCTCCAATTCTAACACATCTTTTTCCCCAGTTACTGCGGAGTTGTACAAGGGGGTCAGGTGTGTCATTTGCTAGTTTCTGATAGGCCAGGGAGATTACTTTTTTGGGAATGTATTCATCAAGGATTCTGTCCTCCAATGGCGAGGACTCAGGGGGCGTTGTTCCCCTCGGAATATGCGCTTGTAAGGCCTGTCGCACCTGCAGGTACCTAAACCTCTCTGTTTGCTAATTTGTATTCCTGCTGCAGATTTGAAAAGGAAATGACCTTCCGTCCCCTCCACAGTTCCCCCACCTGAGATATTCCTATGATGTCCCAGCCGTCGAAGCCCTTTGTCTTCCTCATTGTGGCCAATCTTTCCGAATCCCACATAGGGTTGGCTAGCGTGATTTTCTTTGTCCATTGCAGACTTATGGGCTGTATGCCACACCTGGACGGAGTGCCAAGTTGGCCCTGTTAACCTTCGTTTTGTAGGATTGGAGTAGAGTGCCTTGATATAACACCCCCCGGTAAGAGCCATCTATCCATCCTGTACCCCGGGTCATCATTAGGCCGATGCGTGCAGTGATTGATAGCTGTCAGGTGTGCCTCCCAGTAGTATTTCTTGATGTCTGAGAGTCCAATACCCCCATCATACTACCCTTGCACCAGTTTTTGAAGCGCTATCCAGGGTGGATTACCCACCCAAAGTAGCTCCCTCTGCTCGATACCTATGGCCTTGAAATAGCTAGTTGGGACTTGGTTAGGTGAGTTATGTAAAATGTATACAAATCGCGGCAGAGACATAATTTTAAATAGTGCAGGTCTAACCAGTAGAGACCAGGGGAGGGCTTTCCAGTGTTCTACATTGTTCTTTAGTCGCTGCAACGGGGAAAGGAGGTTGTGGGCATAGTATAACTTTGGGTCATTGGTGATATATATTCCTAAGTATTTAAAGCCATCTGGGTCGTCTGTCACTGTGTATCTCTTGGGCAGGGGAGGGAACCTCCCCCTTAATGCATACATCACCGACTTGGTCCAGTTAATTGTGTATCCAGAGTATTTACCCAAGTTTGTGAATACATTGAGGACCCTGTGTATCAACACCTTGGGCGACGCCAGACATAGCAGTATGTGTTCGGCGTAAAGGGAGATGCGGTCCTCCCATTTCTAAGCCCATCTCAGGCCCCTTATTATAGGGTTGTTTCGAAGCCATGTTGCCAATGGTTCCAGCGTCGACAGAAAAAGCAGCGGGGATAGAGGGCAGCCCTGCCTTGTCCCTCTTCTAAGGGCAAAGACTTTGGATTTTTTGTTATTTACCACTACCTGTGCCAACGGGTCAGTGTATAAGAGTCGTATCCAGTTCGTGAAGGTGGGACCAAATCCCATTTTTCACAAGACGGCAAAGGGGTAGGGCTATTCAATTGTGTAGAACACCATGGTGGTGTCCAGGGACACCACCACTGCATCCTCCCTCAATGTATCTATCCTTCCCATCACCCTGTGCAGTCGACGGAGATTTAGTGATGTATTTCTTGTCGGCATAAAGCCTGACTGATCGGGGTGGACCAGTTTTGAAATAACTTGAACCAAGCGTGTGGCCAACAATTTCGCCAATATTTTGGCTTCTGCATTGAGCACCGAGATTGACCGATATGTAGAGCATTTATTTTTCGGCTTGCCATCTTTGTGTTCGACCACCAAAGCGGCGATTCTCTGATCTTTAGGAAGTTTACCTACCTCACAGCTCTCTGCATAAATGGCTTTAAGGTACAGGGCAATTTTATTAGGTGTTAATTTATACAATTCTACTGGAAGGCCATTGGAGCCCATCGCTTTCCCGGATTGAAGGCTCCTGATGGCTTGTACCACTTCATCATTTGTTAATTCACTGTCTACTAGTGCTGCTTCGTCTGTTGATAATGTCGGAAGTGTCATATCTGACAACAGAGCCCTCGATTCTTCCTCTGGCAGGGTAGTGTGAGATTAGTATATTTGTTGATAGTGTTTTGCAAACTCATCTGCTATTTCCTGCGGGTCGGTCACCATTTCCCCTGTTTCCACTAGGAGTTCTGGTACTAATTTGTGTGATCCCTTTTGTCGAGCCAAGTCAGCAACTTTCCTGCCTTGTCTCCTAATTCGTATACTCTGTCGAGTTTGTCCGTACTTAGTGTCTTTGCCATATCAGTAACCAAGTTCTCTCATCAACTCCCCCTCTAGTTGCAGGATTTCTTCTTCCAGTTGGACAAGGTCTGCGTTTCTTTCCTTTGTGTCCCTGTTATTTTAGAGATCCCCTGTCCTCGCACCACTGTCCTGAAGGCCTCCCAAAGCGCCTGAGCTGACCCTCCCATCCCTCATTCTCCTGGAAGTATAGCTCAATTGCTCGTGTGATTTTTTTTCTTTTAATGACAGGATTCGGAGATCCCAGGGATTTATTGGTGCTATTCTCCCCACCTGCCGTTCCCCGATTAATACATTGGCCCGCATAGGTGAGTGATCGGAGATACCCAGTTCTAAGTGTCGAACTTCCTTGATATACCCTACCTGGCCTGCTGGGTTCAGGATGTAATCTATCCTAGAGAGGCTGTTGTGGTCCCTGAGTGGAATGTGTACTGTGTCTCTGGATGGTGAACGGGCCATGTGTCCACCAATCCCATTGCTCCCATAGAGTTGGGGAAATGCTGCTGCGAAGACCGTGTGTCTTGGGAGGAATGTCGGTCAAGTCTTTCCGACATGACAGAATTAAAGTCTCCTCCTATCAACAGTCGCCCCTCAGGGATAGTTAGCATGACGTTTCCAAAATCTCTGAGTGCTGGTGTGTGGAAGCCCGGAAGAACATACACTGATATCTGAGTGAGCGCAACTCCCTCCTGTCTCCCCGATACAGCTGCATATCCACCCTGTGCATCAGTCCAGATGCTGTCAATCGCCAGTGGGAAGGACCTTTTGGTCATTGTTCTGACCCCTCTGGAACCCGTGGAGAATCCTGAGTGTACTGCTAGTTGATAATCGCATCTAGCTAAAGCCTTACAGGTGTTGCCAATTAAGTGAGTGTAATAGTACTACCTCAGGGGCATGCCTTTTAATAAATTGCAGCACTATGTCTCTTTTGAGCTTGTCCCCAAGGTCATTGACATTCCAAGACAGGAGTCTAAATCTTTTACCCACTGATGATCCCATGACTTTGATTTTTGGTTTCCCCTACCCCTGTGGCCAACCCACCGATGCCAAGGCAATAATTCCCGGTCCTAGATATGAGTGGAGGCCAAAAAAGGCCAGGAGGTATTGTGTCAATCACTGTAACCCTCCCATTTCCTTTGATGCCCGGTGCTGTTCTGTCATCAAGCTTTTAAAATAAAACTGACAATGTCCAACTATTCCCCACCCTGCTCCACTGCACTGTGGGCTTAGAACTGCCCATGACCCTAACTATGCAGAGTGCTGTCGCCCTAACCCTAAACTAACTGTATTGAGAGGGGGTGGATCAACTTCTCATTTGCCTTCCATCTATGCATTTTAGTACATCCAAATCAGTGTTAACATTTCAAACATTATTGTTAGAGTCACTTAGCGCTTTCTTGGCATTTTTTCCCAATGACGGTGCAGTATTCAGTTAGACCTCAATTGCCGTCTTTATTCCAAGGAGCTTTCATCACTGGTGAGCTGTGTCGATCTCTCATGTGAAGATGATAATTTTGCCGGAGGTTGCTCCCTTTGTTGCCTGGAATTGTTCTCTTTTACTGATCTCCAACCGTCCAGCCATTCCAGTGCCGACTCCGGAGTCTCAAAGAACCAGGCCCTTCACTCTGCTTCGATGCGGAGCTTTGCGGTGAACAACATTGAATATTTAAGACCCTTATCCCTTAGTTGTTTCTTGATCCCCAGGAAGGAGCGTCTTTGCCTCTGGACATTTATCATGATGTCTGGAAAGAATGTTATTTCACTGTTTTCATACCTAACTAGCGGGGTAGTGCGAGCAGTTTGCAGTATAATGTCTCGGTCTCTAAAATTGAGAAGTCTGGCTAATAATGGTCGCCGGGGTGCCCCCGGTTTCGGTCTTCCTCCCGGAATCCTATGTGCTCTTTCCACCGTAAAGAACTTTGACAATCCCTTTGCTCGTAGGTGATTGATAATTAGACCTTCAACAAGGAGGTCCGCAGCAGGTCCCTCTGATATTTTGGGAACACCAATAATTCTAACATTATTCCGGCGTGACCGACCTTCGTAGTCGCCTAACTTGCTTTCCGTCAGTCTACTGGTGGCCTGAAGATCTTTAATTTGTTTTTGCATCTGTTTGGTATCTTGGGGTAGTTCTGTAGTATTTGCTTCCATTGTTTTGAGTTTGTCGCTCATTTTATTCAGGTCTGCCCTTATGAGTGCCACCTCAATGGTAATTGTGTCCATTCTGTGTTCCAGTGATGTGTGTACTCCCGCAATGCCTTCCATGATATCTTTCAGCGTAGGATCGTAATTTTTTGGTCCCGACCTTGCCACTGCGCCTCCTTTAGCTGCTTCTTCTGTATCTACTAGCTTCTGATTTGTGTATTTATCCAGCTTGGTTTGGAGCGTGCCTTTTGGTCCCTTTGTTCCAGACATTATGGCCAGTATCCTTATTCCTGGCGAGGGACCCGCAGGATACAACCCGCCGCCAGCCATGGGGGATATGGCTCCCCACTCGGCCTGTCGGGGTTCAAGGGGCCCTTATTAATTACAGGCAGTGAGTAAATAGGACCTACTCCTCTTCCCACTTCTACCGGGGCACTGGTCTTTATTCACTGATTGTGCTGATATGGGCATGTACCTTGACACTGGGTGTGGACACTCTGGGTGTGTGATCGGGTCCCCTTCCTTGCTGGTGGGCCCTTCTCATGCGAATTATGTGTTGCCTTTCATGATGAGCCTGCCGGATTCGCTGGGGCACTGGTTCTCTTCCTGGTGTTACAGGTTCCCCTACCCTTCACTGGAGTTTAGACCCGTTGTTAGGCAGCCCAAGCTTATTACGGTTCGTTCGTTTAATTTTTTTTTTTTTTGTATTTATCGACTGGGGCTCACTTGAGATTTACGTTGCCCCCACACACTGTCGGTGTTTCAGCCCGCCGGGCCCACTTCCAATACAGCCTCCAGTCAGCACAACCAAAATGTTTGTTCGCCTTCCAAGTCCTCGCACTCTAGCTTCAACACCCTCTCTCCTTGAGCCCAGCTCACCTCCGCCTGCGTCCAGGGTTCTCTAATCGGCATCGCGGTCACTGCCTTCCGCTGTTTCCCCTCAATCCGTAGTTCGTCCGGGCAGCTATGGGGCTACGATTCCTGGCGGCGCGGTCTGGCTCACGTTCTGAGCCTGTAATCCTTAGGCTGTCTTCTTCCGCAGCCCACCTCACAGTCGATATCTGGCAGCCCCCACAGCTCAGGGATCCACCAACTCGTTTTCCCAAGTCGTTCGTTGTTCAAGGCCTTACTTCATTCGGCTACAAGTCTCAGCTGGCCAATGGTCGCTCGTGTTTCTGTGTGGTCCTGCTCATAAATCGGGCCCGCGGCTCTCAGATCTCACCAGGCTTCAGCTCGCTTCTTTGTCTCTCTCCACGCTACCGGCGATCGCTGTGGCATTAAAATCAGGCCGTTAGTGCTACTAGGGTATTAGCTGCTAGGCTGAAATGTTTCACCGATATGTGGACCGGATTATTTGAGTGTAGGGATTAGAGAATCACAGAGCCTCTCTAGTGTGCGTCTATCTCTATCGGTGCTAAGCCACGCCCATCCGACTCTCTGTATTCTTGTGTTTTTTTACTTCGAACAAACTTCAAAAGTGAGCATATAAAAAATCAATGGCCTTAGCATGATTAGCATGGAGGATTGGGTCAGGGAAAATCAATAGCAGTGGCCCACTCAAAATAGCATGAGCCACACCATCCTGACCCAGTAGTCTAGTGGCGATTGGGTCCTCGGCTAAAGGGTTTCCAATGGCCGGGCCAGTCGATGCATCACTGTCTACATAAGGTTGGGGAACCACAATTTCAGCAGAGTTCAATTTATGGTAGAGTTTCTAGTCCACTGAACTTTCGAGTTAAGGCTATTGGCACTCAAGGACACAGTAACTATTCTTTACTTGGGTTCTACGACATTGAGAACCCTTTTCTCCCCTGTCTTTCTCTTTTTGTATCATTGCTTGCTCCTTGGCATGCCTAAGTAGCTTCTGTAGGTCGCTTTCAAATGGTCTCTCTCTTACCAAGTCTTCTGCAGATCCACCTCATGTTCCAGCTAACTGCTAAATATTATTCAGTGGTGCATGCAGTCCAGGGATGCTAAGTCATTTCAAACTGTCTGACCCAAGACTGGCTGCGAGGCAGTTCAGTGTCAGAGTATAGCTCCTAGAAAATCATTAATACCTCGATGACGGTTTTTGAGCATGCAGTGGTTGTAACATTGGAGATGCCAGCTCTCAGAAAGAGATCATGTGTGCTGCTGTGACGAGGGGGGTGGTGGTTACAGTAATGACGGGCCGTCGTATGTGGTGCCACTTGCATGATCATATATGGCCTTCCATCTGTGCTGATGTAGGGGCTCACAAGGGTGTCACTCGCAGCACCACCCTCTGCCTTGTACTTTCTGGATTCAGAGGACTCCCAACTTTGACAGGTCACCTGATGGGGGTTCTGGCTTGAGTGTCTGCAGATCTTCTCTCAGAGAGACTCTCAGATGATCAGCTTGGATCAGGCTTGGCCATAGATTGTCATCTCCATTCTTGGTCTGACGTAGCAGCTCTAAGCACCTTGCAGCAGCAGTTCTTCTGGGAGAGTGGCTCAGCCGATCAGCCAGGATTGGGCTAGGTAGTGGACTATTGTCTACAGTTTTGGGTGGATTTGGCGCAGAGCACCTCACAGCGGAACAGCTACTCATGTTCTTGGGCTCTGTTTGTGCAAGGCAAGTTCATAACATGCAAGCCAGTGTACCTCATTCTCAAAATGGCTCAGCAGCAAAGATCTTCTCTGCAGGCCTAAGGATTTGGTCCTAACTTCCTATGGGGACGGAGCCCTGGATTTGTCTTTGGTATGTTTCTTTCTCTGCACAGTTGTGCATAGCTTCAGCAAGTCAAAAGATGATCAATGGATAAACAAGAGGACACACTTACAGACAGCCCTTAAGACGGGTGGCATTTCCAAGTATCTAATTGAATTTAAAGTTCATCTCAAATCTTTGTTGGCATCTAATGCTTGCACAGTCCATTTCTCTTTCAGGTAGCTTCCTTTCCTTGACAGTGGTTCAGAAGGAAATAGTATGCTTCCCTCTTGTGAATGCCAGGTAGGCTGTTATGCTCTTAGCAAAAATGACAGGATGTGGGTGTTAGGCATCTGCTCATCCCTTTCCGTTTGTCCAAAAGCTTTGCTTTTTCTCGGGTCACAGCTAGAACTGATTTGTAGTTTCACCCAGAGCACAAAAGATCCTTCCGCAGAATGCACATTCGACACCAGACAGTGGACTTGGCTTTAAGGCGAATTCCAGAAAGATTGGGGTTCTAAATGAGCATTGACACCATTAAGTCTCTTGAACTCCCAAAAACTTTACATGCTTCAGACATAAAGATCACACCGCATCCCTGCGCATCATATATTGATGAAGAGAGAGGTGGGCCCATTATTACCTACACTAATAATGGGGTACTTGTATAAAGAGTTTCTACACCCTAACAAAGTTTAACACACTGTTAGTGAACAACATGACATAATATGTAGTGCACAAGCCAGGAGACTCATGACATTGATCTGTGGCATCAGAAGACCTGATTGCTGTGTCGCTAGGCTATCCCTACATTGGCCTCTGCCAATATGACCGTTCCTGATTGCCTTTAGACCCCACAGAGATGTGCTCATTGCCAACTGAGGGAAGTGGCGAATTTTAATTTGACTAAATACACAAAAGGAGGGAAAACCAAAAGTTCATGGGGTGCATGTGTTCAGTGTATCCGAGATTGGTAAGTCAAGGCACCCAGGTAAATCGGTGCTCACTTCACAATTTCTCAGATTTTCTGTATTGTATTGTTGTAAGGAGTTACCTATGTAATAGTATTTATGTGCTCTTAAATATATAAAAAAATATATTCATATATAATTTTAGGGTCCTCACCCATAGGTACCACCCGTGGCATGCTTTATCATTGGACCCTCACCCAAACACTGAATGTGTATGGGTGGACTTAATGTGTTAGTAAGCGGAGTTCTTAGAATGGTAAAAGCGAGTGAAGGCAGGGGATGTAGGTGGATTAAAATAACCTCTGAATTCTAAATGTGAATCTTTAATAATATAGCATTTCCCGCCAGGTTAAAATTAGTGTGACACTCTTAGGATATAATGTTCCTAGGTGTCCGTTTATCGACATATGTCAGCCAATGAATTGCCCCGAAGGGCCATTTTGATTTCTTCAGGACCTTGTGTTACCCTGCGAGATATCAATATTAGCCTTATGCAAATAGATTTGTAGAAAGCATGCACGGTATCATGCAGACTGTTAGAAATGAGGGGGCTCTGGTTGACGCAGGTGTGAACCCACAACAAGCAGGGACCCTTTACTTCTTGTCAGGGCGAAGGATGACTCCCCAGAATAACCCCTGCTCACCCTCTAGGTGCGTGGCGCGAGCAGTCTAGGCTAAGTCTCAGGCGTACACGGTTAAGCAAATGCAATTACACATACAGTAAACCCCTTGCATGCACCACAAACGGACACCAATCAGGAAGTATATAAAAATAAGCTTTTATGTAGATTCAGCAGATTCAAATACAAGGCCCAGTAACGTTGAACTGATGGGGCCACAATTCTTGGAAGTACGGTCAAGTCCTCTTTGTTTTACGGAAGGTTCTTTAGGCGGGCACAAGGTAACTGTAGGCCTCAGCGCACTTCGTGCTGAGGCAGCGCCCAGGGAGCACACAGCAGATGACAGGGAAATAAGAACGTTGCGGACCCTGGATCCGATGCGAGCTCGCGGTCGAGGTCGTGAGTACAGTACCTTGTTTCTTGACGCAAAGGCGGGTGCGGGATTTCAGCGGCTCTTCGACAGAAGAGCGAGGCGGCGTCCGGGGCTCCCACACTTCACGAGGGTGTCTGATCCTCAGGCTCACGACAAGAGCGGGGTGTTGCAGGTGGCGGGTGAACAAAGCGGGGCAGCCGGGCACGCAGATGCGTCCGGGCCGTCCGAGGCTTGGAGATGCTCACCAACGCCGATTCCGGCGGGAGGGTGAAGGTGCACAGCAAGCCTCCAACGAGCGAGGTGACGGGGCAGCCCAGCACAGCGTAGGGGGAGCGGCTCCGATCGAGCGAGGCTCTTCCCAAGGCGGGGGCGGCTAAGCAGTCCTGGTCACGGCTCAGGGAGGGACTGGGCACGAGGGTCACAGCTCCGGCGAGGGAAAGGACACCACAGTCCAGCAGCAGGCGAGTGAAGATCAGGTAGAGCCCAATGGTCCTGGGGCTCAGTTCAGGGGGCAAGCTCAGTTCCAAGCCTGTGGAAATATGGATTTTTCTGATCAGTTATGTCCCCTATCTTGGACCCCAACGGTTTCATGCATGAATCACAAGTACATGTATGCTCCCTCCAGTTCCAGTCATGAAGACGCAAACACATGTGCGTCCACCGTCAACATGTCCTCTTTCAGATCCGCCATGAATAGGCCGGATATTCCATTCCTAAGTATGAAAGGCCACCGGCTTTATAAGGTTCACTTATGCCATCTTACAGTCCAGGCAAGTAGGCCCGGATTCTGTCATCAAGTTTTTCTTGCTTTCTGCCTCTGAAGCTCCAGCCTGAGCCTGCATCTGTGACCATGAACTTTGTCTCATTCCCTGCACGGCTCACGAAGCCTGACATCAGCTTGCTGCCTGCCAAGAACTGTATTTCACCTTCGAAATTATCTGCTCCGTTCCCTGCCCAATGCATTCCTGTCTAGTAGTTTCAGTAAACATTCTTCCAGCTACCGAGCAAAGGCTCGGTTTCTCTGTCTTTATGCAAGTAATTCATAGCCCTGTTACTATGGAAGATTCCTGCCCTCGCATCTAGTGTAGACACTTAGACGCTTGTACACGCACTAACAGTCAGTATAGTCAGTATAGAATAAGATTCTACTCTAAGAGACCTCTCTTCTGGATAACATAGTTCTTTAAACATAGGATGTTAGATATGATTTGGGATTAGGTTGACTTGACCCTCCAGACTTCTGTCGCCACATGTAGAGCTAAATGTCAAGTCCCCTTCACCCCCTAGTCGCACGTCAACCATACGTCATGCTGCTGCGCGCGCATCTCTGCCAAGTATTTCTGCTGACATTGCGAAATTATTTTATAGGTCCACCCATATGTGACATCATAACCAATGACGTTTTTCTTGTTACACCCAATTACGCCTCCTTCAGCTACGCATGTGAAATGTTATCTTTGCTATCAATTGTTACGCCTCTTGCATTGGCCTCACTGTAATGCCTATTGTATAAAAGTGAATAATTATCAACAATGTATGTACTTCACTTCCTGAACCTTCGTGGTGATGGAACCTGGAGCAACCGATTATAATCGACCATTGGAATAAAGCCCATTCCGAACCTCTAATACCACGGATTCTGCCTCTTATTTACTGAGCTATTTTATTATGTTTCTGTATCAAATTAAGTCCCGGTAATTAAATTATTTACCACAAGCCCTTGGAGATCGTTTTGGAAAAGCACAAGTCTTGAAAGTAAAAGTAAAGTAAAAGTCTTCAGCAACAGTTTCTCTTCTCTCCTTTGGCAGCAAGGTCACCACTGCAGGCCAATCCCCCAGGATAGGGACAGTCTTCCTCCTACAGCTTTCCCGGTGCCTCCTCCTCAGGCAGAGATTCTTCTTGGTCAAAAGCGGATCTAGTTTCTTAGGAGCAGGGCTCCTCTATGTATACCACAAATCTTTTGTTCTCCCAGGCCAGGGGGGCCCTTGCCTAGTTCAGTCCGGTTTCTGAGCACTTTGTTTACGTGATGCAGGCTTCTCCTTTCAGAGTGCAGGGCAGAGTCATCAGACGCTCCACAGGGGGTGGAGCCGGCATCGAGGTAGCGGAGCACTGTCCTATTCAGAACCTAGGAGCACTCCTCCCACCCATCTACCTGTCGATCGTCCTATTCATACCAGGCTACCTAGCCCTGCCCATCTGGGTTCCCCCAGCCCTGTCACTCACACCAGCCAGACATCAGATACACAACACGCAGAGGCGGCTGAAAGGTTTAGGCAAGCAAAGGCCAACTTTCTAAAAGCGGCATTTGCAAACCCGGAATATTAAAATAAACCTTGCGAAAAGATGTACCTTATTATTCCGAGTTCAGGCATACTAAACTCGATCTCCTACCATGTTCCCTGGGTCGGTTAGGATCATAGGGTGTAATAATCCAGGCCGCCCATACTGGCCTATGAGAACAGGGTAGCCTTGCAGTAGTGAACAACAAGATGGCGGTAATTCACTACTAGGACATGCCACGCATCCAGGCTTGTCCTACCTTAGGCGTACAATGCACCCTGCCCGTGGGCCTACCAGAGGGGTGGCTAACATGCAGCTAAGGGAAGGGTTTAGGGACTGGCAAGTGTGGGCACTTGCCGGTCAGCATGTCAGTACCAGACTGCACGCAGGTTCTGCGAGGGCAGACCTCGGATATATTTTACCGGCCGCTTCTGTGGGTGGCACAACCAGTGCTGCAAGCCCACCAGCGGTGTTCGCATTTACATGCCCTGGCGCCCCCGGCGCACTTTACTGGGGTCTGACAGTAAATCAAACAATCCAATCATGGAATCCAACCAACCTATACAATTTACATAGGGAGCACTCGCACCGTGACACTGGTTGGCAGTGGCACAGCGCGCTGAGCGGCCAACACCATAAAAACACATGAGGCACAGCAACAAAAAGAGGAAGGGAGACTCACGCCAAGGTGCCAGGTCTAACACGTGTCCCCTCCAGCTGAAAAGTGGGGAGAACTACCCTACCCCAGGGAGTTCCTCACCACTAAGGCGGAAAAATCTGGACAGACCGTCAGCATTGGCGTGATCTGTACCAGGGCGATGTTCCACCGTGAAATCCATACCCTGTAGGGAAATGGACCACCTCAACAGCTTTGTATTCTCACCCCTCATATGCATCAACCATCTGAGGGGTCTGTGGTCCGTCTGAACCCGGAAGTGAGACCCAAACAAGTAGGGTCTTAGCTTCTTCAGCGCCCAGACCACAGCAAATGCCTCACGCTCAATAGCACTCCACCTTTGTTCCCGTGGAAGTAACCTCCTGCTAAGAAAGGCTACGGGTTGATCTAGGCCCTCCTCATTAATCTGTGAAAGAACAGCCCCCACACCATGCTCTGAAGCGTCTGTCTGAACGATAAACTCTTTGGAGAAGTTGGGAGCCAAGAGCACGGGCGCCGTGCACATAGCAGTTTTCAAGGCCTCAAAAGCTTTCTGACAGGTGTCAGTCCAGATCACTTTCCTGGGCTGCTTCTTCGAAGTCAGCGCTGTCAAGGGGGCAACCATGTTGCCATACCCCTTGACAAACCTCCTGTAGTACCCGGTGAGACCTAGGAAGGCTCTCACCTCCGTCTGGGTTTTGGGCGCCTCCCAATTCAGGATGGTTTCTATCTTGGGCTGAAGGGGTGCCACCTGGCCACTCCCAACTTGGTGTCCCAAGTACACCACGGAACCCTGCCCGATCTGGCACTTACTCGCCTTGATCGTGAGGCCTGCCTTGCGCAGCGCCATCAACACTTCCCAGAGGTGACGCAAGTGTTCCTCCCAAGTGGAGCCGAACACTGCGATGTCACCCAGGTAGGCTGCACTGAACGAATCCAGCCCAGCCAACACCTGGTTGACCAATCTCTGGAAGGTGGCAGGGGCATTCTTCATCCCAAATGGCATAACCCGGAACTGGTAGTGCCCATCTGGGGTGGAAAATGCTGACCTCTCTTTGGCCCCCTCGGTCAAGGCGATCTGCCAATACCCAGACGTTAAATCAAACGTGCTGAGGTAGTTGGCAGCCCCTAGCTGATCGATGAGCTCATCAGCTCTGGGGATGGGGTGTACGTCGGTCCTAGTGACCGAATTGAGTCCTCTGTAGTCCACACAGAACCGGAGTTCGGGTGTGGCTCCCGGCGCTGCAGCCTTTGGGACCAAGACCACGGGGCTGGCCCAAGGACTGCTAGAAGACTCAATTACCCCGAGGGCAAACATCTTGGAGACCTCCTCCTTGATGCAGGTCCTCACCCTGTCAGTCACCCTGTAGGCCTTGTGCCGCACAGGTGGACTATCCCCAGTGTCCACATCATGGACGCACCAATCAGTGACACCAGGGACCAGGGAAAATAGGTCAGAAAACTGTCCCAGCAACGGGCGACAATCATTCTGTTGCTCAGGGGTCAGGGTGGAAGAGAGGATGACACCATCCACTGACCCGTCTTGCTCCTTGGCTGACAGGAGGTCAGGAAGAGGTTCTGTCTCCTCTTCCATTCCAGCATCTGTTGCCAAGAGCATGCCCACTTGGGACCTCTCCAAGTGGGGCTTGAGGCGGTTGACATGTAGGACCCTTAAGGGGTTCCTAGGAGACTTCAGGTCCACCACGTAGGTAACAGGACTCTTGCGCTCCACCACCTCAAAGGGACCGGTCCACTTATCCTGGAGCGCACACGGCTCCACGGGGGCCAAGACCCATACTTTCTGTCCAGGCTGAAGCTCTACCAGAGTGGCATTCTGGTCGTACCACCGCTTCATCTCCTCCTGGCTGGCTTCCAGATTTGCCTCAGCAAGTTGCCTGAATCGCCTAGTCTGATTCCTGAAGGCCAGCATGTAACTATATACATTCTGGGGAGGCTTCCTGGGAGATTGCTCCCAGCCTTCTTTGACCAGACTTAGAGGTCCTCTGACTGGGTGACCATACAGAAGCTCAAAGGGACTGAACCCCAGAGACTTCTGTGGCACCTCACGGTAAGCGAAGAGAAGGCATGGTAAGAGGACGTCCCACTTACGCCTCATGGCTCCTTCTAGGCCCATTATCATGCCTTTGAGGGTTCGGTTGAATCTCTCAACCAACCCGTTTCCTTGGGGGTGATAAGGGGTGGTGAACTTGTAGGTTACACCACACTCTTGCCAAAGAGATTTCATGTACTTGGACATGAAATTGGTACCTCGGTCAGACACCACTTCTAGAGGGAATCCCACTCGGGAGAAAATTCCCATCAGTGCCCGTCCCACCACGGGGGCCGTCACTGTCCTTAGAGGAATGGCTTCCGGGTACCGGGTGGCATGGTCCACCAGGACCAGGATGAACCTATTGCCCATCGCTGTCCTGGGGTCCAGTGGCCCTACAATGTCAATCCCCACTCGCTGGAATGGGGTACCGACCACAGGGAATGGCTGGAGTGGAGCCTTCTGCTTCCTTCCACTCTTTCCACTTGCCTGGCAAGTCTGGCATGTCCTGCAGTGAGTATCTGAACTCCTGCGCATTTGAGGCCAATAAAAGTGGGTGACAAGCCTTTCAAAGGTCTTGTCCTGCCCCAAATGCCCTGCCAATGGCACATCGTGAGCCAGCCCCAGTAGGAAGGCTCTGAAGTCCTGGGGTACCACCAGCGCACGGGCTGACCCAGGCTCAGCAACCTTAGGCTCTGTATATAGGAGGTCGTTCTCCCAGTAAACGAAATGCGATCCTGACTGATCACCTGCGGCCTGGTCTGCAGCCTGCTGCCGCATACCCACGAGAGAAGGGCACTCCTTCTGTGCCTTGCAAAAGTCCTCCCTGGTGGGACCCCCTTCCTGCTGCCAATGGGTCAGCTCCGGCAGGTCTCCCAGTTCAGCTATCTGCTCCCCTGTAGGCTCCAGGGCATACCCCTCAAGGTCTGCTCCCTCCTGGACCGTGGGAACTTCAGGGGCCGGCTTCCCGCGCCCCTTGCTCCTTCTCTCTGAGGCCGGTTCCTGGGCCTCCCTCTCAGGCTCCAGGACCTCTTGAGTACTTCTACTGGCTGCCATGGACCGTGTGGTGACACACGCCCAATCCGGCATACCCAACATCTCCAGGTGAGCACTCCGCTCCACCTTAGCCCAAGGTGAGCTCTCCAAATCGTTCCCTAACAAACAGTCTACAGGCATGGCGGGCCTCACAGCTACCTGAAGAGTACCAGAGACCCCCCCCCACTCAAAGGGAACCTGAGCCACCTTGCAGTGTCTCTCTGTGTTGTCAGCGGCAACAACGGGATAGAATGCATTGGGGACCACCTGCTCCTGAGACACCAGGTGACACCTGACAGCTGTCACACTGGCTCCTGTATCTCTAAGAGCTTCCACTCTATGGCCATTTATGGTCACCCACTGCCTGTACTTCTTAGTGTTCTTAGGCAGCTGGGTTGGAGGGACCACGTCACGGTCTCCTAGCGAGACCAGGGACATCTCTGCGGGACCCCACCCACCTTGGACATCCCTCTCCTCCCCCAAGGCTACACTAGTCACCTGCCGGGGTGGAGCACCAGTGGGTGCTGGTTTACCAAACAATGGACATTTTACATCAGAGGCAAAATGCCCCAAATTGTTACACCTGTAACATCTTACGGGCCCCTTTTGAACAGGAGGACCTGTCGGGGCCCCGGTCGGTTTCTGGGGTGGGGGAGGCTGAGAACCCTTCCCTTGGTTCCCTTGGGGACTATTTTGGGGCCCTTTTTGGAACTGCTTCTGTTTACCCCTGTCCCCCCCACTCTTCTGCTGGGGACCCTGCCCACCTTTGGCGGAATCTCCCACGGTACCCTTGTGGACCCTGGTACTGACCCAGCGGTCCGCCTCCTCAGCAAGCTTCCTCGGGTTAGTCAGCTTACTATCTATCAGGTGCTGGCGTAGCTCAGGAAAACAATTACTGGACAAGTGCTCCCATGCCATTAGATCAAGAAGCCCTTGATAATCATTCACCTTACTACCCTTTACCCAACCATCCAGCGCTCTGCAAAAAAAAGTCACATACTCCACATACGTACTATTGGGAATCTTAGTGCAACCCCTAAACCTCTGTCTATATAACTCAGGGGTCAACCCATACCTAGCCATCAATGCTTCCTTCATATGGGCATAAGAATTATGAACATCAGCAGGTAAATCTAACAGTGTGTCCCGCCCTTCACTCAGGAACCTTCCCCACAACCCCGCTCCCCAATCTTTCTCAGGGACCCGGTGGGAAGACATGGCTACCTCGTAGGCTCTGAACCACTGCCCGATGTCGTCATTCCTGAAGAACTCCTTCACTACATCCTTGGGAATATAAACTCTTGGTTCCGCCGGTACTGGCGGTGTGCTGCCACCAGAGGGATTAAGCTCCAAACTTTTTGCTTTCAGCTCCAGCTCCCTCAGCTTCATGTCATGCTCTAATTGTAGTTTCTTTTCTTCCATGGCTAATCTTTGTTTTTCCATATCCATCTGCCCATGAAGTTTTGCCATTTCCACCTCGTGTGCCCGGGTTGCTGCCCTGTCCGCCAACTCTTCTGGCGACAGGCATCTGCCAAACTCATGGACACTTTCCGGTGGAACAACTTCCACCTGATTCTCTGGTGCCTTTGACTCATACCAGGCCCTCAGCGCCTTCACAAATTGTTCCTTCTTTTTCAATCCAGTTTGGGCAATCCTGAACTTGGAGCAAAGACCTTTCAAGTCTTCATTGGTACGATTCAGAAGTGCGTCTTCTTCCCAATCTACGTCTTCAAATCCAGAGATTATGGAAGCCGCCCTTCCGGCGGAAGGTGAACCAGGCATGGCTCTAACAACGGAGACTCTTGGCAAAACAAAAACAAATGCTAGCCTTGTGGCTGTGTTACTGGTCTGCTCTCACTACGTGGTGATCAGTGGTTCACTATACGCAAACCGCAAATGCAAATCCGTAAATCCCACCGCTGCCACCAATGTTAGAAATGAGGGGGCTCTGGTTGACGCAGGTGTGAACCCACAACAAGCAGGGACCCTTTACTTATTGTCAGGGCGAAGGATGACTCCCCAGAATAACCCCTGCTCACCCTCTAGGTGCGTGGCGCGAGCAGTCTAGGCTAAGTCTCAGGCGTACACGGTTAAGCAAATGCAATTACACATACAGTAAACCCCTTGCATGCACCACAAACGGACACCAATCAGGAAGTATATAAAAATAAGCTTTTATGTAGATTCAGCAGATTCAAATACAAGGCCCAGTAACGTTGAACTGATGGGGCCACAATTCTTGGAAGTACGGTCAAGTCCTCTTTGTTTTACGGAAGGTTCTTTAGGCGGGCACAAGGTAACTGTAGGCCTCAGCGCACTTCGTGCTGAGGCAGCGCCCAGGGAGCACACAGCAGATGACAGGGAAATAAGAACGTTGCGGACCCTGGATCCGATGCGAGCTCGCGGTCGAGGTCGTGAGTACAGTACCTTGTTTCTTGACGCAAAGGCGGGTGCGGGATTTCAGCGGCTCTTCGACAGAAGAGCGAGGCGGCGTCCGGGGCTCCCACACTTCACGAGGGTGTCTGATCCTCAGGCTCACGACAAGAGCGGGGTGTTGCAGGTGGCGGGTGAACAAAGCGGGGCAGCCGGGCACGCAGATGCGTCCGGGCCGTCCGAGGCTTGGAGATGCTCACCAACGCCGATTCCAGCGGGAGGGTGAAGGTGCACAGCGAGCCTCCAACGAGCGAGGTGACGGGGCAGCCCAGCACAGCGTAGGGGGAGCGGCTCCGATCGAGCGAGGCTCTTCCCAAGGCGGGGGCGGCTAAGCAGTCCTGGTCACGGCTCAGGGAGGGACTGGGCACGAGGGTCACAGCTCCGGCGAGGGAAAGGACACCACAGTCCAGCAGCAGGCGAGTGAAGATCAGGTAGAGCCCAATGGTCCTGGGGCTCAGTTCAGGGGGCAAGCTCAGTTCCAAGCCCTTGGAGATCGTTTTGGAAAAGCACAAGTCTTGAAAGTAAAAGTAAAGTAAAAGTCTTCAGCAACAGT
Organism: Triturus cristatus; assembly: GCF_964204655.1. Lineage (NCBI taxonomy): Eukaryota > Metazoa > Chordata > Amphibia > Caudata > Salamandridae > Triturus > Triturus cristatus. The sequence goes on along the minus strand of NC_140585.1, from coordinate 305,123,600 downwards.
TTCTCTTCTCTCCTTTGGCAGCAAGGTCACCACTGCAGGCCAATCCCCCAGGATAGGGACAGTCTTCCTCCTACAGCTTTCCCGGTGCCTCCTCCTCAGGCAGAGATTCTTCTTGGTCAAAAGCGGATCTAGTTTCTTAGGAGCAGGGCTCCTCTATGTATACCACAAATCTTTTGTTCTCCCAGGCCAGGGGGGCCCTTGCCTAGTTCAGTCCGGTTTCTGAGCACTTTGTTTACGTGATGCAGGCTTCTCCTTTCAGAGTGCAGGGCAGAGTCATCAGACGCTCCACAGGGGGTGGAGCCGGCATCGAGGTAGCGGAGCACTGTCCTATTCAGAACCTAGGAGCACTCCTCCCACCCATCTACCTGTCGATCGTCCTATTCATACCAGGCTACCTAGCCCTGCCCATCTGGGTTCCCCCAGCCCTGTCACTCACACCAGCCAGACATCAGATACACAACACGCAGAGGCGGCTGAAAGGTTTAGGCAAGCAAAGGCCAACTTTCTAAAAGCGGCATTTGCAAACCCGGAATATTAAAATAAACCTTGCGAAAAGATGTACCTTATTATTCCGAGTTCAGGCATACTAAACTCGATCTCCTACCATGTTCCCTGGGTCGGTTAGGATCATAGGGTGTAATAATCCAGGCCGCCCATACTGGCCTATGAGAACAGGGTAGCCTTGCAGTAGTGAACAACAAGATGGCGGTAATTCACTACTAGGACATGCCACGCATCCAGGCTTGTCCTACCTTAGGCGTACAATGCACCCTGCCCGTGGGCCTACCAGAGGGGTGGCTAACATGCAGCTAAGGGAAGGGTTTAGGGACTGGCAAGTGTGGGCACTTGCCGGTCAGCATGTCAGTACCAGACTGCACGCAGGTTCTGCGAGGGCAGACCTCGGATATATTTTACCGGCCGCTTCTGTGGGTGGCACAACCAGTGCTGCAAGCCCACCAGCGGTGTTCGCATTTACATGCCCTGGCGCCCCCGGCGCACTTTACTGGGGTCTGACAGTAAATCAAACAATCCAATCATGGAATCCAACCAACATATACAATTTACATAGGGAGCACTCGCACCGTGACACTGGTTGGCAGTGGCACAGCGCGCTGAGCGGCCAACACCATAAAAACACATGAGGCACAGCGACAAAAAGAGGAAGGGAGACTCACGCCAAGGTGCCAGGTCTAACACAGACCATACTGTGGTAAATAAAATATCACGCTCTCATAATTTCATAATATCAATAAGATCATGCATAAAGCAAGAGGCTGAGTCTGTGGTATCAGGTTCATAAAGGGATTTATTCCAATAACTCGAGTCAAAGGGAGAATATTTCCATCACCAAAATTGGATCTGGAAAGGGGCTCAAAAGTATTCTCAATATTCTCAAAACATTATTCACAGAGTACAGTATATATACATTTCTCAATTGTACGTAAGCAAAAGAGCAAGAGAGAATGAGATAAGAGCATGTGGGCGTGTAAGTAGGCGTGAAGGTGGGCGTCCATGTGGGCGTCCACTTGATGATAATGGGTAATTTGTCATGTGTGGGTGGATACCTGGAGAATCCTGCAATGTCAGCAGAAATATTTGGCAGAGATGCGTGCGCAGTCGCATGACGTGTGATAGACGTGCAACTAGAGGGAGAAAGGGACTTGACATTTAGCTCTACATGTGGAGACAAAAGTCTGGGGTTATGTCAACCTAATCCCAAATCATATCTAATATCCTATGTTTAAAGAACTGTGTTATCCAAAAAGAAAGGTCTCTCGAACAAAATCTATTCTATACTGACTGTGAGTGCGTGTACAAGCGTCTAAGTGTCTACACTAAATGCGAGGGGGTAGGAATATTCCATGGTAACAGGGCTATGAATTACTTGCATGAGGACAGAGAAGCCGGGCCTTTTGCTCGGTAGCTGGAAGAATGTTTACTTAAACTACTAGACAGGAATGCATTGGGCAGGGAGCGGAGCAGATAATTTCCGAAGGTGAAATACAGTTCTTGGCAGGCAGCAAGCTGATGTCGGGCATCGTGAGCCGCGCAGAGGATGAGACAAAGTTCATGGTCACAGATGCAGGCTCGGACTGGAGCTTCAGAGACAGAAAGCAAGAAAAGCTTGATGACAGAATCAGGGCCTACTTGCCTGGACTGTAAAATGGCATAAGTGAACCATATAAAGGCGGTGGCATTTCGTACTTAGGAATGGAATATCCGGCCCATTCATGGCGGATCAACAGAGGACATGTTAACGGTGGACGCACATGTATTTGCGTCTTCATAACTGGAACTGGAGGGAACATACATGTACTTGTAACATGCACATAGAACCGTTGGGGTCCAAGATAGGGGACATAACTGACCAGAAAAATCCATATTTCCACATTCCCTCCTTGTCCCCTACTTGCCCGTCAAGAGATATCAATCTTCATCAATCCATTGATCTTTTCATATAGCATCATTTGTTCTTCTTTTTTCTTCTGGGACGAACGAAATCTTGGTGGTGGAATACACGATGTGGCACACAGACCACAAATCGCTGGTCCACATTGTAGGCATAAGCAGCAACTGAATAGTATGAGAAAGCCAATACCTAGGAAGGATAGGACCCTCCATCCAAAGGTAGATAATACACTCCAAAACCAACCGGACCAAGTCCAGGTGCCTGGATTCTGGTGTATCTGGCTTACAATCTTATGAAGGCGAGTTATGGCTTTATATACAGATGGCGAATTTTCTGGTATGAAAAATGCAATAGCTTGATCCGATGACCCTACAAGCTCCGCCCCTATCGGCCAGGATAACGTCAAGGACAAGACTATTTTGAAGCACAACAATCCGCATAGCAGACTGCTCTTCTGTTAAATTGCCTAAGGCGGAAATAGTTTCGTTCACTACTGCTTCAAGGGTTCTGGTTAATCTACGTATCAGCTTACTATTGGTAACTGTACCTATATAGGGAAAGAAACCTTTATTGAAATCTGTGTATTTTTCCCATGCTGTTTCAGTGTAATCGACAATTGGGAGATCTCTCTGCTGTCTATTGTGTACTAAATGAGTATTTCTATGATAATCAGGAGGAGCTAGGAAAACAGGTGGTAGGAGGAATGCTATGTAACAGGTACCATCCCAATCTAGAGGTAGGCGTATATATGCGGTCTGGCCACATATAAAGTAGGAATGACGAGAAGCTCTAAATGTAGACTTGCCTTGATCACTGAATTTTATTACATTGGTGCATTTACTATGGCCCATGTGTATGGAGCCATTCTTTCTTATACATAATTCCCCTTTTACTGGGAATACGGACATGGCGGGCAAGATTGGTGTAGCTTCAGATTCAACGTTCAGGATCATGAGGTTAAGTGTAAAATTACCTAATCTATATACTTCATTTCTTAGATCAGTTCCTGTTCTTTTGGGAAGTCCCTCCTTGTTAGGGTAGCAGACTTTAAGCAAAACTAAGTTCAGGTTTCCCCATACCCAGTTGTCTTGATAAACTGCGGAATTCGAATCTAGGGAATTAATCAAACTAAACCATGCTCCACAGGAGCCATTGTGTGTGAACGGATAGAGAAAGAGGGGCAAAACTCCCTTATAGTTCTGATAGGGGGGGAGTCGGCCACAGACCCAGCAGTCTGTAGCATTGCTAGTCTGATGTGAATGGTGCAGCATCTGAATAAAGGTATTGTTGCGTAAGGCAAGTCGATATGATAGCTCATAGGATGGCAGATCACTAAATGTGTGCTTTATGGTATCATTAGTGGAGGAGTATAAGAGTGAGGCAATAGGAGGAAAAATAGCATGTAGTATTAAGCTGATACATATTATCGTGATGCACATCTTGCTCTTTTTTTTTTATATCAATGTTATTGTCCAAGATCTTATGCAAGCCAGAATACATGTTCAACCGCTTCACCACCTAGTGGACTTAATTGATCAAACGGGTTCTGACTTCTTAGATCAAAGTTTAGCTTTGTGGAAACTTCTGGGGAGTCTCCTCTAGAAAATGGTGTTCAAAATCCAAAATCCAAGTTTAAAGTCTTTTTCCTTTGTAAAAGAGTGGTGAAGGTGCACTTTGACTTTAACGGCCGTCCCCGTGGTCCAGAGCACTGACTTTGGCGCCTTTCATCCAGGAGCGATGGAGTATTCTTTGACCTGGGTGTTGTCAGGGAAGGCGGCAGCAACCTGCGAACAACAAGAGAGTAGTGCAGACATCAAGGAAGCCAGGTAATCTGTCAGCATGTTACTATTAACATCAGTAATCTTTTAGGCATTGGAGTGCCCCACATATTTGGTGGTCTACCAAAGACCACTTCATAGGGAGATAAGCCTGTTCTAGAATGAGCTACCATTCGCATGAAAAAGAGGGCAACCGGCAGGGCTACCATCCAATCTACACCTTTGTCTGCGCAAATTTTTAATGTCTGTTTATGTCTTTCTACAAGGCCTGCTGCTTCAGGATGTCGCACACAATGGAATTTCCAGGTATACCCTAACAGAAGGGACACCTGCTTCATTAGTACCAGGACAAATTTGTAACCTCTACATCTGTTTATTTGGATATAATCCATTTGGAGCACTTCAAAAGGGTGGTCAGGTGGATGGAATCCACCTTGTTCCATCGGAATGCCTTTACCTGGATTGAATTGGCAACAGATCATACATGTTCTGACCTTTTGTTTCGCTGCTGCACGCAGGTGCTTGTTGAACCATATATTCTGTAAGCTATCTATCATTGCTTTCTCTCCTAAGTGTGCAGGACTATGTGCGGTATTTATAATCACTTGTACCATAGAATCAGGAAGAAACCATATGGATTTGCCCTTATTCATCCAACCCTGATCAGTCAGTACCCCTCCTTGTTCCGACCATTTCTTTAATTCGTCCATAGTAGCATGTGTCTGTATGTCTTGTACATCCTTGGAAGGATCCCTAACTGTCATGGCTTTGGACACTTATTGAACCTGTAACTTTGTCATGTCTAGTGGGGTCTGAGCTGTCTGTTTAGCAGTTCGGTCTGCCAGATCATTGCCTTGGGAAATGGTATCTGTGGCTCTAGTATGTGCTTTACATTTTAGGATAGCTATGGCTGTTGGTAAATGTATTGCTTCCAGTAGGGCTTGAATATGGGGGCCATGCTGTATCTTGGCCCCATGAGAGGTCAAGAAACCTCTTTCTCGCCAGAGAATCGGTGTAAATGTTTACTCTCAGGTGCTTAGCTCTTATGCACGCTTGTGTCAGGGCGATGAGCTCTGCTGCTTGTGCTGACAATATGTCTATTCTTTTAGTCTCTATTATTACAGTATCAGTAGTCACTGCATATGCTGCCACTAATTCTCCCGCCCCTGTCCTCATGCATGAGCCGCCAACTTATAGTGTTAGGTCGGGGTCTGGGAGTGCAACGTCTGTCAAGTCTTGTCTTGGTTTAGTCACGGTATGTATTACTTCAACACAGTCGTGTGGTGAAACGCTTTCTGTACTGGAGGGCAAAAGGGTAGCAGGATTCAGTATGTTGCATCGTCTGATCTCTATGTGTGGTTGAAATAACGTTGGCTCATAGCCTGTCAGTCTAGCTACAGTCAGGTGTTGTGTTTGTGTCCGGTTCAAGAGAACCTCTACTGCGTGTGGTACTTGTACTGTCAGAGGGTGGCCCAGCACTATCAAGTCACTTTGTCTTATGGCTAAGGCCGTTGCTGCAACTGATTTTAGGCACGCAGGCAAAGCCTGTGCTACTGGGTCTAATGTACTAGAAAAATAAGCACAGGGCTCGTGTTTTCCTGCATGATCTTGTGTTAGGACAGATAGTGCTGTTCCATCCCGCTCTGTCACAAAAAGCATAAACGATTTGTTGTAATCAGGGTTTGCTAAAACTGGTGCTTGACATAAAGCTCTCTTTAATTCTTCAAATACCACAGTGTGTTCTTGAGGACTTTAGTCTTTTTGTGTCTAGGGCTGGGAAAAACCAGAAATCAATTGAATACGTTCCGGTGCCCACAACTAATTCCCCTGAAAGATCACAATAAAACATGAGAAAAAGGGGAAAGCACCATACCTATTTCCTCGACTTAATTTCTAAGGGGGCTAATTTCTAAGGGGCTTAATTTCTTAAGGGGCTAGCGGGAAGCGAACCTCCTCAGGGGCCAGCAGAAAGCCAATATTCTCCTCCTTCCCCCCCTTTTTGACAGGAGGAAATCTGAAACAGATTTCACTGCTGTCAAACACTATCAAACCCTGTGTCTTGTCAACACTATTAATCCCTGTGTGTAGCTACTGGGCGTAAGCAAAATTATAGGAGATACACAGCGTATTTGAAACGGCGAGAAATCCTTCAAATTAATGTACAAACCTCATTGTGTTAGCTCATAAGCTAGCCAAATGACATCTCATATGCAAATGTCCCTATTACATGAACCTACACCAACCTGAAGTCAATATTAATGCTAGTAGGCCCTAATAGGAATGCTAAATTACCTAAATATTCGGAAAACCAAGTTTAAGAACAGTTGTTAATGTTGATAATTAATAATTTATCTGCTAAAGAAATCAGTCATTTTGCAATAATTTCCACCTATACAATAAATAGCCTAATTTAAAAACAAGTCAACTTTTGGGGCTACCACTTACAAGAATGAGCTTACTAAAGCAAACTTTAAAAAGGAAATCCTGTCAGATATTTTCTCATTACCCTAAATACCGAGCCTCATTTGTCACTCTGTGGTGGCAGTCCTTATTTAAAACAGGCCTTCAAGAGTTAAGATGCGAGTGCACAGATCATAATTGTTCCTTAATGTCCAATCTGGAAACATATGACCGAGGCTGCCTGTCTATAAGAGAAAGGCAGTCATGTGAAAAATATTTTAGTCTTGCATAATTTTTCCTTTTATTTCATTCATCTCCAACACCAATTAGACATACACTGATAACGTGTTGTCTGCTATTTTGACAGCATGATAAAGGTAATATCACGTCTGTGAAATTTAGTAATTGTGAACAAGTTCCAGCCAAGCGCTGTGCAAAGATCGCCGTCGTCACGACTATCTCTGTACTTGCACAGGAGAACTTGGTATTAAACGCTAAACAGACTGGTCAATACAACACAAAAACAAAACATATATAAAATACATATGCCAAGCAATCAGTATACTAAGCACAGAAAGCATAGACAATTGCACTAACATATATAAATGAGCAGCGATGCGCAATTACAGTACCTACAGCTCAGAGGCGAACATTCTGGCCTGCTTAATTTGTCAGGCTTATAATCAATAATTCATTTACCTGCCCTATACACCCCCATCTGAAATCACCGTGTCAAGTCTGACACACAGAATCAGCAATAATAATCAAAAACGAAGAACACACGAACCTGTTTGTTTTCTTTTATAAAAACAGAATCAGCAATAATAATCAAAAACGAAGAACACACGAACCTGTTTGTTTTCTTTTATAAAAAATGAGCTATGCATCTTCGTCAACACAATGTACCCTAATGTCCCAGACGAAGACGCACCTCTCATCTCTCCTCACAGACTTTTAACCACTGGATCATTTATCCAATGCAACTGGTGGCAGCTTGTGGCCACAATTCAAAAATGTCTGAATTTGAAAATCGTTTTTATATAGGCACATAGCCCTTAAAATTCCAAGCAAGAGCAACATTTTACTTTCTGGCCAGAAGCAATATAGCATTTTCTAAAAAATAAAACAAATCTTCTCCATAGACATTTCCTCGGGGCACTCGTTTTGCACAGAATAGAACAAGGGAATCTTTCTCGACTTACATTTCTCAGCTGCCCTGTCTTATCAGAGAAGTTAAAAATAGCCCCTCAGCGCGGCCTGAGCCTGGGCTGCCAGCCAACTTTTTTTTCGTTGTTCCGGCTGCAGGCATTACACAGATGCGATGTCAGAGAAGCTTTCTAAGCAGTGCCTCTGTTCTGCTCCTCTCACCGGCCCCCACCTACACTGGCTACAAGGTCAGAATCTGTCTCCGATTTCTGTATCACATACTGCTCTACACAGCCCCCACCTTCTCCTCACTCTGAAGCTGTCAAAGACAAAAAGACTACTCAATTCCATAAAAACTGCAATAATTCGCTCAATTGAAAAATTATTTTTACATACAATTTGCACTCAGGGGGTCATAATCTTACCGACTTGACCCAGCACATTGGCTCACTGGACCACCAAGAACACAACCCTGTATTCTTGAACAATTTGCAAATTCGAAATACCCACAATTCTTTTTTTTTTTTTTTTTTTTTTTTTTTTCAAGCTAAACTTTTCAAAAATTACTTTTTCGTTAGCACTTTGTACATTAGGGGTGTCATCAAATCACAGGTGTTGCTCCTTCTCTAGCTACACCCCTCTCAATTTCCTATTGACAACGTAGTCAAATGTTGGACCATGTAAACACCAGCTATGCGCTGTTCATTTGGTGGGTGGCTCAAGAACCTTCGGGCTACTATATCATTATTATATGTATCGCGGTACTTGCGGTGGCACTCTAACTGGTCTTTCTACTGGGGCCACTCTTGCTAGGTCCTCTGAAAGGACGGGATAAATACCAGCAACGTCAGTATTTCTTTCTCTGTCAGCCTGCGCTCATTTTACCTACTCCAATTACTCCTGTAACATCTGTTCCTTGGCTTTTCCAGACTCCAGTCTACTCCTCTCTGCTTCGTGAAACACTTACTCTGACCTACTATGTGACTCCTTGCGCCAAAACTCAATGGCATCCTTCCAAGCTGGTCTACATTTTCTCTTTCATAAGAGCGTTACGTTGTCCATCTACTTGTTCTGCTTTTACTCGGATACCTTCCTCAACTAACACGTTTTCTCGGGCTTTGTCTGAATCCTCCCTACTTTTCTCTTCTTTTCTGAGCGCTTACTCTGTGCGTCTATGCTATTCTTTACGCCATAATTCAATGGCATCTTTCTGTTACTGTCTGGCTATCTTTTTCCATAATTCTTCTTCTACTCTCATGATGCAATCTGCATCCCATGTCCCAACTGCGGGCCACCTCTGACTTTCTGGTAAATCCTTGGTGTAGTCCACCCATAAATCAAGAATTAATACGGCATCTAGGCCATGCTTATGATACATAAAGTACCCTGGAGTGTCCCTATGTTAAATGCGAACATCTTCTTCGAGTACCCCTTTTCTAGTTTTGATCTGTCTTAATTTCTGAAAAGAGCGGCATATTGAGAACTGATCTGATCTGATACCTAATTTTGAACACGTTTAATACCATAAAACACAATAATGAACAGTCATTCACACCACAATATACAGAACGTATTTAAAACATTTAACATTTAACATTTAACGAACAACAATGATCATTAGGGAACTAATCACTTAGCATAATACTCGACACTAACTAGATTATTCTGAATTATATACTAGACATACTAGATATACTGCTAAACAGTACAGATACACTGCTGAAACAGTGCAGACCGGATTTGTGTACCCAAACCCGTCTTGACCGGCACAACCTATGTGCACGTCACAACGCCTCCCCGGCAATGGTACTCACCGGGTAGCTCGGAACGGAAGGCCTCGGAACTGAACTGGACTGGACTGGACCGGACTGGACTGGACTGGACTCGACTCGTGACCTGGATACTTCGGAACTTCGGAATCTGGTGGGCCTCTGTATACCTCGGACACAGCTCTCTCGCAGGTGGGCTCTGGGTAGGACAATCTGCGTTCCTCACCGCCTCGTATGGATGCCTGGTCGCAGTCTGTCCCCTTCGTTGGCCTGAGGGAGTTGGCGGGAAGACCCGCGACGTGCGCGCTTGAAGTCCATCACGGCTATGGAAGGGGGCAAAACTGGACCTTCATCTCCGGCGTGTGGGGAAAGAGATTAAACTGTTCGGGCGCCATTATGTGGTAAATAAAATATCACGCTCTCATAATTTCATAATATCAATAAGATCATGCATAAAGCAAGAGGCTGAGTCTGTGGTATCAGGTTCATAAAGGGATTTATTCCAATAACTCGAGTCAAAGGGAGAATATTTCCATCACCAAAATTGGATCTGGAAAGGGGCTCAAAAGTATTCTCAATATTCTCAAAACATTATTCACAGAGTACAGTATATATACATTTCTCAATTGTACGTAAGCAAAAGAGCAAGAGAGAATGAGATAAGAGCATGTGGGCGTGTAAGTAGGCGTGAAGGTGGGCGTCCATGTGGGCGTCCACTTGATGATAATGGGTAATTTGTCATGTGTGGGTGGATACCTGGAGAATCCTGCAATGTCAGCAGAAATATTTGGCAGAGATGCGTGCGCAGTCGCATGACGTGTGATAGACGTGCAACTAGAGGGAGAAAGGGACTTGACATTTAGCTCTACATGTGGAGACAAAAGTCTGGGGTTATGTCAACCTAATCCCAAATCATATCTAATATCCTATGTTTAAAGAACTGTGTTATCCAAAAAGAAAGGTCTCTCGAACAAAATCTATTCTATACTGACTGTGAGTGCGTGTACAAGCGTCTAAGTGTCTACACTAAATGCGAGGGGGTAGGAATATTCCATGGTAACAGGGCTATGAATTACTTGCATGAGGACAGAGAAGCCGGGCCTTTTGCTCGGTAGCTGGAAGAATGTTTACTTAAACTACTAGACAGGAATGCATTGGGCAGGGAGCGGAGCAGATAATTTCCGAAGGTGAAATACAGTTCTTGGCAGGCAGCAAGCTGATGTCGGGCATCGTGAGCCGCGCAGAGGATGAGACAAAGTTCATGGTCACAGATGCAGGCTCGGACTGGAGCTTCAGAGACAGAAAGCAAGAAAAGCTTGATGACAGAATCAGGGCCTACTTGCCTGGACTGTAAAATGGCATAAGTGAACCATATAAAGGCGGTGGCCTTTCGTACTTAGGAATGGAATATCCGGCCCATTCATGGCGGATCAACAGAGGACATGTTAACGGTGGACGCACATGTATTTGCGTCTTCATAACTGGAACTGGAGGGAGCATACATGTACTTGTAACATGCACATAGAACCGTTGGGGTCCAAGATAGGGGACATAACTGACCAGAAAAATCCATATTTCCACAATACTTAAAGGACCTTTTCCTTATATGGTCATAGCTGAAAAGAGAAAATTGCGGTATCAAATAGGTGCTATTTGCACGCACCCCATCTTATGTGATCATCTAACTGTAGATTATTCTCATGCATGATAGAGAGAAGGATCAGTGCTGCTTTTATAATATCAAAGCCACATAAAAAGATAAAAATACCTTTGTGGACACCAACAAACACCAGTAGATATTTATGACACATATACTACCTACATTTCTAGTTAATTACTTAGCAAAAGACACACAATTGATGGACGGAATGCTGAACAAATCAAAACATTCACCCCCAATCAAGAGATCTGAGTTAAAGCCATCATTCTTTTGCCCACCATGCCACCACAGTTAAAACCTGGCCATCTGCAAATCAGTCCTCCCTGGTCCGGAAACAAGCATCCTAAGACCAGTTTTCTTCATCCAGGATAGCTTGATTCCAGTGGCACAGTGAGCCCAGGACCCACGTCTGGGCATACCTGGCGCACTTAGGGCGAGAAAGCAAAAGACACACAATTGATGGACGGAATGCAGAACAAATCAAAACATTCACCCCCAGTCAAGAGATATGGGTTAAATGCATCATTCTTATGCTCACCATGCCACCCCAGTTTAGACCTGGCCATATGCAAATCAGTCTTGACCCTGTGCCTCATGGGAACAGTCCAGCCCAAACTGCCAAGCCAGGTCCTCCCTGGACCGGAAACGAGCATCCAAGGACCGGTTTCGGGGTTTCACCCCTCTTCAGCCAGGATAGCTTGATTCCAGTGGCACAGTGAGCCCAGGACCTACGTCTGGGCATACCTGGCACACTTAGGGTGAGAAAGCAAAAGACACACAATTGATGGATGGAATGCAGATCAAATCAAAACATTCACCCCCAGTCATGAGATCTGGGTTAAATCCATCATTCTTACTGTCCTGGCAGTTCGGGCTGGACTGTTCCCATTGGGTGCAGGGTCAAGACTGATTTGCATATGGCTGGGTCCTAACTTGAATGGCATGCTGAGCAAAAAAACGATGGATTTAGGCCCAGATCTCTGTACTGGGGTGAATGTATGACATTGTTCTGCATTCTGTCCATCAATTGTTCTTTTTGCATTTGTCACCACGAGTGGGACGGGTATGCCCAGACTTGGGTCCCGTGCTCTCCATGCACTGGAGTCAAGCTATCCTGGCTGATGAGGGCTGAATGCCCAAAAAAGGTCCTAGGATGCTTGGTTCCAGTACAGGGAGGACCTGGCCTGGCAGTTCGGGTTGGACTGTTCCTATTGGGTGCAGGGTAAAGACTGATTTGCATATGGCTGGGTTCAAACTTGAATGGCATGGTGAGCAAACAAACGATGGATTTCTGTCCATCAATTGTTCTTTTTGCACTAGTTAATTACTCAGACATTATGGGGAATTTCAGGGGTGGCCCGTCCCTGTAGTCAAACACTAAGAAGTAAAAAATGCATCTTTTGAGTCATTCCCTGGGTATAGTATCAAAGCTGCACAGACGGCCCTACATTAAGTATCCAGCTTTTTATTCAATAAGTAATTGTATCTGTCTCCTTCCCGTGGTATTGCTACTAAACAGAACTTTATGGGCTCCTAGTGTTGGAGCACCAAGGTTCAAAGAGCGCACAAAGTACTTACAGCTACAGATAAGAATTAGTTATAAAACCGTATCTTTTAAACATGTTATCAAAAATACCTGTCAATATTTAAACCATGCCAAGGTTTTAACTGCACAGTACACGGTTACTTGAGGCTTCTGAGCCAACATATCCTTACTCCTTCCACTCGACTGTACCAGCATTTGTTCTTATGTTGTGGCTTCTCGGGCCTCCATTGTACTGTGGTCTCGGGCCTCCATTGTACTGTGGTCTCGGGCCTCCATTGTACTGTGGTCTCGGGCCTCCATTGTACTGTGGTCTTGGGCCTCCATTGTACTGTGGTCTCGGGCCTCCATTGTACTGTGGTCTCGGGCCTCCATTGTATTGTGCTCTCTGGCCCCAATTGTACTGTGCTCTCTGGCCCCAATTGTACTCTGGTCCCCAGCCTCCATTGTCCTGTGGTCTCCGGCCTCCATTGTCCTGTGGTCTCCGGCCTCCATTGTACTGTGGTCTCCGGCCTCCATTGTACTGTGGTATCCGGCCTCCATTGTCCTGTGGTCTCCGGCCTCCATTGTACTGTGGTCTCCGGCCTCCATTGTACTGTGGTCTCCGGCCTCCATTGTACTGTGGTCTCCGGCCTCCATTGTACTGTGGGCTCCGGCCCCAATTGTACTGTGGGCTCTGGCCCCAATTGTACTGTGGTCTCCAGCCTCCATCGTACTGTGGTCTCCAGCCTCCATCGTACTGTGGTCTCCAGCCTCGATCGTACTGTGGTCTCCAGCCTCCATCGTACTGGGGTCTCTGGCCTCCATCGTACTGTGGTCTCCAACCTCCATTGTACTGTGGTCTCCAACCTCCATTGTACTGTGGTCTCCAACCTCCATTGTACTGTGGTCTCCAGCCTCCATTGTACTGTGGTCTCCAGCCTCCATTGTACTGTGGTCTCTAGCCTCCATTGTACTGTGGTCTCCAACCTCCATTGTACTGTGGTCTCCAGCTTCCATCGTACCGTCCGGCCTCCATTCTACTGTGGTCTCTGGCCTCCATTGACTGTGGTCTCAGCCTCCATTGTACTCTGGTCTCCGACCTCTTCTCTTACTGTGGTATCTGACCCATCCCCCCCCCCCCCCCTCATCGCAGTGGGGTTTCATCTTCCATAGTGCTTCCCATTGTACTGCAGTCTTTTATCTCTTCTCCTACTGTGGTCTCCAACACCCCCCATTGTGGCGTGTCTGCCTGCTTCCCATTGTACTGTGGTCTCCGGCTCCATTGTACTGTGTTCTCCGGCCTCCATTGTACTGTGGTCTCCAGCCGCCTCTCTTACTGTGGTCTCTGGCTCCCCCTCTGCCACCGCCTCCATCGTGTTGAGGTCTTTTGCCGTCTCACCCTATGGCTTCCCACATCCCATCCTTCTGTGGTGTCCTGTTGCTCCAACAACAAAAAAACTGTAACATTTTGAGAAATTCAGATTAAGTATAGTACAAAAGAAAATTACAGGCTTGCTAAACACTGCATCCTCAGTACTCCCCTTTAGTTGCTTAAAGGTTTTGACCAGGAGTGAGTTAAAAAGGACATCTTGAACTGTGTTTTTTAACCTGCTAAATCTTCTGCAGTACATTCTTTGTGTGGGCCTTCTTAGGACATTACCAGTGTCCCAATGAATTCGGTCGAGGCACGTGTTAATCACTGTATCTGAGATCAGCCAGAGGGCTTTTTGTCCCTTGGGCCACTTCACTCTCGTAGGAGACACGTTCCTGCGGGAGCAAGCGCACTGATTGGCTGCTTGCACCCTGAAGAAAAATGTTGGGTAGCCATTAAAGAATAAATATTAGGGGGTATGGTAGGGATACCCTGACCCACTAGCCCATCTGTGTGTATGTATGCGTGCGTGCGTGCGTGTGTGTGTGTGTGTGTGTGTGTGTGTATATAGATATATATATTTATATTATTTGAAAGTCTCAATCTTGCTGGACTCCGGTAGGATCCCAACCCCCCAGAGTCGGGGGGGGAGGACACTAAAATATAATATTTATGGGGTAGGGGCGTGAGTGGGGGCCCCTCCTCCCGAGCCACTCCGGGACTGAGGAATCCCATCCTCCAGAGGAAATGTTGAATAAACGGGAGGGGGACATGTGCTCCCCCGTCCCCATGCCAAAAAGCGGCCATGTGGCCCCATCCCTCAGAGCTAAATGTTCAATAAAGAGGAGCGGGCATGTGGCTTCCTCCTTAAGGCACTAATGGGCTCTGGGGACCCCATCTCCCGGGGGCAATTTGATTAAGAAGGAAAGGGAACGCCCACCTCCCTGAGTGTTGATAGTCCCTGGGGACCCTGCCCAGGGGCCAATCTAAAATTGACTGGGGCCAGACCAACATATTGTTTGGTGGGTGTCTCAGGTTGGTCCTGGGGCCCCCACCCACTAGTCCTGGGCGATGGGCTCTGAGAGGGGGCTTCATTCCCCCTCCTCTTTAAGTTAAGTGCGGCCTCAGATTTAGGGTCCTCATGGCCTATTAACGCTCGACGAGGAGGGCCCCATGCCCCCTCTCCTTAAAATATATGTTTTGACTCTGTTTTGGGGTCCCCAGGGCCACTATTAGGCTTGGTGAGGGGGCCATGCGCCCCCCTCCTCTTAATAAAAAAAAATAAGGCCTTGGGCCCTTGGTGGCTCCTGGAAGGGGCTGTGCGCCCCATCCCCTTAGTAAAAAAGAAAAAAAACGAAGTCCCCTGGGGATGGGGTCTCCGGGGCTTGAAGTGGCTTTGCGAAGAGGGGAGTGTTGCCTCCTCTAGCCACAAATGGAGCCCAAGGACCCCATCCCCAGGGCCATCACTACATTTTCGAAGAGGGGGCCTTTCGATTTCCCCCCTCCCTTTCCAAGCCAGAATAAGCTGCAGGGGCCACACCTTCGGGGTCGGTATAAACTTTATGGGTGCACCCCCCTCTCCTTAATAAGAAAAGAATACAAAGGCTCCGGGGAATGGGGTCCCCGGAGCTTGAGGTGGCTTGTGGAGGGGGCTGCATCCGTGGGTTGTAGGCAGGGCCTGGCTGCAGGACGTCAGCAGTGTGCACAATGGGCATGACAGGCGATAGGGGTTGTCTTTATGTATGGTAATAAAATATCACTTTACCTTTAAAAAAAAGCATAGAAATTCACTGAAAAAACAAAGGTTAAACTGTTAGGTTAGGTGAAAATTTCAGGGACATCGTAATGTTTCAAACAAAAAAAAATACTGAAATATGCCCTAACTCGGGTCCTCGCCATGCACTGCTAATTTCCCCCACATATTACATCACTCATGCCATCTTCTATGACTACATTAATTTGCAATCAAATTATTGATGAGAAACCTGTGCATGGCGGGGGCTAGAATTATAGCTACCTGAGGGCGCGAGGTATAGTTCCTAGAGCTAACTACAACTGGTGAATTTCAGTGTTTTTTTTTTTAGTTTAAAACATCACTGAAATTTTCGCCTAACTATAACATTACTTTAACTTGTGGTTTATTCAGTGAAATACCATATATGTGTGTGTGTGTGTGTGTGTGTGTATATATATATCTATCTATCTATCTATCTATCTATCTATCTATGTGTATATCTATCTATCTATGTGTATATCTATCTATGTGTATGTATATATATATATGTGTGTGTGTAATATATATATATACACACACACATATACCCAACCAACAAGTTGCCTGCTGATGAGTGAGCCACATGACAGGTAAGTCTTTGCCAACTATCATTTATAGCAGGGTACAGCGAGGAAACAGGCGTGGATCACAGGAATAAAGTTCAGGGTCACCTGACGCGTTTCGTGCAAGATAGCACTTCCTCAAAGGCACCTGGACAAGCAACAGACACGGCATTCTTTCTGCACCGCTTTTTCAATCCTACATCCCGCCCAGATAGGCACGGCCTCTCCCGTTGCCTGGTGGATGTTGTGGTGCATCATATTGCTACTGTGAGCTGCCGTGTCAGTGCTCAATATCAAAATAAAGCCCCAGTGGGTTGCGATACAAGGCTTGTGTCCCCGCTAGTACAATGATTCCTCCAACAACAGGCACCTGTCCCATAAGCAGCGGCGTAGATTGGCGTTGCTGCAGGATGCTGAAACAGCAATGGGGCTCTCTCCGCGGCTCAGGTAAAGCCGCATTAAATCCAACCAACAAGTTGCCTGCTGAAGAGAGAGCCACATGACCGGTAAGTTTTATATATATATATATAGATAGATAGATAGATAGATAGATAGATAGATAGATAGATAGCTTTAAGACGTATTTTAGAAGAAAACAGAATTACACCAAATTGGGAAATACACCAGCCCTGAAAATTAAAAAAAAATGAAGGTATAAAGGGGCAGGTTAGTTTTGGTCAAAATTTAAACAAAATAAAATTTGTCGGTTGTCATGGGTGTTAGCACAGGACCTTTGCTTCCGAGGGAGGGAGTCCTTTGGGAGCCAGCACGTATACCCGCAGGACCTGGCCACTGGTGTGTGGAGGGTTGGACAAAGGGACCCGGCTGCACACAGCCTTCATTGAAGTAACCATACACTGCTTATCACCTCTGAAATGACTATAAGAATTACAAAGCATTACTTACGTTCAAAAGTTACTCGTCAGATATCTTTAGGGGAGAGGTGAGCTTCCCATGTTTGACATGATATCCTGACAAGACCATATTCAATGGATGTTTTGGCTGTATTAGGAGACTTGGACTTGGTTTGGTGTACTCTCCGCTCACACCTTGTGTTTCAATTGGCGCACAGCTGTGGCTCGTATGTTATCAGACACTAACCTGCTAAGGGCTTAGCAACAACATTTCTGGAACATGTTCCTTGAAGAGTCTATAAAATGCATGTGGCTGAAAGTGGAAGGTAGTATTAGGTTCTCCTATCCCAGGGTTGATGCCACATTAGGGCCACAATAGGCAGCTGTCTTAGCCACCACCATAAAAGGCCACAATGTGCGCCATTACAACAAATGGCCTGAAATTGTCTTGTTACTAGCGGCGAGGTAGCACTCAAATACCAATGCTTATGACAATGAAAATCCTTGCACAGGCAGTGGTGTAGCTTGGGGAGGGGGAACGTTTGTGGTGCTGTGCCCCCAAATAAATGCATTCTTGGCTTGGCATTTGGGTCAGGGGGCCCGGTTTCGGGTCTATGACTGTGTCAGTTTTTCTTGTCATCCTGATTAACTTGCTAATTTTTTGGATCAGGAATTTAAATATATTTAGTAACTAGTTTACCAAAAAAGTTCTAAATCTGCACCCGTAGAAATACTCCTTGAATGGATGCAAATGTACACATTTTTAGAATTCACAAATATTGGCAGTAGTAGGGTTGGAAAACTGCTTGAAAATTGTCCAACCGCTGCCAATCCCTCGGGATGGCATTCCAAATCATTGTTTTTCACCCACTGCACCACTCTTGACTGCAGGCCTAATTTAGCAGACAGAGTAAAGACAGACTTTATTGCCTTTATTCCATCGCCCAAATTTAAAGATGCCTGCCAGCCCTGCGGTCATCTCTAGACATTGGCTGGAAATGCTGTCCTGTCATGGCAATTTCTGTCAATGTAGGAAAAGTTGGACAGATGGTTCTGTCAAACATGATAGCTGGCCATCAAATGTTTCCAAAGTTTTTTATTTTTCAAAAACAAACTGCCAAAGCAGGAGTTTGCTTTTGAAAAGAAAAGCTAGTGACCATCTCACCATGAGAGTTGGGCGGTCATTTATCTTTTTCTTCTGTCCTTCTCTGCCAGGATTACCCTGGCGATGAAGGAGAGTAAAAAAAAAAAAAATGAAACTTTGACTGTCCACCATAAATAGGGCAGTTGGTTGGATCGCTTACTTCTGACGGCACCTACTCTGTTGGGCCTTTGGAGGCAGTTTTATGCTGATGGAGTAAATGTTACCCATTCTGCATAAAACTTGCTGCCCGTCTGGCTCAAAATGGGGCAGGTGGACCTCAGGTTTGGGGGACAGAGTAGCATTGTAATTGAGCACCTGTCCACCAAATTCTAAATCCGCCCCAGAAGCCCATCTACTGCAAATCAGTTCTGACCCTGCTCCTCTTGGGAACAGTCCTTTCCGAACCTGTCATTTTTCCCATACATCCTGTGGCCTTCTGCTTTTTAATTGGGTGATTTGAGATTCACCCCTTGTCCAATTCTCACTGACCAAGCTATGCCCACGCCCCGTGTAAAGAGGCAATTCCCTCTTATGATAGCGCTGGTGCAACATGTGCATCAGAGCTATTATTAGAGAAGGGAACGCACAAGCGTCTTCAGCCTCTTCTGTAATACTTTTGTGCTCCCTGGGTGCACAAAGCAGGAGCATACTCCTGTTACGCGCCTAGGGCATAATTTGTAATACAGCCCTTAGTATCAAGCTGTTTGTTGACCTCCCCACCGTTATGGTCTAGACATCAGAGTACAATATAAGAAAAAAAGTATGTTGATTGGTCATTTCTGAGCAAAGCCTTTGTGATAATCTACAGGGAAACGTTAAAACCACAAACTCATGTTTAACTCATACCTCATACGGTCTGCCATATTTTACACTCCCCCCACCTCAGACCTCCAAAGTCATCCATGCTGGTGATTCTCTTGATGTGATTCATAAGGTCTGTGAATTAGTCGATGTAAGAAAATGCATGGTCATCCCCAAAGTTTTGGACTGATGCTGCTGATGCCCCCAAAGTAGAGTTTAGTTGAGTTTAGTGTCACTTTTATGAAAAAGCAACTTTTAGAAAGTTGCCACTCTGTTGCCCAGGTTTTCATGTGGCCATCCACAGCAGTTGGCGACCAGACAGCCTTCTGCGTTCCTAGGGAGGAATGTAAACGACTCCCAGGTACAGGAACAATAGAGGCCTGCTGCAGTGTGAGGTGTTGTCTACCCCTCGCTGGAAGCCACACAGAGTGTGGGCTCAAAAGGGGAGATTCTAAAGAGAAGCCAACTTTGATTGGCAATTGGCAACCACACTTGAGAGGCGCTGCCCCTTTGTTTAGGTAGATAGGAAACCAGTTGCCAATTTCCTTTTTCGGTGGATGTGTAGTGTACAGATAGCCACAAATTTAGGGTGGTGTACCAAGCTCCCTACATCAAGAGAGACATCTTGAGAGTGGGCAGAACAGTGCACTCCAGGATTGCTAAAATGACTATTCTGGCATTATTTCATTTTCTGTGAAAAGGCTGTTTTGGGATGTATTAAAGTTGTTATCCTGTGGATATTACTTACCTGCAAGAAACACCCCTGACATCAAGGACTGAGGTAGCATTTGCTAGGATCTGGGAGCTGCATTGCTCATTTGTCTCATATAACTCTTACTCCTGTGGAATTGACATTCACATTAAATAAAGCATATGCTTCAAACCAAATCATATGGTGACTGATCGAAGGGTAGATATTTAATACTTCAGGGCACTATTGAAAATTAACACAAGACCCTCACCAATTCTTATGATTCAAATCTGGATAGCCCTACATTTTTTTTAAAACATGCAAAAGTGTGATGCCCTAAATGCACTTATGATACTTTAGGGCAGATACTTCCATACAATAGTTGACACTGTAAAGGATAGGTAAGCTAGTGCTCCAGATCCCCGACATCAACTGCACAGGCTATCCATAAGATAATAGAAAGTCATCACCTAATAGACATTGTACATTTCCTATTTCGCGACAGTCAAGTATACACATTCAGCTCATTCGTTCATTAAACTCCTTCCCAAGTTGATTATTAATTAACAACTAGAGATATAAGCATTTACTCCCAGCTGATTGAGATACCACCATCAGATCATTCTGTAAGACACTGACAATATCTTTGCTTAAGTTTAACGAAAAAATACAACCATTGGTATTAACATTCACCTCATTCCTACATGCGGTGTCCTCTAGGGGATTGAAAACTATTTTAATTAAATGCAGGGCCGATGACCAGTCACTGTATCTTGTGGGACGGATTTAAAGCATACCCAAGTCTACGCATTTCAGAGCAAACTGGTATAGTCCACTTATCCTGCAATACTCTTGGACGACTAGAAGGAGAGCTAAACAACAAAAAAAAGGCTATGCTGTTTCTTTTGATCCTAAAATCCGAGATGCTATCTGACATTAGTAAAATTCATAGAGGAGGCTTACTGAGAGGTTACGTATATAAGGAAGCATGCAATGACAAGATGCTATGGGTAAGGAGAATGAATGGTCAGACTACTGAACTGAGAAATAGTGGAGGATGATGGGTTAGCTATACGCTTACACCCGATATTTGACACGTTTACAAGGTTTTTTTTAGAACTCTACAGGGCCAGGAGGGAGAGTAATAATGAACAACTGGGAAACTAGATGGCTGTGGCCACTCTTCTTTGGCTAGAAACATATGAGAGGGAACCACTAAATCAGACGTTATCTGTGGAAGAGATAAAAAAAAGTTCATAAAGGCTCACCAGGTGGAATGGCGCCTGGGACTGACAAATTGACATCCAAATTCTGTAAACATTCTATAAACAATATGCTGAAATTTTAGCGCCTCACTTGGTAGTCTTTGAGGAGGCCAGTGAGGCCTCACTTGGTGGTGGTAGACTCGGACAGCGACGATCATTACTGTTCTAATAAAACCAGACAAATTCCCTGTTGGTTGGGCCTCCTATAGGCCACTCTCACTAATCAAGATAAATAAAAAATTCCTGACCAGGATATTTGCTAATCATTTGCACCCTTGGATTAGAGGCTTTGTGTTGTGTAAAAAGCTGGATCGATCGACTTTGTACAATCTTAGCACCTTTTTCTTCTCTTACTTATCAGATCGTCCCAGAAATGCTCATAGTAACACTCTTACCTGATGCTCACAAACCTTTTGATTCCATTGATTAGACTTATATGGTTACTGTTGTGACAAGAATGGGGTTTCAAAAAGGATTGGTGGGCCTGGGTTAACCTTTAGTACATTGATCTTGTCGCTCACAGTAGACTAAAGGGATATATTTTCTCTCCTATCCAGATAATCTGAGGGATCCCTGTCTCTGCTCTTATTTGCAATTGTAACAGAACCTATGATCAGCATCAGACCATCACGTAGACAAAGGCCCGTGGAAAGCTTGAGGAAACTATTTAATGTTTTTAGTCACAGATATTACGTTATGAGAAAAGATCCAACAAATAACATCTCACCAGTAGTCCAAGAGGTTTTGGGACTAACTATACATTGATGCAAACCATTGTTAATTCCAATTACTTCTAGTGCTACAGCATCCTCTGTGGAGTTCTCCTTGATATGGAGCGAAGAACCTATCAGATACCTGGGCATCAAAACACCTTAGACCTATCGAAGGGGAAATAGAAGTTGCTTCCCCTTTCCATGGAGGGAGAATCGTGATCATTAAGATGGCATTCCTACCACAATTATTCTGCGTATTCTTGAACATACCAATTCCTTTAACAATATCCATTTTCAATAATCTATGGATCATTGTTGAGATTTGTTTGAGTGGGTAGTCAGCTGATGCTGAATTGGAAACACAAGACCCTCCAATATAGGAGAGGAGGCTTCCCAAACATTGATCAGTATTATTGGGTTGTCCAAGAAAAACATGTCTTTCATTGACACCATGCTGAGGACCACTCCTGCACCTTAAAACATGAGATGCTCACAAATAACCTAGACCATGACCACAGTTTAGCACAGTAGTTGTGCAGTTTATACTTGGCATAGATTGACCCACATAGTGGGATTATAAAATATACTGTCATTGGTGCTGCCACTGATAAACAGTCCAATCCTGGTGGGCCCCCTAAGAACCCAAGGTCCAACAACAGCTAGGAATCACTAATACAGAATAACGTTTTATAGCTGGAACCATTTAAGACATTTGAGGGACATCTCTATGCATATTTCTTTATTTTTCCATTAAATGAAAAAGCTAATGAACAAATCAAAAATGTACTTGACATTATTTCTGTGACTGCTAGCTGTAGCCATTTAAATCACGTGCATGACAAAAAAGTGTGGACAGGTTTCTCTCTCTGTAAAACAGAAAAAATAATGTGAATTAATTTTCAAACGATGCTCTTGCTCATCTCTTTCACTATGGTACGTGCAGAAATAACGGTGGAAGAAGAATTATTATGTGACACTCTGCAGGATAATAAATTCATGACAATGTATTTTAAAGTATTTCTTTTGGCAGAAAAGATTGTATGAATAATGAATGCTCCCACCCATGTTCATAATGTAATTATGATAAGATACATTTGCCCAGATGGAAAGAAAGAGACATCTATTGAATATAATTGAACATCTTTTTACCGAAAACTGTTGCTAACAGAATACTATGTATTTTAAAATGTCTCAATATTTGTCTGTATAACGTGTATTGTTGAGACCATTATATAAGAGCTTAAGTGTGTTTTTGTCATGCACCCTCTTGCCTTTTAAAAAATATATATTCTTGCTAGAAGCATTTGGTTCTTTGTGCATTCACTTATATTGGCACATCTGCTTTTATTATTGTTTTAGAGCTCTTTTGATTGAAAGCGCTCACTAAATTACTTCGCAAAAATTGTTTTAATTAACTTAGTATCCGACGTCTGGACAAATGTACATACAATTTATGGCTTTGTCTCTGAGCACAGGATGTATTTTCTCATGCAAAGCATTGGTTACTTTTTCTAAGGGACCCAGTTATTTTAATATTTATTTTTAAACTAGTTTATGGTTTCTTTTCACAATTTGTTACTAGAGCGTACAGGTAATTTTCTATTCTGCATTAGATTTTTGCTGGCTACATTGCCAATGTAGATGTAACTCTATTCACTGAATATATCTAATGATAAAAAGACAGAGTGTTTTGGTAAATTATTTTGGCTCAGTTTTGCATTCACCTTGCATTCCACTGTTAGTGTGGATCGACCCTTTTTTGCTAAAAGGAAAGGGTCGACATAAACAGTCTTAAGTTTCAAGGCCACTCATTTCACGCACTAATCCTAGAGCAGTTATCTCACGTCCCCATAGTAAGATATCAAAGGCTGTTGCAAAAGCAAGTGGGAGGCTGATTTATGAGGAGAGATTTCAGATGTGATATTGGGTTATTGCTGCTCCCAAACTGGGGAAATGTCACTCCACAGACTGATTCATGAGAAATGTTTACGCAGAATGTATTATACACCACAGATCTGGATGTGATTGGACTAGGCATAAATCAGAGGTTCCTCTGATGATTTAGTTTTTTTATTTATCATGACAGTGTGCACTGGTAGCTGAACTCTGGGCCCTTATTTAAAACTATCTCGAAGATGGTTGATCACAGGGTACCTCCAGCTCCAAAAATAGCATTGCTTTGGTACCCTAAAAGAGCTTCCTAATCACTTGAGGAGATTTATACTCATGGTTTGTTGATAGTTTAAAGAACAGTGGCAATCAAGTGGAGCAAGTGGTCCACATCTAAGGCGAAAGGGTGGCTAGCGGACTTAATTTACTTATGCCACTACTCAGCCAAATGCTTCGTGGCCACAGGATATCAGGGCTCCACTCAGGCAAAAGAAGCCTCTGAGGGGGGCCTCCAAACTTAGACTCGATAGAATTACTTGGTAATAGGGAGCACCAACCTGGAGGATATGCGGTAACCCACACCAGAGCGAATGTATTTTGTATTTTGTACATTGTAAATATTGATGGTGGTTGAAATAACAGCAAATTGATTGTTCCTGTGCACACTATGTGCTTCTATATGCTTTTTTTCTGAGATCATTTTTGTAAATGTGTATATGTATGTTGTGGTCCAATTATATACAGCTCAGCTGATTAAACACGCTACAATAATTTAAAAAATGTCACACGGATGGGAGTAAATTACTATCTTGATGTGTGTTATTTGGCCGGCAACATGCATCTTTACCCCAGTGTCACTACTGTATCACATCCGTTTCTTTACCGCCGGGTGCCTGCTTCCACACCGCCGCCTACATCACCCAGCAGGCATAGTGCCAGGAGGCGCCGCTGGACATCTGCTCGTGCCAAGAGGCGCATTTAAGCCCGCGGGGGGTCCCGCAGCGTGGGAGTCCGTTTCTTTACCGCCGGGTACCTGCTTCCACACCGTCGCCTACATCACCCACCAGGCACAGCGCCAGGAGGCGCGGTTGGCCATCTGCTCGCGCCAGGAGGCGCATTTGAGCCCGCGGAGTGTCCCGCAGTGCAGAATGCTTGCAAATGCGCCCGGGCAATGCCCGGGCCAAGGGTGGGCCCGTCTGCGCCCGGAGGAGGCCGGGCTGGCCCAACCCGACCTGCCATTGGAGATCCCATGATGCCATGAAGTTCAAATCTTGCAGCAGGGACAAGGTCAGTGATTACAAACATCTTGTCCGTCCGTTCTGCTGCCCCAGTATATTATGCAGCTTATTCTCCCTGCGGCTGCCCACATTGTTGTCCATTGTTTATTTTAAAAAATCACAATTTTGACTCTTGCACTGGGTAATCGCCTCCAACACGAATCACCACGAATCTCGACCACTTGAAAACATGAGAAAGCGCACTTGCATGGTGAAAACTCAAACGGCATCTTCGCAACCTGTATCCTCTTACAACCATCTTCAATCAACAGAATGCTCCAGAGGGCAATCGGTGTAGTTGCCACAGAAATTTAACTGACTGAAAGGCGCCTATCATTAACTCCGGATTTTACCCTACACCAATAATGACTCTGCAAGCTCCCCATCTGCTTTGCCCCAGGATTCCCCAACAGTCCACCCAAGGACACGTACAATGGGTTATGTGACAAATACTGTTGAGTTGCACCCGGAGGGTGCTCGTACTAAAAAAGGGAGACACAAACCCGCTGCAATCATAGGACTCAAACGCAAAAAACAATCGGAGGACAATGTAATGATCAGTGACCCTGGGGAGGCCAGGCCAGGCCAGGCCAGGCCAGGGGCTCTAACTCAAGCAGGCATGGAGCAGCCAGCATGGGTGACTAACCTGATGGAGGACGTCCAAATAAGGACCATTGTGAAGGACGAACTTAATAACTTATTGGAGCGGGTTGACAAGCTTTCGACATTGGTTGATCTATGGGTTGGCAAGTCAGATTCAATCCTAAGGGGGGCAGAGCCAGTAATGCTTGCGAATCTAAAACCAGCCCCTCTTACTATCAGGCCGGAACCCCTAGCAACAAACAGTACGGCCATCTCTACTAGGTTTAATCGTATCAATCAAGAGGGTGCAGGAAAACGCTTGAGTAACCCACTGACACTAGGAACAGATGACAGCACCCACTGCCAGGAGTCTACCCAAGGGACAGAGAGCGGAAATATTACTAGGCCTCCTACAGCAAGACCGCAAGCATATGATATCCCTCAACAAGGGTTAAATCATAAGGGAAGCGTCAGGGCAGCACCCCGAGAAGAAACCCTTGAAACTGGGCCAGTCCTGCCATGCATCAATCTCCCCCCGGCCTCAACACCCTATGTAATCGTATTAATAGGAGTTCCAGAGCTGAAAAAGGGGTGTAGGGAATCCCATTTCGAGCTAAAAAACAAATGCATCTTATGGTTAGTTAAGCACAAGCAATTTTCCTACAGAGATGCTAATGAAATTCTCCTGACGCGAAGGGTGGGCTGGGTGGGTTGGAGGCCAAAAGATGTTCCCGGGGATTGTGTAGTGATACATTTCAGAAACACAATCGGTGTGGGAACTCTCTTGGATCGCAGCTACCAAAGGGAGAAGGCAGTATTGGGTCCTTCCCCCTGGGTTACTTTTTCCAACAGGGACCATACCACACAATAGAAGAAGAGATGGCTATGAGAGGGGGGGTGGGCGTGGAACCAGAATAAGCAATATGCTACTCTGGGTCAGGACAATCCAAGACCACTATTTTACAGCCTTCCGGTTTCAAACAGATACAGTCCCGTTGAGTCAGTAGATTGACGTCTGCGCTCGGGACCCCCTCATGAGAGATCTGTCCGTCAAAAGGAGACTACTGGGGGCATACCCCAGCAGGGGGAGTCCGTACAGTGGAGAGGGATCTGTAAGCAGAAAGGAGCACAGGTGATGGTACACTTGGGTGGAATGAGAGGAGTAGAAAGTGGAAAACAGAAGAAGATCTCCATTAGTTCTCCATTGCATCAGCCATCCCGACAGGATCCACAGGCAACCAAATCTGATCAGTCGGTAGCTGTAAAGCTCCTATCCGACAAGTTGGCCACCACGAATCTAGCACAGGCTCAAGGACGACGGGCCAGGAGGGGTTTGAACAACTTCCCCTGTCCCACACAAAGGTTTACGACACCCAGCCCCACTGTCCAATAAATGGTGCGGGCCCCTCTGGGCTGCAGTTTCTTTCCTGGAACATAGCTGGCCTCACCTCCAAACTAGATGATCCAGAGTGCGTGCTATTTATAGAACAACATCTGCATGTTCCAGGAAACCTAGGGCGGATGCACATGGACTGGGCTATGCGCTGTTTAGCATTTTAGCTACCCATGGGGGCAGGGGAAAGTACTGTGCATTTGGGTTGGTGTGCACTTGGGGTGTGTGGCAAAACAGAGACCTCATCACAAAGTATTCTCTGTATTTTCCTGACCTTCTCTACAAAAGTCAGAATTGCCCTGATTAATGTCTACTCACGGCCGATCTGTTATGGCCAAGAATCATCTACCCTTGACCAACTGATCACCTTTCTTTTAACAATCCCTGATAATTTCTAGGTAATCATATGTGGGGATTTCAATTGCCAGTTCGAACCTTTGAATGGATTAGCAACAGGCATCTCCAGTGAGGAGGACTCGCATTGGGCCATTTCAGAGCCCAACATTTTTCCTATACGGGCATGGACTCCGTTGGTGCTACAGATGAATATCCTTACATTGAATTTCCCACTAAGAGCATGCAATGTCGGTACAATATCTGATACCCCAGGGAAGCACACCTTTAATAGACCAGGGCAGGCCTCGATTATAGACTACATCTTGGTAGACACCAAATCATGGCATAAGGTACTAGATTTTAAGATCATCCCTCGTCACAACAGCGATCATAATGCTCTTGTTCTAGAGGTAATTTCACCATGTGCCGAGAATGCATCCGGAACACCATCAATACCTGACCCTAGATTAACACTGTCTAATGGAGGGAGGGGATTCCATTGGGGGGAACTTTCTGAATCGCAAGAAAAGCTGGCTTCCTTAGATCAATCCATTATCCCATTTCTTACGGTAGTGAACCAACTTACAGCGACCAATGGCACCCCTATTTCCCAAACTAAAATCTTTAATAACCATCAAGACTTACTTTCCACCATGGCAACTATTTTCCATCCTAATAAAAGTCCCTGGTTCACTAGAAAACAATGCCACTCATGGTACAATGTTGTGGTGTAGCTAAGTCTGCTCTTATAGTCGCCATTAAAGCAAAAGATAGGTTATTAATTAAGTAAGCAAGGGCAGTCTATAAAAATGCCATCTCAAAGGCAAAAGGTAATTGGGAGTGCTAAAAATGGGATTCTCTCAGAAGTGCACTAAACAACCATGATATGAGGGCATTTTGAAACCTGATCAACTCGAGATCCCTAGAAGGTAAACCGGCTTTTAAACCTAATATTGGGGAGGATGTATGGAGAGCACATTTTGAATCCTTCTACCTAAGGGCAGAGGATGATGATGGGCCAGTGGCTAACACTCTTATCCCCCCAGAGCCAGCTCCTTTTGTCATCCCTTTGTTCTCCCTTAAGGAGATCACTGATGCATTGGGCAAGATAACACTAGCTAAGGCGCCAGAGCTGGATAAGATCCCTGGGGACCTCTTTCGTTCTGAGCCCACTGTCTGGGGCACCTACTTGTGGTCCTTTGTTCAATGCCATCCAACAGGGCATGGCGATTCCTACCACCTGGGCTGGGGCTGAAATTATCCCAATTTTCAAAAAGGGCTCCCTGCTCATCCCTGCCAACTGTCGCCCCATCAGCCTTATAGATGTAAGCCAGAAAATATTTACCTGTGTACTTCTGGGGCGTTTGCAGACCTGGATGGAGGAGCCGGGTTTAGAGTGAAGATTTCAAGAACTGATCAAATGTTCAGGCTGCAACTATTATACTGGAAAACTATGTGTATAGAGGGTGGCAGTCTCTATTTGATATTTATGGACCTTAAATCTGCATTTGATTTGGTCCAGAGGGATA
The DNA here is from genome assembly GCF_964204655.1 of Triturus cristatus. NCBI lineage: Eukaryota > Metazoa > Chordata > Amphibia > Caudata > Salamandridae > Triturus > Triturus cristatus. The sequence goes on along the minus strand of NC_140585.1, from coordinate 305,094,728 downwards.
AACTATGGTCAATTTTACTGGATGGGGAGTCCCGGAGTATCTCTGTCACAAGTTGAAACGTTTATATCAAGGTGATTTTGCACAAATTAGGTATGGCAAAAATGGTGAACTCTCAGCTCCTTTGTTAGTAGAGAGAGGTGTTCACCAAGGCTGTGTCTTGGCCCGACTCTTTTCTCTCTTTTTATCAATGGCCTAATCGAGTCATTGATCGTTGGGAAGGACATTGATGCCCCTAAGTAGCGAACCATAAAATACCAGCCATGATGACACCCTCTTGCACTCGAAGTACCCTATGGTAATTCAGAGGGCACATGATATCTTCAGTGTCTTCTGTAGAAATCGGGGTTTGGGGATTAATCTACAAAAAACAAAGTACATGGTATTTATTGTGTATAACAGCACCTGCCCAAACCCCCGTTTAGATGGTATGCCATTAGAGATGGTATGCATTTTTGAGTACCTGGGGATTACGCTTACTGAGAAAATGGGGTGCACGGATAAAAAAGCAAGTTTGAAGTTGGTCCAGGCATCGGGGGAACATCTCAAAGGTATAAAAGAGTTGTACCCACAAACTGGTTGGCCCGGCGGTGGAAATTTCCAAAGTACAAACTAGGGGAGCTGCATTGTATGGAGCGGAAATTTGGGGCCATTGTTCACCAGGCTCTCTATTGCATACTGAGAATTACTTCGCTAGGCAACTCCCTTCCCTCTAGCTCCCCATTAACACCTCTTAGAATGGACCTCGGGATTCAACCTATTGCAGAAGAAGTAGCTCTCGGACCCCTTTTATTTTGGCGACGTCTGTGGAGCACTCCTGGACTGGCTCCATATAGGGATGAGATGAGCAAAGTTATGGGCCTTCAAGGTGCAGGAAAACTCCCCTGGTTAGCATATATCATGAATATCTGTGAGGCCATGGGAGGAGCAACCTGTGGAATAATGCAGAAGAAACCTGCTACGCGACATCTAGAAAGGTCTTGTTGGGGAGTTATGGAGAACATAAACTCGCCCATCTACAAAGGAGGTCAACGTCTGGTCGTTTGACCCTAAGGTTTTTGGAAGTAAAAGACCAATATAGGGTAGATTGGTTCTGGACTCCTTGCCAAGAAGCTATATTTCCAATTCAGACACTCCTGCTGCACACATTTACTAACAAGTGGGGGGGGGGGGGGTTCTCCCAGTTGGGTTTGTCCCGCTTGTGAGAATGTGGATGAGACTGAAATACATGTGTTATTTTTCTGTCAAGGTAATAGGAGGGCAAGGATCCGTTGGCTGTTATATTTATGTAGGAATTTGGGGTCCAGACATTGCTGCGAGGTTTTTTGGCTATTTAAATATGATACCGATATGCCCATTGTGTGCTCTATCTCGCGCTTTCTATTCTCTATGTGGTGTACACGTAGAGCTATTCTAAAGAAGAACTCATAGGGCTGCCCAGCTTATTTTTATCCATCATGTAAATTGGGCCTTGTTCTCTTTCTTTTTAAAATGAATGAAATCAATTGATGATTTTTATGTTTATCACTATTTTTATTAACCAGTGTTCCATCAATCGTTGTTTATATATTGTTTCATTTTAAACTAGCTTTGTGTAAAATATCCAGGCTCTCTTCGTAATTGCATTGATTTCTGTACTAACTGAGATCTGTATACGCATCTTAGAATGTGTGGCTTAAATTTTAAGCACTAACCTTCATGCTGCTGAACCTTTGCACATGCACTTTCTTGTTCTCAGGAACTGTAAGTCAAGTTAGTGGTTCCATTGAATTATTTTGGATTTTCGTAATGTTTATCCCCCTGCCTAGACATTACCTATGCATTTTATTCAAGTTGCCATTTTAGATATCTAATTGACACTATGATGTTCAAAGGCATTGTATGTGTATTTTTTAATGCACTCACAGTCGAGTGAAGATGATCTTTTGCCAAAGCTACCTCATTGTGTATGCACATGCACTTTATCGATCTCTATCGTTTGGTTAATGTAAAGGCCACATGTTGTGTGTATACTGTACAAGCATTTTACGTCTTCTATAATTGTGGCAAGGCTAGTGAGAAGGGGAGTTGATCTCGCCAATCAAAAACCAGACTGGAATTTTATTTTATCAATGCACTATCTGGTCTCACGTAGCCCAATGGATATTTTCTGCGAGCTGTATGTAATATATTGTATTTTTATTCGCGCTTTTATTGCCTTATAGGCCGAAATAAAGAATTATTTCAATAGAATGCAACGATGATGATCGGAGTACTCTCCGTTTTTTGATACATAACTCTTCCTTTTACGAGACGCTTTGACTGAAAAAATTGTTAGTCTAACCAAGATATTTGCATATATTGTATTGCTGACTTATGATGGATATCAGCTACATTTAGACATATACTATATGGACCACATACAGGTTTTACCTAATGTGTGGTGTATTGCTCTTTTAAAGATTACCTTTGCCCTGAGGAAGTCGTTGGGCCATTTACCCAAGACGAAACACGTGTTGGCTGCAACATCTATGCTTACCTATTACCATGAACTTTTATGTTATGACCATAAGGAGAGATCCTGAGAAATAAGAAAATAAAGAAGGCTATCTCCTGATTATATGGATTGAACTCTCTTTGAGACATCAATATTATTTGTCTGAATATTTGCTTGTGCTCGGGAACGATATTTTGTTCTAGTTTCTATCCTCTGGGTACCTGCAGTAACGGAGGATCATTGGGACGTAGGTGGCCGTTTCCCTTCTTGTTCCCATGAGCAATTTTGTTTGTTTTTCACATAAAATCATTGGTTTTGGGCAAGATTAACCTAGCCACGTTTCTACGTTTGATTCACTATACTATGCAGCTTCTGCTCATTCTACCATTGTTCTTTTGTTCCATTTATTTTGTTTCTAAATGTAGTTTAAAATGAAGAAATCAAAAATAAAAAGTTATCACCATGGGGGTTGAGTCTCTCAACTCAACATCCGTAAATGTTTAAAGACTGCCAGAATGCTCTGTTGGTAGACATAGTGCTCTATTTTGATAGTCGATGGGCACGTAGGTGATACCTGATGATAACACTATCAGAGGGTTGACTTTGAACATGGGTTTTTGCAGTTTCAGCAGGAGGCAGACCCAGTTCATTCAGGTTGCTAACCGGATGCTGTCTGATGGAAGAGCATTCAAAGCCTGTCAGTTGTAGATCCCTGGCATCGAAAAATCAACTTGTGTTGGCCTTGAGCTAATGCAGTGGTGAAGCAATTCATAATGAATATCAAAAAGGTGCTAAGAATTGGCTGTGAGCAACAAGAGACCAAGGGATCCTCCTTCTTTTAATGCACAATTACTGTCTAATTAAACCCCACATGAGATTTCGAGAGACTGAAGATGATTGGTACACTAGAGGTTGTGTCCTGCTTAAATTGGTAGACTATCCTCTGTTTTGGTCGTATTCAGCATCATGTAAAACAGGGTTCTCCAAAGTCGGTCCTGGAGGGCTGGACCCATGCCAGATTTTTATCATATCCCCCTTTAGATAAATGTAGTTATCTTTAAAATCTGGCATGGATTCGGTCCTCCAGGACTAACTGTGGAGAACCTTGATGCAAAAGTTACAAGTTTGAATATTCTTTTTTTTTTTTACCTTTCTGGTGGATGTAAGTTGGAGCTGTTTACTGCATTGAGGTTTCTTTTTTTATTTTTTATTTCTTTCATATATATATATATATATATATATATATATATTTCTTATTAATTTTTCTAAAAACAAAACAAGAGCCAGGGCACTGGCATATTTTCTCACAAAGGCAATATTATCATATATTATAGAAATCAAGAACGGCGTTTTTTGCAATTAGGCATGCACTCAATCATTCTCAGACAAATATTCATCACAGTATTGCATATCAGACGCATCTTTGTAGTATTCTTCCCCACCACCCCATAATTTATCATGATTTAGAGGGACAACACTTACCTTCATATGCCGGGATATTGAGGAGTCAACATCTATTTATGCTATTGCTCCACCCTTCAATGCTAGGGGAGTTGGCTTCCTCCAGTTCTGCTCAATCTCTCGTCCCCAGCGTTAGCCCAAATCCTAAAAGAATCTTCTCGTCATTCGTGTTCGTCCTCCAGTATATTCAACAGTGCCATTTTTGGATTATGTCCTATTTGCCATTTCAGGGAAGCACTAAGATCCCATGCCAAAAGGATTCCAGCATCTGACAGGCACATATTGTGAATAAAAAGTCTCCAACCTCAGCCCGACATCTCAAGAACTCGGGCCCAGAACCCCCATGAAATCTCCATAATCTTTCTGAAATCGGGCATATTCAGTGTAACCTATTTTCTATTGTAGCTTCCATGAGTGCCACCATCCACTTATTTTCTAGGTGGCCGATGTCAGCTTCCATTTTCCCAGAGCTTGTTGAAGGTGCTGGTGAATTATTGATCAGAGTTCTTTATAAGCAGGATTTTTCTGAGTTGGGAAGTGGAGACATGGCCATTTTCCCTCAACTCTCGGACATTCTTGTGATCATTTAAATAAATTACAACAGCATGCTTTAATTGGAGATACCTATACAGTTGGGTTTGCAGAAGCCCAAACTGACCATTCCCTCCCCCCTCTCCTCAAAGCCCTCAAAAGTAGCCACCTGACACGTGGTCTCCAGCCATAGGGGGCTATGGCTATGAAAATATGAAATATGACATGGAAGAAATCTTCATTCAAAATCAATAAAGAAGAAAAGAGAAAAAAAATTACATGTTAAATGTGTCGTATGCTTTATTAGAAGTTTACTCGTTACCTGGAAAAGATACAAAAGTGTATAGGTACTTGGAGATCTTACCATAGTACATAGTGCTGAACCTCCTGTGTATTCATCTCCAGCCATAGGGGGTTTGGCCTGTCAACCTATCAGCCGAGCCAATTTGTTTATGCGTTCTCTCTCCCTGTTGGTATACTTTTGCAGCAGTGGGGCTCCAAGTGGGAGCTTCTCACCATACAGAAAATTATTGGAAGGCTTTTCACCGTCGCCATAGTTCAGCTGCGTATGCTGTATCTGATACTGTTCCAGATAGAGAACCAGTCATTCACCACAATCAAGTGTGTGGCCCTATAATAAGACAGGGAATCATTGCTAGGCTATCTCTGTATGCTGATTTGCAAAAGTTAATAAATGAGACTCAAGAGTGGCCCTTGTTCAAAAGAAGGTTCTCAGCAGCAACGTCAAAGTGTGCGTAAAGCCGTGAGGTAGGCTTAAGTAATCGTTTTTAAATATATATAGAATTTTGGGAATGGTGATAATTTTTCATTAATGCAATCAGTCCCATCATTTGACACTGTACCTCACTCTAACTTGGTCTACAGGTTTTGAGTCCCTTGGTCTTGAAGGCTCCGCCTTGAGGTGGCTTCCTTTCTAAAAGACTGAACGTTCCAGGTCTTTTCATCTAATGTAAGATCCAAGCCAAAAGCTTTGATGCCGGAGTCCCACAGGGTTCTACTCTAAGGCCTGTGTTATTTAACATCTATGTCAGCCCGTTAGCGGGCCTTATAGGGATTTGCCGGCTTACCCTTTTTCTTACGCCGATGCTACTCTGTTCGTCTTTTCTTGATCATCGGCACAGAGCCATGACCTAACTGAACCGGGGTATGCTGGAAATCGCTTCATGGATAAAAAAAAATCACTCAAGCTTAATGGTGACAAGACTGAGGTCATGGTTCTGGGTAATAACTCCTCTCTTTGGGGCCCAAGACACTGGCCAGAATCCTTAGGAACTCTACCCACTCCATCTTTGAAGGCGATAAATCTGGGCGTTTTTATTGATGAAAAGCTTTCCTTGAAACCACAGGTGACTAAAGTAACTGCCACCTGTTTTGCAGTCCATAAATTATGGTCCAAAATGCTGCTGCTAGGATGCACTTTTGTTTACCAAAATACGCTTCAGTCTCTCATCTGTTTTAGGAACTGCATTGGCTCAAGGTTTCTAAACGCATCGGGTTCAAAGCACTATGCTAGATCAGGGATGTGGAATTCCTATAGCCCGACGCCCAGGACATATAGTTTGGGGTCAAGAGCAACAGGTTTTCATATGTATTTTGTCCTTGGGACAAGTAGGCCCAACCACCTGCAGCACAAACCCTTTGGCTGACAGTTTGCAGTACCACGTTATGGATCAGGGAAGGGCACTGTCTGCAGTTAAGGTAATATTTTTGTCCATATGTTACTGCTGTTCAAATTTGTACTTATGGTTCTTTAATTGAAAGCATTTATTATTAGGGTGAGCCCTCCAGGCAAATGTTGTAAGCTCTGACTGCACTACTTACAGTGGCTCCAGTATAAAAATTTGTACACGTTTTCAAAGTTTTGCAATATGAAGCTATGTATAATGGTCCCAAAATGCTCTGATTTGATGCAAATATTTGCAGAAATCTGAAAGCAAAATTGATGATTCATTGCTTTGAAAATAACATTTTCATAAAAAAATTAAAGCAGGAAAAAAACATTTTGCTAAACTACTGTAAAATTTCAGGTACCATTTATTTGCAGCACCATTTAGTAATGTATTGATGCATGCTAGTATTTCCCTAAAATATTCATAATGGAAAAATCAGTGTAACCAGTTTCAATACGATTATGGGAAATCAAAATAAACAACCATTGAGAGAGCCCGTGGGTCTGAAATTGGTGATCAACTTTTTAGTTTTGTCAATGTGTGACTTGTTTTGGCATGGTTTTGGTAACACCTTATTGGTGTGGGAGCTGCCGGGCCCTCACCATTATAACCAACATTGGCAAAAGCAAAAATTGTTTTTGATCTGAAAAAGCACACACTGCCACAGTAGTTACTGGCAATGAATAAAACTACTTTGTGTGCCAATATGTTCCTTGTGAAAGAGCAGAATGCTGTCACTCACATTGAAGCTGGCTGATACAGAGAGAGAGAGACAGAATTTTAATAAACACAAAAGGTCACGGTCAACGCCAGACCAAATTAGGGGCCCAATTATTAAAGAAAGTCTCAAAAGTGCACCCATTGAATATGTCCTTGCATTAAGTGCAGCTATACGGCATTCGTGAATTCCCAAGAATTTACAGAAGTAGGACAAGAAATAGTACTCCTAGAAAATATTTGTGAACTGCCTTTTTAGCATGAGCAAATATGCACGTGTAGATTTCCTCATGCGAAAATCTGAGTGTTTGGAAGTTCACTTTCCCTCCACCCACTTTTTTTCCCAACTCAGGGAGAAGGTTTACGTCTGCAATTGTCAGTAGTTTAATTTCCAACATTTCTCAGTATGGGAAAAGATTAGAGAAGAGTTGTTGAAAACCCTTAAAACATGCAAGTTAGTAGGTTTGCACAGACTCATAAGGGCATTCTAACCCTGGAGCTATTGCTTACCACTGCCTTCAGCCCTAGTATGTAGATCTGCAGAAACTAGGCAACATAAGGGGATTCCAAGTATTCAAACTCTACTATGGTATGACCCCTGGCATAATCAGAGAGGCTATATCAGCGCTTTTATATAATGAGATTGCTGCCATAATTTGTCGCTGCACTACATGGCAGCAATAGGACAAGTGGATTTTGTTACAGGACAAGTAGATTTATGAAGCAACCTGCTCCTTGGACAAGTAGATATTTTATTAAATTCCACACCCCTGCAGTATGTTGAAAGTCAAATGGCTTAGCGCAACGCTACATCCAGAAACTGGTAGTTCCTTATCAGCCGACTCAGTCATTGAGATCTTCAAATCAAGCTTTTTTCACTGTACCAAGGTTTCATCTAACCAGTATGAAAGGCCGCTCTTTTGCCTACTTACGTCCAAAATTGTGGAGTTCTTTGCTTGCTGCTCTTAAAAATTGTAATTCGCTACTCACTTTTGCCAAAATCCTGAAGATTTGACTATTCTAACTCACAGTTCTGGGTCATCATATCTGCGTCTGTCCTGCGCCAGGAAACCCTTCAGGGTAGCTCTGCGCATTATAATTTGCCTAAATAAATAGACTGAGGGAGAGACATCCACGCTTGCATGTCATGACTAATGCAAAGCTGGGGGGATTAATATAGAATCCAGCATCAGCACTTTATATGCCCTTGGTAATAGCAGTGATTTGTCATGCAAATAAACCAGGGTGGACTGCGTTCTGGAGCCATGGCCAATCTAAGCAGCTTAATCTGCAACAGAATTTCCTGCGATGAATCCTAGTAGGGAACCCCTTGGTATATCACTGTTGCACAAAAAATCACTGCCTTGCATTAGGTCTCATCGTTAGTCGGGCTCATATTTGTAATGTCTTGTTAAAACACTGTCAGAGGACCTGGATCACAGCAATAAGCAGACTCAGAGGCTCTCTAGGGGAACATGCCCTTAGCGGGGGTCTGCTGACCCTACCTCTTTATTTGCCTTTCACACGTTGGGTAACAGACTGCGAAATTATGATGGTACATCTCCTCCAAGCCCCTCAAACAACTTGCAGTACACCTTTAATGTGATGAGCCTGTAAGGAGATCTAGAAACACTTGGAGGTTAGGCTTGAGATTGATTGAAGAGTAAGAATGAGGAATGGGCACTTGAAGGTGAAGTCACCACGGGGTCTAGAAAGCCAACCTCTTTGCTCCTAGAAAAACCTAGGAAACATATTGGCGCGTGCTCTTTATGAAATTCCAAGTGCATTTTCTCTTTTCCTGATGAGACTTCACTCGTGCAGTGCTCCCTTGAGCACTTTGAAAAATGAGGAATTCCTGGTCGAAGTGTATCTCTCTACACAATAAGCATGAATCTTCAACTGTTTGCGACAATGTACCATTCAGGGGCTAAAGGTGAGTTTGTGTTTTGTGAGTCCTTATTGTAGCCAGGACATTATATTTTCTACAGGGCATCCAATTCAGCACCTTCTGGAGTGGCCTTGATAATGGAAGTCTTACTTGAGGCTGTTGGGCTGGCTTAATTCACATGGAGTGTCTCAGCAGTCATGATTGGCTGTGGAAAATGTCAAGAAGTAAGGGACCTTTCTAGGCTAATGTGTGTGTTATGGAATCTAAATTCCTGCAGTGATGCACCCCCATCTTTCAGTACGAGGTAGCCTCTTACTCTTAGAGTTTCCAAAGATGGATACAGGTACCAGTGAATCACTGGTAACTATAGATTCCTTGCCATACACAAACAAAAAACAAGCACTCACACTACTGTGAGACTTTCTTTCTCGAGGATATGCCTTCTTGAGCTCGGTCAAGCATAAGCGGCGGTGTGTAGCAGTGAATAAGGACCTGATACATGTTGAACAAGTATGGTTCCCACAGGACTAGCATCCACAGTGATTTCGGTTTGTGTTGAAGTGTCAAAATATGCTGTGTAGCGATCATCACACCAGAAGTATGTGTCCTTTTTTTTCTGCAGTGGCAGAAACAGTCTCAATGTAGGTGTATTACCTTAGTCAGAACACTGCTACAGGACCTGGATCACCACTACAAGCTTCAATGATCTGAGTCCTGCATTTGATCATTTCAGTACTTTAGATGAGAAGGATCTGCTGAGCAGACTTGCAGCCTTTCGGAGTGCCTGTGCATTCCTTTGGGTTCAGTTAGAATCTGAAGGCATTGCTTGTTCGTTTCCAGTTCACACTCCAGAGAACAGGGCTTAGTTGTCTTTTTTTTATTTGACAATGACACTGATGTATTATGTTGTACTGTCTTGTAGCATTTCTATAGCGCTTCATACCCTTCTGTGTGGTTTTGAAGTGCATTTCTGGAACAATTATTTTGCTAAACCCTAGGGGAGCGCGTGGGTGGAAGGCTGTGGTCTTTGATGTAAGCCTATGTGGGAAGTATTTTGGTGTCATGAGTTGCCAGAGAAGTGCTCTTATGTCTTGGTGCTTAGTGGTGTGATGGAGGAGGAAAGCCTGAGAGATGAGGTACACGCTGTGGTTGAAATTAGCCAGCACCTATGAGTGAGTCTTATCCCTTATTATGTTCATAGGTTCTCGTACTTTCTGTCCACTTCTGGGCTAACTGTAGTAACCAGGTTGTCCACTCTGAGATCTAATGTCTTAGGAGAGTAGGGATTGAGTCCTCGTCTTTGTAATTATAACATGTTAAGTATTGCTCTAGGTTGGTGAAGATCGGGACCTGCATGGAGGGTCCTACTGTTGGCCACCAATATGTGGAAGATCTCTTTATCCTCGAACTGCAAGCTTATTTAACGGTAAACAACGTTTACCACGAAACGTTTTCCAATATTTAAGAGTGCTGTTTTAAAGCCCTATATAATAAATGAGTTAGAATATCAGAATAAAATATTGGGTTCAGCAAAAGAGAAATAGCACTATTGACGTCACCTCGCCACTTGTTTACAACTGTAACGATTTGTGTCTTGGAGTTTGAGTTGGCCGTTGATTGGAGTCGCTTAGGGTTTTCATTTCAGGGAACAGAAAAACACTAACACTTTCTATTTTCTTTCTTTTTTGCAGGGTCTCGGTTGTCATGTCACGACGGGTAAGTCTATTTTTTAACTGTACTCCTTATTCACCACCTTCTAAAACTCTCGACATTACCACCTTGAGTTAAATTATGACACATGGACAGGGACGTGGTCTGAACTTGTATTCTTGTGGTGAATATCTGCTGTTCTGATGAGCCTGAAGATTTCTGCTTGGCAGTGGTTTCTTGGAGGTTGATGGGTGAGGGTAGGTGGGGCACAAGGAGTCCATTCATCCATTCACTACTGAAAAGAGAGAGATTGATTGTACGTACTGCATGATGCTTGGGTTGCAACAGTGAACATGTCAATTATTGTTGTGCATATAATCCCTGTCCCTCTTTCCATTGGCTAGGTCCTAGTTTTCCAGAAAAAATATTTCTGTTTTATGAGTAACAGTGCTCCAGGTTGAGGTTTTTACTCATTTCAGCATTTATAGTTCTTCATCTTTATGCTTCTTGAGCGGGGAACAACCTTTACAACGCAACTTTTACAACGCACTACCATTACAACGAAACTATTACAACGCAAAATCTGTTACAACGCATGCCATTACAACGCAAGTCTTTACATCGACTTGCACTAGATGGCGTGCTAACATTAAAAATAGAGTAGTTTACTATCCAAACACCTTCCCTACTGCAACGTGGACTGGAGTTAGAATAGTAAATTACCCTTTTTTAATGTCAGCACGCCATCTACTGCAAGTCGATGTAAAGACTTGCGTTGTAAAGACTTGCGTTGTAACAGATTTGGCGTTGTAAAAAATGCGTTGTAACGGCATGCGTTGTAAAAGCATGCGTTGTAACGTCATACATCCTTCTTGAGCTGCTCAATAGGACCATTATTGAAGGGTTTTGATGAATAATTGTAACTGCAGATGCCTCACCTTCAGAATATCCCCAGGCACCAAACTGGTTTTCAAGATACCTAATCATAGTCTTTGCGAGCCAGTAGGTGGTGTTATGCGACTCTGTGTCCACTCCGCTCTACCCTAGAAATAACAATTGGAGCTGCATATAAGTGCCACCCAGGCGCGCTGACGTCTGTTCCAGTCTAGTATGCTGATACAGAGCTAGCTCTTAACTTTTTTTTTAGTGGAGGAGCTTTTATCTTACAAAATTTCTTTCCAGTGTACAAGATAAAACTACAGGGTTTAAACCTTTTAGGGATTGTCGCCAACAAATGTCTGTGACAGATCCCTATGAGTATGCCTTGATGCCCCCGAAGGTTGTAGGTCGCCGAGCACTGAGGTAAGTCCAGGAAACATTGCTCCTCGAAATTTAGAACACTGTTCCATTTCTGCTCTCAGGGCCGTTACCACAACAGGTCATGACCCATAACAAGGACAAAAACGGTTTTGGGTTGCCTGGATTCCGATTCAGGAAGGACCTGGCCTGGCAGTTCGAGCTGGACTGTTCCCATGAGGAGCAGGGTCAAGACTGATTGCATATGACTGTGTCAAAACTGAGGTGGCATGGCATGTGAAAAATGATAGATTGGGATGTGGCCCCAAGCGATTGCCAGTGGCTGAGATTAATTTAAGCAATCCATCTACCACCTTGTTGGTTTTGCATTTTGAACTAGAAAGAACACTACGCTTTTTCATCAGTCATACCAAAAACCTTAAGACCTTGTTGGCTGCACTCAATAACTGGGGGTATATCAGGAAAGCTCTGAGAATACCATACTATACAGCACAGGCTCCAATTTGGGATTCACCGGGCACCCCGGAATGTCTACAGGACCAATTGTGTCAGCCGCTGAAATTAGCTGGTATGGAGTTGTGGGGTGATCTCTGCGAGGATTTGCAACTTATAAGCTGGGAGTCTTTTTGCAACCTGACCAAAGGGACATTAACTAGATTTAAGTTTTATCAGCTATCTGCATGGCGGGCAACACAGCCTTGGGACAATGAGGAGGCTAGTACGATCACTAATCTTGTTTGTAGACAGGTCCCATGGAAACGCGAAGTCTCGTTTTGGTATGGGGCCCTGGTCGGTGCAGAAGATCACCTGGACTTTGAACTGGGGAATCGCTAAGGCAGTGTTCTTATAGGTGATGGGGAGGGAATGCGGATAATCTGGTGTGACTCCTTTGTTATGTCGCAGACAGTGATTACACCAGCGTCTCTCAGGAGGATTCATCTGTACACTGCTTACAGAGTGTACTGGACTCCTGGGAAACTGTCTAAGGTGTCTGCGAGGATATACCACTGTCCCAGATGTAAGTTTCCAGCTGCTGATGATCAACATATGTTTGCGGATTGCCCAAAGATTGGCTCCTACTGGACTGAGGTATGTGGTTTCTTGGAGAAAGTGCTGCAGATGCCGATTGAAGTAAGCACTAGATTAATTTTCTTTGGTCTTTTGCCAGACTACAGTATGAGTACTCTGGCTTCGAAATCTGTATTTTATGTAATAGTTATTGCCAGAAGGGAAATTTGTAGAGCATGGAAATCCGATACTCCACCTTCATTTGCAGATTGTCTCAGGAATATTATCATGATTAGCCAATCGGATATGGCCTGCGATAAATCAAGCGTTAACAAAATCTGGGCGGCATTAGAGACCTAGAGGGATAATTAAGATTGGTCCGATGATTATACCAGAGGACTGTTGTCCGGTCCTCCCAAGTAACATAGGGTTGGTCAGGTGCGGTGAACGGGAGTGGGACCAGGAGACATCCCTACCTCTGGGTGAACTCTGTTAGCCCGTCACAGGCCATCCATTAGGGCTGCTATTGAAGATGTCTGTGTGGAAGGCGCAGGGGGATCCCATCTAGAGGCTATTCGTAACTGGTGGCATGTATGAGGACAAAAAAAATAAATAAATAAAAAGTCATACCAAAAACCGTCGAGTGGACGATCAGCTCTTTTGTTTTGGGATAACATTGCAGAAGAGGACCAAATCCAGGAGAATTGTCCTTTGCATCAAGATCTGTTTCACATTGATCAAGAAGCAGCCTTTTGAAGTATTGAGGGCCAACTCGGCCAAGGCTGCTTCCACTGCGCTAGCATGTGGACTGCCTGTCTTGGATATTTGTCACGCTGTTTAGTGGGAATCAGTACACACATTCATCAAGCAATATTGCATTGACAGCCAAGTCTAACAGGAATGGCTTCATTGCTGTTTGGTCGGAGTCATTCCACGTATCCCCTTCTGGGGGCTCTGCTTTGGTGTCTATTCTAAAGATAAGGAATCTGCTGTTGGACGTACACATCAGAACAACAACTTACTTCAATTTCTGTCTTTCTGATAGATACTCTAACTGCAGATTCTTTACCACCGTCGCACCTCCCTGTTCTGTAGAATGAACTCTTTTCCCATCTAAAAAGGTCTCAAATTAAAGATCTGCACGCTAGCATGAACAATTGATTATTGGGCTCTGCATCTGAGGGTGCAGATGGTGTCCAGGAAGAAACTGACATCTATGCTCTTGGGTAGCACCTATATGGAACTCCAGCTGTCACTTTCAGGGCAGGGCAGAGTCAGCATGGAGCAGCATGACACCACGCAGGGGCTATGCTGAAAAATCTTCAGGATCTAGTCTTATGCCTGGGGATATTCCAAAGGTGAGGAATCTGAGGCTAGATAGAGTATCCACCAGAAGGTCTACCGAAGTTAAGTAACTTGTTCATCACGGGTATCCTCATCATAATAGGTCTCTGGGAAGTTAGGTGCTTTACTCTTCCCTTGGCTTCACACAAAGGCCAAATCAAGCAGCTCTGCTGGCACATGGATTTCTTCCAATATCTCTGAGCACACTGGCTGCAGGCCTTTAGCTGTCAGACATGCATAGTTCTCCTAGCCTAATGTTATACAACCCCACTGTGAATTAGCTGCGGTATCTTAACACCTGCAGGCTATCTTGGACCCACCCATCTACCATTGTCCTGGCGCCTATCCAAGAATCAGGAACTTTGCCTGGGACATGGAACATGGCATGAAGGGCTTTGACAAGGTCTCACCATCAAGTGTCTAAATTCCATGTGTGTACAGCACAGCCTCGGTCTCCTGCTGCTTTCCCTGCTGAAGTGCTGTATCTTCAAAACTGTATATTGTCTTCACACTCCTGTCCTGGTATGTCATTTGTCCTACCAGTTTCTGAAATTTACAAAGATAACCAACCTGCATATGTACTCAGTCACACTTTGCACCAATTAATTCAGCTTACATTGTGCCAGAGATATAAGCCATCTTTTCCAGAGTCCCAAATCTGCCAGTGAAATTGCTATTTGTTTTGACCGAGTGCCAGATTTTATGGACTTTTCTGCAGTGCTTGCCTTTTCAGGGAGAATTTTGTATTTATTCTTGAGAATAAATGTCAGATACTCACTGGAGCAACTTCTCAGACTGAGTCAGGTGGCAAGTGGCCACCTTACTCAAAGGTCGGTTCATAACACACTACCTGACGTGTGTGTATCTGAACTTCTTTTTCCCCATGGCTTAGACGTGTTTTGTACGTTTCACAGGACTCAAAAGACCCCTTCACAAACAGGTCCTCTATCCTTGTACCTAGCCTCTTGCCAGCTGTTAAATTCTTCTCTCTCCAGGCCCAGTGTGAATCTGGAATTAACCAACAGTGGGGTTACTGGAGAAGGAAAGTTTGTTAACCCATAATTCCATCCCTGCTCTGACCAAGACTCCTAAGGAGGCGATTGTGATTGGTGATGTCAACGTTTTAGTAGGAATCATAGGAATCTGCTATTGAGGGCTTCCTGACAGTGAATTGTCTACAAAGCACCAGTGTCTATCCAGTTCGCCTTTCAACCATCACAACAAATATTTAAGGGGTGATACTTCATAGTAGAAGTAGTAGTTTGAGATGCCCTGACCTACCACCCCACTCCCCCACCACCACCATTGGGTGATGGCTCATTTGTGCAGCGACTCGCACCCTTTGCAGTGTAATTGGAACACATCTGCTGTGAGCATGGGGGGCATTGTTGATACCGACAACGTGGGATAGTCTGTATTAAGAAAAGTACATTTGTAGCAACACCATCTTAATGGAAGCAGTACTTTCCAGCCATGATGATGATTTTTACTCCACAGTTGGAGATCCCTGTGGACCTCCTGTAACGGGCCTGCCATTTTTATAGATGAGATCGAAAATTGAGGGCATGATTTGAATCTCAATATAGTTAGTCGGCTTGAGTGGTGAATGGGTTCTATCCATTTAATCTTTTCCATTGGAACATTGATGCTCAGTGCCTCAGATTTGTGTGTATTGAGCTTGAACATTGACCCAGGCAAAATCATTGAAGTTCTGTGAGCTGTGGTTGTAGAGAGGACAGAGACCAGAATATCAGAGGCAAATAGGCTCAGTTTAAATTCTTTTATCCCCAGTTTGATCCCCGGGATGTCAGTTGCCTAGCTCACTTGCTGTGTAAGGGGCTTTAGATCAAGTGCAAAAAGCAAGGGGGTGGGGGGGAGTTGGGATCCCTGCCTAGTTCTCCCATAATTAGTCTCTTGTCCATTAATTCTCACCATAACAAAAGGATCTGCGTACACTGTTGTTTGTGGACTTTATATATTAGATATCACACTTTCTTAGTACTGTCTTCCACTTGCATGAGTATGTTTAGGCCAAATCTAAACCTGTTCTTTTGGTTCAGGAACTTCACCTCCCTTCAAACCCAATAGTATTCTCTCCATCTATCTTTTTTCTTTCTTTCCATCTTGGTGCTTTTCTTTCTTTCTGTTTCCTACCAAACAATTTGATGCCATCCTTGGATGTTTGTCACCCGGTACTTCAGCAGCTTGTGTCTGAGCACTGGATCCTCTATGGGTTTCTTAATGGCTTTGTGTAAAGCTCCTGACCACATTGTGCCCCATTAACTCAGCAGCATTGGTTATTTGGTGCTTGGACACTGCCCATGTGCACCAGCATTGAATTCCTTTGATTGTCTAAGATGATGAACCTTTCTTTGTCCATCAGGTAGCTGCTTACACGAGAGCTGGTTACGACCCTCCAGGCTGACTCCTTCGGCGCCAAGCATCCTCACTGTTAACCTCTCATTCATCCGAGATGAGAAGGGTCAGCTGTTTCCCACACTGAATATTAAGTGGATGGTGGCCACTGACGGTAAGACTCTAAAGATGGGCGCTGACAATGACTTGTCCAAAATTCTGCATGTACTGAATGCTGGACTTATTAAGGGGTATCTTTCTTTCCATTTCTATTACTCTACTGAGTGGCAGGGGTCTGAGCTTCTCTACTCCCTAACTCCATTGAAGCCTATAGGGGAAATCCCTAAGTTACAGTGAGAAGCTCTGTAGTTGGTCATTAAATCATGGGAAATAGGGTCAAAGTACAGGATAATGCAGACTACCATGAATAATGGAGTAGTATTTAAAATGGCAGCGCCATTATAGTGTGCCATTTAACCCTTTGAACGACATATAGTATAGTAAAACGTTTCTATACTTTATGCTAGGGAATATAGGGCAATCTTTTAAGAAAACTCTGCTGTAGAACAGATCTGGACATGTTGTCATGGGCCCAATTCTAAACTATAAATCAAATTGTTCATTAGTTCATATATGTTGGATATACTACAATCTTCATTTTGTGTATGTGGACCTTCTGAGAAAATTATAGATTTACAAAAAGCGAATTTATTTTTCTAATTTGTTTCCTAATATTTATCTTACTCATTTTCTCTACCCTCTTTCCTCCCTCACCACCAGCCAGTGTCGTGTTTCTGGAGGGAGCGCAGCTCCTGGTATTGCAGACGACAGATAATTCGCAAGTCTGTGCCCAGTTCAACTTTGAAAATGAGTTGGAGGATCAGCATCGCCCAGATGGCGAGAAGGTGGGTCACCGAGTTAACATGGGGCTCAATCCATGTATTCAAAAATATCTGGTCAGTGTTTTCTGTGCTCTGCCATTAACTGAAGTCTCAGTCAAACATTCAATGCTGGCTGTAGTTCTTCTTTGGTTTGCATTAAAGGTTCAGTGATGTCTTGTATACGTTGTTTCCCCCTCCCTCTTTTTATTGCGTTCTCTACATACAGAGAAAATAATTTGATGAATTCTTGCCTGTGACATTTTGTTTATGTGCTAGAACATTTTATTTAAAGAAAAAAAAGGCATTACTACCTATGCTGCGTGCCTGGATAATGGCAGTAGGATGCAATTGGCAACATTTCCCAAGAGTGTGCAAGGGTTATAATGGTACTATTCCCTATGGTCTGTGTAAAAATGAAGATGACACTATTCCCCGGGTGATTGTAATGGTAGTAACTATAAGATAACACTCAGTGAGTGTAAATAGTATGGTTGGCTTAGGCTCACATTTAAATGGTGACAGTGCTAATGCCATGACCCGCTGAGCGACTGTAGGGTGAAAATGACAGTGCACTCCATTAAGTAGGAGTGTTAAAATTGCTGAATGTCTCAGGTGAGTGAGGGGCTTGGGAGTGGTCTTGAAGGTCAGTGATTCTCTCCACTTCCATCACTAACAAACATTCAATCTAAACTCATTGGTAATACACAACATTTATCTGTCAACTTGTTGGCTTGTGAATTTGGGTGAAGTCCTACATGTAGGAAGAGTGGTCCCCTTAAACTTGGAACGTAGGATGAACAATTTTAGTAGTGTGATGTAAATTTTCAAAGATAGTGACCCATCTATTTAGGCATGTTGCTTTTTTTGAGGGTGCATATAATTGAAAAAAGGGTGGCCCCCTCCCCAAATGACAGGCAATCCGCAGATATGTTTTGTTGAAGACTGTCTATTAAAAAAGAGACCTGAAAATCATGTTTTACTTGCAATGCACACTTGTTTTTCAAAATTGTCAAAAGGTATGCCTCTAAGAATGTTTAATGTTTACCGGAAAAACCTCGTAATTTGAAACCATATTGGTTACCTTTTTAAATCTGTATTGCCAACTCTAGATCTGTGGAGTGTGGTTGATCTAATTCTTTGTGTTTGCTGAATGGGCAGTGCTGAAAAATATCAGTGGAGCCACATTCATAATAAATAAGTATTAGCAAAGCTGATAGGTCTTTTAGATTAATCCTGTAATGCATGGAGAAGCGGCAATAGCACATTAAAGGCAGACCAATCTAAGTAAAGAAAATCGAAATGTACTGAAGGATCCCTTGCCTTGATTGATAGTTTTCATTTTGTTTCTATGTGAAAAACTAGGTTGGATAGGGTAATGTTGGCTTTTCTTTTTGAAATATCAAGTCACCTGACTGCAAATGGCCTAAAGTCTAGTGATACAGGATGATGGGTTTCAGGCCCCATTATCATGACATTGTTACGGTCAAACTCAATCACTGTTGAAAAGGAAAAAGAAGCTTGCTGCAGTACAAAAATATTTTAAAAAAAGGTTGATTTCAACATACAATGCATGTATAACAAAGAATTCAGTATGATAGTGTGATGTACTGATTGTACATTTGAAATGTAAAATGGCCCCCTAAGCTGTGCAATGCATCCACCCTATTGGCAACAGAGGGATACGCTTGATCAGCCTTAGGGTGAGTGAAACACCCCCCATTAGGGTGGGCTAAGATGTAATTGACAAAGGCGGAAACCAGTGGCTGAAAGAGGATGGAAAAAAATTGCCAATAGTTGAAGGAGGTTGACCCAAACCCCACTGGAAGTGAATCAGAAAAAAATAGGTTTGTTTGACTGCTATGCTTTAAAGTACAGGTGAATCACTGGCAAATGTCCCAAAAAAGAGGAGTTTTTTGTTAAACTGATCTGTTTAAACCATAAGTAAGCTGATGTGGTAATATGGGCTATGAAATGCAAACTCCACAAAATTCACTAACAATATGTTTTTGATTGCTTGTGCTTCCCACAGACTCCACACCTTTGAATGTTCTCCAGGTACCGGAGTGTATACAGAAAACATTTTCTCCAGCTCACTCTTTCTGCTAAGTAGCATTGTTGTGGCTCCAGCGGTGGATCCGTTCTTTCCACTAGATGCAATAACACCGATTCATATAAGGCACCTCTTCACTTGAGCTGAAGGCTCCCCCTCTTTAAAGAACACTGCATTATTTATAAAGCAGTAGCGGATGATAAACTAACTATCCTTCCTATAACAAGTCACCTGTGTCTTAGTCCCTCTACCGTTTGATTAGGTTTTTGATATAGAAACACAATACATATAGATTTATACTTACTGTATGCCCTGATGCCTGTTGATTTTTTTTAGATCTGGGATAGACAGCGCATGAACTGTCTCGAAGAGATATGTTTTCTGTGGGCTTCAGCCCACCCATAGGTTTCTCATTTGGTTGCTCCATTGTTGCTCTCATATCCTTTGTCCCCATTTGTCCGTGGCGTGCATGTCTCTTCTTGAGTTTAGCCCTCCCCCAGAGCATGGACCAAGTACTTGTGTCCATCAGCTGCTGCTTTTTTAGGAGCAACATTTTGCTTTCTGTTTGAGCACTTCGCCCGAGTGATTGTGTTTTTGCAAACTCTACCCCACCCATCGCAGAGCTCTCTCCCTGTAGCTTCCAGATGGTCAGCCTGTTGCTCCCTCCTTGCCCGTCCTCCTCCCATTTCCTTTTCCTCTCCCAGCAGCTTATTTCTGCATTTCTACCTGATATCATAGAGCACCCGGCTTAAAAAACACACTGCTGCATTTAATTATTTTATGCCCATACATTAAATAACTGAATCTACACTGTGCCTGAGGAAAGGTTTTTCTATTAGGGGAATGTAATGAGAAGAGAATTATTGCCACAGAGAGAGGCATTTAGGAGAGGTGTTCCCAAACCACCACCCCTCCTCGTGTGCCAGCCTGTGCTGATGCAGCTTCCAGGATATACGGACAGTTCCTGAGCTGCTGTGGGTTCGGCTGGGCAGTGTTTGCCATTTTACCTCGGCCTCACCAGGGTATTTCACATGTCTTTAAAATACCATTTGCATGCCTTTGTGAACAGGTTAACAAGGCTTTGTGTTTTTTCACTGGTTCCAGTACCCCCTGGGTCCGCACTCTGCATATTCCTTACATTTGTATTTTACTGTTACTACCACTGCGTGAAAAGGCATATCATGCTTAGGGTTGCCACCTTTCCACGAATAAAATACCGGTGATTTTTTTGTTGTTTAAAGAGTCTGCAAAGGCCTGGCCGTGATACTAAATAGGACTATAAACAAAGCTGTATGTATTTATTTATGACAATTTTTCTGTCATTGTTTATTTAAATTATTAATCATGGATCATTAATGCAGCTCTGTAACACTTGCTGTTGAAGTATGTGCAGATAAATACTAAAAAATACTGGCTTTAGGTGATTTTGCTTATTATCGTACCAGCCTGGACATTAAAATACCGGTGGTGCCGGTAGAAATCCGGTTAGATAGCAACTCAGTCACAAGACTGAAAGTTTTTTGCAGGATCAGGAAATTATTTATTTCCTCCAACCCTGATTGATGTCATAATAGCAATAGTTTAACTTATATCTGAAACCCTACTCGCCAACCTACCATAACATGCTGAGTTACTCCCAGTGTCTGGGAATACATCCTACATTAAGACTACTCACTTATCATTCTCACTGCTCACCCTTCACTTTCACACTCACCCTGCACTCACAGCGATCACATTGCACTCACACTTCTCACCATGCACTCACGCTGTTACCCTGCACTCACACCGTTCATCCCCCTTTTAGCCTGCGCTCACACGAGCACACTTCTCACCCTGCACTCACAGCGATCACAACATGCACTCGCACTGTTCACCCTGCACCCACACAAGCACACTGCTAATCCTGCGTTAATTCAACACTTTACTCACCTGTCACTCTTACTGCTCACCCTGCAAGCTTACTCAAACAAGCACATCACTCACCATGCATTCATCCCTCGCACCCTGCTCTTTCGCCCACACCCAAACTCATATGGTCACATCACTCACCTTGCAGTCACTCCTCTTTCTCTACGCTCACACTGGCACATTGCTCACAATGCACTCACATGGACGCACCACTTATCCCTGTGCTCTCACCACGCAAATGGGTACATCACTCACCCAGGAGTCACACCACTCACCCTGCACTCCCTCCTGTCACCTTGCACTCACACGGACAAACCTTTCAGCCTGTACACTGTTCACCCTGCCTGCACAGTCACAATAGTCTGCCGGAACTCACAGGGATACACCACTCACCCTGTACTAACTCCTCTCACCAGTCACTCTTACAGCTCACCCTTCACTCTCACCACTCACCGTGAACTCACACACAGGCACCCCACTCACCCTGCATTTACACCACTCGCACCCCCCTGCACTCACTCCTCTCACCCGACACTCACATGGGCCCTCCTTTCCCATTGCATTCTTGAAGCACACGCTACATTCACATCTGCACATTTTTCACCCTACACTCGCATCACTTACGCTGCACCCACTCGCAGTATTCACTATCATCCAGCACTTACATGAGCACAACTCTTATTCTGCACATAAAAAAAATATACGACTCATGATTATACACACATTTCTACAAAGGCACCCACAGAATATCTGCTCCTTTCTGTAGATGCCTACTTAATTCCATCTGCAACAACTGGTTGGTGAAAGAGGGGAGAGTGGACTGAGGATGTGGGATGATGCATGAGGGAGACTAAGCTGAGTCTTTGGGGTATGGTGCTGGATTGAGAATCATGTGACACCTTCAGCCAGTCCTGGCTGTCCATTCACCACAATGCTTCCTTCCGGGACATATAGTTTTTTTTACATTGTATTTTGGGTCTGAAAATCCCAAAATGCAAGGTGTTACTAAAGTCGTGGTTGCTGAAGAAGTTAAGCATTTAATAAGATCAACTGGATACTGTGATATTACATGTTAGAAAGTGGATTCGTTCATTCCCAATACTGTAACTGCTTGGTCCACATGTGAAACCAAATATAAGCCCCATACAGCTATTTTAAGGAAGTGTACTTTTCATTCACATCATACTTAGAACAATATTGACAAGGCAATATGTTATTATTTTTTAATAGAGTATAGAGAATGTTTTTATTAAGCTTCACTAAAACGCAACACGGGTATAGCAGAAGCAGCAAGGCAAGCTTTAAGCTTTTCTAAAACAATAACAGCAAAATCGCTAATGGAAGTGTGAGTGGCAGTGTGTGTGACAGAGTACAAATGTATAAAAGAGTGCAAGAGATTTTGGGCCACATGCATCAAGCTTTTTTCCTGTCACAAACGGGCCGATTTGCAGAATTGGCCTGTTTGCGACCGGAAAAAGCCCTTTTCTGATGTGATGCATGAACCCATTTCCACTAGCAAATTAGGTAATCACAAGTTTTTTGCGATTGCCTAAATTGCAAATGCATTTAGGGAATCGCAAATTGCGATTCCCTATATGCGATGCATCAAGCCTTTCCTAAATGCAAACTGTGCATTTAGGAAACGCTAATTACCATCAACGTCAAGTTGATGGTAATTTGCAAATGTTTTGAAAAATGCACAAAAGTGTATTTTTCAAAGTGACATGTTGCGCACACTCATGCCGTTAGGGCATGTGTGTGCGCCACATGTGGACACTTACCTTTTTGGGTGGGTTCATCAGGTGGGCCTTAGGCCCCCTTGGAGTTGCATTTGCAATTTGCGATTACAAATTTATTCCTATGAG
Organism: Triturus cristatus; assembly: GCF_964204655.1. Taxonomy (NCBI): domain Eukaryota; kingdom Metazoa; phylum Chordata; class Amphibia; order Caudata; family Salamandridae; genus Triturus; species Triturus cristatus. Next base: position 305,071,649 of record NC_140585.1, on the reverse strand, counting down.
CCTATAGGCCCATAGGAATGAATGGAGTGACATTACCTAATAGCGATTAGCAATTTGCGAATTGCTATTATTATTTTTTTAACACAAATTTTATTGAGAATGGCAGATACATTTCTGGCATTTCAGTAGACAAAGATTTTTACATTTTTAAAGTTATCAATAGCATAATGGTTACAGCTGTATCAGATAACATACATATGTTGTTTATTTCTCAGTCCCGATGTTATACAGTACTGTTTTCATGTTTTTAATACCTACATTCTTTATTTGTTCAGAATTTTGCCATGATATTGTACTATGTGATACATTTCTTAATACCCAAACCCCCCCTCCCAACATATACCCACACCCTAAACAATTCTATCAACACTAAAAACTATTGAAGCTGTGATCAATTTGCACCGTATTAGGCGCATAGTAGTATGTGTGTAGGACCTGGGGTCTCCAGGCCCTATGGGGCGGTAACGTGACACGAGCGGTCGGGCACCCAAAGGTCTGTGTGTAAAGCAACCATACAACACGCACCTCACATGGGACGAGGAACACACACAATAAGTGACGCCACACTGTTGGAATTCGGTGAATACTCAAGTTTATCCAAGTAGATCACGTTAGATGCAGTTCATGAGGTAGCAGTACATTTTATAAGCTGATATTACAATTCCTAGCGATGTACATGTCAGTCAGGAGCTATAAATGCTGGTCATACCATAAATGCAATTCATGAAATATCGGTACTGCCTGAGATAGAATTACCATTCACGTAGATGTACCCGCGCGCTTCACTCTCCTGTAGCGCCTTAGGGGGGTGATTATAGCGCTAGGGGCGCTACCCGGTGACGACCTCAGAACGGGGCATCTAGCACAGAGAGCTACTCGAAATCAAGGACATTTAGCACTTCAGAACGGAACATAAATAACAGAGCGCTACTCGTAATCAATGACAGTTAGCCCTTCAGAACGGAGCATAAATAACAGAGCGCTACTCGTAATCAATGACATTTAGCCCTTCAGAACGGAGCATAAGTAACAGAGCGCTACTCGTAATCAATGACATTTAGCACTTCACAACGGAGCATGAATAACAGAGCGCTACTTGTAATCAATGACATTTAGCACTTCACAACGGAGCATGAATAACAGAGCGCTAGACGTAATCACTGGCATTCAGCACTTCAATACGGACCACAAATACAGAGCGCTATTCGTAATCATTGGCGTTTAGTACTTTGGAACGGAACATAAAGAGCAGAGTGCTACTCGTACGCAATAGCATTCAGTACTTCAGGACGGGGCATGAAGCAGGGAGCGCACCCGGACTTGTGGGGCGAGTCTCTCGGGCTCCGGTGCAGTTCGTAGGGCACCGCGCTTCAGTGCAGTCACGGGGGGCACCAGGAAGGGATCCCTCGGCGGGGTCTCTCTGTCGCGATGACAAGGGGGACTCCCACGGAGAGGGAACCCGGGCTGAGGATGCGGTGTGGCTCCCAACCAGTAGGGGGCGCACCAGGGACAATCCCAGCCTCCGGGCTTACCTCGATCTCGACGTCGGAAGGCGTCCGCTCCCGCGACGATGGGGGGAACTCGTCCTCTGCCTCGCGCACCTTCTCTCACAGCTGCGACGGCAGCGACGGGGCCCCGGGCTTCTCCACGGGCCTCGTGACACGGCAGGGTACTTCTTCCGGCCTCCGGGCCGCTGCGGTGAGCGCGCTGGCTTCCACGTCACAGGGGGGGGGCTCAAATTAAGGAGGGGAGTTCCGCGCTCAGCGGAGCACGCTGCCGGGGGTCCCAGGTCAGGTCAGGGAGCGCAGGGGTCACAGCGCTAATACCTGGTCGATCCCCGGTGGTTCTTCAATCTGCTTTGCATAAGGCTTCAGGGCTCAGTCTGGACACGCAGTCTCAGCGCTTGGCATATAAGTTTAGAGTTCAATCTGGACACGCAGTCTCAGCGCTTGGCATATAAGTTTAGAGTTCAATCTGGACACGCAGTCTCAGCGCTTGGCATATAAGTTTAGAGTTCAATCTGGACACGCAGTCTCAGCACTTCAGTTTCTGTTCTCAGATGTTAGATGAAGTCTTGTTGGCGCAGATGTATCTGGCGCCCTTCAGGGGTTCTGTTACAGGGGGGTAGGGATGGAGAGGGCGACTAGGTCCTTCCTAGTCAGGCTGGCAGAGGTTCCCTGGGTCCTCCTACTGCTGGGCAAGATCAGTGGGTTTCACAGGGTCCCTCACTCACTTAAGAGGCAGCACCTAAATCCTGTCACTCTCAGAGGCATAAGTCCCTGGCTAGGCCCTACCGCCTACACTCCTGCGTGGATTCTTCCAGCTCTGCTTTACCCCACTGGCCAACTCAACTCAAAAAGTTCCCTCCCTCACTTAAGTAGCCCTAGGTCAGGTGACCTCTAGCCAAGGCGGCAAAAGTAAAACCCCACCTCCCTTCTAGAAGGTTCCAGCACATTCCAGGAGCTTCCCCATTCTACCTATGGGACAAAAAGGGGGGCTGGTGTCGCAACATTGTTGTGGGGTTCCAGCCAGCTCCTGGCAGCTAGGGTGCTACTATGAAAGACCACTCTGCAGTAGCAGGGGTCTGTGGCAGCCATCTTGGGAGAAGGGAGCACCTGCACCTTAACACTGATTGGCAATGGAAAGGCGCCCGGAGACCTAGTCCAACATAAAAATGAGGGTGGAAAAAATGAGGCACGGTCAAAAATAGAAGAGGACCACCCTAGGGCTGACAGGTCCAACAATGTGATAGTCACATCCGATGAGAAAGAGAGGGGCAGGGAACTAAGGAAGGGAAGGACGAGGAGCGAGGAAGGGGAGGGGGGGAACGGAGCGGGGACATCCCCACAACTCAGGGGCCCTGTATGGGTAGGAATCAATTGGCCTCATCACAATCTTCTCGTGTACTCTGGGGGTGTTCTGACATCTCTTCTGTTTCTGCCTCAAACAGTTCTATTAGTTGTGCCCATTCCAGGGATATTGGACGTTTTCTCAACCCTCTATACTCTTCGCGTTGCAGAGCCTCTCTCTCTGCTACGGCCCAACGGAGAAATTCTTCTCTCCGTGTGCCTTCACGTGGTGCCGTGCGGAATTTCCAGCGCTGTGTGATCAATCTTTTTGCAAGCATCAGAGCTATGCCCGCAAACCGGTGAGGCAACTTTGCTTTCTTAGGGAGCGGAAAAAGGCCCAGGAGACAGGCCTCAACAGTATCCCAGGCTGTGCGTTCTGTTAGTGACGACAGCCTCTGGATAATCTCCGACCAGAACCCACCCAGCACTGGACAGGACCACAACACATGAATAAAATCAGCATCCTGAACAGGACATCTCGGGCATTTCAAAGAGGTAGCTGGGTACATTTTTCATAGTGTTTTAGAGGTGAGATAAGCCCAGTGTAATATAAATATTTGTATTACTTTTAGTCAACAATTTCGAGAAACCCGTCTAGGGTGTTCTAGCATTAGGGCCCACTCTCTATCCTCTAATTATCGCTTTAGTATTGTTTCCCATTTTTGTCGGAGTTGCCGCAATGGAGTATTCAGATGTTCCCTCAGTCCTCGACATAACCACCGAACAAGATGGCGGCCGTGCCCCATTATGTGAATGGACTTCAGTAAATGAAAGGTAGTTGCGAATCACTATTAGGTAATGTTTAGGAATGGCAATTTATTAGGCGATTCCTACATGCATGAGGAATTGCGATTCCTAAATAGCGATTCATTAAAACCGCTATTTAGGAATCGCAATTCCTTATGTTGATGCATGTGGCCCATAGTGAGAATAACTGTGAGAATGTGTGAAACTGAGTGTGTGAGAAAATGTGTGTGTATGTGTTGGTATGTGAGTGTATGTGTGTTGTGCTTGCAAGTGTGCTGCTGGTCTGGCATACTGGAGGTTATTCTTGTCTTATGGACAAGAGCACTAATGCCATATGAATTGGAGGTGTTACCTATGGCAAACTGCAGGCCCTGACATGCTTTAATCACACCATCATTGCCTGTGGACACCATCATTGGCTGTGGGGACTCTAAATGCCTAATTGAGAAAGCCACGAGCCCAGCCATAAACAGCGGCAGAGAGAGAGAACACGTGCCACCACACCCGCCCTGACATGATTCACGTAATTTTTAGCATAATAGGAGGATCCATCGAAAAATGCTGGTGCTGAAGTTTAAGATAATTCTTGTCATAAGAGATCTTGTAATCGTTTTGTAGGGGGAGTCAATAGCAAAATGCTGACCCTTGAATACCGGAGGGAATTTTTAGAGGTACCTATGTCTATTGCTGACATATCCATAGCAAATTTCAGGCCGTGTCATATTTTATGTACTCCTTGGCATACTCTAATTCACTCCACTCTACGCCACCCTACTCCACTCTGATACTCCACTCTATGTCACTTTTGGCAACTCCACAATGCTTCACTTCACTCTATGGCACTCAAGTCCGCTCTTTGCCACTCCACTCTATGCCACTCCACTCTACGCCACACCACTCAACTCTACGACTTACCAAGACACTGTACACCCCTCCACTCTACTCTACGTCACTCCACTCTATGCCTTTCTAAGCCACTCTCCTCTATGCCACTAATGTTTAGCCATGCTATACAGCAGCCATGCTGGTGTACAACATGGCTAAAACACATTGGCACAGCCACTAGCTCTCGCTTTGCCAATGTTTGTTTTCTGTGTCATTCAGAGACCAGCCCGGAGTTTTCTTCAGTTTATAACGGCTCCTGTATTATTCTTTTGAAGCAGTATACCACCAATTTCCTGTCTGAATATTCTTGCATTTAGTTGGGGGAATTGTCACCACCACAGGTCACATGTTTTAACCCATGTCAGGAAATAGATATCACACATAACAAAAGCATAGAAAAAAGTGAAGGAAGGAATTTTCTTCTTCATTCAGGAGTAGGTGTTTTAAAGAGAAGTTCGACAGTTGGCTGCACTGTTCCCCCAGCTCTGGAGTCATTGTCTTCCTGTTTTGAACCAGTGTCAGTGTTGGAAACAGTTAAGCAAGCCAGCTAAATCCTCTCCTGCTATTGCTGCACTGATTGACTGTCTTGTCCGCTTCTCAGATGTCTTGCAGGCTGCCACCCACCAAGGCAATCCGAGCCTTTGACTTTTCTGGTGAGTCCTGCCCAGGCGCAGAATGAGACCCTTGTATGTAGTCAGGTGTTGCGGTGTCTGAGCTGTGGACCAAAAGCAGTAGGGGTCTTTCAAAGTGCATGTAGCCGGAAGCATCAGCTGGGCCCATTTTGGCACCGTTGACAGCTACACTGCAGAAGAGGTTCCTTTAACAGAAAATTCTTGTCCTAGGGCAAAAAAAAGATGGGTGATTTCCAAGCCCAAACACTTGCAGGTTAGAGCCTAACATTTGACCTGTTTCAAAGCCTTATTATGTGTTGAATATGCTGGCCACAGGATAACAACAGGATGAGAACTATAACAGTAAGGCAGACAGTTTTACCTCCTCAGCATTTCAGTTAGGCCTATATATTGACTTGAAAACTATAGTGGGCTGCCTACCTACCTTTTGGACATGCAGAGGAGAGTAATTAATTATCTTCTTTGATCAACATAACTGCATATGTGTTAGCACTTCTGTCAGTGCTCTAATAAACTAATTAAGAGGGTTGATGCACCGGGTCGACACTAAGATTTTGTGAGTCTTCATAAGACTTAGTCGAAGTCTAATGAACCTGCTGAGACACGATTGCAGGTTAAAACTTCATGCATTTATTTAAAATAAGGATCATTACAGAAAGAAAAAGACACTAGCAAAGGCAGTAGGTCTGGCGTTTTCACCAGGCTTTCGGCAATTCTTGTTTTGTTTTTGTCATGGCTTTTGCAAAACTTTATTGTTTGACAATCTCTAGACAGATTCCCAATCTAAAAAGAAATGACTAAAGGCATCTAAAAAAAGCACACATTACCATAGTACTCCCTGGCACTGAAGGGAACTACTTTGTGCGTGGATTTCTGCCACGTGCATGGACAGCATGCGTAACTTACAGTGAAGTCAACCAAGGGCTGAAGTGGGGTTAATCATTGCTCCTTGATGCATACTCGAGTGGGTCAGAGAACAATGTGAATGACTCCACCACAGGCAAATGGATGAAGTAAAGCTGAAACACCTATAAGTAACTATGTCATACACACAATTGTAGGAAAATTAAAAGGTCTTGGCTAACACTGACCTCAATTTGTTGTGCCATTGGCTTCCAGTCTTTTGCCTTTGAGAAAGAACAAAGGAAAAAAGAAGGAAAGAAAGAAGAAAGGAAAGAAGGAAGCAAGGCAAGAAAGAATGAAAGATGAATAAAAAGATAGGCGGAAGCCAATAAGGATAGAAAGACAGAAAGCAAAAAACATTAAAGACTGAAAGCAAGAAAGAAGGGAAGAATGAATGAAAGACAAAAAGAAAGAAAGCAAGAAAGCAGGAAGGAAGGAAAGAAAGAAAGGCAAAAGGAAGGGAAGAGAGAAAGAAAGAAGTAAAACAAGAAAGTAGTAATGAAAGCAAGAAAGAAGGAATGACCACAAATACGTTAATAAGGGATTAATGCAAGAAATAAGGAAATAATTAAATCAATCAATCCATTAGGATTTGCACAACGCTGCTATTCACCCGCGAGGGTATCCAGGCGCTGAGAGACATGCTGCTTGGCTGAAATCAGTTGGACAACCAAGTCTTGAGTCCTTTCTGAATTCCTGAAGTGAGGGTGAGGTCCGGAGGTGCAGGGGGAGGCTGTTACAGGACTTCACAGTGAGGTGAGAGAAAGAGCTGTTTCTTCATCAGATGCGGGGGTTTTCTGAGCGAAGTAGAGGGAGGCAGAGCGCAGGTGTCTGGAGGGTTGGTGGAAACTCAGGCTTTGGTTGATGTAGGCAGGTCCTTGGAAAGAAGGAAAATAAGAAGGGTAGGGATCAATGAAGAAGGAAGGCAAGAGAGAAAGAAAGCTAGAAAAGAGGAGTAAACAAAACAGAAAGCAGGAAAGTAGTGGCGGAATAAAAAGAAAGAAGGAATGAAAGATTAAAAGAAAAATGGAAAGCAATAACGAAAGAAAAGAAGAATGAAAGAAAAAAGGAATGCATGAGAGAAGGAAAAAAGAAAAGCAAGAACCAAGAAATGAAAGAAAGAATGAACGAAAAAAAGGAAAGAGACTGAAAGGAATGACGGAATGAAAGTAAACAAAGAATGATAGGAGACAATGAAGCAGTGAAAAAAGAAAAAAAGCAAGACAAAAGGAAAGAAGGAAGAAAAAAGAAAGAAGGGAAAAAATTTAATGAAGAAGTGTTGCAAATTAAACACGATAAAGGCTGATTTTCTTCCTGGGCAAAGTTTGATAAAGAATTATTGGTGAAATAGAGTCCAGAATAAAATATTTTCTGAAGCATTGTCTGCTTATGAATTCACATGAATAATATATTGAAACATTCGATAACTTAATGCAGAATGGTTTCACATGGATGTAGTCTTTTGTGCTGTGAAATACCAGTATTCAAACAGTAAATAAAGGTCAATCCAGAAGGAATTTACAATAGCATTGACAGGAGGAAGGAGCTGATAATGCGTGGGATGTGGCCTGCGCTCACATCTGGTACAGCGTCCTGCTGTCACATCAGATTCTAAACACAAAGCCTACATGATAGTAATATATTTTAAAAAGCATTTGCACAGAAGGCAACTAGCTGTGTAAGATTTTCTCCTTGTGAAAGAGCAAAATGCAGGCACTTAACCCCTTCGCTACTAGGCCTTTTTCCCCCCTGTGCTAGGCCTTTTTTGTCTATTTGGGGTAGTTTGCGCTTAGGCCCCTGTAACACTTTGTCCTCATAAGGAATCCACTCCAAATTTGGGTCCTTTTCTTCCAACGTCATGGGGATGTTAAAGGTACCCAGGGTTTGTTGATTCCCCTGGAGGGGACCCAGAATTTAGCCAAAATACAGCTACATTTTGTATTTTGGGGAAAAATGGGCAAAAAGTGCTGCCGAAGAAAGCGTCTGTTTTTTTTTCATGCAAACGGTATCAACAAAGGGTTTGTGGTGCTGAAATCACCATCTTCCTAACTTACAGGGACAGACGGAATTTTGTCATAAAACCAAAGTTTTTTACACAGTTTTGGCATTTTACTTAGGACATAGCCTATTTGTGCTTTCAACCTCCCTCCAGTTAGTGGTAGAAATGGGTATGAAAGATTTTTTAAAGCAATATACCGTTACATCCGCTGGACCCTTCTGGTTGTGGGGATATATAGGACTTGTAGGTTCACCTGGAACCCGAGGTAATAACAGTTGCTCTACAATTCTGTGTTCCCCTAGGTATCCCGATAAAAATGGTACCTCACTTGTGTGGGTAGACCTAGAGCCCGCGACAGGAAACGGACAGAAACACAACGTGAACACACCACATTTTTACAGTGAAAATCAACCCTTTTTTTGCAAAGTGCTCAGCTGTGGATTGTGAATCCTAGCTCTGCTGGAACCTTGGGAAACCTAGCAAAACCTATACATTTTTTAAAACTAGACACCCAGGGGAATCCAGCAGGGGGTGACTTGTGTGGCTCACACGAGGTTCCGTTACCCAGAATCCATTGCAAACCTCAAACTTTGTAAAACAAAAAAACGAATTTTCCCCTCATTTCTGTGATGGACAGTTCTGCAATCTGCGTGGGTCCACAAACTTCCACCCACCGTGCATTCTCCATAGTCCCCCAATAAAAATGATACCTCACTTGAGTGGGTGGGCCAAGTCCCAACGGCAGGGAAGGGTCCAAAAGTATTGTGGAGACATCAAAATTACTTATCACAAAACGACCTGGTTTTGCAAAGGGGCACTATGGCTTGTGTGGATCACCCAACGTTTCCGAACCCAGAATCCTCTGCAAACCTCAAATTTAGATGAAAAAATCAAATGTTTATCAAATTTCTGTGTCGGAAGGTTGTAGGATCACCGGGCTGACAAAAATGTCCTACCACTCAGCGTTACCCCAGGTCTCCTGATAAAAATGGTACCTGACTCGTGTGGGTGGGTCAAGTACCCACGACAGGCAAAGGCCTAAAACATATTGTGGAGACATCAAAATTACCTATCACAAAACAACCTGGTTTTGCTGGGGGGGGCAGGGGGGGGTGGTGGGGTGGGGTGGGGGGGGGCACCTGGGTTTTTGGCCTCGGCCCGCCGGCCATTTAGGGAAACCTACCAAACCCTACCTTTCTGAAAACTAGAAACCCTGGGGAGTCCAAGGAGGTATGGCTTGCTTGGATACCCCAACGTTTCCCTAACCCCTGAAAACCTCACATTTAGCTGAGAAAATCACTTTTCCCACACATTTTTGTGTGGGATCACCGTGCCGGCGCAAATGTCCTACCACCCAGCGTTCCCCTTGTTCTCCCGAGTAAAATGATAGCTCACTTGTGTGGGTGGGCCTAGGGCCTGTGACTGGGAAGGGCCAAAAACATATGGATTAAGGGTATGGCACATCAAATTCTAAGCGCTACCTTTAAAAAAAATAATTGTAGCTGATTCTGCATTGGACAGCCAGCTAGGCACATTACGAAAAAAAGGTCAGTGCCTAGTGGCTTGCTGCTGTCCTGGAGGGGAGGACGGGGGGGTGGGCAGATCAGGGGGGTTATTGCCCTTATATGCCCCCTTGGATGGCAGAAAGACTGTTTTTTAGGGGGGTGCAGGCATTGGTATGCCCATTCTGAGCAGCCCCCACCCCTAAGTACAAAAAAAACAGCATAATCCCTGGTGCCTAGTGGGATTTCTGCCCCCTCCCCGAGGGGCAGATCAGGGGCTACTGCCCCCATCTACCTCCTGGAGGGGGCAGAAAGACTGGCATTTGTTTTGGGGGGTGGGGGCATTGACATACCCGTTCTGGGCAGCTCCATCCCAAACTTTGAAAAAAATTAAATCCCTGCTGCTTAGTGGGGTTTTTGCCCCACCCCCCGAGGGGGGGGGGGGGGGAAGATATGGGGCTATTGCCCCATCTGCCTCCTGGCGGACAGAAAGAATGTAGCAATTTGTATGTGGTGGGGGCAAGGTTTCCCTCTAAAGAAAAACCAGGGAAAGACTAAATACAAATCAAATAGACAGACTGATATAGAGTCTGCTCAGTTAGAAAGCCAAAGACAGTCAAAGTATAAATCAATAAACCGACTAGCTCTGAGTCTGCCCTTTTAAGAAAACCCAGAGAGAATTGTCTCTTCTCGAAAATAAAGCAGATTTTATAATGTTTTGGTGTATAGAAGCCGCGCACATTTTATGGTGGATAACATGAGATAACAGGGTTGCACTGTTACAAACACATAAAGCAATCAATATTCTGGTAAACAGGATACTGCTAAATACATCAACTTCCTAATACATTTCATTGGTTTGGTTATGCATAAATAATTAAACAAATTAACATTTTATGTAACTCAGCAATACAATGGCTTATTCAGCTAATGAATGACACACAGAACATCATGAGGTAACCTTAAAAAGTCGCAAGAAAAGATCATCCTGAATATTGCTTACTCAAGAGACAGAACAGCTTGCTCACATGAAATAAACGTGCACTTTTATTCTCCAAATATCAATAGCTGTCAATGCAACCTGACTGTGACCTAGTTCATGCTAACAAAAGTATGTTTAAATTAGGCATTATTTTCTAACATGTAAAAATGTCCTTTCCAACAGCTGAGGTTAGGTTGAATTAGCCCTCTGAAATCTACCGGCCTTCATTGGTAATTCTGGAGCCCCTCCTGTTTTTTTGACAAGAGTATGCTAGATCCTATCATGGTGGCTTGAAAAAATATATATTTTCTACACCACCTAACAAGTAGCAAAGTGGTATAGGCCAGCTCTGACAAGTCCCATGTTTATATCCGGGCAATCCATCACTGGAGATCTTTGTGATTTAGGCTTCTTCAATAAACCTTAAGGGAAGCTGCTTTCCAGCTGCTCTTCTAGAAAGGGAATCTGAGTGCCTGGGTGCAATGTCTCTTAAAGTTATTGCATGTTATAGATTGATGATGTGTGCAGCAAATATTTTCCATTTACTTGCTCTCTACACCCAAGCATTTTTGGAAAAGGCAGACCTTGCTACCATCAGTCTTATGCAATTTCGAAAAGAGGGGATATTGTTTGCAACATGTTGGGGTTACGAAAGGCTTTGCTGCGGATCATTTTTGAAAGTCCTCAAGTATACTATTATACTATGCATTCTCGGGCCTTTCCAAAATGGGATTGGACTTGTGCATCTCCTGAGCATCCACACTGCTGTCCATCTTCGTCCCCCTTTCACTTTCCATCTGGATGTTGGAGGCCTCTAAGCTACCACCCTCTATCAACTGTTGCACTTTTAAGTTTATCCTTTGCTGTGCATTCCTCACTATATGTACATTAGTCTCTGAAGTGCCCTTTTGACGCAACCTCTGGACAGGGGTGGACTGAGCTGATAGAACTAAGGTTTGCTCTTAAATGTGCACGTGCTGTTGGTAGACCTATTAATTGGGTTTGGGCTTTCTTCACACTTTTTCCAGTTTCTTTATTTTTTAACCTGTCTTTCTTCTGAAACCGCTAAAATGGCTAGCATGGCTAAAGTTGCGAACTGGCTAAGTAGTTTTTTTATTTTAAATCAGCCCATTCAAATAAAGATTATCCCACCGGCTGGCTTGCTACAAACACACCAGCACACCAGAAAGGCAAAAACAGGCAAGCAGGGGCCCGTAGAGGTTGTGAGATTCACCTTGCCAGCCCCTTGTGTTTAAACTAGGGGTGGGCGGAATTTGCTAAATTAACTTTCGCAAATTATCGCGAAAATGTTTAAAATTATCGCAAACAAGCGGAAATATTGCGAAGATGCGGAAGTTTTTTTCCCGCACGTTCGCGAGATTTTCTGCATGGTTGCGGGTCGCCAACTTACCCATGTGGTTGCTTGCGGGCACGGCCATCTTGTTTTGAGTTGTCTCGCGGTGTATGATCGCGAGAAGAAAGACGTGATCGCGCGACGCATGACGTCACTGCGGGCGCGAACTGTCGCGAGACAGCGCACATGGCTAAAAACAATACAACATCTCATGGAGAACGCGACCGGATCAAGAAAACTTGTCGGCGAACGCAGGGATTCAGGTAAGGCGATCGCGCGCACACGAGAATGTATTATTTTACAGCGTGAGCAAGAAACAAATTATTGCCAAGCTGCGGAAACCGGAAATTTTGACATTTTCGTGCTCTCCGCGGAACGCGAAAATGTCAAATTATCGCAATTTTCGCGAACGGAACAAAATTTTCGCCCAGGCCTAGTTTAAACACTCTCACCTGCGCCTCCTGAAGCCCCTCTCACCACCTAGGTTTCCAGCGAAGCGCGTGCATCTCTCTTCGGTGCGCTCAGCTGCTCATGGCTCAGCAGGTCTGTAAGTCCTTTAGCCTCTACTCATGCTACCACAAAGCTGCTGTCTGGTCTGCCCCCTGTAGAGAGGACGACATCCAAAACTCTGCGCCCTCGAACGGCTGAGAGCCTGCTTCCGGGGCACGGCCGGGAGTGAGTGCGTGAATTGCAACGCGTGCAAGAAGCATCCGCTGTCATCCCCGCGCCAGTGGGTCACAGGGTACCCTCGCAACGCCCCACCAATGCAAAGTACCCCTGTACAATTTTAGTTAACTTTGCTGATTTTCAAGTGAGAGAGAGCATATTGACTAGAGCCATCGGAAAAAAAGAGCTTTACAACAAAAGAAGTCCCACAATTCAAGATTTATTTAGAAATGACTGCATTGGGCGCAAAGAGGCAAAGAGATTTCGTACGGATGATTGATTCTTAGGGGGGCACAAGCAACCATCGTGCAGCGATCCAAACTTAAAGTTCTTGGGAATGGCAAATTCTATCTATTGGATGAGGTAGGGAAAGCACAGTGGTTACTACAGCAACTGTCTGGTCTGTCCCGTGGTAGAAGTGGGCGGGATCGGAAGGGCACGGCGTGCCCCTACTTTTTCAATTTAACACTGTCCGTTCCTCTACTTCTTTATTTTAAAGATGCGTCCCAGGACGGCAGGGGTGGTTTGAATGTAAAAAGTATTGTGTGATGGTCCAGCCCTGTGTGATGCAGATTGAGAAAGGCCTCTGAAGTCGCCACAACCTCCTCCCCCTTCCCCTCTGTATCTGGGGCCAGGAGCCTGTCCAACAACACTGTAGGAGTCATCAATCAGCAGTGAAAACGGCTTCCTTTGGTGGCCCTGCTGCTGCAGTGATTTACACCTCATTTAGTGACGAGGCCCCCTGCTTGCCCCCACTGTGAACAATACAATGGTCACATCAGGATGCATTTTCGGCACCACCCTTGACCTCATCTGCTCTTTATTTTGGGGTTCACCCAGACTGATGATGCCACAAGGAAAGGAAGAGCACTCCAGGTGTGGAATTTGTGACGGACTGTGCCCAAACTATGGCGCTTTTAAAAATAAGCATTTGCAATGCAATAGGTCTTGCATTTGCAACATTTTAAGCTATTGGCATTGTTAATGACAATGCCTTTTATTTATCTGTTTTCAAAAATCAACACAGATAAAAGGTTTGTCATTTACAATGCCAGTAGCTCAAAGTCTAGCAAATGCGAGACCTATTCCACTGTTAATGCTTGTTTATGTTTGTGAAGAGCAAACTTTGACAAACTTGTATACTGAGCGCTGTTTAGTAAATTCAAAGTTAAAAAAGCACATACAAAGAAAATCACAATATACAAGTAAAACCAGCAAACAAAGCAAGAATTTAAAATGTACTGAGAACACGAGGGGTTCCCATACAAATGATTATGATCTCTTTCCAACTGCACCGACCATTATAATCCATAAAATGTACAAAATCTGCCCTAACAAAACAATTACAGACACATGATCAGCGGATATTGAACTGAACTACCTCACTGTACTTCTATTAATTACAAATAGTTGTACTGGGACCCGGTTAGAAGCATTACGCAATGCTGTCGTTAACGGCAAAGAAAAAGGTTTAAAAGGCGACGAAAAAAAACCATGAAGAATGAACGTTGTCCAGCTGGATTTTGGAATAGGCTGGAAACAAAATGGAGAACATCTAGGTTCACTGCAGCTACACCTTAGAATTGGGATCTATTAGTCTATGTTAATTTAAACTAGTATTTGTGTTTAACCAGTACAAATTCCCTTCTTAATTACATACATTCTTTATTTTATACATTTTGTATTTGTCATATGTACAATAATACAGAATAAACAACTGATAGGATGTAAATGGATCCAGTTTAAACCACTTCATAACTGTTCAAGTATAACCATTATTAGTTGTTCAAGTAGAATTTTCACCACAGTCAGCCACCTGACCACAAACTAACAATTTAAAGCTTAAAAAAGGTTGTTTTTAAACAAGTTCTGACAATTCACAGAACTACTGTATGAAATAATAAAGTATTTGTTTACTGTGGTGACCACTCTGGCATGGCATACAGCCAACAGGGTCTGATCGCCCCCCTGCCTCAGGCAACCCACACAAAGTAGTTAGCCATCAGCCACACATTGGGTGAATTGCAAGAGTCTTTCAAGCCTAGCCTACGAAGGAACTCAGAGTTATTCCCTTCTACCTCGCCGAACGGGTAGTGGCTTTGAACACCCCTACTCGTTCCATGAGATCAGCTAACCATCATCCTCTCACAGCGAGAAGCCCTGTCTTGCCCACCTATGTACTCCCTCAAAGTTCTAACTCTTTCGACTACTCTGAACTCTTCCATGGAAATAAATGTTTTCAAAATCACATCATGGGCACGCTCTTCCCTACGTAAATCAAATAAATAACTCACCTCACTCAAGCAAGGCCTAACTCGACCTTTAACCTCCCACCACTAGCCCAGACCTTAAATGTAGGTATGTATATATAGTATATAACTAAGTGCGTTATCATTATTCGTATGCATGGACGTACAATGCTGCAACACCTCAAAACATTTTGTTTAACTACTAGCAGCTATGCAAATAACTATCCTTAGCTTTAAAACTAAATAAGGTGAAAGCACCATACAAAAGTAAACATGCGGCCGCCATTGCCAAAGCCAGCTGGGGGAGCGCAAAACATTCACATGCTTCAAAGCTGGCGTCCCACAAGTGTATTTAAAGTAAGTGGCAGGCATTATTAATCCGTAAGCGTGCATGGCGCGCTGCTGCAAATACAAACAAGAAGGGTGGCATTTCTATGCGCTCTGACGTTCCTGCTTCAGCAAGACGGGAATTAAGTAAATAGTACATCCAACCTCTTAATGAAAGGTAGAGTGCAGGGACACATGTAAGAGGGGCAGTCCTGATGGTAGGTAACAACAGGAGACAGGGAGGTACTAAGGAGGGACTAAAAAGCCTATTAACAAATCAAAGCCCAACATTTACAAAGGACAGTCACAAAAGCCAATACAAAATAGGGACGGAGAGTGGATGCAGATTCAAATCAATACCTCAATACAGCATGTACAGCTGTTTTCCTGATTTTATTTTATAAAATGTGTAATGCTGCTCTGTCTGTGTTCAGGGATGTGGTCTTTTCAAAAATACTCTTTACCTTTTTTAAGGATATGAAATAAAAAGCAGCCCTAGGTGTCTATTTCTGTGGCACCTGAGCCACTTGTGTACCCCATCCAGGGTGGGACTGTGAAAACAAATAGGCCCAGGCAGCAAGGCAAGACTGGCGTAATGGGCATCGGGTGGGAGGCAGGAGGCTGAAGGGGTGAGAGACTGGTTTTGTGACTGGGGGCTGCAAAACCGGCCCTCAGTAACAAAACCAGCAGGACTGTCCAGCACAATGACTCACTTCTCACTCTCAAAAATTGAGTCACATCCAGGTGTTTATAACTGGGCAAAATTGGGTTGTAGCTGAAGGCAGTGCAAGTTTATCTCAGTGGGGCAGAAAGATGTTGTGGGGGGGGCGGGGGGTTAGATATGTAGCACTATGGCCAGAGCTGCCAAATTTAAAACTGGGGAACCATATCAGTCTTCATGACCGGACCACTCTCCTGAGGGATCACATTCCCCTACTAGACCATAGAAGGCCTCGCCGCTAGGCCATAGAAGCCCTTGTCTCTTAGCACCAGCAGGTGTACCCTTCTGGTGGCCAGGGTGGGTTAACCTTGATCCATACTGAAGTTCACCTCCAGTCTTGTATGCAGGCCTGCGAAGCAGCACACCCTAGATTAACAGAGACTTTGTTACTGAGGTCACAGGACCTTTGAGGCCAGTCCGTCTCACCCATTGGTGCCTCCATTGGCTTTGTTCCAGCAGTAGTAGTGAAACTCACCAGGGATCGACAATGCAGGATTTGCACACACATAAAACGAAGGGGAACATTTTTGAGGACCATGAATCATGTTTGCACCACAGAACGTGGTAAATTCACGACACAAATCTCCAAGTCATATTTATGAAGCCACTCATAGCAACTTTGCATGGAGTTGAATGGTTTCATAAATAAGGAGTAATGCGACACAGCGCAATCGCCGCTTTGCCTTCCTCTGCACAAGGGATGCGTTGTGGTGGGTGTTCCCATGCAACTCCCATGGTTTTTGATGCATTCCTAGATTTACAAGGACTTGTAAACCTGGGAATGTATCAAAATCTTACGCCTCCCAAGGGAGGCACAACAAGGACAAATATCTTTATTTCTCCCTGTTTTTTCCTCTTTCAATATATGCAGCACACTTAGAGAGAGGAAAAAGCCTCTCAGGATTGTTTTTGTGCAGGAAGGTGCCCCTTCCTGCACAAAAACAATCCTGCATGCAACAGGGTGCCTGCATTGGCGCTAGGCTGACGAAACAGCACCAGGGCAGGGGAAAAAGACATAAATGGACTATTGGATAAATACGGTGCATTCCTGCTCTTTCCCTGTGACGCAGGGCAGCACAGCAAAATAACTTGTTGCGCTGCCCTGCGCCACGATCATCTAAGTGCGCAAACTTCACGGTCTCTCTGCTTCTTGCACAAGCTCTTTTAACATGTGCTGCCTGCTTTGGGGCCACTGCAATTATGCAGCAATGGAGTATAAAATTATGTTGCAGTGTTGAATAAATTATGCAGCAAAGAAAGGCTGCAGCGTAAGGTGTGGTACAGTTTCGGATACTTTATTATTTTGACTTTTTTACACATACTAACAGTCTCTGCTAAGCTTTTGCCTCATTAATACCAGTTTAACATACAAGTGCAGCAGTGACAACCGTGACCAGTCAGCCTTTGTAAAGGGCCTTCTACTTCACAGCAACACAAGTCACGTGTTTTGATCCATTTGAGCTACAAACAATTTTTTAGTTAGAACCATCAGATTATGCAACGGATGATGTATTATGTGGAAAATATGGCAGAGCTATAATTGTGTAAAACATTTGCAAACTATGATATTTTGCCACTCATGTTTGAACTTCCTCATGCAGTCTATGTTGGGTGGTATTTCTAGACACCTACGGTGCTTGTGGAGAGACAAAGGATGAAGTTGTCTAATAGTGATTGCAGATGATATTAGTCTGAAGGGGAGAAAATAACTGATTGAGATAATCCGAGGTCCACATCCTATTTCTGACTTTACCACTGTTTGAGTCTCATAATTTCAGGATTGATATATTTGCAATTCTCATTGCTAACTAACTTGAGTAGTAATTGTGAGAAAGTGCCATCTTTCTTGCATGGTATGCCCCCACCTTTTGCTGAATTGCTGAATGTACTTTGACTGAGTATGCCCTGGACTCCTGCCAATCAGGTGCCCAGGGCCTATGTTCCTAACCTAAAACCCAAATTGGCAAACCCTGGCCACATGTCAGCCCCTGGTAAATAGTACCCTAGGTACCCAGGGCCTTGTGACCATGGAAGGCCTCTAAGGGCTGCAGCACTTATTGTGCCACCCTTAGAGGCCCTGTACCCTAACACACACACACTGCCCTTGCAGGCTGAGTGTCTGGGTACAAGACAAAACAAAGAGTCGAGATTGCACACATCCCTGTGTGCCATGCCCACAACCTACACTGCCCTGGCATACATCAGCCACCCCTAGCTGGGTGCCCTATACCAGTGGTGTGGGCACAGGAGCATGAGCCCTGTGCCCCTACGGTACCCAGGTCCATTCCTGGGCACTGTAAGTGCAGTGCTGCCATTTAAGAGTATATGGTGCTGGGAGCTCGTCAAACACGAACCCCACAGCACCATAATGGCAACACTGAAGACTGAGAAGTTTGGTATCAAACTTCTCAGCACATTAAAGCCGCACTGATGCCAGTGTGAGATTTAATGTACAAAGCACTGCAGAGGGCATCTTAGAGATGCCCCCTGAAACCTAACCTACAATCCACGTCTTGTCTGAGAGGCTGCCTAGGCTGCCACACAGCAGACATGTTTGCTGGACCCCTGGGTGGAGAGCCTCCCGCTCTCCTGGGCCTGCAACAATACACATCCTGGCCGAGGTGCTAGGTCTCCTCCCCCACGATGGGCAGGGGGAAGCTTCAAAGGCATGCCGCCTTTGTGAGCTTCTCCATGCCACTTACTGTACTCCGCAACTGGCCCCCACCGGTTCTGACCCCCACTCTGGCGGGAAGACTGGCCGGAAACTCCAAGTAAGGACATGGGATGTGCCAGCCCTGCCAACCCCACCCCTCAGGTGGGGAAGGTGAGGTGAAGCACATCTCCGGGCCCTCGCCATCTTGAAGATGGGGAGCCCTACCCAATCAGGACTAGGCCACTGCCCCCCTCCCACAGGAGAGTGGCAGGATAGGGGCTGTACCCACCCCAGGACGGGGGCTGCGCAAGAACCCAATCCCTATGGAATGGGATATCATGATGGAGGCCTTCAAAGCCATAGAGCTGAATCCCCTACCCAGCACCCCTAATGTATAGCAGATACACGCTGGACTGCCGCTGCAATGTGAGATAGAGCCTAGGGCACGCACGGGCAAGATGCCTAACTAGTTAACATGTTCACTAATACAGAGGTCACAGCATTGTAGCGACTGAGACGTAGCAATACCTCTCTGATTAGGGAAGCATGATTAGGCTCCAGGTTTAGGGTTTGTCCTAGCGCTTAGAGACCTGTTGGTGATTTGGCGCTATACAAATATAAATTAACAATAACAATTTGACCAGAGAAGCCAGACTGGGGGGAAGGGGTGGGCAGTTGTTAATGTGTTAATGCCAATATGGTTATCGGAACCTTTGTAATTCATGAACAAGATATATTACCTTAATGTAGCTATAATGATCTCAAATAAGCTGCTGGTTGTAATACACGTGCACATAACAAATGTATGAAACGCAGCCTCAATACAACATTGTGTATAAATTGTATTTATCGAAGTAACCGAAAAATCAATAAAATGTTTTTTTTAAAAATCAGATTACCTTCTGGAAGGTTGACAAAGAAAGTAGATGGGGGTCTGATCAGTGGATTAATTAATAATAGGCTAACTATAGCCACAATAAATGCACCAATTGAAGAAAATCCTTTAACACCTTTGGATCTGAAGCATGCATTACTGCATATCCCTGGAACAGTATTGGGGGGCGATTTAAACGTTTTACGTTTTACGAAATTGGACACTGGTACACGGAAACAGAATAAGCCCCGAACAAAAAAAATAATATTAGGGGAGTGTATGCAAGGATTAGACTTGATAGGCATATGGTATACAACATTTCACAATAAGAGAGAGTATTCATGTTTTTCAGATAAATATAAAACAGCGGCAAGATTAGATTATTTTTTTACTTCACATAATCAAAAATAAATTAACTGCACATATATAGAAATCTGATTTTCCGATCATGCATTGGTAAAGTTAGAAGCAGCAGGGCTTGGGGCATGGTAGCTATCATCATAATGGTCCTTTAAAAAAGTTCAGCTCGAGGATGAAGACTGGTGCACGCAAACCCAGAATGAAATAAAAAGCTTTTTTCAATTGAACAGGACTACAGCTAGGGTAGAAAGTGTTTGGTAGGCTTTTAAATCCACTCTTCGTGGATACATAACTACTAAAGATATAGCAGCTAAGTGCCTCCGAAATGCATATATAGCACAATTAGAATTAGCAGTCAGATGAGCAAATGAGCAATATATAAGGGATAAAAGTAGTATAAATAAATTTACATTAGTGCAAGAACATAAAACTATGAAAGATTATTATTACACTAAAGGCTACTTGGACAATTCTGCATATCTCCAAAAAGTGTACGAGGGGAGTGAGTTCACCGGTACATTTTTAGACTTGCAAACAAGAAAGAGATGGGCATACAGTAGAATTACTGCTTTGGTAGACAAGGATACAAATATTCGCATTACAGATTAAATACAGATACAAGAGAAGTTCTTAAAACACTATGAAAACTATATATTCGGTTAGGCAGGAGGTCGATATGTTAAAACTAAAGGGTTTTCTTAGCAAAATCTCCATTCCAAAACTACAGGCAAGTCAAATTGAGAATATGTTGGCAGATGTCACATTAAAATAAATAGAAGATGTCGTGCAATCTCTGGCTAACCGAAAAGCACCTGGAGAAGATGGGTTGCCTGCTGAACTATATAAAAAATGCATTTCAATATTAAATCCTGAATTAGTAATACTAGCCAATCGTATTTTGAAGGGAGCGAGATTCCATCCTCTTTTCGTACATAAGTAGTAGTTAGCTTTTTAACAAAGAACAAAGACAAGGAGGACGTTAATTCTTACTGGCCTATAAGCCTCTTTAACACAGACTATAAAATTATAGCCAAATTATTGGCAAACTGTATGGGGTCAGTTATACATTTACACCAGAGTAGATTTGTGTCAGGGAGACAATTACCTTTTAATACTATTTTTTAGTTGAAGCTATTGAATATTCTAGTCAAAACAACATTTTGGCACAGATTATATTATTAGATGCCGAGAGTGCTTTTGACTTGGTCTGTTGGGAAAGCCTTTTTTACATTTTAATTGAGTTTGGATTTCCTGATGAATTGAGTAATATGATATCTGAGTTTTATAAAGGGGCTTCTGCACAGATAATTATGAACTCTAGCAAGATTGGCATCTGTAAAGTTAACAGAGGAACAACACAAGGCGCCCTCTGTCTCCACTACTTTTCGCTCTTTTAATAGAGCCCTTAGCCATAGCCAATAGGTCAATTAGCAATTCAACATCTCCGATTGAAGGAAAGACAAACATAAAACTATATGCTGATGATATAGCTCTGTTTCTCAGACCGGACTTAGAAGTGCAAAATAATATATTTAGATTCTTCCAGGAATATCAGCTAATTGGAGGATATAAAATAAATAATTAATTAAAGATGACGATTCTAATCTGCCATATGGTACCTGACACTTTATTAACAGCACTTGGTAGACTGGTCAACACTAGACCTAAGAGGCATCTTGGTATATACGTCTCCGAAAATGTAAATGACCTTTATGTGTTAAACTATGTCCCTTTAATTAACAAGACAAGAGTTGTTTTCAAAATGGAGTAATTTGCCTCTTTCAATACTGGGTCGGGCTGCACTTATCCGTATGTCGGGTTTTACCTTTATGCTACTTTTGTTTCTCAGTCATCTCTAATGCAATACAAATGATTTTTTTTTTTAAAGTGCAAGGTATGTTTTCTACTTTTTATGGGCAAACAAATCACATAGACTAGCTCTGGATGCACTTTATAGACTGGTCAATGAAGATGGCATAGGCCTCCCTAATTTGAAAGAATATTATTTTGCACACAACACATATAGCTCAGCTAAGTCTTTAAATATTAATAGATCTAATTTCTCTACAATATGGTATTAAAGATTTTATGCGTTTAACAAAACCCCCCCAAACAGCTAGATATAAGACGCTACAGTGGAATATCAAGCATAAGCATCAACTGTTTCGGTTTTATGAGAGTCCCATGATTAATGGAGCAATATTGCTATCAGATATATACATGGGGTAGGGTTTCTTGATAGACAGGAACGCAATGTCTAAATGGATAAGCAACGACTTTGTGAAATATGGGACTTTTTGGAGGGGGATTGGAAAGACTGGAATCAAATAGAGCCCAGTATTAGATACTGTAAAATAAATTATGCTATGGTCCTTTATTAAAATTAGGCATTTTATACGGGAATTAAATCCCTTACACATAATTGCAACAAAGAATCTTGCTGAGTAACTGATAGAATTAAAAACCTGCAAGACAATTAGTAGCTGGGTTTTGCTCCTACGCAGCCAGGTGGCATGTAAACTGTATGGGAAATCCCCCAAAATGGCAGTCGAAAGAAGTCCTCCAGATATCTAGTGTAGCTTGGGATCAGATTAATGAGTTTAATTTCTCTGTACTGAAAGGCCCCAATCTCCAACGCATGCAATTTTATACCAAGTGGCTCATAAATAGAACCCCCGATTTCCTCCATAAAATAATTTTTAAGAGAAGTCTCCAGATATATCCTACATACCCAAATCAACTGCCCATATCACAGGTATTGGAACACATGCTGATCAATTCTTCGCCTCTCAAACTCATTACTCGATTATATAACAATTTGCAGCCATCTTCCCCGCTAACAATCCCAAGAGCGCTGGGCGAGTGGAACACTGAAATGTACCCCCCCCGCTTATCAGAGGAGCAATGGCGCTCCTGCTGTAGTCAACTGCGCAAGTTATCACCCAACTATAAGCTGAAGCGGATTCATTTTAAATTCCTCCACAGATTCTAGAGAACCCCTGCACAGTTGCATCGAATGGGCCTGCGGCCTGACGCTAACTGTTGGAGGTGTGATGCAGCTTCGGCATCATTCATTCACCAAGCATGGTTCTGCCCCTCCATAGCGGCATATTGGGTAGAAATATTTGCTAAAATCGGAGCGATCCTTGGGATCTCAGACGCTCCCTCACCCCAGGTGACTCCAACTAATATCCGCAAACTGCATGCCATGCTGCTACTGTTGACCAAGCGCAGGGTGGCTATACATTGGGGCGGACCTGGCGCGCCTGCGGTCAAAGCATGGATGGAGGAAGTTGTCTTCTGTCAAACGCAGTTATCTCTTTTTGGGGAAATGATGCCTATAGCCTCTAGACCTAAAGATATATGGGGTCCAGTGTCTGAGTGGCTTAGACTCAATCAACCTGGCACGGCTGACCCTCCAACTTCCGAGAATAGTGCTTAGTTGTCTAATCTTTGATTTGCCCATAATTTGCACCTGTGAGTTCCCAGATTATCTCTTGGGCCTAGTTAAACCAGCACTTACGTGGCAAGTCTCTAATTAGAATCGGCTGCATGAGATGGCTCTAGCATGAAACGTGGATATTGTATAACATTGGAATGTATTTGACCTGGTATCATTGTTATTGTTACTGTTTATATAATAGATCCTTATGCTACTAATGACAAGTAACAGAGTGTATCTTGATGTGTATGTTAAGAAATGCCTATAAAAAGATTTTTTTTTAAACAGGAAAGTCACCACTTCTGACCACATGATTGTACCACTGTTTTGACTTAGTCCTGGTACCCTTTCCTTATAAATAATTGTTTTAGGTTAACGGAGCCTATTTTAGTCACCACTCACTCACCAAACTCATGTAATTCCCTCACTTGCATTCATCTACACAGCATCTCCAGATCAAAAGATCTCTGACAAAGAAGCCCCCAGGCCCGCCAGGCACTGCAGGGCCGGCCAGACGAGGAGCGCTCAATGATGAAGCATGACACCCTAACAGGTGTGTGCGGGCACCAAGATCTGATTTTCAGATCTTCCTGTGACACGTACCCTAGCCATCTGGTTCAACTCTCTGTGTCCACTTGGCAGAGGAGGAACTACCCTGATTTTGATAACAAATCTACCAAGAATACCCATGCAAAAATGTAGTTAATAGAAACGCCTATAAAGCCTCATCATGTTAAACAAATAGATAGTTTGAAAAGGGAGCAGGACATGTTCTCATTCTGGCCTGCAGTGTGCTTCTATTGATGTACACAACAGAAAAGCTATATAGCGCTCTACTGGGGTGAAGATGCCCTCACGACGCGTGTCCAGTCATGCCTGTGAACTACCTCTCATTTGAAAACCAGCATTGAAAACGCATTCCAAAAGTGTGTTCCAAAGTGGTGCAGGGAATCACATGTGAAGGGCGCAAAGTTAATGAAGGAAATAAATGTCTTGCAAAAAAAACAATTATGGCAAAACGTGTTGCCACCATTCTCTCCAATATGCAAATATTTGTGGAAAGATAAAGGCTTGTTCCACACAAACTGTACTGTGTGAACGCATGCGTGTGCATCCGCACTTGTTATAAGCCGCTATTCTACAGTGGTGCCAGCTTTCCTCGTTTACTGAAGCCATGCATAGTGAATTTGCATTCTTTCAAACCTCACACGCAGTAGACTGCCATATTCTAGACCACCATCCAAACGTATTGTACTTACACTTCCCAAAGTGGCACCATCCATTTTTGCTGCATATTAGCGTGTAAAATGTTACCCTTGGGGGTTGTACTCGCCTATTTTTGGTGCATTATCCACCGCTTTAAGTCTTATCTGTCCCGTGTTTTTGTGTTTTCCCAGTGGGTGATGTAGTGTTTTGATGCTGCTTGCCTGGCTCTTTGTATAAGATGTTGTTTAAGGTTCAGAGGGTGGATTATCACGTAATATGTTTCACCATCATCTGCTTTGGTATTTACGTTCACCAGACTGCTCGTCCTCAATCAAGGGTGTGTGCCAAGCATAGACGGTAGGAGGTCACCAGAAAACAGGTGGAAGACACCTCCCCACACTATCTACCCCAGCGCTGACCCCCACGGACAGCAGTGTGTTGTGCTGTTGGTTGGTTGACGCTCTGTAAGTACCAACACTTCACACACCAAACAAGGAAGGCTTCTAGTGCTCTGGTCTTGGTATCCTAACACCTCACCCCTGTCCTCGTGACCCCTTTCTTGGGGTTCCCTATGCTGCAGGCCTTAGCTTCCTCCAAATTTATGAAGTGTGCAAAAAACCCTGCCAACTATATACATTTGTGGTATAAAAATACAAATAATCTTTTTACATACATCCAGGAAATATCATTTCCAAATGAACTTTACTCAACAGCACACACTTCCATCGCTACACTGTCGTATAGGCACTAATGGGTGAGTGAGGTTCTGGTAATGAGTGAGGTTCTGGTAATGAGTGAGGTTCTGGTAATGAGTGAGGTTCTGGTAATGAGTGAGGTTCTGGTAATGAGTGAGGTTTGGGTAATGAGTGAGGTTCGGGTAATGAGTGAGGTTCGGGTAATGAATGAGGTTCTGGTAATGAGTGAGGTTCGGGTGAGTGAAACTCCGGTAATAGCTTTCTTTCGCCTAATACCTTAGAAAAAAGGTAAAACTGCATTATTACTGACAGAAGACAGCCTGGAAGACCTGTGTGCTGTACAATTGTAGCCAGCCTCAATATTCACTCATCCACAAGCTTATGTAATTACTCAGTTATTAAATTAAGCCAGGACTCACTCATCCACGAGCTTACACCATATGTATTTATAAGCAAGTTTCAACCACACACCTTATAAGATGTAGCATGCTACCCAAGTAGGCAAACGCTTCAACACCCCACATAGGTATTAAGCGCTACATAAATATTGCAATACAATACAATCAGTGTGCAGAGGAAATTTAAGTAAGCGTTAGCAACAGAAAGAGAGGAAGAGTGATGTAGATAAAGCAGGACAAAGAGAATAAAGGAGGACTCTGATATGTAGAGAAGTGAGACATTGATACATACTGGGAAGGGACACAGAAAAACAAAATGGGGATAGGTAGAAGAAATGTTCTTAAGAACGCAATCATTACAGAAATTAATTAAAATGGAATGGTATGATCTAGCTTGGTGTGGCAGGGCATACAGAAAGAAACAGACTAATGGATGGATGGATGGAAGGGGACCGAAGGGCATAGAGGGTACACAAGAGGGGATTTTTTATTTTTTAATGCCATCGACAAAGGTATTGTGTTACAGGAATGATCTAGGTAGGATATCAACTGTGAACATATACCTCCGGTTAGTATATATATCTGCATATGATTTACCGTCCTTAATTCAAAATCTATACGCTTTGAGACACCCACCCACCTTTGAAATCCCATGGTGACAGCTGCTCTAGCTCTCTACACTTGCTTGTACAGGCTAATTCAGGATTTAGTCTTAAGCCCCGCCACTTTCAATATTCACCAGCCTCCACTGCACTGACCATGATGTTGGTTCGTTACCATTGATTGTTGAAGTAAGTGAAGTGATGCCTTGTGGAATCGTCATGGACTGCAGTGCAACCTCATGTACCAGAATGTGGTCGTCATTATTGTTCTGTTTGATTCCTACTGACAGATGCTGAGTAACTTCTCCCCTTCTTTGTATTTTCCTCATTTATTTCAGTGGCAGTTTGCATACAATCGCTTTATTGTGGCCCCAGGAATCACCTATCTAGTGGCTGTTCATCACCTGCCCAGGTTGGACGGCACACAGGACATGAACCAGAAATCGCAGAGTTATACCGTGCCTGGTTAGTAGTTTTCGGTTGCACACTTTTTGCAGAAGTCCTGGGCAGATGAGACTGTACAGGATAAAGAGAGACAACTAAGGGATGTTCTTGTAGTCACTGTTTCCCAAGAATGAGTGTTCTAAGACTCCCTAATGTTTCCCTAAAAGTTTTGAGGTTGTTTCAGAAAAGCTGTACACACCATGAAAGCAAGCCTTTGCAAATCGTTTTTACCTGCTTGAGATGAAGGTAAGGTTTTTTACCACTGTGTATGAGCCATGAAAGTTGATGATGGGGTGTTGTGTTCTGTTTGTTTTGGTGGTGTTCAATTAAAAATTGGTCTGCACGACTAAGAAGCCTTTCCAGCATAACCGAGACTCATAATTTTTGAAAACGATCAAAATATTCTATGCAGAGAAAGGCATGTGGTTGTTCCAAGAGCTGTCACCTGGCTACCAGACGTTTGCTGCACTGTGACTGAAACTCATGGAGTGGGGGGAGTCTGGTGCTCAGTGTAGGTAGGAACATCCATCGAACGCCCAGTTGTTTTTGAGTGGAACTTGATGTCCTTGTAAGGGAAACATCTTGTCTAGGGATGTACCCTTGGAGGGAGATGCTAGAAAAATTAACGTGATGCTCTTCCACCATCATTTCTAGTTTTCCGATCACTGGAAATGTCTGCGATGCCGAATGTTTTTATCTTTGGATTGCATATTTTAAATTTTCCCTTCGCCACTCAGAACATTACTTCTAATCTATACTGTGGCACCCAGCCAGCTGTGTATTTGTACCACATACTATGCATCAGGCCAAAGCAACAGTGTAAAACATCTGATTATATTATCGACATATCAAACTCAATCTCAAGTTGTGTTGTTACCGGTCGTTGATTGCAGCCTATTGCCACTGGGCAGTCTATGGACGGCTTCAATTGAGTTATTGACGTACTGGATTACCCATAAGGGCTGAAAACCAGAGCACCATCCTATTGGTGTTGAGGCACAGCTCTTTTTAAGAACATGTATATTTTTAGAGAAATAAATATTGATAATCGAACTATTCAAAGATTTAAAACAATTCTGTGATTGTCTATCCCTTCGAATGTCTGTCCTTGTACAGTGTTTACACTCGTACACTGTTCATGGATCCTCTGTAGCTAGTTGAGGCTTCCTTTATTTTCTTGATCTGTAGCGCACTATATGGTATTATCGTACTGTACATTCCTTGTGTATTTCTGGAACAGACCTTCCTTCATTCTTTCAATTGTTGATGAGCTGGCTAGAATTGTGAATAGAGAGCACACACAGTTTCTTCTGCCTGCAGAATGGGTCTTTATGATGGTCATGTCAGTGGTTGCTACCCATCTTCCTAGCCCAGGTACATGTGATCCTGTATATCTTGGACTGGCTGCTGAAGGCAGGTTGTCACACCGCTTGTTTAGACCATAAGCGGATCACAATATTGCTGCTGTTCGGCTTTGGGTTCTCTATCAATGGATCCACATCTCGTCTCAGTTCATGCAGAGGCTGCCTTCACTTAGGTCATCTTCGACATTGTTTCCCTGGAAGCCTGTCTGCCCCTGCATGGAGCCTAGGGTGCTCAGGCTATGCTGTTTTGGATGAAAGCTGCTCCTCAACATCTATAGTCTTGCGGCTGATGGACCTCTTAGCATCTTATAGATTGTTGGGACCTTCCACTTGGTGGCACATGTGGGCATTCAGTGAGAACTTTCACAGTTGTGGGCACAATGTGCTCATAAAATCCTACACCTAGAAACATCACCTTGCCCACAGGTGGGTGGATCAGGGACAGTGTTAACCTCCATATTTTACAAGGCAATGTGTCCCAGAGAAAAGGTACTAACAGCATTTAAAATTACAGTCCAGAAAAAAAATGGTTGGCTTAATTAGTGAGTTATAGAGCGGATATTAGAAAAACCATGAAGGTTTATTACAAAATTTAAAGGAGTATAACACAGAAATCGTGAAGTACAGATGCAGCACACCTCATTTAAAATGCATAAATCATTGCAATGGAGACTCTCAGTAATAAAGTAATACAGAATATTAAATCAAATCAATAAATTATTTAACCAGAAACATCCATAAAGGTTTAGTTTTAAAATGTCACTAAATCATATATCATGGCATGTGGCCCAAATAGAATCAATGTTTTATCAATGGTAATGGGTAAAAATCATTTGGAAAGTACCAACAGTTTTTCCTACCTGGATGGAATTGTCGATTGCTTGGGTTCCTGGGAGCCCAATATAGCATCTTGAAGGCTAGAGCTTTCTCGAACAGTAGGGTCCAGTTTTTAACCCCTTCAGTGCCTGCCCCTTTCCCCGCCCTGTGCCGGCCGTTGCATTAGCGGGCGGGGTTTATGACGAGCTGGTCTCGTCATGGGCACAGCGCAACCGCGGCCCATGACGAGACCAGCTCGTCATGGGCATTGAAGAGGTTAACATTACGCATTTACCAGGAGGGATCTCCTTGCCACTGCTCTTTTAAATTTATAAAATCCAATGTGTCCTAGTTGCAACTTATGGCACTGAGATTTGGGGTATCGCAAACAGTGCCGCTATTCAGGTGGAAGAAAACTGCTTCTGCACAAAGATTTTGTCTATCCCTCTAACTTCTTCTCACTATATATGTCACGAGGAGCTCGGACTCCGTTATATAAAGGACTATGTTAAATCCAGGCCTACTTCCTTCTGGATTTCCATTTAGGGAATGAGGAAGCGCCTCGTTATTAAAGATTGCTTAGCAGACGCTAAGGGTCTCAGCAACTCTTTGTTTGCTCATGTCGAGGAAAATCTTTATGATCTGGGCAAGTCTCACCTCTTTGACCCTAGTTCTTGCTGTGGGTGGATTAAAAGGAATGGAAAGACCAGCTGCCAAATTGTGCACATGCTCCTAGGTAAACCATGGAAAGCAAGAAACCATTTGTTTGAGTTTACCCATGTTTCAGGCCTTCACACATCCTGGAGGATTATTTCATCATTATTAATGGATGGTTGAAAAGATGCCTCTTGTTTCGTATCAGAGCTGGTACTGTTGTGGATCTGGTATGTTTCCTGTTAGAGCCCTTTAAAGCGGCCACTACTTGCCCTTGCCCATGGGATGGCACGTCCACTCAGTCCCTGTTACAGGTTTTTCTGTTTTTGTAAGTTCTACTTGAAATAAACTAGACAAATTTTAATTATGTTTCTCACGATATGTAACATACAACAGTGTCGAATATCTCTGTATTACCTTCAACAGCTGGCTAATAGTGAATGTTGTTTTAATCTATGATCTTTTTAAAAATCAGCTATTAGTTTCCAAAGCACAGTGCACTTTGATTAATTGTTCATGTATAATATAGGAGTTGTAATGATGTATTGCGTTATAATATTTATACCTGTATATTTTCTCATGCTTTTTAATTGTGTCTTATGCTCTTTTATGGGTGTTTTATGCTTCCAATTAAAGAATTTATTGATTAAATAGACGAAATCAATTACAGGCAAAGTCCCAAACGAAATCTCCTCCTAGAACAAAAGGAAAACTGCAGTCATTGTGGTGTGAGCAAAGAAATTCATTTTCAATTGTTGTAAAGCGCTGCTGGAGCGCTACCTCCTCTGCAACTCGCTCTGCGGCATTCACTTGCTGGGGTTAAGCCGCCGACCCCTTGGCTGCTGGGGACCATAAGTCCCAGAAACCCTTCCTGCATCTCTCGAGGATGAATGTTGACATCAGCACCTTAGGGTGGTTCTTGTATTCTGCTCTGTGTCATCATGGGTGGGACACAGTTGCTGTGGTTGCTGATGGCTTCATCCACAAGTGTATGGAGCCTGAAGTATAAGAAAGTGAAAAATCTGCTGATAGGTAGAGTATCAAGCAGAAAGAAAATTAGCAAAGGTATGTAAATTATTCTTTTTCCTGTTAAAAGCAGTTTGGGTTAGCCCTAGGGAAGATTCCAAGCAACTCTGGCAGGTATTAGACAGGACAAAACCAAGCAAGCCACCTTTGAAACTACTTATCTTTCAGCAGACTGTGTTTTCCTTTACTTGCTAAACCACCTCAGAGGGGTGTCCTGTGCCATCTTAAAATGGTTCCACTCGTCCCTTATCCCCCCAGTCACGAATGATACTGGGTAAACAACTGGCACAGAAAGAAATTGGCAAGGAAGAAATGGCGAAGAACTTCAAATGTCAGTCGTTACATAGCATAGGGTAAGCTATCACAACATGTTTTTATGATACATAGGATTCTGCAATCCCTGTATTAAAAACCGGTCTCTAAATTCTTTATAATAGGTGATTTATGACGCACCCACTCGCCCATTATAAATAAATGATGTCAAACTCAACTGCAATAATTTATTAGAACATTGAAATGTTGGGAGCTCCTTTGTAGACAATGGAGTGCTCCATGCTTCTACGGGCAGGTAAAGGCCCGCAGAGCAACATTCCAATATTTACAAAGGCCTCTTGGAGCTCGAGGGAATTTAAATCCCCTCGAGCTCCGAGAGGCCTTTGTTTTATTTGTTAGAACATTCTGCCCTCTAGTGGCAGAATTTTCTAATAGCCTTATAGCCCTTGGTAGCAGGGCTATACCGGCTATTAAAGTCCTGGTCCCTTGTTAAAGCTCCTCGCCTTCGGCTCGGGCCTTTAACGATGCAGCGGGCCTTTAATAGCCGGTATAGTCCACTACGGCGGGCTATAAGGCTATATTAGAACATTGGAATGTTGAGTGCTCTGTTAAAAACAATGAAGCAGCAGCAGCCTATATAAACTGGTATAGGCCCGCTGCTCTCAACATTTCAATGTCCTAATACCCTGCCTTTGTCTTTCCCCTGCCTCTCGAAAATATATTAATGAGGCAGAAGAAAGCAAAAGGCAGAGGCCGTGCAGGACACTCACAGCCTTCACCCTTCCCTCCTCCTGTAGCTCAGTGTGACCAAGGCTTTAGAAGGAGGTAAGGGTGAATGCTGCTCAGCTCCTGGGCCTCCCTGGCTTAGCTGAACTACAAAAAGCAGTTCAGCCAAGTTGCGGAGCACCAGCGGCTGACTTCAGCCCCCTTTCACATCTCTTGCTGGAATGTTCTTCAGCTAACATCCCTGGCCCTGTGTGTGCTGTTAGCTGTAGAACATTCACAGGAAGAGCTGTGAAACAAAGGATTCGGAGCCGAGGGGGATTTCAACCCCATCGGGGTCCGAGAGGCCTTTGTTTTTTTAATTAGAACATTCTGCCCTCATGGGGCGGAATGTTCTAATAGCGTTACAGCCTGCTCAGGCCGTTAACAAGAAGTGGGCCTTTAATGGCCGACATAGTCTGCTTCGGTCAGCTATAAAGCTAGAATATGTCACATTGCCTACTGCGAGAGCCAGCATCTGAGGGGAAAGGCAGCACGGGTCATAGAACATAATTAAAGCAGCTGTTTAAAAACATGGCTTTTTTTTCTCCTCTATTTTTCTAGCTTACAGTGACGAGCAGAAAGTAGATACCTATAGCATCATGTTTATGTTTTGCATCACTAGGGAATTACAGACTATTTAGAATCTTTCTGCATATTTTTACTCATTTCGAGCGACTTTAGCTAAAAAAAACTGGACTGGTGTTAAACTGATTCTAATATCTTTTTGCAACTAATGTCTAACAGCTTTTTGCACTAGAGATTTTATTTTTATGCTTCATATTTGCAAACATTCTTTCCCTTTCATATGAAAGAGCTACACACCAAGTATTCCTTGCAGTACATGATTTGCATATTTCAAGTAACCTCTGAGTTCCATAACCTTATAAAGGTACTCAACCTTCGGCCTCCTATCTCTCTATGGTCATGGAACTCTTCGGTGACTTGCAATATTCTTATAATATACAGCAGGGGGAACTTTATCCCATATATAATAACTATAAAACCGCCACCCACTTTCAGTGGCATGTTTCATCATCCGGTTACTCCTCACCCAGACAAAAAACATTGGTGCAAGGTGGGTTAATAATTATTACCTTCAACTGCTGTGAGACGAGTAATTCTAAAAGGTGTGGTGCTGAGCGGGGGGGGGGGGGGGGCATAACCACATCATTTTGTGTAAGATGACTATGGTGCTGGAATAAATATGTGCTTATATTTGCAGTGTTTTCTGCAGTTTATGATATCCTGAGGGGAATAACTTAAAAAACTATTGTGTGCTGGTAAACAAGTCTTGAAAAACGATATTAGTCTGACAGGAATTCTCCGTTAATTCAGGCAGGATTTAAATGCCATACTACTGGGACTACTACTAGATGTTATATGATGGCTGATTAATGCAACAAAATAGGTAACTCTCGTAGTATATGTAAAAAAACACTAAGCCTTTATAAGCGGCATACACTAATCAGAACCCCTCACTAATAAAAACAAAAAATAGATGATTTCCCAGACGTAATATGTGTTTTCTGATAAGGGGTCATTCCAATATATGTATTTTGGAAAGTAGCCTATTTCTTCATCTGTTAATGACCATTGGAATAAATCAACAATTCCCTTTCGAGAAGCCCAAGAGTTTAAGTGCCAGTCCCAGCCGGCCCCATTCAGTGTCAACTTTAATGGCCCTCTTTATGGGTAGTTTGTCTGTACAGGCAGTGTTGTTTTTTTAGATACACGTTGTGCAACCTTTAGGTTAGAGTTGTGTATTTGCTATTTTATTTTATAACTTTCTAGGACAGCTCATCTTCTGAGTGACTATTTGCTTTAAAATTGGATTATACATTTTTGTTGTCTGATTGCCACATCTAATAGTGTTGCAGTATTCTGTGATCGTAGTCCTGACCTTTCGTGGAATCATTCCTATATGTCTGAGTCCACTGGAAAAGGTGATTATATACATAACAAAGTCACTGTTTCAGTTATTTTTTTTTACAATACTATAATTTATTTGATTTAGTTCTCTACTGAGAACAACAAAGAAGAAATTTTTAAAAACAACAAAATTACATCTGTAACTAAAAAGCTTTGTAACATTCAACCTAATATAAATTTATACATTTTAAAAATGTAAACAAGTTATAACAGGTAAATTCATTAGGAGGTGATTTTAAATGAGAAATCAAACTCTGTTTTTTTTTTTACACAATTGCATTTTGTTTGGATTGGCGTTAGGAACCTCTTTCTAGCAGCAACGACTGTGGGGTTAGGGCATATGAACAGTGCATGCATCAAGTCTTGAACTCCTCCTTGACAGAGGTTGCATAAGCTTCCGACAGTTGCAGTTAGTTAAGCAAGTTTGTTTCCACTGAGCTTTGAAACCTAAATCACTCTCCTGTGTGGAAAGACCCCACACTTTCCACATTGTTAGTGGTCTGTTACTGGAAGGCAAGACCATAATGTTGTATAGGTGATGTATGTTGTTTTGCAGCTTAGGTCTGGTGCTAATAAGATGGTCTCTCATACTCATCCCTCTTTTAACTTCTAAGAGTGGTTGGTGGTAAATTAAGTTGTCCACAATAAACATTTGCTGACATTTCTTAATACTTTTCTTTAGTCTATGGCTATGGGGAATAAGTGATGAACCGGGTCATCCTCTCAGTTTTTCTCTAGGTGTGGTCTCAAGTAATTCTTCCCTATTTTTTCTTGCATGTTGTCTCACCCTTCTAATGATTGTCATAGGGTAGTTCCTTGTTTCTCGTTTCTCAGATAGTGCCCAGGTAGAGTCTATGAATATTTCTACCTCAGTACAGTTTTGTCTAATGTTGTAAAACTGGTCAAACGGGAGGTTTTCCTTCAGTGCTCTTGAACACTGACTATTAAACAGTAAAAGTGAACTTTTTGGTATACCTCACTTATTATAATGCCATCCTTAGCTTTTATCAGCAAATCCAGAAACTCTATTTCATACTTGTGATTGTGTATTGTGAAATGTAGATGTTGGTCAGTTTGATTAATCCAAGTTGCAAATTGTTGCAAAGTGTTATCAGCTCGCTTCCAAATCAACAGTATATTGTCTATAGATTGCCGTGAAATGTTTTGACTGTGTAATAAATATAACTCATTTCAAAATGATGAACATACAGGCAGGCCAAACTGAGTGCAGATGGAATACTTATAGAGATCCTGCCTATGTGTTGGTAAATATGGTGTTCAAATGGGAATAAATCCTTTGTGAGGACAGTCTTAGCTAGAGCCATGACCAGCAAGACTGAGTACTGTGCTGCCAATTTAAACCACTTATTATTCTTTCCACAATGCACAGTGGGCTATTTGTGGTCAGTGCTTCCACTTCTAAAGTCACTAATATTTTGTGTGTCTACTCGGAAGTGATATCCTTTATCTAATTCAGAACACCCTTAGTAACTTTTAAAATTGGTTCTTTGTTCTCGTCCTCTCTTATAGTAGCATGTACAGTGCCACAAGTCTCTTAACTGACGCTGCTCCTTTTTAGCATATACTGGGTCTTCTGGTGCAGATGCTTCAGCAGTACCAGGTGGACTTTTCAGTGTGCATTGATATTACCCAGATTTCAGCCATGGAGCCCTCACCAAATACCTTCATAGTATCTCCAAGTTGGTAAAAGGGACATTGTTGCTTTAAGTGAAGAAGAAACTGTAATGTTGGTTGTTGCTACACTTGAATCTAGCTTATTTGAGCTGCCCTTAATATTGATCTCACTTGTCAATATCACAGTAACCTCTACAATCTACATCAGTGCTGTGTTAAAAAGTGGTGGCAACTTTCAGTGCCCATGGTTTGGAAAATCCACCAGGTTCTTGAAGCCGAATATCTGTGCTAAACTGCCAGTGTCCTGGTTCACATTAGGGTAACTAAGAAATGATTGACCACATTTAGAGTGTTTAGACCCAAGCAAATATACTAAGTCTAAGCCTCTGAAAATGAGAATCTGAAATCTGCCTTGAGATAATTTACTGGTAGAGTATGAAGAAGAGGGCTACTGGTGCAAAGGCTAGGCCTGAGCGGTAAACTCCGCTCTGTTTGCGGAGTTTTCTGCACTCCGTGCTTCGCGGAGCGCAGAAAACTCCACTTCGTGTAGTGCAGTGCAGTTTTTTCCCTGCTCACGCTCGCGAACGGTAAGTTCGCGAGCTGCTGCTCGGGTAGAATTTCTACCCGAGCGGCAGGAAGACCAGCGGGAATAGCAGTTCGCACTACACTCCGCCACTTGCAGAACTTTGCGGAGGTTTTTTGTAACTTTGAGGAGTTCCGCATAGCAAGACTCCGCGAACTACGCCCAGGCTTAGCAAAGGCCCATATTATTGGCTATTTCAACCTTCAGGTTTCCTGAGTTCTGACTCTCCCACAGGCGCCAAAAGTCACCTGAAATCTTGCAACAAGTCATCTACATCAACATGTAGCTCGATGGCTTCAAGTCAGATCTGGCACTTACTCGGATGTGACTTCAGGGATCCATAGATTCCACCTCCAGGGTCTGTGGCGTCAGTCCACTTTGTTTTGCTGGCTTTAAAGTGCATTCAGTAATCTCTCTACTAAAATTAATCTGTACTAAAATTAATCTGTTGTGAAGCAATGCTATAGATTCTGTTTCTCGTCCCTTGTTGGTTTCTCTTCTTTCCGGTATCTTTACTTAAATGAGTTGGATTTCTGGCCTGTTTCGAACCCAGGTTGGTTCAGGTTTTCATTTTTAGAGGCTCTGATGGTTAAAAGATATATCCACGATGAACCGTTCAAAGGGTGCCATCAGACCTGATCTTGGTCTGGATTCAGCTCCTGAGGTAATTTTGAGGACTTATTGTTCAGGTCCTCCATCCCTCGACTCTGACCTAGACATCGACTTCAGACTTGGCTCCTGCAGGAAAGACCCAACTCCAGTGCTTAGCTCTGTTCCAGTGGTGTCGGCCCACTCCTATCATGTTTCTGGATGAATGTTGACACAGGTGTTGTGGCAGCATTTACCCAGGCTTTGATAGCCAGGCTCCAGCATCCTTTGGCAATCTCGGGGGCACCTTTGAGTTGCCAGAGGTTTCCAGTACCCTGGCTCCTATTTGTTTTGCTCTATCTTGAACAGGCAGTGTTAAACTTTTCAGCATCACCACCAATGATGGTGCCAAGGCTGGCCGAAGGCCCTCACGCTGTTCTCCAGGTTGAAAAAGACAGGTAGTGGTCTTGGGAAAAAAAAATCTGGGATTTAGAACTTTAAGGGGGATATTCTCAAGAACGTGTGATAACTACCGCAAAAGTAGCTTAACGCAACTACTCACATCACAGTCTATCGCGGGAAAATAACACCTTGTCAACATGATATTCTCAACACTGCGGCACCATGCGATAGGCGCACGATAACGCATCAAATGTCCACGATAAAGTCAATGCAACGCCGCAAAAACGCGAAACGCCAATGCCCAAAAACTTGCGATGAGGCCAATCGCGACACAAAAACCAGTGAAATTCCCACAAGTCATGCGGGAAAATGCACCATAAAAGCCACGGAAATAAAAGGGAGATAAAAAGCAACTATGTAGCACCATGGATGCACCCGGACCGAGTGCAGAGGCCAACGCGAACCCCACAAGCCACCAGCAAGGAACAACGGGGTCGGGGAAGGCCAAGGAGAAGAGTGAGAGGAAGACTGGGTGCAGTCCGCAGAAAAAGCAGATCAGCGTCACGGCGGTGACAGAACACTACCATCAACTGACACACAATTATACCACCGTGAATGCAGTCGGAGTGTCGAGGAGGTCAATGGAGGAGGACAAGAGGCACTGGCATGATGTGAAAAGCCAAACAAAGCACAAACCCGCTGCCGACAGGAAGGCAGCAATAGCAACAGGAGGTGGGACTCCTGCACCACAGAAGGAGCTGGAGGAAACTGAGACCACAGTCATCAGTTTGGAGACGCTGCAAGGAGGTGGGAGTCAGGACACAGCCCGAGAGGACCTGACAACATCAACAGGGTGAGTAATGACCAGAGACTAGGGGTACGGGGGGAGATGGGCACAATGGCACACATGCACAACGATGTGTAGCACACTGCACACCCACAATGACCCTGGAACATGTTTGTCATCCCCGTGGCACACAGCAGCACACACACATAGCAATAACCGCACATCCACATTGACGACAATGTGGCACAAAGTGCAACACCGACACTGCAGAACAGAGGACACAACTGGCTGCGCTCATGCGCTGAAACAGGCCAACCACTTCTAACCAAGCAGGAAACTGAGATGGAAATGTACATGTACAAACCCACATCGTCATGTAGTCGAAATGTCCACTGTACCGCATCAAAATCCAGCACCTCCCAAACAGTCACAATGTACATTGTCATACAGTCTGTATGTAAACAAGAACAATGCGCCAACATTAATGTCAGCACAATGTCAACATGCATCTACCCTTCACATTGCAGAGGGACAAACAACACCTCCAGCAGAGCAGACCAGACTACCCATCAGTGATGCTGAAGAGGACCACCCCACCATCGGCACCTTAGGCAAACCACCCCCAGGAGCAGGGCAGCTTAGCCACATAGAGGAGACCCCAGGCCCTGCACAGACCACCCAGCAGGAAGCACCCGTCACCACGGCTGGCTCCCAACACGTCACCTAGGCACACATCGTATTCCACTGCCAGGTGTCAGAATGACAAAAGGAGGTGGCCGAACAGGTGCGGGTGGGGCCCAAACTCATGGAACACGAACTAGACTACATGCGTGGTTGTCTAATTCCCCTCAGGGACCACCTACACCCCACCAAGGAGAACCACACTGCGACAGATACACACGCATGTGCACATTTACAGTATTGAACCACGCCCACAGCCACGCAATTATCATCCACACACTCATGCTGGACCTCTAACGTATTGAGTGGGTGACGATAAAGCTACATGTCCAAGGTCTCACACGCTGCCTGCGGTGACATGTTGGCGTCCACTGTACACAACACAATGTAATGTTGTCGGGCCCGGGGCCCTCATGCATACATTATGAACACAAGGACCCACACAGATAGTTCGTAAAACGTGCACCCGGCCCCTTTATTGGTAGGGCCACATGTACAGTGATGCTAGTGCTGGATGTGTGTAGGGTGAGTGTAAGCCAGCCTGCAAGGAGTTGTTGGTGCTGGCAAAAACTTGAACAGTGAACATCAGTAAAACGGAAACAGAAAACATCAGCATAACAGAGACCACTGCGAACATCATGGAGGTAGCCCAAGCAAGTACAGAGGTTACCCATTATGCACACAGAAGTGTCCGTGAGTTGCAGTGCACTGAGGTTGAGGCACCTGGAGTGCCAAGCAGGGTATCAGGCAGAGGATGGCATCCACCACAGGTGTGAGCAACTCACTTACTCTGCCAGTACGACTGTTTCGACTATTGCAGTTGACCTGGCAGCGGTGATGCCTCGTCTGGGCCGCTCAGGACTCGATTTGACGTGTGAGCCCTGGTGTAACGCAGTTGAGGCCGGAGGCAGCAGACAACGCAGGGCCACAGACACATGGCGTTGATGATCCCAAGGCCATCGTCTCAGAGGCCATCCAATATCTCAGAAGGCAGTGTCCCTGACTTGAGCTGCACAGTTAGCGGCCCCGGATGCACTGCGGCCGGCACAAGCACCCCGCCACGGGACGGTGACTTGCGGTGCAGTGAGATGGGCCATGCGAGCTGAGTGGGTCCTCATTGATGTCCGAGGTGAATGTGGTGGAGGGTTGCGGGGGATAGTGGAAGGTGTCCTCAAGGGCATGATGCAGAGGGTGGAAGCTGTCCGGAAGCAGCATATGGAGGAGTGGAATGCCACTGCATCGTTTTTGCCACAAAGTCAGTATCACCGACATGATGGTGACGAC
The DNA here is from genome assembly GCF_964204655.1 of Triturus cristatus. Lineage (NCBI taxonomy): Eukaryota > Metazoa > Chordata > Amphibia > Caudata > Salamandridae > Triturus > Triturus cristatus. The sequence goes on along the minus strand of NC_140585.1, from coordinate 305,032,372 downwards.
AACCCCAAGTCCATGGACTCAGTCGCCACCAAAGTTCAACCAGAAAGTATCCATGGGTCTCCGGGAACAGACTTAGTGGCACCGGGGCTGAAAGGGGATGCAGTCTGCGATGAGGCCTGTACAATGACATCAAGTCAGCCATCCATAAATCAAGACTGAGTTTGAAATGTGTGACCTACTCGCCCGCAGTGTAGGCCGGAGGCAGTGGTCAGCAAGGGCCCACAGCCACGTGTTGTTGTCTTACGATGCACAGAGTTAGTGACACCAGGGCAGTTGTCGGTAGTGTTCGGTCACCTCCGTAACGGTGATCCTTTTTTCCTTCTGACTGACACACGTCTTCCTCTCACACCTCTGCTTGCGTGCAATGGTATGTACTCTGCCATTGACAAATCAAGACTCAGTCCCACATGTGCGACCGACTCGAACGCAGCGTAGCCCAAGGGCAGTAGTCCGCGTGGGCCAACGGACTCGTGTGGATGGAATGCTATGCACAGACTTGGTGGCACCACATCGAAGGGAGTATAGTGACATAAAATCAGCCATAATTAATGTTCTCTGCCATGGTGTAATCACAACTCAGTTCCAAATGTTTGACCTACTTGTCCGCTGTGCATGCCGGTGGAGTACGTCAACGAGAAGGGAGTACTGCGGGCCTGTGTCGTAGAGGCCGTGATGGTCTAAGGAGACTGCCAGGTTCACGTCACTCGGGCTTGGAGCTTGCACCGGCCCGTGGTTGGCCCTCTTTGACACACGCCGGTGTCGGCAGGTGTGCATTGAGGCCTGGGTGCACAGGGCCTGGCAGGACTGGTACAGGGACCTGCGGCCCGGGGTGCAGCAGGCGCACAGGAACGCAGGCAACACCGCTGAAGGCGACGGCCTCATAGCGGGGTGAGTGGCGCCGCCCTGGCAGAGACGTTGGGCATTCCAAAAGAGGACCACGCCCAGAGCTACGTGCTTTTTATTCACACCCCTACACTGGCCTGGCGGATGCCGGGCCAGCCCACTCCGCTCACCCTTACAGGTGGGGACGTAACAAGCTACATTTCCGGGATCATCCCCACTGGCTGGGGTGACATGGTTGCGTCCACTGTCCACTGCCCTCCATACACCAGCGGTGTATGTCGACATGGATATGTGTGTGGTCTGCATACTGCAGTCTGGCCATTGCTTCCACGCCACACTTGGCATTGTGTACATTCTCATTCATCGGTCACTTGCCTCCTTCGCACATGCCTGGTCCCCACCTCTTCCCACAATCTGCTATCGTATGGCTGAGGTGCCATGCAGTTGATGACTTATGTGCATGGCTGGCCCTGGTTGCCAGACTAAGTTGTGCTGTCGGCTGTCGTGACTTGTGGGTGGGCATTTTGTTTGGCATGTTGTATGTGAGTTTGTGACGCGTGCATTCCCAGTGTTGTGAGTTGTATGATTGTGGAGTTGAGGTGTGTGGTGTGTTCATTTGGGACTTGATAACGAGCAGCGCATTTCCGTAGGAGCCAGCCAGGACGCGCCGGGTGATGATGGACTGTCGGAAGATGTAGGACTCATGCACTCAGAATGGGTGGTTGGTGTCGACTTTGGTGGGGATTCCCAGATGGTCCACGTTTGCCTGCACAGTGATGGTATGCGTGTGCTTTCGGTAGCAGATATTGTGTGCAGTGTCACCAGGGGGCACAAGTAGGGCATGTGTGCATTCAATTGCCCCCTGACACGTGAGGGAAGCCAGCTAAGGCGTAGACGCCTTGCTTGGACTCCAGCTGTTCCTGCGCAGTGGGGAGGAAGGATAGGTAGTGTGGTACCAAGCTGATGATGGCATCCAAGACAGTTGTGGGGGGCTTGGATTGGGCTGGCTGTGAGACTCCTTCGACTCTGGCGGTTGTTGGTTGGCAGGTCCCAGAGGCCAACAGGTGCAGCCCAGCCAGCAGCTTTATCTGCGGAGGGATGTTGGTTGTCTGCTGTGTTGGTACCGTCGGCCTGTGGGCAATGGTGGTCAGGATGCGTGGGATAGTTGTTTTTTTGAGCCTGTGGTGGGCAATGACATTCCCTGGTGTTGGGTCTGTGAGGTTGGTGCGTTTTCAGCAGGTCAATGTCTTTGTCTGCGCTGCGTCTGTGTTGGTCTGGGCGCGGGGGCCGGGGGGGGGGTCCTGGGGTGGTGGGTGTTGTTGCCCTATTGGGGCTCCAGGCTGCATGTTCAGTTGCCTGGGGGCATCTGTTGTTCTTCATGTTTGGCTCTGGGCTGTGCTCCCTATCTGGTGCCGGTTGTTGTCCGAGTTTGCACACGGTCAGAGCAGGTGTTAATTTCCTGCTGCTGCCCCACCTTATCGCCTGTTTTGTTATCTTATCGCCGATCTGGCTGGTCATTGAGAATGTTGCAGAGTGGTGTTCTCGCGGCTTTCTTCACGGGAACGCCTACGCTACATCTCATTAGTGATTGTTGCTGGGGTCATCTGTGGCGATGTTTTTTGAGGATGCTATCTCCGGAAAACTGGTGTTATGGGCTGTTAGCACCGGCTAGTGAATGGGGTGGTAACTTTATCGCGAGTTTGGCTGCGATAAAGTGCTGTTAACTCGGTGATAGCTCCTTGAGAATATGCCCCTAACAATGTATCCTTTGTTTAATTACTAGAGAGTGTATGTGCATAGTTCCATCACTTGCATCTTAATTTTTTGTTTTTTAAATTTGGATAGCTTGTTTGAGACATTTGAATATGTCAGCACGTGTTTTTTCGACAGTTTATTAAGGTATCTAGAGACAGTCCGTATTGAAGTCCTAATTAGTGAGAATTGAAGGCAATAATTAGAATGCAAAATTAGAGGAGGTGCCAGAAAGTAAGAAAAGGTTTCCGTGGGTCGATCACAAGCTCAGAAAAGTCTACTGTGCGCTTCCATGGGCATAATTCAGACGTTTGGATGTTGGTCAATTCGCTGCTGTCTCAGTGTCCTTATGTAATGGTTGCTATCTTCTATACGCCACATGTTTTTCAGGGTGTAAGATTCTGTTATGGCGGGCTGAGGATGTCTGTCCTGAAGCACTGTACTTTAATCCCTGAAAGGACACTACTTCTTATCCAATTGAATAGTGCATCCGTTGTTAAAAATAAATCCACATGAAACACGATGACCATTTCTCAATCCTCACATCATTTACAACTAGTGTGAAAGAAAGAATAACTATTTTGGAGCCAAATGTTTAAAACGGATTCAATTATTTTTACTTCCCTAAAATTACGGTATATCCGTGGTGGATTTCAAACCCTGATATCTTGCTATGGATGCCCTTGATCAATTCTTTTATGCTATCCAGATTTGTATATCATCCAGTAATGATTCCTCTGAAGTAATGACAGGAATATTCCATTAATAATAACATGTGCATTGAAAATCTTACTTTTATATCCTGCAATTCACAAATAATATATGTAACCCTGATCTCTTCCTGTGGGTGACCCCAATCAATATTTCTGCTCTACCAAAGGTGTGGAGTCAGGAAATGAATTATTTAGAGGTGATGAAGGGATCTCCCCTCGGAATAATTCATTGCCTGGCTATACACTTGTAAAACTAATTACCAGTCTGTCAAGCCCTGCCAATTTGCTCTGACTTTAGCTACCCCTGAAAAGACTGTGCTTCATGCAACATCCATTTCCTTTCTTCTGATTGATCCCTGTTGACAACTGAACTCTCTCACCCAAATGAATTTGCCAATTCTCTGTCAAAAGAAGCAGAACTGACTTCCATCTTATCACTTCCGCCAATGCAGCAGTTGCAGGTTCTCTAGCGGAGAACCTGCATCCATGGAGCTGTGTCCTGTCGCTATCAAGCTTTAAGAAACCCTGACAATACTGTCCACTGTCACTGAGGATCTTACTAGGAGTTTGAGCAGAATGGTTAAGATGCATTGAAGCCAAACGTGGTGCAGTGTGGTGAAAATACCAAGAGGGCACCACTATATGTGAGCAGTATTGCACTGTCTGAAAGGGTTAGATCTGCTGCAGATCAGAGGGCCAGATTCACAGAACTAACTTAAGACAAAATCCTAAACTTACTACCATTTTCGTATTCACAGAAGGCACTTACTCATTTTGGTACTCACAGAAGGCACTTACTCATTTTGGTGTTCACAGAACTTACTTACTTATTGATGAGTAAGTGCCTTCTGTGAATACCAAAATGAGTAAGTGCACTTACTCATTTTGGTATTCAGAGAAGGCACTTACTCATCAATGAGTAAGTGCCTTCTCTGAATACCAAAATGAGTAAGTGCCTTCTGTGAATACCAAAATGAGTAAATGGTAGTAAGTTTAGGATTTTGTCTTAAGTTAGTTCTGTGAATAGGGCCCGGAATGTCTGGCTAAATCCTGAAGCACAAGGCCTTCCTGATGTCTCCATACAGAAGCGGCCAATGACCTGGGGAACAAAGGTATTACTTTAGATCTGTCCAGTGGCGGCTCCCCCTTCCCTATTAGGGCAGAGCGGCGCCCTCTGATGCCAGTGCAGCAAAAGTGAAAAATAAAATGCTAATAAACTGAACTACCATTTTATTTTTTACGGATCCCATCCCAAGCAGTGTTTGGGGGCGGGGCTTTTGCTGACTGGCAGCAGGGGAGTTGTGCTCACTCCACCAGTTTGCACTGTACAGGTCTCTTTGACTGGCTGTCTTGAGACGGCCAGCCTGACATGTGCGTTGTAAGCCTTTCCACCTAGCTATCTGAGACAGCTAGGTGGAGAGCAGGCACAGGCCTCCTCTGCCTGCTGGAGCATCAAGGCAGCCCGCTCCAGCCTATCCGGGCGCTGCTCTCATGCTGCTCATCTTCAGCATGAGAGCAGCATTGGGATTTGGTGAGGGTTGGCTGAGGCTCCAGGAAGAATCAAGGTGACGAGGAATTTAATTTCAGCCTTAATTTCAAAGCTCTCGTTCACAGCGCGTTATAATAACTGTTAACGAGCCATGATTCCGAGCTTTGGAATGTGAAGGTATTGTGAGTTATCACAGTACCTGCCACTGGGTTTGGCACTGTCTTGACGACCTTCCACTGTAGAGGGTCACTGACCGCCACTGGATCTGTCAGAAGCAGGAGTGTGAAGGTGGATGTCCTGTGAGACCGTTAGCAGTGTGTGGTTTTCAACTGCATCAGTTCAAAAGGGGAAGTCTTATCTTAGGCATGGAGAAGAATTAGAGGGTAGGTGCCTAGGTCTTTGAGAATACGAGCCCTGGTGACCGCGATTGTCCTATCTTGAGCCCGGGGCATATTGCTTCTGATAAGCTAATATTGCACTGGACACAGGTCTGTAGAGATTCCAATGTTGTTTTTCAAGGCATGGCACTTTGTAACCTCTTCCATTAATGTGAAATCCGTATTTTACCCCTGTTAATCACTGCTGCACTTATACAACCCCAACATATTCCTCAATTCTTGTATTAGGTAGCATTTTCAATGGGATCTTCTAACGCCTTTGTCTTTCCCTGGCCAGGTTGCAATGACACTGACATGAAGAAGACCAGGCCCTGTGAGCTGAGAGGTAAGAAGGCCTTCCTTCCCGCAGCGTTATGCACAGCCTTTCAGGGGGGACAAGAGGGAACATGGTTCTATTTCATTTTACAATTGTGTAAGTGTTTTGCCTGAGGTAACCATTGGTTGAAATGTAAGCTAAGAATGCCTAGAAACCGAATGGGTAACGGAAATGTTTTTTTGCCTTCGTCCTTTCATGTTCCGTCATATCTTTTGTAACTACTTAGCTAACGTTAACCTTATCTCTGAAGCATGCAGAGCTGCCATTCTCTCGAGTTGGTCAGAGTTCTGTATACAGTTGCGTAGCATTCACCTCTGAAGAAACAAGCATTTGCAATGTAGTAGGTCTTGTATTTACGTGAGTTTAAGCTTTTTGCATTGTAAATGACAATGCCTATTATTTTTGTTTCTTAAAACGTAAATAAATGGCATTGTCATTTACAATGCCAATACATTAAACTTGCGTAATTGTGAGACGTATTGCGTTGCAAATAATTGTGTAGGTATAAAACTAAGCGCGGTGCCGCTTCAAGGATACCGCGCTCGGTTCCTTTATTTTTTTTATTTTTTTACTTTAACACTGAGCGCGGTGTCTTTGAAGCGGGCGCCGCTCTCAGTGTTACAGTAAAAAAAATAATAAACCGATCGCAGTGTCCTTGAAGCAGCTCTGCGCTCAGTTTTACAGTTAAAAAACCCCCATAAAAGCTACTTTACAGTGCCAGTGATACCACCGCCAGACCGTCCAAGGCCTGAATGATACTCAGCAGGCTCTGTTAGTTCATAGCTTCAATGGCACCATCACCATGAATTTTGCCTCATTTACAACTAGATAGTTTCAGGTATGTTTTTCCTTAGACACCTCGAGCGTTTTATGGAGCACTGTCTAGTGACAATTACAAGGCTGCATCAGCAGTACTGAAAAGGCGTCACCTCACTCCCTGCTGTTGGACTGTCCAGGTTAAGGCATTTAATGATGCAATTCCTTAACAAACCTTACACAATCACAAGCCCAAAACTCCTCAGCCCAACACCACTGTGTAGTGGGCTGGCCCCACGTGTGTAGGAGGTACAAGTAGACGCTGTAGACGTGGCCAGGTAGAAGTAGATGAAGTTTATTGAGATCTTAGATGTAGATACATTAAGCCCAGAACAGGCCCAGATCAGGCTCCACAATAGGCCCCAGGATAGACCCCACCAGGAGCAGCATCCTAGCTGCTCAGCCCATCTTCCCAACTGTCTCAGTCCCACACAGTATCCAAGCATTCCACCCACACTAACATTCTATGCGGAACACTGACACTGGCTGAGCAGCTAGGTACAGAATGAAGGGAACATAATAACATGACCTGAGGATACTACACATCCTCTTCCTTTACACTGAAAATTAATAAAACCTAAAATAAACCCAAACTACTAATAAGCAAACAAATAAATACAGAAATGTACACAAGATATGAATAGTCCATAAACCCAGGAATGCATGTAGAAATACATCACGAGAGGGAAAACAGACACACTAAGGAGAAAAGAAAGATGCAAGCATAGATCAACACACTAACACCATCCCCTTTCCTTAATACTGAACAAAGAATAATTTTAGAAGTGAAATAAGAGCTTACATACGACAAATGAATATGATACCCAGAGTAAAATCTTACCGGTAGAAAGCCTATGGGTAGAACGACACCCAAGGAAGTACTTCTCATGTGAAAAGACTGACGACAACCTAAAACGCCACCCCTCATGTGAGGGACACTATGGGACTAAAACCCACGTGAAAAAACATTGTTTGGAACTGACACCCAAACGTACATAATACGTCACGTGGGACTAAAACCCACTGACTTGTGGAGCATGTAAATCCGACATGCAGCACCGGTGGGACTAAAACCCCCTTTAAACTTAGTAAATAGGACTGGCACCCATTACTAATTAAATAGGTGGGACACTAACCCCCTATAAATAGGTCGGACTCTAACCCCCTATAACAAAGTAAATGGAACTGACACCCAAACTCAAGATAAGAAAGGTGGGACTAAAACCCCCTTTAAAAAAAAATGGGGCAAAAACCCATTCCCATATAAATTACTGTGACCGTGGGGTGATGGGACTAAAAACCCACTCCCATCCCTAAGCAGGGATAACACTATCTAAAGAGGAAATGGGACTAAAACCCACTCCTATCCCTTAGGCAGGCAGGGATAAAACATTTGAAACAAGGGTCATGGGACTAAAAACCCACCCCTATCCCTTAAGCAGGGATGCGTAAATAAGAGACGTGGGACTAATACCCACTCCCATGCCAACAAAACAAAAACTTGTACATAGCTATAAAACAACGTTGGCATACAGCAAACACAAGACATTGTAGAAAGAAATCTCACTAATCTGTGAAATTAAACATTTTTGCGATAAATTAATTCTCTTGTGAAACATTTTTGCGTTAAATTCTTCCACTTGTGAAAAAAAAACATTTTTGCATGAAATCTTTAAAACATGTCCTACAACTCGTATTTCTAAAGTCAATGGTGTGCCTGTCACCGCGACAGGTGTTTCTAAAAACAATTGAGCACTGAATGAATGTAGTGGCACACGCAGTTTGGAAACTTGAATACACCGCTTCGACGCTTCATCAGCTAACGGTGAGTGCTTACTGTTGACCCTTTTTCCGCTGCTACCTTTTTTTTCTATTATCTTGATAAAAAAACACAGTACCTTTTTAAATACGAAGACACCACTTCTCTGCTTCTTCTTATTTCGTTGTTCTGTTCCTTTTTATTTTCCGTTTGCTCTTGGTTACGCCAATGCGCAAATTCCCCTCAGGCTCTCACTGCACGAGTACTGTAGCACCTGTGCCCAATCGTCGCCGACTTTTTTTTTTACAGTTTACTTTATTTTTGCGCACAAAACGTGGTTGGCAGATTATGAAACAAACGTGGTTGACAAAGAAATCTCTTGGTCCTGGAATTGTGACTGGGACCTCCAACCACAAGATGGTGGCACGTTCTGAAACGTATACCGAGTGGCTCACGGCACGTTCAAGCATCAAAACGTCCTTTTGCAGCATAGAATACCAGGAAGAATAGAAGACGTCATGAACTCTCCCTCTGCTCCACGGGACACGCGACATAGTTGATCCGGTAAGAAGCGCGAGCCATATTTTAAATTTGAAATGCCGCGTAACTGTTTCTCTTGAGGCCAGGCAGCAGGGAAACAGGGTACATATGCCACAAACGTAAATTCAACGTTTTCCACCCAGTCGTTTCACAAATCCGGCAGGCAGCAATCCGAGGCGATTACTTTCTTTTTTTTAAAAAAACACCCTCTGACCTTAGAAAAACGAACAGGCAATAATACAAGTTTAACTCCTCAAGTCCTAGGCTTAAACGAAGGAAATGTCACAAAATAAAATCCTGGAAACATCTTGAGTATGTGCACATGTACACATAACGTCCCCAAAAAAAAAAAAAATTACTTGACTCCGCACTTGAGGCAAAAACTAAGGCATCAACAAATTAACTTTCTTCTTGGAGCACTGTAGATGTTTCACGTAGCAGAAAATGTCCATTAAAACTCAATCAGCCTTAGAAACACATATCCAGGAGATGAAAAAAAAAAACAGCATCAGTTTACCTTGCTTCTCCAGGCACTATATTTATTTCCTGTGGCACATTCGACATTAGTTGTCACTGTAGACTTTTCTTGTGGCACATTTTCTTCTCCAAAGTGTTAGCAAGGTTGAAACCATATTTACTGGTGTTGTAGACTCATAGATGAAAACACAGCATGCCTGGGCTGGGCTGTCCGATGTGATGGACACTGGTGGGACAAACAGGCATGCTTGCTATGTTTCTTTGACTTCATCTGCGTCGCAAAATAGGTTTCTTTCCTTTTCTTTAAATTTCATGACGCTTGTTTCTTTTTTTTTCATTTTACATGACCTTGGTTCTTTTCTACACGTTCTCTTGGTCCACTCCTCATTCTTGGTTGACTTCACGTTGCTTTTTGCGTGAGATTTTCTCCAGATCGTCGCCATAAATGTAGTGGGCTGGCCCCACGTGTGTAGGAGGTACAAGTAGACGCTGTAGACGTGGCCAGGTAGAAGTAGATGAAGTTTATTGAGATCTTAGATGTAGATACATTAAGCCCAGAACAGGCCCAGATCAGGCTCCACAATAGGCCCCAGGATAGACCCCACCAGGAGCAGCATCCTAGCTGCTCAGCCCATCTTCCCAACTGTCTCAGTCCCACACAGTATCCAAGCATTCCACCCACACTAACATTCTACGTGGAACACTGACACTGGCTGAGCAGCTAGGTACAGAATGAAGGGAACATAATAACATGACCTGAGGATACTACACACTGCCAATGGGAAATTCGGTCATTTTTCAGAGCTCGGCCACATCATTTTTATTCTTGCCTAGCGCTGCAGCGCATGCGCTGCTCGCTATGCGAGGCATGTAGTATATACTATAGTGGGGAAGCTTCATGTAAGCTCTGCCCATTCTCCGTTCATCTTTTTGTTTGGCTTACATCCTAAATGTTGCCTTCTAATCGGTTTTCGGCTTGTTAGTCCCTCCTCCTGACGTCCATGTAGTCATTTGTATGCTTCCGAGGCGATTGGCCCCTTTACTTTAAAAAGTTTTGTTCCCGTGGTGCACCCCTCCCCTTTCACAGTTTGTGACTTCTCAGGTCACCACCAGCCCGTCCCCTCCAACCCGCACTCCCGTTTGTGCCTTTTTGCCCGCCCGCAGTCCCGTTTCAATGCAATAGGACTAGCGTAAATGCAAGTTCTATTGCATTGCAAATGCTTGTTTTTTTAAAGTAGTGCGCATTAACATGAGTGTGCTGCTTTACATTGTACGCATGCTCCAAAAGTCTAGCACGAGGAAAAACAGGAAGTGATGTAGATAGGAGGGTGTTTGGTTTCCAGCGCTCGCACACACCACTCTTCCATCTGTTTGTCTGTCTCTGTGCCTGCCGTGCGCGCACTCACGCCATGGGGAAGAAGGTGGCTGTCATCCTGGCCTGCTGCGGCGTGCTCGCCAGCACCAAAGTCCACGAGGCTTCGGCAGTTCTGGTCCATCTCAGCAGAGCCGGGGCTCAGGTAAGGCCTTGCACTATTGACATACTTGTTCTTAGAACACCTCTTGCCGTTGACATGCATATATAGTCTGGGGTGACGGCTGTAGTGTGCTTACAGTGCCCACTAGCAGCTGCCACGGCATACTCTCCTCATTGCCCTACTGAAGGGTGTCTGCATAGTGCCCCTCACTCTCAGCCTGGTAGTAGTATGTTTGTGTGTCTGTGTGTGAATGGGGTGAAGGGGAGGTACCAGCTTGTGTCATAGGTAACTGCAGAGACCCCCGAGAGCGCCTTGTGTCAAAATCAGAAAGCAAAGAGCGCCAATCTGCCCCCAGAAATAATGCAACAACGTGAACTACTGCTTGCATGCTCCCTACTAAAAAGGCAACACGCTTTTGTTCTTCTTTGGAGTGTGTTACAAAAAAACATGCATCGATGTTTGGTGCGCACCACACAGCCCTGCAGCTGTGGGTTTGGAGGCTGTGCAAATTGAGAGGGAAAGTTTCTTTTTGTAGCACCAAGTCTGCTGTGATTGTGGCAGATGGTGTCATTAAGGCGTTGCTCTGCCACACACCACACATTGACCGGGTCCTGGTGTTTTCCTGGGTGAACTCCAGTGGGGCCACTCCCACCCTCCCTGGCCCATGCTTTGCTTTCCTATATGAGGTGAGAGTTCGACGAGGAGACACACTGAAAGCGCTGTTTCCAAATCTGCAATAGTTCAGAGTAGTTAAACTGCGTTCCGAAGGCAGCGCTTTGAAAACGTTGTGCGTTTGTTTGTTGTCCTATTCCGGGCATCGGTGTCTGCGTTGTTTGTGTCGGGATATTTTGTCTTATTTTTTCTACTTTGGCGTAGTGTGAGGTACATGTCTCTTGTAAATTTTATGTAGATGGGAGTTGACGAATGTGGATATGTGTGTGGGTTATTATGACCATATATATTTTTGGGGTGGGGCCGCTCGTATTTGGGTGTGTGTATGTGTAGTTTGTGTGCATATAAGAGTGTGCATTTAAGACCCTGGGAGTAGTTTTTTTCCACATCGGGCTAAGCGTTGTCCTACGGATATTGCCATGTGTGGTCATGTCTGTTCTGCGCATTTTGCGCATACTAGTGTTACTCCTGTAACTGTAGGAGCTATGCTTATAAATCTATAGTTAATAGTTAGATAGCAAGTTGTCTGCTAGATTTAACATATGTACTTGTGTATCGCTGCACGAGTGTATTTATTTGTTTATTATGTTACGCATATGCGAATGTATAGTTCCCTGCCAGTTTTCCTTGTGTATGTATGCCAATGTACACATTAAAGTGTTGGCGTGTTAGTGTGATATATGATAGCATATGCTGTGCGTGTGTTACATTTGTGCTTGGGTGTTATGAGGCACTGGCAGCACAGTGGCAGCGTGGGCTGGTGCTGGGCCCACATTTTCAAATGTTCAGCACCCAGGCTAATGTGCTGCATAGCTAAATACATGTAAGATCCCAAAGGCGAGACAGATTGCATTGCAAATGCTTGTTATATGGTGTGTGGGTTATTGTTCGATCTCACCCAAATCACTCACGGATTCTCTCAAGCCGCCCCCCCAATCCAGACAGAATTAACAAGTGAAAAAGTATTCTCCAAAAGGAACAAATTTAAAGGAACAAAGTGTGTGCAATGGTTCCGACATGTGAAGAAATGAGATTTACAGAGAAATATAACTCTTGCCTTCAGGCTCTTTCCATGGCATCCACACTAACAACCTCCACGTTAATATCCTGGACCAACCAACTCCTGCGTACAGCTCATGCCTGGTCTCCGTGTGCGGCGAAACCCCACAAGGTTGGTTAGAGGCGTGAAACATGGCTCAAAAATGTGGAAAACTGTAAAACCTGGTGCTGCACTCCAGACCTAACAGGCCCTGAAACAGCCAAAGAAAGTCAGCGCACACAAGGACCTGTGACAGTGACATCCATACTTTTGGAAAGGACTGCACTTGCAACATGCCCAGCAAAAAAAAGTGTGCTGCCAAACACCAACACTATAATAACTTCCTTACCAGAAAATGTATTAGACTTTGTTCCGTGCACATAAAATGACAGCCCAGTTAGTCTGAAGGTCACTGCAGATATGTGCCCTAAACAATTATGCATCAAACTTAGTGTCGGATGCACAGAGAGTGTTAGTATTGGTGCAGAAAAGAATGATGCTCCATTTCAACTGCGCTATTTAAAAGCATAGACTGTTATTCCCTAGCCAAGTGGATCCTCTGCAAACTACGTAATCATTCCCTGCCCGTCAATTGTAAAGATACGTATTTGTGCTTAACATGAGGCTTTACCAAAAATGAGGTTGCCATGAAGAAAATGGAAAGTGAGACATGAGTGTTAATTTCTGCACAGATGTCCAGCGGGCTGAGGGATTCCTGATGCTTTAAATCATGACGGGCAAAGTTAGTTTATACGACGGTCATTTACGAATCGTGGTGGTGTTGGAAGCACCTCTGCTATGTGCCGATGTGGCTTGGTAAGTGAGGGCGGGTGCTGCGCAGGGTGGCCGTGTCCAAACAATATGTATTATATCCCAATACCACTGAGGCTTTCGCCCTTTAACTATAGCGCATGGACAGTAAGCTCTTAGGCAGCAAACTTACTTAATTTTGCAGCGGGTAGAGGGCAGCCGGCAAGAGCAGCTGTGCACACAGGCTGACAGGTTCACCTCTGTGTCAATGAGGCTCGCTCAGCTACTAGCTGTAGCCCTCTGGGCACTAGAGCTCTGTAAGGTGACCACCAGTCTCTGCCAGCCGCCACAGTGACCTGTGTGTTTCAGCCACCGCCTGCGATAGGCCTGTGTCGGCGTGTGTCGGCGTCGCCGAAGCTGAGCTCCTGATTGCAGGGAGCACCGCTAAATGAGCCAAAAATGAAACTGATTTTAAATACCACGCCACCCACCTGTAACTGAGTTTCAGACGCACACACCCCTGACCAGTATGCCGCACTGCGCATGATTGAATTATAGTGTTACATTGGTGCACTTGAGCTTAGCCAGCCCCATGCCTTCAGAGTAGCGTGCAGTGCGCGCTTCCTGCCACTCTCTACTTTTACCAAATCAATGTTTTACGGCGCTCAGTTTTACAGTTAAAACAAAAAGCATTTGCAATGCAATAGGACTCGCATTTATTCAAGACCTATTGCATTACAAATGGTACGGCGGGCGGGCGGGAATGTACGAACGGAGTGTGGGGGGGCGAGAAGGCAAGGACTGCGGGGGGGGGGGACTAGAAGAAAATCGTGCTCACAAACTGAATAAAACCTACTGTGCAACACTCGAAGTAAAGGGGCCAGTAGCCATGGAAGGATACAAATGATGACATGGCTGTCATAAGGAGGGACTCACAAGCCTAAAACCAATCGAAAGGCAGCATTTAGGACCGACAAAGACACCCGCTAATGAAAAAGATGGGCAGAGAGTGGGCAGAGCTTTTACGGAGCTTCCACTCCATGCTGAATACTGCATGCCTCGCAGAGCGAGCAGCGCATGCACGCTGCTGCTATAGGCTCGACCTAAAAAACTGCTCTGAGTTCCGGAGCAAAGGGATCACCGTAAATTCATAACCTTGAAATTATTACCAGCTGCAATATCTGAAAAATTCTGAAATATCATCAAAAATCATTTTTAATGCATTTTTAAATTTTTCCACTTTTTGGGACATATACAAAGTAATAACCAAACCGAACCATACCAGTATAAAGCACTGGCAAATAGTGCAAGTCTCCTTAAAACGTTTTTCACAGCGAGAAGGGCTTACCTCAGGACAGTTAAATCAGCCCTCCGTTAATTTTACTAGCATTCATGCTTTTAAAATGAAGTTAAAGACGCAGTTGAAACGTTTCCTACTCTGGCATTCTAATGTCTTTGAGATCCATTAATCATCTCTCCTGACTTGGCCTTCAAGGTCTGACTTTAGGTTTCCAAGGTCTGACTTTAGGGTTAGGATGCCAAAGAACCCTTTTTGTCTTGCACTTAGGGTGAGGCCTCTACACCTCTTAGTAAGTTGCCCGCCACACCTTCCACATAATTATTCTCTTATCCTCCCTTCTAGTGGTCTTTTGTGGTACACAGGCGCTCGTATGTTCCAATTTCAATAGTGGCTGTGCCAGTACCGGGAGTCATTTGGACTGGTAGAGTGTTGCACCAATGAATGAATACCCCCACCCCACTTTTTGCACCAGAACACACAAGCTCTGTAGCGAGTGATGCAGCCTATGCAGGGCTCTTCTTTTGGGCAACAAGGTATGGGTGTGGGTTCACCTCCTGCCCACTCGTATTGAAGTGAGATGGAGGAAAATGATAATGATAGTGAGAATGATAATGGCAATGAGCGGGATGGTCATGACACCAATGGTTGGTAGCAGTTCCAGGGTGCTCTGCCTAAAGCCCTTTTATCCTCCCAAGAATCTCCACCAAATGATTCCTTATCCATCACTGACTTAATCGGTACAGCAGCGAGAGTTTGAAACAACTATACAGTAGTCAAAGCTTCAGGAGTGTTTTCTGTTAGGGGCATTGAAAGCAGCAGCTACCCAGAAATCGAAATGATATATTTCTGTAATCCAGAGGATAATATTTAGTGTCAACATGGTCATCCAGATGCCTTCCTCTACAATAAATATTTTATCCTGCAAGAAGCGTAAATACAAGACTCCTGATTGGGACCCATTTATTTGCAAGACCGGCTTCAATGGATCCACTTGTAGTGTTGGTTAGAGATAGCTCAGCATTCAGGGTTCAGTGATATCTCCTGAAAGGGAGAATGACAGCTGGATGCCTTGGGTAAGAAAGTTTGTACTGTGAGGGGGTTCTCTCTTAATTGTTTTTACAGTCACGGCTCGGAAAAGATGGAGCCATTTTCTGTAAGCAGCATTAGACACTGAAAAGATGAGGCTTTTTCCTTCCATGTAGAAGTGCCTCTTATTTCAAAGGAAGATTCTTGGAGATCAAGAAGGAAGCATAGCTTACCCACAGGCCAAGAATGTACCACCTCTGTTTTGACCAATATTGTCATGAATTTGATGTGATCCTTTATACCTGCCTAGAAGAGGTGTGGTGCAGCGGCCAGGGCGGCTGACTCCGGAACACAGGCTCACAGTTCGATCCCCTGCACCGGCAGCAAGTTAGCCCAGCACCCTGTGACTCTGGGCAATAGCTTGCTAAATCTTCCCGACTGCCCCCAGCGCCGGGACACCTCTCCTGGAGGTAGCTGTGCGCTTTACAAATGCTGGTATTTGTTTCATATTATTTTGACATTCTACCCCTCCAACAATGCTTTCAGTTGCCTTAGCCCACGTCTTCATATACTCCATTCCATTTTGTGGTGAATGGACCTCTATATTATCCTGAAGGGGTTTCTTTTAGAAGCAGTGCATTCCTAGATCACGCTGATTACAGAGTCCTCTGAACGTTTGGAGGCACATCTGGGGAGCATCTCAGCGCAGGGCCTCTGGTTTGCTTGCAGACCTCTCCACATAAACATTCTGTCACTGTGGACCATTAGATTAAGGACCTGATTTAGATCTTGGCAGACGGGTTACTCTGTCACAACGGTGATATAATGGGATTTATATTTTGGCGGACGGAATATCCGTCACTGTTGTGATAGAGTAACCCGTCCGCCAAGATCTAAATCAGGCCCTAAGTCTGTAAGCTTTTCTCCCGATGTAGCAAAGAAGTAGTAACTGATGCAAATGGACACCATGACAAACATGTTTTATGTCAGCAAGCAGGGAAAGGACGTGTTAGGTAGTCATGTTCATAGAATCAATTGTGGCATTCAGCAGGTTATCACGATATGAGGTTGATGATTCCAAATCTCCTGGGTGCATCCAGGGTACCAGCAGACACATTGAGCAGGCATTTTGCAGGACAACATGAGTTGGTGTTTCGTCTAGACGTCACTCTTATGTTATTCAACTCCTGGTCATTGATCTCTTTGATATAAGATAAAGCAAAATAAGCTATTATATGCATGGCCGCCAGATCTTAGATCTCAGGGGAGCTCAATGTTGAAAGATTGATTCTCAAGACATCATCATTTCATTCTTTCCTTGCAGTCCTGTTGATACCAGTTGCTCTTAGTAAATTCAGGTATTCAGAGTTCACAATATTATTGGCAGTGCCCAATTTGGTGAAGCATTCTGGAACAGAGATCTTTTGTGGATGTCCTTTGAATCTGCAATTAGATGTCCTTAGTGATCGAGTTGTCCACATGCAGCAGCATAACTTATCACAACCTGAGATCTCTCAATTTGACACCTCAGCGCTTGGGATAATATTTAAAGCATTTATGATTATGAACAGAGCCATATAGGAAAATGGACCCATCTATATTTGGGAAAGCGGGACTTAGGCTCATCAAGCCAAAATGTACTTTGTATTTCTAGAATACACAAGAGCAGATCAAGCAACGGATCTTTCGCTTTCCAGGCAGCTAAGCTATGGAACTCGTTGCCGGAACAGCTTCAATGTCTTGAAATAGAGCCAAGGTTAGTCTGAACACCTTCCTATTTATTGAAAGGTAGACAGTTTTGATGTATTAAAGTACATCCTTTGATGTTATTAGACATCGGCTTAGCACCAGGACACTTCTTTTGGATGCAGTTATTTTGCGCAATATAAATACTTCTTCACTCATCCATATTTGTTGCATAAACCCAGGCCTGGGGTGCAAGATTTATCTATTGCTGTTTATCTTTTGTTTACTAGCGCTCATAGAAAATTGCCTAAGCAAGTTTCTTCTTAACAGTTTTTTGTAATATCCTTGAAAACCTGAAAAGAGATTGTCCAATAATTTGCAGAACTGCTCCTGTCTGGGAGCTCAGTGTACTTATGTACTTTGATCCTATGATTAAATGCAAATTTAAGTCACTGACTTTAGAGGATTGCCATTTTTATCTCTGTAAACTTGACCAGGAGGGTGAATGCAATTCAGACTCTATTGGTAGGTGAAATTCAGGCTCTACTGTTAGTTGAATCATATCTTGTTTTTCATCACAATAAGATGAAAACCTTAGGTAGTTTTTGATTTCCATCAAAAGAAGTCATCCAAAATGTTACTGGTCCCATGGTTATGCTGATAAGCCAGTGACTAAACAATCCCTCTGGAGATGATCAATGGATGCATTCAAAATGCTAAAGTTCCCTACTTACCCTGGTTGTACGAGGCACACTTTACTAGTCAAAAAGCCATTGTGGCTGCTCTTTTCCAAATCTTCCAGTCTAAAAGACTTTCAAAGCAGTCTCTTGGTGGTCGGTGCATACTTTTGTGTGCTTTATTGCTTTCATTCAGATGCTAGATTCAATGTGGGAAGACGTGTCTCAGGAAACAATTTGTTAATTAAACTGTCCGGGGTCCTGCTATGCAGTATTTTGCAGTGCTTTTCTCTGGCATTTTCTTCAATTTAGTTATTAGTTTGTGTATTTTATCCAATATTTGGAAAGAAAAAAAGTGCTGCGCTTGTCGGTGGTTATTGATTCTAAGGATATGAACCTGTTAAAGATCCCTTGCTTGAGAAGTATTTCCTCAGGTTAGTAGCCTTTACATTTGCCACCTGTGTTATCAATTTGACGCCTTCATGTTGCAGAAAATGTTACGAATTTTACTGAATCAACTGACAAAATTCTGAAATATACCCTGGTACTTCCCAATTTACTATCCAATATCTTCCTTCAATAATGAGCTACATGCTCATATTTTCATGTTCCTTAACATCATATTTTCATAACCCTTAATAACCTTTAGCAGCACTTGTCATGGACACCTACCTGTATTTTATTACTACTTCCTAATTTTTGTCTGAGACTGATCCTACCCAAATGATAATACAAAACTCTGTATTCAGGCTCTCTACAATTTTACTGCGCTCCTTTTTTTTATTTTTTATTGTGCACTGCTCAATCAATTTCTCATTGCTGCACGTGGAGAACATCAGGTTTTGTTCTTTTAAGCTTGATTCTTTTCCAGAAAAAAAAGATCTTGCTGACTTCATTGTTTACTCTTCTCTCTCCAGGTAACACATGGAAGCCAAATATTGCTGTGGATGTGCAGCAGCGGTCGAACCTGGTTGTATACTTCAGCTCTTCAAACCTCAGTTCTACATATCATGTCCTTGCATACAGCTACAGCCCTTCTTCTGAGGTATCTTGCAAGAGTGTTTCTCGGGTTGTCTCACAGGTAACGTGAAACCAGCCTTCCTCCTATGCCTCACATTTGTCCCACATGAGCCTTTTGGGTGTATTGGACTTCAACTTTCATAATGAAGGACGAATCAAATGCTTTCTAGTTTCTCTTTCTGTCTTTCATTTTAATTGATTTTGCATGAAGGAGGTAAAGTGTACAAGTAGTGGGATATTTATAACAGATGTTATTTGGAACAAATGTGATCCTTTCAGTGCAATTTAGGTATAATAGATATTGTGTTTGATCCTACATTTAAACTATGATTGTGTATCGCTCTCAAAATTTAACTTTAAAAGATATATATCTAATGCCACAGAAATGTAATCAAGTAGTGCAGACTTACTGCCAGTGAGCAGCACTTCATTACAATGAAAGAGATCCTCTGGTACTGAACAAATCAATTCATGAGGCGAAGACTGGAACAAGGCAAGGAAGGCAGACTCATTGAGCCAGCCCCATCAGCCATTTTAACCACAGCAATTATTAGAGAGTTGTAGACTTTACAACCAATTTACTCTCAGATCACTAAACTTTGTGGTGAGTGTTGCTAATATGTAGAGTGCTGGGCAAAGTCTGCTTTAGTGTGTCTTCACAACAACACCACTCTTCTTCTGTAGTGGGCAGTTATAGATTGCAAGTAATGCTCTCTAACTCATGTGGCCATCCATCGTATGTCGGGGATCTTACAGAAGTGCCAAAACACATCGTAATTGTTCAGTCCAATGCTAGATTTTTCAGCTCTTTTTCAACAACTCGGGGGCTCGTACAAATCTGAAACATTTTGTTGGGCTGCCCATTTAATGATCTTTCACTTCTCAAGAAGAGATACTGTTAGCCTCTACCAGTTCTTACTAATGCCATATACCGTTTCAGTAAAAAATCATAATTAGATCTCACCAGCTGAGCAACCTGATTAGTGAATTAACAGTCTGATACACCGGTAAAGGACCACACCCAAATGAACAACTTGTCTTTTGGCATCAAACTTGTTTCAAACTTGAAGGCCACATTTTGGTTGTGATCGTATTAATCTCATTGAATTCTCTTGTTTAAAGTAGACATCAGGATATCTTTGCAAACAAAGATGCCTGCAGAATAAAGATCAGAAGTGGTCTTAGAATGCTGCCTTTTAAAGAGAGGGTGTATATATTTACCACAATAGAGACATTACTGGTTATGTGTGCAATGCAAATGTAAATGGTAAAGAGGGCATCCCTGAAATTACCCATAAATGTAGCAAGTCTCACAAATAAGCAACAGAATCTGCCTAATGTGCATGTATCCACAGGTGTAATCTGTCTCCAGGTTTGCCGGGTAAATCCCAGAGAAACATCCACAAACTATACCAAATGCCTTTTCGCCATCTAATGAAATGACAGCAAGTAATACTGATCAAGATGATAGCTGTGTTGGTGTCCCTCCTAGGCGTATAACCATGTTAACAATAGTTAATCAGCGATGAAATAACTTTATTTATACAATTTTCAAGACATTTAAAAATATTTTAATTGTTAAAGGATGAAAAGATGGAGATTTAGCAAATTTTCTAAAGAATGTCTCATCATTTGCTTTTTTCCAATTTGAAATTCCGTCTCCCTCCATAAGAGAGTCAATAATGACTTCAGGATAGTAGTCTAGATTTATTTTGAATTTTTTATGATTCTTAGAAGGCCATAGTTTATGACAATATTGCATATGTTCAATTTTGTGCAGACTGTAATGAAAAATCCTTCAAATATGTCCTTTCTGGTGCAAACAGAGGCAAAATGCTTCCATTTGAGAGGGTCGCGCCTTGTTCTTTTAGCTGTAATGCTGCTGTCTTGTAGAGTCTCTAACCATATTCACAAGCAATGACTTTATTCCTAGCTCCAATCCAGGAGGTTTTGCTTTTATCCAGTTTTAGGGTATCTTTCATAGATTCACATGCTTGAATCATTCCCTGTCGTCGAGATGGGAGTCCCCGGTACATTTATAAAGGCAATGTCACATTAGACATAGGTCTTACATTTAGTAAGATATCTAAGTCCTTATTTGAAAGGTACCAAACTTAAGAGAACAACCAATCAGCTGACACCACCCTCTGGAACCTTCCTGGAAGGAGCTCCAGTCCCTCAGATTTTCTACCGCACGTCATGCTAAGGGAGTCTCCACTGAGTTCTGCTCAGTTTTTCTAATCTTCCCTTGTCTACAGATATTTTCTTGGATTCAAGGTATTTTTCTTCTATAATTTCATTGTGTGAGTGAAGTTCTCCTATTTCTCCATGTCAGACACACTTACAACAGGCCTTTTTAGGCCCTGTGGTACCTGTAGAAAGAAAAGGCTACACATCGATGACACTCATAAGGACTGTCTTTATTGCCTTTATCCTGATCACAAACCAAAGGACTGCAAGGTATGTCTTACTTTTCCTTCAAAGACATTAAAAGACTATGAGGGAAGGCTTTTAATTTGGCTGCAGAGGCTTAAAGACTGGGAGGACCCTGTATCTCGTGGGGAGAGTGAAGGTTCCTCAAGATCCTCCTCAAAGATGCCTCAAAAAAGACCTTAGGACGTCTCGCCAGGTCATTCCTCGCAGTATCGTCCAAAGAAGATGCACAAAAAAGTCTTCAGAGGCTACTAAGAACCAAGATCTGCCTTCCAGGGAATTTCCTTCCCTTCACAGTTTGACTTCTGCCCAAAAATCCACACAGAAATCAGCTTCGGACCCTCCTACTCCTCCAGTGAAGGTAAAACATGCTTTCAAGAAGCCTTCCTCTGCCCCATCGATGTACAGCTCATCAACGGCGGTACAAACGACCACAAGAACTCCACATGTTGTCGTCAGAGTGACTTGGTCGTCGACAATCATCGCCACAGTATCAGTCTCGTCGGCATCTATTTAATTGACAACTACATCTTCGTTGACGAGTCAAGCCCCTTTGTCGTTGTCGATAAAAACAAGCATGACAAGAAAAGTACTCCTGAAAAAGAATAGTCACTTAAATATTTTGTATTCCTCCATGCTCAAGCATCTATACATAATTGAGCTCAGTTCCTATTTTGTTTTGTTTCTTAACAGCCAACCCCAATTTGTGTGTTTTAAAGACTATTGGGTAAAGTGGATTGATAAAAGTCTGAGTGGCGATGTCACTCTTTTGGTATACTGCTTTCTTCAGAGCTTTACGCATTCTCTTTTAAATTTGGCTAACAAAAGAAATGACCATGACACTCACCTCTTTATACATGTATTTGCATAGTAGACTCTGACAAACACTGTTTTGTTTTGTCTTTAGAGCCTACATCTGATCCCCAGGTTTTCTGTGCTAGAATTCATTTGAGATTACTGACAAACTATCTCCTTGAAATTCCCACTAAAAGACTGTTGCAGAAGTAGTCACTGGACTTCACAACAAGATGGAAGATGTGAAATGTAGGTTAAGAGAGATTTGATGGTATGTGGTAGAGCCAGGACACAGGATATTGCCTTTTAACATCCCACATTTCCCTGGGAGTGTAGGTAAATGCAGTGGTGATAGATGTGAATCTACTGCAGGAACACCATAGATAGCTGGTAGAATGTGTTACCCAATCAGGGAAGTCACTGGCTGACCTGCAGTCCTTCACCTCCGACTGCCACAAACAATTTTCCGACTTAAATGACAGAGTTAGCACTTTTGAAAACAGGGTGGAGGATGTGGCCGGCCCCTTCTGCCACAACGATACATGCATTGCAGAGGGTAGTGAATCCCGAAACATGGTGGACTACCTGCAGGTATGGTTCAGGGACCTAGTACCCCCACAGTAATTAATGAGATACTTCTCAGTTGAGCCAGCCCACCAGCTGTCGGCTCTCTGCCCCACTGGTGGAAACTCCACGTGACCCATATTGGACAGAATGCTTCACTACAAGGTCCAAGATGCTATCTTCAAAGAAGCAAGACAACTAAACCCCATCCTGAAAGACAACCACTGCATTTTGATTTTCCTTGACTACATGCTAGCGGTCCAGCACCAGAGTGCCTCCTTTCAAGGTGAATAAAGAAAATATTGCAACACATGGGGGGTACATACGCACAACTGTTCTCTGCAAAACTTAAAGTGATGGTGGATCAGAAAGCCCACTTTTTCGAGGACCCTACGTTCACTTGTGATTGTCCAGAGAGCCATGGCACACCCTCACAGCCAGATGAGGCCCAAGACTGGTTGCATTGCCTTTGACGCCTATGGGGACTGCGGGGTGGGAGCTCGGTCTCCTCTGTGGTTTTGTCCAAGGAGCAGGTCTATAGCAGCAGTCTGTCTGTAGTGGTGGGTGTCAACTACCCTCTGAGAACTCTCAGGTGTCACAAGTTCCACTTCTGAGGCCTCCAATGACATTGACTCTTCTGCCTGCCGGCTGGTGGGCGCTGGGCCACATCCACCCCCAGTCATCCCTCAAATTACTGACAACCTCCTTTAACTTGTGGATTGCTGCAGGGTTCCTCGTGGCGTTTCCCTGACTTGTACATTACCTCCTTGGAGACTCGTCAGGAGAAATAGTGCTCTCTGACACAGGGTCAGTTCAGAGGCCCTAGGTGGGCATTTAGGTACACTCCCCACACAATCCTTGAGGGATTCTCTGATTAGAGACCCACAGTTGTCGGGGGCCTAACCATACCTGCGCTAGGCGATACACCCCTCCCGCTGATTGCCCCAGAGGTAGACACTGGGCTCCTCTGCTTTGCGACCCTCACCGCGCCCGATGACTTCCCTCGCATCCCGCTGTATTTAACGGGACGTGCACCTCTTACCTGCAGGTTATTAGTTCTGCCAATGGGCGGCCACGCAAGCCAAAGGGCATTCCTTCACGGCAGCTGGCCCGCTGGTGTGGCCTCTGGTGGTCCTCTCCTTGGAGGCCATAACAGTGGACATCATAGTCTGCCTCCTTCTTCTCAGAATTCCTGTGAAGGAACTCTGAGTATTGCTTTCCCCAAAGCAATATAGAGACCATTTCTTGAGGTCCTTGGGCCTCTTATGAATCCAAGATGGCAGCAGCAGTTTTCTGATGCAACTTTCTTTTCAGGAGGTATATAAAGGGTGGGTTTCTCATTTTTCCTTGTGTTGCAACACTTCTTGCAACTTCTGCTTACGCCAGGAGGACCCTGATCTGGATTAAAGCGAGAACCCTCTTATGAGTCTTATTGAAAGAAATAGATTCCAAGGGCAGGTTTGTCCTGTTGGAGGCCAGTTTAGGCAGGTCAGCCCTCAGCATTGTTGCAGTTTTATACAGCACAAACTCGAAACCTAAGGTATCCGAGCGCTTTACATGAGCACCATGGGCTGCATTTATGCCCCCCCAACTCAGATCAGTCCGGTTTTCTACAGCGCCTCCCTCCAATTTAGCGAAATGGTCACATTTCCCATGGGTCGTATTGGACTACTTAAACTGCGTCATGGACACATTGCTGGACTGTTCGCACCCTCCCCTTCCCAGGGTTCCCAAAGGTCGAAGCCTTCTCTCCTGAGGTACTCAGTGGTCCTCGGAAGGCGTGTGGCGCATCTATAACCTGGGGATTGAACTCTACTACGTTATTTCCCTTTTAGTTCCCTGTCCGCCTGAACAGGATTGAATGCTCGGCTCCCCTTTGTCCCTCTTTTTCCTCCCTTGGATTATCCGGCATTTAGGGGTACACTCACTGACCACATAGCTGAATACTTGGAACACAACAATAAGTCTATAGCATCCTTGGCTACAGAAGCAGCTACAGAATTGGAGGCCTTTAAAATAGCTATTAGTGGAATGTGTATTATACTATCTTGTGCGAACAACATTCTTTAAATCTTGAGCTGGATAAGGTTGAAAAGACTTGTGTAGACATCTAAAGGAAGGTTGCCGAAGACTCGACACTTAGACCCCATCTCGTGTTGGTGGAACGATTGCGCTGTTTCGATTATACAGCACACGCTGCCTGGATGCATTCAGAGGAGGACAGGTCTGGACATCTCTTGGCATGGTTGGTTAACAGGAAGGCCAGACAAACCCCAGTGACGGCCCTTCACAGCCAGGATGTATCCCAGCTTTACTCACAGCAGGACATTCACTAGACATGTATTACTTTTAATAGAGCTCTATACTGTCCACCCCAAAGTTCCTACGGATATCATCTGGGCTTTCTTAGAGGGTGACCCCAACCCCCGAGCCATCTCTGGAGACATGCGAGGAGGTAGACGTGCTGATCGCTATCAAAGTGGTAATCATTGATTTGGCCACGGATAAGACTTCCAGAACCAATGGTGTCCCGATAGTTTTACAAGACTTTGCAAGTTACCTGACATGAAACTGGTTAAACTATACAAAGCAGCGCTTAGTTTTTGGCATCTCCCAGCCACTCTTCAAGAGGCCATGTTAGTCTTGCTGCTAAAATCAGAAAACGATCCCACGGACCTGATTGCCCCCCTAGTGGTTTTAAACACAGACTCCAAAATTCTAAAAAAGATTTTAGCCCACCATATACAACAGATGCTCCCCTGTTTCGTCTTTGTAGATGAAAACAACTTCATCCCCGGTCGCAACACTTCTCTAAATAGCGGACGGCTCTATAGAAATATGAAGACCGTGAAGATATGCTGACCACGAGCTGCAGCCCTAATTCTGTACTTAGCAAAGGCATTTGATTCCCTCAGCTGGGAATACTTGTTTATTGTTCTATTTCGGCTTGCATTCGGCATGCGCTATATTGAGTTAGTTCGGTTACAATGTTCTGATCCCACGGCTGGAGTCAAGTTCGGGGCCCTGATATCAGAAGCGATACCCGTTGGCAGGAGTACCAGGCAGGGAGGCCCATTTTCCCCCTTCTATTCGCATTAGCGAGGGAGCACCTAGCCACTCATGTGCGCTTGTCTGGGAGGGACTTGGGGTATCCCCATACCAGCTAGAATCCATGCAATTTCCCTTTTTTGTTCTACATCAAAGATCTCTTTGACATCCATTCCAGTATTTCCAAGCTCCTGACCACCTTTGGAGTTCGTTCAGGCTTGGGGGTAAGTTGGAATATGTCTTGCGTCTTGCCCCTGACCCCTGGTAAGCTTGGGCTTGGGGGAGGGCCCAGTACGGTGGGAGGCCACCTCCTTCCAATACTTTGAGATTCACATATTCTATGCGAACCAGGACCTCCTCAATGGTAACCTTACAGCTTGCCTTTTGGCTGTCACTTTGTCTGCCCTGGGTCATATCATAGTGATGCTTCTACAGCTTCTTTACCACTTTTCCAATCTCCCGGTGGTGCTGTCCCAAAGTTTCTTCCAGGATCTTAACAAACTACTCAGTGAGCTGATTTGTCCTAAGTCCCGGTGCCGGGTGGCCTTTTCAAAGATTCACCTTCCCCTAGATTGGGGGTTGGATGAGGGTGGTTCTGGATGCCTCCAACTTTGAGTTCTACTGGCTTGTGGCCCAGTTACAGTGGCTGACCCACTGGTATCTGAGCACTTTCTAGAGGACATCAGCACCCTGTACTCTTCTCTGGGCTGGGCTGCAGTTTTGACCCCGATGGTCTTGGGAGCCCTCCAACAAACTGACCTTCCCTGCTTTCAACAGGTAGCCCTCAAGAGTCTAGCTGTGGGGACGTGGATCACGAGGTGTGTGTCCTCGATTCACCCTCCCCCTACGCTTCTTCCTGTCTTGGGTCTCCCTATGGGACAGGGATCCTTAACTAAGCATGGATTGTGGTATTGGGATCAAGCAGAAGTCACAAGCTTGGGGCATCTTTTCGGAGACAGTCAGTTTCTGTCTTTTATAGCCCTAATGGAGCAATTTGGCCTCCAGGAAGGGCAATTTCTAACATACAGTCTAATTTGCTGCATTCTCTGGGGGTGCCGGGAGATTCTGTACCGGCCTCCAACCAACTCATTAATATTCTACACATAATAGGAAATGGGCAGATACTTATTACTTGGCTGGCCAGAGCCCTCATTACCCATGCTCTGATCTCACCACATCCCCTGAAGGACATGTGGCAGGAGGAGTTAGTTAAAGCCTTGCAAGGTAAAGAGTGGTTTAGGGCCTTAGAATATCCTTAAAAGATCTTCTGAAACGCTCATTTCAAACTAATCAAGTTCCACATATTACACAGGGCCTAACTCTCCTACAGGAGGATACATAGGATTTATCTGACTCCCAGACACTTGGCCTGAAGCAGTACCCCAGCGGAACACTTCAAATATGTTCTGTGGACATGGCGGCGGGCCTTGGAATTACAGGCTGGGGCTCAAGCTGTAGCCTTGCGCAGGGAAGAAACGAAGGGCCTTTATCACCACCAGATAGCCCCCGAATGAGACAGGCTGATTACTAAACTGTCAAAATCTCACAATGGGACCACCTCCTCCTCTTCCTCCTGAGCCCCCCCTTATGTTCCCCTCTCCCCCCTTCCCTCCTCACATCATAATGCCTGTGACGCAAGAGTCCAGCCAGGGACACTCATTTACATGCCATGACTTGGCTATGGGCGGACTCTTTTTAAGTCTCCCAAAGAGCCACTTACACCCTTCTCCTCTACTTTATATCAGGGCCTTATGCCTTCTTCACTGGACAGCTTGACATACTTACTATTTTTATCCTTGCCGTATTACTCTTCGGACCATCTCCTTTATCCAACACCCTCAGATTCTTTGTTCCTATCCAACCTACCACGGTGCTTTTCCCTCCCTCATTGCCATCCCCCCCCCACCCACACACACACATCCATCCGGTTTGTCACAGTTTAGCATCTTTATGCACAGACTTGTAATCATTGATTCACTTGATGGCTTATCTTATCATTTTTTCTATGAGCCATGGAGTTACCTGAAACCTACAGGTTTCATTGGTGCTACTTATGTGGATGTTTACCTTTTACCCTCCTGTCATGGGTTATGTCTTGGTAAAGTTTCTACATGTATAGCTTGTCTAGGCCGTGTATATTGTACAAACTAAAACAAAACTAAATAAAATGATTACAAAAAAAATAATACATTGAATGGAACACCACTTAATGGGTCAGGAAATGTCAGTTTGTTGGCTGTACAAGGTATAAACAGCTGCCTCTCACTCAGTTCAGATGTGGGTCACATAGGGTGGCCACACTACTTAGACTGTTTGGATCATTAGAATTGTCCAGTAAGTAAGTAGAACCACAGGGCTTTTATGTGGCAGCTACAGGTACCTGGGAAGGGGGAGCAGAGGACCACAGTTCTTTACAAGTGTGAACCATCTAAACCGCAGAGTAAAGTGTTTGATAAACTGAGCGTATTGCTTTCATGCTCCTCCTATTGTTAAGTTTAAGCTTGGTAAGGATGATGCCTCCTTGATGAAACTTCTCTGCAGATTCCTTGTCTAATGGAGGTGGATAGGGACATAGAAGGAGTTCTTATGATTAACAACATGAGCAATTAGTTCAGTCAGTAAGAAAAGTCAGTAAGGAAAGTGTATGGACCAGATGGCTTCCCAGTTGAACTGTTAAGAGACATCCTGATCAGGTCAGGACAATTTTGAAGAACGTGTATAGCAACGCAAAAGGAAGGAGGAGAAATTGCCCAATGGTGTGAGCTATTGCATTTAACCCTCATTCACAAAGAGAGGAAGCCAGCAAATGAGTGCTCTCCAAATCCTGGAATTTCTGCTGTGTATGTTAAAAATGTTTGACTAATATGCAGTTTCTTCCAGTGATCTTCACTCCCATTAATCATGATGAGTCAGTGTTCATGCCCCGAAGATCTATCAGATTTCATTTGCATAGAATGTATACTTGTGTGGCATTTGCGAGCCATGTAATGGATCCTTGGCCATCCTGTCTTTGGAAGCAGAAAATGTATTTGATTCCCGGGAGTGGTGCTTTTTTCCTTCTTATTTTGAAACAATTGGCATGAACAAGAATTTAGAGCTTGAGTGGCATTCCTATGTTTGGAACGTATTTCATTGGTTAGGGTCAGTGACTGTGTCTCAGAAATGTAAGCTGGGGAAGAGAACAGGTCAAGCTGGCTTCTTTTCACATTATCCCTCAATCCTTTGGCCTGATGCGTCAGAGATGACCTACTGGTATGAGGTTTCAGATTAGAACCAAGTGGTGAGGACACAGTCTTTCACTATGTGATGATAAGAACACTAGTACAGTTTGTACTTGTGTATAATCTGCAAGTGACGGTTACTAATTTGAGGATTCTCAGCTACTCCTTTCCATGCTTGAGCAGGCTTTCTATTGCAACATGATTTTACTCATCAAGCTACTGTATTTTGTGCAGAACATCCTATATTGGGGAAGTAAGGTGTACTTCCAGGGGATAAAAGTGTGCACTCTTATGAGATGCAAAGGCATCCTGGATATCCCCCTCTGCAGGATTTCAAGATGAGGGATGTCATTGGCTTCGCTCAAGTTAGGTATATCAGTGTGTGTGATGCTGCAAGAACGCTCCACCAACTTCGACCTGAAATTGATCTTCATGATAACTAAATGTATCGTTATGACCAGATCTGGCACATACTGGCCCTCTATAACATTTTCTGGAAGGACATTATTGAGTTCTAACAGGTGGAGGCTTGAGTGATGACCACCTTTACTATAGGGACAAAGTTGGTCTACAAGAGGTTGACGAATAATGCACTGGATTGCTTAGAGCAAATATGGGAAAAGTGGGAGGGTGATTTGGGTCGCGTAATAGACATCAATTGGGTGGAGGCTCTTGTGCCTGAGAGAGGTGACCTTTCAAGACAGTCTCTGGTTCATACAATTCAGCATTCTTCATAGGACGTTATGCCAAGTCCAGACTGCATACCATGGGTCTAAGACAGCACATTCCTTCACACCAGGTGGGAATATCGAGGGATTTGTTCTTTCTGGAACGAAGTAAGATACAAAATATTGCCAAAATCCAGTGTGGTTATCTCTTTAACCAGTGTTCCCTGTACTGGGTATGCATAATCATCTGGACACACCAAGGTTTTCTTATGTTGTCCTAGACTTGCCTTAAGACAGCCAAACAAGACATTGCCTGCAAAAGGGGGAACACTTAATACCCCAGAACTGGGACATACCACAGTGGGAGTGGCAGGTATATGGCTTACAAAACAGGGTTTGTGAAGGGGCAGTGGCCCTCGTATATTTGACAAGATTTAGGAACTCTGTTTGGATAATAGTCTCTGAAGATGTAACTTGCCTTACCCTTGACAAAGACTCTCTAATTGTAATTATACATAGTCTATGTTGCTAATTATATCCAGCACCATACTCTGTTATTTTGTTACATGTACTTATCTTGATCCCCCCCCTTCTTGCTGGATAGAAGAAAAAGCTTGTTTTTTATATTTTGTAATGAACAAACAATTGCTTTGCAATGTAGGATGAATTGTTATGTGTAAATTATTAAAGAGTAGCATTGCATGCATTATTTTCTATCAGTAGGGGACTGTGGGCATAAATCAGTTGATTTACTGTAGAATAAATCATTCATATGTTGTGTGCATCTCAAAAGAACATTTATTCATGAATTTATTAAATTTCCCATTGTTTTGTTGGTTGATTAATGGATATGTGATTCCAATCTTTTATAAATTGTTGACGTTTAATGTGAAACATCCAGTAGGGAAATGGTTATTGATTGACCATAATATGTTGGATCAATTGCTGAGGTCCCTGGAGTATATGAGGGTGGTGCTATTTCAAATCAGGTTTGCTTCTGCAGTGCTCATTTGGGTTAATAAGGATGAAAGGTCCACATTTGGTTCCTTCCACAATTCCATTCCAGTGTACCCCTACAAAGCCTGACCTGTTTGGTTGGAGAGTTCAGCCATGGCCGGTATGGCTCGCGGGTGGAAGGGGCAAGGGGGTTCACAGGAGGGTAGCAGATGAGGGGGGTAATTTAACAATATATATATATACATATTTTTAATTAAACTTACCTTAACGTTGGGACGCCGTCCATCCAGGGGCTTATGGGAAGCCCATGATCTCCATGCAGGCTGCATTGCAACCTGCATGGAGAAGGGCAGAGTGCGCATGACTGGTTTGGGCAGCCACAGAGAGCCAACCAAACAGTCTTTGCACACTCAGGAGTTGTCATTCTACCCCTCCCCTGCCCTGTTCGCAGAGCAGTCCCGCCCAACCAGAACCAAACATAAAATGGTAATAACTGAAAGTTATTATCATTTTATGTTTCTGCTTCTCGCACTGTGAGAAAGCAGTGGGGCGACGCTCCTCCGCTCTGGTGAAGGACCCACCCCTGGGAGAGTTGGTTGGAAATCTGTTGTGTGGGAAGTGCTAGTGGGATGTGTGAGATCCTTACCACTTTATCTGGTCATGTTGCAGTGAGTGTAGTGTTGCTGGTAAACATGCTGAAATTACTAGCAGGATGTGAGAAGAATAGACCGTGAATGATATTGTAATTATTAATGAGGCTGAGAAAAGAATCATCGCGTGGTGTGGGTGGTGTCCTTCCTTCATTGCTGACTGTGATATTTTAACCTGGGAAAACAACACCACAGTATATACGTCTGTGGGAACCACCTAGAAATAGTGTTTATGCAGCCTACTATTACTATTTCTAAGTATCTCCACACCTAAGTAAGTCAAGTTGAAGGGTATTTGGGATTCTCCAAGATGCAGTGATAGGCTAACCCATAAAGGCAAACACCATGATATATGGGGCATGGGATCTATCCATAGTCGAGATGGCGGCATCCAAGACGTCCACTGCACAGTATAAATGTTATTGGGTCTGTGGCGGGCTAAGCAGCCAAAGGGTGGTGCAAGCTCAGTGCCCTCCTGGCCAGGACCCTTACACTTATTTTTTTTTTTACAAATTAGGCACTGGATGGTAGAGGTTAAAGTAAAACTTCTGCAGTGGTTATTAATTGCCACGGAGTTTGATATTAAAGAGGAAGGCCCTTTAGGATGCAGTAGCCTGGGCGAACTAAGAACAGCGGTTACTATACCCAGGTATTACAAGGAACACTTTTGTCAGACCCTACTTCACCTTGGCATATCCGTGTGAAGGCAAACCTTCCAATTTCTCTGTTCTACCTTCAGAACCGGGCCTTTTCTTATTACAGCTAGAGAAGACTCTCCATGTGGGGTTCCTATGGCACTGAAATGATTTTTGTGGACAAACAAGTGCTTATCCTACTGGGGAAAGGCACAAGTGGTACACTGCCCAGTTCTCTCAAATATGCTGAAGTCCACCTATGACACACCTCCTGATCAAATGGAAACTGAAGGGCATGAAAGGTTATTGTATGCTAATAGTTTGAGGGAACACCAGTGACAAACAAATCTGCCAGATTCAGGCTTTCCTGGCTGTATTTTGATTCATTTTGTGGGTGCAGTGTTATGCCTCCAAGAAGAAACCAGCTACTATACATTCATTATTGTCATCATCTGGCAGGTTGGACCTCACCAACGTGTGAACGTCTCCATTGTCATGGACGATGCCAGAACAACATGTTGCCGGTATACAGTCGAGGTAAGCTATGTGGTTTCGAATGGGAAGGGCATTAATATGCGAAGAATGTGCTTTAGAGTTTTTGATAATGCACCTTTTTGACTCCAGTGCTCCTAAACCATTTGTCACAGTGTATGTAACCACATTTGACCTCATTGTGGCCACTTAGTTCCCTAATATTGTTTTAGTATTATATTTGCTTAACACTTAAAGTTGGCCTGATGTTCAAATGTCGGTAAGACCTTCTTCTCGCCCTCCTCCTGGACCTACAGAACCTAGTCAACTTTAGTCAGTGAATGTAGACAGGAATTATTTTCTGTTCATATTACTCGTTCCCTGAACAGTTTCATCACCAGCCAGGCATACACCGTTTTCACTCCTCATCCCTGGACTTCCAGTTTTGAGTTATATTAACATCTGGGGGCGCTTCCCTGCTCTTGCATCCTCTACTCCAACCTTTTCTATTTTCCCCATCATTAGAAAATAAACATTTTACATAGCATTGACGGTGATGTGTAAGTAAAGGCGTGTCCTACTGTACTGTTTTGTTGTTTCCATCACCCCAACAGTGTATACCAACTATTTGTGGAGAGTATTTCTGTGTGTATATTTTAAATGTGGTGAAAATGAAGGTGTAGTTTAATTATTGGTTGTGTAAGGTTGAATGTTTTGCTTGGTTAGTATGAATGTGATATGATTATTTTTATACCCCTTTGATTCTCCTGATGGGGACAGCTTTAGATTTTGTAAATATCTTTTCAAATACCACATTGAACTGTTTTTGGATATTGTGTTTCCTTTATATGCATCAACAGAATTACTAATAAACATTATAATCTTCAATTATACACTTGATGTGCTCTCTCTCGGATGGTCCAGCCTGAGTGACTTTGAGGGTTGTATATCAGAAAGATTTAATCTATTCATTATTATCTAGACAGGTAGAGCAAAACTTTTTTCTCTTGTTATAAGTAAAGGAGGATGCTTACCTTATTTATAGAAATAAACATTTGTTTGATTTCATTGGGCAACTGTAGGAAAATGATTCAGACAAAAGCTTGTATGTAGGGCAGTGCAGTATATCTAACTAAAAGAAGAGTTATCTACGTTCCTATTGATATCAGAGTGATTATTATCGCCTTTCAAGTTTCAGCAGGTGTCTTTTTCATTCTGTTTTTAATTTTTGGAGGGAATAGATGGCACAAACGTCAAAACCATTCCCTGTGTGAATTACTGTAGTCTATGACTAAGTAAATAGGTTCTCTTTAGAATTATTGATTGCATGAAAATGTATTGTATTGATATGCTGGAAATCTGGCATAGATCTAGCTCTCCTGAACCTACTTTGGACAGTCGTCCTTGGAGTAATCCCTGTGAGTAGGTGGCCAGATGCCCCCTGCTGTCCTACCTGTGGATGACTGACACAATATCGAGATAAATAATATTGTTTGACACAAATATTATGTTAATATCGTTTATCAAAATATTGTGTCCTCATGCTTATAATGGTAGTACAAAAATATCGGGAATAATTATTGTTGACACTAAAATCATCAAAAAGTATACAAAAATATTGATACTGTAATATGAATAGTTTAAAGTAGTAAATGTAAACATATTTTAATATATACATTTAATATAATGTACATTAAATATATTCTAATATTTAATACTATATATATTTATATAAACTCACAAACATGTGTTTGTATTTTAATATATATATATATTTGTAACATTAATACAATTATTTATTTTTACATCATATACAGTTTTTTCATTCTTTAAAATGTATTACTGGGAAAATAAAACACACATATATATAATAAATACACACTAAAACCATATAAATATAAACAATTCAATAACAAAAATATATTATTTAATTTAGACAATAAATTAAATATTTCAAAATCAAAACCCTCCAAAAACAAGTTTTCCCAAAAATATTATGAAGAGTAAGGAAAGCATTGTACTTTGGAAGGATTCAATGTACTATTCTCACTCCAGTCTGTACAACAGTAGGGAAAGTGCTGGACTTCGGAAAGATTAAATTAACTATTCCCACTCAAGTCTATACAGCAGTAGGGAAAGTGTTGGACTTCGGAGGGATAAGATTTACTATTCCTTCTCTCTTCTGTGCTACAGGTGGGAAAGCGTTAGACTTCGGAGGGGTTCAATTTACTATTCCCACTCCAGTCTATTTAACAGTAGATAAAGAGTTAGACTTCAGAGGAATAAAAATTACTATTCCCACTCCAGCTTGTGCTACAGTAGGGAAAGTGTTGGACTTCAGAAGGGTTACATTTACTATTCCCACTCAAGTCTGTGCAACAGTAGCGAAAGCGTTGGACTTCAGGGGGTGGCAGATTTACTATTCCCACTCCAGTCTGTGCTACAGTTGGGAAAGTACTTCACTTCAAACACATTACATATTTGAATAACCTTAATAAATTAGTTTTAAAAAAAATTCAAACTCTTAATATAAACAATATTAATTTGCATAAAATATATATATTAAAAAATAAAACACAATTTAACAATTTACATAATTAATAAATAAGTCAATTTGAAAATAATGATGTAACTTCCCATCCTATCCCCTAAAGCAAATAAGTATAACATAGTTTATATAGTTAATAATCGATTAAATAATTAATAATTAGTAATTGTTAATTAATACTTAGCAAATTTCCCAGCCTATACCCCTACAAATCCAGCAGCCCACACCTAAAATATCACTAAAATATATATGTATTATACAATATACATAATTATTATTAATCAATAACATTATTACTACATATTATCAAATTATATTTAATTATTACTTTATTAAATTCCCACCCTTTACCCCTATAAACCTAGCAACCCTCTCCTAAAATAAAACTAAAATAAAACAATATGACATGATCTACAAAATTATTATCAATGACCTACTTACTTAAAAATAATTACTTAACGTCCCACCCTATCCCCTTACAAACCCAACAATCCACTGCAACGCTATAAATTACTATTTGCAATTAAATTAAAAAAATCGAAATCACTTGATATTATAGCCTATCTTTAAAAAACGTAATAAGTATACAAGCAATAATAACACATACAATTAAAATATGCACTAAGACACATTCAATAATCAAAAAACAATATTCTAAACAACTATATTATTGAAAACAACATTAAAAAAATATATATATTATTTACCTAAAAAAAACAATATTTCTGACAACGGTATTTCTTCATCACAATATTTTTGTATCCCGATTTTTGTTTTCAGGTATTGCTGTCTCTTGATATTAAAAACTCGATATTTTATCCTAATACCCCTATCTGTAGATTAGATGGTTTTGTTGAACTGAATATCTTTTACCTAGGTGGTTGATGTTGGCCCCTCCCTCTTCCCATTGTGTAGCCACCCTGACTTTGATGCCGCTTTTGTTCGTTTTCACTAACAGATTTGGGGTTCCTTTCCTGGTTGTGGCAGTGATTGCCCAAGAACTGTGACTCAAGTTCCCTGCCCCACATTTCCGCCTCAACCAACAATCTCTCCAGGTGAGCTGTCGTTCCAATGCCGAGCCTACACTCCACAGTGGTGTTCATTCAAATGGCTTGCTTCCTAATGGGGCAGATGTGACTTTCTAAGCTCCTTGAGAGTGTGGGGCAGAGGAGGATGATGAATTGATTTAATTTCATGCCCAAACTGATGGTGGGAGGGGTATTAGGTGATAGCGTACATAAATTGCCTGGCCGTACAACCCAACACATCAAAGCAACTGCGCGTGTAGCTGCCCAGTGCTGTAACCACCTTGTAAACCAGGATTCAGTGCAATTAATTTAGAACTGATATTGCCAAAGAGATTGCATTCTGTGCCTATATCAGCACTGGCAAGCCGACTATTCTGGGCTGGCAGTAGAAGGGGGCTCATTCTAATAAAGCCAAATAAGGACATTTCAATCCAAGCATTAATGACCTGCTGGGAAGGCATTGCTTCATCATGGTACAGCTGCAGAGCAAAGATGCGTTTTCTTGAAGGCTTAGCTATGCCTATCCATTGCAGGCACTGCATGGCGAGGCTGGGTAGGGCCCACTCCACCTAGCACTAACTTGACTGTTACACATCTCTTTGCTTCGAAGGTCTCTCTGGACGAGATCACTGGTACATCATGGCTTCTTGTGCCCTGCTGGTGTGCTTGGGTACAGCTGGGATAATCTTCTTGATGGTGATGCCAGGTAAGAATCGCAATGATCGTTGGGGGAACAAATAATATCGGAGCATGACTTACTTTTAACCGAATATGGATGACACTCACCTTCTATTGTATCTAGTTCACTCAGGTAGGATTTTTACATTCCAGAGTTCAGTTTCTTGCATATATCCAGTAAAATGTACTCATTCATCATCATTATCAACTTTATTTCGGCCACTAGGGCCATAAAAGAATAAAACAGTACAGAAATACAATAAGAAACACAATGCTCACAGCATTTTAAAATACAGCGGTTAAGAGTTACTATTTAGCAGTAGGGAACCTATTCAAGCTCGGTGTTTGATTTTATACAGCGATTACGACTAATCCACATAGCTGTTAGGAATTTCGCAACTGCAAACACTGTAGGTGCTGATAAGTCAGTTTTTAAAATTCTATAAGCTGGAATGTAGTGCTTAAAACCCAGATTTTTTAAAAGTGGAAGGAGCCAGTATTTTCTTGATCTATCGTATGCTCGACAAAAGAATATTATGTGCAAGTCAGACTCAGAAGGATGGCCACATGCTGGAAAATGTGTTACTAACTGTGAATGTGACCATCTGGCAGTGTAAGCTCCTAGAGGCAAAGTGCCATAGCGCCATTGCAAATTGAGTTTCCTAGTTAGCATTGGTTCAATGGCATCTAGGACTACTTCTCGATTGTACATGTCTTTAAATCCCAGGAATTGCTCCGTTAAAGACCCAGGCCTAGCCTTCATAGATAAAATGCGTAAATTGTGCTCATAGTAGGCCAATGAGATGGTTTTACGAGAGGACCTACAACATGCATTGGCAGGATCGGACCACAGATCGGGTCTACCTATTGACTCGCAAGAGTGTTTGACGTACAGTAGCCATGGTACTCGGTCTGTTCTTACAAGACGCAAGATCTCTTGCAACTCCGTTCTGTAATTCTCGAGCTCTGGGGTACACCATAATTTGCGCCAAAGAATTAATGGTTTAAGGCCAAGTTCGACCGCAATGGGTCTTAGACCCATATCTAATCTTAGAGGTAGTAGTGGTGTGCTAGTCGGAAGAGCTGTCAACTGCCTCAAGAAGTTGTTCTCAATGGTCTGTAATTTCTGATTTGATGTATGTCCCCAGATTTCGCCCCCATATAACCCAGCCGCCCTAGCCTGAGTTTTATAAATATGGAGACGTGGACCTAGTGGTTTGTAATTCAGCCCACTCATCATCCTGGAGATGGCGCCTGTCATCTGTGTCAACTTCAGAAGTACTTTTGTCTGATGAGAGTCCCACTTCATAGATTGATTAAAAATGACCCCCAGGTATTCAAATGTATATACCCTCTCAAGGCTGGAAGTCCCTATCCGCGGGTTCAATCGGGTTGAGGCGGGCGGGTTGAAGATCATATATTTAGTTTTTGTGGTATTGATCTCCAAACCATGAGACTTACAAAAGTCGACCAATCCATCGAGGACCCTTTGTATGCCCATAGGAGATTTGGAGAGCAGCAGGGTATCATCCGCAAACATTATTGCTGGTACCCTGGTGTACTAACTTTGGAAAAAAACTGCAGGCTCACGTAAAAGGTTTAAAAAAATATTTAGATCCTCTTTATGGGTTGCTCACCATTTGATGCATAAATTGTCTATTCTGTCATTACTGATGCCACATTGCAGCAACATAAGCTGATCTGCATAATCACCAGTAGCCTCCCATCCCCTTCCCTCATAGATGTACAGTAGTCTACTACTTCTGCCTACTTTGCTCTATAACTAACCAGGAGCGGCCGGTCCATTGGGGCTGAGGGGCCACGCCCTCCACCTTTCGCCCCTTATCAACAGTATCTGTCAGGCTGCACAAACGTCAGCCTGACAGACACTGTTCACTTTCTGTTCAACCAGCGAGAAGCCAGACATGCGCATTTAGTGCAGGATCCGGGCTCCCTGAGCTGAACTTTGCTAGGCTGAGGAAGTCACAGCTCCTGTGGGTGTGATGTCCTCAGTTTAGCGAAGGTCCCTGAGGCCCTCCCCTCAGTGAAGAGGGGTGGCGTCGCTGATTGCCTCGCACGTGGGCGCTTCATTTTTAAGCCCTGAAGCACCCAGGGTCGAGTGTCAATTAGTGACACTTCATCACAAATTGGGGTGGGGTCAACAGTCTCACTGACCACATCCCACTCTGTGATGACGTTGGGACTGCTGCCTTCCCTCATTGGCTGACTTTAGGTCAGCCAATGAGGGAAGGCAGCAGCCTCAAGCCTTCTGGAACCTCCGAGGCAGAGCTGGCTGCAGGTAAGAGTTTGTTTTAGTTAGTTTGGTGCATGCATGCCTGTATGTATGAATGTTTGGTGAAGTGTTGTGAATGAATGTGTTTGTGTGTGTGCGTGCGTGTGTGTGAATACATTGCTTTAAGTGTTATGTGTATGTGTGCGTGTGCATGAGTGTGTCCTGTCCGCCCTCTCCTTCTAAAACTTACCGGCCGCCACTGTAACTAACAATAGATGGATGCACTGAGAGCAAGGGCACAACCTACGCTACTAGTAAGCAAATAGTTGCTTTGGTTTATTGTGTGAAAAGAGAGCTGTGGCGGTCTCTCTGGCAAAGATTGCCAAAAAGCCTGTTTGGTCCATTAGGAACTTTTAATGAGCTGGTTGCACTCTCATATATATCAAAGTACAATGAAACTCTGTGCACTACTCGAATACATGGAAACTCTTATGAAGCAAGGGATGGATAGCTGGAAAAAGGATATCTGAGCAAACGGAGATGTGGACCTGGAAGCAGGAATAGGGGACCCGAGCACAGGGACTGAAGATGGTAGAAGAGAGAGGAACGAAGAAACAGGACAGAGACAGCAGGGGTATTGTGTAATCTGAAACAGACACTAGAAACCATCAAAGTAGAAAACACTAATATTCACCGGGCACTCCTTGGAACGGAAAATGAAACTGACTATTAAATAACAGAGATTCAGAACAATAAAACGTGCTTTCTTAACATCAAACCCAACACCAAGTTGTTGCTGTGACAGGCCCACCGATTTTTAAGTTACAGAGCGTGGGAGACCCGGGTGGTGAAGTAAAAAAAGTTTACTTGCCTGCAAACCAAGTGATTCTAATTCTTAAAGCTCTTTCCTAGTTCCTTTGTCGCTCAGTATTCCAAGCTCCACTTCCGCTTCAGGTTTAATAACTAGCAGGAAAGACATTGGGGAGCGACTGTGAGGTCCTGCAGGGACTCAAAAACAATGAGGTCAATCACACTTGAGAAATAGGTGTGCATGTGAAATGTGTTCTGGCATAATTTTAAGTCAAGCTTAGAGACAGCTTTACGTGTGTTGCCAGCCTCGTATAATTAAAAAAAAATCCTAAATAAAAAATGCATACACACACATACATGTGTGTATGTATATGGGTGTGTGTGTGTGTGTGTGTGTGTATATATGTGTATGTATATAAAACAATACCCTTTCAGGCTTAGAGTGCCACATAAATTATGCAAAAAAAGGATGCAAGGAACTCTGAGTAGTTCCCAGGTTTAGGCGCAGAGCAGCTCCTGTATAGAGCACCCTACAACACCAGGGACACTCTGAATCTGCTCACCTCAAATGGCTGTGTTTTTTTAGCAAAGTGTTTAGGCATAGGATTAGCACAGTTCCGTCCATGTCAAACTATAACGTGACAAAGTCTTTTACCATTTTTCCAGCAAATTCTTTAAGCATTGGATTAGCTAGTGCCACCCATGTCTACTTGAAAAATGACAAAAGCCTTTTACCATTCCAAGCACAAAATTACAATAGAATAAAATGCATTTATAAAGCGCACAGCTACCTCTGGAGAAGCCGCCTGGCGTTAGCGGAAAGATCACCTCCAATAATCCTAATAACTGAGATCCTAAATAACTGTTTTAAGGCTCTTTCTAAAAATAACTTCAGTCGGGCTGGTTCTCAAGCCAAAAGGAAGAACATTTCACAACTTTGGGGCCAGGAAAACAAATGATCTACCTCCTCTTTTGGCTTCGTGAATGCGAGGGCAGTTGAAAGAGTTTAAGTTTGTTAGATCTCAACGATCTCTCCTGGACATAAGGCTTAAAGTGGCACCTGAGACAAAAAGGACCTTTATGGGTGTAGGCCCTGAAGGCAAAGATGAGTGCCTTAAACTGGATCCTTTTATTCACTGGAGAGGTGTGGTGCAGAGGCCAGGGCAGCTGACTTCAGAGCACAGGGTTCACGGTTCGATCCCCAGCTCCGCCAGCATCTCAGCTCAGCACCATGTGACGCTGGGCAATAGCTCACTTAATTTCCACGACGGCCCCCAGCGCCTTGAGACCCGTAAGTGTGAGTAGTTCAAGCTTTACAAATACGGATTTTCTGGAAGCAACTGGAGATGATGTAAGTGGTTTGAAGTGATGGCAGTCAAACAGATCTCAGCACTAGATTTGGAGGGGTCATGGATCCTCCGCGTCCCTATATATACAATTGAAATGTCTACAACTAATGAATGGATTTACACCAAATCACAACACGTCACTTGCCAAATTTGGTGTAATTCTGTTCTTTAGATTGGGCTGTAGCCACCTCTAAAGCTCCGATGGAAATTAACATGAGGAAAACACGGTTTGGTACACATCCCTTTTTCTCGGCTGCCACTTGACAGATCACCCCGAAATTTTCAAGATAGCAGCTGAAGTGAGTGGCAAACAAGTTTTGAAAATGTCACAAAGATTCATCAAACATCACCAAAGTTATTGTCAAATAAAAAAATGCTTTTCCTTTGGAAACTGGGTCCTAACTATAACTATCTATTGGGTTCTGCCAGTAGGATAGATAGATAGATTCACAGAAAAATCCAAAGGTCAAATTAACGCTATAGTTAGGTGAATTTGTCAGTGACAACATTAACGTTTTGAACTTAAAAAAACACAGAAATTCACCAGTTATAGTTAGCAGCCCTAACTATAACTTGCGCCCCTGCCATGAACTTCCTATGACCTCACATATGACATCACTCATTACATGTTCTATAACATCAACTATTGCATCACTGATTACATCATCCAAGCTTCTTTTGCACACATTGCTTAATGAAGGATATACCATTACAGCTATGAAGGTATGTGTACAATAGCTCAGAAGAATATGAAGCACCTTTACTTCTATTATACATACACCCACCATAGGTAAAGCAAGCTTGTGTTATGTGAAACATTAACCCTATACAATACACTTCATGGGTAACTGAGTTCATGTTGACTATTAAGCACAGATAAAAGGGTAACCTATCCTGCACACAGTGTTCAAGCTGTATACAACTGTTCAAGGAAACCCAAATTCCTCCTGATACTCACATCCTGTTACATAACTAATGGCCTCATACGGAGAGTCTTTACCTGTATCAAAACCCTGACAGTCACTGAGCCTACGTTGAGAAATTAAATGAATATGAATAGGAAGGTGGGTACTGTTAACACTGTTTACTCTATGGAGAGAGAAAACTGTAAAACTGTAAAACCCTCGATGAGCAATGCACCACAGAGTAATAAAAAGTATCTCCTAAAAACTGTGTACACTCTGCAAAACTTGTCCAAAGAGTGACTATTCACTTAAAATAACCAAGGTCTGAAGGTGCTAAAGATCATACTACCTGCAGCCTTCATACTGTGGTAAAAACATTTTCATCTTCTGAAGCAACACAAGCACATATACATAGGTTAGTACCTGGTGCACTCAGTCTTCTATGTTACGTAGACACTGTCATGCTGAGACAATTCTGTCCAATACCTGAAGCCTGCCTACAATATTTAGTACGTAGTATGTAGAATCTTTGCACTGCTGGAAATCTTTTGTGCAGTACCAAACAACTTGTGTGAAACATAGTGAACACAAGTCAACTGTCCAGTGCACACAGAGTTAGTCCTCAGTACAAAAATCTATAACATGTTCAATTCCTCTACACACCTATGGTGCATTAGAAGCACATGCTTTTTGTAAACACGTATTTTGATTTGCTGGACACAAGCTGTACAAAATTGGGTTAAAATGTCATATGGTAAATACCTCCCATTATATAAACTATAAAACAAACTAACACACTCATTGGATGATATCATCAGTGATGTCATCAACTATGTCATTTGAGTTGTCATGATTAATGTCCTAGACAGTAGCGGCCGGAGTCTCGTAAGATTAGCGAGGAGTCGGACGGATGACACAAGTAAACCAAAAAGAACAGCTTACCTGCTGCATTACCGGATTGCTGCATCGCGCTCTTCTAAGCTCTTCTCCACTGCAGACACAGGCCTCCAGGCTCCACTGCAGCCAATTCTGACTCTGCACTCATGTTGCTGCTGGCAGCAAGAAAGCAGCGTCAGGATTGGCCTGAGCACCGTCGATTTGTGCTCCCAGTTAGACTGGAAGCCTGTGACTGCTGTCTCCAACCCGGCAACACAGCTCAGGCTGGAGACCGCTTCAGTGCGCATGTCGGTTTGGCTGTCCTGAGATGGCCAGCCAAACCCACATGCCCACTGATACCAGTGCTAAACACTTCCTCTCGTGCCTGCCCTCCACTTGCCACCACCCTCACAATTGCCCCTGCCCTAAAACTAGTACGCTAGAAAAAATATAAAACTATAATAAACCTGGTTAATTATCGTTTTCTTTTTCATGTTTTTGTGGTGGTGGGGGGGTGGAGTGCAGGGGTGGGGGTGATGCTGCTGGTCATAGAACATGTCATGATTTTTGTCATATGTGAGATCATAAGTAGTGCATGGCGGTGCGGAAGTTATAGTTGGTACTGCTTACTTTAACTGGTGAATTTCTGTGTTTTTTGTAGTTCAAAGCGTAAATGTTGTCAATGACAAATTCACCTAACTATAACGTTACTTTAGCCTTTGTTGTTTTGAGTCAATTTCTAAGGTTTCTTTTTTTAAACTAAAACAGATCTTTTTATTACACCTAATTAAAACGTTACCTTAACCTTTGGTTTTTTCTGTGAATTCCTAGGGTCTTTTAACGTACAATAATGCCTTATTACCATACGTAAATGCAACCCCCCACTGCGCTCGGGGGATGGGTAGGGTGAGGGGAAGGACTAGCCTCTCCTTTCACACCTCTCTCTCAAAT
Organism: Triturus cristatus; assembly: GCF_964204655.1. Taxonomy (NCBI): domain Eukaryota; kingdom Metazoa; phylum Chordata; class Amphibia; order Caudata; family Salamandridae; genus Triturus; species Triturus cristatus. The sequence goes on along the minus strand of NC_140585.1, from coordinate 304,988,804 downwards.
GACAGGTGTGCGTAGTAGGGTGTTGAGGATGGACTAGCCTCTCCTTCGACCTCTCTCTCTCTCTCTCTCTCTCTCTCTCTCTCTCTCTCTCTCTCTCTCTCTCAGACAAAAGGGGTTCGTAGTAGGGTGTGTGGATTGTCTGGCCTCTCCTTTGAGACCTCTTTCTCAACTGTCAGCTGTGCGTAGTACAGGTGTGCTTAGTAGTGAATAGGGATGGGCTAGCCTCTCCTTTGAGAATTTTCTCTCAGATGACAGGTATGCGTATAGGGTGTAGCGGGAGAGACTGGCCTCTCCTTTCAGACCTCTCTCTCAGATGACGGGTTTGCATAGTAGTGAGGAAGGAGGGACTGGCCTCTCCTTTCAGACCTCTCTCATATGATGGGTGTGCGTAGTATGGTGTATGGTGTGGGTAGTATGGTGTATGGAAGGACTAGCCTCTCCTTTAAGACCTCTCTCTCGGATAACAGGTGGGCGAAGTAGGGTGTGGGGAGTGACAGGCCTCTCCTTTCAGATCTCTCTCTCGCTCAGATGACGGATTTACATAGTAGTGTGTGGGTAGGGACTGTCCTCTCCTTTCAGACCTCTTTCTCAGATGAAGGGTGTGCGTAGGAGGGTGTATGGGGAGGGACTGCCTTCTCCTTTCACACCTCTCTCTCAGATGATGGGTGTACATAGTAGGGTGTATGGGGAGGGACTGGCATCTCCTTTGACACCTCTCTTACAGATGATTGGTGTGTGTAGTAGTGAGTGGAGAGGGACTGGCCTATCCTTTTACACCTCGTTCTCAAATGACGAATGTGCATAGTAGGATGTGTGAATGTACCGGCCTCTCCTGTCAATTGTCTCTTTGAGATGATAGTATGTGTAGTAGGGTGTGTGAATGAACTAACCTCTCCTTTGAAATCTTTCACTAAAATGACTGGTGTCCATAGTAGGGTGTGTGGAGGGACTTGCCTCTCCCCTGACACCCCTGTGTGTCTGACGGCTGTGCGTAGTAAGGTGTGGTAAGAGTTTTAACTCTCTACTCAGAACTGTTCACAAGCTTATGGGCGTAAATAGTAGACTCTGATAAATACCATGTCCAGTAAGAATCCTTCCTACAGTAACAAGTCTACATACTAGAGTGTGTTCAAAGATCACCTACTCTTCCCTATTTTTCACGATCTCGCGAGAGTCATGCAAGATCTTACATTTAAAAAATTAAAATTAACCTTCTACTCATCTCTTACACACTTCCTCTCAATAATAAGGGGCACTTTATGCATTCCTACTAGTAGACTGTATTGAGAATTCTATTCCTTTTTACTAATCACGAACCCGCATTTTTTTTTCATTTCTTTTTTTTATATATACATTCATTTTTATCACAGTAGTTTTCTCTTAGAGACCTCCTCTCTAAATATAGGGGCACAGCATGCCTTTCTGCTGTCCCCTTATATAGCTATTTTACTTCATTTCCCAACACTTTTTTTCACAATAAACAGTAATGCTGGCCATTTCATTTATAAAATTCCAACAGCTAGCCAATTGGAGCGCTCGCTCTTACGAGACTTATGGGAGCCTCTCGATCCCGCGAGAGCATGAAGGCTCACGGGAAAAACGGGTCTCTTAACGAATCACAGGGCTCCATTTTTAATTTTGTGCTCTTGTGGGACATCCGCGAAACTTTCACTAGCCCAACTGCAAAAATATACAATTGTTTTTTACCCTTAATTTCTCAAAAACTACTGAGCAAATTTCACCAAATCACAAAAAGCACAATCTGTGGAACATATCTAGATTTCTGTCAAATTTGATGTAATTTAGTTTAGCAGTTTTTGCTGAAGGCCGTCTTAAAGAAGACTAAATGCATGGGGATTTAGCGTTTTGGGGCCCCGTTTTGTTTTTGGCCCCTGCTTGATGAATCAGCCCCAAAACTTTCCATGCACAAACTAGTCGCAAAGTAGTACCTTTTAGGAAAGTTTCTGGAGATTCTCCAAATGGGGCCGAAGTTATTAGCAGCACAAAAACGCTTTTCCTATGGAAAGCAACCATACTGCAAGGACAGTCCACTTCAGCCGTTGGCTCTCTTGCTCTTGTGGGCACTTGCCTAAAAATAAGTGCACCTCATTGCCAGGGCTGTATCGCCACAAGTTTACATTTTCAATGTTTTTCTTTCCATTCCTCAGCGTCTATTTTATTATTTTAGGCATCCTTGTGTGTATAAATTTGTAGGTTACAGTGATTAAAAAACAATTGTTTTTTTCAGTGATGTGCATTAAAAGGTATTTCCATACTTCTCCTAAGTACACCTTCTGCTAGGAATCAACCTTACTGTTCTATTAAAATAATATATGCGATGGTTTAATGTTTTAAAATATATATTTTGTTATTGCCAGCATATGACCACCACGTGTAGGTAGCATGTTTCCTTTTTTCTTTTTAAGGTGTATACTTGAAATTTAAAAAAAATTAAATTGTAACCATTGCCAATGGTTGTTATTTTCTTGAGCCGTTTTGTCCATCATCAAGGGCAATATTCCCACAAGTTGGTAAAAAAGGGTTGATAAGGTAAATTAATTTTTTTCTAGTTGGGCTTTAGATTGATTTCCACTTACAAGTTGTCTTTCCTATTTTTGTTACAGGCCAAATGAAGACAGATGGTAAGCTGTGGAGATTCCCCAAAGCCGCCAACTAGCTTTACTCTGCTGCCATGTCTTTCTTAACACACTCTGCTATTTGGTGTTGGAATTTCTGTATTTAGTTTCCCCTCTGTGAGGTGCTTACTGTTGCTGCTTCTCGCGAGATTTGATAGCCAAACTCTCTAAAATGGTATTGCTGTCTTCCTATCAGCATGCTTTCTTCTTAGCTTAGGTTCTACTTTCATTTTTGGGGAAAATGAAGATAAGTAAGCTTATGTGTCTTTTCTGTGTGTCAGTGTTAAGCGTTGTTCATTGCCAAAGAAGCATATAGTCGGAACAACTAAGTTCTGTTATTTTCCTAACAGCAGAGTTGCTCTTGTGTAATTCCTAAACTGGGCATGCTGTATGCCCCCCAAACCAAATATACCACATGCCAGTGAGAAAGAAGAATATTGAAGCCCTACCTTTCTTTTTGTGGAACGTAGTCTAGGAACGAGTGGACTCCCTTCCGCGATGCGGGTGAAGTTCTTGGTGAGCCAGTGGTAGAAGTTAAAGGTATTGGTGACTTGCAGTTGGATTCAAGAAGGGTTTTGCTTTCACTTGTTGAGACCACCTGACAATTAAGCGAATGAACTATTTGAGGACTGTGTTCATAAATGCCACCCACATGCTGCAGGGCTTTTATAGTCTTAAGCCTCGAGGAGGTGCTCCTGAACTTCCATTACTAATGACTCTCATGTTCAAGGCGAAAGCCAGATTGATAGAACTTGTTGAGTTTAGATGAGTTTATATATCTTGATGTTGCTTTGGAGTTTTCTCTTCCAACACTTGGCTGATGAAGGGTGGATTCAAGATAGGTCTGAAGTGGGCACCTTCAAAAAGGGCAGATGTGGGTTTTTTCGAAGTGGTGTTGCCATATCATGTTTGGTTGTGGTACAACCACTTGATCTGGCAGTCTGTTGTCTGCTGCAGAAATGTCCTGCTTTCCGCATGGCTTTTGAGAAATCAGTGGTCATGATTGTGAGGTATTCTACAATTTTGAGGCTTGATTGCCAATGAGTCATGGGTAGCTTGCTACGCTAAAATGTTACCCCATGCATCTCTGATTTTATTGATCAAGAAATGGTAAAGTTAACGAGCCATATCTAAGGATGCTCAAGACAGTGTGGTTTTCGGTGCGTTGTTAAAAAACATAAATTCAAAAACTTTGCTGTATCATGTTGTCTTCTTCATACTTGGCTTTAACGGTTACTTTTCTGAAACCTCTTCGTAATATCGTTTTCTGTCTGCGATCTAGAGCCCTACAATATTTTCTGTGGTTGGGGAGATTTTTGGCAAAATATTAATTGCTTTTTTGTGAGGGAGACCTAAATTTCTTGAGCGAGCTAACACCACACCTGTTAATTGATGTCCTGAATGCCGTTGTGTTTGCTTGAAGATTAAGGGAATAGTGATTTGCTATGAAGAATTATTTTCAATGATATTTGTGGAATGCTCTTTTACCAACTATTGGCATTCCTTTTCTGGTGTTGGACGAGATGACGAAATCGCATGAACAAGATACTGAATGGGTGCTAAAATTCTGGTTGAAAAGGCCCAAAGATAAAACTCATACAAATGTTTGGCCAAGTTTCTGAGTGAGGTAATTTCCATCTCTGGTATAACTGTGTTTGCTTACCTGCAGGGAATAATCCCGTTAAGTGCTGGAACTGACTTCTTTAATTCGCACTTATTGCCTCTTCTTCCGTCGTAATGTTTTCTAGCTATCTGCCTTCCTCTGCCTCTTATCTGTCTCTCCTCCTCTCCCTTTATCAATTTTCATCTTCTCTCTCTTTCAATCAATCAGTAGATTTGTAGAGTGCTGCTTGTCACCCGTGCGGGTATCCAAGTGCTGTCCCTCCTTTATTTAACTCTATCTGTGGTGAACTATTAATCGATTTTTGTCTCTTACATATTTGCCTTCCCCGTCTCTTTTTACCCATACCTCACTTTCCTTCTTTCATCCTCCTCAAGCTTCCTCTGGTCCTCAATATGTATCTGGTTTACCTTACCTCTCCCTTTCATTTGCTTTCCCTTCTCCCCCGATCCGCTCAGTCTCCTTAAGATGATTTTTATCCTTTCCCCAGTCTTCTCTTCCCTCTTCACATCACAAACTTCACCGCTATAAGACCTTGATTATTTTTCTCCCTTCTCTCTTACACCAACAAGATCTCTCTGTTCTCTTCTCTCCCTGCTAACACTTTTTTATTCTCTTTTTTCCCATTTTCGTCATTTCCTGAGGATGGGGCTCGATTCCTTGGGATGCTAGTCTGTTAATAAGTAGAAAGAATGCGCAGTGCATGGAGTTATACAGCCGTTCCTCACCTTTGTTTTGAACCAGTTTAAAATGTATGGAGGTGGTGCGCACGCTCTCCTACAAGCTTGGTTGTATGTCACTGCATCAGCTATCACGCACCAAGCAAGAATGATGCGCGCCATTGTTGGGTAATGGGGACCCAGTGTGCAGCAGACGCATGAGGCAGAGGCCAATAGTAGCTCATGGCCAATAGTAACTCATGGTGATGATGATGACTGATATTTTTAGATCGCAACAAATGCCCATGGGGATCGTGGTGCTGTAGTCCTACTAGGCTGCTAGGCAGGAGCTGAAAAAGGGAATGCGATGAGAAAAATTCCCAGAATCTCCTGTTCCTTACTAAAGTGTAAAGAGCCAAGTTTGTAACGCCTTTCCAAAAGGAACATGTAGCTTTTTGAAAGGTAAGATTGAGGGTAGACTGTTCTACAGCCATGCAGCCACAACTGAAAAGGTTCTGCTACCCCATTTTGTCCTACAGACTCTAGGAACGATCACCTGATTATAAGCTGCAGAGCTGAGATTTCTGGCTGGTACATACCATTGGAACATGGCTTTAATATCCCCTGAACTTGCAGAGTTCGGGGCTTTATAAACAATGCAGAGTGCTTTAAACAATATGCATTTTTCTGCTGAAAGCCAATGCAGATCACCAAGACCTTTTGATGTCGACTGCCGCTTATGTATATCCAGCGTGAGTCTAGCTTCTGCATACTGCACCAGTTGCAACTTTGCAGTGGTCATCTTGTTAGTCTGAAGGTACAATGCATTACAATGATCTATCCTAGAGGTAACCAAAGCAAGCACAACCTGTTTCCGAACCGATACGATCCTATAAGGAAATATTTTCCTCAACATTTTGATCATCCAAAAGCAAGTTGACACTGCGATTGACCTGGCTGTTCAGTGACCGCTCACCATCTAGCGCAATGCCCAGGTTCTTCACTGTTTCCTCTGGCCTCGGTAGGGTACCTATTGTCTCCGGCCACCAAGTGCTATTCCAGATCAAAGATTGACAGCCAATGAGCAAGACCTCTGTCTTATCTCCATTAATTTTCAGATAGTTCTTGACCACCCATGCAGCTACAGCCGTCATACAAAGATTGAAATTAGCTGGATAATCTATGTGTCTTCAGCATATGAAACAGCCTCAATCCAAAAGAACAAATTAGTTTGGCCACTGGAGAAATATACCGATTAAATAGTGTAGGGCTCAGAGAAGAGCCCTCAGGAACCCCCACAAGGCAGTGAAAAAGGTTCAGAATGGAACTGATCTTGAGCAACCATTTGTGATTTACCCAAATGAAACCGCAGATTCAGAGCTTAGTCCATGATACCCATTGTCATCAAGTTCTCCATTAACAGGGTGGGAGAGATGGTGTCGAAAGCCGCAGGAAGATCCAACAGAATCAGTGCCGCGGCCTTCCCTTCATCGGCCAAGCATCTGATACTGTCCATTACAGCTACCAAGGCAGTTTCTATCCTGTGGTTGCTACGAAAGCCATACTGAGAAATATCCCGGAGATCCTGTCCCTCTGCATGCCTTATCAGAGCTTGATTGAGGTGTTTTTCCAGGATCTTTGCTGGGTCCGGAAGCAGCGAGATTAGCCTGTAGCTCTTGAGGTCACTGGGATAAAGATTAGGTTTCTTAAGTAAGGGTCTAATTACGGCCTTTTCCCAGGGACTCTGGTAGTGTCCTGCCATAATAGCAGCGTTCATGATTGTTGTGAGAGGGCAAGCCACTGTGCCAGCTAGCGACTGCAAAATTATAGTTCCCAACTTGATGTTAACTAACAGTGACTCCGTAAGTTCAGGTGTTCGAAGCAACTGCCCAAGTTCTTCAAACCAGAGACTTTTGCTGTGCTTCCCTCCTGGGACTCCCCTGTACCTTCTCTGAAGTGCTGTGAGCATCCAGGTCTGAGTAGATATTGGCAATGTTTGCCTGGAAGAAATATGCAAGCTTGTTGCAGATCTTTTGGGTTCCCTCCAGCTCTGGGCAGGTCAGGGGGTCGGAAAGCTCATGGAAAAATTTGAAAATCTCTGTGGGAGAGTTCTTTGTCTCAAATGTGTTGTTACAGTAGAGTGCCTTTTCTTCCTTAATGGCACGTTTGTGTCCTCTGATGGCAACCTTATATAGCGCCCTCTCCTGTTCCCAATAGTGATTCCTCCAAATAAGTTCCTGGCGGTGACACATCTGCCTAAGGAGCCTTAGATGCTCCGTAAATTAGGGAGCAGTTAGCACTTTCCTGTTCAACTTATATTCCTTTAGGGGAGCTACCAGATCAGCTGCAGTCTGCAACCCATCGGAGAAACTTTCCGCCCCTTTCTCACATCATCGTGGATGGCACAGGGAGTACTGTTGAAGGTACTTACCAAGGACTCTGTTGAGACCCCCCTCCAGTTCCTAGATAGTCTTCGTGCCAGTTACATAATTGTTCTGCTGTAACGGGGGTGCATCAGAAAGAAAGTCACAGCACTATGGTCTGACCAAGTAAGGGGCATCGTCTCTTGAACTGCTAAGGACCATAACCTACTGAGATAGTCCAAGACAGCAGGGGCAGCTCATCCATGGGGGCGGAGGAGCATCGCCCCACTGCCTTCTCGCAGTGCAAGAAGCTAAAACATAAAATGGTATTATAAATACCATTTTATGTTTCTGCTTCTCGCACTGCGAGAAAGCAGAAGGGTTTGGCTGGGTCTGCTCGAGGGCAGGGGAGGAGTGGCTTGTCCAATGCTGCAGGCCCTGACTGTTTGGTGAGCCCTGACTGTTTGGTTGGTCCTCTGGGGCTGACCAAACCAGTCATGCGCACTCTCCCTTTTCTCCATGTAGGCTGCATGCAGCCTACAAGGAGAAAATGGCTTCCCAGTAGACGCCTGCGTGGTCCACGTCCCACCAATCACAACAATGCCATTGCAGCTTTGTGATTGACTTAGGGGAGGGGAGGGAGGCTGCCTGCTTCCTGTGTGTTCTTGCGGAGGCAGGAAAGCAGGAGCAGACCGAGCAGTGAAGAGGCGGAACCCAGGAAAGGTACGTTTTATTATTTTATTTTTATTATTTAAAACCACCCGTCCCTCGCGACCACTCGCCCGTCCCTCGCGACCACTCGTCCGTCCCTTGCGACCACTCGCCCGTACCCATCCCTGCATCCCCACCCACTCCCCTCCCACCCAGTGCAACCCCGCAAATCAGCCACCCAACCCGTGAGCCGTGCCGGCCGCGACTGCAAGGCAGAAAAGGGTTTCCTTGAGTAGCCTAACCTCCGAGTTCTCAGAGGCCTCCATATGAAAATTAAAGTCTCCCAAGATGGTAAAGTTGTTTTTTTACCATATATGGCTCAATATAATTTGCAGCTTCTACTGCAAACGCCTCACCTCACAAGGACTTACCCACTGTAACCATTTGGCGTGACAGGGGTACTCCAGCTTATAAATAATGTCATGTGTTTGTGACTTCTTTTCTGTCATTAAATGTACTTGCTCAATTAATGTTTATGAATTTTTGTGATGCATGTGCTCGCACTTACTGAATCAAGCACACAAATGAAAAAAACAGCACACTCAGGTTTTGACTCGCATAAGTGGGACCAATATTGATCATTTGTGCCTGAAAAAAGCCCAATCTGGTAACACTAGTCTAGTTGTGCCAATCATTGCTCATGCACACGGCAACGTGATCCTGCATCCAGCCCTGCCTCTAGAGTGTCATCATTGGACTAGTTCTCTAAAGCCAAATAACCGGATTATGAGAAACTTTGGGACTGCCTTTCACCCAACCCATTGGGTCTTCATTGGGAAGTGAGGACGCCACCAAAAATGGAGGCAGAAACAGAAGGGCACCTGTTTCATACCGTCTAGAGTTGTGGAGCCTATAGAGGGTTGGGGGGAGGGTCAGAAAGGGGGCAGTGCAACAAAGTCATGGGCACATGGATTTAGCCAAACACTTGAGTAGCTTTATTGAATATCCTGGATGTTTTATGTCTCACAAGATACCACAAACTAATTCTTAGTCTAGGCCTGATAGTGGCAAAAAGAGACATAGCCAACAATGGTGTAATCCAGCCACACCAAGCATTATGAAATAGAAGCATGGTTTGGTATGCAGACTGCTGGTAAGGCCGGATTATGAGGCAATGAGTAGCCCTCGGATGCATGACAATTTTTGGGGGGTTTCGGCCCAGTACTGGGTTCTCATTGGGTTGAATGTAATTTATTCCTCCTCTATGGAGCTGTCTAACAAGCACACATGTAAGATATAGACGCTTTTATATTCAAATGATCTACAGGGTGTATGCTTTATAGACACAGAACACCCTTATTTGTTGATTTCATGGTTAAATCTGTTTTAACAATGGAAACTTTTGTAAACAACCTTTTTTTTTCTCTTTTCTCAAAATAAAAAGACATTTATTAAAAAAATAATTGGGGCACTTGATTTAGGGTGGCAGGTCCTCCGCTATTTTTGGTTGTATCACATCTCTGCAAGACCACCAGAGAAAACTGAAAACGGGCTTCCAGTTTTGGAAAACATTTTTAATGCCATTATTTTTGGACTAGCAACCGACGGATGAGATGGGGAGCTGGCAGTGTTATGGGGGATAGAATTATGTCAAACTGGTGAGTGTGATGCATGGGACGGGTCAGCTGTAGGGCCAAGCCAGTGGGACTGTGGCAGTGGGGATGTATCACAGGGTGAGAGTCATAGTGGTGCACAACCACCCTGTGGGCGGCAGGATCTAGCACTTTCTCCCTGGGAAGCGATCCATTACATCTGACAGATGGGTCCTCCAAATCGTTCAGCATATCTATGCCCCGCCCCCACCTTCCTCCCACATCAGAGCCTCTTCCAGAGGAGCACCTATCTATTCTAAAGGAAGGAGTGCAAACGTCTCTCTCCAAAAGAGCAATCAAGAGGATTCCAGACTCGGAAAAAGGGATGACTTCTTACTTTAATTATTTTCTCATGCCTTAGCAGTATGGAGGCCTTCAGCCTATTTTAAATCTTCATGTGTTGAATGCCTTCCTGGAGTAGGACAAATTCAAAATAGTCACACTGTCCCAGATTTTGTCTGCCCTGGACTTGGCAACTGGATGGAATTCTTGGGCCTGCAAGACGTGTATTTTCATACACCTGTCCTGTAATCCCACAGATGTGACATGCGATTCAAGGTTGGCCAGGAGCATTTTCAGTTTGCTGAGCTACCTTTGAGCCTCAACACTGTACCTTAAGTGTTTAACAAAGTGATGGTAGTTGTCACCCCTCATCTTTGGAGGTAGGGGATACCAGTTTCCACTGCCTTGACTACGGGCTGTTGAAGATAGACATTTTTGGGGGGAGTTTTATATAGCGCTACCTAGACCCAAAGGTATCGGAGCGCTTTACATGAGCACTAGTTGCGTTACAGACGGACACATTAATTTTTGTTAGGCATGGGGAGATATTAAGTGATTTGCCCAGAATCACAGGAAGTTGAGCATCCCTGTCAAAACTTGAATCCTGTTTCTCAGCTTCAAGATCAACCGCTCTAGTCCAGACAATGGCAAACCTCCTTATATCGTGGGGGTTTGCGATCAGTGAGCCAAAGTCACACACTGACTCCTTTGCACAAACTTCCTTTCATTGGAGTGGTCCTGGATACAGTACAGTTTATGGCTTCCCCGCACCCACCCCCATCCCTCCCCGCCTTTGCAACAAGCGAAGGACATTTGGGCTAAGAACCTGATGTTTCAGCCTCGGTCCTGGATCTCTGTGAGAGCATCTCTGAAACATCTCTAAACCTTTTAGCCTCTTGCATCGTCCTGAATCTCAAGTTCCAGTGGGCCCAGCATTAGTGGAACCTCTCAGATGTCACTTAGATTTCAGAGGAGTCTGGGCAGTATCTGCAGTGGTGGCTGATCGAACGTAATTGGACTGGCAGCAGACTTCTCTCTCTTCCCCACCCAGAGCTGATGCAGGTAATGGATGCATCGCTGCTCGGTTGGGGAGTCCATCTGGGAAAGGTGAAGATCAAGAGGACTCTGGTTGCTGGCAGAAATCTGGCTCCATATAAATCTGCTGGAGTTGTGGGCCATTCATCTAGCATTGTTGAAGGCCTTTCTGGAGTTCATTAAGGGAGGGCCGGTGCAGGTTCTCACATATAGCGCCACTGTTGTAAGATACCTCAACAAGCAAGGCTGAATGGAGTCCTGGGCCTTCTGCCAAGAATCTCTGTACCTCTGAAGTTGGCTGGAGAGTCAGGACATTTTTCTGTTGTGAAGCACATAGCGGGATCTATGAATGGCAGGTTGAACGAGCTCACCCACTTGTGATTTGCAGATAACAAATAGCATCTGCGTTCTGAGGTGGGGCAGGGCATATTCCATCAGTGGGAAGGACCCTGGCGTCTTACTTTGTTTTGTGCGTTGGAGTTCCGCAAAGAGACTTGGTTGGAGATATGTTCCGGCTGGAAGGAAGCATTGGACTCCTGAACTCCTTCTTGCCCATACTTCTCCTGCCCAGAGTTCTGAAAAAGATCAAGAACGACTGGGCTAAGTCATCCTAGTGGCTCTGTATTGGGCCAGACAAGCGTGGTATCCTGAACTTCTGGGCTTGAGCATCTGCCCTCTGATCAGAGTACCATTTTGGGAAGATCTTCTGTGACAGCAGCAGAGCATGGTACTTCAGCCGAACCTTTGCAATATAAACCTCCATGTGTGGAGATTGAGCAGTGTCAGTTGACTTCTTATGATCTGCCACCTAAAGCTGTGGATGTCATCCTGGTTGCCAGGCACCTTTCCACTAAGCCTGTGTACACCAGACAATAGGACACATTTGTCGCCTTGTGTGGAGTCCACTGGACAGATACTTTAAAGCCAAACTGTTGGATGTTTTATTGCTTGTCTTTTGGCCAGCAAAGCCTTGCGGTGGGCACTATTAAAGGTTATTTGTCTGCCATTTTGGCCTTTATAAGATTAACCATCATGTGTTGTAATGTAGTTTATTAAAGGTTTGACTTTCATGTTCTGTCCCAAACCATTTGTCATGCCACAGTGCGACCTTAAAGCGGTCTTGACGTTTCTCATGTCTTTGTCCTTTGAGTGAATGTACAACTGCTCGTTGCCTCCTGGTTGTTCTAAAGACCGTCTATCTCATTGTGATCACTTAAGCCCATCGCATGAGTGAACTCCAGGCAACTGCTCTACACCACCATTTTCCCAGACAAACTGGTGCAAAAGACTCTGGGAGACTTCTGGTAAAAAATCTTGGCTCCTTTCCATGTTTAACAATCCAACACCCTATCAGAGTTCTTTGCTCCTTCTCACCCCTCAAAAGACAAGAAGAGACTTAATCAGTTAGACTCCAAAGAATCTTTAACCTTCGGGTGGACGATCAGCTGTTTGTGGGGTTTTCTGGGACAAAGAAGGAAAATGCTGTGCAGAAGAGGTCTCCGTTGAGGTGGATAGTCCTCTGCATTAAGATCTGCTACACGCTGGCTAAGAAGAAACCTCTGGAGGGACTTAGGGCCCACCCCAGCAAGGCTAAGGCTGTTGCCACTGCTTTAACACGGGGAGGTGCTGAGTTCTGCCATGCTGCAACTTGGGTGACCTAGAACCAATTCACAAACCACTAATGCCTTGAAAACCAGGTAGGATGGGAAGGACACTGTCTTCTTTTTGTCCTGCAGGACATTTTGATCTGAGGCCACAGCACAGATCCTCCATCTTGGGAGGTATTGTTTATGTATCTGTCCAAAAGGTGAGGAATCTGCGGTTAGAAGTATTCTTCAGAAAAACAAGTTACTTATCTTTGGTAATGCTCTTTCTGTAAACTATTTTCAACCAGCAGTGGCCCGTGCAGGTAAGAACGGTGGGTGCGGGTTAGGGGGGGATTCAACAGATGACCACGAGGGAAAATTAAATAAATAATGAATTTTCCCTCATTGTCGTCTGTCGAAATCCCTCCCACCCGGCCCCACCGCTCTTACCTGCATGGCGCTGTGGCTGCTCTAAATGCAGATTCCTCACTGACCTCCACCTCCCTGTTCAGGGGAGATTTACCTTCTAAGAAGGTCCCAATTTCGACATCAGCACACTGGTACTGACAATCGTTATGCTCCTAGTCTGAGGGCGTAGAAAGTGGAAACAGAGCTCCTGAGACACATTGAAAGCCACAGAAAGGAAGTGACGTTGGCATGGAAGGGTAGTATTTATATGTAGCTCCACTTCTTCACTTCCAGGATGGTATGGGGTGAAAGGGGAGCCGCATGGAGCCACCTGGCAGCGTGCAGCAACATTGCTAGAAAAACATACTGATCCAGTTTGGTATCTTGGGAATATTGTAAAGATGAGGAGTCTGCAGTCAGATTAGATTAAAGCATCCCTCAGAAAGCTTTACCGAAAGTAAGAAACTTGTTTGTCTGGGAAAACAACCTCACCTTCATTTTGTGCAAAAGGCCAGCCCAGTGGGGTTCAAAATGGATCCCAGCAGCCTCCATTCCATTACTCAGGCCCACTTACACTCATCATGCATGTGTCACGAAGGCTACATACACAAACACACACAATATACACTTGGGATGTAGAACTAGGATTTGGATAAGCATAACATGATCGGGGCACTAGGCCTCCACTTTAGTGGGACAGATGAAAAAATTCTGGTCACCACTGTGGTTAAAGAAATACTGTATGGTGTCGCCACCACTCTTCATGCTAAATCTGTGACAGGGACTGTTGTCTACTGTCCCTCAATGAGCAAACGCTTAATACGCCCCTCCAAGTCACAGGACAAGTCTAGGATTTAACTCATGACAAGGTATTGGTCTTTGCCTCTGCGCACATGCTAGTTTAGTGTGACCCTAGGGACAAAATCACAAACCAGGAAACCAGATATGTGCAGTCAGGCACTCAGGGTAGGGAAACCTGACTAAACCATGCAGGAGGCTTTACCATCCAGGCATCTTGCAGAATAAAAAGGGATACAGTTCAATTACAGAAGTGTTTCTTGTCTTGATTTGTGTTCTTGATTGTCTTTTGTGGGTTTTTTTTCAGACAATGAAGATTTTCTACCTTGTCTTTCTAAGAATCCAAAGGTGTGGATTGTATATTCTGCTGACCACGCTTTCTATGTGGATGTGGTCCTTAAACTTGCAGACTTCTTGAGGGTCAAGTGTGCCGCAGATGTAGTACTGGACCTGCTGCAGGAAAACGAGATTGCAAAGGTGGGGATCATGGCCTGGCTCACGAGTCAAAAGCAGAACATTGAAAAACAGTCTGGGAAAATCATCATCATGTGCTCCTCTGGAGCCCAAGCCAAGTGGCAGGCCATGATGGACAAGCCCAGGGTCTCACTCAGGCAGGACCGTAAACATCCTTTTGGTGACTGCTTCACTGCCGCTCTCAACTTGATCATGCCCGATTTCCAGCTTCCGGCAAATTTCGGCAAATACATAATTGCCTATGTTGGTGACATAAGCACAGAGGAGGATATACCAGAACCGTTCAAAACTACATCAAAGTATAGACTTATGGAAAAATTTGAAGATGTTTTCTTTCGAATTCATGACCGGGAGCAGTATGAGCCAGGGCGAGTGTTCTGTGTGGAGGAAGTCACTGCCCAAGATTACACCCAGCATCCTAGTGGCCAATGCCTGCAAGCTGCCATATGTAAATTCAGACAGTTTCAGGAAATACATCCTGATTGGTTTATAAAAGAGTGTTTGGAAGAGTCTCCTAGTCATCATAGTGAGGAATTGGATATGAATGTCAGTGTTGATGCCTCTTGGGATCCTTTGCTAAGGGAAAGTGCCACCCTAAAACTACAGCCGTTTTTCACAATGCCAAAAGACAGTGATTGTTTATTTGTTGACCCACAGATACAGGAGCCTAAGGCAGCAATAACAAGAATTGAGCCTCTGCAGCCTCATGCCGACCACTATGAGCAGCCTGCCCACCAGACTGAAATATACTTTTCGGATGCAGGGATGGGTGATTTTGTACAGAGGCAGGAACCTCTTTTCTCCATGGAGTATGCAAACACTGGCTTGAAGCAGCAGCCATATCAGTCAGATTGGACAGAAGGTGTACCAGTACCTCAAGTAGGTTTGGCTTTGAAAACTGACATGCTTCTTAACAATGGCGTTGGGCATTTGTCCTTGGGTGGGAGCAAGGACAGTCAAAATTGGCCATTGCCAGGGACTGATAACCTCTCAGATGCAGAGAAAAGGGATCTGGAACAACTCAAGCAGTTCCAGCAGGGTCTCACTTTTGGCCACCTGCACATGGATGAGGAAGAGCAGCAGCTGGTGCAAGTTTCACCTGGAAAGGACTTGGGGGATCAGAGACAGTCTCTGCAGTCAGATCAGGGTTATATCTCCAGGACTTCCTCTCCACCTCTGGAAGCTTCTGGAGATGGCATGAAATCTGTGGGTATGGAGCCTGAGTCATCTGATCCAGGGATCTTTCCCCAGGATTTGGAGATGGTGAAGAAAATGCACATGCAGATTGCGGGTTTGCGGACTGTGGTTCCTCTTTAAATCACCTTGGAGAAGCACTGATTAACCTTCATTCCACCAATATTTTCTTAACAGACTGGGTAAACAAGTTGATTCAAAGATGCACATTTTCATATAGAAGACCAAAATAAACACATCCTTCACTTGAAATTATTTTGTGTATAGCTTCAGATGTTCATACTAAATAAATACTGTTGTCACTTTGGTTACAAAATCGTGAAAGCTTCTCAGTGAACATCTAAGAAGGTTTTGTACATTCATGGGTAAAAAGGTTCTGTCCAGTGTTCTACACAGCCATGTAAGCAAATGTATTGTGCAGGATTTCCTATATCTGTTAATTGATATCAAAAGTAGGAGGTAGGGTCCTGTCGTTAACTTGAAGAAATATAGCAGCAGAACCCAAATGTTGGTGCCCAGGTTCTTCTTCTTCCAGAAGAGTGCCTTCAATATAATGTTCATCCCATGCAGTTCACAGCCCCTTAGCTTACTTTTATTTACTCATTTCCAACGACGAAAATATATAATAAAATGTTTTATGGTTCCATCACCACTTTCTGATTTTAGTAATACATTGATTAATTTATCAAAGTCCTTTACTGTTTCAAAAGGAGTAGGGCTCGCAATATAGCAATGTGATCTAGAAGTGTCAAGGATAGAATTTGCAGAAGTTGTCTTAGGTGCAAACAAAGTAACAAAAAACGGCTTATAAGTGCATGCATCACATCTGTGGGTCAGGTACTTCTTATTGGAACTTGTCAACATGTTCTTTTGAGCTTAGTCAATTGTCATTTAAGTGATGAGTGATCAATGCAGTAGGATACAGATGAGTAGATATTACATGATCACAGCAGTTTGTTTGCATTTGATTGACCATCTCACGAATTCTGAAAAACTGCGTATTATCTTTGATCCACTTTTGTTGCCGTTTTGTATTTTGTCAAGGTTTCCGATGTTTACTGAAGTGGCACAGTTTTAATGTGATCCAATTGTGAAGGTTCTTTCTACTGTAGTTTGCTTTTTACCCCAAAATTCTAATTTCTTTCAAATGGCAATACTTCTACATTTGCTTGATACACGTTTATATTTGACTCTAACCAGTATTTTAATAGGCAATATTTTTGGTCCTTTAGCTGCTATATATCCAAAAAAGGTGCCCCTAACATTTGGCAACTCTAAGAGCAAATCAGTTTCCAATTTTGGTAAGCCTCCAATTGTATTTAATGCTTTTTCAAAGCTAAAACATTCCTTACCACAGTGGAATTATTAATTGTTGTTCTGATCGGCATCAAGATCCTAGCCACCTTGTGCTGAAATTCTGTTCACAAATGGCACACCTGGTAGACTGAGTAAATACCAATGTTTTCTACCAATCATCCTCTGCCCAAATGTAAAGATTGGCTCTGCTTTGTGTTTAAGGGACAGGTTGAATTCAAGCTCAGACACTCACACATGCAGCCTCTCTGGCTCATTTTGTTATTACCTTCCTCATTTCAGACAGTCAGGTGGAGTGCTGACTTGGACCGTTTTAATTTCAGCTTCTTTCTACAAAGGATTTTCAGTAATGGCAGATCTATTGGTATTAAAATGCTACTTTTATAAACGGAATCTCTTTCTCTTCATCAGGTTTCTTTATTAAACTTATGTTTAAAAAGAAATTGATTTCCTGACTACTTTAGAACACCATCTTCTTGTCTGTTGTGTAAAACCGAAACCAGTCTAGGAAAGCCTTTACACGAGGTAGGGTTTTCAGTTCCCTTGCTTGGAGTAGATTTCAGAAAAAGTAGAAACCACATTTCAAAGCTTTAACCTCTTTTGTTAGTTTCAATTTATCTTCAATCAAGCTTATTGTTACATTTGTATATGTGGTATGTTCAATTACATCTGCAGCCTTACCAGGAAAGTCATTACATCAAAGGTAAGTACTTAAAAGTAATTTTAAATAAATTTAAATGTATGTGATGTCATTTGAGATGTAATTAGTGATGTCTTGAGGGATGTCACGAGTGATGTCACTGACCGTGTCATAACTGATGTAATATGTGTGGTCATAAGCAGTGCATTGCGGGGCGTAAGTTATAGTTAGCTCAGGTAACTGCCTAATTTCACTGGTTTTGTATGAGTTAAATCTGAACCTTACTATAACTTCCCTGTAACCTTGGGTTTTTTCAGTGAATTTCTAAGGTTTTTTAAATTCTGTTTGCTAACTATAATGTCCCTGTAATCTTTGGGTTTGTTCAAGTGAATTTCTTAGGTTTTTTACAAAATCTATTTCCTAACTATAACATCCCTGTAACCTTTGTTTTTTTAGGTGCATTTCTAAGGTTTTTCAAAATCTATTTCTTAACTATAACGTCCCTATAACCTTCAGTTTTTCTAAGTGAATTTCAATGTTTTTTAACTACTAGTCACGTTTGCAGAGTGGTGGACAAAGGGGGCGGAGACTCCAATCAGCTCTCAGTAATCCTGCGTCCGACTTACTGGAGGTAACAGAAGGGCTTCTGGGCCCACAAGAACCCTCATCCCCCAACCAGCAGTGCGCCAGGAGGTTCATTTGCAGAATGGTGGAGAAAGGGGGCATGGCTTCTGAAGTCCTCTCCGCAATCTCGCTCTGTGGGACTGGAGGTAACATGAGGTCTTGTTGGCCCCCAAGGACCCTCAGCATTTATGGGGGCTTCATCCCCACACCATCAGGGTGCAGAGAAGCGCATTTTATTTGGTGGATAAAGGGGGCGAGGCCTCTGAACATCTCATCTGTGTAGGACTTACTGGAGGTAACAGGAGGGGTTGTTCCCCCTCAAGGACCCTCCGCAGTCAAGGGGACTTCCTCCCCCAACAAGCAGTGCATCAGGAGACGCGCTTGCAGAGTGGTGGAGAAAGGGGGTGGGGCTTCTGGTGACTTGCCGGTCCGCATTTGTAAACATTTTTTACTGTATATTTATTACAGGAGAGGGGCAGCGTGTCATCCCCTTCCCTGGGTTGATTTAACCACCAGGAACCTCATCCTCCGGGGACAAACCTTTTTTGAATGAGAGAAAGGGAACGTCCTCCCTCCCTGGGTTGAGTTTGGCCCCGGGGCCTAGCCTTTTTATTTGTAACATTAAAGTGAGAAGGGCCGAGCAGCCCCACTCCCACGCCGATTTCTTCGGCCCTGGGAACCCCATCCCCCGGGGCCTGGCCTTTTTATAAATAATGTGGGGAAGAGGGCTATGCTGCCCTCTCCCTGGCCAATTTCAGGCCTCGGCTTCTCTTTTGGCTGCCCTGGCCCCACCTAGGGCACCCAGTTACTTATGTTGGGGACCGTGGGGGAGCCTCAAGGCCCCGGCATTCCCTGCCGGCTCCCTGCCTCCTGCGGGAGCTGGCATTGCTTTGACAGAGAGGGAAGCTGCTGAACATGCAGCTCCCTCTCTGTCAAAACAATTATGTTCTGCTTCTAGCAACCAAGAGCACTTTTTTGAGGCCCTCGCTAGCTAGAAGCGGAGCACAGTTTGAATGACTTCGCAGGAGCTTTAAAGTTCTCACCAAGCCATAAAAACAGCTGTGTCCCAGGAATAGGCAGCCCTGGACATAGCAGGAGCCGGCCCTGGGGAGTGGTGGTCCCCAGGGCCATCTATGCCTCCAGAAGGGGGGCCGTTTCGCCCCACTCCTTTTTTGATTTTGCCTGGGGAAGTGGTGGTCCCTGGGGCTGCAGGGGGCAGCTTCCCTGCATTTTTTTCAAATTAAAGCCCCAGGGAGGTGGCTGCCTCCAGGGCTGCGGAGGCATCTATGCAAACCCTCCCTGCATTGTTTTATCATAAAGCCCCGGGGAGGTTGTGGTTCCCGGAGCTAGGTGGGTCCGAGAGGCTCCCTCATTTAAAAAGAATATCCCTGGGGAGGAGGTGGTACCCGGGGGTGCCTAACGGGCCTCTCATGCATTAATTTTTAAAGAAGCCTCACAGAGGTGGTGGTCCTAGGAGTGGGGGGGGTGCCCTCTCCTTTATTTACATAATGCCCAGGACATGGCCCACCCAGGGGTCGATAATTTGCGGAACAGTGGAGTCCGCGTTTTGTTTTTCTTTTTCGCCGGGATTCGCGGAGGGGCATTTGCCCAGTTATTTTTGAAAATTCATTGGGGGCACGTGCCCGACAATGATAACTGACAGACTATGGTTACAAAGATTAAATTACATGATATTTATTGAGGCATTTGTTCGATATTAACCCATTATGTTGTCTCATCAGGATGATGGACTGTTACGAGTTATATATTGTTTCTCTTATGTCCATAATTATGTCATACGTATTTATTGGATACATTGGGTTTCAAGCACTAACTTGACCCAGAGTTTGTCGCACCCCTTCCTTGGGTATAAAGTAGAAACCCCTGGCTACAGGACTTTAGATTTACCTGGACGAAACTCTGCTACAGAATCCCAGAACTTCTATTATCTACACGACGTTGGATGTCCAAAGAATCTCCCTTGGAGTAAAGGAGTTACTCCCCTGCAAGACAGGCACCAAAGATGCATCTGTCCAGTTTGCATCTACGCAGCTCCTGAAGGACTCCAAATACTTTGAAAACCAGGAGGTGGGTTTCCAAGCTTTCCTGAGGCAGACCCGTGTTCTCAGCGATCCTGAGATCCAAAGCCCTCCTGGGGACCGTGCAACCCAAACCCCTAGACACTGTGCACATTTGCAGCAACGTATGCTTCTTGGCGATCCCTGAGGCTGTGCTTTGGGCTACTTGTAGTCCCGACCCCGAGCAGTGATTCCACCGAACATTACTGGCCTACACTCCTCGAGTGACCCGTGGGCTGGTA
Organism: Triturus cristatus; assembly: GCF_964204655.1. Taxonomy (NCBI): domain Eukaryota; kingdom Metazoa; phylum Chordata; class Amphibia; order Caudata; family Salamandridae; genus Triturus; species Triturus cristatus. The sequence goes on along the minus strand of NC_140585.1, from coordinate 304,968,547 downwards.
TTTGGTGATTCCTCTCGAGGTCCCTTCATGAGCCCTTGTCTGTCGACTTGTGGGTCCCTGAGAATGGTACTTTGACTTTCAACGGGCTTTCCTGGTTGCTCCAGACGTGCCCTGACTCTCCATCGCTTGGGGAGTCCACAGGACCTTGCTGGTCCACACCGAAGCCGTTTTACTCTCACCGCGTGGGTTGCCATTGCCAAGGCTTGTTGATCTCCAGTGCGGACACCTACCCCCTCGACATCCTTCGTGGAACAGCACCTCATCACAGCTGAAGCACCCGACATCGGTGGGCATTCATCTATCGTGCCCCTGGTCACTGGCAAGTGACCCAGACTCTGTCCCCTCTGCTTTCAGGTTCTTCACATCTTCGATCCAGGCTTGGATCACGCCGGACATTTCTCCTTTCCACGTCAACAGCACTTTGCAGCAACTCTCCATTGACGACATCGAAGATTCCCGACACCATTTGACACCTATGCACCCGGCTTCTCTGGGTTAGGTAACACAAGTAGTCCGGTGCTCACGTGGGTGCTGGCCTTAGAACCTTCTAAGTCTAAATGGGTTTGCTCCAAGTCCTCTCATAAGTGTCCTTAAACTCTAAAATTCCTACAGCGACTTTCCCGTAGGTTTGTACGAAGCTTGCGGCTGTGTTCTCACACTGCTCGCGTCTCCCGTGGGTCCGCTGTGTCACTACCTTGGGTGGTTCCTTGGGGTCCCAGTGATTCTACGTGCTCTAGGCACTGCGTCTAGTCAAGTCGTGGTTCTTATACAACTTTCTTAATATATGGTTTGGTCTCCCCCTGGGGCCCATTGTATATTGTGCTATTTACTGTTGTTTTACAACTGTATTATTCTGTGCCTTGCTCTCTAATCTCATAAAGAGGTTAGTAGAGAGTGTTTAGAAATAAATACATATATTTTATATATATACCTTGTGTGGTTCTCCTTTCATTTAGTTATTCAAGAGGTTATAATCTGGTAAACCAAGGAAGTTTACAAATTCTATTAACAATATACTGGGGCTTCCCAAGCCGAGGAATGTAGAGGGGGTGTCCCCAACTGTCAAGATTTACAGACTCCAATGCATACCACTTGCAACTTATGGCGCTGAAGTCTGGGGGCACACTAACAGTGTTCGCATCCAGGGTGAAGAAAATAGATTCTGCCGCAAAATCCTGGGTGCACCCATCTCATCATCCAAATACGCTAGTCATTGTGAACTCAATCTTCCATACATTGAAGACTACGTTGAGGCTCGCCCAACCCTATTCTGGTTGAGAATTTGGAAAAATCCTGCGGCTCAATTAACTAGAGAGATAATCTCAGATTGTTTGAAATGTGACAGGGGGATGGATATACCATGGTTGGCTGCGGTTCACAAAAGTCTAGTTAGTGGGAACCTAGAATTTGTATTTTCAAATCCCTCAGACCTTGGCACTATCAGTAGTAAATTCTTTCAAAGGACTCTATGCATCGTATAAAAGTGCCAGATTGGTTACAGAACGCAAAAAAACGTCAGTGGTCAGATACATGCATATTGAGAACGTCACTCCCGCGGTTTCTAGCTATTTGTTAAACCCAATTGGCTGCTGGGAAAGAGGCTTACTCTTTTGGCTGAGGACTGATACCATGAAATATATGTTATAATTCCCTGTGGGCTTTATTACTCACCTTGACCTTCTACCGTGTCCTTGCAATAATCAACAATCAATGCTGCACTTTTTATTCTTTTGTTCTTATTATCTAATTCTCACCAAAAGGTTTTTGATCCCTTATTTTAAAGCTTTACCTGTGATTGATTATAAGGCAGCTTATGGGATGGTCATTGCTCTAAATGATGATGAACTAACCTTTCGGGTTGGTTCTTTTTTGAAGGCGGCGGTGCGCACCCGTAATTCTATGCGCCCCTGCTGAACTATAGCACTTTATTTTATGTTTTTAAATCTGAACTGTTATGTGCTTTTATTGATTGTCTCATTATGATTTTTGTTTTTGTACTTTTATGGATATGTACTTTTATCCTAATAAAGTTTATATTGATTGATTGATTGGTAAACCAAGCTTCTTTACATTCCTTCAAGACTTAGCCTGAAGGATGTTCTCCATAGCTACCACTAGGATAGCTTTCAATAAAGGTTGTCTTAAACCTAATCATCAGTAAGGGTGGTTTGGACTGGTGCAAGGTGCCCACTATAACTAGTGGACAGCATATACCAGGCCAACTTCTCACAAACAGGACAATGGCAGCTGCAATAAAAGGGAATCCGGACAGTGCAATGGGGCAAGATTGTAATTTTTTCTATTGAAAAGCTTGGTCAGCAAATTGGTGAGTGCAGAGTTACATGCTGACCCCTCTGCTGCTCTAACTCTGGATACGGTAACACCAAAGTGGGTCATCCAAGGTACCAAACAACCTGTTACATTACGCCGACTTTCGTACTCAAGCCGAAATTAATGTAATAAGTTACAGTGTGCAACTTTAGCAAAATTGACACTTTTGTTGCTGCTACCTCCACCACTGTGCAGCACTTGTGACCAAGACCTGATGCACAAAGTTGCCCCCGAGTTCACGGAGCCTGGGAGTACTGTCGGAGTACTGCTGGGAACCTCAGAAGATGAGCTTTCCACCGAGAATGGATTGGTATGTGACTGCAACAATGGGAGACTGGTAGTCCAGCGGAATCTGTCTTCGGCCAGACTGGAGAGGACCTCGGGGAACGTCGACCCTGCAAGCAGGATCCCCGCACCATCTTCGTGGACCAAGGAGTGCCTTCAGGAGCACCCCCTCAACTGCGTCACATCCACAGCATCCTTGAGCATCTTCCGAATCCTCATCTATGCTTGGGAGTACAAGGAGACGTCCAGTCCAGTATACACTTCCCTCTAATCTAGTACAGTAAAGCTAGGGGTATACTGTTCTGCACTGACTTAAGCAGACTCTCAGTGCGGTCTGTTTGTAGTCACTGGAAGCATGTGCTCTTAGGAGCAACTGCCCTCACCCAACCGAAGGTGGCATGCTTCATCATTGGGCTTGCTCCTTATTGGACTGGTTCTGCAGTGCCTAACGGACCCCATGAGAGGGCACTTTGCCGGAGATCTTTTAATCACCAATAGAAGACTGGAGAGGTGAGTGTTTCCAGTCAGTGGGTAAGAAGATTGTAAAACGATGTGGATAAAAATCAACTATAGACCTGGTAGGGCTATCTATTTAATAGGGATCCAAAACTATGTTGAATTAAAAACAGTGTGAGAGACCACTGGACATAATGGGCCAGATGTATCAAAGGGTTTTACAAATTAGGTGTCTATGGGAAAATGTGTTTGTACATATGTCCCAATGATCCTATTCTCTCAAGTGCAAAGGTATACTGTCCGGTGTAAGATCAAGTGGGTGTGCATAAATCTTAGCTACTGGTTGACATGTTTCATGCCTTGGTATGTTGTAAAGCGATCAAGTGGCATATCCTAATCTTCTTGAAGATTGGAAACCTTAGTATGTATCTGGATTGCATCACCCCTGTGGATGGGGTAGTGATCCAACCAAATGAAACGGAAACACTCACGTTGTTATGTGCATGCTCACATAAAATAGTGACCCTTGAAATTGTTGGTAAGGTCCCCTTGGATAACGAGGACGTGACTCACGTTATACAGGCATTTGTGCACCGTGGATCACCCGTATACTAACCTAACTCAACATAGTCTAGGATCCCAATTAAATAGATAACCCCACCAGGTCTATAGTTGATTTTAATCCACATCTTTGTCCAAACTTCTCACCCACTGATTTGAAACACACTTGCTTCTCCAGTCTTCTATTGCCGATTAAAAGATATCCAGCAAAGTGCTCTCTCGCGTGGACCCAATGGGCATTGCAGAGCCAGCCCATCGAAGAGGCAAAACTAACAAGGAAGTATGTCACCTTTGAGTGGGTGAGGGTAGTTGCTCTTAAGAGCACATGCTCCCAGTGACTATACACAGACCCCATCGAGAGCATACGTACGTCACTGAGGAACAGTATTGCCCTAGCTTTACCATCTTCAGCATCCTTCAACCCTTGCATCAGGACCACATCCATTGGAAAATCCTGCAACTGATAAAGTGCCTTGATCTGACTGAGGATTGCTTCTCCTGTTAAGGTAAGGTAACTGTTCTTAAGGACTGGGCTGGTCCCACCTAACTGGCTTCTGATTGGAGTTAGTCGCCTACAGTGACTCCCAAGTGATCGCATTACAGCTAGCCCAACTTTTTTACAGAAAACGTTTTCAAGTGCCAAACTTGTTGACTTTGCCAGTGCTTGTTCACGGCTAAGTGAATTGCTTGTAAATTCCGTATCTCAGGAAGCCTCCACTAAATCCTTTTAGTTTTGGTGTCTGAATTCCTATAAAAATGCTGTCTATTGTTATAAATTGGTGTTGGATTTCTTGAGTGTTGTGTTGGATTTCTTCTTCAAATGTTTTGGTGATGTTTAAATGCTTTACACTAGCTCATCCGTGTAAGCCTTGCTGCTCAGTGACACAGCCACCACGGACTGAGCTGAGGGTTTGACATATGAACCCTACTGGTCCTAAAAGATTTGATAAGTGTATTACACAGTGAGATCACACGACCACATCACATAATACTTCCCATTTCATCACACTTTTTTAAAAGTAGGGTTGGCGGGTATACCCCCAAAACAAAATGTAGACAAATAATAATCATATTAACATTTCAACTGGGCGTGGGATGGCTTGCGGAAATGCATTCAAACCCCTCTACTCTATGCACCCTCTATACCCATTGCATTTTATCTGCATTTTCCCTTTTTACACGGTAAGGGCACTATTGACAGGGCACATAAAATGGGTATAAGGACACTGGGAGACCTCTACCCACGGGGCACTTTTATGGAGCTGCCTAATGCTCAGGAGGGGGCACGGACACCTATTTTAGAGTGGTTGTTATATCACCAACTCAAGACCGCCTGTCGGGCATTACATCCCACTTTTCCAGTCTCCCCAGACCCCCTGCACCCGCTTGAACATCTATTAGTTACCCAGTCTCCCAAAAAGTTAGTCACTAGGCTCTATACTCATACGCGGGCTTACACTCCATGGGCTGACCCGAGGACGTTGGTCCAGTGGAGAACAGACCTTTTAGATCAGCCCACGGACGACCAATGGGCGTTTTGTTGTTCGCAAATGAAGCATTCATCCCCCAACTATAAATTGCGGCTTATACACTTGATATTTCTGCATCGCTATTACCGTACCCCATTACAATTATTTAAATTACAACTGAGAGCTGATTCTAATTGCTGGAAATGCAGGCGCGAGGGTGCTGCCTTCTTGCACATAGCTTGGGAATGCCCCGCTGTCTCTAGATACTGGAGGGAGGTGTGTGACACCATTCAGGGCATCACGGGCCAGCCCCTTGAGTGCTCTCCACTGGTGCTACTGCTGGGCTATGTGGAGCACACCCCTCCAGCGATGCGTCGTCTGACCGCGATGCTGCTGGTACTCGCAAGGAGGAGTTTAGCTATGCACTGGGGCGCTATATGTAGTCCTCGTGTTGAAACATGGATTCAGGATGCTGCCTATTGCCTGTAACAGCTTGCAAATTATTGGGATCTCATGCCTACGGCATCTCGCCCTAAAGATATTTAGGAGCCTTTCATTACCTGGCTCAGGATGAGGGATTCCTCACCAAACACTGCCGCATCACTATGGCCGCTTGTTGACCCCTCGGTAGTCGCCTAAAAGAGGCATGGTTCTATCTGTACACGGGCTGGTCTCATGTGCCTAGATTTAGGGGTGTTCTGTAAGTGCATTTGTGCCTCTGATTTTGTTATGAAAATGCTGTGTTATGATTATCTGTATTGCTTTATGTACTGGCTTGCCTTCCAGAACATATTGACCTAATATTTCCTTTGATGTCCTATATTTTATGTTTCTGACGTGCTGGTAGACACTATAATTTTGATTTTCACACTGCAGGATCTGTTATGTGCTGCAAAATGCGTTTAATTATTCATTATTACTGTGGTTTATTGCAGTCTCTGTAAATCATAAATAGAAAATGTAATACATTTTGTTTTTTAAATTAAATGTATGAGATTAACTTGTAGAGGATAATACTATTTTGAAATGGCAGTGCGCTTCCACCTTACCTTTAAAAATAAACATCACAAGACCATATGAGTAATCGGAGGAATGTGAAGCAACCAAAAAATCCAGACGTGAACACTGGTGTATAGCAAGATGTCCTCAAACCCATCGTACTCAAGACAGCCTGCAGACAATAAATACCAAAACAGATATGTTGTCAGTGCAACTCAACCAAATGAAGGAATGCATCGGCAAACATGCCACCAGGTTGTACACCGCTGGCAGAGAGACATTGGGCAAATCACAGAACACACTTGCATTGCTTACCTTCAAGGCGGTTGTGGTATGTGGTATGTAGCCTGCTGTTGCAGGGTCTTAGTCTAAGCTCATTCTATTTTAGAGTCTTCTGTATTCTTAAGAGTGTTGGAGTTACTGGATTGTGTTCGCTCCAGAACTCTACTGTGTCAGTTACTGGTGGAGTGCCCTGCGGATGGGACATTTCTGTATATTGGAAGCAACTTGAATAAAGAAGACTTCTTTTGTACACTGCTGGGCCCCGTGTACTTCTTCACACTGGCGACGGTCCGACGGACATTTGACCCTTATGTCTACCATGATGGAAAATAACTTTGCTTCCTGCTGTGAAATTCACTAGACCCTGAAACATCCTAACAGGTTTGTGGAGCTTACTCGCTACAAAGTATTGTCTGCGCTAACCTTTCAGCGCTCGCTAAGTTTTAACTGATTTAAGTTTCCTAACTTAAATAAAGCATCCCACGAGCTCGCGGGCCCTAGTACTCGAGGCTTGCTTGCGACTCTTTGCATTCTTTGAAACGGCACTCATTTCTCACCTGCTCGCACCGGCTGGACTCTGCTGACCCAGTCTCATGTCTTCATTTTGCTGCTTTATCTGGTCGCCTAGTTCGCTACGCTGTGACGACTGCTCTCATCACACCTCAACCATGGACCTAGCAACACTTGACGCAAGCTTCCCCTGCGTCTCCTGGGCAGCAAGAGCCAGCTGCGTTGCCTGCTATTACGCTTCTTGCACTGTGACCTCCTTGTCCTTGACAACGAGAGATGCGCAGTCTCCCTGCGCTGCTCGTCTTTTCCCTGCCCAACTGAGCCACACTCGGGTGCGAGGTTTGCACACCAGGCACAACACTAACACAACAGAGAGAGTGTGAGAGGCTCGGGTGCAGGGCTCGCGCATCGGAGGTGACGAGAGTGTCTTTTTGCTATTTTATTTTTTATCGGTGCCAGGCACAGCATACCTGTTGTACTTGTAAGAACTGGGTAACCCCTCTTTGTCTTCCTTACTCTTCACGGTGATAGGCACACCCTTCCTGTCACACTTGGAAACACTCACAAACTTGGTGACGGGCACACCTACCTCTGTGTTCTGGAGCCTGCCCACTAACAGCTTCTTATTATTGGTTCTCAGTAGTACTTTTTTTCAGTTTGCGTACCGGAGGGACTTCATCTTGATTCTCATGCTCAGTGTTCGAGTGTGACTGTTCTGCTTTGCATATATGTACATATTAGAAGGGGGTCATTATTCTAACGCCCGGTCATTATTTTAACGCCCTGTCAGCTACTGTTCAGTGGGAGGTTATCATTGTTAGTAAGGGTTGTGTGTCAGCATGCAGAACATCACCCCTCCTCCATTTTTCCTCAGGAGTTCTGGGGAGCCAAGCATTTGCTGGTCCAACTGGAGGAATGTTTTCCTCAATTATGCCTGAGTTTGCGGCGTCTCTTTAAGCGCTGAAAGGAAATCTTCCCTGCTCTTGCACTGTTTGGGGTCTGAGGGGCAAGAGGTTTATGAACATCTCCCTGATCTTAGTGAGAGTGAGTCAGACAGTCTGAATGAATTTGAAATCTCTTTAAAAAAAACTTGACAAGCATCACCTTCCTAAGGTGAGTACCATTTTAGAGAGGTATCACTTCGGGAGGCGGTTCCAAAAGCCTCAAGAATCAGTCGAAGTGTATATAACTGAACCTCCCTGAAGCATTCAGAGCCTGCAAACTATGCTTCTTCTGCTCTTAACTCCAAGAAAGGCTTTAAGCGAAAGTGTTTCTGTTGTGATATGTTCAGTCACTTAGCCAGCGATAAGACCTGCCCTGCTCTAACTTCCAAATACTACAATTGCGGGAAAATGGGCCATATAGCCAAGGCTTGCAAGGCTCAGATAAACAAGAAAAACAAATTTGGGAAGGAAGTTTCCCTGGAGAGTGAGCGTGATTGTAAGTATGATGTGTTGCATTGCGAGGAGGTGGTACTTCAGGTTAAACAAACAAGTGTAAGAGCACCATAGTCAAAGTTAAGGTGAATTGTAATAGCATCAATATGCTTTTTGATTCTGGGGAGAAGATTTCTCTGATTCCCAAGGATTTCTTTGATAAAACATTAAAGGAGAAAGTGAAGGTTTTTTAACCCGATCTCAAACCTCTAGCCTACGGTGGCCAGTCCATAAAGCTGTTTGGCTACTTTGTGGGTGACATTGATTACAAAGGGAGGCTGACTGCGGGGAAGGTTTACATCTCTTGCAAGGGTAAAAGTATTATTAGATGGATCCATCAAGGGGACCTACGTGTATTTTTGGTTCCTGGCGGTGCTCCCTGCATAGTTCTCAGTCATCTCCTCACATAAAGCCTCTGTGGATACTTTCTCTGGTGACCTCTTTAAGTCTGATCAGAAGTGCGTCTGGCGTAGTGAATTTGAACATGTGTTCAGTGAAAGGTTGGGGTGTCTTTCAGGGTATATGCATAGAATCACTCTTAATGCTAATGCAAGGTACACAGTGTACCCTTAGCATTGAGGGTGTCTATGCGCGCTGAGCTTGAGAAGTTGAAAAATGAGAGACGGAAGCAAGTGATTGGTTAGCTCCGGTGGTTCTTGCACGCAAGGCTTCGGGAGAGGTGAGGTTGTGGGTGGACCTTCGAACCCTCAATCGGGCAGTTGTCGCTGATAGGTATTCCCCACCTCAATATCACATAAATGCTGACGCAGTTGAAGGGCGCCGTGACTTTCTCCACATAAGACCTTAAGGCCACGTATCACCAGATCAAAATTGATGATGATTCCACGAACTGAACGGCCATCATAACCCCATTCGGAACATATAAGTTCACCCGGCTTTCCTTCGGCTTGAATTCAGCGGCCTCCGTGTTCCAGCGGGCCATGGAGGACGTATTGAATTAGCTGTCGTGGGTTAAGATATACCAAGATGATGTTTTAGTCTATGGGTCATCCCAACAAGAGCATGACAATAAGCTTAGATCAGTCCTGGAGAGTTTTAAGTCCCGAGTTTTAACTTTGTGGGAAAATAAGTGCAAAGTTAACCTTTCGGAAATTGAGTACCTGGGCCACAAGTTAACTAAGGAAGGAGTTAAGCCTAGGGACCACCTTCTGAAAACCAGTGAAGATCTCCCAGTGCCTCAGTCTAGAGATGATTTGGTTACCTTTTTGGGGATGGCTGAGTACTACAAGTTTGTACCTCAGTTTGCCTGCCGCACTTTACGTTGAGGGCTCTCTTGAAGAAAGGAGCAAAGTTCCTTTGGACCCCTAAGTGTCAAGCTGGATTTGTGGATATTAAGAAGGCCCTTAGTTGCGCACCCTCTCTTCAAAGTTTTGATATTGCTGCCCACTCCATTTTGATTACGGACGCTTGTTCCAAGGGGTTGGGTGCGGTACTCAAACAAGTGTAAGACAACAAGGAGGTGACTATCATGTTTTTATCTAGGGCGCTTCTAGGTCTCGAGTTACAATATTCAGTGATTGATAAAGAGGCTCTTTGCATCTTTTGGGCCATCTGGAAGTTAAAAAAGTTTCTCTGGGGAAATTCCTTTGTAGCTCTATTTGGCCACAAGCATTTAAAGGACTTGTTTTGTAAGAAAAGTTTGGATGCCGTCTCCGCCAGAATTTGTGGGTGGTTGCCCTGCAGGACTATGACTTTGTTGTAAATTATATACCAGGTGCAGAAAACGGAGTTGCTGACAGCCTTTCTCGCTTGGTTACTAGTCAAACTGGTTGTGTGTCTCACGACCCAGAAGAGTTGTGGGAGGACGTTGACTACAAAGTGTGAAAGGTCACGGAGAAAGCTGTCAGTGACGAGAAATGAAGGGAAATGATGAAGACAGATTTTTTTTTTTTTTTAATAAACCTTTTTATTGGATTTTGCATCTTCCATACAGGGTATACATCAATCAATATCTGTAATTGTTGCTTAACATTCATTGAGTGTATTATCATGGCAAAAACAAAGAAATCTGAGTTAACAGAAGAATTACTTGTCTTAGCGCATGTGGTGTGTGGAAATGTATGCCCGTTCTGGGATAGTGGGTGTTGTATTAGACTGTCTAGTTCTGGAGTGTGACTGATGTACCCTTACTGTCCGTATGTGCTGTTTGAAAGGAAAAATCTGTTCGTACAACCAAACTGGGAACACATAACTCAGGGAAATGGGGCAAGGCATAAGGGCATTGATCTTCGTAGGTCTAATAACACCGAGAGGCGATTTCTCATCGGGCAGGGGGGAGATGGCCCTGCTCTGGAGATTCTCGGGTGGTTCGGGGTATAACTGGGCCTGGCGCCACCTGGATTGCAGTTTGGGTTTCTGTGGGGGTGTCTTGTGCGTGTTTGAAGCTATGTAGGAGCATTGACCACTCCATGGATATGGGAAGTCATCAAGTCCCGCTCGCTTCCTCCTGTCTGATTGCATCTTCCTCGGCAGCGCCCCATTTTTTGACCACCCCCACTACGCAGCTATTGGGGGACTGTCCGATGACCGCCAGTGCAGTGTGATGCTACGCTTTACTAGGAGTATGGCTAGTATCGCAAATTGGGTTTCCACCTTTTTCTGCTTATGTTGCTTAAATATCCCTAGGGCACTAGCCTCCCATGTGGTAAGCCCTGTCAGGCCCGTGACTATCAGTAGTGTGGCGTGTACCCTCGCCCAAAAGGCTTGCAGGATGGGGCAGGTCCATAACATATGGATGAATGTGGCGTCAGGTGTGTGGCATCACGGGCAGTCAAATCAATCGATCAATCAGGGAATTTGTATAGCGCACTACTTACCCGTGAGGGTCTCAAGGCGCTACTGCTCGAAGAGCCAGGTCTTGAGATGTCTTCTGAAGGTGAGCAGGTCCTGGGTCTGCCGTAGGTGGGTGGGGAGGGTGTTCCATGTCTTGGCGGCGAGGTAGGAGAATGATCTGCCACCGGTGGTCTTTCGTTAGATGCGGGGGACAGCAGCGAGGGCGCGGTTTGCTGAGCGGAGCTGGCGGGTGGGGGTGTAGAAGTTGAGTCTGTCGTTCAGGTAGGCTGGGCCGGTGTTGTGGAGTGCTTTGTGTGCGTGGGTGAGGAGTTTGAAGGTGATCCTCTTGTCGATGGGGAGCCAGTGCAGGTCTTTCAGGTGGGGGGTGATGTGGCTGCGTCGGGGTACGTCGAGGATCAGACGTGCAGAGGCGTTTTGGATGCGTTGTAGTCGATGCAGGTGTTTGGCTGGGATTCCTGCGTAGAGTGCGTTGCCGTAGTCCAGCCTGCTGCTGACGAGGGCCTGTGTAACAGTTCTCCTTGTTTCGGACGGGATCCACTTGTAGATCCTGCGGAGCATGCGGAGGGTGTTGTAGCAGGAGGAGGAGACGGCGTTGATCTGCTTCGACATGGAGAGGGAGGAGTCGAGGACAAATCCGAGGTTGCGTGCGTGGTCGGTAGGTGTGGGTGCCGTTCCCAGCGTTGTAGGCCACCACGAGTCGTCCCAGGCCGAGGGGGTGCAACCGAGGATGAGGACCTCCGTCTTGTCCGAGTTCAGTTTCAGACGGCTGCTCTGCATCTATTCGGCGACGGCCTTCATTCTCTCGTGGAGGTTCGTTTTGGCGGTGTGCGGGTCCTTGGTGAGGGAGAGGATGGGTGTCGTCGGCGTAGGAGATGATGTTGAGGTTTTGCTGGCGGATTACTTGTGCGAGGGGGGCCATGTAGATGTTGAACAGCGTCGGGCTGAGTGATGATCCCTGGGGTACGGGGCAGATGATGTTGGTGGCTTCGGATAGGAAGGGTGGGAGTTGGACTCTCTGGGCTCTGTCGGAGAGGAAGGATGTGGTCCAGCTGAGGGCTTTCTCATGGGTCCCGGCTTCTTGAAGGGGTGTTTTTAGGGTGCGATGGCAGACCATGTCGCAGGCGGCCAAAAGGTCCAGGAGGATGAGGGCTGAAGTTTCGCCGTTGTTGCCTGATGTCATCTGTGGCGGTGATGAGGGCTGTTTCCGTGCTGTGGTTTCATCTGAACCCGAACTGGGACGGATCCAGGATGTTGTTGTCTTCAAGGTGGCGGGTTAGTTGCCCGTTGACAATTTTCTCGATAACCTTTGTCGGGAACGGGAGGAGGGAGGTGGGTCGGAAGTTCTTGAGGTCCTTGGGGTCCGCCTTGGGCTTCTTGAGGAGGGCGTTGATTTCGGTGTGCTTTCAGCTGTCCGGGAATGTGGCTGTCTCGAAGGAGGCGTTGATGACCTTCCGTAGTTGGGGTGCGATGGTTGTGTCGGCTTTGTTGAACACGTGGTGAGGGCAAGGGTCTGATGGTGATCCAGAGTGGATGGAGTTCATGACCTTGCGTGTTTCTTCGTCGTTGATGTTGGTCCAAGAGGTCAGGTGGTTGGTCCAGGTGGTGTTCGCGGGGGAGGAATCTGGCGCGGTCGGGTTGATCGGGAAGTTGAAGCTGTGGTGGATGTCTGCTATCTTCTGGTGGAAGAAGGTTGCCAGAGCGTTGCACAGTTCTTGTGAGGGCGGGACGTTGTTGGGGTTGGAGAGTTCCTTCACGATGCTGAAGAGCTCTTTGCTGTCGTGTGCGTTGTTGTCCAGTCTGTTTTTGAAGGGGGATCTTTTGGCCATTCTGATGAGGTGGTGGTGTCTACGAGTGGCGTCCTTGTGGGCTGCGTGACTGTCAGGTGTGCGATCGTGGAGCCATTTCTTCTCCAGTTTCCGGCAGGCGTGTTTGGAGGTCTGTAGCTCGTCAGTGAACCAGGTGGCTTTCTTGCTGGCGTGGTTGATGGGGGGGTTTCCTGAGTGGTGCGAGGGTGTTGGCGCAGTCTTCAATCCACTGTCTGAGGTTGCGGGCTGCTGTGTCTGGGTCGGTGGAGGCCTCCGGTGGGTTCTGGGTGAGGGTGGAGGTCAGTTGGTCTTCGGTGACTTTGCTCCAGCAGCGACATGGGAGTTGTTGGGTGAGGTGGTGCGTGGTTGGCTTCTTGATGGTGAAGTGGATGCAGCGGTGGTCGGTCCAGTGGAGTTCGGTGGTGTGGTTGAAGGCGACGTGGGTGCCTGTGGAGAAGATGGGGTCCAGCGTGTGGGCGGCAGCGTGGGTGGGTGCGATTCCGTTGGTGCGGTCTCTGCGGATGGTCTTGTAGCCGTCCGGGATGGCTATGGCGATGTTGGGCGCCGAGGAGTCGTTCCACCAGGTCTCGGTTAGGAAGGCCACGTCGGGGGCGGCGGTGTCGAGCAGGTCCCAGAGCTCGACGGCGTGTTTGCGTGTGGAGCGGGTGTTGAGGAGAATGCAGCTGAGATGGTCGGGTCTGGTCTTTTATGGTTTGGTAGCTCTGTCGCAGTTGAAGCTGCAGCTGCGTCACGGGGAAGAAGCGCTTGAGCCGCTCCGGCGTGAGATATGCGCGCTGTAGTATGTTAAATTGGATGTTTTTTAAGCGCTGATTATGTGACACTTTTTTGTGGTGGTCCAGTGCTGTCAGCCATTCTTTGTCATGCAGTGCTCGACCAAATTCCTCCTCCCATTTGAGTCGAAGCCACATTAGCGGGGTACATGTGAGTTCCGTGATAGATTTGTTTAGCCAAGTGATGAGGTGTTTCCCTACTCCCATGTTTAATATTGTGTGCAGTACCGGGTGCGTTTTGGGTTCACCGTCCGTTAGATCCCACGTCTTCCTAAAATCGGATATCAGTTGCCTGTGTCATAGGTACTGTCTGGCGGGGAGCCCGCTCTCTTTCGTCAGGCCCTCGAACGAGGTCAACTGGCCTTCAGTGAACAGGGCTTCTATCTCAGTGAGTGCGTGTTCTGCCACACTCGTAAGTCTCCAGTTGTGTAGTGCCCTTGTCCTTTAGGGAGACACTCTAGTGGTAACAATGGGGAGTACATAGGCGCCGCTCTAGAGAGGCGATGGATTCGCAACACACAGGATCTGGCCACCTTCACCAGCAGGGGGTGTGCCGGGTTGGGTTTGGTCCCTGGAAGGAGCATCCGGGTAATATCTGGGATTGTCAGAGTCCGCGCCTGTGCTTCCGCCTCCTCTAGGTGTCGTCCAGCTGTCCAGCACGAGGTCGTAGGCCTTGAAGGACAGGGCACCCAGCCCTCCCCTGTCTCGTGGCAGCTGCAGTGTTGCCAAAGCTACTCTGCGGTGACCTTTCCCCCAGATCAGCAATATCAGTAAGGAGTCTAGCTTTCGAAAGAAGGGTCACAGGGTATCACCGGGACATATACAAAATAGTATAGAAGCGCGGGCACCATTATCATTTTTGATAAAGCTACCATTCCTATTGGGGCCTGAGGTAGCGTTCGCCAGAAGTTGACCTGGGTTTTTAACCCTCGTAGGGCCCTGTAATGGTTACCCTCCAGAAGATCTCTAGGTGTGATAGATTCTTTTAATCCCGCTGCCTTCCCAAACTCATTGAGTGTGGCCCAAAGAGAAGTGAGGTCTGCTGTGATGTACCTAACGTAAATTAGGAGGTCGTCTGCATATAGGACACACTGTGCGTACGTCCCTCGAGTGGTATACCTCATAGTTCGCCCTCCTCCCTCAGTCTTATTGCCAGTGGCTCAATTGCTAGGGCGAATAGTAACGGGGAAAGAGGGCATCCCTGGCATGTTGGGAAATGATGAAGACCAATGCATTGGTCTGTGAGGTGTGCAGAGTGGTGACTGAAGGTTGGGCAGGCGTAAGGAATTTGAGTGAAGAAGTCCGCAAGTCCGGGAACGTAAGGGATGAGCTATCCGTAAGTGGGGGCTTGCTTCGAAGGGGCACCAAACTTGTTCCTCCATCACAGGTTAGAATGAAAATTATTCAATTAGCTCATCACGGCCACCAAGGCATATCTAAAACTAAGGAAAGAATCCGTTTGCGCTTCTGGTGGCCAAGGGTTCGACTTTCTTGTGGAACGTGTGGTGAGGGACTGCATGGAGTGTAATGCATGTGACAAAGTGTACAAGACAAGAGTCCAACCTATGGTCATACGTGATGCTCCCACGTGCAGTAGGCAAGAGGTGGCCTCAGAAAATCAATGCGATGGAAGGAGGTTCCGCTAGAAGATGGAATCTTATTAATAAAGAAGATTTTCTTAACACACTAGCTGACACTGTTCCAGTACTGGACCATGATGTTAATACCCTGGAAAATAAAGTATCCAAATGGCTCCTCGATGCCAGTAATAAACATGCCCCATTTAAAAGAGTTAAATTAGTACGCCGGGCGGAGGCAAACAGATGGTTCTCGGATGTTCTCAAGGCCCAGAAATTGGCCGTATGTCAATTAGAGAGACAATGACGTCAGCAATACTCTCCAGGAAAAAGATTACAGTATATCTCTGCTCAGAAAGAGTATAAGAAAAGCATTCTGACTGCCAAAACAGCTTTCTTCTCTGACCGTATCCTGAAATCTAATAAAAATTCTAAAGTCATTTTCACTATAATAGATGAACTACCCTGTTGAAGGCTGCTCCTTCCCAAGGACTATGTGACTCACTGAATGACTATTTTATTGATAAGATTTATTTAATAAAAGCTAGTATTCCGTCCCATCCCCCTCATTTGGGTTCTCCTAGCCCACACTGCAATAACAGTACCCTAAGCGGTTTCCCTATCATTAGTGATAAGGCCTTTCAAGACCTATTAGTAGAAACTAAATCAGGTGCTCCCTCTGACTGTTGCCCCCCTCGCATTTTAAAAGAGTGTCTTGCAATTCATTCTGGTCCTGCTCTCGCTTTACTGAATAAATCCATTACATCAGGCACAGTCCCCTTGGCTTTTAAAAAAGCTATAGTGGTCCCTCTCTTGAAAAAGTTGGGAGCTGATCCTGCGCTTCTTTCCAACTACCGTCCCATTTCTCGGACCGCGGCACGTTGACTCTCCTCTTTTTTTGGAGGACCATTCACAAGCTGTTCGCCTGGGTCAGTTTTCATCTAACCCACATACTACCACCTGTGGGGTGCCCCAGGGCTCGGCCCTTTCTCCTCATTTATTTAATATCTATATGGCTCCTTTGATTAAGTCACTTAAAGAAAGAAATGTGCTGGTCCTTAACTATGCTGATGACCTTCAGCTCCTTCTTAGGGTTGATAGTTCTAACAACTCTATTATGGAATTCCAGGATACCATGTTATTTATCCAAACTTGGATGGATTTTAATCATCTTAAACTGAATCCTGGAAAAACAGAAATAGTTCTCACTGGTGATAGCCTTAAGCATTGGGGCCCTCACTATTGGCCCCTTGAACTTGGTCCGCCTCCTACCCCTTCTAGTTCAGCTAAAACGCTAGGAGTACTTCTGGATAGTGATTTGTCATTGAAAACCCAGGTCGGAGCTGTGGTGTCCAAGTGTTTTTTCCAACTGCGTAAAATCAGGAAAATCCACCGTTTCCTTACCCACGACGCCTTGATCCAAGCCATGATCTTTATGGTTTTATCTCATCTAGACTATTCCAACTCGGTCTACTTGGGAATGCCCCACTATCTGTTCAAGTGACTTCAGCTGGTCCAAAACCAGGCAGCGCGCCTGATTTACCATCAACCTAAATGGCAATCTGCCTCCCCATTGCTGAGGAAACTACATTGGCTTCCTATATCACAGCGATGTGTTTTTAAGACTGGTTGCCTTATTTTCAAATCCCTGCATGGCACCAGCCCGGAGTTCATCAATAATCTTATACTCAGGTATTCTCCTACACGTTACCTAAGGTCCGCCCATCTTTCTCTTCTCACTATTCCGGACTTTAAAAGGGTACGTCTAGGAGGTCGCAGATTCGCCACTCTTGCTCCCAAACTGTGGAACTCCTTCTCGCTTGAAATTCGATCCTGCACCGACCTTCTCCTATTTAGGAAACTCCTGAAAACCTGGCTGTTTACACAGGGTTAGCTTCTGCCTCCCCGTCAATCTTGGTTCCTAGCGCCATGAAGCCAATCGACGTACGCGCGCTTTACAATTCCCCATTAACATTAACATTAGATATCTTCGGGCCAGTGACCAGCAAATTTGGCCAGTCTTACGTTCTCGTTCTGATGGACATGTATTCGAGATGGCCTGAAGTCCAGGTCACACAAGGCATTGAGACAAGAGATGCCCTAAAGTTTTTAGACGGCATCTTCAGCAGAGAGGGGCTCCCTGAATGCCTCCTAACGGACCATGGTGTCCAATTAGTCTTGAAAGAAATGGAGGAATTTTGGGTGAAGAGAGGTATTAAGCACAAGCATTGTGCCCAGTATCATCCCGAAACCAACGGCATGGTGGAGAGGTTTAACAGAGTGCTGAAGGAGACTTTCCACCTTGCTAAAGCTCAGGGCAAGAACTGGAAGGCAGAGATTTTGGAGAGGTGATGATGTACCACCTAACTCCTCACTCTACAACAGGTAGAATTCCTTTCGAACTACTTAGGGGCGAAGTCCCAACACTTACATGTTTCAATCTTAGATGAGGGGTAATAGTGTGGGTGTTGAGAATTCTAAGGTAATCTCCTGGTGGGTGGCACAAGATCTCAAGACCATCAAAGGAAGGAGAACCTTGACGTAAGGCATGCTGTTTCGCACACTAATGTGCTCGTGGATGACAGGGTGAGAGTGCGATATCCACAGAAGTCTGGTGCCTCTTCTCCTTTCAAGGTGACAAAGTTGTTCCAGAATGTGGTTAAACTTGATGATGGCCATATATGGATTCTTAGCAGGATTGCTGTCATGCGTCCTGGTGGTCAAACCAAACTGGACGCCCCTGTGATGTGCCCTGAGGTTCAGTCACCTTTGCACAGGAGCTCCCCGTATCTGTAAAGTTCCTGAAGCACTGCTTGACTTTGTTTTATCCTGAGTATATATTTTCTCGAAGATGTTGGGGGGGAGGGGTATTGTAATTGGTATGTAGCCTGCGGTTGCAGGGTCTTAGTCTAAGCTCATTCTATTTTAGAGTCTTCTGTTTTCTTAGAGTGTTGGAGTTACTGGAGTGTGTTAGCTCCAGAACTCTACTGTGTCAGTTACTGGTGGAGTGCCCTGTTGATGGGACGTTTCTGTATATTGGAAGCAACTTGAATAAAGAAGACTACTTTTGTACACCGCTGGGCCCCATGTACTTCTTCACAGTGGTCTTCTCTGCCTTATCCACAGGCCAAAACCTAAGAGTGTGTAGTGATGAGGCTGGAAACAGGTTCAACTTGAAGTAATTTTTTTTGTGGCTACATGGTTGTGGAGCCAGCAAACGTAAAGGCTCCACCAGATACAGCTCCAACTCTGACTCCCAAGAAAACATTCTAATTTCACTTGGCAACAAGTGACATTATAGATAGTCATACAAATCTACATTAAAGACATATATACAACTAAAACTAAGTACATGCTACACAACCTCCCTTCTTACCACAAAAAATACAATACAATTACAATCTGTATTTAGAAGGCTTAACAATGACTCTGGCACTTCTCCTAAGATTTACTTGTAAGGGAAACTTGTCACTCCGAACAGACCCTCTGTCTTCACACTAAGAAACAAAACCCTTTGCATGAACTTTAACAACTTTAGCCGGTTCCACCCTTCAACTTGCCCGGCATTTCCCACAATTTTCAAAACTTTGGCAGGTTCCCCAAATCTGCTCTCCCCCTTTTTGACATGATCTGAAGTTTTTATCCTAATCATGTCTCCAACCTCTAGTGAAGCCATTTTAACTCCCTTCTTGGAATCATACGACTCCTTCTGTTTAACTTGAGCAAGAGACATATTCTCCTTCACAATACACATCAATTTCAAAACATCTGACTCTGACTTGATCTTTTTTGACATCCATTCTGGCCTTAAACTAGTGTTGGCCTTCCTACCTCTCATGAGTTCAAAAGGTGAGTCCTTTGTAGAGGAGTGAGGCATTGTCTTATAAAACCAGATCATGCTACTCAAAGCCTTACTCACATCATGATTCCATGCTCTGGCCCACCCACCACTCGGTTCATCCTTTTAACAAGACCATTTGTTTTAGGATGATACACGGAACTCCTCACATGCCTTACACTTCACACACCAAAAAAGGATTGAAACTCAGCGCTAACAAATTGTTTCCACATTGTCTAACACCAAAACGTCAGGAAACCCTTCTCTTAACCAAACCCCACTAAAAACTCAATAATGCTCTTGGAATTATGCTCTCTCACCAATTTAACTTCTGGCCATTTAGAAGTAGGATACCATAGGGTCCCATGACATCAACTCCAAGTTTTACCCATGGACCATGCGAACATTCAATAGGCAGAAGAGACTTTAAGACTTTTATCAGAGGCCGCATACACACAACAGTTCGCAGCCATCTCATCAATTTCTGTGTCGATTTCTGTGTCGATCTCAGGCCACAAAAAGGTATCACGATTGCGACGTTTGGTGAGTGTGGATCCCAGATGTCCATTGTCAGTCCTCTTGATAATACCACTTCGGAAAACATGAGGAATAAGCTTGTCAGCTCGCAAAAGCAAACCATCTTCCAGAGAGATCTCACCCTCCACCTTACAAAACGGTTGTAACATGCCTTTTCTTTACTAGAGTACAAACCTCTTGAAAAGCAGACCTCCACTCATCTTCAGAGCACAATCTCAACTCTGGCATTTCCAAGGCAGCAACCAGACAATCTTCTCAATCTTCATCAATGAGGTCACCAAACTTGATCTCATCATGCTCATTGATCTCAATAAGACACTAGGAAAGAAAATCAGTCTTCCCTTTTTTTCCTACCAAAACGTGTCTCACATCAAATTGGTATTGTAGAAGTTTGGTGACCATCCTTAATATCCTGGGTGCACAGCACTTGCTCATATTGCCACCCAGAATGCTCATGAGAGGTTTGTGATCAGTCTGTAGGAAACGTTTTCCCCAAATATATGGATGAAATTTTTCAGTCGCCTAACAAGCCAAAAGCTCCTTCTCAATCACAGAATACTACAGTTCAGCCGCTCCCAACACTCTGGAGGCAAATGCAATAGTATTTTCAACACCATTTTCTATCTGTGTCAAAATGGCTCCCAGTCCCACTTGACTGGCATCCACTGTGACGCAACAAGCGAGACTGGGATTGAATGGTTTGAGAGCAGTACTCTTCTCCAGCAACAACTTAATCTGATCAAAAGCAGACGCACAATCATTGCACCATTCAAATATAACTCCTTTTTTGCGAAGATTGCTAATGGGCCGCACTATGGTTGCAAAATTAGGAACAAATCTGGAGCAGTACTCACACAAACCCAGTTAAGACTTCACACCACTTTTATCTGTGGGTGCCGGGGCATTAACAATGTCCTCCAGTAAGCAAGGTCTGGGAGTAACCCCTTCTTGAATAACCACTCCATATTTCTCAAACAACTTCAATACCTTATGAAGAATACAATCATGGGAACTGGCATCCTTAGCGAAAATGAGGACGTCTCATGAAATACTAGGACAACATCCACCTCTTTGAGAATATTGTTCAGTACCCTCTGAAATACTGAAGCGCTGGTGCTAATCCGAATGGCATTTGGCTATATTGAAAAGTGCCCAGAAGTGATACAAAAGCGGTCAAATGATGCGAAGCAGGATGAAGTTCCTCCTGGTGGTAGGCACTGGCCAAATCAAATTTGGAGAAAAACTTGGCTCCCCTCGTGGATGAAAACAAATTATTTATTTTGGGCAGAGGATGCGAGTCCACCCAAATTTCCTTGTTGAATGACCTCAAATCAACACATATCCTAAGCTGTCCACACCTTTTAAGGCCACGACCTAAGGAGAGAGCCACAAAGAGGATTCCGTAGGCTCAATGATCCCCCTTCACACAAATGTCCTTCTACTCCCTTTCCAAATCATCTCTAACACACTTGGGGCACTTCCCTTAGCTTATGTTTGATGGGGATTGCCTCTTCCTTGACAATAATTTTGTCCTTGAAACCCTGGATTTTACCCAAATCACTCCCAAACACTGATGGAAACTTGTCTTTCCAAACTTGTCCCTCACCAACACTGCCCACAACCAAAACTTGCTCCCTGGCACTTGGCTTCAAAATCATCCCAATAGACCCTGATGAAACCGTCCCGGGATGTTCAGCCCTTTTACTGCCACATAAATCTTTCCTCTGATTCTTCTTCCTTTGAACTTCACCTATTCTTTAAAACAAACATAAATTCTATCTTCCGGCCTTCATAGGACACTTGAGCGCAGTCAGCGGGGATAATGGTGGAGAACCATTCCAAGTCTCCTTTGAACAACAAGATGAAGTATCACCTTCAACAAAACCTTCAGTCGGGACACCTTTGATATTGTTTTCACTCTCAGCGCAGTCACCATCATTTCTAACAACAGATACAACTTCAGCATTAGACTCTTGTCAGACTCAACAACACATACAGCAGGCTTCTTGTAACCTTTACTTTTCAGATAGACTTTGGCAAAGTGACCCATTTGTTTACAGTAATAACAGGTTACATTGACAGCCGGACATTAGGCCCCTTTGAAATGTGGAGAATTACCGCACCTAAAACACATGCTCACGCCATTGGTATTTACGGTTTTAGATTTGGTGGGCTTGGAAGCAGTATTAAAGCTGCAATGCTCTGATTTTGTTCGCAACTTCCCAACAGTGCCAACATCCACCACATTAACAGCATTAATCACCCTGCCAGAACACAGCAGCAGATCCTAATGATCTAAGGGGAAGGAAAACGGGCAGCTTCACGGGGCACAGCGCGAGTTTGGATCCTGGTGCTGTGTCGTGAGGATATGCTTGGTTCCAAAGTATTGATACCGGAGCACAAGACCAGAATGGCTGCTGGTTCAAAACTAAATCTGATACCGCCTCTGTGAAATTAAAAGCAAGTATGTCAAATGTCTCACTCCTCCTTCAGTATAAAATTGTACCTTGTAGAATATTTGTAGAGTCAGTTCTCTGCTTGTAGAGTCGGTAAAGGATATTTTCTGGAGAAGTGGAGTAGCAGATGTGTTTTCGTGTGAGGTAGAAGTAGTACTGCACGCAGAAGGTTCCACCGTGTAGCCAAAATCGTCGCTAAGTTTTTGTAGTGATGAGGCTGGAAACAGGCTCAACTTGAAGTTGTTTATTTTGTGGCTACATGGTTGTGGAGCCAGCAAACATAACAGCTCTGGCAGACACAGCTCCAACTCAATCTCCCAAGAAAACATTCTTATGTCACTTGGCAACAAGTTGCATTCTAGATAGTCATACAATTCTACATTAAAGAAATATACCCAACTAAAACTAAGTACAAACTACAGAGGGCCACAACAAAATTCATAGTTCTCACCCTGATACTAGTCCAACAAGCTAAAGCAGTGTGTTGGAAATCCTCTCACCCCCCCCCCCCTCCCTTTGACTTGGAGGAACAAGCTCAGGTGCTGGGCACAAGCAGAAGGCACTGCTCTCCGCATCCTTTTACAAATTAAGCCCTGTATATTTGCACATCAGCATACACTGTGTCTTACAGAGAACTGTGGGGCTCACTGGGGGAGGTGGGTGGAGTTGACTTATTGTTACTTACTTTTAACTGTATTGATTACCATAATGTTGTATGCTCACACGTCGTTAATAGTTACTTCACTCACACTCATTCTACTTCGAGCGCACCTCGACCTGGCAGCAAGAACAATATCCACTACTGCATCATCCTATGTATGTTATGTGAAAGTTTCATTGCTTCGCATCTACCATACATCTTCTGGTGTGATAAATTAATAGTGCTCCCTGTATCAATTAATGCTGGTTTTATTAATCTTGTTTTAAAAACCCAATAAAAACTATTTAAAAATAAAGTTTAAACACAATTGGGGAAACGCTTCCTGATCTTGAAGATGGCCCCAGTAAATCACAATAGATTATTAAAATTATGGATGCAGGACTGGATAAAGATAAGGCAAAAATGAAAATCCAATAGCGAATTCTCAGCGCAGCTACCTGCGGATTCTTGGAATTCTTTAATTCATTGCATTGTGTAAAGTAAAAATATATAGAAACCATGCTCATTAAACTGTTTGGAAGAGATCATCTTTCTGTCGCCATAATTCGCTGGCCCTGGCTTTAACCCTCACTCTATAAATGACTGTTAAAATATGGAGACAGAGATATGGTTTTACATATAGCCAGAGAAAAAGATGTGTTAAATTGTCAGGGTAACAAACTATGTAGTCCAAGAAGTAAAACATGCCTTGTAAAGAAAAAACTCTTTCTGTGACAATTAAATATACTATGCTGTACACTGCCATGCTGAAGGTGGACCACAAGGGTCAATCCTTTTTTTTTTTTTTTCTTTTTCAAATCCTGCAGATGCCACACACTTTATCTGAGGGCATTTTGCCAAACCGTTATAGCATACCACAAAGGAAACTAGCTCAGGTGCCACAACAATTCATCAAAATGAGGCGCCACCAGCGATAATGATTAACCAAACCTCCTGTTGCCTGAAACCTTACTGGAGCTGCATGAGTCTAAAGATCAGAATAACATGAGGTTTGATTAGGGATATAATTTTCCAGCGCAGTTACTGGTATGCTATATTGTACATCCAGACGCGAGATAGGATGACCGCCCGCCCCACATGTGTACTCTATTAAATGTATTCACTAATTGTGTTCGAATTTTTTTGGTATTAAGCACTGATAGTTCAGAATGTCAATGTGGGAGGGGGGATGGATAGTCTGGAATTAAAGTTGCCCTCATTACTTGAATAGTGAGACAGGGAACACGATGCAAGGACAAAAACTTTGGTAATACCCAAAAAAGGATGATGGGTACATCAAATGATGTTTTGGGAGAGTATCATTTTCATTCCCCAAAAAGCTCACCCTGAAGTTGGCATTAAGGAATGCCTACAGACTTAAAAATTAGAAGAAAACTAGGCTCCGGGATAAAATAGATATTAAATTCCTTCAAGGTACACAGGTCTCCTGGATCCCCTCCTCAGTTTGCTACAACCCGGGACCCACTGCGCTATTTCTTCTTATTCAGTACTGATGCTTGTGGTGTAGAAGCTCCTATCCGTAAGACAGTGGGCTTCTCGCCTAAAATGATACGTGAAGACCCAACCAGTAGGTTACTACTAATAAGGGGCACACTATACGATGTTCCTCTCGCAATGATGAAAGTATAAGCTCCAAAAACAGACTCTGCCTAGTTCTGTGAGTGCATATATGACCTATATGGAATACATGAGATCACCAATCTAGTTTGGGAAGGCTATTTCAGTCTTGCCCCTCATAATAAGCTGAACATATCTAATGCTCAAGGCACACAATCTCCCAGAGCGTCTTATGCCTTAATACAAATTATAGATATGTTGCTTGTGGACGTTTGAAAGGAGCATAATGGGATATAATTCTCATACTCATTCAGCCTTACAGTACATAATTCGTTTTTTTGCATGGATTATTGGCTATTTCCTATACATATAGTAGATTGGATTTCTAATACTGATTATTTCCCAAGATCCCTCTGAGGCGATTCCTCCATGAACCTACATGGAGACACCCTGCCAAGGAGGCCCTGGCTAGGTGGCTGCAGGGGGTGCGTTGCAGCAAAGGTATTACTTCCCCCACAAGGACAATGTTGATTTCTTTTATTAGGGACAACATGCTTCTATTCATTAAAAAATCATAACATAAATCTCCCACTCATGATGAGAGAAATTATTACATTTGGGGCCCACTCAGGTGTTACCATCAACTGGGAAAATTCAATTTTTCTTTTCTTCTGACCTCAGCAACAATATATAATGATACTGATTACCGACTCAAGCATGCCAATTCTTTATATAGTGGCTAAAATCTATTGTCAACTTTTCTAATATGTTAATTTTGGGACCCTTAAACCCAGGTTTTAACTACAGTGCATTTTAATGAGACACAAATGGTGTAGCCTTACCATGAAGAAAAGCCAAACGGTATGCCTCTTGTAACCTTCCATCGAAAGAGTACCACGAAAAACACACCGCTTAACATAGTTTTGTGAATTGCACCCCAAATTTTAAGGATCTATTGTACAATAGCAAAATTATCCACTGGAAGAGAACCCCCAAGTAGTAATTCCTGCAACGATGTGCAGCGTATGCAATGTAATTCGTTTTATTTATTTATGTACTGAGCTCCAGTCGGCCGTATGCCGGAGTTTACTAACCCCCACCCTGTCCCTCCCCCGCCCCGCAGCACTTCCTCAAGGAGCTATGACTGTAAAAAACACTGCTATAGAATGGCAACTATGTTCCCTCATCCTTTGCATTAGAGCTGGAAGAACCTCGGTGCCACGTGCTTGTTACACATGCAAATATGCACCTTTAAATGTAAAAACGCTTCCAGTTACATGCAGTTTGCACTAGGTTTTTAACTTCCCCTTGATCCTGATAAAGTACAAAAAGAATCACTCTTCTCTCTGTCTCCGCTTCTAGTCCCCCTTCTCTCACTGTCACTCTTTGCTCCTGTATTCAGGGTACCAGATTTCTTCTTTGGCTCACAATGCTAGTCCCTTTCTTCCTGTTTCAAGGACTGCGTGCCTCGTTTTTAGGTCTCGCATAGGCAGCGCATACGCTGCCTCTCCAAGGCACTAAGTAATCTGTATGTGTGTTGAATCTCCGCCTACTGCACCTCTTTGTTTTTAATTGGTTTGTTAGCTTGTCTGTTTGATTGCATTCGTTTCGACAGGCTAATGCGCTTTGTAGATCAACCTTTATTCCTTCAGGAATGCCCATGCAGCACCGCCTAACTACAGTAAACATGCTGCAAGTGACATGAAGTGTTTGTGTTGGAACTCTTTTGTTTCTTTTCGTGGCTATTGTTTTCTGCTATCCAGTGCTTTATTTTTTGGGATAGATTTTGGTTTGTTTTATTGTTTTTATTTATCTGTATTTAAGGAGTTTCTTTGGTCCGTATTTGCAGTGTCTGCTATTTAGCGCTTTATTTTTCTATTTTGCCGATAGTTTTGTTGTATTTATTTGACGGCATTTGAATGGAGTGTTTTGGGTCCGTACTTATAGTGTTTGATGGTCCGTATTTGCAGTGTTTGATGTATCAGTTGTACTGCTATTTTGCGCTTTGTTTTTTTATTTTACCGATAGTTTTGTTGTATTTATTTTACGGCATTTGAATGGAGTGTTTTGGGTCCCTACTTGTAGTGTTTGATGGTCCGTATTTGAAGTGTTTGATGTATTAGTTGTACAGCTATTAAGCGCTTTGTGTTTTTTATTTTGCAAATAGAGTTTTGTTGTATTTATTTTACGGCATTTGAATGGAGTGTTTTGGGTCCATACTTGTAGTGTTTGATGGTCCATATTTGCAGTGTTTGATGCATCACTTGTACTGCTATTATCGCTTTTATTTTTTGGGTAGGATAGAGTTTGTTGTATTTTGTGGTATTGTACGGAGTCTTGTGGGTCCGTATTTGCAGTGTTGAAGCATAAGTTGTAGTGCCATAGAGCGATTTGTTTTTTTTTTTTAGGATAGAGTTTGTTTTGTTCTATTTTGTGGTATTTTACGGGGTGTCCTGTGTCTGTATTTGTAGTTGCCGAACTGGGTGCGTGCACTTTGTATGTATGCGGGCAGAATAGACGGTAGCCGTTTACTTGTGGTTGTGAACATATGATCAACTTCCTAAAGTGGGCCTAAGTTGACTGCACTGCATTATTAGCATACGGGAAATTGTTCTTTAAACGTACACTTTCTGGTATATTATATTTGCAGTATAAATATTTTTATTTTAAGTTATGCTTGTGTTATAGTGTCCAAGGACACAGCGCTTCAGGCTGTTTTATAGTTGTACCCTCTGCCTTTATGAATTCCTAACCAATGGCACGCTATGCACCGATTGCGTAAGGATAGCAGTGTGAGTTGTTTTATTAAATAAGTGCGGTAAATATACCTTTACATCTAATGTAAGCAGCGAGTGTAAAACTTCCTGATGTTTTACAATTATACGTCCACCTGCATAAAATAAAACATTTTTATTATAAGCTATGCTCATGTTATAGTGAACCTGGGCTTATTTAATTTATTTCTTTATTTAGGCCAATTTGGCCATAAAAGACATGTATATATAAAAAAAAAAAAAAAACAGAGAATCATAATAGCATACATGCAGCAACACTTTAAAATAATAAGTTTAAAAATGTAATACAAGAATAAATTTTCATCTCCTCAATTTAAAACACATTTCATTTTAGCAACAGATTTTTATAAGCATATACGGAGGTCCTACTCAGAGTATCTGACCAAGTTTCCTGCGAATAATATACACAGAGTAAAGGAACCTGCTTATGCTAAATACAATAAACTGGGTTGTATTGCTTTTTATAATCCTGTATGCTGTAGAACAGGATCTGGTTCCTAGGAGAGTACACATGGGTTTTAGCCATTTCTTTCGAGCCTTCAGGTAGGCACTACAACCAAACAACATGTGAACCTCATTCTCCGTACAGGAGTTTAAGCACATAGGACAACACCCGCTTTTGTCATTCAGGCCTCCCAGTCTTTTCTGTGACCAGCGTTCTGTATTATAGTTCAGCATAAGGATCCCATATCTAAACTTCAAGTAAAGGGACTTTGCAATAGGTGGCTCAATTTCATCCAAAAAGGATTCGAAACGGGGTTCGTCCTTAAAGGATAAAAAACCTTGAATTAGAGACCCAACTCTACTTTCATGTACGAGCCTGTCACTCATGTAGGACCAAAAGGCTCGTTTTACTATAGATTTAGAAAAGGCCGGTAAATTGTCAGGATTCTCCCACATTGAGTACAATCCCAGAAGCATGAACCATTTTTTAATATGCACAAGCCACTGAATAGAGTTAAAAGAATCAAGAATCAACAATTCTTGAAGGCCATTTCTGTATTCGAGCAGTTCTGGGGTAGACCATAACCTAACCCAAAACATTAATGGTCTTATAATGGCAAAGTAATCTGTTCTTTTAAAATTCAAATCGAGCTGGAGGGGTATTAAAGGTGTACTATTCGGGACCCTAACAATAGCTCTCATGAATTTATTATCCAAGCCCTGAAAGCTGTCTCTGGCCCAAGGTCCCCATATCTCTGCTCCATACAACACAGCAGATTGAATTTTAAATTTAAAAAGCTCTAAGACAGGGGTTACACTCTTGCTTGTGCTAGCGTTCAGTCTACGTATAATAGGTTTAACGTTGTGGGCATATAATACCTTCCTTTTCTCAACTTGGGCCTTCCAACTTAGTTTTGAATCAAGTGCAACGCCCAAATAGGAAAAGTTTTCCACAGTTCCTAGTTTCTGGCCATTCAAAGTCAAAAACCCTCTGTCCGGTTCTCTGGGGTTTAATGCCATACATTTCGTTTTATCAGCGTTTATTTCCAGACCCTTGGTCATGCAATAACAGCTAAAGGAGTTTAAGAGTGCCTGGAGTCCTTTTTTGGTCTGGGATATAAGAATGGTGTCGTCCGCAAAGAGCAACGCAGGCACCCTCTCTCCATTAAGCTGCGGGGAATCATTAGTACAACCATTCAAATAGTTGGGAGCATCATTAACAAACAAGGAAAACAAGGTAGGGGCCAAGACACACCCTTGGCGAACCCCACGTTCAATGGGGATGTTACGTGTCAGTTCACCATTTGGACCCCACCTGATGTTTGCATAATTTCCAGCATGCAGCTCAACTATTTGAGCCAAAAGACACCCTGGCAAGCCTACTTCACTTAAGGTCCTCCAGAGCAAGTTGCGAGGGACAAGGTCGAATGCGGCTCTCAGATCTACGAAAGCTACATACAAATGACCTTTCCTAATATGCACGTACTTCCAGATCAAACAACAGAATCTGAATATTTGATCTATGGTACTAGTCTTGCTCCTAAAGCCGGCTTGAAATTTAGAGATTATTTTTGAGTCCTCCAGCCAATCATTAATCCGAAACAGTAAGTGTTTGGCATAGAGTTTTTGCAGGGTGTCCATTAGACTAATTGGTCTATAGTTTGAAGGTACCGATCTGTTCCCCTTTTTAAAGATTAACACAACTTCCGCTGCACGCCAACTATCTGGAAAGCAACAGCTTGTAGACAGAACATTAAATAAACGATTTACATAAGGAGCCCATACTTCGATGTCGTGTTTATAAAGATCCCCCGGTATTTTGTCAGGGCCTGGTGCTTTGCTATTTTTTAGTTCATTAATCGCCCTTATTGTTTCCTCCAGTGTGAAGTCAAGGGGTTCAATAGGAGGGGGGCACCATAATATCTTGTTGTCATCACCATCATATTGTTTGTAAAGGGATGTGAAATGGGTCACCCATGTCATTTCATCCAAAAACGTGTCTTTTACAGCTCTGCCTGCATGCCCCTCATTTGCCACCAACCTCCAAAACCCAACATTATCATTAGTTTTTGCAGCAACTAGCATTTCTGACCAAATCGACTCTTCCCATAGTTTTTTTGATGTTTTTTGGGCACACTTATATGCCTCCCTTGCAAGTTTGACTCCTTCTTTTGATTTGCTTTTAATAGCAAGCAGGAGGTTTCTCTTGGCCAACCTGCATGAGTGATCGTACCATAGTTTTCCGTGACTTCCCACTCTTATATTTTGTTGCTTTTTCCTTGGCATTTTTGACAAGCAAGTTTTTAGTTCACTGAAGAAAACATTGTGTAGTTCGATAAAGTGATCAAAGTGGACAGGTAGAAAAGATTGTCCAGCTATAGGTCCAAACATTTCCCCAAGGAGAGAGTACACCGATGCTAGGGCCTTGCCATCAGACAAAATATATGGCCATTTTACTACACGTCTATTATTATTTATGTGTACATCCTCACACATTTTGCTATTGGTGGTCTCAGATGATAGAGTAGCTAGGTTGGTAGTAATATCACTAAACATTTGCACATCAATGTAAAGTTCTAAAGGGTAGTGATCACTTTCCTCCCTACTTGCCACTTTTAAGTCAATCAAATAATGCCAAAGGTTAAGTGAAACAAGTATGAAATCTAGATTACTATTGGATTTCGCAAAAGTTGGTTGTTTTGTCAGGTCCGAAGGAAGGCGGCCGTTACATGCTCTTAGACCATGATCTGCCGTTAGCCTAAGCAATTGAACGGCCAAAGTGGAACACTTAACAAAGTTTGAGGTTTCAAGCCGGGGAATTTTGTACACCTGGTCCTCATCCTCAAAGACGTCATTAATACCAGAAACCGGTTCGAAATTACAGTTTAGGTCGCCTCCCAAAATTACCGGGGTATCTCCAACTACCTTTTTCAAAAAGAGATCCAGTGTTTCCAAAGTAGGTGAGACCTTGGAATGGGCAAGTGGTCTATTATAGACGTTGACAATGTAACATTCATTTCCATTTGGGGGTACAATTTTTAGGGCCAGAATATCGGGTGTTCCTGTCTCTATAATTTCAACCCTCATAACCAAGGTGATTTTAAGCCATATGATCAACCCCCCTGACGGTCTCCCCCTATCAGACTGAACTGCCTCAGTGCCATAGGTTTTGTATCCGACTCTATGAGGAACATCTATTGCCCATGTTTCTTGCAATAAACAAAGGTCACTAGTATCAACATAATCAGCCCATTCAGGATCCTTAAGATTTTTACCAACACCAGCAATGTTCCAAGACAAAATGAGAAAACGTGGGGTCAGTCTATTACTGGAACAGGTTTGATCATCAAAAGCCGGCATAAGTACCGGCTGATGATGAACATTACCTAACTGTATATCGGCAGTTTGATTCTCTGTCTCAATGACCACATCTCTTACTATAGTATTGGTTCCCCCATCTAGGCAACCCACATCCAGATCGTGACATACTTTATCAGCTGCTAGAGACCTTTCCTTGCTCTGGTGGTAATAAGACTTATTAACTAGTGTACAGTAGGTGTCATATAACTTGGGAATACAATCTGGCATAGTCCCAAGTCAATCGACAGCATCTAGACAACTGAACCTGTTAAAGGTGGGAATACCAGACCACATATTTCGATCTGCCTGTCTAGCCAAGTTGGGTACATAGCCGTGACACTGTTTGACAGTGTTCCAATTGGACCCATATTGTATGGGCCTAGGTGGGGGGTAAAAAAACGATAGAGGCCTGGCTTCAATGGGTGGTGTATCTCCATATGATTTCCATTTGCAAATCTGTTCAACACTATGGGGTTCCTCAAAAGAAATGACTATGCAGTCACCCATAATTGATTTAGCCATGGGTCCTACCCACGGCACCCTACGAACCATGAGGATTTTACTTTTCATATGATTCGGAATGGGTTTATTCGAATTTAACCAATAGATCACTTTATTTTTTAGAGATTGAAAGTTCTCCTCATATTGGTTTTCTAATTCAGGTACCCCTGTAAGAACAATTACAAATGGGCTTGCCTCAGGTGGTAAATCTATATACCCTCCTTTAAAGTTGTTATAAGCATGGCCAGATTGATTGTTTGGCTTATTAGGAACATTGGCAAAAGATCTATCAGTCAAGGATTTATTGCTGACAGGTAGATTAAATGTGGATTTCTGTGGAACAGGGGTGTTGGGGATAGCAGAATGGGTAGTAGCAACATTTGGTAATTGAGGCGTTTTGCTTTGAACATGACCCTTCAGCAGAGATTTGTTAGAGGTATTTGCAGATGACGAGGTCGAGGGAATTATATTTGATGTAACTAATGTATTTGTTATCGATGTTTTATTTGTTCTTTTAACTATTTCCTCTTTTTGCTGCTGTATGCTAGTTGGATTTTTATTCAGAGGTATCACAGGAGCAGTAACTGGTGCTTGCATAGACACTATGGGTACATCAGTGCAATTGAGACTTAAGCTAGATAGTGTAATAACACTTTTTTCTACCTCAAGCAACTGATTCTCAATGCCAGTTAACCTCACTTCTAATGGCCTGAGTAGTTTCTTAAGCGTATCCCATACCAGTTTTAAAAACTCTTCCCTTCCCTCTTCCTGTCCTACCATGTTCAAAGAATTTCTCTGGCCCTCATTGACAGAGTGGTCAGTCATTATGACCGAGTTTTGCTCATCTGTACTAGCATTGACGCTTTGAACAATTAGAGGCGCTTGGTCAGACATATTGTTAGCAATACTTACATTGAGTGTTTGCGGGGCCCCCCCTATAATATTTTGGCTAAAGGCTACCTTCGCCTTTTTTCTAGCATACGCAGATATATGTTTCCGTTTTCTCTTATGTTTTAATGATGTCTTAACAGGCACCTGGCTTTTAATCGGGTCTGTTTCCACCAATACCTTTTGCTTCTCACCATTTTTACTACCCACGATATTCCCTATCAGTGGGTCCGAAGATGGAAAGCTTTCAGATACAACACTGACAGAGGGGCCCGAGGGAACAAAGTCTTGATTAATAGAGGGAGTTGTTTCCTCAGCAGTAGAGTGAACCTCGACCAAGGTGATAATTGGTGTGGGGCCAGTAGTGCGCTCAGGGGTTTTTGAGGAGGCAATACTACCTAGAGAGGATTTTTTCCCTAATACTAGTTCGGTAGAGAGCCTCCTTGCAGACTCCAGCTCCAAGGATACTCTATGCTGGAGTTTAGTAATCTCATTATCAATTGAAAGGCTAGTCCTTGTGATAAAATCATCCAGGGTCCCTGTAGCCTTTTTCACGGATTTGGTAGACTTACTCCTAGTTTCACAGACAGACATTATTTAAACTATAGGTGGTTTAAAATTAAAACACAAGCACAACTAAACAACGCAAATAAAAGAAAATATAACCAAGAGGGATGGCCCGGTCCGGTCTTAAACGGCCTAAAACGGCCCGGTCTTAGCCCCGGTCTTAGCCCCGGTCTTAGCCCCGGTCTTAGCCCCGGTCTTAGCCCCGCGCGCGTCCCGCGTGCGCGTTGCTATCACTGATTATCAGGGAGAAGAACGGGTGGAGGGGGCGGGAAGAGGACCAGCTGCGGCCGATCAGCGCCGCTGAGCACGCTGGTCCTCGCAGTCCCGCCTCTGTCCTTGGTGTCAGCTGTAATGTCCCTGAAGGCGCGTTGGTGCTCCAATGCACGAGTGAAAACCAAGGGCTGGATCCCCAACAAGGTCTCTTGCCTGCGAGCGGCTCCCGCGAAGCGGGGGCCGCGAGGCGTGGCGAAGTGGCCAGAAAACGGACAGGCAAACAGGAGCAGCACTCCCAGCAAGGTCAGTGAAGTTACCCAAGCAGCTCCCACTCCGCAGTGATTTTAACAGGTGGAGGGGGCGGGAAGAGGACCAGCTGCGGCCGATCAGCGCCGCTGAGCACGCTGGTCCTCGCAGTCCCGCCTCTGTCCTTGGTGTCAGCTGTAATGTCCCTGAAGGCGCGTTGGTGCTCCAATGCACGAGTGAAAACCAAGGGCTGGATCCCCAACAAGGTCTCTTGCCTGCGAGCGGCTCCCGCGAAGCGGGGGCCGTGAGGCGTGGCGAAGTGGCCAGAAAACGGACAGGCAAACAGGAGCAGCACTCCCAGCAAGGTCAGTGAAGTTACCCAAGCAGCTCCCACTCCGCAGTGATTTTAACAGGTGGAGGGGGCGGGAAGAGGACCAGCTGCGGCCGATCAGCGCCGCTGAGCACGCTGGTCCTCGCAGTCCCGCCTCTGTCCTTGGTGTCAGCTGTAATGTCCCTGAAGGCGCGTTGGTGCTCCAATGCACGAGTGAAAACCAAGGGCTGGATCCCCAACAAGGTCTCTTGCCTGCGAGCGGCTCCCGCGAAGCGGGGGCCGCGAGGCGTGGCGAAGTGGCCAGAAAACGGACAGGCAAACAGGAGCAGCACTCCCAGCAAGGTCAGTGAAGTTACCCCCTGGGCTTATTGTTTCAGGCTGTTTTACAGCTGTAACTTTTGGCCTTACCAGTTCACTACCAATGGTATGCTATGTGGGTGTACCGACTGCGTAAGGATAGCAGGGTGAGTTGATGTTAGAATTAAGTCCTGTAAATATACCATCCCACTTGATGTCAGCAGTGAGCGTGAAAAACTCGCTTCAGTTTAAAATTGCACATGCATCGGCACAAAACAAAACATTATTATTTTAAGCTATGCTTGTGTTATACTGAATATGGGCTCAGCTCTTCCGGTTGTTTTATAGTTGTAATCTCTGGCTTTAGGAATTCCAAATGAATGCTATGCCATGTACCGAGTGCGTAAGGATTACAGGGTGAGTTGATGTTAGAATTAAGTCCTGTAAATATACCATCCCACTTGATGTCAGCAGTGAGCATGAAACTCGCTTCAGTTTAAAATTGCACATGCAGCTGCACAAAACAAAACATTATTATGTTAAGCTATGCTTGTGTTGTACTGAATATGGGCTCAGCCCTTCAGACTGTTTTATAGTTGTAACCTCTGGCTTTAGGAATTCCCAATGAATGCTATGCCATGTACCGAGTGTGTAAGGATTGCAGGGTGATTTGATGTCAGAATTAAGTGCCGTAAATATACCATCACACCTGTTAGCAGGGAGCGTGAAACTCGCTGCTCTTTTTCAATTGCACATGCATCTGCACATATCAAAACATTAGTATTATAAGTTATGCTTGGGCTATTGTGTACATGGGTGCAGCTTTTCAGGCTGTTTTATAGTTGTAACCTCTGGCCTTATTAATTCCCAATAAATGGCACGTTATGTTCCGAGTGCGTAAGGAAAGTTTGGCATTATATGCACCGACTGCGTAAGGATAGCAGGATGAGTTGATGTAGTATGCATTTAAAAGTATGCGAATTCGAAGGCTATTTTGTTTTTGTTCCTTTTACTTTAGCAGGGCCTTTTTTTTTTAAGGCATTTAGCATCACATTGTTTGTTCATTTGCATCTCACTGACGCTGGGAACGAAGAGACTACAATCTTTACTGACGATCTTAAAACACTTAATTAGCTTGGCCTGGTTTTGTTTCTCAACTGGCGCAAACAAGCGGACACTTCACACTATACCAGACTTTGTCTGCCTTTTTTTTTACCTTTTTCACACAATATTTACAGTTGAAGGACAATGCGAACTGGCTGCAGAAAACACTGGTGCATATTTTAAAAGTTGTGTAACACAACTTTTAAAATATTCACCAGTGTATATAACACTTGGGTCTGTTATTTTTTATTGTATTAAAGCAGAGGCGATTCTTTGTGTTTGTGAACATATGATCTGCTTCCCAAAGTGGGCCTAAGTCCACTGCGCTGTATTGTTAGCATACGTAAAATTGTTCTTCTAAACTTACACTTTCTCGTATATTATATTAGCAGAATTAGCATTTGTATTTTAAGTTATGCTTGTGTGATAGTGTACATAGGCGCAGCGCTTCAGGCTGTTTTATAGTTGTACACTGTGCCTTTATGAATTCCCAACAAATGGCACGCCATGAACTGACTGTGTAAGGATAGCAGGGTGATTTGATGTCCGTATTAAGTCCCGTAAATATACGATCACACTTGATGTCAGCAGCGAGTGTGAAACCTTTTGATGTGTAAATTGGCAATGCATTTGCACGAAACAAAACATTCTTATTTTCAGCTATGCTCGTGTTATAGAGAACATAGGCTCAGCCCTTCAGGCTGTTTTATAGTTGTAACCTCTGGCCTTACGAATTCCCAACAATTAGCATTATATGTAGCCACTGCATAAGGATAGCAGGATGAGTTGATGTCAGAATTAAGTGCTGTAAATATACGCTCACACTTGATGTTAGTAGCTAGTGTGAAACTTGGTGATGTTTTTCAATTGCACATGCACCTGCAAAAAGTAAAACATTCTTATATTAAGTTATGCTCGTGTTATAGTGAACATGGGCTCAGTGTTTCAGGATGTTTTATAGTTGCAACCTCTGGCCTTATTATTCCCCAACGAATGGCATGCCATGTTCCAAGTGCGTAAGGATAGCAGGATGAGTTGATGTTACAATTACGTGCTGTAACTATACTATCACAGCTGATGTGAGCAGCGAGTGTGAAACTTGTTGATTTTTTTACAATTGCACATCCACGTGCATAAAACAAAACATTTTTATTTGAAACTATGCTTGTGTTATAGTGTATATGGGCTCAGTGCTGCAGGCTGTTTTTCAGTTGTAACCTCTGGCCTTCTTAATTCCCAACAAACAATAGGTCTGGCATTTACACAACTTTAAGCTATTAGTATTATAAATAACAATACGTTGTATTTGTTTTTTTATTAAAAAACATCAATAAAAACAGTGTAATTTACAATATTATTAGCTTAAACTTACACAAATGCGATTTTATATATATATATATATATATATATATATATATATAGAGTGCCATTCATTTAATATTCACCCCAAATATTTACACACAAAAGTGATATACATATATGTATATATATATGACATTTGGGTGTCACTATTCAGGGTTAACACCACATTCATGCCATCAAATAATTATAAAACATATCTACAATATTTATTCTACTACAAATTTTTATTATAATATCACAATAAAATCAGTATAAATAACATGCATTGTCATTTACAATACCAATACATTAAAATAGTGCAAATACAAAACCTATTGCATTACAATTCCCAAAACAATAGGTCTTGCATTTACACAACTTTAAGCTATTGGTACTATAAATAACAATACATTTTGTTTCTGTATTTTTATTTTAAAAAACACCGATAAAAACGGCATACCCATTGAATATTATAAGAAGATGGCGGGTATGCTCTCCCCATACCTCTTAAACATGTACACCGAAAGTCTGGAAGCGGGAGAACTACCGAGGGACCAAAGGGTAGCGACCATTGTGGCGATTCCGAAACCGGGAAAGCCTCCCGCGGAATGCACCTCATATCGCCCCATATCATTACTTAATGCTGAAACTAAAATACTTGCAAAACTTCTGGCAACGCGCTTAACGCCGCATATGGCGACCCTCATACACCCGGACCAATCAGGCTTCATGCCAGGTCGTAAAACACGGCCCTTAACCTGTGACGGCTCCATGGGGTACTGGCCCGTACGCCCTATATTGAAGAACCGGCTGTTATTCTCTCCTTAGATGCCCGCATGGCGTTTGATATGGTGGAGTGGCCCTTCTTGTTTGTGGTCCTTCGGCATCTGGGCTTGGGCCCTAAATTCTGCGCATGGGTGAGCCTGTTATACGCAAAGCCGCTTGCACATGTCACGGCCAATGGGCACATGTCAGGAGATTTCCCGCTAGGACGCGGCACTCGCCGGGGCTGCCCGTTATCCCCCTTGCTGTTTGCCATGGTGTTGGAGCCATTGGCAGCCCTGATCAGGTGGGAACCAACCATCAGGGGGCTCAAGTGGGCGGTGGGGTGGTTGGACCGCATATCGTTGTATGCAGATGATATCTTACTATACCTGGCCTCACCCACACGCTACCTTATGGTACTGCTGAACGTATGTGAAAACTACGGGAAGGTGTCGGGTTACACCATAAATTGGTCTAAATCGGTCTTATTTATACTTAGCGGTCCGCCACCACAACTGCCTAAAGTGTGTGACCTCCTAATCACGACAGACTGCTTTAAGTATTTAGGGATCTATGTGACACCTAAGCCAGAGGACTTTATTAACAAAAATGTAATGCCCCCCTTGGACCGTCTAAAACGGGATACCGCGCATTGGCACGCATTGCCCTTGACGCTGCTTGGGAAAGCAGCACTCTTTAAAATGATGGCACTCCCCCGATTCCTGTATGCTCTGGAAAATACTCCATTTCCAGTACCAGCGAGCTATTTTAAAGCAATAGCCTCAGAGGTCTCTAGTCTATTGTGGGGAAACAAACCAGTGCGAATTGCAATGGAAAAGCTGGTTAGGGGTTGGTATGATGGGGGAATAGCGCTACCTAACATGCAACTGTACTATTGGGCTGCTCAGTTAAAAATAATCAATCAATGGATACACGCCCCGCATTCCGACCCTGCGTTCCAGGCGGACAGATATCTATTAGGAGATGGAGGAGTTATGGCAGCCCTATACAATAAAAAACGACCTAACCCACTGCTTGGCCCGACGGTACATACAATAGACATATGGTATATGGCGCAAAAGAAACTGGGATGGCAGGGGGTTATCACACAGCTTACACCTCTTTGGGATACAGGAAGGCAGGGAAAGCTTAGAAAGAGTAAGGGATTCAACGCCTGGGACGCCATAGGCATCTCTACGGTGGGAGACCTGTGGGTGCGGGGTGGGGTGGTGACATTCGAACGCCTGCAAGAACAATACGAGCTGGCCTCTGCTGAACAATTCAGGTACATACAGATTAGGCATGCACTGCAGGCAGCAATACCGCCCGACACCGTCCTGCCGGAGGCCTCTCCATTAGAGGACAGGCTCCTCACTGACTACATGACGAAAAAAGCCACCTCCTTCACTTACCGTAAATTAGTTAATAACCTACCTGACCCGACACAGGCGCTGAAGGTCAAATGGTCTGCAGACCTTGGGGACATGGATGACTCGGAATGGCAGATGGCACTCTCGTCACCGCGGGAAGTTGCAATACCCTCTAGATTGAGACTCGTACAGTTGAAGATACTGCACTGGGTGTACTTTACTAGATTAACCTTACACAAAATAGGGAATGCCTCACACCCGTATTGTCTGCGGGAGTGCGGAGATGAGGGGACTTTCTATCATACTATATGGCAGTGTCCAAGGATTATGACATACTGGGTGGCAGTAATGCGGACTATCTCACAAGTGGAGGGGGTATTGGTAACACCAGAACCTAAAAGATGTTTGTTGAATATATGGGAGCCAAATGATCTAAACCATCCGGCACAGGACTGGGCCACATTAGGCATGATGGTCGCCAAACGGAATATAGCCAGGTTGTGGGGCTCCAGCCGCCCGCCGAGGGTCGGGGCATGGTGTGGGGACATGGATGAGGCTATGGTAGCAGAGAAAACTACATATGTTAACCGAGGTTGTCCGCAGAAATGGGGGAAGGTTTGGGGAGCCTGGAACAAGTACAGGGGCTTTATATGTGAACCACCGGAGTTGCCGAATGAGGATATTTCCATCTGAAGCGGGGAGGGGGTGAGGCGCTATCTGGGGGTCCGTAGGTGAGCTCTGACCAATATTCTGATGTAACAGTGTTATGAGCGTTGACGTCTGATAATGTACCACCAGACTGCATTTGTATAGATATTCCTGTGATTGTGCTCTGCCCTACCTTTACTAATAATAAAAACAATTTAAAAAAAAAAAACATCGATAACATTTTTATTTATTTACAATGCAAATAGCTTAAACTTATGCAAATGCAGCACCTATTGCATTACAATTTGTAAAACAATAGGTCTCGGATTTACACAAATTTAAGCTATTCGTATTGTTAATAACAATGCATTTTATTACTTTCAAGTAAAAAAATAACATAAAATACATTCTTATTAACAAAGTAAAATTCTAAGGTATTATCATTATAAATGAGAAAGCCATTTATTTATCTATGTTCAAAACTAACACATAATTAAAAACTTTAACATTTACAATGCCAATAGCTCTAACTTTTGCAAATGCGAGACCTATTGCATTGGAAATGCTTGTTATTCCTGATCCAGCATTGGCTTGTTTTCTGTGACTCCCCGCATATGTGACTCCGTGCCAGGTTTTGCTTTTCGCCGTTGGTCCTGTCAGCATCTCGCTGGATGCTGTCTAGCATCCCTGCCTCCACTCCAGCATCCTTCATGCCTCGGTGTGGGTGTGAGGGGGCTCCTGCGGGGACTGGAACAGGGGGGCAACGGACAGGGAGCCCCCGCAGCCCGCTCTCCTAGGCGGAGGGCGCAACGAGGACCATGAACCGAGCGCCCCTCCATCAGCCTCAGCACCCACGGCCCCCGTCGGTGGTGTCCGGCTCCTTCCAGCCCTCCTCCACGTCGGCTGCCGCCGCCATCCCGCCGGACCTCCAGCCCTTGTTCCTGCGCATCTCTTTCCGGAGGGGGTCGCACAGTTCCAGCACCGGGGACCCGGCTGGGGGCGAGGAGGAAAAGCGGAGCCTGAGCCAGCCTCTGGTGCCCCCTCACACCCCGGTGCCGCCGCTTCCCTCCACGCCCGAGGCTTCCTCCAGCACTTCCACCTCCTGCAGCATGACGGCCGGGGAGTTTGGGCCAGGAGCCCCGCCGCTGTATGTGTCAAGCCGGGGCGGCTGCGGCGGGGGTCGTGGAGGGGGTCGTGGAGGGATGGCAGGGGCGGCGGCCTGCCGCAGTGGCTGCTACAAGGCCCTGGCCCTGGTACTGCTCCTGGCCCAGGGTGGCCTGCTGGACCTCTACCTCATCGCCGTCACGGACCTGTACTGGTGCTCCTGGGTGGCCACTGACCTGGTGGTGCTCATCGGATGGGGGATCTTCTTTGCCAAGAACAGCCGAGGCCTCAAGAAGAAGCAGCAGCAGCGGGAGAAGGCGGCAGCCGCGGAGAGCCTGGAGCTCCCTCAGCACAGCCCCTCCTCGCAGGACACCGAGGGCCCCTGCGACGAGAAGGAGCCGGGCCCCAGCCCGGGCAGCGAATGGGCCTACACCCACCTGGCTTGGCTCATCTACTCCATCGCCTTCACGCCCAAGGTGGCCCTGCTGGTGGGG
Source organism: Triturus cristatus (assembly GCF_964204655.1). Lineage (NCBI taxonomy): Eukaryota > Metazoa > Chordata > Amphibia > Caudata > Salamandridae > Triturus > Triturus cristatus. The sequence continues at coordinate 304,927,714 of NC_140585.1, read as the reverse complement.
ACGTCCCTGCTGGAGCAGGTGGAGCTGAGGATTCCCTTCGGGGGCGGGGGCCTGAGGGTGACTGTGGCCCTCTCGGCTCCCTTGCTCTACGCCCTGGTGCGGTCCCTCAGCACGGAGGAGGACGCGGGGGCCTCTGCCTTGCACCAGCGCGCCCGGGCCTGCTTCCTGGGCACCTGCCTTGACTTGCTCGATGCTTTTGCGCTGATGGAACAGCTCTTGATGCCCGAGGCGGGGCCGCTTCCCCCACAGCTCCGCTACACCCTCTTGGCCGTCTACTTTGTGGCTTTGGCCTCACCGGTACTCTGGCTCTACGAGCTGAACAAGGCCGCCTCCTCGTCAAAGCGGCTCCAGTGTGGGCGCTCGGCCTTGAGGTTCCTTGGCAGCGGGGCCCTTGTGGATGGACCGCTGCTGGCGGTCCGTGGTTTCCTGTGCTTTGGCCCACACCAGCAGCCTGTCTCGGTCTTCCTGCTTAAGAATGTCTTCTTCTTGAGCTGCCGGGGGCTGGAGGCCCTGGAGGGCTGTTGCTGCTGCTGCTGTGGCTGCTGTCGCGACAGCCGCTCCGCCAGGGGTCGGCCCCGGGCTCCGCCCCACTGCGCAGGTCACTTCAGCCACTGCATCTCTGAGAACGACATGGGCCCTCACGGTTACGTCAACACCCTGGCGGTCACTGCACAGAACTAGCCCTTTCTTGACACTTCTCATTCTCTTTTGTTGCTCTAAACTCTCTGCATACTCCCTAAAAAAATCCATACAAACTCATCTCATCTTGCAAATAACTTTCAAAACTTCACAGATGCTCATTAGACATTGCCAGGCGAGGCAGGGGCTGCACATTTTCGTTGAATGGTGGTCCGCGAACTGCAGACCTGAGGCCCAGAGTGGTCCACTTGCTCCGATTTTTATGAGAATGCACTCAATTTTGGTTTGAAATGTGACTTGCTTTGTGTTTTGTTCCTGTAAAAGATCCCACCATTTCACATACATATGGTAGCCTCCATGGAATTTAAATAGGGGATACTGGAAGGTTTAGCACATGCCTTATTCCTCCGCAGGATGCATTGCAGCCTATTCGACTTTGAGGGGGGCAGAGGGATGACAATACACCCAAACAGGGCAATTTACACCCGTATTCCGTATCTGCGTACCTTAAGAATTTGTGTTTCGCAAAATAAATTGTGGATAAGCTCAACTGCCTTTAGCAAACAATGACCAGCCCCATCTGGGAAAATAATATATAAATCCCATGTAAAAACACAACATAGCAGCAGGAATGTATCAATTGGTATGCTTATCTTACTTATCAAACTAAGCTGCAAGCAAATTTACTGAGGTTTTTCCTATTTCAATATAGACTTCTCTGTGACTCGAATTTGAGAAACCGCACCATCGTTTTTTGTTTTAGCTCTTTTGCATAGCAACCAAATCGTGCACAATTCGCATACTTTATTATTTAACAAATGTATAAACTCTACACTGAAAATACAGAGGCACACAGAGTGCTGTGCAAATATTTGTATACTTTCCCATTTGCAGCCATTATTTTTTTGCTGTCTAAGTGAGTTGCCCTAAGTGGTGTGGGTATGTTTGTGCAATGGCCCTGCGCCCCCTGTGCGCCATTGGGACTTAAGCTGCAACTCAGTGTTGTAAAATGTGGACGCACCCTGACAGTTTGAGCTGCACCGTTCGCACTGCAGCAAGGCCAAGCTTGATTTGCTTGTGGTTGGTCCCCTTCGGCTATGACTCATAAGAGCTACCCAGCCATATTTCAGAATATGCCCACAACAGAGTCTAGTGGTTCTGGTTAATTCAAGAGTTGTCATTCTACGTTTTTTTGCTGCACCTTTCCATGCTCCTCCAAGCAATGGGTCACTGCTGGCCAACCCTGCGAGGTCACACAGCAATAATTTGGGTCTGCTTGAGGCGTATACCTCGCCTTCACCCTAAAAGACATTTGACACAGTGGAGCCCTGAAAGCAACAGTGTTGAGAAGTTCACAAGTACCAAATTTAAACCCTTACATGCGTGGGGCCATCCGTTGTTACCACTTATTCCAATTCTTTAAATGCATTTGCAAGTTCTTGCCAATTGAAGGGTACTGGTCTACAAGAAAGTTAGACTATACACTGACAGGCAGGCGGGAGCCTGAGATGCCACTAGGGTTGACACAAAGTCACTTACCTGTAATTAACCCCGTGTGTGCGCTCAGCTGTCCTTCTGGAGACCTGCTGATCTATTATTAAATCTACTGCAATACCTACAGGTCACAATACTGAAAACAAGGGAACAATTTTCTTTGCAAGACTCAGCGAGAAAGAGATCTTTAGCATGCTGCAGTGAGTTTTTGCACACTTCTGGCAACATGTCAACAGTTATTTCCATATGAATTTGAAACTTTTGAGTATTGCTAAATGATGCTGGGTGCGTTTTCAGTTTTTGGTGAGGGAACTAAAGCTGGCAGCACCAGTCCAGAACCACAAAGTGTAAACAAGGCCAGCTTGGTGGCACCACCAATGCATCCAGGTCTCCTGGTTCTGCATTCTAGTCCAATGTGGATTTTTCCCTAATCGTTTGCAGTCCCATCCCTCAATTAGGGCGCAGTTCTGTGCTTTGATCCTGTAACTGAGAAATGTGAAAGGAAGTAGTAATTGTGGAGTGTCCCAATAACCATAGTTTAGCTGCAGCACATTCCTGGTAATGTGTGCAACCAAATCATCTTCTCTATGTGACTACATGGGGTGTAGCTAAATATTATTTGTCTCGCGTTTCCTGAAAAATAAATAGCTTCTAGGCACTGTCAATGATGACGAGAATGGAAATACAGAAGCATAGAGATAAAGCAATCTACCTAGGGTGAACCAGTAGATTAAATGAGAAAAATCATTATTAGGACCCATGTCTCTTCTTTCGATGGGCACCAACTTAAATACTGAATAATAGTGTTTCTGTTTCATTTCAAAGGTCAAAGAGCATACCTGCTGTAGGTGTGTGCTGTACAGTTTTACCTTAAAACACTATTCTGCAGTCAGTTCCTTGGAACAAATGTTTCTTTTTAATAAGCACTTTAGATGTTTTGCCTTCATTAGCTGAGTTTTGTTGTAGCCACACAGGACACAAGGATCCCTGGCCTCGGCCTACACACAATAAAGAAAGAATAGACACGTGTTTTCAGATGATGTTTTCGACCAGAAATGCACTCCCTGGTTTACAGCCTACAGCCCTGCCATTGGCCAGGTACTCTCTCTACCCTGTGTCGGGTGAAATAAGAGGTTTATGCAGGCAAGCATCGTTCTCATTGCATGTAAATGTAAAGAGGCAGGGCTGTGATTAGTATTCCCCATGCAGCTTAAAACAATACTTTTGTAAACGTTTTTCAAAACGTATCCTTTTTCAAACTGCACAATGAATCCCACCGAGTGTATTACATTGAACAGTGGTAGTGGTAGCGTTTACTTTTATTTCAAAGTTTTCCAGCAGTGCAAAATTTACCCTTAAGGACATCCAAGCACTGTACCATATTTGAATATACATTAAAACAGTAAAATAACCATAAAACCTATGCAAATGTAGTCAAATAGCAACTGAGTTAAATGAAACAACAGAGCTGAAGAGAATGGCGGCGTTTGTATCCCAATAACCATAATGGATATATTCAAGGGGGATGTCAACAAGGAGTCTTCTCTAAGGGTATTTGAAATTAAAATATTGGTGTTGGCCAACCGAAAACTTCACAATTTCATGACATTGTGAAGTTTCTGAGCTTCATACAACCTCGCCTGCAGGCAAAAGTGTTCTTATGCATTATTTTATTGTGGTTGAATTCTCACACAAAAAACAAGTATGTAGCACCTGTCTGCCACTAGACCAACATTTTGTAGTACTTTTTCACCCAGTTGTGTCACCTCTGCCAACAAACCCCAATTGCAAGGAGCATGTAACCCCTTCTGCTGAGGTCTTTCGGCTAAATGGCTATTCACCAGCACGATATGCGGCAGCCATGTGAAATGCAATATTTTTCTCAACACAGTTGCCAGGAGTTAAACATTGAGTAGTCAGAAATGACTATTGTTAGGCCCGTGATGGGCAAGTCAACTTGCAGATTTTTCATAAAATATCATAAAATAAACTACTATTCATGGTGAAAACGCCAAAGTTACAGGCATGATGCTCATAAGTGATCATAGGGAATAATTATACAATGCATGTATAATTTCTTCCTCCTTTCTTTTACTCCCTCTACCATTCAAAATTTTGATTGTGCCAAAGCACAATAATCATCACACGTTCAGATCCCGCAGGACCTAACATACCTGTGATTGTTAAACATCTCTGAGAGGTACTTGTCAATGACAGTAAAGTCTTGTTTTAGTGGAACAGCCTTTATTTTGTGCTTATATAGTGAGGCTTTGCTTTGAGCAGTTGGATGTAAAATACAACTCATCCAGGTCTATACACAGCATGTGAAAGCATAGCCTGCAAAATCATCTTTTGCAAAAACAGAGACTCCAAAACATGTACTACAACAATCTCTCCTATAAACTCCTCCCTACAGAAATGCTGACCTTTAACCAATCCTATTATCAACTTGTCCCCAATTATGAAAGTACCACAGTTGAATACATAAGTTAAAATAGGCCTTATATCTTTGTGGAAGGGAGTTTATCTGCATTTAGGAATTAAATAAAGTCATTTTTATGCAAGGTCTGGCTTTTGACCGAACATTTTGGAGCCTTTATTTTTGCAAAGGATGTTTTTGCAGTCAGTGTTTCACATGGAACTCAGTCCACGGGTGCAACTAGGCGAAATAGCTATATCTCCAGATATCCTCCCGCCTTCTTTGCATTCTTTCATCAACAATCCTGAATTGATTTGTATGTATGGCCCAATACAGCGGCTGGGTTAGTCCCACTTTCTTTACTCACTGTAACATGTATATTTGTTGAAGGTTTCCGAAATTCACTCTTTAGGAGAAAGATACAAAAATATATCCACACCTGTCTGGAGAGCTCAGAGGGGCGGGCTTGGGGAAGAGTAAAGGGGTGTGTGTTGTTATGCTACCAGCAGATGTATAGCACATTGCTACCACTGGTAAGACCTTGTAAAGCTTTTGAAACGTGGCTGCCCTTTGATTATGGGTCTGGATTGTCTATTAATGAATGATGGTTCAGGTTCATTGAGCTCTGTCAGAGAAATCGATATTGTGATGTAACTATAGCTGCTAAATGGTCACTGTGTTGTAAGGGTGACTTTTAGCCAATCCTATCTTTCCAGCCAATAGATCTGAGCATGTTGGGACATGTCGTTTCTTTGTGCATTAAAATGGTGAGCCTACAAGTGCCAGCATGCTTGGTGCATTGGCTGAAAGTCCGCCTCATGTTGTGGGCCGAGTTGAAGGTTATGAGTACATACGTTCATATATACGCTGTGCAAACCTGTTGGGACCTGGTCATATCAATGTGCCACAGTACGTGCCAAGTGAAGTCGGTCCCGTGTTTACAAGGACAGTGCTCAGACGCCACCTTATCGTCACCTCTGTTCTGCTCGAGCTCTTGGTGATTTCAAGAGGTCACGTGAAGGGCTCGAGAGTGGCGAGTTCGGTGTCAAAGAAAATTAGAAAATAACTTGTGCCATACCAGGCCCTAGGCCGGGGGCCTAGAATCAGCCGCCGCCTTGAAATTCTGAAAGACTGCTTAAATATTCTAGGACCACCTGCGCAGACACCGTTCCTGCTTGCATCCTCGGCAGGTTTCGAACATTTTCTGAAAGATGTTAGTATCAGTATTATTAAGTGGACCAATTTTGTACGCACTGTTTTCTACGTTGGGACGCTCTACCTCTGTATTTACTCAATGGTATGTGATGTTTTTGTGCTGAAGCGACCAGGATGCTACGTCACGGATGACGCTGCTGCCTGGAAGAAAAATGTTAGAACAAACCATTTTCTTTCATACTTGGGGGTGGGAAGGGGAGGGTGGTCGTACCTATGACCTACCACGGTACCCTTCTGACGTCGACATTCTTGCCTGCATTTTTATCTTTCCACAGTAAAGAATTTGCATGCTATGGTACACGCTAGCCTCGGTGCTATTTTATACCCGCCCCAACTGAAACAGCACAGTCGACCTGCTGGGTGCTGGGCTCGGCCGCTTCCTTCGGACATTTTTCCAGAAGCCACGTGCTATCACGGTCACACTCAGGAAGCCAGGCAGACGGCACGGCGACCCGATTCTTTGTAACGAATTGCTGTTTGAACAACTTTGCGCACTCCTACGGAACAAGGGAATTGGTGCTACCATAACCAACCCATGGCTGCGATCTACCCACAAGTCCCGGGAAGAGGAGAATCCTTGTCTTTTTCTGGAAAAAATGCGTCACTGTGATCCCTAGTTTATATGCATGGTCACCGCTCCACGACTGGCTTTTTTTTTTTAAGACCATTTTGATGGAGTGAAGAAATAATGGGACAAATCTACTTAGACCAGTGTGCCAAGGCCTAGGGAGCATGCCATGTGTAATGACATTTTGCACCGACTGTGAGCCAGGTCTTTTTTTATTTAGGGGATGAGATATCATTATAGACATCTCATAGGACATGATTGTATTCCTTTGCCAGGCACAGACAGACATGATCAACTCAAACATAGCACTGAACACAAGCACCCCTTCATTCACCTAACAAAGTCACGCCTGCAAAAGCCCCCCCCCCCCTCCACTGCGGCTTGTTGCACAGGTAGGCTTTGTGGCACATAAAAACGTCAATGAAAGCTACCAGTTGTGAGTTCAATTGCTTCTACCCATTTTGTCTTGGTTTCAAATTTGAGGTCAACAGTCAAAGTTTGGATACTTCTGTGTACAGGAAGAAGGCAAAAACGTATAAGTATCGACATAAACTTATTTATGCTAACCATTTCAATGGTGCTGGGGGTTATTGCAGGAATAAAGGCATGTTTGCAAAGTGCTAAATGTTTACTTTATTATCAAAGGCTCTCCTCAATGGCCTTTAGCTGTCCTCTTCTGTAGGGGTTACCTGTATGGCTCTGTTATTGCTGTGCTTGGGTAAAACACGATAGCGGTAGGGGGGAAACAACATAATCATCTTTGTAATCATATATGGAACCCATACAGCAACTGGTGTAGCGAGATATAATTGATTGCCAGTGGTTAACTTTCCTTGTAAACGAGCACATGCCATATTTTCTGCTAAGGAAATGCACAAGAGATGTGATAATTATTAGCCATTTTGCAATCTTACCCTCCTCTAGATGGTATTTAATATGTGAGTTAGTGGTCATGAAAGTAACAAGACTGGAAGTATTGAAAGGTGGGTTTGCACAGCATGAGGACACCATTTTATTAAATTTACGTGGTATGTTTGCGGGAATCTTCGACAAGCCAGGAAGCATCAGGTATTTGTCTCATTTCCATAAGTGTGGTCAAAAGCTAAGATCAGACCCTCAGTAACTATGTGCAAATGTAGCTGGCAACCTGAGTGGGCAAGTGGTTTCTTTTACATAGCTTGCTTTTTAACCACATGCATTTTAATTTTGTTTTGAATGACTTTTGAAATGACCAAAGGAGGGATTCCCAGGAGGCTACGTTAGACAGCCTTCTTGGCTACCCAGCATTTTGGTCTATCGTTGAGTTGTCTCTATTGGGCTACCACTGCATTAAAGTAGTTTTGATTGATATTTGTATTGGATAGATGTAATAAAAAGTGGAATTATCAGAAGTGAGGTATGGCTTTTCTCCCCTCCCCGTTGAGTTGCTGTAGCGTGCATGCCGTGGTTTTCCGTTGACGATAAGTCACCTGAAAGGAGCAGGTTTTCCTACGGATGTATGTCGTTACAACGCACACTTTTACAACGCATGCACTTACAACGCATTTTTTACAACGCACAATCCATTACAACGCATGACATTACAACGCAGGACACTACAACGCATTTTTAAAAACTACCTTTACAACGCATTTCCATTACAACGCATACCACCTTTACAACGCATACCATTACAACGCATAATATTAAATTGCATTTAAGGTAAGTATTAGATAGTATAGGGGTAAAAATTACTATTCTAACTCCAGGGGGTGCAACAGTAGGGTAAATGTTGGATAGTATAGGGGTAAAAATTACTATTCTAACTCCAGGGGGTGCAACAGTAGGGAAAGTGTTGGATAGTATAGGGGTAAAAATTACTATTCTAACTCCAGGGGGTGCAACAGTAGGGTAAGTGTTGGATAGTATAGGGGTAAAAATTACTATTCTAACTCCAGGGGGTGCAACAGTAGGGTAAGTGTTGGATAGTATAGGGGTAAAAATTACTATTCTAACTCCAGGGGGTGCAACAGTAGGGTAAGTGTTGGATAGTATAGGGGTAAAAATTACTATTCTAACTCCAGGGGGTGCAACAGTAGAGTAAGTGTTGGATAGTATAGGGGTAAAAATTACTATTCTAACTCCAGGGGGTGCAACAGTAGGGTAAGTGTTGGATAGTATAGGGGTAAAAATTACTATTCTAACTCCAGGGGGTGCAACAGTAGGGTAAGTGTTGGATAGTATAGGGGTAAAAATTACTATTCTAACTCCAGGGGGTGCAACAGTAGGGTAAGTGTTGGATAGTATAGGGGTAAAAATTACTATTCTAACTCCAGGGGGTGCAACAGTAGGGTAAGTGTTGGATAGTATAGGGGTAAAAATTACTATATTATGCGTTGTAATGGTATGCGTTGTAATGGTAGTATGCGTTGTAATGGAATGCGTTGTAAAGGTAGTTTTTAAAAATGCGTTGTAGTGTCATGCGTTGTAATGTCATGCGTTGTAATGGATTGTGCGTTGTAAAAAATGCGTTGTAAGTGTAGTGCGTTGTAAAAGTTGCGTTGTAAAGGTTGTTCCCCTTTCCTACACCTGGTATTTTAGAGGACCTTGGACCAACCAGAGGGAAGCTCTGGTAACTGTATGCTTCTGAAAGCTGGGTTTGTTAAAGTGTTAGGGTGCTAGTGCACACAACACCACTTAGCCCATCAGGTAACTTAAGCCAGGCAGACATTTTCTGATGTTTTTCGTCCACATAACTCTTCACTGACCACCAGTGTACACAAACAAGCATAGAATATTGTCTATGTTTATAGTGTGCATAACATCTCAGTGTTAACGTGTGAACACAAGCCAGGCTTAGAAAATTGATGTTTATGGTGCACATACCACCTCTATATCTACCAGTGAGCACACGCCAGGCATAGAACATTATCTGATGTGAGTAGTGTCCATCACATCTCAATGTCCAACTTTGAACACACACCAGAACGAGAGCAATGTCTCACGGTGAGCACAAGCCAGGCATAGAACACGGTCTGATGTTAGTAATGTTCATAATACCTCAGTGTGCAGCAGTAAACACATATCGAACAGAGAAACTTGTCTGATGTATTAACACCTCACTGTCAACCAGTGAGCACAAACAAAGGAAAGAGCAGTATGTACATTTTGCGTACACAGCACCCTAGTGTCCACCAAAGAAAAGCCAGGCAGAAAACATTGTCTGATGTTAGTGGTTCACATTACACATTGATGTTCACCTCTTAGCTCAAGCCAGATAAACAAATGCACAGTCAATTGTGAATTTTTAAAATCCCACCCAAATATTTTCAGGCATGGTGCGTTTTAACTCCAGTTACCAATTTAACACAGGGTTGTCCATGTTGGTCCTTCAGTGGCTAAAACTGCTCCAGTTTCTCAGGACAACCCTTGAGTAAATGATTCTACTTAGATTCTGTATGTGCATATTGCAAGGATCATGGCATGAATTCAGTTCTTGGGAACCAGATAGGAACACATCCCTATTAGTGGAGAAATTAAAGTGTATCATCATAACTGGATAAACTCGCACATCACATATATTTACTCCCTGGGACCTAGTAACTAAGTGATGTTAACCATGTCCACCACAGCAAACCCACACCCTGCAGGACTCAAACCGGTCTCCCAGCAACTTACCAAAAAAATTCACAAATGCAAAAAAAAAAAAATGTCTCCAGTTGAATTAGGGGGCAAAGAACTGATGGCCTAAAGTGTGTCAGTCGAACTTCAAAAAGAGCTAAAATGTAGGCCTTGTTGAACCCTTGTGCCAAATTTGATACATATTCAGAGCTTGCCAACAAGGTTCCACCTTGAAGCGGAAACCTGTTTGCTCACAGGAGGATCTCACGCTGAGAAAGTGTGTCAAACGTCTTGTAGCCGCTGTTGCACAATACTCTCTGGTGCTCCTGCGCTGATCAATGCAATCATCCAAGGACTCTGGGAACTCTCTTACTCCACAAAGACACAGATGTATGGAAGCAAAACCCTACTTGCAAAGAAACAAGAACCACCCAGCAAGATATATTTTGTACCTAGATGTGAATATCTATTGTATCTTCTGCTCTTGATGTGTCATAGAAACACTCAAAACTTTTAAATGTCAATGGCCAAGTCTGTGAACTGAAAGCAGGTTCCTATGACCTTCTCCTGTCGACAAACTTGACACTGTGTGTGCCTGTATTTGGGGAGCTGCAATGTTTTGGAGTATAAATATATATATATGCATACACTGAAGATGAGGGAGAACCTCCCTCTTCTTCCTGCCAGATGTGTTTGTGTTGAGCATGAATACCAAGTTGAAGAGTGGGGCCTGTGAGAAGCACTGAAACTTCTTGGCAGGCTTGCACTGATAAAAGTGTCTTTGTGTAAACAAATCCCGGACTTGCTTCTTATTTTTAGCTACTGGTTTTACAAATGTTGTCTCTTTTGCGTTCTGTTTTGCTGGCTCATATTCCTATTATAGTGCCTCATCACAGGAGGCTACCACTTCCCAGGACTCTCTGGCCTCCCACTCAGAAGAACTACAGAGCAGTCAGGTTTCATAGGCGGATGCGTGAGTAGCAGATCCAGTTCAGTTTTTTTAGGTCAAGCCTGGGCAGCACATGAGCTGTTTTGCGAGGCATGCTGTATTCAAGTATGGGCTTGAAGCCCCGCCCACTCTCCGCCCATATTTGTCATTGCCCTTCCTATATGCTGGCTTATGATTCGTTAATAGGCCTGTTAGTCCCTCCTTAGTACTGCCTTGTCTTCATTCGTAACCTCACATGAGGACTGGCCCTTTTTCTTCGTTTGTTACACTGTACATCTTATTTAATCTGTAAGCACTATTTTCTTTAATGAGTTTCACCTACTGCAGGCACAACATGCTTTTTCGCAACAGTCAGTGCGCCATGCGTGCTTTCATTTTTCAAGCAGCCCGGGACAATTACGGTCACTTCTCTGCAATAGGTCGCACATTTACTAGAGTTTGAGCTATTAGCATTGTAAATGACTGCCTTTTATTTATGTGTTAATTATCAAAACAGATAAATGCAAGGCATTGTCATTTACAATGCCAATAGCTTAAACTCTCGCAAATGCGAGACCTATTGAATTGCAAATGCTTGTTTTCTTTTGCATTTTGGGAACTGAAGTCCTGTTGAGCCTGGTATATAATTAGGACTACAAGTCCCAGAAGGAAAGGGTACACCCTGGACTGGACAAGCTACTCTCATGTGGACCTGGGAAAACTGAGAACTCAGCCACCACCATCCTAGGGTATAAGAAATTATCTCTTTCTCAGAAATGTTGGCCATGTGGAATATCATACACCAAGAACACCAGGTCACTTGTGCAACTCACCTATCATTACCGAAGCAACGGATTTATATTCCTAACCTAGGTTAACTTTGTTTTATTTATTTAGTGTCAAAAGCATTTCAAACAGAAAAGTATGAAAAGACAATAAAACAATAGGCAGATTAGGTGGTTAAAATACACCAAAGCGAGTGACTGAGGTAAGGTGTGCGGTTGTGTGACAGATTAAAAGTCACAACAAAAACTGCAGCACACAACTGTGACTAAAAGGAAACGCAAGTGCAAAATGCACGTGTCTGTTATGCTGCATCACTGGGGGCACGTGCTCACTCTTTGCCTTCTCGTTGCACGGGATGGGGTTTTATGGTTGTTCCAGGGGCTGGGGGTGGGTGACCAATCGGCCCTAGTGAGACGCAGGGTTAAAATGCTCCTCGGCCACCGGCCCACATTGTCAACGACCTTGAGACCGTGTAGGGGCATTTTACTACGTCTAGCTGCTGCTCCCTGTCGGGCAGGTCCAGAGTTCCAGATGACTGCTCCGGCTTGAAGACTGAGGCTAGATTTGTGCAGCCGCTGGTCCTCGTGCTCATCAGGGAATAGTGGCCGTGTGTGGAAGCGCCACCAGGGGACAGGCATGGCGCATCTGAGCCCAGATGTGTGGAGCCGCTGGACCTCGTGCTCATCAGGGAATGGTGGCCACGTGTGGAAGCGCCACAAGGGGTCCGGCATGGCGCATCTGAGCCCAGATGTGTGGAGCCGCTGGACCTCGTGCTCATCAGGGAATAGTGGCCGGGTATGGAAGCGCCACCAGGGTCCGGCATGGCGCATCTGAGACTCCTGCCTTCACATACTGAACGTGCACTGTGGGAGAAGAAGTCATTTACTGTCGACATTTCTGTGCCCCCACCTTTTGAAGTTGGCAGGCGTCCCTGCACGTGCCAGGGGTCCAGGTTGTGTAACTGGAGGGGAGTTTCTGTCGGGGAATGAATGTGCTGAGCTCTGTCCTGACATGGGCCAGGGACATCATGGCTCCCTGCAATGGTGGGGCATTGGAGCTGCCTCCTTGGGATCACTCTTTGTAAGGTATGTGTGTTCAGAGATACCCTGCAAAGGGCAGATCCTTCCTCCTGTCCTATCCCAAGCAAAGCAAAGAGCGCTTCTGCCTTCGCTGATGCAATGAATCTAGCTGTTTCCACATCTGTCTCAATCCAGTCCTGGTTCCATACATTACATATTTCTTGCACGTAGAAAGTGTCATAATCAGCACTGTGACTAAATTGCTTTATGGTCAGACTTCAAGAACATGCATCCAATGAACCCTAGAGGACTCTTAACTAAACTAACCTCCCATGACCGCATCTGTCACCGGAAGACCAATCATTTTGAGCTGCACAGTTGATGCGAACACGTTTGCTCACAGCTAGAGACGCCTAGGAAGACATCGGACCATGTCTATCATTATAGATGGAAATGAAGCTGGTTTGATGTATTTCCAGATAGCAATCTGCAATATTAATAGATCAGTTTTCATATATTTTTCAAGAGTAATTTTAAAGCATCTATAGATCGTCTTGCCAAAGATTAGAGTATCATTTGACCTCAGAGATGTCACCTTTGACATCCAACACACACATATACGTGTTCATTTGGGCTGAATGTTTACATTTCAAAAGCCAGTTTTATAAAGGGACCAGGATTTCCTTCAATACTGGAAAAGAGAGCCATCGTCAGACGATTTAACACTCGCAGGGCTTGCTTTAGTTCCAAACTATGGTGATAGATCAGGCTAATAAAATAATGAAGATTTGTGAAACAAAAGGGAAATGGGCAAAAAATTGTCGGGTTTAGTTCACGATTTAAGAAACTGAACCGAACTCCACTCACACTTCGAACACATTTGCTCACAGTAGGACCAGAGCACCTCCATTAACTCGTGCTTGGCACATTTGCTACACACATCTTGCTGGCAACTCCACACTCTTTGGCATTCTAACTTTTGTTTTGCTTTATGAACTCAATGGCCACATGGAGGCTTGACAGGTCAGTTACCTGGAGAAGAGCAGCCAAGGCTTGGAAAGCTTCGCCAGCAGTCCTTATATCTCTTCGTCTGAAGGACCTACAAAGACAGGCAAAGTCAGCAAATGACACAATGGGATATTGCAAGGGCATGGCGCGTAGAATGGAACTCATGGGACACCAGCTTGTTGTCCTTGGCAAGCAAGACTGATGAAAGGCGTAGTGAGATAAGAACACTCCTGAAGACAGCAGAGGGACTAGCCTACGCAAAATGATTCATCTATCAAAGTGCACACACAGATGCCCCCCGCCCGTCTCCACGCACTCAACACGAGTTTAACCGAGACACCACTGGTGGTTTCTCAGCTAATCTGCTAGTATGCATGAACTTGCATGCCCCACATCTCCATAGAAGCGCTCAGTTTAGGATGAATATAGGGGATATTGTACTAGCTGCCTGAGCCCATCTCCATATCTTTTCTTGGAGAAACCAGTTAAAGCACCATCCAACCCTTTCACAATGCTTAGTAAATGAGCTTAAGTTGTATGTCTCGTTATCTGGTTTATTAGTCATTAAATGTTGACAAACGTTCTATGGGACCCTCCTGCACATGTGAATGTTTGTACTGTAAACATAATGTAAAGCCCCAAAAAAAGTGACGTAAAATAGGGCTGTTTTGAACTTCTGGTGTGATGGGCAATCACAGTTATCAGGTGGCAGTGACATCCGCAGGAGGAGACCCAGAAGGAGAAAAGACCAGAACCTTGGACCACAAGGTTTGGATGAGAGCCAGAGGTTCCTGGTGGCAGATGTCAGGTTCTAGATAGTAGTGAGACAAGTGAAGGTCTCAAAAAGATGGTCAGGGTATAGGCAATGGACGCTTTTGAATATTATTGTCAGTAAACAGTAAAGGGCTCTATTTTTTACTGAGATTTAACCCACTTGGTGGCAATAGAATGAGGTGAGAGCGCGTCTGGGAAGATTCTATAAGGTTCTAGTGGTAATATAAGAACACGGACGAGATTTCTCAAAGAGTCACTGCGAGTCACAAATTGCTTTCTGACTCACACTGTCCACATTTCAAGTTCTTCTGCATCACTAGGAAAAGGTGGCAGGAAGGAAGTGTCCCCCACTACATTACAACACAAACATATATTTATTAATGTCGGTTATTGAGGATTGGGCAGATTGCGCGGTGGCCCATGAAAAAGCTCACTGTTTTCACTGGTGTCCCTTTGTGTTGTTCACCTTTATATTTTTTACTTGCAGGTCCTGTCCCTCAAATGGTGACGGGCAGCAGTCACAGCATTTTTAGGTCGAGCCTGGGCAGCGCATGCGCTGCTCTGCGTGGCATGCTGTATTCAGGTATGGACTTGAAGCTCCGCCCACTCTCCGCCATCTTTTCAATTGGCTGCTGCGGCTGTCCTTTGTAAATGTTGGCTTTAGATTTTTTAAGAGGCCTAGTCTCACCTTAGTACCTCCCTGTCTTCTGTTGTAACATCCCATCAAGACTGGCCTTTTTACATGTGTCTTTACTTTATAGCTTGCATTAGCACTTTGGGAGAACTCTTTGCTTAATTAATCCGAACAGCACTGATGGGACCGTGGGACCCTAAATTAAGCAATGGCGGACGCTTTTTTTAAATTTGCAGTGCGCTTTCATTTTCACAATGGGCCCCTCGTGGGATGGTTCGCACAGTTTTTTGGCAGCGTGGGACACCTTATCTATTTATTTACTTGTCACGCCGACGCAACATTATTTACTTTATCGCTGCTTTTCCTATTTATTTCCTTGCCACTTTTTAGCTTCCATATGCTGCATTTAAACTTTCAATCTTTTAAGTTAAAGTGTTCAATGCCTTAATACTATAACGGTAAATAATTAAATCTCATTTCGTTCAGTATGTCAAGGAAAATGTCTGCCATGAAAACAGTCTTCGAGCCGGTCCTTGCCTGCAGGAAGCAGATGGTGGTCACAGATCCACCCAGTGCCTACCTTTGATGTTCAGGGTCCAACTCAGTCGTGTGGAAGTATGCAAAATTTGCATAATTTGCTTTTGTGTAATTATTCATAATTTTGGGAAAGTTGCACAGATCTATGTGTAATTACATGAAATACAAATCTGGCACATAGTGCTATATTTTAGTACAAAATGTGTTCTTGTGTGCATTTTGGATGTGAGGATGCATTTCTCACAAAAAAATGGCACCAAAATTCAATTTCCACGAACAGCAACTGCTTTTGTTCTAGGAGTTATTTCTGCGCTACCACGCTATGAAGTTTCTATATTTAAGCAACATGGTGTAATTTCGGGATTTTGCTGTAACAAGCGTAAACACTAAATTCCTTACACTGCGCTAATTATGCTGCCCTAATTTAAATTTGGCCCGGACACAGTCATGCAAAAAATGCTCCCTGATGCACCCGAAAGGCAATCGATGCGCAGGAACCAATGCAAAGCATAACAAGCATTGGCATAGCCAATAGGTCTCGCCTTTGGGACCTTCTAAGTGTTTAACCATGCAACAGTTGATGTTGTTGCACCACGAATAGTGTGCGGCATAACTAAATACTTATAAGGTCCCAAAAGGGAGACCTATTGGCTATGCCAATGCTTGATTTTTTGTTGTAAAAGCGCCCCATTCCGCACTTTCAATTTAATGGCGGCAGCGCCCCTTTGTTTAGACGCGGCTTGTTTAAAGAATGGGGCGTGGCCGCCATTAACATGAAATCGCGGTATGGGCGCTTTTAAAAAAACAAATGTTTGCAACACAATAGGTCTCGTATTTGCAAGACTTTAAGCCATTGTCATTTATAATGCCAATAGCTCAAACTCGTAAATGCAAGACCTCGTGCACTGCAAATGCTTTTTTGAATGTGAATGCAGAAATGGTGGTCTGCTGTCTGTCACAGGCTGGCACAAGGGCGTACAGAAGCACTATCTATATCAGCTTCGTTGGGGGTGCTATCAGTGCCTTTTGTGGCCTTTCTAAACTGCTCTGTGGCTGGAAGGGCAGAGGCAGAAGGTGATAAACAGTACAAGAAATCAAGATGCCATGTCACATCTGCTTGGTGGTGGGCAAAGGAGCTAAACCGAATGACAATGATAAATGATTATGATAGCATAGAAACCGGAGGGGCGTGGCCCAATCTGCCTCGGCCAACTATAATGGGACTCCCAATACTAGAGATCAATGTGCTAACGATTTTAAGTTCCGACCCACAGACCTTTATCGTATTACACAGTTGCTCCACTGAATTCGAAGTCCTAAAGTGTGGGAAGGGGGGACGAGGGAGACTACGAGTATGGAAGACATTATGACTGATGGTGACACACATAGAGTTCTCTCCTGGCTGTATCGCGCCCTGAACCGGCCTGTTGCTTTAGCAGGTATGTCTTATGTGAGCAGGGGGTCTCAGGATCTGTCCCTCACGTTGTCCAAGTCTGATTGAATTTTGATTTGGGATAGGGCTGCTAAGTCTTCAGTCTGTCTTCAATATAAGGCCAATGACTTTAAACTTATGTTAAGGTGGTATTTGACCCCCACCTGCCGTAAAGTGATGTATGGGACGCCTGATGAATGCTGGAGGGGGTGTGTCACCAAGGAGACATATATACACATGCGGTGGGAGTTCCTGCAGGTGCGGTCCTTTTGGGAGCAAGTATTGGTGTCCATAAGGAACACTGCCAGCATAAGCTTGCCTTGAACACCTCAGGCGGTGCTCTTGGGCCACATGGATGCTGAGGAAGTACCTTCTCCTTCCCGGGCAGAGGAAAAGCTGGCCATGCCTCTCCTTTATACTGCTCGACTTGTGATAGCCCAGAACTGGCAGAGTGCTTAGTCGCCAACCATGGACCAGTGGTGAGTGAAAGTCTGGTCCATTTACGCGATGGAAACACTGGCGGCTTCTGTGAGGGACATAGTCAGTAAATGGTAAAAAATATGCACACCATTTGTAATGTAAATCAAACAGCCCAAAGTATGGGCACAGCCACCTTTCTTGTTCCTGCAAGCTGGGGTAGAGGTGCTTGAGAGTGGGTCTGGTTGGGATGCAGAAGTTTGAATGAACTGCTGCCCAATGGTTTTGTATGACTAACCCTTGATTTTACCCCTGTTTCAGCAGGAATACCTTTGAATGTCGTGTCATGCTCTCTTGCTCCTTTTTGCAACCATGTTATGGTTACAAGTGCATAAATAAAGTTGTTAAAAAAATTGCAAAGAAAAGAACAAGCATTGGCAAAGCCAAAAGGTCTGGCATTGGCAGCCAGCCTTTTGGCAATAATTGTTTTGTTTTGTCATGATTTTTGCAACTTTAATGTTTAGTATGCCGCTGGGTGGTCAAATAATTTAAATAGAAACATTGGATACCATAGAAAATGTTGTTTTGGTCGCGAAAAAGCACACATTGCCATAGTACTCCCTAGCACCGAAGGGACCTACGTTGTGTGTTTTGGTGCTCCTTGTGAAAGGGTAGCAAGCCATAACCTATAGTGACGTTAGCCAATGGCTGAGATGGGTATACACTTGCCCCTTGATGCATGCTGGAGCGGTTGGAAGAAAAATGTGAATGACAGAACCACAGACTAATGGAAGAAATCTGGCTGAAAACCAAACCCATACAGGTAACTATGTTATACACATAATTTTGGTAAAATCAAAAGGTCTGGCTAACACAGGCTTGAAACAGCCAATCGGTTTGGCATTGGCTGCCAGCCTCTTGCCTTTGGGAAAGAAGGCGAGAAAGAAAGAATGAAAGAAAAAAAGATAGAGTGAAAATCTGAAGGAAAAAAAGACAAAGGAAAGAAAGAAGGAGACAAAAAAGAAAGAAAGAAAGAAAAGAAGGAAAAGGCGTTTTAATAGTTTTATTTTGTATTAATTCTGTTGTGAAGGGCTAAATTTGGGGGGTTGTTTTTAATTTTGTAACAAATCCAGTGTGAATTTTACAACTTAGGTACCTGGGGCTAGTGCAATAAAAAGGGGTGTTTTTATATAAAGTTTAATAGTACTACTAGGAAATTTATGTTTAGCAGTCTTTTGTTCTGACTGCTTTTTTCCTAGCGCCGCGCTGCTCCGGCTCTCGTTTCTGATATTTCACTGCTTGTTCCACTGTGAACTGTTACTCTGTTTTTGGTGGGCTCTAGTGCTTAGAATGGAGTTTCTTTTTTCTTATAAATGCATGAAATACCGGGGACGTCCACACCTAAGGCAAGCCCGTTCTCGCCAAGATGGTGCCAGGGGCTAGGATACCTGGTTCTGATATGCCAGCTCGGAGGACTTACTCTCTTTTCAACTTAAGGGGCTAGCTAGAACACCTTTTCATGCCTATCAGCTTAAACTGGCTTTGCTTGGCACTGTGTTAGCGTGTGATGCTTGCAGGTATGTGCTTCAGACTGAGCCTGCCTCTGCCCTTAAGGTGAGCGGGGCGTCGCAGGCGTCATCCTCTGCTTTATTTTACTCTTTAAATTGTCGCTCATTGGTTAAACACAAATTGAAGTGTCGGACTTCATAATAGATCACGCGCCAAGAGCTTTCTTTATAATTGAAACATGGCTTACAGAGAACTCGGAGCCAGACATTCTTTTAGCTATTCCTCCGGGCTATGTAACAACTAGACTTGATAGGCGAGGTCAACGTGGTGGGGGTATCGCCATTATTGATGACCAGTCTTTTTCCTGTATGCTTACTGAGTTAGACATAGCTGGATGAGAGTTAGCTCTTTTCTCCTTAGCCTGAGTTAGCAGTTTTACCTTATCTGGGACTCTCATTTATCGCCCGCCAGGGCCAGCCATTAGTTTTATTAGGATAGGATAATATTTATAGAGCGCACTTATACCCGAGGGTGCATCGTTGACTGAGGGCCATATTCTCAAGGAGCTATCGCCGAGTTAACGGCACTGTAACGCAGCCAAAGTCGCGATAAATTTACCGCCCCATTCACAAGCTGATGCTAACAGCCCATCTCACCAGTTTTCCGGCAATAGTAGCCGCAAAAAACATCGCCACGTATGACCCCGGCAACTATCGCTAATGAGATGCAGAGTAGGCGTTCCCATGCAAAAAGCCGCGACAACACCACTCCACAACATTCTCAACGACCAGCCTGGTCTATGATAAGATCACAAAACAGGCGATAAGGCGCGTTGGCACCAGGAAACTAACACCTGCTCCGACCTGGTGCAAATTTCGGACTACAACCTTCAGCACAAAGGACAGCCCAGCCCAGAGCCACACCTGAAGAACAACAGATGCAATGGAGCCACTGAACATGCCACATCAACTACACCGAATCATGTACCAAATAACCCGAATGATGTTGCACAATCACATCTGGTGACATGCATGTGTCGTCACAAAAATAAGCATCATACATTCACCTTCAAAGCAACAATTGATAATTTATTAAAATAAACACAGAACAGAAATGAAGACACATGGCGGCTCCCCTCGGGACATTCCCTAGGTCACAGCCTGCAAGACAAAAATCACGATGAGAAGGTGTGTCCTGCGCACATCAAGGGACAGAGAGAGAGCGAAGGAGAGAGAGAGAAAAAGAGGGAGAGAGAGATAGACGGACAGAGATGGAGAGAGAGAGAGACAGACAGACAGAGAGGGGGAGAGAGAGAGACAGACTGACAGAGAGGGGGAGAGAGAGACAGACAGACGGACAGAGAGGGGGAGAGAGAGATAGACGGACAGAGAGGGGGAGAGAGAGATAGAGAAAAGAAGAGAGGGACAGGGAGAGAGAGTGCCGACACTGCACACCCAGGCCTCACCTGCTGCCACTGGTGTGTCTCCAACCACGTGCCGGTATGTAGTGTAGTTCACGAGGTCCCACATCTGAGATAGACCCGTCATCTGAAACAGAGTCCAGATACCTGAATGGCAACGTACATACAATTGCACGCGACATCATCGCCTGTCCGCCCCTACGCACCCAGACAGCTGCACCCCAGCCCCTCCTGCCGCCCAGTGGTGCATGCCCGCCCCTGCGCACCCAGGCCTCACTGCTCACCTTCTGCCCTTGGCGGGTAGCAATGAGGGCCCACCACGCGCCGCTGCATGCCACAAGCCCGGGGCCCGCGGACATGGCACCCTCCACATCATGCAGCCCCACTCCGCAGGACACCGGGTCTCTCATTTGGTGCTGCGTTTTGATTACTCCATGGCAGAGGACATACCAGTGCACCCGACATCATCGCAGGCTACACACCCGCTCAGCCTCATAGGTGCCACTAACTCTGTGATCCAGGCGGCAACGCCATGTGGCAGTAGGTCCGCGCTGCCCGCTGGCTCAGGCCTACACTGCAGTCCAGCAGTGCACACAAAACCTGAGCCGTCTGGACCGCCGGGACAGGGCATCATCGCAGGCTGCACACCCACTCAGCACTTAAGGTGCCCCTACCTCAGTGCACCGAAAGTCACCGTCCCATGTCGGTGTGCCTGCGCCGGCCGCAGTGTATCCGTTGCCACCAAGTCTGTGCCCCGCTAGTCATGGACCCTCTATGATTGGGTATCGTGGTGCGCAGGCCATCATGTCACCTCCGGGCCTGCGGAATGTGATGTCTCAGGCCCCTGGGCCCCTATGCCTAGATGCACACCACACGGATACACTTCGAGAGAGGTTGGAAATGGCGTCGTGCACGTGCGCCCGGCCCTGTTTATTGGCAGGGTCACATGTGCTGTGACGTGTGTGCTGGATGGGTGTGGTGTGGGTGTAAACCAGCCGTGAGGGAGTGGCTGTGGCATGCTGGCAACTAGACCTGTGAGCAGCAGATCACTACAGGGGAGTCCTGGCACATGTGGCGTTGTTGCCCCCCTCTGGATCTTAAGCGTAGTGGGCTGGCCAGCGTATGCCAGTCCAGCGTAAGGGTTTGAACAATGACCACGGGGCTCTGGGCGTGGTTCCGTACGGGGCTGGATAAGTAACAAATGCGTGTGTCGCTGTTGTTGCGTCGGCGCCACCCGGACGACAATCGGCAATGTGTCACCCTGCGACCCAAGTCTAACGACATGAGCCACATGGACGTAAGAGGAATTCGCTGACCCTACATTCAGCCATAATACCACACTTGAAAGACCATAGACACGACACATCTGTGTGATTCGGAATGTTTAATGCACATTCAGTGGAGTGTTGCATCTGGAGCAGTACAGGGCCATGCAAACCCCACTTTCAAATGTTGGCCCATGGAGGGCCAGCCAGAGTCATTCAGGGAATGACAAGTCCAAAGGAAGTGGAAGTGTTCAGTCCACAGTTTGTTAGCTGTGTCATTGGCAATCAAACAGAATATGGCAGTCCATTGCGAGGTCCAAGGTGAGTGTCGCAGAGTGTATCGGGGGACAGTGAAATGTGATGATGCAGAGGGCAGAACCAAGCTGAAACCGGCCATATGGCGGAGATGAATGCTACCGTTTTCTCCATACCAGTAAGGCGGTTTCATCCGCATCTTCGTCCTCTGCTGTTTCATGTGCCTCACGTGTGGGTGGTGCAGGCCTTTCTCCAGCACTGTGTGGCAGTGACACCTCAGGGGCCAGAGGTGGAATGTCTGCTGCACTGTGTGGCACTGACACTTGAAGGGGGCGGAGATTTGGAAGTAGTGGTAGCAGCAGCATGCATCAGCGTCGGGCCTTGTAGCAGCAATGCCATGAGGATGGTTTTGAGGTCATTGTGGAACCCAGCTACCTCTCACTGGTGTGCAGCCGTGGCAGCTGCTCTTTCCACATTGGCCCGCTCCAAGGTCTTCATGAGCCTCCTCATGAGTCCCATCTCCCGGGCAAGCTCGCTGGAGCTACCCTGACAAGACAGTTGTTTTTGTTGCACAGTCTGGACTCTGGCGATGTCAGCCATGGTTCGTTGGAGGGCCTGGAGCGGACTGTTGGTGTCCGTTAGGGACTGTGAGTGGTCCCTGATGGGACACCACGTATGGCATCTAGTTTGTCTGACATGCGGTCGAAGCCTACCCCCACCAGTTCAGCCAGCTGCTCCTGGCATCCCAATACACGGCGTTGGAAGGCCATGTGTTCTTCGTGGTGGTCCTGGGAGGCAGCCGTAGTGGTGGGTTCTGCCTGCTGTGTGGTTTGTGCAGGGGATGGGGTGTCCTGCTCCTGGAGGTGGGCTGCGGAGACTGTTAATGAACTCTTGGAGGGCGTCGGAGTCGAAGCTGTAGTGGTCCTCTTCGTTATCAGAGAAGAGAGGTTCTGGCTGCTCTGCTGGAGGTGTTAATTGTCCCTCTGCAAAGGGGAGATGCAGGTTAACAACGTGTTCACATGTGTGTTGTCACATTGTACATGTTTACATACAGACTGCATGACTGTGTACATCGTGGCAGTTTCGGAGGGGCTGCCCATTTGCTGCAGGACAGTGGACATTTCGAAAACATCACGGATGTGTGTTTGTACTTGTAAAATATAAACTCAGATTTCCCTGCAATGCCACTTGTGATTGGCCAGTGTCTACACCCAGTCGGCACCAGTTGTGTGCTGTGTACTGGTGTGGACGTGTTGGGGTTTGTGCCACCTTGTTGTCAGTGTTGATGTGCTCTGCATGTTATGTGTGTGTGCTGCATTGGGGGGGTGGCCCCTGATGCTCTGTTTTGCTGCCCCTTATCCCTTTCATGCGGTGTGCCTTTGACTTCTGTGCTTGTACAGTGCTGACATGTAGCATACTTGGGTACATTGTTCTCTTGGTGGGAGTTGGGGTCTGGGGCATGGTTTGTCCGCAGATATGCTGTACTTACTTGTGCATGTGTGCCATTGTGCCCATCTCCCCCGTCCCCCCAGTCCCTGGTCGTCACTCACCCTGGTGCTTTTGTGTCAGGTCCTGTTGAGCAGTGTCAGGTCCCCCAACTCCAGCCACCGTCTCCCCACTGATGACTGTGGACACCATTTCCTCCATCTCCTCCAGCTCCTCCTGTGGCGCTGAGCTCCCACCTCCAGTCTGAATTGCTGCCTTCCGGTTGTTTGCGAGGTTCAGCTTGGTTTTGCGCTTGACATCATCCCAGCGCCTATTGACCTCATCCATTGTCCTCTTCAGCACTCCGACTGCATTCACCTAGTCCACGATGGCCTGCCACAGTCCATTTTTTGTTGCCAATGACACAGTGGAGGTGACAAACAGTAGTTGATGGTGTTCGACCACCTCCGTTATCAGGATCCTGTTTTCCTGCGGACTGAAGCGCTTTTCCCTAGTCTTCTTCTCCTTGCCCTTCCCTGACCCCGAGGTCCCAGGCAGGTCATCCGGGGGGCTTGTGGGGTTCTGGTTCTACTCCGTACTTGCCCCGGCAACATCCATTGTGCTTGGCTGTTGTTTGGTATTTGTTTGTCAGTTTCTTTCCTACTTTTATGGTGATTGTTCCCACCTGACGCATGTGAATAGCAGGCCTGTAGCTGGATTTCGCTGTTTTTTTTATAGCGATTGGACTCATCGCAGCTTTTTTTGCGTTTGCGTTTCGAATTTTTGTGGCGTGGCGTTGATTTTATCTCGGTCAGTTGACGCGTTATCTGGTGACTATCGCATGGTACCTCCGTTTTGTGAATACCTGGTTAACACGGCGTACATTTCATGCAATCGACTGCGATGTTGTAGGTTGCGTTAAGTAACTTTTGTGATGGTTATCACACGTTCTTTAGAATATATCCCTGTATCTCTTCCTCCCCTAATAATGCAGTATACTAAGTTTATAGTGGTAGGTGACCGTAATCTTCATTTGAAGATATTGGGTGCCCTGTGATAGCCTCATTAATTGTGGATTTGAAAGGTTTTGAGCTATTTCAATTAGTTCCCTCTCCTACGCACAGAGGTGGTCATACTCTTGAACCTATTTTTTCTAATCTGAGTGATTTGGCTGTGGATCCTCCTTTACCTATCATGTGGTCTGACCATTTTGCAGTGCCTTTCAGGTTCTTTTAGGTTTTGTACCCTCTAAGGCCGTTACTGGAATTTGGGTTAGGTCAAGGAACAAGACCTATATTTCCGCTACTAAGTTTACTAATGCCTTGGCTTTCAGCCGACCAAAACTGGCCAATCGTATTGCCGCAGTGAACACCCAGGTTGAAGACTTCATCACGGGGACCTTTAGATCTCATTGCTCCCGTGGCTGATGAGGTAGTTCGAAGAGCTAAGTCTGCGGTAGGCTGGTTCAACGATGAACTAGTCTTGCTTAAAAAGCAATGTAAACTCTGCGCGTATGTGGTGCAAGGATTTTGCCAAGGCTAACAAACTTCAGTATCACCATGCTTCAAAAATGTATCCTAAGCGCATGAAACAAGTAAGGCAGGCATTCTAGACTAATAACATTGAAGGGGCCCAGAATTCACAACGGGGATTTGTTTCCATTGTAAAGCCTCTGTCTTCTTTGGACCATGTCTCAGCCCATAGTCCTTCTTCTGAGGAAAGTTGTAATGTCCTTGCTATATTTTTTAGAGACAAAGTAACGCAAAGGAATTCATTTTATTAATTTAAATGTGTACTTACCTCCGTTCATCCATATTCTGGTGTTTACATTTCCCCACCCTGCCCCTCCTCCGCCCGCCTCACTGAACTCCCTCCACGAGCCGCCACTGTATATCATAGCTGCTCGTAGAATGGTCAATCCTCTGCTATTCCATAGTGACCTATCACAGGTACGGTATAGCTGTTTCGCTCTGATTGATGCTCATTAGTGGCTAAGGGAATGCTCAGATGTGGGTCCCATGCTCATTGTGCCACTAGAACCAAGCTATACCCATCTGAAGAGCTCCAATTGGGGTGAAACAGCTCTTGGGTTGCTTGTGTTCCTGAGGACCTGGCCTAGCAGTTTGGGCTGGACTGTTCCCATTGAAGCAAGCTCAAGATTGATTTCCATATGGTTGTGTCCAAACTGAGGTAGCGTGATGTACAACAAAACGATGTGCTTGAATGCTTCCCCAAGCGGTTACCAGTGGATAGTCTTATTGCAAGCATCCTCCCATCACCTTTTATGTGTTTCATTTAACGCCCCAAGGGGCCAATGGTATGCCTAGACTGGCATACCATTGTGTGTGATTGTACACATTGCTTTGGGTTGCTCCTCTGCTATGCCTGTGTAAATACCACAGCCTTTACTACATATGATGCAAGATTACATTCTCTTAAAGCTCTCATTATTCACCTCCTGGCACTACCTGTGCTCATACTCAGGGGCATATTTATCATTGTGCTGCGTTGCTCTTGCGTCATGCGAGGTAACGTAAGGGCAATGCAACACCAAAGTCAGATTTGCCAAACAACGCAAGGCCAGATTGTGTGGCCCTGCTATGCTTGGTAAATCTGGAGTAATCCAAGGCAGCACAACTCGCAGCCTTAGCTTACTCTGCTCCAGGGAGGCATTCTACGGGTGGGGCATGGGTGTTCCCACGCATTCGCCCATGGATTTTGGTGCATTCCCAGATTTACCATGCATGGTAGACCTGGGAATGCGTCAAAATGCTATACCTTCCCCGGGGAGGCGTAATGAGTAGAAATATATTTATTTCTCCTCATGTTTTCCTTTTTCTACATGTGCTGCATTTTGCAGCACACGTAGAAACAGGAAAAAACCTGTTTGTGCAGGAAGGTGTCCTTTGCTGCACAAAAACAATCCTGCCTGCAACACAGGCACCTTTACACCATGGCACAAGGCTGCCTGCTTTGGCGCAACGCAGCACATTGTGCACCAGCGCAAGGAGAGGACTGGAATGTGCCAAATAATGTTAAATATGGCACATTCCTGCTCTTTCCCTTTCACACAGCCCAGCAAGGTGTCTTGTTGCATTGCGTTGGGCGAATGTTTAATAAATCTGGGCCTCAATCTGGTTTTAATGGTATAACTGACAATCCAGAACTGATAGGTATCCCTGTGCATTCACAACAGCGTCTTTTCTCATGCATTTTTCTACATTCATGTGTGGGGTCAGCTACATACTTGCTTTAACATGATTTGAGCAGTTTCTGCCATAGGCGCATGATACCAAAACACTTCCCACAGAGCCCACATTGCTGTAACACATTTTTTCCATCTATATAGAAGCATCTAATGCTTAACCCTCTTTATGTCATGAAATTCCACATATAGTTTCAGAGACAAGGCACATTAAAGGTCAATTGGGCTCATCACGCATGGTACCAAACACTGCCCTTATAGACCACATGACAAACACACACTCTTCCACCCATACTGCTGCTGGAGAGTAGCCTGCTCTTTCATACAATGTGCTTTAAAGCCTCTTGGGCCAGATATACGAAGCATCTTACTGGTCGCAAACGGCCCATCGGGCCACTTGCAATCGCTAAAATGCATTTTCCCATGTACAGAAGGCAAAATGCGACTCGGTAACTTGTTACCGAATCGCGTTTTGCTTTTGTGAATTAGTATTAGGAAGGGGCGTGCTTCGGGGGTCCCTTCCTAATACTGAATAGCATTGGTATGTATGAATGATTTGCGACCAGGAATGCGATCGCAAAACATTCACAGTTACCACCAACTTCAAGTTGGTGGTTCCCACTCGCAAACGGGAATGGGTCCCAAAGGGATCCCTACCCTTTTGTGAATGTGAGTGCCAACATTTTTTAAGAGCAGGCATAGGTCCTGTGGACCACTGCCTGCTCTTAAAAACATGAGAAGGTACTTTTCATTTTTATTTTTGAAATGCATCCCATTTTCCTTTAAGGAATACAAAACAACATTACATAACAATAATATTACACAATCTTACACAATATAGCATTTACAATTTCTAACCTCCCATGACCCAAACCCCTACCTGCCTTTGTGCAAGTGTAACTAACAAACCTCTAATCTAAACTTAGCCTACCTGGTTACCCTTTCCCTGCTCCTGTTCACAAACTCCCAACATTTAACTAACAACTACAGCCAAACTTGGCAACAAATTCTGTCCACGGGACAGCACAACCAGACCACTGTCGCCTAATCAAAGTCAAATCACGTTTCATGCATCTCATCAGCACCAAACCAGTTTCTTTCACCATGTAATTTTCTCCGAGATGAATGACCAACACGTCAGGGCACCTACCAGCCACCATAATCCCATTTAAAACATGTATCAACTCTTTCCATCGCATACCCCCCTTTCCCCGCCAACAAACTTGAAACATTTCTTTATTAAAACCAAGGTTGTCCCCAAAATAACTGGTGCGGGCCTGGACCTGTACCCACTTCACAAAGGAATGTCCTGCAATCCAGATAGACATCTCCCTGGCGAAGGGACCCATCAGCGAACCTGAAACGAGAAACATGAATAAACAAAAGGAAAACAACGTAACCGCACTACAACACCCCAGAAGTGCTGCGCACATAACGCTGATAGCAGTCAGAGGACCACCTACCTAACTTCATGATGTCACCTCACCCCCAACCCCGATTGCTCACTTCCGATGCTGCCCCAATCCGAAATGAATGCGTCCCAAAACCTTTCCCCTCAATCCCCAGCCAGCGCCTTCCTCAACACAGCCAAAAGCTGGGAAACTTTCACACGCCGCCCGTTTGCATGCTTGGAAACTAAACCAACCAAATCAGGGGCCAAGGACCTCCACCTCACTCCCCACCTGCAACGGCAAGTCAGCTGTGGATCGGCAGCTTGCAAAGAAACCCATTTACCCCCTCCCCTCTGATCCGTCTTAGATTTCCTAAGCCAAATGCAGATCCTATCCCGACAAAGGGACACCTCACTCCATAACAGCCCCGGGTCAGATCTGGATCCTAACAGTTCAGAGACCCGAAAGGCCCCAAAGAACATCCATGACATCAGCGTGGAGAAAAGACAAACTTCAATACCGTCTGTGTATATCCCAGGCAAAATCTGAAGCACCCTCTCCAAAAGATCCCAAGACAAGGGGTTCCTTACCCTGGTTGCCCGGCCACATTCACGGGCCCAACCTTCCAGCATGTGCGTCCCGATTTCTCCTGCGGATGGCGCATAACCCCACAACAATTTCCCAACAAAAGCAATCCATGCCAGTTTACCTGCTATTGTAACCCTAGTAAGCCCCCTCTCAATCAGATCCAGAATAAACTGAATCACGTCTTCCCGTCGGAGCGCTGGTGAGTCCTGCCACTTAGCACCTGAGCGCAAAAATTCATCCCATGCTGTCCGGTATGCTGCTTTCGTGGATTGCGCAACAGAACCTAAAACCAGCTGCAACATCCTGTGTTGCCTACATACCACAAATGCTGCGGCATTCTGGGTGGGGTCCTGTCCGCGTCCTTGGCTAGCCAATGGAATCTCCCCCACTGTGAACGAGACAAAGCATCCGCTATGTCATTGTCCACACGCTATGTCATTGTCCAAATATTCCTCTTTACTGAAGCCTTCCAATCCTAACCACCCTGATCCCTCAGCTGTCATGCCCCTTGAGCAGTAGTAATCACATAGCGCCAAGAAACCGCCTGGTGTACGAGCGCTCTACAAATTCTTTAAAACTCTTTAAAAAACACCTGGCACATGCACTGCGCGAAAGGCAATATCGTGCCGTAAGCAGCCCAACACAAACACCCTGAGCAATTTCAAAACTTGTTCATCCCTGGCGGACTGGCGGTTCACAATTTCTACTACCGCCATGTTGTCAATTCTGAAAGATACCTTTTTGTGTGCCAGCTGCTCCCCCCATAGAGTGACCGCAACCACCAGAGGGAAGAATTCCAAACAGGCTATGCTCCTGCCCCCCCACCCACTCTGAAGGCCACTGCTCTGCGCACCACTTCCCTTGCCAATACAGACCAAAGCCTTTGCTCCCTGCCGCATCAGAAAATATTTGCACAACCCAAACCATGTCACCCTCCCCCATCAAGGGGATGCCATTGAAGTTCTGTAAGAAAAACTGCCACATTCTCAAGTCTTCCCTCACCCCCGCCGACAGACGCTCATGAAGATGCGGAGGTCTCTGTCCTGCTAGTGCCCTGCCCAGTCGCCTACAGAACATCCTCCCTACTCTCACCACTCTACAAGCAAAATTAAGGTGGCCCAATAGCACCTGAATCTCCTTCACAGTGACCTTATGTTTCAACAACATAGTCTGCAGCAGCCCCAACATTTGCTGATTTTTGTCCGTCGGAAGGTGTGCCTCCATCAATTGAGAGTCCAACTCAATGCCTTAACCCCTTCAGTGCCCATGACGAGCTGGACTCGTCATGGGCCGCGGTTGCGCTGTGCCCATGACGAGTCCAGCTCGTCATAGACCCCGCCCGCTAATGCAACGGCCGGCACAGGGCGGGGAAAGGGGCGGGCACTGAAGGGGTTAAAAAGACAGAGCCGTGCAGGGCCCCATAGTTTTTTCCGGTGCCAACGGCACGCCCAATTCCCTCATGATCTCATTGAAACTGTCCAGTGCTTTCTGGCAGTCCGTGGTGTCTGAGGTGCCGACAAAGAAAAATTCATCCAGGTAGTGTGTAACTCGTTGGTGACCCATCCGTTCCGAAAACAACCATTGCAGGGACGTGCTGAAGCATTTAAAAAGTACACAAGACATAGAACAGCCCATCGGTAATGCTTTGTCCACGTACCAGTGACCGTTAAACTGGATACCCAAAAGATCCCAATCATCTGGGTGGACTGGAAGCAGCCGGAAAGCTGACTTTATGTCGCTCTTTGCCATCATCGCCGTTGCGCCCGCAGTCACTACCAGTGACATGGCTACGTCAACAGATGAATATGACACAGTGGCCTCACGCTCATCTATGAAATCATTCACCGAACCCTCTTCAGGCCATGACAAGTGTTGTATTAGGCGAAACTGTCCTTGTTCTTTTTTCGGCACCACTCCAATGGGTGACACAATAAAATTTTCTAGAGGCCAATCCTCAAAGGGTCCCACCATGCAGCCCTCACACACCTCTATATCCAGTTTTCCCTGTACTATGCTAGGGTTCTCCTTTGCTGACTTCAAATTGCCTGTCCAACATCTTGTCCTAGGTCCGTCGTACCCCAGTCTGAACCCTTCCAGAAACCCCACCCTCAAACGTTCTGCAGCCTCAACATCAGTATACCCCTGTAAGGCTGCAATCAAGTTGTCAACTCTAACAGGAGCCCCTTAGCTCCTCGCCCTCCCGCGAGCGGTTGCTGCTGCTGACTTCCCATCTTAAACCCTCCTGCCTGCCACAGCTGGTTCCCCTACTGCTGTCCCTGTCCTCCCCCCAACAATTGACCAACGCATGCCTGCCTCCACACCCTGAGCAGTCGTGCCTGAACCTGCATTACTCCTGAGTGCACAAACCTTTGTTGTAGTCCCAGCAAGCCCCTTTTGAACCCATCTGACCTCTTCCTGCTCCCCCACCCCTCACTGGGTGGGGCGTCCCTGAAAGGGCCAATAAACGAGCAGGAGCCCGCTGACCGTGAAGATGGTTTTTCCGAGAGCCAGCTAACCCCATTGTGTGTTGCCATAAGTCTGTTTTCAGCTCACCCCATCTGGCCTCCGGGTTCCACGCCATGCGTGCCCGAAACTCCTCATCTTATTGTGCCCATGAATAACCGCCCCCAGTAATCTGGGCCTTCTGAATCACAACCATGTACTTGAACATGGCCACAGACCTTTCTGGTTATTTTTCACAATACACGCTGGCATAAATAAGGAACACCGCCGTCCAATTTTCTATCGTCAAAGGCACCTTCGGCCTTTTTGCCAACTCATATTCCTCCTCTTTAGACCCCTCTTTTGCCCTGACTTCTCTGTGCAGGAGTTTAAGGATCTCAACATATTCACCTTTCCATATACGTTCCTTAGTAGTCATCCTTAAATGCGCGCCCAATGGCTTAGTGACGCCCATGTGCGGCAACCGTTTTATCTTTAACTCTTTACTTTCTAATTTGGTCTCTGTTTCCGCCGTTGTTAACGCCACCGTCACTTTCGTGTCAGTCTGGCTGCCTCCTGCGCTCCCGGGCGCCTTACCTGTGCCCTCCGCTGACCCCTTACCTGGGTCATCCGTCCCTACTTTCACATCCATCACATAAGCCCCTTTACTCAACCTACCCCCTGCCCCCCCTTCCTCCTCAACCCCCCCACCCACTGACAATATTAAAGGATACAATCTCGCTGTCTGTTTACCTGGCGCTAAAGATTCCACCCGTTGCTCCACTGCCCGTCTTGCCGAGGGAGCCGACCTCTCCTCCCATCGCGACGTCCGACCCGTGAGCTCCGCACAGCATTGCTCGGCCCCCCTCTCCCTCGCCTTCCATGTCCCTCAACTCTCCCTCCTCCATGCTATCCTCCTCATAGTCTAATTCCTCCTCCCTGGAACCACCGGCCTTCACAGCCGGGGGTGCAGACTACACCCTCCTAGAATTACTGAAATTGACGTCCTCTGCGCTCCTCCTCCTGCGGTGTCCCCCAGACCGTTGAGGCCAAGTGGGTGGTGGGGCCGGTGAGCCTGCTTTGGGCCGACTTCTGCCAGCCGCCGGGATCCCCCGCCGGTACTGGGTACGCCGCATGAGGCTCCAACCTCCCGTCTTGGCGCCAATGGACCGCTCCCAGCCCTGCCAAGTCTGGTGCCCCGCATCGCTCTGCCGCCTGCAAAAGAAAAGCATGGTCTGGTGTGCTGGGCCCCTCTCTCTTCTCCCTCCCACCCCAGCTCCGCTTCCTGCCTAAACCTAATGTGCTAGCCACCCATGCTCACCCCACCGCGCTAAGATCCACCACCCCCTCCCTGTCCACTGACTCCCCCTCCCCATCGCTCCACTCCCAACCTGCTGTACCCTGCCCACCGGCCCAACTCGGCCCAGCCTCCTCGTCCAAATGGGCATCCCCCAAGTTCCCTTGAACCCCCCCCACTGGCACCCCCTGCCGTAAACCCTTCATCCCCCCTTCCGAACCAGCCGACCCAGCCCTCCAGCGGCACCCCTCCAGCCCGCTACCCCCTTGCGCACCCGTAACCCCCTCCGCCCATGACGCAAAAATGTCCAGGCCGTCCCAGTCCCTCCCGCTCCCCTCCGAGTCAATCAACAAGGAAGAAACCCCCCTTTCCCCTGCAACCCCCACCTCAGCCCCCTCCGTTACTGCCCCCACCTGCTCTGCATCAAAGAGCCTCCCACACCCCCCCAGTTGCCTACCCGAGCCTCTACTTTCATGCTCACATGCCCTGGGGACCTCCCCTGACCAAGCTGTAAAGAAACCCGATCAGCGTCATGCAGGGCCTGTGTGCCCCTGGCCCCCGCTGCTCCACCTCCTCCACAAACTCAAGAGCCCCAACCACCTTTCCCCCGCGCCGCCCAGGCCCAACATCACACCGCAGGGCCACTCTCCTGACATACGAGCGGCCCTGCTCTGCTTGAGACCGCGGCGGGGAGACGCACGTCGCGCTCCCCCGCTGGGCATTCCCGCCCATCAATGCCTTCGTACTGGGCCCCTTCCCACTCCCCCAATGTGCCGCCTCTCCCGCTGGGGCAGCGCCTTCTACCTCAGCACTGCCCCACTGCCGAACACCGCGCTCCGCACTCGGGCTGCTCTTCTCACATACAAGTGGCCCCCATCAGAATGCGACCCCAGCGGGGAGACGCGGACCGCGCTCCACCGCCTTTGCCCACAGATGACACACACCCTCCCCTGCCCCAACGAAGCCCCACGACACCTGTCGAGGCCGCGCTCCTAACGTCCGCACGGCCCCCCAGACTCACCTTCACCTTGCCCACCTTCCGGGGGGCGAGCAAGCCGTGACAGCGGCCGCCACCCCTGCCGACGCGCGCCTCACCGGGCGCGCTCCAGTGGAGGCCTCCGGCATCAGGAGATCGAGCCGGCTGGACTCACTCAACAGCCTTACTGCCTCCAGCACACGGTAATCCTCTCCAGCCATCCTGCACACAATACTCCGCAGATAAAGCAATTAAGCTAATGAAGCTGCCTCAACACTACCGCTAGGCCCTCAGACAAAAAACCTACATTGCGCAGCGCTCCCAGCCACCAGGTCATCAAACCTAAAATGGTGGCTGGGAAAGTGCCAAAAACCGATATATAACTATTGGGCTATCCTTCAAATTTTGGGCTACTATTGGCCTAGTCCCAAAGTATCCCAAGTATCACAAAATGGCCGCTCATCAGCCAGCCCCTCCCCCTCCCATCTGCCCGGGGGGCAGACGTCGCGGTGCTCAGCTGCCGCCCTAATCCCCCCTTCCCTGATTGGGCCCGATCCCAATTAAGCCTCCACATACCAACGGACGTGCGTAGCCCAATTGGGCTGCTTTGAGTGGATTTGGGCTACGCAAGTCCGCATTAGATAATCCCTCATCACCGGAGTTCACTATTACGTCCAGCTGAACGCTGCTTCCAAGGCAGCGTGGGGATATTCTGATGCCGGCCTGGCTGCAAAAACTATCTGCCCTTGGAGTGAGTGCACGCTCCAATAAAACCTTTGGCTCATGACGTCCTGGAATCTGGGGCTGCAGCAATTGGTGATTACAGCTTGTGCTGAGGAGCTAAGTGTTGATCTGCTTTTCAATTTGTGTGCACGTCGGGCTGGCACCCCCCTTACTGATCGTTCATTGGATAGACTTGGCATTCTTCCTTGATTTGACTTTAGCTGCCTAATAATGGAAAACTGGGTTCCCTTTGAGGAGGAAGAATACGAATCCTATTATGAGGAACAACAGGGATCTGGTCTGGAAGACAATTTAGTTGACGCTCTGGATGCTTCCATCCAGCAGTCAAGTCAACAGGGCTATTGAGTATACTGTACTCAATACAGTGCAACAGGCTTTGACAGCTGCCCTCAAACCTATTACTGCGCAATTAGTACCTTTTGTGAAGTGTCATGGTTTGCAGAATTCTCCAACTCCATACCCCCAAGCAGGCTCCTCAGAAGCGCCACATAAAGATAAAGCCAAGTCTTCAGAGCGGCCTCATGCAGGTGTCCTAGCAAATCTCCCTCAGTGTCCAATGACTGATCATGGTTATTCAGTCCCATCATCTTCAGGAGGTGCGCAGTCAAAGAGAAAATTAACACTGGCACTGATACTACTGACACAGATTCTACCCAGTCAGATCATGGTGAACCACCTAAGAAGAAAAAGGCGAAAAAATCTTCCTTGGTTATGCCCTGTGTTCCTGCACTGAGTCCCTCTAATCCCTTTACCTTTAACCCTGCGGATACTGTCCACCCCCACTTAACGGATTGGGCCCCGGTGCCAGAAGTATCTGAATACCTTCATGAGAATCTGAGGAAAGGGTTTGATAAACAAGTGCGCAACCGCTTTCGGGTGGATTGTCCCAAACCCGACATACCTGATAAGGTGGCCGAAACCCCAGCTATGGACATCAGCATGCTAACCTTCCTGCAACTCAGTAGTTCCATCGCTAATAGGAGCAGCAGGGGCGAGAGGAGACAACCCTTTTATGTTCCCCTCCCTACGACCCAGGTCTCGGACACTATCCAGTCTACCTTCACTCTGGCTGTTGTAACGAGTGGAGGATAACTTTGTTCCACTAAGAAAGTACTTCCAATATGTGCTTCACCCCATTATACAAAGTCAGTCAGTTCCAGAGAATGCATCCCATGTGTAAGTCTTCTAAATTCCGGGTTGTGCTCTTTTGCAGTTTGAAACCACAGTGATTAGGATGCACCAGGCTTTCCACCCTTCTCATCAATCCATTGCTAATGCTCTGCTTAATATTTTAATATCAATATTTACCATTGATAGTGGGGGGTAGGATAAGGAGTCGATTCTGTGTCTGTCAGGTTTCAGTACCATTGTTCTTATGGCCTTCCTCATGGTGTGTGGGACTGTTGTGTCCTTCTCTGAGAGTGTACCAGGGAAGCAGTGATATAAGTCAATAGAAAGCTTCCGTTAACTGGTGGTTTCTCCTTCTATATATTTTGTTTGGCAGTTACTAATTTTCTTTTAGTATTGAGGACATTCTTTATGTTCCTCTGTATGTTTATGGGTAAACAAATAACTGTGGTTCATAGAGGACTTATTTCAACTGGAAGAAATAAGAAACTCCCGTGGCACAGATATTGCCCAGGTAAAAATCAAGAGCTCAATAGTCCTTTTCACATGATGAATGCATTTGTTCATATCGCATCACATTCTGCAGCTATTCATATAACAATAAATGTAAAGTGCTCATAAGTATAAAATAAAGTGGGCAATATGTATGTATAAGAAAGAGAAACAGGAAAGATATGAAGTGCTAGACAGCAAAATGTGCACTTCCTAACATAGTAACAATGGCTTTCTTTAGGCTGATCATGAATGTGCAGTGGTGTTTCCACCTTGTATAAACAAAAAAAACTTGAGTCCTGGACAGACTAATGTCTTAATCAGGTAAGGGTAGTCATAGATCAAGACTTAGGGCCTGATTACAAGTTTGTCAGTCTCACAGCTGGCTGCAATGCCAGCACCCCGCTGTCTGACCACCCGCCGTATTCCAATTGGAATTCAGGTTGCACGGTCCTGTGATGGCGGTCCCACGGCAGTGCATGTCTAAAGCACATAGGTGTGCCTTAGACATGAATCCCCATGAGACTGCTGTATCCTGTTCCTGCACCAAAAGAAATGCACAATGTTGTGCATCTCTTTTTTTGCAGGAACAGGGAGTGCAAAAATACAGGGGTGGGCGGGACAGTATGCACCCCCATGCACAGAGCCTTAGTTTCGTCATCGCCACCTTTTTCATGTCTGGCTCACCGCCATGAAAAGGAGGGCAGTGCGGAAACTTGTAATATGCTCGGCAGTGTAATATTTAAAAAAACACGAATCTTAAAAACAGGTTTCTGAAGTATACACTCATTTGTGAAAATCTGGTTTCACAGCCCCTTGGGACGGCTACATCCTACAACAGAGGTGAAGGCTGCCTGCATTACCTTGCACCTTGAGGGCTGCGGTGTTAATGATGGGTCGAAAGACTTAGGGGCTGATTACGATCTGTCCGGAAAGCATTCCTACCGAATCGGTCCCGGAATGCTTTCCTAACGACTCGGTTCGGGTGAGTCCGACCGAGTAATTTCGATGTATCCGAATGATTTAACGGACTTCCATTGACTTCAATGGGAGCCTGTGTTCTGAACGAGAACACAGGAAAAAAGGGGTGGCTGGGGAATACCTTGCACCCTGTGGCAGGCACCGCATGGTGCCTACCACTCTGTGCATGGTTGGAAAGAGGGGTCCCTTGGGTACCCCCAGAGGCCCAATTCGGAGGGCCCCAGGTGGCGAGGGGCCTGCTATGGGCCCACAAAGACACATTCCGGCAGCCGATTCGTTCTGGAGAAACCGAATCGCAACGGCTATCCGAATTGGTTATCGTAATCGCTCGCTCGGAAAACGAGTCCATAGAGCTGTACGATTCAAATCCAAAAGACGCAACCTGTCCGAATGCCTTTCGGAACAGATTCGTACAGCCCTACCGGTTTACGGACATCGTAATCGGTTGTTGGGAACTGTGTACAATTCAGTCGGCAACAAGGGTTCCGAATCGGATTCGGCAAACCTGAATCTGATTCAGAGCCCTTCCGATTGGCATCGTAATCTATCCCTTAGAGTGGGGTAAGACTGAGTGAGGTGTTCCACAAACGCTTGAAGGCAAAACAAACTGCTCCTCCATTTTTCCAGCATACCAACAAATGAAACCCCTTAAAGCCCCTTAACTTTATGGTTTAAATCTGTTTTATTGTTTCACAGGGTAAAAGTCAGTTAAAACAAAACCATTATCATTAAAGGCCTCGTCCCAACAGGGGCCAGCCATGCAAAGCCATTCCGAAAAACACAATGGTTTCAACATAACACAATCCCATCCCCCCTAATCTACCCCCAACCTTGTACTCAGTCTTCGTTAGTGTGCTCTGGGCAGTTGCCACCCTCCAGAAACCTCAAGACAGAACTAAGTATCTCCCCCTGCCTTGTGAGTATTATGTCCCGTGGCCATTAGATGCAGCAATCACAGATATCTAGAGCATGTCAGTTTATTAAGGTCAGTGGATAGTAACGCAATTTATGGGGCCCACAAATCACGGTAGGCCTCAAGGTTATAGGTCGTCCCCGGGGTCAGTTTTTCCATGCCCAGGGTGTGCCATATTCTGTGTAACCAAGTCGTGTGAATGGGGACTTTATCTGAGCCCAAATGTATCGCCTGGAGCGCTGCTCCTAGTTCCAAGCTAATGGTCTGATCACATCTGGACTACAAGGAAAAGGGCACCAGGATAACATACGCCTGGAAGCACAGGAGCTGCGTATCTAGATAGGTATCCATGTCTGTCACAACTGCGCCCTAGTATCTGGTTAATTTCGGGTATGTGCACAAAAGGTGCAATAGTGTACTGGTTACACCACATCCTTGCCAGCAGTGCATGGTACGAGCAGGATTACCCCGGTGTAGTCTAGCAGGGAAGAGGTACCAGTAGGTCGCTATCATGGTAGTTGTTTCCACACTTGCTGTGTGGCACTTTTTAAGGCGTGCCCTATAGCACATGTCTTTCCATTCTTTATGTGTGAGGGTATGGCCCAACTCTTGTTCCCCTCGACTCTGCCCTGTTGTTTTCTCCTCTTTGTGGGGTTTTGTTAGGAGGGCATAAGTCAGTAATAATACGCATATCTATAGTGGAGGAGTGTGGCTCAATATTTAGAGCGGCAGACCCTGAAGCAGAGTTCTGGCCAGGGACCAGGGTTCGATTCCTGCCTCGGCGGGGCTCGGGCTCAATTTCCTCGGACCTGTCTATTCTCGCCTCGGTGCCTATTCTAATCACGGGCCCCACGCTGCAACTCTGGGCAATAGCTTGCTTAGCCTCCACACCGGCCCCAACAGCGCTAAGGATGCCTGGCTTCACCCTGGGGGTGCCCAGGAGTGGACACTTCACAGGGAAAGCCAGGAGGGGTTCCACAGCGGTATGGGTATCAGCGCCAGGAAACCGCAAAGGCGACACCGCAAGGTGTCCGTCTGGTGACAGTGTGCTCTATAAGTACCTTGACATTTACATTTACATTTGCATATCACTTCCCTTAGTGAGGAGCCATATTCTGTATGGCGTGAACAGCCTCAATGCACTGCTTTGAATGTCGGGGTGTGTTACTCAGTGCAGATTTTGGAGGAGATGGTGGGGGTCTGTTTTCAGTTGTTCAAATGGAATGGTTCCATCAACGTCAAAAAAGTGCTCTGTTATGAACTTACAACTGGATTGCTGCCATGAGGAAAAAGCTATGGGCTGGAAGGAAACAGGTAAGTCTGGTTTGCAGGCCTTTCTGGGTAGCCATGCTATTCCAAACCGCCCGTGTAGCCCTGGTGCCAAGTGAAGAATATAGCCCTGGCTACATCGGACCCTTTGTGTCCGATGTAGCCAGGGCACTTCTCAGATGGTCCCCGGCTGTAGAGCAATCCATCAAGCACCAATGCTTTTTGGTTTCTGGGTGATTCCATTCTATCAGGAAGTGAAGTTCTTTTAGCTGTGGGGCAATAGGTCTGGGTTGGGGTGCATGTGTGGGTGTTTTTCCTCCCAGACAAAGCAGTTGAGCTCTGTCTGAAGTGATCTAAGCATGCCCATGATTGGGGTCAGTGGTACGGCCTGAAACAGGAATAGGGCCCTGGGGAGTGTGGTTTTTTAAGCCAGCATTTCTCCCAGGCCAGGAGAAGTGGTATTGTTTCCACTGGGCGAGGTCCGCCTTGGCCTGGCTCTGTATCTGGAGATATGAGATGGAGGAGTTGACCCATGACAATGGGTAATAGGCGGCTAGCTGCTCCTGCGAATGGGCCATGGCTGATAGCTTAAGGGCCTATGACTTTTGAAGATTGATGTGAAAGCCTGAAGTCTGAAGCCTTCCCAAATTGCTCCAGCTCTTTTAGGAAGGGTGGTAGGGAACTCAGGGGGTTTGCAAAGCACTACTAGAACACGATCTGCGTATA
This sequence comes from Triturus cristatus, assembly GCF_964204655.1. NCBI lineage: Eukaryota > Metazoa > Chordata > Amphibia > Caudata > Salamandridae > Triturus > Triturus cristatus. The sequence goes on along the minus strand of NC_140585.1, from coordinate 304,888,218 downwards.
GGCGTATTGTGTGCATGCCACCCCTGCCCCCAAATAGCACCAGAGGATCCCGCAAGTCATCTCTGACTCTCTGTGGCATAGGCTCCATACACAGAGCAAACAACAGAGCAGACAGTGGACACCTCTGTTGTGTCCCCCAACGTATCAAGAAGTGGGCTGAAAGTGTTCCGTTGACTTGCACATCCTCCTTCGGGCCGCTGTAGCTGCTTAGTACCCAGTTGGGATATAGGTTCCCAAAGTCAGAGTTGCCCACGGTTGTGTACAGATGTGGGCATTGCCCTCTGTCAAAAGCTTTTTCAGCCTCAATGGCCAAGAGAATCACCTCCCGCCACGACAAATGAGGTGTTTGGACAAAATATTGTATTAAAAATATTGGGAGGCAGAAATATTGGAAAATAAGTATTGTGATACACAAATATAGTGATGCTCAAATATCATTGACAAGAATATAGTTTTTTCAGGTAAGAAATAAGGTTTTTAATATTATCAATGATTTTAATATTGTTTCAATAATATAGTGTAATTTCTTTTATTGTTTGTGTTTTAGTTGATATATTAATTTTATGTGTTAGTATTGTTTATATAAAGGTATGTTTTTTTAAATATAGCTTGTAATTTTAGGTGATTTAGAATGTTTTATTTAATTATAGAAATGTATAGTGTCGTAGTGGGTTGTTGGGTTTATAGGGAGATAGACTTAGAAGTTAATTAGTTAATTGTTATTGTTAATTTTGATTTGTAGAGCGCTTAATACCAAAGGTCTATAGGCGCTTCAAGAAGAGCAACATCAGTTCGAGGGAGAGTAGCATACAGTTAGGCTCAAGCTTCTGTGAATAGAAGGGTCTTCAGTTTTTTTCTGAAAGGAAGAAGGCAGTTTTCCGCGCGGAGCTGACCAGGCAACCTGTTCCAAAGTGTGGGTATGAGGATTGAGAAAGCTCGGCCCCCTTTGGAGGCGTAATTGAATCGTGTGCATTTTAAAAGGCCCTCCGTGGAGGACCTTAGCGAGCGGCCTGGTGTGTATTTCTCAAGTCATTGTTTGATGTAGATAGGTGCCTGACCGTAGAGGGCCTTATGTGTAATGCAGAGGCCCTTAAATTTGGCCCTCTGCTTTATGGGTAGCCAGTAGAGTTGTTGCAGTAAGGGAGATGCCCGTGTGCACCTAGGTAGTTTGAAGATTAGCCTGGCAGCGTCATTCATCACTATCTGAAGTTTACCCACCAATGAGTCAGCTAAACCGATGTAGAGCGAGTTGCCGTAGTCCAGGCGGGCCAGGATCAGGGCAGCTATGACTGTCCTCATGGTTGAGAAGGAGAGGATGGGGGAGAGTCTCCTTAATAGCCTGAGTAGGCCCACGCAAGTTCGAAACACAGAGTAGACTTGATTGGCCAATGAGAGTTTCGCGTCCACTTTTATTCCCAAACTTTTTACCACTGGAGCTGGGACTGGAGCCTCACCCAGCTCATGAGGCCAGTAGAAGAAGTTCCAAGGGTTGTGATCATTGGTCACGTCCAGGACCTCTGTTTTGTCCGGATTAATCTTGAGTGGGCCTGTGGGGTGTTTTCTATTTGCAGAATGATTTGTGTGCCGTCCGCATAATTACAGACTTGGCAGTCCATTTCCGCGAGGGCATTTATCAGAGGTCTGAGATATATGTTAAACAGGTGAGGCGAGAGAGCCGACCCCTGTGGGACTCCACAGGGGATCGGCCCCCTCTCTGAGACCCAATTGCCCATCTGGATTCTCTGGGTGCGGTTGGTCAGGAATTAGGTAAACCATTGAAGGATAGGCCCACCAATCCCAATATGTCTCAATCTTTCCAGGAGTAGAGCGTGATTGACCGTGTCGAACACTGCCGACAGGTCTAGGAGGACTAGGACACATGGCTTCTTGTTGTCAGCTGTCATCCGAATATCATCGAGTACTGATATCATCACCAATTCTGTGCTATGGTGCGCTCGGAAACCAGCCTGCCTTTCCCCCAGGAGGTGGTGGTCCTCCATGAACCTGGAAAGAGTCTGCAGGGCATATTGTTCTAAAATTTTGGCCTGGAATGGGAGTTGGGAAATGGGTCGGTAGTTTTTCATATTGGAAGTATCCGCACCTGTCTTCTTAAGCAGAGGGATTATTCTGGCTTCCTTAAAGTGTCTTGGCACCTTCCCAGTCTACAAAGAGAGGTTCAACAAGGCAAGGATATCTCTCTCAATCTCTGGGAGAGCTAACTTAAAATTCCTCGGAGGGCAGGGATCAGCAGGTGAGCCAGATTTGATTTTTGTAGCAATGCATCGGAGGGTCTCAATGTCGAGTGTTGGGAAGGAAGAGAGCAACTTTACCCTCTTTCCCTGGGTTGCCTCCACTTCAGAGAGGAATTGTTTGAATGGGGATTTGTCGATCTCAATCAGAATGTTTTGTATTTTATCGGAGAAGTATGATAGGAATTGATTACGCTGTTCCTGGTTGGATGGTGCCACCAGTGACTGCTTTTGGCTTAATTCTTTCAGGATTTTAAACGTTTCTTTTTGTTTATTGGTTGCTACTAAGATCCAGTTTTCATAGTATACCGCTTTCCTGCTAAGGAGAGCCTTTTTGTAAGTGGAGACTTTTGCTCTATATTCTACGAGAGCCTGTGGCTCATAGTCTTTACGCCACTGTCGTTCGTGGTGGCGGAGCGTGCGTTTCAAAGTCCTGAGCTCTGCCGTAAACAACGGTGCCTTTGTTACCAGTTTTTATTTTTTTGACTGGAGCTAGTTTATTGGTGGCAGATAGAAGCTGGTCGGAGATGGCTTTGGTCCAATCATCAATATCAGCTGTCTCCGGCCTCCTGACGGGGTTGTCTCTAAGCGTGCTTTTTAGTGACGGGTCCTCAATTTTTGACCACCTACGAAAATATTTCCAGTCCGGCGGTGGGTGTGTGGTGCGTCTAACTAGGGGGAGTAGAAGGTTGATACAATGGTGGTCTGACCACGCACAAGGGGTGATATCCCTTAGGGTCACCAGAGGGAGGGTAGACCAGACCAGGTCAAGGGTATGTCCTAACTCATGCGTAGAGGTAGTTACTGGCTGTGTAAGCTCAAGCGCGGTGAGCAACTCCTCTAGCTGTCGGGCCTGTGCCTCTCTGGGTTGTTGGTCCCAGTGGTAGTTGAAGTCTCCTACCACCAGGAATAGTTGGAAGCGTGAGCGGAGGTTAGAAACCCATCCGGTTAGGAGGTCTAAGAAGCGAGGGGGGCATTTAGGTGGGCGATACACTACCATGATTACTGGACTGGATGAGTAGTGGCAGACCTTAATTGTTAAAATATCAGCTCCTTCTAGGTTATATCCTGACACCTTTCAATGGTCAGGTGATTTTTATACAGATGCGCTACCCCACCTCCTCTTTTTCCCGTTGGCCTATTATGCCAGAAGGCGGCATAGCCATCGGGTAGTGCTGCCGCGATGGTAGGACCGGAGTCTTCATCAAGCCATGTTTCGGTTAGAGCTAGTATGTCCGGGGCATCATCTTGTAGGAGCGTGAGGATTTCAATAGCATGTTTCTGTAATGAGTGTGTGTTCAGGACCGAGAGTTTCAGGATATCATTCCGCTAGGCTTGTAGTGGCCCTGGTTGTGTACCGGGGTGGGGCTGAGTGACTCTCCCCCTGTGGGATGAGGAAGTCTTCTTTCCTGAGTGTGATAATCGTCTCAAGTTTTAAAGGGCAAGGTCTGAGATCAAGAGACCTTAGTTCATCACCCGAGTATGCTCGAAATTGGCCAGGGGTCCTGGCCCCTGGGCCCGTTCAGGCGCGGACGGGCGCAGACGGGCTTGCCTTAGACCACCACTGTATACACTTCTCTTTAAACACTGCCACAGCTCTCAAACCCACTCCTCGGCCTCCGCAAAGGAACTGGAGCAAGGTCACAGAAGAGCACCTCAACTACACCCTCATTCACGACCCTCGACCGATGCCAACTCTGCAACCAAGGAACTACACCGCTGGATCACTAACTGGGCAGCCAAGCTCTCACCCCTCCGCACCACCGACAAACATCATCCCCTGAAGGCCACCTGGTTCACCACCGACCTCCAAGAAGCCAGACGCTCCTGCAGACGTCTCGAAAAACGATGGAGAAACAGCAAACCACTGAAGACCTGACCACCTACAAGAACGGCATGATAACATACCACCAACGCATAAGATCCACAAAGAAGACCTTCATGCGGAACAAAATCCTCACCAACTCCAGCAACTCAAAGGAACTCTTCAACATCATCCAGCAATTCACCAAACCCCCCAGCGAAACCACGTACATCGTTCCCTCCCAGGACCTCTGCAACAAGCTTGGCTCCTACCTCAACCTGAAAATCAAGGCCCTCTATGACAACTTCAGCGAGCAGACTCCAGACACCACCCTTCCCTCCAGCGATGACAGCCGGCCCTCTATCACTGCCTAGACCCCAGTCAGCCCCGAAGATAACACCATGAAGAGCACTCACTCAGGAGCCCCCACGGCCCCTCACCCTCCGCACATCTTCCACAGAACCGCCGCCGCCATAGCACCCGAGCTACGACACACCATCAATGCCTCCTTCAAATCTGTCACTTTCCCCGAAGACTGGAAACACACAGAAGTCAAGCCCCTCCTCAAGAAACCCTCTGCAGATCCGACGGACCTGAAGAAACACCGACCAATCTCTCTCCTTCCCTTTGCAGCAAAAGTCACAAAGAAGATCGTCAATGCCCAGCTGACAAACTTTATCGAAGCACTCCCAATCCGGATTCTGCAGCAACCACAGCAGCGAGACCGCCCTCCTCACCGCAACAGATGACATCCACACACTCCTCGACCAGGGCCACACCGCAGCCCTCATCCTACTCGACCTCTCCGCAGCCTCCGACACCGTGTCCCACCGCACTCTCGCAGCCAGACTCCACGGCGCCGGAATACAGGGAACAGCCCTTGACTGGCTCCCCTCCTTCCTCACGGAGTACCACAAGGATCATCGCTCAGCCCCACGCTCTTCAACATCTACATGGCTTCCCTCGCTACCATCGTCAGACATCAGGGACTCAGCATTATATCCTACACCGACGACACCCAGCTTATCCTCACAGCAGCAGCTGTCTGAAACTCAATTTGGAGAAGATAGAAGTCCTCGTCCTTGGACCTGCCCCTTCAGCTTGGGACAACTCCTGGTGGCCCTCCGCCCTCGGCAACCTCCCCACCCCCACGGACCATGCCCGGAACCTCGGCATCATACTCGACTCCTCCCTCATGATGACCCGACAGATCAACGGTGTCACCTCCACCTGCTTCAACACCCTCTGCATCCTCTGCAAGACCTTCAAGTTGATCCCCCCCGAAGCCCTCTATGCTGGAATCAACAAATCACTGCTACGCGAACTCCAGACCATCCAGACCATCCAGAACACCGCGGCCAGACTCGTCCTCAGCATCCCACGACATGAGCACATCACCCAACACCTGCAAGACCACCACTGGCTTCCAGTCACGGAGAGGGTAACCTTCAAGCTACTCACTCACGCCTACAAATCCCTCCACAACACCGAACCCAAATACCTCAACGAAAGAGTCTCCCTCCACGTACCCAAAAGGAACCTCTGCTCTGCCGACCTTGCCCTAGCAGAAACCCCGTGCATCCGCAGAACCAGAGCAGGTGGAAGAGCCTTCTCCCACTCTCTCCCCCCAGCCCCCCAGCGCCTTGAGATCCTCACGGGTGAGTAGCGAGCTTTAAACCCCCTGATGGATTGAATTACATATATACATATACATTTATGTTGAATATTAATTTTCATATTAGGAGTTCAAATATGTTTTTACATTCATGGTGTTACTTATTTGTATATGTAATGTGTTTGAAGTGAAGTACTTGCCTTACTCTTGATTAGACTGCAGATTTAGGGTTTTCAGAGAGGCCTTTAAAACTATATGCACTAGAGAACCCTCTGGTTTGCGTTAGAACTGCACTTTAAATATGGGAAGCTATACATTTTAGGATATGTATTGTACTGTAATGTATTTTATATAGCTTTTTTTAGAAGCTTTTATTAGTTTTCTAATATTGCTGTGTATTTACTGGAGACTTTTGATGAAGTTTCCTCTTTTTATGTATTCTTATTGCCTTTGTCTTTGTGCCGAATAAAGATTTTGAATGATTAGACTGCAGCAGGAATAGTAAAATTAACATCTTTGCAATATAACAGTTTCCTTACTGTTGTGCTGTTTGGAGTGGGAATAGTAAATTATACCCCTCCAAAATCTAACGCTTTGTAATCTGTTTCACCTACTGGAATGGGAATAGTACATTTAACCTCTCCAAAGTCCAATACTTTCTCTACTGTTGTGCTGTTTGGATTGGGACTAGAAAATGTTACCCCTCCGAAATCCAACTCTTTCCCTACTGTTGCACTGACTGGAGTGGGAACAGTAAGTTTTACCCCTCAAAAGTCCAACACTTTCCCTACTGTTGCACTGACTGCAGTCCCCTCCGAAATCCAACTCTTTCCATACTGTTACACAGACTGCAGTGGGAATAGTTAATTTCACCCCTCCAATGTCCAGCACTCTCCTTACTGTTGTACTGCTGCGTGGAGTGGGAATAGTAATTTTTTTCCCCTCCGAAGGCCAACACTTTTCTTACTGTTGTGGTGTTTGGTGGTGTTTGAAGTGGGAATATTACATTTCACCTCTTCGAAATCCGACACTTTCCCTACTGTTGCACAGACTGGAGTGAGAATAGTCAATTTTATCCCTCCAAAGTCCAACACTTTCCCTACTGATGCATAAACTAGAATAGGAATAGTATATTACATTTTCTTAGACACCAATTGTTTTAATAAGGTTGGTTAAATAGAGTGTCTAGCATTTATTATTGGATTTTTTTATACTTAACATTATTTGTATTTTTTGTAACATTTATTTGAATTTTTATAGTATTTTTTGCAAATGTGTTTTGTTTTATTTTCAATTTTTAATATTTCATTTATTGCGTACATTAATATATTTTATCTCTTTCATTGTTTTTATATTTTTTATGGTTTGTGTATATATGTTATATGTATAAATATATATAAATATAAAGATATTCATATAAATAAATATTTTTAAATGGTGTTACACTAGCAATCTATATTTGTATATATATGTATATAAATATAAATACATGTATGTGTGTTTGTATAAGTATATATATATATATATTATTAAATATTAGTGGAATGTATTTAAAATGTTATATTAACATATTTAACATTTACTACTTTAAACTCTATAAAAAATCGATATTTTAGTATATTTTTGTATATTAGTGTCAACGATATTTATTTTGGGATATTTTGGTACTTACCATTATAAGGGGTCAGGAATTGGCCTAATGGTCGACCTCAATTTTGAGGAACCAGGTTTGAGTCTCGGCAAGGATGCGCAACATCCTGTGATTCTGGGCAAATCACTTAATCTCCCCGTGCCTAACAAAAATGAATGTGTCGTCATGTAACGCAATTGGTGCTCATGTAAAGCGCTCTGATACCCGATACCTTTGGGTAAAGTTTGCGCTATATAACACTGTGTAAAAAAAAAAAAAAGTATAGGATAACAATATTATGGTAAATGAGATTTTTGACCCAATATTTTCGACAACAATATTGTTTACCACAATATTGTGTCAGTGATCCAACCAACGGTAAGCAATGAGCATGTTGTAAGCCCCTGTAATTTCTTGGAAAGCCCACAACACGTCCTTTGCAACCAGATGGCTTCTGTTGTCCGGTAGTCTCCACCTAAAAAAGAGGCATGACAAGAAAGACACTCATTTGCTCAGCCTCTGGATTTAAATTTAGATAAGGACAGTTTCTGCACCCCAAACTCTAAAGCTTCTACTAGCCAGCAAATAGCCCAAGTGGGGATGAAGGCTGCTGTCCACTTGAGACTGCAGCACATGCAGTCCAATGGAGAGTCGCTCAAACTGAAGACTTATAAGGGTCTCTGTAAGAAGCACCAGGTTAGCAGTTTGAGGTGCCCCTAAGGGGACGGGCCTCACTACTATTGCAAAAAAATAAAATACAGGCCAATGTCAGGACAAAGATTAAAATAGCAGTGGTAGAGCATGTGCAACGATTTGTCTTAGACTTTTGTGCGTACATTGGGGCAGATTTACAACTTCTGGCGCATCTCTGCAAATCAGCAGGTATGCGCCAGAACAGATGCGTCACGTAATACCCCCTTGCGCCACCACAGATGTGTCGCATTTACAATGCGGCGCACCATGGTGCAAAGAGGGGAAGATGCGTGACGCATCTTGTGGCGTACGGGCGGCGCATTGCTGGAGTGTCGTCGCAAGCGCGATGCTACTCCTGCAATGCACAGGGGCCGCCGATTCTTTTTTTTTTTTTTTTTTTTTTTTTTGAAAAAGTTTTTATTGAACAATAATTCGATTACAAGTATGGGCCTACAACCACCCGGGCCGGCCGCTAGGTACATAAGGAAATACACACATATCAAGGCTACAATCAGTTCCCAGGGCACTGCCCCACAGTGGCTCAAGATAGTTCTCGAAGAACAGCAATCGTCAGTCCAACAATAACAAAAACAAAGGGAAAGACAATAAAAACAAAAGGCGAGTTATGAGGGAAACCAGTGCGGGTCAGGCTCCCCCCGGGAGACTCCAGTCAGGACAGTTGAGCAATCCGCTAAAGAGAGGAGTACCGGGAGGCCTGGGACGGATGGGGGGGGGAAGGGGGTCAAGGGAGATGAACGTCCAAATGTAGTTGTTACAAAAAGCGCCAGGAGCCATCAAGGGTCAGGGGGACATGGCGATATCAGTGTCTACCAGGGGGGGCGTACAGATGCCTCCGCGATATGCGTTCCATTGCCCCCAAATTCTACCCCATGCCCCCGGCTTGCCACGGGCCACATACACTGTCTTCTCCCTAAACATACACCAGTCCATATTCTCCTTCCATACTGACACGGTGGGCGGCCGTTGAGCGCCCCAAAGTTGCGCTATATCCCTCTTGGCAATCATGTTCCCTAGGGCCGCCCACCGAGTCTGAGCCGCGCTGTAGTCATTGGGCTCCCACACATTCAGGACACAGCGACGCACCTCCGGCAGCAGCACAACCCCAGTGACCTGTCCCATAACCGTGTGGACCCGGCGCCAGTAGTCCGCCACCTCGCGGCACTCCCAAAGGATATGAAGAAAGGTGGCGCTGAGCCCACAGCCTCGCTTACAGAGCCCGTCGTCGGAAAATCCCATCGAGACCAAGCGCGGACCCGTCACATACACCCGGTGGAGGATCTTGAGCTGTACCAACCGGAGACGAGCCGGAATGGCAACCTCCTTGGGGGACGACAGTGCAGACTGCCAATCTTCGTCGTCCAATTCGACCCCATCCCCAGTCCAAGCCTCCCGAAGGCGCACCAGGAGGTCCGCCCGGTGATTAATCAATTTTTTATAAATTAAAGAAATAGTACTATCAGGGACATGTCCGTCAAGTATGCGGTCCTCGAGGGGCGAAGAAACAGGGATCTTGGTCCCCTCCCCGAAGACCGAGAGCAGGGCGTGTCGAACCTGGGCGTAGCGGAAGAACTCCCTGTCGGTCAGCTCGTATTCGGCCCGGAGCACCGCGAAAGTCTTGACCGCGCCCTTGTGCCACAGGTCTCCCACTTTGCTGATACCAATCGTGTCCCACTGGTCAAACCCCCTGGTGGTCCACAAGCTGCCCAGGCGGTCGGAGGCAAACAAGGGAGTAGCACATGTTAATCGCTCACTCCAGCCCATGGCCGCAGTGGCAGCCCTCCAGGTCCGCACAGCAATCTTAGTAGGACCCGTAAGGGTCCGGCCAGCCAGGCGAGAATAAAGTGCCCTGTTGTAGTTCCCGCCGGGAAGCAGGAACTTGTCCATCTCATACGCCGGATTCAAGCCGGGCGCATAAGTGGCGTGGTTAATGGCAGATAGCTGCGAGGCCCAATAGTACCTGCGAATGTCAGGAAGCGCGATGCCCCCGTCATACCAGGGGAGAGTGAGCTTGGCAAGAGCAATACGCGCCCGTCCGTTCCACACCAGTCTCCTCTGCAGGCTCTCCACCTCTCGAAAGTAGGCCACTGGGATAACGTCGAAGGAGTTCTGGAGTGCATAGAGGAACCTGGGAAGGGACATCATTTTAAACAGCGCGGCCCGACCCAGCGGGGACAGGGGCAGCCTGCACCACCGGGCCGTGTCCTCCCGCAGTCGCCGAAGTGGACGCAGGAGATTCTGCTCATAGCGAGCCACCGGGTCCAGCGAAACGTATATCCCCAGGTACTTAAAGCCGCTCAGAGATATTTGAATCGGGAGCCGAGGCGGCAGGAGAGGAAGACCACCAGAGATGGGATAAACGCAGGATTTAGACCAATTGATCGTGAGACCCGAATTGTTCCCAAAGGAGGTCAGAACGTCAAAGAGGACGTTGAGTGACTGCCGCGGTGAGGTGAGATACAGGAGAATGTCGTCCGCATAAAGCGAGACCCGATCTTCGAAGCCCGGGCCCCACCGGATCCCTCCAAGCGAGGGCTCCCAACGGAGCCAGGCAGCGAGTGGCTCCAGGGCGAGAGCAAAAAGCAACGGGGACAACGGGCACCCCTGCCTCGTGCCCCTGCCAAGGGCAAAGGGCCGAGAGACCCGCCCATTCACCACCACTTGAGCCATGGGTCCCGTGTAAAGGAGCCTCACCCAGCCAATAAATCCCTCTCCAAAGCCGAATTTATCCAAGACGGCCCAGAGGAATGGCCACTCAATAGTGTCAAATGCCATCGTGGCATCCAAAGAAACCAGCACGGCCGGTTCGGAGAGGAACTCCGCCCTGGCAAGGGCACCGTGCAGACGCCGCAAGTTAAGAGCGGTGTTGCGGTGCGGGATAAAGCCGCATTGGTCCGGATGAATAAGGTCGCACACGACACTCAACAATCGATTGGCCAGGACTTTCGCCAGGATTTTGGGCTCCGCATTGAGCAGTGAAATAGGCCGGTAAGAAGTACAGCGGTCACGCGGCTTGCCCTCCTTGGGGATAACGACTATAGTGGCCAAGCGCTGGTCGGCCGGAAGGGAACCCGCCGCAAGAGAGTCGCGGAACATGCGGCTGAGGAAGGGCGCAAGCTTATCAGGACGCAATTTGTATAGCTCAATGGGCAGACCGTTAGGACCCATAGCCTTGCCCGAACGAAGGGAACGAATCGCGGTCGCTATTTCATCCGACGATAAGGGGGCGTCCAGCCGCTCCCGGTCCTCAACGGACAGGCCGGGCAGAGCAATATCTCTCAGTAGGAGGCGAGAGTCATCCTCATCCCTGTCGGTCACCGGGGAGTACACCGCCCGGAGGTGGTCAGCGAAGCATTCCACAATCTCATCCGGCTCAGTCACACACACACCATCCGCAGCACGCAACTCGGGGACCACACGATTCACTCTCTCCTTTTTGTCCAGCCACGCAATCAACTTTCCCGCCTTGTCCCCCGCGTCATACAATCGGCCCTGCTGCTCCCTATACATAGTTTTGGCCGCGTCAGTGACCAGGGACCTATATTCGAACTGTTTCAGGCTAAGGGCATGTAGCCCGTCCGGAGTAACATTCGCCTCCAAGGCCGACTCCAGCCCCGAGATGTCAGTCTCCAGCTTCACCACCGCCTCGCTCCTAACCTTCTTGGCCACCACTATCTGGGCGAGGGCGTGTCCGCGTATCACAGTTTTAAAGGCTTCCCAAAGGGACAACGCAGACGACACCGACCCCTCGTTTTCACTGAAGTATTGGTCCATGGCCTTAACCAGGCTGTCACGAGTCACAGGGTCCCGCAGGTACCAGGGGTTAATGGGAGCTATCCGCCCTGCGGACCGCGACCCGATGTCAAAGAGAAGCCACAGCGGAGAATGGTCGGAGATACCACGCGCCAGGTGTCTGACCTCTCGAATCAGACCAGTCTGCGCCGCGGGCATAAGGAAGTAGTCTAACCTGGAGAGACTCCCATGCGCCCCCGAATGAAAGGTGAACTGACACTGGGTCGGATGCATTAGTCTCCAACTATCCACCAAGCCGAAGGTCTCCAACATCCCACCCAGCCATGACTGGGCAGCGGGGAGGGTCCTCGGTGGGTGACGATCCAGTTCACCCGAAACAACAGAATTAAAGTCCCCGCCCATGAGCAGGAGGCCGTCCGGAAGGTCAAGCAGCATTCGACCCAAGTCAGTAAAGGTGGAGTTCTGGAGGCCCGGGGGGACGTAGACTGAAACCAGGGTAAGGGGCTGCCCCTCCCACCTCCCAATCAAACACACATAGCGCCCTCTGTCATCCGAGACTATCCTCGTGATCTCCACCGGAAGGGAGGTTCGCAGGAGAATGCCCACCCCCCTGGAGCCAGTTGTGAAACCAGAATGGGCTACGAGGCGGTATCCCCCCCTGTTCATCGCATGGCAGACATTGCCGACCAAATGCGTCTCCTGGAGAAACACCACATCAGGAGTCAAACGACGCAAATATTGCAGTACAACACCCCGCTTAATCCGGTCCCCCAACCCATTGACGTTCCACGACATAAGCCTCAACCCGTCTCCCCCCATCCCCTCCAATAGATCAAGAGGCCCCCAGCCCGCAGCACTGTTCCCAAATATGGATAAAATTCAATACCTCGCCCTGTAAACAAAAAACACACAACAAAACAACCCCTCTTCCCCCCCGACCCCCCCCCAAGTCCAACGCCCCCCACCCTGCACCCCTGCGGGCCAAAGACCCCCCCCAACTTGCAGTGTGCCTGTCGCCCCACCAACCCCATTCTACAAAAAGACCCCGGAGGAGGAAAGGGACCCGAACCCGCCCGCACCCCTCACGGGTCCTGGTAAGACACAGTATGCAAAAGAAGTAAGACCCAACTGTACAGTGCAAAACCGCAGAAGCAAGGACCAAAGGTCAGTCTAAGGGGACCCGTCACCTGCGGTGCCCCCAGAGGGCCCGGGCCGGCCGCCCCCGTCCGGCAGCGAGTCCAGCCAGTCACTTGCGGCCACAGGAGAGTCAAAAAAGGCTGTCCGCTCTCCATGCTCCACTCGAAGTTTCGCCGGGTAGATCATCGAATACTTCAGGCCTAGCTCGCGGAGACGGCGCTTCACCCCTTGGAATCCCATCCGCTGTTTCTGGACCAGTTGTGTGAAGTCCGGATAAAAGTTGATGGTCGAGTTCTCGTAGCGGACCGGGCCACGGGTCCGTGAAGCCTGCAGAATAGCATCGCGGTCCCTGTAGTGGAACAGTTTAGCCACGATAGGCCTCGGGGGGGCCCCCGGCCGCGGCCGGCCGCCCGGAACTCGATGGGCCCGCTCCACAGCGAAGAATTTGCTTAGGCCAACCGGGGACAGCTGTTGCAGGATAAGTTCCTCGACCACGAGGTCCACCGGGCGGCTGTCGGAGGACTCCGGTACCCCAATGATGCGGATATTGTTGCGTCGGGCCCGTCCCTCGAAGTCCTCAAGCCGCCGGGCCATATGGTCGTTGACCAATCCGATGTCCCCAAGCGCGGCCCTCAGATCCGACACCTCCGCACCCAGGGTGGAGGTCCGTGTATCAAGGGCCTGGACCCTCTCGTTGGTTTTAGAGAGGTCGGCCCGAATCAGGGTGACGTCGATCGCGACAGTGTCGATCTTACGGGCCAGGGCCTCATATTGCGTCGCGATGGTTTCCCTGATGCCCTCGATGGCGCCCATAATGTCCTGTAGGGAAGGTTCCGCAGAGACGGTCGTGCCTCCCCCTGCAGCATCCAGGGAGAGGCCAGCAGCGCCAGTGGACCCCCTGCCCTGGGTATAGCGGTCCATGTTGTTGCTCTGGACCGCTCCCCCGCGCAGTGAAGCCTTGGTCTTGCGCCCCTCCGGACCCCCTTTGCCCGCCATGTGAGCGCAGTCTCTCAATGGGACCTCCGATCAAGAGGTGTGCCGGGCGCCAGCGAAAGGACCACAAACTGTCGGTGTAGGGGTCGGAGGCGTTAGGCCCACCAGTAGCAGATGGAAGCAAGCCTCGGGCAGAGGCCCAGGAGGCACCTCGCCACCCTGAGCACGCACGCCAGCTGATCTCCTGAAGGCCAAAACCGAAACCGAAAGTGCTGAATCGGCAACTGGCACCGCGCTGAGGCCGCTGTTGTTCAATTGCAGCCCGGCCCCACGGGTCACCTTCACCCCGGCCACCTCCGTCGGGTGGGTCCCAAAAGTTCCGACGACGACAACTCAGGATTCCCAGGTCCGATTAGAGTTTTGAAAAGAGATATATGATCAGCTGGTCTTCATCTCCCAGATTCCATAAACCAAATCAGGATAGTCTCAGGATATATTCCGAGGAGCAGAAAGGGTCCGGGGAGCCCTGTGCTTACGCGACCATCTTGGATGCGCGCTAGGCTCCTCCTCCGGGCCGCCGATTCTTAATGTGGTGCGTCACTCCTTACACCTGTTTCAAGCAGGTGTAAGGACTTGATGCAGCAGAGTCGTAAAACTGACTCAGTGAAATCTTGTAGATTTCACTGCCTCGGTTTTACGGGGCTTTCCTGTCCCTAAAGTACTTCACACTGGTTGCCCCAAACCCCGTTAAAAGGACCTCGTTTTTACATGTTCACTGATTCAGGTCAAGAACAAGAATGTCATTGCTCTTGGCTGCAGGTAATCGCCCCATAATCACACTTTCCAGCACTCTTCTTCTGTTTGGAGCTTTGGACATCTTAACTCAAAAGCTTCAGCCCCTTTTTGTCTTTATCAGCAACATTACTGGGTACCACTTATTTTGGAAAGTGCGGTTTTGCCTTCCCAAACCCTGTTGATCTACTCACCACACTTTTCCTTCCACCAGGAACACAGGGTGATGGAGCCTGCTGGAACTCATGTTCCATCTTCCTCAGCCATTGGTCGTGAGCTAAAGTTATCTTTCTTTCCTCCAGATCTAGTCATATCTTCTCTTGTACATTCCCTCTAGCCATTTGTTGCAAAAATTTCCTACTGGCCTTTCTATACACTCTCTGCTCTCTTAGACTGAATTAGCGCATCCAAGGCACTCACTATAAGTAAAAACTCGGAAACAAGTGTCTAATAAAAAAAAATGGCCAGAAATCCAATGGTGACAAATAAAGAAAGCTAAAGATTTACTGATTTTGCAGCCCAGAGAAAGAGGATTCTCTGGGCTGAACCCCCACCAACTACCCAGAGAGCTGGTGTCTTGTTCCATGTGAAGGAAGAAATTACTATGGCTCCACTGGAACCAAGACTGTTGACCTTGAGCAGTGGGAACAAGGCACATGGAGTTGTCCCCTAAATCACCTTCAACACCCATCCCTTTCTACAAGCTGTCTAGGCATATTCCCACTGATTGACTGGCGTCTGAGACCCCAGGGCCAGCAGGACGATGGTTGGCTACAAAGTCATGACACCCTGAAAAGTGCCACAGAAAAGTCCTATTTGGGCGCAAAAAGCGGATTTTCAGCAAAGTGGATTGTAGGGAATTATGTTTTTATGCTCAGCTTGGCAGAGGTTTGTAAGAAAGTGCCCTCTTTCTTTCATGGTATGCCCCCACTTTTTGCTGAATTGCTGATGTTCTTTGACTGAGTGTGCCCTGGGCTCCTGCTAATCAGGTACCCAGGGCCTATGTTCCTTCATTAAAATTGCATTGAAGCCTAAACCCAATTGGCATCTCTGGCCACATGTCAGCCCCTGGTAAATGGTGCCACAGGTACCCAGGGCACTGTGGCCAGAGAAGGCCTCTAAGGGCTACAGCACTTATTGTGCCACCCTCAGAGGTCCTGTATCCTGGCACACACACACTGCCTTTGCAGGCTGCGTGTCTTGGTGCAGAACAAAGTGAAGAGTCGACATGGCACACATCCCTGTGGGCCATGCCCACAAAACCACTGCCCTGGCATAGATCAGTCACCCCTCTAGCAGGGTGCACTATGCCAGTGGTGAGGGTACAGGTGCATGAGCCCTGTACCCCTACAGTACCCAAGTCCATTCTTGGGCATTGTAAGTGCAGTGCTGCCATTAAGAGTATATGGTACTGGGAGTTTGTCATTACGAACCCCACAACACCATAATGGCTTCACTGACAACTGGGAAGTTTGGTATCAAACTTCTCAGCACATTAAACCCACACTGATGCCAGTGTGGAATTTAATGTAAATTCACAACAGAGGGCATCGTAGAGATGCCCCCTGAAACTTGACCAACTTCTAGTGTCCCAACTGAGTGGCTGCTTAGGCTGCCACCAACAGACATGTTTCTGGATCCCTGGGTCGAGAGCCTGCTGCTCTCGGGGGCCTGAAACAATGCATATCCTGGGACACGGTGCCAAGCCTCCTCCCCCAGGATAGGCAGGGTTCACGAAGGGGAAGCTTCAAAGGCTTGCTGCCTTTTTAAGCCTCCCCAGACCATTTGCTGCTTTCAGAAACTGGTCCCCACTGGTTCTACCCCCACTTTGGGCAGGATAGCCGGCGGGAAAAACAAGTGAGGGAAAGAGGTGTGCCCACTTCTGCCAAATCCACCCCTCAACTCCGAAGCACAACTCTGTGTCCCCGCCATCTTGAGGATGGGGGGACCCAACCAACCAGGGACAGGCTCCTGTCCCCCTCCCACGGGAGGGTGGCACAATAGGGGGTGTACCCACCCCAGGGAAGGGACCCATTGGTCCCTGCCTTAACCTACCAGTAACGCCCCTAAATCTAGTATTTATGGGGCACCCTAAACCTTGCTTCCTCAGATCCAGACAAGAAACAAGAAGAAAAGACGAAGAAGGACCAAAGAGCCGTACAGCAGCTAACAAGAGGAAGATGCCCACTGACTTGGCCCCAGTCCTACTGGCCTGTCTCCCCCTCGAACCTGCTCCTTCAAAATCCTGGTGTGTCCTGCAGCCAGCAACCTTGAAACCCCCGGAGGACCTGCCTGCCTTCACTTCCAAAGACTGCTTCTCCCATGAAAACCGGATTTGTTCAACTGCAACCTCTGGCAGCAGCCAGAGACCGCGAATCCAGCCCACTCTGCACCCGCTGAACCCAGCCTGAGCTTGAGTGTAAAAACACCAAGAGGAAGTCACCCCGGCGATCCTGACCTGAGATCCGGCGACCCCTGACCTGCCTCAAGCTTCCAGCCGACACCTGCAGTCTAAATCCAGAAGGCCCCCCTAACCACGACCAGGAGCTGGTAAGAAGATCCAACCCCAAAAGGTAGCCCTGCATCCGACAACCCACGGCCTTGTGTGCCCAAAACCGACGGTGCTTAACCAACCGTTAACTTCCCAACGTACCTCTCTGTTAGACCTGGTACCATTGGCGTGAGTCTCCCTCCCATTTTTTCTGATTGCCTCCTCTGTTTTTGATATGTTTTGCTGGTTTAGATGCTTTGGGCACTGCACCAGTGCAAGTGCTCCCTATGTTAAATTGATGTATTGATTAGTGACTCCATGCCCGGATTATTTGACTTACTTGTCAGACCCTAGTACAGTGCACCATGTGTGGCCAGGGCTTGTTAATCTAATGCTGCTGGTGGGCTTGCCGCACTGGTTGTGCCACTCACAGAAGCAGCTTGTAAAGTGTGTCTCAGGCCTGCCATTGCAGAGCCTGTGTGCAGTCTCTGACTGCCATGTTGACTGCGGGCAAGTGCACCCACTTGCCAGTCCCTAAACCTTCCCTTTTCTTCATATCAGACACCCCTATTGTAGGCCCAAGGGCAGGGTGCATTGTAAGTATAAGGTAGGACATGCCCTGGTGTGTGTGGCATGTCCTAATAGTGAATTACAGCCATTTTCGTTTTTCGCTATTGCAAGGCTACCTGTTCCCCATACGCCAGAATGGGCAGTTTGATTATTACATCTTATAATCCTATCTGACTCAGGGAACTAGGTAGAAATTCGAGTTTAGTATGCCTGAACTCAGAATGATAAAATGCATCTTTTAGTGAAGTTGGTTTTAACGTTCTGTGTTTGAAAATACCATTTTTAGAAAGTAGGTATTTTCTTGTCTACCCATCCAAGCCTGCCTCTGCTAGTTTGTGTATTGTGTGTCTGGAGTTTGAGTGACAGGGCTGGGGAATTCCAGGAGACAGGGTGAGTCAGCACAGGGCTGAATAGAAAGATCTGCATGTAGATGGGTGGGAGGAGTTGCACCTGGGACCTGAATAGGGCTGTGCCTTCCCTCCACAATGGTAGCTCCACCTCCTGTGGTGCGTCTGATGTCTCTGTCTTGTCAACAAAGTGCTCCAGGACTGACCAGAACTGGTTTGGACTAGGCAAAGGCCTCTCCGCCTTCAGAGAACAATGAGAAGAGTAGTATAAATATGGGGACCCAGACCCCAAGACTTTAGATCACTTCTGGAACAACAAAACAAACCTCTGCCAAGTAGAAGAACCAAAGGAAGCTGTAGGAGTTGTACTGCCGCCCTGCCAATGTGCTGTGTCGCTGGGTTGGCCTACAGTGGTGTCTTCAGTGCCAAGGAGAGGAGAAAGAACTTTCAAAGGACTTTCATCATCTTGCAGAATATTTTTCCAAGGGCTTGAACTTGTGCTTGCCTGCTGCTGAAGTCTCAGGGACAAAAGACTTCACCACAGCTCCCCTCTGAATTTCCTTGCTGGGAATTTTATCTGCAGAAGCCTGCGTGTCGCTGGGAGCTGGAAGCGCGACGCAACAATAAGAAGCGTGTTGCCCCGCAGCTGTAGTCGCATTGCCGGAGAGACGTGCCGCCGGCGCATCTCCCGAGAAGCGTGTCTTCGTCGCAGCTGTCTGCCGTCGCATCACCGGAGAAGCGTGTCGCCACCGTGAGGTTCGCCGTCGCATTACTGGAGAAGCGCGTCGTGGCTCCAAAGTACAGAGTTCCCCGCACGGCTGCCAGGGCGTGCATGCATCGTCTTCACATCGTCGCATCAAGGGTGCCATCTTATCGCATCGCGCCGGATTGTCGCATCGCATCGAGGCGCCATCTTGCCGCATCGCAACCGGGCCGCGGTACGAGAATCTACGCATCACCTCCTCTCCATTAAGGATCAAGACACATCCCCTACTCTGCGCAAGCACTGAGGCGCGACGCATCGTCTCCCCTGAAGCAAGGAACCGACGCATCTCCACGCTGCGAGCCTTTTGTTTATTTTGCGTTACGCATCCAGGTACTTTTGTGAGAACTTTGTCGCATTTACCATCAACTTGAACTAAGTTAATTCTACCATCTTTAAGTCAATTTTGAGTACAGTATTGTGGATTTTTGTCATTTGTGGTCTTGTGTTAAGTCTATATAAAGAATACTTATTTTTATAAAACCTGTGTGGTGTCCATCTGTAGTGTTTTCACTGTATTACTGTATGTGTTCACAAATGCTTAACACACTGCCTCTAAGATGAGCCTGTCTGCTCCTGCCAAGCTACCAAGGGGTTGAGCAGGGAATATCCAGTAGTGTAATCCCCTTTCCCTGACCTAGAAGCAAGGGTCCCTATTTGGTCAAAGGTACCTACCTCTGCCAACTAGAGACCCCCAGTTCTAACACTCTCCACGTGGTGGTCGCACCCAGAAGTCCTTCGTTTCTTTGCCTGCAGTGCTTTTGCAAACCGTAGGTTCTCCATAGAAAACAACAGGGCGCCCGACGTTGAAACAGCACTCTGCACCCAGCCGCCCTAGTGCCGCTGAGGGTGCACTTTTTGTGCTACTTTGTTTCCCCATTTACCCTGACCTAAATCCTAGGAGCTTTTCTCCCACAACCCAGTGGCCTGCTTGCCAGCAGCCACTAACCGGAGGCCCCCATCCCCCATTGGATAACATTGGGCCTCAACACTCTGCACCTGGCCACCCTAGTGCCGCTGAGGGTGCAACAACAGTGCATCACTGACCCTGGGGGAACCTGAGTCTAACCCCAGAACATTAACTCCTACAGTCGAGAACTTACCTGTGAACCGATAACCTGTTTTTCCTCCATAAGATAACATTGACAATTTTCTTCCAAAAAGTTTCTAAGTGTGGAATTTTGAAATCTAAAAATATTCTTTAAAAATCGCAAGAAATAACCAAACCGTATTTACTTACCTGTTTGCAGGTAATGTCCCAGTACTGAATCTAGGTATCCAGCACTGAGTTAGAAAAGTAACGTAAAAAATAACTTACCAGTAATTTACTGAAAAAGCCTGTTCATTTCAATGTACTGTATTTGCTAAGTGTTGCAACCTACTGCATCCCCTGTAAATCAAACAAAGTACAATTTCTATTGCATTTTCAAACTGTTCTATATTCAGCAATTTATTACTGAAACGTATGTAATGCTTACCTTTGCCAGGCTTGATTGGTTCTAAAATAAAACAACAGTATATATTTTTATACTAAACAATTGGTCTAGAGTTCCGTTCTTGAGTGTGTGAATTCATTTGCTGACTGAGTGTGTACATCAAATGCTTAACACTGTCCTCTGATACTGCCTTACTGCTCGACCACTCTACCACAAATAGAGAGTAAGGTTCTATCTAACTTTAACCTCTGCCTACCCCTGGGGACACCTGGACTCTATACACACTATACCTAATTTTGGTGTAGTATATATAGAGCCAGTTTCCTACAAGGTTGACTTACCCTGTGATCAGTCATGAAAAAGGAGCATCCTCTTGAGGAAACCCTTAGGACAAAATCTAAAAAGGAGGACACGTTGCCTTTCAATGATCAGAGCGGCTTTTATGTGCCCTTAAATACATTGATTAACATTATTGATGTCTTTCACTTCTTGCATTTCTTTCTACCTTACATAGACCTACAAATTTAAATTGCTGATAATCTCTGCAAAGCAACTTTTGATAGTCTGTTACCATGTCTCCTCTACTTGTTTATTTGTTCCGTAGTGCTTAGAAGTTATTCATTTCAGCTACCATACTGTAGTATCTAGGTATTAAAGCCCACAAAGACACTGTAAAACAAATTACGACATATGTTGCTTGAGAATTAATAAACTTTGATTCATTCAGAATTCTGCTCATTTTGTCATTGCTTTTATTTTTACACCCCATAGTCACATACTTCAAATCTCCCACAAGGGACAAACCCATTAGAGCTGAGGGGAGCCATTTGCATGTAATGTTGAATTTGATAAGAAGCAATGTGCAATCTTGTCACCTATTGTTGTATTTTTTATGTGGTAGAGGGGCTTTTGTTATTAACTACTCAAAATCTTGATCTTCCAAAAAGAGATGCCAGCATCTATGTAAAATATCTTTGATATGTTTTATCTCAGTGTCAAATCTCATCAGCAGCCTAATGACTTGATTAGTTATTTCATCCATATTGATGACTAGCAATCATCTCTTTTAGTTCTTCCATTGTATTGACAGCCTGATATATCAGATGTTCTGTATACGCTTTTTTCTGAAATCACATTGTCATTTTACCACGTTCTTGTCTGATCATTAGAGCAGTTTAGTTTGACATAGATTAATTCCCATAATGGTATACTGCTGATTAGATTCGAAAGAAGGACACTTTGAGCGTTTAGAATACTATTGGTGGGTGTTTTTGTCTATGTAATGCTCTTTCTACCACATCACTCAGATTTTCAATTCTAAAAATTCAATTGGTTTGATCATAATAAAATTTGAATCATTGTTTACATATGTGTACCATATTACAACAACAATCCCTCAGGCAACAACCTGTTTAATTAGCGTACGGTGCAAATTACTCCAGTTATTGTTTTATTTTTAACATTTTCTATATAAAAAAAAAGACTTTTAATAAAAATAAAAATCCTTGGACCCCTCATATATGACGAAAGATCTTCACAAAGCAAAGATAGTTTAGCAAGTTAATGTTCACTGTTTACATTTTACAATGATATGCAAACCAGAAGTCTTAATCTAGACAATGCAGAGTAGTTCTTCCTGAAGATGATAATCTGAGCATCTCTGATTTGGGCAACAGTAGCCTTTATATGCAGCACTCGGAAATTAAATTGCAGAAATTTAGTATGAAATGTTATATCAAATAAGACTTAATAGCACATGCTAATGTTAAGCAAGGCTAATTGAGACTTCTGCAAACACAGGTTTTATGGACATATTTTCTCTAAAGATGGCATATACAGTGACCCCAGACAAAGTGGAAGCCCTCATCTTATTGGCCAACCTGACATTATGTTGAGCTGCGATCACTCCTGGACATGGCCAACTATTGCACCAAGTACATTCAAGAAGACTTTGCTTCGATAAGTATGCTGCTACAAGACTTAAGAAGAGTCAGCTCCACAGTCTTAACTATCTCAGCATGCATTTGGGGAGACATCCATTGCAACGCGGTATTTACACCGCGATACGTTTACAACGTGGTCATTACAACGCAAGTCATTACAACGACTTGCGCTGAATAGCGCCCTACACTAAGGAATTGTATGATTTAATATTCCAACACCTTCCCTACTGTTGCACACACTGGAGTTGGAATAGTAAATCATACTATTCCTAAGTCCAGTGCCTCTAGCGCAAGTCGTTGCAACGACTTGCGTTGTAATGACTGTGTTGTAAACGTATCGCAGTGTAAAGACCGCGTTGTAACATCATACATTAGTCATTTGGAATGATGAAGCCCCCACATTGCCAAAGCAAATGATGGAGACTTTTTGACACTGACTTGCACACTGCAATAACTGTGGATGACAGTTCTGTTGGCCTCTGCACCATCCTGGTCCAGCATGGTCCTGACTCTGAAGCAACATTGTGGGTCAAAAGTCAGCCGTAGCCTGAAAAGCTTAGAGAAGAAATAATTGTAAGCAGAGAAGGAAGATATGAGCCCATCTATTTGTTTGAATATGGGAAGGACATCACAGTCGTTATCAAGCCCTAGTGCCCATTTCTGACAACCCCCAACGCCAGGATTTCCTCTTGCATTGAGAGCTGGGGCTTGAGATTACAAGGCTATTGATATAAAATCATTCACAATCCTCGAAGGGATTAACCCCCTGCCTCTCTTTAGCCAATTGTTAATTGGAATGCTGTTAAAGGCAGTGGAGTACGTCTGATGTGTAGGGCAATAAACTCTTCATGTTGCATTGGATGTGCAGGTTTCTTAAGCTTCATGACACACACCATCTCAAAGTGGCTCTTTACTCTCCTTCTTTTAATGAGCTAGTTGAGAGAGGAAATACATTGGTGAAAGTGGGTGGGCAAAAAGGCAATTTCCTCTGGCCAAAATGTTCACGATTTTGTGCACAATAAAATATGGTCCTACAACACCTCACCTCATACCACTACCGGTGTGGCACCATTTACATTGCTTAGAATCAGAAAGGTGCTCACCAATTTATTTCCTAATTGGTTGTGTTGTGTAAAAGCAATCAGGAGTTGGAAACTGAAGAAGGTGTCAGGTCACGTGTATGCCAGAAACAAGAGGCCAAGAAGGTCCAGCATGATGCTGGAAAGCGATTTGACAGTACAGTCCTGCAAGTGGGTGATTGGATACTCATAAAGAATCCAAGAAAAATACAAGAAGGGACATTGAGATTTTTGTCACTTCAGCCTTTTACAAGATAAGGGTTGGTAGAGTAAGAGAAGTGTGGTGTGCCTCACTGGCTCATAATCAGATATCATAAGGAAACAATCCAACCTTGATACAGACCAGTGTGAGGGGTTTAATTGGTTGCAAAAAGGAGGGTACTATCAGCCACAGGTACAGTCATCTGAAAGGGTGACTCGGCCCTGGAGGAAGACACTTTGTCCTCTTACAACTGTGATAGAGGGGAGTCAGAGGTCAGAAAAGGTTTCCTATCAAGCTTAAAGACTATGGCCCTAATTAGGAGGTCAGTCGGAAAGCGGTCAGAGGCTTTCCGACCGACATGCTTGGTTTGAATTCCGACCGCCGTATTAGGATTATGGCGGTTGGAATTCAAACAAATTGGTCATTCTGACTGGCTTCCATTGGGCTCACAGAGCCCGCTGTCCAGTCGGAAACCAAACATAATCCTGTGCAGAAGGCGTTTCCGCCGTCGGGATTATGATGTTAGTTTCTGACAGGCTTTCCATGTCTTTGGGGGCCCCTAGCAGGGCCTGCTTTTTGCGCGGCCTCCGGTTGGGGGCTGAGGGGTAATCTATGGTGCCCCCCTGTAAATCCCTGCACTGTGTGGCAGGCACGGTGAGGTGCAGGGATTTACAGTGACTCCCATTTCTCAATGGGAGCTTGAGCTGCGGCCGGTTTCCGACCGCCGCTCAAGGTCCCATAGGAAAATGGGAGTCTGTGACCGCACCTTGTGTGGCCGCATCGTAATTTCGGGTTCGGACCGCCGACCTGAGGTCGGTCGGTTGGTCTCTAAACCTCAGGGATGATGGTTGGAGAAAACTCCGACCGACATCCTAATCAGCCCCTATGTATTGAACTAAAGAAGTCCTTGCTGTACAGGATTCTTCTTCTTATTTCTCTGCATGGATAATGTATGATGTTGCCTACGATGTTGCTGTGTTACTGTTTCCTTTATACTTTTATATTTAGTGATGTTACATGTGCATGTTAACACCTGCATTGTAGTTGTGATGCTGTAAGGATTTGCTTATATATTTTTAGCGCTGATTATTTATGATGCCTCCTTATTGTTCTAATTTTGTTCTTTTTGAGGGAGGAAATGTAGTAGTGATTAGTCTCATATAGCTACGAGATTCATAGGATTTAAGCGCACCCCCTCAGGAGGCGTCTCCTTTATAATGCATTATTATTGTTTGGACTGTGTTCCATGCTCGAGCAGTGGAACGGCGTCTGCGAGGCTATGGCCACGTTAATCAGTTGCAGGAGAGGCTTGCAGGTGACAGATGCTCCTGATCATGGGTGTGTAATCTCTGCGAATAAACTCATTTAATTAGTCTCAGTTGTGTGCAGCCTTGTTATTACAGCAGCACTAAAAACGGACCTTGCACTCACTTATAGCCATTATCTGTGGTTTTGCAAGTGAAACACAACTCAGTGGCCCTCCCAGTGCATTTTCATTTCTTGGTATGATCACTATTCATTTCTTCAAATCTTTCATTTTCTTAGCCCCAGACATGTGTTTCGCTCTTTGGTGGAGCACAGCAGATACTGAGAGCCTAACTTGTTGACATGTAAAGACCAGTGCCTTCTTAACTGTTCATCAAACAGAATGTTATTACAAGGGTCATCTCCCTCTGCTGCACAGCTATTGGCTCAAGGAACCATTTTATGTAAAAAGCAGAAACCTCGATGTTGCTAGCTATGTACCACCATGCTGCTGACTAATTAGTTTTACTTTCAAGGAAATAAAGTTTGCAGTAATGTTTGCAGCATTTGCGGTTTCTTGGACAATGTAGCTATAGCACCACAAAGTTCCACCAGAACTCAGACATGAGAAGCAGACCTATGCATGCACAGAACAGATTGTCCTGTTTAAATGTTCCTAAACATATCAGGGTGATTTAGCAACAAACAAAGAAATATATATATATATATATAAATGTTTCTAAAAACTTGCATTGGAAACTTTTAGAAGGAAAAAGGCAAGATTGTTAGCCTTTTAGATTGGGATTGTTGCCCAAGCTGAGCACAAATATTATCCGTTTTTAGGTCTCGGCCTGACGGAAGCAGCGCATGCGCTGCTCTCATTTTACGAGGCTTCTTGGAATCGATACGATTCCAGAAGCCTCGTCCCAGCTCCGCCTTCAGTTTTGATTCGTGCTCGTCATTTGGCGTCACAAATTATGCCGAAGGCAGTGCAATGATTGCATGCGAGGCATGTCAATCGCTGCTTGTTGCCACCCTGTCTCCTTTTAGCCACGCCAAGCGGGATTGGATCTCTTACCGCGGCGTCACACAGTAGGTATTTTATTAGGTTGCCGCACTTTTTTTTGGATGCTTGTTTATTCTCTGCCACCATGACGGTAAGCGCATGCCTCTCACAATTATTTATTTTGTTCATTGCACTGCGAGATGCACTTCTGTGTCGTCGTCCCCACTTCTGTGTTGTCGTCCCCACCGTCATCTCCCATACCACCACCCAGCCTCGGTGTACACCACCAGCGCCACAGCTACTGAGCATACCGTGCAGACTCGGCCCGCCGTACACCCAGCTCTGGCTCTCACATCCTTGGATCCACAAACAGTTTGCCAGCCATTAATGTGCGTGGTATTTTGCTGGCAGTAGGTGTGGGAGTCAGCGCGAGCCGTGGGCAGCAGTGCAGGGGGGCGGCAGACGAAGAGAAGCCCGCGCCAGATAACAGAGATTCCACTTGTTATGGAGTCTGCAGTCCCAAGCACGGGCGTCCCACATCACACACTGATGTGTGCACCGTGCACTCGAGCCTGCTGGTAATGAGCACCTGATCGATAAGGCATCAGTCTGTGCATATCAATCATATGGGAAGAGCTTGCGGGCGTGGTCGGGCTCAGGAGTCCAAGGCGGGGTCAGAGCATCCTTTATGGTATGGGTTCTGTGAGCATCATCTGTCTGTCACACAACCCTTCACTCTGTCCGTCACACAAACTGTCACTCTTCCGTCACACAACCCGTCACTGTCGCAGAACCCTTCCCTCTGTCCACCACACAACTCGTCACTCCATCCATCACACAACCCTCCCCTCTGTCCATCACGGGATCCCACTCCTACTCAATCCCCGCTTGTGTCAGCAGTGCATGCACCAGGCAGACCCCGTGGACAGCTGTTGCCAGAGTTAAAGTGCCTCTTCTTCTGACACTGAGTTTGTTTCTTGGTGCTATACTACTTCCATGTGGGGTTCCACTCTAGCGCCTTTCACTCTCCCTGCTTCCTGCAGTATGAATGAGATGTAACCTCTTGCCACTGTACCCTTTCCGTAGTGCGGTGTGGGGGTGAATCTCCCTCATCGGTGTGGGTGTGAGATGTTAGCTCTTGTCCCTGTACCCCTTCCGTGGTGCGGTGTAGGGGTGAATCTCCTTGTCCGGTGTGGGAGTGAGATGTAACCTCTTACTCCCGTACCCCTTCCGTGGTGCGGTGTGTGGGTGAAGCTCCCTGTCCGGTGAGGGTATGAGATGTAACCTCTTGACCCTGTACCCTTCGGTTGTGCTGTGTGGGGGTGAATCTCCCTCACCGGTGTGAGTGTGAGATGTAAACTCTTGTCCCTGTACCCCTTCCATGGTGTGGTGCGGGGGTGAATCTCCCTGTCCAGTGTGGGAGTGAGATGTAACCTCTTGACCCTGTGCACCTTCCATGGTGCGGTGTGGAGGTGAATCTCCCTGTCCAGTACGGGACTGAGATGTAAACTCTTTCTCCTGTTCCCTCTCCGTGTTCTGTGCAGCACCCTGAAGCCAGCTATCTCTGGGTGCCACTCAGTGCCACGCCTCTGTGCTCGTGTGCCTAGGGTGCCCTGATAAGAACAGGGCTCAAAGCACCGGGTGCAGCCCCCCCTGAGAAGGAAGGCCCCTCACCCCGGTGGAAGGAGAGGTCTCACTAATGGCTCACTTGCTTCTTGTGACCACGCACAAGGTGCCCTCTGTTCCTGAACTCTGCACTACACAGGGTCTGGCCTCTGGCCTTTTGGCCCCGCCCTCTCCCTGGTTGTGTGTATTGTGTCTTATACACTTGGGCTGTGTACCTCACAGTTATGGGTATTGTGCCCTGTGCTCGTGACTGCAGGACGCCAATGTCCTGTATTTATATCGATAGTTCAGTGTAGTGGGCATGAGCCCTCGTGGGCGTCAAGGCGCTGGGCACACCTTATTTGAGATTTGCACGAAAGCGCAAGACGGTCATTGTAAAAACACATGGAACACGTGTGAGAGGATACAGTGAACAACAAAAGGTATGGAAACTACTGACAAACAACAACAAATCTTGCCAGGTCGTGGGCCGGAGAGATCTGAATCCCGGCTCTGATGATCGATGCACCAGTGACCTTCGGAACACCATGTTCTTCGCACTGCACACTACATCCTTGGCCCTCTGCTCGCAGTACACCCAACTTAACTTCCCATGCCTTGCGCCAGGATACACTGTGTCACACAGTCTGTGTGCCTTCCCACGTGCAGCTTTACGTCCCGTGCCTTGCACCAGAACACACTGTCTGCCTTCCCACGAGCAGCTTCACGTCCCGTGCCGTGCACCAGTGTGTGCCCTCCCACGTGCAGCCTTATGTCTTGCGTGCACCAGAACACACCGTGTGCCTTCCCACATGCAGCTGTATGTCCCGTGTGCACCAGAACACACTGTGTGCCTTCCCACCACCAGGACACGCTGTGTGCCTTCCCACATGCAGCCTTACGTCCCGTGACTTGCACCAGGACACACTGTGTGCTTTTCCACCACCAGGACACACTGTGTGCCTTCCCACGTGCAGCTTTACGTACCGTGACTTGCACCAGGACACACTGTGTGCCTTTCCACCATCAGAACACTCTGTGTGCCTTCCCATGTGCAGCTTTACATCCCGTGACTTGCACCAGGACACACTGTGTGCCCTTCCACCACCAGGACACACTGTGTGCCTTCCCACATGCAGCTTTACGTCCCGTGCATCAGGACATACTGTGTGCCTTCCCACATGCAGCTTTATGTCTCGCGTGCACCAGAAACAGTGTGCCTTCCCACGTGCAGCTTTATGTCTCATGTGCCTTGTACCAGAATACACTGTGTGTCTTCCCACCTTCAGCTTTACCTCCAGTGCCGTGCACCAGGACACACTGTGTGCCTTCCCACGTGCAGCTTTATCTCCCCGTGCACCAGGACACACTGTGTGCCTTTCCACCACCAGGACACGCTGTGTGCCTTCCCACGTGCAGCTTTACGTCCCATGACTTGCACCAGGACACAGTGTGCCTTCCCATGTGCAGCTTTATGTCCCATGCCTTGCACCAGAACATACTGTGTGCCTTCCCACGTGCAGCTTTACCTCCCGTGCCGTGCACCTGGACACACTGTGTGCCTTTCCACGTGCAGCTTTACATCCATTGCCTTGCACCAGAACACACTGTGTGCCTTCCCACGTGCAGCCTTACCTCCCGTGCCGTGCACCAGAACACACTGTGTGCCTTCCCACATGCAGCTTTATATCCCCGTGCACCAGGCCACACTGTGTGCCTTCCCCCCACCAGGACATGCTGTGTGCCTTCCCACGTGCAGCTTTACGTCCCGTGACGTGCACCAGGACACACTGTGTGCCTTTCCACCACCAGGACCACCAGGTTGTAAGTTTACTGTAAATTACATGTTTTTTGTCAACCAGAAAGCAAGAGCCTTTTCCCAGAAAAGCTAATTAAACGTGAGCTAAAACAAACATTCCCTTGAATAAGTTGCAGAATTTACCCCATTGTTTGATTTATGATATCCTAAAACTCCCTGCTCAAAAGTGCACATGTAGAACAATATGCTATCAGAGGAAATCTGCAACACTGTTTGATTGCGCACTTTGCGAATAATGTCGCTGTTGCGCTGTAGAAGTGAAGCATTAATCGAAAGAGTGCAATGGAAGAGAAAAGAGCCACGCAACTGGTACCTGGATTTATGATGTGCCTTCCTAGTCACCGCGCTACAAACCCCCCTGCGCTGCCACCCTTCCCTGCAATAGGTCTCGCCTTTCATTAAGTTAAAGCCATTTGCTTTGCTATACTATACCATTAGCAAAGCAAATAGCTTTAACTTAATCAAAGGCGAGATCTATTGTATTTTCAATGCTTGTTATTAATAGAGGGTGTAAAGTCGTGCCTAGGGCCTAGGAATAAATCGCAGGGGCACACGTGTGTTATGCTAGTGGTCAGTGGAATGCCTGCAACTCCCAGCGCCCTGGGCTTTTTATTGATGTACATGCGTGCCGTCCGTGGGGACGTCGGGCTGACCCAACTACGGCCACGCTGAAGGGGGGGTGTGACCCTGACACACACACACGGACCCTCGGGCAATGGTTTGGTCCGTTGCGTCAACACTACATTCCTCCTTTACCCAGAAATGAAAAACAAACAAACATGCTGCCTAGCGCGACCCAACAGTTTTAACAGTCTCTACGAGTCTCATGAGGGAAAACAATGGAACAGTCTTGCTTGGCTTTGGTGGAGGTGCAGCCTCCCATCACTCCAGTGGTTGACAGCGGGCCACAAAGTCTCGATACCTCTGGGATGGTCGCGGGCACGGGCGTAGATGGTATTTGCTCTGGCTGCGCCCGTCCGGTGGGGTGAGAGACATGTCCTCTGAACTGTCCGCCTCCACCGTGTCCGGGCGGCTTTGCATTCCATGTGGCACCTCTTCTGGTTTGCGTGGAAGAACCCGTTCCTGCACTCTCCGCCACGCGTGGCTCATCAGCTCCCGTGGGATTCCGAGGGCCGGGAGAAGGCGTTGGGTAGTAGTCTTCTATCTCCGGAAAGTCTTCCTCCACTTCATGCGGGACCCTCTTGAAGAACGATACATTTCTAGTGACTTCTTCACCGCCCCTGATTGCCGTGATCAGGGTCCCTTTGACGTTGGTGACAGTCCACGGGGCTAGCTCGAAGGGCAGGCGGAACTTTCCCCCGGGGTGGCGGTCCTTCACTAGCACCCGGTCGCCGACTTGGATTGTACTGTCAGCTGCTCTCCTCTTCCGGGAGGCTTCCTGGTTAGTCTTTGTTCGGTTTTCCGTGGAGCGGTTGGGTGGGTTTGGTAACGACTCCCACACGGGGTGGTGCGGGATGGTGTCCCGGATTGCTCGGCCCAGACACAGGCGGCTCGGAGGGACCCCTGTGGTGCAGTGAGGCGTCAGCCTGTACTCGCGCAGGAATTGGTAGAGAGCTAGCTCCACGTTTAGGCCATCTGCTAGGGCGATCTGAATAGTTTTGTTTAGAGTCCTCATCAGTCTCTCAACCTCTCCGTTTGCTTGCGGCCACCTCGGGGTTATGCGTCGGTGCTTGATGCGGTGGGACTGCAGGTACTCGGCCAACTCAGCGCCGTTGAACGGTGGACCATTGTCCGTGCGCAGCTCACCTATGAGTCCATGGGTGGCCATGATCTTCTCCAGCTTGGGGATCACTTCCGTTGCGGCTGTTGAGAGAAGGATCTCTACCTCTGGGTACCGCGAGTAATCGTCTACCACTACTAGCATGTATCGTCCTCCAGGTAAGCTGCCGAAGTCGGCACTGGCTCGTACCCAGGGTGAGGTAGGGCCCTCTTCAGTGATTACGGGTGCTGGGGGGTCGGGTAGGCTGGTCGCCAAACACACCGGGCACCGCTGGACCGTGTCCTCTATCATCTTGTCAAGTCCCGGGAACCAGAGCTTGCACCTGAGGCGGTTTTTTGACTTGACGATGCCTTGGTGGGCGCCATGCGCCAGGAGGGCGGCTTGTTGGGTGAGGCTGCTAGGCAGCACTAGGCGGGGGCCTCTCAGGAGACAGCCTTCAGGGGACACCGACAGTTCATTCCTGACGAGGTGGAGCGCCTTCAGTGATGCTTGAGCCTCTGGCGTGCGAAAAGACGACGGACTTTGGAGCGGCTTCCAGTTTCCTGACGCGACCGCTCGGATAGCCATCTGGAGACAGTCGTCCTCTTTGGTAGCTAGCGCTACTTCCTCCAGTGACATCGGCAGGGGTCGGGACCTTTCCACAATCATCCGGACATACTCCTCTGTGGCTGCAGCCTCCGTGGCTTCCACGTCCGGAGCCGGGCGGGCATGCCTGGACAGGAAATCGGCTGGGTTTCGGGCGCCTGGACGATACTCCACTGTGAATTGGAATTCTTGAAGCTGGAGTACCCATTTCTCTATCCGCGGGGGAGGCGTGACGAGGAGCCTTGGAACAGCGGGACCAGGGGTTTGTGATCTGTGAGCACCACGAACGGGTGTCCATACAGGTAAATGTGGAAGTGGCGGCACCCCCTGTCGCGTGGCTCCTCGAGACTGCTCCTCAGGATGACGCTGATGCTATAGGGGGTCCCCCTCCCATCCGTCCCCAACCCGGTTTCGTATAACAGACCCTCGGGTTTGGGAGACAGGTGGGTGAGGGAAGGAAGGGAGGAGACCGCAGGGAAAGGGTCCTGAAACGAGAGAAGGAGAGGGTTAGGAACTATACTGTCTCTCTCTGAGCTGGAATACGTTCCACGGAGCTTCCTCTAATCACCTGTCTCTTTCTCCTCCCTAGACGAGGTAGGGGGTGTCTGTTTCTTCGTTGCCTGGCAGGGCCGCGAAGTCCGATCTCCTTTTTGGCCAGAGAGATTGATGGGGCCGCGAACACCGGCTACGAGCGCTTCCAGCCCAATGAGTTTATTGAAGCTGCGCCCTAGTCGGAATGGTAGAACGCTCCAGACCCAGGAATCCTTGGGGCCTGGGCGCACCACGTAGGGATGAGATCTGGAAGAACTGGTACTGATAGCAAGGAATAACCACCAGCGCTTCGACTCCGAGCCCAGGTATCCGTGGGGCTGGGGAGCGCGGGAAGGCGGTTTGTAGTACAGAAACGGAAGGAGAGTAACTGGTGCCCGCGCTTCTACTCCAAGCCCAGGAATCCTTGGGGCTGGGGAGCGCTGCGGTACCGGTTCCGAAGGAGCAAGTATAACGGAGGTAGAAGGTGATGAGAGGGAGAGACCCTCCAGGGACTTATCACCTGTAAACCAGCGGGTCTTGAGGAAGGAGGGCGTGACGGTTCACTCACCCGGACCGCTGCCTTCGACGACGATCTGGGAGGGGTTCGGAAGGTTGGCGTGCAGGTTTCCCCAGACAGAAGCACGGGCAGAGGAACGCTGGGGTTTTCGTAGCTGAGACGAACACGGAGCTGCCGCCGGCCGTTGACTGGAAACTCAGGTAGTTTTCGGAATCATTGGCACCGCCCCGTTGCAGACGGTCGTCTTTTATGTTGTTTGCTCCCTTGTACCTGGCGGGAACTTGGCGCGTTGCTTTCTGGGCAATGTAGTGTTTTGTTCTACGTCCGTTGCTAGATTGCGCGCTGCTTCTTCCCTGTCCGTCTGGATGTTCATGACAGCACATCCCCCTTCACACCGCGTCCCGCGGCGAGAGAAGGAGAGAGCTTATCCGGACAGCGACGGTGGAAGGCAGCCACCAGACGGTCAGCATGCACCGCTGAAGCGGGCTCCCAGGAGTTTTCCTCTGGACCATAGCCTTTCCAGGCCAGAAGGTACCACAGCTTGCCGCGAGACCACTTGGAGTCAAGCACTCGGCGAACCACGTACTCCTGTTCATGATGGACCCAGACAGGGGCCGTAACCTTCCGAACCGGACAGAAGGAGGGTTTCAGCAGGGAGACGTGGAACACAGGGTGAATCCTCATCGTTTTGGGCAGTCGCAGCTGCACCGCCACCGGGTTCACGTGTCGAACTACCGGATACGGTCCGATGAACTTCGGGTTGAAGATGCTAGGTTTACAGAACCGGATGTGCTTCGTTGATAACCACACCTTGTCGCCTTTGTGGTATACTGGTGGGGCTCGTCGGTGTTTGTCGGCTTGGTCTTTGTAGCGCGCTTTAGCACGGTTCAGATTGTCCCTGGCCTTTTTGATTGCAACGCGAATGTGCCTTATTCTGTCTTGCACCTCGGGCAGTTTATTCTGTGCGAGCGGTAAGAAAAACGGGAGGAATCGGGGGTGATGCCCGTAAGCAAGAAAGAAGGGCGAGAAGCGCGTGGAGGAGTGCACGGAGTTGTTGTAGGCGATTTCGGCTATCCAGAGCCAATGCACCCAAGTACCTGCGGCTTGATCAACGTAACAACGGAGGTATTGTTTCAGGGTCTGGTTCAGTCTTTCTGTCTGACCGTCCGTTTGTGGGTGAAAGCTGGTTGAGAGTGAGGATTGGATGCCGAGTTCTTCACACCAAACCTTCCAAAAGCGTGCAGTGAATTGTGATCCCCTGTCTGATACGATTCCTAGGGGGAGCCCATGGAGCCTCACGATGTGTATCAGAAGTTCTTTTGCCAGGGCCCCTGCTGTGGGCACCTGTTTGCACGGGATAAAATGGGCCATTTTCGTTAAGTAGTCGACGACTACGATTATCGCGGAGCAGCCCTGGTCCGTAGGTAGACCGACGATGAAATCAACAGAGATTTTTTCCCACGGTTGCGTCGGGGTCGGCAAAGGCATGAGGAGGCCTTGTTCTTTTTGGCGATCCGCTTTCATTTGGGCACATACTGGACAGCTTTTCACCCAAAGCAGTATATCGGGACGGACCGTGGGCCACCAGCATTGTCTCAACACTAGTTCTAGGGTTTTCGTCCCTCCCATATGCCCTGCACTCGGTGCCTTGTGACACCAGGTGAATACGAGTTTGCGGAGCCGCTGAGTAGGGAGCAACACTCGAGAACCGCACATGGGAAGGCCGCTGCACATTCGCCATTCTTTGTGCCTCTTCAGCCAAGCTGCCCAGGCAAACGTGCGTATCCCCTTCTTTATCTCCTGCAAGACCGTTGTGGTTTGGAGGCCACCCACTACTTGACTGGACGACAGGATGGGTTGGTCGATGGACTGTGCTGGAGTGTCTCAAAGGTCCTGACGGGATAAGGCATCTGCCTTCTTGTTTTGGGCTCCTGGTCGATAGGTGACTAAGAAATGGTACTCCGCAAAAAAGAGCATCCATCTTTTTTGACGGGGCGAGAGGTGTCTAGCCGAGCGGAGGAACTGAAGGTTGCGGTGGTCGGTAAACACCGTCACCTGGTGTTGCGCGCCCATTAGCCAGTGTTGCCACTCCAGGAAGGCTTCCTTGATGGCCAGCAGCTCTTTTTCTGAGATGGTGTAATTTTGTTCGGCCGGGCACAGCTTCCTGGACATGAAGGCGACTGGGTGAAGTAGTCCGGTCTCAGGTTGTTTTTGGGACAAGACGGCCCCAACCGCCACATCGGAGGCGTCGGCTTCTACGATGAATGGTAGGTCGGGTTTGGCGTGGCGTAGGATGGGCGCGGTGGTAAATGCTTTCTTAAGTTGGTCGAAAGCCGTTTGGGCCTCAGGAGACCAGACGAAAGGAACCCCTTTTCTTGTTAGCCTGGTGAGAGGGGTTACCAGTTGTGAAAAGTGGTGGATGAACCTCCTATAAAAGTTCGAGAAACCTAGGAAGCTCTGGACCTCTTTCACTGTTCTAGGTTGAGGCCACTCCACCACTGCTTGTACCTTCCTGTTGGCCATGACCTGCCCTGTGGGTGTTAATAGGACCCCTAGGAACTCCACGGTTGTGACATGGAATTCACATTTCGTGAGTTTACAAAACAACTGATGTTTTTTCAGGGCTTGCAGCACGTTTTGCACGTGGTGTATATGGTCCTGTACAGTTGATGAAAAGATTAAAATGTCATCAATATACACCACGACGTATTTGTCTAGGAAGTCCCTCAACACCTCGTTGAGGAAAAACTGGAAAGAGGCCGGGGCATTACAAAGCCCGAAGGGCATGACCAGGTACTCGAATAAACCAAACCTAGTTTTGAAAGCGGTTTTCCATTCGTCCCCTTGTCTTATGCGGACCAAGTGGTATGCCCCCCGAAGATCCAACCTGGTGTAAATGTTGGCTTCCCGTACCTGTTCCAGGAGCACCGGGATCAGTGGAAGCGGGTATTGGTTTTTTATGGTTAGGGCGTTCAGTGCCCGGTAGTCAATGCAGCAACGGAGCTCGCCGTTGACCTTCGGAACAAAAAAAAGGGGTGAAGCCGCTGGAGACCTGGATGGACGAATGAAGCCTAATTTCAGAAATTCGTCTAAGTACTCCCGAAGATGCTGGGTTTCGGGACCCGTGAGGGCATAAATCCTGCTACATGGAACGGTGGCTCCCGGGATCAAGTCTATACGGCAATCGTACTGCCGGTGTGGTGGTAGTTCTTCGGCTCGTTGTTTATCGAAGACTTCAGAGTAAGCGGAGTACCAGGGCGGGAGTGCGACCTCCTTCTCGGCTGCCGTGGCCACGTGCTGATGTGGGGGTTGGTTAGTGTCCCTTGGCCAAGGTGGCTGATGGCACCGTAGGTGGCAGAACGCGGAGTTGAACTTTATCGTATTGTTCGCCCACGTTATGTGAGGTTCGTGCGTTCTCAGCCAGGGTAACCCCAATATGAGGTTACATCTTGGAGCCTTGATGACATTCAACGTGAGCCACTCGCCATGGTCTTCCCCGATGGTAACCCATAGGGGAGGGGTTTGATGAGTAATGGGACCGGAGTCCAGCTCTTTCCCATCCACTGCGTAGACGAGTTCAGGTTTGTCCATGAGTCGTAGTGGAACTTGAAGTCGCTCGGCCTCCTGTTTGTCAATAAAACACCCAGTGGCGCCGGAGTCGATCATGGCGCGAACGGGTTGGGGACGATGGTTTACAATCACAGAAACGGAAATGAAGAAGTGTTTGGGTTCCGTGGTGAGGTTGGCTTCGGTCGAAGGGATGGAGTGGTAGCTTGAAGATGCCCCTTCCTGGACCCTCAAGCTCGTGGGTTTCCCGCCGGTTCATCTTGCGACACCACTGCGGCTTGTCCGCCGCGGTTGCGGCCGGTCTTGGGACGTACCGGGCATTCTCGGAGGAAGTGGCCCTTCTTACCACAGTAAAGGCAGAGACCCTGCTTCCGTCGGTGGTCACGTTCACTGAGTGTCAGCGATGCTCTGACAGTTCCTATTTCCATGGGTTCGGCGCGGGATGGCCTGGGCTCCACGGTGCGGGGGGTTTCGAATGAACCCGAGGTCTTTTCTTTTCGCTTGTGATCTCCTTTACGGTCCCTCAAGCGGTACTCGAGACGGGACGCCAATTCAATCATCGCCGTACAGGTACGGGGTTGTGGGTCTATTTGGGCGATAACGTCTTTGAGGTCGTCCGTTAGTCCTCGATAGAATATCGCCGTCTGCTTAGATTCCGGCCAGTCGGTTTCGGCCACCAACCGTCGGAAACTGTTGATGTACCCAATGAAGTCGTTGGAGTTTTGGCGAAGGTCAAGGAGGTCGCTGTCGGCTGAGAAGGTTTCCGCACGGCGATCAAAGGTTTTTTCAAACTCCACCCTAAAGGAGTCCCAGTCATATAGGAGGGCATTGTCTCTCCTGATGATGGGGACAGCCCATTGTGCGGCTTCTCCCGCCAGGTAGGAAATGAGGAACGCGACCCTGGCTTGGTTGGTTACAAACAATTTGGGTTTGCATTGGAAGTGCAACAATATTTGCGTCATAAATACCTGCACTTTTTGGATCTCCCCATGGTATCTTTCCGGAGGGGCTAAAGGTACGTGGGATGGCATCTCCACTACCACTTGGGGGGAGGTTGATGGGAATACACTCCCGGCATCAAAGGGATTTTTCTGGAGGCGGTCCATGCGGGTGTGCAAGGCCGCTGTTTCTGCCCTAGACGTGGCCAGTTCTACCTGCATCTGGGCTAGGGCGGCCATCACGTCCTCTAACGTGGCCATTTCTGTATCAGCGTGATCAGGAGGAGAGTAATTCGTGGGCCAATGATTCTGTCGCGTGGCTCCTCGAGACTGCTCCTCAGGATGACGCTGATGCTATAGGGCGTCCCCCTCCCATCCGTCCCCAACCCGGTTTCGTATAACAGACCCTCGGGTTTGGGAGACAGGTGGGTGAGGGAAGGAAGGGAGGAGACCGCAGGGAAAGGGTCCTGAAACGAGAGAAGGAGAGGGTTAGGAACGATACTGTCTCTCTCTGAGCTGGAATACGTTCCACGGAGCTTCCTCTAATCACCTGTCTCTTTCTCCTCCCTAGACGAGGTAGGGGGTGTCTGTTTCTTCGTTGCCTGGCAGGGCCGCGAAGTCCGATCTCCTTTTTGGCCAGAGAGATTGATGGGGCCGCGAACACCGGCTACGAGCGCTTCCAGCCCAATGAGTTTATTGAAGCTGCGCCCTAGTCGGAATGGTAGAACGCTCCAGACCCAGGAATCCTTGGGGCCTGGGCGCACCACGTAGGGATGAGATCTGGAAGAACTGGTACTGATAGCAAGGAATAACCACCAGCGCTTCGACTCCGAGCCCAGGTATCCGTGGGGCTGGGGAGCGCGGGAAGGCGGTTTGTAGTACAGAAACGGAAGGAGAGTAACTGGTGCCCGCGCTTCTACTCCAAGCCCAGGAATCCTTGGGGCTGGGGAGCGCTGCGGTACCGGTTCCGAAGGAGCAAGTATAACGGAGGTAGAAGGTGATGAGAGGGAGAGACCCTCCAGGGACTTATCACCTGTAAACCAGCGGGTCTTGAGGAAGGAGGGCGTGACGGTTCACTCACCCGGACCGCTGCCTTCGACGACGATCTGGGAGGGGTTCGGAAGGTTGGCGTGCAGGTTTCCCCGGACAGAAGCACGGGCAGAGGAACGCTGGGGTTTTCGTAGCTGAGACGAACACGGAGCTGCCGCCGGCCGTTGACTGGAAACTCAGGTAGTTTTCGGAATCATTGGCACCGCCCCGTTGCAG
The DNA here is from genome assembly GCF_964204655.1 of Triturus cristatus. Lineage (NCBI taxonomy): Eukaryota > Metazoa > Chordata > Amphibia > Caudata > Salamandridae > Triturus > Triturus cristatus. Next base: position 304,849,943 of record NC_140585.1, on the reverse strand, counting down.
ACGGTCGTCTTTTATGTTGTTTGCTCCCTTGTACCTGGCGGGAACTTGGCGCGTTGCTTTCTGGGCAATGTAGTGTTTTGTTCTACGTCCGTTGCTAGATTGCGCGCTGCTTCTTCCCTGTCCGTCTGGATGTTCATGACACCCCCACAGGATGGCGATGGCCTCCTTCTCGATCTGCGAGTACCGCTGCTCCGTCGGCGTGAGGGTTCTGCTTGCGTACGCGACGGGGGCCCACTCTCCACACCTCTGCTGCTGGGCTAGCACGGCCCCTAGGCCTGTCGGGCTGGCGTCCACTACGAGTTGTGACTCGAGCCGAGGATCAAAATACGCCAAGGTCGTGTCGGCTGAGAGCGCCTCCTTGGTTTTCTGGAACGACTCTTGCTGTGCCGGGCCCCACTCCCAGGTGGCGGAGGCTTTGGTGAGGTCGCGGAGGGGCCCAGTGAGGTCGGACAGGTCTCTGATGAACCTCCCGCAGTAGGTGACCATCCCAAGAAAACTGCGGACAGCCGTCACGGAGGTAGGCACGGGGGCCTCGTGGATGTCCTTGACTTTATCCGGATCCGGGCCTATTCCTTGGTCGGAGAATCGGTATCCGAAGCTAATGTCTTTACGCAGAAAATCGCATTTGTCCCTGTGGAGAGTTAGGCCTCGCTCCTGAAGCCGGGAAAACACTGCTCGGAGGCGTCGGATATGTTCGTCCAGGGTTGGGGCGTGGACTAGAATGTCGTCACTGACGTTTAAGACGCCGTCCAGCCCTTGCAGGACGTTCTGGATAATGTTCTGGAACACCTCCGCTGCGCTCGATATCCCAAAGTTGAGCCGGGTGTAGCGCCAGAGGCCTGCGTGCGTGGAGAAGGTGGTAATGGGGCGGGAGTCCGGGTGCAAGGGGATCTGGTGATATCCCGATCTCAGGTCCATTTTGGAGAACCACTTTGAGCCCGATAGCTCTCCGACTATGTCGTCTATGGTCGGCGTCTTGTGGCGCTCGCGCCTGATGGCCAGGTTGGGGATGCGCATGTCAACGCAGATCCGCACTGCATCCGGCTGTTTCGGCTTCTTGGCTACTACGATGGGTGACACCCATGGGGTGGGTCCACTCACCCTTTCGATGATTCCTGCCTGCTCGAGTGTCCGTAGCTCTGCTTCCACCTTGGGCCGTAGGTGAAACGCAATGCGTCGGTGCCGGAGGGCCACCGGGGCGACTGTCCTGTCGATGTGGAGGTGTATGGCAGGTCCTTTGAGACACCCGATCCCTTCAAACAGGGCCACATGTTCCTGCACCAGGTGGTCCAAGTTGCGGGTTTGGACGGTGAGTGCAAAGTGGATCAGGCCCAGGTCTTGGGCTGTGCGGCACCCAAGCAGGAATCCCGTACCTTCCTGCGACACGTATACTTTGGTTTGCAGCCGAGTGGTGTTGTGGGACAGATCCGTCCTGAAGGCCCCACACAGGCGTAGGGGCCGATGGGTGCCGTAGGCGTACACTTGCACCCTCGTTGGATGGAGTGGCGGTGCGCTCCTCAGCGTCCGGTATACGCTGGCAGCCATCAGGTTGATTGACGCACCGGTGTCGATCAGAGCGGCTACGGCCTGGTCCTGTACAGTAATTGTGCACATGGGTCCTGTCGAAGGCGTCGCTGCCAGGGTGTTGAGCATCCGTACGACATGCACAGAGGCTACATCCGCCTCGTCGTCGTCGTCCATGTCGCTGCTGGTGGAGGTGCTGGGTAGTGGTACCAGCTGTCTTACCCTCCCAGGCGGGCCTCCTTGCTTCTTTCTTGACGATGACAGGCACACACTCGCAAAATGGTTGGCTTTGCCACATGCGCTGCAGATTTTGCCTTGGGCCGGGCAGGCTCCTCGGTGCGGTGTCACTCCTCCGCACCACACACAGGCTCGGCCGGGGGACGGCTGGACTGGTCTTGGGTTTCTCCGCTGGGGTTGCTTCGTGCGAGTGTCGGCCACCTCCGTTTGGAGGGCGCACACCGGCTCCGTTTTGATTGCGACCGCCGGCTTTGGCTCCATGTGCGCGGCTCTGGCCTTGGACAGTTCCTTTGAGCGCCCTAGCGTAAGGATGTCGCACATGGGCATGTTGTCCGCCTCCAACACCCTTTCGCGGAGTTTGGACGATGCGCAGCCTTGGATGAACTGTGCGCGGATCTCGTTGTCCGCATCAGGGAGAGTGCACGTGCTGGCTAGCTTTTTCAACCTGGCATAGAAGACGTCCACCGACTCTTCTGGGAGTTGGCGGGCCTGGCGGAGCAGGAATCGTTCATAGTCAGCGCTTGCGAACGGCTCAAAGTACGCCGTGATAGCGTCGCGCAGCGTGGCGTACGTCATGGGCGGCCCACCTTCTACCACGTCTTTTGAAATGTCATGGCTCGCCTCACCTCCAAGGTGTAGCAGCATGGCATGCCTCCGCACAACCGCGATGTCTGCCGCCACGAAGTAGTTCTCCAGGCGTTCCACCCACTTCTTCCACCGTGCGGCTTGAGACGGTGGGGTGCCGGTGACTTCGAAGGACTCCAGGGGAGGCACGTTGGCCATGGTCGCCGAGGATGGCTGCAGGGGGCGTCACTAGCTCTCTTCGGGGAGGCACACCAACCTTCCTGGCGTCGTCCGTGGGCAGGTAGGCCGTGCTGAGGGCCAGGGGCCGCTGGGGAGTAGGCAGGGTCGACCAGGGACCTTCTCGACAGCAAAAACGGGCCTCACGCGAGATGCGTGAGAAATGGCAGGCCTGGGCCGCGTGTTGCACGCGAGATGCGTGAGACTTGGCAGGCGGGTCCCAGCGTTCCGCGCGCGCAGGCTCCGCAGGAGAGGCAGGCTGCCGGAGAGGGAGGAGGCAGTCGTCGGGGCCCGGGGAAGCCACCGGGAGCACAGCCAAACAGGTGAGGCCAGCAGGGGGACCTCGCAGGGCGTCCAGGGGCCAGAGGTAGCGCGGGGGCCAGGCCAGCTGCAGGTGGTGCGAACCGCTCCTTGGGCAAGAGCGTGGGTTCGAGATCGCACGATGGGGTGGCGAGACCACCTCGTCGCCAGTGTAAAGTCGTGCCTAGGGCCTAGGAATAAATCGCAGGGGCACACGTGTGTTATGCTAGTGGTCAGTGGAATGCCTGCCACTCCCAGCTCCCTGGGCTTTTTATTGATGTACATGCGTGCCGTCCGTGGGGACGTCGGGCTGACCCAACTACGGCCACGCTGAAGGGGGGGTGTGACCCTGACACACACACACGGACCCTCGGGCAATGGTTTGGTCCGTTGCGCCAACACTACAGAGGGCTGCTTCGGAAAGTAAAACGTCCCCCAAAATATAGTCCGGGAGACTTACTATTTTAACTCCATTGTTGGAATATTTTGGCACACACGCCAACACAACTGATGTAGGAGAAAGACCACTATTTTTAAAGAAAAAACAGCTTCATTTTTGCTTTCTCCTGCAGCTTAATATTGTAAAAAGCGGTTGAAGTGTAATTTAAGGTGACAGCAGGGCTTTAAGTGGGCCGGGTCTCACCGGGTCTGAGCACCGGCAGTTTTTTTAAGGGGGCCTGGAAACGGGTCTCTATCGGGCTCTCTTTTGTGTCCTGGCACAGGCGGCCCGTTTTTTTTTCCGGATTTGCAGTGACAGCAGCACTTCGATGTGCGCGTGGTGCAGAGGCGCAACTAGAGACAAATTTCGGGGGGGGGGGGCTAACCAAAAATTTCGGGGGGGGGGGGCTGAATCTTTAAACAGTAGGCAGAGTGGCGCTGATTTCGGGGGTGGGGGGGGCTCAATCTAGGCAGAGTGGAGCTGCAGGGGCTCTTAGAAGGGGTGAAACAACAGCGAGGCCTCATTAACATGCAAATGGTCTTTTTAAAGACCTGTGAAGTGCTCGGGCGCGGCTTTGTGCCTGCCCGGGAAGCGGTCTCATCCCGGGCTGCCACACACGACGGGGGGGGGGGGCTGAAGCCCTTTGAGTTCAATGGGTGTTGCGCGCCTGGCGTGGTGAGCCTTGTAGAGAAAGGGAAATCCTTTAAAGAGAGTCTTTTTCTCTATGGATTTCCCGTCTGTTTTTGAAACTCAGGAGCAGCAACATTGTCGTGGTGTCACTTTTTCAATATTATATACAAGCTATAGTTGCTGCTTATTTATCTTATGCAACTAACAACCACTGACAAAGCCAATAGTCCTGACACGTAGGTATGATGTGACTTGTATCATATATCTGGACGCAATGACAGAAACAGCAAAATACAAGTCGGGCAGCACACTATGCTAAACACAGATTTTTAGATTACGTGTTTTTAAGCCACGCCCTTAATTACATTGACCACGCCCCTTTGGGAGACCCCTTAGTTTTTTCCTCCCACTTAAAGCCCTGGGTGACAGGGCAGTAATGTCGGCTGCTTGCTCTGAGGGGGTTGCTGAAGACAAAAACTAAGAATACCATTTATGACCATCATTTTAGATAGTCACGCGAAACCTGCTTGTAATTCTGTTTCTAGATAGTACCTAGACAGGTTTCTCTGGATGTCACATTGCGTTACATTGAAAAAGAGAAAGGACTAGACTGTAAACACAATCGTTTGTATATAAACAACAGCCCTCTGGGTGCAAAGTGTCTTTTAGTTTCGCATGAAGAGGTAAACAGAGTACTATAGAACACTTTAATTTTGATGTCCACGGGCTTACAACCAAAACACATTTTAAACAGGTAAGGTAGCTGTACTTATATTTTTAACAAACGGAGTTTGAAATAGTAGATCTGTTAAAAAATACTTTGAGTAGATTAAAAAATGTTTGTAAAATGATAGCAACTTATGTTTATTTACTACTGAAAGTGAAAAATACGGCGCATTTTGAAACGTCGTAAGGCAGTGAAATGCCTGTTTCTAGTCCAAGATGGCTGCGATACTTAACATAGGCTCGAATGGAGCTGTCATTACAGCGGTTGCTAGCTGTCAAGACTCAAGGACGAGCACGTTCACTTTTACCCGTTCGAACCCCAACAGCAGCACTGTTGCTAAACGCAGACTTCCCTCAGGTGGAGATCTAATGGCTCTGCTTAGGAACACCGGCTCCCTCTTCTCAGCAGTAACTAAGTCAGTCTGTGCTCCTTGGAGTGCTAAGGGCAGGCTGTTCATAGGACTCAGAAACATAGGCGGGGTGTCCATTCAGGTAAGAAAAGCACCGCCCTGTTCTGAAAATAACGTAGATGCCAACTAGCGCCTATGTATTGAGGAGGCGTTTAGACAGCGCCTGTGTTTTAGCTAGTAACCATGTCAGCTGGATTTTGTAGTTTCGCCTTTCCCACTTTAAGAACGGGGGTACAGTTCCCAGCGTGTTTACTGATATTGACTGTAGAGCAGACAGGGCTGTCTGAAAGTCACCCTCAGGACCTTAGCTGTTCGACAGCCATGATCGATGCTCCTTCAGCTGGCTGACGTGCCGGCATCCTTGGGGATGCCAGAATTATATATAAAGTCAGGGGCGGCTGGTGGAATTTGAAACTGGTGCGGCGTATGCAGAATGAATCAACACATCGGCAATAAGGGGGATTCGAGGGGGGTTCTTTGGTTTCTCTCTGAGATGTAGTTTTATCCAGATAAATGGCACAGCAACTGACATATGCCTAAAGCCTGTCAGTATGATTGGCTTTGTCACTGGGTGTTAGCTGTTTAAGATAAATGAGTAACAACAATGATTTCTTATAAACAATTAACATTGAAAATGTTGAAATTCTGAAGCATTGAGGCCTGTGGAAGGAGTTTTGGCCTTCAATTATGTGTGCTTTATGTTAGATATATATCCTCTTTTTCTCTGCAAATCTTGTCCATCTGCTCATCTTCAACAACCCTCTCTTTCCTCTTCAGCATGTTATGTTATGTTATGTTATGTTCCGTTCCTCTTTTCACTCTTCCCCCGAATGCCTTTCCTCACATCTGTCACTTCACCCCCCCCAACATGCACTGCACTCCCTTAAATATAAGAAATTTAATTTCTCTTACTTTTGCCTTCACACACATTTCCAATGAATTTCAGTTGCAAATGGAATACACAAATATTGTCCTGTGTGCTCTGCAGTCAGAGAGGCCAACCCACTGACAGGCACTTTGTTTGGCTTTAGCCTTAGCGTCTGCGTGCTCAGTCAAACACCCTCATAAACACCTGGCATGGCTCAAGCCTCAAAGTATGCACAGAAAAAAATACAGATAAACAACAACTTTATAAAATAGCTCACTCGTGGGAATGCACGATCAAGTAAACATGTAAAATAAAAGATTGTACTTATGGAGCGCTGTAAATATCAGGAGTTCATGCTGGTATTACTCGATTGACCTACTATATTTACAATTTCTGGATGAAAGGCTGAGGCCGACATGCAGGCATTAGAATCAATGCATTGATTGTAGATTTGTACAACAGGTGCATTAACCAACTTGTATGCATTACTGGCTTTTTTTTGCTCTATTTTCCGTCGCTAAATGTGTTCTCGGGACCAAGACTGTCGTGAGAATAGAATTTGCCATAAAAATAAAAAATGCTCAAAAACAGAGAACAAGAGTCACTCGCATTCGCTCCCTTTGCATTGTTTTGGTGCTCCTGCTATACAATTTTTTTTTTTTTATCCAAAGCAATCCTCTATTACAACACATGGCATAATTTTGCTCAAAAGCAGAACACAAACAACGTCAGCGTAAATGTCTGACAGGCTGCCTATGATGTCCACGTGTGAAGTAAGGCCGGAAACTGGGTCAGCAATGGAGGAATATGCGATCTGCAAATCACCACACTGCTCAGTGGAAACCAACGGTTATGGGAAAATATCATGTACTCGAACATTTACGAATCTCAGCGATGCCAACGATAACTAGTACTCGGTTCACACGCTAATGCGCATGGGCACATTGTGGTGAGATTTCAAGCGCGCTCATGCAGGAATGGTATTCAGCTCCCTCTGACAGCATGACAGCGTGCAGATATCCCGATCTCATAAAACTAAAGAAAGACTGTAAGCCTTTGGCACATGACGTGAAGCAAAAACCAAAGGAAATGATGGACGGAGTGTTGAACATTGCAAGCACTCACCCCCAGTCAACTGATCTGGGTTTAATCCATCACCATTCTTTAGCCCACTCTGCCACCCCAGTTCAGACATTGCCATATGCAAATCAGTCTGACCCTGTGCCTCATGGGAACAGTCCAGCCCGAACTGCCAAGCCATGTCTTCCCTGGACCGGGAACAAGCTTCCTAGGACCGGTTTCTGGCATTTCAGCCGTCTTCAGCCAGGCTTGCTTGAATCCAGTGGCAAAGTGAGCAAGGGACTCACGTCTGAGCATACCCTGCCAACTTATGGCGAACAAAGCAAAAACCAAAGGAAATGATGGACGGAGTGTTGAACATTGCAAGCACTCACCCCCAGTCAACTGATCTGGGTTTAATCCATCACCATTCTTTAGCCCACTCTGCCACCCCAGTTCAGACATTGCCATATGCAAATCAGTCTGACCCTGTGCCTCATGGGAACAGTCCAGCCCGAACTGCCAAGCCATGTCTTCCCTGGACCGGGAACAAGCTTCCTAGGACCGGTTTCTGGCATTTCAGCCGTCTTCAGCCAGGCTTGCTTGAATCCAGTGGCAAAGTGAGCAAGGGACTCACGTCTGAGCATACCCTGCCAACTTATGGCGAACAAAGCAAAAACCAAAGGAAATGATGGACGGAGTGTTGAACATTGCAAGCACTCACCCCCAGTCAACTGATCTGGGTTTAATCCATCACCATTCTTTAGCCCACTCTGCCACCCCAGTTCAGACATTGCCATATGCAAATCAGTCTGACCCTGTGCCTCATGGGAACAGTCCAGCCCGAACTGCCAAGACATGACGTGAAGCACATTATGCGGCCCTTTTGCACCCCAAACCTTTCATTAATTGTCGTAAACATGTGCTTTTAACAATTTCATATAAATATTAAAAAATATAATGCCTTTAAATGGCTTCAATTATCACCCTTTAGTCACAACCCAAAACAACCCTAGCAATATCCACCCCCTCCTTTGAAAAGTACAAATCGTCGCATACACTGATGATACTTTAGACTTTTAAGAAAAATATATTGAAAATGCAGCTTTTTTGAATACGTGGCATTGCCAAATACATTATTTAAATAGCAAACATAAAAATACGTTCCTGCACTGGATGCCGAAAAGCTGTGTCCTGAAATTTACAGTTTTCCTCAATGGGGGGCTGCGTGAACAGTGGCCTCTGACTGCATGAAGGCGGCCTTTTTTAATTAAATTGTTTTATTTTTTGGACGGTGTGGAAAACGATCAGAGTACATATAAAAAGAAAAAATAAATGTATTACTTCATGTCCTACGTGCCCCTGGTTTTTACCAGCTCTTTGTGGCAGCCATTCCTTCTAACATTTTTTAAGATGTAAACACTGTTCATTATAAAGAAATGGACTGTGAAAACTGTAGTGCAACGCTTTACACAATGTCCGCTATCACTGCTCCAATTGTCTGATAATGGGAAGCTCTCCCTTCTTTCGCACAATTACTGTTTTGCAGCCAGTCGCGGCTCGCAATTATCAGGGGGGGGGGGGTTGGGTGTGTAATGTAAAATAAAAAACTTGACTTACCTGATCCTCATCCCAGTCCCGCGCGCGCTGCCTCTGCGTCCAGTTCCTGGGCCGGTTCGGGAAGGTCCGTCCGCAGCAGGAACAACTTCAGACTGCGCGGCCGGTGTCTGCAGCATCTGGATTGGCTGAGACTCTCAGCCAATCCAGACGCTGCTGCATTAGCAGCGCCACTGGATTCATTAGCTAGGGCACAGATACGGCCCGCCAACTAGGAGACCGGTCCCCCCTCCCTCGCTCTCCTACTGAAGCTATACTAGTAGCTGACATTGCGCATGTTCGTGCTGGTAATAAAAATGATCAGCCCAAACCCGAGCATGCGCACTACGCACCGCTATTAGTGACAGTCTGACTGTCACTCAAAACTTGTTGAGTGCTGCCGCAGCCCCGCCCCCACCCCCTTCAGCGGCCGATTGCCGCGCATGTTTAGTTGCGTCTGCCGTCTTTTTTCAGCGGCAGCAGCGTGAGAGTGGTGCTTGCACGAATTAGGGTGATGTGGCTAGTGAGGCAACACCCCAGCGCCCCAATGGACGCACCGCCACTGTATAAAGCTGTATGCTGGAGAATGGAAGACTGAAAGATTGTGTGACCAAAATACATGTGAACATTCTCAAACATATAAAAGCAGCTAATTCTCTTCACATGTTGAAGGGTGTAGTGTCTTCCCCAGCCCAAGAGCATGCAGATGAATTATGCCACACGGGAGCTGCAGCCAAGCATTACTTTGTTCTTCAGCACACACTCACACTCTGCGCATTACATCATATTTCTCATTAACCACACCGTAACACCTCCCTGCATTTTACATATTTCCCCTTCAGAGTCCACCCAGAACTACGAGGGACCTAGTGCGCATAACATCTGGCACTTGAGCCAGACCTGCTGGCAGGGTTCAGCTCGTGTGGTTTCAGGACTTGACAAGTGTTGTGCTAGGTGTTTAAAATGTGATGTGTCCTGAGTGATGGAATGTCCAAGACCCTGTGCTGTTACCATATATGCCTTGTATGCCATGACCTGTAAAAGATCAGTGGCAAAAAGTGTGTCTGTTTTCTGTCTTTGTCTCTGTTTAACCAGTACCCTGTCTCCTGGGCATGGCAATGCTGATCTACATATGTTTTTTTTTTCCTTTTCCGAATCGCATCAGTGTCTTGAACCTTGTCAGTACTCTCTGATCGATTGGTCGCTAGGCGGCCGTGTGCCCCCCGCAATTATTCATACTTTGCCCCGGGGGTGGCGGTCCCCGGGGCAGTGTGGGGGGGGATTGGGCCCCCCCACACTTTATTTTCAACATGCCCCCGGGATTTGGCCCCCCGGGGGCCAATTAGCATCGAAGCGCAGGAACAATAACTCATTCAACCTCAAATTTACGAATAATATCAGTGAAATAGAGGTACCTTTTATAGATCTATTGGTATTCGTAGCAGAAGACCGAATCTGTACTAAATTATACAGGAAACCCCCTGCAGGGAATACAGTATTGCATTATAAAAGTCAACACCCACGCAGGCTAATTTATAGCATTCCGTATGGGGAGCTGTTGCGGCTAAAAAGAAAGTGTACGCTCCCAGAGGATTACACAATAGCTGCAAGTGAATCACTGAGTAGATTCAGACAGAGAGGGTATCAAAATCATATTCCTCATGATACTGCAATGAAGGTACAGATCACTGACAGACAATCTTTACCTACCTATAGAACAGCCGAACCATCTGTAACAGACAGAGATGTGGAACCCACAAGATTTATCTTGTGATTTTCTGCAGAATCCCACCAAATCAGAGATCTAATTAATAAGAACTGGAAGGTTTTGTTAACGAACAATACAATTGGAAAACTATTGCCTAATAGACCAGATGTGACTTATCGTAAAAGTGCATCATTAAAAGATATATTGGTGCACAGTCACTTTACAGATGCAACACCCACAACACGCACACCTGTAATAGGGTTTTTTACATGTACCACATGTAAAGCTTGTAAGAACAGTTCTAAGGTGAAAGATTATAGTGTGCCTGGAAGAATAGCAAAGCGTCCTATTGAGAAATTTTTGAACTGGAATACCAGTTTTGTGTACCATTCATCCTGCCAAAAAACGGATTTTGGAGCACACACGGGCAATCTCTAACAAGGACAGTGCATATCCAGTCGCCAGACATTTTGCAGAAATCCACATTTCTGGTAGTGGCAAACAACGTTTTTTTCGCCTTGATCAGGTCCCAATAAAGGAAAGGGGGGAGATAGGGTGAAGCTGCTACGGCAATTGGAAGCAAAGTATATTGTTGAGCTCAGGACCCGTAACCCCTGGGGCTAAATAGTGAAGAAGAACTTTGGTCTTTTGTGGGATAAAAAAGGTGGAGGCAATTGCTCATTAAGGGCATGTTAGATGGGGGTCTCTATATGGCACAGGTAGGTACTTGTGACAAATAGGGACCCTTGCCTCTAGTCAGGGTAAGGGGGTACACTCCTAAAATAACCCCTGCTCACCCCCTTGGTAGCTTGGCACGAGCAGACAGGCTTATCTCAGAGGCATTGTGTAAAGCATTTGTGAACACATACAGTAATCAAGTGAGAACACTACAGATGGACACCACACAGGTTTTATATCAAAAATAAGTATTCTTTATATAGATTTAACACAAGACCATAAATGACAAAAATCCACAATACCGCTACTTAAAATGGTAGTTTTAGCTTAGTTCTCTTTAGTTCTTAAATGCGACACTTTTAGTTCAATGTACCTTTAGATGCGACACGCAGGGCAGCGAAAGTTTTGCAACGATGGTGATGCGATGACAGTGTGGTACAAAGAAATAAAGACGTGAAGATCTTCCTGATGCGGCACGCTTCTCCGAGGTTGCGAGACGACTAGATGCGTCAGCTGCAGCGGCGACACCCTTGTTCCGTGATGCAACGACAGCGGCCTTGGCAGCGTCACTCCGATGTTGCCAGACGCTTCTGCCCGATGCGACAACTGCAGCGGTGACACCCTTGTTCCATGATGCGACGGCAGCAGCTCTGACGGCGGCATGCTTCTCCGTGGATGCGAGGCGCTTTTCTTGATGCGGTGCAATGCGACAGCTACAGCGGCGACATCCAAGATGCGACGGCAGCGGCTGCAACATGCTTCTTCCTCAATGCGAGACACTTCTCTTGATGCGGTGCAATGCGACAGCACCAGCGGCTGCGACGGCGACGCGCTTCTTCGGTGTTGCGGGACACTTCTTGTGATGTGGTGCAATGCGTCAGCTACAGCGGCGTCACCCTTGTTCCGGGATGCGACGGCAGTGGCTGCGACGGCGACAGGCTTCTTCGTGGATGCGAGGCGCTTTTCTTGATGCGGTGCAATGCGACAGTTACAGCGGCGACATCCAAAATGCGACGTCAGCGGCTGCGACACGCTTCTTCCTCGATGCGAGACACTTCTCTTGATGTGGTGCAATGCGAAAGCTCCAGCGGCTGCGACGGCGACGCGCTTCTTCGGTGTTGCGGGACACTTCTTGTGATGTGGTGCAATGCGTCAGCTACAGCGGCGTCACCCTTGTTCCGGGAGGCGACGGCAGTGGCTGCGACGGCGACACGCTTCTTCTCCGTGAGTCGCGCTTCCAGCTCCTTGCGACACGCAGTCCCTCAGAAGGCCCAAAACAGCAGCAGGCACTTCCAAAAAACTCTGGGGAGCTGGGGGTTGAAGTCTGTTGTCCCTGAGACTTCAGCAGGAGGCAAGCTCTTTTCCAAGCCCTTGGAGATCCTTACACAAGTTGAATGAAAATGCACACAAAGCCCTTTCTCCTTTCTTTGGCAGTCAGGCAACCACTGCAGGCCAATCCCCCAAGCAGCACTTCAGCTTAGGGATAGTCTCTCCTCAGTTTCTTCTGGTTCCACTCCTCAGTAAAGCTAAAGTTCTTGGGTTGGGGTCCCAATATTTATACTAGGTTTTCCTTTGTTCTCTGAAGGCAGAGAGGCCTTTGCCTAGTCCAAACCAGTTCTGGTCAGTCCTGGAGCACTTTGTTTACATGACTCCTTCTTTCCTTTCAGAGTGCAGGGCAGAGACATCAGACGCACCACAGGAGGTGGAGCCAGCATTGTGGAGGGAAGGCACAGCCCTATTCAGGTCCCAGGTGCAACTCCTCCCTCCCATCTAGATGCAGATCTCTCTATTCACCACTGGGCTACCTCGCCCTGTCTCCTGGAATTCCCCAGCCCTGTCACTCAAACTCCAGACAAGGAATACACAGCCTAGCAGAGGCAGGTTTGAAAGGTTAGACAAGAAAATACCTACTTTCTAAAAGTGGTAGTTTCAAACACAGAATGTTAAAACCAACTTCACTAAAAGATGTATTTTATCATTCTGAGTTCAGGCATACTAAATTCGAATTTCAACCATGTTCCCTGAGTCAGTTAGGATTATAAGATGTAATAATCAAACTGGCCATTCTGGCGTATGGAGAACAGGTAACCTTGCAATAGTGAAAAACGAAAATGACTGTAATTTACTATTAGAACATGCCACACACACCAAGGCATGTCCTACCTTATACTTACAATGCACCCTGCCCTTGGGCCTTCAATAGGGGTGTCTGATATGAAGAAAAGGGAAGGTTTAGGGATGGGCAAGTGGGTGCACTTGCCCAGTCAGCATGACAGTACCAGACTGCACGCAGGCTCTGCAATGGCAGACCATAGACACACTTTTACAGGCTGCTTCTGTGGGTGGCACAAACAGTGGTGCAAGCCCACCAGCAGTATTTGGATTACCAACCCTGGGCACTCCTGGTGCACTGTACTAGGGTCTGACAGGGAAACCAAACCAACCAATCATGAAATCACTAATTCAAACATCAGTTTACAATAGGGAGCACTTGCACTGTGGCACTAGACAGCAGTTGCACAGTGCCCAAAGCATCTAACACCAGCAAAAACACATGAGGCAACAGCAAAAATGGAAGGGAGACCCACGCCAAGGTGCCAGGTCTAACGGGGCATGATTCTGCTTTGGAAAAAGTAATGAAAATTGTGACAAACTGTGATGCATTATATAATGAATGATAAAGCTTAGCTAGAACATTGAAAAGGTGTAAGGCCAAAATGAGTGAAAGCTTCCCTTTTTGTAATTGGTGAAGATAGTTTTTTTTTTTACCCTAGATAACAATGGCATAATTTGCATTGACGTTTCTTGCTTTTTTTGGATCAATACTTTTGTCTTTTAACATATATAGATGGGTGGGTTCAGGGTCCGTTTGCCCATTGGAGGGCGCAATTGAAACTAGATGTGGAGAATGATATACTCCACACATAAATAAATGATAGGCTCATTGTGGGCAGGATTATATAATAACACAAAATGTAAAAAACGTAAAAAAACATAACCTTGCTGGCAGGAGTTAATGGGCATAACTTCGATGCCTCGTGAATAGAATTCCATTCATGTAAGACGGTTGAGCCACATTCAAAAGGACCAGTTTGAATAATTGTAATGAATTATTCCTAGAATAATTTACTGTGATTTTTCTATAAATTTTGGAGAAACCACGTCCCATATATACATGATGAATGTTTTGAAATTGTACTGTTTAAAATGGCAAGGACGCGACCATATAAATCCAGTGTAGTGGATTGTATGTCCTTTGTTTGTGTTAATGGTGATTTTTTCGAATGACAAATCAAATGTTTTCTTATTTAAAGGTGAAAAATGTGCATGGTAACTAACACTGACGAAGGCCAGGAGGCCGGAACGCGTGTGTTAGCTCTTGAATTCTTGGAGCAAGCTGGAATAAAAAGATTATTTATGCATTGAGCCCGAGTGTGCAGCCTTTCGTGTCTGGTGACATTGGTGATATATATATATTACCTACTGGCGGTCGCCAGTAGGTAGTTATAGTTAGGACCGTGTTTCCATAGGAAATCCGCAACATTCTATTTTGAATAACTTTGGCGCAGATTGACGAATCCTGGCGAAATTTTCAAAATAGGTGGGGCGCTCCGCTCCTACCCTGAAAGTCTCGGGGGGATTCGTCAAGCGGGGGCTGAGAAAAAGGGGGGTCCCAAAACGTGTTTTCCCCATGCATTTTTCCATAGGACCTTTAGTCCAAGCTACAGCCCGAACGGCTGAACAGAATTACTTGACATTTGGCAGAGAGGTAGTCCTCAGGTCAGGGATGTGCCTTTTGTAGGTCTGGTGTAAATGTGTTCAGTATTTGCTGAGAAAATAGCATTTAAATCAATATATATATCTATAGGCGCGCTCCGAGCGCGTACCGTAAGCTTACCGTACGCGCACGCCGCCGTGCGCGAGCGCGATTCTGATTGGTTGTTAGATCTTAGTAAACATTCGAATCGGTCGAAACCAGGAAGTGTCGGCCGCCATTTTGTCTCTCGCAGTCTGAGGGGGTGAAAAACAAAGGTGGAGAACGTGAAAAGGGGGCAGGGTGGACAGTTCCTGACCCCCTAGCCTTTGTCAGGGGGTCCCAGAAGGACCCCCAAGGGCAAAAATTAATTTTAATTTTTTTTCAAAAAATCGCGGAATGCGCGCAGCGTACGCGCACGGTGTAAACGGAGAAATTCCGCGAGAAAAATTCCGCGAACTTCGCGTAACTATTCCGCGATTACGCGTACCGTACGCGCACAGCAAAACATTTTTTTCAAAAAGGAAAGCTTAAAAGAAAATAAAAAAATTGTGAGGTAAGTTTGGCTCTTAAAAGAGCCGTTGGGTTAATACAGGGATAGAGGAAAGAAAGAATGGGAATATTATGAACGTCTACAAACTTGCTGGTCTATCTTATTGTTAATAAGGGAAACACTGGTCTCCCCAAAAACAATAAGACCACAACACGTTGTACACCTCATTGAAACCCTCCGAAATCGAGGGTTAATGTCCAGAGGAGCTGAAGAAGGTGATGCTCCCACCTCAGAGGAAGGGCTCAGCTGAGCTGCCGATGATGTACTCGGCTGAGCTTCTGAGGTTGGGCTCCGGTGACTTACTGAAGAGTTTTCTTCAGTATGTCGAGCAAAGGTCCTGGGATGTTTATCCCTAAGGTGTCTCATCATAGAGTGATTTCCAAAGGAATACTTCTTCGTTGGATCTCCTCTAGATAAAACACGCTCACAAAGTCTGCAAGTGACCAATGGAGCATTGACCTTTTTCTGCCCCTCTGGAAAAGTAAAATACCCCCACACAAAAGAATCCTTTTGTTTCCTCCTTCTCTGTCTGATGATGGTGCTGCTAGGCTCACTCTCAGAAGAGGACTGCTGTTCTGCCATTGTATCTCAATGTCAATTCAGCTCCTTCTCCTAGGGGATCTCAAGCAGTAATGAGGGGAATGGGTGTGGTGTGGGAAGTTTCTGGAACTGAAAGTAGTTTCAACCAATGAAAAGTGTTCTTTGTGGCTCACATGACCTACCGTGCGCGCTCCGTAAGCTTACGGTACGCGCTCGTAAACAAGTACGCATGCGCAAACGTGACGTAAATATGCGCTTACGGAGCGCTTACGGAGCGCGTACGTAGGATGCACTCGCGCATGCGCATTACACGCACCCGCGTAACCGCGACGTTGGTTCCGCGCAACGCGCATGCGTGTACGCGTACGTCACGTACGTATTACGTAAGCGCACCGTACTTATGACGTACGGAGTGCGTAGCGTCAGCTTACCGTACGTGCATCGTATCACGCAAGCGCACCTCACTTATGACGTACGGAGCGCGTAGCGTCAGCTTACCGTACGCGCACGGCAAAAAATGCATAAAAAAAAAAATACAAGTTTCAAGAGTTGTAGAAGATAACAACTGTATGTAAACATTAATTTAAAAAAAAATTAACCATTCCATAATGCAGGATATAGTACATATATTATTTTATACATAGGTTGGATATTATTTTTTACCAGAAATCTCAAAAAAAAAATTGCATTTAAAAAACCGTACAAATTCACTGAAAAAACCATAGGTTTCACACACGTTATAGTTAGGAATTAGCATTTAAAAAACCTTGCAAATTCACTGAAAAAACCATAGGTTTCACACATGTTATAGTTAGCAGGACATTTCACTCGTGAAAAACCAATGAAATTCCCCCGTTATAGTTAGTGCAGGCAACTATAACTCATGCGACCGCAATCCTCTGCTGATGATGTCAGATATTACATCACTGATGACATATGTGTCTTTATGAAAAATAAATATTTGTAATATATGTATAGCTAAAGATTAATGGAAGAAGACATGGGTAAATAGGTGTCTAAATACAGTGATGTAATATCTGACGTCATCAGCAGAGGATTGCGGTCGCGTGAGTTATAGTTGCCTGCACTAACTATAACGGGGGAATTTCATTGGTTTTTCACGAGTGAAATGTCCTGCTAACTATAACATGTGTGAAACCTATGGTTTTTTCAGTGAATTTGCAAGGTTTTTTAAATGCTAATTCCTAACTATAACGTGTGTGGAACCTATGGTTTTTTCAGTGAATATATATATATATATATATATCGCGCTCAGAATTTCGTCTTGCTTTTCTCTTACACTCACGACTGGGTGCTTTGTAGCGCGGTGACGGACTCGGCGCAGATTCAAAATCCAAGGCTCACGGTAAAGAAAATACCAGCACTCACAGGAACATAGTTTCCCAGATTTTATTGGGATCTCTAACACGACCAGACGCGTTTCGTCTGTCGCCTTTTTCAATAGTGGCCTGCGCCGACATAAAGCAGACTTAAATATTCACAACTGCTAAACAAAAACAAAGGACACCAGACTTGCTTCAGTCGCAGGTGTTGGCCATTTGTAAATATGCATTTTGGTTAGTAAATAACATAAGAACATTTCAATATCATCGGTTCATGCAACAAAAATCACGCCCTGGATGGGCCTTTCTGTTATGTTACATTTCACCCGCATTAATTATTTAAATCACAAAAATATCTTGCCCTGGATGGGCTTTGGTTCTCATCATTGTCAATCCGTCCTATATGGAAATTGCACCCCAAACCAAAATTAATAAACAAAACAGTATTATCAAAATCAATTTGTCAGTAGCAGTCAAAATCGGATTCATACGCAACAAACAAGTATACATTTATGACATTAAAGATGTTATAAATGGACAACCATCTCTTCACCGCTGTTTAACCCTCCTGGTATTTTAGTTTGGTTGTCGATAATATGTTTCGACTCCAATCTACGTAATTGCAGTTGTCTATCACCACCTCTCACATTGGTGGGAACCTAATCAATACAGAAAAAACTTAACAAGTCTCTATTACTCTGGTGTAATATCTCAAAGTGCCTAGCCACAGGGTAGGTAACATCCTTGTTTTGAATGGCTCTGCGATGTTCCAGAATTCGTATTTTGGTTGGATGGATTGTGCTTCCGAGGTAACGCAAGCCACACGGACACACTAAACAGTATACCGTGTGGCTTGTGACACAGTTCATGAGCCTCTTGATTTTCTTGGGATCCGTCATCCCGGGCACTGTGTACTTCAAAACCTTTTTGCTGTTTTTACATGCCCTGCATTTAAGACATGGATAGAACCCTGCTAACCTTCCAAAGGGTGGTGATTTATTCTCGTTAGCGCAGTGGCTTTGGACTAGACTGCTGCGTAGTGATCTAGCTCTCCTAAATGTCATGAGAGGTACTTTAGGCAATTCTTTCCCTATTATTGGGTCAGATTTTAGAATAAGCCAGTTCTTAGCAAAAATTCTTCTGATATCCGAAGCATTACTAAAATACTCCGTTATCATCCTCAAACTGTTTGATTTCTCTTCTTTCTCTTTGCTTGTATTAGGCTCACTACTGATTATCAAGTCTAGTCTGGGCTTTCTGTTTACCTTGGACCTGGCTTCCTCTAGGGTCTCCTTTCGATAACCTCTGACCTCAAACCTCCTTATGCTTTCTTTCGCTACTGCTTCATAATCACAGGTGCGTGAGGAGTTTCTTTTTATTCTCAATAATTCGCCATATGGGATACTTGTTATTGTTTTCCCACGATGGCAGCTGCTTGCGTGTAGCACGGAATTCCCTGCGGTGGGTTTTCTGTGCAAAGAAGTGCACAGTCTGCCCTCCGCAGGGAAAACCTTAAGGTCCAAAAAATTGACAGATACCTTGCTTACTTCTCCTGTGAATGTTAGATTGAGGTCATTCATGTTGAGCACATGCTCTGTGCCTCTGTAGATGATAAACAAATCATCTATGTATCTGTTCCAGCTAAGTACCCTGTGGGTCCAATTTCCATTGTTTTCTGCCCAAGCCACCTGCTTCTCCCACCAGCCCACGAAAAGATTTGCGTAGCTGGGGGCGAAGCAGGTGCCCATCGCAGTACCGCGTATTTGTTTGAACAGTTGTTCCTGGAATAGAAAGATGTTATTACAAAGACAGAAATTCAAGAATTCAACCAGCATTTTATTGTGCTCAGCCAAGTTAATCGGTCTTGTCCCTAGAAAGAATCTGACAGCTTCGATTCCCTGCAAGTGATCAATACTTGTGTAAAGACTTAAGATGTCTAATGTTATCATTACCAGTTCCTCATCCCAAACCAAGTTCTCCACTCGTGTAAAAAAATCCTTAGTGTCTCTGATATACGAGACCAGTTTGGTCACAAATTCAAACAGAAAATATTCCACAAACCTGGACATATGTCCTGTCAGGCTTCCCAGGGATGAAACAATAGGACGGCCAGGAGGACAAGTCGCATTTTTGTGCAGTTTGGGAAGGTGATAAAACGTGGGTAGATGAGGATGTTTACAATCCAAAAACTTAACATGCCTTTGTGGTACCATTTATTGAGGAGAGCTTGGTATGCATTGGTACTGTCAACAAATACCTTCTTTGTCACTCTCTTATCGCTCAACTCATTGTTGAGCTGTGCCAGGGCTTCTTTCTTGTAATAATCACTCATCATTAACACTACATTTCCGCCTTTGTCAGACGGCTTGCAGACAATAACCTACCTCTGCATCTCCGTGGTATTGCCACCACCTTTTCTTCTGTTGTTGACACTGCGAAGTTTTAACAATTCCTTTGTTACTACTTCAGTGAAGACGTCAATGGAGTCAGATGGCATAAGGGGAATGAACTTTGATGTGGGTTTGAAAGGGCTACCAGGATTAACTTGTACAATCCCTGTTCGATCTTTCTTTAACACAGATGATGGAATTAATGATATCGGGTCCCCTTCGTTTGCCAGATCCTCCAATACTGCCAGAGGTTCCAAGTCTTCAGCTGTGAGGTTATCCGTGTCACTGACATCAGTTATTGTTCATCCTTGATTCTGATGCTTCTTGCCTTTTAAAATGCTTGAACAACGTAACTTTTCTGGAAAACTTAACCCCTTCGATGCGTATGACGGAACCGCTCCGTCATGGCCCCGCCCGCGCAATAGAACCTTCAGCACAGCGCGGTAATCCGCGCCGCGCTGAAGGGGTTAAAAAGATCGATCTTTGTTTGCGTGTATTCAGACACTTTTGAAGGGCAGAAGCTTAATCCAAGTTGTAACACTTCCTCCTCTGCCTTATTCAGTTTTCTAGAAGTTAGGTTCACAATCGTGAGCGTCTCAGTCTCTTGCTTGCTTGCTTCCCCGTTTGCCCTGGGTTACTCTTGGTGAGGCACTGCTGCCGCCTATGCCAGCCGCCTCTCCTCGTCCGGCGTTTGTTTTTTTCTTTTGTTGCTCTGGTGGTTTCCCTCTCCCCCCTTTGCCCCATGTTTCCCTGATGACCTGAAACTCCTCGAAAAAAGGGATCGATGTGGGGGCTGCAGTTCTCGCAGTTACCGATGTGACGGGTTCTCTTTCGTCCTCACTTTGTTCTATAGCAGTAACTTCCGATTCAGACGTATTTTTATGCTCCGCTGAGACTTTATTTTTACCGCTCAGTACTTGTTTCCTGGGTTGATCGTATCTTTTGGCAAAGGTCAAAATACGGCCTTGCTGATAGTCCCTTTCGTCCCGTTCAAACTTGTCTTGTTTTCTTTGTTTTATTTTCTGCTCATATGATAAGAGACGTTTTTTCATGGTCTCTCTTAGTTCTCCCTGTTTATTCTTGTCGCTGTCCTTGGAAATTTCCTTCTCCAATTCACTAATATCATGTAGTGCTTTTTCCCTATCGCTCCAGGCAAATTTTATGAGAATCACTAGCATTCCTTTCGACGACGCTGCAGTATGCTCCGCCCATTCTTCGAGGAGCAAAGGATTAGGGTTCTCATAAGCAGGGACCGTGTAGATACGTAATCCTCGCGGCACCCTTTGTACTTCTATATAATTCTGGAGTGAGGTGGCCTCCCACCATTTGCGGGTTTGTCTTTCATAGAGTTTTTCCAGTTTAGCAAACTGCTCCTTCAACAGATTTGTGCCGCTGGCTGTCACGTGGCTACTACCACTGTTTTCGCCACTTCTGCGTGAATCCTTTTTTAGGTCTCGCATGACCCAGCGCTTGCGCTGGTCTGGCGAGACTTTAAGTAAGGGCTTCAAAAAATGCTACCACCGCCTACAGCTTGCAGTGCATGTGCGCGGGCGCGCGCTTGAGCAGAGGTGCCATATGGCACGGCCGCGCGGCCAATGCACCACTCGCACTCAACAGTCCCCCTGGGGCACAAGCAGGCATCCACTTCGGCCTGCGTCTCGAATGCACGCGCACCACTCGTTTCTTTTGGCCAATGCTTGTTTACCATCCTGTGTGACTCCGTTCGTCCTTTCCTCTGCGCTGGATGCTTGTGAGTGAAGCTTTCTTCCCCAGCAGGCTGCAGAGGGTTTGGTGTTTTGGGTGCGCCCAGATGCAACATGGCTTTTGGTCTGTGTAATCTACCTCTGCGCAAAGCTGCCGTGCTGTACCACAACATATGTCTGCGCCTCCTTCTCGTTTGAGTATAAACTCGCACGCTTGTTCAGTTTGCATGCGCCAATGTTTGTTGAGAGCTGACGAGGGAGCGTGTGGATGGGGCCCAGCGGAGCACACTTCCTGCGCAGGCAGCAGTGGCTGTATCAGTGCGCTCCATGGCTCTCTGTGCCGTAGTACTGTGCTGAGGGCCTGTTACCAGTGCCCACCGGGGAGGACTGCTCCGTGAGACTCCGATGGCTGACAACACCGGTGCACACATGTGTGGTCTACCAGCGAGTACTGTGATGTGCACTTACATGATTCCGACAGGAGAACACCCACAGGGGAGAGCTGCCGAGCAGCTGGCTCGTGCCCGTCCTGCAGCGCGTGCACCAGTGTCGGATCAGCCACGAGGCATGGGTGCTAGACAGGCACTGTTTGGGAACGGGCTCTTGTGTGCCCGCTTCGGGTTACACCATTGTGCAGCTCGGATTTAGTATTGTGACACGTGTTACTCTGTCAGCTAGACCTTGCTCGAGATATCCCTCTCTATACGGTGTACCTATACGGGCGCTGAATTCATCTGCAGCACTCAGTGATCGTTCACTCAGAAACTTCTCGCACTTCCATATGGGTAGGGTGACCAGATTCCCAAAAGAAACAAGCATTGGCATAGCCAATAGGTCTCGCATTTGGGACCAGTGCGTGAATCCCCCCTCTCCCACTCCCTCCTCGTCAGCTTCAGCGCGCGCTTGTTCTCCTTTGATCCCTATCTTTCCCTTTCTCAATCTCACCCTCTCCCTGCCTTTTACAACTGCGGCCGCACCACTGTGCCCGCCCCCACTGCCCCCTCCCACCCCCTCCTCGTCAGCTTCAGCGCTCGCTTGTTCCAATATGCCACGGGAATCAAAGTGAAAGCAATATCTCCGTTGGACGCAGACTCTTACACTGAAAAAGTACATCAGAGAGTTTGTATGACTAGCCCTTTTCACTCTACGCTGTGCCTTTCTTTTAGCATTGTACAGGGAACAGCTGGTAGTCCACTGCAGATAGTATGACGTGCAGTAATAAATGATGGACTTCCCAGCTGTCATTTTATGGATAGCATCTAGATAATGCCTACCGGGCAAAGCAAAAAACGGCTCTGAAAATCTTAGCATTACAGCCGTTTTCTTGTTGAATCGCTTGCAAAAATTGTCACTTAAAGCGTCACGCGGGAGGCAGGTCAATGTCACCCAACAGCACACTGTAAACCTAGAAATATCACACATATGCACCCTGAAAACGTGTCAGTTATGACCTCATACACTCTCCCGGGCGATGCGGCTAGCCGCCATGTGATGACAAGGCGGTCAGCCAGCCATACATAAACAAGCCCTCCTATTCACGGCAGATTGTTGTGGAGAAAGAATATTGGGCAGCACGTCTTTACAATGTTACGGAAGTCGGCCGAACTGCATACGTTTTATCCCAGCCATCTGGACAAGGGACACTCACTGCATTTATGAAAGTTGTAAACTACCACAGGAGCGAATGCAAATAACGACCCAAGAGAACACGGCTAGTGCGCAGGTAACTCATTCTATTTTTTTGTGTGTGCAGATTTATATAGTGTGAACTCGACCCGAAGGTATTGGAGCGCTTTACACGAGCCCCAGTTACGTTACACAAGGACACATTCATTATTTGGTAGACGCAGGGAGATTAAGTGATTTGCCCAGAATCACAGGATGTTGAACAGAACGCACAGATCACGGCCCTCGCACCGTAGGGACTCGCTGTGTGCACTCACAGATGCACACAGCTTGCACGCGTAACTTTCAACAACAATGCAAACATTTGCTCAAAATGAAACTATGAACGGTACTGCTGGCTAACAAGTGAGGCTTGGCTGAAAATATATCCCACGACACACGCACCGCCACTCAGCAGCTATGCAAAACATGTACTGCACTGCCCCTCCCAACCTGAAACTAAAGAACCCTTGTATTGCAAGCATATTTGGGTCACAGCGAGGGGAATCCCAGTGAAGTATTGCAGCTGGTTCACTTTACTTTTATTATCAAGGACACACAAGCGACGTCGCACACACAAGCAAACCACACACACAGATACATCTGGTATGAAGTCTGAACGTGAGGAACTGCACTAATTAGAAGTGGAGGTGAAACAACAAATACCAGCATTTGAGCCAGAAACACGGGAGAGGCGGGTTGGTAGGGATTCCGCACCACTCTGCATGGGTAACTGCTCATTACATCACTCCCGGCTGCAGCCCCCACGCTCAGCCTCTGTATTCTGCACTGTAGGCTGGGCATAACACTCGCCATATCTTCATCCGAGCAGACCATCTTTACTCTGCTGTACACTGGGCAATCACCTACCATTGTTACTCATCATAGTAGCACCACTACCAGCGGCCGGTATGGGAGTAGGGCAGTGACCGCTGTTGTAAAGTGGATATGGTGCTACTATGTGCTAGTCCGCATAACCCCTCAACCCCCTAATTATTCTATTGGTGATTTACCATCTACGATGGGAGCGATGACCTGTGTGGTGGCTTCACCAGACGGACACCAGCAGCATCGGATTCAGGACAAACTCAGGGCCAATTGTTTTTTTTTTGTTGTTTTATTTTTATATAGCACGAACTTGAGTGAAAGGTGTGTATTTATGTTGCATTGAGTAGAGTACATAACTACACTCACCATAATACCACTCAGTACCACATAATTACACATCACATAATTACACTGTATTCAGTACAACATAAATACACTCTACATACCACTCAGTACTACATAATTGCACGCCACGTAATTACTCTCTACTTAATGCAACATAAATACACTCCACACAATTGCAACCATGCCACATAATTACATTGTACTCAATGCAACATAAATACACACCTTTCACTCAAGTTCGTGTTATATAAAAAAAACAATTAAAAAAAAAAACAATTGCAATGCAATAGGTCTCACATTACTGAATCTTGGAGCTTCTAGTGTTGCATTATTATTAGCAATGCCAGCAGCTCAAACTTTTATAATGCAAGACCTATTGCACTGCAAATGCTTGTCTTAAAAATCTCAGTCGCTGCTTCACGTTGTGCCTCTTCATCAAACATGTTACTTAGAGCATGTCGCTCAGTACAAGTGTGTTATACGTTCCTTCGATCTGCCGAGATTGATTATTTCCTCGTGCGCACCACCGAGCGCTGGCTTTCTTCAATGACCCCAGTTTTCAAACGCGTTTCCTTTGATTGTCAAACACCGAGCTTCCGCGTTCCTGCTGAAGCCGTACTTGATCACCGGTGATACAATGTTGCAATTTTCTGCTCCTCTCAGCGGTGAAGGGAAATGGACATCGTGCTCAGAATTCCGTTTTACTTTTCCCTTACACTCACGACCGGGTGCTTTGTAGCGCGGTGACGGACACCGCGCGGATTCAAAATCCAAGGCTCACGGTAAAGAAAATACCAGCACTCACAGGAACGTAGTTTCCCAGATTTTATTGGGATCTCTAACACGACCAGACGCGTTTCGGCTGCCGCCTTTTTTCATAGTGGCCGGCGCCGACATAAAGCAGACTTAAATATTCACAACTGCTAAACAAAAACAAAGGACACCAGACTTGCTTCAGTCGAAGGTGTCGGCCATTTGTAAATATGCATTTTGGTTCGTAAATAACATAAGAACATTTCAATATCATCGGTTCATGCAACAAAAATCACGCCCTGGATGGGCCTTTCTGTTATGTTACATTTCACCCGCATTAATTATTTAAATCACAAAAATATCTTGCCCTGGATGGGCTTTGGTTCTCATCATTGTCAATCCGCTATATATATATATATATATATATATATATATATATATATATATATATATATATTCTGCAACCGTAATGCTCTTCTATAAGATTTGTGGCCAGGTGGTGTATCTTTCTTTATTAGAGTCAGGGGTGGGACTCCAGGCAAGCAACATTGAAGTGCGCATTTCGAATTGTCATGTGTCTTAGTTAGGCCCATGCAGAAACGTTGCCATCTTTCACTATGTACATGTTTCCTAAATTGCCTTCCCTTTAACACAATGACTTTTAACACACATTTGCGTGTGTGACAATGCTGGATTAGTTGCTCTGAAACTGCTTCGCTTGCAGTTTCCACTAAGCGAGAACATTGTCACAACTCCTTGAACTCCATGTACAAGGCCTCAACAGACATTGTGCAAATAAACTACTTTTTCATCCACGAGGCAAAATAGCTATCTATAGACCATAACAATGCCGGCTTGCCTGACGACTCACAAGGATGCTTTTCATTATAAATAAAGAAGCATCTCCGAGTTTAGGTAGAGGAGCACTTTACAGATTGTGATGTCACTGCAGGCTGAATCCTCAGCCCAGCTGTCCACTGATCCCTCGGTGAGGGATGTCCAGCTTGTGACCAGACAGGAACTTACATTCTTTCCCTTCAGGTAATGGATTTGGACCAACCATATTGGGGGTTCTTGGCAGAACAGACATATGCCTACACCTTAGGTCTCTAGGTTAGGGAACGTATAGTAGAAGTACCATATATCTATATTTGAATATATCTCTATTGTTTTATATGCCTGCATATATACAGTGTATTAGCAAGATGGTGGTGCTTTTCACTTTGTTCACTGTCTCTGACTGATGTCCTTCCTTGTCCATCCCAACATGCGCACCTGAGGCCTTTCATACCAGCGCACCGTTAGTGAGACGGGGGATCACAACCACAGCCCCCCTGTCATCTAAGGACCCCTGGTTTTGAATGCCCCTGCCAATCTGTGCACTGCTCTCATGCTGTTTACTAGCATAAACAGAAAGGGAGCAGCGTCTTTGATTGGTGCAGGCCATACACACAAAACAGTGCAGGGGTGGGAGGCCCACTGCACATGGCCAATCACTGCATGGCTTTATTTTGAAACATGCAGTGATTGGCCGTTTTCTGTTTCTTGATCTCTCTCTTACTTCTGTGTCCAGCGCCAGTGACGGCATTGCGCACAAGGGAGCAGAAGAGAGAAATAGTTTCCTGAACTGCTGCTTCTCAGGCCACAAATGCACAGTTCTTCTTTTTAACCCCCCTACCTGGTACCTTGAACATTTCTGGCTGCGGATAGGGCGCCTTGCCTGATAGGCAATCTAGGCGCCCCATCCGTAGCCAGAAATGTTCAAGGTACCAGGTAAGGGGGTTATAAAAAGGAACTCCGAAAGAATAAAACCGGCCTGCTCAGCACTCACTTAGCTTAACTAAATATGTGACCAGTAGTGTATATGAGGTCTGAGGCATAATCACTGGACAAAAGAAGATTCGTATATTAAGACGCTTCAGACTATGGCTATTATTGTAAAGTACTTAAGTCAAATTAGGCAAAGCATTAATGGCATTTCCGTAGTAGTAGTGACGTGCAGCAGATGCATTGTATCTTTTTAACTCTAACAGAGTCTTGGTTTAATTTAAATGAATACATGCTTCGCTGGTGTGCGGTATTTAATTCACGATGGGACAGTGTAGGGTTCACAGTTCTGCAATTCTCGTCTTAAACTAAGTAGTCTATTGTTGAACTTTCAAAACAACTGAATGTTTCAAATTACTGTATTCATTTGATGTTCCAAACCTTAACGTAAAGCACTTTCCTGTTCAGTGATACTAAATGTTGTTAATAAACTCTTCAACTCGTAAGTGGAGAGACTGTATTGTCACAGTAAAAAGCAGGCGAATGTAAAAACGGCTCAGTTCATTAATTGGGATGAAAGATGGTTATGCTCTAAATGGAGCGAAGCACTGTGGATTAAATATTACTGAAGTCTTTGTTCGGGGTAGTGGTCTTCAGAGTGCCTCAGTCAACCTCATCCTCCTTTTCACACCACTTTCTTCTGCAGTCTCTTTCTGTTGAGAACGTGGGCTCATTGTTTTCCCCACATCTTATGGAAAACTGCATTTAAATATCTCTCGTATACTATTTTTTCTCTTCAACAAAGTTTTCACTTAATCACTTTTGCACATAATGTAATCTTTTTCATACTTTCATCTGCTCAACTTCTCTGCCTCCCCTGTGCACACAACACACGTTCTCTTCCTTGGCAGCTGTATATATTTTGACAACTGTGTGACCTTCTTTATGTAATTTCCCACAATTGGCACATTTTACCTGGTAAAGGTACTCTGCAAAGAGGCCAAGGATTAAATGTGCCTGTAGCGGGAACAGCTTTATGGCCCACTGATAGGTACTCAGTTTCAGAGATCTTAATACTGCCCTGTCATAAACACTCCCAACAACGTAAATTCACCCCGGCAGACATGTTTTGAGATAGGATATTTCTACTGCGTGTTAACTCCTTTTAGACAAAAATTGCTCTTGGGCATAGCAACTACTAGTACAACAGGCTCAGTGGTTCTACGGCCCAGCAAATTTAGGGGGCCCATGCACATCAAATAAAACTCCCCAAACGTTTATGCCTCACCATCTTGAAGTGTCACCAGCCGTCACTGCCATGAATCGTTCAACTACACCATTGGTTCGGGGCCAGAGGGGTGTACTCTTTTGGTGTTTTACGTTGAGTTGGACAAGAAATTCTTTGAACTCTGAGCTGTTAAGGGCAGACCATTGTCTGATTTGAGGATTTTAGGGATACCCCACTTTTCAAAGATGTCATTAAGCCGTTCTATGAATTTGCATGAGTTGTCGAAGATGGGTATTCCACCAAAGGAAAACATGATATTCCTCTATGACTACCATGAGATGGTGTCCATTTCATAAAAGCCCAAAAAAGTCAACTGTAGCCCTCTCCCACACATGGGCAGGAAGGTCAGACATTCACTGGGTGCTGTGCAATCTTGGGGGACAAACAATTGCAAATGTGGCACGCCTTCAGCTCTTTCTCAACTCCCTCATCTAGCCGAGGGAACCACACTCGATCTCTTAAGGCTGTCTTGGTAGTAACCAACCCACAGTGTCCTTCATGGGCCTGCTCGATGACCGCTATCATAGGCTTCCAGGTATGACGATTCTCGAGCCTCGCAGAATTACGCCTTCTTGGGTGATTTCTAACTCATCCAGCATATTTTTTAACTTTTGAAATTCAACATCATCACCAAGGGGTTGAGTACTTCAACTCCATGTTTGTGTGGCAATAAGTTCTTTGATTATGGTCATGTCGTATGTGCATGGGTGGCAGCAATGATTTGTTCCACAGACAGAGCCGCTGGTGTGCTGGATCTCAACAATAAAGTTGAGATATGCTTCAGCTGTCTTTGAGGTCGTACTGTGATGAGATAGCGGAGGTCGTGAAAATGAAACTGGCAGGTTTTAATCTTTCCCTGGTTTGTGCACGATTCATAGTTGAACTCTTGCAGTCTTAACCCTCACATCTAGATGCGAGGGGCACATTAGCCTTCGGGTTTCCAAAAATTGTAAGCAACAGCTGGTGATCTATGATGACAGCGAATCGTTTTCCGTAGAGGAATACATGAAAACATTTGCAGGCTGACACCACAGCCAGACTTTCCTTCTACTGAGAATAGGCACATTCTGTTTCAGACCGGTTTCGACTGGCATGGGCCACAATGGGTCTCTGAACATTCGGATGACAATTGTGTTGAGGAAGGATTGCCCGTAGCCCCACCAGGCTCGCATCAACCGTTATTTCAGTATGTAATTTGGGGGTCAAAGTAGACCATTTCAGTTGCATTCTTACTCCCATGTTTAATGTCTTTGAAACTCTGGTTGCATTCTGGAGACCACTGAAATGGTACATTTCGATTTGTCAAGTTTCTCAATGGGGCACTCCTGCAGAAAAATTGTGAATGTATCTTGAGCAATAACTGGCCATGCCTAGAAAGGATCACAGCATGGTAAGGGCAAGTGGATGACAGTACTTGCACCTTGTCTGGGTCTGGAGTCATTCCCCCATCAGAGAATATGTGCCCATAAACCTTGAGTTTGGTTTTGTGAAACTCACACTTTGCGGAGTTCAGAGTGAGCCCTGCATCAGCAGATAACTGGCACACTTGGGTAAGGGCTTAGTCATGCACTTTCTGTGTTCTCCCAAAACCATTATGTCATCACTATAATTAAAAGCATGTGTAACAGTTTGCATTACTCGGCTAAGGCCATCCTGAAACATCTCAACAGCCGGAGATAGTCCAAAACTCAGTCGCTTATATCTGAACAAACCAACATGAGTCAAAAAGGTAGTAATGTACCTGCAGCTCACCTCCAACTTGAGTTGATGATATCCTTTATTCAGGTCAAGACAGTAAAACACTTGGGCTCTGTTCAGTTGCATGATCATGTCCGCTATGTGTGGACCAGGGAGTCTTTCCCACTCAATGGCTTTGTTTGCCTGGGGCATATCAACACAAATGCTACTGTCCTTTTTTGGGACTACTGCTGCGCGCGAAACCCTTGCCATGGGGATTGTGGTGCGTTCAATTATGTCATGTTTTAAGGGTGCTTCTAACTCTTTCTTTACAGCTTCTTGTAGATGAAAAGCAACTCTACGCTGCCGCTGAGCAACACGGCGAACGTCTTCATTAATATGAAGCTGCACTTTCATTTTCTTGTGTTTTCCAAGGCCATGGAATAAAGTCAGGAATCGACTCGTGATCTCAAACGGAGCACAGAGGTTGTAGTTGAGGGATATCAACCCCATGTCAGCAGCGTTGTAAAACTGAGCAAACAGGCGCTTGACGAAGTCCCTTGTAGAACATGAATGGTGGCTTGCACTCTTTTTTGTGTTGCATTGTCGCTGTGAATGACCCTTGGCTTGGAATTAACTCAAAAGCAGGCCAGGTATATACCTTTGTGTATGACGAAGTGAGGTGAGACACGGGGGATAGGCTGATAAACTTTTCCACTGGCATGATATTAATCAACGCACCACTGTCTATGATGAAAGTTATTGGGTGAATATTCACTTTCAATGTGATTTTGGGACAGTGTCCAAATTAAGTCTGTAGCTTTGTTTGGTGAGATTTCTTTGAACTGTGATCTTTACATGTAGCTAACCCCACATGTGCACACCATCTTTTGGTAGATATCATCAGCGCACAACCATCGTCTTTGCAGGTACTCAATAGTGACGTTGAAGTATCATTGTACAATGAGCTTCACGACAACTGATTTTGTCTGGTTCCTACTTGTTGTAGCTGATGTTGCTTTTTGGTTTTAGGGGCATGGCAAGAATGCTTCTGGAATGTACTTGCGTCCATCTTTTCTTGCCGTCGTGACACGCTTGAATTTTCTTTAGCTCGGCTCACAGTTATGAAATGGTTCTCTTTCTCCCAACATTTGCAGACTTGTCATATGGCCCGTAAACAACGCACGCCGTGAGGGGAACGGCAGTATCACTGGCAATACCCGGAGCGCCGTGAGGGGAACAGCAGCACTACATTGCCCAGCAGTCCCGGGGCCGGCGCACAGCATTGACGCCACTAACGCGCCTGGAGGCGCCTTAAGAACTCGGAGCACCTCCCGCATCGCGGGATGCGCGCGGGCAGCGCCGGGCAGAGGGCGGGCCGTCTGTGGCCGTCCGGGGCAGGAGGAGGCAGGGCTGGGCCTGGACCCTAACATCTGACAATGGGTAAGCGTAAAAACGTGTCAAATACGGAGGGAGGAAAAAAATCGAAATTACCAAGAAAGTCTGACATTATATCTTATCTTTCATCTGCTGTGGGGGCCCTTTCTAAGGAAATCGCTAATGCGGAACAGGAGCTTGGCATAGTACTTCCCTGCTCACCAGCTCCCTTGGCTAATAGCGACACTATCCATGTACAACATGTCCCCCTGGAACCTGAGGTTGTAGTTTCGAACCATAACACCAGTGAGGCTGAGGTCATTAGTCCACTCGCTGTCAATACTTTTGCATCAACCCTGCCACAGCAGGCTCAGGCGTCCATCTCTGATTCTAGGACGACTATAAAAAGGAGGAAGAAGGCAGCTGGGGCCCAAAAAATAGTGTCTGTGCCAATTGATGATCTTGGTGACCATCTAGAGAAATTGTTTATTGACCGCATTGAACCTCTGTTGGTGGGCATCGCCAAAGACATTGTGGAGACATTGAATACTTGCCTAGCGAGTTTATTAAAGAAATGTGCTCTCATTGAAACTTTGGCCAACAAACACGTCCAGACCCGGGAACCTTATAAAGTGTCTGGGGATCCCTTAGACAATAGTGCCAATGTTTCAGCAAGTCAGGATAGCCGTATGTCGACCAACAGTGGTGTGGTTTCAAACAACCCTGGGATTCGGGATTCTTGTTTAGTGCCTAGTAGTTTAGATCCTATCCATCCTACCCCAGGCCCCCCGGATAGACATCTACTGCCACAATGTTCCCCCATTAGTTCCCGGGCAAAAGGCTGTCAGCTGATCATAAACCTGCCCCCGGAGGCTGCTCCTCTAGTCGCCACGTTCATAGGAGTTCCGCCTCTTAAACTGGGAGAATCAGAACATGTTACTGACCTAATATATAAGGCCAAACAATGGTGTGCAGAATTTTCCAGTGGTGGGTTGAACATCTCAGACAGGATAATTATGGCAAGAAGGGTGTGTTGGATCGGGAATTCTACTAAGCACATATATGGGGATTGTGTTATAGTTAATTTCGACACCCCTGACATGGCCGATAGATTGTTCTGGGATGGCTCGGTGATCTCAGACTTCGGCCCTATGAGACCAGTCCCTTTGGGATTCTTTTACCCATTTCCTGACACACACCATCTATTACCCCCAACACATCATGTTCTACGTAGGTTAGAAAATGAGGGCTGGGTCCGGAGTACAGTGTCAGGCGATACAGGTCCAGGGAAGAATCGTCGCCCAAATCTTGTAAAGGGGGGCCTAAATGTTATTACTAGACCTCCTTTGTGGCCTGTGCACATAGCGGGAACGGGGCCCGGGTCAGCCCCGAGCAACCGTTTTTCTCCCCTTTCAGATATAGAGGAATTGGATTGACGGTCTGCCTTAACAATGCCAGATCCCCATGGGGCCCTTAAAACAGATGTACCAGCAGTCTGTAAACTTATCAGCTGGAACATAGCTGGCATTAGAGCAAAAAGGACAGACACAGCCTGGTTAGATTTTGTCACCAATCATGACATTATTGCCTTTCAGGAGTCCTGGGATTCTTCCCCTAGTTTCTGGCTGGATGGTTATACTAGCTTTGTTATTCCAGCAACCCCTAGTAGTGCGGGTAGAGCTAAAGGTGGTCTTATTTCCCTTTTTTCTCTAAAATTATGAGGGCAATTAAAAATGATCGACTCGGGCTCGCCTAACTTTTTAATTGTAGAATGGGTAGTTTCTACCACCCACAAATTATTATTAATTAACTTTTAAAATTCCTGGGAAAGGGAAGATGGGAATGAGCATATTGTCTCATTGGAAAAATTCCTGTCTAATTTCAGTCTAAATAATCATACTCAGTTCGATTTTATTTTAATGGGTGATTTTAATATTCACCCTTGTGGTGATTTATGCCACTTTGGTGAGCATGAGGGACCGTCGGGCTCATTGGCCCCTCATTTTGAGCATACCAAAACAGGGGAGGCCCTCGAAGAGTTGTTGGCCAATTTTAACATACTGGAATTGATTAACACCGAGGGGGGGATACGCACAAATACCTACAAGGGGCACGACCATGGCTCGGTTATTGATTATATTTTTTTGACTCCTGGTATTTTACATAGGGCAGTGACCTATAAAGTGATTGTCTCTATTTATAGTGACCATAATCCGCTGTTGCTTGAGTTACTCTGGGGTGAACTGATGGCTAATAGGTCTTGCTCCCTTCGTGGGGAGACTGCCCTAGCACCAACGGATCAAGGGAGAAGACTTAAGTGGGCAAAAGTGGTCCCGAAAATTTTTATTGAAACCCTATTCCCCAAAATTGAGAACAATATAGCTATTTGTCAGGATACAAAAGCTACAAAGTCAGAAATTATGGGGGCCTTCGAGGGAATATGTGACCAAATATCTAATGACCTGATGACCACATCGAGCCAGCAAGGCAACAAACCACGTAAATGGTTTGACTCAAACTGCTCGAAAGCTCATAGGGTGTTAAAAAAAGCACTGCTATCTACCCCGAGAGACAAGGCCCTTATTGCTAAATTGAGGAAGGAGTATAAGCTAACCATTACTAGTAGGAAAAATGCTATTAAAAATGACGCATGGGAAAAACTACTTACAATTGATGTTCTGCGTGATAGCAGTCAGTTTTGGGCTATCATTAATCAGCCCTTTTTCTCTGAATCAGATAATACTGTAATGGATTGTGTAATTAGCGATTCTAAATGGCTGCTCCATTTTCAAGAAGTCTATGGGAATCTAGCCACTGACATACAACATAACCCTTCAGTGGCCTTTGCGTGTGCTCCCCTTGTTTTTAACTGTGAGGAAGTGGAGAACGCAATCTTGGAGACCTCTAGAAACAAAGCACCTTGACCTGATGGTGTGCCAGCAGATTTTTACACCCACTTACCGAAACTCTGGGCAAAGGTGCTAACTAACGTCTTCTGTGCCGCTAATGGTAATATTCTCCCCTCTACATGGGCTACCTCAATTATTGTGCCGATTTTCAAAAAGGGGCAGCGCGATGACCCAGGGTGCTACAGACCCATTTCCCTGTTAGACTCTGCGATTAAGATATTGGGCAGAGTCTTATTGCACAGGCTAAGGGATAATATAGAGAGTAATGGGGGCCTCTCTAATATCCAGTATGGTTTTAGAGAGAAAAGAGGCACCATGGACCAATGTTCGAATCTCCACCTCTTGATTTCCAAGTATACGGTGGCCAAGGTGGGGTCTTTATTTTTGGCATTTATGGACCTCTCCTCGGCTTTCGACTTGTTTAATAGGTCTAAGTTGTGGCTAATTTTACTAGAGCTTGGGGTTGATCAAACACTCGTCCATTTTATGGCATCCCTTCACCAGGAGCTGTTTGCTGTGGTCAGGGTCACCAGGGAGGGTAGGTGCACGAGACGATTTAAGTCAGAAAGGGGGGTGCGCCAAGGCTGTATCCTGGCCCCCCTCCTCTTTACCATTTACATCAATGGTTTGGGAAAACACCTGGTGGAAGTGGGGGCTGACGTTCCGCGTGTAGGAGCGACTTTAATCCCAGCTCTCCTATACGCGGACGATGCAGTATTATTAGCTCGTACAGGCGTCGGCCTTCAAAGATTGCTGGACAAATTTGGGGCCTTTATGGTCCAACTAGACCTAAAGATAAATGCCAAAAAGTCACACACGATGGTGGTTGGTCATCACAGAAGTAGGTTATAAGTAAAAACTTTTTTCTGTGAAGGGGAGGTGGTCTCCAGAGTGGCTGTCTTTCCCTACTTGGGCGTCCTTTTTGACGAAAAGGGGTCTTGGGGCCCCCAAATTAAGGCGAAGAGTATATCCATGGCCCGTTCGTCATCAGCCCTTATGGGATTCTCAAGGAGACTTGGGTCTAGGCCTATGGAGGCTCTTTTGAAAATTTATAACACCAAATGTATTTCGATTGCCTCTTATGGTTCACCTTTGTGGGGTTATCTATCTGTGGAAAAAATACAAAGAGTGGAGAATGGATTCATTAGATACCTTTTGTCTGTCCCTAAATCCTCCCCGACCTTTTCTATTCATTCGGAGGTGGGCTTGGATTATGTTACAGACAGGTTGAAATTGGCCCCATTGATCTTTTGGCTAAAAACATGGCTTAACTCAGAGTTAACTTTGAATCATGCCATTATGTCTGACATTATGGCAATGGATCTGGCAAATAAAATACCTTGGCTGGTTTATTTGAAAAAAACTTTTCAACAGTTGGGCCGCATAGAACTCTTCCAGTCGCCATCCTGTATTAGGAGGGAGGATGTTAATCGGATCAAGATACAATTTTTAGATAGGGCCAGATTGGTTCGAGAAGAGCAGGAACTTGAGAAACCAGCTGTTAGGTCGCATTTTATGCTAACTTTTTCTCCTTCTCTAGAGCCTTATCTCAAAATTGTTACTAAACCCTTACATAGGTTTTTGTTGACCAAATTTAGGTTCAATTTGATCCATCTGACGCTGGGTAGCTATCCATCATGGGCAAAACCAGAATTGGGCCCTCCCTGTAACTGTGATAAATTTTCGCAGCAAGATACTATGCATTTTATCATGTTTTGCGAGACATATAGGGATATAAGGAAAAGATATCTGTTACCAATTCTGAAAGAGGCTGGCTTTATTCAGGTTAGGCCTGCATTAATCTATCTCCAGCTCCTGGGCTCCACCCGTATCATCTTTTGTTCAGCCAGTTTTTTAGTGGCGGCAATTAGGATCAAGAAAATTAAAGCCTCACCCAATGTAATATTTTAATCAATTATGTTTTTATGTGGATTTTAACATAATTAATTGTCTTGCACTAATTGATAATGTTTTTTTATTGAACTGATTTTTATACATATAATTGGGCGTTTTCATGTTGTATGTATGTAATTTCTATGTCTTTTATGATTTTAACAAATCGAATAAAGTGTATTTTGACTGACTGACTGACTGACATATGGCAGGACATTTCCCATCATGGGGAAATGGAAATCCACATCAAAAGCATAGCTTTGTTTTCCTTGAAGACATCGACTTATCTTGTTTATGCTTGCTTTTCACGGTCAAAGGCGATTCATTGTGCTGTTCCTGCTTCCATGTCAGCAGCTTGTCAGTCTGCTTGTTCTTCTGCTCTCGCAGCTACCAGCATTTTCTGTAGACTGCGTGTTTTCTCTCCGCATGCACCTTCTAAATGCATCTGAAAGGCAGCCATTAATGACTCTGAGGCTTATGACTTTTTTTGTCGGTGAAGTCACAGACCTTGCAACGTTTAATGAATGCATTAAGTCTTTCAACAAACTCGTCCATTGTTTCACCAACCTGTTGTCTTGCTTGGTTGAAAACATACCTTTCATAGTCGATATTCAGCATTGGATTGAACTTGGTCTCCAGTGCTTCTTTTTTCTTTTGGTACGATTTTACATCAATCAGTAAGATTTTCTATAGCACTTCTTTCAAAATATTTGATAATCTTCTTGTCATCTTTTTCTTCTTCTAGCACATCTACAAAGTCATTGAGTGTTTCGATCCACGTAGGCCACCTGGTACCAATGTTCTGTTTCTTAGAAGTGTCGAAAGGTGGTGGCTTGAGGAACACTGCTGCATTGTAGTTCCTGCTCTCTTGTGCCGCCATTGAGAGCATGTGCTTTTCAGACTGCTTTCGCCGTACAGGGCGGCACCAACAACTTCTGCAACTTGTGTTTGAACCTGGGTCGCAGAATGCTTCGATTGCCCTTGATGGTGAGTGAATTCTGTTTCTTGTACCTTGTTGTCACTGTTGTAATTTTTTTGGTTCGTCTGAATAATCGTTCTGTATTTGGGGCATGGCGTAGCGTCTTCGTTGACCATCTTGTCAGTGGTTTTGGTGGGCGTTTTGAATGTGCTCCTCTTCAGGGCCTTCGGTCTCTTCTGCAGCCCTGTACGGGTTGGTGTCAGGGCTTCGACTCCACAGGTTGCAGACTGCTCTTCTTTGATTCTGGGCATACGTGGCACGCACAAGCAGTTTGCCCTATTGTTGCAAACTATCAGGGAGAGCACTTATCCCCTACTCATCGCCAGTTGTAGCGTTTTCCCCAACCCAGGAGTATGCAGATAAATTACACCACACAGGAGGTGCAGCCAACCATTATTTTTCAGCATACACTCAAGCATTGTGCATTACATGATAATTCCCATTAAACACACCCTAGCACCTCCCTGCATATTACGTATTTACTCTTTAGAGTCCGCTCAGAACTATGAGGGTCCTAGTGCGCATAATATCAATATGCTATATCTATAGAGGGTTCCCTGTCATTATGGCCAATAATCATGCTGAGCATACTTTGGCATTTATCCTTCTGTCCAGTGGCGGCTGGTGTACACGGGCGAAATGGGCGTCACCCTGCCACCCTGGGGGATTAAAAAAATGTGAGGTGGAACACTGAGCAGCCAGCAATAAATTGTGCTGGCTGCTCGGTGAACAAACATGGGCAAATCCGTTTTTGTTTTTGAGGGGGTGGGGGAGGATGGCTCTTGGCTCCTCTGCTGCGCATGCTTTTGGCTGGGCGAAGATTTCTTCGCACTTGAGCCAGAAAGCAGGGCAGTGACGACAAACAGGTGGGAAAGGCCTGGTCTTCACTGCCAGAATAGCTTTGGATTTTGGGCGTTATTTCTAAAGCCCAGGGAGGAGTCAGGATCTCCCCATTCATTCCAATGGCTGGGGGCGGGGCAGTCCGGCTTCAGGGAAAGTAGTGGGGCATGGCAGTGGCCTCTGCCTCTTCCTTGATAGAGACCCAGCAACAGTTGTTTATTATCAGGTGATTGGTTGGTGAGGTGTGCTGGAGTCTGGGGGAGGTGTCAATCCAGCATTTTCCAGTTTGGCTCGTCGTGCTCATTGCCATGCTGTCTTCTGCAGTCACGAGGAGCCAGCCCGGAGCGAGAGAACACTGGTCGGCGCGTTATCGAACTTGCAAGTTGTAGGATTGGATCTGCGGGTTACAGTTACAGGTAGCTTGTACTATATATGGCCAGTCCTGTTTGTATATGACTTCTTTCGGTGTGTTCAGTGAGTTCAGTTTACCAAGACGTGAAAGCGTGCGTGACTAATTTAGAAGGAACACCGGCCTTTCACAGGCTGTCTGCCTGTGAAAGGCCGGTGCTCCTTCTAAATTAGTCACGCACGCTTTCATTGAGGCAGAAGCCTGGTTATTACTGACTCTCGTCCCTGCGTGGAGTCCGTCCCACTTTCCTTCTCCACGTTTCCTCCACGTCTGTATGTTAAACTTTAAAATCCCTTGCTGCATTTTGCCATCCATTTGCATCCTTTTAGGACCTCATTCCTCCGCTTGTTTATTATTACCCTAGTAACACGTAATAAGAAAACTTCTATTCAGAGTTACTTTCGTTGGATGCCTGCCTACTTTTTATATTTCTGAGGTTGGTTTAGCTTGCATTATTCGTTATATAAAGAATGAACATGTTGATGAATAGTGCATTACAGGTGGATTCGTTTTTTTAGTTGTGGGTTAACCGGCCTGCATTATGCACGTCAATCCTTTTCTAAGAAAACAAATATTACTTTCTCTTTTGGGCAAAGTTAAGTTGTGGTTTGGTCCCTTTTTATTCTGTTCACACTTTAATTCAGAGCTTAATTTGCTGTAATTTGAGTGAATTATAATCTAAAACAGAGCTTTTCAATGCTCTTTAAAAGTGATTGTCCTTCTTAGGTACAATAGTTATTCAGAAAGAAATAGCAATTTTCAGTGTGGCTGATCAAAATGCAGAAAGAGCCCAGCCCGTTCTTTTATAAGCAGTTTGCCTCAATGATTCGTATTTAATATGCTGCTTTTCATTGCCAAAGAGGCAGGGTATGATATGATTAGAGCCTGGGCTTTCAAAGTCAAAGATCTCATTTAAGCCCTGACATTTGTTTCTCCTGAATCCCCCTAGTCTGATGTTAATGCAATGACTTCTGGAGCGCTACAGCAGACTGAACAACACATCTATCAACCGTTTCAAAGACCTTCTGTGCTTTCTTAACAGGGCCAATGCAGAAGAACATAATTTGGTAATTGTAACTTTCAAACCTATGTAAATAAAAAGTTGTTTTGCCAATGTTTTTTTATCCTTTAGCTTTTACAATTATTCAGTTGTTGGCTTCTAATAAAAATTGTAATGCATGTTGACAGTTGCCAGGTTCATGAAAAAGCAGCACGTCTTCTATTCATGAGACAGAAGGAGCTTATCTCCATCCCTGGATTCGCTTTACTGTATCCGGTGAAGCTGACTACACCTTTCTATACCTTCTTCATTGTTTAATATTAAGTGCCTAGACTGGGCCCTTTTTTCTTAAAGGGGGTGTCAGATTGCAGAAAAATAACAATTCTCTTCTCCTAGTCCTGCATTCCTAACAGTCACGAACTATTGGCAATCTAAAATGTTGCTTTGTTTGATGTATTCTGATGTTGTGGGCTGTATTGTGGCATCATTCACCGGTTGGCCCTTTTAAGGAATACATTTATCTCCTCTCTACCCTTGTGTTGCTTGTGTTCTCTAGATTCTGTATGTTTGGCTAAACCCAGATACAAAAGCTGTTGTTTGTCCCTTATATGGCCATTGTCCGCACAGGTAAAAAATTACCTGGAATGTACTGCTAGACACAATATGTATGGATACTGCCTTTCCCAATGAAAAATAGCTGCCATACGTTCACATTTTAAGATTTCGCAAAGACTTCTATATAAAATTGCCAATATTCATTTTTTACATGCCCTTCCTGTTTTTGTTTACTTTAATTATCAGTCAAGTATTATTATGGAAGCTTTAGAATACATTTTAAAGTGCTTTCTTCTTACATTTTCTTTTTAAACTATGTACTGATAAGGAGAAGCAATAATAGCTCTTGGAAATTTAACTAATTTTTGTGCCAGCCAGGACATTACAATCCTGGTCATGCCGGTAAAAAACACAGCCCGGTGGCAACCCTAACAATGTACAACTGTTGCACATTCCCCAGAAAGGTGAAAAATTTCTTTTTCCTGCATTGAAAAAATAATCTATGTGAGAAGAGCTGCAATTTTGTGTAGTAGATCAACCTCAACGTTCAGAGTCAAGCAATGGGAGTAGCCACAAAAATAAATTACCCCACCTTGACTTTGAAACTCTGAACCGAATGGCAGTGAATGAAGTCGGGCACACGTCAGGTGATTTCCTGGGGGAATGCCAAAACCATTGTGGCCCACGATGCCTTTTACGATTTAAATGTCTATCCATTCAGCCAAACATCTGTTCACCTCTCTAATCTACCTTCCTTCTCTCCATCCATACTTCCTTCACTTCCCCTATCCATCTTTCAAAATATCCTTCCGTTCTCCAGTCATCTTTGATTCTCTCCATCCATCCATCTTTTGCCCATGACATACATTCTTCCATCCATCATTCTATCCTTGCTTCTCTACATTGATTGCTCGATCTATCAATCCATCCATCCTTCTTACCATTGATCGACGCAGGCACCATCCGTTTATTCATTCACCCATCTCTTGATCCAACTATCCATTCATCCACCCCTCCTTCTCTCAGTTCACCCATCCTTGTCTCCAAGTATCCAGCCTCTTTCCACCCTTTTTACTATCTTTCCACTCATGTTCCCTATTTGCATGTGTTCCTTCACCCCACAGCTCCATCATACTATTGTCTTTCAGAGGTATTTATGGCTTCTTTGACTTTGATTGAAGATACTGCTCATAGACAACATTTTAAAGATTTTATGTTACATATGCTAGCCAGTGGCATCTCCCTCCCTCGCTCTAATTGCTACAGTGCGGGCTTTCCTGACAACTCTGTAACGTCACAGGGTTTCTGTATGCATGGATTGGAACGCCATGTAAAATTGCACAACAAAACGATGCATGCTTGTATACTGTGGCAATATACCTGAGGTATGTGAACGGTTGCGTGGAGAGAGGTGTGTAAAGGCATATCAATAAACATCTCTGGATTAATGAATTTAAAATCATTTATACAGCTCTTTGTGTCGCTTTTCTACCACACCAAAGCGCTATAAAACATATTATTATTGGCCAACTTAATGATACTCAATTTATAGACCACACGTGAGTGGAAGGCTCAGTCGACCATGCCGAGGTTCGAAGTTGTGAACGACAGACCATCACACAGCTCAGCAGCAAGTGTACCACTTACATAGCTATCCATGTGTAAGTAGAGCACACAGAAATGTATCAGTGTACGTGTTCGTGTATACGCAAACAGAAGTGTGCAATATTATTGATTTATTTATATTTGTGCTTTGCTGAATGCTTGGATGTCCACTGACCGATTCAAGCGCAAGTGGTTTTTATGACAAGTGCAATGCTATATATTAAGCAAATAGTTGGGTATGTCCGTGCTGAGTAAATAGTCGTAATAATGTCTTTACTGACTTGCAGAAACCGTGCCCACAGTGCTTCGGGCGGCCATAATGGCAGGAAATGTGGCAGACTGGCACTCAGGAAGAGCGCTTCTTCTGCGCTCTTGACCTTTTGGCGTTTTCTCCCTTCACCCACTCACTAGTTACTTTCTGCCTGCACTCCATTTCCACAGACAGCAGCAGCCATACCTAGCGCTTCCTGGAGCACAGGAAACTCCTCAGCCACTACCATGGGCAGCCCGACGTTGTGGAGTTTAATTGTGGTCTTATCTTGTCTTTTGTTCAGGATTCGTTTAGTGGAATTTTAATTATATAGGTGTTGCTCGTTTTATTATTCTTCACGATACGGCAGATTGTTTCTATGAGCTGCACGCATGAATGGTTTGATTTCAGTTTCCTGAGTAACAAACTCGTATCTAACTGTACACAAAGACACGCACGAAGGATCGCTGAACGCTACATTCCCTGAAGGTGCATTTACTGTACTCTTCACTAGTTTCGGTGCTTCCACTTGGCAATGGACCAGTGCCCTCTGTGAGAGGGAAGAACATATCAAGGACCTTCAAACTGCCTCTCTCTCTCCATCCATTCATTCTCTCTCTCTCCGATGGTCTTCTCTCTACCCCCCTCTCTTTCTCTCCGTCTTTCTCTTGAAGCCCCCCCTTGCCTGCTCATAGCTGCCAAGTTTCCAGTTTGCTTATGTGTGACATTTCCAGTGATTGTGTTTGCTTATGTGTGACATTTTAAGGCCATATGTGTGAGACTTTGAGTGACCCTTTATTGTGAATTGAATAAAGCCGATATAACCATGAAATAAGATAAATATTGGGCAACTCCCACTTCGCATATTAAAATGGTTTAGAAATTGCATTAAAACAGACCAGAGCGCTGATGGATCTTCTGAGTAAAACAAGAACAGTGAAGTTTCTTTATTGAAAAGCGGTTTCGGGAAGAAACTCATTTTAGTGCTGACAGGCCAGTTAGTAAAATAGTGGGCACTCTGCTGGTAAAATACACAAAGATTGTCCTCTATAACTCATAAAAATTGGCAATTTCTTAAATGATAAATATTTCAATTGTAGTGCTTTGTTGGAAATACTCCACTCCCACACCGGAAAGGGTTGGTGGTAACGGGGTACTTCCAGGACATACAGTGGTAGCTTGGCTCGAGTGGTCAGGAATCAGGCACCGTGCTAAGCATACGACATACCCATACAATAACCATGCGTGCATCCGTTCCAAAAACGACTCTACACCGTAAAAATTATGAAAATATCTCTGTTTATCTTCTTTTTCTCTTAGTTGCTGATTAGATAAATATTAACACAATTACAATATACAAGGCTTTTTAAATAGTGCCAGTCAAATAAATACTGTCTTAATGATTCAATAAATAGAGGTGATCATAAATAAGGAAGGTATAAATATAAGTGCAATACATACAGGCAATTAAATATTCTGAGGCAATGAATACTGTAAACCAATAAATATTGTGCAACAATAAATACTGTGGAACAATAAATACAGTGAAACAATAAATAGGTTAAATACAATAAATACAG
Organism: Triturus cristatus; assembly: GCF_964204655.1. Classification (NCBI taxonomy): domain Eukaryota; kingdom Metazoa; phylum Chordata; class Amphibia; order Caudata; family Salamandridae; genus Triturus; species Triturus cristatus. The sequence goes on along the minus strand of NC_140585.1, from coordinate 304,806,964 downwards.
TGCCCTCAATAAATAATTAAAAGCCGACAGTGACACTCATAGAATCAGATCACATTTGAGATTACTATGGGCTGATTTGGCCCAGGCACAGCTTGTGGTGATGTGGAAGGCTTGAGGGTGTCTACTCCCTGGCTTGGACAAGGCTGAGGCCTAAACTGAGGTAGATCAAGGGGGGAACACCAGAGACCTGGCTCTCTCACTCTACACAACCCCTCTAAATTAGTCTCAGCTCACCCCTGGCACAGTCCAGCTGGTTCCAGCACCTCTCTAACCCCTAGAGTAGTCTCTTAGGATTCCACAGGGCCTTTGGCGCCCTCTATTCCACTTACTGCCCTTTTTCTGAAGCTCCGACGCCGCTGGAGTCGTGTCGACGCCGTGAGGCGGTTCCGGTTCGATGTCGGCGGCCTCGGCACAATGTCAGTTCTTGACGACGCCGGTAGGCGGTTCCGGTTCGATGTCGGTGGCCTCGGCTCGATCTCGACCTCCGATTTGATGGCGTCGGGCAGACTTGGCTCGATGTCGACTTCGGGCGGCTCCGGTCCGATGGCGACCTCAGGTTCGATGACGTCGGCCGGCCTTGGCTCGATGTCGACTTCCGGCGGCTCCGGAGTGCGATCCTCACTCCCGACCTCCGATGCTCCTCTCCTCAGGTTCCGGCGACTCCGGAGTGCGACCTCACTCCCGACCTCCGGTGCTCCTCTCCTCAGGTTCCGGCGACTCCGGAGTGCGATCTCCACTCCTGACCTCCGGCACGCTTCACCTCGGTTTCCGGCGACTCCGGAGGGCGGACTTCACTCCCCCGTCGACGCCGCTCACTCGACCTCGGGTGACTTCCTCCTCGACCTCTGGTACTTCTCCGACCTCCGTCAGCGCCCTCTCTCGACCTCTGGCGGCTCCGAGTACGACGTCTGCTTTTCCAGTCAGCGCCGCTTCTCCACCTCGGGCTCCGGGTCTCAGGCTTCTCGACGTCGGACTCCAGGGAAACCAACAATCAGGTCAGGACTTGGCTGTTCTTTGCTTCTAAGGCCTGTTCCTGCTGTCCAGGTCCTTAAGATGGTTTTTCTTGCTTCTTCCCACACAGGGCTCCAGGCTGGGCTCAGTCAGTAGGGACTAGTATCAAGGGTGGGTTTATGGACCCCACTCCAGGCACAAGTTTCCACCCCTACTGCCTCACTCCTTCCTCCTTCAGGTTTCTGCTGCTCACTCTTCACCAGTCAGGTGCCAACTGCCAGCTCCAACTGCCAACTCTCTGTCTTAGCTTCCCAACATTCTAAACCGCCTCCAACGGTCACAGGGTTCTGGAATGTTCTGGAAGGTGCTAGTAGGTTCCAGTGGATGCTGGTGATGTCACAGGTGGCCACCATTTTGTGCTCCAGGCCCTCAGACAGAAGTTTCAGGGGTAGCTAAAATGGCTCCCTGAATCTGCAGCAACACGAAAAAGTCTGGTGGTTCCCAAAAAGGAAAAATTCAAGCAGGGTTTGAGGCAAAAGTGGGACAAAATAAATAATGATGAGGAGGGACCACCCAAAGGGCTGACAGGTCTAACATGCTTTATTAACCTTCCTGCTTCCTCAAGTTTGCATGAAAATGCACCATTTGTCCACTCTTATTTTCAAATTTTTCTCAGGGTAATACCCCTCCCGAACCCCACTTAAGTTGTTCAGGCTCGCTCGCTATGCTCGCTCGCCATACTGCAGTACGGCAATAATTTTACGCCTACCACTTTCAAATGTCACCAGCCGCCCCTGCTTCTGTCTGCTTTAATATGCTGTATTGCCACGTGTTGTTATAGGCTTTCTAACCTCTATGTTTGTCTCATTCCTTGGCCTCTTGTCTCCCCCTTGTCCTTCCTCCTTTATGTCTGTGCGCGTGGCGCTGCCACACGGTCAGTTTCTGGAATGTTGGCAGGATATATGTGCAAAGAGAACTTTAACGGTTTTAGTTGTTGTCTGGATCGGTGCCAATAACGAATATCAGAGTTAACTTGTCTCCTCATTCCTACATGAGGTAACTGGCGACGAGCGCGGTATCGTTACGCGTCAATCTAGTTAGAACCGCACTTGCCGCGGTGCTGCTGAGCTTGAAGCTGCAGGTTCCCTGGCTGCATCAGCCGCTCCTTGCTAGCCCCGAGCTTCTTCACTTGTGTGGAGGTGGAAGGAGAGCCTGGTGAACCAATGCCCGTTAGCCTTCCTGTGTGACACTCCTGATTCGGCCTGCTACATTGCCTACCAGTCTTCTCTGGATGGTGTGCCCGTCTTCGACCGGCCCATGGGAGGAGACGTCACGCACTGTCTATCGGCCTTCCTGCATTATGTTCCCGCCCCCCCTTTGATTGGCCCCTGAAAAGAGCTAATGTTGAGACAGTGAGTAAATGAGCTCATGCTTTCTTCAGTTTTCAAGGGAACCACTACCCTGTGTGCCCACTGGAGGGAGCCCAAATATTAAAAGTGAATATCGAAATAAATCAGATTATTCTACGTTCAATTACACATATCTACTTCTATCTTCATCAAAGTTAAACTGTTTCACTGCTTACTTGAGTAGAGTAATTTCGTTTATCTTACATTGTGGTGGTATATTATTATAATATCTGAAGTAATGAATGTGGTAGCAATGCCCTGCACAGTCCTAGAAGTTCCAGGACGACGTGCTGAAAGTCGTACCCAAAGGGTCAGATGCTTTAAAAATAATTTGGGAGCAATTAATGGACAGTGGCTCCTGAAGGAGCAGTGCCCTCCTTGCCAGCAGCCCTAAAACTCGAAAAATACAACAATAATAACATGTTTATTATCGTTTTATTTTACAGCACGAACGAGTCTTGAGAGGCGGGGCAGACAGTGACAGGCTGTGAGGCTGGAGGGGGAGTGGTGCCTGGAGGGGGGGTGGCCGGCCAAACACACATGCGCTCTGAGCTGTGTTGCTGGGTTAGACATTCAAAAGAAAACACTCGAAGTATTTTAAAAAATCATCAATCTTCATCTGACATTCTGCCTTCCTTTGCTGAACTTTTTTTTGTTGGCTTTAAGGACTCTGCTAACCAGTGGAAAAAAGTGCTTGTGCTTGTGCTCTCCCTTGTAAACATGGTAAAACTGGTGTGCATTTGATAGGTACATTCAATTTACTTGTAAATCCCCCCATAGACTAACACTTGGTTACATTGTTGCATTTGATAAGTGCTAATGTCACACTGTAAGCAGATAGAGAAATTATTTTTACACTCAAATGAGTTATAATTAAAAATCCTCTTTAATTGCAAAGTTGTATTTTAAGTTACAATTTTCAAAATGCCGCTTTTAGAAGGTTATATATCAAAAAAGGGGGGGAACCAATGGGCTTTTTAACAGGTCCAGCATACATGCTCAAGACCAAGTAAACAGAAGAGGGTATGCTGTTCCTAAAGTTGAATCAGAGTCTAGGGAAGAGGGATACGTCTTGTTGTCTCACGGGGGAGAGCCCCCCTGAGGTAGAGAGTGAGGGTAATTCCTCCTTTCGGAACTAGGGTCCTCACACACCCAGCCAGCTAGGTGTCATGCTTCATCATTGGGCCTGCTCCTCGTCGGGTCGGCGCTGCAATACCCGACGGGCACCCAATGAGGGGCTCTTTAGCGGAGATCTTTTGTTCCTGCCGTTTGGTGCAGTGTGGATGAGGGGTCTAATTCGTGTAGATGTAGTGTAGGGGTGGAACAAGTGGTTAAAACAGGTCAGTTAGTCCTAGTGCAAATTTATTCTGGTAGGTAAACTGCCTGATTAAAAACTACTGAGTAGGGGATCTCTACAGGCTATTTGTCTAGAATTCTACCCACTACTCTCAATAGGTCAACATGTTTCTTGCCTTCGAAGTCAGGAGGATCAGTGGCAATTCTTCAGGACCAATGTGATAATAAAAAACTATCTACACACCGTGGTGAGGTGGAACCTATCGCCCACGTTGTAACAATGTAGGTCAATCCCTACACGGTTGAGGAAACTAAATAATTATTAAGTTATGACTCATCAGAACCTGGACAAAATGTATGTTGCCCTTCAATCCATGGTAAGCGCGTTTAGTAACCTACCCCTGCCGCTGGTCGGTTTCTGCTTATTCATCCATTCTTGATTCTCCCCTCCATCCCTATGTTGCTCATTTCCTTGCTGTTTTAAAATATGATTCCCTTCACGTCTTACTTGACTTGCTTCATTTCTGAAAAAAAAAGTGAGGCAAGCTGCTTGCTAACAGACCTCAAGAAGTCCCTGGCTTACTCTTCGGAAGTCTTTCTTCTCTTCTTCCACCCTCATCTAGGTCGAGCTTACCTCTCTTTCCCCATATTCTGTGAAGGCGGGAGGCAATCTGCCTCCCGCCTTTTTTGTTTTTTTAGTCTGTTGAGAGACCGTCTGCAGACGTATTTGGGAGACCTGGTTGTCTGAGGCTCGGTTCCTAGATAGGCTGTTGGAAACCTTCCACTGCATGACAGTGGAGTCAGGGTGATGTTTATTCCTTGTTCAAGGTGACTCAACCAAGGAATTTTAGGCCTGGTATAGAAGAATAGTGTATGTCTAGTTCCTCCCTTGTGGGGCTGTGGATTCTACTAGGTAATCTTTACCTAGACAATTGGTTGATCTGTGCCTCGTCTTTCTATCAAGCTGTCATTCCCTCCTGGAGTTGGTGGCAGTGGCAGGTGCATGGATTCCTACTCGCTCTCCCCAAAGTAATATCTGGAGCCTACCCAATTAATGAGGTTCATTGGGGTAGACTTCCAGACAGCAGCAAGTAGGGGTTTTCTTTTGGAAACAGGAGGTTGTCTCAGGTGAAGCACCAATACAAAAAGGTGCTGAACCTTTGAAAGACAGACCCAGCTTTCCTTGTGCTCCTGGTGCTCGCTTTCACCTGATGCCCTTGTTATATCATCTCCAGGAAACGTGGTTACTTGAGTGGTGATAACCTATTCTAGTGCCTCAGACTGGGGGCTACTTTGGGAGGATCTGGAAGCCCAAGGGAGGTGGTCCATAGTCTTGTGTCAGTCAATGTACAATTGAAGGAAACTTCAAGCTTTCAGGAAGGATTCCTGGCATTCACACGTCAGGGCTTCAGCATCCTGTTTGATTTAGAGGAGACAGTTATGTGGTAATCACATACCTTACTTGGTTTTCAGGGAATGGTTTCCCAGGGTGTTGGCTCTGGCAGTGGGGCCGCTGCGGCTACTTTAGGTAGTTCCAAGTCCTTTGAGTTCTTCAATCATGTCCAGGCTGCAGCTGTCTCATTTGAGGTTGGGGTGTGGAGGCTGAAAGACTAGGCCCGCACTACCTGAACATTTGTCTGCCGAGGTTCAGTCCTTTTCTTGTCCATTTACCAGAAATCTTTATTTCCTACTTATAGGGGTTTCGTAACTGTCTGGTGGTGGCTACTGTCAAAGTCCAATGGGCTCCTTTTAAGATAGGCGCTTTGTAGGGCCTGGATTCCCTGATGTCTTGTCATTTGAACGTTTGTTTCCTGCTGAATCCCACTGCGAAGGTGCTGGTTCTCCCCTGGGTTTTGCATCTGGTTTTGCAGGTGTTGCAGGATTCCCTCTTTAAGCCTTTGGAGTTAATTGCATTGGGTCTACTGTCCTATAAAGCTGTTTTTTTCTGATGGCATAAGGTCTTCGGAGGTCTTTAGGGGGTTTGGGTTCTCTGGAATGTTCTGAGCCCCAGTCAGCTGTCTTATCAGATGCATCGGTCTTAAAGACTGGTCCTTATTTCATATCCTGAGTGCTCTCTCGTTCCATTTTGATCAAGAAGTTGTTCTCCTGGCTCTGTCTGGGGAGGATATATTTCTGACCCCGTTGTGGGTGAATGTTGGGTGTGCTGTTGTGATTTAACTGGCACAGATGCAGGATTTCCCTAACTGTGAAGCGTTTGTCAATTTTTGTCATGCAGAACAAGGCTGAAATCAACTATGGCTACCCTGAGCTCGTAGGTGAATGCATCATTTTCGAAGTTTCTTAGGTATCTGGGGATGTGCTTCCTCCTATGAGGTGTGGAAGGTGGCTGCTTTCTGTCTTCTGCTTCAGGCATTCCACTGTTTGATGTTTTTCTTGCTGGCACTTGGGCTGTGACTTAACATTTGATAGCCAATAAAGTTCATTGTGCATTGCGTCACGTGATGATTGGGTTTGTTGTGCATTAATGTATTTGGCCATGCTTCAACCTGGTTAGTGTTTCTGTAGACCTCACTACATTAGCAATAGAGCAAGGGCGGCTGAGACGTGGAAGTAATCTTTGGATTACATGAGATAATCTGTGTTACTCCCTGTCCTTACTCCACTCCTGACCGCCATCCCTCCACACTCATGGTTGAGGCGCCATGTCATTAGTGGTATGATTGTTAGATCACTTCCCCTCCCCACAGGATATGGGATGAGATGAGGTGGGCCAACCTAGAGGAGAGAGCAAGACGGAGAGAAGAAAGACTTTTGTAGGAGATACCACAGGCTTCCAGAGCTCTGTTATCCTGGCCGCATGCCTCACTATGCCAGGAATAGAGCATGGACGGGGAGACTAGTAGTAATGAACATTCCCCCCAAGTAAATCAAAGAGTCATTATGTCTTTTTAATGTTAATTCTTCGATGTGCCAGTTTTCCTTTATTTAAGATTATATTGTCACCTTCACTAACTGAAATGTCCAGAACTTCCATTGACCTTTCTTATTTTTGGCATCCCACTGACCATTTTATGTATGTGCAAAGTTTTCCTCAGCAGCATACATTTTTTTTTCTGATGACCCAAGCTTTCTCGACTTTACTTTTTAATGATCCTATGACAACTCTACAAAACAATAGGCACAAACCAGCGGTTCTACCGTAGTTTAGGCCTTCATTTAGCTATATTTATATTTTTTGATTTTACCTTCTGAAAAATATAGTGTCTAATGATGAGAAGCTTTGGCCGTTGATTTTTTTTTTTTTATACTGACCAGATGAAAAAAAATATTTTTAGTTGATGTCATCTCACAATTGTTCTCACAAGTGAAATATGTAATTGTGATGTAAGGCAATTGTCTTTCTGAAGAAAACTATCCAAACCCATTATTCCATCTCTAGGGGCCTGTTGTAATCTAGCAAAGATTAATGCACCCTCCCTCTGGTTGTTCCCTGCTCTGCTGCTTGGCCTACATGATGTCATCGGAATGTTGAGAAGGTTTGAGTGTAGATGGAATCAGTTGGTGTGAAGGTGTTAAATGGTAGCGGCAGTTTCAGTCGATAACCTTTCAAGTATTTGCCCGGCGGTAATCGCCTCTCATACCACTCGATAATTTACCAATAAAAGAGGCAGGCGCCGGAGACTGGAAGGCAGGAAACAAAGTTTTATTCCGTCGGAGCAGAACACATCAGATCAGACAGCAAGATATCGTCACGAGGTGCTCTAACTGCATCTCTGAGACCTGGTCTCTTATACACTGGTTTATTGCTTTATTATACATAGTACATTCTTGAGATTCCCTTGATGTGCGGGGAAATATCCCCTGAAGCCCCGGCTCAGATCCGATCTCACACATGGTTACAGTAGAGGTTCCCACCCTACCCGCAGTGGGAGATGGCTATCGCGCAGCAGGGAATTCCGCTAATTCCCGGGGGTGTGTGCAACCGGCCGGGTCTCAGGGGGTAGGGGCTTTGATTCTACTGTAATCCCTTTGATGTGGGGTGTTTCCCTTACAGTAGGGGCAATAAACTGCATCCGCAGGGCTAGGCGATGGCCTGGGACCAGTTCAGACAATGGGGCGCAGAGGAAGGGGGTTATCAAAGGAGAGGCATGACCATGTATGGGTTGTCGGTCGGAAGTGGTTCCGTAGCAGGGTCGCGCAGAAGGAGAGGGTTTTATGGCCTGTATGAGAGAGCGGGGGTGGCCAGCGCGCGGGGGATGCTTGCAGCGCCAGGGGAAAGCGCTGGCGGTCGAGAGTGAGCGGGGAGAGAGTGGGATGCCTAAAATGGCGGCCGTGCATTCGCTGTGCGTGGCGCTGGGGAGAGGCAAGATGGCGCAGATAATGTTCAGTTTGCACGCTAAATTTCCACAGTCCTCCCTTTTAACATGTCTCGCCAGCTTGCCTAGTTTGGATCTATCCCCATAATACCCCGTACCTCCACCTCATTCAGAGCTTTCATCCGCTCAGTTTCAAAGTCCAAAGTCTTAGGGCAGATGCAGTTCATAAAAAGCGAACATAAAGGTGGCAGACACTGAATCCCCAAGCAACATCCACATAGTATCATGATTGGTATGAGGATAAATGAAAACAGCCTCCATCCCCAACCTTTAATAGCGTCCCAAAACCAACTCCCCAGTGACCATTCCTCTTGTTCTTGATGGACCTCTGTGGACAGTCTGTGGAGGTGTTCAATTGCTTTGTAGACTGAGGGTGAGTTATCCGGTACGTAGGTACAACAGCTGGACCCAATGATGCGGCATGCTCCTCCGCGGTCAGCCAAAACCACATCTAGAACAAGGCGGTTCTGGAGAGCCACCAGGCGGACGGCCTGAAGCTCAGCGGTGTTGTTGGCGAGGGCGCCAGCTGTAATGTTCATTGCTGTTTCGACTGCCTGGGTTAAGTGGCGGATGGCACGGCTGTTTGCCATCGGACCCCAGAGCGGAACAAGACCCTTTACTGCGTCCATGAACTGTGCTCTGGTGGAGTCGGTTTGTACAATGTCTTTGGCACGTTTCTGTCGGTGATGGTTTGCTGGAGCCACATACGTCGGAGGAAGGACAAAGGCGATGTAGCAGGTGCCTCCCCAACCTTTCGGGAGCCAGGTGTAGGCCTTAGTACCACACACGAAGTACATATTCGGGGAGGCAACAAAGGAAGGTGGGTCAACTGAGTCCAATGTTCGGGTGATGAGGCAGGAGCTGTGGCCCACCAGCTGTGCCCCCAGGCCTTCGAGGCATACAGATCCAGTGATGTTGATGACGGACAGGGCCACTGTTAGGGTGGCGGCCGTCCGTTTTCGGAGGTAAGAGAAGGTGGGTCTGGCTGGATTGTTGAACACTTGCATTTCAACTCGTTCTTTGGCAGGGATGTCCATGTGAAAGGAAGTGTTCGATCTCAGAGGGCAGAAGAGGGCGGAAGTTCTACCAGTTTTGTTCAGCCAGAACCCATGGTAGAAGTGTGACATGGTTCTGCCGGAAGTGGCATTGTCCTTGTAGCTCTCCTGCAGGAGGATCAGCCAGGCGAGGCAGGAACCATGGACAGAAAAAGGTGAAGGGATGAAAGGGATTGAGTGCCCAGTGGCATGTGGTAGCAATCCACAGATCCAGCAGTTAGTGGCGTTGGTGGCAAGATTGTGTTGGTGGAGTAACTGCACAAAAGAGTTATTCCAGAACTCCTTACGCCTTTCTCGGAGTTGGGGTGAAAGTGAGATCAGATGGTGTTCTTTCGTGGTGGTAGGTTGAACGGTAGTCAGCAATGTCTTATGAGCGGGTGTGCTCTCCTCCATGATCCAGAAGGTAACCACGAGGAGAAGGCAAAAGAGAAGGGAAATGAAAAGTGCTATTGTCTTAAAGCTGTGCATTCGGTCAGTCTTTGGGTTTTTGAAGTGGATCTTCGGACGTCCGGTTGCTTCCATCATCTTCATGTCGGGCGCTTCCATCACCTTCAAGAGACTCGGTAGCGGGCAGAACCACAGACTTTGTTTTAGTTTCTCTCCTGGTGGCCTTTGAAGTGACTAGGCTACCGTTCTGAGATTTCCACTTAGCCTGTGGTCTGCTTAGCCGAAGTTCTCTCCTTTCGTCGCAAGTTATACCCTTCTTTGGATGGGACAGTGGGATCGGGATATTCAATCAACTCAAGTGTCTCTGTATCCGGGCAGCGGCTCAGGGATGGTCGGTCTTTGTCCAGTAGTTCCTCTTGGGCGGTGATGTTGTCCGTGGTTGTCCGGGTCGGTGATACCTTCTTGCAGTGGTGTGCATGCAGCCAATTGCGTTTCCCCTCCACTCGAAGAGCTGTTCGGGTGGTGATCAGGACTTGCAGGGGGCCCGTCCACCGGGGCTCCAGACTCTTGGTGCGCTGGAAGTTACGCACTAAGACGAAGTCACCGGGTTGGATGTCGTGTCCCGGGCCCCTGGAAACATCGGGAATGGCGTGCAGCACCTGCTGATGGATAACAGACAACGTCTTAGTTAGGTTATACAAATAGTCAGACATGAGGACGTCCGGGACGTCGTGGATGGATGATGGTTTTGGTGCAGTCCAAAGGTTCATGGGCCGCCCAAAGACGACCTCGTAGGGGGTTAAGTGGTGTTTGGTGGGGGTGGAACGCATTGATAGCAATGCTAGTGGGAGAGCGTCTGGCCATCTTAGTCCTGTGGTGGCGACTATTTTTGCTATCTTAAGCTTCAATGTGGCATTGTGTCGCTCAACCAGGCCTGCAGATTGGGGATGGAAGACCGCATGGAACTTCTGTTTTACACCCAACCCCTTTAAGATGAGTTGGATAACTTCGGCTACGAAGTGGGGGCCATTGTCGCTCCACAAAATTCGACAAAGGCCGTATCGGGGGAAGAACTCCTTCAGTAGTACTTTTGCGGTAGTCATAGCGGTGTTGTCATGGGTTGGGTAGTCTTCCACCCACTTGCTGAAGGCACACACAACGACAAGCACATACTTTAAACCTTGGCACCTTTCTAGCTGGACATAGTCCATTTGTAGGACTTCAAAGGGGTGATTGGGGACCCCAAACACTCCCCGGGGTACAGCAGTTCCTTTCCCAGGGTTGTGTTGGAGGCATACTAGGCATTGTTGGACCAGACGTTTGGCTGAGTCTGGTATTCTGTCGTTGTGCCAGACTTTGGAGATGAGTTCGATCATGGGGGCAGACCCTATGTGTGTGGGGGAGTGTGCCATGGGCAGCATGGGGATCAAGTATGAGTCGGGTAGCAACCATTTGTTCGAGTCTTTAGTTCGCCAACAACCGTCATCGTCCTTCAATCCTACCCGGGCCCATTCAGTTAATTCGTGTGGTGTGCTGGCTAGTTGGATATCCCTAATCGTTTCCCTAGCATCCTTCCATTTCTCAGTTTGTGACCTGGTCACGTACATGCGGGTCGTGGACCTATTCTCGGCTGTGGTTCGGGCAGTAATGTCAGCTAGTGCATTTCCCTGACCTATAATGTCTGTCACCTTCTTGTGTGCCTGGCATTTGATCACAGCTATCCGTGTGGGGAGGAGGACTGCTTCGGTCAGGGCAGAGACTAGATCTCCATGCAGGATGGGTGTGCCATGAGAAGTCAAGAATCCCCTCTCTTTCCATAAGAGCCCGAAGTGGTGAACTACCCCAAAGGCATACTGACTGTCTGTGTAAATGTTTGCGGTTGTCCCTGCTGCCAGGATGCAGGCTCGTGTGAGGGCAATTAGTTCAGCCGCCTGTGCGGATCGCTGTGTGATGCGGGCTGTCTCAACAACTGTTCGAGCTGTGGTGACTGCATAGGCAGCTGAGGTGGTGCCATCAGGGAGCTTGATGCATGAGCCATCCACCCACAGTTCTCCGTCAGGGTCCGGGAAGGCAGTATCCCGGAGGTCAACCCTACTCTTGGTTTGTTCGTCGGTGAGGGTCACGCAGTCATGTATAGGGGATGCATTGGGGTCAGCGTCAGGGAGAGGTAGTAGAGTAGCTGGATTCAGAGTGGTGCATCGTTTCAATGTGATATGGGGTGCAAGCAGAGTCAGTTCATACCCAGTCAGTCGTGCGCTAGTCAGGTGTTGAGTCTTGGTTTGGTTCAGGAGGGTATCAACAGCATGGGGTACCAATACTGTGAGGGGGTTCGAGAGCACGATCCCCTCACTTTGGCGGATAGAGACAGCAGCGGCGGCTACTGCTCGAAGGCAGGCGGGCAAGGCTCTGGCTACGGGGTCGAGAGTGGCAGAGAAGTAGGCACAAGGGCGTTGCTTAGGGCCTATGGACTGGGTTAGGACAGACAACGCACATCCCTCCCTTTCGTGGGTGTAGAGGGAGAAAGGTTTAGTGTAGTCTGGGGTTCCTAGGACTGGGGCCGAGCAGAGGGCGTCTCGTAATTCTTTGAAGGAGGATTGGCATTCGGGTGTCCAGGGGAGGGGGAAGGGGACATCCTTAGCCAGCAGGGAAAGCAGAGGCTTTATGGTGAGACTGAAGTTTGGCAACCACTGTCGACAAAAGGAGGTGAGGCCCACTAGGGATCGTACTTGCTTCTGAGTTTTGGGAACAGGGGTTTCTAGGATGGTTTGAATTCGGTCAGGGGTAAGTTTCCTCCCGTCTTTGGATAGTAGGTGGCCCAGATACGTTACCTGGGGCTGGCAGAATTGCAATTTCTTTCTGGAGACCTTGTGACCGTTCTCCGCAAGGAAGCGGAGGAGGTGAATGGTGGCTGTGACGGCAAGAGGAGTGGTGTCGGCCGCCAAAAGAATGTCATCGACGTACTGTATCAACACCACTCCATCGGGTAGTTGGACTGCATCCAGTTGCCTCTTGAGGGCTTGGCTGTAAATACTGGGACTCTCAGTGTAGCCTTGGGGTGCCCTGCAGAATCTGTACGAACGGGCTTTTAAAGTGAAGCCGAACAGGTAGCGGCTGTCTGGGTGGATGGGGATGGAAAAGAATGCGTTCTTGAGGTCAATAACAGTAAAGATGGTGGCAGTGGATGGAATCAGGGTGAGGATGGTGGTGATGTCTGAGACTACGGGGTACTGGGGTATGACTACTTTGTTAACCTCTCGCAAGTCAACAATGAAACGGTAGGCTTTCTTATCCCCCTCGCCTTGCTTCTTTACAATGGGTAGGATAGGGCTGTTGCAAACATTACTGACTACTTCTTCTACCACTCCTGCCTCGACCAGGGACTCGATGATTTCCACCAATGCCTTCTCGCCTTCGGGTGATATCCGATACTGTGGAAGCTTTGGGAGCACTGCGTCCGGTCGGACGGTTATGTGTACCGGGTTGATAACCATGCGCCCTACATCTGAGTCGGTTTTAGCCCATAGATGTGAAGGTAATGTGTCGAGTAGGGACATATCAGCATCGGTTATAGAGAGCATACGCCGTGTGTGACAGGGTCTGGACAGATCTGGGTTATCGTGTAGGATGACTCGAACTCCGTCTGGGGAGCATCTGATGGTGGCTCGAAAATGCTTTAGCAAATCAAGTCCCATAATAGCATCGGGGGTGTTGGAGGAGAGCAGAAAGGTCGTGTCAGTGGTGTTATCTTCTAAGTCAAAGGAGATTGGTGCTGATAAGGGGTTAGTGGAGGGCGTTCCGTCAAAGCCTATTGAGGTTACGTGTGAGCCAGACAAGGGTGCCCTAGGAATCAGTCGTTTAGATAACGCACTACGTGTCGCCCCAGTATCTACCAGGAATGGAGATTTTGTGCCCAAGACCTTAGCGGTGACGTAAGGACCTTGCTGGTCAACACGGAGTTCGACTGGATCCCTTCCTTGCCCCTGGCGGTCCTATGCGAAGTCATGAGTGCTCTCATAGTCGGACTGCTGACACTGGTTTTGGCGGGGGCGATCAAAGGTGTTTGGTCTGCCTGGCCTGTCGTTGATGGTGTTGTTCGTGTGCCCTCGTCCCTGTCCTCTATTTCTGGGGTCATATGCTGTGTCTCTGGGGTCCCTATTCTTGTTCATTTCCAGAAGGACCGGGCACTGGGATTTCCAGTGTCCGAACCCTCTACAGAACGCACATTGATTTCCATCTAAGTCTCTCCGTCCGTTGTAGGGTGTAGGTGTATGGTCTCTAGGGGGTAGCTTTCTAGGGGCGGTTGGTTGGTAATTCTCTTTTGGGGGTTCCCTTCCTATGGTCACCCCTTGCAACTGTGCTATCATCACCCTCTCCTTGAATTCCTTTTTCTTCTTCTCTGACGCCCTATCGTTCTCGTTCTTCTGGTTTTCGTAGTATTGGGCCATCTGGAGAATCGCTGCGGGTTTGGAGGCTGCCCAACTGCTCTCGCTGGTCTGTAGCTTCTGGGAAACTTCTTGAGACAGACCCTTTACATAATTCTGGACAAAGAGGTGGTGTCCGGTTGCGGTGGTCATGTCTTGGCCACTGTAATCGGAAAACACAGTCTCGAATCGGGAGAAGTATTCAGACACATCCTCCTGGGGTTTCTGGCGGCAAGCCGTCACTATCGACCAGTCTACCTTTCTTTCTGGGATTAGAGTCTTCAGCTTTTGTACAATCTTGTCTGGGAGCTCTAAGATGGCTTTCGGGGGTTTCTGTCCTGGTTCTCGCTGTTTATCTATGGTATCGAGTTGTACCCAGGTATATCCGAACGGCTCAGCGTGGTCAACTTTCCGGATTTGTTTCCACACATCAGCCGGCAGACATAGCCCAAAGAACAAGTCGATATCTGCTAACGTCATTATCGTTGAGCCTAAGGCTGTACCTAATTCCGTGTAGAAGGCAGTCAGGTTCTTTCTTAAGTCGGGTAGAGTCTTTCTAAAAGTCAAAATATCTTGCCGGTCCCACGGCTGGTAGACCCAGTTATATACAACCCTTCCCTTCGCATCTTGGTGGTTGATGTCGTCGTGTGTTCCCTGACCCCGTGGGGGGACCCAGTAGGGGGCAGCTTCTTTAATGGGCATCATGGCATCGGCCCTTCCTCCCTGGGGCTTAGTTGCTATGGGGGTTTCTGTTTTGGTGGTCTGTCCATGTTCTTTAAGGTGTCGGTAGACCTCGAGTGTACGAGTGAAGAGGTTCGTTACATCGCCCTCTCCTTCTTCCCCAATGTCTACCTTCCTATATAGGGCCGCTAAGCCTTCGGGACCTTTATCGTGGTATCTGTCCTCATATGCATTCAGGGCGTGATAACAGAGCCGTACGACGAAGTGTCGTCTGCGGCTGTCGGCATACGAGCTATACACGTCTGTTATATACTCCTCACTTTCTTTTCGCTCCACTAGCGTCCCTACTATCCTATCGATTCCTGCTCGTTCATCCTTAGTTAATCGATTCATTCTGGTGGACTCTTTCTTTCCCATCTCATGGTCATCTAGCGTTGTAGTCGACATTGGGTTCAGTACAAGAGGCTCAGCCGGCGCGGAGGCCGTGAGGGCCGAGGCCCCTGTACTGCTTTCGCTCGTGTTCGGGGGTTGTGGGTGTTGCACTACTGATTGGGAGGGTGCATACGGAGGGGGCATGTAAATGATCGGGGGACCTAACAGTAATTCGTCATTCGTTCGCTGCTTGGAGGACAACTCAGGGTAGAGCAAAGAAGGGGTCCTAACAGCGTACTGGCCTGAGGTTTCGGGCTCCTGTCTTAGTTTAGTTTCCCTTCTCTCCTTTATGTCTTCTTCTAACTTTCTAGCGGCAAGGTGAGCTGCCTTTCGTAATTCCTTTTCTGCTTTTACTTCTTCCCTCTTTTTCCGTTGCGTTGCTTCTTTGCGCCACATGCCAATACTGTCAAGCATAGTAGGCGTCGTCTTATTGCTACGCAGAGCTACTTCTAGCGCTTCTATCTTGCGGTCGTCGAAGGATCCCATCAGTGGCCACTGACTTTCGGGGTCCTTCTTGGTATATTTATGCCACAGCTTGCTATAAGCTACGGCGACTAGTCCATATTTAGTGAACATGTCCTTATTAGGGGTGCCTTCCAGTGGAGCCGGGTGGTTCACCTCTAATAAGCGGTCCGGGCAGAACCAACTACCAATCAGTGGGGAGAAGATAGGCATGACGGGTTTCAACGGGGACAAAAGTCAGCACTACCTATCTTTTCACTGCTTGCAAAGACTAGACAGAATATCTCTATTCTTCGTTATTTGTAAGCAGAGAATACCTCCAAAGAACCAATATCGAACAACTAGTGTTCGGACAATCAATCAATCAATCAATGGGGAGATAAAGATAGGCACGACGGGTTTCAACGGGGACAAAAGTCTGCGTTACCTACCCTTCACTATTTGCAAAGACTAGACAGAATATTCCTATTCTACGTTATTTGCAAACAGAGAATATCTCAAAAAGCACTATTCTTCAAAACAATCAATGTTCGGACAATCAATCAATGGGGAGATAAAGATAGGCACGACGGGTTTCAACGGGGACAAAAGTCTGCGTTACCTACCCTTCACTATCTGCAAAGGGAGAGAGAGAGAGTATTTCTACTCCTCCCCGTTTGTAGACAGCGAATATCTCAAAGAGAACAATCAATGAGCAATACTAGTATTCAAACAATCAATCAATTATTTCGCACTTTTGTCGTATTTCACGACCTTACCCGGACCGCGTGGACAGTTTCTCGTCTTCCGCCTCCAGCGCCCGATCGTCCTCTACTCTCCGTATTTGCCGCGGCACTCCTGATGGTTCCCAGTCAGGACCGTAGATCACTCGAGAGAGGTCTGCTCGGAACCAGTGAAGTTCGGATGATCGGCTGCCAGACGAGGGTCTATTGGGCAGGAGCTCTCCCGATCGTTGCAGTCGTTCACTCTGTCGTCGGGACCTCTCCCACTGGATCCACGTGTCGCTGATGGGCCCCACGTTGGGCGCCAATTGTTAAATGGTAGCGGCAGTTTCAGTCGATAACCTTTCAAGTATTTGCCCGGCGGTAATCGCCTCTCATACCACTCGATAATTTACCAATAAAAGAGGCAGGCGCCGGAGACTGGAAGGCAGGAAACAAAGTTTTATTCCGTCGGAGCAGAACACATCAGATCAGACAGCAAGGTATCGTCACGAGGTGCTCTAACTGCATCTCTGAGACCTGGTCTCTTATACACTGGTTTATTGCTTTATTATACATAGTACATTCTTGAGATTCCCTTGATGTGCGGGGAAATATCCCCTGAAGCCCCGGCTCAGATCCGATCTCACACATGGTTACAGTAGAGGTTCCCACCCTACCCGCAGTGGGAGATGGCTATCGCGCAGCAGGGAATTCCGCTAATTCCCGGGGGTGTGTGCAACCGGCCGGGTCTCAGGGGGTAGGGGCTTTGATTCTACTGTAATCCCTTTGATGTGGGGTGTTTCCCTTACAGTAGGGGCAATAAACTGCATCCGCAGGGCTAGGCGATGGCCTGGGACCAGTTCAGACAATGGGGCGCAGAGGAAGGGGGTTATCAAAGGAGAGGCATGACCATGTATGGGTTGTCGGTCGGAAGTGGTTCCGTAGCAGGATCGCGCAGAAGGAGAGGGTTTTATGGCCTGTATGAGAGAGCGGGGGTGGCCAGCGCGCGGGGGATGCTTGCAGCGCCAGGGGAAAGCGCTGGCGGTCGAGAGTGAGCGGGGAGAGAGTGGGGTGCCTAAAATGGCGGCCGTGCATTCGCTGTGCGTGGCGCTGGGGAGAGGCAAGATGGCGCAGATAATGTTCAGTTTGCACGCTAAATTTCCACAAAGGGCTGAGCAGCGAAGTGGCTGCTCCTGGTGGGGCCTATCATATGGATCTGATCTGAAGAATAAAGCTGTGATCCTAATATACATCTCTTGACTACGTATCCTTCATTTAATTGTAACACTGGCCCAATAACTAAATGGAAAAACAACGTGAAATATAATTGAAAGCTTTCCGATAATTAGTTAGAACATTTCAGAGACATGCAAGACAACATCAGTCAGACTGATAATCATACTTTCTGCACTAGTTACTGTGCGGCATCACTCAGCACCAAACATATTGGACAAAGCATCCCACACCATCCTTCACTATTGATTAATAACAAACCCACAAAACAAAGAACACATTTACCAGAAACTCTGACAGTTGTATCACTGTCACAAAGAACACAGCAATTCAGGAAAGCACTCAAAACCTGGCTGTTCGAATGAACAGATCACCACAAAACAAGCAGCAATTCCAGCCCCTTGAGCCCTCACAGGCGATTTGCCTCGCTCTACAAATCCTTGATTGATTAACTAGAACAGCAATCATACATCTAGCACCACTCTTAGACTATCTTCTGGGCTGGACTGGCCGTAGCGGGCACCGGGCAATCCCCCGGTGCGCCGCATGGGTGGGCCTGGTTTTGGGCCCCTGGGGGCCGTTTTTGTTACAGGTCCATTTTTGCAGCAAAGCTGCAAAATCGGCACTGTAACAAAATCGGCCGAAAACCGGCCCTGGCAAAGAGCTCGGCGGCACCCCCAAGCCCAAGGGGTGGCTGGCCGAGCACTTTGCCAGGGCCGGTTTTGGTTCCCAGTCCGGCCCTGACTATCTTCAACCACCAGGCAACTTGCAGGTTTACCAACCAAATTGTAAGCAATCGAAATCACACTCCAGTCTCGCATCTGTCACTCCACAATCATGAACAAACAGCTCAGTGATGTAGACATGGCCGCCCAACCTGGAGATAAGCCAGAACACCACTGCACAAAACATATAATCACAGGATGGCTCGGACTCCAGTCTGCGATGGAAGCCTCAGACTATGTGGAAACGCACCTCCGCTAGCAGGCATGCGATGAGATCCTACTTTCTGTCTTCTTTGGAGAATTGAATAACTTAACATCAGAATGTATTTAGTACATTTCCAGAGAGGAAGGTCTGGAAATATTGCACATTGCGCTAAAAGACAAGCTAACATTGAACTACTTTCTCAATTCATTGTTTTGTCACAGAACCAACCATCGTTTGGCTTCCTCTTTGACATTGATGGAGTCCTGGTCAGAGGTCGGAGCCCTATACCTGCCGCAGTCAAGGCTTTTAAGAAACTCTCTGATGGGCATGGGAAGCTCCAAGTGCCAGTGGTTTTTGTTACAAATTCTGGAAACTCCCTGCGCAAGACTAGGGCCGAGGAGCTGTCTGCTGTGCTACAAGTGGAGGTAAGACGAGGTGGACGTGGGCTGCCTGCTGTGCTGTGAATGGTGGTGAAGGGTTGAGGCGATGATCTGTCCATTGTGCTTTGAGTGGAGACATACTTGGCAGCATTCAGTGATTAAAAAGATGCAGGATTTTTCTTTTTCTTTTTAACTGTATCTTTATTGCACTCTTGGTAGAATCACATTATACATGCACTAGAGAAAGTAAATACCACATTTGTGCATATGGAATGCATCAAATAACCACAATAGATGTATGCAAATTCTTTGTGTGCTACGATATGTCTTTGGGTCATTCACCTATAAAATATCGATGTGGAGCAATATTGAATGCAGGATATCAATATACACAACACCGTCAAGGTAAGTAGAGATGGAGTTAGAATAGTATATCCGTACTCCCATATGTGTGCTTCCCTTGACCATGCATTTTGACATCCAATCATATTTGTCGGTATCCACAGAAACTAACGTTTGGGATGAGGGGGGTCATAGTTCCCACAGTTCTGGGGACACCAACCCCTAGATAGGAAGGGTGCTGAAATCACTTATGTTGGGAAGCTGCAAGGATGCCAGACTTCTCGTGAGGACGTATGAACAAAACTGTGTGAATGGGACGGGTGAAGAGAAGGGGGATAGTTCTATGGTAGGGAGACCAGTCTCTGTCGTAAGGTTTTGAATTGGACTTGTATCTTTCCAATGGAGGTTACGAGTATCTGTCATATTCCCCCCATAAGACCATACCTGCTGTATCTCTCCTGGTTGTCCTTCCAACATGGAGGTAGACTACTGAAAGAACTATTCCACCAAGGCAGCACTGTTCATCTGCTTCAGTGCTGGGAGCTTGGCTGAGGCTGTGCCTCTTCCTGTGTTTTCCCATAGCCTTGGTAGAAGCACAAGCGGTGTTTCCACTATTTTAGCTATGAAGGAAATCCCCACATACCCAATGTCATACCCAGTATGCTGGTTGAGGGCAAAATTGCTGGTGCCACAAAGTCTCTTGACCTATAGGCACTGCGTAGACGGTCTCTTTTGCCCACAAATAATGACTCAAATACCAGGTTAGATTATTCCCACACGCAAAAGCAAAAATAAATACTCAAAAGGGCAGGAAAGGAAAGGGAGAAATGTCCATCTCTGTCTCCCAGACTTCTCTCCACAGTCCAGCCCCTACGTATATTTACTGCAGCTTCTGGGCTGACGCCAAAACACTGCAGTAAACTCTCTACGTAGGCATCGCGCTCATCATCCGAAGTCCAAGAGACCAGCACAAATCAAGACAATTGCTGTCATATTTTCTTTAGGCAAACTTGGAAGAGCCGCTGTCCCTCACATTGTTTTTGGTGCCATGCTCACAGTAGCCTTCCACAGTCCTCGCACTACAGCAACAGGTATTAAAAGTGCTTCCTCTGTCTGGTGGTGCCCCAACCTCATTCTCACTCAGACCAGGCAGGCACCGAAGATCACTCGTGTGGAGTTCAGAAAAATGATTTTCATGACATAAATAGGTGAACTTTGGGATGTGTTTGGCCAGTTTTATCCTCTTGTTGTCTAGAAATCCTGCTTTTTGTTCAGGACCAGCTGGGCTGCAAAGACATCATGCCTCCTGGGTAGCTATTCACTTCTTTGAGGTATATTCCTTCTTGAAAAGAAAGTTGAACGCACTCAGCAACTGCTATACACTTAATTAACCAACAAACTCTCAAGTGACTTAAACTTGGAGGCAGATCCTTGGGAGTCTAAAACCCAGTCTATGGAATGCCTTAAGCAGAGCTGAGTCACACTACATGTGGATCAAGAAACCCCTAAAGATTCCGCATTTCGAGGACTCTTTCCATTGATCGCCAAACAGACTAGGGGTCATGAGTGGACACCCTTTGGGTGTCACTGAAGTGCCGCTGAGTCTAACAATCTGCTGAGGAGCAACACAATAATCATTAAAACCTAACCACATTGGCTTTACGATTTGAGAGCAGAAAAATCACAGCCAGGCTAAAACACTCCAGATGGAAGTAGGGCTTTACTTTTGACTATACATTAGGAACCTAACAGGCTGTGAAAACAAAGACCGGGAACAGGCTGTTTTACCTGGAGTGGAGGTAAGGAGAAATAACACCGATAAGCAGTAGTCTCAAGTTATACAAGGGAAAGAAGGTTAGAAAAATAGGAGGCTTAAGGAGGCGAATGCTGCTGTATCAGGAGTGGAGGCCAGTGGGAAGGCCAGCTAGGGAGCCATCTGTTGGACTGAGGTTCTGTTGAAATATTAGGGGTAAGCCGTGGCCCTGCTGTTCTCGAGGTGGACATCAAATGGACGGGTGCTATTTGGTGTCTCAGAGTGAGACAAAGGAAAGGGCAGGGCACATCTACAATCTGCTGTGCTGGAAGTGGTGGTCAGGAGAATGCCCAGTGACTCTGCGTTGAGTGAACCATTATTCCCGCCCACCATTGAAAAGCATAAACTCCTCAAGGGAAGTTGCTGGGGTAGATCATAGGGAGCAGCATCAAGCCTTCTGATCGAAGACAAATGGTGGGATGGAAAAGTAGGGGGAGGGAAGAAGATGTAACCCGTACTTTTGTCAATAAAATTGGTTTTGGTCCATATATATTATTATTGACTTTTGCTGAGCCCATGTGACTCTGCTTGTGCCAGGAAATCCCCAGCAGGTTGGTAGCAGGACACTGTTTGAATTCCCAATGGTTGTATCCTTTGCCTTGCAGATATCCCAGGACCAGATGGTTTTGTCGCACAGCCCCCTGTGCATGTTCCCTGGCTTCCACAAGAAGCGCGTCCTTGTGTCTGGACAAGGGCCCGTGCAGGAGATTGCTAACAAGTATCCTTTGACTGGTTCCTGAACGTGCCAGTGGAGTCTGTGTTTTCTGTGGTTGGGCTACTGAAATTGACTGCATAGTCTGGAAATTAATAGTAATTTATTAGGATGGAATTAAGGGGAGTACATTGTGCCGGAGGAAGGAGGTTATTTTCCTATCAAGCTGGTAATGTACTTTCTTTTTCAACTAATATCAAAATTCATATTGTATGTCAACAATGAAAGCCCACGCTTAATAAGCTTGATATTTTGTTACACAGACGTCATCCATCCTACCAACAGTAACATAACTTTTTACTTTTATTTAATGGGTGGAGTAAAGAGTGGCAGAATATGCTTTGCAACATTACAAGTCACCCGGAGCAGTATCCCCAGTGAGATTATGGGGGGAGGTTAGGGGAAGGGGGAGAGGGTTTGGGGGTGAGCCAGAGAGAAGGGGTGGCAATAACTTACAGGTTACTACAAGGTTTCTGGTGAGTCCGGGCCCAGAAACATGTGAGCATGTGTTAACACAGGGTACGGGCAACTGCTCTCTGTCTCGTCCACCCTCATGCTTCCGCATTGGAGTAGCAGGAAAAGCTCCCCCAGCTGAAGTAAAATAGACTGTCCCTAGCCACTCTCAGGATTTACCACCTACTCCTTGCAAATGTGTGTGTTTGGCCCTGCTATTTCCCCGTAATCAAATTCGTCATTCCCAGGTCAGGGTGTTATCCTTCATTGTGGGACAAATAACTTGTAATCCGTGTTAGTCGGGAGGAGATAACGGCCTGGGTACCTCCCCGTAAGGGTGACCAACCGTCCGTAAATTTCACGGACCGTCCGTATTGTACGTGAGGATCCCTTTTACGGACGCCTTTTGTCCGTAATTTTGGGTTTTTCAGAGCTGTTCCCCTGCGAGAGGCCTCAGCCCCCTGATGGGGCCGCCTCGCACTTTTCTGATCACAAGAGCAGCCCCTCCCGCCCATTTTCATACTGTGCGGGGCTGATTGCCACATACAGAATGACAATGGGTCAGTCTGGGATGGCACAGCATGTGGTGGCCTCCTCCAGCCTCAGTCCAGGGCAGGGCATTCTGTCCCATGGAAGTGCTAAAACGCCCATGCTGCTGCTACCTGAGAATCCAGTTAATCAAAGGAAGGCGGTGAAAGAAGTTCAAAGGAAAGGATTATAGTTCTTTCAGAGTGTCCTCATTTTAAACTGAAGCATTTTCAATATTATATTCAAGGAAGCCATGGTTGCTGCTTTTTTATTTTATGCAACTAACAACCATTTACAAAGCCAATAGTTCTGGCTTGTTGTAGGTGTAACGTTACTTGTTCTAGGTGTAACGTTACTTGTTGTATTATATAGCTGGATGCAATGACAGAAGCAACAAAAAATACCAGTCGGGCGGCACATTATACTAAGCACAGATTTTTAGCTTATGTGTTTTAAGCCTCACCCTTAATTACATCGAACACCCTTTTGGAGAGACGCCCCTCGTTTTTTCATCCCACTTAAAGCTCTGGAAACAACCCCATGTCACAGTCACCCCACGTCCAGGCACTGTGCATCATGCATGACTCATGCCTTCCACTTTTTCAGATTACCTATGTGCAGTGGCAAAGTGAACTCTGCCCCACCCCACCCCTTGATTTAGGAACTACAGCGAGGGTGGAGTTCTTGATGGGTCTCTTATGTCTGCGACTCTGCAGCAAAGGCTCAGCTCATAATTTATGTGAAAAGGTGAGTGAGTAAGTAAGTGAAGGGATGGGTGGATGGATGGCTGGATGGATGAGTGAAATGATGGATGGATGAGTGAAATGATGGATTGATTGATGAATTGATAAGTGAAAGGGTGGATTGATGAATTGATAAGTGAAAGGGTGAATAGATGGACGGATGAGTGAAAGGGTGGATGTAAGGGCTTGTAGATGGATAAAAGGATGGATAGATGAGTGAAGGAATGAATGGATGGATGGATGAGAGAAAGGATGGATGAGTGAAAGGATGGATGAGTGATGGGTTCAATGGACTGATTCATGAGTGGATGAGTAGATGGATGGATGGGTGGGTGGGTGGATGGAAGGATGGATGGCTAAGTGAAAGGGGAATTGAGAGAGAAAGGGAGGATGGGTAAATGGATGACTGAATGGGTAAATGGTTGGAAGGATGAGGGACTGGGTTGATGAATGAGTAAGTGAAAAGATGGCCGGATAGGTAAATGGCTGGATGGATGAGTGAATGGATGGGTGGAAGAGTGGATGGATGAGTGTATGGATAGATAGGGTGAAAGGGTGGATGGATGGATAATGGATTGATGAGTAAAAGGGTGGATGGAGGGATGGATGTGTGAAATGATGGATGGAAGGATACGTGATGGATAGGTTTGTAAATGGTTGAATATGGACATGGATGGGCACACAGATGGAAGGACAGAATGAATGGTGAAAGACTGAATGATGGATGAAAGTATGATTACACATTGCAAGCCTCATTATCTTAAGCAACATTTTCTATACATTGACTTTAACATTGATATGAGTCATTGTCTCTATATAATATGTGTGTGTTGCAACGCACTCCAACACTGCCCCACATACTTAGGATGAGTAGCACTATAGAAGAAATTAAATACAAGTGAGAGAGGCTCGATGTGAAGATGAGGGGAGTCATTGGAGGGTGGTTGTAAGGCCAGACTGGCCAGACCGGGTATCAGGCATTTTCTCTGGGAGCTGGAAAGGTGGGGGCGGTTTTGTTGCCACAAAAAGACCTGCACATTTGCTTAAAGCTGTGCGCATACTGAAAAACCATAAGTGCACAATAGTCTCAACCTAATATAAACCTATTTATACTTGTACTTAAGTGTTTGTCTATTTACTTACTTATATACTATTGCGCAACCTCCTCTGATGTGTCTGTAAAACTTAACTTTTGTCCTGAATTTTGACCTCCTGTCCTGAATTTTTACACTCCTTGTCCTGAATTTGCACCCATGCCAGTTGGTCACACTCCACGTCGAGTTAACTGGGGATTGGTAATGAGGAAGTGAGTACATGACTTCTGCACATACTACACAGTCAACAGCAATTCAAGGCTTGTACAGAGGAAGCTGGAGTGAGGCCTAGGTGCTCTAGGTAATGTTGAGGCTGTGAGGTGAGTAAATGTACAGTGTGAGTTGTTTAAGTGCCATGGCATTTGGGGGCATTGGCAGGTTTATGAAATTTAGTTTGGGTAGATGTTAGCTTTTGGAAGTTGTAGAATAGTATGATGTTTGCAGGTATAATGTTCTGCGATGTGGAAGGTGATCAAAAGATAGTGGTAGAATTGGACTAGTTCGAAAAAAGTGAGCACAGGTGGTAGAAGTGGGTGCTGATGGAGTCCTTGGAGGACCCGGTCTTTCGAAACACTATAGGGGGTAGCATACGGCAGTATTTTGGGAGTAATGCTGGAACAGCTTCTACGTCCCGATAGAAGGGACTTCTTAAGGATTTTGGGGGCCCGAGTCCCTGTTTGGAACAGCTTTGAATTTATGATCCAATTTCGGGTCTTTCATGCTGTCTTTGGCCAGGTCACTGATAGTGAACAGGTGAAGATCATCCAAATTCTAAAGTTGTTACATCAAATATTCAGGAATAGTGCCCGGTGTTTTCAATATTGTAACACTAATATTACCTAAATAATCTCTGTGACACCCTCCCATTTTTTATATGTGAGGTCCTGTTTTGAACTAAAAAAAACATAAACACACCATTTCTCTGTAGAATATCTGTTATAATTCTCACATGCCACTCACATTAAAAATTAAAGGGAAACAGTATTTTTGACAATCTGTTTAAGAAATATTCAAGGTCATCAGTGCAAGACTCTCTGCAGAACAGAGCTGGCTCTATCAGGGGCCCCCTGAAAGGCGGGGGCCCTGGGCCAGAGCCCACATTGCCCATGCCTTAAAACGTCTCTGCCAGATAGAGTGAGATGCATTTAACACTATGCTCAGGGGAAGTGCAT
Organism: Triturus cristatus; assembly: GCF_964204655.1. Taxonomy (NCBI): domain Eukaryota; kingdom Metazoa; phylum Chordata; class Amphibia; order Caudata; family Salamandridae; genus Triturus; species Triturus cristatus. The sequence goes on along the minus strand of NC_140585.1, from coordinate 304,781,429 downwards.
ATCAGAATCGGTGGGGGTGAGGCATACGGTATTGATTGGAGTCAAGGTATCAGAAGAAGTACGGAGGGAGGTGAAACAGCTTTGACCGGGTCGTCCAGCCTTACATGAAAGCCTGCGAGACACCAAGGAGACAGTAGTGAAACATGTCGAGAAATTTAGATGTTTCCACTACAGAGCTCACATGACAAGGGCACACGCAGAGCGTGACCGCACCAACTCACTATTGGCCTGGCTCGCTAACCCTGCAAAGAGGCGATCGGGCACTGTGGAACTCGAAACTGCCCAGGGAACAAGGCTATACAGGCGGGTAGAAATCAACCTATAATTTTCTTCCTACTACTATACTCTATATGAGTACTTCCAAGCACTCAGGTAACAACATTGGTACATTTTTAGCGCCTTTACATTTCCCGGCTCTTATGCCTGAGGAGGCGGAGGAGCTGGGGGGGGTGAGGGGGTATTAAGTTGCAAGAGGTTCAGGCAGCTATAAAAACCTTGGCATGAGAAAAAAACACCGTGAAATGATGGGCTCCTGGTTGAGCTTTACGCCACATAAGAGTAAAGCTGGCCCCTAGACTGGTTGATTTGTACAAAGCGGCTAATGATGCGGACCTTCTGCCGTCATCCACCCAAGAAGCGCTATTGAGACCTGCGTATTACATGAAAGCCTACCGGCCATTATTGATGCTCAACATTGATTATAAATCCTTAGCTGGATCCTTGCCACTAGACTTCTCCCTCACATGACAAAACTCGTCTGCCCAGATCAAGCGGTGTTTATTCCCGGATGGAAGATTGTGCTCAACATTAGGAGACTGCTCGCACTGCTGGAAGCCAATACTTATGCTCGCTCAGAAGCAGTGGTCTTTGCAGTAGGCATAGACAAAGCTTTTGACAGCTTAGAGAGGGACTTTCTCTATGGTGTAATTGAGCACTTCAAACTGGGGCGCGGATTTCTAACCTGGCCTCGGTTGCTATACACAGATCCCACAGCCGGACTGGATGGAATATTTCGGTGAGCTTAAAGGTGGACCGCGGGGACTAGAAAGAGATGTCCCCTTTGCTCTTTGCGTTGGCAATGGAGCTGCTGGCGAGCTATGCCAGGACTAGGGACAGCTATCAGGGAATGGAGCTCTCTGGGCAGACCCACCACATCGCCCTAAATGTGGATGATCTCTTAATTTTCCTCCAGAACACGACAACAGACCTGGTGGGTGCTAGAAAATTACTAGAGAAGTTTGACTCCTTGTCCATACTAAAGGTCAACTGGCAGAAATCGCGTTTTTTTAAGATGCTTGCGATTTGCATCCCCCCCAGAGAGACTAGAGTTACTACAGTGCCTACAATATCTGGGTGTAAAAAAAAGTATGCCACTACCAGGCTGAATTGTTGGATGGGAATGTTGGGAAGGCGGTTTGGTCACTTAGAACGATCGCTGACTTTTGGAAGATGCTCCCCCTCTCTGTGGTGGAATGGGTGGCACCGCTTAAAATGATTGCACTCCCCTGGTTGCTGTATTTCTTTGTAGAGCTGCTGGTGTGGTTTCCTCAGGCGCTATTCAGAGAACTCAACTTGTTCATCATTGCTTTCATATAGGGATCAGGCAGTAGACAGATGGCTCTAACTACTTTGCAAAGGCCTGTGGAAAAGGGAGGACTGGCTGTCCCTGAATTTGAGTCTTACTACCTTGTGGCGCGGCTCCAATGGCTAATGCAATGGGTAGCCGATAGACTGACAGCAGGACGAGTGATGGCACTTTCTATACCCGATCTTCACCAGCTGATCAGGGTACTACTGAGCCTGGGATATCCTCTCAGAATGATATCACTGAATTCCAAGTGCTGCAGCTCTGTTGGGCTTGATGATTGCTGAAGACTTGGGTGCAGGTTCCGTACTCGCCTGACATACCTGAGTATGCATGGGGTACTCACTCACTGGGGTACTGGCGGGGCCTATAAGATTGTATAGATGTGGACGCATCCAATGTTGGAGACTTATTCTGAGAGGAGTAAATTCTTTCGTTCGAGGTGTTCCTCTTAACATTCGATTTACCCCAGGGTCTCTTCTTACTACATGGAGCGGTGATGGCGACGATCTGCAGACACTGGGTGTCTGGCCTATCAGAGCCACACCATCACAAGAATTGTCAATTCATAGTCACGTCTTCGGGCACTTATAAGCCTGTCACCTGCTTACATAGGGTGGTAAGAGAAGACATACTCCTGCCCCTATGGACCCGTTGGGAGGACGACTTGGAGGTCTAAATACCAGAGGGTAGCTGGGCAAATTACTCCACTCCCACACCGGTAAGGGTTGGTGGTAACGGGGTACTTTCAGGACATACAGTGGTAGCTTGGCTCGAGTGGTCAGGAATCAGGCACCGTGCTAAGCATACGACATACCCATACAATAACCATGCGTGCATCCGTTCCAAAAACGACTCTACACCGTAAAAATTATGAAAATATCTTGCTTTATCTTCTTTTTCTCTTAGTTGCTGATTAGATAAATATTAACACAATCACAATATACAAGCTTTTTAAATAGTGCAGGTCAAATAAATACTGGCTTAATGATTCAATAAATAGGGGTGATCATAAATAATAAAGGCATAAATATAAGTGCAATACATACAGGCAATTAAATATTCTGAGGCAATAAATACTGCAAACCAATAAATATTGTGCATCAATAAATACTGTGGACCAATAAATACAGTGAAGCAATAAATAGGTTAAATACAATAAATACAGTGCCCTCAATAAATAATTAAAAGCTGACAGTGACACTCATAGAATCAGATCACATTTGAGATTACTATGGGCTGATTTGGCCCAGGCACAGCTTGTGGTGATGTGGAAGGCTTGAGGGTGTCTACTCCCTGGCTTGGACAAGGCTGAGGCCTAAACTGAGGTAGATCAAGGGGGGAATACCAGAGACCTGGCTCTCTCACTCTACACAACCCCTCTAAATTAGTCTCAGCTCACCCCTGGCACAGTCCAGCTGGTTCCAGCACCTCTCTAACCCCTAGAGTAGTCTCTTAGGATTCCACAGGGCCTTTGGCGCCCTCTATTCCACTTACTGCCCTTTTTCTGAAGTTCCGACACCGCTGGAGTCGTGTCGACGCCGTGAGGCGGTTCCGGTTCGATGTCGGCGGCCTCGCCACAATGTCAGTTCTTGACGACGCCGGTAGGCGGTTCCGGTTCGATGTCGGCGGCCTCGGCTCGATCTCGACCTCCGATTTGATGGCGTCGGGCAGTCTTGACTCGATGTCGACTTTGGGCGGCTCCGGTCCGATGGCGACCTCAGCTTCGATGACGTCGGCCGGCCTTGGCTCGATGTCGACTTCCGGCGACTCCGGAGTGCGATCCTCACTCCCGACCTCCGGTGCTCCTCTCCTCAGGTTTCCGGCGACTCCGGAGTGCGACCTCCACTCCCGACCTCCGGCACGATTCTCTCAGGTTCCGGCGACTCCGGAGTGCGATCTCCACTCCCGACCTCCGGCATACTTCACCTCGGTCTCCGGCGACTCCGGAGGGTGGACTTCACTCCCCCGTCGACGCCGCTCACTCGACCTTGGGTGACTTCCTCCTCGACCTCTGGGACTCCTCACGACCTCCGTCGGCGCCCTCTCACGATCTCTGGCGGCTCCGGGTACGACGTCTGCTTTTCCAGTCAGCGCCGCTTCTCCACCTCGGGCTCCAGGTCTCCAGGCTACTCGACGTCCGGCTCCAGGGAAACCAGTATCCAGGTCAGGATCTTGCTGTTCTTGGTTTCTAAGGCCTGTTCCTGCTGTCCAGGTCCTTAAGATGGTTTTTCTTGCTTCTTCCCACACAGGGCTCCAGGCTGGGCTCAGTCAGTAGGGACTAGTATCAAGGGTGGGTTTATGGACCTCACTCCAGGCACAAGTTTCCACCCCTGCTGCCTCACTCCTTCCTCCTTCAGGTTTTTGCTGCTCTCTCTTCACCGGTCAGGTGCCAACTGCCAGCTCCAACTGCCAACTCTCTGTCTTAGCTTCCCAACATTCTAAACCGCCTCCAACTGTCACAGGGTTCTGGAATGTTCTGGAAGGTGCTAGTAGGTTCCAGTGGATGCTAGTGATGTCACAGGTGGCCACCATTTTGTGCTCCAGGCCCTCAGACAGAAGTTTCAGGGGTAGATAAAATGGCTCCCTGAATCTGCAGCAACACTAAAAAGTCTGGTGGTTCCCAAAAAGGAAAAATTCAAACAGGGTTTGAGGCAAAAGTGGGACAAAATAAATAATGATGAGGAGGGACCACCCAAAGGGCTGACAGGTCTAACACGCGTCCCCCCCAGCTGAAAGTGGGGAGAGCTACCCGACCCCTTGGGAGTTCTCATCACTAAGGCGGAAATACCTTGAGAGACCGTCTGCATTGGCGTGGTCCACTCCAGGCCGATGTTCCACCTGAAAGTCCATTCCCTGTAGGGAAATAGACCACCTCAACAACTTGGGATTCTCCCCCTTCATTTGCATCAGCCAACGAAGGGGTCTGTGGTCGGTCTGAACCAGGAAGTGCGAGCCAAACAGGTATGGCCGCAACTTCTTCAGAGCCCATACCACTGCAAAGGCTTCACGCTCTATTGCACTCCACTTCTGTTCCCTGGGAAGTAGTCTCCGGGATAGGAAGACCACGGGTTGATCCAGACCCTCTTCATTGAGTTGCGATAACACTGCCCCAATGCCATGTTCTGATGCATCTGTCTGGACAATGAACTCCTTGGAAAAGTCTGGGGCCCTTAAGACCGGGGCCTCGCACATGGCTTTCTTCAATCTCACAAAGGCCTGCTGACAAGCCTCCGTCCAGACTACCCGTCGAGGTTGTTTCTTGGACGTGAGCTCCGTGAGGGGGGCTACGATGGTACCGTACCCCTTCACGAAGCGGCGGTAGTATCCCGTGAGGCCCAGAAAAGCTCGGACCTCAGTCTGTGTCTTGGGGGGTTCCCAGGCCATGATGGCCTCGATCTTCGCCTGGAGGGGTTGCACCGCTCCCCTACCCACCAAGTGTCCAAGGTACACTACCGACCCCTGCCCGATCTGGCACTTGCTGGCCTTGATCGTCAATCCAGCTTGTCTCAGGGCCTGGAGAACAGCTTGCAGGTGACGCAAGTGATCCTCCCAGCTGTTACTGAAGACGGCTATGTCATCCAGATAAGCAGCAGAGAAACTCTCCATTCCGGTGAGGATCTGGTTTACCAGGCGCTGAAACGTGGCAGGTGCGTTCTTGAGCCCAAAGGGCATCACACAGAACTGGTAGTGGCCATTGGGCGTGGAGAAGGCTGACCTTTCCCTTGCTCCATCAGTCAAAGAGATCTGCCAGTACCCAGAAGTAAGGTCAAAGGTACTTAGATATTGGGCAGCTCCCAGCCGGTCAATCAATTCATCCGCCCTAGGGATCGGATGAGCATCAGTTTTGGTCACTGAATTCAGTCCCCGGTAGTCCACACAGAACCTCAGTTCCGGTTGGGCACCCGGTGGTGCAGCTTTTGGTACTAGTACCACCGGACTGGACCAGGGGCTGCTAGAAGGTTCGATCACTCCTAGCTCCAGCATCTTAGTGACTTCACTATGAATGCTGGCCTTCACCTTGTCTGACATCCGGTAGATCTTGGACTTCACAGGTGGGCTGTCTCCTGTGTCCACGTCATGGACGCACAGGTGAGTCCTACCCGGGACAAGGGAGAACAACGAAGAGTACTGCCCCAGGACCTGGCGACAGTCCTCCTGCTGTTCAGGAGTTAGAGATGGGGAGAGAATCACTCCCTCCACCGACCCATCCTTTTCTTGAGACGCAAACAAATCGGGGAGAGGCTCGCTTTCCACGTCCTCTCCTCCGTCAGTCACCATCATCAAGATGACTTCGGGCCTCTCGTGGTGGGGTTTGAGGCGGTTGGCATGCAGCACCCGCAGGGGCTGACGAGGGGTCTTCAGGTCCACCAAGTAGGTAGCCTTACCCTTCTTCTCCAACACCTCAAAGGGTCCTGACCAGCGATCCTGGAGGGCACTAAGCTCTCCTGGTTCGATCACCCACACCTTCTGGCCAGGCTCCAACTCCACCGGGTGAGCATTGTGGTCATACCACGCCTTCATCACTGCTTGGCTGGCTTCCAAGTTGTCAGAAGCTTGCTTCCACAACTTAGCCATTTGGCTCCGGAAGGCCAGCATGTCGCTCACCACATCCTGGGGAAGCTTTCTGGGAGTTCTTTCCCATCCGTCTCTCACCAGGTTGAGAGGTCCACGTACAGGGTGCCCATACAGAAGCTCGAAGGGGCTGAAGCCCACTCCCTTCTGTGGCACTTCCCTGTAAGAAAAGAGTAAGCAGGGTAGGAGGACGTCCCATTTCCTCCGCAGGCTTTCAGGCAGACTTCTGATCATGCCTTTCAAGGTTTTGTTAAACCTCTCCACCAGACCATTGGTCTGGGGGTGGTAAGGAGTTGTGAACCGGTAGGTCACTCCACACTCCTTCCACATCGCCCGCATGTACGCTGACATGAAGTTGGTCCCCCTGTCGGACACAACTTCCTTGGGAAAACCCACTCGGGTAAAGATTCCCATTAGGGCCCTAGCCACAACAGGTGCTGTTATGGTCCTCAGAGGTATTGCCTCTGGGTACCGTGTGGCATGATCCACCAGGACCAGGATAAACCTGTGACCAGCTGACGTTGGCGGATCTAACGGACCCACAATGTCGATGCCCACCCTTTCAAAGGGGGTGCTAACGACAGGAAGTGGTTCCAGGGGAGCTTTCAGCTTCACCCCTGTTTTCCCACTGGCTTGGCAAGACACACATGTCCGGCAGTAGGTATCGGACGACACTTTCATCTGAGGCCAATAAAAGTGTGGGACAAGACGGGCGAAGGTCTTGTCTTGCCCCAGGTGTCCTGCCAATGGGATCTCGTGAGCCAACTCCAGAAGGAAGGCTCGATAACGTTGAGGGACTACCAAGGCTCGTGACGATCCGTGTAGGGGTGCCTTGGGTTCACTGTAGAGGAGGCCATCCTCCCAGTAAACACTGTAGTTCCCTTCAACATTCCCTGCTGCCTGGGCTTCGGCCTGTCGCCTCAGCCCCTCAAGGGTAGGGCACTCCCTCTGGCCCTGGCAGAATTCCTCCCTGGACGGGCCTCCCTCCACGTGCCACTCGGCCGGGATGGGTAGGTCCTCCAGTTTGGTAACGTCCCCCACCGCAGACTCCTGGTCCACCACCTCCGGTGGCCTATCCGTCCTACGGGGTGTGGACGCCGAGGCAGGCTCCTCCTGTCCTCGGTTCTTCCCTTGACTGGCAGCTGGCTGGGCCTTTGTTCCAGGCTCCAGCCGAAACGAACTCCCTCTTCGGGTAGTCGCGGACCTTGTGCTCACACAGGCCCAATCAGGTGTACCCAGCATCTCAGTGTGAGTCCGGTATTCCACCTCCTTCCAAGCGTTGTGCTCCATGTCATTCCCCAGCAGACAATCGACTGGCACGGCAGGGCTTACGGCAACTCGAAGTGAACCTGCAACCCCCCCCCCATTCAAAGGGAACCTCGGCCACTGGATAGTGGCCTGTTCTGCCGTCAGCCATCGCGGCTGGGTGGAGTACATCGGGAATTACCTGCTCTGGAGACACCAGTTGGCTACGCACCATAGTCATACTGGCTCCTGTGTCTCTCAGAGCCTCCCCTCTTTGGCCGTTGATGGTGACCCACTGCCCATACTTTACGGTATTTACGGGCACCTGGATCTTAGGAACCATCTCCCGTTCTCTCAGGGACACTAAAGTGACACCCGCCCACTCCCTTCCCTTAGTTAAGGGCATCTCCTCCCCGAGCACTGCACTAGCTACTCCGGGGGTCTTTCCTCCAATGGGAGGGGGTGGTCGTTTCAGGCACTTCGGATCTCCTTTATAGTGTCCAACGCCACCGCACTCGTAGCAATGGACAACCCTTGGCTGCTGACTCTGGCCAGGATTAGGGTTTCTGGGTGGGTTAGCCCTAGGGGTGAATCCTGTTCCCTTCCCTTGGAAGTTATTTTGGGGGCCTTTGGAGAACTCCTTTTTCTTTTCCCCTCCCTCTTTCTTCTGGGGGGCGCCCTGTCCGGCCTTTTGAGTATCCCCTCCAGTCCCCCTTGTGGACACCCGGGTACTAGCCCAAATGTCCGCCTCCTCAGCAAGCTTCCGGGGACTGGTCAGCTTGCTATCCACCAGGTGTTGACGCAGTTCAGGGAAACATTTCTCAAGCAGGTGTTCCTTCAGTACCAGGTCAAACAACCCCTCGTAGTTCCTCACTTCACTGCCCTGAATCCAACCCTCTAGTGCCTTCTTTGCATAGTCCAGGAAGTCCACCCAATTCTGTGTGCCCAGTTTGTGACTACCCCTGAACTTCTGTCTGTACTTTTCGGGTGTTAGTCCAAACTTTCTTATGAGCGCCAGTTTCATGGTGGGGTAGTGGGTCTGCTCATCCTCCTCGAGGGCCAATAATGCATCCCTACCAGCTGGAGGCATGTACTTGTACAATACCCCTCCCCAGTACTTCTCTGGAACTACATGGGCCCTTAACGAGACCTCATAGGCCGCTAGCCACTTGGCAATATCGTCGCCCACTCCATAGCCAGCTACTATGTCCTTTGGCAGGTAGGGTTTGGGTTCCCTGGTGTACTCTCGTTCTTCGCTGCCACCGTTAGGTACAGGGTGTGCCCCGATTCTCAGGATCTGAAGATCTATCTCTTTCAGCCTTATCTCATGAGCCATCCTCTGTTCCTCTTTCTCTTTCTCCAGCCTTGCTAAGTCCCATGTGAGCTGCCTTTTCTCCCTCCGATCTGTTATCTCCACTTCAGACAAGCCACCGCTAGAGGCACTGCTGCCCTTCCTGGAAAGTGTCCTGGGCCCCGCTGACAGGTTCCCCACCTCCGGTTGGTACAAACCAGCTCCCTCACTGTCGGGCTCTCTATCCCTGTCCTCCTCCTCAGCCTTGCTTTCTCGGCGTGCCTCCCCCCAAGCCCTTAAGCTGGTTTGGAGTGCACCCTTCTTTGCTCCTGGGGGACAATACACCCCCTCCCGCTGGCAAAACTCCCTGAGTTGGGCCACAGTGTACGTTTCTAAATTCTCCAGTACAAACTCCATCTTGCCCACTCAGGTCAGAGGACAGTTATTTGCAGTAACAATGCAGGGGGGTACCTTTAATAATACCTCCTCCCACCACCAGAGTAAATTTGGAAAAAACAAAAACCCACAATTAGGAAGGCCGCTTTGAGAAAACTCCCGGTGTAGGCCTATGGACTACCCACAGTTATTGTTGAGTATACGTAGGCACAGCTCTATCCCACCACTGAACACCAATTATGTTAGAAAATTACTCCACTCCCACACCGGTAAGGGTTGGTGGTAACGGGGTACTTCCAGGACATACAGTGGTAGCTTGGCTCGAGTGGTCAGGAATCGGGCACCGTGCTAAGCATACGACATACCCATACAATAACCATGCGTGCATCCGTTCCAAAAACGACTCTACACCGTAAAAATTATGAAAATATCTTGCTTTATCTTCTTTTTCTCTTAGTTGCTGATTAGATAAATATTAACACAATCACAATATACAAGCTTTTTAAATAGTGCAGGTCAAATAAATACTGGCTTAATGATTCAATAAATAGGGGTGATCATTAATAATAAAGGCATAAATATAAGTGCAATACATACAGGCAATTAAATATTCTGAGGCAATAAATACTGCAAACCAATAAATATTGTGCATCAATAAATACTGTGGACCAATAAATACAGTGAAGCAATAAATAGGTTAAATACAATAAATACAGTGCCCCCAATAAATAATTAAAAGCTGACAGTGACACTCATAGAATCAGATCACATTTGAGATTACTATGGGCTAATTTGGCCCAGGCACAGCTTGTGGGGATGTGGAAGGCTTGAGGGTGTCTACTCCCTGGCTTGGACAAGGCTGAGGCCTAAACTGAGGTAGATCAAGGGGGGAATACCAGAGACCTGGCTCTCTCACTCTACACAACCCCTCTAAATTAGTCTCAGCTCACCCCTGGCACAGTCCAGCTGGTTCCAGCACCTCTCTAACCCCTAGAGTAGTCTCTTAGGATTCCACAGGGCCTTTGGCGCCCTCTATTCCACTTACTGCCCTTTTTCTGAAGTTCCGACACCGCTGGAGTCGTGTCGACGCCGTGAGGCGGTTCCGGTTCGATGTCGGCGGCCTCGGCACAATGTCAGTTCTTGACGACGCCGGTAGGCGGTTCCGGTTCGATGTCGGCGGCCTCGGCTCGATCTCGACCTCCGATTCGATGGCGTCGGGCAGTCTTGACTCGATGTCGACTTCGGGCGGCTCCGGTCCGATGGCGACCTCAGCTTCGATGACGTCGGCCGGCCTTGGCTCGATGTCGACTTCCGGCGACTCCGGAGTGCGATCCTCACTCCCGACCTCCGGTGCTCCTCTCCTCAGGTTTCCGGCGACTCCGGAGTGCGACCTCCACTCCCGACCTCCGGCACGATTCTCTCAGGTTCCGGCGACTCCGGAGTGCGATCTCCACTCCCGACCTCCGGCACACTTCACCTCGGTCTCCGGCGACTCCGGAGGGTTGACCTCACTCCCCCGTCGACGCCGCTCACTCGACCTTGGGTGACTTCCTCCTCGACCTCTGGGACTCCTCACGACCTCCGTCGGCGCCCTCTCACGATCTCTGGCGGCTCCGGGTACGACGTCTGCTTTTCCAGTCAGCGCCGCTTCTCCACCTCGGGCTCCAGGTCTCCAGGCTACTCGACGTCCGGCTCCAGGGAAACCAGTATCCAGGTCAGGATCTTGCTGTTCTTGGTTTCTAAGGCCTGTTCCTGCTGTCCAGGTCCTTAAGATGGTTTTTCTTGCTTCTTCCCACACAGGGCTCCAGGCTGGGCTCAGTCAGTAGGGACTGGTATCAAGGGTGGGTTTATGGACCCCATTCCAGGCACAAGTTTCCACCCCTGCTGCCTCACTCCTTCCTCCTTCAGGTTTTTGCTGCTCTCTCTTCACCGGTCAGGTGCCAACTGCCAGCTCCAACTGCCAACTCTCTGTCTTAGCTTCCCAACATTCTAAACCGCCTCCAACTGTCACAGGGTTCTGGAATGTTCTGGAAGGTGCTAGTAGGTTCCAGTGGATGCTGGTGATGTCACAGGTGGCCACCATTTTGTGCTCCAGGCCCTCAGACAGAAGTTTCAGGGGTAGATAAAATGGCTCCCTGAATCTGCAGCAACACTAAAAAGTCTGGTGGTTCCCAAAAAGGAAAAATTCAAACAGGGTTTGAGGCAAAAGTGGGACAAAATAAATAATGATGAGGAGGGACCACCCAAAGGGCTGACAGGTCTAACAATAGTCACGTCTTCGGGCACTTATAAGCCTGTCACCTGCTTACATAGGGTGGTAAGAGAAGACATACTGCTGCCCCTATGGACCCGTTGGGAGGACGACTTGGAGGTCTCCATACCAGAGGGTAGCTGGGCAACTATATTGGGAAGGATCCCCAAACCCTGAGGAATGCCTGTTTCAAGCTAATTAACTTCTATATCTTACATACCTCACCCCCAGAAGAATCAATAGATATTTTCACACTTTAGGTGCAGCATGCCCAAGATGCGAGGAGGTGGGGGTGGAGTTCCTTCATATGAGGAGTTGCCCGTTACTTGCTGCTTATTGGGGAGCAGTCATGAAAACAGTCACTGATATTTCCCATGCACCCTGGGGCACTGTTTATTAAGTTGGTTCCGCACACTGCTAAGACCATGACCACGAGTAGGTTTCAAGGCTTGGCCTTTATCCTGGCAAAACGGAATTCACCAGAAATTGGAAGGCTGCTAGAGGTCCCCGAGCAGAGACATGGTGAAGAGAGATTGAGAGATGGGCGGAGTATAAGAGTGAAGTGCTGCTCCAGGAGGCTAGACAGGGCTGGGGCCTGGAAGGCATTAGTAGACTGTATGAAAGATCCAGTTTCCCTGTTGCCAGCGTCGTCACTGGGTAGTCCCGTAGAGATGACCACTGCTTAGAATTGCTGGAACACTTGTGTCACTGATTGTTGTTGATTGACTTCCAAGAAGTCGGTTTAAGACCACAAACGATGATTACCAACTGTCTCATAAATGTCAAAATGACATATTTCCATGGATGTTTGATATATAGATCTATGGACGGGACTTGGGGAAGTGGGTGGGTATTATGTGGTGGGAATTGTAGGTTAATACAGATGAACTAGCATTGCTGAGCATATATGCGAGGCTTGTGTTCATGTTCTTATCCTTGCTGAACCTGTACTTGCATTTGAAAATCATAAAATCAGTTTATAAAATAAAAAGTGGGTGCTGATAAATAATGGAGCAATTGTGCGAATAGAGGTATTTTGTAAGAGATAGGAATTGAGCAGTAACATTTGTATACTGTTAGCAGTAGTGGAACTTCGCAGTGGAAAGTGTTAGTGTTATGCCAACATAAGGATTCAAGTTGTGTGAAAAGTAGGAATGACTGTCACAGAGAGGAACAGTTGGGTAGTCTTTGATGGTAGCAGTGTCATTTTTGTAGTAATATGATTTGAGCACCCTGATATGGTGGTGGCAATTTACATGTGATGAAAAGATTTTCTCAAGTTACAGTAAAACCCACAGACTATATGGCAGGGAAGTGCAACATTTACAGTGTAGGCAGCAGCAGTATGAGATATACTTACCAAAGAGGCCCTGAGTAAGCATTTTGAACTTGCATAGAATAGGTATGAACAATCAAGCAGCACTCTCACAAAGTATAGGTGGCAACAGTGCTGGATACACACACACAGGTTGCAAGAGCTCACAATACAGTAGCGCACACACATACACATGCATTAACACACCTCTTTATCTAATCCTATGGAGTGCTATCTATTACTCTACCATCAAAAAACAAAGAAGTGCCAATACTGATACAAATCACACAAACAAATTTAGCAATCACTCGTGCCACTCATAGTGATTGAAAACATCTTATTTGAAAAAATATATTTATTTATTTTATATGTCATATTCAAATATGTTTTTTAACTCTTTTGTCATTAACGATGCAAATAAATCATTTTCAATGGACCGATCAATAATATTTACAGTTCAAAACAGAAATAATCGACATATAAAACACAATTTACAAGATACATTCATAAACAATCCATTTAAACATGCCCATAATCCTACACAGAAGAAGAAAAAGGAAAGAATTTAGAATAAGTAGGGAAAGATTAGAGAGTTTCACATAGAGAAAGGGAACAAAAAAATCCCAGGAAAAGTTTTGTATCAGTATTGGCACTTCTTTGTTTTTTGATGATTTAGTTGGCCTAGCCTTGCTGATTATGGGCCAGATCCCTATATTGATTGTTTTGATTAGCGGGTTGTCACTCACGAGGTTCTGTTGACTCCACTTGGTAGTAGGAGTTTGTACTCTGCTTGTAAAATTTGTTTGAGTTAAATATTTTTCGTTTTTTTAGTTGTTTCATGTAATATGTCAGACCAGGACACTTTTGCCTACTCAGAGGACCATATTCAAAAGCTATTAAATGCTCCTTCTCTGTTCACTTCGGCTCCTTTAAGTACGTCAGCCAAACAGCAAAATGAAGCCAAAAAATTAATTAGACTAAAAAAGAAACAAATACGTACAGACTTACACGGTCGCTTCCTGCTCGAGCATTTAAAAGCAGGGGCAATCCCGGTTAGCCTTCAAATACGTAATATACCAGTAATATTCACTGAAGACCCTATCTACAAAAAAAAACTATAGATACATTGAGACCAAATGCAGCAGAGATCTTATGGTCCTAACTATAGAAACAGCACAAAGGTTATCAGCACAACAACTTCAGGAAATCTTGACTTTAGAACAAGAAATTAAGGATAACCAATTAATCACGGATTCTAAAATCCTTTCGGCTAAGGTAGAAAAAGATATAGCTGAGTTTAAAGATTTCACTATCAATCAAAAAGCAACCAAATTTGAGAAAGACAAAAGTAACTTTTCATTGGATACCACATATCCATATTTACAAACGGATTTTTATTCACGCCCGGACACTAGACGTTTTCTCACTGTTTTCCAAGAACGATCAAGGAAAAAATTCATTTCCTTTTCAGATACATTTTCATCCTCTAGTGGAGAGGTTGAAAACTCGGACAGAAACCAACAACAAAATCGACGAAAAAACAACCAACAACAGCCTTTTTTAGGCAGAGGCCAACAATAATTTCGTGCCAGGAACAGATACCAAAATCAAGGATGGGAAATGAAAATCAGGAATCAATACTACAAGACTTAACAACTTCACCTATTTTCAATTTATCTGATCGATCGGGTCCTCTCGGATGTTGAACAATCTATTCTGAAAAAGGGCCTAGCTTTTGTGCCGACACGAACTACTGATTTGGTTAAAATGAAAATGGAAACTATCAAGTTCTGTAGGAAAATACGATTAAAGTCTTACTTTCTGGAAAATGACTACTTAACTTGTGCAGAGGCTACCTCCTTCCGTGAAAAATCAACGTTTTGTCCCCCGCAAACAAAATACCTAAAGAAATACGAACGTTTAAACATACAGTATTATCAGCCATCAAACAAATTGAAATAAAAAAGATTTTGTTAAATACAATGTTTCAAAAGCTGAGAAAGAAGCTATAACCACTTTAAAATCGGATCACCAGATAACAATAAAACCTGCGGATAAAGGTGGGTCAATTGTAGTCATGAGTACAAGTAATTACCAGACAGAAGTGTTAAGACAACTACACGATACTCAATGCTATCGTAGACTTAGGACTGATCCCACTTCAGACATACAAGGTGAACTTGCTGTGATTCTACGTAATGCCCTGTATCTTGGGATTATTGGTAATAAGGAATTTGGTTTTTTAAATAAAAAAAACCTAAGGTCCCGCTGCTATATACGCTCCCAAAAATTCACAAAAATGATACATCACCTCCAGTTTGTCCCATCGTGGCTGGTTGTGGTTCTATACTAGAGCCAATTTCTAAATACGTTGATTACTTTTTAAAGCCTTTTGTCTTTCTGATGTACCATCGCATCTGCAGGACACAACTGATTTTTAAAATCGGATTCAAACTGTCGAGTTTTCACCACAAAATCAGTTATTGGTAACTCTAGATGTGGTGTCCTTATACATCCAAATACCACAGGATGACGGTTTAAATGCCATTGAAATATATCTTGAGAGACGGCCTCGACCAGTACGAGTCCCTAGTGAATTTATTATGGAATTAGCAAAGTTTGCTCTGAAAAAAAACTATTTCGAATTTGAAAATGAGTACTACTTACAAATGAAAGGGACATCCATGGGCTGTCCCTTTGCGCCAGAGTTTGCCGTGTTGTTTATGGCTCAATTTGAAGAGGTCTTTATTTATAACAATAACCCGTTTTGGTCTCAGATTACATCATTTGTTCGATATATCGATGATATATTCTTAATTTGGACTGGCTCTTTGTCAGAATTAACATCATTTGGCCATTGGTTGAACCAGCGGTCGCCAGATATTCAATTCAGTTTACATTCAAGTCCAAGTACAATAACATTCTTGGCCGTTGAGGTATACAGCTCTCATGGTTTGCTACTCACATCATTGCACATCAAATCCACTGATAGAAATGAAGCGCTCCATTATACAAGCCACCATCCTCGCTGTTTGCGTGACATCCTTCCGGTTGGTCAATTTTTAAGAATAAAACGGAATTGTTCTACTAAGGGAGAGTATATGTTTCATGCAAGTAATTTGTTAAAAATCTCAAGGTACTATCCTAAAAAGCTTTTGAAACAGGCTCTGAAACGCACTTGGTGGACACTGAGGGAAACATTACTAGAAAAGAAGAAAAAAGAGCCCACTGATCGGTTAGTCTGTGTTACCACGTTCTGCTCCCGTACTAATTTTCTCAAACGTGTGTTTAACCAAAATTGGCACCTTGTACAAAAAATACATACAACATGGAACAAACCTTTGTTTGCCCTAAAAAGAGATAAAAGTGTTGGCAATCAAATTGTACGTGCCGCTGTCCAGCAGCCTGTTCTTAAAACCACGTTGAGATCACAATTGAGTCTACCGCCTATCAGTGGCCACCACAAATGTGGAACTTGTATCTGTTGCCCACAGACCATTGAAGGCTCCCTTTTTCAGTACAAAGGTATTAAATGGAAGCATGACTCATTTACTAATTGTAAGAGCAAAAATTTAGTTTATGGAATTAAATATCCTTGTCCTAAACAATATATTGGTAAGACTACTCAAGAAGTTCGTCAACGGATCACGCAACATATGTCTAGAATTCGAAGAACAGTTATCAATGCATCCTTAGTGAACCATTGGATGTCCAAAAATCGTGTTATAAATGATTTAAAATGGACTATCCTGTCGAAAATTGAACAAAACTCTCGAGGTGGTGATATGGAAAGTTTACTGCTGCAACGTGACGCTATGCTCATTGTGAAGTACAATACTTCCGTAGATGGTCTCAACGAAATTTCAAACTTAGAATGTAATGAAACTCTGGCTGTCTGGGTTGGCTCCCATCAACCGGTGTGATTTTTGTAACCTTAGGCTCCCTGGGTTGACTTTATGATTCAGGTCTTTCTGCTTCCAAATAGTAGCATATTGACCCTTTATAATATAGTGTTAACACATATATTCAGCATGGACTTATTAGCTGTCCTAGTAATGACTATTGCGGTGAGGTTCTCCCGCGTACCATTTTGACTGAAGTGTCAGATGCCCTATATGTGATGTTCTGATTTTGTTTGCACTTTAGGTCTTCAAACCGAGTACAAAAAACAAAAATCCAAAAACAAAAAAGACGTGTCTGTAACCAATAAAGCATGCACGATGTGTAATGGATTCGAGAAGAACGTAGCATCAATTTGTTGTTGATGTGTTTGGCATAATAAAGTTGTTTGCAAGTCTTTTGAAATTTCATTTGCGGTGTTGTCGATGAGTGATGACGTCACACGCCAGTCGTGGATAGAGCGACACAAGTAAAATTCAAAAGGGAACCAGGTTTCGGGTATGATACATCGTCTTTCAGGAGAGGAAAGCGTGCTGCAGCGGTTTGTCCGAGGATTTGAAGGTAGCGATATATTCGTTTAGGACTGGTTTTAGTTAACTTTTTCATGGACTTTATATTCAACATCCTTCTATGTCTTCTCGTTTTTGTCGTTGTTTTAGACCTCGCCTTGCTGAAATTAATGATGGCAGGATATCCTAGAATGACTAGAGGCTACTATTGAGGTATGCGCTATGCCTTGTCGCGGTTCGCTGCTTTAGAGTTGCTTTAAATAATATTGTGTCATTTAAATAAATGCGGACATCTGTCGTTTCAGTTAAGCGTCTAAAATTGAGCCAGGTTGACACCCCTGTTTAGAGGATTATTGTTGGACCTACATGCCATTGTTTGAAGGTAAACGGAGTTTACTTACATTCTAACTCTGCTTTCGAATTGAGTGACATATAGTTAAAGAGTAAATTTGATTGGTACTCTCTGAATACCATTAGATGTTACGTGGGTGATATAACATCGGCTGTGAAGCACCATGGGTGTCATCACAGGAAATTGCTAAGGTACTGATTGCGCCGAATCAAACAGAGGTGTATGAGAATGTTTGAAAGATACACAAGTGTAACATATACATTTTTGTTTTGTTTATTTTTATTTTCACAGCTCATTCTCCCAGGTCCTGAGGATAACCCATTAATAAACAAGGGTTTGAAATGCGTAGACCGTATTGCTTGGTTAAAACAAGTGGTGCTATTAAAGAAGGGGTGTCAGGTTTATAAATAATGTATGAGCTAGAGGTTTAGATCAAATAACCTGAATACCGCACTGTTTTGCCAAACTTTTGCTGGGATTTTTTTGTTCCCTTTATTTTGTTCCATTTTTTTGTTCCCTTTCTTTTTTTTTTTTTGTTCCCTTTCTCTTTGTGAAACTCTGTAATCTTTTCCTACTTATTCTAAATTCTTTCCTTTTTCTTTTTACTCTGTGTGGGATTATGGCCATGTTTAAATGGATTGTTTATGAATGTATCTTGTAAATTGTGTTTTATATGTCGATTATTTCTGTTTTGAACTATAAATATTATTGTCAGGTCCATTGAAAATGATTTATTTACATCGTTAATGACAAAAAAACTGTTAAAAGACATATTTGAATACGAAATATAAAATAAATATATTTTTTCAAATAAGATGGTTTCAATCACTATGAGTGGCACAAGTGATTGCCAAATTTGTTTGTGTGATTTGTATCAGTATTGGCACTTCTTTGTTTTTTGATGATTTAGTTGGCCTAGCCTTGCTGATTTGGGCCAGAACCCTTTATTGATTGTTTTTATCTATTACTCTACAACACAAACAAGTGCAAAGTGCAACATGTATCCAACACTCATGTTTCTGGTATAGACAACAATGCACGTTGGCTGGTTCCATGATGCCTGTTTAACACATAACATCCAGTGTCCATATTGCCTAGTACCACAGCATTACTAGTTGGCAGTGTTCTGGTATTTGCCAGTTAATGTATAATTGTCATCACCAAGAAGATGATCGTTCCCATTTTCTAGAAGCTTAGAATTGACATTTCTAGTGAAGTCATTGTTGGCTGTTGGGTTTGCGCGTTGCTGCCACTTAACAGTGGATTCATCATTGTAATTCCTCAGTAAGGTTATTATTGCCCTTTGCCTGTATGCTTATTATGGCAGGTTTATGTTTAGATCCTCCTTTTTGTTTCTGTGTAATCTCCTTAATTTAATTTCCTCTTTAAGCTTATAATTGCCAGTCCCTCGTTAGGTTATCATTGCCCTTCCCTCGTTAGGTTATCATTGCCCTTCCCTTGTTAGGTTGTCATTGCCCTTTCCCAGTTAGCATATCATTGCCCTTTCCCAATTAGCACATCGTTGCCATTTCCCAGTAAGCCACTTCTTAGTAAGAGCCAAAATTGGCTCAACAACATGAACCTGTACCGATTTGATCCCCAACTTTCACCCAGTGCCAAGACACTGATTCACACCGATCTCACTTTTAAGGAACAGAGCGCCAACAAAACCAAGAAAGTCTCTATTAAGAAAGGGAAACCATTCCTCACAGAAAGCCACTTCAGAACTGCGTTTCCAACCCTTGTGCACCTGAATCTGGATAGTGGCAATACCGTTCGCCTTGGCCTTTGAGACTCCACAGTGGTCCCCCTTAACGGTACCCTGCATGCAGCAGTTCACCTCAACAAGCTATGAAAAAATATGATCACATCACCCCCAATGAAGGAACTGTCCACAAATCAGCTGTATCATTTACAAAGCCATCACAATTGGCACCCCTGCCTGTCACTATATCAAGTTGCTGTTGGCATTATCCCTCACAGGACACCATTAGTCCGAAGACGAAGATCAGCCTTTTTTTAATCCTGGAAAGTGCTCTGCTATCGTACGAATAGGTTTAAGCTATAAAAACGCACATACATACCTGCATAAGGTCATAATTTCCATTTCTAGAGTTAGATCAATATTGTCAATTTCTAGTTAAGTACATTATAGCCAGTCACCTGTAAGCATGTTTACCACATCTTCCTACGCCCTCCTCTCCCCCACAGCTTTCTGCTGGCAGACCAGGAAAAAGGAGGCAGGGTGTGAATCAATAGCCCAATAAGGCCACCATCTTACCTTGAGGACCTGTTCACTTTGGTCGATATCATAACTTCTGCCATTGATGCTTCTGATGCCTCACATGCATGCTGGAGGCATCAGAATGCATTGAGCAGTGAGGCAGCCATTCCTCTGTCACATTGTAACTGCCGGCCAGTAGGACACAGGTCTGGGGAGGAATAACTGGTGTCAATGAACTGCTGGTGAATAATTCCGTAGTAGCCTAGAACAGGTCAGGAAGATGAGTTAGTGGAAGGAATGGACTAGGGTGAAGATTCTGAGAGAGTGGTGAGAGTGGCTCTGCACCACTTTTCTGCTCTGAAGGTATTATTTGTAGTGCGTGTACTCATGGTAGGAGAAAGGATGTAGCAGAAACCCTGCCCCCAGTACCTGCTTGTAAGAACCACCCCTACCCCTTTTAGCTGACACCCAGGCAAAAGCCAGTATTGTGTATGCAACCTACCTTGTTGTGTTTTTCCTGTATAGACCATTGTCGTTTACCCTATGCTAGCCTAACTATGCACGTTGTAGGCTGCTTTTGCTCTGCACACATTATCAAATATTCATGCTTGGTTTTGTGGCACATTGTATTTTCAAACATAATCAGCACATGTTTTGTATTTTATTTTTTCCTGGGATTTAGTCTGAACAGCCTAGCCAAGGTCAAACAACATTGCTCCTTGTTATTCTCAGTGGCCAGACACGAGCATCTAAACATAATAGAGACACCCAGCTGCTGTCATTCTGGAGGGGACAGAGTGGAGACTTGCAGACTGAGCAAAGGTCCTGAGACGGGAGGGCTGTGTTAGATAGGATGTAGAGCAGCTACCTACGTATGCTAAGGTATAGGGTCCTCCACTTAACCCTGAGATCTATAGTCTATAATCTATAATCACTTAGCATCTGTAGTGAGGGTGGGTTTAGGCAAATCTGTCAGCAAATATGACAGGGCTTTTCATATGGTCTGCTAACCATGCTAATGACACAACTGACCTATATTTATTTGTTTTCATGTTGTGGTGCAATTATTGCATATCAGAGCACGATAGTTGAAATAAATATGGTAAACTTCCCTCATGTCTCTTCTCTATTTATTGTGGACAAGTAAAAGTGAGAGAACGAAATGGGGTGACCTGCTACTGTGATCCCTAAAAGGGTCAAGAATGTTTTGTTCTAGGGTGCCAACTCACCTGTTCTCTGGAAAGATTAGGAGGCACTATAAGCTAGTCGGATTCTGGGCCATAGGTAATGATGGGGTATGGTGACTCAGTCCCTGCATGCTGATGGTGAATGGTCTGAAGCATAGTTCTGTTTCTGAGCATAATCCCTGCAACACCCTCGAAGTTTGACCTGTATGTTCACCTCCCCACTTCAGCCAATGACACTGGGATGGTTTAAATCCTAGCTTTATAAAGAAGGCTCACTGTGCCACGTTTGCAGCATGGTGCATACCTGAATGTGAAGGCAGAATGTTGAACACATTTTGCAGATTTACCACATTTACTCCTTTGATAACTGTTCTTATTAGCAACAAAATGAAAATGAAGTTGGTGCCGCTGTAGTGAAGTCTGATCTTATGTTTCAGAGATTATTTAAGAACTAAATCAACAGAACTGGAAAATTAGAGGATATTCAACTACCAAAGTGGTTCAGTATTTGAACTATTGTAGCAAGAAAACAGTGAAACATTAGGTGAAACAAATTGGAAAAAATAACTAAAATGATATAGATTTGAGTTTCTTCACTCAGCTTAGAGTGAAATCCAGGTAGGTTTTCAAGCCTTTACGATAAAAAGTGGGAATGACATATTTTGGGTCATTACAGGAAGGAAACACTGTTTATTATTCATGTGGGTGATGCCAACCATACTAAAACATGTAGGACAATCTGGTTGTTCCCCCTGATAATTTACACATCACACAGACCCTTGTACTCGCTTACGGAAAGATTCACTGCAGAATCCTGGCCAAGGGAAAGGCAGTGCTATTCAGGTTCTGCTTGTGCAAACCCACTTATTAGTGTCAGCGATGACAAGCAAAAGTACAAATACAGTCTCTTTAAACATCCTTCATAGTTTTATTCTTTCAGAGTGGTTGTTCCTTGTCAGTGTGATTTAGTTGGCAATCGTACCGAGTAATGAAATTCAGATGTGCTTAGAGGAGATTGTAAAATGTGGACTCAGTAGTTGAATTTCATGAGGCAATAGTCGCAGGACAAATGGAACCCATCTCTTACACAGCTGACATTACAAAGAGGCTAAATACAGTGTTTGTGACCAGCTAAGTGAACATGAAGGCCGGGCTTTCTCCATACTGTTGAAGACCAGCAGCTTTCTGAAGCATGGTGTATCTTTGGCCAACACATCAATGTCAATACATGACAACAGTGTAGGTTGGCACTTTAGCAAGTCATTGTTGCATGGCTGTTCATGTGCTGCTGTTGCTGCAAACTCAGCCAGTATTTAATTTAACATTATGGCAAGTCCTTACCTGTTTTCAAGGGCCTTCAGAGGACTTCATGTGTGGAAAGTATGTTCTTTGGTTGGTAAAATGAGAGCTAGATGGTTTAATTCGTTTGTAAGCTCAATGACAGATGTACTGGTGTCTAATGTTACTTTGGTTTACAAAAGGAGAAGCATCTAGTCACCTAATCTGGGTTTTCAAGATTATCATTGGTGCCACTGGTACATCCAGTCTTTGCATAATCCTACCAGATGGAATCGATTACTAATCTTTCAGGTTCTTTAGAACTATTGCACACCTCTAACTCATGCTAACTTTAGACAGGGCACGTCAACACTATCGGTTGATTCAAAGTCATCCCTAAGTAGCTGCATTTCTTAACATTCCCTTATTATGGGTCTTACGTAAACATGTAAACTGCTTCTGTTCTCTATGGGGGATATTACTGGAAGCTTAGGGTTGCCAGAAGTGGACCGATTAATCAAGTTGTAAGAGGTCCATGTTAATGCTTCTTATAATGTTTAGATATATTTGTAAAGGTAGCAAGTATATCTACATGAGAATAATGAAGTATTGTTAGCAGGATCCATCTCTTTGCTAATCGGTAAGTGGATGAAATGCTGCCTTACGTGCTCTTTGAAGTGATGTTCCTTAACTTCCCCCTCCAACTTTATAGTCTAGGTTTCCAGGATATTGTCACCATCGATGCCCTGAGGGAGGCGTTTCCCCTGCTGGATATGGTTGATCACAACCGCAGGCCGAAGGAGAAGGTACAAACTGCTGACACTTTGAACAAGAGACTGGGTTATTATTTTAGCTTTCTCCCATTTTAACATCCTGGCCACAGAACTCCATGAATCTTTTTCTAATGTGTCCTCGTTTGGGTGCTACTAAATACAAAATGTTAATGCTCTAGTTGTTCATCAGAAGTCTGTGCGAGGTCTTAGTAGAACACTGGGAAATTAACTGACCGGCTGCTGCTGCTGTTTGAAGTAAGTTTTAATTAGAATGTCAGACTTTATTCTCACATGGCTGAGGAAGATAGTGTGAATTTATAGAATATGTGCTCTCATTTTAGCTTCTGGGACACCTTATATAATCTCAGTGAGAAAATCATGAGAGAAAACCGTTTTCTCTCAAACATGGTTCATCAAACCCAGCAGAGGATCAGCATTTTTCACATGGTAATATCACCTTAGAACACACCACAGTTCCTACAATCAATTAGGCACCACCAGCAGTGATTTATATTGTTACTAAAATCATAAAATCTTGTGTAACTCTTTATATGTGCAACTTTTTGTGAACCTCAAAACCTGCCATTCACTACAATGTATTTTGAATGGGGACCATTTCCCAGAGTACTGTAATTGGCTGCCACAATATGTTGTCTATATTGTAGCTAGCCTATCGGGGGTGCCTTTGGGAACCCCCACGTACTTCTTCGGGTCAGAGTGTGCTCACCCTAATATATATATGCTTTTCATTCATTTTCCCGTACGCAGGTACTATGTCCCCTAACCTTGTAATGGCTACGACAAGATATTATTCAGGTTGTGGGCTGCCTAGCAGAATTGAATAGTCCCCTTTAAAGTGGCTAATAAGAGCATATCTGGACACCTGCAGTCCAGATATACATATTTTTAACCCCTTCATGACCATTGCGTGCACCTCTTTAAACGTGAATGTCTTGAAAACAGCTGAACTGATTTACACCATGTAGCAAAAAGTATGATTTCTGGGTAAAGATGTAGCTTTCTGTCAAATTTGGTTTAATTCTTTTTAGCCAATTTTTCTGTATTGTTGCCTAAAATTCCTGGGGGGAAAAGTGCCCCTTTTTAGGTCTCACCTAGGCAGTGCACATGCGCTGCTCTAGGATATGACCTTTAGAAATTGTTCAACTCTTTTCCACACACTTGTGCATGTGGCGGCATCCATCTTGTGGAAGCGAGCAGCGGCGCGCGCACGGGCCATCTGTTTTTGCTAATGAGCTTTCACGTTTGTTCTTTTTCGATCAACGGCGCGTTCAGGGGCCATCTGTTTTTTTGCCGGCTCGACATCCTCGCGCTTTCACTTTCGTTCCCAGACGTGCTGGTTCCCCTTAACTTTTGCCTCCTTGCTTGTCTTTCCCCTTAAATTTTGCCTCCTTGCTCCTTTTCTCCCCCTTTCCCCCCTAACTTTTGTCTCCTTACTCGTTTTTGCCCTTTCGTTTTCTCCCTGGCTGCTCTCATACCTCTGTGTGTTATTCATGCTGCCTTTTTTCCTACGATCTCTATTCCGATTACCACCTCCTGTAACCCGCCCATTGCCTTGTCCCCTCCCAGTAACCTATCTAATGCATTGCAGACCCAGCACAACCACATTGAGCAAGCTACCCCCACTGCTGCTGCACTTCCCTTTAACTTTTCCGTCCTTGGCCCCTTTTCCCACTTAACTTAACTTTTGCCTCCTTGCTCATTTTTTCCCCTTAACTTTTGCCTCCTTGCTTGTTTTTTCCCTTAACTTATGCCTCCCTACTCTCATTTCTCCCCGTGTTATTCTTGCTGCCCTTTTAACCCATGACTGAAATACCGCTTCCCCTCCCCGTATCCCCACCCACCTCCCTGCCCCCTCCCAGGAACCTACTTAATGCAGGCCGCAGTGCGAGCACATTGAGCAAGTCCCTGGGCCAGCTCCCCCGCTGCTACAGGTCGGCTCCTCTCAACGCCGTACCACGCATCCAGTCTGCCCTCATTTGCCGTTGGTTTTCCCTTAACTCTTTCCTCCTGCTTGTTTCAGATTCAGAGAAGCATGTGGAACCAGCAGTCCTTCGACCCAGTGATAGTCCACCGGCAGCGCTTTCAGTTCCAGCCTTACCTTACAGTTCCTCTTGTTAACCCTTTTCCTCCTCAAAAAGACTTCACGTGAGACTTTACTGCCGCTAAGGATTTTAAACTGCATTAAATCACCGCATTAACGAAAGGCTCCACTAGGAACCAGCCCAGCGCACTGTTTCCACAGTCCCTGGGTAGCAGTGAGGCTCCTCATACCTAGATCTGAACGTTTGAGTCGCAGTTTCCACACGGACCTCCGCAGCAAGTGCATTACCCCAACAGTCCATCTTGACAACTGTTTCTCCAAACTAGCCTCTCTGTTGAGGTTGTAACAAATGGGCCAAGTCACATACTAACTATACATGCATGCCGCTGGGACTGGGAGACCGACATACGTTTGTGCTAACACAAGTGAGTGCTTAATTTGAGCGGTTCTTGCTACTGGGGGCCACGGCACTCATTTTTGGGAACCAGCTGTTTTTTTCTCGGAAATTAGATGTTTACCGACACAGCAGAGGGAAACACACACAAAGCAGAAACAGGGAAAATACCCAAGGCGGAAAACCGTCACTAAGGGAGAAAATATGGCCCGCCACTGTGAGATATAGGGTAAGGGGGGAGTGCCTGTTGGTGAATGAAAAGGCATTAATTGGATTTAAGGCTGCACAGCCTTGGTATTTGGCGCGCAACATTTCACTGCACACGTAGCAGACTTCTGGGCAGTGTTTTGGGCACTGGCATTCATTCTTTTACAAATGAAGCACTGCACCAGCTGCTATATTGTCTTTGGCAAGGATGTGTACGTGTGGTTTAGGTTTAGGAAGACACATTTTTCAAACAAGATGGATGCCACATGGTCACTGGGCTCTGATACAACATGCCAAGTGGATTGCGAGCATCTCACTATGCTTGGAGCCTAGATGTGTTTGGCAGTGGTCGTTACCAGGCTGTGTCATATGCAGCAGCAGCAAACCATCTGTTTTTCAGTAACCACTCTTGAAACTGAGCATCCTCTAGGTTCTTGCAAATTAATTTGTCTTCCATATATCCTGAGAGGTACAGAAAGGATCTCAATCCACAGAAGCCAGCAGTACCTGCATAGAAACCTATCCATTATTTCCTTTTGAAAGTCTAGTTGGTCCATCACTGCTCCTCTGTAATTACAAAATCTCATTACTGCCCTACTTTAATTACGTATCATAGTGAAGTTGTGATGTCAATTCCATTCGTTTATTTCTGGCCGATGAATTACCTTGGGATTATTCTCGACAATAAACCTTTAAACCTTAGCGCGTAGGCAATGCCCCATAGAGCAAGGGGCAATGGCTTCTAACCTCACCTACCCTGTCACTGACACCCATGTGGAATATTTTTCTCTCTGTAACAATTTATATTTAACCAAGAGAGCACAACTGGTTCATAAGCAATAACATGCAGTAGGTTTGATTGCTATGAATACAGAAAATTGTAGAAGAGTAACAGTGGCGAAAGGGATGTTTTTCAACTAGGTTTTCTGGGTGAAAACAAGAGCAAAGCTTGAGTAGTCTATGAGGTCACTTAAAACCCCGAGGTGATGATATAACAGAGGTATGCGAAAACCTTAATGCAGAAACACCATTTACATCCTTACATTGACTTTTTATATATCAATGAGGTTAGATTAGCGGACACTTTATTTTCCCAATTTTATCCCCTTATTTTTCCAATTTTGATTTTATTATTTATTTTTCTATTTCCTTCTTTGTGGCGAGCCCAATGATGATCCCTCCCCATCATTCATTTTCTAGTTTATAATTGCTTCTTGCCATGCTCTTACAAGGCCAACTTTCTGACATCAAGATGCACTTTTGAAGCCATTCATCTGATCCCAGTAAGCATCTTCAATAAAAAATGTTTATAACTTTTTGGAAGCTACTATTCTATAGCATAGCCAATAGGCCTTGCCTTTGGGACCTTATGAGTGTTTAGCCATGCAACAGTTGATGTTGTTGCACCAAGGATATTGCGCTGGATAACTATACACTTATAAGGTCCCAAAGGCGAGACCTATCGGCTATGCCAATGCTGGTTTTGTCGGCCCCTGCTTGACAGGTAACCCTGAAACTTCGTAGTAAAGAGCTGAGGTGAATAACCTCTTTTTTTTGTGTGGTAAGTTTCATGAAGATTTGTCAACCAGCGCCAAAATTCTTAACAAAACAACAAACAATCTTCCTATGGAAAGCTTGGACTTCTGTGCTACCTCAGGACAGAAAATAATTTAAAGAAAAGGAAAATGTGGGGTGGGGGGTCCGTGGCCAGTTGGCCTTTCGATGGAGTTTGTTGCTCTCCGGCGGATTGGCTGCCCATGGGTGTTGGGTGCAGGACCTGCCCACATTTCCAGCCCGATGGCCAATGCCATGCACAGCCAAAGGTGGTGTGACACGGGGTTTGGTGCCCTACATCCAACCCTCAACTGTGCACTGTCAAAAGGTATGCTCAGTAAGGTAATATGACCAAAAAACCTCAGAAGTTTGCTAAAAAAAAGTCAAAAGTTAAAGTGACGTTATAGTTAGGTATGGTAAGAAGATTTTATTTTATATTTAAAAAACTTTAGAGTATGTCATGGCTACATGTGGCAAATGCTTTGGCATTCTTAAACTACTGAGAAGGATGTTTAAATGGATTCTACGAGCTTGGCGCAAAACCATAGTCCAGGCCCGCATAACAAGTAGACTAGAGTATGGCAATGCCTTATTTGTAGGCATGGGTGATTACCTTTTCAAAAGAATTCAGGTAATCTATAACACAGCAGCTAAATTAATCTGTAATATGGACAGGATTGGATCTGCTTCAGCGAGCTAATTTCAAATTCTTATGGTATGCTGATAAAGCTTTGCATAACGAGGGTCCAGAGATCCTACAAGCCAGGGTGGAATTTTATAAACCCACTCGCGATCTGAGATCACACAAAATGGCCCCAGTTAAAACCAAGCGTATTAGAAAAGTCAGATATGGCGGGCAATCTTTTTCATATTTGACTGCGGTTCAGTGGAATTTTGAACCTTTGGAGTTTCGTCTTATTGATAATCATACCAGGTTTAGAAAGGAAATGAAACCCTGTCTTTTTCCAGGCTAATGGACGGTACAATGTCTCTTGTTCAGTGTGATATCTCAGTGGTCAGTTCGGGCAATTACTCTGCGCCGTGACATCCCCTAGGGTATGAGTGTTGTGCTTTAGAAATAAATAAAATAAATAAACAAATTAGTGTGCCAGACCACATCTTCAAGCTACTTGCCTTATTACGAGTCTGCAGATAATATGCTCACAGAGGGGAGTTTTTGGTGAATTACTGGAGAGCCAGATTCAGAACATTACCCGATATCACCATCAGCGAGTAGAACGAAAACTCTATACCTCCAAAGGTCAAGACCCTGGAGTCTGCCAGAAAACTCCAAACCTGTAGAGGAAGAGCAGTGGTCAAAAAGGGACTGTTCATTTGAAGTAGAGCAAACAGAGAAAGGGAGAACTGAACCAGTGTTTGGCTTCTATAGTAAGGTTCTAAAGCAACCACATTCAATAACTGATCATACCACTGCTGACCCCATGAAAGAAATAGCAACCAGATACAGAATGCACTCACAGATGAAAAAACGAATTAAAAGTAACAAAAGGTCTAAAATTCCTGTTTCAAATCATCTGATTTGAAATCTTGAGCCACTGCTAGCATTCAGCCTGACCAGCAGAAACTCAGTGGCAGTTTCTTATTTATGTCTGCAGACAGGGGCGGAGGAGCTTTGCCCCACTTAAACCCCCCCCCCCCGTAACACCAGAGATGAAAAATAAAATGGTTTTATTTTTCATGCCCTGTCCCGAACAGAGCATCAAGACAGGGGTGAGGCCGCTGCTGACTGACAGCAGCATGTCACTCAACAGGGAGGAGGTTGGGCTGGCAAAGCACCGTTTAAAGTGCAGATGTATTTTAGGCCGGCCGTCTTGAGACGGCCAGACACACATCCACACTTAAGATAGCTGAGGTTGAGCAAGCCAAAGGCTCCAGAGCGCTGTGGAGCGCCGAGTGAGGCTGATCCCACCAATTCTACGGCTGCTCTCATGCTGGTGAGAGCAGCCCTAGGATGGACCAAGAGTTGCTGCTCCACAAGTGGAAATCTGTCCATCAGTGGCCCACCAGGTGATTGTGACAGTTGCCAAGTTCTAGCCACTGTTTGGCTAACATCACAAGATTTACCATATTGCATTGTGTACATTGATTTCGTACCCTGTGGTAGTATACTTGGACATTTCCACGATTAATGTACTGTGCATATTGAAACAAATATAAATGGTGTACTGTGCCAGGATTGTGTTGAGTATAAAAATAAAATAAAAAGTTTGTTTTTTAAAAAGAAAATCAGTAGATTTACATACCCAAGACCTCCATGCGAGGAGTTGGGGACACAGGCAAGAAAAACAGTCAATATCCCCACAGAGAAAATCTCCTTTCACGTTAGGGCCACTGATTTGCTGTTTTATGGAAACAAACTCCTGCTTTAGGACTTTGTATAAAAACCAACAGCAATGCTGAGCAGGGCAAAAACAACATGGCATTTCACTAATCCTAAAGAGGAGCTGCCAGAGTGGTCTAGAGCTCCCGCCAGGGAGGCGTTGATCTCTAACTGTGATTGGTTGTCCAGGGTCTAAATGACCCTCAAAGCCTTTAATATCCAGAGATGATCCTGCAGAGGAATGGAAGGTAAGTTCATGAGACCTGAACAAGCAGAACGTTGTGTCATCACTGATATTCTGAAATAGAATTGTACTAACCAGTGGCAAAGAAAAACAACCTCAATTCTCGTGAATAAATTAAGATAGAGCATGTTATACTTTGTGGAAAGACCAAAAAAAATTGCCTCAATAATGCATAACCTGGATCAGCAAGGGCAAAGCAGTGTACCATAAAACATGGGCCCAAAACCTGAAAATGATTTCATGAAAAGTAACAACACTGCAATCACTCCAACATCAATATATACAGAAAATCTGCTATCCATCAACATTGTTGAGGATGGTGAGTGGCCATGACTCACAAGAGAGATGGGGACAGATGGCTCATCATTCCCTCATATTAATATTGTATTTGTCTTAGTTTCAAATTTGTTTTTAAAGAAAAATGCATTTGAACATCTCATTGGAAATGGACTATTCTTTGTTCCTATGTGCTGCATGGCAGTAGCAGTAAACCTGAGACTGGGCCTCATTGAGAGGAATGCAATTTCCGCAAATCAAGTGGAAGGATGTGATAATAAGGGTATCTCCCTTTTTGTTGCACTGTTAGCTTAGAAAAGCTTAATTTCGAGCCTGCCTGAAGAAGTGACACTTGTCACGAAAACTGCAAATAAATGAAGTTGTTAGCCTAGTTAAGGTATCAATTAGCTTTTTTGTATAGTTTATATTTTGTTTGAATAACCTAGAACACGCATCCTCACCTTATATATACTCATACATGCAGGCCCTATTCCTAACCATCTGCCATGCACGGCCTTTGGCACCAGGGCACCCACTTATAAATAGTGGAGGCCCCGGGGGGATAGGGTCCCCGGAGCCAAAAGAGGCTCGGGGAGGGGTGCCGTGCACCCTCCCTCCCCTTTTAAAAAAAGCAGACTGCCTTGGGGCATAAGGCTATCAGGGCCTAAAGAGTCTTGGGTAGGGGGGCAGCGCGACCCTCCTCTCCTATTAAAAAAAAAACCACACCCTAGTAAGGCTTGGGGAATAGGGTCCCGAGGCCCGCTTTCCTTTTAAGAAACGGACAGCTCCGAGGGTTGGGGTCCCAAGGCCTAAAAGACGTCTGGGAAAGGGAGGTGTCACAGGGCCCCCTCCCTGTTTTCCATATTTGGTCCCTAAGGCCTACTGGGGTCCTACTCCCCTTTTTTATTGGATTTGGCCCTACGGGATGGGGTCCCCGGGGTCTATTTGGGCTCGGGAAGGGGGGCTTTGGCCCCGGGGAAAGAGGTCCCGAGGCCCAAGAAGGCTGGGGTGGAGGGGCTGCACTCCCCCCTCCTCTGTTTCATTGTATTTTGCTCCGAGGGATGGAGTTCCCAGAGCCTATTAAGTCTGGGGGAGAGGGACCCGCTACCCCCTCCCCTTTTTATTGGAATTCACCCGCAGGGATGGGATCCCTGGAGCAAATTAATGCTCGGGGGGCTGCACACCCCCTCCTCTTAATATACATGTTTTGGCCTTGGGCAATGCAATCTCTGGGACCTGAAGGCCAACCCTATGTTGTATACACTAAAGGCTGTGCGTGGCATATGGTTGACACCCTGCTGGGGGTTTGGCCACAAGGCCTGGCGGCAGGCCAAGTCATGTGGCCAACCCCCTCCTGAGCATGTCCAAAGACTGTGCGCAGCATGGGGGCTGGCAGTCTGCTGGGGGTTGGCCCACAGGGCCTGGCTGCAAGCCAAACCCTGTGGCCAACCATCCCCCATGCACATAGTTGTTGTTGGCTGCCTGTGAGGTGTTGGGGGGGTGTTTGCTGCAGAGCCTGTCCAGGCCCTATGGCCAATACCCTGCGTAGCATGTCCTTGGCTGGGAGTTGCCTATATGTATTGTAATAAAATATTACTTTGTGCTAAAAAAAATAGTAGTAATTAACTGACTCAACCAGGTATAAAAATAAAATCTGGTTCTGTTTAAAAAACAACAACAAAAGAAATTTAGAAATTCAGTGAAAGAAACAAAGGTTAAAGTGACGTTATAGTTAAGTGAATATGTCAGTGACAACATTAACGGTTTGAACTAAAAAAACACAAAAATTCACCAGTTATAGTTAGCAGAGATAACTATAACTTGCGCCCCACCATGTACTGCTGACCTCACATCACTCATTACAAGTTCTATGACATTTATGACATCATCCAAAGAGTGTGTTAGCTGGTTTTATAGTTTACATAGTGGTGGGTAACTCCCTTATTACTTATCTACCTAATTTTGTACAGCTTGTGACCAACTAATGGGTGTAAGTGTCTACAAAATGCATGAGCTCCAAATGCATCATAAGTGTGTAGAGGTATTAAACACGTTCTAAATCTTTGTATTGAAGAGTAACTCTGTGCAGGGGAAAGTTGACGTCTTGTGTTCGGCATGTTCTACACAAGTTGTTTGGCTTTGCAGAAAAAGTGTCCAATAGGGCAAAGATTCTACGTACTACATACTAAGTATTGTAAGCAGCCATGAATCATTAGGCAGAATTGTCTTAGCATGACATTTTCTACATAACATAGAAGACTGTGTGCACCAGGTACTAACCTATGTACATGTGCTTGTTTTGCTTCAGAAGATGGTTTATCGCTAAAGGTTTCATCACAGTATGAAGGTTGTAGGTAGTATAATTTTTAGCTTATTTAGACCTTGGTTATTTTAAGTGAATATTCTCTCTTTGGAGACGTTTTGCATATAGCGTACACTGCTCTTAGTAGATACTTTTTAATGCTCTGTAGTGTTATTCTCATGAGAGTTGTACTGTCTGCAAACAGTGTGATACAGAGTAAACCCTCTCCATATAGTAAACACTGTTTACAGTACCCATTTTTCTACTTATAGCCACTTAATTTCTCATTGTAGGTTCACTAACTGTTAGGGGTTTGATACAGGCTAAGACTGTCCATGGTAGGGCATTGTTAGAAATTGGGTTACTGGTTGACTGGGGTGTAAGCCCTGTTCAAACAGCAACCACCTGTGCTCACCTCATGGCAGGTTGGCACAGAGCAGCCAGGCGTAGGATAGAGGCGATATATGAAGTATTTGTGCAACACTTCAAACAGTAAAACAGTAAAAACACCACACAAAAAGATCCCACACCAGCTTAGAAAATAGAGTTTAATTTAATAAATGAAACCAGACCAAAATGACAAAAATCCAATCAGTAGAACCGTCATGATTCTTTAAAGAATAAACCTAAGCTACCATTATGTGTGGCTGTCTAGGAGGAATACACAAAGCCCAACTCTCCCCGAACACCCATTCATGTCACCCAGAGATAGGCTGCAGGTACCAAATGGCTAAGGCTTTTAAGTTGGGATTATAGAGAGACACCAAATATGAACTGGTTATCTTTTCCTATGTGGAAATTAAACTTATGAAATGTAATAAGTCAACTCCAATGTTATCGTATGAGAGAGATAGGCCTTGCAGTAGTGAAAAATGAATTTAAGAGTTTAACTATCAGGACAAGTAACATTTTTAAAGTACATGTCCTACTCTTTAAGTACATTGCAGCCTGCCTTCTGGGCTGTCCAGGGCCTACCCTTGGGTAATTGATATGTATTAAGAAGGAAGGTTTGGGCCTGGCAAAATGTTTATTTTGCCAGTTCGCAATGGCAGTTTAAACTACACACACAGGCTCTGGAGTGGCAGGCCTGAGACCTGTTTTAAGGGCTACCTATGTAAATGGGTGGCATATTTATCTAAAGATATATATCTCCAACCCACCCAGAGACAGCCAATTCCATGCTGCGCACGGCCGGTGGTTAGTCTTGCAGCCTTTGGTCGTGTGTGGCGGAGAGTTAGTCTGGCAGCCAGGCCCTGCTTGCAAATCCCTGCAGGCAGCCGACTCCATGCTGCGCACAGCCTTTGGCCGTGCGCAGCAGGGGGTGGACAACAGGGCTTGGCTGCCACCAGGCCCTGTGGCCAAATGCCCAGCAGGCTGCCAACCACACACAGTTCACAGCCTTTGGCATGCACAGTGTTGGGTTGGGCTTCAAACCCCAGAAACTCCATCCCTGGGGCCAAAACAAATATATTAAGGAGGGGGCATCCAGCCTACTCCCCAACCCATAACTGCTTCCGGGGATCCCATCCCCCAGGGCCAGTTCCAATGAAAAGGGGAGGGTGCCGTGTGCCCCCCCCCCAAGCTTTGTAAGGCCCCGGAGACCCTATCCTCTGGAGCATAATACAAGTAGAAATGAACAGGGAAGGAGGGAATGCAGCACTCCCCCTAACCCTTATTGGGTCTACGTACAATACAAAAGGGGAACAAGACCGCTTGGCCCTCTCCGAGCTTTATTAGACACCGGAGCCCCATCCCTGTGGCCGAATATAATTTCAAAAGTGGAGGGGACGTATGCCCCCCCACCTCCCCAAGCCTTCTTAGGCCCCGGGGACCCCATCAGCCAGGGGCTTTTCTTTGTTTATAAGGGGAGGGGGCTGCCCTGCCTCCCTCCCCAAGACTTATCAGGCTCCAGGGACCCCAGACCCCGGGGCCAAAGCTAATTAAGAAGGGGAGGTCCATGAGCTTTATTAGGCTAGGAGATCCCATACCCTGGGGCCCAGCATGTAATAAAGGGAGGGGTGTTCAGCCAAGTAATTAATAAAGGTAGGTGCGCCACGTGGCCCACCTTCAATTTTATTTAAATTTCGGCCCCAGGAGTTGGGGTTTCTCAGGGAGGGGGGCAGCGTGATCCCCTCCTGAGCATTTAGGGGCCCCTAGGACCCCATACCCTGTGGCCCAGTAATTATTAAAGGGAAAGAGGCCACGTGACCCCCTCCCCTCCCTGAGCCTAATTAGGCCTCAGGGACCCCAACCCCTGGAGCTGAAGTGTAGATAAAATGTGTATTTAGATATACATACACTCACACTCACACTCACACTCACACTCACACACACTCACACACACACACTCTCTAATATAATATATACACTAAATGTAACTGTGAGATAGTCACAAGGGTCTACATTGCGTATGGGTCAAAACCTAATAAATATAAAGGTTACCCTCTCGTATGCCAGAAACATTGAAAGGTTCAGCATTAGGTGAGGCTATTCTAGATTGTTCAGTCACAGGATTAGGGAGGGATTTTTGTCATAAGGTGGATGAGCTGTTGAAAGTGTGAGTGAGCACTTTCATGTGGTGTGGTGAAAGACTTTGTAAACGTTCATCCACTTGGGGACATGGGCCTGCTTTCTACTGCTCATTTCCTTACCTATTTGTAACAAACATGTATATGTTGTGTATTGTAGAGACCACTCTCTCAGAATTGTGCTATAATCATATGTCTTCTATAGAAGGATATATGAATATTATGTCATGCTGAAGGTGCCACATACCTAAAAGGAACACATAAAAGATGCTTTGACATATTTTTAACCCACTGTACCTATCACTGTAACATTGTGAAGGAGGGAATTCTGCTTTTGTTTTGCATGTGATCAGATTGCTGGGGTAGCTAACGTAAG
This sequence comes from Triturus cristatus, assembly GCF_964204655.1. NCBI lineage: Eukaryota > Metazoa > Chordata > Amphibia > Caudata > Salamandridae > Triturus > Triturus cristatus. The sequence goes on along the minus strand of NC_140585.1, from coordinate 304,746,264 downwards.
GATTGTGGTTGAAAGAATATGAGATATTTTAGATATCAGAGTTCAGAAGAGTAGATTGAATTGGAATATTCTTTCATTCTCAGAGTTTAATGAGTTTTTTTTTTAACAAGCGATCACCACAATTACAAATGAACAGCATGTTTGTAAGATGGTTCTTAAGTCATCAACAATTTGGATTGAATTGGAATATATGTGTGTCTAGTGCATTAGGAACGTTATATACATGTTGGTATATTCAGCATTTTAAAGTTTCAGATTTTTTTAAAGAATGGTCTCCTTGTGTCTTTGATGGGTATGGATTATAAAACACGTGCAGCATGTGAGCTTTTCCATAAATTCCACATTGACTAGGTAAGGAGTGGGTTGAATTTGGCTGGATGGTATCAAGTATTTCAAAAAGACCTAGTGAGACAAGTGATTTCATTGGATAGAATAAGGTATACAGTGAACCCTCTTGTTGATTGGGGCTCCCCTTTTAGTGTGTTTGTTTCCCCAATCCAGTGGCACCCAACTTGCCAACCCCGGAAAGCCAGAAGACCGGGTCTGCCCTCTGAAGTAATGAGGTCCGTGGCCAAGGTGTAGATTCAAGTAGATTTATTAAGTTGTAATCACAAGTTTTGTAGAGCCTGTAGAGCAGCCCCACCAGGAGCAGCCTCCCTGCTGCTCAACCCAACTTCAACTGTCAACACTCACACCAGGCACCCAAACATTCCACTCACGTCCATCACACCAACATTCCACATCACACCAACATTCCACACGGAACACTCACACTGGCTGAGCAGCTAGGAACCAGGTAACATAGGAATAGTATTAACACAACAGCGAGATACTACACCCTCCATGTAACAAAAACATGTGATCCGTGTGCCAAGAAAACATTCTCAGGGAGTGTCCAGCATACCCAATTATCTCACTGGGATTTATATAGGATAAAAGGAATATATATCACAAGGTGGATCCATGCAATCTACAGAACCGTATGCTTCTAAAAGGCAATAAAGGAACACTGAGACCTATGTGTCCCAGTCAGCACTCCTAGAGAGCACAAATCTACAGGATAGGTTCCCTTCTTGCCAAGGCTCATCCCAACTAACCAATCTGGTTTCTTGGTGTGTGTACAGAGGTATGATTTCTCTATAGCACCCACAAGCATAGCAAGAAAACAAAACATAATGTACAGAGAGATAGAAGAGGGACGTAATTAGAAGCAGCACAGCACTCAAATCAGGAGAAAGAGACAAAAGGGATTTCCAGTTGAGCCAAGGGCTAAAAAGGTTTCCTGTTTTCCGGACATGGCTGACACCCATAAAGTTTGGACTGTGACTAGAAGAGACAAAGCAGTGGTTTTTTGCCTCATTTCCTCAAGCTGCTCTTTGTCCTCACAGTGGTTACAAAGTAAACTCTGTTTGCTGTTCCTGGTTGCTAATGTATGTCTGGCTAGAAGGAGCACGCTTTCAAGAAGTACATTTTATTGGAAGCACTTAGGCCAAGACAGATTGTATAACAGTAAACAAGATCTTTTGTTGATGAACAGATAACGTGAGCCATGACAGGAGCAGTGATGTATTCCTCTGTGTTTCTCATCAGCCTCCTTTGACCGTGGACTTCTCCCCCATTGAAGGTAAGTGTGAGAAAAGGTTGCATACACTTAATCAACAACTGATAATTAACACACTGTATCTATTAATGCATTTCACTGTTCATTATGCACATGTTTGGCTTTGTTACCTCATTCCATTTATTCTTATGCTTCACAAATCAAACCGGTTTGCTCAGAGATTGGAATTATGATTTGCGTGATGAATACCACCTCCTCGCAGTTTTATCCCGATAAGTTCCAACAATTAAAACCTGCTGAAAGTTAGTAGGAGAAGAGGCCAAGACAAAAAGGCAAAGCACGTGGAATTCGGTGTGTTAAATATGATACTGCCTGTTATGCCTCATTTGAAAGTTCAATACTTGGAATAAGAGGTATTGCCATATCCTGGAAATATTTCACAACACAGTAATATTATTGGTTTTTACCTATGTCATAAATACCCTACCTTATTCCCCACAACTTGTAATCAGGGCCATAGTAGGGTTGAAGAGTTCAACTGAGTTAAGGCCAGTGGGATCAAGAAAGGAAATGAACGGCCCAGTCTTTGAATGGTCCCCCTCTTATTGGTGAAATACCACCATAGCTAACTTGGCTAGTCTGGGGGGTCCTAGAGGGCCCACGGCAAGATGGCCGAACTGTAGTTCAGCTCAGCCGGCCGTGAGTACAATATCCGCCATCATCCTGCACAACTGCCATCATAACGCCGTGATACTGGGAGATAAGCCTCCGTAAACGCTGAGGACACGCGTAGCAGCCTTAAAGTGCCATCGGAGAGCCCACGCTGCTGCTGCTAACTGTATCCTCGTCAAGATGACCGGGCCAATGGCGGCCGTCTCGCGGTAAGACCAGCGAGTGAGAGGATTGAGTCAGCGGGGACCAGTGGTAGCCTCACTGCCCGCAGGTGAGCCCAGTGAGGATAGCGGCAGGCCGTTGGTGCGGAACACTCTACTGTGCTGTGCGATGGGCCTGTGACTGTGGGGCGCCATCGCGGCCGCGACTGTGACACTGCCGAGTGGGCTGCACTGACTTAGGCGCGCCTCATGCTGCCAGGCCCCAACACTGAGAGCTGCGCTCACCGCTACGTCCTGGTTGCGAGTTGAGGCCCCTTGGGCAGCCGGAGCGCTTTACTCACCGGGGCGGTACTGGGAACACCGGCGACGGCCCATCTGAACCTTTAGTTGTCGACTCCTGCATGCCTTAACCTGTACGGCACTGACGGGACTCGGATCCCTGCTGTAGTGTTCTTCGGTGGCACGTGGGGGGTAGGGGAGGCCTAGGGGCATGGGACAAATAAGGACACGACAGCAGGGGTTACTGTGTGGGCCGAAGACCTCGAGCGGTCTCGCGCCCCTTTATTTATACCGTCGGGCGTGCCCGCCCTCCGGGTGCGTGGATGCGTGAACGGCGTGCTGGAACGGGCCGGGTGGCTCCGTTACCACATCCCTCCAATCTTTCAGATACAGAGATCATTTCTCGCTGGACAGTTCAGTTCTTGCGCACACCACGCAAAGTCTCTCAGTCTCTTACTAGGGGCCGGGTTTGGCCGAAGTCCATACGGCCGACTCCGTGGAACATCTCCTCGGCCATTGGGCGCCTCGGCCTCGGCGGGGGCCCCGCCTTCTCTCTCGTTCGCCCCGGGCAGTGGGGGTGCGTTCTGTGACGGGCTAGCCGGCAATCCTGGTGAGCCGCCCCCCTCCGGGGCCTCAAACTCTTCCTCCTCCTGGTCGGTCTCGGGGACGCCAGATGTTATTCGTTTGAACCAAGACGCATTTCGCGTTACCGTCCGCGTCCCTCTCCTGGCGGACACCATGGTGCCCCGCACTCCGGTCACTTCCCACACCTCCGGTTCGAATGGGGTACGATACTTCCAATTCGGGTACCGGTCCTTCAGGATGACCCTGTCTCCCACCTGGAGACTCCTCCCCCGGGCTCTCCTCTTCAGACTGGCTTTCTCGTTGGAGGTCCGCCTTCTTCCTTGCGCCGCCTCTTGGTCTAGCGGCGTGGGCAGCCACACATGACTCGCCGGGATATTGTCCCTGGGGGCCTTCTTGAACAGAAGGTGCGCTGGCGCACACCTGGTTGTACAGTGGGGGGTCCGCCGGTAGGCACTTAGGAACTGCGAGAGGCACTGATCCGCATCTTCTCCTTGCTCGACTCCAATTCTCAGCGCCCGGTTCATCGTGCGCATGAAACGCTCCACTTCCCCATTCGCCTGGGGCCACTGCGGGGTAATCTTCCTGTGTCTGACCCCTCGAGCCGCAAGGTATTCCTGGAACTCTCGCCCTTGGAACGGGGGCCCGTTGTCCGATCGGACTTCCTCAGGCAGGCCCATCATGGCAAATATGCGATCTAGCGCCGCTCGCACCTGGCTGAACGCCGTCGATGACACTACTTCCACCACCGGGAACTTGGAGTGTGAGTCCACCACCACTAAGGTGTGTCGCCCATCCGGGAACGAACCAAAGTCTATACTCAGCTTGGACCAGGGTTCCAGACAGGGTTCCTCCGTGATCACTGGGTGAGGCGTCGGTTCCCCCCCCGTGATGTTGCACGAGTGACAGCTGCGGATGGCTTCCTCAACCAGCGCGTCCATCCGCGGGAACCACACCTTGCTCCGCAGCCTTGCCTTGGTCTTGGAGATGCCTTGATGCCCTTGATGTGCCAACCTGACCACCTCTCCTTGGAGACTCATCGGAATGACGAGGGTTGCTCCTCTCAGGACCACCCCGTGCGGCCCCTCGCTGAGTTCACTCCGCGCGTTCCACACCTGCTGTCGATACACTTTCTCCTCTTCGGTGAGGGCCTGCACTCCATCCAGGAAGTTCCGCCAGTGGTGGGTCGCCAGCGTGCGCTTCACCTTCACGAGGCAGTCGTCCAGTTCCGTGGCTTTGCCGATGTCTTCCAACGTGAGTGCCACCGGGCATGCAGCTTGCGACACTAGTCGGACGAACTCCTCCGTCTCCGCCTCCTCCGCCTGATCAGGGCGCACCGGCTCCGGGTGGCGGGACAGGAAGTCCGCTGGGTTGCTGGCCCCGGGTCGGAACACGACCTCAAATTGGTACGCTTGTAACTGGACCGCCCATCTCTCGATCCTCGGGGGCCCTAGCCTCGCCGTGCCAGCGAAGAGCGGAACCAGGGGCTTGTGGTCGGTGACCACCCGAAAGTCGTGCCCATACAGGTAGAGATGGAAATGTTGGCAGGCCCACTTGATGGCCAGCGCCTCCCGCTCGATCTGCGCGTACCTCATCTCCGTAGCCGTCAGAGCCCTGCTGGCATACGCGGTCGGGACCCATTCTTTCGCCTCCGTCTCCTGCATCAGGACTGCGCCCAGCCCCACGGGGCTCGCGTCCACCACCACCTCTGTCCGCCGGTGGGGCCTGAAGTACGCCATCACCTTGTCATCGATCAGCGCGTCCTTGACCGCTTGGAACGCCATATCTTCCTTGGCCGTCCAGGTCCACGGATGACCACTCTTCGTGAGAAGCCGGAGCGGCTCCGACAGGGACGCCAGATTGGGAATGAACCGCCCGCAGTAGGTTGCCATCCCCAGGAAGCTCCTGACCTCGGTGGCAGATGTGGGCCTCGGGGCAGCGCGGATCGCTACCGCTTTCTTCGGATCCACTCTCAGGCCTTCCCTCGAGAAGATGTAGCCGAAGAATTCGACCGACTCCTGGTAGAAGGAGCACTTGGCCTCGTGAAGGGTGAGTCCACTATCCGCCAGCCGCTGCAGCGTGTCACGCAGATGTCGATGGTGTTCTTCCAGAGTTCGTGAGAACACTAGAATGTCGTCACTTAGGTTGATGACTCCCTGGAGACCCGAGAGAGTCTCCCGTATGGCGTTTTGGAAAACTTCGGCCGCTGACGAGATTCCGAAGCTCAGCCGCTTATACCTCCGCAGGCCAACGTGGGTGGAGAAGGTGGTAATGTTGCGGCTGTCGGGGTGGAGCTCAAGCTGGTGGTACCCCGCGTTGAGGTCCAATTTTGTGAACCACTGTGCGCCGTTGAGGTCGGCCACAATATCGTCCATGGTGGGCGTGAGGTGTCTTTCGCGCTTGACTGCCTTGTTTGGGAGGCGCATGTCTACACACAGTCGGATGGCGCCGGGCTGCTTGGGTTTGGGCGCCACGACCAGGGGGGACACCCACGGGGTCGGACCCAATACTTTCTCAATCACCCCCAAGTCTTCCAATTTTTGCAACTCCTCTTCTACCTGTGGGCGCAGGAGGAATGGTATTCTCCGGTGACGCAGCGCCATGGGCCGGACCGTCGGGTCCACGTGTAGTCTGAACTGCTTTCCGCGTAGGCATCCTAGACCTTGAAACAGCATCGGAAAGTCCTTCAGTATCTCCCTTGCATGCAGATCGTGCACCTGATTTGCGAAGAATACCAGCGCCAGATCTTCGGCGGTGTGGCAGCTCAGCAGGGTGCCCCTCTTGCCTTCCGCCACGTGGAATGTCGTGGCCAACTTCCGGCCTTCGCTGACGACTTCAACGTCGATCACCCCTCGCAGAGACAGTGGCCGGTCACTGTCGTACGTGAAAATTTGGGCTTTGGAGGGTCTCAGGGGTGGGCGTGGCGACAACCTCTCATACTGGCAACTGTCCATGACGTTCACCGACGCCCCCGTGTCAATGAGAGCACTCACCGGGGACCCGGCCACCATGATGTCACACATGGGCGGCGGTCTTCTCCTCGTGCCTTCTCGGCCTACGAACGACACGAAGAAGACTTCCTCTTCTTCTCCCTCTTCATCGAACTCTGGCTTGGAGTTTTCACGCAGGGCGGCGGATTCCTCCGCGGTCAGTTGGTGTACACGCGCCGTTGCCCCCCGTGGGCCGGAAGCACCACCGCGCCCCCTTCGGCCACCTCTGCAGACCTTCGCAAAGTGGTTCGCTCGGCCACACTTCAGGCATGTCTGTCCCATCGCGACGCACCGGCCGTCAGGTGGGTGACCCAGGCCGCAGTTGCCGCACGTGCTGCCCTGTGGAGCTCTCGCGGCTCCTCGCTGTTGATTCGGTCGCTTCTGCAGCGCGTCCACTCTCTCTTCCTTGACCACTGGCGGTTTCGGGGCAGTCGCCGGCCGATTGAGGGCCGCCTCCATCGCATCCGCCCGAGCATTGGACAGCTTGTGAGACCGGCCTAGGACCAGGATGTTTTCAAGGGTGATACCTGGCTCCCGCAGGATGAGACGTCGCAACGGGACCGACCTGCACCCTTGTATGAGTTGAGCCCGAATCTCTGCCCTCTGGTCTGGCAGCACACAGGACAGCGAGAGTTTCCGCAGGCGTGCATAGAAGACGTCAATGCTTTCGTTTTCTTCCTGTCGCGCCTGGCGAAGCTTAAACCACTCGAAATCGGGGCTCGTTTGGGGATCAAAATGGCGGTTCAGGGCCCTTATGGCGCCCGCATAGTCGTCGTCGTTCCCCCGGTCCGGCAGAGTTTCGAAGAGGTCGTACAGCTCTTCACCCCCGTAGCACATGAGGAGAGATCGTTTGACCGTGTTGTCCGTCTCCCGCACTCCGACAAAATAGTGCTCCAGCCGTCCGATCCATGACCGCCACCGCACTGCCGCCGTGGAGGGGTCCGACAATCCGCTGAATGGCGGCAGCGGGGCCACCGCGCTGTGTCCAGGCGCGGCGGCCGCGGGCTGCGCGGCGGCTGCCGGCGGAGGCTGCTGCGCCGTGCCACTTCCGCTGGGGGCCGGGGTCGTCATGTTCGTCACCCTTCACTGCTCGCGCCCCCAGACCGTCGCTGCGTGGCAGGTGTCCAGGCGAGACCTCTGCTGCTGCTGGTGCTGCGCGTGGGCGAGACCTGCGCTGCTTTGGATGCTGCGCGTAGGCGAGACCTGCCGGGTATTTTTTTCTTGTGATGTGCTTTATTAGTCTCTCTCCCCCTTGGATGCTGCGCGTAGGCGAGACCTGCCGGTTTCCTGTGTTTTTTTTTTTCTCTCTGAGATGGGCTTCAGTAGTATCACTCCCCCTCAGGCACCGCTGAGGACGCCTCTGCTGCACACTGCCTTCGGGGCCTTCCCCGGCAGAGCCAGAGCCAGCCACGAGCTCACCTGCAGAGCGCCAGCTGCCCTCCAGCGCGAGGACGCGCGCGGCGAGGTCCTCCACGTTCCGCCTCTGCGGAGAGCGCCGGGCATCCCCCCAGGCAAGTTGTTAGTGCCGGAGAGGCGAGGCGCGGGTAGGCTCCGCCCTCGTCGCCAATGTAGTGTTCTTCGGTGGCACGTGGGGGGTAGGGGAGGCCTAGGGGCATGGGACAAATAAGGACACGACAGCAGGGGTTACTGTGTGGGCCGAAGACCTCGAGCGGTCTCGCGCCCCTTTATTTATACCGTCGGGCGTGCCCGCCCTCCGGGTGCGTGGATGCGTGAACGGCGTGCTGGAACGGGCCGGGTGGCTCCGTTACCACACCTGCCACTGCCTGCAGAGCCTAATGAGCTGATAAGCGGCACTCAGCAGGAAGTCCTCTCCCAAGTGCGCAGCTGTGGACGAAGCTGGATCTGCGTGGCCGTGATTAACAGAGCATTGTAACTCCACCTTTACCATTTGAGCAGTGTGGATCGACTCCTGCCTTCTAGCGGGTGTGAGCGCCTAGTTGAGTGCTGGGTGCGAAGTCGCTATCGGGCCTGGCTGCGGACGGCCCATGAGTTTGCAACAGGGAAGCACCATTTTAACAGCAGGCTGGGGCCCTGAATGTAAACCCCTATCAGCCTTTCCTGTACTGCTTTGGGCGTCAGAGGCCAGCCAGACGCACATTTCTCGACCAAATCGCCAAGACTAAGACGCCGGGGCCGGTGGTCAGCAAACAGTGGGAGTCTGCAACGCGACCGCCCGGCACCTTCCCCAGGTCCATTCTGGGAGACACGCAAAATCGCCCACCAGCATCAGCTGACGGAAACTGACGCAAATTGGACCACACACTCTTCCCATTCCTACAGTTATCTGCGGCGGAGGGGGGACAGTTGGTTCACGAGGCGCGCCGCTGACAAAGTGGCCCACGAGCGGCCTGAGTGGCACTGAGAGAACACCGAGTACGCTCCACAGGCGGCCTCTGCCTGGTAATCTCCAGTCCGCCGACAGCGCTGTGGGGCAGTGTCACCACACGATTACTGCTTGCACGGTCGCACCGCCGCCTGGGCTGAATAACCTGGCACACTCTGGATTGCTGAGACGGGCTTGACGGAACGGAACAACAAACAACCAGTGCCCTCACGGCGCACTCCATCGCGGCTGACCTGCGGGAGTCGAATCCTACACCGCGACAAGACATTCCTGGGCCGAGGCGGCGTGGGATAGGGATGGTCTGGGCTAGATTTCAGCGAGGAGCTAAGACCTCACCAGTTGGCTCAAACACACAGTATAGCCCTGGACCTAGGGAAGCGGTCGGCTGCACAGCAGTGGGCAGCGATCTGGCCGAATGGGGAGGACGGACAAAGCCCAGCCGAAATTAACTTTCGAGGCAAGGAAAACCACCCACACGACTGCTCCAACCATGGCGGAACAGGGCACAAGCCTAGATGCACTCGCGACCACGCTGGCGACCGTGCACCAAAGTTTGCTGAGCATAGATGGTAAAATAGATCACCTCAACCTCCGCATAGACAACATGATGGCCAAACTAGATCAACAAGCGAGCAGGATCACTGAAATGGAAACCCTTATTGCGTCCACGGAAGATGTAGCGCAAGAGTTGCAGAACAAAAGCCTCCATATGGAGAAAGTGCTGGCCATAATACAGGTCAAGAAGCGCTGTCCCGGGGCAACAATGTCTGCATCACAGGGGTGCCAGAGTCGACGAACACGGTGCGTATGGAACAATATGTTGAGACTCTGTTGAAAGACTTTTTCGGAGCAGAAGAACTCTCCCCCATGATGATAGTTGAAAGAGCTCACCGCACCCTCGGCCTCCGCCAGGGGCACAACCGCACCCCATCGTGGCTAGGCTACTAAATTACAGAGACCGCAACACAATACTACGCCTGGCGAGGGAAAAAGGGACCATCACCCATCAAGGCAACAAGTTGCTTTTTTTCTGGACTTCACCATGGCAGTACAGTCGGCTCGACGTGAATACCAGCAGGTGAAAAATCGTCTACAGAAGGCGGGCATCAAACATGCCATGTTATACCCTGCTCGCATCAAGATAACGCACAGAGGCAAGGATAAGATCTTCAGTGCACCTAAGGCAGCTATGGCCTACACTGACTTGCTGCTGAAGGGCGACAGGCAGGACCATCAACTCGGGATGTAGACTGATCCAGACGGCTAACGGGACAGCACATGGGACCTCAGCTGACCTGGTGAGTCGCTTGCCACGTGACAGGATGCCCCAACGCCCACACACCTTTTGCATATTCTATTGACTGCTCACACAGCTTATTGGTAGTAACGGTAACATGGCGCTCACGGCCCACCCCCTTGCCAACCGGGGTGTAAGATGGGTTGCTGGCGTGCCCCCGAAATGGTTAAGCCCCGAACTGTTATACATTTGGTTAATAATACTGCCGAGAACGTACTAGGCGTTGCTCGGAAAGTACAGGTTTATCAAGTAAAAGGGATGTCCCCCATGCAGGAGTGGGGGTAGGGGGGTATTGTTCACTTTGGATGTCAACGTTTTTTCTCTGTTCATGAGTCATGCAGCATAGGTATTGCAAGAGTGTCTACTTTAAAGTTGTACAAATATGCCTGTTACAATGTAATATGTCGGAGCCAAACAGATGTAGACTACTAACATGCTTAACATGGATTGTCCAGGGGCTGAACAATCCCAGACAGGCCCGTCATGTGCATTTCTTAACAGACACCACATAGAGGTAGCAATGCTCCAGGAGACGCACCTCACCACACATACTGACAAGACAATGGGTCGGGGCAGGGCGGAGCTGACAGCCGCGTCCTCATACTCCACATATTCGCGGGGTGTCATTATTATGATCAAGAAAGGAGTACAATTTCAACTGGACACGGTGTAAAGGAACGATCAGGGTAGATGTGTAATCCTCACAGGCGTTCTAAGGGGCTTTAGAATTGGGCTGATCAACACATATGGACCAAACACAGACGACCCCGGGTTTTACACTGCCATTCATAACAAGCTAAGAGACCTGTCATACACAAATCTAATCTGGGGTGGTGGCTTAAACATTACACTCAACGCGGAGCAAGACAGATCGCCGAATGCGATAGAACAGCACAGGCGGGCTACTAAGGAAATGCTGGCATGTATGGATGAATTCAACTTGGTAGATAGGTGGCGACTCAGCCACCCAGGCACTAGGGAGGGCACATACACGTCGACGTTGCATGCCAGTTAGTCTAGGCTGGACTATTGGCTTGCCACTACACACGTCAATGGCTGGGTGACAGACGTCAGACACCTCCTGAGGACACTCTCCGACCACAAGCCAGTGCTTTTAGTGGTAGGCAAACCCACCTACACTCCACCACGATGCACATGGCGTTGCAACGCCAGGTCTCTGTTGGACCCTGTGTACAATGACACTATATGGAGGTCAGTGGAGGAGTACTTTCAGATAAATGTGGGGTCGGTTGACAATCTGTGCATAGTGTGGGAGGCCTTCAAGGCCACCATCCGCGGGATATGTATAAGCACCAGCGCAGGGATACTGAAAGATATATGTTCCAAACTGCAGAGTATAAAGGCAACCATCAAAAAGCTGGAGACAGAATATGAACACACGCCCCACACCGACGTCCTAGGAAGAATTAAGGAACCGCTTACACTCTACAACGACTTTGTGGGGGACAAATTCAAATACTTAGCGAAGAGGCACACTGCGAGGGCTTATGGAGAGGGCAGTAGGTCAGGGCACACCTTAGCCCAGAAAATCCGAACTAGAAGCACGCAACATACAGTAACGCCCCTTACTGATGACAAAGGAATGACGCACTTTGATAATGAGGGGATTACCATCACATTCGTGGCTGCATACAGTAATCTGTACACATTGGCAGGGGACACAGACATACTGAGCTTGCGGAGTATTTGGAGTATATAGCCCTGGCGTGGCTATCGGATGGCCAACATGAATGTCTGGCTCATCCGATAAAGGTTCCGGAGGTTCAGGAGGCCATCAGATCGCTACCGAACGGTAAAGCACTAGGCCCAGATGGGCTCACCAATGAGTTCTACAAAACTTATAGCAACCTGCTCAGCCCGCATCTTGTGGCCATGTATGCTCACGCCCATGAGAAACAAATTCTCCCCCCAACTCTAAGAGAAGCGCGACCAATAATGTTACTCAAGCCCGACAAAGCGCAGAATAGATGGGAATACTGGCTAAGGTGCTAGCCATCAGACTGACGCCATTAATGCCCAACATTGTTCTTCCCGATCAATCGGGATTTATCCCGGAAAGATCGACTTTCCATAACATTTGTACTCCTGCATGTACTAAACCCAGAGTTAGAAGCAGCGGCCTTCTTATTGGATGCGGCCAAAGCCTTCGACTCGTTGGAGTGGGTATTTCCCTTCGCTATCATGCAAAGAATGGGTATGCCCAGTGTGTTTCTTAACTGGATAAAGCTCCTCTATACCGACCCAATGGTCCAGATCAAAGTAAATGGGAGGGTGTCAGGGCCGGTGCGGATACGGCATGAAACGAGGCAGAGATGCCCGCTTTCTCTGCTAATTTTCACCCTTGGCCTGTAAAATAAGTCAGAAATATACAGACACAGCACTTAGATTCTACCAACGACAAATAGGCATATTCCTCTATGCAGACGACATGGTGCTCTACGTAAAAGATCCGCAGCATAACCTGTCGAGACTCCTGAGAGAGTACATCCGCTTTGGTAGATTCTCCGTACTCCAAATCAACTGGACTGGAGCAAATCCACAGTTGTTCCTCTAACAGAGGGCACCCAGCCATGCTCACTAGACTTCCCCTTGGAGTGGCAAGCCGACCCAGTTAAATACCTGGGGATCTGGATTCACAGGGACTCAGCGGAAGTCATCAGGATTACCAATGGAAGGGCAATTGACCAGCTTGAAGCACAGGTAGACAAATGGGTTAAACTACCCTTAACACTGGCAGACAGGATAGCTATTATAAAATGGTCATGCTGCCCAAATTTTTATACCTATTCAAAAACATCCCGATTACCCTACCTAATCATCTTTTTAAAACAATACAAACGCACGTAATCAAAATGGTCTGGGCTGGTAAGCAAGCGCGAATAGGATGGGACACACTAAAACTCCCCTATGAGCAAGGATGATTTGCCGCCCCTGATTTCAAACTCTACTATTTATGTGCTCAAGCACACTATGCCCATTATTGGTATCACCCGGTGCGCTATCTGCCACATCTGGCTGTAGAAGATGGGTATGCTCATCCGATACCACTACACCACATCCTACCTCACAAGCGCAAGGAAGACCCTCACACAGAAATCAACCCGGTGCAAGCCACCGTGGAGGCGGTTGGGTGGCACAGCCCGTAAGCTGTCGCTATATGCACCAAGCATGCCGCTTGCCAACCACCCAGCGCGGTCAGTGTCGCAGGATGCAGGCATCATTGTAATGCTACGAGATGTGGGTATTAGCACTCTGGGCGATCTATATGAGGTGGGGCAGTTTGTGGAGGCGTCCGCCCTACACTACATTAGCAATCAAACGCTGCTGTTTAGGTTCACCTATCACAGACTGCGGGCAGCCATGAAAGCCCTGTACACCAGCTTCCCGGTGGAGCCACCTGCGCTGGCCCCGCTACAAATGAATATTGTAGACTCCAACAAAAAACATTTAGTGGCCAAACTATACCAAGCAATGCAAACCGAAACAGCACAACCCACCCATAGAGCACTCAGTAGGTGGAACCAGATGCTAGACGTGCCTCTAACCCAAGATGAATGGAGGTTTTGTTGAAAACTTACTGAAATGCGGACTCCTAATGGTAATTTGCTAATTATCCACTATAAATATCTTCACCAAACCTACCACAAGCCGATGAAACTATGGAGACAGGGCCTAAGAGCGGATTTCTCTTGCCGCAGATGTAGGGCGCAGGGTGCAGATTTTGTACATCTAGCGTGGAGCTGTGGGAAAGTCAGAGACTACTGGGAACAAGTGGTATCATTCTTATGTGAGGTAACGCAATGTGCATTGAAGTGTTCAGTTACGGTGTGCCTCCTGGGCCTTCTCCACACGGCCAGCCAAGAGGAAACTGCTGGTAATAGCATTGTTAGTGGCGAAACGTAGGGTGAGCATGCACTGGGACAGCAGACTCTACCCAACGTTCCACAACTGGGTATCGGACTTGGTGTACTGCAGAGACACTCTAAAGACTTATGAAGAGGAATTACCTGCGAGGTCTCGCCCGAAAGACTTCTGGGCACCTCTTGCCACGTACCTGTTGGATCACGGAGACCTTATATCCACGACGCCCGCCAGTGACTCTGTAAACCCTGTATAAGTAATGATTGTGGCGCTCCGTGTATTTATCTAATGTGATTTTTGTACAAAACAGTTGATTAACAAACTTAGTAGCGCTACATGACTCAGTTATGTTGTTAACTGCTTTATTGAAAATCAATAAAATAAAAAAAATAAAAAATAACTTGCCAAGTCTGTGAAGTGAGGAACATGCCAAAACTAGTGGTTGCAGGGGAAGTTGTTAGCTTTCACCACCAACAATGCACAGTTTTTTTTTTAAAGTCTTGAAATGTTAAGATTGAGGCGTATGTTAGCCTCTATTTTGGCCTTCTCACATTCGCGTCTGATTATTTCAACATGTGACAGTTTCACCTTGACCGCCAGATTGAAAACCAACACGTTTCTGCCTTCTGTTTTCTTGACTACTACTATTTCTCCACTTTGGCATACTAAGTAGGACATGCATTGGATTGTAACTCTGGTGTCCTCTCACTTTAATCTGTTACAACAAATAAAATAATCCTCAAGTTAAAAAACCCAGCACTTAAGACGCCTCTGCTTCAGACCACTGCCTTTGAGAGGTCAATCAATGGATGTAGAGGAACCCCTTGAAAACTCACCTCATCAAAAGCCCAGATCCTAACATGTGGGATGTGGGCACATTACTATAGTGTGACTGCCTGCACCAGGAACCTGGACCACCTCTGGTCGCTGCCAAACAACTTTACCTTGCATCTGCTTATTATCTATTTTGGAAAGTACAGGGAATTCCGAATGTGGTAGCCTCAAAATTATTACACATCCACAACAACATTGATCCTAACATAAAAGCTCTTAACTGTTTACTCTAAGTCAGGTACTCCTCCTCCTTCGGTATGGTACTCTGCTTTGTTCATCGGGCCATCCACTGCTCCGAACTACCATTCATTCAAGAGAAACTTTAGCAATGCGGGGAAAATAAGCCACTCCACTCAATATTGGCACCACTCCTATCCATCCCGCCCTACAAGAATAGGCACATTGACAGTATGTCTTTCTTTAAAGCTCTGTAACTCACTGCAAGCAAAGATATTGAACATTCTGGATCCACTGATACTCAGTAAGGATGTATACAACTGTATCTCTTATCCCTCTTTGCTTCTCTCCATGATTAAATACAACTACAAATTCATTGCAACACGATAGGAACACCCCAGCTGTCGTTACTCACAACACCAACATTCTTTCCAGATAGGGCGCTATATAAGTCCACCTAGTAGCAACTAAGCACAGTCTCATCCAAGAGTTGGGCCTGGCCCTTCTCAGGATTATTGGGCCCTACATATGCTACTGTAATAAAAGAAATTACAAAATAGTTGGAATCGGAATGGCTTTAATAGAATAGGCCTGGAGGAACAACTCCTTGAACCGGGTACATTTTGATAATGAAGAATTAACAACCCTCCTCCTGGTGTCCTGATATTATATCTTGCAGGGGTTTCTTGCCTACCTAAATTAATTTAAAATGGGGTCAATCTGGAAATTTCAGGTAAGATGAAAGAGAAGGATACCCTTCAATGCTCCCTCCTGGGTGGATGGATTACATGCTCTCTCTTGGCTAGGATGCCCTCTGTAGATGTCTGTTTGGTGGGTGACACTTCTGCTGTTCTCAAAAAGGTGGGTGAAATGGCATCGTTTTCACTACTATCTTCTGAGATGGTTAAGGTAGAAAAACCTCTGCTATGGTCCCCCAGGAGGGGCAGATGTTATGCCTTCCACTTCTCCTAGGTGGAATAGCCTTGTAGGGCAGCTTGCGCTGCATACATCAGTTAGGGTACATTATCTCCTATTATGTGTTCTTGAGTGAGGTAGTTAATGATGGCTTCCACTGTAATTAGCGGAGGACAGTGGTTCGTAATCTGTGGTCCGAGGTCCCCTGGGGGTCCGTGAGGCCTACTCAGGGGGTCCGCTACTGTGTTACCAAATTAAATATTATTACAATTAATACATTAAAATGAATAAAGTACATACTAATAAACATGCAAAAGTGAAAATCTGAACACTTTTTCTTTATTTGAATTACACCAAATATTTCAATATTTGAGCATTTGTTTGAGGTCCAATTTTTTTTAATTTTTGTGAATCTGTTTTGAAGTTCCAATCATAGAAATTGCTTAGGCCAGGGGTTCCCAGTTTTCAATAATGATGCAGTGGGGGTCCCCGTATTCCAGTAATGACTCTGTGGAGGTCAACAGAAGTCAAAGAGTTAAACAATGCTGGCGTAGGATAACTTCCACCCCTCACTCTGGGTAAGGAGCACAGCTGGACATTCACTTCCAGGCTGAGGCCATCAGGGGAAACAGATACCCTGGCCTAGGGTTCAACATGGAGTGGATTATGGTACGATGGCTTTTGTGTAGACAAGAGAGTTTCTGCTTCACTTTACTAAGTGGGATAAGGTAGGATGGCTTCTATCTGTCAATCTGTATAGTTATTGATCTAACACTCGTGACTGACAGTATTGGGAATCATCTAAAAGTAAACCTATTCTCGGTACCCTCCTGAAACATACAATAAACTGTCTATGTTTCAGCATCGGCGACCGTCCTTCCGGTGGAAATTGTAAAAAGAGCTCCGGGCCAGGTCAGGCTCACTAGTATCAAGACTGCTTGATCCAAACTCTCCGCCGAGTACGGAGACTCCATGCGTGGACACCTGAAGAATGCAGAGGGAAATCCCTAGGTGCCCCGGGGGCCATCAACAAGATGGCCGCTGAATAGGAGCTCTACCCCAGAGCTCCCGGGCTGAGGATTACCAAACCTGTAGATATCCCCCTGTTTGCCCGGCCTTCCACCCTCCACCCGGATTGTAATCACCTAACCTACATGTTCCACCGGAACTCCCACTTACCTGAGGGGATGATCTTCAGTGACTCCAGGAACTAGTCGCCTGCTTCTCCGCTCATCACCAGGACCAAGCCTGCCTAAGGGGACGAGTGGCAACTCCTTCACCTCCAAACAGACTTCCGCTGTGTCACTACTCCATCGGTGGCTCACCATCGGACTCGCTGCTCCACTGCCGGACTGTACTTGTTTCTGGGGTGAGCGTGTCTTCCATTTGCACGTCTGTTGCTCCGCTCCCTGCCAGGTTTGCACCCGCGAAATGAGCGAGCTGCTTCCCCCACCGCCAAACAGACAGGGGCTATGTCGTTGACAGCTCTTCCCTGGGGTGTGCGTGCTCTTCGCATTGTTCTCTGGCCGCTGCTGATATGTAGAAGCCGGCTGCGACAATGTGGTGGCCTGGGCAGTGGTGCCCTGGTCCGCCATCTTGTGCAGATTGCTCCCTTTTACAGGGAGTGCCTGTCTCTACCAGCTTGACTCCCTTAAAAGGCCCCCATAACTATGCCCTTGTCCAAAGCACTCCTACTCCCCTTGTTGGGGATGGATCCAGCATCTTTGCCCTGGAGTCTCCGAGACCCCTCTGCGAGAGTCCACAGTGACAAGGGTGTCACACATAGTGGAGGACTGGGACTGATCCCCTTACCACTGGGAGCCGTCTCCTACCCTGACGGATGTTGGACACTGTGTTCCTGCTGGGTTTCCTCCCCCCTCCCCCACCTCGTCCCTCCATCATTCTTCAGTGTGCCTGTGGCCAAAGCACTCCTCTTCCCTTGTTGGGGAGGGATCCGGCATCTTATGCCCTGGAGTCTCAGCGACCCCACTGAGAGAGTCCACCGTGAAAATGGGAATTACACATAACTGAGGACTGAGAAGGACCCTGTCCCACCCAGCCGGACATCAGACACAGTTACCTCCCCGTCTCCACGCTGTGTCCCCTACCCCCTCCACCTCCGCTTCCCTCCTTCATTCTTTTGCTATCTCCCCTTTTCCCTTCCTCTCTCCCCTGAATTCCTCTCCACCTGCCTGCTTTGTCTATCCTTATGCCTATGCTCTGTTTAATACTCCCTCCGCTCACCCTTTTACATTACCCCCTACCCCTCTACACGCCATTAACCTAAGAAGGTAACTTGTAACTATTGTACCTTCAGTAACAATTTGTAATTTGTAACCCATGTAACTCTCCTCATGTAAAGCGCTCTGATACCTCCGGGTCTAGCCAGCGCTATATAAAACTCAAGTAAATAAATAAAAATAAATAAATAAAAAATAAATATTCTTCAAATGTATCCATATATAAAAATAAATACAGACACGAAAATAGATGGTTTTCTGTCTGTATTTATCTGTAAATACCTGTATACACAGAAAACTTTAAGCCTTAATTATAAATAGGGCTCCCGGTTTTATAGTGTTTATTTTTTTGACATTTTCGTCTGTATCTATCCATATTTCTTTTTAGCTTATTTTATTTGTATTTATCTGTATTTATATTGTGCTTAATGTAAAAAATGAAGCCACCATGGGTATATTTCCACATTTATTTAACCGAAAACTGTTTACTCATGTTTTAGTGGCTAATGGGTTTTACCCATTTGCATTACAATGCGATCATGTGAAACTACACCTTAAACAGCTGACCTACTAAAGTTATTTAAGTTTTATTGGGAAATATTTTACGATTTTTAACTCCTATATCTGTCAATCTGTACAGCTATTGACCTAGCACTCATGATTGACAGTAGTGCGAATCGTCTAAAAGAAAACCTATTTTCCACATTTATCCATATTTAAAAATAATTACAGACATGAAAATAGATGGTTTTCTGTCTGTATTTATCTGTAAAAATGGAAAACTAGGAGCCTTGATTATAATCATGAGAAATGGCACATACATTAAGTAACACGTAATGTGTCACATGTTTAGGTCAGCCAGTCTCTTGGAGCTCAAAGTAAGCGTCTAAGAACTAGAGGTGCTTGAGCTTAAATGAGGCTCAGCAATGGTATCGAGCTGTGGTAATCTTCAAGAGGTGTCAGAGTAGAGCCGAGGGTCTGTGACTGCCAGCTCATAAACGGCCCATGAGCCTTTATCAGTCTCTGTGGTCAGCTAAGGGACTATTTGATCCTCTGAGGGCCAGCTGAGGGTGTAGTCTGCTGGGCTGATGCCAGATTGAAGATGCCGGTGGGAGCATTGGGGCGGACTAAATGGGGTTTGACAGACTCTTGAGTGTTGGCTGAGTGTGCCAGGGTACAGAGGACCAGGAAAAAGAGAACAAGTTTACAACCTGAAGGAGTAGGGCATAGGATCTAAAGAGGAACAGAAGGAACATGAGTGACCATAGTCAGGGGAACTAGGACAGGAAGGATCAGAACCAATGTTGTGTGTTGCCTGATTCAATTAGATTCTTTCTTATATAATAAGGTTCTGTGCAGAACTCTGTGGATGCATGGAGTTTACTGTGTGAGCACAGAACACTGTAGGCGGAGGAGCAGATGAGTCCTACCTTGTGTTATTTTTGCTGGAATAAACTTTTGGAACTAATTGTTGTGCAGTGTGGTGCATACACAACAAATTGTTGACGGGTATTATAATAAGGGAAGTCATATTGGCCTGGAAACTGCAAGTGTATTTTTTTTTGTAACATGCCACTGTACAGTTTTAATTGCGGAGCTTCATAATGTGTGTTACTACACAGGAGGTCATCCTGAGAAGAGCCACTAGGACTCTGGAAGTGCAGCGGTAGGAGCATTGCTGCGCCTTTCTACCTTTCTGCATAGAACACCTGTTTTGGGACCCCTTACCGTTGGATTTCCTCATGCCTGCGCCCTGTTTAAACCTCTCCAGCACACGCATCTCCCTGACTTCCACCGCTTACTCAATCTGGACTGGGCATCATCGCAGTCATATCCAGCTGTACGTCATCACAGCAGTACGCGAGGTCAACAACATCGCCTTGTGTGACCTCCATTTTTGAACGATGGCGCACTGGCAACAGCGAGTGGAAACGGCTTTTGAAATTGACGTGAATTTGCATTTGTACTGTGGTGAAATTATGCCATAATTAATTTTAACTGAACGTATGGAAATGAACAGAAGGTGAGGTCTGGGAATAGAACAGACTGCACATTGTATGTACTTTGGTTTTGTGACCTAATAGTTGGAGTACATTATTAAAAATATGATTGCGCATTATAAGGAATAGTGAATCACATGGATCAACAAAATGTTTCTATCAGCCTTCCTCGTGCCTTTTGGGCTTCTTAGTCAGAACCATCCATTAAGCGGGTTGAATGGAAGGACTATTTTGTGAATTATATAGAAGCCATTAGTGAAACTAGGGTTATGTCTACTGAACAGAAGAAATGTATTATTTTGCATTCACTGGGTCCACATGGGTTAAAGACTTACAACCGAATGCCTAAGGCTACAGCAATTGGTGACACAAATGTTTTTGATGTTGCTATAAGGGACCTTGAGACATACTTTGCGCCAAAGGTTTGGATAGGTATAACCAGATTTAAGTTCTTTCAAAGGAAACAGGAAAGAATGAATCTGCGGATGACTTTGTTGCAGACATTAAGAAGCTTGCCATTTACTGTAAATTCTGAGCATTACATGATGATTTAAATTGCAGACCAAGTGGTCATGCACACTGGTAATTCAGCCATTCAAGAATGGTTATCGATTAGCAGACACTTGCTTCTGGATGATGTTTTAGCAATTAAAAGGAAAGCTAAGATGTCTGGTAGGTGTGCAAGTGCTTTGAAGCAGCATGACGAGGAGCATGATATTGTTAACAAATTATGGGATCGCCTGCAGGATAAGAATTTCCACAGGTGGAATACAGATAGGTCTGGTGGAAAGGAGAGTAACAGGTGTTTCAGCTGTGACAGCAAGGAGCACTGGCATATACTAGAAATTACTTTCCATTGAAGCAATTGTGGACTACAAGGTCATTATGTCAGAGGGTCCAAACTGGGTTGGCATAGTGGGCAAAAGAACGATGGATTTAACCCAGATCTTTTGACTGGGAAGAATGTTTGCATTGTCAGCATTCCGTCCATCATTTGTTTGCTGTAACACATTATGTCAGAGTTTACAGGAAGAAGAATAACCATGTGAAGTGTGTTCGAGGATACCAGGAACTCGGATGAATGTGACTCTAGAAGTGAAATCAAAAAGTCTTTTAATGTCATTAGTTTAGGCAGTAAACTAGTTCGGAACATTAATGATAATTTAGTTAAAACTAAACCAGAATGTAACATGAAAATTGGTGGTGTCTTCATGAAAATGTATTCGGATTCTGGTTCACCATTCACAATTGTGAATGAGAACTTATGGAAGGATAAATTTGTTAACAAAATTGGCCTACAACTTTTAGAACCAGACCTCCAGCCTGAAATGAAATGAACAGGATTTGTAAATTGCACAAAGGCCCATGGACGTCTAGGCGTTGTAGTATTGCAAAGCCATGTAGTGAACTAATAATGTACTTCAGAAGCCCTCGTCTGTGCACTGATATCAGTCTCCTTTTTTCTTATTCTTTAACGTGTAACGTTTTTATCTAGGCTCTCCATAGTTCTGGGAAATCTTGCAACATTTTTCCAGAAAATAGCAACGTTGTTGCAGGGGAAGAATGTTGCCTCTGAGAAAGTCTGGATTTAAGCCTTGCAGGGAATGTGAGGGTCAAATGTCAATCACAGACCCTCACCACAACTGTCTTTAGTGCTTATGTTTGGACCACAATGCCAATGGCTGTTCTTCTTGCCAGATTATTAACCCAAGGGGAGGCGAAGCTTTATGTGGCCAGGGCGAGAAAAGAGAAGAGAGGACGTCGGAGGTCTCGTCGGAGGTCGGACTCTCGGTCTCTCCACTCTTCGAAGTCGTCCAAGAGAAAGCATAAGAAGTGATGCATGGTTCCCAGCATCGCTCTTCGAGGGATGATTCGCTGGGGTCGATGTCTCGGGGTCTGAAGACTTGTGAAGATCGAGGTGAAGTGCCTCCGACTCTATCGCCAGAGGTCGTTCTGGTGTCGCCCTTGAGTCCAAGGTCCTTGACTCCACCTGGACGTCCTGACTCTGAGTCAGTACCGGATCCAGTTCTACCAGTTCTCTATGTGGAGAAGTGTGGCTCAATCGTGGAGAAGTGTGGCTCAATGATTAGAGTGGCAGACCCTGATGCAGAGATCTAGCCCGGGACCAGGGTTCAATTCCTTGCCTCGGCGGGTCTTGGGCTCAAAAATTCCACGGACCTGATAATTCTCGCCTCGGTGCCATTCGAATCATGGAGTCCCACTCTGCAACTCTGGGCAATAGCTTGCTTAATCTCCACAACGGCTCCCACAACGCTAAGGATGCCTGGCCTCCACCTTGGGGGTGCCCAGGAGTGGACGCCTCACACAGGGAAAGCCAGGATGGGTTCCACAGCGGTATTCGTACAAGCGCCTTGAGACCCTTGTGGGTGAGTAGTGCGCTATACAAGTATCAATTTACATTTACATTACAATTTACATTTACCACTGCCACAGCCTATGCCTCATAGACAGGAGCAGTAGTATCCTGCATTTCCGACTTCAGGGTCTGACCCTTCGAGTTTTCTGAATGCTATGTATAGCATTTTCAGTAGGGCTGTAGCTCCATCTGGTGTGCCTGCAGGCCTCATGGGTCTGCTTTCCTATTCCTTAGGAGGTTTTCTGGCACATTATCAGAGGCACCGTTTGTGCCAATTATGCCATAGCCCAGGTTTCCTGGCCTCCTCCAGCACAGAGAAAGGTGATACCATCACCAGTGGAAGAGGTTCAACAAGAGTCTCAGGCACAACTAAACCTATGGCGTCCGCTGGATCTGTGCAAAAACAACAATTGATGGACAGAATGCAGAACAATGTCATACATTCACCCCAGTACAGAGATCTGGGCCTAAATCCATCGTTTTTTTGCTCACCATGCCATTCCAGTTTGAACCCAGCCATATGCAAATCAGTCTTGACCCTGTGCCCCATGGGAACAGTCCAGCCCGAACTGCCAAGCCAGGTCCTCCCTGGACTGGAAACAAGCATCCTAGGACCGGTTTCGGGCTTTCAGCCCTCGTCAACCAGGATAGCTTGATTCCAGTGGCATGGAGAGCAAGGGACTCACGTCTGAGCATACCCTTCCCAGTCGGGGTAACAAATGCAAAAAAAACAATTGATGGACAGAATGCAGAACAATGTCATACATTCACCCCAGTACAGAGATCTGGGCCTAAATCCATCGTTTTTTTGCTCATGATTGCCATTCCAGTTTGAACCCAGCCATATGCAAATCAGTCTTGACCCTGTGCCCCATGGGAACAGTCCAGCCCGAACTGCCAAGCCAGGTCCTCCCTGGACTGGAAACAAGCATCCTAGGACCGGTTTCGGGCTTTCAGCCCTCGTCAGCCAGATCAGTTGACTGGGGGTGAGTGCTTGCAATGTTCAACACTCCGTCCATCATTTCCTTTGGTTTTTGCTTTGTTCGCCATAAGTTGGCAGGGTATGCTCAGACGTGAGTCCCTTGCTCACTTTGCCACTGGATTCAAGCAAGCCTGGCTGAAGACGGCTGAAATGCCAGAAACCGGTCCTAGGAAGCTTGTTTCCGGTCCAGGGAAGACATGGCTTGGCAGTTCGGGCTGGACTGTTCCCATGAGGCACAGGGTCAGACTGATTTGCATATGGCCATGTCTGAACTGGGGTGGCAGAGTGGGCTAAAGAACGGTGATGGATTAAACCCAGATCAGTTGACTGGGGGTGAGTGCTTGCAATGTTCAACACTCCGTCCATCATTTCCTTTGGTTTTTGCTTTGTCCACTGGATCTGTGCCAGCGTCATACCACTCCACTCCGGTGCCACTGATATCTGCTGAAGAGGTGGCTAAGTCCCCAGTGCCATTGCCGACGTTGCGCCTTCCTCGATGGTGATGCTTAAGCATGGGTCCTGGAGAGAGGCCCAAAGGCTTTTAGAGGAGGAGCAGTATTTTTATGAGCTGAATATTGTAGGAGAGTAGGATCTGCACTTATGTTGCCCCCACTTTTTTTCTGATGTTTACACTGGTTTCTGGCTATAGTCTGGCTGGGACCCTGCTAATCAGGGCCCCAGCCTCTCTGTTCTCTCTAAACAACTTGGAGTGCATATTAGATGCACTAGTGATTGGATACTGTGGTACCTTATGAGCCCCTAGTATATGGTACCTTATGTACCAAGGGCATAGGTACTTCACAGGCCTACCAGGGGCTGAAGCATGTATTATGCCACCCCTGGGAAGCAGGCTAAATCTGACACCACAGGCTTGCTACTGCAGCCTGGGTGAGGTAGTGTTAGTACTCTTCACTGAGGTATAGGTTCCCTATACCTCACCTTACACACACACATATAAACCTATCAGCCACCCCTAAGGCAGGCCCTATCAATCCTGAGGGCAGGGTGCTTGGTTTCCATATGAGGGGGTGCCTCTGCCTGAGCAGGGCCCCTCTGCAGCTCTCAGAGTCCATTCTCTGTAGCTGTTTGTGGATGCGGTTAAACCATATACTCTTAAGTGCATTATAACCTAGCGGTAAATGCTAACTTTGGGATGGCTGCATCAAAACATGTCGCGTTTGGTGTCAAACGCTTTGGAATCATACCCCCACACCAGAAACTGGTGTGGGAGTATGATCCCACCCTTCTAGAGGGATAGACATGTACCCACTGAGGAAACACGGTAGAATCATGAAGAGCCCTGGCATCACAAAATGGATGCCACCAGCCCAGACACTGGGCTGCCCTCCTGCTGCTGACCGAAACTCGCAGTGGAGGAGGCCCAACAATAGGCATCCTGTCACAGGGAGGTGTAACCACCTTCCAGACAGGATTTAGTGTATTGGGGCTGGGTGGGTGCACTCCTAGAGTGATTTGAAGTCCTGCACTGGGGAGCAGTAGGCTCCTCTGTGCATATGCCAGCTCAAACCGGTTCAGAGGCTACCTGCCCCTGCTCTGGCGCGAAACTGGACAAAGGGAAGTGGGTGTAGCCACCCACTCCCCTGACCCTCCCATAGAAGTGGCCGTAGAGCTAGTTCCTCCCTTCCTTGTAGTATAAGTTAGGGAACCCTTGCCATTGCAAACTAGATATCCCTCTGAAGAAGAATCCTGGACTTTCGACGTTCCACTTCCTTTGGAAGACAGAAGAATCTCCCTTGGAGTCGAGTGACTCCCCTGCTTGGCAGGCACCAAAACTTTGCATCAACGGTCGCAAACTTTCCCGCTCCCACCGGAGTCAGAAGTCCCTGCAGCCCCGGAAGTGGATTTCCTGACTTCTCTACGGCCATCGTGAGTCCCCAGCGAAGCTGAGGCGAGTGGACACAACGAGTGAGGAGGAACTGCAATACCTGGGTACTGGGCACTATTTTCGAGTGCAACCCCTTCACGACATTCTACGAACTTGTGCTTTGGACCACGTTTGTTTCAAGCCTCCAGCAGGATTTCCTCCGAAGATCAGAGGCCTACCTCGTCCTGAGTGACCGTGGGCTCCTGTAGAGTGAATCCTCCGAGGCATCTTCGCGATCCGTTGCCGGCT
Source organism: Triturus cristatus (assembly GCF_964204655.1). Taxonomy (NCBI): domain Eukaryota; kingdom Metazoa; phylum Chordata; class Amphibia; order Caudata; family Salamandridae; genus Triturus; species Triturus cristatus. The sequence goes on along the minus strand of NC_140585.1, from coordinate 304,720,816 downwards.
GGCTTGTGGGTCCCCAGAAAACTTTTCTACAGAACCAAAGGGCTTCCCTGGTTGCTCCAGGCCTGCCCTGACTTACCCTCGCTGGGTGAGTCCCTCAGACCTTGCTGGTCTGCACCGCTGACTTTCTTCACTTTCCACGAGACTTGCTGTTGACAAGGCTTGTTGGCTCCAATCCGGTTGCCGACACCTCAGTAAGCTGCAGACTTCGTGGGACACTCCGAATCCAGCTCCTGGTCATCGTCGACGCCTCCTGGACCTCGTGGCTGAAGAGTCAAGACACCTGTGATCACCTGAAATCACCCGACTACTGTGGGCATCCAGCTTCCTGGCCCCGGGTCACTGGCAAGTGACTTTGAACACTGTCTCCTCTGCTTTCAGGACTTCTTTCTTCTGAATCCAGACTTGGATCCAACCTCCTGTCTTCACAAGCAGCAAGTCTTCTTTGGCTCCCATTGAAAACGACGCCGCGACCCGACACCAAAAGACACCTATGTACCCGGCTTCCCTGGGTGAGGTAACTCGAGTATTCCTGTGCTCCTGTGTATGTTGGCTCTAGAACTACTTACCCTGCAAGTGACTTGCTTGTAGACTCTCCCGAAGTATCCTAAATCTTTAAAATTCCAACCGCGACTTCCTCCATTGAAGTCTATTGGGATCCGCGGCTGTGTTCTCACACTGCATGCGTCTCCCGTTGGTCCTTTTTTACTTACCTGCCTTGGGTGGATTAGTGAGGTCCCAGCGCTTCTGAAGACCTTAGGCCTTCTCCCTTCTCAAGTCGTTCTTCTTATACCTCTTTTTTAGTACATGGTCTGGTACGCCCCTAGGGCCCCAGCCATATAAGTGCTTAACTTGTTGTGAAATGTTGATTTGTGCATATGTCCTTGACTTTTAATCTCATAAAGAGATTAGTAGAGTGTGTCTAGTAATAAATACATATATATTTTATATATATACCTGTGTGGTGTCCTTTCATTTAGTGATTCAAGAGATTATAAGGTAAAACAAGCTGCTTTACATTCCTCTGAGACTTAGCCTGAAGGCTGCTCTCCACAGCTACCACTAGGATAGCTTTCTTTAAAAGGTTGTCTTAAACCTATCTACCATAAGAGTCGAATTGTACAGGTGCAAGGTGGCCACTTTAACTAGTGACCAGCATATACCAGGCCAACTTCTCACAAATATGTATATGGAAGAAGGTGAAATTGCTTCTTTGGATCCGGAGTGTGAAGGCCTGGAGGTAGTAAGTGGTTTGGATACCTCCCTGGAATGGGATTTGCTGTTTTCAAAAGGTATTCAACCACCTGAAGTCACAACATATCATTCTGTGATAAAGATGGCTTCTGTGATGCTGGACTTGCCTCTGCCTTCTACTGAACTCAATAGTAATTTGCTTACAGAAGTATTGCATTCTTCAACATCCTCATCAGAGCCTTGCTGCATTTCAATGAACCTCTCTCTGAGTCAGATCTTGAAATTTGGCAGAAACCTGTGACGTCTGCAGCGGTGTTTAGGTCTATTGTGAGAAGGTATAATCCTGCTCTTGGGGATCCACCATTCCCGTCTTCTCATCCTACGCCTGAGAGATTGGTGGTACAAGCTTCCTGTTCTTGTTAGCTAACACCAGGATCATTTCCAATGACTCCTGTAGATGGGGAGACCAAGAGAATGGAACAGTCTGCAAAGCAAACGTTTTCTTCTGGTAGTGTGGCCTTGACATTGGCCGGGGAAGAAGAGGAGGAAGAAGGCTCCTTAACATTTCTGTAGACTTCTGCAACTGAAGGCCCTTCAGTTGCAGAAGTCTACAGAAATGTTAAGGGGCCTTCTTCCTCTTCTTCTTCCCCGGCCAATGTCACAGGAAAGCAGCCATAGTTCCGCCATCTTGGAGCATGCTTGTACAGTGGGAGGACAGTTGACCTATTTTCTACCTCAATGGAGATCTGTGACAACAGATCTTTTGGTTTTATATATTGTGGAAAATGGGTACTTCCTACCCTTCAAGAGTTTCCTCCACCTTTTCCTCCCCAACAGGGTTTTTGTACAGAAGAACATCTCCTGCTCCTAGAACAGGATGTTCAAATTCTGCCTTAGAAGGGCGCAGTAGAGTTGGTTCCAGAGCAGGAACAGGGTCAAGGATGTTATTCTCAGTATTTCCTGATTCCCAAAAAGGATGGTTTATTTTATTTTATTTGAAAGGTTTTATATAGCGCTGGCTAGACCCGGAGGTATCAGAGCGCTTTACATGAGTATCAGACCATAGTTCCAGGTTACATCATTACAAAGGTTACACAGTGATTAGAGCATAGCTACATAGTTACATGTTAGGTGGAGACAAACAATAAGGACATATGCGTAAGGGGAAAAAGCAGGCAAGGGGAGAGATTCAGGGGAGCGGGGGTAGGGGCAGGGGAAGTAGACAACGAATGAAGGAGGGAAAGAGGAGGGGGAGGGTGAGAGACACAGCCTGAACGACGAGGGGGAGGGTGACAGGGGCACAGACCGGTAGACGAGTAAAAGCTGCGTCTAAAGTCCAGTAAACTGTGATACCAGGGGAAGGGGTATCATTCCCCCAACTCCGTTGCAAGAGGCTCCCTTTACGCAGTGGACTCTCTCAGAGGGGTCTCTGAGACTCCAAGGCCTACCTACTGGATCATGGCTTAGCCCTACCCCTCCATTGACATGCAAGTGGATGCAAGACTTAGGCGAATTGGCAACCGCAGAACTGATCAGAATGAAGCACCGTAGGAGAGATGATAGACTTGAGGAGGACCCACGAGCATGGTCCGCAATTATTGCGGATGTACAAGATACTGCGGGAACAGACGAGGAGGAAGGAGGATGGTGTAAGGCACCCCAGAACAGGAAATGTGATAGGCAGACGAGGAAGATACCTGGCATTACGACCCTCTGGATGAACGGTACACGGAGTCTTAGACAAAAGTTAATTTCTGGACACTGAGACATGGGGAGATGGGAGGTAAGGGGGGGGAACTGTTGATGAGAAAAGAACACTTATGTTGTAGGAATGCAATTACAGCAATTTATCTCTTGTAACACTGTACAATGGCGAATGGGTATACTGTACAATATTCCGGACAATATTGCTGAGTATAAAATGCCAATAAAAAGTGTTAAGAAAACAAAAAGAAGGTAGGCCATTCCTCTACCTCAGGATTTTGAACTGGTTCCTCAAGCAGGAAAAGTTCAAGATGCTGACTCTTGCTCAAGTACTTCTTGCGCTGAAGGAGGAAGACTGGATGGTTTTGATCGATTTGCAGGATGCGTATTTTCACATTCCTATTCTGAAATAGCTCAGGAGGAATCTCCGTTTTACGAGAGGTCTCAGCATTACCAGTTTGCGGTCCTTCTGACTGAACTTACTTACGCGCCTCAAGTTTTCGCAAAGGAGATGGCTGGGGTTTCAGCGCATCTCAAAAGGTCAGGAATACCAGTATTCACTTACCTGGGTGATTGGTTGATCAAAGCCAAGACTCCATAGTTGGCGTTACATCATTTGCAGTTGCCAATGCAGTTGTTGTTCAACCTGGGTTTCACTATCACCGTGCCCAAATCTCACCTAAAGCCCTCTTAGCGCACATTTCATAGGGTCAGTACTGGACACTACAGTGAGTCAAACCTACCCGCCTCCTCAGGGGATTTTGGACATTCAGGCTATGATTCTGACGTTTCACTATGGAACTATGGTTCCAGTCCTGAAGGTCTTACGCCTGCTTGGTCTGATGGCCTCCTGCTCTCTGTTTGTCACCCATGCACGCTGGCACATGTGGGCCCTCCAGAGAGAGCAGCAATCCACTGCTTCACGAGTGCCCACGAGAACCAATCCCACTCAATGGCAAGAGTACTTGTTGTCCATCAAAACCAAATTAACCACGACACAACCGCTGCCGACATTGTCTGTAAATTTGCGAGAAGCCCTTAGCGGACCATACTCACACAAATATGTCCACACAACACATTTCCACATTACGTGGGGAGGTGACTATTGGGCCCCTTGAGATGACCCACAAACATAATTAAGTCCCCCCCCCTTTCCTCCCCTCGCACACACCCACACACTGATTCGGTTACATATTCGGTCCCTAGTCCTAACATACCAGTGACCGAGGTTGCACTCTGACCAGACAGACGAGATTGGTTTCTTTTTCTTTCATTCCTTTATACAGTTAACAGTTCGAATGTTCTGCAATATTATACAAACTTGTATTTTATTATTCTTTATATTCTCCTGCGAAACTATAGGCGACCAATGTCAATATTGTATTTAATCTAACGGTATTAATTACACCCTGACATCCTGCCTAAGCCACTCAAGCAATTGTCATTGTAATGTTATGCATATGATTATTGACGTATGAATGTTATTTGTACAATTCGTTGAAAACTAATAAAGAATGTTTTTAAAAATAGACTTTGATAGAAAAGCAGACATTTGAGGTGAGCAAGTGTAGTGTCGCTGGTGTTGACAGGAGCTACTTTCCACCTAAACTTGAGAAATACCCAGAGTTCTCTGCTTTTTTTGCATCTATACATATATATATTCACTGAAAAAACCATAGGTTTCACACATGTTATAGTTAGCTGGACATTTTACTGATAAAAAACCAATGAAATTCCCCCGTTATAGTTACTGTAGGCAACTATAACTCACGCGACCGCAATCCTCTGCTGATGCTAATACTGTATTTAGACACTTATTTGCCCATATCTTCTTCCATTAAATTTTAGCTATACATATATTACAAATATTTTTTTTTCATAAAGACACATATGTCATCAGCAGAGGATTACGGTCGCGTGAGTTATAGTTGCCTACAGTAACTATAACGGGGGAATTTCATTGGTTTTTTATCAGTAAAATGTCCAGCTAACTATAACATGTGTGAAACCTATGGTTTTTTCAGTGAATTAGCAAGGTTTTTTAAATGCTATTTCCTAACTATAACGTGTGTGAAACCTATGGTTTTTTCAGTGAATTTGTACGGTTTTTTAAATGCTAAGTTACTTTACGCCATTTGTGGCGTGTGCGCCCACTTAACGCAGTTCGTTCCGTGCACGGTTTTTATCAACTTTAATAAGCCCTGTACATTTGGTGGCCTTCGGCCACCAAAAGCACAGAGGGTGAGGTCAATGTGGATAGTGTTTTTTTTATTTCGATTTTATAATTTCATGTTGCCAAAATTACGTTTTTTTTCTCTATTAATAAGCCCTGCACATTTGGTGGCCTGCGGCCACCAAAAGCACAGGGGGTGGGGTAAGTGTGGATAGTGTTTTTTTTATTTTTATTTTTTTACCGTAAGCGTACGGTAAGCTTACGGTAAGCGTACGGTAAGCGTACGGTAAGCGTACCCCGCGAAATTGCCGAAAAAAAAAATAAAACCGTTTTTGCTCTTGGGGGATGTTTGGGGACTCCCTCAACATGACTATGTGGGAGGGAGTTGTCAAAACAGCCTCGTAACATGTTTTTGGCCATCATGTTTGATAAACAACACTCAGTGCGAGAGACAAAATGGCGGACGCCGCTTCCTGGTTTCGGCCGATTCGAATGTTTACTAAGATCTAAGAGCCAATCAGAATCGCGCTCGCGCACGCCACCGTAAGCTTACGGTAAGCGTACGGTAAGCGTACGGTAAGCGTACCGTAAGCGGGCTCAGATATATATATTGATTTAAAGGCTATTTTCTCAGAATCTACTGAACAGATTTACACCAAACCTACAAAAGGCACTTCCTTGACCTAGGGACTACCTCTCTGCCAAATTTCTAGTAATTCTGTTCAGCCGTTCGGGCTGTAGCTCGTTCTAAAGGTCCTATGGAAAAATGCATGGGAAAAACGCGTTTTGGGACCCCCCTTTTATCTCAGCCCCCGCTTGACGAATCCCCCCGAGACTTTCAGGGTAGGAGCGGAGCGTAGCGCCCCACCTATTTTGAGAAATTCGCGAGGATTCGTCGACCGGCGCCAAAGTTATTCAAAATAGAATGTTGAGGTTTTCCTATGGAAACGTGGTCCTAACTATAACTACCTACTGGCGACCGCCAGTAGGTAATATATATAAATATATATATATATATATATATATATATATATATATATATATATATATATATATATATATATATCACACACACATACCCACTGAATGGACCCTTTGCTTAAGTAATTTTAGGTTGAAATCAAGTGTGATCATAACACTGATTTGACTCCACAAACTTCCTCTTCAGCTGGGCATGCAGAGGCTGTAGTGGTTATGCAAAATATTAAATTGTATAAAACATCTTAAAGTTAATATGCATATTGACCTTACTATAATACAAATTTTATATATTTTAAAAATAATAACACTGCTTCAATACTGTGTTTGTTGCTAGTGATACATATGCTGCCTGAACTAGTCCTTCTACCCCAAACCACTCTCCAACAGTAAACCTTGACTGTTCGACCTCGCTGCCCCTCAGAAAAGTAAACATGAAGAGGAGGTACTTGACGATTCAGTGATCTTGCAACAGTATCTGGTTCCTCTGTTTCCAAGAACATCAGCAGTGCTTGCTACTAGGATTTCCTAACTGCCCTTCAGTAACAAAGGCCAACAACTGATCTGACACTATTGATTATTTGTCAGATTTATTGGTTGGTCAGATTTCTCCCAATCTATTTGGACGCTGGAGCAGTAAAATAAGACATTAGGTGTATTGCAGTTGAATCTGAGCCATTTATAAAGCTAACTTTGTTCGCTGCCCAGCTTAGTTTACATAAAGTTTGATACATCTTCTACAGAGAAGTACATGTGTACTTTGACAGATTCAAAAAGTATATATGTGTGTGATATTTACATAGTGTTAACTAAGCTGAAATGCAACCTAGCAATGTGATAGATGTGGAGATCTGATTTGCAGTTCAGACATTTTTGTATGCATTTGATACTAAAATTAAAATGAATGTTGTTTGAAGTGACCGAATGGCCATGTTTCTATTTCTCTAAGCGGTGGTCCTGTTCGGAGAGCCCATCCGTTGGGAAACCAGCCTGCAGTTAATTACAGATGTCCTCCTGAGTGGGGGGAACCCTGCAGCATGGCTTTCACCGCCGCCTTATCCCCATATCCCAGTCTTGGCATGTAACATGGATCTCATGTGGATGGCAGAAGCCAAGATGCCAAGGTAGGAAAGAAAATCAAATGCAGTGTAGTCAAAATAACTGCTGTGATCTGATTATTTTTTACTATGACTTAGCCTCCTTTATCCTGAACGCTCAAATAGAATTGTGGAAGAAGTAAGGAGAAAACAACAAGTTTGCTTTGTGGTAGTGGTAGAGAGTGACGGCATTAAACTTTCACTGAGCTACTTACGATTACCATTATCAACTATACTGTAGAGCACGCAGGACAAAGCAAGGGGATCAACCTTGTATAATAGAAGTTCCGCAGACTTGATAGCCTTTGATTTTGAGCTGGTTAAAAGGCAAATAATCTTTTCCTTGATGCATCAGGCATAACCCCAAAACACTTCCTACATGGATATCAATCACAGCCCACAAAATTCCAACCACACACATCAGTCGATTAATACGAACCTCAAGCCTTCTATTCCTTACTCATCTGTGCTCCACTACTTGCTAATGCGCAGCAACCAATGTTGGGAGAAGAACACTACTCTGGTCATCATGCATGACACAAAACAATTCCCCATAGGACACGCTGCAATTCAGTGTTCTTCAAACCTAGAGCCTGATTACGATGGCGGACGGACTTCTGCCCGTCCACCATCATCCTGGGGATGGCGACCGTCCACCTATGAGGCGGCAGTCCCACATATGAAATTACCATGCGACCGCCACCATGGCGGTCGCATCTGCTATATGTAACATTGCCATGTTAAAAATGCACCTTAGACATTTCTCTGCACTACGTGGCTGGCACCATGCGGTGCCTGCCACATGGCGCAGGTAAATGTAGGGTGCCCCCCCCAGTGCTCTTGCCCCTGGCCCAGGGATTAAGGGGGCCCCACTACAGGCCCCCAAATCTGTTTTGTGCCTGCCATTTAGTCTCGGGTTGTCTGCCACGGAACGACCTGCGGAAAAGGGATATCATAATCCAGATGGCAGATGCTGGCCAATGCGGCAGCTCCAACAGGCGGCCGGAAAAAGACTGCCATAGTAATCTGGCTGGCCTTCCGCCATTGTACTCAGGCCCCAAGTACTCACTACGGTGTAGCTACATGCCTGATATGCACCTTTCCACTATGTGAAGTGTAAGAAGTGTAATATAAGCACAGTTGTAATACAATATAATATAATCCCTTCAAAGGGAGTCTGCTGTTGATCTGCCCGCTAGTAAGCTTGGAATGTCTGACAACAACACTGCTTGAAAAACCATTTTGCGGACATGCCAAATAAAACTTTGGTGGCTATTAGACGACATTCAAGAGACTTTAACCACTATATCACTAGCCCAAACCTGTCCAAATCCAGTTATGGCTAGAGTTCATTATCATGTAACCTCCTGTTCCTCATACTATGAGAAATGAGTAAGTTGTTTCAGTGCAGTTCCTGGTCGTCAAGCCTTCAGGCTACTAAATCAGATGTAAATATTCACGAAATGAAAAATTATCATTTGTACCAGGCATAGTTATGGCTTTTTGATGTGTCCCTATTCTTGCAAAGCAGAATTGTGGCTTTACCTCCCTTAATGACCTTAAAACTGGAAGAGGATTTTGAAAAGTCATTCTTTGTGATTTAATTGTCACAATTGATGCATCGGCTGCAAGAAAATGGTGTGAAATGGTACCGGAGATGCAGTCTTGCAGCCAATGGGCTCTCCTCTTATGTGGGTATTTAAGAAGAGTGGCAAGGGTAGTCCTCATCTTGGCATTCAAGGCAGCTTAGCAGGAGAAATCTGTTGTGATGCCTGCATTACCACTTCAGCCTTCAATAGGCTTAAAGAATGAAAGAAAATAAACAAGCTCCTTTCTTCCCCATGAAATATGAGGTGATGACTTCTTGGTTTATGATGCCATGTGATTGCCAGAGATTGATACTAAACTTTAAAAACATTCTCTCATTCTTTTGATCGGAGCAGGTTTGGACATGGCACCTTTCTCGTCTGCTTGGAAAACATTTACAAGAAGGTGACGGGCCGTGAACTGAAGTATGAAGCCCTTATAGGCAAACCCAGCATTGTCACATACAGCTACGCCGAGCACCTGATCAGGCAGCAGTCGGAGCAGCATGGATGGCCACTTCCTATCGGAAGACTCTACGCCGTTGGGTAAGACATTAGTCAATTTGCAGATAAAGATATTGCAAAGGTGGTGGATCAACGCTGTTTGCACTGTGGGGAGAGCCAGGGTACCTTCTTTAACACCATTTAGTCATGCTTTTTGATATACGCTTTCTGGCAATAAGTGTTCACGGTAATATCAGAGGCAATCACCAAGCATATTACCTCCAGCCTTAAAATGGCCCAACGAGGACTTATGGATGAGTTAGGGCGTAGGGGGCAAGATGTACAAGGCTCTTTGTTGCTATGGGTTTCTTGGTAGCCAAAGGTGACATTGCCCGCCACTGGCTATCAGAAGTTTCACCCTCCATGGATGAATGGACACGTGGCATGGACCACTTTGTCAAAGCGGAGGAGCATTGAATGCCTCCAAGGGTTCTTCACAGAAATACTACAAGATGTGGGACCTGTGGTGGACTTATCATCAAACTCTTAACCTGCTGTGGAGGGCTCTGTTATTTGATCATTTTCTCCATGCTTGCATTGTAAATATCTGGGAATAATTGTATGCAGTTATGTTCCGCTGCTGTGCGTTGTTCAATACAAAGTGTTTACAAAAAAAAGATATTTGTGTGAAGGGGTAAAATGCACTTTTACTTCAATCTCGGATTGGTATACAGGCACTGCTCCTATAGAGTGCAGACAGGCAATCATGCCTTTATGCTTGTAAATCTATCTCCATGCTCTCCTGTTGATTCTGGCACACTTGCTGTTCGTATGCTTTACTTTTATACTCCATACATGATGGCTGTTTTATGCTTCAGTTTGCAAAACCAACTAACACTAAGGCTCTGCATCTCTTGCTAGGAGGCTTTGGAAGTCACTAACTACATGGTCTATGAAATGAGCATTGGAAGTACTTCATGCTTCTTTTTATCAGTTGTATTCTTGAAACATCTGATGTCAGTGTAAAAGTAATGGACCATAGAGGTGTTTTTGATGAGGTAATGCTCTATCTCCATGCATCTACCTACACGTTTAATCACATTCATCCAGGTTTCTGAGAGTGTCACTAACTGCTGGTGAATCGTAGGATCAAGGTCAAAGTTCTTTGCACCATTCTTAGAGACTGCTGGGCCTAAACGCATGGATACTTTCATAAGATGCCTCCACTTTATATACTAGTTGTAGTACTGCTCTTTGCACCATGACACTGGTACATTTTGTGAGTCAAACAACACTAAAGAAACCCTGGGTCCATTGAACTGGAAGAATGCTAATGGGGTGTCCTGTTTAAAGGAGTTTCCCTCGCCCACCCGAAGGCAGCATGCTTCATTGTAGGGTAACCTCCTCGCACTGTGAACCTAGTCATAGTGTAGGCTACAACCCCCTCTCTAAGACGGAGAAGTTCAGGGATGTTTTGTTTGTGCCCAAGAGGTATACTAAATACCTTAAGTGAAGTGGGTGTGGTAAGGGACGTTCAAATAAAAAGTGTAAAGGTGAGTTAAAACTAATTAGGTTTATTCTGCAATTTCTCTTGCACTCTCTAGATGAGCAATTTCTTGTTGCATTACAAATACTTGCTTTGAATCTTCTGCTTTGAACTTTATTTTATCCCGAAAGCACAGAGTTGGATTGACTACCTTCTCCACTTCCACCAAAGAGCAGCCTGCAAGGACTGCAGGCCCCATATGCCTTGTAGGCCGAATATATATATATATATATATATATATATATTATTTAGGTCTGATGTGCAATAAGCACATGGTTGGATTAATTGCCTTGTGGGCTGAATATATCTTCTTTTAGAGCTGATGTGCAAATAGATCTTTTGAGTGCAAAGCCAATGAATGCAAAAAAGGAGCAATGTATCAAAGGCACATTACAATTTAAGTGTCTGCAAGTTACTGTTTACACTTTGCAAGTTCTTACGAATTGTTAGGAAAGGGGCACATGAAATGGGCACCCCACCAACTATTTGCATTGTAAACTAACAGTGGTTTTCAGCAGCAGTTCCAAATAAATGATTGAATATCAACATCTGAAAGGGGGTGGTATCCATTAACAGAGGAATCTGTCTATAAGTGGCAGTTTTCACTTTGTGAATGTGGGCTGTAGTCATTGGGAAGAGCCCATAGCAATCCAGGGTACAGCAGCGTGCTCCACCAACTCTCTTTCTATCATTCCATTTTTTTAACTTACATTTCCTGTTGCTTTATGGAGCAGGGGCTTCATTGTCTGCAATGTGTGAATGCCAGTGTAGGCATGGAGGCCTGCTGTCCTTCGAAGGCCACTAACCCTGCATTCATTGCCACTCGGTAGAACTTGCAAAGAGAATGTTGAATCATAGTGCTGTATAAGGCAGCATTTTTGTGAATCCTACCAAATGCCAGTAGTGCATTGTGACAGATTAGTCACAGCGTGCACCCAGTGTGTTTATGTCCCTCACCTACATTCACACACCAACCTACTGACAAGATGTGTCATTCTCCATTTTCCATGGAGTAATTATGTGAATGTTTCTCTCTACTTTCTTGTGTCACTGTTTATTGCAATGAGTGTCCCACCTCATTCGCAAGGCATAATGGGTAACATACTGAAGATATGTCAATATAGTAACTTTTCACACGTCAAAACAAAAATTGTCATCTTTAATCTTTTAGGGACTTGGCTATTTTTTGTCTTTTATCTGCCTTCCTACAGAGATAATCCTATGGCTGATATCTATGGTGCCAACCTATACAACCAACACCTTAAAACCAACCAGCAAGGAGGTTTACAAGCCAAGGCAAAGGGCAGCTTTACGGATGTGATTGCCATGAATCATGCGCTTCCCAGCTTTGGTAGCACGGAGCATTCCTCTGGGAACCATGCACAGAGCTGCACCTCCATCCTGGTCTGCACTGGTGTTTACCAGAACCATGGTGATGTGCCCAGTGACCCAAACGAGAGTGTGACAGAGACAGTGTTCCATGGACATCGGGACTTCCACTTTGATCCCAGCCTAGTGGAGGCTTCCTACATTGTGCAAGATGTCAGCGAGGCTATGGACCTGGTTTTTCAGAAGGAGAACTGGTGCCCTGTATGAGAACTGCCGAGATCACAATTATGTGCTGCAGCTACTGTGTTTTGATCAGTAGAACTTGGTAAGTTTACCCAAGATGGCACTGATTTTAAAGTTGTGTTTTTAAATGAATAGAAGGTGCACTTTGGCTGATACTATTTTTAGCACTTTAGATATTGTCACCTCCGACAGATGTGAACGAGGACAATGTTAGTGGCCAAATCTTCTCACATGGCACCATATCCATCCTATACCCAAAAATACACTTTTCGAACCTCTTTATTCATATCTCTCTAGAGGTAACACTGTTTTTAAAACTGTTTTTATTGTTATGTTTTATGTAATGGAATTTACTTTTGTACCGTGCAGTTCTTACCAAAGCTTTAAGCCACCTGCTTTTTAAAGAAATAGACCCTGAATACTTTACTGTCCAATTGAAACCTCTTACAGAGAGTGGGGTACATTTCTGTATCATACCTGGATAAATGTATTGAATGCAAAGCCACATGTGTCATTACTTCTGTAGTTGAAATGGAATGGCTGTACCGTTGTCAATGCACACTTTCTAATGGGACTGGAGAAACACGTGGATGGAGAAAGACTGGTATTGTTTTGAGACCAGAGTACCAAAATATTTAAACATTAAGTTTTATAGAGCCCATTCATAGAATGATTCATGGAGGGTGCCAAGTAGGTATAGATCCTTATGGCAAGGTTTACATAACTTAATTTATCCAGTATTGGGGTATGTTTCATAGATTCACATGCTTGAATTATTCCCTCCCGTCGAGATGGGAGTCCCACGGTAAAATAATCAAGCAGTATGTAACAAACATCAAAGGCTATAATGGCCCTATGCCATGTTATTTATAGCCTATGTCCTCTTTAAAAAAGGACCAAATGTTGAACATAGCCAATCAGCACAACACCCTCTAGAACACTCCCAGCAGAGGATTATTCCTTCAGATTTTCACAGCACGTTGTGTGGAAGGGAGCCTCCCTGAGTGCTACTCAGTTTTTTCTACAGTCTTGACACCATGTCTTACAAAAGAGGCCTTTTCTGCCCATGTAAGACCTGTGGCAGAAAAAGGGTCTATGCGGATGATCCACACAAGGATTGTATTTAGTGCCTCCATCCTAAACATGAGGGAAGAGAATGCAAAATCTGATGTACCTTTTCCTCAAAGACCATAGAGAGGGGAGGTTGGTATTGATGCTCCAGACCACTAAACATCAAACAACTTCTTCAGATGAAGAAAGTGATAGACCCTCCAAGTCTCACAAGAGGGCCAGGTCGCAGGACAGTTCCTCCGGAGAAGGTAGGAAACGCCACAAACCTTCGCATGGGACCAAGGACTCAAAAAAGGGGAAAGGAGTGAAACACTCCTCAGAGTCTGCATTGTCTGTGCCCTCTATGCCTTCCAGAAAGGACAAAGATTGTTCCAGTCTCCTTCTCAGACCCTGTGAAGCATAAATCTTGAAAAAAGTAATTCCCAATGACGTTGCCACCTTTGTCGGTAAGTGTGAAAACAACAGCAATATTGGGCCCTTACCCTCGACGAGAGTCTCGCTCTCTAAGAGCCCGCGAACGTTGGGATCACCGTCGACTGCAACATCATTGAAGGCTGTCGACACCCTTCCGTTGACAAGGACATCATCGGTGAAGATACCGTCGTCGAAGACACCTTTGACGATGAAATCTGCTCTTCTGGCTATATCCACATTGTCTACAAGGTTTACTCATATTAGTAAGGTAACCAAAACATTTCTGCGCCCAGCCATGTCAGACTACAGTAAGGTATCACCTTTAATCCCATCACATCTCTTGGACATACAGGTCTCTGACGACAATGGTATTGTAGCTCATTGTCCATCAGAGCTGCACTTAAAATGTCAAGATGAGATGAGAATGATGAGGAAAATGAGGATTATCATGATGAAAATCAGTATTTTCAACAGAGCTATGTGGCTCCCCCTCATCACTTGGATTTCAGCCTGAACCGCGTCCTAGAGACCTGGCCCATCTGCGGAATTCTCTCATCCAAGAAATGCAGGCTATGTTGGCGGAACAGGCAAAGTTTTCTGCCCCAAAAGATCGACCTGAGAGGACACTACCTGGGTACTCCAGTTTTGCCACATTCATATTACACCAACGATTACTCCTTGCCCCTTAGCAACAGATCCTGTCACAGAGGATGCGTGTGTTTCAGAAGAAGAAAGAGAGAAGGACGAGCTCCTTAATCCTCTCCCAGCGCCAGATCCTTGGGATGAGTATATCATACCAACTCCCTCTTTTCCTTCACATCTACTAAATCAGGGCAGCTAATGCCTTAGCCATTATCGGCCGTTATGATGGCCAGATGTGGTCAGACATGGGAGCTTTGGTGGCTCTCATACCAGAGGAAAAAAGGCAGGAAGCTAGAAAGATCCTGTTGGAGGGAGAACCTGCAGCGTCGGAACCACTGACTGTGCTCTGAATGTAGCCAATACTGGTTTTAGACAATTGGCAGGTGCCGCCTTCAGGCCAGAGGTGCAAACAACGATTTTGGATACAGCTTTTGACGGTGAATCCCATAGACAAGGCACTTTTAGCTATCAAGATTGATACAGACACGACAAAGTCCTTAGGCATATTACGATATCGGAAAGTGCCATTCAGAGGGGCTAGAGGACGAGGTTTTACCTCATACATAGGAAGTTACCTGAGAAACCCACAGTATCAGCCCTACCAATCTCAGTACCGACAAAATTAAAACCCTCCAGCATACAACTAGTCTTCTACAGCTGATTTCTCTTGCCAAGGAGGCCGCAACAGAACGCCTTCCCAAAGTCGTGACTCTAACAGAAAACAATGATCACGTCCGGGTACCAGCATGCCTCCCGTCCCAGCCTGTGGGTGCGAAGATTTCCAGCTATGTGCATCAGTGGCACAATATAACAACAGATCAGTGGGTGTTAGACCATGTCACCTTTGGAAACACCCTAGAAATCACTCAGTGACCAAAGAATACTCCACCCAGGGGAGCCCTACCCCACCTTGTCTTCACTTACTAAGCAAGGAAGCTCAGGTATTGCTCTCCAAAGGAGCAATAGAAGAGGTCCCTTTATCTCAAAGGGGAAGAGGTTTGTAGTCCCATTTATTCCATATAAAGAAATCTTAACAAGTTCTTCAGAAAACAGACGTTCAGGATGGTAATACTCTCTCAGATTCTTCGTCGTCTCAGGAAAGGAGACTTCATGACCTTGCTCGTCATTGGAAGATGCATATTTCCACATCACTATCCATCAGAAGCATCGGAAATGTTTAAGATTTATGGTAGCTGGTACCCACTACCAATTCAAAGTATTTCCGTTTGGCCTCAAATCGGCGACAAGAATCTTTACCAAGTACCTGGCCCCGGTAGCTGCAGCCCTACGATCTCAAGGACTCCAGGTATTTCCATATCTGGACGACTGGCTACTCAAAGCACCAACATCACGGAAAGCCACTCAAATTACAAACATTTGCCTTCAGTTGTTCTGGGCTTTAGGCCTCACTGTGAACAAAGAAAAATCTTCACTCCTTCCCATTCAAGTCATATCATTTGTGGGAGCTACACTAGATACCATCCAGTGCAAAGCTTTCCTATCAGAAGAGAGATAGGATAGCTATTAAAGAACATATCAACAAAAGGGTCTGATTAAGTACCAAAACATGCAAATCGCTCCTAGGAATGTGTACATCAGCGATAGATCTAGTACCTCATGCCAGGCTAAAGATGAGACAGACCTCTTCAGGAAGAACTCCAGGAGCAATGGCTGCAAGCATCTGGATCATTCAAATAAATAATACAGATCACAATTCGCATAAAGGAAGCCCTGCAATGGTTGTTTCACAGAACAAATATCTCAAAGGGCCTTTTTTTCCTTCAAATCATCCTAGATTTCATTTTAACCACAGACACCTCTATGGATGTCTGGGGGTATATCTGCAGGAGCTAAAGATATATGGCCAATGTTTCAGTGAGCAAAGGTTACAGCACATCAACAGGCTAGAGCTCAAGGCCATCTTTCTCTCTCTTCAGGCTTTCCTGCCAAGGATAGCACGTTCCTCAGTGCTGATTCGTACAGACAATATGACCAGCATGTACTACATCAACAAGCAAGGGGAAACCAAATCCATCACGCTATCGCAGAAAGTGCAGGAGCTGTGGGACTGGACAGCGCAACACAGAATCGCGCTCAGAGCCGAGCATGTCTGAGGGCTACACAATAAGCTAGCAAATACCTTAAGCAGAACACAGTTCAGTTGCCACAAATGGAAACTGGAACAGTGCCAGCTCAACAAGATTATCCAGATGTGGTGAAAACCAGCTTTAGACCTTTTTGCCACGAGAGAGAATGACAAATACCAGTCCTATGCCTGCAGGTTTCCTTGCCCAGGGCCGTGGGGGAATGCCCCTTTAATATGATTGTCAGGAATATATGCTTACGCCTTTCCCCCATGGAATTTATTCCCAGAGTGCTGACCAAAATGAAAATTGAATGCCGTTGTCTCATCCTGATAGCACCACGAGGGCCCAGGCAACACTAGTTACCAGAACTTCTTCTGTTGTCGGAATCAAAACCCATACGCCTACAACCGTCACCATCTCTCCTGACCAGAGACAAGGACCAAGTATGTCAACCAGACCTGAAGTCTCTTCATTTCCATATCTGGCTTCTGAGTTCTTGGAGTTCAAGATATGAATATCTCACAGGAGTGCAGAGATATTATTGCAAGATTCAGAGCCAAAAGCATGAATAAGACGTACCGCCTAAAGTTGAAACAGTTCTGCTGCTGGTGCCAAAGGAACGACTTACACCTGTTTCAAACATCTCCCGGGCAGATATTTTTTGTGGTGGGGGGAGTTTTATATAGCGTGAACTCGACCCGAAGGTATCAGAGTGCTTTACATGAGCACCGTTACAGACGGACACATTAATTTTGGTAGGCACAGGGAGATTAAGTGATTTGCCCAGAATCACAGGATGTTGAGCATCCCTGCGAGACTCGAACCTGGTTCCCCAGCTTCGAGTTTGATCATCATATCTCCTCTCCTTAACAAAATCAGTTCTTACATTCTCTTCAGCTATGGTGCACCTCACCTCTATAACCCGCTACAGACGATCTCCTCAAGTTCCGTCTCTCTGTGCCTCGAGTCTAGTGAACAATTCATGAGGGGACTATTCCATGCCTTCCCTCTGGTGCGAGCGCCCTCTCTTGATCTTAGTCCCTGCGCAATTGATGAGGCAGCCCTTTGAACCAATCACAAGGCCGAGCTAAAATTTCTGACTTGTAAGGTAGCTGTCCTCCTGGTTCTCACTTCCACGAGGGGAGTTAGCGAAATCCAGGCTTTTACCATCAAAGAACCATTTCTTCATTTCACAGAAAATGTTGTGGATCTGCGGACAAAGCCAACTTTTATACCAAATGTTCAGACACCGGTCCATCTTAACGAACCAGTTATACTCCAATCTTTTTTTCCAAATCCATCTACACCAGCAGAGCAAGCATTGTATATGCCAGATGTAAAAATATGTCTCAAATTCTACCTACATAAGACTAAGGACATAAGAAGGACTGATCAGCTATTGGTGGCTAACGGACAGGGCTGGGAAGGAACAGCAGTTACTAACATCACTGTTGTAAGTTGGGCCTCTGCAGCAATCCAATTCTGCCACAACAAGGCAAACAAGCCCTTAACAAGAAGGACAAAGGCACATTCCACCAGAGCAGTGTCCACATTGGCAGCTCTTTTCGCTGGAGTAACGCTGGACAAGTTTTGTCGTGCTGCAACATGAAAAAGTGTCCACACTTTATGCAGCACTACTGTCTGTAATCTACGCAGCGTGAAGATGCAGCTGTGGGCCAAGCAGTACTGCTTCATATTTTCAATTAAGGTGGGCCTCTTTCTATTAAAGAGGAATTTTATATATTTTAATTTATTGAAATTGTATAGCATTGCTTGAGTTTCATTTGATAAACTTTTTTTCTTAAACTTATGAGATAGAAAGGAAGTAAGATTCTAAACCAAGATTCTTGTTTACAATGGTAACCTATTTTTTTTATATTTTTGTAAACAATCCATAGAATTCCTCATACATGTAGAATAGTATAGGTGTTTAATGCCTTATTTTAGACATGTGGTACATATATTCTAGGATTGGAAGGGTATTTGGATACTTACTAATGTCTCTGTTTTGATACACTGACTTTTATGTATTCAGATCTTACATGTCTCCCTTCTTCCGCTACCGACAAAACGATCTTTAGGGTCCTGCTTACTATTCTGATTCAAGCATGTAAATCTATGAAAGATACCCCAATACTGGTTAAAAAAATGAGTTACTTACCTGTAACTGCGATTATCCAGTATTGGTATTTTTCATAGATTTACATGCAACCCACCCTCCTCCCCGTAGAGGCGTCTCTCTACAGTCTTATAGGATACTGACTTCCCACTTTTGCTTAGAAAATCTGAGGGAATCTGCCTCTGCTGGGAGTGTTCTAGAGGGTGCTGACAGCTGATTGACTATTTTCAACATTTGGTCCTTTTTTGAAAAGGACATAGATAGGCTATCAATAACATGGCTAAGGGCCATTAAAGCCTATGATGTTTGTTAAATACTGCTTGATTATTTTACCATGGGACTCCCATCTCGACGACGGGTAATGATTCAAGCATGTGAATCTATCATAGATACCAATACTGGATAACCGCAGTTACAGGTAAGTAACTTATGTTATCCAGTATTAGGGGTGTCTTTCATAGATTCACATGCCTGAATCATTCCCCGTCGTCGAGACGGGAGCCTCCGGTACATAAAAAAGTAATGTCCTATAGACATACATAGAGAAAAATAGGCCTAAGGGCCTCCCCTTAGCCGCCTATCTTAGTCCTTATGTAAAAAGGACCAAACTCTTAGAGTCAGCCAATCAGCTATCACCTCCCTCTAGAACCTTCCTGGCAGGAGCCTCAGTCCCTCAGATTTTCTACCGCACGTTGTGCTAGGGAGTCTCCAGCCTGAGTTCTCCTCAGGATTTCTTTCAAGCCAGATTATTCACGTTTTTTGGTGACTTTCTTCTTCAGGATTTCAACGTTGACTACTTCAGGCCTCTTATTGCTGCAGTGAGTGTTTATTTCATCTACAACTCCTGGCATGTCTGAATCCCAGAAGAAAGCCCTTTTCAGGGCTTGTTCTTCATGTGGGAAGAAGAGGCTTCATGTGGACGACAAGCATGAACTATGCTTGTATTGCCTTTATCCGGACCACGTCCCTAAGGACTGTAAAATATGTAGGTCTTTTCCACATAAGACCTTGAGAGACAGGGAGGGCCGCCTGCTTATTTGGCTGGACTGGCTCAAGGACAGAGAGAGTGTGGTGTCCTCAGAGGCGAGCTTTTCCGGAGCTTCTGAAGTCTCCCTGAAGAGGCCGAGAGTGACATCTCCTGGCCCCTCAGACGCTCCTCCTAAGAAGACACACAAGACGTCTTCAGAGGCAAGATCTTCGAAATCTTCAGTGTCTGACAAGGTCTCTCTCACGTTCAAGAAGCCTACTCTGTCGGCCACAAAAATTGCGACACCATCCTTTGCGCAAAAAAGGCCATCAGGACATGTCTCCACAGCAACGACGACCGTGTCCACATCCACAGCGGCGTCGGTCTGCTCGTCGACGACGACGACCCCTTCATCATCGTCTGCAGGTACCCCTATCTCGTCTATTATACTCTTAAAACCGTCGTCTAAATCATCGTCGACGACGAAGATAGTCCCGTCGAGGACCTCGTCGATGAGGAGCCCTCCGTCGACGGAAGAGTCGACGACGAGGATATCGATGACGAGCGCGTCGACGACGAAGGCATCGTCGACGAAGATGTCGACGAAGATGTCGACGACCAAGGCATCGTCGACGAAGGCGTCGACGACGAAAGCGCCGACGACGAAAGCGTCGACGACGGAAGCGTCGACGAAGAAAGCGTCGACGACGAAGGCATCGACGACGACTGAATCGTCTACGACCGCATCGTCGACGAAGACTTCGTCGACGAGGAAAATATCGTCGATGGGGACGCCGTTGGTGACAGCCATACCGTCGACGACGGAGCCATCGACGGGAATGTCGTCGTCGTCCGTGGGACGGAAAACCACGGAGGTTTCTGTGCAAGGATCTGCTGGCAAACTTTCCAGACCACAGATTACCCCGGAAACAACATCTCCAAGCAAGGTCCAAACCAATTTACCTCTGGAGATTCTGCAGAGTGAAGAGTCCGAAGAGGAGCTCTTTCAACAAGCTACTTCCCCTTCCGAGCTGTTTGTCAAATGCCAAAGCACAGACGAGGAGCAGGAAGACTCAAGCGCGCAGGAGCGCCCCGTCCAGGAACAAGTCCGCACGGAGGTCACTCCAATGGTCTGCCTCCCTCTGGCAATAGTTAAGGACCTCAAGTTCCTTATCAGGGATTACAAACAACGTTTCCCGGAACCACAAAGGCTGGATACAGGGGTCCCAGTGCCAACTACAAACC
Source organism: Triturus cristatus (assembly GCF_964204655.1). Classification (NCBI taxonomy): domain Eukaryota; kingdom Metazoa; phylum Chordata; class Amphibia; order Caudata; family Salamandridae; genus Triturus; species Triturus cristatus. The sequence goes on along the minus strand of NC_140585.1, from coordinate 304,699,980 downwards.
CCCCAACGACAGCCCCAAGGCAATCACGGCCGGTTACGCAGGTCTGCCATGAGCCGCCACCTCAGGTGATAGAGTCATCGGATGAGGAGGCTGAGGAGATGGAAGAAGGAGAGGTCCAGGGAGACCATTCGGACCAGGATGAGGAGGAGGAGTATGTAGCATCTTCACCACCTTCCCCACAACCGCGCCAGGCGGATTCACCACCTGTGGATATTGGTGGTTTTCATAAGCTCGTTGAACGGGCTGCGACGCGGTTCCATATGGTCATGGAGTCGGCGGAGACGGAATGCTTCCTCCATGACTTTAAAGAGCAGACGAAGAAGACGACCAAATCAATCCCTATCATCGACTTCCTCTGGGACCAGGGAAAGAAGTTGATGCTGACGCCAGCTTCAGTTCCTGCGGTTGTTCCGCGCCTGGATAAGAAGTATAAGGCACCGTCCACGGCACCAGCTTGCCTGACTGGCCACCCGAAGCCGGATTCTGTCGTGACCCAAGCAGCCCAGAAAAATTCACGAAATCCCTCCTCGCCTCTGTCAGCACCACCGGACAAGGAGGGCAGAAAATTAGACACAATAGGCAAAAGGTTTTCGACCACTTCGGCAATGACCATCAAGGTGGCCAATTGCATAGCCCTTTTAAGGCGTTATAACCGCCAACTTTGGGAGGATATTGCCCCATATTTAGCAGAACTTCCGAGTGCGGTTCAGGATGAGGTGAAGGCACTACTTTCCGAAGGCCAGACTTCTGCGGCCGAGATCATCAACTGCGCCATAGATGTAGCCATGACAGGCTTTCGTCAACTGGCTGGGGCTGCAGTCCTGCGCCGCCAAGGATGGCTCAAGGCGACGTCGTTCAGGCAGGAAGTGCAGACGAAGGTGCTAGATATGCCCTTCGACGGACAGCATCTATTTGGAGATAAAATTGACGAGGCGCTCCAAGCCATTAAAAAGGACACGGACACGGCTAGAGCGCTTGGAACCTTGCAGGCAAGGAACCAGTCCTTTCGGGGCAACAAATCTAGAGGTCAGTCCTCCTACAGAGGATCCTTCCAGAATAAGTCCTCATATTCTTTCCAGAATAAGACCCAGTACCAGCAAAAGCATCAACAGGGTCGACAGTCATCTTACGGAAGATCTAATTTCAGGGGTAAGAACCAGAAGAGGGGCACCGGCGGACGCCAGTGACCGCTTACTCCAGCCAGTCCAGCTACCATCTTCTTCTTCACAAATTGGAGGAAAATTGACCCATTTCCTAAAAAATTGGCGCATCATCACCTCAGATCGTTGGGTGCTCCAACTCCTCAGATTCGGCCAGTCCCTAGAATTTACCGCCATCCTGCCTGCAACCCCTCCCCGCAGGTTTCCACACAGACATCTGCGGCTGCTGCTCCGGGAAATATCGGAGATGTTAAGCAAGGGAGCAATCGAGCGAGTTCCATCAGCTCAGAGGGACAAAGGATTCTACTCCCGTTTCTTTCTGATACGCAAGAAAGAAAAGAAGTGGAGGCCCATCCTGGACCTCAGAGCACTCAACTCTTTCCTGAAGAGTCAGTCGTTCAGGATGGTGACGCTCCAAGAAATCCTAGGCATTCTGGAGGAAGGAGATTTCATGACATCCTTGGATCTTCAGGATGCTTACTATCACATCCCAATACTCAGGGGGCACAGAAAGTTTCTACGTTTCGAAGTGGCAGGACAGCACTACCAGTTCAAGGTCCTTCCGTTTGGCCTCAAATCCGCTCCGCGGATTTTCACCAAGTGCCTTTCTCCTGTGGCAGCTTTCCTACGTCAAATGGGTCACCAAGTTTTCCCCTACCTAGACGACTGGCTGGTCAAGGCGCCCACGGCCGTAGGCGCAACCAAATCCTCCAACGCTTGTACCAATCTTTTCCAACATCTAGGATTGACACTCAATCTTCAGAAATCACATATGTCCCCAACGAGAAGCATCACCTTCCTCGGGGCTACCCTGAATACGGAATGCGCAAGAGCATTTCCTTCAGACGAAAGAAAACACAGGATCATATCGCTGGCCAAGACGGTGGCATCAAGGAAATCCCTGAGGGTTCGCACCTTCAAGTCACTCCTGGGAATGATGTCTTCTTGTATACTACTCATCCCTCACTGCAGGCTGCGGATGCGCCCACTGCAGGAGGCTCTCTCGAACCAGTGGACTCAGAGTACAGGTTCGTTCGAGGACATTATAAGCATAACACCGCAAATATCCAAGAGTCTCGAGTGGTGGAAGGATTGCAGAAACCTCTCGAGAGGACTACCGTTCCTGCTTCCAGCAGCGCCACTGGTGATCACCACAGATGCATCTCTAGCGGGCTGGGGAGCTGTCCTTCAGGACCTCAGAGTAAGTGGCAAATGGTCGGATCGGGAGCAACGCCTCCATATCAATCTGCTGGAGTTGAGGGCTGTGTATCTAGCGCTGCAGGCCTTTTTACCACGCATCCAGAACTCCCAGGTGCTCGTCAGAACGGACAACACCACGACGATGCATTATCTGAACAAGCAGGAAGGAACGCGTTCGCTCACTCTATCGCGCGAATCGCAGAAGATCTGGAACTGGCTTGTTCTTCAGGGGATCACCCTCAGGGCGGACTACGTCCCGGGAAAGGACAACACCATTGCGGACGCCCTAAGCAGGCAGAAATCCCTCTCCCACGAATGGGAGCTCAACGAGAGTGCACTAACACACGTATTCTCGGAGTGGGGGGTTCCACGAATCGACCTGTTCGCCACCAGGGAGAACGCCAAATGCCCAAGCTACGCAAGCTGGCATCCCCAACCGGAGTCGCTCGGAAATGCCTTTTCCATAGGCTGGTTCAGCGTATTTGCGTACGCTTTTCCACCGTTCCCGATGATTCCCAGGGTCCTCAGGAAGATGAAGGCGGAGCCCTGTACCCTAATTCTGATCGCCCCGTACTGGCCGAGGCAGCACTGGTTCTCGGACCTTCATCGCCTCTCCATCAGGACACCGATTCGTCTAACACAGCACCCGAACCTGCTGACAATGTCCAACGGGCAGGTGCAATTCCCGAACCTCCAATCGCTCAGGTTATCGGCCTGGCTCCTGAGCACAGAGAGTTCTGCCATTTGAACATCCCGCAGGAATGCAGGGACGTGCTAGCAAAAGCGAGGGCGGACAGTACCAACAAAACCTACTCTCTCAAATGGAAGCGCTTCTGCGTTTGGTGCTCGGAGAAGGGCCTGAGACCACTTCATATCACGCCCGAACAGATATTACCATATCTCCTGCTCTTGGCACAGTCCGGATTAGCGCATGCATCCATAAAAGTGCATCTGGCGGCAATTTCACGTTTTACCAGGACTTTCAAAGGCCCGTCTCTCTGGTCCAGTAGACTTGTTAAACAGTTCCTTAAGGGTCTTTATAGGTCCTTTCCAAGACCTCGACGGGTCCCACCGACATGGCACCTCAACTTGGTCCTTAACCAACTCATGAAGCACCCCTTTGAGCCCATTCACCGAGCTTCCATCAAGTACATCTCATGGAAAACGGCTCTATTACTCGCTCTAACATCTGCCAGGAGGGTCAGCGAGTTGCAAGCTCTCTCCATTCGGGAGCCCTTCATGCAGTTCAAACAGGACAGGGTGGTGCTGAGGACAAATCCCAAGTTCATACCGAAAGTGCCTTCAGACTTTCACCTCAACGAGCCGGTGGTCCTACGCTCCTTCTTTGCAAACCCTACCACGGCAGCAGAAAGGACGCTCCATTCTCTGGATCTCAAACGGTGTCTTAAGTTTTATATAGACAAGACGAAAACCTTCCGAAAGTCTTCGCAGTTATTTGTGGCCTACAGCAGACCAAGGCTGGGTATGCCTCTAACAAAACAGAGCATTTCAAGGTGGATCTCTTCTGCAATAGCGTTCTGCCATGAAGGGGCCGGACGGCCGTTGCGAGACAGGGTGGAAGCACACTCCACCAGAGCGATGTCCACGTCAGCAGCGCTGTTTGCTGGAGTGCCGATTTTGGACATCTGTAGAGCGGCGACGTGGAAGTCACCGCATACCTTCTCCAGACACTACTGCCTGGATGCCGAACTTACGAAGGATGCGGCAGTGGGCCAGGCGGTGCTCCGCCATCTGTTCCAGTGAGGTGAGCCTTCCAACAACCCGCCTTCCTGGTATGCACATTATTTACTGTTTTACTGTTTGATGTATGCCAATGTTTCAAACTGTTATGGTAATATGTGTATTATCTAAAATAACTATACGGCATGTTTCATCAGAAATGTGCATAATGTATTGCTAACTACTCTGATTCAGGCATGTGAATCTATGAAAGACACCCCTAATACTGGATAAGAAACGCGTTACTTACCTGTAACAGCAGTTATCCAGTATTGGTGTCTTTCATAGATTCACATACAACCCTCCCGCCTCCCCTGGAAGGACTCACGCCTCTCTCTAACTATATTACGCCTACCTAGCTTGGTGCGTACGAAAATCTGAGGGACTGAGGCTCCTGCCAGGAAGGTTCTAGAGGGAGGTGATAGCTGATTGGCTGACTCTAAGAGTTTGGTCCTTTTTACATAAGGACTAAGATAGGCGGCTAAGGGGAGGCCCTTAGGCCTATTTTTCTCTATGTATGTCTATAGGACATTACTTTTTTATGTACCGGAGGCTCCCGTCTCGACGACGGGGAATGATTCAGGCATGTGAATCTATGAAAGACACCAATACTGGATAACTGCTGTTACAGGTAAGTAACGCGTTTCTTCTTCAGCCTCATGGCAACATTCATTTACACATATTTACATAGTACTTCTTCCTGAAAGTAGAAACTGGGTCTGTTCTGTTTATTGTGCTTCTAATTGGCATGACCTGGCCAGCTTTTTATTAGAGGAAGGTAACTCAAGTTCCGTTTCTAATCTTAAAATTGTTTGTTCTAAAGAAGGATAAAAAAAAATGCATTGACTCCAGATATTAAGATTGTAAACCATAAATAAATTGGTTCTACGCTAAAAAAAAATGAAAAAGTATTGTGCGTTTCATATGATGCACCCATCTTAGTTTGAAAAGCATTCACTGAAGGGCAACTGTTGTTGGTACTGAGAGTTTTTCCCCTTCTGTAAATATTCTTGCTTTAAATCTGTTCCACTATATGACAGTAATTGTCCATCTTTTATTCAATGGGCAGGCAAGTGTTTTGTGAGTGATGAGATATCTGCTCAATCTTAAAAATTGTTAATATTTGTCCTAAAAGAGGACAGTCAAATCCTCTCAGACACATTTTCTTTATTCACAATAACCCACAGAGAGAACACCTACTTTCATTCTGTATCTTCCAGCTTATAAAAGCAAAACTCATCCTTTTATCCTCTAATGCACCCCTGAATCAGTCCAGATACTGTTTTATTTGTTAACAAATAGGTCTTAGTCTTGCTAAATTTAATAATACAAATAGTAAAAAGTGAAGTTATATTATATGTGCCTCAATTTGCTGCACATATTGCCTGAGACTCAAGTAATTTGGGATGTGCCTAATAAATGTACAACCGGATAGAGAATACAGACTTGTATTAACACATGGGTACCCAGAGGCAGAATAATCCTGATAAATAAGCTCCCATAAAGACAATGCCTTTGAGGAAATGAAAAAAGTGAATATTAGTAAGCCTGAAATATGCAGACACTGATTTTAGAGAGGAATTGGTTGAGGTGATCAAAATTAGCAAAATTGGAGGCGTAATACAGCAAATGAAAAGCAACAGTGTCTCAGGGAAGGACACCCTGCCAGACACATTTTATATCTTGGTAAGTAGTGCTTTAGCTCCTCGGGTCGCATAATTATTGAACCGTATCCAGATTTCTGGGTATCGCGTGGGACCACATATTTTTGAAGATTTGACAAAATAGTTGGAAACCTTCACCCTCGGGTTCCTAACCTCACATTAATTTTGCACTTGCAAACTCCAGCCACCCTCCCTCCCAAGAGGGAAATATTTTACCTGTGAAGGAACCCTTGCCCAAATATACTCACCAATTGTGGGACATGTTCTTCCATCCCGGAAATCGTTTTCAGGGCAGGAAGAGATAATAAAATTGATATGTTAATAAGCACAAATCTGTCTATTTGTCAGTGTTCACCATCATCTAGAGCATTCCTGCGCTTGATCCATACTCCCAAACCCACAGGAGATTTACTCACTTGCAGTCCTCTGTGTGAGTAAACCATTTTACTAGGTAGCTACGTGATTTCACATATTTGCTGATGACACCCAGCTTTTTCGGGCTGTCTCATTACCCATCTGAAAAGGTTAACCAGACCTCTACTGCATGGCCCTAATCCCTGAACATCAGCAGATAGCTAGGTTGTCCAAGCTCAATCCCACAAAAACTGAGCTGTAAATCACTACCCTGGATGTTTCCCATTGACATAGTATTGTTTGACCACAGGCAATGGGTTCCGATCCCACATAAGCCATGGCAGTTCAAAATCTCGCCATTTATATTGACTTTAGTTTTCTCTTAACACTCATAGTGAGAAAGTGCAAAGTGTTTGCTTTCCTCATTTAAAAACTGTGAAGGGAATGTTTCCCTCTATTGATTCTCGGCTCCCTGGCCTGTAATAAATGCCCTAATCCAGTCCTGATTATACTGTCACAATCTGTTCTGCTTAGCCATTCCATTTCAAGCTGATGCAAAATGCATGTGTCTGACTAACAACCAGGCATTTTACAGGTGAACACTTCACTGCTCTTCTCAGACCATTCCAGCTATCAGGAGTTTTGTTTAAAGCCATGACGATTTTGCACAAAGCAATGCATCAGAACAATCCTGACTTCTAGCCAATGAAGTTACCTGGCACTCCATGAGAAAGTGCTTTTATTCATCCATTCAAGGACACTTACATGCATTTAAAGTTAGAACTGTGACCTATGGCGATAAGTATTTGCATTGTCGCTGCCAGATGCTAGAACTCACTTCCCCTGATTTCATCCACTGAGGGCAATGGTAACCTTCAGAAAAGTACTTCAACCAGTCTCTTTGATCAGTAGCCGTTGTTAAAACCAGTCTCTTGATCATTAGTCCTCTTCGTAATGGTATGGTTTTATGTGTACTTGTATTTTAAATTGTGCATGTTTGCTTTCATAGTTAGCTGTTTTCTAAATGTCACCAAAAAGCTTTTGCTTACATGCGGGTATAAAAAACAATTATCGTAATACATGGAACATTGACTTCAAATTACAACGTAATTTTGCAGTTATAAAAAAAACTACTTGGAAGCAAATAGCAACACACACACAGCTCATATACAAAGTGAGTGATTAACCTAAAAATCTGCAATACTGCCTTACTTGAACTGGTGTATAGTGATACCTAAGGATATTGGTTGGGTAATTTTGGATGTTGTTAGAAATGGGGGTCTCTAGTTGGCAAGGGCTTGCACCTTTGTCCAAATAGGGACCCTGCTTCCTAGTCAGGATAAGGGAGTTACACTCCTAAAATAACCCCTGCTCACCCCCTTGGTAGCTTGGCACGAGCAGTCAGGCTTATCTTAGAGGCAGTGTGTAAAGCATTTGCACATAACCAGCAGTAAAACAGTGTAAGCACTACAAACGGACACCACACCAGTTTAGAAAAATATCCAATATTTTTATATACTTAAGACAAGACCAAAACGGTAAAAATCCACAATACAGTCGATAGCTCCGTCCGGGGCTATCACGGCGTCGTGACCAAACAGATCCAAACAGTTCTGGCTGACCGCGGCGTTGCGGGCCAGCTACGGTGTCGGGGAGACCCGCAAACAGTACCGTTCAGAAATGCACGGCACCTCTCGTTGAGCTTCCGAAACCACGGCGTCTGCAGGCATCGGTTCCGGAGGTTGGTGCAGGAGTCACCGGGGCCCTCGAAGTTACACTCGTTGCAGATCGAACTCCTCTTTGTTGAAGTCAAGAGCGCTGGCATTTTGGCAGGTGTCGGGTGCTGCAGTGCGGCGTGCGGTGCCCTCAAGTCGCGGTGCGATTAGCGGCTCGTGGCGGTGTCAGATGGCATCGTCAGTGAGACCAGGGTCGCGATGTGAGGTGAAGGCGGTGCTCGTCACGATGCTGGCAGGTCACAGTGCAAGCAGCGGTGTCGTCGTTGCTGGGGCGCGGTCGTCGGCTGACGAACTGGAGTCGATTGCACCGGCGTCAGTAGGCCAAGGCTGCGGTGCGGGATGAGCGCAGTGCGTCATGTAGCTTTACGAGCGGCGCCCTCAAACCACGGTGCAAGCAAAGGCATCGATTCCGGCGTGGAGCGGCGTCGTTGGAGATACCAAGGTGTCGTCGCGAAGCGGTGCAGAGTGCGGTGCTCACAGGTGGCAGTGCGAGCAGGTGGCGTTGTCAGCAGGTGTCGTCGATGAGACCAGGGTCGCGGTGCGGCCTTGCCCTCTGCGGTGCCTTCAGGACACGGAGTCGGCCGCGGCGTCGTAGACGGCGTCGAGCTTGAAGTCCTTGCTGTTCCTGAGACTTCTTGAACAGGGGGCAAGCTCCACCTCAAGCCCTTGGAGAAACGCACAAAAGTAGATTGCAGAAAGTTCAGTCCAGTCCTTTCACTGCCCAAGACAGAAGCAGCCACTGCAGGCCAACACAGCAAAGCACACAGCAAAGTGGTAGTTCCTCCTCACAGCTTCACCCGCTCTTCTTCTTGGCAGTCTTCTTGATCCAAAAGAGTTCTGAAATCTTGAGGTCTGGGCCCCAATATTTATCCCACCAAATCCTTTGTCCTCTGAAGGCAGAGGGGCATGTACCTAGTTCAAACCAGTTCTGGGTGCATTCTGCCAGTGTGCACCTTCTTCCTTTGTCAGTGTGGGCCAGGGTCATCAGACGCACCACAGGAGGTGGAGCCAGCATTGTGGAAGGCAGGCACAGCCCTATTCAGACCCAGGTGCTACTCCTCCCACCCATCTATGTGCAGATTGGTCTATTCAGCCCTGTGCTGACTCACCCTGTCTCCTGGAGTCTCCCCCAGCCCCGGTCACTCACAAACCAGACAGACAATACACAAGCTAGCAGAGGCAGGCTGGATGGTTAGGTAAGAAAATACCTACTTTCTAAAAGTGGTATTTACAAACACAGAATGTTAAAACCATCTTCACTAAAATATGTATTTTATCATTCTGAGTTCAGGCATACTAAACTTGAATTCCTACCATGTTCCCTGGGTCAGTTAGGATTATAGGATGTTATAATCAAACTGCCCATTCTGGCCTATGGGTAACAGGTAGCCTTACAATAGTGAAAAACGAAGTAGGCTGTAATTCATTATCAGGACATGCCACACACACCAGGGCATGTATTACCTTTCCCATACTATGCACCCTGCTCAGGGGGTACCTTGGGCCTACCCTAGGGGCGACTCACATGTAGAAAAGGGAAGGTTCAGGGACTGGCAAGTGTGTGCACTTGCCAAGTCGGCATGGCAGCCCCAGGCTGCGCACAGGCTCTGCAATGGCAGGCCAGAGTTACACTTTACGGGCTGTTTGCGTGGGTGGCACAATCCAGTGCTGCAGCCCACCAACAGCATTTGATTTATAGGCCCTGGCACTTGCAGTGCACTTTACTAAGGACTGACACACAAATCAAATAGGCCAATCAGGGAAATACCAATTCATAACACAGTTTACACAGAGCGCATATGCACTTTAGTACTGATTAGCAGTGGTAAAGTGCCCAGAGTCCTAAAACCAACACAAACAGGTCAGGAAAAAATAGGAGGAAAAAACAAAAAGTTTAGGGATAACCCTGCAAAAAGGGCCATTTCCAACAGATGTAGATAACTGAGTTAATGTGTGTGTGTGTGTTCCCTTGCTCAGACAAAGCAAGAGTGAAGAAATTCACTTTATTGACCCACACAGGTGAGCAGGAGGCCCAACCGCACAGCGCAAGATACTGCGAAAACCTCCATTGAGCAGGCCAAATTCTGCGGTGACATCTGCATAGGAACTCAGAGAAGGACTGGCAAAGAGCGATTGAGCACCAATGCAAATAGAATAGAACACACATCCCTGTTTTTTACTCAATAAAAAGGACCCGCTCAGAGCCACAAATGGGACTGACAATGCTCTCAATACAAAGAAAATGAGCATACAAAATCCACAATCACAGCCAAGACAGTGTGAAAGGTGTTAGCATTCACAGAGAATTTGACTTTCAAGAACCTCTGTGCAGCCCATTAACAATGCTTGAAAAAAACACTTGATGTAGGAAGCTGGCTCTGTATACACTATTCCAATATAAGGTATAGTGTGCATATAGTCAAGGGAGTCCCCAGAGGTATAGCAAAGGCTATACCTTCTTTAAGTACTAACAGCTCTCTTTATGGTAGTGTGGGCAAGCAGTTAGGCTTATTCAGAGGGTGTGTTAAGCATGTATTGTATTCACTCAATCAAGGACTGATGCACACACTCAGAGACAGAATCCAGACCAATTAGGTAAGTATAAAAAAGATACACTTATGTTTTATTTTAGAACCAAGCAGGACTTGGCACAAGTGAGTAAAATATGCTTTCAAGTGCAAAACTGTTCAAGGAAATGCACTGGTGCTTGGAATTACAATTCTTACAGGGTTGTATCACTTTGCAATGCAGTTTGTATCATACAGTAAGTTTTAGATTACGTTTGTTACTTTAGATTACTTTGAGCCTAGATACCACACCCTAAGAGTCCTACATACAAGGTAAGTACGACTTTTTATACTTGGCAATCAAATTCACTTTTTCCCACACATTAGCAAGTCCGCACTTAAAAACTATTTTAGGCCCAACATCCTATGACATGGGTTTCTATGGGAGAAAAATGGTCATCGGTTTTGGAGGTGGGTACTCGACTCACAAGGAGGAGTTTTGGGAGTTAGGACCAAGGTTCCCCAAGGTCTAGGAGGGCACTCAAGTTGCACCACCAGTGGCACTGGGGGAGCTGGGTGCAGAGTGCAGGGGCCCAATGTTAGCCAATGGGGCTAAGGGGGCCTTCGGTTAGGGTCTGCTGACAAGCAGGGCACTCGGTGGTGGGAGCCAAGCTCCTGGAGTTAAGGTCAGCACTGCAGGGAGCCAATGACCAGCACAGGAGCTGCACCACCAGCTGCACTGGGGCGGGTGGGTGCAGGGTGCAAGTCGGATGTCGGGAACCCTGTGGTTTCAAATGGAGACATTCGGTTTCAGAAAGTTTCTGCAGGCTCGGGCAGGGAGGCTTCCTGAAGAGGACCACCAGCTGGAGAGGTAAGTTGGGATCTTGAGGGATGCCTAGACACCGTTGTTTGGGCCACCCAAGGCCCTGGGGTATTGGGTGCAAGGGTGGTAAAGGAAAGAAACAGAGGGACTCGTCCTCCTATCAATATTGTCAACATCCGTCAATCATGGACTAGACCTCCGTATCTAGTTAGAAAACAGAATGTTTTCTTTAGATAACCCTCACCCACCATGGTTTTCCCTTGGTAGTATGCTTCATCACTGGGTCCTTCCCTTTCCGCTGCGAAAGGGGGCGTGCTGCGACCTACGGGTTGTGTGGGAGCACTTATAGGTGTTATATAGTAGATAAATATTAGATGTAAACAATAGGAGTGCGTGGAGGGGGCAGTTCATGGAAATTAAAAAAATATCTGTCTAGTAGGAAAAATATACTTATTCCTCTAGTCCGTATGGTTAAAAAAACAGGGAAACGAGCAAGACTCAAGGGAATTACGTATCTGAGTCTCTAAGGGTCTACATGTTTCAAGCCGTAGCCCAAGGATTTTCATCAGGACCAAGTATATCTACTCCCTGATACCACTCCTGTTAAACCATGTAGCTGCAAACCATCTGCATGCTAGGGAAAGTAAATATACATACAGCACCGTTTTGGTGTTATGCCTGGATGATCTGAAATTACATAAAGTGAAAGTTAGTCAGCCAGTGGTCTCTGGCTATATTTCAAATTCTCTACAAATCTTCAGGTACATTGTGTCTCCTCCTTAATAAACATCACCTCAGTGTGAAACTCGTGTTGAACTATAAACGTTTTTAGAGGTGGACACTTCTAGTGAAGCCAAAAACTTGTGACGCGCAAAATATTACACTGAGAACACACACCAAACATAGATATGAAGGACAAGAAACTGCATTTAAATATCAATGTCCAGGACATGAAATTAAAATAAGGATAAATGCACCACATACATGTATAATGCCTAAATCTGGCATCATGAGTCCTCTGGGGGGAAAGGATGCCTGTAGTCACACTCTGCGGGAACTTGAGAAACGTGTGACTCCGTTGAGCAAGATGGTAGTTATAACAAATGCCCAAGTTCGCATATTGTGTCTGCTGAAAGTGGTTATGCCATACTTACAACTCCAAGGCTACTCCCTTGTGGCATCACATAGAGTAGGCGGCCCGAGGTTCTAATGTTGCCGTCCGGCTTTCCCCAGGGCCAGTTATGCCGAATGTGGTGTGCGTGCATCAGCACGCTCGTGTTCTAGAAGGCTAGAATTCTAGCCTTCGAAGATGGCCGCCGGGAGACGGAACCCCTTCCGAGTTCCTAGTGTGGATGGGGCCAATGGGGCACTTGGAAGTTTAATCTATGATTTATTTTTAAAAAACTGTAGTGCAAAAAAAGGGAGAGATGGCAAAAACTTAGCAAGAAAAAATCAAATTTTATTAAAATTATAAAAATGTTATAAAATATATTACACCATGGAGACATGGTACAGCTTTGTTTTAGTCTTGAATCTGTTTCATATCACATATAGTGTGACCTTGGTAGTCGGTCTTATTTGCCAGAAAGATGTAAGGTATATGGTAAAATGACCACTAACATGTGAATTGACCCCAAGGTATGTTGTCGTTGAGGCCTTTAATATGTGTCTTCAATCTGAACACCCAACGTTGTTCTTTTTCGAACAGTTGGGATTCAAGATTTACTTGTCCCAGGATTACCCATCGATAATCCCGTACTGTGTGTTTGTTTTCAATGTAATTGACTGACATTTTGGTTGTCGCTCGTCCACACCTAAGGTGTCCGCAGATCCTTGTTTTGATATTGCGTGTAGTGATCCCTACATAATGCTAATTACAGGGACATGTTATCAGATATACAACTCTTTGGGAGTTACAGTTGGTGAATTGTCTTAAGTCTTATGTAGTATTGTTGTTAAAATAACTTACTCCAGTATTGGAACTTTCATAGATCCACATGCTTGACTCAGTACTATCCCAGGAGACTCAAAGGAAGTCCAAGAACCCAGTTGCTCCAGTCACAACACCTCCAGACAAGCAAGGCAGACACCTTGACAACGCAGGCAAACAATTCTCTTCGACGTCAGGACTGATGGTCAGGGTAGCTAATGCTCTAGCGATTTTAGTTCGCTATGATCACCAGATATGGTATGACCTAGGCCCTTACATCCACCAACTTCCTGATGGAAGTAAATCAGACGCCAAGAAGATCCTCCAAGAGGGTGGCTGGGATGAATGGACTGCTTGTGCCAAGGTTACATGTGTTGAAGACTGCTTCTGTCAGGTTTACATTTGTTGAATAAAAGTGGATTCAAAGCAACTCGCAAGACTCTTGAATGACTGCATCATGACTTTTTGCTCTATTACTGGAGAATTATAAAATCATCTGCGAACTTTGGAACAGATTATTTTTTTTTTAATTTAAAAATGTTACGCTACTTTGCATTTGTTGCATTAGCTCCAGCACTACCAGCCTGTCCCGTAGACAGCCTGACTACAGCAAGAGCCCCGGCGAGTCCAGCAGCCAGCAACCCCAGTGCCCATAGGACCTTCCCTGTGACCTTCCCACAGACTGTCTCCTGTGAGCACCAGATTTGCTCAACCAAAGACTCACCTCCAGATTCCGGATTCCGTCGACTGAGATTTCTGCACCTGACGCCACGGCCCGAGTTCGAGTGGCCCAAAACCCCTAGGAGGTCTCCTCAGCAATCCTGACCTGTGATCTGGTGATCCCCCACCTCCCTCAAGAGTCCAGATGATGCCTCCAGCCTCAACCTGAAGGGTCCCCCGACTGCAACCGGAGCTGGTAAGAAAAACCTGACGCCAGAAGACACCCCTGCACCTCTGAGGTTATAGACTGCGCAATGGATATCGTTACAACAGCTTTTGGGTCTCTGGCAGGAGCAGCAGGCTTACGCTGACAAGGTTGGCTCAGAGCGACATCTTTCAGAATAAGATATTTGATCTGCCCTTTGACGGAGAGCCACTTTTTGGTAAACATATCAATGAGGCTCTCCAGGATATAAAGAAGGACATTGCAACAACAAAGTTGTTGGGGACGTTTCAGTACCGTAAGGTACCTTTTCGAGGGGTTCAAGGAAGAGGTCTGCCCTCATATAGAGGTGGATACCAACAATACAGATATCCCTCTTACACCTCCTCTACACAACCTTATCAACAGTGATACACTCAGTGGCAATCTCAATCCACAACTTATTCCAGATCTGCAACTAGAGGAAGAGCAGGGCAACAGGGGAAGGATTCCTCACGTCGCCAATGACAACTTTCAGGCTCCGTCTCTTTTTCCTTCCCATGTTCAGGCACCTGTTGGGAGGAAGAATCTCTTTATACATTCAGAACGGGCGAAATATAACAACGAATCAATGGGTGCTTAACGTTATTCAGTTTGGCCGTATGCTAAGTCAATTCAAATTCCACCATCCACTCCACCTCGCTTACAAGCGTCAAGATATGTTCACCTCCTGTGCCTAGAAGTCTGGTTGATACTCCAAAAAGACGCAATAGAACCAGTTCTGGCATCCCAGAGAGGGAAAGGGTTCTACTCCTGTTTCTTTTTGGTACAGAAGATTTTCAGAAAGTAGCGGCCTATCCTAGACTTGAGGACTTTAAACACCTACCTCAAGAAGCAGTCCTTCCGTATGGTCTCCTTGCAAGACATACTACTGCTTCTAAATTCAGGAGATTTCATGGCCACTCTAGACTTACAGGATGCTTACTTCCATGTTCCAATTCATCCATCGCACAGGAAGTATCTCCGCTTCACTGGAGTCAGGGACCATTACCGATTCAAGGTCCTGCCATTCGGCCTAAGATCGGCACCAAGGATATTTACTAAGTGTCGGTGGTGGCTTTCCTCAGAAGGCAACATCACCTTGTGTGTCCTTACTTGGACGATTGGCTGATAATAGCACCATCCATTTCGGAAGCCCGGGCATTCACAACAGCTTGAACAGGTCTGTTCGAAAGTCTATGCCTTACCTTAACCAAGGAGAAATCAAACCTAAAACCATCCAAAAGCACTACCTTTCTGGGAGCTATATTGGACACAACTCTGAAAAAAGCCTTTGCATTGCTAGAAAGACAAACCAAGCTGAGTCTATGGCTCAAATTTTACTAAGAAAAAAGTAACTTTCTGTTCGCCGTTACAAGTTGCTTCTAGGGTCAATGTCATCTTGCAACCCCCTCATTCCCTTCTGCTGCCTGAGGATGTGTCCCCTTCAGGAACAACTATACTTACAATGGCTCAAGTGAAAGGTTCTTTCGAGGACATCATCAAAGTATCTCCGGTTATGGTTCAAGCCATCTCTTGGAGGACCCAGCAAAAAAAGATTTCAAAAGGTCTGTCTTTTCTGGCATCCCCAGCTCCGCTAGTAATAACCACGGACGCATCTCTAGAAGGATGGGGAGCTTTCCTGCAAGACCTTCAAATAAGTGGCTGTTGTTAGCAACATCTTCGCCTTCGCCACATCAGTTTGTTGGAAAGAGGAGCAATTAGTTTAGCCCTGCAAGAATTCCTACCAAGGATACAAAACTCATCGGTTCTCATTAGGGTGGACAATACAACGGCGATGCATTATGTCAACAAGCAAGGGGGCACAAGGTCTCCTTTTCTGTCGCTGGAAGCTTAATGCATCTGGGAGTGGGCGATCCAGAATGGAGTATCACTAAGAGCAGAACATCTTCCAGGGAATCTCAACGCGACAGCGTAAACACTCAGCAGGCTCAAGTCTGCATGCCATTAATAGGAACTGCACCAGAAACACTGAACAACATTTTTTGGCACTGGGGCAAGCCAATCATAGACCTATTTGCAACTCCGGAAAACAGGAAATGCTGGTACTTCGCAAGTTGCCATCTCCATCTGGGCTCCTGGTGTGGTAAATATTCTTTTACCTGGACTGAATTTCATACGGAATCTAAAATAAAATAGCTCAGAATAATAAGAGGCAGAATCCGTGGTATAAGAGGTTTCTGAATGGGCTTTATTCCAAAATGGCCGACTCGAGTCGCGGCCTTCAGGTTCCGTCACCACGGGGGTTCAGGAAGTGAAGTACGATATTTTATTGACAGGAAATTGCTTTTATAGATCATACATTACAATGAAACCAATGTAGAAGGCGTAACAATTGATAAGAGAAACGATACTATAAGTGCGTAACCGAAAATGGGCGTAATAAGGAGTAAAAAGAAACATGATTGGTCATAATGTTGTGCATAGGTGGATCTATAAGATAATACTTGGCATAGATGCGCGCGCAGCAGCATGACGTGTAATTGACGTGCAACTAGGGGGTGAAGGGGACTTGACATTTAGCTCTACATGTGGAGACAAAAAGTCTGGGGGGTCAAGTCAACCTAATCCCAAATCATATCTAACATCCTATGTTTAAAGAACTATGTTATCCACAAGGAAGGACTCTCGGACAGAATCTATTCTATACTGACTGTGAGTGCGTGTACAAGCGTCTAAGTGTCTATATGAGATGTGAGGGGCAGAAAACTTTCCATGGCAACAGGGCTATGAATTACTTGTATGAGGACAGAAAGGCCGAGCCCTTTGCTTGGGAGCTAAAGGAAATGTTTACCCAAACTACTAGACAGGAATGCATCGGCTGAGGAGCAAAGTAGATAATTCGAAGGTGAAATACAGCTTCTTGGCAGGCAGGCGAAACTGGCCGAGGCAGGCACCGTTAGCTGCACAGGAAGTAGGACAAAGTTCATGGATACAGATGCGGGCTCAAACTGATGCTGTCAGAGGCAGAGAGCAGGGAAAGGCTTTGAGGACAGAATCGGGCCTACTCTGCCTGAACTGTAAAAATGGAGTCACTTAGCCATAAAAAGTCGGTGGCCTTTCATACTTAGGAATCGAATATCCAGCCCATTGATGGCGGATCTGACAGAGGACATGTTGATGGTGGGCGCACATGTGTTTGCGTCATCAAAACTGGAACTGGAGGGAACATACATGTACTTGTGACATGCACATAGAACCGTTGGGGTCCAAGATAGGGGACATAACTGATCAGGAAAATCCACATTTCCACATTCCCTCCTTGTCCCCTACTTGCCCTTCAAGAGATATCGATCTTCATTAATCCATCGATTTGCTCATGGAGCATCATTTCTTCTTCTTTCTTCTTCCAGGATTTTGAACGAAAACCTTGATATGGAATACACGATGTGGCACACAGACCACAAATCGCTGGTCCACATTGCAGGCATAAGCAGCAACTGAATAGTATAAGAAGGCCAATACCTAGGAAGGACAGAACTCTCCATCCCCAGGCTGATATCACACTCCAAAACCACCCGGACCACGTCCAAGTGCCTGGATTCTCGTGTATCTGGCTCACAATCTTATGAAGGCGTGTTATAGCTTTATATACAGATGGCGAATTTTCTGGTATGAATATGCAGCAGCTGGATCCGATGACCCTACAAGCTCCGCCCCTATCGGCCAGGATGACGTCAAGGACAAGACGATTCTGAAGAACAACAATTCTCATCACTGATTGCTCCTCTGTCAGATTGCCTAGGGCGGCTATAGTCTCATTCACTATAGCTTCAAGAGTCTTGGTTAGTCTACGTATCAGCTTACTATTTGATATTGTACCTATATAGGGAAAGATACCTTTATTGAAATCTACATACTTGTCCCATGCCGTCTCAGTATAATCGACAACTGGGAGATCTCTTCGCTCTCTATTGTGTACTAAATGAATATTTCGATAATAATCAGGAGGAGCTAGGAAAACAGGTGGCAAAAGGAATGCTATGTAACAGGTACCATCCCAATCTAGAGGCAGACGCATATATGCGGTCTGACCACATATAAAGTAGGAATGGCGAGAAGCTCTAAATGAAGATTTACCTTGATCACTATATTCTACTGTAGTAACGCATTTGCTATGGCCCATATGTATGGAACCAGCTTTTCTTACACATAATTCACCCTTAACTGGAAATACTGACATAGTGGGCAGAATTAGTTCAACTTCGGATTCGACACTCAGAATCATAAGATTAGGTGTAAAATTACCTAATCCATACACTTCATTTTCTAGATCAGTTCCTGTTCTACTGGGGTGACCCTCCTTATCTGGGTAACAGACTTTGAATAAAACTAGATTCAGATTTCCCCATATCCAATGGTGTTGATAAACTGCTGTGTCTGAGTCTATGGAATTTAGTAAACTAAACCATGCTCCACAGGAGCCATTATGTGTGAACGGATGGGGGAAGAAAGGCAGAACTCCTTTGTTATTCTGATAGGGAGGGAGTCGGCCACACACCCAACAATTAGTGGCATTACTAGTCTGATGGGAATGATGTAACATACTAATGAAAGTGTTATTACGCAGCGCAAGTCTATAGGATAATTCATGTGGGGGTAGGTCACTAAAAGAATGTTCGTCAGTTATATTAAAAATATGTTTAGAAACAGGATAATACATATGCAACAATATACTTGCAGTAATTATTATAAAACTCAAGAAAAACAAAATTAATAATGTCACTATACAGTGGCTACGCAGTGCTTTACAGTATGTATGTCGTTTCAACATTGTTCTTGATTGTTCATGATTCAGACCTAAGGGATACATGTCGGGACAGATTCAACCGCTTCACCTAGGAGAGGACTTAAACAATCAAATCGTCCGACGGCCTGGGTCTAAGTTTTAGTTTGTAGAGGTCTGTGCTACTGGCCTCAGCCAGAGGTAACTTTGAGTCAATGGGTGAAGACACACGAGGAGGACTGTTTATATCTGAAGGAAGTCCATGAAATTTCTTGATGTGGCTTGAATGGATCCAACCTTTTCTTCCTTCGATCTTCACGGCTGTCCTTGTGGTCAACAGGACTAGCTTAGGTGTCTTCCACCTGGGCTCCAGTTGAGTCTTTCTGTCAAAGTTCCTCACAAGGACATAATCGCCCGGGATTACGTCATGGGGTTTCACCTCAGTGTTGTCAGGAAAGGCTGCAGCTACCTGTGAACGACAAGATTGTAGTGCAGACATCAAGGAAGCCAGGTAATCTGTCAGCATATTACAATCAACATCAGTTATTTTACGGGGTATAGGCGTCCCCCACATATTCGGTGGTCTGCCGAAGATCACCTCATACGGGGATAGCCCTGTTCGAGAGTGTGCTACCATTCTTATGTAAAATAGTGCAACTGGTAAGGCTACTATCCAGTCAACACCTTTCTCCTTACATATTTTAGACAATCTGATTTTCAAAATTTGATTATGTCGTTCCACGAGACCTGCTGCCTCGGGGTGTCGGACACAATGAAACTTCCACTGATATCCCAACAAAAGTGAGACATGTTTCATTAATTCGGATGAGAAAGGCTGGCCGTTATCTGAATATACAACACGTGGTAAACCGTACCGTGGGAAGAATTCTCGAACTAGCTGCTTGGCAGTGGTCGGGGCAGTGTAATCTGATACTGGGTATGCCTCAGTCCATCGGGAGAGAGCGCAGACAACTACAAGAACATATTTGAATCCTCGACATCGTTCCATCTGGATATAATCCATCTGGAGAGCTTCGAAAGGATGATCAGGAGTATGAAATCCACCCTGTTCTACGGGAACACTTTTTCCTGGGTTGAACTGACAACATATCATACAGGTACGGACTTTTTGTTTAGCTGCTGCTCGTAAATGTTTATTGAACCAAATGTGTTGAATGCTATCTAGCATAGCTTTCTCTCCTAAATGCGCCGGACTGTGAATTGTAGCTATAATGGCTTGGACCATAGAGTCAGGAAGAAACCATACAGATTTCTCCTTCGTCATCCATCCCTGATCTGTCTGGATCCCTCCTAGTTCAGTCCATTTCTTTATTTCTTCTGTTGTGGCATGTGACTGTATGTCAATTATGTCAAGCGCGGGATCCTTAATCGTCATACATTGTGTTGGTGTCGGGACTATTGGCTTTGTCATGTCGGATGTGTGAGTCTGAGCAGTCTGTTTAGCTGTTCTGTCAGCTAAATCATTGCCTTGAGAAATGATATCAGTAACCTTCGTGTGTGCTTTACATTTCATAATCGATATAGCAGTGGGCAGATGGATTGCGTCTAACAAAGCATGAATGAGAGACCCATGCTGAATATGGGTCCCATGAGAAGTTAAATAACCCCTCTCTCGCCAAAGCACCCCGAAGTCATGTACGACTCCAAATGCATAACGTGAATCAGTGTATATGTTAACTTTCTTATTTGTGGCTTGAATACAGGCTTGTGTTAGAGCAATAAGTTCTGCTGCTTGGGCTGACAAAGTATCTATACAGTTTGTTTCAATAACTTCAGTGTCTGTTGTAACTGCATACGCGGCCACTAAATCTCCTGTACTTGTTCTCATGCACGATCCATCTACATACAAAGTCAGGTCTGGATCTAACAATGGAACGTCTGTTAAGTCTTGTCTAGGTTTCGTCTTTATTTCAATAACTTCAACACAATCATGAGCTAGTGGGTCTGTTCCAATTACAGGTAAGAGTGTAGCAGGATTCAATGTATTACAACGTCGGATCTCTATGTGTGGCTGAAACAATGTCAGTTCATAACCGGTAAGTCTTGCTATGGCCAAGTGTTGTGTTTGCGTTCGGTTCACAAGAACTTCTACTGCATGTGGTACTTGTACTGTCAATGGATGTCCTAACACTATGGCATCGCTTTGTCTGATTGCTAAAGCTGTTGCTGCCACTGATTTCAGGCACGCAGGCAAAGCCTGAGCTACGGGATCTAATGTACTGGAAAAATAAGCACATGGCTTGCGTGATCCTGCTTGTTCCTGAGTGAGTACTGACAAGGCAGTACCTTCGCGTTCTGTAACAAAAAGTGTAAAATGTTTGCTGTAACATGGTGTCGCTAAAACAGGTGCTTGACATAAAGCTTTCTTTAAGCTTTCAAAAGCTTGTGTATGTTCCTGAGTCCAAGGGAGGACAGTCGATGTGGCTGCCTCCTGTGTTGTCAACTGAATGAGTGGTTTTGCTAGGAATGCATATTGAGGGATCCACTGCCTACAATATGAAGTGAGGCCTATGAAAGCCCGCACCTCCTTTTGTGTCTGGGGTATTGACATGTTAGCAATTAACTGAATGCGATCTGGTGTAAGCTGCCTTCCCTCCTTGGACAGCGAGTGACCAAGATAAATAACTCGCTGGACACAGAATTGCAGCTTAGAAGGAGACACCTTGTGCCCCTTGTCGGCTAGAAAATGTAAAACTGTCAGAGAAGCCTTTTCACATTCGGGTTCGCTTCTAGCGGTGATCAGCAGATCATCGACATATTGAAGCAGTGCAGTATTAACTGGCATGTGGATACTGTCAAGTTCTCGTTTCAGTGCTTGGCTATAGATGCTGGGGCTTTCTGTGAATCCTTGAGGAGCGCGTGAGAATTTAAAACTGCGCCCATTCAAACTGAATCCGAACAAATATTGACTTTCCGGATCTATGGGGACGCTGAAAAAGGCATTCTTGAGATCAATTACAGTAAAGAATGTTGCTTCGGAATCAATTGCTGTCAATAATGATGAGATATCGGGGACCACAGGAAATTGTGGCACAATGCACTTGTTTAGTTCACGCAAGTCAATAACCAATCGATATACTGGCGGAGCAGTAGGATCAGTTCGTTTAAGAATCGGAATTATCGGTGAATTACATACATTGGAGTCTGTTTCTACAACTACTCCTTGGGCAATTAGCTCGTCAATGATTTTCAGCAAAGCCACTACAGCATCTTGCGGTAACTTGTATTGTCGCATTCGTGGTAGTACCACTCCTGCCTTTAATGTGACTCGGTATGGTGTAATGTTCATGCAACCAACATCAGTAGGGCCTTGTGCCCATAGATGTGCTGGTAAAGTCTGTAATCGGCGATCCATGTCTCTGGATACATAATGACCTTTAAAATCACGTAAAAACAATCTTACTCCTTCCGGAGAACAACAGATAATAGCCCCTAGGGCTTTTAATGTCTTTATACCTAACAAGTTTTCTGGACAGGATTTGGTAAGCAATAAATCAGTAGTTCGTGTCAAGGGACCAATCGTAAGTGGAAGTGGCTGTGATACCTCATTAACAATAGGCTTTCCTGAGAAACCAAGGGAAACATTTTGAGAGCCTGAGAGGGGTGCCCCTGGAACTTCACTACGCTTTATTGTTGTTCGACTTGCCCCTGTATCGAGTAAGAATTTTTTATCTTGACCTAATAATTCACTATGTACATAAGGTCCTTCTTGATCTACAGGAATCTCAATAAGGGGTAAGTCAACTTCCCTCTCTAGGCTAGTTCATGCGTAACGCTGATACTCAGGATATTCATATTGGGCAGTCTGATACATTTGTCGTGTTGTGGTTTGTGTGGCAGTAGCAGGCAACGGTGGTGCAGCTGGCACAAACTGTATGGGTTGTTGTGAGGCTGGCATAGACTGTTGCTGAGCTGGCATGGACTGTCCATGCTGCGTAGCTCCTTGTTCATTCTGATCCTGTCTGAGTGGTCGTGGTCTTTCTTTTGCAATACCTATAGCTATATTACGCTTCAGGACTTGACAATCGTGTACATAATGGCCTAGTTGTTTACAGTAATTGCACGTTCCTTTTACAGGAACTGCTGATTCTCCGGAATGCGTCACACCCTTTTTGTGACCATCCGCTGGTACTGTCTGAGAAACTAGCATTTTCATTTTTGTATCCTTCATACGTCTTTGTTCGTGTTCTTGTTCATCTCTAATTCTATTGTGATGATACTGTAACATTTGTAGCATTTGTGACGGAGTGTTACTTTGCCAGGTACTCTCGAATTTCAATATTCTATTCTTCACTGGAGGCAATGCATTTTCTACTAATTTTGTCACAAATAAATGTGGATACGACTCACTACTTGCTTTTATACCACTATTTACACCAAAACATTTTTCAAATCGGGCATAATAATCACTTGTGTCTTCATCATGCTTTTGTTTACAGGCTGAGATTGCACCCCAATCTTCCTTTTTCGTAGTTAATAAACGTGGCAGTACTTGTACTAGTAAACCTGGTAATGCTTTAACTTTATCCCCGAGCCCTGAACCTGCAGTTCGGGCCCTTTCTTCTGCTTCTAATGCTGTCCAATCTATCTTTTGGTCTCCCACTTCCCACTCTTTTTCTTTCAGTTTTTCATAAATGCCAGCAGGCATTAGTACCTTTAATATCGTCATAATATCAGGATAGGTATACTCTCCCATCAGTAACATGTCTTTAATTTCTCGGTGAAAACCCGCTGGGTCTTTGTCATGACTGGGTACTACTTTCTTCATTTCTAACAATTCAATTTTTGTTATGGGTGTGTATACAAATACACGGTGAAACTGATTGTCTTCGCCTTTTATTGGGTGCACTTCTCGTAAGGGATTTTGTCTATCCATATAATACGGCGTTCTTTCCTTGCTGGGCAGCGAGAAAGAATCCGGACTTACAAAAAGGACGTACTGTTTACGTGACACTAATATTTCTTTAATTAACTTGTTACTAGAACCTCTCCATCTGTTCGCGAGTAGTTCCGTTAATATATCAGGTAAAGGACCAGGATCAGCATGTTGGCTCTTATATAATATAAGGAGTTGCTGAATCATATAGATTCCAGCTAAACGTTGTTCATCTGGACTGAGGTTAAAAAACGTGTGTGCTACGGTCTCATCACCGTATTTTCCAGGACTGTCAATCCAGTGGACGGCTGATCTGGCTAATTCTTGCTCATCCATGGAATCGAGGAGGTGGTAACCCCTTCGTTCTCGGAGTATTTTATCTGCGGCTTGAAACAAATGTTCAGGAGACTTCAGATTTATTATAGGCGTCGGATACGTTCTGCTATTATTTGGACATACAGAGTGTATGGGATCAGAAAAGCATCTAGTATTATTACAGGATCTTCCTCTACCTACATAGGCTATGGTTTCTGACTGTCTTACGGAATCCCCTGATTCGGACACTTCATCTTGCTCGAACTCGTCTGTTTCCAATCTTTCTTCATGAATACGTTCTATTTCTTTACGGATTTTTCGGCACATGGCTATTATACAGTTTTGCTTATCGTGTCTCCCTTCTGATATATTCTGGCTCCATCTTGTAAGAATAAGCATCGCATTCGGGTCTACCCCCGGTCGGTCTTGATTTCTGATCACACAGTTTATGAGGAAACGTAACAGTTCCCCCTGTATCTCTACTTTCTGGAATTCCATAGCTCTATTAATACATTCTGGATCTCGCCCTGTTTGAACAAAATGATATATCTTATCTAGATGCGCAGTCATTCCTGGTAACTTCGCTAAATACCCTGCGGCTCGTCTGATGCGTAATGATGCCAGGACCATTTCGTCCTCTTTACCGACCACCGGGTCATATCTACAATCTATAAGAAGTTCCTTAAGCGCACGTTCACTTACGAATTTGGGTGTACGTGAATGCGCTAACTCTTGAAAAACAAGTTTATTTATTCTAGGTGGCGTAAAAGTATTGCTAGCACCTCCCGTGGCCCCATCTGGGGCGTCGGGTGTGAATGGATTCGTCGAACGTGACACAGCAACTATAGGTGTGGACACCACTGTAGAATCGATTGCGGAGACAGATGCGGAAACAGATGTGCTTGCCGAAGCTTGTGTCGGGACTTGCTGTTGCACAGGGACAGATACCTGATCCTGACGTTGAACCCCCCCGCCAGACGGTCTATGTGGTGCGGGGTTAGCATACTCGGGAGCTGCGTCATCTAGATATGAGGAAAGAAAAACATCTTCTGCGGTTCTGGGATGTCCTTTAGGATGTACCTTAATTGGAAATAATGGGGGTGGCAAGTCTTTTGGCATCTCTGGAGCAGCCTTAGGTAATCCTTCGGCTAGAAGGGGATACATACCATTCATAAGGGCATTTCTTTGTCTATCTACTTGTTCTGATTTCACTCGGATACCTTCCTCAATTAATAGATTTTCTTGAACTTTATTTGAACTTTCTTTACTCCTCTCTTCTTGTCTACGTGCTTTTTCTGTACGTCTATGAGATTCTTTACGCCATAACTCAACAGCGTCTTTCTGTGACTGTCTGACTTTTCTTTTCCATAATTCTTCCTCGACTTTCATGATGCACTCTGCATCCCAGGTTCCCGCTGCGGGCCACCTTTGACTTTCTGGCAATCCCTTGGTATAATCTACCCATAAATCAAGAAATAATATGGCATCTAAGCCATGCTTGTGATACATAAAATGCCCTGGAGTGTCCCTAGGAGGAATAGGAACTGCTTCTTCAAGCACCCCTTTTCTAGTAGTAATCTGTCTTAACTTCGAAAAGAGCGGCATATTGACAACTGGTCTGATACCTGGTCTTGAACACACTTAATACGAAAAACACAATAATGAACAATCACTCATACCACAATATGCAGGACATTTTAACACATTAAATATTGAACATAAAACATTATTAAAAATGACCAAAAATGATGACAGTCTGCATAACTAATCACCAAGCAGAATTCTCGACAATAACTAGATACTTCGGAATACTTGATATACTGCTAAACAGTACATATACACTGCTAAACAGTGCAGACCGGATTTGTGTACCCAAATCCGTCTTGACCGGCACAACCTATGTGCGCGTCAACACGCCTCCCCGGCGATGGTACTCACCGGGTAGCTCCTTGAAACGGAAGGCCTCGGAGAATGGACTGGACTCGATGACTGCGGACATCGGACCCTCTGGACATCGGGACTTCGAAAACCTGGTGGGCCTCTGTATACCTCGGATCTTGCTCTCTCAGCTAGGCTCTGGTCGGGATACTTCGCACTTCTCACCGCCTCGTCTGGGTTGATCGCAGCCTCAGTCGCCCCCGCTTGACCGGAGGGAGCTACAGGAAATCCTGCTGGTACGCGTTATGGTCCGTCCAGCTGTGGCAGGAGACCGGGCCTGCAACGCACCGCCGGCGCGTGAGATGAGAAAGTGTCCCTGTTCGGGCGCCATTATGTGGTAAATATTCTTTTACCTGGACTGAATTTCATACGGAATCTAAAATAAAATAGCTCAGAATAATAAGAGGCAGAATCCGTGGTATAAGAGGTTTCTGAATGGGCTTTATTCCAAAATGGCCGACTCGAGTCGCGGCCTTCAGGTTCCGTCACCACGGGGGTTCAGGAAGTGAAGTACGATATTTTATTGACAGGAAATTGCTTTTATAGATCATACATTACAATGAAACCAATGTAGAAGGCGTAACAATTGATAAGAGAAACGATACTATAAGTGCGTAACCGAAAATGGGCGTAATAAGGAGTAAAAAGAAACATGATTGGTCATAATGTTGTGCATAGGTGGATCTATAAGATAATACTTGGCATAGATGCGCGCGCAGCAGCATGACGTGTAATTGACGTGCAACTAGGGGGTGAAGGGGACTTGACATTTAGCTCTACATGTGGAGACAAAAAGTCTGGGGGGTCAAGTCAACCTAATCCCAAATCATATCTAACATCCTATGTTTAAAGAACTATGTTATCCACAAGGAAGGACTCTCGGACAGAATCTATTCTATACTGACTGTGAGTGCGTGTACAAGCGTCTAAGTGTCTATATGAGATGCGAGGGGCAGAAAACTTTCCATGGCAACAGGGCTATGAATTACTTGTATGAGGACAGAAAGGCCGAGCCCTTTGCTTGGGAGCTAAAGGAAATGTTTACCCAAACTACTAGACAGGAATGCATCGGCTGAGGAGCAAAGTAGATAATTCGAAGGTGAAATACAGCTTCTTGGCAGGCAGGCGAAACTGGCCGAGGCAGGCACCGTTAGCTGCACAGGAAGTAGGACAAAGTTCATGGATACAGATGCGGGCTCAAACTGATGCTGTCAGAGGCAGAGAGCAGGGAAAGGCTTTGAGGACAGAATCGGGCCTACTCTGCCTGAACTGTAAAAATGGAGTCACTTAGCCATAAAAAGTCGGTGGCCTTTCATACTTAGGAATCGAATATCCAGCCCATTGATGGCGGATCTGACAGAGGACATGTTGATGGTGGGCGCACATGTGTTTGCGTCATCAAAACTGGAACTGGAGGGAACATACATGTACTTGTGACATGCACATAGAACCGTTGGGGTCCAAGATAGGGGACATAACTGATCAGGAAAATCCACATTTCCACACTGGGGGAATACGTTTTCGATGGCATGGTTAGGCACCTTTGCCTATGCTATTCCTACCATTCCTCCCCTGCCAAGGCTTTTCATGAAGATGAAGACAGAGCCCTGCAAGATGTTCCTCATAAACTCCGTCTTGGCTGCGCCAGTATTGGTACACAGAAATCCTTCTTTTCTCGGAGAGACAGCCGATTCTCTTGGATCCTATCCCATCGCTATTGACAATGTCCTGGGGTCAAGTGCTGAACCCGAATCCCAAATTGCTTCAATTAGCGGCATGGCTTCTGAACACAGAGTGTTCAATCATCTGGACCTTTCCACTGAATGTAAAGACATTCCTTGACACGCCCGGGCACGCACTAACAAGCAGAGCACTAACAAACATTTTGGATGAAATGGAATACGGTTTGTCTTTGGTTCCAGGATTCGGGCGTTCATCCTTTCTCCTCCTCAGCTCATGAGATCCTTCCTTACATCCTTTCACTGGCGAACACTAGTCTGGCTCATGCATCTATTAAGGTTCATCTAATGGCTATTTCACGTTTTAAAAGAACCTCTTCAGGCCCCTCTCTATGGTCAGCGAGAATCATCAAACAATTCATGAAGGGACTTTTTAGGATCTTTACACCTGTCATGTCTCCTCCAGTACGCTCGCACCTTAACGTGGTCCTGTCTCAACTCATGGAACATCGCTTCAAACCTATCCAAAAGGCGGATATGAGATTTATGGTGTTTGCCTTCCTTGTCCAGAGGTGTTGTGACGGGAGCAGCTGGGTTCTTGGACTTCTTCTGAGACGCCTGGGATATTACTGAGTCAAGCATGTGAATCCATGAAAGATTCCAGTACAGGAAAACTATAGTTACAGGTTGGTAACTTATTTTCTTCAGTGAGAATACAAACGCTGCACCCGCCACACGGGTAGTGTCCCTTCACGGGGGTTATGACACCCTGATTTTCCATTCTGTCAATGGTTTGGGGGGGACATGTATGTACCAGCATGTCTAGGAGACTATGTCCCCGTCTGTGTGAGAACATGGTTTTGGGTAACTGTAAAATGCCACTATTTAACGTGCGCCATTGTTTGTTAATAATTTTGCTCACTTGGTTTGAAGTTATATTGAAAGTTGTGATGCAGATGGGTCTTTCCTCTTTCTCTGTTGGAGGTGAGATCTCCAACAGTGCTTCCCTGTTGTTATTTCTAGCTCAGAGGTTATGTTTATTAAGGAGTAGACACAATGTACCAGAAAATTTGTATAGAATTTGAAATATAACCACAGACTTCTGGCTGATTAACTTTCACATTATGTAATTTCAGATCATCCAGGCATAACACCAAAACGGTGCTGTATGTATATTTACTTTCCTTAGCATGCAGATGGTTTGCAACTACATGATTTATCAGGGGTGGCATCAAGGAGTAGATATCCTTGGTCCTGATTAAAAGCATTGGGGAGGGCTTGAAGCATCTAGTCCCTTAGAGACTAAGGAACATAATTCCTTTGAGTCTTGCTGTTTTCTTAGTTTTTAACCATACCGACTAGAGGTGCAAATAAAGAATATTGTTGTTACTAGGCAGATATTTTTTGAATTCCACAACCCCCCGCCCCTATTGTTTACATCTAATATTCATCTACTATATTACACCTATATGTGCTCCCACGTAACCCTTAGGTCTCAGCGTGCCCTGTTCCGCTGCGGAACGGGAAGGACCCAATGATGAAGAATGCCACCAAGGAGAAACCCTGGTGGGTGATGGTTATCTAAAAAACATACTGTTTTCTAACTAGATTTGGAGGTCTAGTCCATGATTGATGGATGGGTGTGTTTTGTTTGTTGACAATTCTTTTTAACTGGACCAACAACCCAGGAGTAACAGCCTGTCAAACACCTTGACTCCTTTAACTAAACAACTTGGTAGTAGCCTAGTCTCAGATGCACATAAAAAAAAATATAAAAACCTCACTGGGGCATAATGTCAGTGACTTCTTTGATCTTGAGAAAAAAGTAACCATTCAGCCAAAATGACTGGTTTGATACTCTTCAGGTCTGCTCATGTGCGCATTTCATCATTCGGCCTCTACAACAATAGGGATAATAGAGGCAGCTAGACTGAAGATTCGATTAGTTCTCTGACACCTTGATCTAAAACATTACGGGAAAGTAGTAGGCAGAATTACCTTTGAATGGAGCCCTCAGAACTGCACTACTTATTGGAAAGGCACAAGTTAAGGGGTATGAAGATGGAGAATGTATTTATTTATGATACGCCAAATATTCCATTTTATGCTAAATATGTGGAACTGTGCATCTTTGCTTGTGTATGATTGTACTGGAATGAAATAATTCACACTTTTTTCAATTTATTTTTTATTAGATAATTCCTTCTGGGTGCTGAAAGGTAGATACCTCAGCTTATTATTCACGGGCACAACACCGTCTTTGAGCCTGATGACATATTCAGTTTTTTTGATCTCACCTTGCAGCTTGTAAAAAACACCTGCTGTGTGCTTCCACAGAATTACTTCAGAAGACTCAGACACTGTATTTTCTATATTAACTATTAATGATTGATATTACGAACCAGATCTCAGAATTGTACCTAACTTCCCTTGATATCTGCACCCTAAAATTTCCAACACACTGCTCATACAACTTCTCCTAAAATGCATCACTCCAGAAAGTCTTGGGGATTTCAAAAACACATTAAAAACTATTTTGCTACCCAGTGCTTAATTTGAAAAAAAATGAGGGCTGATGCTTAAAGCTGTGTTCAGAAGCCCACAGGTAGCGCTATACAATGCCAGCGTGCTGAATACCAAGGCTGCGTAGTCTTGCATCCATATCATGCCTCTTTAATATTGTACCGGACACTCCCTTCTCCTTTATCTCACTCCTGCTTTCTGTCTTTGTGACAGTTTTTTTATCTATCTATTCCTCCTTCTTTCCCTATTGTGCATTGTTCCCTCTCTTTAAATGTGATACGAAGAAAACCAAGTGTCGGCCCCCAAAAATAGGGATTTGGAATCATTGAGCAGCATCAAAACTATGGCACCCACCACTATATTCACACTGCTGCACACCCTCTGTAGAAGCTCGCGTTTTGACTCATTATATGTGAGTTCTCTGTTCTCAGGTAGACTAGCCAGTGCAGAATGTGGAGCGCAATCTGTTGTAAGTTTAATCAGTGACAACTTGTGCGAGATCTTGGGCAGTGCTGTGATGCATTTCTGTTCAAAAGTGTGATTCCAATACAGGTCTATTATGCACTCTGCGATGTCTGTGCATTTATGATTGATGAAGAGTGGACACAGCAAGATCCCATGCATGATCTTCTTCAAACTTGTTCCACTGCCGTCCACATAAGACAAATCTGTGAACGATTCTGATGCTAACCACACATGCTCCACTTGTGCCTCCTGCCCAGCACCAGTGCTTCTAAATGAATTTGCCACCTTCAAATATAATCTTAGTCAGCGAATAAAACTCTTATGACCGACCCTCTTTACAAATTAAGGGTAAACTTTCAACCATGTGCAAATACGTTTGGCAGGGATCAGAATTACTAGTTGTGTGCTACTCTTGCAGTTTTCTCTGATGAATTCCATCAGGTCAAGCCTTTGGGGGAAGAAGCCCGTGAAAAAGTCAAAACATGAAATTTGGTGTTAAAAATTGATTCCACCTGTTTTGCTCCATTTCCCGTTTAGAAACTCAGAATAGGAGGTATTTACCACATGTGGTAATTACCTCACCGTGGTGTAATTTATTTACTACATGTGGTAAATACGCCACGCTATTCCGACAAGCTCTTCATGAGGGCCTATGCATTTCTTCAGTCTAAATTTGCTGCAGTGGTAAATGTATCATACCATGGCACGTTGGGAAGCACAATATGCCTAACTGGAATCATTTTCTGCCCTGAAGCTTGCTTGCCCATCTTTTTAATAATGAATGCCAGCAGAATGGGGTGGGTAGCCACTCTGGACAAGGAAATCTAGTGTCGCAGCAGATGATTTTGACTAGTTTATATTAATAGTTGAACATGGGGGAGTACCAGGGCTCAGTCTGTTATATCATAAACTTCATGGCCTAGGTGGAGATATATCTGTGATCAGAGACCTCTGTGCCAGACAGACTACTGATTGCATTTCTATCCTCCCAAGATATGAACATGTTTGGAAATGTTCACAGAAGATTGGCATCAATTTAGTGTGCCACTGGTCAACCTGTGTACCTAGCCAGAGAAAGGCAACATGCTGCAGTTTATACAGTACTGAAATATATAAACAAAACTCTGACATTCTAGGCACTGTACCTACATGTTCATTCATGTGATGCATTAGGCATTCATTGGGCTACAGGTCTCCTATAAGGATCTTTGATACACATTCCTGCTACAAATCACCAGGGAGAAGTATTGTTGGTTGCTCCAGTTGGCCCAATTGATCTGAACTTCTGTTGTTAGATCAAACAGCAATCCTGTCAAATCTTTGTTCTCCTCCCCACACTGTCCAGTGGAGCAGAGCAGTTCATCATCCAGTGAAGATAGCCACATGTTCTTTTTTATATGTTTAGCTGGTCACATATTAGGAGCACTGAAGTGAAGTATGAAGGCTTGTATAGACACCGGGGAGAAACTAGTACATGGTGAACATGTAATTGATAGTTTATCTGGCAGGTTTTTCTATTGCCCAGTTTCCAGAAAGAATACTATTCTCATAATGACCTGCACTGCAGTACATCTAGCTTTACAATCCCACCCTTTGAGCCACTGACAAAGCAGAAACCATACTTCCTCTCTAGTCAAGCAACCTGTTAAGTATTACTTGTTTAGGTTATGGGGACATAACAATGTAGGAATGTGTGTGTGTATCTAATACATTTAAGTTTTAATTTTATAGATGCATCCTTCTTTCAATCCTAAATTATAATCATCCTTTCACTGTTAACAAGAAGTGGTAATTCTGGCGTTGGGAGCAAAACATGGATTGGATTGGGTGATGCAGGCACATTCTCTGGATGTAAAACTTGGAGTCTTAACCATTCATGAAGACAAGTAGTTTTAGGAAATCTGTTTGTGATACTTCCGGCTTTTGGCCATGGCAGGAAGGCTATAACAATCACCTTAAGTAGATGGATCAGATCAATCATTTCATTGTAATGCACTCCCGACAGTGTCACACTGGCAAAATGGATTGCACCATGCACATTTGTTTAGCATTACAGGAGAAAGCCGAAACCTCCAGATTTTTAATCCCTGCAGGATCATAGCAATTTATTTCGATTATTAAAAACACTGGTTTCACAACAAGAGCTACGTTTTCCCTGTAAGAGTGTCTGAACGACTACAATATTTGATATGCTTCACAAAGAGGTGGGATTACTTACTTTCACCTCATCGCAGTCATTACAAAACATCCTTCTTCATTGACTTCAACACAACAGATTTCACAGCTTGATCGTTAAAAAGCAGGTGTTCCTATCCATGTAAATGGTTTATTTCGGATTAAAATCCATAAAACACATAACAATTAAAAATACAATTTCCTGTATACAAGGGTCACTTTAACATTTCTGTCTATTGGAAATGTCATTGGAAAAAAAATGTAAAACCACAAAAGAGGCAACTAAAATAAAGAAAAAATAAGGGGGGTGGGTGGTAATGACTCAAATGTGTATCCTCTTTCTACGGGACTGTTGTTATAATTCTCTAGCATACAGTTAATGGCAGAGTTAGCAAAGCATTTTTCAATATCAAGAATTCCAACTAGTCTAACACTAATAGAAACATGAAACTCAAATCCACACTTTCTAGAGATCTTGCTGTATACAAAAAATTTGTATTTTTTCCCATAAAGTGGGCAAAGGTTTTGCAAAGCTCACCATCAGCAGACGACGGGGTCAGCTCTGTAAGTATACATCAACTCCAGAGATGAATTTTAATGATCTGTCATTTTTCATTTTTGTTCTTTGCAGGACATTTTGAGCCTATGGCCGTACAAAACAATACAACGGAGTTCCATATTGGCATGTGGTCATATCACCAGTGTGGCCTTATGCTGATGCAGTTGGATCTCAGAAGCATTTTATATAATTGACCCCTGGGGTATTTTTTATCCACCTTTATGTCTCTTGTTGGTTTTGAGGATACTTGTTTGCCTGGTTTTCCTCATTCTTCAGTGGATGTCCTCCATGCATCAGGAAGCACATCTTCTTTACAGTGAAAATTGCAATTTGTGGTGTTTGCTGTGTACGTGTCCATGTCATTTGTGATGAGCAATCATGGAAATGTGTTGAAATTGAGAGTTACTGCAGCCTGAGACTTTTTATCTCATTTCGAAGCTTAGTAACAACCCTGACAGGAAATACTGTATGTAGTCCTAGACAAATACATGGAGGAAGATGATGAGAGACTGAATTATTTCTTCCTTTCTACATTGTTTAGATGCACTATTGAACATACGGATCATGAAACCTAATTTATAACATGAATGTTGGAAAACTGCTTAAGTTATTATAATAAAAACAATATCATAGGATCCTTGATTCTCGTCAAAATGTTCTTTGTTAATACTCCAGGTGTTCTCATATTTATTATTTAATTATAAAATATTGAAAACATTTAGAATTTAAAAATGTTTTTTAATTGAAATATTTGCTATTTTTGCTTCTTTTTACATTAATTTATATTTTTAACTATTTTAAATAATTGAATTTCGTATAACATTATTCCCTATGGGGTTTTAAGTCCCTTCCTCCATTATTTTCTATGGGAGGGTGTTGTAGTACCAGTGGTTGGCCATGTGTAGTGCTAGACTTACTACAAGAGTGCAAATTACTACAAAAGTGCAGTTTGTAAATACGAAAAAGTAGTAAACTTACTCAAAAGTGTAAGTTACCTTGGTGAATTAAACTCCACAACTTGTTTGATTCCCTGTAGGCTTTTCCAATAGTAGTTGACAGGTCTTAGGTACCTTCTGCCATGAAGTTAGGTTTCTTATGTCTATGTTGACTTCATGGCTACCTAAAAAGAATACAGTACTTTAAAAAGCAAAAACCCCAAGCCTATCACTGATGTGTCCGTCAATATTGTCAGCTTGGGTCGGAAAGGAAGGCTGGTCAGCCGCAGGTCAGGTTGTGATCGTGCAGCAACCACTGCAGATCTTGTGGAGTCTCCTTCGAATCCTGGATGACATCTGACAGGTTATCTTGGTGCTAGGCACATTGATACTCCAGATTCCACTGCAGAGCACGCATATGCTGGCTAGAAAAGTGGACAAGTATGATTAATGAGGCCAACATGCCAAGAAGCTTTGGAGCTGCTCTCACTGAGATCTAGGACGAAGAATGAAGAATCGGGACCATAGCCAGAATTTCCTGGACTTGTGGAAGTGGATGGAAAGCCCAAAATGACACCATATGCTGGATTGCTCCAATGAAAGGAACCCTTGGCGAAGGAGTCCGGTGCGACTTTAGCATATTGATTGTGAACCCCAAATCAAGTCAAGAAGTTTGTGGTCATCGGAAGATAGTCTATGACTAACTATAGCAAGTCCGCATTCAATAGCTAGTCGTCATGGTAAGTAAAAACTGGGATATCCAACCGCTAAAGTTGCACAGTGACCACCACCATCACTTTCATGAACAACCTTGGGGCACTGGTGAGATCAAACGGAAGGACGGTAAACCGAAAATGTCCCTGGCATATCTAGAACAGCAAGTAGCGCCTGTGGGAATGTAGGACACGCATGAAAGTAGGCATCCTACAAATCAAATGCCACGATCCGAGGATCCAAGACAGGCAGAACCTTGATCCAAGGCAGCCAGAACCTGAGCCATCGTGAGTATCTTGAATTTGTCATTCCGCAAGGAGATATTCAGAGGGTGTAGATCTAAAATAGGAAGAAGGCCTCCGTCTTTCTTCGGCACGAGAAAATAACAGAAGTAAAAAACTGTTCCTATGCCTGGGGCCAGGCCCTTCTCTATGGCTCTTTTGACCAAAATAGCCTGCACTTCTTAGATAATGTGTTCCTCTGAAAGACTTTCTGATGTAGGTGGCAGATGCGGCCAGTTGCTGCATAGATGCATTGGACATTCTCAAGGTATCCTTTCAGAGGTTACATTTTGTCACCCTTAGAAGAAATGTCTGATCCTGCCTCCCACTGGGTGGTTGTGTGCCACTAAGGGTAAACTAAAACGGCTTGGAGGCTGATGCTGGTGGGGTGGAGACTGGGACCTTCACTGCTCGTGGTGGCATGGACGATGTCTGCTAAATCCCCAACCTTAAAAGGACTAGGGTGCCTGGGGCGATGGGCTCTGGCATTGCCGGTCTGCCAGCCCTCTAGAGTAGCCTTGAAAATGGAGAAATTATTGATGTCTCTCATGATTAGAAAGGCCTAAGGAACCAGCTTTCCGTGACGCTTTCCAACGCTGAATTGGCGTTCCCACCAAACAGGCATGATACATCAAATAGCATGTCCATTAAGTAGGCCTACGCTTCCCTGGAGAAGCCTGTGGATCTTACCCAAGCATAGCACCAAAGCACCACATTAGTGCTGATTGCTCTGCCCAAGCAGTCACTGGTGTACAGTCCTAAGCATATTCGGTATTTGGCCACACCCTGACCATCTTGAATGGCTTGCGCCAGGTTGGCCCAAAGTTCCTTGGGGACTGCCAGTAAGACACCCTTGCCCCATAAAACATGAGAATTTCTCCCCAGGAAGCAAACATGTGACATTGACTGACCAGAGGGCTAGACTGGCTGAGGAGAACATTCCTTTCCCAAACCTCTCAATTAGTTTTGACTGTCCTTCAGGGGAAGACGTAAGAAAGGAATTGGGGTTCACCCTGCACCACCAAATGTTCCGGTGTGGGAAGCTATGTTAGAAAGTCCAGGTTGGCAGTTTGAAACATGTAGCAACTTGCCTGTTCACCAGCGGACAGCAAAGAGGTCTAGACCAGGTGCCCATTAGGGGGCAGGAACAAGGCTTAAACTAGGTGCCCAATAGGCAGTCCGTCTGGGTTTTGTTAAATAGTGATAGGGCCTTAGAGATGGTCTACCAAGTTTGAAAAACCTCTGTCCATATATTTGTTTTGACTTCCAGTGTTGGCAGCTCTACATCCACTACCGCTGTTACCAGTCACATCATCACAGTGAAGGAGGCACTCTCTTCCTTTGATGGCCCAGAGGGAGAACACAAGTGTCCAAATGACTGGCCTTGTGTAAGTACAGGTTATCATCATAGTATTGGGGATGATAATAAACCCCTCATTTCCATTGTCATCTCTAAAAGCCGGTTCACTCCAATCACAGTTGCGGAAAAAAAGTCTTGGAGCTCTCGGGTCAGCTCTGTGGCAAAGGCATGGTTCTGTCTGAGTCTGATTGAACTGGGGCCAGTTGCGTCGGTATGGCATCGGGTTGCGACCTTGTGTGAGGCAGAGATGGATTCAGCTCGTAGTCGGAGAGCACTATAGGAACAGCATTGGCCTCTAGCACCCATGGTGCTGGCATCAATGTTGCAGGGGCCGGTATGATTTTTGGTGCCGGAAGGAAAGTTAGCTCCATCATCAGAGTGGAACCTGAGGCGGGTCAAGGAATCACAGTTGGCACTGAGGGTGGACCTGCTAGCGGTAACCCTACTGAGGGCCTTCACAGATCCCTGGGACACAAAGGCACTCCAGAGAGAGCTAGAAGAGTGCCAAAGATTTGCAACATGGGCTCTCAAAAGGCCTCATCTTTTGCGATGTCGCCTACAGACCCTGAAACTTGAGATGCATCCAGATCAGGTGTGGGATTGGCTTCTCGTAGGGGTCTGGAATCGAGACTGCCATGTGGCCTCATATTCATATGACTTTTCAGGCAGACAGTTGCTGGACTGGGACGAATCCCACTTGGCCTTCTTGTGCTTCCACTTCAACTTCGACTTAGCAGAGGATTTGGAGCATGATGAGAACCTGTCATGGGAAAGGCCCCGCGAAGCCCCGAAACAGCCCTGTACTTCGAGTGAGAGCTGGACTTCCAAGGCTTCTTTTGATGTTCAGTGATATACAACTTTGCTTCACGTAAGTGGATCGCCTTCGTATTCATAAAGACACACGCCTTGCAGGACTTGGAGTCATGCCCTGTACCCAGACACCAGAGGCAAACCTCAAGTGAATCTATCACATGCATTTGTTCGCGACATTCCCCCAGGACTTAAACAATGTAGTTTTAGTAGGGGACTGAGTTACCTTGCACATTGGACATTCAAAATGTGTGAGAAAAAAACTCATCGACAAATGACAAAAAAGTTGGAAGCAAGCATGTTCTGATGGTACAATGTATATGTCATCCAAAAGCGTGATATTTTGTGGTTGAAGGTCCGTGTTCAGTTTTATTGTTGTGATTCAGTGTTTATAGGTTGTTTGGGTATGAATGAAGGTATATATGATCAGTTCATTGGAATGTGTAGACAATAGGTAATATATGTGTTTTTAAAGTTTTAAAACATTTTAATTTGCACTTTTCTGTTGTATGAGCTAAACGACAAACAAATGACAACAATTGGTTTTTTTGTACTGTTTGTATAAAATTGCAAAGGAAATATAAAATGTCTACTGTATCATGTATTTTACTGCATTATATGTATGGTGGTGTGAAAACAAATACAATTTTTATAAAGAAATACTTGTTTGTAGGAGATTCCTTTTTGCTTTCTATTTCGCATATATATATATATATGTATATATATATATCAGCGCTTGCCTGTTTTCTCCGTTTCCGTTTAAAGAAGGCAAGAGTAGACCCAGATTCTTCCAAGTGATTTTTATTTTGCAATCACCATGTCGCCATGACGCGTTTCGGCCGGTAGAGACGGCCTTGATCACATGACAGCGCATTGACGGCATTACCTCCTTTTAAAGTGCAATACACAGCAGTAATAGAAATGAAAAACATACTGCACATTTAAATATTCCCATTATTAACAGCATAAATGCTAAAATCATGATAAAAAATGTGCGTATGGCATTGCTATTTGTAATAAAACCAGAAAACAGATCTCTTTAAAATACAATATTAAGAAGTAATAGATACGGGGATATATTGCAGGCAAAATACCAATGAAACCCCTTAATCGTGTATACATTCCTACTGTTCTGGTTGATACAGAAGATTTCCAGCTGCTGTATAAATAAAGTGACTAAGTGCTAATTGAAGGTTACCCCCCATTTTTCTAAAGTGCGAAACCCATATACATAAAATTTTGTGCAAATGTGCAAAAAGTGCAAAATGGTTCATATATGTAAAGAGAGTGCAAGCAGCATTGCATATATTAATATATGACCAGGGCTGTAGGTTTGGAAAATTGCTGTTACCATAAGTGCCTAAATGCACAAAGGAAAAGGAAAGGAGGACGACAGTTAATTGAATAAGATAAAATAAAAGATCAATAGGCTGATCCCCACAAAATGATATTCACAATAATAACATTGTTAAAAGATCATTCCAACCTAAAATCTCAATAAATTAACTAAAATCCTCCAATTATGCAATATTCACCAACAAAGTTAATATTGAGATATAAACAAGTTATAAAGGACCTCTATTCTCTTGTCCAAGATTTAGGGGCAAAGAATCTTATCTCAGATGTTCCCCTATGTAGTTTGGACAGTACTGCAATCAATTATCTAATAGTACAGCGTAAATACCTAACCAACTGGATAAATAAATACGCGATTAAATATTATATAAAAGTGCAGAATAAATAACACGGCGATAGTAATAAACAA
Organism: Triturus cristatus; assembly: GCF_964204655.1. NCBI lineage: Eukaryota > Metazoa > Chordata > Amphibia > Caudata > Salamandridae > Triturus > Triturus cristatus. The sequence goes on along the minus strand of NC_140585.1, from coordinate 304,660,802 downwards.
ATCATGATTGTGTCTATCATAAATATGTATGCAAATCCTCACTGGTGTTAAGACCTTTCGGCTGCTTGGTATCAAATTCTAATATGTATCTAGTCTCCTAGCGCCGTAGTCTTGCTTCTCTATTACCACCCCTTTTGTTAAAGGGCACTGTGTCTAACACATAATATTTAAAATGTTTGAGGCTACTTTGATGTTGTTCCTTAAAGTGCCTGGCCACCGGGTAACTAGGGTCTTTGTTTACAATTGCACGTGTGTGTTGCAAGATTCTTTTGTGGACTGGCAGTTTAGTACTGCCTATATACATAAGATTGCAACTACACATCAGTGCATAGACAGCGAAATCTGTTTTACATGACGGGTATTTAGATATGGTGTGTTGCTTGGAACTAAAAGCTGTTTGATAATGCTTGGTATTCATACCAAATTGGCATGCCTTGCAATTGGAACATTTATAGAAACCTGTCCTGGGTGCCAACCACGTGTTAGATTCCATAACTTCTGGGTTGTTTTACATTAATGAGTTACCCATAGATGCTGTTTTTCTAAACGTAATAGATGGTCTTTTAGGTATGGCTCCCCCTATGACAGGGTCTCCCATTAGTACGGGCCATTTGCGTCTTATTATAGCCCTGATCTGTCCTTCCTGTCAATTGTACCCCAGTATCAATCTGGTTGGTTCCGTCAGGGTGGCACCCATTGCTGTGTTAGGCTTGGATTTGTATTGTAATAAATCCTGTCTTGCTCTAGATCTAGATTTAGATATTGCTGCTTCATTTTTTTGTACCCACGCTGTAAAAATCTGTTTTTACATTGTTCTTGTTTTTCCCGCATATCATGTTCCTCACTGCAAATTCTCTTAATTCTCAACATCTCCCCATAGGGGATGCCGTTAATTAAGTGAGGGTGGGCAGTTGTTGCATGCAATATAGAATTACCCGCTGTGGGTTTTCTAAATAGGGTTGTTGCCAGACCTTTGTGGGAGATGTATACCTTGGTGTCTAAAAATGTGATAGTCTCACAGCTGATGTCACATGTTAATTTAAGATTCAGGTTATTTAAGTTTATCTCTGTAACAAAATCCTGAGCACTCTGAATTGACCCATTCCAAACAACAAAGAGGTCATCGATAAATCGTAACCATGCTACTATATTGCCAGAAAATATGTGGGCATACTTTTTCATGAGGACCAGCTCCTCCCACCATCCCTTAAATAGACAGGCATAACTGGGGGAGAAACTGGCCCCCATTGCCACACCTTGTATTTGTTGATAGACTTGATTCTCCAGACAGTAAGTCTATTAACATCTGGTTGTGTTTGGCAAATTTTAAGGGTCGATTTGCCAAGAAATTCTCTACAGCTTTGACTCCATCGTGATTACGTATGCAGGTATATAGTGCAGTAACGTCCAAGGCTATGAGACAATAGTTCTCCTGCCAGTTGATTTTTTTCAATTTTTCGGATGAAGTCGCTTGTGTCTTGTACGTAGGATTTGAGAGATTTCACATGATGTTGTAAATAAGAGTCAGTATATACAGATATGTTCTCTAATGGACCATCACATGCAGAGATTATAGGTCTGCCTGGTGGTTTCAACAATGATTTATGTACTTTTGGCACAAAGTATAATAGGGGGATGGATAGATTCTGCTTTTTTTAAAACTTGAGTTCTTGTAAATTCAGGAGGCCCGTGCTTTTCCATGCCAACAGTTTCCCAAACAAATGATCTTCTACCTGTTTGAATTTTTGCATGGAGCTTTTGCGGTAACAGTCCGTATCATTCAGTTGTTTAGCTGCCTCCTCTGCATAATCTTTGAGTGTCCACAGCACCACATTTCCCCCTTTATCTGCATTTCTGACACAATCTGTTTGTTCTTGTTTATTTTTTCCATCAGTTGGTGGTACTTCCGCTCTTGATTGTTAATAGGTATCTTGTTCTTACTGGTTTCCGTATGGAGCTGTTTGATTTCCGCCACTACTTGTTCATTGAATAAATCTATGGCATCACGGGGCATAATTGGTGTGAATTTAGACTTTTCTTTGAAGTTGGTTTCAGGTTTGGCACAGGTTTCAAATCCCGGTGATAGTAAATCCTGAGTTACCAACTCCAGATATTCACCTGCCCCTGATTCACGCCCGTCATCTATTTCGCATTCTTTGCCTAGATTATACAAGTCTTTAAGTGTTCTCAAGTCGGCCACATATAGACTGCCCACCACAGTCTCAGCTGTTTGATTACTGATGTAATTTGTTGTTTGTAGCATATTTGGGGAATTCACCCTCATATGTTTAAGTTTCCTGACAAACTTGTAAATGTCAGCTCGAGTATTTGTATAGTCAAAATTTGTGGAGGGGCAATATGACAAACCTAATGAAAGGATCTGTTGCTCAGAAGGATTTAGATCAAGGTCAGTAAGATTGATGATGGTGTTGTTGAGACTGACTGTTTTTTCGGTTTCTGTAACCCCTTGGTTGTCCTGCTCTAGGGGTGTTATCTTTTCCTCCATTGTCCCCTTCCTCTCACCTGTTTCGTGTTTCTGCTCCTGCCACCTTTCTCTGGCTGCCCTCCTTCATTGCTGCCTGTTTTTGATCCGTCGTTTTTTGACATTTTAGTGGCCCTGGGTCTGAGAGTCTCCCTACGACTCCTCCTGAAGCAATCCAGTTCTTCCCCCAAAGAAGGTTTAACTGTTCCTGAGACTGGTCTGCCCCTCATGTTCTCCATCTCAGTTTCACTTTCAACAGCGGAACTTAAATCTGACACTGAGGTTGACGATGCACCTCCCTGTTCATCATTTCGCTCTTGTTGTAATCTGTTGCCTCTCATAGATTTAGTTTTGTACAGATCATATTTACGGGCAAAAGTAAATATCTGGCCGTTGGCGTAGTCATCCTTGTCTCTTTGAAACTTGTATATTTTTCTTTGTTTAATTTTGTCTTCTTCTTTATTGAGCCTTGTTGTCATTTCTTCATGATATTTTTTCCTCAACTGTATGTCTCCTTGTTGTTATATTTCCTCACTGAGACCATCGATTTTTTTTCTGTAGCTCCAACCTGTCCACCTCCGCATACTTTACCAGTATTTCCATCAATCTGCGGGAGGAGTCCAGGTTGCACTCAGCCCACTCAGCCAACATGCGTGGGTTGGGGGTATCATAGCTGGGGGCTAACATGATTCTCAGCCCCCTATATATTGTATGTTTGCTGAGAGATGCATGTATATAGATGAGTTGCCGGGGGATGTGTTTCTATCCACGTACAAAGGTACAGCAAGAAAGGAACTGAAACCGATGTGGCTTTTATACGCAGTCAATTCCGGGGCAGAACAAAGTCAACATGGAGCCACATGACACCACCTATCAGTGCATGAGAGCAATGCTGTTCAAATCTTCCAGATCAAGTTTGGCACCTGGGTTTTTCTAAAGGTGAGGAATCTGTGATTAGAAGTAGCCATCAGAATCTGCAGCTAGTGTTTGTAGCCCACAATGAAAAATCCCCGTTTTACAGTACATTTAGACCCTAACCCTTGTGGAAATATGGATTTTTATGATCAGTTATGTCCCCTATCTTGGACCCCAACGGTTTCATGTATAAATCACAAATACATGTATGTTTCCTCCAGTTCCAGTTATGAAGACGCAAACACATGTGCGTCCACCGTCAACATGTCCTCTTTCAGATCCGCCATGAATGGGCCGGATATTCTATTCCTAAGTATGAAAGGCCACCGGCTTTATATGGTTCATTTATCCCATTTTACAGTCCAGGCGAGTAGGCCCTGATTCTACCATTAAGCTTTTTCCTGCCTTCTGCCTCTGAAAGCTCCAGTCTGAGCTCGCATCTGTATCCATGAACTTTGTCCTACTCCCTGCGCGGCTAACGGTGCCTGACTCGACCTGTCTGCCTGCCAAAAACTGTATTTCACCTTCAAGATTATCTGCTCTGCTCCGCTCCCCACCCAATGCATTCCTGTCTAGTAGTTTAAGTAAACATTCTTCCAGCTACCGAGCAAAAGGCCCGGTTTCTCTGTCTTTATGCAAGTAATTCATAGCCCTGTTACTATGGAAGATTTCTGCCCTTCGCATCCAATGTAGACACTTAGACGCTTGTACACGCACTCACAGTCAGTATAGAATAGATTTTATTCGAGAGACCTTTCCTTTTGGATAACATAGTTCTTTAAACATAGGATATTAGATATGATTCGGGATTAGGTTGACATAACCCCAGACTTCTGTCTCCACATGTAGAGCTAAATGTCAAGTCCCCTTCACCCCCTAGTTGTACGTCAATCACACGTCATGCTGCTGCGCGCGCATTTCTGCCAAGTATTTCTGCTGACATTGCGAAATTCTTTCATGGTGCCACCCATTTGTGACATCATACCTAAATGACGTTCTTTAGTTATGCCTAGTTACACCCATTTTAGTTACGCATGTATGTTTTATCTTTGTTATCAACTGTTACGCCTCCTGCATCTGTTTTCACTATAATGCCTCTGTATAAAAATGATTACTTGTCAATAAAGTTGGTCCTTCACTTCCTGAACCTTCGTGGTGATGGAATATGGAGTCCATCAATTCGAATTGATTTTGGAATAAAGCCCGTTCCGAACCTCTAATACCACGGATTCTGCCTCTTATTTTACTGAGCTATTATTATTAATTTTCCGCATCAAATTAAGTTCCGGTAATTAAATTATTTACCACATATATGGCGCCCGAACAGGGACACTTTCTCATCTCACGCGCCGGAGGTGCGTTGCAGGCCCGGTCTCCTGCCACAGCTGGACGGACAACAACGCGTACCCACAGGATTTCCTGTATCTCCCTCCTGCCGAGCGGGGGTAACTGAGGCTGCGATCAACACCCAGACGAGGCGGTGAGAAGTGCGAAGTATCCCGACCAGAGCCTAGCTGAGAGAGCAAGATCCGAGGTATACAGAGGCCCACCAGTTTCCGAGGTTCCGAAGTTCCGAGTCGAGTCCAGTCCGGTTCAAGTCCAGTTCAGTTCCGAGGCCTTCCGTTCCGAGCTACCCGGTGAGTACCATTGTCGGGGAGGCGTTCTGACGTGCACATAGGTTGTGCCGGTCAAGACGGGTTTGGGTACACAAATCCGGTCTGCACTGTTTCAGCAGTGTATCTGTACTGTTTAGCAGTATATCAAGTATGTCTAGTATATAATTCAGAATTACCTAGTTAGTGCCGAGTATTATGCTTAGTGACTAGTTCCCTAAATGGCCATCATTGTTGTTCATTAAATGTTAAATGTTTTAAACACGTTCTGCATATTGTGGTGTGAATGACTGTTCATTATTGTGTTTTGTTGTATTAAACGTGTTCAAAATTAGGTATCAGATCAGTTCTCAATATGCCGCTCTTTTCGAAATTAAGACAGATCAAAACTAGAAAAGGGGTACTCGAAGAAGCTGTTCCCATTCCTCCTAGGGACACTCCGGGGTACTTCATGTATCATAAACATGGCCTAGACGCCATATTATTTCTTGATTTATGGGTAGACTACACCAAGGAATTACCAGAAAGTCAGAGGTGGCCCGCAGCTGGGACCTGGGATGCAGATTGCATCATGAAAGTAGAGGAAGAATTATGGAAAAAGAAAGCTAGCCAATCACAGAAAGATGCCATTGAATTATGGCGTAAAGAATCATATAGACGTACAGAAAAAGCACTCAGACAGGAAGAGAAAAGTAAGGAGAATTCAAATAAAGTCCGAGAAAGTCTATTAATTGAAGAAGGTACTCGAGTAAAATCAGAACAAATAGACAGACAAAGAAATGCCCTTATAAATGGTATGTATCCTCTTCTGGCCGAAGGGTTACCTAAGGCTACTCCGGAGATACCAAAAGACTTGCCACCCCCATTGTTTCCGATAAAAGCACATTCCAAAGGGCATCCCAGAACCGCAGAAGATGTTTTTCTTTCCTCTTATTTAGACGACGCAGCTCCCGAGTATGCTAATGCTGCGCCACATAGACCGCCTGCCGAGGGGGTTCAACGCCAAGACCCTCCTCCGTCTGTACCTCCACAACAACAAACTCCGACGCAAGTTCCGGCAAGCACATCTGTTTCTACAGCTGTATCCACACCTATGGTTGCTATATCACGTTCAACGAATCCTTTCACATCCAGCACCCCAGGTGGTGCTACAGGAGGTGCATCAAACATTTTTTCCACGCCACCCAGAGTAAATAAACTTTCCTTTCAAGAATTAGCCCACCAACGTACGCCCAAACTAGTAACTCCCGACATGCTTAAGGAACTTCTAATAGATTGTAGATATGACCCTGTGCCCGGCAAAGAGGACGAAATGCTGCTGGCATCATTACGTATCCCACGAGCTGCAATATATTTAGGGAGGCTACCAGGAATGACTACACATTTAGAAAACATATATCACTTTGTCCAGTCAGGACGTGATTCTGAGAGTATTAATAGAGCCATGGAGTACCAGAAAGTGGAAATACAGGGGGAACTGTTACGTTTCCTCATAAATTGTGTGATCAGAAATCAAGACCGACCAGGGGTAAATCCGGAAGAAATGCAAATTCTTACCACATGGAGTCGGAATATATCAGAGGGGAGACATGATAAACGATTAAGTATAGTAGCTATGTGCCGAAAGATCCGCAAAGAAGTAGAACGAATACACGAAGAAAGATTAGCAGTAGACCAGCCTGAACAAACCGAGGAGGAGGAAGAATTAGAACTGCCCACAGGACAGTTAGAAACAATGGCCTCTGTAGGTAGAGGGAAATATTGTAATAATACTAGATGCTTTACTGATCCGATACGTCCGATACGTCCAGACCATAACAGAAATTTCCAAACACCTATAATAAATATAAGGTCCCCCGAACATTCGTTCCAAGCCGCTGACAAATTACTCCGAGAACGAAGGGGTTATCATATACTCGATTCTATGGACGAACAAGAATTAGCCAGGTCAGCCGTTCACTGGGTTGACAGCCCCGGAAAATATAGTGATGATACACTAGCACACACGTTTTTGAACCTCACCCCAGATGAACAGCGTTTAGCTGGTATCTATATGATTCAACAACTCCTTATATTATATAAAAGCCAACACTCCGATCCTGGCCCCTTACCTGATATATTGACTGAATTACTCACGAATAAATGGAGAGGTTCAGGTACTGAGTTAATTAGAGAAATACTAGAATCCAGAAAGCAGTACATTCTGTTTGTATGCCCCGAACATGTCTCACTGCCCATCAAGGAAAGAACGACGTATTATATGGATAGACAGAATCCCTTACGCGAAGTGCACCCGATAAAAGGTGATGACAATCAGTTTAAACGTGTGTTTGTATACACACCCATATCTAAAATAGAACTATTAGAAATGAAGAAAGTGGTACCCAGTCATGACAAAGACCCAGCGGGTTTCCACCGTGAAATTAAAGACATGTTGCTCATGGGAGAGTATACCTATCCCGACATTATGAAAATATTGAAGGTATTAATGCCTGCGGGCATTTACGAAAAACTCAAGGAAAAGGATTGGGAGGTGGGAGACCAAAAGATAGATTGGACAGCATTAGAAAACGAAGAAAAAGCTCGAGGTCCAGGTTCAGGGCTTGGGGATAAGACCAAAACACTACCAGGTTTATTAGTACAGGTACTGCCACGTTTATTAACTACGAAAAAGGAAGACTGGGGTGCAATCTCAGCCTGTAAACAAAAGCAAGATGAAGACACTAGTGATTTCTATGCCCGATTCGAAAAATGTTTTGGTATAAATAGTGGAATAAAAGCAAGTAGCGAATCATATCCACATCTGTTTGTGACAAAATTAGTTGAAAATTCCTTGCCCCAAGTTAAGAATAGAGTATTGAAATTCGAGAGTACCTGGCAAGGTAACACTCCGTCACAAATGTTACAAATGCTACAGTACCATCACAATAGAATTAGAGAAGAACAAGAACATGAACAAAGACGCATGAAAGACACGAAAATGAAAATGCTAGTTTCCCAGACAGTTCCAGCTGACGGTCATAAAAAGGGTATGACACAGTCCAGTGTTTCAGCAGGTCCTGTAAAAGGGACATGCAACTATTGTAAACAGCCAGGTCATTATGTACACGATTGTCCAGTTTTAAAACATAATATCGCCATAGGTAATACAAAAGAAAGACCACGGCCACTTAGACAGGAGCAGAACCAACAAGGAGCTCCGCAGCATGCACAGTCCATGCCAGCTCCGCAACAGTCTATGCCAGCTCCACCACCGCAGCCTATTGCTGCCACACAAACAACGACACAACAGATGTACCAGACCGCACAGTATGACTATCCCGATTATCAACGATACTCATGAAACAGCCTAGAGAGGGAAGTTGGCTTACCCCTTATCGAGGTCCCTGTAGATCAAGAAGGACCTTATGTACACAGTGAACTATTAGGCCAAGATAGAAAATTTTTACTTGATACAGGGGCAAGCCGAACAACAATAAAACGTAGTAAAGTTCCAGGGGCACCCCTCTCAGGCTCACAGAATATTTCCCTTGGCTTTTCAGGAAAACCTATCATTAACGAAGTATCACAGCCTCTTCCACTTACGATTGGTCCCTTGACACGAACTACAGATTTATTGCTTACTAAATCATGTCCAGAAAACCTGTTAGGTATAAAAACATTGAAAGCTCTAGGAGCTATAATATGTTGTTCTCCGGAAGGAGTAAGATTGTTTCTACGTGATTTCAAAGGGCACTATGTGTCCCGAGACATGGATCACCGACTGCAGACTTTACCCACACATTTATGGGCACAAGGCCCTACAGATGTTGGTTGCATGAACATTACACCATATCGAGTCACACTAAAGACAGGAGTGGTACTACCACGAATGCGACAATACAAGTTACCCCCAGATGCTGTAGTGGCTTTACTGCAAATCATTGACGAGCTTATTACCCAAGGAGTGGTTGTGGAAACCGACTCCAATGTATGTAATTCCCCGATAATTCCGATTCTTAAACGAACTGATCCAACAGCCCCGCCAGTATATCGATTGGTTATTGATCTGCGCGAATTAAATAAATGTATTGTACCACAATACCCCGTAGTCCCAGATATTTCTTCATTACTGACAGCCATTGATTCCGAAGCAACATTCTTTACTGTAATTGATCTCAAGAATGCCTTTTTCAGCGTCCCAATAGATCCGGAAAGCCAATACTTGTTCGGATTTAGTTTAAATGGACGAAGCTTTAAATTCACACGCGCACCTCAAGGATTCACAGAAAGCCCCAGCATCTATAGCCAAGCACTGAAACGAGAACTTGATAGTATCCACATGCCAGTCAACACTGCCCTGCTTCAATATGTCGATGATCTGCTGATCACCGCTAGAAGCGAACCTGAATGTGAAAAAGCCTCACTGACGGTTTTACAATTTTTGGCCGAAAAGGGGCACAAGGTGTCCCCTTCTAAGCTGCAATTCTGTGTCCAGCGAGTTGTTTACCTTGGGCACTCGCTGTCCAAGGAGGGAAGGCAGCTTACACCCGATCGCATCCAGTTAATTGTTAACATGCCAATACCCAAGACACAAAAGGAGGTGCGGGCTTTTATAGGCCTCACTTCATATTGTAGGCAGTGGATCCCTCAGTATGCATTTCTAGCAAAACCACTCATTCAGTTGACAACACAGGAGGCAGCCACATCGACTGTCCTCCCTTGGACTCAGGAACATACACAAGCTTTTGAAAGCCTAAAGAAAGCTTTATGTCAAGCACCTGTTTTAGCAACACCATGTTACAATAAACAGTTTACACTCTTTGTTACAGAACGCGAAGGTACTGCTTTGTCAGTACTCACACAGGAACAAGCAGGATCACATAAACCATGTGCTTATTTTTCTAGTACATTAGATCCCGTAGCTCAGGCTCTGCCTGCGTGCCTGAAATCAGTGGCAGCGACAGCTTTAGCAATCCGACAAAGCGATGCCATAGTGTTAGGACACCAATTGACAGTACAAGTACCACATGCAGTAGAGGTTCTCTTGAACCGCACACAAACACAACACTTGACTATAGCAAGACGCACCGGTTACGAATTAACATTGTTTCAGCCACACATAGAAATCAGACGTTGTAGTACATTGAATCCTGCCACACTGTTACCAGTAAACGGAACAGACCCACTAGCACATGATTGTATTGAAGTTATTACTATCACGACGAAACCTAGACAAGACTTGACAGACGTCCCATTGTCAGACCCAGACCTGACGTTGTATGTAGATGGTTCATGTATGAGAACAAGTACAGGAGAGCTAGTGGCCGCGTATGCAGTCACAACAGACACTGAAATCATTGAAACAAATTGCATAAATACCTTGTCCGCTCAAGCAGCAGAGCTCATCGCTCTGACACAAGCCTGTATTCAAGCCACAAATAAAAAAGTCAACATATACACTGATTCACGTTATGCATTCGGAGTTGTACATGACTTCGGCGTGCTGTGGCGAGAGAGAGGTTATTTAACTTCTCACGGTGCCCACATTCAGCACGGACCCCTCATTCATGCCTTATTAGATGCAATACATCTACCCACTGCAATATCAATTAGGAAATGTAAAGCTCATACGAAAGTTACTGATATCATTTCCCAAGGCAATGATCTAGCTGACAAAACAGCTAAACAGACTGCTCAAACTCACACATCTGACATAACAAAGACAATAGTTCCGACACCAACACATTGCATGATGGTTAAGGATCCCGCTCTCGACGTAATTGACATACAGACACATGCTACACCAGAGGAAATAAAGAAATGGACTGAATTAGGAGGGATCCAAACGGATCAAGGATGGATGACGAAGGAAAAATCTGTATGGTTCCTTCCTGATTCAATGGTCCAAGTTATCATTAATACAATACATAGTCCAGCGCACCTAGGAGAAAAAGCTATGCTAGACAGCATTCAACACATTTGGTTCAACAAACATTTACGAGCAGCAGCTAAACAAAAAGTTCGTACCTGTATGATCTGTTGTCAGTTTAACCCAGGTAAAAGCATTCCCGTAGAACAGGGTGGATTTCAGCCTCCTGATCACCCTTTTGAAGTCCTCCAGATGGATTATATCCAGATGGAACGATGTCGAGGATTCAAATATGTTCTTGTAGTTGTCTGTGCTCTTTCCCGTTGGACAGAGGCATACCCGGTTTCAGATTACACTGCCCCGACTACTGCCAAACAGTTGGTTCGAGAATTCTTCCCACGGTACGGTTTACCACGTGTTGTCTACTCAGATAACGGACAGCCGTTCTCATCCGAACTAATGAAACACGTTTCACTTTTGTTAGGCTATCAATGGAGATTTCACTGTGTCCGACACCCCGAGGCAGCAGGTCTCGTGGAACGACATAATCAAACTCTGAAAATTAGATTGTCCAAAATATGTAGAGAGAAAGGTGTCGACTGGGTAGTAGCCTTACCAGTTGCACTCTTTTACATGAGAATGGTAGCGCACTCTCGAACAGGGCTATCCCCTTATGAGGTGATCTTCGGTAGACCACCAAATATGTGGGGGACGCCAATACCACGCAAAATAACTGATGTTGACTGTAATATGCTGACAGATTACTTGGCTTCCTTGATGTCTGCACTACAATCTTGTCGTTCACAGGTAGCTGCAGCCTTTCCCGACAACACCGAGGTGAAACCCCATGACGTAGTTCCCGGTGACCTGGTGTTAGTGAGGAACTTTGACCGGAAGTCTCAGCTGGATCCTAGGTGGAAATCGCCTCAACTAGTACTGCTCACCACGAGGACCGCCGTGAAGATCGAAGGTCGCAAAGGCTGGATACATTCAAGTCATATCAAGAAATTTCATGGACTTCCGTCTGATGTAAACGATACACCTCGCGTGTCTTCACCGATTGACTCAAAGCTTCCTTTGGTTGAACAGAGTAATAAGGAACTATACAAACTAAAACTACGGTCTAACAAGTCAGACAATTTGATTGTTTAAGTCCTCTCCAAGGTGAATCGGTCGAATTTGTCTCTGACATGTATCCCTTAGACCTGAATAGAGAAAGAAACGGAAGGATGCAATTGAAACAACATGCGTACTGTAAATCACTGCGTAGTCATTGCACAGTGACGTTATTAATTTTGTTTTTCTTAAGTCTTTTAATAATTGCTGCAAGTATATTGTTGCACATATATTATCCTATTTCTAAACATGTTTACAATGTTACTACTGAACACTCTTTTAGTGAATTACCCCCGCATGAGTTGTCCTATAGATTTGCGCTGCGCAATAACACTTTTATTAGTATGTTACATCATTCCCATCAGACTAGCAATGCTACAAATTGTTGGATATGTGGCCGACTCCCTCCCTATCAGAACTATAAGGGAATTCTGCCTCTCTTTCCATATCCGTTCACACACAATGGCTCCTGTGGAGCATGGTTTAGTTTAATTAATTCCCTAGATTCGAATTCCGCAGTTTATCAAGACAACTGGGTATGGGGAAACCTGAACCTAGTTTTACTCAAAGTCTGCTACCCTAACAAGGAGGGACTTCCCAAAAGAACAGGAACTGATCTAGAAAATGAAGTATACGGATTAGGTAATTTCACGCTTAATCTCATGATCCTGAATGTTGAATCCGAAGCTGCACCAATTTTGCCCGCTATGTCAGTATTTCCAGTTAAAGGTGAATTGTGTGTAAGAAAGAATGGTTCCATACATATGGGCCATAGTAGATGCACCACTGTAATAGAATTCAGTGATCAAGGCAAATCTACATTTAGAGCTTCTCGCCATTCCTACTTCATATGTGGTCAGACTGCATATATACGTTTGCCTCTAGATTGGGATGGTACCTGTTACATCGGATTCCTTTTGCCACCTGTTTTCCTAGCTCCTCCTGATTATCACAGAAATACTCATTTAGTACACAATAGAGAACGGAGAGATCTCCCAATCGTCGACTACACTGAAACAGCATGGGAAAAATACACAGATTTCAATACAGGTCTCTTTCCCTATATAGGTACAGTTACCAATAGTAAGCTGATACGTAGATTAACCAGAACCCTTGAAGCAGTAGTGAACGAAACTATTTCCGCCTTAGGCAATTTAACAGAAGAGCAGTCTGCTATGCGGATTGTTGTGCTTCAAAATCGTCTTGTCCTTGACGTCATCCTGGCCGATAGGGGCGGAGCTTGTAGGGTCATCGGATCAAGTTGTTGCATTTTCATACCAGAAAATTTGCCGTCAGTATATAAAGCCATAACTCGCCTTCATAAGATTGTAAGCCAGATACACCAGAATCCAGGCACCTGGACTTGGTCCGGTTGGTTTTGGGGTGTATTGTCAGCCTAGGGATGGAGGGTCCTATCCTTCCTAGGTATTGGCTTTCTCATACTATTCAGTTGCTGCTTATGCCTACAATGTGGACCAGCGATTTGTGGTCTGTGTGCCACATCGTGTATTCCACCACCAAGATTTCATTCATCCCGAAAGAAGAACAAATGATGCTATATGAACAGATCAACGGATTGATGAAGATTGATATCTCTTAAGGGCAAGTAGGGGACAAGGAGGGAATGTGGAAATATGGATTTTTATGATCAGTTATGTCCCCTATCTTGGACCCCAACGGTTTCATGTATAAATCACAAATACATGTATGTTTCCTCCAGTTCCAGTTATGAAGACGCAAACACATGTGCGTCCACCGTCAACATGTCCTCTTTCAGATCCGCCATGAATGGGCCGGATATTCTATTCCTAAGTATGAAAGGCCACCGGCTTTATATGGTTCATTTATCCCATTTTACAGTCCAGGCGAGTAGGCCCTGATTCTACCATTAAGCTTTTTCCTGCCTTCTGCCTCTGAAAGCTCCAGTCTGAGCTCGCATCTGTATCCATGAACTTTGTCCTACTCCCTGCGCGGCTAACGGTGCCTGACTCGACCTGTCTGCCTGCCAAAAACTGTATTTCACCTTCAAGATTATCTGCTCTGCTCCGCTCCCCACCCAATGCATTCCTGTCTAGTAGTTTAAGTAAACATTCTTCCAGCTACCGAGCAAAAGGCCCGGTTTCTCTGTCTTTATGCAAGTAATTCATAGCCCTGTTACTATGGAAGATTTCTGCCCTTCGCATCCAATGTAGACACTTAGACGCTTGTACACGCACTCACAGTCAGTATAGAATAGATTTTATTCGAGAGACCTTTCCTTTTGGATAACATAGTTCTTTAAACATAGGATATTAGATATGATTCGGGATTAGGTTGACATAACCCCAGACTTCTGTCTCCACATGTAGAGCTAAATGTCAAGTCCCCTTCACCCCCTAGTTGTACGTCAATCACACGTCATGCTGCTGCGCGCGCATTTCTGCCAAGTATTTCTGCTGACATTGCGAAATTCTTTCATGGTGCCACCCATTTGTGACATCATACCTAAATGACGTTCTTTAGTTATGCCTAGTTACACCCATTTTAGTTACGCATGTATGTTTTATCTTTGTTATCAACTGTTACGCCTCCTGCATCTGTTTTCACTATAATGCCTCTGTATAAAAATGATTACTTGTCAATAAAGTTGGTCCTTCACTTCCTGAACCTTCGTGGTGATGGAATATGGAGTCCATCAATTCGAATTGATTTTGGAATAAAGCCCGTTCCGAACCTCTAATACCACGGATTCTGCCTCTTATTTTACTGAGCTATTATTATTAATTTTCCGCATCAAATTAAGTTCCGGTAATTAAATTATTTACCACACCCTAACTAAAACTAGGGGGTGTTCTAGCCCAACTAGGGCACCATCAACCATGCCCAGGGGATTTACAGGTGCTTCTAGCCTAAAACCGACGCAGACATTATCACTGCTTAAGCCATTAACTGAAGAAACCACTGGGTGTAGTAATAAGTGAAATTGTGTTCAGCTTTTTAGGCGCTGACCACCAAAAGTCGGTGGGACTAACAAGACAACTAAACTTTTCTCTATGACAAGCATTCACATTATCACTGCTTAAGCCATTAACTGAAGAAACCACTGGGTGTAGTAATAAGTGAAATTG
The DNA here is from genome assembly GCF_964204655.1 of Triturus cristatus. Taxonomy (NCBI): domain Eukaryota; kingdom Metazoa; phylum Chordata; class Amphibia; order Caudata; family Salamandridae; genus Triturus; species Triturus cristatus. Next base: position 304,645,718 of record NC_140585.1, on the reverse strand, counting down.
TGTTCAGCTTTTCAGGCGCTGACCACCAAAAGTCGGTGGGACTAACAAGACAACTAAACTTTTCTCTATGACAAGCATTCAATTGATGTCCTAAATAGAAACATACATTATCGGTCTTAACTCCAGTTTGCTTTGGCTGATAGCTTTTACAGTACCCTTGATGTCTTTAACGTGTTTGGCAGATTGTCAGCTGCCTGGATTCAAACTCACTCACTGAGTTGCCCCACAATCACTTGACTACTGAGAAACTAGGACAACAGGCAGTTATGTCATAACAGGCACTGTAACATTCTGTGTTGCACCCTTGCTCCATCCAGTAGGGTTTGTAATGCCACAGTGATATAATTAAGGTCACAAGGTTTCTGAAGATAGCTAAGAACTGATTATCCATACCTCAAAAGATAACACAGTCTATAGGACACGATGTTATTGTGAATTGTTACATCTGCCTGCAAGACAATATCAAACTATGTGGGACTGTATATTTGCCCCAGAAAGTGCTAGAAGCTCTTCTTGTTTAGACTTTGTGCTCTCTGCCATTATTGGGTATGAGGTGAGGTCACTGGCTGTCCTCTATCCTATCTATTGGAGATGGGGAGTAGATCAATCCTGTTCCAGTACAATGCTTTTTGGTGATTTGAATTAGGTTTTCTGATGTTTCTCTACCCTGCAAGGCTGTTTTTTCTGGGGGCATGCATGTCTTGGTGAGTTGTGTGCACTTGTATTGCAAACTCGCTTGTCTTCTTCAGTTGCATGCCAAGACCTAGCTTTTGTGTGTGGTTGGCTGCTGGCTGCACGCCCTCTTCATCCTTTGCCATGAGGTGCTTTACTCATTTGGCTGGAAATCTTCCTGCCAGGCGATATCTGGTAGTTTGAGACTGGCTGTTGCCTCTACTTCTGGACTTTGGCTCTGCTTTTTGCTAGCTTTTGCTACCCAGCTAGTACTGGCATACTCCCATTTTTGCGCAAGGCATGGCGCCTTAACAAGGACTTCTCCTGTAGTTCTCAATAGTACTTTATATTGGTTTTTAGAGTGCCAGTCACAATATGGTGTATGGCTTCCTTACTTGGCTTTTCTACACCCAGCCTCTCAGTATAGGATTTGTCATTGTCTTTTACATGAATTCCCATTTTGTTTCGTCACGCCGGTTGTGATGAGGGGCATCTGTGCCCACAACCCATGATCTTGATGTTGCTACCTTGTGGGCCTATTTCTTTTATTTTCTATGTTGTGGGATGTCCATTATGGTTAGTAAACACTGTAGTTGGCTTGGTCTTTCTTAGGTCTCCATTTGCCTCATGCTGATATCCACTCTGGGTGTTCTAGTTGTGCCACTTTGCTCTTGCACTGGTGCATGGGACTGTATTGGCCTTTTGTGGTATGGCTGGACATCTCTGGTTGAATGTCATGGTATGCAATGCTTCAATAACTCAACATTAATCCTGTTACGTCTTATATTGCTTCCTATTGTCTGCCCAGCTTGGACTGTGGCCGTTGTGTCTGCTTTAATATTTGAATTGCGAGTTTCTTGTTAGAGATGCTCCAAGACAAACCTGGAGGGTGAGGAGTATAAACAACTTTCTTCCTTTAGGTATACAGTCTGGTGCCTCCGCATACAAAAGGGCTAGGAGGAAGTATGAGAGAAGAGGAGGGAGAGCAATCGGAGCAAGATAGGTGCAGGAGAGATGTACGATCCTATTTGCCTTTATTTTAATAGAGAAAGGCTTTAATGACCAGCTCATAGAGAACCTAACAGCAGTGCACTGTAAGCTCATTAACTGTGGAATATGAACGTGACAAAGACCCTTTCTCCAGTAATTGATATATGCCAGGATGAAGGAAATACTAACTTAGGATCAATACACTTTTTGAACTCAGAGCTCTAAACCTTGTTTTTAATTTGTATATATATATGCACGTATTGCTATTTTTCACATCCGACATATTAGCAAGCTCATGATCATTTCATTTATACATTATTGCCCTTTACCTGTCCTAGAGGTGTTTTTCTTAAATGGTAGCCAAGATATTGTAGAAGTCAGGATTGTAAATGAAGTTAGTTACCTGTGGGAATGCTCTTTCTAGTAGACACTCCATCAAACGGCAGTTTCCTCACCTTTTGAGTATTCCCCCACATCGGCCTGGATTTAGAAAATCTTTAGCAGTACTCCTGCGTGCCAGCGGGTGGTGCTGTGTGGCTTCTCGCCAACACTGTTCTGCTTCGGGAGTAAAAGCAGAGTCGCATATAAACGCCACCCATTTGTGTTGACATCAGTTGCTTTCTGGCTCTTCACCCTCCCAAATGCAAAGTCAAAAGCAGATTGTTTTGGACTATTCTGTAGCTCTTCAGACTTGGGACCGTTTTAGGTGGTAGATGGATGAGAAAGTCGGTGAGGAATCGGCAGTCAGTGTCTACCGCAGAGAGCATTACAGAAGGCAAGTAACTTGTTCTCCTGATAATTCTTCTAACCGCAGATTCTTCACCTTTTGAATACATACCAAAGCAGTACTTCCCTGGAGATGGGTCTGTGAGCTGCTTCAAAACAAAAAGTCCTGCAGGACCGTGTGGGGAAAATGCCTACCTTGATGGTCTTGTCTGTCCAGACAGTAGTGCTTCATGAACATATGGAGCAATGCCAATGTAGCATTCTGGCAAATATCCAGAACAGGCACTCCATGCGCCAGCCCTAGTTCTGATGGAATGAGCCTGCTAAGCTTCCAGGACGGCTTATTGGCCAGTGCTTAGCAGATTTTAATGCAGATCTCGATCCACGGTGAGATGGTCTTCTTCTGCAATGCATGCCCTTCTTTGCTGCAGCAAATCACACAAAGAACTGATCATCCACACAATGTTCCCTGATTTGTTTGATGTAAAGCTAACAGCTTTTTTTAGTGTCCAACCGATGGAGTCTATATACTCTTTAGAGGTGACTTGGAGCAAAGAATGCCAGCAGAGTGATGTTTTGAACCCATGTGAAACAGGATCGCCACTTTCAGGAGCAAGGAAGCAAGCATTCGATGGAACATTTTTTCTGATTAAAACATGGTGAATGGAGGGGTGACGGAGAGGAGTTGTAGCTCGCTCACCCACTGCACCAAAGTTGTAGTGACTTCAGAGTTAGAAGCCGCATGGGACAGCTATGCAATCGTTTAAACGGAGTACTCATGAGGAAAGTAAGGACTAAATTCAAGTCCCACTGGGTCATAATGAACAGAGAGGGTGGAAACATATGTTATAAACCTTTCAGGAAATGCATCAAAACATCTGACCGAAACAAAGAAGGCTGATCTGGCAACGTCAAAAAAGCCAAGAGAGGAAAAAAGGTACTGTTTAACTATGTCCGGAGTAAGGCCTTGTTGGGCTAAAGATAACGCAAACAATAACCCTTTGCACAGCATGGCGTGAAAGTGGGACAGTTACCACACCAACTCACAAATTTATCATAACAGCAGCTGCATTCTGATTTTGTCGCTGGAAGCTTGACTGTCAAGATGACAACAACCACGTGGGAGGGGGAGAGGGCAAAAGCAGTCAACTGCTGCCACTCAGTCTCCAAGCAGGTTGGTGGAGACTTTGCAGGGCTCTGTACCGTGCCCTGTCTTGCCCTGTTGCAACAGAAGATCCTTTCAAAGTGGCAGTCTAATTGGTGGAAGGATGCTCATGCCTATCAGTTCCAGATACCACCCTCTGCTTGCCTAAACCGAAGCAACTAGAATGCCCTGGGTCTGGTTGTTCCTGATCTTCTTCAGGACTAAGGGCAGAAGAGCTATCAGAGGTGAGGTGTGCATAAGTTTTGAGCTCCACTCCAGATGAAACACGTCTCTGAGAGAGAGAGAGAGATGTCTTGGAAATTCAATCTGCGAAATGATTGACATTATGCGTTCTCTGCAGTAGCGAAAAGCTTGGGCCAAACATTTACGGAAGAGAACTTGCGACACTTCTGTGTGCAACTCCTATTTGTGATCTAGGCGTCGGTGGCTGAGTTCATCCTTCCTGGCATTTAAAGATCCTGATAGGACTGTACCCACAGAAATATCTCCTGCCGTACGGCCACTTCCAGAGCCATAGAGTCACTTGGCACCATGTCTACAACCCCATGGTGGAGTTGTTGTCCATGAGCACCTCCATCAGCCTCCCTTTGATGGTCATTAGGCCTTCAACACAAAGTGGATGTGGAGTAGAGGACATTAGGCCTTCAACTCCAAATGTTTGATGCAGATCTGGGCTTCCGCCAGAGACCAGATATCAGTGAAGTTCACTTCCCGTGGACCAGCAACCACTACTGCAAATCTTTTGCAGTCTCCTCAGAAATATATAAATAATCTGAGATGTCCCCCTGATGCTGTGCTCACTGGGATCCGACTGCAAAGCCAGCATATGCCAGCTGGTGTGCTTGACCAACAGGATGCAGGAGGGCATCCGTCCCAGCAGCTTCTGAAACATCCTCACTGAGATCCAGGACAAAGTCTAAAGCACCGCAATCAATATCACAAAGTCCCTGGACTATCCGCTTGGGGGTGGGGTCAGGGAAAGCATAAAACTCCTGTATGTCTCTTATGAAGGGGAGCATCTGTTAAGGAATAAGGAGGGACTTTGGCATAATGATAGTGAACCCCTGCAATGTTGGAAGGTTTGCTGTAGTCTGGAGGTGGGTAATGATTGCCTCGGGTAAGCCCACTTTCAACAGCTAGTCGCCGAGATAGGTAAAGACTGGAAACCCTGCCACTGAAGAAGCACTGCAACCGCCACCATCACTTCCATGAACTCGTAAGGGGCACAGGTCAGGCCGAAGGGGAGCAAAGCGAACTGGAAATGTCTTGCACTCACTGTGTACCACGTATAGCACCAGTGGGCTGCAGGATGGAGATGTGAAAATAAGCATTGCCATACATCCAGTCTTCAGGGTCGAGAGGAGCCCAGACCTGGGCCTGTGCTAGCATCTTGAATATGTCCTTCCCCAGGAAGGTATCCAGAGAGCTAAGATCCATAATAGGACCAAGGCCTCCGTCCTTCTTTTGCACCAAAAAGTTGTTGAAATGACAACATTGGTTTCTGCTAAAAGCTCAGTCCTTCTGATAGCGTGGTCTTGTACACTGCCATTTCAACTTCACTCCATGGTAGTCAAGTGTGGGAGTTATGACATGCAATGCTTATAAATGTATATGTTTTATATTCTGAATTTACCATGAATGTGAAGAAAGAAAAAGTTAATTAAAGTAAAGTTACATAATTAATTGTTTTCTCCTAATACATGGTCGGAAATATTATTCCGTTATACAATTGCATATATATATTTTTTACTTTGTCATTGACTCAGTCCTCAAAAGTAGAAGAGGGGGAAATCAACAATTAAAACTAAGACAGAGTCAAGATACATCGTAATGTTGAACACTAAGATTCCGCATGACCTTAACTCAGAAGACATGTATGTCCATATTTAGAGGGAGATTTCCTTGGGGCCGCATGTATGTAGCAGGAAATCACAAAAGAAAACGTAATCAATGATGAAATTGAAGAAAGATATACTTACATCTCGGAATTCATAAAATTGTGTAATGGCACATTTGATCTTAAAAGAGTTAAAGATATGCACTTGCACTTTTATTGAAACCAGATGTACCATGCTGCTTTGAAAACAACAAGAACGAATGGTGTCAGTACTCGACAAAAATATAGTTGAGGGATCAGTTAAAAGCAGCATTTTTTGTTCATGATTTTTGTTGATGTGTTAAGTACAAGCACTTTAGTGCATTACGAAAGAGTGCACATTTTAAGCAATTGCACTTTTGGATCTTTGAATTACAATATTCAATGGCTTTGGAGGAATATAGCACTTGCACTTTTTATATTTAGAGAAAAAGATTGTCTGAGGTCGAAAATGTGCAATATTTAGAGATTACATGTAAAGGATACCTTAAGTGACAGGGCAGTATAAGCATAGGCACTTTATTTTGACGAACTGCTTTAAACAGTGTAATACTGAATGACATTTTACCTTCAGCACTTGCACTTTAATCTGTCAAAGAAATGAAAATGTGCAATATTCAATGACACCATTTTCCAGCCCTTGCACTTTAATTTGTTGAAGAAATTAGATTGTACAATTATGAATTTGAAAGTTACCGAGATATGTTATTTAGAATTCGAGTCAAATGCTGCATTCAATTTGACATTCGATATTCAGGAATAATTAACAATAATAATAAGAGCAAAATAGGATATTTACTAAAAAAATTTAAAACGTATTGTATAATATATATGTTTAAAAATAAAATAAAAAGTATTGTATAATATATATGTTTAAAAAAAGTGTATCACCAAGAAAAACAATAAGAGAACAAAGGATAAAACTATGGTATGCATTTATACTTTACCCGATACCTCATTGAAGTATGCTCTCCATGTCTATTGATTATGTGATTGACTGCTCTTGACAAAATACAGGGAACAATGACACTGAGTATGTGCCGCTGACCGCGGCCCCCGCAGGGGGCCAATCGGCGGTCGGCGCCTTAGTGCCCCCGGGGCACCGGTCACCCCTCCCCTCCCCTCCCCACCGGGGGGGGGGGGCGGGGTCGCAGTCCGGAGCCCCCCTCCTTGGGATGGCCGGAAGTGACGCGCAAGGCGTGTCACTTCCTGGCCCTGGGGTGAGGGGGAGGCTATTTAGCCTTCCCCCACTCTCCTGGCGACCTCTTTGTCGCCAAATTCGCCTTTTCCCTCCCTACCGCTTACCCGGCGTAGGCGTTGGGTGGGGGGGTTTTTCTGAGCGTTGTAATGTTTTCTTTTTTCGTTGCAGGCGGAGTTACAGGGCGATCTGGAAGCAGGCCGGTACAAAGGGTACCTCTGCGCGGCACCATAGGGGGTGCCTGAGCCAAAACCGAGGAGCCTCAAGGGAGGTCCCGGAAGCCGTGTCGGCGCCCCTCTAGTCCTGCGGGCGGTTGTGGGCCTGAACAACCGGGGGTTTGCTATGCGACGCTCCGCCCCGAGAGGGGGGGGCGTGAGTAGAATTACCAACGGCACGTGATCGTAGAAAGAATCACCTGGGGGGCAGCAACGGCGGGCAATGCTCCCGCGCTGCCCGGCTCATCAGGCGGGCAGGCGACCCAGTTGGTTGCCTGCCCTTGGATCGCCCGTAAGATAACCCACCCATTACATATACTGGAATTATGTAATAAACCTGCAGCATTGTGTTACCCAACACCAACTGTCTTGTGTGTGTCATTTGGGTAACCTATTATGGGGGAGGGGGGACAGCGGGTTGCCCCTGGGGGTACTATGAGCAAGGCAGGAGATTCTGCCGAAACGCGTTACAGTGAGAAATAAAGAGGGCGAGACTTATACAAACCTGCTATGTCGGTGTACAGTTTTGGAAAAGGGAAACTGGAAATTGGAATTTGTGTTCAGCCGCCGACTGCTGAGTGCGGCCACACTGACACGCCCTCGTTTTGGAGCTTCACAGAGATCAGCAAGAAACCTGGGAAGTAAATGCGGCACAGAATGTGAAGTCCCCCAGAAGAGACTGCTTTTGGCTGTGAAGAGCCCCTGCGCACGGAGCGACCGAGGACGCCAGTTAGAAGGTAGCTTTTCACTCTCCCAGCGGGTTTTTCAAATCGTGTCGGGGAGAAGCGGCGGGAAAGGATACTGGCGAGAATTGATTCGCACCAAAGTAGCTGTAATATTGAGCCGGAGAAACGTTCCATTTAAGTTAACGAAAATGGAGAATTGGCTCAAGGAAAGGGAGCGGCCAATGCAATATTTAATGAAAATGCGGCCGGGGGTCGGATCGAAGTAGACTCATCAGTGCAGCCCCACCGGAAATGGATTTGCAAGTAAAAATGCGCAGATTAGAGAAACTGAATAGAACGGAAATATCCAAATGGTGGGAATGAAAATCACAGGGAGATATTTAGAGGTGGGAAGAGTACCGATGGCTTTGTGAGTACTGATAGCCCCCACCTTTGAAAATCCAGACCCTGAGATGTTGCAGGAGTCGGCAAATAAGAGCACGGAGTATTCTCTAAACATGATGAGAATCCTCTTAAAATATGCGAAACAGGATAGAGAAAGAATACTTGAAAAAAATGTAACTTCTACGAGAAGAAATCAGTAAACTAGCCAAACCAGATGTAGTCCAAAATTTGGCAAAGACTTGGAAACTACATTGAAAAAACATGAACACACAATCTGAGAGAGAAAAGCGACCACATTTACAAGGGATCGATTGGACTATCAGAGAGGCCAGAAATATACGTTTGCCCAACGTTTTGACCATTTACGTCAACAGAAGTTGTCTGACAATGAAGGTCCGGGCAGGAAAGATCATACTAGGAAAGCAGTGGAAGAAACTAGCTCTGAGTTTAGCTCTGAACTAGATACGGACCAAGAAGATGGGTCTGGAATGTTGAATAAGAGCGGAAGTATACGGGAGCCTTCCTCAGTCATTGATGAGCTCAGTATTTTACGTTTAGACAGGACGATGAATGTCAGACAAAGACCACAAAAGAAAGGAAAAAACAATTGAGGCAATGTAAAAGATGACGGAGAAGGCATGGAACTATACTCAGAGTCAAGTCCAAGGAAACCAGGCAAAAAAAATGAATGGGACATCAGCTACCATTATCAATTTATCGCATTTGGACTTAAACGATAATGGGCTTGATGTACAACCCTTACATTTTGTGACTCGCAAATTGCGTCACTTTGCGACTCGCAAAATGTAATGTAAAACAGTGTCACAGACACTGTTAGCAATTCCCAATGGGGTTGCAAATTGCACGCCTCATCGATATTTATGAGGCAAGCACAATTTACGACCGGATGTATGTCGTTACAACGCACACTTTTACAACGCATGCACTTACAACGCATTTTTTACAACGCAAAATCCATTACAACGCATTGCATTACAACGCATGACACTACAACGCATTTTTAAAAACTACCTTTACAACGCATTCCATTACAACGCATACTACCTTTACAACGCATACCATTACAACACATAATATTAAATTGCATTTAAGGTAAGTATTAGATAGTATAGGGGTAAAAATTACTATTCTAACTCCAGGGGGTGCAACAGTAGGGAAAGTGTTGGATAGTATAGGGGTAAAAATTACTATTCTAACTCCAGGGGGTGCAACAGTAGGGTAAGTGTTGGATAGTATAGGGGTAAAAATTACTATTCTAACTCCAGGGGGTGCAACAGTAGGGTAAGTGTTGGATAGAATAGGGGTAAAAATTACTATTCTAACTCCAGGGTGTGCAACAGTAGGGTAAGTGTTGGATAGTATAGGGGTAAAAATTACTATTCTAACTCCAGGGGGTGCAACAGTAGGGTAAGTGTTGGATAGTATAGGGGTAAAAATTACTATTCTAACTCCAGGGGGTGCAACAGTAGGGTAAGTGTTGGATAGTATAGGGGTAAAAATTACTATTCTAACTCCAGGGGGTGCAACAGTAGGGTAAGTGTTGGATAGTATAGGGGTAAAAATTACTATTCTAACTCCAGGGGGTGCAACAGTAGGGTAAGTGTTGGATAGTATAGGGGTAAAAATTACTATTCTAACTCCAGGGGGTGCAACAGTAGGGTAAGTGTTGGATAGTATAGGGGTAAAAATTACTATTCTAACTCCAGGGGGTGCAACAGTAGGGTAAGTGTTGGATAGTATAGGGGTAAAAATTACTATTCTAACTCCAGGGGGTGCAACAGTAGGGTAAGTGTTGGATAGTATAGGGGTAAAAATTACTATTCTAACTCCAGGGGGTGCAACAGTAGGGAAAGTGTTGGATAGTATAGGGGTAAAAATTACTATTCTAACTCCAGGGGGTGCAACAGTAGGGTAAGTGTTGGATAGTGTAGTGTAATATTATGCGTTGTAATGGTATGCGTTGTAAAGGTAGTATGCGTTGTAATGGAATGCGTTGTAAAGGTAGTTTTTAAAAATGCGTTGTAGTGTCATGCGTTGTAATGGAATGCGTTGCAATGGATTTTGCGTTGTAAAAAACTGCGTTGTAAGTGTAGTGCGTTGTAAAAGTTGCGTTGTAAAGGTTGTTCCCCTTTACGACCCCATTGGGAATGGCTAGCACTCACAGGGATGGTGGCCTGCTGGGGTCAGCAGACCACCATGTCTGGGACTGCTTTTTAAATGAATCAGTTTATTTTTTTTTTAAATGCAGCCCGTTTTTCCTTAAAGGAAAACGAGATGCATTTAAAACAAGCATTTGCAATGCAATAGGTCTCGCATTTACATGAGTTTAAGCTATTGGCATTGTAAATGACAATGCCTTTTATTTTATGCTTTAAAAACCAAAACATAAATAAAAGGCATTGTCATTTACAATGCCAATAGCTCAAACTCGCGTAAATGCGAGACCTATTGCATTGCAAATGATTGTTTAGCTTGTTAACAAAAAAATATATTTTGAGAAAGAGTTTACAAAAAAATGGCTTCTATATGTACAGATATATGTAATAGAAGTAATTGTATGCATTGTCAGATTAATGCAGTAGCACAGTGGGTAAATGTAATAATTATAGCTACAGCATGTATGCTTTTTTGAGCAGAGGTATCAAAGCCATATAATATGTGTGTATAGAAATGGTTTATTTTCTTAGGTATGGTATGATAGAGAATAGAAGACTAAATGTGTGTAAGAAGGGTGCAACTGTTATGTAAAGACATGTGGTATATTAACGTGTTTGAAAATACGGTATGTAATGGTGAAGGTTTTTTTTAGATGTGGTAGGGGTTTAAAAGCATGCTGGGAAAAGTTTTTTTTAAGTATAATTGCAAATCTATTGGAGTGTATTACGAAGAGGTAATCTGATGTCTTTTTGTCGTAATGTTTGTAAACAGGCTGGTATAATAGAGCTGTTATGTTAAAGATGTGTGCGTGTGCAATGATAACTGTTGGACATTAAGGTATGCACTCTAAAAAAATCTGTAGTGGCAAAATATTGGCTAACGGAAAAAGTAAAAATGAAAGAAACATAAAATGTGTAAGTAGCACAGTAGTACAATATAAGGATAGGTGGCAGTAGAGAGTGCAAAGCAGAGAGACAGATCATGGAGAAACATGAGGAGAGGTGGCAGCAGAAAGTGTGTAGTAAGAGATAGACACGATGATTGAAGAATATGAGGATAAGTGGTAAGTTAGAATGTAAGGCAAAAGGGAGAGAATATTGTACTGGTGCGTGTTTAGGCAGCAAAAGCGAAAAAATGCAATGTAAGTACTATGTGGCAGAAAATAAAACACGAGGGACCTAATAAAGACAAAAAAAGGGAGCAAGCAACGAGGTGTAAGGAAAGGTAGACTGTATGCATATGTTTAAGTGGGAGGAGATTGCGGGACAGAGGGATAAGTATAAAGTTTTTTGAATATTTGTGAGACAACGTTATACGTTCTGGGAGTTGTTGTGTTTTCTTTCTATTGAACCAGCTGGACTAGCATGCCGGATATGGTAATTGAACTGACATACCGGATAACAAGTCCTGTACCAGAAACCTGATGTCCTAACAACATGGAGTAACGCGCAAGCAAGGTAGCAACCCTAGATTATTTTTATAGTAGAGTAGTCCTTGCTCTGCATTCGGTTTACAACTGAAGTTACTCACGAGCACTTATATGAAAATAACTGTTAGGACAGAGTACGGGGCAGGTGAAAGGCAAAAGTGAAAAACATAAGGATAACTGTTAGGACAGAGTGCAGGATAGACAAGTAGGTACAATGATTAAAGAACATAAGGGTAAGTGGCAAAGCAGAGTGTGGAGCCGAGGGACTGGGCACAAGAGAATAACATGAGGATAAGTGGCAAAGAGAGTGCAAGGCAGAGGGACAGGCACGGGGAGTGAAAAACATAGGGAGGGTGAAGTGAGCATGGAAGCAATGGCCGAACTGTATTTGGTAGCAGGAGAAAGTGCGAGGACTTGTGATGTTCTTTTCTATTGAACCAGCTGGACTACCATGTCAGATAAAGTAATAGAACAGACACACCGGATAACAAGCCCGTAGTAGAAACATGATTTCCTAACAGAATAGAGTAAGGCGCAAGCAAGGTAGCAACCCTAGATTATATTTATAGGCGAGTTGTTTTTGCGATGCGTCCTGTTTACATCTTTAGTTACTCAAGAGCACTTTATTAACCCCCTCTCTTCAGTCGCGTTGTAGACATTGAAGGAAAGGACTGAAGGCCACCAGTACACCCATCGTTGTTTTTGCGATACATAAAATTTACAAAAAGGGCGCCTTTGCGGGAGCAATCTTGGTAATGTTTTAAGTGAGCTCATGAAGTGTTAGCATCCCAGTGCTCCCCCTAAGCGTGAGGCCTAAGGCTGAGTATGATTTCACGGTGATTCAGTTGTAAGTTGCGCACAAGTGCGGCATGCGCAGAGCCGTTTTGTAGGTCTCCAGCCTATTTAAGAAGGTGGCAGGACAGAGTGCAAGGCAGAGAGACAAGCATAGCGAGTGTAGAAAATAAGTGTAACTGTGAGCTGCCGCCTCTGATGCAGAAAACCAGGGTTCGAGCCTCGAGGTCGTGTCCACATCCTGTGATTCTGGGGAAATCACTTAATCTTCCCGTGCCTGAATGTGTAATGTAAATACGGTGCTATGTAAAGCGCTCCAATACCTTCGGGTCGAGTTCGCGCTATATAAATATGCAACAACAAAGCAGAGTAACAGCCATGGGGAGTGAAAAGCATGAGGAAAAGTGGTAGGAGAGAGTGCAGGACACAGTGACAGGGACGCTAATTGAAACACGCGGCCGTGCGGCCGAGAAAGTAATCGCGACAAGCGCGCCCGCGCGCCCGCGCACATGCACTGTAGCGCTAGGCTGGCCTGGTAGCACTTTTTGGAGCCCTATCAATATGTCTCGCCAGACCAGCGCGTGCGCTGGGTCAGGCGAGACCTAATAGAAAAAAGGAAACATTTCAGTTTCATTTTTTAAGGGCAGGCAGTGGTCCCTTGGGCCACTGCCTGCGCCTAAAAAATATTTCCTCACACACTCGCAAAGAGGAAGGTGTCTTCTGGGGACCTCTTCCCGTTTGCAAGTGGTTTACCACCTACTTTAAGTGAAAATGGAATATTTGTATTTATTTACACATTCAATAAACACGAAAAAGCATATAGTATAATGCAGTGAGCTGAAAGTGACGGGGTTATGGAAATCAACAGATTTCCAGACTGCAGGCATATATTTACAGAGTGACTTTTTAGTGATACATAATTCCCAGTAGTCACAATGAGGAAAACATATTATGCTCCACATTAATCATAATTCGACAATAATGGGGTAACCCTGTGTCCCTCAGAACCTGGGTAAGTATCAATTGAACAACAAGTGGTTGTGTTGGGTAGAAAGTACGTTACTTAATGCTGCTCATAGTGCATTTGTACAAACTGAAGCAACCTATAGATTACACCTGTGGAGTAAAAAGAAATTCTCTTTGAAGAAGTTGAAACAGAAATTTGAGTTCTTTGTACTGGTTTCTTTTTATCAGAATTGATTCATTCATAGATAACCACAGTAAACACAAGCTGTCAACATGAAATATTTACATGGTATGGGGTGATTATGTGACATTAGTGCTCAGTGCTCAACAAGTGTATATACAGGGTGGTAATGGTTTCTATGTACAGGTGGGGGATAGGCTAGATAATGCTTTTACACCAGCGACTCCTATCTTTTGTTGTATGGAGTCTTGGTATGTCTGGACCTGGAGTATGCGTCGACGTTTCAACCCTAGTGGTGCCCCGGTCGGTGGTCACGACAGATCTTCATCAGTACAATGTGTCTGGGAGGGGTGGTGACAGCCTAAAATTGTAAGAGGAGGCGCATATGAAAAGGAGAGGTTGCTGGTGTGCTCATACAGATGCACTGTCTACTTAGGGCATCAGTACTCACCCTATGGAGGCCGGACGTGTCTCAGCCAAGGACGGGGGACACTCGAGGAAATTTCAATGTCGGGTCCAAGCAGCTATTGCTCTAAAGGGGTAAAACCAGTGTTTCAGGAATGGGAAGTAAGAAGGGCCATGCAAGTGCTCCTACTTAAAAAACCTTAAGAGTGCGTTTGAGCATACTAGTTATCATCAAGCAAGAGCCAACGGGGTGTGTGTATAGTCCCCTTAGCGGGAGATGACCGACTCCGTATTTTTGGTGCAACTTTGTGGAGTGATGTGGTGACTAAATGCCACAACGTGAGGGTAAGCTTCTTCACAAGGCTGTTTAGTATTTATCCATGCTGGTGGGCATTCAATTAGCGTGAAGGTAGCTAATAGATCGGGCTACAGTGCAGGTTGAAAACATGGAGTGCGCGTGATACTATGTGCGTTCCAGGGCCGCTAGGTGCAATCTGGCTACTGTGCTAAATTAGTATTAACAACCACGTTTGTATGCTGGTTAGAAGCCGCGAGAACGGGCTACAGTGCAGGTTAAAAACAACCAATCATCGCACCGTGTATGTGCGGGCTGCGGTTAAATCGCTTAAAGTGAAAAAGAAATAAACCGGCGTAGTGAATTAAAAGGCTTATGACTAAATCACAGTGATGTCTATATTGGCTAGGGTGGTGCCACATAATTTGGGCTAAAGTGCAAGCTAAAGCAGTCACCGCATCATGGGCGTGCGTGTTAATTGGCGTGATGGGTAAAAAAGTTACAGTGCAAACCGGGAAGGCTAAAATAATTTGATAAAGAAGCCCGGTTGAAGGGGCAGAGGGGTGCTAGCTGCGCGCTCACCTGCGTAATGAAGAAAGATCGGTGAAGAAGGTTGGGCAGACGGGCCGTGGTACCGTCTTTCTACTGCAACAAGTCAGAGTGAATGTGCCACATTAATCATAAGCAAAAGTTTAGAGTCAAGATGTGGTTGTCGACAACATTTCGATCCCCAACTGCGGTCATTGGATCATCATCAGGATGGAAAGATCAGAATGCCTGAGAGGTTGCCTTAATAAGGCCAGGGGAGAGGGGGGAGAGAAAGGAGGGAGAAAAAAGGGGGTAGGAAGGAACAAGGGGAAGAAAAGGAAAAAGAGGTTAAAATGGTAATGGTGGGTCTTGCATTGTCTCGGAATGCGTGACTGACTAGATGGGGGGTCGTGTGGAGGTAATGGGGGTAGTGTGTGGTATTACAGTGAACCACATACAATTCTGGCTATTCCCTTGTGGAACACACTGAACTGGAGCTGTACTCATGTGCAGGCAGGTGGTGATGGCTGTTGTAAGCAAGTAAAATATGTTACAGCGTGAACAATTTGTTGAAGAAGAAGGCTTTAAATCACAGTGCTTCAGACTCCCATGTGGGGTGCCACAGGGCTCATCTCTGAGCCCTACCCTATTAAATATATGTTACACCTCTGGACCGTCTGATTAAAGCCCACGCATTCAAGTAAATATCATATGCAGATGATACTCAGATTATTGTATCTATCTCAAGCAAAAATCATGACACAGCTCACAACTTTAATGAGTGCATGAGATGTGTATGCGACTGGATGGCAGAGAATTGCCTCAAACTGAACTCAAATCAAATAGAAGTTCTACTCTTAGGAGACACATCGTTATGGTCCTCAGAATAGTGGCCAGCGGAGTTGGGGACTCTTCCCACCCTAGTCACCAAGGCTAAAAATCTCAGAGTCATTATTGACACTACTCTATCTTTCTCCCATCATGTAAAGATGCTTACTGCATCAATCTATTTTACCTTGAAAATTCTGAGGAAAATCCTTCCATTTATACCAGCAGAACTACAGAAAACAGTGGTAGCAGCTCTAGTTCTGTCTAAACTCGATTATTGTAACAGGCTTCTGGTTGGAGTAAACAAAACAGTAGTGGCAAAATTGCAGGTACTCCAAAATTCGACAGCTCGATTGCTCTTTGGCCTAGCCAAATATTCATCAGTCAAACATGCCCTCAACACCCTACATTGGCTACCTGTGGAGAAGTGAATCACGTTTAAGGCACTATGCATCGCCTTTAAGGCGCTATACAACCTAGGCCCCACCTACTTGACCTATCGCTTCCAATGGCACATCCCAGTAAGTATACTTCGGTCGACCTCTCTGAAGTTGGTGAAAGAACCAAATTTACGACTTCGTAGATGGGGTGGAAAAAGCTTCACAAGTATTACAACCAGATTGGAGTAGGTTCCCCACAGCCACAAGCAAGTCCAGAAAAAACTAGCAGACAGGGACACCAAGAAGAGGGGAGGCAGAAGCCGTAGTAAGCCTGAGCTGGCACCCTGCACACAAGAGCCCAATAGTATTTGGAGAGCAAATTGTATCCACCTAAGTGCAACTCAAGGAGGGAGGGGGGATAGTTATGTTTGGGGGTAAGTTCTGAATAAATGCACCAGGAAACAACGGCAGACTGTTTTTTATACCTGTCTGATGATGTACAATTCCTACGACTGTAGATGATGTATTTGAAAACCAATCAAATCTTAAAATAAAAAAGTATTACAACCAGATGGTGGAATAAGCTACCAATAAAGTTAAAAAACTCTCCTGACCTACTTTCCTTTAGGAAAGGACTGAAAACCTGGCTATATACCTTATAACCTCTCTTCAAGTACTAGAGACTCAACATCTCTCTGTTGCTCTGTGTGTTGGGCTGCAAGCGCCTAGTCACCCTCGTTTAGTAGTGCTCTATATAAATATATAAATAAATAAAAGTAGGGTGTTTTTCTCAGTAGGCTTACAGAAGAGGGTAGTGTATAGCCTGCCCTCCTGGGATATAAGTAGGAGGTCAAGGAAGGCCACCTGTTTTTAACTGTGTGTCAATGTAAATTTGAGACCCTTAAAGTGGGCATTAAGCCATTCGAGAAATAGTAACAGTAGTCTCAGGTCCCTTCCAAATCAGGAAAATATTGTCTATATATCTCTTCCATTCCAGAATGCTCGGGGCAAAAGGATTGAACATGGACAAAATCTTGTTGGTTTCAAGCTAATCCATGTATAGGTATCTTAAAACATTGGCCAATACTTAATGCTGGAAAAATAACACTAGAACGTCCTCTATTCGCTTTCCGGATAAACAAGAATATAAAGGACCACCTAGTCAGAGCAGCATTACCTCACAAAAAAACCTCACAAACACTTACTGAGATATGGGGCCTACCACCTACACTGGGCCATTAACGTTGTGGGAGCTGTAGAGTTTGCCACTTGAGCATCGAAAGCAAGAAATTTGTGTAGGGAAGTATTAATGTACCTTAAATAGGTTTTCTAACTTTAATATAAATAATGTTGTATATGCGATTATATACCCATGCAATCAAATCTATATTGGGCAAATCACGCAGAAAGTCAGGATTAGAATATGTCAGCACCGATGCAGGCTGAGATGCCAAACACCGAACGCACCTCTGGTGGACCACTTCACAAGTCAATGGCATACGGAGGATGATTTAAAATGGCAAGTAAGTAGCACCTTCATCAATGAAATCCTCAATAAGGAGGAGCTCAAATGGATTTTACGTACCAACAGTCTCCATACTGAACGGAATCGTATGGAGGACTGGACTAACCTGGTTTAAACAACAGCTGTTTCTCCTTTTCCTCAGTAAATTCTGTGTGTTTTTAATTGTGTGTTTCCCTGAACTGACTGCTAAGCCAGTCACCCCTTTGCCTACCTACTTGTCGAGTACCCTTAACTTCAGGGTAGAGACACTCACAATGTGGCAACTGCGACCATCAACACACTGGTCGGAAACTTACTAACCCAATGTTCAATATATAATTTGTATGCTTCACGCGCAAATTTGGCAATTACCTATGTTGTACCAATTCTTGCTCTACTCCAGCGGCACCGTTTTTTTATTTGTTTTCAATTTATTTGAGCATTTGGGTGTATTAATGTTACAGTTATTATAGATTGCATAAATTGCCACAATGTACGCACTCAGATTATATCTGCTGTTTGAAACTCATTAATTGTATATATTTTACTCCAACATAACTGTGCAGTGATGCGCACCATTTCTATCTGTCTTCCGTGACGCGATTAACTACCTTCTGTCTTTCCCTTCCTTTCCCCCCCACTCACTAACCGGAGCTCTCAAACGCACAACACCTATCAAGGAGCCTACTGGTTTCCATTACTTGATCACCTTCCACTCTAGTGTTCACCCCTTGCATGCATGCGCACTCGTCATAGGCGCTTCCACATTTATTTCGGGCACTGGCACACGCACACAACGTTCTTGCAGTCCCGGATCCACAGCATTGATTCTATCATCAGGAACCTCAGGAGCCCTGAGGTAAGTTCACTCTTAGGATAACCACTACCCACTCCCGGCTGCTACATCACACACGCGACTCGTTGAGCTCTTTACTTTCAGGATTTCCCAACCTTCTGCTCGATTCCAAGCAATGCCAGTAGGATGCTACGGGTGAGACATTGTTCTACCGCGCCTCCGACCCTGCTTCACCCTGGACCCTTGGGTAAGCGTCGCCACAGAGACCATGTCTTCATTTAATTATCTTGCGTCCCCGTTATACGTGATTCGTCACACTTCTTGCTTTATTTCAGCAACGCTACTGCCCCATCGCGAACTGTGTTCCCGTGACTCTGCGGGCAGGACATCGTTCCTTCACTCACCCCCTACCTCTCGGTCCTCAACTTAGACCAGCAGTAAGTTCGCCGTCTCCCACGTGCTACCTCGCTCATTGCACTCAAACCAGTTAACTTCACTGGCATAGAGTGGCTTTCAAGATTCATATGTCACCTTCACCCCACCATGGCTCCATAGACGCATTCCACAACCTTCATCAAGCATGACCGCACCCTCACACCCTTACACCTGCCTGCACATGAGTACAGCTCCAGTTCAGTGTGTTCCACAAGGGGATAGCCAGAACTGTATGTGGTTCACTGTAATGCCACGCACAACCCCCATTACCTCCACACCCCCCACACGACCCCCCATCTGGTCACACATCCTGAGACAATGCAAGACCCACCGTTCCCCCTTTAACCTCTTTTTCCTTTTCTTCCACTTTTCCCTTTCAACCCCCTTTTTTCTCCCTCTTTTCTCTCCCCCCTCTACCCTGGCTTTATTAAGGCAACCTCTCAGGTATTCTGATCTTTCTGTCTTGATGATGATCCCATGACCGCAGTTGGGGATCGAAACGCTGTCGACAACCACAACCTTTTGCTTATGATTAATTTGGAGCATAATATGTTTTCCTCAATGTGACTACTGCGAATTATGTATCACTAAAAAGTCACTCTGCAAATATATGCCTGAGGTCTGGAAATATGTTTTTTTTTTTTTTTTTGAAACCGTTTATTACAAGACTCAAAAATTATACAAATATGGGCCTACAACCTTCCGGCCGGCCGCTAGCAATAAAAGGAGCATACGATATACATTTATAAAACACATGGTGCTGCGGCCGAGCATGCACAGGAGGTAACATCGTTGCGAGCCACACTATCCAGACCCCATTATACGGTTCCATTTTAAACTTAAAGAACAACAAATACAAACAAACCCACAAGGCAATCCTCAATCGGAATAGCAACACGTGCTCCCCTAGAGGGGGGATCCTAGCCATCCAAAGGAATCTCAAGAGGGGGGGGGAGAGATCAAAACTAGGGCTGGGGACACCTAATGCCCAGGTCCCGGGGGGATGAGTTGGCTAAGGGGACGGGGCCGGCGACGGATCGGGCAATAACCGTGGAACACAGATTCCCCCGCGGTAGGCGTTCCAGGGGCCCCACACTTTCACCCATGTCGCAGGCTTACCTCTCGCCACATACACCACCTTTTCCCGAAACATGCACCAATCCATATGTTCCTTCCAGGCCGAGACAGTCGGGGGCCTCTGGGATCCCCACAGCTGGGCAATATCACGCTTGGCAACCATATACCCCAGAGTCACCCACCACGTCTGCGGCACCGAGTAATCGGTAGGCTCCCACACATTCAACAGGCATCTCCTCGCTTCGGGCAACAGCGCAACATGCGTGACCACTCGCAGCACCTCATGCACACCTCGCCAGAACTCCTCCACTTCCGGGCACTCCCACAAGATATGTAGAAAAGTCCCCAGCGCACCACACCCACGCTTACACAAACCGTCCTCAGCATAGCCCATACGCAGGAGCTTTGGCCCCGTCATGTAGACCCTGTGGAGTATCTTGAGCTGGACGAAACGAAGGCGAGCCGGTATGGCCACCTCTTTCGGGGAGGCCACCGCGGAGGCGGAGATCCAGTCCTCGTCGTCCAGCTCCAGCCCATCGGCTACCCAAGCCTCACGAAGGGCAGTCAACAAGTCTGAGCGGTCGTTGATCAGTTTTTTGTAGATCAGTGAGATCGTGCTGTCAGGGACGTGTCCATCCAGCACTCTATCCTCCAGGGGGGAACACTCCGGGATGGAGGCAACGTCCGGAAAGACGGAGCCCAGCGCATGCCGGACCTGCAAGTACCGAAAGTACTCGCTGCCCTGCAACTGAAATTCCGTCTGCAGCATCTCGAACGTTTAAAATCCTCCCCTTGCCCAGAGATCCCCCACTTTGCTGATGCCTATTAAATCCCACTTCTCAAAGCCCTTCGAGGTCCACAAGGAGCCCAACCGCTCAGATGCGTATAGTGGTGACGCCCGGGTCAAACGGTCCTTCCACCCCATTGCAGCATTGGCCGCGTGCCACACTCGCACCATGACACGCGTGGGGCCCGTTAGGCGAGCGTCGGGCGCGCTAGAGTAGAGCGCTCGATTATAGTCGCCACCTGGAAGTAGCATCCTATCCATTTCAAACGCCGGGTTTAAGGCTGGCCCATATAGGCCCTGATTAATCGCAACTAGCTGGGAGGCCCAATAATACCGTTTAATATCCGGGAGGGCAATCCCCCCATCATACCAGGGGAGCGTCAGCTTAGCCAGGGCAATACGTGGCCTCCCGTCCCAGAACAGGCGGCGCTGCAAACTCTCCACTTCGCGGAAGTAGCGCGCTGGGACGAGGTCCATAGTGTTCTGCAACGCGTATAGGAAACGCGGCAACGACATCATTTTAAACAATGCCGCCCGGCCGAGCGGCGAAAGCGGCAAGCGCCGCCAGCGCGCGACATCCTCTTTCAGACGCTGGAGGGGGGGAAGCAAGTTCCGATCATACCGAGCCTCCGGGTCCAGAGTAATGAAGACACCCAGGTACCTAAATCCCTGCGGGGCGACCTGGATCGGACAGCCCCGCGGGAGGACAGGAGCCTCCCCAGAGAGAACATACACACACGATTTAGCCCAGTTGATGACCAGACCGGAGTTACGACCGAATGAATGCAGAACATCAACCAGCACTATGAGTGATTTATGTGGGGAAGCTAGGTACAAGAGGAGGTCATCAGCGTAGAGGGATACGCGGTCCTCATACTCAGGGGTCCAGCGGAGACCACGGATGGAAGGCTCCCACCGCAGCCACTCCGACAGGGGCTCCAAAGCAAGTGCAAAGATGAGCGGCGATAAGGGGCAGCCCTGGCGTGTGCCCCGGCCCAGCTCGAACGGAGCCGATACTCTTCCGTTCACCACCACTTGCGCCAATGGGCCCGAATACAGCAATTTGACCCAACTGATGAACCCTGGGCCAAATCCAAACTTCGCAAGCATCGCCCAGATATATGGCCATTCAAGCGTGTCAAACGCCATGGTGGCGTCTAAGGACGCCAAAATGGCCGGCTCCCGTATGAACGGGGCACGTGCGAGCACACCGTGCAAACGGCGCAGATTAAGGGCTGTGTTGCGATGGGGGATAAAGCCAGACTGGTCCTGATGAACCAAATCGCCCACCACGCCGACCAGCCGATTGGCCAGTACCTTAGCGAGAATCTTGGGCTCCGCATTCAGCAGCGAAATGGGCCGATAGGATGTAACCCGGTCCCGAGGTCTCCCTTCCTTGTGGATGACCACGATTGTAGCCAGATGCTGGTCCGGCGGAAGGGAGCCCACCGAGTGTGCCGCCAGGAACATAGCCCGGAGGTGGGGTGCCAGCGTATCCGGTCGCAACTTGTACAACTCGATAGGGAGACCATTCGGACCCATGGCCTTGCCGGAGGCGACCGAGCGTATGGCGAGGGCGATCTTGTCGGAGGTGGGAGCGGCGTCCAACGACACCCTGTCCTCCCCGGAAAGGGACGGCAGCGCGATATCACTGAGCAGGGCACGGGAATCCTCTTCCGAGCAGGGAGACACCGGGGAATACACCCCATGGAAATAATCCGCGAAGCAGGAGACAATTTCTTCTGGCTCAGTTACACACACACCATCCGTTTTCTCAATCAGCGGGACCACACGATTCGCTCTCTCTTTTTTGTCCAACCGCGCTATAAGTTTACCAGCCTTATCACCCACATCATACAGTCGCCCCTGTTGCTCTCTACTGAGGCCCCTGGCCGCCTCCGTGACGAGGGCCCTGTAGGCCGCCTGCTTGAGTTGGAGGACATGTAATGCAGAATCCGTCACCCCACCTTCTAAATTCCCCTCCAACTCGGCTATTTCAGCCTCCATCCGGGTCACCTCCTCCCGCTCGCGCCTCCGGGCGTGGGAAATAAGGGATAGGGCCTCCCCTCGGAGTACTGTCTTGAAGGCCTCCCATAGCGGTATGGCCGAAGGCACAGACCCCACATTCTCATCAAAATATCGCTGAAGGGATTTAATCAATGCAGCGCGAATGGAGGGGTCTCGCAGGTACCAAGGATTGATTGGGACCACCCTACCCTCACCCCTCGGAAAGACATCAAAGTGCAGTAGGAGCGGGGAGTGGTCCGAAATACCCCGTGGCAAATGGCGTACCTCTCCCACCCTCCCAACATAGGCCGCCGGGACAAGGACATAGTCTAGTCGTGAGAGACTACCATGGGCTCCCGAGTGGAAAGTATACTGCAGCTGCGTGGGGTGTTTTAAACGCCAGCAGTCCACTAATCCAAATGTATCCAAGAGGCCGGGTAGCCACGCCTGTGCCCGGGGGAGGTCCCTAGGGGGGGTGACGATCCAAAGATCCAGATACCACCGCATTAAAATCCCCCCCCACAACTAAAAGCCCCCCCGGAAGGCCAAGGAGAAGGCGCCCAAGGTCCGCAAAGGTGGTCGACTGCAGCCCTGGTGGGATGTATACTGACACAAAGACAACCACTTTGCCCTCCAGTCTTCCCACCAAGACCGTATAACGTCCCCTATCATCGTGGAGCACCTCATCAATCTCCAACGGAAGCGAGTTCTTCACCATGATGCCCACACCCCGTGAGCCGGACGTGAAGCCCGAGTGAGCCACTAGGCGATAGCCACGCCGATTCATGGCGCAGAAGGAGTTGCCAATGAGGTGTGTCTCCTGCAGAAAGACTACATCGGGCGAGATTCGCTTCAAAAACTGCAGGACCACACCCCGTTTGATCCTGTCCCCCAGTCCATTCACATTCCAGGACAACAAAGTTAGTTCCCTACCCCCTATCATATACAAAAGCCATCATTCGTACCCCGGAGAGCACTTTAGAACCAACACAATAATACGTTTGCCTTGTGATAAAAACGAACAACACCCCATCCCTACCCACCCACCCCAACAGAACTCCCCCCTCCCTGCACCCCTGCATGAGCCCAAACAGCCCCCCCAACGTGCAGTGTGCCTGTCGCCCCATATATAGTTAGACTAACTAAACCCCCTAGAGGAGGAGGGAGAACCCCCAATAGACCCAACACAACCTCCATAGGAGGGGAACTTACAAAAACTGACGCAGAATCAAAAGTGGCATCATTTTCGTCCAGAGTGAGACCCAATATTAGACCCTCAGTCCTGATCCAGCGTGCCGTCTCCCCCCGCCCCCCCCCCCGCCCCCCGATCACGATCCCCGGGCAGAGTATCCAGCCAGTCCCCGGCCGCCTCGGGACGATCAAAGAAGTGCGTGCGACCATCCACCTCCACACGCAGCTTGGCCGGGAAAAGCATGGCGTATTTGAGGTTTAAATCCCGTAGACGGCGTTTGACGCCTAAGAAGCTCAGTCTCTGCTTCTGGACCGCTGGGGTGAAATCAGGATAAAAATTAACCTCCATATTGTCAAGCTTGACCGGTCCATGCAGTCTGGAGGTTTGCAGGATAGCGTCTCTATCCCGAAAATTGAAAATCCGGGCGATGAGAGGTCTCGGAGGGGTTCCGACCTTCGGCCTTCCCCCAGGAACCCTGTGGGCCCTCTCCACAGCGAAGAATTTGCTCAGCCCCCGTGGCTGGAGATGGGTAGCAATCAGGTCCTCCACAAAGAGATCCGCCGCCGCCTCCTCGCGTCCCTCGGGCACCCCGATAATGCGAATGTTGTTCCTCCGTGCCCGACTCTCGGAGTCCTCCAGGCGTCGATCCATTAGCGCAGTCTCCCCACTAAGCCGGCGCACCTCTGTTTGCAAGGCCGCCACATCTGTCGTTAGGCCCGATGCGGTGTGGGCCAAAGACTCTACTCGGTCATTGGTTTTGGAAAGATCGGCCCTCACCAGGCCAACATCCACGAGGACCGAGTCAATCTTCTGCGCCAGTGTATCAAACCGCTGGCCCACCGAGGCCTTCATCTCGGCAATGGCGCCCATAACATCTCGCAGAGTCAAATCTGCGGGCAGGTCTGGGGCATCAGGAGGGCTCTCAGGGGACTTGCGCGGTCCATCGGGCGATCCCTTCTGGAGGGTATAGCGGTCCATACTGTTGGCCTGATGGACGGCGCCACGCCGGGTCGATTTGGGTCTGGAAATATGTTGATTTCCGTAAACCTGTCACTTTCAGCTCACTGCATTATACTATATGCTTTTTCGTGTTTATTGAATGTTTAAATAAATACATTTTTTCCATTTGGATATTGACATACACAGCTCTGATTGTAGTTTTGTGATTATGATTGTATATTTTTCTTGATAGGGACCACGTCTCTAAAAACAAACTGCTACCCTTGGTCCCTTCTGACATACAGGGTTCCCTTGTCCTTTGTTCACTTAGTGTGGGGAATGGCAGGTCAGACGTTGGAAAGTAGGACAACTAGGAAAACAAATTTGCTCATATTTTTATTTATGTAGTAAATTCAGTTACTCTGAGGGTTATTCCAAAAGGGATATATTGGGGCAACAGTACAGGACCTGCTTTCAGTCCAGTCAGTCAACTCCCAAGTCCCCACATTCTAGATCTAGAACAATGCTGGTACACAATACATTTAGAAAATAACAAGGCTCTTAAAGAGACACAATAATAAGTAATGAAAGCACATGTAACACACCTTCCCCATACAAACATAGAACAACACACACAACTACCCAGAACAACACAAACAACTACCAAGCAGCACCCACAAACTTTCTCATAATATTGCATAATACACTAAATCCTTAAACCTTTCAGGAGACCGCCTGACCTAATTACCAGCTTTGATCCTTGAGGCTCACTTTCAAGAGCGCCATTTCCACACCCATTTCAACACAATCCCACCCCTCCTCCATTCTTACATTTAGCCACCCTCCTGACATTCCATACCTTTTCATCCTGAATGACCACACTTTTTTTATTTGCCCTAAACACTCTCATAGCATGTCCAAATTTAGTTTCATTCTTAGACAACACACCTGGCCTGCACATCCTGACCCAGTTATCAACTTCAAAATCAGGTAACTTAGTTTTGAATCATACAGCAGTTTAGCCGTATCTTGCTTCTTTCCCACCTTAGCAGCAACCTCCCCTTTGCAACTCCTTCATCCTTGTCTAACTGCCACCTATTGAACCACCAAGGACACAGTTTAATTACAGGATCTCTACCATTAAGTAATTTTAAAGGACTAACTTCAATTGTGGTATGCAGGTGATGCGATACAACCATAATTTCTCTCCAAGTTTTTTTTCCACTCTCAACCAAAATCACGTGCCCAGGGATACTCTGCTTTAACACGCGGTTGAAAAGCTTCACTTGACCATTTCCGCTAGGTTAAAAAAGAGCAGTAGTCATATGACGTACATTACAAAATCTGAGAAATTCACCCATTTCCTGTGACTTAAGTTGCAGCCCATTATCAGTGACAAGAACTTCGGGTACACCTTCCCAAGCGAAACGTTCTTTAAAGAATTCAATCACAGTCCAAGTGGTGACATGGGATACAAACTTAACTTCTGGGCACTTGGAATGGTAATACACCACAACCATGGCGAGTCTACACTCATGGGGTAGAAAAATGAAGGGACCTGCAATATCGAATCCTGCCTTCTGCCAAGGAAACTCTGGCCACTCAACAGGACATAAAGGAGCCGTAGTCACTTTGAGTATTCTGTCACTGTCACTGCATACATCACACTCTTGTACAATCCTATCCACAAGCCTGTCCAAACCTGGCCACCAAAAGGTAGCTCTGATAAGTGTCTTCATGGACGACATGCCTAAGTGTCCTTTGTGGACCAATTTCAAAATGCGATCATGTAAACCCACGGGTGGAACACATTTTCACACTTTTGAATAACATATCTCCTTCAATTTCAAGCTCTTCAGAAACCTTCCAGAAAGGGTATAGTTCCACGGGAACTTCCCAACCTTTCTTCACAAATGCCCACACTTTCAAAAGTAGCGAATCCTCTTTCACTGCAGCTTTCCACATCTCCTCATCCACACCCTCAAACTCCTTGGACATAACATTGAAAATAATGGCAACTACTTCTGTCTCCTCCTCTCTCTTACTTTCCTCCCCACTGTCTCTGGTTGGCCTAGAGAGTAACCGTGGACGGAGACTCCACCCGTGGAGTTGTGCCTACTCCGTGCAGAACGCGGGATAGGCACAACTCCACACACTCCAAGTGTTGCCCAGCCCCTGCCTCCACCCCCCCCAGGAGAATTACATTAAATATACTCTAAAGGTTAAAAGAGCAACACTTAGCTTAATTGCGGTGTCCCCGTCCTGCCGTCCTCCTCTTCCTTGGTTTCACGATGATCTGCGCATGCTCGCACATGTGCATTCCTTGCGAGAAATGCGTGGGCGCACGCGCAAATCATCGTGAAACCTGAGGAAGAGGAGGACGGTAGCCCGGGGACGCCGCAGTTAAGGTAAGTGTCGATTTTTTTTTTAACCTTTAAAATATATTTCATGTAATTATTCCTAGGGGATTGGAGGCGGGTGGCGGAGCGGAGTTTCCACGGAGTTGGTTCCCAACTCCGTGGACCTCCACGTAGTGCCGCTCTGCCAGCTCTGCCCAGGATTACTAGAGAGACAATCAGCAGGGATTTTTTTTTTTCTGGTACATATTCAATTTTGTAGTTGTACTCTTGAAGTCTGGACATAAGCCGGGCAATATGTGCAGTGGCACACCTCTTCCCCCCCCCCCCCCCCCCCCACCGGGAGGTAGTACTCAGACTAATGGCTTATGATCTTTCTTAAGAGAAAAACAAGTGCACCAAACATAAATCCTCTAGTGTTCTACTGCCCACACACATGTCATAAGCTCATTTTTGGTTACTGCATAGCTTCGTTCAGTTTCACTAAGAGTTTTTAATGCAAAAGCTACATTCCACTCTTTGCTTCCACAATTCTGTGACAATACACTTACCACTCCATACAAACTGGCATCTACAGTAATAATGCACTAATTTATTCATTAATTCTTTATTGTTTAAGTTAATGAAAGGCATAACAATATTCCAATAAAAACTGTAAGGATAAGATCAATAATAATAAAACATAAAAAAATATAATCGTCCTTGAGTATATTAAATGGGTATTATGACAAATTAATTTTGAACTTTGTTAATCACTGGCATCCTAGGATTGCATGAAAAATGATTGTTAATGATAAACAACTTCACCTTAAAAACGCTAAAAATAAATGATCAATGATTTGTGGATAAAGTTCTTGAGTGATATTAGTGCTCTATTTTTTCCTATATAGCTCTTATATAGCAGTAACTCTTGATTATGTGGTCTTGAGTCGTGTATAATTAGGACAGCAGTAACTCTTAATTACGTGATTTTAATCAGTCAAGTATTTGGAGCTAATCAATTTTTCATATCAGAGCAAGGCTTTCAGCGATTTACAGTTAAGCTGAGGGTCAGTGGGATCAATAAATTTTACTATAGCAGAGCTGCATGAACATGTATGCCCCTAGCATTGAAAGGTTTTTTTAACAGTAAGATCTGACTTGATTTTAAAACCAGGCATATGCAAATCAAATGTATAAAATCCTGTTCCGCAGCTCTGCATAAACAACATGACTTTGGACCACTATTTTTCCAAGCAGGTAAGTCAGCCAAAGAAGGTAATGTTCTGAAACGAGTGGCCAATAGCTTCCTTTTTAGGTCGAGCCTAGCGGCAGCGCGTGCGCTGCTCATTCTGCAAGACTGCTGTAGTAGAGTATGGGAGAGAACCCGCGCCCACTCTCTGTCCTTATTTTTCATTGGCTTGTGTCATTGTCTTTCGTAAATGCTGCCTTCGGATTCGTTAATAGGCTTATTAGTCCCTCCTTAGTACGGCCTTGTCTTCATTTGTAACCTCCCATGGCTACTGGCCCTTTTACTTTGGTTGTTACACTGGACCTGTTATTTAGTCTGTAAGCACTATGTACTTTATGAAGTTTCTCTTACTGCAGGCTGGACGTGCGCTGTTTCAGCTGAAACCGCTTGTGTTTTTTTAAGCAGCACGGCAGCCCCTATGACACGGGTGCCTGCTTTCAATCACTTTAACCGGGCATTATTTCGTTTCTGTTTCAACCCTCCAAGTAAAACGGATTTAGAAATGATTCGCGAATTGAGTCATGTGAAATCCAGGTAGCACATAATCCTGTGCTAATGGGCTGTAGCTGACAACAGCACATCTGTTACATGTCATCTGTACTAAAGCCACCTGACGGGCTGTTTTCAAAAGCCTGTTATTAACACCACCAATACCACCACCACCGCCAATACCACCATCAATACCAATACCACCACCACCAATACCACTGCCAATACCATCACCAATACCACCGCCACCAATATCACCACCACTACCAATACCACCACAACTACCAATACCACCACCAATACCAATACCACCAGCACCAATACCACCAGCACCAATACCACCACCAATATCACCATCACCACCAATACCTCCACCACCACCAGTACCAATACCACCACCACCAATACCACCACCACCAAGGCCAATATCACCACCACCACCAATACCACCACAACCAATACAAATACCACCACCAACACCAATACCACCACCACCACCAATACCACCATCAGCACCAATACCACCACCAATACCATCACCACCATCAATACCATCACCACCAATACCGCCACCACCAATACCACCATCACCAATACCACCAATACTACCACCACCAATACCACCAACACCAATACCACCACCACCAATACCACCACCACCAATACTACAACCAATACCACCACCACCAATACCATCACAACTACCGCCAATACAACCACCATCACCACCAATACCACTACCACCACCCATACCACCACCACCAATACTACCACCACCAATACCACCAGTATCACCACCACCAATACCACCATCACCACCAATACTACCACCACCAGTACCAATACCACCACCACTAATACCAATGTCACCGCCAATACCACCACCGATACCACCACCAGTACCACCGCCAATACCACCACCAATACCATCACAAATACCACCAATACAACCACCACCAATAACATCACCACCAATACCACCACTGCCAATACCACCCCCAATACCACCACCAATACCACCACCAAAACCAATACCACCACCAATACCTCCACCAATACCACCACCACCATACTACCAATACCACCACCATCACCACCAATACCACCACCGCCAATACTAGTACCAACACCAATCCCACCACCAGTGCCACCAATACCGCCACCAATACCACCACCTCAGCGCCTCTCATTCACTAGTAATAGCAGAGGCACTGTATGAGGCCAGAGCTGCAGCCAAGACCATCCCTCCTTCCCTCCCTCCCTCCCTCCCTCCCTCCTTCCATGCCTGTCATAAAGCACAGCCCGTGCTGCACCAGGAGGCGAGGGCCCTACTACAGCAGGAGTCTTTTTATTAGGCCAAAGATAGCAATGACCTTACACAATACCACACTGCACACTCAAATCACGGAGGGGGCAGGAAATAGCCCACTCCCCGCTCTTCCTCCTAAGCTGCGACAGTGTAATCATAGAGCGAAAGGCGTTGGAGTACTTTGTTAGTGTTTATAGCTCGGATCATATGTAACTCTCACTTCACGCTTTGTGTCTGTGTAATTTACAACACTTACACATCTTCTTCACTGCACTATTTATCACTACTTTGAAGATGTCGCCGGCCGGTCTCTTCCTCTGATATTTACAATCTAACAAGCGGTCGAGAAGGCCCTTTATTGCAATGCAATACGTCTAGCATTTGCGGGAGTTTAAGCGAATAGTATTGCAAACGGCAATGCCTTTTATTTATGTTTTAAAACATAAAAAACAAGTTACTTACCTGTACACTGTGTCTCTCCAGTATGGTTATCTTTTATAGATTCACATGCTTGAATCTTCCCCGTCGTCATGGTGGGAGTCCTACGGTAACAGTAAAATAGCAGTATTAAAGCTTAGCATTGAAAAGCCCATAAGAATTCATTAAATTTAGTATCCTATAACCATTGTAATAAAACATCCAAACTCCAGCCAATCAGAGAGTAGACCATAGAATCTCCTTCCCCTGCAGGGCCACCATACCCTCAGGTTTCGAGCATGAGTGTCCCAGGTAATGAAGAGGTATGGAAAGTGAACCTGAAAAGGGGAGGAGAGAGGGTCGCATGTGAATCTATAAAATATATCAATATCGGAGAACCACAGTGTACAGGTAAGTAACTTGTTTTTTCTCCAGTATTGTATATTTTATAGATTCACATGCTTTAATCAGAATAGCAAGCAGTAGCAGAAGCAAAAGGCAGAGGTGGCGGGAAGGCGAACCATCCCACCATGCGACCCAAAACCTAATCATTTATGATAATTAAAAAGAGCAGTTAACATGAACTCACATTAATGCATATGAATGCTAAAAGACATATATATAACATGGAAAATATTCGAGAACATATAAAATATCATCACAACAACAGTAAACGTATACAGTAGGGAATAGACTTCAAGCATCATACCTTATGCGAATAAACGTTGCAAAGTAGCTTGACCAACTGCCACATCCGCCTTGTGCCAGGCATCCAAGCAGTTATGCTTTGTGGAGGTATGGATGTTCACCCACGTCGCTGCCCTGCAGATATCAGGCAAGGAGACTCCAGCGAACAGGGCGGAGGAAGCTGCCACCTTACGTGTTGAGTGCGCTGTGGCTTTGGCAACCAGCCCTAACATGACAGAAGAGAATAATCGATGAGACACAGGAGCGATAGGCGCCCACATCAAAGCCTGACCCTTTCTAGGGCAGAGAAGGCAACAAGTAACTGAGTAGATTTTCTGAAAGGTTGAGTCCTTTGCAAGTAGAACTTGAGACATCTTTTAATGTCCAGAGAATGGAGTGCCGGTGAAGGAGCTGCAAAGAAGGTCAAAAACACTTGCTCATTTAGATGAAATACAGAAGGCACTTTAGGAATAAAAGATGGGTTTGTCCGAAGAATTACCTTGTCTGGAAAGAATTGCAGGTAA
Source organism: Triturus cristatus (assembly GCF_964204655.1). Classification (NCBI taxonomy): domain Eukaryota; kingdom Metazoa; phylum Chordata; class Amphibia; order Caudata; family Salamandridae; genus Triturus; species Triturus cristatus. The sequence continues at coordinate 304,614,073 of NC_140585.1, read as the reverse complement.
GGCTCCATTGTCGTGAAGGTTTGAATTTCACTAATGCGTCTCGCTGACGTGATAGATAACAGGATGGTCATCATGTTTTCCACAATGCCCTGCAGGCTGTTTTCACTGTCTTATTGCATATTAATAAAATTTGTAAAAAAAAAATATATATATATATATGGCTAACAGGAAAGCCACCTTCCAAGAGAGATACTTTAAGTTGCACTTATGAATGGGTTCAAAAGGTGACTTCATAAGTTGCGACAGGACAGTATTTAACTGCCACTGTACTGGAGGAGGTCTTACAGGAGGATAAACCTTGAAAAGGCCTTGCTTGAACCCCTTTATTAGTCTATTAGACCACAGGGACAAAGAACAAGAATGCCGTCTGTACCTGGAAATTGCCGCTAAGTGGACTTTGATGGACGCATGCGCCAAACCAGCCTTGGCAAGAGATAATAAATAAGGCAAAACGTCCTCAGGTGGCGAAGAAAGCAGATCAAGAGAGTTTGCGACATACCATATACAGAATCTTTTCCACTTGGCTGAGTAACATTTCTTTGTAGAAGGAGTATGAGCATTCTGTAGTATTGTCTGGCATTCCTCAGAAATTTCTAATTGGCCGAACTCTGTGTGATGAGGAGCCAAGCTGACAAGTTGAGCATGCAAACCTGGGGATTAACTACTTGACCCTGGTTCATTGAAAGGAGATTTTCTTTTAGTTGCAAGGGAATTTGAGAAAACCTTGATAGGCGAAACAGCTCTGTGAACCAGTATTGTCGCGCACACGCCGGGGCTATTAGGATGACATGGCAAGGTTTCTGTTTGATCTTTTGGAGAACTTTTGGAATGAGAGGAAATGGAGGGAATGCGTAGGCAAACGCTCCCTTCTAAGAGAAGTGGAAGGCCTTTCCCAGAGAGCCTGGTTGAGGGAACCTGCTGGCGAAGAATCTGCATTTTTTGGAGAGATGTAGCGAACATGATCTAGGGTTGGAAACCCCCAGCAGTGAAAAACCCTTTGCAACTCTTCGTTGTTTAGTTCCCACTCGTGACCCTGCCTTGTGTCTCTGCTGAGTGAATTGGCCAAATTATTCTGGACCCTTCTGTGCCCTTCTCCTTCGGTTCCCATCGTTGCCCCCGTTATTCTGTACCCTTTTTTCCTTCTGTTCCCATCGTTACCCCCGTGCCCTTGCCTTCCGTTCCTTTTGCCGCTCCCGTTCCCGCCGCTGCGTCCCCTGTGGCCTCACCCCCACACTGCCCATTCGCTGCCTCCGCCTCCCTACTGCTCCTCCCTCCCACCTCCCCATATATGGAGGCCACTGCGCGGCCGCACCGCTGGCACGCCGAAGGTGCACCTAAGGCAAGCCTGTCTGTGCCCGTCCGGGCCTGGACCGCGCCAGAACCCCTGGTCCCCGCGCCCGCCACGACGACCGCCGCCACTATGATGCCAGCACACTGCACGCTCTCAAATCCGGACAGACCCACACCTGCTTCAAGGCAGCCCCGAAACGCACACACGGTCCCTTCACCTGCCGGAACTGCAGCTACACCAGCCTCTGAGCCGCCGAACCACACGCCAAGAAAGACCTCAACCACCTCCGATGCATCCTACTGAACACCCACTCCACACGCAAACACGCCGTCTAGCTCTGGGACCTGCTCGACACATCGTTCCCGGACATCGTCTTCCTGACAGAGACTTGGATGAACGACTCCTCCGCACCCGACATCGCCATAGCCATCCCAGACGGCTACAAGATCACCCGCAGAGGCCGCACCAACGGAGTCGGAGGAGGATTCGCCATCGTCCACAAGAACTGCATCAGGGTCTCGACCAGCACCGCCGACACTCCCAGCACCGCCGAACACATGCATTTCCAGATCCACACAGACCCCAACTCCACCCTCAGAGACACCCTCGTCTACAGACCCCCCGGACCCCAATCCCAGTTCAACGACTCCATCGCTGACTTCATCAGCACGCACGCCCTCCTCCGACTATCCGACTACATCCTCCTCGGAGACCTGAACTTTCACCTTGAGAACAACAACGACAGCAACTCGACAACCCTGATCGATAACCTCGCCAACCTCGGACTGAGGCAACTCGTCACAACGCCTACCCACTCTGCCGGCCACACGCTCGACCCCGTCTTCTCCTCAAGCCCCCATGTCTCCTTCAGCCACACCACCGAACTCCTCTGGACCGACCACTGCTGCATCCACTTCACCTTCCAGAAACCCGCCACACACCACCGCACCCAACAGATCCCCCGCCGCTGCTGGAGAAAAATCACCGAAGACCAACTACACGCAAACCTCGCTCTCAGCCCACCCACCGAACCCTCCAACACCGACGACGCTGCCCACAGCCTCAAACGCTGGATCGACGACTGCACCAACACCCTCGCCCGCTGAAGAAACCCCCCCACAGAGACACCAGCAAGAGGGCCAGCTGGTTCACCCCAGAACTCCTAGCCTCCAAGCGAGCCTGCCGGAAACTAGAGAAGAAATGGCACAGCGAACAGACTCCGGACAGCCATGCAGCCCACAAGGACACCACCCGCAACCACCATCACCTCATCAGGACTGCCATGAGGACCTCCTTCAAAGACCGCCTCGACAACAATGCACACAATAGCAAGGAGCTCTTCAACATCGTGAAGGAACTCTCCAACCCCAGCTCCAACACCAACGACATCCTGCCGTCGCAAGCTCTGTGCGACTCCCTCGCCACTTTTTTCCACCGCAGGATAGCAGACATCCAAGACAGCTTCAACACCCAGACAGCCCCAACAGACAGCAACACAACAGACTCTCCACACACCATCGACCACGACCCCTTGCTAGCCTGGGCCAGCGTGAGCATCGATGACCATGAGCACAATCCACTCCGGCTCCCCGTCAGACCCATTCCCACACCACATCTTCAACAAAGCCAGCAGCTCCATCGCACCCCACCTGCGCAACGTCATCAATCTCTCCCTCGAGACTGCGACCTTCCCAGAGAGCTGGAAACACGCCGAGATCAACGCCCTACTCAAAAAACCCAAGGCAGACCCTAGAGACCTTAAGAACCTTCCGTCCCATCTTTCTGCTCCCGTTCCCGGCCAAGGTCATCGAGAAGATCGTCAACAGACAGCTAATCCGATACCTCGAAGAAAACAGAATCCTGGACACATCCCAGTCAGGGTTCCACAGCAACCACAGCACCGAGACCGCCCTCATCGCCGCCACCGACGACATCAGGACCCTGCTGGACAACAGTGAGACCGCAGCCCTCATCCTCCTGGACCTCTCCACCGCCTTCGACACCGTCTGCCACCGCACACTACGCACACGCCTCCACGCCGTAGGGATCCAAGACAAGGCTCTGGAATGGACCACCTCCTTCCTCTCCAGGAGAACCCAGAGCGTCCGCCTCCCCCCATTCCGATCCGAAGCCTCCGAGATCATCTGCGGTGTACCCCAGGGATCTTCCCTCAGCCCGACACTGTTCAACATTTACATGGCCCCGCTCGCACATGTCGCCCGACAGTATGACCTCAACATAATCTCCTACACCGAAGACACTCAACTGATCCTCTCCCTCACCAAGGACCCCATCACCGCCAAAGCCAACCTCCACGAAGAAAAGATGGCCGTCGCCGACTGGATGAAGATTAGCCGACTGAAGCTGAACACGGACAAAACGGAGGTCCTCATCCTCGGCTCCAACCCTTCAGTCTGGGACGACTCCTGGTGGCCGACGCCACTGGGGGCAGCCCGACACCCATGACCATGCACGCAACCTGGGAATTACCCTCGACTCAACGCTCTCCATGACCAAGCAAGTCAACGCCGTCTCCTCCTCCTGCTTCAACACCCTCTGCATGCTCCGCAAGATCTACAGGTGGATCCCGACAGATACAAGAAGAACAGTCACCCAGGCAGCAGCAGACTTTTCTACGGAAACGCCCTCTAAGCTCATCAAACGACTGCAAAGCATCCAAAACGCCTCGGCACGACTGATCCTCGACATACCACGCCACGGCCACATCACCCCCCACCTGAGAAACCTGCACTGGCTCCCCGTCAACAAGAGGATATCCTTCAAGCTACTCATCCACGCACACAAGGCACTCCACAAGACCGGCCCAGCCTACCTCAACAGACGACTTTCCTTCTACATCCCCAACCGACAGCTCCGCTCTGCCGACCTCGCACTCGCCACCGTTCCGCGCATCCGAAGAACAACCCCCGTCGGGAGATCCGTCTCCCACCTTGCCGCCAAGACCTGGAACACCCTCCCACTGAGCCTACGACAGACCCAAGACCTGCTGACCTTCAGGAGGCTATTTAAGACCTGGCTGTTCGATCAGTAGCACCCCCACCCCCTCCCAGCGCCTTGAGACCCTCACAGGTATGTAGTGCGCTCTACAAAATGTTTGATTGATTGATTGGACTCCTGGCACATGCTGAACCTGAATCGATATCTCGTTGGCTATCAACAACTCCCATATTTGTTGAGCCAAGATTGAGAGAGTCTAAGACATTGTCCCACCTTGCTTTAGCACATAAAACATGGTGGTGTTGTTGTCCGTACAAATCAGGATCGATGACCTCCTGATTTTTGGCAGGAATGCTAGCATACCCATTAGCAGAAGATCAGACACCAAGGATACCGGAATATTAATGAAGTGTGCTTGAGTTTGCTTTTCCTGCTTCTCATATGGATAGTGTTCTTGGAAAGCGTCCAAACGTTGAGAAGCAGGACGTTCCCTATCTGAAAAAGAATAGTCCCCTTCCATATAAGCTGATGGATTATGCATCATCTCTTCTTCCTATGAGTCCTGGCACTTAACTCCGAGTTGCGAAGGACTGTAAGCAAGAACGAAAGGCCCGTCATCTTCAGACTCCTGAAAATCTAGAAGGCGGGCAGGAGGTAGAGAAGAAACCTTTGAATAATCCTGCATAAGGGGAGGTCCGGTTTCAGAAGCAGACCAATCTTCTCCCCTCGTCGATGAGGTCGTCGACGGGATCGTCGACGGGACAACAGACTGTGGCGGAAGGATAGTCGTCAACAGTGAACAAACTTGCTGAACCGTCGACGGTGAAACTCTTGTTGACGGAAAAGGCTTAGCTGTTGCCAACAAAGGTGATACCACTACAGCCGTCGTTGACGTGGCCGCCGTCGTTGTCTTGACCATTGTCGTAGTAGGTGTCGCTGACGAGACCGTCGACGGAGTACCCCCTGGAGCAGAGCCAGAGGTCGTAGACTGATTTCTTCGTCGATGAGCCTGTCGACGGGCGTTTTTTGTCACCTGAAGAATCCCTGGAAGGAGAGAAAGGCGTCAACGGAGGAGCAGAACCTGACCTCTGACGAGACGATGAGGAGGGACCAGGCTGGTCTTTTTTTTAACTCCTTTATCCTAAACCCTCTCCTTACTTTGAGACCTGGACTTTTGGGGATCTTTAAGAGATGAAGAAAGTCCTTCTTCTTTTCTCTTGTTGGAGGAGATATGGGGCTTCTCCTCAGCTTCAGAGTCCTTTGCTGTTTTTTTCCTGTGCAGCGAGAGAAGCAGCCTACCCTCAAGGTCCTTGAGGGTTTTTTAAGACAAAGTACTTGCATTCTCTGGCCTTGTGCTCTGGGTAAAGACAGTAGAGACACTCTTTATGTGGATCCTCAGAATAAAGTCTGGACTTTCCACAAGTCTTACAGGGCCTAAACAACACTTTTTTTTAGATTCTGACATAATGAAGAAAAAATGGGTACTCACTCTCCTGACTAGTACCACAGAGGAAAAACGAACGCAGAGATAAACAGCTAGCTGAAGTTCAAAAGGGCAACAGTAGAAACACTGTGACTGAGCAGAGCTCAGGGAGACTCCCTAGCACACGACGTGCAGTAAGAAATCTAAAGGTATATTGGCCCTGCAGGAGAAGGAGATTCTATGGTCTACGATTGGCTGGAGTTCGGATGTTTTATAACAATGGTTATAGGATACTAAAGTTAATGAATTCTTATGGGCTTTTCAATGTTGAGCTTTAATACTGCTATTTTACAGTCACCGTAGGACTCCCACCATGACGACGGGGAAGATTCAAGCATGGGAATCTATAAAAGATACAATACTGGAGAAATAAAAGGCATTGTCATTTACAATGCCAATAGCCCAAACTCGTGTGAATGTGAGACCTATTGCATTGCAAATGCTTGTTAAATATGGGGAATATGTTGTACTTAAATATGCTGCCAGCTGTAGTGCGGTATAGGATTGTAACACTACCCAGGCTTGCGCTCCTTTGCTTAATCTGATTTTGTCTTTGATAAGCGACTTCTTTTTTGCAGCTTTGTTCATTACCTGGCAGAATACCGGCCAGGTCAGGTTCTGTTGCCACATGTTTGTTGTTTTTGTTACCGTCAATGATGATTCTGATTGAGGATCATCTTCCTGGGCCCGCCAGATGCCATTATTTAATAAACTTGTGCGATTTATCTATATTTTATACCATGATTTTATTGTTGCATATCTTCTTGCTATGGACTGTAGGAACAGACCAAAATTCCAGCCAAACTTGTGCTGGTGAGACGTTCTGAGGAAGGCTGAAACTCTTTCAACGCCTGTATTTGAAGGCTTTCGAGCAGTGTTTTGTCTTTCCCGTGTAGGACCACAATCGTGTCTGCCACTGTTGGTAAGAATTTAGCCGTTATGACTGCTCGTAGTGACTTTTAGGAAGGACCATTCAGTCTTTTTTGCAAGAGAGCAAAATGTGTAAATCAGACCATTTACTTTCTTAATGGCATACTGTTTATGTGTTTGAAAATGTAATAGATTATCTATATACAGGCCCAAGTACATATAGTTGTTGACCACCTTAACAGTTTTATTGCCAAGCTTAATAGAGGGTTATTTTTGAGGCCGTTCCTAATTGTCATTGTTTTTGTTGTGTTTATTTCAAGTGCGTTTGATTTGGCGAAAATTCTAGCTCATCAAATGCTCTTTGAAGGCCCACTCTTATTTGGTAAAACAATGTAAACTGCACAGGAAAGGTTTGTTACGTGTAATGTTCCCAAGCGTGCAGGATGCAAGTTTACTTGATCTAATTTTGGGGAAAGGTCGGCCATGAACAGGTTAAATAAATGCAGGGCTAGAACACAGCCTTGTTTTAGGCCTATCTCAGTATATATTCTCTTGGGCAGTCTAGTACCATCGGATAGTTTGATACGAATTCACGTGTCCATGTACAGCTGCATTATGGCTTAGAGAGTTCTATCTGGGAGACCCCACATCTTTGATTTTTTCCATAAAAGGCCTCGATCTACACAATCAAAGGCCACTTCTATGAAACACAAATGCAAGCTTTTACGTGTGCACATGCTCTTATCTGTCATTAGTCCAAGAGCTTTTCAATTCGTTGAGGATGAGCTATGTGTAATATTTTGCTTCACAATCTGTAAGGGCTATTACCCTATAATGGCAGGATCTGACCAGTCCCCAACTTTATACATCAGGTTTATTATTGACCCTCTCCAGCTCTTAGGGAGTATGTTCAATATTCCCACTTGTTGAACAGCCGCGATAGCGAGCCAGCCCAATAGTCAGGTTCCAGCTTAAAAATGGCCTGCGGGATACCGTTTGGCACAGGGGCCGCATCCATTTACCCTGATCTTATTACCATTGACACTTTATCTACTGGATATTGTAGTATATCCTGCTCTGCTAATGAGGTCGAAACAAGGGGTGGGCCACTTATGTCTGAATCCGCTATTGTGTTAAGCACCAACATTGACAGACATTTGCTATTATTCTTCTCGATGTTACATGTGTGTCTTGATTAGATGGGGTGCCCAGCCTGTTTCGGTGACACGAGGCATTTTGTTACTTTTGAGGTTCTTGTTAGCCAATTTACTGTTTCCCAGAAAGCTCTGGTGTTTGTTTGTTTTTCATTAAGAGGAGCTTATTCCAAAATGTGTCTGATTGCACTCTCTTATCTTCAGAGGAATTTTTTTTATATTTCTTCCTGAGAATTTTTATTTTATCCCATGTATCCGCTGAGGCCTTTACAGTTCTTGTGGTTCTAACTGTCCATCTTAGTGTTTTCCTAAAATTCATGGCTTTTTTGTGATGCATTCGGACTGCTTGTGTAGAGGCCTCCGAGCATGGTTAATTGTGGGAGCATGTTTTAACAGATTCTTTAAGAAGGCCACCCATGTCTATACCTGGGTAACTTTTAGGTTGTTTCTATGTGTTTTTAGCTCCAAAGCCATGCTTGCTAACTCAGGGAGTGTGTTACCCGACCATCTTAGGCGTTTCATGTTGGTAGTTGTTACCTCCCCCATTTCAACTGGGCCAATTGGATGCCTTGGGGGGCTGATGCTCAATTCAAGGTGTTGATATGAATGGTTGCTTCTTGTGGTGTATTTGATTACGTATTTCTTCATGTGTGTAAGTAACGGTAAAGTAAGAATTGTGTAATCCATTGTTGATCGAGCATTTGCACCATGGTGAGTATATATCGGAGGCCTATTTTGCTGGGATCTGCCATTGATAACTCTCAGACCGAGATGCTCCAAGGCTGTCACTAACTTTTGTCCATTGAAATCAGGTTGCTTGGATGCTGAGCATGCTTGAGGTTGTACTGACCAGATTGCGTTTTCTGCTGCTAGAGGATCATCTTCAACGTGTGTGTAAATTAGGCTGCAGTTAAAATCGCCTGCTACTGCTATTTCTCTTATTGGGTTCTAGAAAATTATTTCCGTTATCGTGGAAATTAATCTATTAAATAGGGCCACTTTTGTTCCTTGTTTGTATGTGCGTAATCATTTATAAAAATGATCGTGATTGTTGGACATTTGTGCCTTGCATCAAATTTAATTATTTGCAAGTCTGCTGCGCAATTGGGCAGCTGATGTTCAGTGCCATGGATACACTTACTGTGAGGCCACCTTTTGGTCTCCCATACTGTTGCAATCTTGTTTCTTTTACATGATGATGGGTGTAGCCTGCCACTTACACTGGGTCAATTAACCAAGTCTCTTGGAGGGCGATGATCTAATTTTTTCCAGTTGTCTGGTGGGGAGTTACCCTGCAGTTCCTGTTTTGTCCCAGTGATGTTCCAGGATTTATGGTTTAATGATGAGCATTTGGGTTTACCACCGCTATTTTTAGTGGATTATTTGTATCCAGTGTTGTTTAGGGTTGATGCAATCAATTGCAATTGATACTCACTATGTCCCTTCAGCTGCTTTTTTATTTCTTTTCCAGCTGCTCCCATCTTGCCGATGGCACTTTGTAGTACGAGTATACAGGAGAAGTTCCTAATTCGGAGCTAAGTTTTCTATATGAATTAGCAAGGGTTGAGGGTAAGATTGCCTTGAGACTTTGAAAATGTTATACCCCGGGCTTCGAACTGTTGGGCAGCATTTAGAATTATAGATAGGATCTCCTCTGTTTTCCAAGTAGACATTTTTTTCTGGCTGCTTCTTCTACCCCAGAGAAATTAATTTGATTGCTGGCAAGTCTGAGGAGGTGAGGTGTTTAAATTTAGATATTTCTGCAAACAGTCACAAGATGTTTTCTCTGTTAAGATGATCCTGGTGACCCTGTGATGTGTACTGGGGCGTTAATATAATTTGATTGTTGGAGTTTTCTTGTGGCTCTGTATTTGTTGCCAATTGTGCAGAGGGAGAGTCATTCTCTATGTCCCCTTGTTTCGGGGTTGGTCTTTGGGTCATCCGAGTAGCCTTTTGTAAATTAACATTTATTACTATCGCCTGTTGATTGTTTTGTATTGGAGGCGGAACTACAGGTCCACACATTGCTATGTTAGCATAAGCGTCTTAGAAATTAAAACGCCATCTTGCCACTTTTGCTGCTTTTGCACACAACTCTGCAGATAAATGTTATTATATGAAAACTGCTTGCTTGCCTTTTCTTCACATGAGAACGGTCTGTTGTTCACATCCCTAGACGTGCACCGCGACCTTGGTCTGAACATTGTGTGCAGAAACAGTCAGGGCCAACAAACAATGTATGCTTTTGAATTCAGGTTGATCGGCCCACGCTCTAGCCATAACACGCACACAGCTGCAAATATCTGAAATTCGAGCGCCTTTAATATTGCAGTCTGCATGCATGAGATACACACTTTGGAAAATACTTTTTCCAGACACAGAGCAAAGCTGATCCTGTGATGTGATTCACCTAAGCTGTTATTTACGGTATGGGGTTCCCCATTCAAACCTAGAGACCTTCTATTAGTCTAATAATACCAGCTTACTAGCGAAGTGAGGGTGGTTGTATTCCACTATCATTGGTAACATGATTTCTCCCTTCATTTTCTATGGTATTGTAACAATGCTGATGGTTTTATTCTTAATCATTTGTCTGCTTATGTTAGCCAAAGTACTGCATCTTAGGACACGTAGTTTATAAAATAAACGTTTTAAACTTTACTGTGTTTCTGATTACTCTTGTTGTGGACTGATATGAGAATAATAACGAACAGGTATTTCTGATTCCCACCATTCCTGAGAGTACTCTAAGTCATTAGTTCTGGGTTGTCTAATCATTGGTAGCTTCGAGATGGTACGGAGAACGAATGAGACACTGATGCAAGTCGGATAGGGGTTCTGGGTACTGAGGTGAGTTTTTGGTACACCGCAATTCACTGAGGTCCTGGTTTCCTGCGCATAGTTCTGTGCATGAGCAGAATCCCTGCAACATGGCGCACCTAACATTTGGTCTTATGATTTGAGACACCTTAGTAGTGCTTATATTAGTCCACGACGCCCTCACTCTTGTTTCCGGATAGCGGGAGTGACGGTTTTGACCTACCTAATAGTTACTCTATAGGTTCAATCAAGCTTGTCAATTAAAAAGTTTTTTATTTTGAACCCTTGTGCTACTGTTATAATAGATTGTTTTTCTTCGCTGTGTCCTTATGGCTGTGATACCTATTGCGGCGCATAGTCGAGCACCTCTCCGGCATCATTTGACGCAGTTCGGGGTGCCGGACGATGGGATGGCTGTTATCTTTGTGGTGAGTGCCGATGCGTCATATCCCTACGAGTTGTTTTACTCCTGGGTTACTATGCCGGCGGTGAATGCGGACGATAGTACGTATCACTCCTATACTCCCACGCAAGTCCCTGCGAATTATACGCCATATAGGACGCAGGAGATTCCTATTTCGGCTTGGCAGCATCGTATTTGGTTTAATGGCGCCCTCCCCCACACGGTTACACCGGTTTGTTTGGGCCCTTTGTCCATTCCAGGGGCCACTTGGCCGGTACTGGTCGGATTTACACCTCATCCTCGTTATTTGAATGCTACGGTGGATGAGTTACGTGTACTCCATACAGCACTGATAACAGTACATCGGGCTTTAGTGCAATACGTTTCACGCAATGTGCAGGTAGGGGCACCTGTTGTTGCGGGCCAGCCAGCTGGTCCGGCCGGGATTGTTATTAGTCCCGTCATGGTTAATTCGGTAATGGGCAAGCGCCCCCAGAATGAGGACGATTTGCCTTATTGGCTTGCTGAGAAATTTGACCAGATGGAAGCAGTATTTCCGCACTCTACTGCTGTGGAGAAACACAGGATACTCACAATTAGTTTGCAGAAAGACTTAGTCCCAGAAGTGGCAGATTGTGAGAAATGGGGTAAAGTTTTTGCAGCGGTCTACTCTAAGTGCTTCGGCACCCCATCTATGGACGTACTTCCCTCCGTGATCAAACGTGTTCAAGATCAACACGGTCCGGAGGCGGCGGTCGAGTTGGGAATGAGGCTTGTCGGTGTGTTCGACGTGGTTGCCACTCTCATCCTTGGTAACCTCAAGGGAGATGCGGTTCGCTTTCAAGTGGCGAATGGTCTAGCCCTCGTAGACTACGTCGATAAACCCCGAGAGTTGTCTAAAATTATTGCGGAGGTTTATTGAACAATAGGTTGCAGTAGTTTAGGGATTAAGCCTACTATTCAAATCGCAGATGTGCAACAGCAAACTAAGGTGGGGTCGTCTTTCAAAGACGATCATCCAGCTTTTCCTAAACAGAATTGGAGAACTAAGAAACAAGGAAAGCAGCAACGGAAACAGGGGTCTTGTCCCGCGTCACCGGTACAGGCGACTAGTGAACGCACATATGATTTGCTCGATCGCACTAGAATTAGGTCACCTGATAGATTTCAGGTTACTGAACAACGTTCTCCTCGTTCTTCACAGGAAACATCGACCTCGCAGTCCAGTGGCGGAGAACGTGGCAAAGGTCGGGGTGCCCAACAAGGACGTGAGCGACCCCGTCAGCCTGACGGTAAAGGCAAGCAGGACGAGTTTGCACGTCAGTGTCCCCCATTTCAGAAGAAGAAAGTTGCTGCACTAACAGCGAGGTATGCCACAGATAGTGAGAACGCAGCTTCGGAACCTGACATGGGCACTAACGCTGCTCAACAGCGCAGCGGAGGTTACAGTAGTGCGGCAAGCACTGCGTCCATATCTGGAGGCGACAGCAACTGACACGTTCATTACTGTAGAAACTGCGGATACTAGAGTGGCTCCCCCTGACAGACTATATGACATAGTCCTTTTAATAGAAGGTGACATACAACGTACCATACAAGGGATTTTTTGGGAAAATCTGACCTCTGCATATGATATTCTATTAGCAGAGGCAGACTGGCCCCCAGCTTTTGTTTTAGCCGCTCCTAGAGGTGAGGAGGCAATCCTCCCATCCTTCGCACACACGGTGCCAAAGTTTCACGCTCAAAAGTTTGCAGAAGAGTGGGCTCAGGTGCTTGCTCCGGCTTTGTACCGTACTCGGGTTGGGTGGGATAAATTATCGCCAAGCCACGAGATTCCTTTACGGTCTATGCCCCAGTCGCAACCCCAATATCTAATGCGCCGTGAAGCTAGATCTCACGTCGCAGAAATCCTTGAACAATTGGAATATCAAGGTGTTATTGAAACATGTGTGTCACCCATGAATAATCCTTTATTCACTGTAACTAAACCTGATGGTTCGTACCGCCTAGTTTTGGATTACCGGCATTTGAACTCTCATTGTCGAACCTGTGCTGTACAGAATACCCACAGTTCTGCCCTCATTGATAGTCTCGTGAGAAAAAGGTTTAAGACCACACTTGACATATCCAATGGCTTTTTCAGTCATAATCTGTCCTCTATCAGCAGTCAATGGACAGCCTTTACTTCTGGCGGCAAACAAAAACAGTTTAAAAGATTAGCCATGGGCTATAAAAACAGCCCTGGCGTCTTTGCCGCACGTGTAGTCTCTCTGTTGGAGAGCATTGACCCTGATGCGTACTCGTATGTTGATGATATCTATCTCACAGCCGATGAATTATGGCCGCATCTGTGTCGCGTTAACCGCATCATTGTCATGTTTGCGGACTTCGGTTACAAATGTAACTTTGCAAAGTCACACATTGCGGAGTATACAGGGTTGTTTTTGGGCTATGAACTCAACAATGAAGGTTGAGGATTAGCCCCTCACTTACTGGAGAAGTGCGCATGTCTGCGTGCTCCTACAACACTGAAAAAACTACAATCTTTGCTGGGTTTTCTAAATTTCGGGCGTACTTACATTCCCGATTATGCCCAGCGTATCAAGCCGCTGTATGCCTTGGTACAACCTAATTTTTCCAAATCGAGCTGGCTGCCAGAACATTCAGCTGTCTTGCTATCATTGCAAGCTGATCTTCTTGCTTCGAATTACTTACTGACGCGTGATAACCACACTAACCTGGTAATAAGAATTGTGCCTGGTGCAGTGGGTTTCACGTACTTAACGTTCAATGAGGGCGATACAGTCCCCATCGCTTACAAATCACACCTGTACACTTTGGCTGAAATGCGTTTTTCCACTGTCGAAAAAGTTTTGACTGCAGTGCAGATGGCAATTCTAAAAGAGAGCACTGTCGCAGGGGAAACGCATGTTGGTTGTCACACCGTATCCTGCTCTAGAGGCAGTGACGAAGACCAGTGTACCTAATTCTAAAGCTTTGCATCCATGTTGGATACAATGGGCCACTTCCTTGACATCGCCAGATGTCACCAACATCTTTGATGCCTCATTGCAGACTCAGGAGTATTTGCAGTATGAATTTGTTCATCCAGCTCCTCTGTCTTTGCGCCCGCTTGAGGATTACCATTGTGTCATTTACACTGACGGTTCGGCGCAACCGGCGACGGTATCAAAGCATGCTTATTCAGCGGCCTGAGCAATTGTGGCTGGTACTTTCGTGAATGGTGAATTCAAGTCTGATGTCGTGCATACGCAGTCATTGGGTGATTGTACCGCACAGTTGGCAGAGCTACGTGCTCTTGTTCTTGCACAGGAGTTTGCTGACCCACGAGTTACGACTCTTATCGTGAGTGACTCGTTTTACTGTGTTCAGTCTTTTAACGACAGTTTATTCTTCTGGTCTCAAAATGAATTTCGAGATTCCAAAGGTAGCACAATCAAGCAAAAAATGCTTTGGGTTCGAGGTGCAGAACTTAAACAGACTATGCCTCTTGTGAATGTAATTCATACTCTTGGACACCAACGTGTTGGTGTCCACGCTGTCGGGAACAGCTTAGCTGACGAAGCAGCGAAAACAGCAGTGGCAACTTATCTAGTAGTAGCAGTTACAAGATCCAAAAGTAAGATTGATGATGGCACCTTGGCAGCTATTGCTGCAACAGAGAAGGGAAGTAATTACCCTAGAGGTTTCCCTTCTAGATACTCTTATCATTTAAGTCCTGATAAAGTTCCCAATGTGAGAATTAACGACGTTGGTGACAGATTGATTCCCAACGTGGACTGCAGATTTTCATTGATAACAGCGGCTCACGAAGGTATGGCCTCAGCCCATGCCGGCGTTTCAGCGACTGTTACACTCTTACAACAACGTTACTGGTGGCGCGGATTGTATAAACAAACTTGTGCTTATGTTCTTAATTGTGACATTTGCCAGCAGATTAAACCTTCGACTGCTGCGCGCCCACTACAAACGCAGTTGTACATATCTAATAAACCACTTGGGTGTGTTTATTTAGATCACTGCAGTCCTTTCTCCTCTGATACTGCGTATACGTACATCTTAGTTGCAGTGGATTCGTGCACACGTTTTCTTTGGGTATGGCCACAAAGGAGTGCTGATGCTCGAACTGTCATCAGGGATTTGCGTGTCTTTGTGGGAATTTTCGCATGTGGAACCCTTCATTCTGACCAAGGTCCTGCGTTCGCCTCTAAGGCGTACAAAGAAGCCATGAGATCTTTGGTGGTCCAAGTCAAATTTTCGTCTCCATACCGGCCTGAGGTCAATAGTGTTGTGGAGCAAATGAACCGTGACTTAAAGCAATCCCTGACAGCTAGGGTTTTAGGCACTGGCAGGAACTGGTTGGCCCATCTGTATAACGTACAACGTGCACTTAATAATCTCCCTAGAAGGTCTCTGGGTGGTCGAACCCCATACGAAATGCTCTTTGGCATAAAGATGTTGGTCCCGGACCTTGATGGTCTAGACATGGCTGCGTCAGCCGCACCCTTTGACGTAGATGATCACTAGAGAATCTACAAAAGTCCAGAGACAGTCTTGCAAAGGAACACTTGCCCTCCACAACTGATGCTGCTGAGTCCGGTAGTCGGCTGGCTACCTCGAGTTTGTGACCTGTTCCGTGAGAAGGTGGAGAACAAGAAGGAGTTCGGCCCCGCTTATCGTGCTCCGGTTCCAGTGCTTGGCGTGCAGGGTACAAGAACAGTCATTTTACCTCCACTTCCTGTTGCAAGGATAACAGGTACATCTCCATTGACAATGTCAAACTACAGCGAGTGGCCGATTCTTCTTAGTATGACTCCAGCGGTCTCTTGTCCAGCAATGCTGAGAAATTCTGTTTTGTCTCCGGCACATACCAACAGGCCTGACATTGCCATCGAGATGCATACAGTTACTAATCCATTGTTGCCTCCACCGGCTGGTGGTCGATCTGAAGATACTGATTATGCTTATTCCACAGATGTATCGTTGCCTGGTTTACAAACAACTGCAGTTGATCAGTCACGATTTTCATTTGATACTAACTCTATGACTTCCAACCCCCCATCGAAAGTTTCTATTTTTGCTACTTGGTTTAAGAGACATTTTTTAATCCCCCCCTGGACTTACATTTGGCTGTTGCTAATTGGCTGTTGCTAATAAGTATCTTTTTGTTTGTCCATTGGATTTGTGGTAGTATTTTTTCGTCTTGTAAATGGACACACTCTCACCGAAAGATCTGCAATTAGACTAATTGATGGAACTTTGGCCCCCCACTCCTCATCGCACATTATGAAAAGGGACCAGACTTTTGTGAATATTACTGCCTGGCTTGTGTTGGATGGGATTGTGTGGGATGCTGTTAAATTTCAAATTCATGGTCCCACAGAGGTGATTAATGTCCCAAATGTACTTCGTGTCTCTAAGGGAGATGTGGTGAAACAAAACATCCGCTCTGATGATTGGGACGTTCAGGCCATAGAGGCACTGTTTTCTGATTTGAAATATTATGCTGCCTTTGATGCTGAAGATTTGTATTTAGACACAGCTAATTATGGGGAGCTGTTTTGCTACCAACACTATGGCAATCACTTCCTACATAAAGCAAATACATTTAGAAATTTTGTTAATTATACGCAATGGGAACACTGTCCGGCGCCAGTTGAAGGCAGCTCTAAAACTTTAGTGAACAAATTTAAATATTTTACGGATTTCAGTGTATCTGCCCCTGAAGCATTTTATTTTAAATTAACTGCGGAGCCAGCTTCTAAAGTTAGACTAACTTCGACTAAATTGTTACATTCCAAATCCTTTATGGGCGAGTTGACTATACGGCATTATGAGCTGTGGAAAGATACCATTGATCTTAAATCACTTTGGGGTTCTAAAAAATGGCAGGTACAAGGAACAGAGGCTCTGAATCGTGCTTGCCTTATCCCGAACCACATGTTATTTTTAAATTCTACCATTTTCCAAACCACCTGCTTTGGATTGGCTACTTCTACAAAGATTAATTCCCCCGCTATTCCTGATCTTGGTGCTTATCCAAAATGGGATAATCACACAGATCTGTCCCTTGATGCGTTGCACTCATATATTACTAATACATCCTTCAACATTTCCAAATTAAATCATGAAGGATGGTTGATATGGCAAAAGAGCTCAGATTCCTGTCAACGTCGTTTTCTGGGTCTATACCCTGGATATACACAGGTCAGAGTGGACCCCCGCTTTGAATCTTCCCATTCGGTTACTACCTATTCTGTAGGGAAGTTATGTCAGAACTGGCTGCAACATTACACCTTGGCATCTGTTAAACTTCATTTATCAAAATTGCATGACAAAATAGATTTTAATGATTTTGTTAAGTGTCTTGTGGGTGGCAGGTCCAAAAGATGGGTATATGCTATTTATAACGAAGTTTGGAAATTATCGCAAATTGAAGCTGCCTCCAGGTTGAGAGCTATTAATCATGCAAATTTGGAAAAAGTGCTAGCTGTCATCGATAATAGCATTAACACCCTTTCTTCCAGAATTTACAAATTAGATAATATTGTTTCATCTGTTGTGGATATTGTACATGATGATATGTCAGTTTTGTACCATGGTCAAAATCAATTGCGTTCTATAATGCAGTTTGCATGGACTTTTCAAACGTTGAAGGCTGGGAAAGTTCCCTGGGACTACATGAATACATCGTCTTTATTCCTGCCGTTTAATCTGACTACAAAACAACAGTTCATTTCCATAAAAGATGCAACATACTCATTACTGCATATTGAAAAGTTGGAACCTTTGCCTTTCTCTGTGGCCGAATTGAACTCCGCTGTGTGGCTTATCCACGGGTTAATCACCTTGCCATTTCCTTTGTTTAAGTTCAGTTCCTGTATGGAACATTATGCCCTAGGCAGATATGAACCATTTCTGCATGAAGTTTGGTCACTCCCATTTACATATAGATGCATGAGAGAAGATAAAGAGGTTTATTTGAAAGGTGAGGAATGCACTTCCACACCTGATCACTCAGTAGTCTGTAGGCACATCCAATTGCATGGTGCATGCAACGTTCAGGCACCGAATTTAGCTTGCGTTCTAAAAGGGATTCCAGTGCCAGCTATTACGCCCACTTTTACACTGTTAGCTAATGGTAGTTATTTGCTTTTAAATAATGAGGCTTGCTGCAGGATGCTAGTGGGAATTCCCTACATTGTGACTGTCTCACAACGAGTAGTCTGCTGTAAAAATGTCCTTTTCCCGCCCCCGCATGGGAGGCTGGATGTATCCAGCCGGCCTTCCATCCCAACCTTGAAAGCAGAGTTCAACAAGATGAGCAGAATAAGGGCTCTACTGTCTCAAAAAGAAGTCGCTCTGACTTCCTCCCGTGAAAAATTTGTCCTTCACGTAGCAAACACCCGCACCGAGGTGCATGCGCTTTTAAATACTGATCTCCCCCTTCATTTCGGTGCTCTGATTCACACTATATTCAATGCCTCGTCAACAACTGGCTTGGCGCATTTTTTCAAAGTTGTGGGCTCCGGCCTCGTGACCTCCTTCCAAACAATCTTTGGTGTGATACCGGCATTTTTTCATTCTACTTTTTCCAGCGTCTTCGGCGGGCTCCCGTTGATTCTCGCCCTCAAGGCTGGTGTGCTCCTGTTGGTCTGCTTGCTGCGCAATGGCTGCACAATATGTGTCACAAGACAGCCTGCCCCGGCTGCTCCATCTTTGTAACCGGATGCTTGAATATTATGAAACATTACCACTGGCCACTTTAAGCATAGCCTATGGATTGTCCTTCCGTTTTTTTTACTTTACTTGCGTGCAACCTGTTTTTCATTGCCTAGATTGTCCTTTCGAATGGGCTCTGGATTTGTGCCTGTCGAACTCGGTGTCTCCTGCCCCGGATTATGATCGAATGATGAGTCCCTTAGTGGCTCATGAGTTGGACTGTTCTGGTATCAGGATTATGGCCTATGGCACGGCACATGGAGTCCTAGGGAATTGGGACATCTATACGGCAGCGTATGACTTCTTGTCGAGAAGTTATCTTGAAGAACACGCAAGTTGTCTTCTGATTGTGCTAGAGGCTCCAGTTATCGAGGAACATGTATGTTCATTTACTTTGTTAGACTGGATGACGGAAACTTTTACAGAACATTATAATGACTTCCTCTTGGAGGCGGTCGCTACTTATTGTGCTTACACGTTGATGGATTAACTGTGAGGTCGTCCAACTTCCACTATTTAAATTACACATTTTTTGAGTTTGTCCTCCCCCCCCCCCCCCCCCCTTTTTTTTTTTTTTTTGTGGCTCGAGTTTAGGTTCTGCCGAGCCTTTGCAAGATGTTACATATTTTTTTTGGTCTCTTTCTTTTTCAATTTTCACGCTAGTTTTTTCGAACTTTCACTACCCATTATATGGATGGACAATACATGCACTTAGTTTTGTCTCTATTGAACTTGAACTCTGCGTTCCTAAATTGTATCCCTATTTGTTCGTGGTCCGATCAAGGGAGGGTGTAGTGGAGGCGGAACTACAGGTCCACACATTGCTATGTTAAGCGTCTTAGAAATTAAAACGCTATCTTGCCACTTTTGCACACAACACTGCAGATAGATGATGTTAGATGAAAACTGCTTGCTTGCCTTTTCTTCACATGAGAACGGTCTGTTGTTCACATCCCTAGATGTGCACCGCGACCTTGGTCTGAACATTGTGTGCAGAAACAGTCAGGGCCAACAAACAATGTATGCTTTTGAATTCAGGTTGATTGGCCCACGCTCTAGCCATAACACACACACAGCTGCGAATATCTGAAATTCGAGTGCCTTTAATATTGCAGTCTGCATGCATGAGATACACACTTTGGAAAATACTTTTTCCAGACACAGAGCAAAGCTGATCCTGTGATGTGATTCACCTAAGCTGTTATTTACGGTATGGGGTTCCCCATTCAAACCTAGAGACCTTCTATTAGTCTAATAATACCAGCTTACTAGCGAAGTGAGGGTGGTTGTATTCCACTATCATTGGTAACATGATTTCTCCCTTCATTTTCTATGGTATTGTAACAATGCTGATGGTTTTATTCTTAATCATTTGTCTGCTTATGTTAGCCAAAGTACTGCATCTTAGGACACGTAGTTTATGAAATAAACGTTTTAAACTTTACTGTGTCTCTGATTACTCTTGTTGTGGACTGATATGAGAATAATAACGAACAGGTATTTCTGATTCCCACCATTCCTGAGAGTACTCTAAGTCGCTTGTTCTGGGTTGTCTAATCATTGGTAGCTTTGAGATGATACGGAGAACGAATGAGACACTGATGCTAGTCGGATAGGGGTTCTGGGTACTGAAGTGAGTTTTTGGTACACCGCAATTCACTGAGGTCCTGGTTTCCTGCACATAGTTCTGTGCATGAGCAGAATCCCTCCTACAGTTTGGGGGCAACTCTGCCAGGCCACAATTTTTTTTCTAGTTGATATTTTTTGAGACAGTTATTTGTCCTGTGAGTTACATACACAGTGAGAACAGTGGCAGGGTATAAGATGCTGCCCAATTACTTGTGTTCTTGTACAATATCTAATACATATTAGTTATTTCAACCAGTAGTGGTCCAACAAATGCCCACCTCCCGAAACCAGCCACCAATTTGGTTTCAAATATAGAACAGATATACAGAAAGAAGGGAGAGGCAATGCTATAATGACCAAAGAGTTCATCTCTTTCATTCATCACAGACGATGACAGAATAAATGATTTCTGTAGCCGGAAATGTTCTTAGTCTTTTTTTATTTCAGTTTTGTATGTATAACAGCCAACGCGTTTCACCCTTTCAGGCTTCTTCAGGGCAACTATAAAGTTTTGCAGAGTCTTCGGCTCGGAGTTTCCCGATACTCATTCTAGACACTTTCAAATTTTGGGATATACACTTTTATAATTTAGTATCAGAGTTACTGTAGGTACATATTCTGGTCCACGTTCCTCTTTCCAATTCAGCGGGTCCTACTACCACACCAATAAGTAAATGCGCTGAATCACCCAATCTTTCAAAATCAAAAAGTTGTCGTTCTATGTGTTTGAGTCCACACCCATGGCAAGTCCAAGGACCTCGAGTAATAGACAGTAATGGCAGCGCTCAATCGCTACCCCTATTCAGCGTAGAAACTCCTCTTCCATACACAGGTCCAGTGTATGCTAGGGGTAGCGATTGAGCGCCGCCATTACTGTCTATTACTCGAGGTCCTTGGACTTACCATGGGTGTGGACTCAAACACATAGAACGACAACTTTTTGATTTTGAAAGATTGGGTGATTCAGCGCATTTACTTATTGGTGTGGTAGTAGGACCCGCTGAATTGGAAAGAGGAACGTGGACCAGAATATGTACCTACAGTAACTCTGATGCTAAATTATAAAAGTGTAAACCCTAAAATTTGAAAGTGTCTAGAATGAGTATCGGGAAACTCCGAGCCGAAGACTCTGCGAAACATTATAGTTGCCCTGAAGAAGCCTGAAAGGGTGAAACGCGTTGGCTGTTTTGCTGTTATACATACAAAACTGAAATAAAAAAAGACTAAGAACGTTTCCGGCTACAGAAATCATTTATTCTGTCATCGTCTGTGATGAATGAAAGAGATTAACTCTTTGGTCATTATTTCATTGCCTCTTCCTTCTTTCTGTATATTTGTCCAGTGAGTGTTTATGGTCTGGGATTGATTTCACGTGTTTGTTGCCCTCCTTGGTTGTCATGCTCTCGGTTTTGATCATAGCAGGATCAACGTTTGATTTTTCCAGTTTTCCCTGGTTGGTGTTCTTTCATTCACGGAGCTCTGTACATATTGGTCTATTGTGGTAAATAAAATTCCTTTACCGGGACTTAATTTGATACATAAACATAATAAAATAGCTCAGTAAAATGAGAGGCAGAATCCGTGGTATTAGAGGTTCGGAATGGGCTTTATTCCAATGATCGATTATAATCGGTTGCTCCAAGTTCCATCACCACGGAGGTTCAGGAAGTGAAGTACATACATTATTGACATGAAATGACTTTTATAGATCATACATTACAATGAAGCGAATGCAGTAGGCGTAACAATTGATAAGGAAAATGACGATTTATCTGCGTAACCAAAAATGGGTGTAATAAGGAGTAAAAAGGAACATAATTGGTTATGATGTCATATATAGGTGGATCTGTAAGATTATACTTGGCATAGTTGCGCGCGCAGCACTATGACGTGTGATTGACGTGCAACTAGGGGGTGAAGGGGACTTGACATTTAGCTCTACATGTGGAGACAAGAAGTCTGGGGGGTCAAGTCAACCTAATCCCAAATCATATCTAACATCCTATGTTTAAAGAACTATGTTATCCACAAAAGAAGGACTCTCGGACAGAATCTATTCTATACTGACTGTGCGTGTACAAGCGTCTAAGTGTCTACACTGAATGCGAGGGGGTAGAAATATTCCATGGTAACAGGACTATGAATTACTTGCATAAGGGCAGAGAAGCCGGGCCTTTTGCTCGGTAACTGGAAGAATGTTTACTTAACTACTAGGCAGGAATGCATCGGCTGAGGGGGAAGCAGATAATTCGAAGGTGAAATACGGTTCTTGGCAGAGAATAGGCTGATGTCAGGCTTCGGGAGCCGCGCAGGGAATGAGACAAAGTTCATGGTCACAGATGCAGGCTCAGACTGGAGCTTTCAGAGGCAGAAGGCAAGAAGAGTTTGATGACAGAATCAGGGCCTACTTGCCTAGACTGTAAAATGGCATAAGTGAACCATACAAAGCCGGTGGCCTTTCGTATTTAGGAATGGAATATCCGGCCTATTCATGGCGGATCTGACAGAGGACATGTTGACGGTGGACGCACATGTATTTGCGTCTTCATAACTGGAACTGGAGGGAACATACATGTACTTGTGACATGCACATAGAACCGTTGGGGTCCAAGATAGGGGACATAACTGACCAGAAAAATCCATATTTCCACATTCCCTCCTTGTCCCCTACTTGCCCGTTAAGAGATATCAATCTTCATCAATCCATTGATCTGTTCATATAGCATCATTTGTTCTTCTTTCTTCTTCCGTGACAAATGAAATCTTGGTGGTGGAATACACGATGTGGTACACAGACCACAGATCGCTGGTCCACATTGTAGACATAGACAGCAACTGAATAGTATGAGAAGGCCAATACCTAGGAAGGATAAAACTCTCCATCCCCAGGCTGATACCACACTCCAAAACCAACTGGACCAAGTCCAAGTGCCTGGGTTCTGGTGTATCTGGTTTACAATCTTATGAAGGCGAGTGATGGCTTTATATACAGATGGCGAATTTTCTGGTATGAATACGCAGCAGCTTGATCCGATGACCCTACAAGCTCCGCCCCTATCAGCCAGGATGACGTCAAGGACAAGACGATTTTGAAGCACAACAATCCGCATAGCAGACTGCTCTTCTGTTAAATTGCCTAAGGCGGAAATAGTCTCATTCACTACTGCTTCAAGGGTTCTAGTTAATCTACGTATCAGCTTACTATTTGTAACAGTACCTATATAAGGAAAGAGACCTTTATTGAAATCTGTGTATTTTTCCCATGCTGTTTCAGTGTAATCGACAATTGGGAGATCTCTCCGCTCTCTGTTGTGTACTAAATGAATATTTCTGTAATAATCAGGAGGAGCTAGGAAAACAGGTGGCAAAAGGAATGCAATGTAGCAGGTACCATCCCAATCTAGAGGTAGACGCATATATGCAGTCTGACCACATATAAAGTAGGAGTGGCGATAAGCTCTAAATGAAGATTTGCCTTGATCACTGAATTCTACTATAGTAGTGCATTTACTATGGCCCATATGTATGGAACCAACCTTTCTTACACACAATTCACCCTTCGCTGGGAATACTGACATGGTGGGTAAGACTAGTTCAACTTCGGATTCGACATTTAGAATCATGAGATTAGGTATAAAATTACCTAATCCATATACTTCATTTTCTAGATCAGTTCCTGTTCTTTTGGGGCGACCCTCCTTGTCAGGGTAGCAGATTTTGAGTAAAACTAGGTACAGGTTTCCCCATACCCAATGGTCTTGGTAAACTGCTGTGTCTGAATCTATGGAATTCATTAAACTAAACCATGCTCCACAGGATCCATTATGTGTAAACGGATGTGGGAAGAAAGGCAGGACTCCTTCATAATTCTGATAGGGAGGGAGCCGGCCACACACCCAACAATTAGTGGCATTACTAGTCTGATGGGAATGATGTAACATACTAATGAAAGTGTTATTGCGCAGCGCAAGTCTATAAGACAATTCATGCGGAGGTAAGTCACTAAAAGAATGTTCAGCAGTAACATTATAAACATGTCTAGAAATAGGGTAATATATGTGCAACAATATACTTGCAGTAATTATTAAAAGACTCAAGAAAAACAAGATTAATAATGTCACTATGCAGTGGCTACGCAGTGATTTACAATACGCCTGTCGTTTCAACATTTTCCGCGACTGTCCATGATTCAGGTCTAGAGGATACATGTCAGAGACGAATTCAACCGCTTCACCTTGGAGAGGACTTAAACAATCAAATTGTCTGACGTTCTAGGCCTCAATTTTACTTTATAGAGTTCGGTTTTAGTCTTTTCAACCAAAGGAAGTTTTGAATCAGTCTGTGAGGGAGTGCAGGGCACAATGTCTATATCCGAGGATAGTCCATGAAATTTCTTGATATGACTTGAATGAATCCAGCCCTTGCGGCCCTCGATCTTCACGGCTGTCCTTGTAGTGAGCAGAACCAACTTCGGTGTCTTCCACCTGGGCTCCAGCTGAGTCTTTCGGTCGAAATTTCTCACAAATACGAGATCACCCGGAACTACGTCATGGGGTTTCACCTCAGTGTTGTCGGGAAAAGCTGCAGCTACCTGTGAACGACAAGATTGTAGTGCAGACATCAAGGAAGCCAAGTAATCTGTCAGCATATTACAGTCAATATCAGTTATTTTGCGTGGTATGGGCGTCCCCCACATATTTGGTGGTCTGCCGAAGATCACCTCATACGGGGATAGCCCTGTTCGAGAGTGTGCTACCATTCTCATGTAAAAGAGTGCAACGGGTAACGCTACTACCCAGTCGACACCTTTTTCTCGGCATATTTTGGACAATCTGATTTTCAGGATCTGATTATGTCTTTCTACGAGACCTGCTGCCTCGGGGTGTCGGACACAGTGGAATTTCCACTGATATCCTAACAGAAGTGAAACATGTTTCATTAATTCGGATGAGAACGGCTGGCCGTTATCTGAGTAGACAACACGTGGTAAACCGTATCGTGGGAAGAATTCTCGAACCAACTGTTTGGCAGTAGTCGGGGCAGTGTAATCTGAAACCGGGTATGCCTCCGTCCAACGGGACAGAGCGCAGACAACTACGAGAACATATTTGAATCCTCGACATCGTTCCATCTGGATATAATCCATCTGGAGGGCTTCAAAAGGGTGATCAGGAGGCTGAAATCCACCCTGTTCTACGGGAACGCTTTTTCCTGGGTTAAACTGGCAACAGATCATACAGGTACGGACTTTTTGTTTGGCTGCTGTTCGTAAATGTTTATTGAACCAAATGTGTTGAATGCTGTCTAGCATAGCTTTTTCTCCTAGATGCGCTGGACTATGTATACTGTTAATTATAACTTGGACCATTGAATCAGGAAGGAACCATACAGACTTTTCCTTCATCATCCATCCTTGGTCCGTTTGGATCCCTCCTAATTCAGTCCATTTCTTTATTTCGTCTGGTGTAGCATGTGTCTGTATGTCAATTACGTCAAGAGTAGGATCTTTAACTGTCATACAATGTGTCAGTGTCGGGACTATTGTCTTTGTCATGTCGGGGGTTTGAGTTTGAGCAGTCTGTTTAGCTGTTCTGTCGGCTAGATCATTGCCTTGGGAAATGATATCAGTAACCTTCGTATGAGCCTTACATTTCATAATTGATATTGCAGTGGGTCGATGTATTGCATCTAATAAGGCATGAATGAGGGGTCCGTGCTGAATGTGGGCACCGTGGGAAGTTAAATAACCTCTCTCTCGCCACAGCACGCCGAAGTCATGTACAACTCCGAATGCATAACGTGAATCAGTGTATATGTTGACTTTTTTATTCGTGGCTTGAATACAGGCTTGTGTCAGAGCGATGAGCTCTGCGGCTTGAGCTGACAAAGTATTTATACGATTAGTTTCAATGACTTCAGTATCTGTGGTGACTGCGTAAGCGGCCACTAACTCTCCTGTACTTGTTCTCATACATGAACCATCTACATACAATGTCAGGTCTGGATCTGACAATGGGACATCGGTTAAGTCTTGTCTGGGTTTTGTCGTTATAGTAATAACTTCAATACAGTCATGAGCTAGTGGGTCTGTTCCGGTTACTGGCAAAAGTGTGGCAGGATTCAATGTGTTACAGCGTCTGATTTCTATATGTGGTTGAAACAATGTAAGTTCGTACCCTGTAAGTCGCGCTATAGTCAAGTGTTGTGTTTGCGTTCTATTTACAAGAACCTCTACTGCATGTGGTACTTGAACTGTCAATGGATGTCCTAACACTATGGCATCGCTTTGTCTGATTGCTAAAGCTGTCGCTGCTACTGATTTTAGGCATGCAGGCAAAGCCTGAGCTACGGGATCTAATGTACTAGAAAAATAAGCACATGGTTTGTGTGCTCCTGCTTGTTCCTGTGTGAGTACTGACAAGGCAGTACCTTCGCGTTCTGTAACAAAGAGTGTAAACTGTTTTCTGTAACATGGTGTTGCTAAAACAGGTGCTTGACATAAAGCTTTCTTTAGGCTTTCAAAAGCTTGTGTATGTTCCTGAGTCCAAGGGAGGACAGTCGATGTGGCTGCCTCCTGTGTTGTCAACTGAATGAGTGGTTTTGCTAGAAATGCATACTGAGGGATCCACTGCCTACAATATGAAGTGAGGCCTATGAAAGCCCGCACCTCCTTTTGTGTCTTGGGTATTGGCATGTTAGCTATTAACTGAATGCGGTCGGGTGTAAGCTGCCTTCCCTCCTTGGACAGCGAGTGTCCAAGATAAACAACTCGCTGGACACAGAATTGCAGCTTAGAAGGGGACACCTTGTGCCCCTTTTCGGCTAGAAATTGTAAAACTGTCAGTGATGCTTTTTCACATTCCGGTTCGCTTCTCGCGGTGATCAGCAGATCATCGACGTATTGGAGCAGAGCAGTGTTAACTGGCATGTGGATACTGTCAAGTTCTCGTTTTAGTGCTTGGCTATAGATGCTGGGACTTTCTGTAAATCCTTGAGGTGCGCGTGAGAATTTAAAGCTACGCCCATTTAAACTAAATCCGAACAAATATTGGCTTTCCGGATCTATTGGGACGCTGAAAAAGGCATTCTTGAGATCGATTACAGTAAAGAATGTCGCTTCGGAATCAATAGCTGTCAGTAATGACGAGATATCTGGGACCACAGGAAATTGTGGCACAATGCATTTGTTTAACTCGCGCAGATCAATAACCAATCGATATACTGGCGGGGCCTTTGGATCTGTTCGTTTAAGAATCGGAATTATCGGTGAATTACATACATTGGAGTCTGTTTCTACAACTACTCCTTGGGCAATAAGCTCGTCAATGATTTGTAGTAAAGCCACTACAGCATCTGGTGGTAACTTGTATTGTCGCATTCGTGGTAGCACCACTCCTGCCTTTAATGTGACTCGATATGGTGTAATATTCATGCAACCAACATCAGTAGGGCCTTGTGCCCATAGACGTGTAGGTAAAGTCTGCAGTCGGGGATCCATGTCTCTAGACACATAGTGACCTTTAAAATCACGTAAAAACAATCTCACTCCTTCCGGAGAACAACATATTATAGCTCCTAGAGCTTTCAATGTTTTTATTCCTAACAAGTTTTCTGGACATGATTTAGTAAGCAATAAATCTGTAGTTCGGGTCAAAGGTCCTATCGTAAGTGGCAGAGGTTGTGACACTTCATTAACAATAGGTTTTCCTAAAAAACCAAGGGAAATATTCTGTGAGCCTGAGAGGGGTGCCCCTGGAACTTCACTACGTTTTATAGTTGTTCGACTTGCCCCTGTATCGAGTAAAAATTTTCTGTCTTGACCTAATAATTCACTATGTACATAAGGTCCTTCTTGATCTACTGGGATTTCAATAAGGGGTAAGTCAACTTCCCTCTCTAGGCTAGTTCATGCGTATCTCTGATACTCAGGATATTCATACTGTGCGGTCTGATACATTTGTCGTGTTGTTGTCTGTGTGGCAGCAACAGGCAACGGTGGTGCAGCTGGCACAAACTGTATTGGCTGTTGTGCGGCTGGCATGGCCTGTGCATGCTGCGGAGCTCCTTGTTCATTCTGCTCTTGTCTAAATGGCCGTGGTCTTTCTTGTGTTTTACCTATGGCGATATTATGTTTTAAAACTGGACAATCGTGTACGTAATGACCTGGCTTTTTACAATAATTGCATGTCCCTTTTACAGGTCCTGTTAAATCGGAATGTGTCATACCCTTTTTATGTCCTTCAGCTGGAACTGTCTGGGAAACTAGCATTTTCATTTTCGTGTCTTTCATGCGTCTGTGTTCATGTTCTTGTTCCTCTCTAATTCTATTGTGATGGTACTGTAACATTTGTGATGGAGTGTTACCTTGCCAGGTACTCTCGAATTTTAATACTCTATTCTTTACTGGGGGCAGGGCATTTTCCACTAATTTTGTCACAAACAGATGTGGGTATGATTCGCTACTTGCTTTTATGCCACTATTTATACCAAAACATTTTTCAAATCGGGCATAGTAATCACTAGTGTCTTCATCTTGCTTCTGTTTACAGGCTGAAATTGTACCCCAATCTTCCTTTTTCGTAGTTAATAAACGCGGCAGTACCTGTACTAGTAAACCTGGTAGTGCTTTAGTTTTATCCCCAAGTCCTGCTCCTGCAGTTCGGGCCTTTTCTTCCGCTTCTAACACTGACCATTCTATCTTTTGGTCTCCTACCTCCCACTCTTTTTCCCTGAGTTTCTCATAAATGCCAGCAGGCATCAATACCTTTAATATTGTCATAATGTCGGGATAGGTATACTCTCCCATGAGTAACATGTCTTTAATTTCTCGGTGAAACCCCGCTGGATCTTTGTCATGACTGGGTACCACTTTCTTCATTTCTAACAACTCTATTTTCGATATGGGCGTATATACAAATACGCGCTTGAACTCGTTGTCCTCGCCCTTTATTGGGTGCACTTCTCGTAAGGGATTCTGTCTATCCATGTGATACGTGGTTCTTTCCTTGACGGGCAATGAGACATGCTCTGCGCATACAAAAAGAATATACTGCTTTCTTGATTCTAGAATTTCTTTAATTAATTTAGTACCTGCACCTCTCCATTTATTCATAAGCAATTCAGTCAATATGTCAGGTAAGGGACCAGGGTCCGAATGCTGACTCCGATATAGTATAATGAGTTGTTGAATCATATAAATCCCAGCTAACCTCTGTTCATCTGGGGTGAGATTCAAAAATGTGCGTGCTACTGTATCATCACTATATTTTCCGGGACTGTCCACCCAATGGACAGCTGCCCTGGCTAAATCTTGTTCATCCATAGAATCGAGAAAATGATAACCCCTTCGTTCTCGGAGTAGTTTGTCGGCGGCTTGGAACGAATGCTCGTTAGACCTGATGTTAATTATAGGTATTTGGAAATTCCTGTTATTATCTGGACATATCGGACGTATCGAGTCAGTAAGACGTCTATTACTATTACAAGATCTTCCTCTACCTACATAGGCTATGGTGTCTGACTGTCCCGCGGGCAGTCCTGACCCTTCTTCCTCGCTTTGTTCGAACTCGTCTACCTCTAATCTCTCTTCGTGTAGGCGTTCTATTTCTTTACGGATCTTTCGGCACATGGCTATTATACAATTTTGCTTATCATGTCTCCCTTCTGATATATTCTGGCTCCATCTGGTAAGAATTTGCATTGCTTCCGGGTCTACCCCCGGTCGGTCTTGATTTCTGATCACACAATTTATGAGGAAACGTAACAGTTCCCCCTGTATCTCTACTTTCTGGTATTCCATAGCTCTGTTAATACATTCTGGATCTCGCCCTGTTTGGACAAAATGATATATTTTATCTAGATGCGCAGTCATTCCTGGTAACTTCCCTAAATACACTGCGGCTCGTCTGATACGCAATGATGCCAGGGTCATTTCGTCCTCTTTACCGGGCACAGGGTCATATCTACAATCTATAAGAAGTTCCTTAAGCGTACGGGCACTTATGAGTTTGGGTGTACGTGAATGTGCTGACTCTTGAAAAGTAAGTTTATTTATTCTGGGTGGCGTAGAAAAAATATTGGTAGCACCTCCCGTGGCCCCATCTGGGGTGTCGGGTGTGAAAGGATTCGTTGAACGTGACACAGCAACTACAGGTGTGGACACAGCTATAGAAGTAGCTGTAGGAACAGATGTAGAAACAGATGTGCTTGCCGGAACTTGTGACTCGATCTGTTGCTGTAGGGATACGGGTACTGGATCTTGGCGTTGGACCTCCCTGGTATGCGGTCTATGTGGGGCGGAATTAGCATACTCGGGAGCTGCGTCATCTAAATATGAGGAAAGAAAAACATCTTCTGCGGTTCTAGGATGCCCCTTAGGATGTACCTTTATTGGGAATAATGGGGGTGGCAAGTCTTTCGGTATTTCTGGAGTAGCCTTAGGTAATCCTTCGGCCAGAAGGGGATACATACCATTCATAAGGGCATTTCTTTGTCTGTCTACTTGTTCTGATTTCACTCGGATACCTTCCTCAATTAATAGATTTTCTCGAACTTTATTTGAACTCTCTTTATTCTTTTCTTCCTGTCTACGTGCTTTTTCCATACGTCTATGAGATTCTTTACGCCATAACTCAACGGCGTCTTTCTGTGACTGTCTGACTTTCCTTTTCCATAACTCTTCCTCGGCTTTCATGATGCACTCTGCATCCCAGGTCCCCGCTGCGGGCCACCTCTGACTTTCTGGTAATCCCTTGGTGTAGTCTACCCATAAATCAAGAAATAATATAGCGTCTAAGCCATGTTTGTGATACATGAAGTGCCCTGGAGTGTCCCTAGGAGGAATAGGGACGGCTTCTTCGAGTACCCCTTTTCTAGTAGTGATCTGTCTTAATTTCGAAAAGAGCGGCATATTGACAACTGATCCGATACTTAATCTTGAACACACTTAATACAAAAGCACAATAATGAACAACCATTCATACCACAATATGCAGGACGTTTAACACATTAAACATTAAACATTTTTCTAACCTTTAAAATAAACAACAATGGTGATCGTCTGCATAACTAATCACCAAGATAATTCTTGACAATAACTAGATACTTCGGAATACTTGATATACTGCTAAACAGTACAGATACACTGCTAAAACAGTGCAGACCGGATTTGTGTACCCAAACCCGTCTTGACCGGCACAACCTATGTGCACGTCAGAAATGCCTCCCCAGTAATGGTACTCACCGGGTAGCTTCGGAAACGGAAGGCCTCGGTAACTTGAACCGGACTGGACTCGACTCGACTCGTCGGAAACTGGGCTTGACTTCGAACTGGTGGGTCTCTGTATACCTCGGATCTTGCTCTCTCAGCTAGGCTCTGGTCGGGATACTTCGCACTTCTCACCGCCTCGTCTGGGTGTTGATCGCAGCCTCAGTCGCCCCCGCTTGACCGGAGGGAGATACAGGAAATCCTGCTGGTACGCGTTATTGTCCGTCCAGCTGTGGCAGGAGACCGGGCCTGCAACTCACCGCCGGCGCGTGAGATGAGAAAGTGTCCCTGTTCGGGCGCCATTCATGTGGTAAATAAAATTCCTTTACCGGGACTTAATTTGATACATAAACATAATAAAATAGCTCAGTAAAATGAGAGGCAGAATCCGTGGTATTAGAGGTTCGGAATGGGCTTTATTCCAATGATCGATTATAATCGGTTGCTCCAAGTTCCATCACCACGGAGGTTCAGGAAGTGAAGTACATACATTATTGACATGAAATGACTTTTATAGATCATACATTACAATGAAGCGAATGCAGTAGGCGTAACAATTGATAAGGAAAATGACAATTTATCTGCGTAACCAAAAATGGGTGTAATAAGGAGTAAAAAGGAACATAATTGGTTATGATGTCATATATAGGTGGATCTATAAGATTATACTTGGCATAGTTGCGCGCGCAGCAGTATGACGTGTGATTGACGTGCAACTAGGGGGTGAAGGGGACTTGACATTTAGCTCTACATGTGGAGACAAGAAGTCTGGGGGGTCAAGTCAACCTAATCCCAAATCATATCTAACATCCTATGTTTAAAGAACTATGTTATCCACAAAAGAAGGACTCTCGGACAGAATCTATTCTATACTGACTGTGCGTGTACAAGCGTCTAAGTGTCTACACTGAATGCGAGGGGGTAGAAATATTCCATGGTAACAGGACTATGAATTACTTGCATAAGGGCAGAGAAGCCGGGCCTTTTGCTCGGTAACTGGAAGAATGTTTACTTAACTACTAGGCAGGAATGCATCGGCTGAGGGGGAAGCAGATAATTCGAAGGTGAAATACGGTTCTTGGCAGAGAATAGGCTGATGTCAGGCTTCGGGAGCCGCGCAGGGAATGAGACAAAGTTCATGGTCACAGATGCAGGCTCAGACTGGAGCTTTCAGAGGCAGAAGGCAAGAAGAGTTTGATGACAGAATCAGGGCCTACTTGCCTAGACTGTAAAATGGCATAAGTGAACCATACAAAGCCGGTGGCCTTTCGTATTTAGGAATGGAATATCCGGCCTATTCATGGCGGATCTGACAGAGGACATGTTGACGGTGGACGCACATGTATTTGCGTCTTCATAACTGGAACTGGAGGGAACATACATGTACTTGTGACATGCACATAGAACCGTTGGGGTCCAAGATAGGGGACATAACTGACCAGAAAAATCCATATTTCCACACTATTTGTATCTTTTTTTCTGTTCACAAACTCTGGGCAGGGCTCATTTGCTCATGTATCTTATCCCATACCTTCTGCAAGTTATTCTTCCCATCAACGTTTGTTGGCACGGAGTCTAGAGCTTCCAACGACGTAGAGGAATCCTGGCTGTCCTTAGTATCTTCCATTGCTACTTGGTTTATTGTAGTGTACCCCATTGCTGGGACTTGTTTCTTGTTTTAATCAGGCGTCAGGATCCGGCTAAACTCCCGGCATCCGAGTAGATCACTGCAGACTGTTGATTGTTGACTGCTGAAGGCAGGCGGGAGGGCAGGCAGGCAGGTAAGGGGCAGCTGGGCGGGCACAGTTGAGGGAACAGACCTCTCTAAAAACACAAGCTGCACCAGCCTAGTGCTGGCCACTTCCATGCGGACAGAGAAGCCCATTGCACTAGCCTTACCATGCCCACTACCATGCTGCTGTGGCTCTTGCAGCGACACCGGATGTGGTGGTGTAGGCACGGGAGGCCGGTATACCTATAAAGTCTCGGCTTTCGGCTCCCTCGGTCCTGGCTGCCTTGCTCACCTCACTCCCTACCATCTCCCCTCTGCCTCACGACTTGCACTGCCTCGACAGCCTCGCCTGCTCTCATCTGCCTCTCTCTTCCCGCGTCTGACATCCTTCAACTGCGTCCTTCCTGCTTCCTGTCCTGAATAATTAATAATGCACTATTTGTTAACACAGAATGGCTTAAGCGTGGGAGCTTTTACAATGTCTGAATACACCAGTTGGTCTCTAACAGGCCACTTAAACTCCACGTTCTTCCGAGTGAGTTCTCTCAGGAGCTCCTGTTAAGTACAGCATACACGGAATAGTTGTGCAAGTACTTGTTTATTGCCAGGAGCACAGTAGTACATGTCCGACCTGCAAACCAGTATTCCTCTTAATCCCTCACCAACATTTTACATTATATACACAGTATTCTACATTGAATTCTATGGAACCAAGAGAGTACACATAAGTATACAACACATCTCTGTTCTTATAGTAAAACAAAAACAACAAAACTTAAACAATACAAAAAATTAATTTCCTATGTAATACATAAGTTAATACCTATCTAACAAGCTGAAAAGAAAATAAGGTTATTCACTGTAATACAATAGAAATCTCACTTTGAACTAAGAATTCCGAACTTTAATTTCATCATGGACATAATCTGATAACCATTTAGGAGGTCTCCTTGTTCTTCCAGTAACACTGTCATCACTACTCTGAGAAGGAGTAACTTGCTCAGATGTTACTTCCTCTGAGTTTCCAAACGACTGACTAGTATCACTGCTGTTCTGAGCTGATACACATATTCCACACTGTTTTCTGCAACCACCTTCTCAATATTTGGATCCACAAGAACATCTCCATCATTAGGAACAGTCTCTCCATCCTTACACACACTTTCCCCAACGATATAGAAATCCAACCAATGGAAATCGCCAGGCATAGAAAGATTGATTCGCAACAACCAAATAACTTAGAAGTCAAAGCAATACTGTGCAAATTCCACACTTTTCCACTTCTTACTCTTACAGCATTATTTAGAACTTTCACCACCTCTTTTGGTGCAAAAAATTGGCTTTCACCTTTTTTCACTTTAACTGGTTTCTTTACGCGAACCCAATCGGCAACCTCAACCTTAACAGATTTAGAACCACGTTTTTCATCACAATAAGCCTTTACTTTAGCATGATGTTCCATTAATTTACTGCGAACCAAGGAAGGCGACCAATGGCAAGAGGTAGAACTGCATAACCACACCGGGTTATATTTAGACCTGGGCCTCCGTTATCTCATCATTACAAAAGGTGAAAGACCTGTACAATCATTCTTAGTAACTCTGTACTCCTACAATGCCTTATGTAATTGATTCACCCAATCTAATCTTGAATTACATGCAGATTGGATAGCACCTTTGATCACGCGATTGTATCTTTCCACTACACCGTTACCACTTGGATTGTTTAAGGAGGTAGTTTTATGAATAATCCCCACTTTAGTAAAATAATCTTTGGTAGCATTAGACATAAACAGACCGCCATTGTCGCCTAAAATAGTTCTCGGTAACCCTTCAGAACTAAAGGTTTTATCAAGTAATTCCAAAACAACCGCAGTATTAATTGCATCCACCACCTCCACAACCGGCCACTTAAAAATAAGATCTAGTAAAACAATGACATATTTCTGGTCACTCCCAACAGGTCCAAACAAATCAATAGCAACTGAATCCCAAGGACATTGAGGAGGCACATATTCTTACAAAGGAGGATGCAAGGTTTGTAAAGTTTTATCAGCAGTGGAGCAACTCATACAATTCCTTACATACCTCTCAACTTCAACATGAACTCCAGGCCACCACAACAAATCTCTTACAACATTCTTCGTTCGTACTATGCCAAAATGACCTTTATGGCACAATTGAATAATAGTTTTCCTTAACCCAGAGGGAGGTACAATTCTCTCACCCCTGAGAACTGTCATTTTCAATACTAAGTTCAGATCTGACTTTCCAAAAGGGTCTCAGTTTCTTATTGAGTTTGGATTTGCTTGTCCAATTATCTTGAATGCATTCCATAATTATTTTGAGCTCACCATCCTTAGCACAATCACCATGAACAAATGCAACTTGAAAATTGTCACAAATATCATCTTCACAATCTTCCAACTTGAGAGGTAACCTTGATAAACAGTCTGCCAGTACATTATCTTTCCCTGGTAAGTATACCACTTTATGACTAAAGTCCTTCATTCGAACGGACAACCTGGCAATTCTTGCAGAAGCGTTTACAGTACCTTCAGTTGTTAACAATTTGACTATAGGTTTATGATCACACAATATTGTGACTGGTTTTTCCCACACGAAGGCTCTAAAATGATTAAGGGCCCAAGCACAAGCAAGACCCTCCCTTTCAATTGCTGGATACCGTGTCTCAGTGGGGGTTAAAGCTCTAGAAGCAAAGGAGACAATTATTTCTTTACCAGTAATATCTTTCTGTGACAACACAGCCCCCAACCCTTTTCCGCTGGCATCAGTGGTAATGTAACTATCTAGATTGGGACCAAAACCTTGTAAAGCCTGAACTTTATCGATGGTATTGGTGAGAAAGACAAACTCATCATTACATGCCTTGGATCATTCAAATTTGATTCTATTTTTCAGTAATTGGCTCATATTAAAACATTTTGAAGCAAAATGAGGAATAAATTTAAAGCAATATTCTACTAATCATAAGAAGGATCTCAGTTCATCCTTGTTGGTAGGAGTGGGTGCTTCTCTAATCACGTTGACTAAGGTTGTTTTAGGTCTCACCCCATCGGAACTAATTTCATGTCCCAAATAAGAGACCTTTTCTGCAGCAAATTTACACTTAGATAATTCCACTGAGCGACCATTCTCCTTAAGAGTACTCTTTACATTTTTAAGTGTAGTATCATGACTTGATTTGTTTTCTCCAAAAATAAGGATGTCATCCTGAAAGAATCTGGTGCCAGCAGTTTTATTAAATAGATTAAACATCAATCTCTGAAAGACTGCAGCCGCAGACGCTAGTCCAAATGGCATCCTTTTGAATTGAAAACAATGAAATTTGATGATACGCCGATGACAGATCAATTGTCGAAAAAACTTTGGCACCCTTAAGACTACTGACCATTTCATTAATCTTGGGCAATGGAAAACGATCAATTACTATATTATCGTTGAAATGGCGTAAATCGACACATAAGCGAATTTTACCATTGCTACGTCGCTCTACCACTAATGGAGAAATCCACTCTGATCCATGAATAGGTCCTATCACATCAATCGCTACTAGTTTGTTAAGTTCAGCAGTTACTTCATCCCTGAGCATAATAGGTACGTTCCTACACTTATGAATTTTAGGACTAGCATCATCTTTAATAACTATGTAGCGCTCAAAATTCTTTAAGTTGCCTTACACTTTGGTTAAAACCTCAGGAAATAAAGTGGACATAGTTTTAGCTGTAAATGTACCATCATCAATTACTTTAACTTGATCCTCGCTATTGGGATCTAGTACAATGTGAAGTTTTCCTTGGTCCAACCAACCTAAAACAGGTGGACCTTTCTTTGCAATGTATAATTTGGCTCAAGTGCTTCTACCCTTGAATCTAAAGGTGAACCATCTATACCCTAACATTTCAATTGTTTTGCCAGAATATCCTTGAGGGTGTATGTCTGACTCAAGTAAGGTATCTCCCACTTTGTCTACAAATTTACTGTTCCAAAGATGTTCATTGATGATTGTATATGGTGAACCGGAGTCAGCAAAGATTTTTATCTCTACACCACCAATGCTTAACAAACATTCTGGTTTGTTCATAATGGTATCATCATCAATATTGAGAATTAAGTCCGAAATTGACTAATATGACAGCAAAATGTACCGCACGGATGTACCATGTAATGACGAAAGGTGTACTTTTGTTCTCTGTTTGTATTAATAAAAATTGGTTAAAAAAAAAAAAAATTGGAGACTTTATCTCTCAGCTAAATTCATGTCAACGTCACCATCAACAAAATTTGTATTGTAATCATCCTCAGTAAAATTATCTTCAAGAACACATTTAACGCCAACTTTTTTACTTTTACATACTTTGGCATAGTGACCTACAATTCCACAGTTGGCACATTTCTGTTTAAGGGCAGGACACGATTTACTATGAGCCAAATACTCTTTGCTGTCACACCTATAACACTTAAATTTACCAAAACTTGAAGTTTTAGGCCAAGGAGATCATCTAAAAGGTGGCTTTTGGAATGATTTGTTAAAAACTTTAGCAACAACATTTGAGTTTTTACTTTCATCCTTTAACTCTTTGGCACACCTGCCAGACATTTCCCCTTTACGTGCAATACTGATAATGTCTATAAGAGAATTGCCATTCACCCATAGTCGCTCTTGGACAGCTTGATTATTAGAGTGCATCACCACCTGACCTCTTATGATGTCCTCTAAAAGGTTACCAAATTTACAATCAAGAGCAAGTTTTTTCAACTCAGCAACATATTGATCTACTGTTTCACCATCAAGTTGTTTACGTTGAAAAAACTTGTAACGAATAATGCCAATACACACTTTAGGGGCAAAGTAATTGTCAAGATCTGGTAAGGCTGCAAGAAAAATGTTAGTGATGAAGCAGGTAGTGCAAAATCTTGTATACCTCCTCTATTCTTGCATGAAAATACTAATTATATAATCTATTCATTATAATATTATTAAACTAGTATTGCATGTATACTAATCAACATTATAAAAACAAACTATATATGGGATTTGCTACTTGCATGGATAAATAACTCTTATAACTAAAATTTGTACGCATATTAACAATAGTATATGTGGTAATAGAATACTGCATGATATATGTTGCTTTGTGATGTTGCACCCTCGAGGAGGATCGAAAAAGGTGAATATAATTGCTTTAAATGTCGCTATATGCTAGATAAATACAAGCACATAGAGGGATTAGCAAGGGGTTAACATTAGAATCTCCATTTCTATGAATTAATTATTCTTTTGTGTTTGTTTTGCTTAAGTTGGCATCTGGGCCTAAATCCAATATGGCCGCTGTCACCACACGCAGAAGTGGCCACTGTCTCATGAGGGGCGGAGTGAGCTGCGCATGTGCAAGAAATCTCCCAAACCTCATAGCGACCTTTGTTCATCATGTACCCGGTCAAGGATATGAAACGGGACGTTCGCCAAGACAGGGGAACAATCGACCTTACAGTAAACCGGAACAAGCCGACACTTCGCTGACCAATGACCTCACCCCTCGAACTGTACTAAGAATCTGGGAATAAAAATCGGACGATCTCAGCAGCCAATCACGACTGTTCTAAAGCTTAAAATTGTATCTTCTTTGACTTGATTTTTTTATAAAAAAGGGGTAAAAGAATAGGGAGGACATCTCACATATTTTTAATTCATTCATCTCTTTTCACCTTCGTTCGTGACGCCTTTCCTGATGATCCAGATGCTGCTCGACCGCTTGATGACTGCAAACTTTTTCTAAATCCACGGGCTATGATAGATGCTTGCACGATTTCTGGTCCTTTGATAAATTGGGGGCTGTAACGTGCTGAGCAGAGGACTTTGAGCTTTGGCCTGCATTTTCGGACAATTTACGACAAAATTTGGTTATGCAGAGCCAATGAATTAGAGGACTCCAAATAGCCAGATTAGGTAATATGATGTTCTGCGATTTACTTGAATTGATCTAGAAATTCTAAACTTTGAGGAGACAAATGCAAATATAAATCATTATGAAAATTTAGATAAACAGTTATTGATTAACAAGAGATATGAGTTTGTGGTTTTTCATTAAGGGAAATAAGGATTCCGAGTCTTAAAATGTGTTTTAGCTGGTTCTAAATCACCATCAACCAATCCAACTAAATTGTTCCGTTGACCAAGTGGGTGGAGTGTCTTGATGTTTGGGATTAGGGATCTATAGGCGAAGGATGTTAATGTATATTTTGTAAAATAACTTTGCTCTCCCTATAGGTTATAAGGTGCTCCCCCCATATGTCCAGCGCTTGAATTACTCATCCCTCCTGTGTGTAGACTCGTGAGAGAGACGTATGAGTGTTGGTGTTATGGGCCCCACCAATGAATGTGTGTGTAAATGAGCTAGTGTGACGTCGGGTCTGCGACGCAGGGAGGATATCGGTAAATGTTATTCCCCATTTCCAGATTTGCGCTGGAGCATTAGCATCACCAACAACAGGCATTTTAGAGAGTTGATTATAAGTTTATAGACCG
The DNA here is from genome assembly GCF_964204655.1 of Triturus cristatus. NCBI lineage: Eukaryota > Metazoa > Chordata > Amphibia > Caudata > Salamandridae > Triturus > Triturus cristatus. Next base: position 304,574,175 of record NC_140585.1, on the reverse strand, counting down.
TAAGGACCCAAAGAATGTAACAAATTGCTCTTCTTTTGCGCAGCACTCATTTTACCAGCTTCATCAATAGCTGCGATGTAGTTTAGAAAATAGTCTTTCCACCCGGTCCATTTGAGTGGTGGTTCTGTACCAGTAACCCAAAATAAATGTAGATTCTGAATTGAAAAATTTTGGGTTGCCATCTCAAGATGTAAGGACAATAATAAAATAAAATGACAGTTTGTAGAACAAGTAAGGAGATCTTGGCAAGCAGTACTCAAAATTGTAAAAATCGTAGAAAAATCTTGGTAACCAGTACACAAAATAATCCAGAATAAAATAACGGTATTGTAGAACTAGTAAGAAAATCTTGGCAAGCAGTGCTTACATTGTAGAACAGTACTTTTCTTTGTAGAACTGGTAGGAAATCTTGGTAAGCAGTACTAATTCTTGTAATGCAAAATCTTGTAGAAAGATATTTATTAAAATTGTAATGAGAAAAATCAGGCCGGCAAGGTACTAATAAAAGAAGTCACATTGAACTTACGTAAAATACAAAATTTCAATATGAAGGAAGAAATTTGTTACTCTTCGCGTTGCTCACTATATCGTTGGTTGCAGACTCCAAGTTGCTTGCGTACTTCCGTATTGCTTCCAAGTGACGATAAAGATAAAAAACAATTAAAAGAATGGAGACACGCACGTAGACATAACTTAAGGTCGCGTTAATGACCTGAGAAGAAAATGTGCTGTGCGTGTGATGTAAAAAACACAATTGATGGATGGAATGCAGAACAAATCAAAACATTCACCCCATTCATGAGATTTGGATTAAAACCATCATTCTTTTGCTCACCATGCCAACCCAGTTTAGACCTGGCCATATGCAAATCAGTCTTGACCCTGTGCCTCATGGGAACAGTCCAGCCCGAATTGCCAAGCCAGGTCCTCCCTGGACCGGAAACAAGCATCCTAGGACCGGGTTCGGGGTTTCACCCCTCTTCAGCCAGGATAGCTTGCTTGATTCCAGTGGCACAGTGAGCCCAGGACTCACGTCTGAGCATACCTGGCGCACTTAGGGCGAGAAAGCAAAAGAAACACAATTGATGGACGGAATGCAGAACAAATCAAAACATTCACCCCCAGTCAAGAGATCTGGGTTAGACCTATCATTCTTTTGCTCACCATGCCACCCCAGTTTAGACCTGGCCATATGCAAATCAGTCTTGACCCTGTGCCTCATGGGAACAGTCCAGCCCGAACTGCCAAGCCAGGTCCTCCCTGGACCGGAAACAAGCATCCCAGGACCGGTTTCGGGGTTTCACCCCTCTTCAGCCAGGATAGCTTGATTCCAGTGGCACAGTGAGCCCAGGACTCACGTCTGAGCATACCTGGCGCACTTAGGGCGAGAAAGCAAAAGAAACACAATTGATGGACGGAATGCAGAACAAATCAAAACACTTACCCCCAGTCAAGAGATCTGGGTTAAATCCATCATTCTTTTGCTCACCATGCCACCCCAGTTTAGACCTGGCCATATGCAAATCAGTCTTGACCCTGTGCCTCATGGGAACAGTCCAGCCCGAACTGCCAAGCCAGGTCCTCCCTGGACCGGAATGTAAGGGCACACACGGCAATTTCAGATCACGTAGCAGAAGATTCCAACAAAGAAGCTCGCCATATTCCAACCCGATGGTTCCAGGTTCCCGTGACGTCTACTAAAGAGGAAAAATGGAGCGTGGAACAATGGCAGTTAAACGGATGAGAAGGATTGAAGGTAAACAACCTTAAGACAAATGGAACCTCAATCCGTGCAATAAAGCAGAATTCTTCCCAAAGGGATCCCTCAGTGCGCTCCCTCAAAGTCGAATCAGAAGGAAAGAACTCACATGAGTAGAAAAGTAGTATCCTTATTTCCAATCAATAACCTTATTATCGGTAGTATCCTTTCTTTCGTCGAAATCAAGTTCGAATGGATTCAGCGAACAGGTTCCTTCCCGAATAAACGTAAGATGCTCGCAAATTTGTTAAGTACAGCATACAAGGATTAGTTGTGCAAGTACTTGTTTATTGCCAGGAGCACCGTAGTACACGTCCGACCTGCAGACCAGTATTCCTCCTAATCCCTCACCAACATTCTACATTACATACACAGTATTCTACATTGAATTCAATGGAACCAAGAGAGTACATGTAAGTATACAACAGCTCCATTTTAGTTGCAAAATCCTTAATAAATTTACTGTACATATTCTGGAAAATGACTCACATAGTCCGGAAGACTGGAAGGTTCCATCTCAACATTCAACGCGCTCACGTCAAACACGTACAACGCATTCAACGTGGTGACCCAGCCTTCCAGAGTGACCAGGAGAATGGATTTAGCTGGAAGTCGACATGGAGAAAATGCCACAGTGACGTGATGCAGGTAATGCACACTTAAGCTCCACGCCCGTTTTCAAAATATGCCGTGCTGTAATCCTTGTTCGACAAATATTTTTACAATTTTGGAGAACTGTACTGCTGTACAAAGAAGTTCCAAGTAAATCCAAAAGGATGCAGGAAGTAGTTGCAGTTACCTTTAAACGTTGCAGGTAGAATAGAAAAATGAATTCCAAAATCTGCGTAGGTTGAAATAGCCTCAAAAATGGTACCAACCCTGTACTGTTGGTAGGAGAAAGGTACCATAAATCGTCACAAAAGTTTGTAGTAAATCGAGGTACTCTGAAGGCTATTCAAAAAGGGATATATTGCAGCAACAGCACAGGACCTGCTTTCAGTCCAGTCAGTCAACTCCCAAGTCCCCGCATTCTAAATCGAGAACAATGCTGGTACACAATACACTTAGAAAATAAGTAGGCTGTTAAGGGGACACAATAATAAGTAATGAAAGCATGTAACCATTCATTAAAATTATGCTAATTTAGAATTATGAAAGCACAGTAAAGAAATTAATTTTACAAGTTCACACTGGAAAATACAGGAATCGATTCTTTAGTTAGACAGTGCACTACACAATCAAAGGTAGGTTGGTGTCATCTCACTTTCAACACAAGAACATTTACTGACAAAAGCCCCTCACTATGTGCTGAAATCAATTGTGCATTGGGAACACTCGACAGGGTGTGTTTCTGCTGCTGTCACATATGAGGTCACAAGTCGACTTGTGCATGATAATACATTCACAGTTAGTTAACATTCTAGAGCACAAGTCGGAAGCTAAAAGCATAGGCCCAGGTTTACAACAAAGATTTATCATCAGGATTGCATAACTTTTTTTTAATGCAGAACCGACGCAAAATCCAGATTGGTATTTACAAACCTACTCAGAAGTCGGTTTGTGTTGGTTTGTAACGTGCATCCATAGAATAATTTTGACACAAATCCATATCTACAGACTTCTAGACATGGATTTGCAACAAAATCCAGTACCTATCTGAGGATGGCGTAACAAAGAGAAATATTTTTATTTCTCCTCGTGTTCTTCTGTTAATAAGTGCGCTGCATTCTGCATTGCCTTTCAGCACACTTTTTGTGCAGGAAGGGATTCCCTTCCTGCCCAAAAACGATGCCAACTACAACGCATATACCCTCGCACTTTTGTGCAATGGTGTCGGTGTTGGCGCATGACAACATAAAGTGCACCAGCCATGGGAAAGCGCAGAACAGCAGCACGTCCTAGTAGATATCGCACTGTTCAGATCTCTCCCGTTCACGCAAGGCAGCAATTTCAGTTGTTATGCTGTGTCGCGTGATTTATTTGTAAATCTGCGCCATAATACAAAGCTGTACACAATGAAAATATAAAGATGGTGTGTTAAAAAAAAAAAAAAAAGAGTTTAATGTGAAAACCATATAGGTACAAATAACCACGCAAGCTAGAAACATCTGTCTTTCATATTAAGCAAAACAAAGACAGACTTTGGCAAGGGAGAAGAACAAAAAGGTAAGTGCACACAGTGTTTCAGAAAGACAAAGATATAAGCAGCAAGTGAAGAAGTATGTTTATTAAAAATAGTCAGGAACATGCTGGCACCAAAGAAAATACTGCAGAAACTGTTAAGTAATAAGGGCAAAGTATTTTCTTGTAGGTCATCGAAAGAAGGAAATTGGGTTGTTAGACTACAAGGTCGAATGGATATGTATAAAACAACTACAGCTGTTGAAATAGTGTATGCTAGTATCAACAGAATGCAAATATCAGTAGTCGCAAACAAGCAGCAGATAAAGGAAAGCGGATTTCAATGGATGTTCCCTCTACAAATAAATGTTTCTTCTTGAGCCTGCAAATCTGAACGTATATAGGGAGGAATACATATTAAGGCAGAGAAGGAGTTTACAGAGGTAGTATGAGCATCAATATCAACCATCTGTATTGTCTTGCTCCAAATGAGTAGTATCTGGAGTATGGCTGATTTTGACGACTCAGGAGCAGGTATGAGGCGGTCAATAGTAACTATATGCTGGTATGCCTGATCGCTAATGGTAAAATAAATTGAATCCTGCTCAAATGAAAGTACAGTAGAATACCTTAAGACGAGGAGGTTGCTATCTCACCGTAGCAAGGGTGACCAGGTAAACAGGTCAAGGTAGAAAGATGGAAATGATCTACTTAAACATCACAAACTCTTCCACATAGAAAATCTGCACTATCACTACAGCCTTAGGATGGGTGCCAAGAAGGTATACTAGGTTAGGGATGGAGTTAGTGTCAGGGAGGAAAGGGTGGAAGCAACACAGTCTACTCTGAAGGTCAGGAGGTACTGTGGAGTGGTGCTGTGATGACTTCTCAAACATCTTAAATGCACCCACAAGAGTTATTGTAGGGGTGCCATCAGCAGAGAACATTACGATCTATCAATAAGTTTATAATGCAGAAGCAGTGGTAAAAAATTGGTGAACATTAGATAGGCCAAGAGAGAGCTTATCATGAGGCAAAGGGTTAAAGGAAGCTCAGAAGATGGAGTAAAATATATATTTCCCACGGAAAGGGTACTGAACGAATGGCTCAGCCTGCCATCATATAGGTGGTTTATTCAAGATGTCTTAAAGAGATCCACAGGACACCAGCACTAAGTAAGCATAAGCAACTCCATAATTGGGTTGAGGCGGGGGTGAATGTTTGTGTTAAGAAATTAGGAAATGGGCAGGCCAGAATAAGCACACCTTGTGGTATTGATTTGCCATTACGCCTATGTTTCTAAAGGCACACAAAGTATAACTCACTATGGCACCATCCATCGTCACAAAATGCAACACTTAGTCACACCAATTAGATATGGGCAGGTTCAAGGGCAAAAAAAAACGTTCATTGGCACAACAAGCATGATTGCGCTACTGCATTGTTGCCACATACTGTAATTATCCTAGCGAAGTAGAATTTTCACGTGTGCTTCAGTGGATACGTTTGCTTGTACAATGCAAATACTACAGCACATTATCTACATACATAGCAATTTCGTATCACACGTGTATGGTGTGCTTGCACACTTCAGCACTCGTAAGCATGCATGTTTGAACATGACATTCTCTCTTATAATATTTGCACATCCATGCATCCCCCGTCCACTGAAAAACAACCACAGTGTTTTTCTGCATGCATTCAGCTATTAGAGAACCTTTGATGTCAATGGAGACTGTACAGATTCTGAAGCGTGCACTATCCCCGAGCTTGGCGACATACCTCATTCAGATGGTGACGCCAGCCACTGAGTCATTTTCACCTTCCAACATGCTGTCACATGCTTACCATAGACATTAGTGAAGGTCATGTGCCTTAAAAACGTTTCTCACACTCCAAAAGTGTATGCCTCCCTTGATTTCACAAAGGTTGCTCCCTACAGACACCAGCCTTCACCGCCCCTGGATACTCAGGGGTATATTTATAAGATTGTGAAGCAGCGGAGCAAGTTACCTTGCTGCACTGCGTGACAGTGAAAGGGCAGAAATGCACCTTGCTGCACTGCGTGACAGTGAAAGGGCAGAAATGCATGGCGCATTCCTGCCTTTGTCCATGCGCTGGCACCGTTTTTTCTGCCCAGCGCTGACATATGCAGGATTATTTTCATGCCAGAAGGGGCACCTTCCTGCACCAAAACAATCCTGACAGGCATCTTCCTCTCTCTCTCTGTGCTGCAGCATGCGGCACACATAGAAAGAGGAAGTAACCAGAAGAAATAAAGATATTTTTCCTGGTTACACCTCCCCTAAGAAGGCATATCTTTTTGGCTCATTCCCAGCTCTACAACTTTTGGTAAATCTGGGAATGTGACAAAAGCGATGGGAGTTGCATGGGAGCACCAGAGTAACGCAACACAGCGATTTGCATTGCGTATTGTTACTCCAGATTTATGCCGCCACTCAGGGCCACGCAAGGTGGCCTTCCGTGACTTCATAAATTGCATTTTGGGCTTGCGTTGTGCTTGCATCATGTTTCGTGGTGCTAGCGTAATGCAACTGCCCTCATGAATATGCCCCTTAGTTCGTTAAGACGTGTGTCACAATAGCATGTGATTGAGAGGTACAAAAAGGGAAAAACCCAGATATCACGAGGAACCTGGGTAATGCAAGAAAGGAACAGAACAAGGGTCCCTGGTCAAACATAATATACAATGTTCAATGAAAAAAAGGTTTAATCACAAGACCTCATGAAAAAAAATAATCAGTAATAAAATCAGAGAGGAAAAAATGCTTGGTGTTCAAGCGTAACACACACAGGAGGATAACCATAGGTTATTGTACCCAAAATGAATATTCGATATCTAACCCTATCAAACAAAATCCTAATTATTAGGGTTCGTAAAATTAACAAGTCAATGGCGTTTCAATCCCACAACGGTAGGGGATCATCAGCACCCTTAGTATCATGAGCCCAAGGATGTTATGCATTCACAAAGGAGCAAGGCGGGAAAGATTCTATTCCCTGACATGAGGAAAAGTGGATTCCAATGAAACTGCAATGAGTGTGGAGGGGGCCGCTGTCTGGGAAGTCTACAGATCACTGGATGGTGGAGGGGTGCATGGTATCTAATAAAGTCGGGACGAATTCAAATGTTACAAATTTAGTCTCTGGTGTAGAGGTATGGGCAGAAACAGTAGGGATTTTTTAGAAGCCCCTTGTTTGTCACTTTAGAATGGGAAAAAGTGACGTACCGGTGGCACAAGGGGCATATAAATAAGCACCGGTGTGTCAAAGCCAGTTTGTACTCAAGGAACAATCGCGCCCGAGGTCGGAGCAGTGCCGGCAAGAGCCGGAAATCCGTTTGTACAAAATGGGCTTACGCTACCCCGGAAGTTGTGAAATCGAAACACTGTCTTGTTTCTCTGTTTGTCACGCTTGCGTACCAAACACGTTTTCATTATTGATAATTTTATTATTGATTGCTTGTTTTCTTATGTTTTGTGATTACATCTTTTATTCCTTTCAATATTGTATTTTTGATACTATGTTTGACCAGGGATCCATGTTCTTTCCTGTGAAGCAAGGCCATGGATTTTTCTAGGCGAGGTTAGTCCTGGGTCTCTTGCATGTCACCGATAAAAATATGAAAAGAGGAACATTTTGGGATTAAAAACGCTGGCTTCCAATTTCCCACCGAAATGCATTGCGTCAAACTGATTTTTGAGATACACATAGAAGTAAAGTCCATTCAAAATTGCCTATTTTTGTTAAAAGAATCAGAGCTGTCCTTGGCATTGAGATGTGCACTCTAGAGCTCCTTTCCTGACTTGGCATCGCTGAGCTCCTCCACAAACTGTTGCCATTTTTGACGCCAGATCACCAGTGCTCCAGCCTTCATTCCTTCGGACATGGCGCTGTACCTGCAAAGAGGAAGGTAAACTGCTCATCCCCAGTCTTGAAGAAACAAGATCATTCAACAGCAACACCAGTTGTAGATAAAAAAAATTCAGTTTGAAGTCTCGAGTTAACATTCTATTAAATAAAAACAAACTTATTAAAAGTGACAACAAAGATATATTATTGTAATTTATTAATGTTAGTAGTATTTAAAACCAATTTACACACATGTTGGATTTAAGGCATAAGGAAGGAGTAGGTGGCATCCTCATATTGAAAGGCATGTGTTAAACTAAATGAGGATCTGGGTTAAGGAAGTGAGGGTGATAAGTTACTCTACGTTAGTTGTTAATCAAGGTTTTTTATACTCAACTGGGAATGTGGTAGAAAGGCTTGAGGTCAAAGGGATGAAGCTGGCCTGGTTATACATGCCTAATCTTGATGTGCCACACTCAAAAAGCTATGCTGAACTGACGTGCCACTGAAGTTAACAGTGTGTTTAAAGGAACCACAGAATGAAGTTGTGCTCAGAAAATAAACCCTATGAGCGTTGACCATGTATGGAGTCTGCAGCAGGTCCACAGTGGTAGGAGACACCGTTTTAGATTGACACTGCGCTTAAAAAATAATTATTGTTAATAATAACATTAATAGTAGCACCAACTCTTGTTCCTCCACGAGCCCCTCTATCTCCAAGCATGAGTGATACATGAACCAATCCTTCATTGAAAGTGCCACAAGAACATGGAACTCTCTATCGCCGTGCTTCTGCTTGGCCACATGTCATGTTACCTTCAAAAAAGACTTCAAAGCCCTCTTAGAACAACACCTGGCCTAAACCGCACCTACCTGCTCATGCTCCCACTAATTGCATACTGTTGTGAATAAAGTGACCGTGGACGCTTCTTAAGGTAAGTTAAGTCAATTTATTACAAGCCAGCAGCGTAACGGAAACTCCACCGCTGACCAGTCGAGCAACTGACCAGAACGAGAACGCCAACGAAAGAAAAACTCTAGAATCTTCCCAAGACATTCCATAGAGGTAAGGGAACAGGGAACAAAGAAAGGACTGAGCATGGCATATAGGAAAAGCAATCATAACTTACATGTATAACACATCTCCCTCCTTTATACAAATAAAACAAAAAAACTAAAATAAACACAAATATAGAAAATAAAGGCATATACTTGGCGCAGGTGGACTGTGCCTTCTTACATTCCAGACGTCATGGAACCCTTATAAGACTTCTCCATAAGCATGAAAGCATAAATTTAACAAACAAAATCATTCAAATACACAGGTGGTCTGCGCCTTCTAACACTCCTGACCTCAACGGAGCTCTTGAGGAACTTCGATTTTCGATCACGATCGAATCAACCCGCCATTTTGTGACCCGCCGCCATTTTGTGTTGCCATCACTCAGGCAGCACGGCGAACAAAGTCTATTCTGCTTTTTCTGCAAACCGACGTCGAAATACGTTCTCTGCCTCTATTTACAAAGCTGGTGTTAGAACTAGCCGAGTACACTAATCCCTGTCTGGCTTTCCTAATCCCCGTCTCAACTATCTGTTGGTTCACACTATTCTTTCCTGACCTTATCTTATCGTCTGGCCTTCACTGTCTCCTGCTAGCATTCTCTCGTTTCACAACTGTCCTCCAACACACACAAACGTATCTCGCCACCTGCAAGTTAGCTATGAGTCTGTTAATAAATTAGATTGAGGGAGGGGTGACAAACATAGTTGGAGGAGAGGTCTCTTCGAGTCATCCGACACTTCTGTTTTCAAACCTTTCCTATTGGTTCTATCTTGTTTTCCAACTTTTCTTATTGGCTCTTTCTTGTATGCTCTGGGAGTGCTTTTGGTTAATGTATACGAACATTATATGGTATTTAACCCTGTGCACCACAGAGTGAAGTGGCAGTCTCCTGAGAACCTACTTTGTGTACTTCTAGGATAACTGTACTAGCTGCAGCTAAATAAATCTGATCTTCTAACGCCGACAGAGTGTCTCGTGTCTCTGTGTAGCTGAGCAGGAGAACTCCGGAGACTGGGGCGTACCCTGCGCCGCCAGACCCCCAAAGGTTCTGGTTCTTCACTCTATGAGTTTTCTTCTACATAGGCTAAGGCATCACCACCACCTACTTCCCTTATACAGCCACGAGAAGGGCTTGCTGAAGAACCAAAGTCTTCTGCCAACACGTAACCACTACTCCTACACATGTTGTCACATCCTGGATCAGATGTATTAAACTCCGAAGGATGTGTGGCTCTCTGATATAAAGCCACACGATGAAGGTTCCACTTGTCACCATTCTCCAAGATGACAAAGTGCAGAAAGGCAATTTTGACGTTAAAGGGTCCCCTTAATTTAGTAAGACCCTTGCCTAACCTACAAGACTTGACTTTAAAAAGATCTCCCTGAGAAATGTGAAATTTCCTACCACCAGGATCACTTACAGGCACTGCACCCATCAGACCCCCACTTGATACCCACTTCTTTATCCAAACAGGGACCAAGTTGGTACCTGGAGACCTCCCACGCATAAGTTCAAAGGGAGACTTATCGCACAGATTAAGTTTGGTGGTGCTATAGGTCGACACAATTTCCTCCACCATGGTTTGAGTAATGCCACCACTGACACAAGCCATCTGGATGATACCCTTGAGCACACGGTTAGCTCTCTCACAAAGACCGTTACCCTGTGGATTGCAGAAAGAAGTCCAATGATGTACCACCCCACAATCCATAAAAAAGATTGCATGACATGTGAAGTAAGTTGAGTACCATTATCAGTGATGATAATAGAGGGAAAACCTTCTTCATGAAACAATTACTTCAATAACACAATCGTGCTCTCCGTGGTAATGTCCCTCACAAATTTCACAATCAACTATTTAGAAAAAACATCAATGACTACAATGGCAAGTCTCTGACCGGATGGTAACTCATCTATAGGTCCTATGAAATCCAAACAAATGCTGTGCCAAAGCTCTGACTGGATCCTTGATAGGAGCCCACCTTAAGTCTTTTCTTTCCCTCCATGCACACAGAACACTTCTCTACACACTAGGTCACTTGTTCATCCATCCCGGGTCACCAAAAGTTAGTCTTAAGTCGATGTTGGGTCAAAGATTGACCCAATGTCCCTCATGAGTGAGAGCTAGGAGTCTGAATCTCAGAACAAAAGGTGGAACGAATCTGTCACCCCAAATGAGAACATTACCAAACACGGATAGTTCTTCTAAAACTTTGATAAAAGGACGCACAGAGACAAGCACACAACTCGCATGCCTCACACCTAACTTAATAAGATCCATAACAGCTTTAAGGACATGATTCACTTCCTTTTCCCTACACCACTCCTCACAAGTAAAAGTTCCTTCACCAATTGCCACTACTTCATGTACAGTAGCGACAGCACCATCATCACGGGTTAGGGAAATGGGTGAACCATCAACAGTTGCCCACTTGAGAGACAACCTGGATAGGTAATCAGCGTGGAGATTTCTCCAACCCTGTATGTGGGTAACCTCATATTGGTGTTCTTGCAGCCTAGCTGCAAGTCTGACCAACCTTGCCGACACTTTACCTGCATCTCTAGGAGACAAGATCTTCACTAAAGGATTGTGGTCAGTCCTGAGTAAAAATCTTGTCCCCAGATGTACGTGCGGAAATACTCAACACCCCAGGCTGCTGCCAGTGCTTCCCTTTCAATCACTGAGTAATTTTGTTGAGAAGATGTGAGTTTCCTGGATGCAAAAGCTACTGTTTTCTCTCCCTCGGGGTGTTTTTGTAAGAGAACGACCCCAAAACCAATAGCACTGGCATCAACCATAGAGATGGATTTAAGCTTTGTCGAATGGTGCCAAAACATTTTATATTGTTAAAACAAACAGATTGTTGTTCACCCCAATCAAATTTGGCAACTTTTTTAAGCTATTGTCTCAAAATCAAAGTTTTGTCAGAAACCTTTTGAACACATTTAGAATAATACTCTATGAGGCCCATGAAAGACCTTAATTGATCCTTTTCCATTGGAGATGGAGCCAGTTGAATAGCGGCAAGCAAATTCCTCTTAGGTTTTATACCCAGCGCTGAGATCTCATAGGCCAGATATTAGATGTGCTCCACCAAAAAAGAACATTTCTGTTCACGAAGGGTGAGACCTACTTCAGCAATCCTGTGCAACACTGATTTCAAAACTTGGTTGTGTTCGATGACAGATTTTCCCCAAAAAAGAATATCGTCCTGAAAAAACACAGCTTTGTCAATGCCCCTAAAAATTTCAGTGACCATATGCTGGAACACACGGATGATAGTCTGCAGGCCAAGCGCGTGAATTGAAATGTCCCTTCCGTGGTGATAAATGCTGTTAGGTGTTTAGCACAGTTGTGCAACTTTATTTGATGGTACGCACTTTTGAGGTCGAGTTTGGAAAAGAACTTGGCATCTTTTAAGGTGGAGACCAACTCACCTATGTTGGGCAAAGGAAAAGTATCTGTTACCACACACCTGTTAAGGTCCCTGAAGTCCACACAGAACCTGACTTTGCCATGGACCTTCTTAGTAATAACATTTGGATATATCCAACTAGAGGCCTCTAGGGGTTCAATAACGCCACCATCTAACATGTCTTTTATAAGAGATTTCATCTCATCTCTCACCACCAAGGGCACTCTCCTCAATTTATGTTGGACTGGTATAGCGTCTTTTTGAGAACTATTTTGTGTACGTACCCTTTAAGTACTCCTAACTCACTTCTAAAGACACTACTTGACTCTTCAAGAATATCGTTGAAACTCTCATCTTCCCCCACTTTGACTTGTGTGGGTGCTCTTGGATTCAGAACAATATGAAGATCATATTGGTGAATCCAACGTAGAATGGGGGGTCCATCCACCACTACATACACCTTGCTTTTTGTGGACCTATTGGAAAACACAATTTGTGCTTTGAAAAAGCCTAACAGGTCATTAGACTCCCCTTGATAACCCGCAGGAGATATATCCCTAGGTGCTAAAGGTCTCCCTGACCACTCTTGATCAAACATTTTATTGGGGATTATAGGGGATATTCTCAAGAACGTGTGATAACCATCGCAAAATTAGCTTAACGCAACTCTTCACATCGCAGTCTATTGCAGAGAAAATAACTCTTTGTTAACATGGTATTCTCAACACGGCGGTACCATGCGATAGACCCACGATAACCTGTCAAATGAACGCGATGCCGCAAAAACACGAAACACGAACATGGAAATAGGAGCGATGACACCAATCGCAATACAAAAATCACCGAAAACCAGCCACAGGCCTGCAATTCCCACGCGTCATGCGGGAAAATGCACCATAAAGTCAGAAAAAAACACAAACAATAGCCAAACAACAGCGAAGCACAATGGAGGTAGCCGGAGCAAGTGCAGAGGACAACCAAAACCCCATAAGCCCCCCGGAGGACCAGCCTGGGACCTCGGGGTCAGTGAAGGGCAAGGTCAAGAAGAGTAGGAAGAAGGGGTTCAGTCCGCAGGAAAACAGGATCCTTATAACGGAGGTGGTAGAACACCATCAACTACTGTTCGTCACTTCCACTGTGTCACTGGCAACTAAAAATGGAATATGGCAAACCATCGTAGACAAGGTGAATGCGGTCGGAGTGCTGAAGAGGACAATGGAAGAGGTCAAGAGGCGCTAGAATGATGTGAAGCGCAAAACCAAGCAGAAACGTGCAAACAACCTGAAGGCAGCACTGCAGACTGGAGGTGGGAGTCCAGCGCCACAGGAGGGGCTGGACGAGATGGAGGAAATGGTGTCCACAGTCATCAGTGGGGAGACGGTGGCAGGAGTTGGTGGCCCGGACACTGCTCAACATGACCGGACACAACAGCACCAGGGTAACGACCAGGGACTGGGGTGACGGGGGATATGGGCACAATGTCGCACATGCACAATTAAGTATAGCACATCTGCGAATAAACCATGCCCCAGACCCCCAACTCCCACCAATAGACCAATGCACCCAAGTATGCAACATCTCAGCACTGTATAAGCACAGAAGTCAGAGGCACACCGCATGTAAGGGATAAGGGGCAGCTAAATCAGAACTGCAGGGGCTACTCCCCCAAAATGCGGCACACACACATTACATGCAGAGCACATCAACATTGACAACGATGTGGCACAAACCTCAACACGACCACAACAGAGCAGAGGACACAGCTGGTGCCGCTTGTGTGTAGAAACTGGCCAATCACATATGGCATTGCAGGGAAATGTGAGTTGACAATGTACAAGTACAAACACACATCTGTGATGTTGTCGAAATGTCAACTGTCCCGCATCAAATAGGCAGCTCCCCCTAAACACTCACAATGTACACTGTCATGCAGTCTGAATGTAAACATGTACAATGCATCAACATACATGCAAACACAATGTTAAGCTGCATCTCCCCTTTACCTTGCAGGGGGAAATCGAACACCTCCTGCAGAGCAGGCCGAACCTCTCTTCTCTGATGACGAAGAGGACCACCACACCTTCGACGCCCTCCAACAGCTCATGGAGAGCCTCCGCATCCCACTTCCAGGAGCAGGGCAGCCCAGCTGCAATGAGGAGAACACAGCAGGCAGCACCCACCACCACGGCTGCCTCCCAGGCCCCTACGACGAACACAAGGCCTGCCAACTCCGTGTGTTGGGGTGCCAGGAGAAGCTGGCTGAACAGGTGCAGGTGGGGTTCGACCGCATGGCAGCCAAACTAGACGCCATACGTGGGTGTCTAAGTCCCATCAGGGACCCCTCACAGTCCCTAACAGACACCCACAGTCTGCTCCATGCTCTCCAACGAGCCATGGCTGACGACATCGCCAGAGTCCTGACTTTGAGACAAGAACGAATGTCTAGTCAGAGTGCCTCCAGCGATCTTGCCTGGGAGTTTGGACTCATGTGGAGGCTCATGAAGAACATGGAGCTGGCGGAAAGAGCGGCTGCCACGGCTGCACACCAGCGAGAGGTAGCTGGGTCCCTCAATGCCATAAAGACCCTCCTCATGGCATTGCTGCCACAAGGCCCGGCGCTGATGTATGCTGCTGCTACCACTCCATCCACATCTCCGGCCCCTGATGTGTCAGTGACACATAGTGCGGCAGACATTCCACCTCTGGCCCCTGATGTGTCAGTTCCACACAGTGCTGGAGACAGAACACCACCATACACATGTGAGGCACATGAAACAGCAGAGGACGAAGATGCGGATGAATCTGCCTTGGTGGTGAGAAGGAAGCGGTAGCATTCATCTCCGCCATATGGCCTGTTCCTGCTTGGTTCTGCCCCTGCATCATCACCTTCCACTGTCCCCCGATGCACTATGCGACACTCACCTTGGACCTCGACATGGACTGCCATATTCTGTTTGGTCACCAATGACACAGCTATCAGAATGCGGACTGAACTCCTCCTCTTCTGATGTACCTGTCATTCCCTGAAGAACTCTGGCTGGCCCTCCACGGGCCAACAATGTGAAGTGGGGTTTGCATGGCCCTGTACTGCTTCAGCTTCAAGACTCCACTGAATGTGCAATAAACATTCATGTTCACATAGATGTGTCATGTCTATGATCTTTCAAGTGTTGAAGTATGGATGAATGTAGGGTCAGTGATTCCCCCTTATGTTCATGTTGTAGGACTTGGGTCACGGGTGACACATAGACGATTGCGGTCCAGGTGGCGCCGACACTACAATGGAGACACATGCATTAGTTGCTTCCCTGTCCAGCCCAGGACGGAACCAGGCCCAGCGCCCCGAGGTCATTGTTCACACCCATACGCTGGACTGGCATACGCCAGGCCAGCCCACTCCGGTTACGCTCACAGGAGAGGACGACAACGCTACATGTCCCAGGTCTTCCCTGTAGGGATCTGCTGCTCACAGGTCTAGTTGTCAGCATGCCAAAAGGTTTGCCTGTTTGCACTGAATTTTAAATGAACTTGTTTAAGACTTGTTTTCAAATCCAATTTTATTTTTGCTTATCAACACTGAACTGGGGGTTATTATTTTGATAACGCTGCTATCTGATGTTTAAGGAGTGTGTTATACTCCTCTTAATCTTGATTGGCTTACGCGAAGCCCACTATCGCTTAGCCACGCGTCTCGGGTGGTTAGCGCTCTAGTTTCTGCACGCCGCCCGCCCATTATCCTACTTAAGGGACACAGGACGGTCGTGCAGCACCGAAAGGTTTGCCTGTTTGCAATGAATTTTAAATGAACTTGTTTTAGACCTATTTTTAAATCCAATTTTATTTTTGCTTATCAACACTGAATTGGGGGTTATTATTTTGTTAACGCTGCTATCTGATGTTTATGGAGTGTGTTATACTCCTCTTAATCTTTATTGGCTTACGCGACACCCACTATCGCTTAGCCACGCGTCTCGGGCGGTTAGCACTCTAGTTTCTGCCCGCCACCCGCCCATTATTCTACTTAATGGACACCGCACGGATGCGCAGTGGACGCGTGCAGCGGGCGCGCCTAAGGCAAGCCCATCTGCGCCCGATCGGGGCCAGGGACCATGATCCCTGCACAACTCCTACTTGACCCCCTTAGGTACACCTCTAAACAATTAATGGCTCTGCGCCCTACTTCACATACAATGTGTGTACAACTATACCCCGCGTATACTAATGCCTTGGATGCTTTGATCAGGAGCGGTGTTAGTTGTGATTTTACATTGCCACCTATGTCCCATAAAGATCCCAAAACTTTTGGCAACCATAATAACCCTACGCAAAAAACAAAGACACAGGATAAAGTCTCCTCTGGGAACTCCACTCTTAATAACTCTGAATTCACATTTTTTTTGTATAAATTGCCGCTCTTTCCTTAAACACAGAGCGGATATATTTGATCTTTTGACCAGTGAATACCCAGACGCTATATTATTAATAGATACTTGGCTCCACGAGAACTCGGGGGCCTGAAGTAGCGGCCGCGCTAGCAGCCGGCTATTCTATAGTAAGAAATGATCGCAAAGACAACATTGGCGGTGGTCTGGCCATTATCTTCAACAGCCGCTACACATGCAAGTTTGAAAATTTGAGCTATAAGGACTGCGAGGCCATGTCATTTCAACTAGCCTTAACTCCCCAATTTACTACGTCAGGAATCTTATTTTATCGTCCGCCTGGCCCAGCGGGTCGTGGGGCTTCCGCAATTCCTGACTTGGTTGCCCCCTACCTGCTCAGCGCAGCCAATTTCACAATTTTAGGTGATTTGAACCTTCACTTTGATGATCCCTTCTGCCTTGTCAGCACTACTTTAATTACTGATCTGGCGGCTATGAATATTGTGCTTCACAATACCGGCCCCACTCATGTGGCAGGCCATTTACTAGATCCGATTTTTTCTAACATCACCAGTATTAGCTGTTCCCCAGCTCTTTCCGTCCTTTGGTCCGACCATTTTTTGATTGGTTTCAGGGTCGGAATTGAATCGTCCAATTTAATCGTTCCCATTCCGGGTTGTAAGTTTAACTTAAGAAACTGGGGGAAACTGGATATGATTTTATTTTTAACAATTTCTTAGCTAATAATGCGCCCGTCATTAACCAGGTCTCTATGACCGATTTGGACACCATAAAAAACTGGATCTCCAGTTCCGTTGATTTCTGCCTTCCTACCTCTACTCAGAAGGTGAAAAACCATCGCCCTCCTGCCCCCTGGTTTTCTCCTACTTTAAAAAAAGAGAAAAGGCGCTGGAGAAGGAACTATGCATCTGCATCTAAAATTACTTATAAACAGGCAATTAAAGAATACCACTCTCTTTGTAATACCGCTCGGGCAGAATATGTCAGTTCCACAATTTCTCATGCCAAAAACTGTCCTAAGGTGCTTTTTAAATTGGTTAAGGAACTTTCTGGTGCGGCCACCCAAGCTCCGCCTCCGATGCTTTTAGAATCACAATGCGAAGCGCTGGCTATGTTTTTCCTTAATAAAGTGGAGCAAATTAATTTAACATTTAACATCTCCAAGATCATTACTTCACAGCTAACTACATCCGCACCTTCTTTACCTCACTCTGGATTTCAGTCAGAGGTACAGGGGGAGGTCTGCCTTAGTAAACTTGATCATTGGATCCCGTTAGATATCATCTCCTTCAGTCAGATCTTAAAAAGTCTCAAATCGGGTTCCCCTCTGGACCCCCTCCCAGTTACCACACTGCAAAAACTTGAGACATCTGCTCTACAGCTGATTATGGAGCTACTTAATGCATCCTTAAGGGAAGCCTTGGTTCCATCGGAGTGGAAACATGCTATGATTCTTCCACTCCTGAAGAAGGCTAATGCTGACCCGGCTCAGATGTCCAATTTCCGCCCATTTCTCTGCTCCCAGTTTTTCCCCAAATTTTGGAGAAACACGTGAATTTGCAATAATCCCGATATGTTGAGACCTATACGTTTTTGCATCCCTCTCAATCGGGCCTTAGAGAAAGCTGCTCCACAGAAACTACTCTCCTGGAAGCCACCGAAATGATGTGGAGCCGCTTGGACGCCGGTGACACTGTGGCGCTCGTATTATTAGATTTGAATGCCGCTTTTGACACGGTATCTCACACTGTACTTCTGCAAGCCTTACAATCTATTGGCGTAACCGGACTCACCCTGATATGGCTGGCTAACTTCTTAATGGACCGTACGTTTCAGGTCTTTTCCCCAGCGGCAGTATCCAAAATTCATGCCTCTCCCCAATGGGTAACACAGGGCTCTATACTCAGCCCTTTGGTATTTAATATTTACGTTAAGCCTCTGGTTGATATCGCAGAGGAGGTAGGACTGTCAATTTTTTCCTATGCTGACGACATCCAAATAATCTTCTCCCTGTCTGCTAAAGAAGCTGTGCAATCTTCTTCTCTCATAACGGGGCTTCGTAATATCGCGCAGTGGATGCAGGCTAATTCACTGAAACTCAATGGGGAGAAGACTGAGGTGCTAATCTTAGGGACGAATAAAGAACTTTGTGGTCTTCAGCACTGGCCCCCTGAATTGGGTGCCTTCCCCCAGCCTACCCACCAAGCACGCAATTTGGGTTTCATCATCCATGATCAACTCTCGATGAAACATCATGCAGTAAAGGTTGCGGCGACCTGTTTTGGCATCCTTAAGTGGCTGAGAAAGATCTTGTGGATGTTGCCAGATTCTACACAAAGAACCGTAGTCCAGGCCTTGATTACCTCTCGCCTGGACTATAGCAACAGTCTCTTTTTGGGATCCAACAAGGATGTTATACGCAAGTTACAGGTAGTACAGAACGCAGCTGCTCGCCTTCTATGCCGTATCCCCAGAACTACGTCTACCTCTGGTTCTTTGTGCACACTCCACTGGCTTAAAGTGGAAAACCGTATCAAATTTAAAACTCTATCATCTTTAAGATCAAAACTGGCAGGGTCCGGCAATACTTGAGCACCTTTGCTCAACCATATGTTCCTTCCTGTCCCCTTCGCTCAGCTAATCAAGCTAATTTTATGGTCCCTAGGCACAAATTGTCCCGGATGGGTGGTAGATCTTTTTCCTGCTTGGGACCCACTCTGTGGAATTCCCTTCCTCTTGCACTTAGGACCGAGACCTGCTATACCCATTTCCATAGATCTTTGAAAACCCGGCTTTTTGATCAATAGGCTTCCCCTTCCTCATTTTGGCAAACTGCAAGGCGGCGCCGGTAAACCTTTGGGTAGCTGTGCACCTTATAAAACCTAAAAATAAATAAATATGCCACAGCCACTCCCTCACGGCTGGTTTACACTCACAACACCCATCCAGCACAGCCGTCACAGGACATGTGACCCTGCAATAAATAGGGACTGGCACACGTTCTGGATGCCATTTCCACTCTCTAACTGGGTGTCTCTGTGTGGTTATCATTTATGCATGAGGGCCTAGGGCCCTGCCACCTCACATTGCCCAATGCCGTGGTTGACATGATGGCGTCCACACCACGAGACTCGATCATAAAGGGTCCATGGCTTGCGGTGCACAGACTTGGTGGCACCGGATACACTGCGGCAGGCACAGGCACACTGCCACGGGACGGTGTCTTTCGGTGCACTGAGGTCGGGGCACCTAAAGTGCTGAGCGGGTGTGCAGCCTGCGATGATGCGCCATCCTGGCAGTCCGGACTGGTAAGGATTAGTGTGAGCCCTGCTGGACCGCAGTGCTGGCCTACCCCCACGTGGCGTTGCCTCGCGGTTCACAGAGTTAGTGGCACCTCAGAGCTGGGCGGGTGTGCAGCCTGTGATGAGGCCGTGTGCACTAATGTGATCTCTGCAATGCGAAATCAAGACCCAGAATCAAGTGTGTAACCTGGTGGCCCGCAGTGCGGGGCTGTATGATGTGGAGGGTGCCATGGTCGTGGGCCCCGGGCTTAGATCTCCCACCGGCACGTGGTGGGCCCTCTTGGAGACACGCCCGTGGTGGAAGGTGAACAGTGAGGCTTAGTTGTTCAGGGGCGGGCAATCACCGCTGGGCGGCGGGAGGGGCTGAGATGCAGCAGCCTGTGTGCACAGGGGCGGGCAAGCGATGATGGCGTGTGCAACTGTATGGACTCTGCCATTCATGTCTCTGGCAACTGTTTCAGATAAGGGACCTGGGGGACTGCAGTGTATATGGGCACGTGGTTGAAGACACACCAGTGGCAGCAAGTGAGCAGTGGGGCTGGGTCCGCAGTGTCGGCACTCTCTCTCCCTCTCTTTCTCTCTACCTCTTTCTCTCCCTCTCTTTCTCTCTCACTCTCTTTCTCTCTCACTCTCTCTGTACTTTGATGTGCACATGACACACCTTCTTATCTAGCTTTTTGTCTTGCTGGCTGTGGCCTAAAGAATGTCCTGAGAAGACCGGCCATGACTCTTCAAAATTGTTGGTTTGGGTTTATTCTGTAACAAAGAATTATTTGGATATTCTAAGATGAATGTATGATTCTCCTTTTTCTGTCCACACATGTACGTTAGGTGTTGTGATTGTGTGACTTCATGCCAATTGTTTTGTTCATGATTTGGTAACGTTGATGTGCAATATCTTTGTCCAGGGGGGTGGGGTATACCAGGGGTAGGGCCCCGGAGGGGGGGGGGTCCTGAGGGTGGTTGCTGTGGGTGTTGTTGCCTTATTGGGGCTCTGAGCTGCATGTTCAGTTGCTCCAGGGTATCTGTTGTTCTTCATGTGTGACTCTGGGCTGAGTTCCCTTGTCTGGTGCCGGTTGTCGTCCAACTTTACACCAGGTAAGAGCAGGTGTTAAAATCCTGCAGCTAACGCGCCTTATTGCATGTTTTGTGTTCTTATCGCCGATCTGGCTGGTCGTTGAGAATGTTGCAGAGTGGTGGTGTTGTGGCTTTTGGCACGGGAACGCCTACTCTGCATCTCATTAGCGTTAGTAGCCAGAGTCATCTGTGGCTATGTTTTTTGCAGCTACTTTCGCAGGTAAACTGGTGATATGGGATGTTAGCACCAGCTTGTGAATGGGGCGATGAATTTATCGCGTCTCTGGCTGTGGTAAAGTGCCGATAACTAGGCGATAGTTCCTTGAGAATATGCCCCATAGTGTATCTGGACCCAGTGTCTACCATTAAGGAGACTTGTTGTCCATCAACCAAGAACACAGCTTTGGGTCTGTTCATCCTTTTGTCATCATCTTGAGGATCATCACTCTCACCAACACTAAGGATTTTATCCCTGTTTTCTTTTGTCCACACCACACTATCTTGAATGACAGCTAGCCTAGGTCGTGCCCTGGTTTTGCACATTTTGGCAAAATGTCCTAAACGACCATATTTGAGGCATTCTTTATTCGTGGCAAAATAGAATTTGGAATCAGGAGTATGTCCATTGCTACCACATCTTTGTGAATAAACTTTTCTTCCCCGTGAATTTGTTCTTGCTCCTGAGCAGTGCTACACTATTAGAATCATAGTTTCCCTGGTCACTTCCTTCACATGTACATTTATCAGAAACTTCAGAAATATCAGAGTTGGTATTATGTTTATGCAACTCTTTCATGCAACCCTCTGACTGCTCTATGACTTCGGCGAAATCAATTGCTAACTTGAGGGTAGGATTTTTGGCTGCCCACAGCCTTTCTTGGATTTTTCTTTTATTGCATTGAACAATTAACTGGTCTCTTATTAACTCATCCACCGTAAGACCAAAGTTACATTTTATAGAAAGTTATCTCAACCTGGCAACACATTAATCGATGGATTTCCCGCTCCTCTGACGGTGAGTATAAAATTTATAACAATTCATTACTAAATTCTCTTCTTTGACATACCTAACTTCAAGCCTACATATTGCTTCTTTATACTCGTCTGGCACAGGTTCCCCATTGGCTTGTAACGCTTGTGGTAAGTACCTGAAAACACGCTGGCCCTCCTTGCCCAGAGTACCAAGTAAAAATGCTTTTTTCCTTTTGCCACTTAACTCATGTCCATCCAAAGCAACCAAATAATTATCAAACATGACTATCCAGTCTTCCCAAGGTATGGAAGGCGTTCCAGCCTCGACAAGACACCGAGGAGGTGGTAACACAGAAGTATGATGAGCAGACATAGTGGTAGCTAATGACAAAAATAAAGATGAAACAGGTAGGCGTGCACAACTAGTATGTCAAAGATAAAAACAACGAGGTGAGCGTGTAATTACAAGGTGCACTACCTAGTATTGCAGAATCAATGTGGAACAGATGGTGTAGATGTGCATATCACCCTGAGTAACATGCAATAGGCAGTATACTGTACAACCTGCGATGAATTCGTGGAGACACGCTGAAGCCCAAGGTGTGCGTGTTACCGAGAATGAAAGCACAACATTAGGTTTTAGTTGTGCCTCACCGTTGTAGTGCAATGACCACTAGGAAACTGAAACGTTAACTGAAGACACTTGTTTCCGGTGAGGAAAATGGCCACCGAGCGTGCTGATGTGATGACGTATGAGCCCTAACAGGTAGACTGCAATGCTGATTGCGGGTGCTGGAAAGGAGGAGTTCAACAGTAGAACATGGCCGCCGTACGTGCAAGCGTGATGATGTGCTGCTCGGCCAAAATACCTTGCATATCGACGTCACGGGAGTCCGGAGCCCAAACCAGTGGATGCGAAGGCGCTCCTCTTTGCACTTCCCACCTTCCAATGTCCAACACGCTTGGACACCGCAAAATGTGTCGAGGGAATCGGTGCTGGGACCAAAATAACGGAATGGTCCGAGGTGTTCGCTGCTGGACTCCGCCCGCTGGAAGAAACTTCGCTGCAACTCGTCTGGTCAGCACACAAGTTCATTGCCAAAATCTGTTGTGAATAAAGTGACTGCGGACGCTTCTTAAGGTAAGTTAAGTCACTTTATTACGAGCTAGCAGCGTAACGGACACCCCACCGCTGACCAGTCGAGCAACTGACCAGAACCAGAACGCCCACGAAAGAACAACACTAGAATCTTCCCAAGACATTCCATAGAGGTAAGGGAACAGGCAACAAAGAAAGGACTAAGCATGGCATATAGGAAAAGCAATCATAACTTATATGTATAACACATATGAACATCAAACTGTTCAGTTGATTGATGATCCTCATGGAGTGCTGTACCACCTGCTATGTTTTACACTGCTATGTTTTACATTGAATATGTGAGAAGTGCTCTACCTCACAGGTTGGCTAGCTGATCGCTCCACACCTTATTGAACATGTATATTTTCTATTTATTATTCACGTTAGGAGAATGGACTCCGTGGGCTGCAGCGGTGTCCTGCTCGTGCAGGGGCACCCTCTCACTTAGAAGCAAGCACCCTGCCTTCAGGATTGCAAAAGGCCTGCTGTAGGGGTTACTTATAGGTTTTAAGTGCAGTGACCCAAGATATAGTAAACCTATATCTTTAGTAAGTGGTGAACGCACCAACTTACACAGGCTGCAATGGCAGGCCAGTAGTTCCATTTTGAATGGTCTCTATGGGTGGTACAATAGATACTGTAGCCCACAGGAGACCTCTGGGGTACCTATGCCCTGGGTACATGGGTACCATATGCTAGGGACTGACAAGGGTACCCCAGTATCCAGTCTGGGATGTACCTAAGTACTTACCATAACACTTTAGTGAGAAAGCAGGTAGACTGGGGTCCTGATTAGCAGTATCCCAGTCAGACTAGTCAAAACACAGCTTAGTCCCAGGCAAAAAGTGGGGGTAACCATGTAGGAGGGATCCTACCTTCCTACACAACACCCCCCCAAACGAAAGGCGATAAGGCTAACCTTGCCCAGTTGAGACTTTATTTCCTAAGTGGCCATATAAGGAAGGTCCTGTATTTGCATGGATACTCCTTTTCCTTTGGTCCACTAAGAAGTTCCTACTCTGTAGGGTCTTGGATCCTCTCAAAAATTTGAGGTGACTACCTGTAAGCTGTTTGAGCCAAGAAAGAGGCTGATGGGGTGTCTGAGTAGGGAAGCGAGGCCCTAACAGGGTTGGTCTCAGCTTCCTCAGAGCACTACCATGGAGGCCTTTCTTTCTATGATTGACTTATATCAATCCCTAGGGTCAACCTCTAGCTGCCTACAGCTTCTGGTTGATACAATGGAGGGCCAGTAAAGGTTTGGGACAGCTTGGTCCCAGGTTTTTCTTTGCCCAACAAAGTCCATCTGGGGGATGTCATTGCCTAAAGGTAAGAGGGATCCCTCAGACTGCTGAGAATTATCCACCTGTCTAGTACTACTAGGCTGGGGGTCCCTAATCTGTGGATGAGGGGATTCCTCCTGGCAGTGGTTCCTATGGGGTCAACTGACATCCCTGACCACTGCAGCACTAGGCTGACTGAAGCTGGGTAGAGAGGGGCAGGATACCTGCTCCAGACTGGGAACCTCCATGTAAGGCTCTGGGGCAGTTCCTGCACAAGGGGTAGGATCAGTTCCCTGAGGAAGCTGACCCTTACCTATAGTCTTGGGGGGGAAAAACTTTTTTTCATCCCCTTTGCTCTCTGGTGGAGTACAGTGGGCCATTCCTTCAGGCTCCACTACTCCTGAGCTTCCCTGTGGTTGGACTGGGGCCCTAAGGGTCACACCAACTTTCTTAGGGAGGCCTAACATCTCTAGATGGGCCTTCAGTTCTACAGTTCTACTTTAGCCCAGGCTAAAGTCTCCAAATCATTACCCAAGAGGCAATCTACAGGTATGTTTGGGGACACTGCAACCCTTTTGGGACCAGTGACCCCACCCCAGCTGAAATTGACTATGGCCATGGGATGATCTGTTCTAACACAATCAGTGTTGGTCACCTGGAATTTGTACTCAGGTAGAAGCTGAAGTGGGGGCACTAGGGTTCTTGTCACCAAGGTGACACTAGCTCCTGTGTCCCTATAGGCTATAGCTTTCTGACCATTGATCAAAGGCTTACCACTTGCCCAAAGTATTGGGACTTTCAGTAAAAGTGGCATACCCTATGCCACCATCACAGACTAAAGTAGCAGGTGTGGGGGACCTGGCTAGGCCAGCATCCACCTCAGTACCCCATGAGCACCCAACAACATTTTTGGGTGTGCTACTACTACCTGGGGGTTACTTCCAGGAGCAATTAGAACCAAGTCCTGTGCACATGTTTAGGTAGATGGTTTTAGTGTAAAAAACGCTATTTAAAGTACTTTTAGCACAGGAAATATGAAGGTTGACATCAGGATAGTCTTTGCGAGGATATTTATATATCAAACCAGATCAATATAGAAAGAAAAAACAGCCGACACGTGTTTCGTCACAACGTGGTACAATTGTGACTCTTCAGGGCTGTAGTAGGGAAATTCTGTGTTGCGAAAGTCGCAGTATCGGTGATACTTCCAACCCGGTAAGGACACGGGTTCATCGACCGAATGGACTGAAAGGAAGGTAAAAATCGTCCTTCCCCAGTGTTTCAGAAGTAATCTGAAAACACGAGCGAACGGACGTGTCAGTCCGTAAGATCGGGAGACCTCTGCTCCCTGGTATTGGGCGGATGGTAGTCACGTCTTGATTTACAGTGTAGTGGCTTCCAGGAGCACTAGAGGGTGCTGTAGTAGTAGAAGGAATGTTTTCCTTATTGCTGGCCTTGGAGCAATCAGAATCATATTTCTTGTGGCCTTGCTTTTTACAAACAAAGCAATACGGTTTCTTTTCAGGAGATGCAGGAGATGGGACCCACCCCCAGAGGAGGACTTTTGGGGACCTTCAGAGGACTTATTTTTAGACTTATACCTACCATTCTCTTGGGTTTTTGAAGTATCTTTCTTCTGGTCACCACCACCTGGGTTCTTCTGCTTAACCCTGGTTCTGACCCATTTATCTGCCTTCTTTCCCTATTTTTGAAGAGAAGTCAGATCTGAGTCCACCAGTTACTGGTGCAATTATTAAGGATCTGCTCCCTCATAATCAAATTGTACATTCCTATGTAGTCATGCACTTTGCTGCCAAGTAACCAAGTATTTATAAAAATATGTATTTATTATACAATACACTTTAGTATGTTTTAAGTATCTCCAACATGGAGATAAACACAATGCACACAATACTTCAGTTAGAAATGCAGTAAATAGCATGATATACACAGTGGACTCCAGGGAGGACCAAACCATACATTAAGAAAGTGGTATAAGAACCACGACTCGAGTCAGGACGATGTTGAGAGGACGTAGAATCACTGGGGACCTACAGAACCACCCAAGGTAAGTAGATAGGGACCCCACGCAGAGCGCAGTAGTGAATACTTTTGGCAAAAGGCTGCCCTGGTCCGCAACACTTGTTTGTTGGGGAACAAGGTGGTGTAGGGCAGCTGCACCGAGAGAACCTGACGCTTACTAATGCGATAAGAGGAGATGATCGCAATGAGTAAGATAGTTTTGAGAATCAGAAGATGCTATGAGGAACGTCAGGACCAAACTAATATCCAACTGTGACATCACAAACACTTTGGGAGGGAACATATGTGTCAAACGTTTAATAAACAACATCACAGCAGGTGATTTAAGCAAGGATGATTGGTCTGTCAAATACAAATGGGCCAAAAGAGCTGACAAATACCTTCTAATAGCGCCTATGCAATGCCTTGCTCGGCCACAGACAAAACAATAAGACATCTGAACTCCAAGGTGCAGAAGCTTTTACACTGCACATTCTTCCCAATAGTGAAAAGATCAAGCCAGGGTCCTCCCCTCTGTTGGAAGATGCCCTACATCACCTTAGGGTGCAACCACCATTCATGATACGCCAGGCGCTGTTGCTGGCACAGGACCCCACTATTCCAGAACTTGTTGCCAGTACCACATGACAGTGGTTCTGTCTGTGAAAACCTGCACCAGACTTTCCTTCCCTTCAGTGCAATGCAAATGGCACACAGCTCAACTCAATTGATATGAAGTTGGGTTTCGCCTGAGACCAGAGCCCTCTGAGCTCCACCTCTTCCAGATGACCTCCCCAACACGTCAGCAACTCATCCGTCACCACCATCAGGTATGGGTGGGGTAAGGGATCGGATTCTGCCACTGGTGAGGAAGTCACCAAGACCAATCTTGTGCAGTCTCCTCTAAAACCTAGATGACATTGAACAAGTTTCATTGTTGCTGGGACCACTAAGACTTCAGATCCCATTATAGAGCCAATATATGCCACCTTTCGAAGTGGAAAGGAGGGTTTATGGGGCCAAGAAGCCTTAGTGCTGCTCTCACCGAGATCAATGCCTGACGGTGAAAAATCAGTATAATGTCCTGAATGTCCTGCATTTTTTGGGGTGCAGGAAAGGCCCTGAACATCACTGTGTCCACGATAGCTCCTATAGAAGGAAGTCATTGTGAAGGAGTTAGGTGCAACTTCGGATCGTTGATCAAGAACCCCAATAAACTCAAAATGTTCATTGTCTTCTGAAGGTGATCTATCATTGAACAGCCAGTGTTAAACCGGACATCCTTGGCATGGTTTTCTTCTTAACTTTTTTTGCCTTCAGACCTCCTGTTTTGCTTACTACATTTATGCTGGTTTAAGGTCTCTGCACATTTTACCATAACAAAACAGTGCTAAGGTGCTCTCTCTTGACAACATGGTAAAATTGGCTTATACTCAATTGGCATATGTCATTTAATTATACGTACTTGGTAAAGTGGCACTACCTGCGACCAGGGCCTGTAAATTAAATGCTACTCATGGGCCTGCCATAAGTTGGCAGGGTATGCTCAGACGTGAGTCCCTTGCTCACTTTGCCACTGGATTCAAGCAAGCCTGGCTGAAAACGGCTGAAATGCCAGAAACCGGTCCTAGGAAGCTTGTTTCCGGTCCAGGGAAGGCATGGCTTGGCAGTTCGGGCTGGACTGTTCCCATGATGCACAGGGTCAGACTGATTTGCATATGGCCATGTCTGAACTGGGGTGGCAGAGTGGGCTAAAGAACGGTGATGGATCAAACCCAGATCTGTTGACTGTGTGTGAGTGTTTGATTGGTTCTGATGCTCCGTCCATTACCACCCCCTTTTGTACCGCTTTGTTCGCCATAAGTTGGCAGGGTATGCTCAGACGTGAGTCCCTTGCTCACTTTGCCACTGGATTCAAGCAAGCCTGGCTGAAGACGGCTGAAATGCCAGAAACCGGTCCTAGGAAGCTTGTTTCCGGTCCAGGGAAGGCATGGCTTGGCAGTTCGGGCTGGACTGTTCCCATGATGCACAGGGTCAGACTGATTTGCATATGGCCATGTCTGAACTGGGGTGGCAGAGTGGGCTAAAGAACGGTGATGGATCAAACCCAGATCTGTTGACTGGGTGTGAGTGTTTGATTGGTTCTGATGCTCCGTCCATCACCACCCCCTTTTGTACCGCTTTGTTCGCCATAAGTTGGCAGGGTATGCTCAGACGTGAGTCCCTTGCTCACTTTGCCACTGGATTCAAGCAAGCCTGGCTGAAGACGGCTGAAATGCCAGAAACCGGTCCTAGGAAGCTTGTTTCCGGTCCAGGGAAGGCATGGCTTGGCAGTTCGGGCTGGACTGTTCCCATGATGCACAGGGTCAGACTGATTTGCATATGTCCATGTCTGAACTGGGGTGGCAGAGTGGGCTAAAGAACGGTGATGGATCAAACCCAGATCTGTTGACTGGGTGTGAGTGTTTGATTGGTTCTGATGCTCCGTCCATCACCACCCCCTTTTGTACCGCTTTGTTCGCCATAAGTTGGCAGGGTATCCTCAGACGTGAGTTCCTTGCTCACTTTGCCACTGGATTCAAGCAAGCCTGGCTGAAGACGGCTGAAATGCCAGAAACCGGTCCTAGGAAGCTTGTTTCCGGTCCAGGGAAGGCATGGCTTGGCAGTTCGGGCTGGACTGTTCTCATGATGCACAGGGTCAGACTGATTTGCATATGGCCATGTCTGAACTGGGGTGGCAGAGTGGGCTAAAGAACGGTGATGGATCAAACCCAGATCTGTTGACTGGGTGTGAGTGTTTGATTGGTTCTGATGCTCCGTCCATCACCACCCCCTTTTGTACCGCTTTGTTCGCCATAAGTTGGCAGGGTATGCTCAGACGTGAGTCCCTTGCTCACTTTGCCACTGGATTCAAGCAAGCCTGGCTGAAGACGGCTGAAATGCCAGAAACCGGTCCTAGGAAGCTTGTTTCCGGTCCAGGGAAGGCATGGCTTGGCAGTTCGGGCTGGACTGTTCCCATGATGCACAGGGTCAGACTGATTTGCATATGGCCATGTCTGAACAGGGGTGGCAGAGTGGGCTAAAGAACGGTGATAGATCAAACCCAGATCTGTTGACTGGGTGTGAGTGTTTGATTGGTTCTGATGCTCCGTCCATCACCACCCCCTTTTGTACCGCTTTGTTCGCCATAAGTTGGCAGGGTATGCTCAGACGTGAGTCCCTTGCTCACTTTGCCACTGGATTCAAGCAAGCCTGGCTGAAGACGGCTGAAATGCCAGAAACCGGTCCTAGGAAGCTTGTTTCCGGTCCAGGGAAGGCATGGCTTGGCAGTTCGGGCTGGACTGTTCCCATGATGCACAGGGTCAGACTGATTTGCATATGGCCATGTCTGAACTGGGGTGGCAGAGTGGGCTAAAGAACGGTGATGGATCAAACCCAGATCTGTTGACTGGGTGTGAGTGTTTGATTGGTTCTGATGCTCCGTCCATCACCACCCCCTTTTGTACCGCTTTGTTCGCCATAAGTTGGCAGGGTATGCTCAGACGTGAGTCCCTTGCTCACTTTGCCACTGGATTCAAGCAAGCCTGGCTGAAGACGGCTGAAATGCCAGAAACCGGTCCTAGGAAGCTTGCATATATTCCTCTGTTATCATGGTATCTTGATGATTGTCTGGTGCTTCTTGTAATATCAACAAAATTAAGCCTAACTGCTCTGTGTCAAGTTACCTGAGGGTTGAGCCCAGGTTAATTTGGGGTTTGCTTGTTCCTCACCCTGACAAGGATTGTGGTTTCTGTTGGAGTATGGCAATAAATAATAAACAACTTTATTGTGTAGTTAATTAAAACCATTACAATGTTAGCATAAAATGCGTCAAATATGACAACGTACTTATTTACACTTTGGGTTGCACTAACTTGACATCGCGTGAAACAATATTTCCTTATGTGATGGTTTTCAACCATTGCCAAGTTTAAAATGACAGATAATATTGTCCAGACAGATGTTAAAGTATTATTGGGTCAAAATCTCAAATGAAGCATTATACATGTTACATCTAAAGTAGTGAAGTGGGGTCTGTAAGCAAACATATCCAGAATCACCACTATATTGACTTTAGGTGACTATGTATGTGGACTGTGCCATTTGGGATACATCCAGACAAGGGTTTGATGTGCAAAATAGAGAGTTCATTCGACCCTCTTAAAATAGGACGTTAAACACATTACATCTGGAAAACAAGATGACACATTTGTGTCCAAAATGTGCAAAGTGTTTGCTAGCCTCGTTTACGTTAGTGATACGGATTGTTTGTTCAATTTGGGGCTGCCACTGGGCTGGGGTTTCATGTGCAAAAATTGCCTTTTCCCTTTTAAAAGAATCCCTGCTAATAAATAATTTCATTATCAAGCACAAATCTTAAAATAAGCCATATGTGTCTAAAATCGGTGGGAAAAAAACAACTATATACAAGTGCATGCCAAGCTTCCACTGTCCTCCATTCCCATTATTTGCAGACCTGTACTGTGCAATTTGTGGCTGCCACAAGATTGAAAATAATATGCAGGAGTGCAGAGTTATGCAACGATCTTAAAGTTAGGCGTGGAGCATAATTACATCTGACACGGTAGAGTCTGATCTGTGTACAAGATGTGCTAGATTTCTGCTGTCCTCTTTTTCAATGATTATGGGATTGCAGTTTGCAGTATGGGGTGGGGCAGCCGTAAGACATTAGGTCTGAAGTCAGCAAAGTGGGTTCGATGTTGTCTTTAACAGTATGCTGACTTGTTGAAAAAACTTTGTTGTCCTGCATGCGAGCAGTAGCAACTGGTTGTTTGTAATGCTATTACGGCAGGTCGACATGATTGTATTCGAATAGAACGGAGGGCTGGAAGTAGAAAGTGCGGTCTCCATGTACTGACGGCTGGGCAGATGCACAAGAAATGTAAGACTGACTCTTCTGCATGTCTGCAGAGATGGAACAGACTGGTCGGCCATGTTTGTCTCCATGTTGTGACTTGATCTTTTGAGCAAAAGGCTCCCAGTCGAATCAAGAGCAGTAAGTGCTGTATTGTTGAGGATATGTGATGTACAAGACACGGCTGCGGCGACCGGACCCCGTACGGGGATAAAATCATCCATCCATGTTTCTTCTTTGCAAGCATTGCTTTGTCCAGTAGCCAGGCTTTGTGTTTAGTAGCAGTATTTACCATTTTTTGAATACTGGAAAGCTGTTGTTTGTGTCCCATACTTCATGCATATTTAGGGTGGTTAATGCTTGTTCAAGCACGGTAGGCCATCTTGCTTTTGTGCTGGTTCTTTAGTTCCATCCAGCAGAGACCTAACAGGGATCCTTCTTGTGCTGCTGTTAGCTTCCAGCACAGTTTGAGTATTGGTGCTGACCTTACCGGAAGTTGGTTGAATAGCCGGTCTAGCCTGGGTAAAGCCTTTGCCTTTTAAAATAGGTAATATGAACCGTTTCGGATGTGCACAAAGTGGTCACAAAATAATACAAAGTGCATTGAGTCCTGAATGGAAAAATTATCTCAAGTACATACTTTCAAATCCTCCAGCTTTTTCCATCCCATAGGTTCAGCTAGGAGTAAATGTAATTGATTTATTCTGAATCGCACCAGAAGAAAACCATGATGGCGATTTGTCACTACAGTTAAATATGGCTCAATCGTCTGTGATGTACATAGCAACTGGTGTACCCGCACAAGAGGTTTCTTTAATTCCATGGACTCTCTATCGATTTGTGATATCTGTACGTACGTGCTTTTAACCCAAAGCATGTCCACCTTTAGGAGTTTCTCCAGGCAGCTAAATATTTCAGGTCTCCCCAAATAAGATGCAATCCTTTTTACATAATTTAATCACGGGATACTACTAGCTAAATCAAGAGTTAAACAATCGCGAATGATTTCGCGGTTCCTCTCAAGCTCTGGGTTTGTCCAAATACCTATCCATTTAAGTAGAGGAGTCATTCCTACAATGTCTGATATAAAACCTATACCCAATTCTTGGTGTATGATATAGGTAGATGTCGAGGGCGGCACGGATAGCAAATTTCAAAAAAATGTATTTCCACTATTTGGACATCCCTGGCATCCCTGTACCCCCAGAGATCAGAACCATAACTAGCAATATATAACCCTGTAGATATTTAACATAGCATGTATAGGTTTCGGTCCCAATCTGCGGGCAAAATCTAGGACTGCAATAGTTGATCTGGCCATTATGTTTCTTTTGGCTTTCATTTGTGGGATGCATGTGCCCCTTTCATCAAATAACACTCCTAAATATAAAAACAACGCCACCCGTGTTAGTTCATTCCCTTCACAATAATGGGTCTTACATTTCTACCGCTTAACCCCCATGATCATAATGTGGGATTTAGAGAAATTAACATCCAAGTCCAAAGACTTCCTAAAAGTGGCAAAGGTTGTTAAAAGATGCTGTAGGCCGTTCGCCGTTCTGGCTAATAAAGCAGCGTCATTCGCATATAGGAGAGCCAGAATTAATCGCTCTCCTGTACGGGGAATGTCCAAACTAGCACCCGCTAAAACTGATTTAAGGTTATTAATATATAGGGTGAATAAAAGTAGGGCTAAAATGCAACCCTGTCTCACTCCTTTAATAATACGGATGCTACTTGTTAGGTTGCCTTTTTGGTCAAATCTCACAGTGGCTCTAAGATCTAGATGCAGATCCGCCAAAACGTTTTCAATATTTTCATCCAATCCTAACTTCAGTAGCAGATGCCATAACTTGGATCTATTAACACGGTCAAAAGCTGATGAAAGGTCCATAAAAGCCAAATGGAGTGAACCCTTCTTCGCGATTGTGTATTTCCTAGATAATAGAAGTAAATTTAGGCACTGGTCCGTAGTACCTCTCCCTTTACTAAATCCATACTGAAGATTTGAGAGGATGTTAGCGTCATTCAGCCACTCTGTAAGTTTGACCAAAACCAGTCTGCCTAAAACCTTCACGGCTGAGTCTATCAAAGAAATTGGCCTATAGCAACGCGGGTCAGTTCTATTCCCCTTTTTAAAAAACGGTACTATTACTGATTGTGACCAGGATTGTGGTATGCCAACTTCACAGGCTTTATTAAAAACATTGGCTAGCAATTTAGACCAGAGGGGTATATTGGTTATATAAAGGTCGGCAGGAACCCCGTCTGGGCCGGGGACTTTGTTTCTTGACATTTGGGCTATGGCCATCGCTAGTTCCTTATCTGTAAAAGTCAAGGAATATTTCTTGCCCACATAGGTGGGACTCCTGGGTTTGATATCACCCTGGTCCCCATATATGACCTTGAAATGATTAAACCAATCCTCTTCAGGAATGTTGCACTCCAGTAAACTGCCCTTGTTATCAGAAAAGAATGGTCTGTTTACAACAGTCCAGAACTTGGTGCTGTTCTTTATCACGTCAGTTGACATTAATTCATTAAAAGCATCATTTTTAATCTCCGACTTACGGGTATTTGTTGTCAATTTATACTCTTTCCTGCAGGCAGCAATCAGAATCTTATCTTGTGGTCTGTTTTTTAGAGCAGCCATTAATTTTTGATGTGCTACTGAACATCTATGATCAAATCACCTCTCTCCTCTATTTGCGTACTCCTTACGGGTATACAAGAGGTCTTTTGCTACCTGTCTACAAATTTTACCATAGGCAGTTCAAACCCCATTTTCTCTAGCCCCACTGTCGCAGCACAGCTCCATTTGTGGACCTACTTTGTTAACTAATTCATTACAGAAATCTTCTGGGATACCATGCAACATTTCAGTCTACGGCCCTGATCTGTATTCTTAATTACTGCTGTGGGCGCCCATTTATTGTCTTCCGAATTAAGGCCAATACCACCCCCCCCCCCCCCCCCCCCCCCAATATCATATGTATGGGATTGTGGTCACTAAATTGTGACCACATGGCGGTATAGTCTTTAACATATAGTTCAAGGGCAGTGTTTATAAAAATATAGTCAATGGTCGTATGGTTTCCTCTTCATTTAAAGGAAGGAATAACATCCATAACACATAGATTAGTTGGATAAGAAAGACCCAGATCTGCTATGGTTTGCTCCAGAAATTCACCTTGTGATGTGGGTTCAAAATGTATCTCTGAGAACCTATTAGGCCCTAAACTATCAGAGACACAACAACTCTTATAACATAGATGTATATTAAAATCCCCTAAAATAACAACCGAATAAGGTATAGGGTGATTCTCCTCATAACCCTCTAAGTAGGTTTTAAGGCTAAACAAGTGTTCAGTGACTGTATTTCTATCAAATGAATTATACAAATTAACAATTAAAACTTTGATTGAATTTACTGGTATAATTTCAACAACTAAACAGTTTGTTAATCCTCTTTCTAGTTTACGATGACTCCCTGTAACCTTTAAAGTGATCAAGGTGATCAAACCCCCTTTTGGTCTTCCCATAGCAGATGGTCTAGCAGGTTCATAGTAAGAGGTAAAGCCGTCTAACCATAGTGTACTATCCACTTCCCATGATTGTTGAAGCCCAACAATATCATAATCTTTTAGAAAAGTAATCCAATTAACGTCCTCCATTTTGTTTCTTAACCCAGCAATATTCCAGCTAAGTATTTTTACTAATCCAACTTCATATGACATATGTGGTTGGGGCAAATCGATTATCGGCTCCCTCTGTGTAGCCTCCTCCTGCACCTGGGTAAGGGGAACAATGGTTAGTCAGTCATTACCATCTAACTGGGTTGGGGATTCAAATCTGTTTGATGTTTCCACACCACTGGTAACCGGGCCAACTCCCTTGGTACCCCACGAGGTAAGAGGGATTGTAGGGGTCCTGCTAACTAAGCGACGATCCTCGATGAACGTGGGTCTGTTATCCAATCTTTGTCTATTCCCTCTTGGGTATGGCCCTAAAGGTGTCAATAAACTGTTATTGACATCTGTGGTTTTGTTAATAATGCATCTAAAGAGGAGTGAGGTAGAAAGCTTGGGGGTTTCTTCAAGTAGTAATGTGATGCCAATATGGGAGGATGTTCCCACACAAAGAAAAGTTACATGGGGACCATAGCAGCACGGTTCCATCTTTCAACAATGCAATGCTTCAATTCTTTATATCTAATGCGATCACCTTATGTATGTTTGTTTAACTTCTTTTATGGTTTACCTATTAGTACAGAATTCTGATACTCGGTCGTGTCTTGTTCGCGCTTTATAAAACTTTTCAAATAAATAAAATACTAATAAGGTAGACAAAAGAGTTAACAGTATACTGCACTAGTGATCATATATGGATCGATTTGGATGGATTGATATTAACACATGATACAGCTACTCCCGGTCAGAATTGCAACTTGGAGCTGCAACATTGACAGCCCTGATGAAGTCGTAGGGTTGCACCTAAATATGACAAAACATGTGTTTGATGGCCAGAAGGGCAAAAATAAAATCACTGAAAAATAATGTTGTTTATGATTTTATATTGTACTATCATTTGAATTTGTAGCGTGTGCTTAAGGCTGTGTAACAACGGGTAATAAATAGTGATTATGAACAAGCTAATAAAACGTGCAAAACTGAAAAGTAATCAGACTGATGAGCACATTAATAAAACAAGCAAAATGGATGACAGGTAATCAGACTGATGAGAGTAAGCATTCCTTCTAAACAACCCAAAATAAAACTTGTCGGCTCTAGTGTGCCATGGGGAGGATCCTTTTAGGTATGGTCTGCAAAGAAGAGAGTTGTGAAGCCTTTGGCAGAGATCTGAGTTCCCGCTTCTGCCCATCCTGCGACAAACTGTCCACTCCATGACAACCTAGGTGTTTTACCCTCAGAGGCGTTGCTTAGTGAGTGAGATTCCAACAAAAAAAAAAAATCAGCGGGCTGCTGGGTGGAGGGGTGAGACAACCAAGGTTTGGGATAGACAGTTAAGCAACAGGGTCAGTACAAATCTACATTAGGTGGCCCTAAAGTATCTAAAGTGGTACAGTGTGAGGAAAACAATGGGTTGGAATACTATCCAGAGCAATTGCCAGTGGTCAGACTATTTGCAAGCATTTATGGCTTCATCTTTTGGGTGTTTGATTGCCAGTAGTATGCCTTGGAACCTGAGACTGGCACAGCTTTGCAAGCCTACAACTGCCAATGTTTGTGAATTTTGAAGAGCAGTAAATCTGCACCTATTTAAGGAGTACTACTATGGGGGCAGCTGGACTATTTTTTTGGTAAACCAGTGACTCTATATATTTAAGTTTACATCTCCAAAAATGAACAAGTTAAAAGCTCTTAGTTAAATGATAATAACGAGACAAACTGACACAGACATAGCAAACCCAACCCAGGGTCGCCAAACCCAACTACCAAGCCAAGAATGCATTTGGGGGTGTTGCACACCCGTGAAGTTACATCCTTTTCCGTTCTGCCTCAGCCTGATAGTTCTCCCTGAGAACTCATGACTGTGGTCACATACAGCACAACGGCTAGGAGTCCCTGCCTAGGATCACTTATTTTAAATGTATTTTCCCTGCGCACACACTACTTCACCTCTGCTACAAGAAGTCTTGAAAGGGAAGTTGTCAGATCTGTTAATGTAGGGAGGGTTCCATGTTTCCATCCTCGCCTATTACAAATCATTTTATTGAATGAGTAAAGGCCTCACATACTAAGCCAGAGTTGCAAAAAGAGATGGGCTTACCATCAAATTAAAAGGGCTAACCGAGCCAGAGCCAACGGTTTAGCTCAGCTTTAAGAGTGCATGAATGAGCCAGGCCATGAAAAGATTGGCCTGTATATTGTGCAACAAAAATAATGTAGTAATATGATACAGTCTCTTGTAAATTACAAAAATGTGTTTCTTTAACACGCGGAATTGTTTCACTTTAGCAGATCAGATGATATCACTGCATTGACAAGCATTTATTAAAAGTTTTTAAACATGAACTTAGAAACATTCATGGCTTATTCCCCCAATGACAATGCTTTTAGTGAACTAAGAGGCAATTCAGTAGTCAAGTAAACCTTATGCATGGCCAAGATTCTTATTATAGATGGACCAACATTAAAGTCTATTAAATCAAACAGAACAGGTGCACATCCTGAACTCAGGTATTTAAAAGTGCTTTCATATGTGAAAAAAAAGAGAAGAGAGTTTCTGTAACGTTTTGAAATTCAGCCATCAGATATCTATCTCTCTCTCTCTCTCTCTCTCTCTCTCTCTCTCTCTCTCTCTCCTGTTTTCCATCATGCCATTTATTCTTGGAAGAAAACTGCCACAGATATTGCAGTTCTGACTCTGCCCCCGCAGACCCAACTACAAAGCCAAGAACTAATTTATTTGGGGGTGTCACACTCCTAACACCCCTCCTAAAGCAACATCTCTGTTCCCCCTGCATGCTGGGGAATCAATAATTTTTCCTTCCCAGTCCAAAATGCCTCGAAGGTCAGTTCTAAGCAGGACAATATGTATTATAAAGCTTGCCTTAAATAGGGTGGGTCATCCCAAGCATAAATTCCACTGGGCACCGAGTCAGTTAAAGGGAAACAGAATGATACTTACTCCAGAGAGTTTAAGGCCAGCTGCTTTAAGGTTTTCAGGTCGCACTTCGTCCCT
Source organism: Triturus cristatus (assembly GCF_964204655.1). NCBI lineage: Eukaryota > Metazoa > Chordata > Amphibia > Caudata > Salamandridae > Triturus > Triturus cristatus. The sequence continues at coordinate 304,536,125 of NC_140585.1, read as the reverse complement.
CCAATGCCCATGAAGACTTCATAGAAATCGTACGACAACCCTGTCGATCCAAAGAGGGGAGGATCATCAGAGCTGATCACAAGAGGATGCCCCCTAGCCATGAGAACTGAAGCTGGGTGGTCCCTGAGATCCGAGATCAGCATCAGCACCTGTCAAGGAGAGAGCATATGTGTGTTTATATTTGTTTTAGAGATGCTCACTTCACAGACAGCACATAGGAGTCCCACCACAAAAATAGGGCAAAGATGTAGAACTTACGGAATTAAGCATTTATGCCCTTTAATGTTCTGAAAGTGAGGCTTTCCGAATGTGAATTGTACGGCAAAAGGCACAATTTTAAGGGTGACGTTATACACTGGTATAGAAGTCAAGGCTCATCAAAGGTATATAACAAAACCTTCAAGGCTGGTCCTTGTCTCTAGATGGGCCCTGATAAGGCTAGTCAGGGTTATTAAAGGTACACCCTATTTCACCATCTGACATCAACCCTCTTGTCCGAACACTGTACAACTAGACCAGATCAGGATCCATGATTGCTTGCAGCAAGAGACGGCTAGGTTTCGCAGTCCACTACTGAAAAAGCAATGCGCTGCTTAGCAAAAGACACATCAACCAATGAATCCAAGTGACACTTCCTTCAAGTCTGTCAATGGAGAGAACCTGTTCCAGGTAACATAGATGAGATGCACAACATGTCCTCAAGCCTGTGTCCCCTCATTATGAAGACCTCTCATTTAGAGATGTAAATATGGGCTACAGAAGATGCAAGATGAGATGTCCATCAACATGGAGGTATGGGGAGAATGAGGAAGTCTAACAATTACTTGTTACAAGGCGTCAGGGAAACTAGAACCGAAGTCGGCATGTTTCCATCAGAACCTACATGAGGAACAATCCACCCCAGATGAGAAACAGATCCACAAACACTGTCCTAGAAAGACACTATAAACAACCAAGGTTGATGTGCATCAAAGGTACAGGATCCACTGTCCCTACATGACAACAATGTTATAGCTGACAAAGATTAGGTGGGAGGCCTCAAGACCCAAACCTCCATCATGAAGAAATCTTGATCAGTAATATAACCCCCAGATCAGCTGAATGAATGACAGCCACAGTGATGTTTGCACAAATTGCAAAGAGACAAGTAATTAGCTAATGGGACACTAAACATATCATAAAATAAAATACACAGCAGAACATAACACATTTCAAGGAAAATTAAGAACATTCAGTGCAGAAGCCACTTTTCCCAAGAAAGCAGCACGGACCCTTGTTTATTTGGTCATTTGTGTGGATAAATTCAAATTCTAGATATGCCCAATAAGATAAAGTGATTTAATTTACAACATACACATTTGTTTACCCTTTTTTATTGAATATTTGTCAGCATCAATAACAGTTATCAGCAGACATCAGATAAGGACTACATTGCAGCATTCACAAATCGGATTTAATCGAACTCTATTAGTCATCAATGAGTTTTAGCATTTCATGCAAAATAAGCTTATATATCAAATCACTACATAACAGGAGAGATATAATGACAGTCATGTTTTTTATTGTCTATATGTAGCACCAGAAAGTTAGCATTTGTTTAATACATTGCAATGTGTTCGGACGGAAAAGTCCCCTGCTTGGTGACAGATGTGTACCCCGTCCCGCTGCAACAATGTATGAATTCTAAGGCATGACACGGAGGCGAGGATTAGGCTTTTCCTTCTTCGCTCTTTATTCCAGCAGCTTTCCCAAAGCAACATATTTTAACCCCTTCGCTGCTAGGCCTTTCCCCCCCCCTGTGCTAAGCCTTTTTTTGGCTATTTGGGGTAGTGTGCGCTAAGGCCCTTGTAACTTTTTGACCACATAAAGTATCCACGCCAAATTTGCGTCCTTTTCTTCCAACATCATGGGGATTCTAAACGTACCCAGAGTTTGTGGATTTCCCTGGAGGGGACCCAGAAATTAGCCAAAATAAAGCAAGATTTTGGGTTTTTTGGGAAAACAGTGCTGCAAATGAAAGCGTCTGGGGTTTTTCCTACAAATGGTATCAAAAAAGGGTTTGTGGGTCAGAAATCACAATTTTCCCACCTTTTAGCGAATGACAGACTTTTGTCAGAAAACGAAACAATTTTACACAGTTTTGCCATTTTTCTGGGACATAGCCTATTTTTGCTATTTTTTGTGCTTTCGACCTCCTTCCAGTTAATGGTAGAAATGGGTATAAAAGTAATAATGTATCCTGGAAAGCTATACATTTTAGAAAAGTAGACACAATTCTGAATTTAGCGAGGGGTCATTTGTGTAGATCCATCAAGGTTTCTTTATAGAAACTAACAGTTAAATATAGAAAAAATTGAAAATCAGTTGAGAAAACAGCTACGTTTTCACCAGTAACTTCTTCTAATTATGACAGCTCTTTGAAAGCAATATACGGTTACATCCGCTGGACCTTACTGGTTGTGCCAGAGCCAAAAACTGAGCAGCAACTTGCAATGGTTTTTTATTATGTGCCTGGTATATAGCAATTATTCTGGGAAGGTGTATACATGGAAAAATCGGTTTGAAAGACACCTATGTATTTCTGAAATGGGAACAAAATATAGAGTTTAGAAACAGTAGATGTTTGCACATTTCTGAAATTGGGAATAATCATACTAGCATGATAATTATCGGTCATTTTTCAAAATGACTTCTTTTTTACCCATTGTCTTTCATTTGGAAAGCAGAAATGCACTGAAAGTCAATAGGTAATAACAGTTGCTTTACAAACCTGAATTACCCTAAGTCTCCCAATTAAAATGGTACCTCACTTGTGTGGGTAGGCATAGTGCCCACGACAAGAAACGGCTCAAAATGCAACGTGAACACACCACAATTTCACAATGAAAAATTACCCTTTTTTTGCAAAGTGCCTAGCTGTAGTTTTTTAACTCTAGCTCTGCCGGCACCTAGGGAAACCTAGCAAACCTATACATTTTTTAAAACTAGACACCCAGGGGAATCCAGGATGGGGTGACTTGACTGCCTCTCACCAGGTTCTGTTACCCAAAATCCCTTGCAAACCTAAAAAAGTGTCCAAACAAACATGTTTTCCTCTCCTTTCTGTGGTCAGAAGTTCTAGAATCTGCCTGGATCCACAAATTTCTACCCACCACGCATTCCCCAAAGTCTTCCGAGAAAAACGGTACCTCACTTGTGTGGGTAGCCCTAGTGCCTGCGACAGGAAACTACGCAAAACGCAACATGGACACCACAATTTCACAGTGAAAAATGATCCTTTTTTGGCAAAGTGCCTAGCTGTAGTTTTTGAACCCTAGCTCTGCCAGCACCTAGGGAAACCTAGCAAACCTATACATTTTTTAAAACTAGACATCGGAATCCTGGATGGGGTCACTTGACTGCCTCTTACCAGGTTCTGTTACCCAGAATTCCTTGCAAACCTAAAAAATTGTTTAAAAAACTGCATTTTCCTCTCATTTCTGTGGTGGAAAGTTCTAGAATCTGAGTGAATCCACAAATTTCCACCCACCCCGTGTTCCCCAAAGTCTTCCGAGAAAAATGGTACCTCACTTGCGTGGGTGGGCCAAGGACCCATGACAGGCAAGGGCCCAAAACCTATTGAGGCGACATCAAAAGTACCTATTACAAACCAACCTGGTTTTGCAAAGGGGGGTCCCATGAGTATTTGGCCCCGGGCTCAGCGGCCATCTAGGGAAACCTACCAAACACACACATTTCTGAAAGCTAGACACTCTGGGGAGTCCAGCGAGGTATGGCTTGCGTGGGTCCCCTAAAGTTTTCCTACCCAGAATCCCCTGCAAACCTCAAATTTAGCTGAAAAAAATTTTTTCTCTAATTTCTGTGTGGGAAAGTTCTAAAATCTAGGCCGATCCACAAATTTCCTCCCACCCAGCGTTCCCCCAGGTCTCCCAATAAGAATGATACCTCACTCGCATGGGTGGGTCAAGTACCCGCGACAGGCAAGGGCCCAAAACCTATTGAGTCGATATCAAAATTACCTATCACAAAACAACCTGGTTTTGCAAGGGGGGTCACCTGGGTTTTTGTCCCCGGGCTCGGCGGCCATCTTGGGAAACTACCAAACCCAAACATTTCTGAAAACTAGACACCCAGGGGAGTCCCGCGATGTATGGCTTGCATGGGTCCCCCAATGTTTTCCTACCCAGAATCCCCTGCAAACCCCAAATTTAGCTGAAAAAAAAAATCACTTTTTCCATACATTTTTGTGTGGGATTACTGTACCGGCACAAATGTCCTACCACCCAGCGTTCCCCTTGTTCTCCCAAGTAAAATGATACCTCACTTGTGTGGGTAGGCCAAAGTCCTGTGACTAGGAAGAGCCCAAAACATAGGGATTTAAAGTATAGCACCGAGAATTCTAAGCGCTATATTTTTTTTAAAATACATTTTTATCCAGTTCTGCTTTGAACACCCACACAAGTGAAGAAAGGCTGTAATTTTTGTGGGGGACGGGTGGGGGCATTGGCATGCCCATTTTGGCAGCCCCCACCCTAATTCAGATTTGCCCTAAAAAATCCCTGGCGTCTAGTTGACTTTTTGCTCCCCCCAGGGGGGCAGATTAGGGGCTACTACCCCCTTCTGCCCCCCAGGGGGGGCAGAAAGACTGTCATTTTTGCAGGGGGGGGGGTGGGGGCATGGGCATACCCATATTGGGCCGCCCCCACCACTAACTAGAATAAAATTAAAATCCCTGGTATCTAGCGGGCTTTGTGCCCCCCGGGGGGGTAGTGTGGGGGCTACTGTCCCCATCTGCCCCCCAGTGGGGCAAAAAGACTGTACCTTTGCGGCGGGAGCCCCCATATGCCCCCATGGGGGGGTAGAAAGCCTACTAGATGCCAGGGATTTTTTGGGCAAATTTTAATTAGGATGGGGGCTGCCCAAAACAGGCATGCCAATGCCCCCACCTTAATTAAAATGTGCCCAAAAATATCCCTGGCGTCTAGTTGGCTTTTTGCCCCTGGGGGGGCAGATTGGGGGCTACTGCCCCATCTGCCCCCCAGAGGGAGCAGGAACGCTGTTATTTTTGCGGGAGAGGGGATGGGGGCATGGGCATGCCTGTTTTGGGCAGCCTCCACCCTAATTCAAATTTGCCCAAAAAAATCCCTGGCATCTAGTGAGCCTTTTGCCCCCCCCCACCCTGTGGGGCAGATTGGGGGCTAATGCCTCCATCCACCCCCCAGGGGGAGCAGAAAGTCAACTAGACGCCAAGGATTTTTTTGGGCAAATTTTAATTAGGGTGGGGGCAGCCCATAATGGGCATGCCAATGTCCTCACCCTAATTAAAATTTGCCCAAAAAAATCCCCGTGTCTACTGGGCTTTTTGCCCCCCGGGGGGCAGAAAGACTAATTTTTGTGGGGTGGGGGCCTTGGCATGCCCATTTTGGGCAGCCCCCACCACTAATTATATATATTTTTTTAAAATCCCTGGTAACTAGTGGGCTTTCTGCACCCCCGGGGGCAGATTGGGGGCTACTTCCCCCCAGGGGGGGCAGAAAGTCTGAGATTTTGTGGCCGGGGGGGTGCAGAATTAAAATTTAAACAAAAATACCTGGTATCTAGTGGGCTTTCTGCCCCCAGGAGTGGCAGATTGGGGGCTACTGCCCCATCGGCCCCCCGGGGGGGGGGTCAGAAAGACTCCCTGGTGTCTAGTGGGTGGATCCCTGTTGAGGATCGCCCTCCTGGGGCGATTCCCAAGCAGAAATCCACTGGTGCAATTGGAAAGGGGAAATTCTCCCCTTTCCTATGATACCTCTCCCGTCTTTCTACGTGCTCAGGGGGCTGTGATAGCCCCCTGAGCACGTAGAAAGTGAAACTGAAAAGAACCTACAGGTTCATTTTAGTTTCGGTTTCTGTGAAATGATGACAGCGCGAGGTGCGCGCTGATCGTCCTTTCACAGACACCAGGGAGGGGGCTGGGGATGCTCTTCCCCAGCTCCTGAGGCTATGGGGAGAAGAGGAAATCCCTCTGCTGTCTGCAGCAGAGGGATTTCGTGCCCCAGGCCTCATGACGGAATGGTTTCGTCATGAGCACAGGAGCACCGATGCTCATGACGGAACCATTCCGTCATGAGCATCGAAGGGGTTAATAACAAACTAAATTTCCCATGACACATCTGGAATAACCGAAAGAAGTCCGTCCAATCAGAGTGGCGCATTTTGCATAACGGTCCGTGTAGACACTCTATCTTCCTCTTTCTTCGCTGCTCCAGCAGCATACCAATAAGTGCTAAGTTCTCTCCATATTACTGTGTTGTTTTTATTCTAGCAAAGAGACGATTTGGTAGTTTCTGCTTGAATTCTTGCTCATACTCTGTTGCAGCTCCGCAGCCCTTGTGTTTAAATCCAATATATGACGTTACAATGCATGCAATTACAACGCATGCTTTTACAACGCAGTCTTTACATCGCAACTACCATTACTTTGCATGATTTTACAACGTATGCCATTACAATGCATTTTTTAAAACATTCCATTACAGCGCATACCATTACAATGCATAATTCTTTTAGGGCAACAGTAGGGTAAATGTTGGATAGTGTAGGGGTAAAAAATTACTATTCCCACTCCAGTGAGTGCAACAGACGTCCAGAAGTGAGAGGGGGAGGAACTGCTAGCCGAGTAGGCTTTTTTAACTGTTGAAACATTACTGTCTTGCACTGTATTGCACTGTTTGGCATTATCAGCTTTTTAAAAGTATTTTCCTCCTGCACTGCTGCATGTAGCAGGGTGCAGGAGCACTTAATCTCCGCATTTTAAAAAAAAAAATCTTTTACTTATTATTTTAATTGCTCACTTCCCATCTGCGTCCTCTGAACCGATTTGCAGCTACTGTGCATGGCTGGTGTGCTCTCTAGCTACAACACACTCACAGCCGCCATTTTGGAAGGGTCGGCGGTCTAGTGTTTGGACCAGCTGACCCTCTCCACCTTCTTAACGGGAGCTGCAGCGCGGACGTGCCACAGACCTCCAGGGGTGAGAGCGGAAGGAACTGCTAGCCGTGTAGGCTTTTTAACTGTTGAAACATTACTGTCTTGCACTGTATTGCAATGTTTGGTGTTATTAGCGTTTTTACATATTTTCTTCCTACACTGCTCGATGTAGGTGCACTTGATTTCTGCATATTTTTAAAAAAATCTTTTACTTATTACTTTAATTGCTAACCTCCCATTTGCGTCCTCTGAACTGATTTGCGGCTATTGGGCGTGCCTGGTGTGCTCTTTCGCTACACTGGTGCGCCTAAGGCAACTCCGTCTATGACCGTCCGCGTTCCGGGCGCGCTCAGCGCCAGCCCCCCTGCCGGTTTTGCTCCCCGGGACAGCTTCTCAGCACTGCAATGACCGTAAATATAGTAGGGAAGAGCTACTTTCTCTTGACACTGAAACACGTTTGTGTGCAGGGCCCACTCTATCCCTTAGTGATAAACCAACATGCCAAACATGTTCTGTTTGTTGTCTCAGACTTAATTGCCTTAAGATAAAATCACTCTGCCACTCTGGGGACAGTACCCAGAAATGCAGAGCAGAAATGATAAAATGCACTCTGTTAAATGCCCGCTCACTTATTAAACAAGCAATGGAAACGGCTGACTTTCTAGACAGTTCTAATATTGATAAAGCTTTTATAACTGAGACTTGGGCTGATGCCGCCTCTGGGCCAGACCTTGTTACTGCCAATCCTCCCGCCTACTTGTTAATCATGCTGGACTGCATCCAGAACAGAGGCAGAGGCCTAGCAATTATCTTTAAAGTCAACTTCAAAGTCAGATTTGACCCCCTCCCCCACCCTGGTTGCGAAGCCCTGACCTTTAAAATTGGTCTTACAAATCACTACTCCTTCAATGGGGTCTTGACTTATAGACCCCCTGGCCCTAGATATCTCTTTCTAGATATGGACAAGTCCCCATGGGACATTAAAGCCAATTCCTCTGACTTCACTATTCTTGGCTATTTCAATTTTCACCTGGAAAATATGGACGATCTTGATTCTCAGGATCTTATAACCTCCTTTTCTCTTTTAGGTTTATCACAACTAGTTTGCGGTCCCACACATTCTGGTAGACACACTCTGGATGGCATTTTTTCAGATTTCCCCTTCCTTACCGCTAACCTGGTCAGAGCATAGGGCAGTGATGTTCCTACTGAACCTAGTGGGCCACAGTTTGGAAGAGACCAGGAGCTTGCCTAGTTTTAGTTATCGACCCTGGCACTTGATTTCGGAAGGCTCACTCATGAGGGCCCTGACTGAATCTATCATACCAGTGCCTCCCAATCTGGATCTAGCAATGGAAGAGTATCATCAATGGATTAGTGATTCCATTGACAGCCTAGCACCGGTCAAACAAGGAAATAACAAGAGAACTGTTCCATCTGATGATTGGTCCAATGAAGAGCTTAGACTGGCCAACAAAACGTGCAGAAGGTTAGAGAGAAATTGGAGGTTGAATTATTGTTTTACGATAAAGACTCTTATAAGGCAGAACTATTACAATACAAAAAACTCTTGACCAAAACGATATCCATTTTCTTTAAAAATAAGATTAACTCGGCCCTGAATACTCAGAAGAAGTTATTCTCTACAGTGGTCAAGTTTAGCAACCCAACACCAGCCAGTAATCTTAATGCAGATACCTCGTTCTGCAACAAATTTGCTACCTTCTTTAAGACCAAGGTAGAAGTGATCTTTAATGCTTTAACTTCAAGCCCCAGCTCCGAGTGGTTGTGCTTGAATGGCAACCCACAGGTAGCAGTGTGTAATAACCCTAAAGCAGGAGAGGCTATAACGAATGCTATTACTTTGAAGACCTTCCCAATCTAATAATTCCACGCTTTTGGTATTCTCCCCCTTTACAACAGACCAAGTAACCAACTTGTTCAGGCAAATTAAGTCAGGTTCGCCTCTCGTCCCATGTCACCTAGAGTTCTGCAGCTAGATTCAGTCATAGTTCCTGGACATCTGTTGGGTATTTTTAATGAAATGCTCCTGTCTGGTTATTTCCCTAAAAGTTGGAAACTTGCATCTATTCTTCCTCTTTTAAAAACAACCTAATCTGGAGGCCAATATTCCCAACAATTACAGGCCAATTTCTTAATTTCCCTTTCCGGCCAAACTGATAGAGAAAGCTATAAACACTGAGCTCTCTCTCTATATACAGGATCACAATGTACTGGATTCCTCTCCGTTATTATTTTTATTAATTAAATTTATTAGGCGCGCAGCTACCCTGTTCAGGGTTTCCCGGCGCAAATGAGTCTAGAACTAGACTAGGTAACTAAGCCAATTACTGGGTAAAGAGCCAGGTCTTGAGATCTCGTCGAAACCTAAGATAGGAAGATTCCTGTTTCACGTGGTTAGGAAGGGAATTCCAGAGTCTAGGTCCAAGGTACGAAAAGGAGCGTCCACCCATTCTGGTCAATTTAAATCTGGGAAGTGCCAGATTACCTAGATTGGAGGAACGTAAAACGCGATGCCGCATATAGAGGCAAATAAGTTTCTGCAGGTACATTGGTGCTGCACCTTGCTTTATTTTAAAAATGTGGCAGAGGGTCTTGAATTTAATTCGACTGCCAATACGAAGCCAATGAAGGTTGTAAAGAAAAGGAGTGATGGAAACTTTCCTGGGGACGTGACAAAGATGGCGCGCCGCAGAATTTTGGACCACCTGGAGCTTATTCATAAGTTCCTTGTTGCTTCCTAAATAGAGTACATTCCCGTAGTCCAGACGGGAGATGACAAGGGACTGGACTACGGTTCTCTGTGTAGAAGACGGGAGCATCCAAATTATCTTCCGTAATCATCTCAATATGGAAAAACAGGTACCGGCGGTACTAACTGCTTGTTGCCGCATGGAAAGTTGACTATCAATGATAAACCCCAAATTTCAGGCTTGAGCGACTGGCTGAGGGAACGGACCCATTTCTTGAGGCCAATGAAGAGGGTTCCAAAGATGTTTATCTTTGCCCAGGATGATGACCTCAGTTTTATCCCCGTTTAATTTCAGGCAGTTGGCATTCATCCATTCCGAGACTCGGCGTAGGCCGCTCCGTAAAGAAGATACAGGAGTGTCTTTGGAAGAGGATAGAGAAAAAATTATTTGCGTATCATCGGCATAGGAGTATAACGTGAGGCCTGCGTCCTCAACGATGGTAGCAAGGGGTCGCACATAGATGTTAAAAAGCATAGGGCTCAAGGTGGAGCCCCGGGGAGCTCCATATGCAGATGAACGGGAAGTGGATGAGGAACCAGAAGAAAAAACCTGAAATGTACGGTCACTAAGGAAGGAGGTCAACCATAACAGGGCTGGACCTTCCACGCCTGCTAATTGAAGAGATTTCAACAGGATGGGGTGAGACACAGTATCAAATGCTGCGCTCAAATCTAATAAGATGAGTGCCATGGTCTCACCCTGATCGAGGCGGGAGTGTAATTGTTCCGTTACTCCTAAAAGGGTGGTTTCAGTTGAGAAATGTGTCCTGAAACCTGATTGAGAAGGGTGTAGAAATCCTGAATTTTCAATATGAGTGGTTAGATGAAAATTAACATGTTTTTCCAAAATTTTGGAAAATATTGGCAAAAGCGAAATAGGACGATAATTGGCCAAGATCGAGGGATCGGCATTGGGCTTTTTCAATAGAGGAACCACCATCGCATGATTCCAATCGGCTGGGACAGAGGATTCACATAAAGAAGAATTCAGGAGCCCTCTGCAGGTTCCTAGCGCAGCAGGGGAGAGTTGTTTAAGAATATTAGTCGGTAGGGGATCCAAAGGGGAGCCTGAATTTACTCTAGTTAGACAATTCTCAAAAGATACGTCGTCAAGGAGGGGCCACTGTGAAATTTTTACTGTATCAGAAAGAGGATCCGTATACATAGGATCTGATCCGGACTTGTTTGAAACATAAGGGACAGTGGGGATTAAGTTGCTATAAATCGTCTTCACCTTAGCGATGAAAAAATTAGCAAGGTTGTTACATTTAGTGGAGTCAAGAACCGGAGGTAGGGGAAGAGTGTTTGCACCGGCCAATTTTTTAACCATGGAGAACAGAACTTGGGGATGATTCAGTGAATTATTAATAGTGTTAGAAACATATGCCACCCTTGCTGCCTTACAAGCAGAATGATATATATGGAGAGCTGCCTTGTAATCGGCTTTACAGCTGGGAGCGTATGATTTGCGCCATTTTCTTTCCAGAGATGTGCATTTTGTTTTCAAACTCTTCAGATCATCGTTGAACCAAGGGGCCGGAGTACAGTGGGAGGAAAAGGTTTTCGATGTAAAAGGCAAGCAGAGATTGATTGATGAGGATAACCAATCAGACACCGCTGTGTTTAAAAAATTAAGTGGGAGTTTCAAATCTGGAGGATTTACTTCAAGAAGGCGATTTAATAAATCTAAATTTAGCTTGTGCCAAGGTCCCTTGTTCCCAGTGCTGTAGGTGGGCAAAGATGAGGGGAGGTCAGAAACAGTCAGTTGGAAGTAGACCGCAAAATGATCTGACTAAGTTAAGGGAAGGGCAGGCTGATTGCAGACTAAGGAGAAATTTGAAAAAATAGGGTCCAGTAGATGCCCTGGCTGGTGTGTGGATCCCTTATTATGAAGAGTCAAGCCGAAGGCTTCCAAATCAGCTAAAAAAATGGAGCTATCCAAGCTCATAGGGTCTTCCAAGTGAAGATTTAGATCACCCTAAATCATAAAATTAGCTGCTTGTAAAATAAAAGGGGCAATTAGATCTGGTAAGGAGGAAGACCAATGTTTCGCGTGGCCAGGGGGGGCGATAAATAAGCATTCCAGATATGGTCGTTTGAGAAGATATAGCAAGTTTGAACAGGGCGGCCTCACAGCCTGAAAAGGATTGGGGTTCAAACTTGCAAGAATACTTTGGCTTTAGAAGTCAACATAGCACTGAGACAGCCTTGATCACAACCGCGGAATATGTCAGAACAACCTTAGACAGAGGCGGGAACGCTGCCCTAATTTTGTTGAATCTCTTGGCATCGTGTAATACTGTTAGCCATCAACTCCTTATCAATTGGTTGTTCGAGATAGGAGTTAGAGGTACTGCCCCTAAGCTCTTCAGCTCATTTCTCACTGACATAACGCAGTACGTGGAATGTAACGGTCACAGATCTGCATCTTTCACCCTTTTCCTGTGGTGTACCACAGGGGTCATCACTGAGTCCAACCCTTTTTAATCTGTATGTCACACCTCTGGCAGCACTGATCAAAGGCCTTGGCTTCTCGGTTGTTTCTTATGCCGACGAGATCCAAATTGTAGTGTCAGTCACAGAGAATGCTGATGACACAGGTAAATGCCTCCACAAATTCAGCTCCAGCCACTGCAGCGGACCTGTTAGACCAGGATGACCTCCTTCACTCACATTCAGCGCAATGGTTCCCAGTGCATAAAGTGGCACCCTATATGGCAAGCAGACTCGGGAAGCCCCTTGACAAGGAGGTGAGGAATTGCCTTAAGGCTGAATGCCGTAGGCCGTCCTTGGAGGGATAAGTGGCTCTCACCCCAGAGATTGATGCAAAGATGGCCAACTTTGTCGCCAAGTTTGTCTGGGACCCAAAAAAGGGTATCGACAGGTCCTGGTGCTCTAGCCAGCACAAATTGATAGATGTTGGGGGGGAGCTAGCCAAAATCATGGATATGGCAGAGGATGCGAAGCAATCCGGTGCATTAATCTCTCCCAAGGCCCTCTCAAGCTTGGCTCAAAGGGCAATTATCTTTCTTGGGAATACGAACTGCGCAATTTCTACAGAACAGCACAGTCACTGTTAATTAAGATTGACCCCAAGTTAGGGGACCTCTCCACCTCTGAGGCAGGTACAGTCGCCCAAGACAACCTATTTTAGGATCCTTTTATACATGAGTTGGTAAAGTTTGTTAATACTTTCAACTCTTTGGACAAAGCCCAGACCTCTATAAAGAGAATCTTTAACCCCTGTGTTTTTGCCAACGCCGGCCGAGGTAAGGGGCGCTCGACCGGCTGACCGCAACATCAGCCCCCCAGAGGAAGAGATTCTCGTCGAGTCCAATACCAGGACTCCAGCAAGTTCAGGAATTTCTGTCTGACCAGAAGCTACGCCAGAAGCAGGGGAGCCAGAGGCGGACTTAGAGGTCACAACAACTACGGCAATACACAATGTGAGAATGCAAAGCCTGGTGGGTCTCTGACTTGGGGGTCATTCGGCACAATTCTTGCAGAACTGCGAGTCTCTTTCCACAGATGTTTGGGTCCTTCAGACAGTGCAAAAGTATTGCATAGAATTATACGGGGCCCCTACCCCTACCCACTTCCACAGCCCCAGGCCGTTGGCCTTTCCACAAAAACAGCAGACCTTGATAGACCTAGAGATAACGAGCCTAGTGGAGAAAGGGGCTGTTGTTCCCACAACAGTGCACCCCGATGGGTTCCTCAGAAACATGTTCCTGGTGGTATAGAGGAAAGGGAGTCAGCGTCTGGTTATCAACCTGAAAAAATTCATTGGCTGTCTCCTTTAACGACATTTCAAGATGGTGGCAATCCACCTTCTCAGGGATCTCCTTCTGCAGTCGGACTGGATGGTCCGGCTGGACCTAAAAGACGCCTATCTGACCAAGTTCACCCCCTTACCTTTTGGGCTCTTGTCAGCCCCTTGGTGTTTCATCAAAATGATAAGGCCGGTGTCCAAATTCCTGCGGGCGTAAGGTGTACGCCTTAATGTGTACCTCAACGATATCCTTATTATGAATCAGTGCCCCCATAATCTCTTGGTGCAGTTTCAGATGGCCTTAGAGCTGCTGGAATCGCTAGGCTTTGTAATAAACATAGAGAAAGCAGCTCTGGTGCCTTCCCAATCCCTGCAATTTCTGGTATTCCTCATCAATTTGGTAGAGGCGACTCTCAGTCTCCCACCTCAGAAGTTAACCTCAATTCAGGCGATCTTCCCAGGCCCTCTCCACTATGGAGGGTTGCAAATCTTGAAAATAACATCTTTAGAAAGGGGCTTTCTTACTCTCAGCTGGTTCCACTCTCTACGGAAGCGAAGGAGGAGATGCAGTGGTGGATTTCTCACATGGAAGCATGGAACAGCCGAGCGATATTCGGCTCCCAGCCCGACCTGGTGACCAAAGTAAAATGCCAGCGGTTCGGGTAAGGGTGCTCAATGCAGCGAGTTTACCTTCGGAGAAAAATGCTCATTCACAGAGCAATCACTACATATCAACTGCCTAGAGTAGATGGCGGGCTTGTTTGCCCTCCGCTGCTGGGCAAAGGACAAAGTTCAATGTTCAGTCATCTTGAAGATGGACAATGTAGTGACAGTCCGGTACGTCAATCATCTTGCGGGTACTCGATCAAAAACCCTGTTGGACCTCACGCAGACTCTTTGGGAGTACTATCTAGCCAATTGCATTTCCCTGGTGGCGGAGCACCTCCCACATTGTGGATTGGCACTCCCGCCATTGGAGAGACGTCAGCATGTGGAAATTGTACCCACCGTTTATCCAGCAACTTCAAAACCGTTGGGGTCCATTCTCCATGGAACTCTTCTTGTCCCGTCTGGACTTCCAACTGGACAGGTATTGCAGCTGGAGACCGGACCCCCAGGCTATAGCCACAGGCGCCCTCCTCCAGGACTGTAGCTTGGAATGGGCCTATGTGTTCCCTCCGTTCGCGATGATTATGCGGTTGTCAGCGCAAGTGCATAGGCAGTAAAAGGATCTAGTGGTGATTACCCCACTCTGGAGATCGCAAGCCTGGTTTGCAGTGATGATGGAACTTTCTTGGGATTTTACAATCCCTCTACCCCTGTGTCCAGATCTTCTGAGGGACCCTCAAGGCAACACTCACCCTCTGGTGCTGTGGGTTCCCTTCGCCTCATGGCATGGGAGGATTACTGGGAACGGTGGAAAGTCTGGGGAATTTCAGCAGAGGTTGCCTTGCTTCTCGCAAGAGCCTGAACAGATAGCACCACTAGAAGGTACCGATCGGCCTGGTCTAGGTTGGGTGCACTGGTGTATCCAACACGAGGTGGATCCTGTGGGGGTGGAGGTTGTCCAGATTCTGAATTTTCTGGCAGCCCTGGCTTCTTCGGGCATGGTCTACCTTTCCATTAATACCTTCAGATCAGCTATCTCAGCAGGACATTTGTCCATAGAGGGACATCCAGTGGGAGAAAACCTGCTAGTATACAAGCTCCTAAGGGGTATCAGATTATCTCTGCCCCGAGCCCAGAAACTAGGGGGCATATTATCAAGAAACGGCGTTGAAATTATCGCCGCTTTAGCGGCAGAAAACTGCCGCTAGAGCGGCGATAATGGGCTTGATAATATGCCCTAGAGAATTCCCATAGAAGCCCGTGTTCTGGTGGCAACATGGGCTTCTATGGGAATTCTCTGCGGCATATTATCAAGCCCATTATCGCCGCTTTAGCGGCAGTTTTCTGCCGCTAAAGCAGCGATAATTTTAGCGCAGTGCTTGATAATATGCCCCCTAGTTTTATGGGTAAAGAAGAAGGTCCTTACACAGTTTAAATCCTGGCCTTCTAATATATACCTGTCTAGAAAGCAATTATCAGCGGTAGAGTATTCACTCCGGGAGCCGTGGCATTTAATACTGCTCGCAGGACAAAATGTAATTCCAGGATTGTGCCATATCCAGAGTTTCCAAAAGTGCCAAAATTATGAGTGGTCATGCTCTTAAAATTTACGAGGCGGTCAGGGAAGAGTTCTGGCTTCATGGGGAAAGACAATTGTTAATTGCTTTAACTAAACCTCGCAGAGCAGTTTCCTCTCATACTATTGACAGATGGATCAGATGGGTAAAGGGAGAAGCAGGCAATAAAGTCTCCCACTTTGGGGCGCATTCAGTGAGGGGCGCAATGGCCTACAAGGCTTTCTCTCTGGGAGAGAAGCTGCAGGATATCCTAAATGCTGCTGATTGGTCATCTGACTCCACCTTTAGGATATTCTACTTTAAACCGGTGTCATCTCTGGCAAACGTAGTGGTAAACCAGCTTTAAACTAGTCTAATCCTCACCTCCGGGCCCTGCCATAGAATAAAACATTTCCTAGCTATTGTAACGGAAAATTTCAATTCTATTAAGGCATGGAGGCGAGGATTAGCCCACCCGTTGTAGCTATATACCGGTACCCACCCTCAGACAGGATGGGGCAGTTGGTTCATTAATGAAACAATCGTTGTATGCACTTTTGAATGGTTCAAAGTTTGATTTGTTTACTGTTCTAACTAAAACCTCTGCTGTCTTTACCTTGTGATGTTTACATGGAATATATACCTGCTATAATTGGAACCGTTATGGAGGATGGAGAATTTAAACCTTCTTTACGCCTTTTATTACAGGATCTGAACCCAATATAAAGGAGTAGCCTTCGGGCGGAAATGCTGTGTTCGCAGGAAGAAAGAGGACGATAGAGTGTCTACAGGGACAGTTTTGCACAGTGTGGCACTCTGATTGAATGGACCTTTTTCTGTTATACCCGATTTGTCATGGGAAATGTAGTTTGTTATTAAAATTTGTTGCTTTGAGAAAGCTGCTGGAATAAAAAAAGCAAAGAAGGAAAAGCCTAATCCTCGTCTCCGTGCCCTTAATAGAATTGAATTTTTCCTTTACGATAGCTAGGAAATTTTTCATTCCTGTACGGATTTTTGGCCATGGGTGTGCGCCATGACCTAGGCCTGTCTTACTGTAATGCAGTCTGTTTAGACCAGAATAGGCACATCAAGCGGTCGCCCCGTGGAGATAGAGGGCTACCGCCCTTACCTTAAATGACACAAAAATGGTGGTGGCAGCATACCTGTTATTGTGTTGAACAGATTTAGTAATGTGTACAGGCCTTTTTACCTGTGTCACAAGAGTGGTGCCGACTGACTCACTTCTGTAAATTTCATTGGCTGTGTAATTAACGATGCCCAATGAGGATCCTGGCAAATAGATCCCATGACCAGAGTGTGAGGTGCCTGTCCAGTCCAGTCAGGATCAGTGCTGTGAGAGAGATGTCAACTTTCTGGTGAAATCCAGTATCCCATTTGGAGTGGTCGTGGTGTTGCAGGACGTTGCCCACTATCACTGATCTCATTGGAGCTGTCACCGTGTCTATAACCCCCATATGTCAGAACAGGACCACTGAGTTTGCCTAGGTCATCGCCCTTTGCCACTGAGACTGTGTGGACCATAGCCGGCCAAACTGTCATGCGCACTTATGGTGCATCAACCACTCCTCCCCGTGACACAGCCTAGCCCCGCCCCACCCAGTACTAAAAACCAATCTGGCGCAGTATAGAAAATTAAAATGATAATAACATTGCGTAATTATCATTTTATTTTTCCTGTTTGAGAGTGGGGTAACCCTCATCCGCCCTAGCGGAGAAGCCGCCGCTGGCCATAACCTCCATGGTTGGGCCCAGTAGCCCCTGCTTGCTCTGTGGCCCGCTGAAAGGGGTTCTGACACTCTGCTATCCCAGATACCTTATATCCTATCTCCCTCCCCTTCACACTTTGCAAGGTAGTCTCACAGCGGCCCCCAGATATCCTCAGCAGTTGCAAGACCATACAATTTTCCCCTACTTCATTACACATGGCAGCATCTCTCAGCCAATTGCAATCTTTTAGGGTGGGCCCCTCGTTCAGATTCGTACCACCTTACATTTCGCAAGCAGAAGCATATGCTACCCTCGAGAGCAGATGAAGGGCATTCGACCGGAACTGAGGTAATTTTTGTTATAATACCTACAGCTGACCTCCAGTATACTTAGGATCAGACCAGATTAATAAATTCTGCCTGGTAATAGGCATACCTGCCACAGTTCAGATGTCTAACCTGTACAGGAGCACTGGAATGTAGTACAGCCTATGCAAAAAATTGAAATGGATTTAGTTTGTGTCTGTAATTTAGGGAAACCAGTCTAGTCTGCTTACAGCAGTATTGCCAGCATTTCTCTTGTATTTCACACCCAAGAAGCATCTCCCATTTTCACCATGCCAAGGCAGCCGGCTAATGTAGTGTTCAGTACACAAGCCATACAACTTCAAAACCGTTGCCTTGAACCACAGAAGTGCACCATTTAGGTTAAAGGAAGATATTTCCCTGGTTCCTAAGGAAACAAATCAATCCTTGCAGGTACTTCTTGTTTTAGCCTAACGTATGCCAGTGTATACAGTGTGCTTCTACCTCGCTCCTCTCTAAACTGTTCCAGTACAAGGGAAGTACTATTTGGGAAAAATGGTTCCATCTGCAGCAATCCTGCGTTCAGCAAACTATTCACCACAGTTTTGCCTAGTGCTGGCGGTAAATGCGGGTTGTTGGCTATAGTCATGGTGGGGAGTAGAGCTGTCTGTGCCCTCCAGCTCTACAGATCGATCAACTGCCCAGGGTGTACATCTAAGAGTTTGGATAAGACTGAAGGTTTCGGATAGTCAGGTAACCAGCAGTGTCCCAACCACGCCCTTTATCACCTAGTCTCTTTCTAGTGGTAAATGCAAGACTCAACTTGCTGAGTGTAGACAATGGATCACAGAGCGTAACTGAGTAGTGAAGATATACTTTTCACAGTAAGATAAAGCTAACTTCCCAACCCCCAATCCAAATGTTAGCATCAGTATTTGCCATTGACATTTAAGTTAGCAGTCTATGCTGCTTTGCAAAAAAAGCATTGAATATTACACATCAGGATTTTTTTTAACAGGTATAAAGATGAGTGGAGCGCCAGCAACTTAATTAGCAATATTCTTCCCATAATGGACAGGAGTAGCTGAATACGCCTCTCCAGCATTGTCATCAGCTTGTCCACTGCAGGCCCATAATTGTCCCCAGTACAAGGTCTCTACCTCTATTGTGTAGAGGCTCTGGTATTTCAGAGATCCACCAAGCCACAATTGCTGGCATAAATGGTAACATCTTAGACTACATCCAGTTAATTGTAATGCCACAAACCTCTCTGAATCTCATTATTTACCCAGTAATGGGTTCCAGATAGACCTCCGGTTTCTTCACAAAGTTATCAAAGTGACGAGAGCAACCTCTTCATTAGAAAGGTTAACCCCATCTGTGAAAATACATCTATTGAGCCAGCAGGTACTTTATGGCCAATGCAAATAGAAGACAGCCTGCCTGGAGCCCCTACTTATGTCTAATACCTCAGACGAGAGCCCATTTACACAAACTCTGCTTGTGGGGCGAGCATGGAGAATTCTCACCAAACCCATGATGTACTGTCCTAGACCCATTCTACACAGTACTGCTATCAGGGAGGGCCATTCAAGCAACTGGAAAGTACGCTCGGTATCTAAAAATAAAGACACTGCCCTAATCTCTGGTCTGACAGATGAAGCCATACAAACTGTGTATAGAGGTTATGTTTTCACACCCTACCTAGAATACATCCATATTGTTCAGTTAGGACTAGTTTGTCCCTCAGTGGGTTCCGTCTATTCACCACTACGTGGACCAAGATCTTGTTCTCTATGTTTAACAGTGACAACAATCATTACCACTTTCCTGGCTTCAGCACGGTCATCACAATTCCTCTCCTGTGGCGGCTGCCCCTCTAGCAAAGGCGCCACATATAATTCCAACAAATGCAAGGCCAGTTCCTCTCCACATTCTTTATAAACTTTGGCTGGCAACCGACCAAAGCCCGGAGCTTTATCCCATGCAGGGCCAGTTCATCTCCAGATTCTTTATCAAATGAGACAGGCAGTCCACCAGTGGCAGGTAAAGCTTAACACCCCGCAAAGCTATTTATGGCATTAATAATCTCTGTCAGTCAGTGGCTCTCTGATTGGAGGTCTCTTACAGCCTCTTCAACCCAGTACAGGGCTACTCTGTGCATTTACCTTTCAACTTGCACAGTATTCAAATGAGGTCTATTGATGTACAAATCTGGACATTAATTAGGAGAGGCACGTTAAACCACACCTAGGTGGTTGTGAGTACGCTAGAATCACTGTAACTAAGAATGATAAAAAAAAATATTTGTACGCTTTTTAAACTATTTTTAAGCACTGAAATGTATTCATGACAGCCTTTTAAACAAATGCTTCAGGGCACCAAAAACTTTCAGTCTTCCGCCCCGGCTTGGTAGTTGTGCCGGTGAGCAGTCTAGTTGTTGGGCGGTGAGTTCAGCTGCTGCACAGCAGGGCTGATTGGTGGGGTGGGGGAGTGCTCTTAATCATGCTCGAGCAGACACGTCAAGGGCAAGCCCATCTGAGCCTGTCTGCGTCCGACCTGGTCCAGGGGCCAGGACCCCATGTCAAGTGCAGGCTTACTCAGCGGAGGAACTATGGGAACTGGAAAGCAGAGACCCCCCCTGAATAAATTGGTGGATGGAAAATTAAGGTTAGTGAACTTGTTACTCTTTTAAAAAACATGTTTTATTGATTTTCACAAACTATGGGAACTGGACAGCAGGGAATACACCCTGAATACATTGGTGGGATGAAAATTAAGGTTAGATTACCTGTTAGTTTTTTTTTAAAACATATTTTATTGATTTTCATGGTTAACGAACCTGTTACTTAATAAAGGGGTGGTTGAGAGAAGACTCACACAGTTCAAGACTTCAAAGGGTGGAGGGAAGGGAGACCCCCCGGGATTAAGGGTCTTAGTTTTGAACACAGTCCCTCCAGAAACATAATCTGGAAATCTTCTTGTGTCCTGCAGGAAGAAGCTCTAGACATCGTAGCAGTAACAGAAACCTGGCTGGAAGATCAGGGCCAGATATAGTAGTAGCCCTCCCCACGGATTATGATGTCTTGACGCACAATAGGCAAGGTGGGAAGAAAGGGGTGGGGGTGGCGCTGTTTTGCCACAGGCAGTTGGCGATAGAAGGGCTTGTTGCAGAAAGCCTGGACAGAGCAGAGCTTCTTGGAGCAAAGATAAGCTCAAAATCGTCCCCTGGCAGTGGTGGTGGTATTTCCCTCCAAACCCCCCTCGCCGAAAGTGATCAGCGACATATGTTCAAGGTATCAACAGCTCCTGGTGGTGGGGGATTACAACTACCATTGGGATCAGGTGCCTATAGAGTCACAGGCCATCTAGTTGGAAGAGGCCATGACCACGCTGGGGCTGCAACAACTCGTGGAGTCTCCCACTCATGATAGGGGACATACCCTAGATCTCATTTGGACTACTTCACCCCCGGCTAATCTGACAGATATTAGACCATGTAGTTGGTCAGACCACTACTTGATCAGTCTCATAGTTCCACTGGCTAGTCGGCCTACGCACTTACCCCTGGAATGGAGGATAGTACGAAAGTGGAGCAAAATAGAAGAAGGCAGCCTTAGGGAAAGCTCTGAAAGAGAAAACGCCTATGGGGAGACAGCCTGAGGACCTTGACCAGGAAAGTGAGAGGCTTACAAATAGGCTTAGAGACGCCATCAACAAGGTGGCGCCTGCATGGAGGTAAAGGGTAAGGAACAAGGGAAAGGGTGTCCCCTGGTTCACGGAGGAACTAAGGGGAAAGAAACAAACCCTACACCAGTACGAAAGGCAGTGGCGAAAGTTGTACGACCCAGAGGCGCTCAAGGACTATAAACCCATGTCAGCCCTTTACAAAAGAGCCATCATTACAAGGAAGGCCGAGTTCTATGAGACCAGGATTGGGGAGGCGAATAACACGCAGAAGGAGACATTTTCAAGTACTGAAGGAACTAAGTCAAAAGCAGGAGCAGAAGGCACTGCCATCTTAGAAGACTGCAATAGGTTTCAGATCTTTTTTTTATATAAGGTCAAGGACCTTCTAACCGATATATCTAATACCCATATCAGTCAAGGCCCCTTGGCTGTGGAAGGACCAGCGAGCGCCAAAGCAAGAAACTCTCCACCTTTCCGACGCTAGGCCTCGACGCGATGTCCCACATTATGGCCAGAGTCAAGTCTGGGTCGCCAGAGGACCCCTGTCCACCCAGGATGTTGAAGATGACTCTCCCAGTGATGGGGAGGGATCGCTCTCCCTGATTAACCAATCCCTGACAACTGGGAAGGTTCCACTTAACTTTAAGGAAGCTAGGGTAACCCAGATGCTGAAAAAAGCAGGGGCAGATGTCAACAACCTAAGGAATTATCGGCCTATATCTAAGCTCCCTTGTTTTGGCCAAAATAGTGGAACAACACATACTTAGAACCCTCTTGCTATTCACGGAGAAACACCAGCTACTTCAGGTGCGGCAGGCGGGTTTTAGGGCCCACCACAGTACAGAGTTGGTGATGCTCTGGGTACTGGATGAGCTCAGGCTCGCAGCCGACAAGAAGAAGTCTTGTGCATTGATTCTGCTAGACTTAACGGCTGTGTTTGATACAGTGAATCATGACCTACTTCTGGCTTGTATTCAGAATTTGGGAATCTGTGGTGTGGTGCATCAATGGATCTCCTTTTTGAAGGACCGGGCACAAAGGATTCTGCTAGAGGACCGCGTGTCCAGTAAAGCTGTACTGACTTGCAGGCTTCCGCAGGGCTCTGCACTATCTCCACTTCATTTTAACATCTATCTTCAGCCATTGGTGGCATCCTTGGCTCAAATGGACTGTCGAGTGTTTAATTATGTGGGCGACACCCAATTGATCCTCCGGATAGACAACTCCCTTCAAGCCCAATCCTGTGTACAAAATCTCCTTAGGTATACAGTAAACAGGATAACCGCCAAATCGCTCAAAGTAAACCCTGACAAAACAGCTAGCTATCACCACACGAGGCAATCCCTGGTCCAATCTCTTCTGGCCACAAGAGTTGGGTACTACACCCACACCTGTACCGGTCGTGAAAGGCTTGGGTATTAAATTAGATGCTAAGCTCACACCGTCAAACCAAGTGTCCACCCTGGTAGGGACCTGTGTGGGTCTCGTGTCGCTATTGGACCAAGGCAATGCTCTATACACTGGGCTACCAGATAAGCTGTTAGGTAAGCTGCAAATAGTACTGAACGACGTAGCAAGACTGATTTTTAAACTCCCAAGACGTTCACATGCAATACCACTGCTGCGGCATCTGCACTGGCTCCCAATCAAGCAGCGAGACAGGTTTAAGAGCCTTTGTATTGCTCATAAATCTCTCTATGGGCTGGCACCGGAATACATCATGGACCGCCTAAGGAGCTACGTGCCTGGACGTAACCTCTGCTCATCCGAGGCACGCCTACTGTCCTGCCCTCGGTTTGATAAAACCACCATGGGCGGATGAGTTTCTCAGTTCTAATCCCCCACCTATGGAACAAGGTACCAGAAAGTCTACGTAGGGAAACCTCTCTCCTACCGTTCAGGAAAACGCTTAAGACCCTGTTGTTCACACAGGCCTGGGGACAGGATATGCTCTGACCAGGTAGGTGCACTGACAGATAACTGCTGGTAGGGTTTAGCTAATCTCTCGTAAGCGCTAAGAGACAGTTGGTGATTATGCGCTATACAAATATCAATTAACATAACATAACATTAACCAGTTCCCTTTAAATTTCCACATTTCCACTAGCAAACTTTCCTCCCGCTAAGCACATCTCCCATT
This sequence comes from Triturus cristatus, assembly GCF_964204655.1. Classification (NCBI taxonomy): domain Eukaryota; kingdom Metazoa; phylum Chordata; class Amphibia; order Caudata; family Salamandridae; genus Triturus; species Triturus cristatus. The sequence goes on along the minus strand of NC_140585.1, from coordinate 304,512,580 downwards.
TCACCTTTAACTAGAGTTAAAGAGATGTTGCATTCATTCCTCCAAATATCGAGACGTTATGCTTGTTTTTAAATTGCCTCTGCCGAGCGGTCAAGGTGATCTCTAGTCTACCAAGTTGTGTGCAGATGGGCTTCTAAATCCCAGCCTGTTCGGCTTTAAAGATATCTGTAATATATATTTTGGTGGTGAGTGGTCCAATGGGAGACGGGGAAGGGGGGGTGTAGTCTAGGTCAGATGTTCATGTCACTATGTCTCTTGACATATGCCAGAAGTCTATCTGGCAGCAAGAGACATGACCTGACAGATAGCACGAAAAGGCTCTCTTGTCTTCCATACGCTTCAAAAATATGCAACTTCGATCCATGCTTAGTATCTACTGCAGCACCTTCACAGCCCTCAAAGGGCCAGTTCGTCATAGGTTCATTCCATCTACTCTGGTATGGTCCAGTACGATATTAAAATCACTGCTCCACATTATATTACCATGGTTCTGTTGCCTACAAATGGATAAACTCGCTTCAAACAACTTAGGGATACACTTTAACCAATGCTACTGGCATGTCATGTAGTGTCCCCATCATCCAAACTCATCTCTCCTTGAAATTGACAGATTCATGAATCAGTTGCACTACTTTTCTAGCATAGATGCTGTATGATGCAGAGTATTGAGGGGCATATTTACAAGCTTATTTTCGCCGCTTTAGCGGCCGATTTCGGCCGAAAAGCAGCGAAATAAACATCTCTCTATTTTTAAGGACACGCTAACGCGTGTTTCCTTGATGCATTAGCTGTTTCCCCTCCATTTTGCATGTCAGCGATTATTATCGCTAATAACATGCAAAATGGGCGTTCCCCTGCATGAATTAGGTGGCAGACAGACCTTCGCACTATTTACAATGTGGCCCCAGCGATGTAAAAAACCGTGCTAACCGTGGTTATCGCATGTATTTTACGTCTGCTTTTTCTTCTACTTAGGTATGCTGATAATGGGAGGTGGATCGCCATGTTACGACCACATTCCCCTATCAGCAAGCATCTCCAATATTATCGCTGGATGTTTCTGTTTCTCGCCCTCTATCGCTGGAATTACATCGCCAGTTCGCAAAGCGTTGATAATACGCCGCTAACACGGCGATGTAATTCAGCGTTAGACGGCGATAAACAGACTCGCGCTAAGAGCGCTTAGCGATGTTTACCGCTCTTCCTCGATGATATGCCCCTTAGTTTGTAGTAACCTATATGCGAATGTAGCTGCCGCATGAAAGTCCAAGTGTGTTTCTTGTACATGAGTACTTCCATATTCTTATGGAAATGCCAGTACTAAAGGTTTCTTTATTGGATTATTCTGCTCTGATATTTGAAGTAATGAATGTAATGTTTCGGTCATAATCTACCTTGGGCGGTCACTCTGAGATGCATTGTACAGTCAATATCAGTGTCAGAAACTACACCGATCCAGCCCATCAGAGCTCTATAGGTTATGATGACATCAGTCACAGCTACATTACTGCCAGACACTTGATTCCCCAAATAATCCCTTCCATCCACCTTTCACGCTGACTACTTCAGCTATCAGTGCGCATGTCCAACTCACAAAATCAAAACTGAACGGTAAGTTATCATTTAGCTGATGCACATTTGAATGCTCAGACATGTCCTTTCACCCTGTCCTCGCCTATTATTAGTATCTATCATCTCATTTGTGGTTATGGCATAGCGCACCGTAAAAGAAGTATCTTAAAATGTAACATAGCACTCCTGGCGGTCTGCGGTAAGAGGAGAGAAAGTTGGGCGAGAAAGAGGGCACCAAGGAGTGAGAAAACATTGGAAAGCGGACAGTGTTCCCCTCTCTACGAATCCAGTAAGAAAAAAACGAACTTGGACCTTTAAGGCTCTATCATGTCATTCCCTTCACCGATCATTCAATGTCGCAATTTGGCAAATCCATTCCTTCTTCCCCCGTTGACCTCAAGGTTGCTCAGCGCTCTTTGTGCTGCTTCATTAATTGAGTTTTTGCAAACTTGCCATTTGCCTTGGGATTGTTGAAAAAGGGAGTGGCTCTGTCATTGTGCAGCAGTAGTTTCATCAGATGTAGTCTGGCATATTTAATGTTTAGGGACCTCAGTTGCTTCTTATGATTTAGATTGGCCCACCTCGCTTACCGTACTGCTGTGGTGAAGTCTGGGAATAGAGACAGGGATGATCCCGGGTACTTAGGTCTTCCTTTCTCTCTGGCCAGATGTAGGGCTGTTTCCTAATCCCTATGGTTAAAAAAAGGGCGATTGCTGGTAAATGTGGCATCCCAGGGTCTGTGATCTATGTGCTTGTTCTATCAAACACAAATCCGAGAAATGGGACCGGCGTACATATCAGCAACTATTGCTTCAACAAAGTACGCCAGTTTTCGCAGTTTTGTAGACAGAGGCAGTCAGTACTTCAAACATTACTGCAGCATGCGTTCACTTCAAGGTCTTCATTTTATGCTCCTATAGTAATATTTTTAATGCGCTGTGCATTGCCACGCAAGACAGTAGCTCCATCTGCTAGTTCCGAAATTCAACGATGGTTCGTACTTCACACATATTTGTGGATTTTAGTGCTTATCTTAGATGTTTATTGATTTGTAGTTCACATATCCCTGTTTTCATCTAGTGCCATTTAGCACGACTCAGGCTATGTACCAACCCCTCATTCAGGTTAGCACAGAGGTGTGCAGCTCTTACCTACCAAGTATCTCCAACTAAATCTGGCAAATGAGGCACATCCTCCCAGTCTCCTGCCGTGCATTCTCAGTCACTCACACCTACCAGCAAGTGTTATGACTCCATCATTATCTGCCTCCTTTCTGTGAGTATAATAGCAGGTAGGTTATCGTTGTCTCACATCCGGCTCCTAATCTCCAAAATGGCGAATGGCAGTCAGAGCTCAGTCGCCTAGCTTCATCAATGGCTCCATGCCTGCCACGCAGATCAGGTCCCTCACCTTCCCACTCTCCAGTAATACTTCACAGGTATAATTCCCATTCAACTGGGCAGAGCAGGGCTGACCCCAGGCTCACTGGCGGTTCCTGCCACCGCTGGGGCTCTGATGCTGCACACTGTGCACTCAGCAGTAGCCTCACAAAACAGGCCCCTCAGGTCTCTGCTCTTGAAGCAGCAAGCTGGACTTCATCACCACCTTCTTCCGGCGATTCCATATTGCAGGATCCGTGAGAGATGAAAGGATAAATGTCAGATCATGGGGGAAGCGGCTAGAGCATTTATGTGGCCATCTTGGAAGGTGTGAGCCCACCCCCCCAAATAATACACTTTATAAAGTAGGAAAGCTGACTCTCCGCTCAGCATTTGGATCTTTTCCTCCTAGATCCTCTCCACTCAACTGATCATATTGTATTGCCTCCCCCACTTGCTCAAACTACCCATACCTGGTTGGAGACTGGACAGACTTCTAGTGGTATATTGAACTTCCTTGACAGTTCCAATGCAACTGGATGTTTTAGGATGGCAAATCCATGGCCTATACGAGTGGTGTTCAGCAATATTGCATCAAGGATGTTCCCATCGACCTCAAAGCCTTGCCAGTCTGTGGGAAGAAACAATAAAGATGTAAACATTGAAAATTATCAGAGAATTGTAATATATATTTTGCTGAGAAAAGATGGCAGCAGATAGACTACATCTTCTTTCAATAAACCCATCATTTTGTACATTTCCTCATGTGAAGGGTTCACAAAACCATGAAACGTTTAAGGATTTTGCTGATATAGAAGATGAAGAATCATGGCTTCCCTTGGAGCCTAGAACTGTTCCACATTCCAGAATAGAAAATCTAGTCCCTTCAGTCTGCTAGCCTCTCCTTTATCCTCTTCCAAATACCAGGCTAAACTCTGTCCCCTCCCAACTTATCTGCAACATGGAAGATCCAGTCAGCAATAATACCTCCAGTGTACTAGGTCCTCCACGACCGATGAGATATAACCAATTACATAGGGTGTGTTTGTGAATCCCACCTGCCACTTGACCCCACTCCTTGTGTCAAACTGTTTCAGGATTTGAGATTCCCACCTTCTCCAGTATTGCATCTTTTATAGATTCACATGCTTGAATGTTACCGGTCGTCATTGTGTGAGTCCCACAGTAACAGTAGAAATAGCTATATTAAAACATCACCTTAGACCTCCATAGAACCAAAAACTCACTAACCTTTCAACCTTATTTTATAACATCCAAAGTTCAGCCAATCACAGCAGAGACCTCAGAGTTCCCTACCCCTACAAAGCCACCATACCTTAGATTTCTTACCGCACGTCGGGGCTAGGGAGCCTCTTTGGACTCTGCTCAGTTACAGTATTTTATCTTCACCTTTTGACCTCCAGTCGCAGCTTCTGCTACTTTCAAAGTATTTCTGGACTATATATTTTTGCCTTTCCTGCTTTTTAAGATGCCAGAGCCTAAAAAAGGGTTGTTTATGCCCTGTGGGAAGTGTAGGCTGTTCTCTGAAGACCCCCCCACAAACAGTGCCTATATTGCCTCAACCCTGACCACAAACCAAGGGAATGCAAATATTGTCACACTTTTTCAGCCAAAACCTTCAAGGACAGGGAGGGTAGGCTACTCCTTTGGCTACAGAAGAAGAAGGCTGCCTCAGATTCGGATTCTGTACCTAAGGAAAAAGTCCATTCTTCCTCAAGAAAGAGAAAGGAAGACAGTTCCTCTTCCCATTATGGGGAATCTAAGAGATCAAAGTCCCAGGACAAATCTGAGGTGAAACACCACAAAAAACCTCAGACAGGGGCTTCAAAATCTTCTTCAGCTCCAGGTTACGCTTCTCTGACACCTGTCAGAGACCAGTCTTCTCGCCCATCGATGGCTTTGTCGTCGAAGATTCCAGCCTCCTCAAGAAAATTTGAGGTTTCTGCACCATCGGTGGCTTCGTCGGCGACAGTTAGTACGACAATGGTCAAGATGTCAACGGCAGCAACGTCGGCGGGTTCACTTCAAATGGTAACTACTATGTCATCGTCGACGAGACCTTCTAAGTCGATGAGAATTTCACCGTCAACCACCGGTCCGTCCACGACTCTGATGACGATGCCCCGCAGACGAAGGCTGTCCACGTAGTGTAGAGGGTGTCGCAGATGATTACATCGGCGACTGCACCTACGTCGAGCCTGTTGACGGAGGGAAAGATCAGCCTTCCTTCAGCCCAAGCAAATTCAAGATTTCTCCAAGATTTCCCCTTTGCTCCCTGCTCACCTTTTGGACTTCCAAGAGTCGGAGCATGAAGGTGTGTTTGGTCCTGCATATAGTCCATCACAGTTTAGGGTCAAGTGCCAAGATTCTGCTGATGACATTGAGGACAATGATCTATCTTCTTACCTTGCAGGGGAACATTATTTTGCAGAGAGAAATCCTTCTATGGAGCAGCCTGATTCCTTCCAGTAGCATTACCTTTATGATGAAAGGGAGGAGGAGCGTCACCATTTTAGGGAGCCATTGGTGAAAATTCCAGTTTCCCTAGTATCGGATCCCCGTCATATGATTGACGATTATGATATACGTTTCCCAGACGCAAATGCTCCTCAGAGGCCTTTACCTCCGCAAAAGATTCCTAGTGATCTCCCTGGCCAAAGCACTCCCAAATCCACTAGGGAAAAGGTTTTCCCTCCTCCTGTAGTCATCACGGAGGATATCTAGGATGCGGAACAACAATAGACAGAGGAAGGAAAAATACACACGGACACAGATGCCAATGATGAATGGGATGACTATATAGCCCCCATGCCGCCATTTCCTATCCCTCCTTCTGCGGATTCACTTCCTGCAGACATCGTGTATTTCATGATCTTTTGGAGCGTGCCTCCAAACGTTTCGATCTGCCAATGCTGGCTAAACAAATGGAATGTTCCTTATACGATTTCAAGCCAGGCACCCAAAGTTCCATAAGGGCAATCCCTATAGTTGATTTTTTTATGGCAAGAAGGATTGAAATTATTGAGAACACCTTCTTCCGTTCCAGCAGTAATTTCAAAGCTGGATAAAAAGTACACAGCTCCTGACAACCCTGCATGCCTCATTGGTCATCCCAGGGCGATTCGTCCATAATGCAGGCAGTGCAAAGGAGAGCCAAGAATCCAGTGTCTCCATGTACAGCTCCACCGTACAAGGAAGGGCGCCTCCTAGAGAATATTGGTAAGAGGTTCTCCGCATTGGCAGCCTCCTCCATTACAGCCTATAATGACATGGCCATTCTAGGAAGTTATGACCGACAGATGTGGTCAGACATCCCTACACTGTTGGAGTATCTTCCGGACGATAAAAAGAAAGTGGCTAAGGACATTTTGTTGGAAGGAGAAAGAGCGTCTTCGTAGCTCATTGAGATCGCCATAGATATTTCATCTACCGCATTTCACCAGATGGCAGGAGCGGTGGTGCTGCATTGCCAGGGATAGCTAAGAGCGGCCACCTTTTGTACAGAAGTTAAGGCCAAAGTTCTCGACATGCCATTTGTTGGAGAGTGCTTATTTGGTAAGCACATAGACGAAGCGCTACAATCCATAAAAGCGGACACCGACACAGCTAAGGCTTTAGGCAATCTCCAGCAGCGCTGTTTTCAGTCCTTTCGGGGTAGAGTGCTAGGGCAGTTCTTATCCCGGCTGCAATTCCAACAGTGGTACCAACCATATCCGCAGAATACATACCAGCCATACAACCGAACTTTCCAAGCTAAAGCTGCTCAGTCTTAATCAAGATCCACAGGCTTCAGGATGCAGCAATCTGCCAGAAAATCCCAGCACTCTATTAGGAGGCGATGAAGGTCATCAGGCCCATGCCAATTCAATCCCGCATTCTCCAAATTATTTCTGAAAATGAGCTCCATTTCTTCAGACATATGGGTTTTAGACATTTACCAGCACGGCCACACCCTGGAATTCATTCAGCATCCTCCAAACGTTCTACCATTTAAAGTTCTGCTCCGTCACCTTCTGGATCTCAAAAAAGAGATAAAATTGCTTCTTCTCAAGCAGGCCATTGAGGAAGTACCCCATAGCCAATGAACTCAGGGGTTTTAATATCACTTCTTCCTCATCAAAAAGAAAATGGGAAAATGGAGACAGGTCATGGACCTTAGAATGCTGAATAAGTTCATTAAAAAACAATCTTTCAGGATGCGCTATCTACAGGAGATTCTTCTTCTCACGGAAAAAGGGGAGGGTCTGGCTTCTCTCGATCTCCTTGATGCCTATTTTCATGCTCCAATCCATCCCCAGCAACAAAACTTTCTCAAGTTCGAAGTGGAAGGACGCCATTACCAATTCAAAGTGCTTCCATTTGGTTTGAAATCCGCTCCCAGGGTGTTCACCAAGTGCATGGCACCAATAGCAGCCTATTTAAGACGTTCAGGTCACCATGTGTTCCCCTACCTGGACGATTGGCTCATAAGAGCTCCAACTTTTCAAGCAGCGGACATTTCGACAAGAGCCTGTCGGGATCTCTTCCAGTCTCTAGGTCTTTGCATTAATCTGGAAAAATCATCCATTATTGCAGCCAATTCACTGATTTTTCTGGGTGCACATCTTGACACGGATATCGGCAAGGCCTTTTCCATTCAAGAGAGAATATTGCATATTCAGGGTACAACAAAGCTACTTTCAACAAAAAAGTTTGTTTCTGTGAGACAGTAAAGTCCATGTTGGGGATGATGTTCTCTTGCATCACGCTAATCCCCAATTGCCATCTCCTCATGCGACCGCTGCAGGAGCAGCTCGATGCGCAGTGGATCCAGTCTCCATGTTTATTCAACAAGAAGGTTCACGTTTCAGCAGCAATGAGAGCCGCAATGTCCTAGTGGATGATCAAGGAACACCTCTCCTTTCATAACGTTTCTCTTTCATTCACACTGTGCCGCAGCTGGTAATGACCTTGGATGTGTCGATGGACGGATGTGGGGCTCACCTTTAGAATTACAGGTTCACTGCAAGTGGTGCACATTCTGGAACTCAAGGCAGTATTCCTGCGTCTGAAGGCCTTCCTGCCTCGGATCAAGGGTTTGTCAGTGCTCGTCAGGACGGACAATACTACAACAATGTTTTACCTCCGAAAGCAAGGTGGCACGAGATCTCAGAAGTTTTCCCTTCTTGCTCAACTGATTTGGGATTGGCTCCTTGCCAATCACATCTCCTTGCAAGTGGCACACGTGCCAGGTGTCCACAATGAGAGGGCAGACTCTCTCAGCAGGGTCTCCAAGCGATGTCACGAATGGGAACACACTGATCGACACTTGCAGGTGGTCTTCCGATCCAGGGATTATCACAGCAGGGGGTGCAGAATGAGCCTCACAGCAGAGAGTGCAAAAGCGCTGACATTGTGAGTTCTCAGAGATGACCAATAGATTGGGTCAAGGTTCTCCCCATTCGTGGAAGAGACCTGGTGACACCTCCGGGTGTCAAAGATCCTTCTGGGTGGTTCACCACCAGGAAAATCCCATGGTGGTCTAGCCACTTCCAGGGGTGCAAGGCCTCATGGATAAGAGTCCATGATACCACCCCTCTAGGTTTGTTGCAGTGCCACATGGTGGTGTTGTCCGTGAGCACCTGTAACATCTTCCAACTGGTGGATGGAAGGAAGGCATTCAACGTCAGGTGGTTTGTCCTCAGCTCCAAAAGGTTGTAGTGGAGCCAGGACTCTGATCACCACGTATCCCAGATGACTGCCCCAACCTAGAAGCGATGCATCGGTCACCACTGTCAGTTACAGGTGGGGAAGGGAGAGGGGTCTGCTGCTGACCCAAACTCGGTCCAGCATCACCACTGCAGAACTGTTGCAGTCCCCTTTGAAATCGGAAAGTGGCTGGAGAGGTCCCATCAATGTTGGGCCCACTGGGACTTCAGATCCTACTGCACAGCCCACATATGCAACCTGGTGTGCTTGACCAGAAAGATGCAGGACACCATCAGTGACAGCAGCCTCAGAGTTGACCTTACTGAAATTCAGGACGGAGGCTAAAATATCAGGATCACAACCTGAATGTCCGGAACTCTCTTTCCTGGGGGAAAGGGGCAAAAAACGAACTATGTCTAGAATGGCTACGATGAAGGGGAACCTCGGAGAAAGAGTCAGGTGTGACTTCAGTATGTTGATAGTGAACCTCACAAATGACAAGAGGTTTGCCATAGTCTGGAGGTGGCTGACAACTGGCTGAGATCAGCCCGCCTTCATCAGCTAATCATTGAGGTTGGGGAAGACTGGCACCCCTGATCTCTGAAGGTGTGCTGCCATCACCATCACCTTTGTGAACACCTGAGGGGCGATGGTGAAACTAAAGGCGAGCACGGCAAACTGAAAATCTTCCTATACCAACAGGAACTGCAGGTAGAGCTGATGGGCCAGCAAGACCCTAATATGGAAATAGGCATCCTTAAGGTTCAACACCACCATCCAGTCTCCAGTACAAAGTGCAGACAATACCTGGGCCAAGGTGAACATTATGAATTCCTCCATCCAGAGGAAGTCATTGAGAGGGCACAGGTCTAGAACAGGCTAAAGACCTCCATCCTTCTTGGGCACCAGAACGTAGTGGGAATAAAAGCCATGTTCTCCTTCTGGCACTTGCACTCCCTCAACAACCCTTTTGGACAAAAGGGCTTCTACAATGGACAGATGGTCCTCTGTCAGTTGATGGGTGGATGGTGGAATGTGCAGCAGGGAAGAAAGAAAGGGTAAGGCGTAGCCTCTGTGAACAATCTGTAGGACCCACGTGTCCAACGTAGTTGTCTGCTGACCCTGTAAGAATCTGTAGATTCTGCCCACCACTGGATGGCTGTGACCCTGTAAGGGCACACTAAAGAGGTTCGGCAAGTGGGGCTATAGTGACCCTGTAAGGGCCCACTAAAGAGGTTTGGTAGGTGGGGCTGTAGGGGGACTGAGCGGCACCCTGACCTTGGCCGCAGGGGCGGTGAGCACCTCTGCCTCTACAAAAAAAACTCATGGGTTCCCTGTGGGGGCTGGACAGGCTGGTAGTAAGGGACGCCTTGGCCAAAGCACCGAGAGGAGAGATGGAACTGTTGCGGTTCGCGAGGTGGGGCAGAAGGCCAGAGAGCGAGCGGTAAAATGCTCGAAGATGGAATCAGCTTTCTCCCTAAACAGGTGAATCCCATCAAAGGGTATGTTCATCATGGAGGAGTGGACATTGCAGGAGAACCCAGTCGATTACAGCCATGCATGGTGGCGAATAGTAACATTGGTGCCTACCTAATGTAATCGCTGGCTCCAAGCAACAACGAATCATGAACTTGGCTTCATTACAGCGATCTTGACCTGGGAGAGCAGAGTTCGAAGATTTTCCGGCACACCAGGGAGGACTTGTGCCACCAAATCCCAAAGAGCATGTGAGTAGCATCCCAACAAACAGCTGACAGACAAAAAAGATACGTTTGCCAAATTAAATTCCCTATGAGTGGGAGTGGTAGGAAATGTGTTGGGATTAATGCAGATGGTGGAAGCTTGCACCACTAGGCTTTGTGGTGAATGGTGCTGTGAAAAAAAGTCTGAGTCACCTGTAGCAGGGCAATAGAGACTAGTAATTTGTTGATAGAACTGGTGGGCCAGAGAATGGCTTGGGCCAAGTCCCGAATATGGTATCCGTCAGTGCCTCGTTGAAAGAAAGAAGGGGCTCCAAATATGTCTGCCCCGGCTGAAGGACCTCAGTCAAGACAATCGTCTTAACCTCCAAGATGGGGAGCTGGAGGTCAAGAACTTCATCCACCCTACCCATCACCATGGCGTAGGAAGTGGATTTCTCTGTGGCCGGTCCAGGGGAGAAAAGAGTCCTGTCTCCAGGGTAGTATTGAGGCTAGGGATGGGTGGAACTGGTGGAGTTTCACTCTGCGGATTTCCGAGGAGTTACATGAAAACTCTGCGAGATTCCACTAAGTTACGCAAGCAGATGGAAGTCGGCACGTCGCACTGCTCGTGCTGATTTTTAGCATCAGGAGCTTGTTTAGAGCTTCAAAATCAGCCTGAATGGCACTATGTGGAGCGCCAGAGGGCACTGCTTCTTTGCTGTCACTCAAGTAGATTTCCTACTCAAGCTGCAGCTTTCTCATCGCGAACGGTTGCGACCGCTTATGTTGAGAAAATCTTACCAGATGCCCTCCTTCACCCAAAAATGGCGCTAGAGGATTACAATTCTCTCTAGCCAACTTAATGTTGACAAGCTGCGCATGACAGAAAACTCCGCCATACCACAGTTGGCGGAGTTTGGCCAGAACTCTGTGTCACAAGAATAATGTGAAGAGGCCAAAACTCTGCCGACAGAGCAGAATTTATCGTAGAGAGTGATGTCTCTCTTGTGGCAAAATAAGTGGTGGAAATGGCGCGTTAGACAGATTTGGGCAAGACATCTGTCAAGACTCGAACCAGCATCGGAGAGAAGTTATAAGGGCCGCTTCCTCTGTCATTGATGAATTCAGCATCAACGTGCCTGGAGCTGGTGTAGGTCACAGAGCCAGAAGCGGGATTGGGACAAGAGGCAAGAGAGTCTCGGAGGGTCAATCTGGCCCTGGGGGCAAACCTGCCGGTGGTATCCCAGGTGGAAGGCTTCTTGGCTCCTTGGAGCCTAAAGGTGCACCAGAGGGAGTTGGCAGGGATCTAAAGACCCAGAGCATGGCTGCGTGGAACTGTTTGATCTGATGCCATGTGGCTGATTTTCCCCGAAACTCGGGTTGTTTCAGTACCAGCTGTGAGATCGGCTCTGAAATTGTCGAGATCGGGAGGAGTAGCGCCACTCCCGTGCCTGCTCAGGCAAATGTGAGTGGTGCGAGGTAATGGAATCTCGCTTTGATTTTATTGTGGTTATTTTCCTTACCTGAAGACTTGGCGTAAAATGAAGACTGGCCTCAGGAGTGGATCCACCGACTCTAGAAATAGGATTGAAACTTGGACGCACAGTGAAACTTGAAACAATCCCAGCAAGAAGTCTTTTTATACTATAAATGTAAAGTATCACCTCTCATTCCTTGCTGGCTTCCACGTTCATATCAACGCGCAGCTGCTGCAGGTCAGGGAGTTGTGGCTCAACCCCAGGCACACCTGTTGGAGATCCATCACAGCAATTTGTTTGCAACAGTCCTTTACAAGGCTTTAAACTGGATGTTTTTGGGGGTAAAATCTCTTCTCCACTGATGGAAATTTCCAGGTAACATCTCTGGGAGATGCGAAGAGAATGCCAGATCAGTGCCAGGAGGCACGGAAAAGGAATGGGTGTCAGCAGGTGGGAGAGGCACCTATATAAGGCTATGCACGTCATTTCTGGAGCGGAACAGCATCAATGCGAAGCTGCACAGGTCCACCTTCCAATGCGCTGAGGTACTGCGGAAAGGTTTCAGGATCCAGTTTGAAACCTGGGCAATACTCGAAAAGTGAGGAATCCATAGCTGGAAGTTTCCATCAGAAAACAGACACCCAAAGACTTCATAATTTTTCGATAAGATCAATTTTTTTCAAAAGATCATAGACAAAATATTGTCTTGCCAATCTTATGACTCTACTCGAGAACTGGGGTAGCCGCCTGAGATGAATGTGCTGGGAACCTGCATAAAACAGTAGAAAGAAGGGACTCAAATTTAATTTAAAAAGACACAGATTACATGGTTATGCATCAACAACAAAGTTGTACTCTACCTGGTGATGTCATAGACAGCAAAAGTGAAGTCTACCTGGTGGCATGCCCTCCCGTGGTAAGTAGATAACTTACTGTTACCTTTCCTATACTTTAAAAACATACTTAGTTTTCAGCAACAATCCCCACCTCCCTCCGCTGAAATTAAAGTTTATTTTCTCCTCATTTCTCAACTGAGACAGAGAAGTGTTTCATCTCAACGGCGACTCATGAATATTGTGCTACAAATATAGTGGTCAAAATATCAAGAAGGTAAGAGCTTATATCGCAGAGATTTGTTATTAATTCCATATAAAGATATTTTCGTCCTCAACATTTTGGTTCACAATATTTTGGCCAGGATATTTTGGTGAACTACAAGGGACAGGGTTTAAGCGTATGCGGTATGCGATGGCGCCTGCTGCGGGTGTGCATTAGTAGGTAGCTACAATGAATATCTGATGGTGCCACAGGTGGAGGCTGACCCTGACCCCTGACCCCTGACAAAACAGACATACGGTCCACAAAGTAACAATGGGCCTGTGCACACGTCGGTGTATGCAGAGCAATCTCTCTGTATCAAAACTTCAAACAGGTTGGTGTTACAGTGTTATCACAGTAAATTACACATGAAGAAGAACATTCAGGAGTATTATGTGTTCTTTTTTAGTTCTGAACGGTTGACCAGCCAACACGTGTTTTGTCTGGGAAATACCCCACGACTTCTTCAGGGCTGAAAAGATGTACAATAAAACCAAATCAGACACTTACAACTCAATGGGTAATAGGTGCACTATGTACAAGGCGACCGGTGACATGGAGGATGAGCAGCCTAAGTGACAAAACCTGTGTTTACAAGATCCAGTGGATCCACTTTGAAAGAGCTGAATCCCTAGTGAGTTGGTCCGTGGTGCTAGTGAGCCTACGTATTATTTCATGATTACAGGAGCAAAATTTAAGCTGGTGCCAATAGAATACAGCCCTGTGAAACATTCATAGTGACAACAAAACAGGGGGAGAGAGAGGGAAAAGGAGGGAACGTGAAAGGAAAGAGAAGAAAAAAAGAATGATTCTTGAGAAATAACTGCGAGTGTGGGACAGACCCCTACGAGTAAAAAATGGGGGTGGGGGGAGAGGAAAGGGGGTGCAGATGAGAAAAGCACGCTCCTGGAGAAAGCTCCAGGGTGGAACCAACGAGCAGAGTGGCACCATGTCTGATTCAATAACGGCAACTGCTGAAGGAATGTCGGCGCACAAGCACGCAGTCCTACCTTGTAAGGCAAGATGCAAATTTGTGGTTGATCTAGGGAAAATTACGAAATCGAGGAAGATAAGCATCAGGAGACAGTGCAGATCAAAAGGGGATCAGGGCGCGACCACAGGTGAGGAAAATGAAGAGAGGTCAGATTCAAAAAATAAGGCTGGTCCACAATTGTGGACCATGTGGTGCAGCCGGACAAAGGCTTCACTGCAAAAGAGGAGATACACATAGTTTATGCTTCAAGTCGGGAGCGCATGATGTAAAGAGTGAAGAAAAGGGACAATAACATTAATAAATACATCTGGAGAGGACCAGTAGTAAGTTTTCCGACCATAAGCCTAATTATGTCTGTTGCGGGGGATGCGGTGATATGAGAGAACCTCCACACCAATACGTGGACCGTTAGGGGAAGGGGGTATTCAAAAGGGTGCATTTGAATACAGGGGCGAGAGATGTACCTCCTATGCTGTGCCTTAACGGGTGGCGTGAAACTACAACTGAGAGCCCGGTTCGGGATCGGGCCGGTAGAGTCGAAGATTGCGGTCTGGGGAATAATGGAAAAAGGTTAGGTTCCTGAAGGACTAGGAGGCCAGCAGAAGTGAGTGGGCATCCCTGGGAATAGAAAGCTTCACCTGTTAGTGGCTCGATCGCAGCGAGTGCGCAGCACGTTCTGACGACTGCGGAGTAAAACCAGAAGTGCGGTCATTTGTACCACGTAAGCGTGAAAGGGCTGCACCGCCAACCGTGGTAAAGATGCCCATGTACCGGAAGGGAGTGGGCGAGCGTACTGCATCTGTACACGAGCATCAACTTGAGAATGGGAGAAAAACCGGAATCACTGCGAGATCCGCGCAACTATATTGGTGCGTGTTAACACCAATGTGTGCGATCCCCACGAAGGATTAGAGTGGGGAGAAGCAAAGAGGGAAGGGGAAATTAGATTTTCGGAAGAGAGGAAAAAGAGGACACTTAGGAGAGGCCGGCATTGGAATAGCAATATGCTGTTTGCTTGACCGGCCCGCTATCAATGCTCAAGGGAGATGCCTTATGTTGCCGCAACACTTAAAAGAGAATAGTTTCCAGAATAGAGGGAGGAGGGAAGGGCAATTCGGAAAATACCAGACATGTAACAAGCATGATTTAGTACATATTGATGGGACTACAAAAAACAGAATGACAGTGATGGGAATACAAAAACTACATCATTACTTCGAGGAGGCACATTCAGTAATTTGTGACGGGAAGGCTACTGCGAGCAGGTACATTAACAACTTAGTCGTGTGGAATGGGAACAGCTCTGTGATGCCTGCAAAGGCATATTGTACATAAATGGCATGTTTGCACAGAGTATACATTGCATTCAGATTTCAAGTATTGTGTGACAGATGCCGGTGATCTGGTAAACATCAGTATGCATCATCCATGGACCATGTCTGTGTTGATCGGGAAGTGGGTATTTGACAACGCAAGGAGGACACATTTATTACCAGGGATGCTAGCTAGGAGCAAGACTGTACATGGTCAAATATCTTAATCTTAATCACCCAGGAAGTATTACATCTCGTGGTTGGTGTTGGTGTTGAGACCGCACTCTACTGCTTTTAATCGCATTATCCAAGTTGCTTCTGTACGACGCAGTTGCAGTTCCCTGTTTCCACCCCTATGATTGAGCGGGACTTGTTCAATGCCATAAAATGAGAATTGTTTGTAGGGGCCTTGGGCCTTACACTTAATGGCATGAACTGCCGTGGGGTATTGTTCATCACCTTACTTGAATGCCCGGGTGTGCTCACTGATGCGTTCTTATGGTGCTGCCCACATATTGCTTGTTGCATTTGCACACGATTATGTATATGACATATCTGGACGTACAGCTGATGTTCTGTCTGATCTTTTACTCCCGCCCATCCGGGCCGTGAAACACTTTAATGTTGTTTGCAGCCCACCTGCATACCCCGTGGGACTGAGAATGGATCTTAATGTTCTCCCTCTTCTGTAAGTGATGCGGGGTCTTTGCGTGGTGAAGCCTTCTAGAGATTTGTCAGCACTGAGGATATTCCAGTGCTTCTGCATGCTCTTCGCTAGCTTGAGTGTCAGTTCGTTGTGGTTGGTGATCAGTCTTACTGGTTGCGTGGTTGGTCTAATCCTCTCTCTTTATCTTTGAGGGTCTCTGCTCTGGGTAGTTTTAGAACACGTTCTTCTGCCTTGTCTAGGGATGATTGATGGTAAGCCCTGGCTCTAAATTTGGTTTTCATGGAGTCAAGGCAGGAGAGGATCTCATTCTCCTCACTGCAGTTTCTCCTGGCTCTCACCATAAGGGATGGCCCTGATTTGGTGGGAAGGGTGAGCTTGATGCATGCAAGACAGCATTGCATGCTGTGGGTTTGCAGTGCAGTTTGCTGTGTAGTGTCCCTTTGTTGATGTACAGTTCCACATCTAAAAAGACTATGGGGCATATTATAAAGAAATGGCGTTAAAATTATCGCTGCTTTAGCGGCATAAAACTGCCGCTAAAGCGGCGATAATGGGCTTGATAATATGCCCTTGAGAATTCCCATAGAAGCCCATGTTCTGGGGTCAACATGGGCTTCTATTGGAATTCTCTGTGGCATATTATCCAGCCCATTATCGCCGCTTTAGGTGCACTTTTCTGCCGCTAAACCAGCGATAATTTTAACGCCGTGCTTGTTAATATGCCCCTATATTTGTTCTACTGTAATGGTGTGTGAACTTGACCCCTAATGTGTTGGTGTTCAAGTATTCGTAAAATTCCTGCAGTTTAGTTTCTGTCCCTGACCATAGTAAGGGGCAGTCATCGATATATCGTCCCCAGTGCACAATGTGTTGGGTGCTGATGAAGTGGATCCACTTTCAAAGTGCTGAATCCTTAGTGATGGGTTATGGTGCTAGTGATCATGAAATAATACGTATGCTCACTAGCACCATGGACCAACTCACTAGGGATTCAGCACTTTGAAAGTGGATCCACTGGATCTTGTAAACACAGCTTTTGTCACTTAGGCTGCTCACTCTCCATGCCACCGGTCGCCTTGTACATAGTGCAACTATTACCCATTGGGTTGTAAGTGTCTGATTTGGTTTTATTGTACATCTTTTCAGCCCTGAAGAAGTCGTGGGGTATTTCCCAGACAAAACACGTGTTGGCTGGGCAACCGTTCAGAACTAAAAAAGAAGAACACATAATACTCCTGAATGTTCTTCTTCATGTGTAATTTACTGTGATAACACTGTAATACCAATCTGTTTGAAGTTTTGAGACAGAGAGATTGCTCTGGATACACCATCGACGTGTGGACAGGTCCATTGTTACTTCAGGATATTTTGCTAGCATGATGTATCTGTAATTAATAGTTTGGCACAATCAACAGCAGAAAGTAGGGTTTCTGCTAAGCAGCACTGAGCTTCAGTCACTCACAATACAGATTTTTTGTCTAGGAGGAGTCTCTATGGACCCAGAGAAGTCATGGACCACACCTCGAATACTCACGTTAGCTTCTGGTTATGTTCTCAAGAGGCAGGGAGAGACAGTGAATTATTTGCCATTCCAACACTGCTATCAGGTATCCCAAGGCAATCAAAAGTGATGAATCCACTGCTTCCTTTGCACCTCTGGAGACACGAGAGAGGCATGGAAGACTGGGTGCAAGAGCACTGTAGAGATTTATAACATTGTGACTGAACAACAGTGAAAGAAAGTTCACCTCACTTCAGTGGCATCACAGCAGTAAATAACTGGGATCAGCTGCCTGTGTTCACAATACCAACTTCCAACAAAGAAGTTAATGTTTTGCTCCTACACCAAATAGATAAAATATTGTAATAATAATAATCATTATCAAGATGAAACATTTTCATGGTGGAAGACTGTAGAGTCACCCGCATCATATCTGATGAAGACCTTATTTCCAAAAGGTACTGACCCAACAAGACTTGTATTGTGGGATCCAAAACAATATGGAGATGTGTGAACCAATGTGCCATGAACCAGGGATGAACCTGCATGTTTATGTTTCTTGTATAATGTGCATGTGTGACACAATCAGTCATCTCTAAGTGAGACAAAAAAGCAGAGAGGAATCTGATTACAGGCCATTATAAGCTGGATACAAAATTCTACGGACAGAATTGTCTTCAAGTGTGACCAAAGACCAGTAGTGTGAGAACATGCCTCTTTTTGCATGGTTAGCCCCTACATTTTGCCTTGTTTTGATGTGGTTTCAATTGTAGTGCACAGGGTCCCTGCCAAGCAGGTCCCTTGTGCCAGTGCATCTTCCCTAAAACATATCCACAATTGGTATTTCTGCCCCCTATAAGTCCCTAGTAAGTGGTACTCTGGGTACCTAGGGCCTGCGAGCTGAAGAGGGTCACTTGAACCCCCCCCCCCCACACCCCCTCGCCTCTGGGACCATGCCACTGTCCGTGCATGCTCCTATGAGGGAGAAAGCGATCATGTCGACATGGCAGCTTGCCTGGGGTACCCTCACGGCCAGCACTGCCTGAAGGTATAGGTAAGCCACCCTTTAGCAGGCCTTACAGCCCTAATGCAGGGTGCACTATACCACAGGGGAGAGCTGATCTGCATGAGCAGATATGCACCAACACTATTAGGGCCCATTCCTTAATGATGAAAGTGTCCCCAGTAGTATCCCTGATGAGTTAGAAACTGAAGATGCAGATCTTCAGAAACTGGCCAAGAGGATAGCTCTAGAAGCTAAACTCCTAGCCATTGAAAAATAAAGAGCTGAGATGGTATAGAAACCATCTCTGGTGGCAGCAAAATAGGGAGGTAGAATTTATTGACTCCAAAATCCCCAATGGGATTGTCCCTAAATACAGTGAGGCTGATGATATCACTAAGTGGTTTACTGCATTTGATAGAGCCTGTCCTGGTAGACAGGTCCACAGGAAGCTGTGGAGTGCTATCCTGTGAGAACTGTTCTCAGGGAAGAGCAGGAATAGACTCCTGACACTCAATAAGAAACATGCTACATCCTATGACCTCCTGAAGGGTACCCTGATTGAGGGCTGAGGAGTATAGGATCAGATTCAGGGAAGCCAAGAAAATGCAAGGTTAATCCTGGGTAGATTTTGTAGATCACTCAGTGGAAACACTAGGAGGTTGGTTAAATGGTAAAAATGTACATGATTTTGAAGGGTTGTATAATTTGATATTGAAGGAGCACTTTAAGTAATTGTTACCAAGAGAAACTACATCAATTCCAGGTAGATCTCGATCCACCTTCTCCTCAAGAATTGGGGAAGAAGGCAGACCACTGGGTCAAAACAAGAGTCACCAAAACTCACACTGGTGGGGGAGACCAAAAGAAAGACGCCAAACAACCCCCCCCCCCCCCAAGGGAAAGAGGGTAACCCTAAAAATAATCAAGTGTCTTCTACAGGCCCCCAAAAATCTGCTCAGGAGGGTAGGCCTAGAGACTCTTCACAGTCAAAGGGTGGGCACCAGGGTAAGAACTGAGATCCCAACAAGGCTTGGTGTCATGATTGTAAAGCACTAGGACACCGAACTAGAGACCTTAGCTGTAAAAATAAGAAAAATGCCTCAAGTACACCTGCAGTACCTGCAGTTGCTAACATCCAGATGGGATCCCAGGTGTGGCCTGACAATGTCAGTAGCCCCACTGAGGCGACATTAGTCCTTGAGGGAGAGGTAGACTTAGTCTGTGCTGCCTGGCCAGCTAATATTAAAAAATACAGGTAGTTTCCCAAGATTAATGAAACCAGAATAGAGGCCTCGAGGGATTCTGGGGATAGTGTCACCATGGTGATCCAGCAGCTGGTTCACTCAGATCAGTACCTAATTGGAAGATCCTATCCAATCACCAATGCTAACAGTATCACCGCAGTCCATACCATGGCTAAGGTCACTTTGGACTTGGGGGGGGGGGGGGGGGGGGGGGGAGAGAAGTTGGACAAAAATAAATAGTTGTGTCAGCAACAGTCCCTGTAGATTGTCTGCTTGAAAATCATTTGGAGGCTTACCCTTGTACTT
Source organism: Triturus cristatus (assembly GCF_964204655.1). Taxonomy (NCBI): domain Eukaryota; kingdom Metazoa; phylum Chordata; class Amphibia; order Caudata; family Salamandridae; genus Triturus; species Triturus cristatus. The sequence continues at coordinate 304,492,631 of NC_140585.1, read as the reverse complement.
AAGTCAAACCGAGGACCCATGCCAGCATGTAGGTCTTTCAGGATGGGATTGTGCAAGAGCATGGAGCAGAGTTCTGGGTGAAAAAGAGGTGCTGAATCCTCAAAGAATAGACCGGCCCTCCAAGAGAAAGGGCAAGAAGACTGGGGGACCAGCTTCTAAACAGATCCCAAGTCAGAACGCCTCTTCTCAGGAAGATGACTTGTTATTCTCAGAGGGAACTGAGCCTGCAGAGGTTGGGCCTTACCAGGCAGGTCTCTTCGACCCAGGGGAACCCTCAAGAATAGATCTGTGCCAGGGACAAGAAACCTGTCCCACTCTTGAAAACCTGAGGCAGCAAACTGCTGCTCAGGAAAAGGGCGACTATCAGTGGCACTCACATAGTCAATTGGGAGGATGGGCTCCTTAACACTGAGGGCAGAGACCCCAAGCCTGGTGCAACCAGGAGGGTGGTAGTGCCTCAGAGTTTTAGAGAGTTTCTTCTCACTTTGGCCCATGATATCCCCTTAGCTGGACACCTTGGTCAGAGTGAAACTATGAGTCGATTAGTCAATCACTTCTACTGACCAGGGATGTCTCAGAAGGTGCAGTACTTTTGTTAGTCCTGGCCTTCGTTCCAGGATGCCTGAGTACATGGAGAAAGCAAGCCAAAACGTTCAGGCCTGCCAATAGCTTCAAAAGCAGTGATATGACTAAAAGGCTGCTCTGGTAGAATTGAAACCATGGCAGAAGGTATGAGTATTGGAGCCTGTGGCCCCTGGGGCCCTCCAAGACAAGTGGAGTGGGACCTACTTGTCCTTGAAAGAGAAGAAGTCAGCTATCTTGTTGACCTTGGCAGTTGCAAACACCCCAAGGGGGTGATACATATCAACCGCCTGAAGCCCTATTATGAAAGAGCTGACATGACCATGCTGATGGTCATAGATGAGGCACAGGAAACTGAGAGTGACCCTCTCCCTGATCTCCTCTCCAGCAATGCCCAAGATGGGTCTGTTGATGGTGTGGTCTTTTCAGACACCCTCACTGAACAACAGCAAGTTGACTGCAGGCTAGTCCTAAATCAGTATTCTGAGCTCTGCTCTCTGACCCCTGGTCAGACTAGCTGTTATACCCATGGTGTGGACACTGGTAACAGCCTACCTGTCAAAAACTAAATTTACAGGCAATCTGATAATGTCAAAGAGAGCATCCAAGCTCAAGTAAGCGAGATGCTGGAATTGGGTGTCATTGAACCCTCAGAGAGCCCCTGAGCCAGCCCAGTTGTCTTAGTCGCCAAACCTCACTCGAAGGGTGAAAAGGAAGAAATGAAGTTTTGTGTGGACTATAGTGGCCTCAATGCTGTGACATTGACTGATGCACACCTAATCCCAAAAGCAGATGAACTGATTGACAGGTTAGAGGCAGCCAAATATCTCAGTACCTTTGATCTCACAGCAGGGTACTAGAAGATAGGTCTGAACACTGGAGCCCAAAACAAATCAACATTCTCCACACAAAATGGGCTCTTCCAGTTGACTGTGATGCCCTTTCAATTAAAGAATGCCCCTGCCACCTTAAAACGGTTGGTGAACAAAGTCCTTGCTGGCCTGGAATCCTTTAGTGCAGCTTATCTTGATGATATTGCTGTCTACAGCTCCACCTAGCAGGATAACCTGCTTGACCTTTGCAAGGTCATTGAGGCTCTAAGAAGTACAGGCCTCACTATCAAGGCAAGTACGTGCCAGAGAGGGCAGGGAAAGGTTGTGTACTTGGATCACCTGGTAGGTCAAGGCCAAGTTCAGCAACTCAAACCCAAGATCAAGGCAATTCTGGACTGGGTAGCTCCAACAACCCAGACCCAAGTCAGGGCATTCCTTAGCTTGACTGGGTACTATAGGAGGTTTCTGAAGAACTATGGGTCCATAGTGACTCCACCTCACAGAACTTACCCAAAAAGGATGCCAAACAAAGTGACCTGGACAGTGAGCTGTCAAAAGGCTTTTGACGACAGGCGCCATAGAGCCCATGGCAAGATGGCAACACATTAGTGCTGCTCTGCCGGCTGTGTTCTAAATATCTGTTTATGATCAGGCCATGCTCCATCATCTGGGGTTAAACCTAATCCGTATGCTGGCCTTAGCTGACTGGTGTGCTCGGTAAGAGATAAACCAGCTGGGCAGAGGGGAACACCGCTGAGAGACAGCCGAGGGTGTGAAGCGGCCGGCCGGGAGCTACGTTTGGGCCCCTGGGCCCCATACGCCCTTGTTCTATGAAGCCGAGACACGACCAAAACACTGAGCGCCGCTGATGAGTGTTGCGCAGGATGCGGCTGATAGCCGGAATCGCAGTGCGAGGATGTGTGCAAGTTGTCATGGCATTCCACCAGCTGCATACTGAGGGACAATGACACCCTTGCCGGACGAGCTGCCAAATTAAGGCTGCGGCGTCAGCCTACAGAAGCGAACATCTAGGTGGGTGGAGCCAGACCACGATTCCAGGCCACATTGGAAGAGAGGTTGCGGCTCTGTGGACGGGGTCCACTTCGGCCTGCTGTGCAAGAGGAGACGGGCCCAGGCTCAGCGGAGTTGGCGCCGATGGCCCTTTAGCAGCGACATTTACATTGCCAGAGATCCGATAAGGCATTGCGTCTACCTGCCTGTAATCGCTTATCAACAAGGCTGCAGAGCCCTTCGTACCCCGAAGTCAGGGCCCAAAGACCTCGCGCTAGAACCAGTCCGCCGGATGGCCGGTAAGAGACTGGGCCTGACTCTCACACATACTGTGAGGCTGTTGGCTCCCTGCAGGCTGGGCCGTTAGACTTTGTGCTGTAATCACATTAAAACACCATCAATAACGGGGTGCACAAAGTACTTGCTGAATGCTGATCTCATATTGAAGTCATTGACAATAAGGGCAGGATACATGGTGGCTCATGTACGCCTGCAACACAGACTAATTGAAAACGTAGTACTGGAAGAGAGAGCCACAATATAGCACCAGAATGGCCTCGAACTAGTAACATTACAATATATCCTAGCACATAGCCCCTATCCGGGGTCTGTTTGAGTAAGACACTATAAATAGCACCAGCCAAACGTGCCACTCAAGACCAGTAGTTGCAGATTAGGGGGGGGAAGGTGTGTCTCCTTGCGATGGATGTAGAGGTGCAGCTATGTTACACACATCCACTATGGGGAAAGCAGATAAGACGCAGGCAAGATTCTCATTTGAAACAAGAGACTTAACGAAACAACTGCCGGACACAGATACAGAGGGAGGGAAGCCAACGGGAACGGCGGTGGGTAGTGCACTTGAAGCAACGCTCATGGCAATGCAGAGCAGTCTACAGTCCATTGAAGGCAAGATTGATATGCTAAACATACGAATGGACAATATGGCGGCAAAAATGGATAAGCAGTCCACGTGCATTGCAGAGACGCAACATAGAATTTCGAAGGTCGAGGATGAGAAACAGACGGTGAGTTCAAAAACTCTGAATATGGAGCAAGTCTTAGCAGTCATTCAGGCAAAGAGTGAAGACTTAGAAGCGCGCTCTCGCTGCAACAACTTACGAATAATAGGCGTTGCGGAATCCGCCAACACTGGGAAAATGGAGACCTACATTGAGGGCATGCTGATGACGGTATTTGGTCCTGAACACTTATCCCAACTACTTGTGGTGGAATGTGCACATCGTGCCCTCATGACACGACCTCCGCCTGGGGCACCACAGAGGCCCATCATAGCGAGACAATTAAATTACCGCAACAGAGACACTGTTTACCGGCTTGCTAGAGAAAAAGGAGAAATCCAATACCAAGGCAATCAGATGGATTTTTACCCAGACTTTACAATGCGGTGCAGACAGCTCGGAGAGAATTCTTGCCAGTCAAGCGTCAACTGCAAAAAGCGAATCTATCATACGCTATGATGTATCCGGCATGCCTTTGTGTTGAGCACCATGGACAACAGAAAATCTTCACAACACCTAAAGCGGCTAAAGACGCTCCTGCCGGTTAAACAAGCACGCAACGCATCAGATGATGAAGATGGAGAAGACTAATAATGGAGGCTGACCACAGGGCCTCACTGGAGAGTGCGAGCAAAGCCTAGGCGTACAATGGAGGTCATGGCAGTTGCTGAGCTGGCACTGGGGACCACAGAAAAACATAAAGGCTATAGAAAACCCAGTTGGTTGGAGAAGGTCAACATTGCTCCTATGTGCCCGGCCACCTCCGTAAAACTGGAGGGGGACTGGGATTCTGGTGAACCCCCGCGAGGGAGCACCCGGACGAGTCTAGCACGCAAGTGCTGCAAGTTAATGTGCTTGAAAGTTATGTCACTGTTGAAAGTATGCATGTTCATTGTTTATTTACGTCTTTGGCTAGTTGGGGCTCCTGAAGTAGGAGGGGGTGTAAGTTGGGCTAATGTGATGTTATATACACATGCATGACATATATGGCTCCCTGGCTCACACCGTTACCACAGCATAAAATAAATACAATATCATTATGGCGTGAGAAGACAAAATGACCCAAATTGGCGATAGTATTAATTTCATCACATGGAATGTTCGTGGCCTCAACGATCCCCGTAAGGTCAGATTGGTGCTTCTGTTCCTAGATAGACAAAATATACATGTCACTCTACTACAGGAAACACACATGGATGGGCGCTCCGACTGCACTGTGGGTACTCGTTGGGCGGCGTGTCGGTTGGCCTCCTCTTACTCCACATATTCACGGGGTTCTATTATTGATTACATAAGGGGTCACGTTTATACTTGTTGCACACCATGCTGATGATCAAAGAAGGCTCCTCATAGCGTGAGGGATGTTGGCGGGCACTGCAGTCACATCGGTCAACACTTATGCACCAAATATAGACGACCAGTTCTTCATGTCTACATGAAGACAACTACACTCCACAACACCGACATATGTCATTTGGGGTGGGGATCTAAATACATATCTAAACCCGATGGAGGATCGCTCTGCAGACACGGTGTGGCATGGGAAACAAGAAGTACTACAGAGTGGGATGGAGGAGTCTGGCCTGGTTGATGCCTGGCGATAGAGACACCCCACACAGAAGGAGGGCACATTTGTATCCTAGGTCAACAGTAAATGGTCCAGATTAGATTAATGTCTCATCTCTACTGAGGTGTGCCGGTGAATAAAGGAGGTACGACATCTCCCTAGGTCACTGTCCGATCATACGCCAGTCCTGCTGCGTTTAGAAATACCGAATGCGACCCTTCCACCATTCACTTGGCGCTTCCACCTGACATCACTCCTAGATGCGGCCTTCAAAAAGGAGGAGAGTGATAGTCAAATATTTTGCTTTAAACACGGGCTCTGTAAGTAGTCAGAGCTCTCTGTGGGAAGCCTTTAAAGCCACAATACACATACACATAACTTGCATAGGCACTCAGGTGGGTGTACTGAAAACAATTCGGACACACTTAAACAGTTCTGAAGATAAGCTAAGTTCATTAGAAAGAGAGAATGAATGTAGACCAACTGGCAGCAATTAGAGAACACATGACAGAATTTGAGATGCTTGCAGAACAAGAATCGCTGTTCATGTCCAACCGACACGTAGCCAGACCATCTGGGGAGGGTGGGAGACCTGTGCACTGCCTTGCACAGAAACTGAAATTGCAGATGAGCTCAGAACAAGTGGTACACTTAGTAGACGAGGATGGCAACACAATATATTCAAACTCAGGTATACTTGAGACCTTTAGGAAATATTATGCGAGACTCTATGAGCCAAGGAACATGGCACCATTGACCGAACTGAGTCAATACTTCGCAGATGTGACTCTGGCATGGCTCTCGCCAGGACAGAAAGAATATCTATCACAACCAGTGACAGTTGAAGAGGTAAAAGAGGCTATTCGAACTCTGCCGAATGGCAAAGCCCCTGGCATAGATGGGTTCACCGGGGAATTTTACAAAGAGTATGTTGAATTATTAGCCCCACAATTGCTCGCACTGTATGAGGAAGCCTATCTCAGTCGTGCATTGCCAACCTAATTAAGAGAAGCACTAATAATAACACTGCTGAAATCTGGTAAGGCTCCAGAACGGTGCAACTCTTATGGGCCGCTATCTCTCATAAACTTAGATGCAAAAATCCTAGCTAAGGTGATTGCAATACGTTTACAACCTCTGATTCCCCACTTGGTGCTACCAGATCAGTCTGGTTTTTTAACTGCTTGTTCGACCACGCATAACCTATGCACCATATTCCTGCTATTACACCGAATAGAGCCCACAATGCAGGAGGTGGTGGTACTGTTAGATGCAGCTAAAGCCTTCGACTCTATAGCATGGGCTTACATGTTCGCAGTACTCAGCCGTATGGGGATGCCTGAGTCGTTCCTGAGATGGATTAAACTGCTATACGAATGCCCGGCAGCACTGGTACGTGTTAATGGCCACACATCAAATACCTTCAAAATATGCAGAGGGACGCCACAGGGCTGCCCCTTTCACCACTGTTATTTGTATTTACCATGGAGCTGCTTGCTTGCATCATTAGATAGAAATACGTCACAGCCGCTCTCAGATTCCACGTGCAACCCTCAAATATTTCATTATACGCAGACGACATGGTATTATACATTAGAGAACCAGTCTCCCATTTAGCCCCGGTAATCAGAGTACATAAAATTTGAATATTATTCTGGGCTGAGTATTAATTGGACAAATCAATCATTCTCCCACTAATGCCTGCTACATAGCCCTGCACAATCAAATTTCCGTTGAGTCGGCAGCAGGACCTGTTAAGTACTTAGGGGTATGGGTGCACAGAGATCCTAACATTGTGCTACATGAAAACTGTGGTAGGGCAGTGTCCAGATTGGAGGAGAGTTGAGAGCTGGACTGCACTTCCATTCTCTTTAGCAGACAGGTTAGCAGTTATTAAAATGTTCATATTGCCGCAATTCTTATACTTGTTCATTAACATCCCAATTGTGTTAACTGAGACCTTCTTTAAGCAATTGCATTCCCTCTTAACTACATTAGTGTGGGCCAGCATGAAACCAAGAATTAGCTGGGAGGAACTAACCCTGCTATACATAGACTGGGAATTTTAAGCTGCACTATCTGTGAGCGCAGGCCCACTTTGCACACTTCCGGTACACAACTCATGAGTTTATACCCCACGTGGCAATCGAACATGACGATGCGGACCCGATTCCACTCAAGGTGATTCTACCACATTTACGGCATGGCGTGCCCTTACAAAAATAGCAGGGAGATCGATGCTGTATGCCCCGGGGATGCCCTGGCTACACTATCCAGATATAACGGTGACACAGAAAAATGGGTCGCTTCAGATGCTACGGGAGGAGGGGCTACATACTATGGGTGATCTACACAGAAAATTGCGAATTTCTGACACTGTCAGACACAGTGGCCAGATGAGAAAACACCCCATTGTTCACCTTTCTATATCACCTACTCAGAACAGCAGTCCGTGCACACAACCCACACTTCCCCAGGGAACGCCCCCACCTTTATGGCACTGCAGGTACTGCTTACCAGTGCAACGAGACAGCATCTTATTACCAAATTATATGCTGCAGTGCAGAAACACGGGGCATCGGGAGGTGGGAAACCCTTGGCGAAATGGAATGCAATATTACCACAGACTATACAGAAAGAGGACTGGAAGGTCTGCTGTGCGCAATTAAGCACCCTAACATCCAATTGTAACCTAAGGATAATTCAGTTCAAATTCCTTCATCAAATGTATTACACACCACTGCAGCTGTTCAAATATGGGTTAAAGAAAGACTCTAACTGTGCCCGCTGTGGAGCCGAAAGAGCTGATTTCCTGCATTTGGCTTGGTCCGGCCCACATGTGGGATGATATTGGGTACAGGTTACTGAAGCCATGTCAGAGATGGTTGGAGCGAAGGTGGAGTGCGAGCCGGAGGTTTGCCTGCTGGGCCTGCTGAGTAACATTTGATCACTGAATAAGAAGCTAATCTCAGTGGGCTTGCTGATAGCGAAACATAGCGTGGCACTACACTGGGGGAGTAGAGCCAGCCCCACAAAAACCGCATGATTTGGCTCATTGTAAGATCCAACTGGAACTGTATGCTGAGAAACAGCCACTTGCATCACGGCCGAAAGACTATCGGGGGCCATTGATAGCTTATTTGCAATCAAATTCCGGGAATGGTGGATAGTGCATTGTACCGAATATTATGAGATGCTGTTCCTTCCGACTTGTGCCATACATGGAACCACTGACACTGCTGATATGTGTAGGGTGAAATTTGTGAGGACGAAATGTGCAACATTACCGGGAGGACGAGGTCATGTCTGGAACCAACAAATGATACTGTATTGGGTGCTGTTAATAAACATTATATGTGGGAGTATATATTATGTTTATTAAGATAAAAAAAATTACTAAAATACTTTTGACACTCTGAAGGACGCAATGTGCTCTGCCCCAGTCCTGAAAGCTCCAGATTACTTGGGATAGGGGCAGTCCTAGCCCAAACAAATGAAGAGGGACATGACCAACCTGTTGCTTTTTTAAGTGGGAGACTACTCCCAAGAGAAAAGCATTGGAGTGCCATAGAGAGGGAAGCCTTTGCTGTGGTCTGGGCCCTAAAGAAATTGAGGCCATACCTGTTTGACTCTCACTTCCTAGTTCAGACTGACCACAGGTCTCTCAGGTGTTTGCAACAGATCAAAGGTGATAATCCCAAACTGCTAAGGTGGTCCACCTACAGGGAATGGACTTTACAGTGGAACACAGACCTGGGACTGTCCATGCCAATGCAGTTGACCGTACCAGGTTCTTCCACTTAGAAGATGAAGACTCCCCAGGCGAAGGTTAGTTTCATCCTCTTTTATTTGTGTGGAATGTGGGGGCATGTAAGAAGGTGCCTCTTTTTGCATGGTTCGCCCCAACTTTTGACTGGTATGGATGTTGTCTCAATTGTAGTGCATTGAGTCCTTGCCAACCAAGTCCCCTGTGCCTGTGATTCTTCCCTAAAACATATCCACAATAGGTACTTCTTCCCCCTATAAGTCCCTAGTAAGTGTTACCCTGGGTACCTAGGGCCTGGGATCTGAAGAGGGTCCCCTGGGCCCCCCTCACTGGGACCACACCACTGCCCTTTCTGCTTGCATGCTCCTGTGTGGGAGAAAATGACAAAGTCAACACCCTGACTGGGTGCCATGCCAGCCAGCACTGCCTGAAGATACAGGTAAGTCACCCCTCTAGCAGCCCTTGCAGCCCTAAGGCAGGGTGCACTAGGCCACAGGTGAGGGTAGATCTGCATTAGCAGATATGCTCCTACAGTATTAGGGTCCATTCCTTAATATTGTAGGTGCCAGGGAAGCCATGGAGAGTACATGGGCTGGATCCTGTTTCCACGATCTGACTGCAGGACATATGCTACGGTATACTGCTGGACATTAGTAGCTGTGGGCTAGTCTATAAATATATGTACATTTGAGAAGCAGCGCTTTGAAAGGATCCCTCTACTCGAAAAGGAGTCAATGCATGAAACATCATGAGCTAGGAAACTGAGTCTCTTTTAAATAAGTAGAATTTTATATGAACCAAATTTTGTTCAGCTAAATTATCTGTAGCTGATAAACTGGGAATCTGGTAGAGAGAAATTCTTAAAGCCCACACCAGATTATGGCAGACTTCGTAAAAGTGAACACAATCTGAAGAATGTTACCTGAACCATGAGTCCTCATGCTTGGCCAACAAATTAGTATATGTTTGTGTATTTCACATTACGTAAATAACCGTGTGAAATAAAAGAGAGAATATATAAACCTGGTTTCTTACTCCACTAACCTTCATCAGACTGTGCCAGCCCAGAGTTTAGAACGAGCTGGGATGTGGGATTACCCGACGCCCAGGACATATTGTTTGGGGTCAAGGGCAACAAGTTGTCATGTCTATTTTATCCGTGGGACAAGTAGGCCCAACCCCCTACAGCACAAACCCTTTGGCTGCCAGTTTGAAGTACCACATTATGGATCAGGGAGGGCACTGTCTGCAGTTAAGGTAATATTTTTGTCCGTATGTTAATGCTGTTCAAACTTGCATATATGGTTCATTAATTGAAAGCCTTTATTATTAGGGTGAGCACTCCAAGTAAATGTAAGCTCTGACTGCACTACTGACAGTGGTTCCAGTATAAAAATGTGTACACCGGTTTTCAAAGTTCAGCAATATGAGGCTATGTATAATGCTCCCAGAATGCTCTCTCATTTGATGCAAATATTTGCAGAAGCTTGAAAGCAAGATTGAGGATTATTTGCTTTCAAAATAAAATTTTAATAAAAATTAAAGCAGGAAAAAAACATTTTGCTAAACTACTGTAAAATTTAATGTACCATTTATTTACAGCATCATTTAGTAACATGTGTTGATGCATGCTAGTATTTCCCAAAATATCCATAATAGAAAATCAGTGTAACCAGTTTCAATACGATTATGGGAAACAAAAAAAACAAGCATTGGTGTTGTCAGCTTTTTAGTTTTGTCAATGTGTGACTTGATTTGGCATGGTTTTTGTAAAACCTTATTGGTTTGGGAGCTGCCGGGCCCTCACCATTATAACAAACATTGGCAAAAGCAAAAATTGTGTTTTGTCTCAAAAAGCACACACTGCCACAGTGGTTACTGGCACTGAACAAAACTACTTTGTGTGCCGATATGCTCCTTGTGAAAGAGCAGAATGTGGTTACTCACAGTGAAGCCAGCCGATACAGCGAGAGAGACAGAATCTTAATAAACGCAAAAGGTCACGGTAAACGCCAGACTAAATTAGGGCCCCAATTATTAAAGAAAGTCTGGTATATGTCCTTGCATTAGGTGCAGCTATATGGCATTCTTGAATTCCCAAGAATTTACAGAAGTAGGACAAGAAATAGTACTCCTAGAAAATATTTGTGAACTGCATTTTAGCACGAGCAAATGGGCATGTTTAGATTTGCTCATGTTAAAATCTGAGTGTTTGCAAGTTCACTTTCCCTTCAACCACTTTCTTTTTTCCCAACTCTGGAAGAAGGTGTACGTCTGCCATTGTCAGGAGTAAATTTCCAACATTTCGCAGTATGGAAAAGATTAGAGAAGAGTTGTTGAAAACCCTTAAAACATGCAAGCTAGTAGATTTGCACAGACTCAAAATGGCATTCTAACCCTGGAACTATTGCTTACCACTACCTTCAGCCCCAGTATGTAGATCCACAGAAACGTGGCAATATAAGGGGATTGCAACTATTCAAATACTACTATAGTATGAGCCCTGGCATAATCAGAGAGGCTATATTAGAGCTCTTATCTAATGAGATTGCTGCCATAATTTCTCGCTGCACTACATGGTACCAATGGGGCAAGTGGATTTTGTTACAGGACAAGTAGATTTATGAAGCAACCTGTCCCATGGACAAGTAGATATTTTATAAAATTCCACACCCCTGAACAAGCCTCATCCCCTCTGCACTAGGAAAACAATCTGTGTCATCCTTGGCTGCAAACATTTTTTATGCATGGCTGTACATGCTGACGATGCCCTCCATAACAGACGACTTAACCTCTCGCTTACCAGAGCACTGAGTGTTTTCTGCTTAGGACATATGCCTAGATGCTCTTCTTCCCTGCCAAAGGAAGACAAATAAGAGCATCTGATGCTTCTGTGCCCACTTTCACAGTAACATGACATCACTGTGTTGAAGCCATGACTTGATGCTTCCTTCCCTATATGCATCATGGATGGATTGACATCTTTCATGATCAGACCTTCTTGTCCAGTTCTTGAGCTCCAGAAGTCTGATGTGCATCTTTTGACCTCATTGGCACCAGAGGCTTTTGATTATAAACTCTTCCACATCATGAGATGGGAAGCCTATATTCAGCATTGTTTGGTGGTCTGATTGAGAATATATTCCTAGTAGAGCCCTCTTTTTGAACAAATGCTTCTTTAAAGGCTGTCTGTGGCATTTGAAAATTGTAGTCTTAGAATGGGGTGACCAGTAATCATATGAAGATCTTTATGGGTAACTGAACTTCGTTGTCTCAACCTGTTCTACCTAAAGGTAGCAGAAGGAAACATTTCCTCTGGAGGGATGGCAAGATTAAATGATCCTATATTTATGGAACCCACTTTACGATAGTGAGCTCATTTTCTCATGAGACATTTCAACAGTTTGAAAGAAGATAGCACATGCAGTGCCTCCTGGTGGTAGTGCAGAGTCTCCCCAGTTATTGGAGTTTTATAACCTAGCAACTCTAAGTTTCTAACATAAGCCACTACAACTCCTGAATCATATTTTGATCCACATACCAGCCTTAAATGTCAAAAAATCGGAAAGGACTTAAAAAACAGACAATCACATTTGTCATGAGTGCATTAATTTATAAAACCAACATATTGCAAGAAATCAATTCTTTGTCAGAATGTGGTTCGGTATCATACAAATTTAACAACAAACAAGGCGTCAACGCTTTTCGGTGGATTAAGAAAAATGGAACCACCTTCTTCAGAACAAACACTTATATCTTTTCCTCTCCTATGTATTTTTCATCAGACCGGTCCAAAAACTCGATGAGGTGCTGTTTTTTGATTAAAATAAACTAGCCGCGTAGCCAACTATAACCTGTTTAATAAGTTTATAAATGCTGATGTTTCATTTGTGCATAAGATCCTTAAAACGATATGTATAGAGGCTAATTCTAATCTGCCCCTCACGGATATCCACAGTCGTTCGGATTGTTTGTTTTTTTACAATCTGGACGACTGTGTATATCCGCGAGGACCCAAAAGAGAAGGGCCGCTTCCTATCACCGACGATTTTCAAGTCCCCACTGAACATCATGCAAGGCGGGAAGATTTTTAACTAAACAAGTACACACTGATTGATTTCAACAACAGGGGTCTTGGCCACAGACAATTGAGAATTGCGGGCCAAGGGGCAGATTAGAACTAGCCTCTATATGGGGAGTGGTGTGAGCGTTTGTACAGGTCCATGAGGGTGCCGGCAATGCCCGCTTTAAGCTTATGTAATTTCATTATTTGCACCACACTTATCTGACACCTCAGCGAATATATCGGTTCAATGCAGCGCACTCACCAGCATGCCCCTATGTGGCTTGGAACCGGCAAAGTTCCTTCATATGACGTGGGAATGCACTAGGTTGCAGGTTTATTGGACGGGGGGCTGTGGGGTGTCACAGAAATCAGATTGAACCCTTCGTTAAGCTTTTTCTATTGGGTGTTCTCTCGAACCCAAGACCGTAGATGCAAATGTGACAGAAGTTCATCCTATAGGGACTTGTATTGGCTATACGCCGCAATGCCATCCATTGGATACACATCACTCCTCCCAAATTAGACAAATGGAGGTCGGATCTGTGTGAATAGGGGGTGGCCGCGGATCGGAGACTGCATGTAGTCCACATTGATGAAAATGCAGTACAAAACCTAGAGATCTGGGGAGACATGTTGGTGGGATTGTGACTGATGACGTGCTGGACTGGACTATCCGGGACTGCGGGGTCCAGTGCGCCCCTAGTGGCACCGGCGGTTGGCCCCTCCTGTTCCTGACTGCTATAAGGTGGTGGCTGCGAGCATGGATGTCTCGGGGGTGAGGGTTGTGCATGGGGGCGGGCCAGGTGGGGTTGGCGGTGGTTCCTGTCTTTTGCTAAGTGTGTACTGCGTGTTACGGGATGTGCCTCCTGTACCAGTTGTGTTTGCTAGCTTCTGATTTAGATGCAGCCACCTGTTGCCATGGTGGGTTCTGCAGCACCGTGCCCCCTGCTTCTCCTCTCCCCCTTCATGGCCCCCTTTTTATATCCCCATTGAGCACCTGGGACCCCGGATTCTTCTCCCTTGTATACTCTTGTCTGACTGCCAAGGGCTTATATATCCGTGCTGATCTGCTGTTACCACAATTGTTTGGTATTCTGTTTCTTTCAAATGGTTTACTTGTGGATATGATGCACCATTTACTTATGCTATTGCTGTGGAACTATTTACTCCTTTGTGATATTATTGGGCCAGAGTCAGTGGCACCGGTACCTGAGTCATGTACCAGCTGCCTGTGAAATGCTGCCGATTGCATGGCGCTGGGTGCTCCTTGTTGTGACATTGTTTCAATATACGCTGTCATGTAATATAACATACTGTGCACGTCCTTAATAAAAACAAGTTTTAAAAATCTCTTACAGTGAATGAATGAATGAAATTACATTTGTATAGCGCATAGCTACCCGGAGGCCTCCTAGCGCTTAAATCGCTAAAATATTATCTCATGAGGCTACCAGTACCACGTCCTAAGGGACAGGGGCTCTCTGTTATTGAAAGTATGCTCCTAAAAAGCGAAGAGGTCCATATTGCAAACATTTTCCAGGAAGAATGTACATGACTAGTATAGTACCAGTGGTATCTATTCAACTGCAGAACTTGAGTAAGACTAGCAACTCGTTTCACATAAGCTAACAAAGAGATCAAGACGTAGGTGTAAATGTTTTCTAACCACCAAGATGGAGCAATACATATGCTGCCATTTACAAGATGAAAAATTCATGAACAATTACCTGGGGAATGTGTTCGCTCATATATTTGAACATACTCGAATTGTGAGTCCACACAAATCAGCCCCTCTTCACACTTGCTTCATCTCACAATGCATCTCTTTTAGAGGCACAACGTTTACCCACTGCTGCTTCTGTGGTGCTTCAGAAGAATGTACACGGTTGCTCGGTGCCCCAATACTTACTAGTCTCACCAGCATGGAAGAAGTAAGGCAGGTCTACTCCTTGGGAGGCAGGTATTTGAAGGGCATCCTTAAAGTACCATAGAGGGTGTCCCTGGTCTTCCTCGCCAACCTGTGAAAAAGAAGGGGAGCATCTTATGTACACTCCAAACAGCACATTATCTGTGACTATCAATTCCAAGAGCACACCACACTCTGCACCACAATGGGGAGTGAATCAGAAGCCGGATGAACAGGAGATGGGCATCTCTAAAGGCTAACACGGTGACACCAACCAGACCAGATCTCATCATCTTATAGTGACTTTTATTCAAGTATACTGCAACCAGGATCGACAGGTTTAAAATCTTCATTCCTCCGCAAAGATGAACGTTTCACCACTGTGTAGTTATGGTTCAGCAGCACTTTCCCTTTAAAAGTCTTTTTTAAAATTAATTTGTATTTCTTTTAGATTCTCCCACGGCAAACGAACGATCAACATACATATTGAGACAGCCATTATACACTCATTCTACAGTATTAGATATGTCCCTCCTGGATCTCCCTCTGCTCCCAATTCATAATTTGTCCACAAATGTCCATCATCATTGTTCCAGCGCCTCCCTTCCTGAAGTTAACGATGGCCGGAGCAGTTAACCTCAAGCCCCTACTATCTGTTCCACAACACTCATCCCTTGGTTCCCTCCCACCCTCACTATATTTTCTAAATTGTTTTCATACACCTTCAAGCTTTATCAATTTATTTTTGCTTCACCTTAAAAAGGTCATTCCTGTTTCCCAGTTACCATGTGTTGGGGGAGAGGGGCTGTTCCTGCGCAATTTCACTTTTATCCACTATGCATCCCATATTCATCAGTCATTTTTGGTAACTCGTGTGGTCAGTTGGGTCCCACACCCCCACGGTTACCAGCTTTGGTGTCAGTTCCAACAAAACCCCTGATGCTTTTTCCAGTGATGCGGCTATCGCCTTCCAGTATGTTTTTTTTTCCCAACTCTTTTCATTAGGTACAGGACTTGTAATGGTATCGCATACAGAGATAAAGTACATACAAAGTTTGTGCTTAACATCACAACTGCTTCCTCTGGTTTCCATACATATTTGTTACATAATTACTTTTGGTTAATTGTTTAACATTTGGCACCTCTTCCTATTAACTACTGTCTAGTGTGGGTTTGTCAGGTGGTAACACAAAGATATTTCCTCTGAAGTTGTTCCATTTTCCCCACACCCGCTCCCACTTCTTGGGCACCCTCTATGTACATACGCTGCCTTCTCCGCCACCATGGCCCCATCCATATCATTGCACCATTCCTGGTATGCCAAAATATTCTGCGCTCCCCAGTTTTTGGCAATGTTGCATTTGGCTATTGTCATGCCTAGTGTCGCCCAGTCTTGGGCCGCATGATTGAGATCTGTTGCTTCCCATATATTCAGGAGACATCGCTTGGGCTCCGGTGGTACGGGAGCTCCGCTAACTTGTATTGTTGTGCGTATAATTGCTTCCCAATATATCGTGATCTATGGGCATTCCCATATCGTGTGGTAAAATGTGCCTATTGCCCCACAGTTCCTTAAGCAGAGTTGAATGTCAGTCTTTCCCATCTTATATAAGGTTACCCTGGTGTAAAAGATTCTGTGGAGTTGTATTAAATGTAATTTTGAGGATATCGCCACTTCTCGCGGAGGTTCTAGTGCTTCCTGCCAGTCTGTCTCATCTAGGTCCCTAATATTGGCCTGCCATTTGTCACTGAGATTCTGTGTAGGGTCTGGTTGATTATTGATGATCTTGTGGTAAGTTAGGGAAATGGCTTTTTTAGCCATATATTCCGTTAGGAGTCTATCCTCCAGCGGGGAGGCCTCTGGAAGTATAGTACTTGGTGTGATGGCGGCCTTGAGTGCGTGTCTGATCTGCAAATAGCGGATCATTTCTGTGGGTGTCGCCCAGTATGTTTGTATGCGGGGGCAGCTCCAGAATATGTGCCTGAAGGTGCCCTCCAAATGACATCCCTTAAGGCAATCCGCACTGTCTGTTCATCCCATCTTGTATAACCAAGTGCACGTAGTATACCCTATGTAGGATTTTTAGCTGGTTCAACCTAAAACTGGCCTCCATTGCCACCTTTATTGGTAATTCCAGCCCCTCCTGTTAGTCTTCCTCCTGCAGGCCTCCAAGGTCCTTCTACAATTTACCTTGCAGAGTTATTAGCATGGGCTGGGTGTTCCTCATTAGTGTACCGTATGTCAGTGAAATCAGTTTTTATCTACCCGCCCGTCTAAGAGCCTAGTCTCTAGTGACTCCTTCTGTGTTTCCGCCTCTAGCGATACACAGCCTCTAAGGGCATGGTGTAGCCTTGCATAATTCAGCCATTGTTTCTTCTGACATTTGGTACTCTTGCCTTAGGTGGGAGAAGGGGACTACCCCATTTGCATCCCATACATCGGCCAAAGTAGATAAGCTAATTGCGTCCTAGCTCGAAAACCCTGCAGCTTGGTCACTGGCTTAAGTCTGGAGCCCTCCCATAGCGGTGTTTTAGGAGTCAATGTCAGTGTTGCCACCTCATTTTCCTATCAGAGTTTTCCACACATTTACTACTGTCCTAGTCGCCGGGTACATAGTGGGGGATACTTTACATTCATAAAATGCATTTATGTAGCTCTTACCTCCCATTGCCTCCCTGTCGCACCTGTATGGTAGGTCTTCCCAGTCTACGCACGCCCAGTCATTTACCACACTCGCTTGCGCCACCTCATAGTATTTACATGCATTTGGCAGGGCAATACCCCCCTTGTATTATGACCACTGGAGTTCCCTCAAGGGGGTATCCTCCTGCCCATAGCAAAGACTGGACCAGTGAGGCTAGCTTGGCAAAGAACCCCTCCTGAATCTTGTGTGGGCTATTTTGAAGAATATATACAAAATCTATGGAGCACTACCATTTTGAACATTGCCACCTTGCCCAACAACGAGATCAGCAATGACTGCCAATGCTTTACTTCCTGTTTTAGTCTCCTAAGTTGGGGTTCAAGGTTTGCCTCATAGAATAGGTATGGAGTGTGTTAACCAAAGCCCCAGGTATTTGAATTGGACTGTCTACAACCTTAATGGTAGGTGAAGTGTACCCTCCCACAGGTACCCTCCCAGTGGGAACAAATCCAACTTATCCTAATTGATGGCAAATTTCGAGTCCTCCCCAAATATAGGGAAAAGCTCTCCCAGCCTGTCCAGGGAGCGACAGGCATTAGTCAAATATAGAAAAATATAATCTGCGTATAGTTAGATGATTTCGTCTTCACCCTGACTTCCTGGCCATCCCCACACCTGCGCATCCACGTGTGCCCACACACCAGGACCTCTACAGCCAGCGCAAACAGCATTGTCGAAAGTGGGCAACCCCTAGTGCTCTTGCATATGTTGAATTAACTTGACATGTGGCCATTCACCCTCACTCTCGCCTTAGGTGGGTCATATAGCAGCCTAACCCATTTAAGAAATTTGGGGCTGAATCCCATTTTGGTTAATGCCTCGAAGAAGTAGGTCCATTATACTGAGTCGAATGCCTAATGTGCATCCAAGGAAATAATTATTTTCCTTATTGGTGAGCTACGGGTAACTTCCAGATTATCATGTAATCTCTTTAAATTTAACTTGGTTGATCGGCTCGATATAAACTGGTTTTGATCTGGGTGTATCAGCGCCTGCATGACATCCTTAAGTCTATTCACTAAGGGGCATATGTATCAAGCTTTGAGGTCGCAAACACTGCGAATAGCAAAAAAACAGTGTTTGCAATCGCAAAATAGCCACCACCGATGTATGACAGACAATCGCAGTGTAAAATAGGTATTTGCAAAAATAGCGACTACCAATTCTGCGACTCACCAAATCTGCAAATATTTTTGCGATTTCGCAAATACAGACACGCTATTTGCGTTAATCGCAAAATGCATTTTTGCAAATTGCGAAGTCACAAAATCAATGTATGAAAAGTTCGCAATTAGCGAATTCACGAAATTCGCTATTTTGCACATGATTATTACCACCAACTCTTAAGCAGGTGGTAACCAGGTGCAACCTTTTTAAACAGGCCCACAATGCTACAGGGCTTTCCACAATGGCAGCGCTGTATGTGATAGCCAGGAGGATGCGGATTCAAGCAGCAGCACAGAGAAGGAGGCGACAGGAACGGGTCTTCAGAGTGCGCATCACTCTGTTCCAGCAGACAGAGGAAGAGATCCATGAGAAGTTTAGGCTGGACTCAGCTACCATTATGGACTTGATTGCTGAGCTGAAACCCATGCTTGAACACCCAACCCACAGGACCCAAACCATTCCACCACATGTGCAGATCCTGTGTTCACTGCACCTACTGGCATCAGGGAGTTTCCAGGGGGTGATAGCATCAGCAGGAGGGGTCTCCCAGAGTTGCCTGTCGCGCTTCTTCCATGCATTTTTTGATGCAATGGTACAGAGGCTATATCATCATATCCAATTCCCCACCACAGAACAGGCAGTACAGCAAACAAAACAGGACTTCTACCAGATTGCCCAATTTCCCCATGTCATTGGCTATATAGATGGAACTCATGTAGCCCTCTCACCCCCCTCAAACAATGAGTATGTATTCAGGAACAACAAGTCATATCATTCCATCAATATACAGGTCATCTGCAATGCTAAATATATCATAACGGATATAGTTGCAAAATACCCTGGCAGTACACACGACTCATTTATATTTAGACACAGTGGGATATACATACTTCTCACTGGCGGCAAATTTGGCAGGGCTACCTGCTAGGTAAATGCATGTCTAACACTCTAACATACAGTTAAGGCCTGAAGTGAGAGGACAGTGATTAACTGCATGTCTTTCATCCTGTAGGTGACAGTGCATATTCCATGCGAAATTTCATCCTCACACCGTACCTCATTCCAGCCAATCCAAGGGAACGAAGATACAATTGTGCACACAAATCAACGCGCTGTGTAATTGAGCGGACATTTGGGAAACTCAAGAGCAGGTACTGCTGCCTGCATAAAAGTGGAGGAGCACTACAATAAGCCCAGAGACCTGCTGCGAGATTGTGGTTACCTGTGCCATGCTCCACAACATTGCAACTAGAAAAGGCACACCAGTTGAACTGACTGACACAGATTCATCTGGGGATGTGGGCCCAGGTCCACGCTGCAGACCAGCAGGTGGTGTAGGAGCAGCTGCGGGCCAACAAAGATGTGATGAGATAACCTAAAACTATTTCTAGGTGAGTAATGATGACACAATACAAAAGATGATTTGTGCATGACTATGTTTTAATGTCCCTTAGCTGCAGACAAATATCAGTCACACAGCCTAAAACACACTGTATGTGTGTCACAGTCTGTTGCACATGTTATGTCACCAGTGCATGCATGAAGGCCAAACAAAAGATCACATGCAATGGGTTACGTCACACATTGCCATTCTGCTGTGGTGATAGTTTACATCTTGCGTGCACGTTATTGTTATTGCTATTGTTATTGTTATCATCACTTATAAAGTGTGCTATCACCCTACGGGTATCCTGGCGCTGTCATACGTGTGCCCAACTGAGCTAATGTACATGGGGGTCTAACCGAATGAGTGACACCATGCTCTAGGATAGAGCCAAGTCTTCAGCCCTTTTCTGAACTGAAAAAGATCATCCAGCTGTCTCGTCTCCAGTGGAAGATTGTTCCACAGTCTCGCAGCAGCAGTGTTGAAGGCCCTACCTCCTGATTTTATTCTTTTAAATCTTGGCACTTTCACCATCTTAGCAGTGGAGGAGCGCGGAGGCTCCGGACAGGAACATACCAAGCAAATTTGTGCTGCATTGGTTTAGGTCCAGCTCCATGCAGAACCTTAAACAGTATGCAAAGCGACTTGAATTGTACTCTTTGCAATACCGGAAGCCAGTGCAGTTCTGACAGAGTCTGGGAGGCAGATGAGCGTCCTGCTGTCACACGCTCAGGGTGCTGGCTGCTCTCCCTTTAGGCATCCAGTGTTGTTCCCTGCCTCACACTGCGTTGTCTGTGTTCGGCAATTGGTGGGGTGATGCGGATTCTGCTTGAGACCTCCTCACTATCCCCCGAGCACATGAGACCAGTGCCACCTATGCTAGCTGTCTGCAACTATTCTACAGCATCTGTCACCTGCACCAACCCTTTGGCCACATCCTGGCTGCAGTGTGCCATTTCAACCTGCATGCTAACTGAGCGGTGTGACAGCAAGGAAGTGGCATTAGACAGGCGGTTGACCGCCTTGCTATAAGTGTCCAGACGGCTGTAGAGACGTTGTCTATCCCTGCGTCTGACTTCCTGGTCTCTCTTCATGATGGCACAGATTTCTTTAATTGCGCCCGTCATTTCTCTGATGCCCTCCTTCATGTCACTCAGGCTATGGTTAACGAACACCAGCTGGCTGTTTATTGACTTCATTGATTTTGTTTGAAAACACCGTAGACTCCCCTGCAGCAGCTGCGCTGGTGGTTGCCCTTGGCCTGTGTCTCCTGCATGTTTCTTCCCTACGGTGCACAGGAGGCTGATCATGGACCTGTTGTGCATGCTCTTCCTGGTCTGGCTGGGCCTCATCCCTTATGGACTCTGGTTCTCCCTCTAACAGTGGAAGTGGAGGCACAATCTGAAGTTGTCTCCATGGGACAGGTGTTGGCAGTGTCGTCTGCGCTGTGTCCTCTTGCCATGCCTGGTCCTCTGTGTGTGCTGCTTCCTCAGCTCCTGCATTGTTATCCTGTGTTTCAGATTGAACTGGAAATGAAAAGGCACAATTTAATTGTGTGTTCTGTTCACATTGTTCACTGAATAAAGTTTTCTGATTTTGGGTTAGCTAAGTACTGTCTAGCGTTTTTTTGCCTTTACTACTTTACTTCTACTGATTCTACATTGCTGTGTATCATTGCTCCACTGTATGATGCATGTGGCTACATCTCCCATGATGCAATGCTGGGTGTGCTGAAAAAAGTGGAGTGGAGTTGCGTTGTTACTTTGTAGTTTGTGCATTCGTGAGTGTGTGATTGAGATGGTAATGTATCAGGGATGATTTGGCATGCATCTTACCTTGTCTGGTGCTGTGGGGGTCGGAGCTGTGGATGTCAGCCACACCACTGATACTCTTTGGCTGTAGGGTAGAATCCACCAACTCCTCAAGGGGCGTAGATTCAGTCTCAGTGGATGTTGCCCCGCCAGTCTTCTTCGCCTCCGCAAGCCTGGTTGCCCCTTGTCCTTGGACCTGGAGCGCATATCATACTAGCGCTTGCGTAGGTCACCAACGGAGCGCTGGGTCACACCAACGGCATTGACCTTTGACTGGATGTCCAGCCAAATTTTGCCTTCCTTTGGGATCAGTAGAACTGTTGTGGAATGCATATCATATGGTAGCTTCCCAAGTTAAAATGCCTTTGTTATTGTCACGTGGAGTGGAGCCACCACCCTGCCCCTTAGTGTCCTAAACAGCTCAATCAGAGAGCCATTCAGTCCAGGGGCTTTAGCAAATTGCATTAGACTCATCGCTGTGGATATCTCATAAACCGTAATGTCCTGCTCTAGATCTACCACCTTCTCCCATCCTAACCATCGCATAGGGTGGTCCTTTATGAGGCCTATTACTTCCCACTGGGAGCCAATCAATCAATCGATCACGTGTTTGTTAAGCACGGTTACTCACCCGCAAGGGTCTCAAGGCACTGGGGGGGTGCAGGATCCAGTCCATCAAGGAGAGGGTCTGTCGAAGAGTCAAGTTTGAGATTTCTCGTGAAGATGGGGAGCGATGTTCTCTGTCTGAGGTGGAGCGATAGGGCGTTCCAGGCTCTGGCCATGAGGAAGGAGAAGGAACGGCCTCCTGATTTGGTCTTTCTGGTGCGGGTGACCTAGGCGTAGGAGAGCTGGGTTGATCGTAGGGTCCTTTTGGGGTGCGTGGAATTTGAGTTGGCTGTTCAAGTATGCTGGTCCGGTGTTGTTAGAGGGCTTTATGTGCATGTGTGAGAATCTTGAAGGTGATTCTAGCCTCGATGGGGAGCCAGTGGAGTGTGCGCAGGTCCTGGGAGATATGGCAGTGTCTGGGCAGGTTGAGGACCAGTCTTGCGGCAGTGTTCTGGATGTTTTGTAGCTTGCGGGTGAGGTTTTTGTTTATTTCGGCGTAGAGTGCGTTGCCGTAGTTGAGTCAGCTGGTGACGAGGGCGTGACTGACGGTCTTTCTGTGCTGGGGGGGATCCATTTGAAGGTCTTACGTAGGAGGCAGAGGGTGTGGAAGCAGGAGGATACGATGGAGTTGATCTGGCGGTCCATTTTAAGCTCGGAGTCCAGGATCATTCCAAGGTTGTGTGCATGGTCCGTGGGGATGGGTGGGCTTCCGAGGGCGGTGGGCCACCTGGTGTCATTCCAGGCATCTGGGTTTTGGCCCATGATGAGTACTTTTGTTTTGTCGGTGTTGAGTTGTAGGCAGCTGCTTTTCATCAATTTGGCGACAGCATCCATGCCTTCTTGAAAGTTGTGTTTGGCTGTGTTGGGTTCGTTGGATAGGGAGAGGATGAGTTGGGTGTCGTCTGCGTATGGCACAATGTTGAGTCCGTGGGTTCTGACGATGGGGGCGAGCGGAGCTACGCAAATTGGGAGGCTTAAAAGACTCCAGGTATCTGGCAAACTCTTACACAATTTTGTCACTACTTCTCACTAATTCTCTAGATTCTGTTTTCACTTCTCTTACCAAAAGAACAAATGATGGACGGAATGCTGAACAATGCAAACATTCACCCCCAGTAACAAAGATCTGGGTTTAATCCATTGTTCTTTTGCTCACCACGACACCCCAGTTTGGACCCAGCCATATGTAAATCAGTCTTGACCCTGTTCCTTATGGGAACAGTCCAGCCCGAACTGCCAAGCGGATCCTCCCTGGACCGGAAACAAGCATCCTGGGACTGGTTTCAGGGCATGACCCCTCATCAGCCAGGCTAGCTTGAACCCAGTGGTGCAGTGAGCACGGGACCCACGCCTGGGCATACCCTTCCCACTTAGGGCAACAAATACAAAAGACACAAATGATGGACGGAATGCTGAACAATGCAAATATTCACCCCCAGACAACAAAGATCTGGGTTTAATCTATTGTTTGTTTGCTCACCATGCCACCCCAGGTTGGTCCCAGCCATATGCATATCTGTCTTGACCCTTGTTGCTTTTGGGAACAGTCCACCCCGAACTGCCAACCCAGGTCCTGCCTGGACCGGAAACAAGCATCCTGGGATCACTTATTTTACCACCATTCTTTGCCTCTCTCTATTCCCCAGCCATTATAACAGGTTACCCATTTTGTTCCCCCCTTTGTATATACGTTTTTATTTTGCTAGATAGGACATACTTGCCTTTTGCTTAGCCACCAATAGGTACTCGGCCCTTTTGAGTTCCATGCCTGTCTTTCCCAATGGGGATGGGTTGTCTGCATGGTCCCTCTCTAGGTTACTTAGTTCTTCTTCCTGGGTGGATAGGCTGGCTTGTCTTTCCCTACTGTCCCCTATTTCCCCGTTAATTATACCTCTAAACGTGGCCAAATAAGCTTCCCACACTACCACTGGGCTCCCCACTGAGGTCTTGTTTTCCCTAAAGTAGAACTTGGTCACCTTATCTAATCCCTTAATTTCCTGCTTATTTCTCAGATGCTTTGATTCCATTTTCCAGGACCTTTTAGGTTTCGGTATTTTGGTGGTGAATGTCGCCAGCTTGGGGGAGTGGTCGCTAAGGCCCCTGGCCAGGTATGTTGCTTGTCTAAATCTTTTGTGTGAGACCCCATGGTGAAGGGATAGTCAATCTGTGAGTGCAAATTGTGTGCCCCAGAGTAAAAGGAGTAACCTCCCTCCGAGGGGTGTACGTTTCTCCACACATCACTCAAGCATAACGTCTGTGTGAAGCATACTAGTTTCCCTCTGGTTGTTTCCTCTTCCACCTTCGCACTCATTATATCAAGGCTTGTGTTTAAAACCAGGTAGAAGTCTCCGCCCACCAGCACAACCTCTGACTTTCAGTAATGTGGCCATCTGAAGGCCCGGGGGGATATATATATATTGACTAGTTGTATTTCTTCAACTTCATATTTGCCCTGAATGACAATATAGCATCTCTATGCATCTGACCAGGCGTGTTTTGTTTTGTGTGGAATGGAAGGGTTTTCCTTGTCAGTACTATTACCCCTCTAGAGTCTGAGGAATATTAATTATATCCAGTCAGTCTACACCTCCTGTGCCCCATACTGCAGTGTTGCATGTCAGTGATGTGTCTCTTCCAGGTACACAATATCTGGTTTAACTATGTTGCTTTCTGCACTAAACTCAGTTTAACTTTATCCCCCAGGCCATTCACATTCCATGATATTATTGTGAATGAGTCCACACCGCACCCCAACAGATCCTGCCCAACTGCATTCCGCTTACCACAAACGACACACTCAAGACCATGAAGAAAATACACCCAGAGCCCCCTCGGATCCCTGCCCATATCTCATCTTCCATTGAGCAGCCACCTCCATCACCCCCGAGCAATGCCGCACTGTAAACACGCCAAGATCAACGCCCTGCTGAAGAAGCCATTGGCCGACCCGTCAGACCTCAAGAACTTCAGACCCATCATCCTGCTCCTCTTCCCAGCCAAGGTTATCGAGAAGGCCATCAACGCCCAACTCTCCGAGTACATCGAAGGGAACCACATCCTGGACATCTCCCAATTTGGATTCCGAAGCAACCACAACACCGAGACCGCACCCCTTGCCGTCACCTATGACATCCTCTCCGTCCTCGCCCTGTGGATAAACGTATCAGTTCTAAGACCATCCCTATTGCTCATAAGATCTTGCATTCTTTGGGGCACCCATTTTGTCTAACCTCATTACACCTTTCCGGCCCAGTTGACCCCTCCAGAAAAGGTGGGTGCTCGTCCAAGCCTTTTCTCTGGAACTCTCTCTCCCCTCCTCCTGATAAATTCCAGAATCACCTTCGCTTTAGATCTCTCCATCTAGATTTATTCTTTTTCCTTTTCTTACTGTAGGCAGCTGTTGTCCACATGGGTTGTGGGGTCTAGAGCTGGGTAGCCCCGTTCCGGGCAGCTATGCCCTTTACAAACTGTTAATATAACAGGTTAGGGACTGGATGTGAAAACATTCTCTAAAGCATAAGTCCAACAGCATGGCAATATTGCTAGCTGGCTTTTAAGTGTGGGTGATTGGAACACCATATATTAATCTTCAGCAATGGACCCATGATCTTCACTAGTGACTGCTGTAAAAAACACAGCCGTAAAAATCTATTTTTGATTTCAACTTAAGCCCCTGGTTTCTGCCATAGTCTTGTTGTCACCCTTTCATCTGACTACGATTAATCCTGCTCTTTCTCAATGCATAAAAACGTTATGCTGTGGCTGCGGCCCTTGGAAGATCAAGAATAGGGTATGGAAATACCCTTTATTTGTTCGGATAAGTGGTTCCCACCTGTGCTACTCCTATATTATAAACATTTATTCTCTTACAGTCTTTGCTTCAAATGTTTGCTCGCTAGCAGGATAGGTCTGCACACCCGAGTCCTCAATTCCAAAATGTTTACTGCACATTCCAATTTGCGGATAGTGTCACCCTGCACCATGCTGCAACCTATAGGTCACTAAGTGCCTGACTGTCAATAGAACATCATAATGTTTTCAATAATCAAAGCAGTGCTCAAATTCTTTAATTTGAATTTTTATTTTTTATTTTTCACGATAACTATAGACCAATTTCAATGCCTTCTCTTCTTTTTATGGCAACGCATACTCATATTGGACATAATCCATCTGTGGCTTTTTTGTTATGCCCCTTTAACATGCCAGGGTACATTTCAAACCAGATGGGTTCTTTTTCAGGTGGGTATTTAACAATTTTAAAGATGCATTCCAAACTCCGGATTTGTCTTCTGGTGTAGTTATCTCAAGACGGACCCCTTTTATTTGTGCATTTCTATATACTGTCATCAGTAGTTCCCAAAATAATGGAACTAGGATGTAGATAAATCTACCCCAGATTTATTACAGCTAAAACTTGATTGACTAGTCTCTAGTACCCAAGTGTCTTTTCAGAAATGCCCTTATGTTTCTGCTGACTCTATAAGACTGGAGATAAAGTGCAAAAACAAAAAAGGAATAGGCTTCACCATCTATGCACCCAGAGTCTGGAACAACATCCCCGCATCCATCAGACTGTCCCACCCATGCTCCAATTTAAGAAAAGTTCAATACACACTACATCATGATCCAGTAACAGTTCACTTTCAGTCTTAGAAACAAGCTACTCCTCGAACACACACTGACTGTCATTATCTACAACACAGAAGCCTGTCTGCGATTAGGACTAGTCCTCAAACTTTTTTTTTTAATGAGACTTTCTTAAACATGTTTAAAAGCACCTATAGCTGCTCTCTTCTGTAGCCCGCTCAGCTCTGTTTCGTTACCTTGGGTAAAATGCTCACCCTGCCTACCCCATTGCCCTGGCATTTTAAGTGCACCCCTATCATACAATATTCCCCATACAGCTAATATTTATATGCCAAGAAATTAACTATTTCTGATAACTTCACAGCTGACTCCAAGTAAACTTCCAGTCTATTAAGAGAAGCATTTGCGCTCAATATTAAAATTACACATAATTTCTGCCAGCTGATCAATCTAAAATTGCAGAGGGTTTCTAGTTTCCTCTCCCAGCACACTATTTTCTAAATTTGAGAAAAGGCAGTGAGAGAGGGTAGATTTTGTGTCATAGGGGGCCCCTGGCCCGTTCTGGCCACACCTGAAGTATGAGATCCTTGTCCTTGCCCTGCCAGCCTAATTTGTAGGCCGTATTAATTTGACCAGTGGGTCCTGTGTTGCTATATAATCACCCTGGGACATCCCTCCCACTTAGCCAGCATGAAACTGCTGTGTAGGCCCTTCTATTCGAAATATAGGCCTTTGTTAAATTGACCATAGCTCTGCCATTTTAGTGTATTGCAGGCTGATGGCAGGTCTGACCCAACTCATATTCAGTTCCTCTTTCTGCGAGGCTTCCTGCTCCAAACTAGTAGCCCCCACCCTACCCGAGTGCTCTGTGCTCGGTATCAAAGTTCAGCATCCCCTTGAGACTTCGACATACAGTAAGCTGAATCCTGGCCTGGCACTTGCTTCCTGGGAAGGTTCACGTTTTTTAAGGAAGTGGCAACCGCAGAGCGTCAAGTTAAAGAACAGAGGAGATTTTATACATGAATGTATTGAATTCCCGTACAATACCCATTATTTTCTGCTTGCTCTATGAAACTTACGATAAGCGATTGGCCTGAGAACCTGACCTTTTCGCCTTAAGTTTATGGTCAGCATTAAGTGGGTAAATGACGAAATGTCTGGTAAATATTGCAGACATAGCTTTTTTGGGTAGCCTGACGTAGGTAGAAGTGGCGTAAGATGAAGTTATTGTAGGCGCCTCTCATAGCCTAAAAATGATATAAAAAGGGAGCACCCACAGATATCGACGGACTACCTCGCTGTCTGTATGTAGGTAACAGGCTGTGTAGGTTTTTCCCCAAGAGCTAAAGAGCTCTTGTCCAGCTTAAAAATGTCTAGCTCTGCTTTGCTTGAAGTATCTTGTTTTATTTTACCTATATGCAATGTCATGTTATGTTTAACCATTGTTCTCTTTATTTGTATTCACACAATGTATTCATTGTAATTGCAGGAACGCTTGCTCTAGAGTAAACGTGAGTTCCTAGATGACAGAGTTCTTATACTCTGAAATATTTCTCCTTGGTGTAACCTGTTTCTTCAATTGCACTTATAGATGCGTTCTCTTTCTCTCTGACAGTACAATAGTGCAGATACAGAGGGTATCATGATGAGCTCCATGTGATTATCTGAAATCTGTATTTTGTATTTTATGCCTTTGTCTTGCAGTTTCTTTGAAGTTGCATCTTCTCATTAAACTGCCATTGTATTCTGCCTTCAATTCCATGTCTCACATGTCTGTTTTCTTCAATTTTAGAGCAAGCGTTCCTAGGCACCCCGGCTCAAATTAATGTGCCCCTTTTGTCCCTGACTCACTCTCCTGCTCAGTCCTGTGGTGGCTCCCGGGGCTCTGAGTACCGCCCCTAGCTTCCTTGACCCGTAATAAATCTTCCCTCCAACAGCAGGATGTTGCCAAACGATGTTAATTATTTCCCATGCTATATGTATGGGTGCTCAATCATTAATCACGATTAAAAAAATGTATTTCAGATCTTATATGACCCTTAATACTTGAAACAGCTAAACCTGAGGAAACAACTTTAGATTGCTTGGAGTCAGGTACGTCATCTGCAACGTATGGCCCCGGAGTCGCAACTTGTCACATTAGTTGTGGTATTCTGCATACTCCCTTCTCATAGATCTTTGGGATTCAAGAACAATGAATCTAGGAATAACTCCGGGATCTGTGTATAAAAGCGTGCAGGCTAGCACTCCCGTATGTTAAACATGCAATATATCTTTTCACTTAAATGTTCTGATAATCGTAAGCAAACATGGCTGTGATTTTGGTTTCCAAGTGAAGTGATCTGAGTCCCACCCAGCACCTCAGGTGCAGGGCACTCGGTTAATATGAAAGCAAGGTTTAGTAAATAGATGGGATCATCTTTAAAGGGACATAAAACTTTGCTAATGTACGCCTTTCCCAACATCGATATGGATCTGAGCTAGTACTACACACTGATCAGTTTCAGATTTTTCACATACATTCCCCTTTGATTTTATATTCCGATAGCCATCTCTTCATAGTCCCCGTTATTAAATGTAGACCCACCTAAAGGTATACTTTTTGAAGGTTAAAGCATGAGGTGAGTTTTTCTGCAATAAATATACGTGTTTTCTCTTTTTCTAAATATACCATTACTGGTTTGCAGGTTTGATCATTATTCAACCCATTTACACTTGAGTAGAATTCTTTTAATAAACTAAATGAAACAAATCTCAACAAACCTTTTTGGGAATCTGTTTTCACCTCCCTTTCAGGGCTCCCCCACCATCTCTCTCCTTTCCTCCCATCCCCTCCATACCTTTCCGACAAGAAATCTCCCTACTCCCAGTGACCCATCCCAGAATGCAATGACAGGCATTCTCTTCAGAGGAAGCATGCTTCACCATAATCTGCCCCCCCTCGCTTCCATCTCCTAGTCCTCTTTCCTCAAGAGTTCCCAACTAAATCAGAAATATATTTTTCAACCTAATCTTTAATTTGTCCAAAGAATTCCAAAGCTCCCGAGGATCATACAAATTAGGAGAATGTGCCTGCTAATAACCTTTAACATTACACATTGTTATCATGGAGAGTGGTTGCCAATCATTTTAGCCCTGGGATATAGCCTCTTATCTCTTTTTGCCATCGGGTTCAATAATATGTAAGAACCAGAATATAGACAAAGAAAGGTATTTTCTTTTATTGTAAAGTCGTGGATATATATATATATATATATAAGCTACAGTAAGAGATCTAGCTCCTACTTTTGGCAAAGAAAATATGCCTTCATTAGCACCAGATCTTCCATTCTATCTGGGCAATACTTGTGTTGTACCGGTTTAAAGGTATTGATCAAGTTCTGCCTCCTATGAGCTTCTTCTCTCAGTTAAATGTCTTTGCTTTGTCTACTTCTTTCAGAATGACCTGGAGCTGCCCCATCATTGATGATTTTTCACAAGATTGTTATGGCTGCTTTGCACTATGAGCATCAGTTTCACTTTGTATATCAGAATGTTCGTAATGTTGGGGAGAGGAGTTGGCCTAACGGCTAGGGCGGTCGACCTTGAATCTGGAGAACCGGATTTGAGTCTCAGCAATGACACTGAACATCCTGTGATTCTGGGCAAATCACTTAATCTACCAGTGCCTAACAAAAATGAATGTGTCCTCATGTAATGCAACTGGTGCTATGTAAAGCGCTCTGATACCCGATACCGGGTCAAGTTTGCGCTATATAAAACTCCGTTAAATAAAAAAAAATGTTAAATTATATTGATTTGTATAGCGCACTAATAACCCGAGAGTGTATCCAGGATAATGTATCAAAGCCATTGATTCATTACTTGGGTCTGCCGTTTCCCCCTCAGTATTTAAGTCAGCTGAGGTCTGGTGATTCTTAAAGGGCTCCATAGGGTACCTGTGGTGCATTCCATAGTATTAGCCATCCTGTTAATACAAGCATGTCTCTTCTCAACCAGCTCCAGATCTTTTTTCCTTGCATGTACCAGTGCGTCATTAGTGCACTGTAATCCTGTATGTATGCCAATGACTTCAACTA
Source organism: Triturus cristatus (assembly GCF_964204655.1). Lineage (NCBI taxonomy): Eukaryota > Metazoa > Chordata > Amphibia > Caudata > Salamandridae > Triturus > Triturus cristatus. Next base: position 304,461,539 of record NC_140585.1, on the reverse strand, counting down.
AATTTAGTCCTGCACTACCCTTGGTTACAGACAATTTTGGTCACAGGGGACCGATAGAAGACTGTGCTGTGGTTGTGATTTCTGTTTATTCCTCTCATCTCTAACTACTTTGCCCTGACCATACATTAACCGGTTAATTTTCTTCATCTTGCTAGCACTTTCCAAACCCCACCAATGAGCTAGAGATGCATATAGATGATCTCACATGATCTTTAATCCCATTGAGCCCTAACATTTACTGGTTCTTCTAAGCCTCTATTCCGGGCTCAGAGATGCCACTAATCTGATCGTTCCCAGCAACATACCATCTCCATGTACCACTGCTGGGTCATGGTGCACTAAGATTTCATGGCTTCTACTTCCTTATTTCCACCCAATTCTTCTACTCCTCCTCTCCACTAGCAACTGTCCAGCACCACACAGGCCCTTTTTGTGTTCATGGAACTCCTATCACACCGCTCTGAGGCTCTTTGCCCTCTCACTCAAGCATTTTGGAAGCTTAACAGGAAACGAGAGGCATTATTTAAAGTTTGGCAGACGGTACACTCCACCACAAGCACGGCAGAGTACTCTGTCCGCCAAACTGTTAGTTCTTCCAGTCTATTTAGAGTCGAGAGAACCTTCAGGGTTCCCTCTACGGAATTCTTGCTGGTTCTGCCAGTGGAAACCTTAGACTGATGGCCTCACAGACATTGGGCCATCAGTCTAAGAACCTCAGCCCATACACCCTGTTTAGGCATATGTTCTTCTTGTTCCGGGCACCAGGAAATGCATGTCAGTTATGAACAGAAAAAATAAAAATGACCCGCATACCTTTGAAGAAAGCTACCAGGGTGTTAAGGCATGTAGTGTTTTGTTTTTCAAAGCAAACTCTCACTTTTGGAGACTGTTTTTGAAAAAACAATAAGGTTTGCTGAGCAACCGCCTGAAACATGTCAGCTGCACAGAAAACGTACAATGTCTTCAGAGGAGCATCCATGGCTGCTCTGAAGGCACAGAGATCTTGGTCGGGTAGGTGGAGATCTCTAAATATGGTAGTAGTCCACCATCGCTGAGGAGTGCATGCCTCTGCTGCCCTGGTAGAATGGCGGGAGCAGTCTGACAAAACCTAATTGACCCCTAAGGTTCTATAAATCCTATTAGTCTAGTCTTCAGTAAAGGCTTGACTTATTCATGACTCTGTTCACTTTTTCACCTTCCATTTCCAGTACAATTCAGAAATCTAATGACGGGCAACAAATCACTTGCATGTATAATACTGTAGCCAACGTTAATATTTTCACTAGGAAGTACTGATGGGGAGTAAGGGTGGTGAAGGTGGAATTGGATATGGGGCACCTTGAATGCAATTTTCTTCAAAGTCCCCATATTTGAATGTCCTCTTGTTTCTCCCTCTCATGTTAATTCTTTTGTACCTCCCTTAAATGGACGGTGTCTTTAGCAGAAGAGCTGCAATACCAGATTTCATACCTGGCAAGCCAAACTTCTCTAGAGCCTTAAAGAAGGTCTAGGAATTGCGATCAAACAGCCACTTTATTTTTACTAACTTTCTAACTTAGTCCCCCTGGAAGGAAAGAGTCTAGCAAGTCTTTCTCATCCTCTACTACCATTATTTATTTGCTAAGTACACTCTACTTGTATCTAAAGGCTTACTCCTGCAAGTGAAATCGCCTCCTTTTTGTCTCCTTTTTAGGTCGAGCTTAGAGTCAGCGCTCAAGCGCTGCTCTGGTGAAGATATGCTGTAGTTCACTACGTGAGGGAAGCCCCGCCCATCTTTTTCATTGGCTTGTGTCTTTGTCCTTCGTAAATGCCGCCTTCGGATTTGTTTATAGGCTTGTTAGTCCCTCCTTATGATGGCCATGTCGTCATTTGTATCCTCCCATGACTACTGGCCCCTTTACTTTGAGTGTTACACGGTACGTGTTATTTAGACTGTGAGCGCTATTTTCTTTAATAAGGTGCTCCTAATGCCTTCTCTACTCCCCCTCTCTCCTTTGTCTGTGCATTTCTCCCCACACGCCCACACTCCTGTAGTCTGTGCCTTCTCGCCCTCCCCCTGCCCACACTCCCATTGTCAGTGCCTTCTTCCCCCGCCCACACTCCCTTTGCCAGTGCCTTCTGGCCCCCTCATCCCCCCTCCCCCACCCACACTCCCATTGTCCGTGCCTTCTCGCCCCCTCCTCCTGCCCGCACTCCCGTTGTCCATGCCTGCCCCCTCCCCTCCCTCCTGTTGTCCGTGATCACTACCGTTTGCAATGGAATAGGTCTCGCGTAAATGTGAGTCCTCTTGCATTGCAAATGCTTGTTTCTCATCTTTTCTCAATTTCCTCCCGTTCTCTCTCTTGCTTGAAGTTAAAATCTGATGGTGAAGTGTCCTTTCCGGCCCCAAAATGAGCGCTGGTGTCAAGAATATCCGCCTCTCAGCTCTGCACTTCTCACCCATGCAACCCCTACCCCCACACCTCCCATTGAACGGAGAGTCTAAGGGGCCTATTCTCAAGGATGCATCACCGATTTAGTGGCACTCTTCCGCCACGAAAGTGGCACTAGATACATCGCCCTATTCACAATCCACGCTAACAGCCGACATCGCCAGTTTACCTGCAATAGCTGCTGCTAAAAACAGCGCCAAGGCCGACAACGACAACTAATGCTAATCATATGCAGAGAAGGCGTTCCCGTCCAAAAACTCACGATAACACCACTTCGCGATATTCTCAACGACCAGCCAGAATGGCAATGCGGGACAAAAACCGGCGATAAGGCACGTCAGCAGCAGGGACTTAAGACCTGCTTTCTCCTGGTCTTAAGTAGGACGAAAACCTGCAGTAGAGAGGGAGCCCAGCCCAGAGCCACATTTGAAGACCAACAGATGCCATGGATCCACCAATCATGCAGCTCGGAGACCCAAGAGGGCCACAACACCCACCGCCACCACCCCCAGGATCACACCCACCCCCATAACAAACCCCCCCCGGACTATCACTGAAGCAGCGACGAACAAGACAATCTTTCGCCCTCTCGTACTTGTCCACAATAAGAATAATCAGAGTCATCCAATAAGTTCAAAATGTTTATTTTGACTATAGTGATTCATGAAACAGAATACGAAGCACGAGCAGCATCAAAATGCATGAAGCCAGCAACATCAGCATTGTAACAATACCATAGAATACAAAAGGAGTCGTCATTTCATAAAGACTGTGAAAAAGGCAAAATCGGAGACAAAATGGAAAGTTCGTAGACAAAGGCACATAGAGCTTTTGAAAAAAGAGTCAATAAGGCAGACAGCGGAGTCGTGACGACCCAAGCAGTTAATCTATCAAGGTACGTGTGAAAGAAATGCAATTCCCTCTAACAGTTCATTGTTGTCATTGGTAGAAAAAAAGCAATGACATCCAATTAAATAAGTCGAAGGATCAATCATGTACCTCATATGCAGGAGCATCCAAAACCAGAAATGGGAGACTTGTGTGATATTGAATGAAACTAAGTTGTAGGAAAGTCTGCGCAGCCTCACAGATATCCCATTAAGCCAAGATTCCAAGTAAAGCTGCACGAGTCATCTGACCATCCACAGAACAGCCTGGTCAAGCGCCTCCAAGTGACCCATTAACCGGCTGAAATCAGGGATTGGACACCACGTGTTTGATAAGCAAAGTTCCATCACCCATGAGAAAGGACATCTCTTACAATGTAGCACAGGTTGCACGCAAGTATAGTATGCAAATCCAAAGGTCAAGTCGTAACTTACGCCAATCGTTGCCAAAAGCCTCATACAGGCGATTGCGGTAATGTCGCAGCTGGTCTGGCCTGTGCATAGCATCCAAAAGCCTCATACAGGCGATTGCGGTAATGTCGCAGCTGGTCTGGCCTGTGCATAGCCACAAAGTGAGTAGCCATCACGCAGCACAAAGCAGGACACCAGCTTCCAGCGCCAATATCAAGTGACTCCTGCCGAAGAGGCTGGAATGAATAGAATGAATGAAAGCTGGTATTACCTTGAATATAGTCCGCAAAGTACAGACCATGCCAGATCCCACACATTTAGAAAAAAAGTGCAAGGCCTGTCGTCTCAGATGCATTGTACATTTGGTGAATTAGTCCCCCACAATGAAGTGGAAGGTCAGTGTTAAGAAGCGACTGTATCTGACTCGAGGTACGATGCACCTGCAATCTGAATGTGCGTCTGGCGGAACTGAGGGCCAACTCCTGTTGGAATAAAAGGGCATTGTGCCGGCTCTACTTTTTGAACTCTGCTGTCAGAGTCGGAATGGAAGGCCAAAGTGTAGAATCTAAACTCCCTTGCCTGGGCGGAGAAAGGACCTTGCTACAGCAAGTTACACCCTGGGAAACTGTTACCAAGTATGGGACTCCCCCCCCGCAAGCCACAGCAGTCTTGATTGTGTGACATAAGTTAGCTGACGCTAGTAGGGAATGTAAAGACAGGCGGGAAGGACGGTCCTGGTGTCCCCTTTTATGAGCATTCTGGATTCTGCCCTGACACGTTACATTTGCAGTGCAATTGAACGTGTTTGCACATGAGAGTGACCCACTGTCGAGTCACATGACTCCCCTGTAAGAAAAACTGCTCTATCCTCCCGCAAACACCGATAAGCAAAGGGCAGCTCCCATTATTCTGGCATGGAAGCGCTACCAAGCGGTTCAAAGCGGCAATGCGCAGACAGGCATGACAATGGCATGCCGTAGGAGTGCAAGTGATGCTACCGCGCAGCGCACACCAGGAAGTAGGCTCGGGGGGGAGGAGCAGCTGTGAGGCTATGTGATACACATTGATCACACACATTTGCCAGTAGCAAAACATGGAGACATGAATCCCAAAGTCGCACACGCCACATAACTTGTGAGTCTGACAACACGGCATGCAGGACCACCAATTCAATCACATCTCACTTACCTCTCACAGGTGATCAAGGATATAGACTTTGCCCGTGGATGATGACACCACTCCGCGCCCCGAAGATCCCGGACCAGAGGCAGCACAATGTGGCCCACAAACGCACCAGGGGCATTGTTGATCGCACATTTAGCGTGTTTATGTCACGTTTCAGGTGCCTGGGCCTCACAGGTGGGAGACTCCTGTACAATAGTGTGCAAGATGATCATTGCATGTTGTGTATTGCACAACATATGTGGCTGCACCAATGATCCATGGATCCAGGTGCCAGATGCACCGGACAATGATGATGAAGATAAGGCAGCTGGACCACACCCCACTGCGCTGCTTATCGCTGAGATTTTTATCGCTGTTGGACCCATCACAACTTTTTTCACGTTCGGATTTCCTTTTTTATATACACCCCGGTGAGTTTACCACGGACATTTGACGCATTATCGGGAAACTATCACCTGTTGCGGGCGTGTTGAGAATACACCCTTAACGCGACGTTAGTTTCCCGTGACGGACGTTTGCCTTGGTTGGCGATGATTATCGCACGTTCTTGAGAATATCCCCCTAAATGTGAGAGTGACAGATACCGGTTGATTTAAAGACTCTCGCAAATTTTTTAATTCAGGACTTTACTCTCCATATTTCTCATGTTTACGCAATCGTGTTATGAGCTAGAGTAAAGGGGTTAAAGAAGCAGAGCTTGGGTTTCCTAAATAAATCTAGTAAAACATTGTATGAGATGGAATAAAACTAGTTAGCACTTTACATCAAATAGAATACAACAAAACACAAATAAGGAAAATGCTACTTACCAGTATGCATCTGTTCTTGGCATGTAGCGTTGCAGAATCTCACACTGTGGATAGATCGCCATCTGGTGTTGGGCCCGGTGCTTGCACCTTGTTGTTGTCTTGGGAGAAGTCTTTGTAGTCACGAGATAGGTGACTCCTCCCTTGGACGACAGTGCGCATGGGCATCGACTCCATCCTCAGATTGTTTTTGGCCATGAAGGGAAATTATGGCGTTTGTATGAAACAGAAAAGATGTCCATGTGTAATGTATCTAAGTAAGTTAACACTGGAACAGATACAGGTTCCGGGGAGGTGGGTGGGCGTGTGAGATTCTGCAACTCTACATGCCAAGAACAGATGCATACTGGTAAGTACCATTTTCCGTTCAAGGCATATGGGCTGCAGAATTCACACTGTGCATAGAGTGTAAAGTAGTGTCTCCCCTAGCGGTGGTCACCTGTATCCGTTGCAGTGTTTTGAAAAAGTGTTTTAAGAACAGCCTGGACTACTGAAGCTTGTTGCTTTGCCTGCACAGCTACACAATAGTGTTTGGTGAAGGTGGGTGTGGTAGATCATGTTGCTGCCTTACGAATGTTCCCTAACAATGCCATGGAAGCCCCTAGTTTGCGTATTGAGTGTGCTCTAGGGGAAATTGTCAATGTGCGTTTAGCTTTCTGGTAGCATATTTGAATGCATTTAACTATCCACCTGGCAATTCCGGCTTTGGAGATGGGATTGCCTTTATGAGGGGGAGAGAAAGCTACGAACAATTGGTTTGTTTTCCTGAAAGGTTTAGTTCTATCAATGTAATAAAGTATAGCTCTTTTGACATCAAGTGTGTGAAGAGCTCTCTCTGCTACGGATTCTGGGTTTTGGAAAAACACTGGTAACTCTACAGATTGATTAAGGTGAAAAACAGAGATTACTTTGGAAAATAATTTTTGATTTGTCCTAAGGACTACCTTGTTACAATGTATTTGTAAGAATAGTTCTTGTATGGTTAAAGCCTGGCTCTCACTCACTCTCCTGGGAGAGGCGATTGCGACAAAGAAAGCTACTTTCCATGTAAGGAACTGCAGTTCACATGTGTGTAGAGGTTCAAATGGGGGACCCAAGAGCCTAGTAAGGACAATGTTTAGATTCCACACTGGAGAGGGTGGCAGTGTAGGAAGAATTATTCTTTTAAGGCCTTCCATAAAGCCTTTGATAGCGGGTACTCTAACAATGACAAATGCTGTCTGTTTTGTAGGTAGGCGGCAAGGGCAGCGAGATGTAATCTTATAGATGAGTATGCTAGATTGCATCTTTGAAGATGCAGCAAATAACAAATGATGTTCTGAATTGAAGCATGTAGTGGGTCAATTTTGTTGTTATTGCAGTAAATGACAAATCTTTTCCATTTAGCTGCACAGCAAGCTCTAGTAGTGGGGCATCTGGCGTCTTTAATAATGTTCATACAGTCGGTGGAAGATTGATGTGACCAAACTCTAGGACTTCAGGAGCCAGATTGCTAGATTCAGTTGTGCTGGATCTGGGTGCCTTATCTCTCCATGGTTCTGCGTCAGCAGGTTTGGGGAGAGACGTAGTTTTTGGTGCGGATCTACTGAGAGTTTGTGGAGTGTTGTGAACCATGGTTGCCGTGCCCATGTTGGAGCAACTAGGATCATCTTGAGAGACTGTTGTTTGAACTTGCGTACTACTAGTGGAATGAGCGGAAGTGGCGGAAAAGCGTACGCAAATCTGCCTGACCAGTTCATCCATATCGCATTGCCCTTGGACAACGGGTGTGGGAACCTGGCGGCGAAGGTTGGGCATTTTGCGTTTTCGTAAGTGGCGAACAGATCTATGTCTGGGTGGCCCCACATCTGAAAAAAGGGCTGAAGAACTTGCGGATGAAGTTCCCATTCGTGTTTCTGCTGAGTCTGATGACTTAACAGATCTGCAATCTGATTGTTCACTCCTGGAAGATTTTCTGCCAGAAGATATATGTTCTGTGGAATGGCCCATCTCCATATGCTTTGCGCTAGATGAGACAGCTGCGAAGGGTGTGTCCCTCCTTGTTTCTGTATGTAATACATTGCTGTCATATTGTCGGTGCGGACTAGGACAGTCTTGTTGGAAAGATGTGCTTGGAATGACTTTAACGCTAGAAATATTGCCAGTAATTCTAGGTGATTGATGTGGAGCACTTTTTGTTGAGTGCTCCACCTGCCCTGAATTGTGTGGTTTAGGAGATGGGCTCCCCAGCCGGTGAGTGATGCGCCTGCTCTTAGCACTATTTGTGGAACTGGCTCTAGGAACGGCCACCCTCTGGAAAGGTTTTGTGTGTTCTACCACTTCAGAGAGCGATGTGTGCGGCTGTCCACCAACACCAGATCTGTAAGTTGACCTCGAGTCTGGTTCCACTGAGGTGCTAAGCATTCCTGCGAAGGACGCATATGAAGTCTTGCGTGAGGCACAATGAAAATGCAAGAGGCCATCATTCCTATGAGCTGCATAAACACTCGAGCTGGGAGAGAGTGTTGGTTTGAAATTCTGTGATGAGGGTTTGCATACTGGCTATCCTGGTTGGATTGGGGTAAGCCAGAGCTTTGAAAGTGTCTATTATGCCTCCTAGATACTGATGAAGGGTGGAGGGCTGAAGGTGCGACTTGGTGTAGTTTACTGTGAACCCCAAGTCGTGTAGTAGCTGAATCGTTTGGCAAGTTTCTGATTACAAGTGAGTGTGGTGTGCTGTTTAGGTCCTGAGGCGGAAGCCGGGACAGCGCTTAAAAACTTTGCCGCTTGATTGAGGAGCCCTCTATTGGTTTTAATCGCGCACTTAGAAATTCGAATTTTGTAGAATTAGCACCTTTTAAAAATTACATATTGTATTCTGGTACTTACAATCCAGGCCGCCGCTGAGTGAGAGCGGATCCTGCCCCCCCTCGAGAAATCGACAGAGCCTTCGGCTCTCCTGCCGCATTTTGAACTTCCGGGCCCACCATCTTGGGTGAGGAACCCGATCACCTGTGCTAGGCCCCTCCCACCCCGAGGCCCTCGCCACTACAAAAGAACAACGAATAACACCATTTCCCCACTGATTACAAGTGAGTGTGGTGTGCTGTTTAGGTCCTGAGGCAGAAGCCGGGACAGCGCTTAAAAACTTTGCCGCTTGATTGAGAAGCCCTCTATTGGTTTTAATCGCGCACTTAGAAAATCGAATTTTGTAGAATTAGCACCTTTTAAAAATTACATATTGTATTCTGGTACTTACAATCAAGGCCGCCGCTGAGTGAGAGCGGATCCTGCCCCCCCCTCGAGAAATCGACAGAGCCTTCGGCTCTCCTGCCGCATTTTGAACTTCCGGGCCGGCCATCTTGGGTGAGGAACCCGATCACCTGTGCTAGGCCCCTCCCACCCCGAGGCCCTCGCCACTACAAAAGAACAACGAATAACACCATTTCCCCACTGATTACAAGTGAGTGTGGTGTGCTGTTTAGGTCCTGAGGCGGAAGCCGGGACAGCGCTTAAAAACTTTGCCGCTTGATTGAGAAGCCCTCTATTGGTTTTAATCGCGCACTTAGAAAATCGAATTTTGTAGAATTAGCACCTTTTAAAAATTACATATTGTATTCTGGTACTTACAATCCAGGCCGCCGCTGAGTGAGAGCGGATCCTGCCCCCCCCCCCCCCTCGAGAAATCGACAGAGCCTTCGGCTCTCCTGCCGCATTTTTAACTTCCGGGCCCGCCATCTTGGGTGAGGAACCCTATCACCTGTGCTAGGCCCCTCCCACCCAGAGGCCCTCGCCACTACAAAATGATCCCCCTTCCCAGGAGGCGCAGCGGCGGCGCCGGCGGGGCGCCGAAGGCGTGCCAAAGGCAAACCCGTCTGCGCCCGTCCGCGACCGACCGGGACCAGGGGCCACGACCGCTGGCCAAAATTCTCCTACACAATACTCCTCTTACACGCTACATCAACTACGAGGCTACACTAATGATCTTTGCCTCGCATCATGGGATCCCACCACAAAACACTTCAACTGCCCACACTGTAAGTATCAAAGCCACCCAGCCACACCCCCCCCTTCGTTCCGCATGCTTTTGCTTAACTGCAGATCCCTCCCTAAACATGCCACAGAAATATCCCTGTTGATCTCGGACAAAGACCCCGACGCCATTTTCCTCACGGAAACATGGCTCCAAACTGACTCCGACCCCGATGTCATTCAAGCACTCCCTGCAGAATACCAAATACTCCGAGCAGATCGCTCTTCTGGAAAGGGCGGCGGGATAGCTATCATTTATAAAAATTGCTACACCTGCCGCTCCTCTCCAACCAACCTATCCAGTTGCAAACACCTCACTTTCTCGCTGGACTTCTCCCCCACCTGCACATTTTCAGGGACTCTTATTTACCGACCACCCGGCACTCCAACTAACTTTATAAACCAGCTCGCCCCAGAGGTTGCCAGTGGTATCTGCTCCTCACCTAATTACACCCTATTAGGTGACCTTAATGTGCACCTGGACGACCCCCTGGACTCGGCAGCCGCCGAACTACATAATAATCTACTAGCACTAGATCTCTCCCAGTTAGGACTGCAACCCACCCAAGAAAAAGGGCACCTTTTGGATCCAATTTTTAGTAACTGTACCCATCTCACAGTTAGTACATCCATCACCCTCCCATGGACGGACCACTTTCTGATCCCATTTTTTTGGGCACCATCAGGATCTAGCCCCACATCACCCCCCGCCCCTAGCAGACACCGCAAATGGTCGCAACTCAATACTAACTTGTGGACATCCACACTGGAAGCCTCTGCTCCAGAGAACAACCCTGATCCGATTGTCAGCAATGACAACTTTAATAACTGGATCACCACCTCTTTAGACCTTATTATTCCACTCAAGGACATCAAATCCAAACAGAGACCAAAAAATGCCCCTTGGTACTCACAGGACCTGCGCACTCTTAAGAGAGAATGCAAAAGACTGGAACGGAAATGGCGCCTCGACTATTCACACACCAGCAAAATTGAATATTGGGCGTCCATTAAAATCTATAAAATCGACATAAAAAAGCTCAAGCCAGTTTCTTCGAAAATAAGATTAATGAAGCAGCATCCAAACCCAAGGAGATTTAACAGATCGCAAAAAGCTTGCTCAAACTCCCCGACAAGCTATCAGATCCTCTGACCGCACAAACTCGTTGCAATGAACAGGCCGACTACTTCTATAACAAAATAGCCACGATCTACTCCTCCTTCCCCCCACCCCCTCACCTCCTATCAGTACAGCAGAACACCAGACCTACCCCTTCCACCTCCCTGGAAACCTTTCCACCTCTGGAGCCTACCAGCCTAGAAACTATAATACTACAGGTAAAGTCTGGATCCCCCAGTGACCCAGCCCCAGCTCGTTTCCTAAGAACAATTACCCCCACCATCCTCCCCATCATCCAGAACCTAATCAACAACTCTCTCTCAGCAGCGCTTGTCCCCCCGAAGTGGAAACAAGCTGCAGTTAAGGCCCTCCTGAAAAAACCCAATCTAGATCAGATGAACCCGGGGAACTACCGCCCGATCTCCCTGTTACCGTGGATAACTAAAATCGCGGAAAAACACGTAAATCAATGTCTCAAAGAATTCTAGGAAACAAACAACGCTCTGGACTCCTCACAGACGGGGTTCCGCCCCATGCACGGAACAGAAACTGCTTTATTAGCAGTAACAGAAGGAGCTAGAAAGATCGTGGATCAGGGCGGCACTGCGGCCATTATCTTAGTGGACCTCAGTGCCGCCTTCGACACTGTGAATCATGACATCCTACGCCACAGATTGTCAGAGCTAGGGATAACCTCCACTGCTGCGGCCTGGCTACATTCCTTTCTTTCAGACCGCTCTTTCCGAGTCCGTGAGGGTAATACCACCTCGCCCAGCAAACCTCTCAGTTGTGGGGTTCCCCAGGGCTCGTCCTTGAGCCCCACACTGTTTAACGTTTATATGCTCCCCCTCGCAGAAATAATACGCCCTTTCCGCGTTCAAGTCGTGTCCTACGCCAACGATACGCAACTGGTGGTTACCCTGACTCATCCCTCCTCTTACTCCAGCGATCTCAGAGGCTGCATAGAAGCAGTATGCTCCTGGATGAGCCAGTCTCATTTGAAGCTGAACGGCGAAAAAAACAGAGCTAATGGTGCTGGGCAACTCCCCCCAAAAATCCATTGACTCTCTGTGGCCGCCAGCACTAGGCCCAGCACCCCCAGCCAGGGAAACCATCAAGAGCTTGGGTATCTGGCTGGATAACGCATTAACATTCGGCCACCAGGCAACCAAACTAGCAGCCACCTGCATGGGCATTATTAGACTCATACGAAAGATCCTACCGCTCCTCCCTTTTAGGGCCAGACAGATCATGGTCCAGGGTCTAATCCTCTCCCGGCTGGACTTCGGAAATGCCCTATACCTAGGAGCCCCAGATTCCACCCTGAAAAAACTGCAGGTTATTCAGAACTGCGCTGCTCGCATTCTCCTGCGCATTCCCCGCCGGCAATCAGTGAAATCTGAACTAAGAGCACTTCACTGGCTGCAAGTAAAGGATAGAGTCAACTTCAAAAGCATGTGCATCGCCCACCGTGCTTACTGGAGGAAAGGACCAATACTGATTCACACCCTGATCACCCCCTACCATCCCAAAAGGCAGCTGAGGTCGACCCTCGCCTTCCAAGTCATCAATCCCAGGTTCAAAAGAGAAAGAAGTGGAGGAAGAATGTTCTCAACAAACGCGGCAAGGCTCTGGAACTCCCTTCCACTCTCTATCCGCTCAGAACCTAACATCCTGCTCTTCCGAAAAAAACTAAAAACCTTCTTCTTCAGCCGATAACCTCGACCCGCTTCACCCACCTGTTTTCTGCTAAAGTGCTGGGACGCCTGCGGGTAGCTATCGCGCTATATAAAAACCTATTCCATTCCATTCCAAGTGTGGTGAACACATTGGCTGTATGTCTTGGCTTTTATTAGCCAGTTGTCCAGGCATGGAAACACATGGATCTGCTGCCTTCGCAGGTGTGCTGCTACTACCGCAAGACACTTTGTGAATACCCTGGGTGCTGTGGTGACTCTGAATGGGAGAACCTTGAACTGGTAGTGTTGGCCGTCCACTGTAAACCTTAGATATTTCCTGTGAGCAGGGTGCATGGGCATATGGAAGTAGGTGTCCTTGAGGTCTAATGTGGCAAGGAAGTCGCCTTGTTGAAGCAGTGGAAGGACTTGTTGAAGAGTGATCATGTGAAAATGATCTGACTGTATGCAGAATGAGAGGTCTGAGGTCAAGTATTGGTCTGAGAGTCCCATCATTTTTGGGGATTAGGAAATACAGGGAGTAGACCCCTGTTCCTTGATGCTCTATAGGGACTAGCTCTATTGCATGCTTTTGAAGCAGTGAGAGAACCTCCTGTTTGAGGAGCGTCAGATGTTCTGCGGACATCGGACGTTGTTTGGATGGTATGTTGGGGGGAGTTGCAGTAAGTTCCAGGCAGTAACTATACTGGATAATTTGTCTTACCCACCTGTCTGTAGTGATGGAACTCCAGACAGGTAGGAACTGTGACAGTCTCCCTCCGACCAGAGTGGAATGGTCTGGAGGGAGTGGAGGGAAGTCACTGTTTGTTAGTGGGAGAGGCACAAGTGTTACCTCATCCTCTTCCCTTTTTGTAATTTCCCCTGTACCCTGCTCTAAAATATCCCCTGTTGGGGGATGTTTGTGTGGGATTATTATAGGAGGAAGAAGCAGTGTCTGTACTGATGGGTTTTGGTTGCGCCTCTATAAAAGGAGCGGCGAAAGGAGCCTCGTGTAGATGGAGACTGTAATGCTCCCATGGATTTTGCAGTCTCTGTATCTTTTTTCATTTTTTCTAAAGCTGTGTCCACAGCCGGGCCAAAAAGTTGTTCCTGATTGAACGGTTGATTCAGGATAGTAGTTTGCACTTCCTGTTTGAACCCAGAAATGCGCAACCAGGCATGCCTTCTTAATAAAACACCAGTGTTGATTGATGTAGATGCAGTATCTGCTGCATCGAAGGCACATTTAATGGATGCGTTTGTGATTAACTTGCCTTCCTGAATCAGATCATTGGCTTTGGCCTAGTATTGGTCTGGCAAGTGCTGCATGAGCGTCTCAAGTTCGTCATAGTGAGCCCTGTCGTATCTGGCAAGTAATGCCTGTGCATTAGCTATCCTCCAGTGATTAGCTGCCTGGGAGGGAACTCGTTTGCCTGAAGCATCTAGTAATTTCGACTCTTTGTCTGGAGGTGGAGCATCACCGGAGGTTTGAGAGTTAGCATGCTTCCTAGCATTGGACACTACCAGGGAATCTAAGGGGAGTTTGCCTTTAATGTAGGTGGGATCATTAGAGGTGGGTTTATATTTGTTATCAATCCGAGGATTGAGAATTCTGGTCCTGAATGGGTCTTTGAAAACGTCTGGAGCATTTTTGATGACACCTTTGAGCATGGGCAGGGTTTGTACTGTCTTTTGTGAATGTGCAAAAGTGTCCACTAGGAAATCTTCCTCTGTGGGGTCTGAATGCATTTGGACGCCATGATATTGGGCAGCTCTATCCTTAAGCTGACTAAACCCAATGTTGTCATCTGGGGGAGATGTATCTGGATCAGGAAGATCTGGAGGATCTACAGGGACATTGTAGTCGTCCCATGGATCTGGTGGTATGTCAGTGTTATCATCAGGATCAGTGAAAGGGTCATTATTTCCTCCCCCACCCGCTAGGTTATCATCATCCTGTGGAGGTGGTGAATATGGGGGAAGTATGGGAGACTTTGGAGGAAAGGCTTAGTAGGAAGAACAGGAGAAGAGGGTCTTAAAGGTGAAGTTGCACAGTCTCTTTTCTTCACAGGCACCTCAGGGATGTGTGGGGTGTCCAATTTCCTCTTCTTGTGTGGAATGCTGACAATACGACCTGTTTTAGGGTCCACATGGAGAGTTTTTTGTTTCGGATCGATGGGATCCGGCAAAAATAGTTCTTCCTCTTTGATGATAGCTTTCGGCGCCGATTTTTTCGGTTCCGAACGTGGTTTAGGTTTTGGATCCGGAGCCGTAGAAGGGGTTTTTATGTCCTTCAGCCTCGGTGTCGTGTCCGAAATCTTTTTCGGATCCGAAGGTTTTCGATGTGCCTTCGGATCCGAGGCCTTTTGTTCTTTGGGTGCCGAGGTGCTCGGTGCCGAGGCCTTTTTGGAGACAGCGGGAGTAGGCTGTGCTCCCACTTTCGGTGCCGATGATGTTTTTGGGGCGCTGGCGTGCGGCTTGCTCGGTCCCGAGCTGCCTGAAGGCTTCTCCTTTGTCTTCGGAGCCGGGCCCAGGGGCAGGGCTTCTGAAGTTTTCTTTCGGTCGCGACTAGGGCCTTCATGCGAAGTCTTGACTGGAGCCTTTTGTTTTTCGGGTGGGGTTGGGACAGGGGCAGTTGTACTCACTCGTTGACCTGGAGTGATGTGGTCTTTGGAGTCGGAGTCATCTGCCTCGGATACGATGTCGAGATCCTCCGAATCCTCTGCCTCTGGAACGTCGGGCCTTCATCGAAGATGTCCTCTGGCACCGGAGCAGCCTGTTGCGCCATAACATGTTGTCGAGCCTGGCGATTACAGATAGTCTTCTTGGACCGGAAGGAGGCGCAGGCCTGGCAATTCTTCTCCTCATGCTCGAGCGAGAGACAGAGACAAAGGTTTCAGACCTTGTGTTGGTCACTGTGTGGGAATTTAGCTCCATACTGGGGGCATTTTTTAAATGGAGTCCTTTCCATTAGCCTTAGGCCCGAATGGCGTCGATAGACCCAGTGGCCCGCGTCGACGACTGGAATCGAATATGTGAGCTAGCGCGTCGAAGGCACGCAAGCGAAAACAATACCGTCGAGTTTGCGATGGTTTGCGCGTTGAAAGGTTTGAAAAACACAGTATCGAACCGGAGCGCTGAAGTTACATCCGAACCCGATGGCGGAAAAAAACAATCTGAGGATGGAGTCGATGTTCATGCGCACTGTCGTCCAAGGGAGGAGTCACCTATCTCGTGACTACAAAGACTTCTTCCAAGACAACAACAAGGTGCAAGTATTCGAGCCCAACACCAGATGGCGCTCTATGCACAGTGTGAATTCTGCAGCTCATATGCCTCGAACATACTGTTATTGACGATAGTGAATTGACAGATTTTCTATTTACGAACCTGAAGAAAGAGTTTGAGGCGCTGTTTTATTTGTTATTTCTGGCATCTTCCCTTTCAGAAGGCGCTCGGTGATAAACCACCCTCAGACCCTTCAGTGTGCTTTCTTTAATTTAAAAGGGAGGTCGATTCCCGTCAGAGTTGTTCTACAGTTTTAATTATTTTTTTTGTTTTTACCCCAAATACACTTTTTGCTCGTCTAAAAATGTTTAGAGCGGCGCGGCTCAAAACACGGTGATTGTCAGTGCGCTGTTAATTTAACAGCAAGGCGTAAAGTGTTGCTTAACTAAAGAAATAATAATCTTATTATTAATTGTAAAGAAAAATTACGGTAAAAATTATAATACTCATAATAAAAACAATACTAACAGCAACAACGTTAATGATTATTATAACAACAAAATAACAAAAGTAAAAATTACAGTAATAATAATAGAAATAGTAATGATATTAAAAATAATAGGATTAATAACAATGATAATAACCGTAT
Organism: Triturus cristatus; assembly: GCF_964204655.1. NCBI lineage: Eukaryota > Metazoa > Chordata > Amphibia > Caudata > Salamandridae > Triturus > Triturus cristatus. The sequence goes on along the minus strand of NC_140585.1, from coordinate 304,445,134 downwards.
TAATAATACTAATAAAAGTAATAGGAAGATAAATAGTAATAATAACACGACGACTAATAATAGCTCATGGCGGCTGATCTCTGCTGTGATCCTCAGGTCACACGTCCTTCCCTCGCCGAGGCCGGCTCCAGGTCCCGTCCGTCACAGATCTGTCAGCTGTGTACCGTGAACTCTGCTAGTAGTAACCTCTGTAACTTACCGCGCCTAGAGTCACCGAAGTAAGGAATGAAGTGCTGTATTTACCCTTTATGCTTCTTGCTGTACGAGCCCTCTGAACACAACTTTGCAGTTTCGTCGAACTATAAGAACAAGGCTCCGTCCTATGACTTGTCCAGGGCCGGACTGGGAACCAAAACCGGGCCTGGCAAAGTGCTCAGCCCCCCCCCCCTCCCCGCGGGGGCTTGGGGGTGCCGCTGAGCTCTTTGCCAGGGCCGGTTTTCTGCTGATTTTGTTACAGGGCAGATTTTGCAGCTATTCTGCAAAAACGGCCCCCAGGGGCCCAAAACCGGCCCCCACCCGTGTGGCGCACCGGGGGATTGCCTGGTGCCCGCTACGGCCAGTCCGGCCTTGGCCTTGTCATGATCAGTCTCTCCAAATGCATCTAAATAGTGCCCCCTTTTGTGACGTCCGAAGGATGAACGGTCACGCTCCTCCTGCTGGGACTCAAACCCGTGACCGCAGACTGGTCTCAGACAGCTGCAGCAAGCGCTCCACCCCCAGAGCTGCCTCTGTCTCTCTGAAGGCTTGACTGAGGGTCCCTTCTCTGAGAGGCCGGGTGTAGGGCGGTTTGTAGGATGGGGTGTCGGGCCAGGTCCCTGTCCTAATCCATACACCGGGGTGTGTGGAGGATGTGTGGAGGAGGGAGGCACAGAGCCCGTTTGCGGCTCATTTTATTGGCTTCAGCTGGTGAACTGTCTGAAAATCATATAGAATTCCTACAAGTTTCATGTGCATGTGATGGAAGCCAGCCCAGGACCTGTTCACGAGGCCCTTGGCACTATAGAATACTCCTTAAATAAAGAAGCAAGATGTGAGGATCTATTAAAAAAGCAAGGTGTCATCCAGGGAGATTGTTTATGTTTAGAGATAGTAACACCTACCCTTGCACTGAAGTAAAACCAATTTCAGCGCTTTCCCCTCTTTACCAGAACCTCCCACTGTGTCTTGGCACGCCTGAGCCTAAGTTGTGGTGTTTACCATGCTATGGTGGCATGTTGCACGGTTATCCTTATATGCTATTATTCTAATCTATTAGATTGTATGTTACTTAACTGTGCAGCGCTGTTCTGAGTTACAGTATATATTGTCATGCTATGTTATATTTTAGGCACTTTTTGCAGCACTAAAATCTAATAGCGCAACTACGCACTTTTAGCCACCATGTGTTGGGTAACACCTGAGTCTTTTTTTGTTGCAGTTTTATATAGCACAACCTCGAACCGAAAGTACCGGAGTGCTTTACATGAACACCACTTACATTACACAAGGTTAGATTCATTTTATGTTTTTTAGGCACTGAGAGATTAAGTGATTTGCCCAGAATCACAGGATGTTGAGCATCCCTGCCGAGACTCAAACCTGGTTCCTCGGTTTCAAAGTCGGCAGCTCTGGCCCTAAAGTCACATCCTCTCCCTGGGCCTCAACGGCTTCTGAAGGTCGGCAAGCTATTTTAGACAGCAGAGTACTGGATCGTTGTCTAAAGTCAGATATTTGGGGGGGGGGTTAGATACCGGTCAAATTTTATTTTTATGGCAGGGGCCCGGTGTGGAGTTGCCACCTTAGGGCTGGTTTCTCGGATTAGAATAGGAAGCCCTGAGTTGTTTCCTGAACTGTAGGTGGTTGGGTTTGACATCATGGTCCTGCATTGTTCCCTGAAGACAACTTTGTTGAGATATTGTGGGAAGAGGCGGAAAATGATTATTTTTCGGAAAGCTGGTAGATTGGTGTATTGAAAAACTGCTGAGTCTTGAGTTTTTTTCTGCTGACATCAGCTTGGAGTTTTGGGTTCGGTAAAGTGAATCTAGAGCTGTTATCTGAAGGACAGCACCTTGGGGAGCTGGGGAAGACAAGTGAGGCATATTTATTTTATGTCTGGAATGTGGTGAGGGTTGGAAAGAATACCCCTGAGTTGCCACCTGAAGGCCAGTGTGTTGGATGGACTGAGGAGTCTTAAATTATCTAAAGAGTATTAGTTTGAGGTCTTGGGTTCGAGACTAGGTGAATCTTGCTCGTTGTACAATGCTGGTAGGGTTTGGTGTTGGGTTTGACAAGTGAGCCTTGTTTTTTAAAGCTGGTAGGTTTTTGTGTTACATTGGACAGGTAAGTCTCAAGAGGCTGTCTCCACGTTAGAATGCAATGTTTGGTTGGACATGCCATTCACAAGTTGTTTTTTCAAGGCTTGTACGTTAAGATAGACGGGTGAGTCTTATATTGTTATGATGTGTAGAGTGTTGGGTTGCACAACATGACAGGTGAGTCTTGAGTTGTTATCTCAAGAACGGTATGTTGAGTGTTGGGTTGGACATGGACGGGTGAGTTTCAGTTGCTATATGGTCAGAAGGTTGGGGTGTTGTGTTGTTACAGTGCCTTGAGTTGTTATCTGGAGGGTTTGAGAGTGAATCTTGAGTTAGTTTCTGAAGTATATGGGTTTCATAAGTATAATGACCCAAAACCACTCTGCTTAGCTATTCCTTTGGCAGAGCTGCTAGGATTACGCAGCATGCAGGACAACATCATGTGGCAAGTTTATCTAAATTAGGAGGTAAAAAAGTGCAATTATGTGGCATATTCTCTAGCAGAATTATTTTATTCCATTTGAGCTAGCATATTTTTGGGGAAATCTGCAAACTATGCAAATTATCTGGCAAATGTGGTAAAACCATAATTATGTAGTAAATGCTGCATCCACAGAATCATATAAATCGCTGTTCTCACCATTGTTTATTTTAGCAACAATTTATTCATGAAATATAAACAAAACCTAAACGTTATAATTCAATCAGTGCTCTTTATTAGATGCACTTTGAAGAAAAACAGTTTTGAAACTAATTACCCCAAAATAAGCATGTAATATAAAAATACATAATGGGTAACAGGTGCAATATGGTTTAATATTGCCAGCGTAGACGTCTGCATTGTGGACGTCTGTGACATTGACAAACAAGTTGACGTTTGGTCTAGTGATTTATAAGGGTACCAGAACATCTCAATGTTGATGTTAGAGAATATATGAGTGTGTTATGTATGTGTAAATTACATGATATAGATGCAAGTTCAAGTACACACATGAAATTACCTTACCCTGACTAGAGTGGTGGTCCCTGCTTGTACAGGGTGCATACTCTGACAACCAGAAACCCCATTTCTAACACTCACTAACAAATAAATACCTTTGTGGCGAGGAATCAGCCTAATATAAGAGGTTTTTAAAAAAAAAATGTTAATTAATGTTAATGTTTTGTTGGCAAACATCACCAAAGTGCAGCAGTAAATCTAATGCCTACTTATGTTTATACTCACAGTTGTGGGGGTTTGTTTCCATCATGTTCTATTGGTCATGCTGTTGTTGACCATCACATGTTTTTGTGTCCAGTAGCAGTGTGGACAGGCCTGTTAAGCAGTCTGGGACTTCCAGATGGGGAAGTTTGAAATGGTCAATATGTGGCTGTTTTTGTTTGTGGTCTCTTGAATGGGACCAAAAAACTGTCCCATTCGCTGCCCTTTCAAGTTGGCCCATCTGGCAGAGGCAGTGTGCCCGCCAGGCAGCCAGCACTGTACAACAGAACCAAGAATTATGTTGATGGGAAAGTTGGACTTTTGCCCATGGGAAGGAGGTAAGATGCAGACACCTAGAAGAGAAGTCAGTTTCCATCCTAGCGCCAGTACCAATACAGTCTGAGGGTCATCTTGTGCTTATTTTGACCGTTTCACATGATCAACCCTTTGGCCTTGCACAAACAGACTTCCATCTGCCCTAGAACACGAGAGTGCCCCCATCAGGGACAGTAATGAAAGACATCTGGCACCTCTGTGGGTACATTGCCAACACACTGGAATTATGCAGCATGGGAGGGTCAAATTATGCAGCAGGGTCGAGTAAATTATGCGACAAGAAAAGTCAAATTATGCGGCATATTGCGCCACATTTAGTGATAGTATTACTTCACTATTTTATAATTTTTACAATTGTAAACACTGTCTGGGCACTGCCTGCACATCATTAACACCAGTTTTATACTCAAAAATAGCACTAAGCAAAGCAGAAAAGTGACCAGTCAACCTGTGCACTTTGGCCTTCCACTGCGCTGCAACCTGAGTCGCTGCTTTTTTGGGTAACTTTTCAAGTATTTGCATTAGAAACAATTTTTTTGTTACAATCTGAAGATTATGAGGCAGATGGTAGATTATGTGGCAAATCCTTAATTATGCAAAAAACGCAGCCCTCTTACAGTCGCAATATTCCAGTGGCCCTGGCTGCCATCACACAAGGACATGTGCACTTGTACATATCTGTGCGCAGAAGTGAATTTACAGTTTAAAACTTTTAGTAGGTTCCTCATCCAGGAATGTATTTTTTCCCAGCAGAGAAAAGCAACCCCTTCCCTTGAACCACCACTAATAAACAGGACTGAAGCCGAGACAGTACCCTGGGTGCCAATATTCCTGCCAAATCCGTGCTCAGGAAGTTCAGCCACTCAGGCAGACACCCATTCCCTGAAACATCCAGACCCACACATGTGAAAAAATGCTACACACTCATGGTAGTCTAGTAGATTTGATAAATCCATTTCAGGGTGCAAATTCATGTTTTGTGAGTCACTGATCTTTATTTGCACTCTCAAGTGTTGATCTCTGCACAGCTAAGTTTCACTTATGTGAGTAAAGCTTTGTAGATTGTGCTCCACAGTCAGTGTTTAATTTGAGCAGGTGGTTTCCGGTGCTGGTACAGGCACTCAGTTGTCAACACTGCACTTATGATAGCTGCCACATGGTGGCACTGTTTGTTTAATTAAAAGATGAGCAGAACAAAGGTTGTTTATTAATTCAATACACATTAAAAACAACTAATACCAGCCGCCGAAGCCATTCTTATAGCTTTGGGGGCCTGGAGCAGTCTGAATTGTCACACTTGTAGCAGTGTGATGGTTAGTATTTCTGTAGGCTCTGTCATTGACAGCATGGAAGGGGCAATGAAAGCTGTGGTGGTCTCCTGACGAGGACCCTGGCACTTTTTTTTTTTACAAATCAAGCACCGCCCACAGTGGTACCTACGTCTAGCAAGTTCCGTGTCTAATTTGTGGGTTTCACACTTATGACAGTGGAGAGCCTGCTTGTGTGTCACACTTGCACCATGTTTAGAGTTAGAAATAAAGTTTGGAGCTTTCCAGGCAGGGGATGGTGGAGACATACATCTCTCACGGATAGTTTCACATGCTAGAAATGCACGCAGATTTACGTGTGGGAAAGGCAGGAGTAAGCCTCTCGGCAGGGTGAAAATAACAGGGGGACCAGCAAAGGAGCTCCTTCCGATCATACAGCATATCAGCCTCCCTCCATCACGAATAGCTGAGCCCCCAGGTCTCCCAGGACTACCCCCCAAAAACCAATGTTTGTTGGAACACATTCAAAATATTTGACGAAGGTGACATTCAGAACATTCTTACAGCTTTGAAACCCTCAAACCATTTCAAGGTCCCGTTACCATCAAATATCTTCAGGGAGATCAAATCTGCTATACTCCTACTTTGGACCAATACAGTAATCGCATTGCTTCGTTAATGCACTGTCTAAAAGTAGGGCAGGTAACTCCCTATTCTGAAATTACCCACGGCCGATAGCACAGACCCAAACAACTTCCACCCAACCTGCAACATTCCGACTTTGGTGAAGCTCCTTAAAAAATGTGTCCAGGTCCAACTGTGCAACCACATAGAGCAATTCAAACTTCACCACTTAGTAGACGACATGCTACAAATGCTGGATCAGAACTAATCCTGCCTTCCAATCCTCCTAGACCTATCGTCTGCTTTCAAATATAATTAAACATGACAGCCTCCTAGACTTACTGGAATGGAGGATGGGATTATCAGGGTCTGTCCAAATTTGGTTCACCTGGTTTCTCCACAACAGACCTCAATATATCAAAGATAACCAATCCCTGTCCAATGCCACATCGGTCATGTTAGGGGTTCCACATGGGTCCTCTCTTTCACCTCCTCTCTTCAACGTATTCATGGAGCCTCTAGCTACAATTTTGAAATCTTCCAACATTTATTAGCACATGTATGCTGATGACATCAATTGTACTTGAAAATCTCCTCCTTAGAGATATTAGGTCCCTCAACACAACTCTAAAAAAAAAACTGGCTGACCCGCAATCGCCTCAAATAAATGCCCTCAAAACGGAATTCCTCCTAATCGTCTTACCCAAATATTCTCCCTAGATCGAATTACGGATGAATCACCTAACTCGTCTTAACTGCTCACCACGTATTAAACATTCCACAAGATCTCTGGGAATTACACTTGACCAGAACAAGAACATGCAGGAGCACATCAGTAACGCCATCAAAGGAACGAACTGCCAACTGAACATGTTAAGGAAATTAAAACCCTTACTCCCCATGACGACTTCAAGGCAGCGATTCAAGCCCTAGTTGTTCCTAGGCTGGACTATTAAAGTGCAACCCTATGTGGCCTTCCTAGATCTATGTTGGCACCTATAAGATCCTTTTTTCCTCTCTTAACGCTGCTGCTAGGCTCATCACAGGAACAAAAAGAAACAAACACATCACTCCGGATCTTAAATCCCTAAACTGGCTCCCATCTGAGGCAAGCATACACTTAAAAATTGCCTGTATGACCCAAAAAACTTTACACTACAACAACCCAAGTTATTTGCCACAAAAACTAGAATTATCTGGTGGATGCAGATTCTCTAGAAGTGCCAGTACCTTGTTGTTGTTGAAACCACAGAAATTCCATAAAAAGAAAACTCAGAACAGAGACTTCTCGGGTATTGCCCAGAGAATTTGGAACTCCCTACCACCTGAAATCAGACTAATAACGTCAACTGCATCATTCAAAATAGAAATTAAAATATTACTTAAGAACAAATTTCTGCTCTAGGTCTCACAATTTGACACCCATAATTATTATTCGAATGTTGGATCATGTCTACTGTCTCGTCAGCTTGGTCCTATGGAGGTAACTTTCCTCAATTTGTGAGCTTCACAGAAGGTACTTCTCTTGATTATGTTCTTGTTTGCTTTCCTGTTTATTTCTTCTGATCATCTGTAAAGCGCTCCGATACCCTCATGGGTCATATTCACGCTATATAAAACTTTATAAATAAATAAAAATCCACAAAGGCTGGTAAAAGGTCCAGCAGGAAGCGCAGGTAGGAATCACTCTTGTTGGTAAGAAGACATGGATATTCCCTCCACTCAGCAGAGGTGCATTAGAACTCTAAATTTCCAAAGCACAATGTAATGTGGTATGATTGCATTAACCAATTTTCTTTCCATTCCATCTCTTGCCGAATAAATTGGCATACTGTCGTTCCATTCTGTAGTGACACTTTTGAGCCAATATCAGTTGCTTTCTACTTTTACAAGAAGCTACAATGCAGAGGATAGGTTAATTTTCATGCGTTAGTCTGTTGTGACATATGTGTCTCATACCAGGTAGCCAAAATGCCTGCACACATACTGGATGAACATAAAGAGCAACAGCTGAAACACTGGTGATGTGATATTCATTTGGAACATACAGTCCCCAGAGATACAGTGCAAAGTTGATACCCCTTTATACTAAGAACACAGGGCAAGGGCAATTCAACTCTTCATTGACTTCATGCTCTGCCGACCAACTTTGTCTTTATGGCCCCAGGCAGTATTCAGAGTGTACCTAATGGAGACTTGGGTATGAAAAAACAGTGACTGTTCCTCAGATTACAGGATGCTTATTCCTTATCAAGGATGGAGAGCTTATGTTCCATTCCAAGGTGAAAGACTATGTATGTAAGGAACAAATTATCCTCCCAATTCAATATGAAGAGTTTGTGACTTCCACTGTGGACACAAACCATTAATCTGCTACTGCCTCTCAAAATTAGGTGGTACCAAACTTTCACATGGGAAGCAGTCTCTGTGAGACAGCTTCCCCTTTGTAAATCATGCCTGAGGGCTTCAAGGGTAGCAGGCACAGTGATCCAGGGGACTACAGCATGGTCCCCTCGATGTCATTCCTTGCAGAAAATCCTTTTTTAACAGCAGCACCTGTCCCTTTCAAGGGATATTGGCTATTTTTCAGAATGAAATGTTTTCCTGCTAGAAATGTGAACACATGGACGTCGGGTCAACCATCCCTTCCACTCACAGTCAATTGCAGGGGGTCTTAATATATTCCCTGCCTAGAGAAATATAAAAAGTCTTTTCTTTCCAAACAGTTAAGTGTGAGGAAGGCCTAGTGTATTCCCTGAACTGATATTGGCCTCTCTTGGGTTCTCTCTTTTTAAAGATTCTATTTGAATTCCGAAACTGTTATAACTCCTGCCTACATAGGTTGATGTTCTGATCACCATGAGGAATTCTGATGGAGGTCTAAGTATCCCAATGTAGTCACTGTACACATTTCACGAAATAAGTTTAATTTAATTTCCTACTGGCCCGTATATTTCAACCAACCCATCAAATAGACATCAAAACAGCACCAACAAGACGTGTTGGACCACAGAGCTAAATTAGAAAGACACTACTTCACAAAAACCCAGACTTCTTTCAGAAAAGATCTCTTAAATTTTGCATTAGTCTTTAAATAAAAAATCAGGGGGGCGTAGCCATGCCAGCAGCCAAGATGACCGTCTTGCGGGGAGCTCCCATGACCACAAGACTGGCGTGGGTTGTCTGGCACTTGCCCTGACAAAATCCTGATCGATATACTGGAGACCGACGGCTGGACTTTGTTGCTGCAGCAGGGTGTGGAGGGTTCTGGAATAACTAGAAGGGTGTGGACGCTATCATGAGCCGTCACCCACTGAGGGCCAAAGGGGCCCAGAGTCCCAGCCATGATAGGGGACATCAGTGAGCCTGAGGCCACCCTCCAGCCCTGCCTACGGTGTCAGGCAGGGTTCTCCGCTCCTATATTGGCCTGGTGGCGTACCACCTCGAAGTCCTTGGACTATCTGCTATGCATGCAGTTTGTTCTGCTCTGGTGCGGAGCCTGGATCCTCGGGAGCGTTGACCCTTTGTGCATCGAGGGGCAGAAAGGACAGCTGAGGTCTATAAGAGCCTGGACCTTGCGGGCAACATTCCTGCTGGTGTGGCCAACCTGAGTGCTGCAGGTGAGCTACTTCTTTGTGCACTTGGGCTGCTCTCTCTGTCACCGGGGGACGGCGGGTGGCCTGGCCTGTGGTTGTGGGTGCTTTGGATGCCGCAGGAACTGTAGGCCTGCTCTTGTGGACTTATTACTGCCACATTGCTGATATGGTCCCCTAACGGAGCTTTTTTGTTCGGGAAGGGCAGTGGCTGTGAATGGTCGCCAGGGCCAAAAATGTTTCAGATTGTTGAGGTAGGTGTGGTTTGGCCTACCCTGAAGCCCCCTCCTTCGGGCCCTCCTCTTGCACCGCTTGTTGTTACCTGGGCTTATAGGTACCTGTTTCTGTGCTGACCCTGCAAATGGTAGGAGGTGGTGCCCTGCCTCATAGGCACAGACAGTTGATTATTGACGAGCGATTCCTTCTGTTCATGTGCCTCCGTCCATGGGAAAAATCAATGCCAGACAGGTTAAACTGTCGTCAGACGATAGGAAAATGCCTTGTAATGCCCGAATCAACAGGCAGGGGTGCCCAGGCCAATGCACCATACCAACTGTACATGGTGGATTCTGCGACTGCGCTCCTTAGAGAAGTTAAAACTTGCCTCCTATCCATCGATAGATTGTCACTCGGTCAGAATTGATGCTGCAGAAAGAAGGATCTCAGAGCTAGAGGTAATCCTCACTAAAACCAAATCCAAACTAACACAACATGAGGATTTAGAAGCCAGATTGAGATGGAACAATGTCTGGTAAGTGGGCATAGCGGACTCCACAAATACCAGCATGATAGCCAGGTTTGTTGAATCACTTATGGTCTAAATGTTTGGCCGAGACAGCCTGTCTGGAATGTTTCTTGTGGAACGGGCACACAGATCTTTATGCCCCAAACCCCTCTAAATGCCGAGGTAATCCTCACTAAAACCAAATCCAAACTAACACAACATGAGGATTTAGAAGCCAGATTGAGACGGAACAATGTCTGGTAAGTGGGCATAGCGGACTCCACAAATACCAGCATGATAGCCAGGTTTGTTGACTCACTTATGGTCTAAATGTTTGGCCGAGACAGCCTGTCTGGAATGTTTCTTGTGGAACGGGCACACAGATCTTTATGCCCCAAACCCCTCTAAATGCCTTCCAGAGACGTATAATCGCACAAGCTCTGAGATTACGGAATCTGGACTGGGCAACTGCAATGTCAAATGTGCAATGGTATGGCCCACTCGGCTCCGTGTGGATTTGGAGGGAATACCTCTGTTTTTCCTCCACCAAGGAGGCCACTACATTTTGCAGATCATTAAAATTGACCCGGACATTGGTGACCCTGATCAGTTGTCGGGGGGTGAGGGGAGGGAAGCGGAGGCTCATACCGACGAAGAGTGACAACTCTTGCAGAGATGGCCCTCCTATTTTTTAACACCCCCCACTTTCTCTTTCACCTCCGAATGATGACATGATATGGGGGTTGGGAGAGATTCTATTCCTCTGCTGCTCCGACTGTATACTCTCCTGATGGATGAACATATATACATATGACCTGGGCGAGACCTGACAGACCACTACGAACACCATGGTACCTTATCTCTGCTTAGATGTGTGTCGAAGGGCGCTGCCTAGTGCCATGGTGTGTATCACCACATCGGTCTGTTCTTTTCACATCGTCTTAGGCAGCGTTTGGCTCTTATATTTGTTTATCGCTAAAATGGGGTTGCTATTGAGGGCTAGTATTAGCTGACAGTTGGGGATGTCAGTGTGTGGGGGGGATTTGGGTTTGGGCATTGTTTTATATTATGGTACATTCCAGTGATCTGATCGTATGCTTCACCATTCTACATTTATACCAAAAATCCACACCACACTCCATAGTCATTACACGCAGTGATATTACCCCATAGCAAGCACATTTCCCTAATATCCTGGAACATTGGAAGTCTGAATGACCACTGCAAGGCACATCGCGTGCTCGCCTATCTAGATTGACATTACATTGCTATTGCTCTCCTACAAGAGACTCATCTCCCTCCCCCTGAGGCCCGTCATGGTGAAAATGGAGTTCCCAACAGTTTTGCTCTTCATATATCACATATTCACAAGGAGTGTGTATCCTGTTTTGCCTGCATGTTGATTTTCAATTGCATCCTCTCCACGAAGATATGGAGGGACACTTCCTGATTCTGAAAGGATCTTTAGAAACTGTACAGTTGGCCCAAGTGAACATATATGCACCAATTGACTCTTCCTATATATCCTTGCTACATTACGACACTCGAGATTGATACAATATTTAGGGGTGGGACTTCAATCTAGTGGTAAATCAAGATCTTGACAGCACAGGTGCATGACTCTTCCCGCTACACAAAATCACTGAGTCCTGGAAGACGCATCCAGGCACATCCTTCCGATGAAGAGTACACAAACTACTCCTATCCACACAATTCCTTGTCTGGATTGGACTACTACTTAACTACACCTGACCTGGGGGCATGGGCCACAGAGGTCTCACCATGCACGCTCTCGGATCATTGTCCAGACAAATTACAGTTGTAGTTTACAAGCACTCGCTTACACAAAGGATGTTAGCACTTCCCCGGACTCGCTCATAAACCAGATCTTTTGATCATATTGGTGTATTCCAGTTAAATAAAAGAACAGTTGAAAAGCATGCCACACTATAAGAGGCCTTTAAGGGTTTTATGAGGGGAATAGTGGGGAAACAGTGATAGCTAAACATGCAGTCATCCTTCGTGAGACAACTTACATTTCTGAATCAGAATCTCAAAGACTTCGAAGCTACACCCATTCTGTCTCTGGAAACAATAAAAAACAACACCATTTACTTCAAAAATTCTAAGACCTAGCGAGCCTTGAGGTGCATTACCTTTGCAAGTATGCCCAGGCTCGTCAATATGGTGAGGGGGAGCGGCCTGGTAAAACCTTGTTCTGGCTCCTATGTTGTGATAAGCAACAGGGCGCCATATACATTATCACAGTTCAAACAGGCACACTGCTGGTAAACAGTGAAGCTATCCTTGTGGAGTTTATGACATATTATCAGTGTCTCTTTGAAATGCGACACACAGACTCTGCTGCTCATATACTCACCTACACAGACAAGGTGGCCTTGGTTTGATTGGACCAAGGCCATCAAAAGTTTCTGAGTCACCCAATATCGATGGAGGAAATAGTCGCTGCTATAGATGCCTTAGTGGGGGAGGCAAGGTACCAGGGTCCGATGGTCTATCTATTGAATTTTACAAAGCGTTCAAACATATATTAGCACCTTACCATATGGAGGTATCTACAGAGGTGCTTACTGATGGTGTCCTCTCTCCAACCTTGTGTGAAGAGACAATCTCTGTGCCCTAAATGTGTAAACTTTGCACATTGTACCTCCTATAAGCCTCTCTCTTTATTAAACTGCAATATTAAAATTCTTGCTAAAGTTATTGCAACTAGACTATCTCTATTGCTCGACAAAATAGACTCTCCGGTGCAGGCCAGCTTTGTACCACACCGATCTACTTCCATTAATCTCTGTACAGAGTGCACTGTTCCACATCAACTAAAGCAGGAGCTCAAGTCAGCAGCAATACTATTGGATGCCGAGAAGGCATTTGGCTCCCTGGAGTGGCCATTCCTTATGAAGTACTTAGTTGATTTGAGATCTCAAGCGGCTTCCTGGCCCTCATCCGATTGCTCTACATTAAAACTACTACCAGGGTTATAGTGAATGTTCTCATATCCGCTCCATTTAAAATACACAGGGGCACCCGGCAAAGATGTCCCCTATTCTCCCTTCTCTTTATATTAGCTAGGGATCCCTTGGCTCATCACCTCCGGGAGCAACACCCGCATGGAGTGCTGTCTTCATGCTCTGGAAACCTCTATCAATGTATGTAGATGATATTCTGCTTTTGTCAGATACCCGGATGCTAATGTGTCCCCACTGATTAGAGAAATTATCAGATTTGGGTGGCAGTCTGGCATTACCCTCAATTGAGACAAAACTAACCTATTTCCACTCACTGACAACGCAAGGCCATGTCCACTGGAATACCCGGTTCAGTGGGTCACAGATTTGGTTAAATATTTGGGAATCATCCTACACAGGGAGGAGAAATCTATAAATTGTTTAAATTACGACCCAACCATAGGTACCCTACAACGCCTACTCGACACCTCGGCAAAGCTTCTTTCATCTCTGGCAGGCAGAGTGTGATTGTTGAAAATGTTAGTTTTACCAAAGTTTTTAGATCTTTTTTCAAATATTCTGGACCCCCTTAACAAGCACTTCTTTCAGATGCTCCAATCCCTACTGATGAACTTTCTCTAGGCCAGCGGGGCGGCTTGCATATGCTGGAACACATTGACCCTCCTGTACAAGCATGGGGGCTTTGAGTTTTCCGATTTTGAACTGTATTATTATGTGGCACAGTGCCACTATATAACTCATTGGTACCATCCTGATGTATGCCTTCCCTATCAGAAACTTTACCAGGAACAGGTGATGTCAGTTATTCTCCAGCAGCAAACAAGGCCCAAAAGAGAGGAGCGAAAGGTTGCTACAACAAGCTGGGTGTGGGGCACACTGGGTCGCAGAGCGGGGACCCCTTTCTTATGCTCCTAGGCAAACCCCCTTTTAAACAACCCCTTACTGTCACATACCTTAGAAAGAACTCTACAGAGAACCCTGCGTAAGACGGCATTATATGAGTCAGGTCGCCTATTTTGTGGAGGTGCTACAACAATTTCAGCCCCGAAGCAACCTTACAGCATTAGATATTTTTACATTAGCAAGACTCCGCAGTACAGATCGGGAAAAGATCCTGGGCTATACGGCTGAAACGATGAACTTCCCACTGCTAACACAACTAATAACCAGACTGATATAATGAGATGGCTATACGCCAGTATGGTGCAGCATCGAGTTATTAGGGCCATGCCAGCCAGACAAACATGGGAGTGTGACTTAGGTGTACCTTTATCTGGTTTGTAATGTAAATACTGCTGGGCCCAAACTGGCAGAAGTTCTTTAAATCATCGCCATAAACTCCTACGCTTCAAATATTTACACAGGGCGTACAGTACACCAGCACTGTATAGACCTGTCCGTCCTTATAACTGTAGCCATTGTGGTGCAGAACATTCAGGTTTTCGCCGCATGGTATGGAAGTGCCCTTCACTTCAATCTTACTGGGGGGGGGGGGAGCTCTTGCACTATTGGCCCAAATGATATACTATCACCTATCACCCCATCCGCTTCTAACTCTATTAGGATATGCCAAACATGCCCAAAGGAATCAGACATTTCACAGCAATAGCTTTGCTCTTTGCCAAACCTAGGGTTGCAATATACTGGGGAAGCTGCAACACTCCTAGAGCAACTGACTGGATCATAGGCCTGACAGTCTTCAAATATGGAATACAAACCTATTCATTGATGCTTCCAATAACCTCACGGCCAAAAAGCATATGGGGCCGCCTCCGAACATATTTATCTACACAAGCCACTAGACCTATCGGCAGCCTTCGATACGGTTGACCACCAACTACTCATGAAGGTACTCCAAGAAAGGTTAGGGGCTGAGGAGGTAGTCTTACATTGGTTCGGCTCCTTTCTCCAAAATCGCTCTCAAAGAGTCAAAATCAACAACTTCACGTCGGACCTTCACCCTGTCAGCAGAGGCGTCTCTCAAGGATCAGTCCTCTCCCCGCAACTATTCAACATATACATGGAACCCCTCACCACCATTCTCAAAAGATCCAACATTCCCTTCCACCTCTATGCGGACGACACCCAGATCTATCTCGAAACCTCCTCCATTGAAGACATCCAGAGACTCAACGACACTCTTAGAGAAGTCCAGCACAGGCTCTCATTAAACCATTTGAAATTGAATCAAGACAAAACAGAAAACCTCCTCATTTCCAACAAAACGGAAACCCCCCAAGTCACAGAATGGCTAAAAGCAATTGATGCTCTCAACGACATCTCTCCCTGGCCGACTCCGTCAAATCGCTGGGAATCACCTTGGACCCTAAACTAAGCATGCTCAAACACATCAAGAACACAGCAAAGAGTGCCTTCCTCAACCAGAAACTACTAAGCAAGATAAAACCCTTCATCCCGACCAATGACCTCAAACAAGCGACACAATCCTTGGTACTCTCCAGACTGGATTATGGAAAGGCTACCCTCACAGGCACAGCAAAATCACACCTAGCTCCCCTCTGATCAACCCTTAATGCAGCTGCAAGAGTGGTCACCGGAGTAAAAAAATATGACCACATCTCGCCCGCACTCAGAGAGTTGAAATGGCTCCCAGTTGAAATGCGTGCCAATTTCAGAAGTGCCTGCCTCACCCACAAAGCCCTTCACACAGGGAAACCCGCATACCTGGTCTCCAAACTCACGAAGGCCAGTCAGACAAGGAGCCTCAGGAGTTCTAACACTCTACTCCTCATCCCACCGAAAACCCGTAAACAAAAAACCGCAGCACGATCCTTCTCTGGAAATGCGCACAAAATCTAGAACTCCATCCCAGTTCATATCAAGACCATCCCCTCCTTTCCAAAATTCAAAAGACAGCTCAAAGACCTCTTCCTCAAGAACACTATTCCAAATGGATAGAATGCCACGAAAACTCACAAGCGTACACACGTTGGCACAATGTCACTTTGAAACTAAGACTTCTACTCACGCTTAGCTCGACTTCTTCCCACTATCCCCCCGTCAGGAAGGATGCACGGCTTGAAATACTGTGCTCTCGATTACGAGTCTATGCAACTTCCTGGCCTCGAGCAGCATACAACGTGCAAAGTCTCCTTCTGCGACCTGGGGCCTCTTGTTTGACTACTGCTATAATACCTGTCTGTTTCATACTGCTATAATATGTGCTCTCCTCTTTATCAAGTGTTGTAAAGCGCTCCGATACCTTTGGGCCTGGCTAGCTCTATATAAAACTCCGGAAAAAAATATGAAAAAAAAAACTAGTGAGCACGAGCCTATCCATAGACACATCAACTTCTATTCCTACCTGAAAGTCGCATATATGTTTTCATTAAGTGATGCTGGGACTGGAGGCTCGAGACATGAGGAAACTAGGCGGAAACTGGGTGATAGCCCTTATTGTGCTCTACATTTTTTCCCACTTTGCATCGAAGACATTGTCTGTTGACGTAATTATATTTACATGTACATACTTTTTTTGAGTTCTATTACAGATGCGGATCATTGTGGCTGAAACTGTTGTTTCACTGAAGCTGACTTCAGGAGTGAACTAATTGCACCGTATTTGCGTAAACGCAGAACTGTGAGTGAGAGAATCGTGGCAGGAGACGCTGCAGTGCAGCAGCGCCGGGTGGCGCTCGGTGTCATTTGGACCACTATGGGGTCGCTGCTTGCCATGCTTGGCTCCCCGGGAAGCGCAACTATTGAGGTCTGTTCTGGGGTGAGCAGGAATGCCCCGCGGATGGTTCCAGCGGCCGCAGCCACCCAGAGACTCGGCAGATCGAGAGAGGGGCGTGGCAGCGAGGAAGCTTGGAACCTGCCGCTTGCCGTCCCAGTTATGAAATGTTTAACTCCTTGGAGGCCCCAATAACTGGAGGACCTGTTACTTGGCCTGAGTCACTTGGCCTGGCATGTTTATTTTCCTGCACTGATGGGGGTCGGATCTGGCCGCTCCAGCCTCCCAGCTCTTCCTCGGTGTGGAGTGCGAGCGCTGCGGCTTTAGTAAGCTGCCACATAGTGTGTCCCGAGGACTCCATGGAAGCAGCTCAGCTAGGTCTGGGCATGGCTTGTGGAGTCTTAGAAAACCCCACTCTGCCCAGCAGCAGTGTCCTCGGCCTTCGCTCCAGCAGGAAACCTCTGAGGCCGATGTTCTTTTTGTATGAATTGCAATGGTTTTAGTTAATTGTGCAAATAAATATATCTATCTATCTATCCGAGGCCGGCAGGAGGCAGTGGGGACGGGCGGAGCTCACCTTCACTTAACGCCCTCCCTGTGGCAGCAGGTATAGCAGTTGAAGAACAGCGGAGGAACCTGTAAATTATTCCACTGAACTCTGGGGCTCTACAGCACAGCAAGAGCACAAGCCTGTGTGGGCACCGAGTGTGGGTTTTCACACCTTGTAGGACTGGCCTATTAAACCAACAGGTGGCATGTCCCGCCTAGTACTGATTGCACTTCAATCCCCCTGCAGCCCTGCTAAGGATTTTAAGGCACAGCAAGATGGCATCCAAAAAGAAGTCCTCCTTTCGTTCAGACACAGACCTTGAGGAGAAAGTCATCTCACCGCCTAAAATCAAAAGGGTCACACGGAGCACAG
The DNA here is from genome assembly GCF_964204655.1 of Triturus cristatus. Taxonomy (NCBI): domain Eukaryota; kingdom Metazoa; phylum Chordata; class Amphibia; order Caudata; family Salamandridae; genus Triturus; species Triturus cristatus. The sequence goes on along the minus strand of NC_140585.1, from coordinate 304,427,488 downwards.
TCCAGCCGCAGCAAGCAATGAGACCTCCACTTAAGCCGTCTCAAACCGGTATCATTACCCAGATTTTTCAAACATCTACAAGTCCAAGACCCATTCCAGACTTCTCCACGGTTGGGGAAACAGATTGGCCAGAAGCAACCACCTAGTGGGCTGACACAAGTCTGTGCATGGCCAATTTTCCCCACACTAGTAAGCTCAACTTGAAGCGCAGATCACATTCATGCCCTGGGGAGAGGGGCGTGATGGAACTGGGTACAACCAAGGCCCACCAAGACCCAAATGATCTTAACATCTCCCCCATATGGCAAGAGAGGGAGTCCATGACACCAATAGCAACAAACATACACAACCCAGTACGTGCCAGGGAGGCCCTAAACAAAGAGGGTGGTCTCCAAGTTATTTGTGCTCAAATTCATAATCACAGCGCATCTGACTCTGAATATAAAAAGCGAGAAAACTTGCCAGCCCCTCCAGGGCCCACTATACCTGTGACTGGTCTGACAGCCGATTCCATAGAGGCGGGCTAACTCACTGCCTCCTTCCTACAAACCTTTGAGGAAAAAAAAAAAGAAAGAACCCTAGAACTAACTCTAAAGCTGTTCAGAATGATAGATGAGGTAAGGGAATCACCCACCAAGACACAATTCTCATATGATAAGGAAGACAAGCACTCGACAGCCACAACTGCGGCCCAAAACACAATAGCAAGAGCCCTAATATGGCAGTCCACAAAATGGAGGTTCAAGTAGACCTCTTACAATCGATTGCGCAGCTCCCGTTGAACTTAAGTTCCAGAATGGAGTCAATGGATGAGAATCTCCTTAGCAACCCGGCCACAATGTCTTGTTCCTGTTCATGTGCAGCAATAAACGATAAGTGGGCCACACTCCCTGAGATTCTTGCTGAAATCGTAGTGATATTAAGGGGTTGCGGGAGTTCAATCTGACAACTACCAGATCAATAGCTCTGGATGACCAGACGCAGGCTCCAACAGGTGAAGACGGGCCCTCCCTAAGCCCAATAAAAAATGCTTGCACCTGTTACAACTCTACTCAGGGCCCCTTGTGCCCAGCATCACAGCTTGAAGTGCCAACCTTCCATCTGGAGGCCAGCCTCACTGCTGTGGTTGAGCTAAAAAGGAATAACCTTGACTCAGAGGCACCAGTCAGCCCTGTGCCGCTAGATGCTCCTCTATCTAGGAGAGCTAAGAAAACGTTGTGGAAGCAGCAAAAAAGGCTAAAGTTAAAAGAGGGTCGATACCGCCATCTACCTTGAACAGACTCACCCTGGGAATCATCATCAAAGAAATACTGCTGTATTCATTTTTCACTGCTAAACAGAGGGTCACACCAGGGGCAACAAAAGACGGAGCAGTTCTAGGCCAGAGGACCTCACTCCATCTCAGTACGTTACAGGCTCCTCGGGCCCTGGACCAGGCAAAACCAGACCCCGGTGCTTAAGGAAACACCGGAGCCAAACTGTACGAAGATAGAGGCTAGCACTCAGGTACTTGCAGCTAACAAATCAAGCGCTGAGGTGGCAACAACTCCGGTCGTGTCTCCCATACTCTTAAAACAGAGACTGATGATGATTGAGAGTATAGCGTAAGGCTTCTACTTCAGGAAAGATAACCAGCCGCCAAAACGAAAATGCCCTAGAGGACCCATCTTGCCCGAGCTCCCTAACCATAAGTCAAGGACGGTGGCCCAGGAACAATAGAATCATCAGCCTTTAATAAAATCTTCGCTCATTTATGAGGTTGTGCTTAATCCCAGACCACATCTAGGGACCCAAAGACATTCTGAACAGGAGTAACATTCTTAGGTTATTTAAACATATAACATCTCTTGCACAAATCCACTCAGATGACCTGGAGCAGGTAAGATTCCAGAACCTCGCTGGGGATACTCATGGCGACTCGATTCTGGTGGCATTCAGTCAACAGCGACTTCAACTTGCAGGTCTTGTGGAAATGCCACAGCTGGCCGATTGGGGTATAGATGTCCAATCCCCTCGGCTGGAGAAATATCTGGATGTTCTTAACCCCATCAATGGGGCAAAGGGGGTCTATTCTGTTCTGAGGGGCACTAACAGTAACAACAATGGTGGCAGCACCAGTCAAACTTGTTCTAACACTCCAACTGACATCAGGATAATTGATCATAACAATCAACCAGCAGCGCACTTATGTCTTTTTTTCAGGCTGCCAGCACAGAGACAGTACTTCTATCAGCAGGCAAAGTCAGATGTCAAGGACAGGGTAAGGACGGAAGCCCGTGGCCAACAACAATTGTCAATTATCTCCTGGAACATAGCAAGAATCATGAAAATTACCAAGGACAAGTCTGTTTAGAACTTTTTATCCAGCAGCAACTTTGTGTGCCTCCAGGAGACCTGGACGATGAACACCACACCACTTGCAGGCTATTTTGAATTTCATGTTGCAGCCTCCATACGGAATATATTCGGATGACCATGTGGAGGACTCTCAGTTTTTTTAAAGCACGCCCGAAAAATTGCTGTCACTGAAATATCCATCACATCACTCTCCATCCAAGCTGTACTCATAAAAGGCCTGAAGATCAACTCTCAACCTTAGCGTTTGCTGCTAATTAACTGCTACTTCAATCCCGCAAAGACTCAGAAGAAAGTCACCATGAAAATCCTAATAAGAATGCTTGATGACGTACTGATCAAATACGACTCTCACCAGGCAATCTTAGTTGGGGATTTCAACACGCGGCACCTGGATAAGACACTTGATATGTCAATGCGTCCGGTTGGGGCTGCACCTCTTCATGCTTTTCTTCACAATCATAAGCTATGCTCGACTCATTTTTTAAAGGGAACCTGTAGTGCTAGAGCCACTCTTGTGGTCTGACACCCTGTGATGACCTTTGACTACCATTGTTTAACTGATTTTAGTGTGTTATTTTATCCAAGCCTGAATGTACAATGTCCTGCATATGCCTGTTTCTCTTACAAGTTTCTTTCTTGTAATCTTGCTGTCTTTCAGTGGGAGCTGTCACAGAGTAGGACAGCCTTGCCATGAACAGAAGATGTGGGATGTGCATTTGAAAGCGTGAGAGGGAGAGAGAGGTGTGGAATGTGCTCTTTGGTCTCGAAGTGCAGAGTAGTGGGCAGTGATGCACACATGTGCTCTGTGTTGTACATTAAGAGATGAAGTATGTGATGCTATAAGACATTGAGAGATGAAGTATGTGATGCTATAGACAGTTGTGGACAATAGTGCGTTGTGTTGTACATTGATGAGAATTATGAAGTTCCTACTATTGGCTATGACATGGCCTCATGTCATCTTGTTTTCTGACTTTGCCTTGCTTGAGCTTTTCTGCGTGCACAGCAGTGCTTGCAAGTTGTTTGGGTTATTCACGTTCAAGGATTGTTTTTTGTTTAATGTACCCGGAAGGCTTTGTGAGCTTAGTCAAGATAAAGGCTGGAACATGCGAGATTTGGAGAAGGGGACGTGAGAACTCCTTCCTGTCGTGGGAATGCTTGCTTGGAACCTGGCCAGTTCTGGTAAGATTCCAATGGCCTGGGGGGAGGTCTTTCTCAAACCTTCTAGTGTGTTCAAAGCTGGGGGTTGCTGAGTTGGAAACCGGGATATGAGTGGGGTTGGACACGTCTACCTCAGAGAGTGAACCCTGGTTGCTGAGGCTCTCAATCATGGCTGTTTACTTCCCCAGTCTGAGATGCAGTGTTTGCACCAGGTGATGTATTGAGTTTTGGTTATTGCCATTGTGATATAAGTTGCCAGTGGCTTTGATCATTTGAGATGTTTTCTTTGTGATGTAGGAGTGAGTTGAGGTGCACATCCAAAGTAATCAACTGATGTATATATATATCTATATATATCTTTCTGATCTTTGCAGGCCGTCCAGTATATTTGAATGAGTCTTATCTCATATTATTTGCAGCTTGTTTATTCATCAGTATTATTCATGCATTATATTTACCAAGTGTGTTATTATTGCTTGCATATAAACATATATATCTCTCTTTGTGTATTTGAATCTTGTGCATTTGGCATCAGGGAAAGCCTTTCTGTTAGAGTTCATTGTGTAAAATAAAACCCCTAGCCTTATTCTAAAAAGAGAGATAGTCCTTGCATTTTGAAAAATAAAACCCTGGGTGTGAGTGCTTGATTGGTTCTGATGCTCCGTCCATCACCACCCCCTTTTGTACCGCTTTGTTCGCCATAAGTTGGCAGGGTATGCTCAGACGTGAGTCCCTTGCTCACTTTGCCACTGGATTCAAGCAAGCCTGGCTGAAGACGGCTGAAATGCCAGAATCCGGTCCTAGGAAGCTTGTTTCCGGTCCAGGGAAGGCATGGCTTGGCAGTTCGGGCTGGACTGTTCCCATGAGGCACAGGGTCAGACTGATTTGCATATGGCCATGTCTGAACTGGGGTGGCAGAGTGGGCTAAAGAACGGTGATGGATCAAACCCAGATCTGTTGACTGGGTGTGAGTGTTTGATTGGTTCTGATGCTCCGTCCATCACCATCCCCTTTTGTACCGCTTTACCCAGGAGTCTGGCGTGATCTGGTGACTGGGCACTGTGAATGCCGAAGCAGAAACGGTGAGGTCGGTTTGGCAATGTGGATTTATTACCATCGGTCTCCTCCGACCTCGCAAGTGTGCCTGAGATTAAGTAACTTTGAATAACATTTTCGTGCTACACGCTTTCATGGACATTTGAGACATTAATCATCATTGCCAGTTTAGACTTTGGATCATGGCACCCAGACAGAATTATCGGCTTGCTGGTGGCACAACATTTAATATCTGATATTTCAACCTACCACACGAACACTTGCTCACGGACTTTGTATTTGCAAGGCCAACAAAGGGTATTATGGGCTTTACAGTCCCATTGGAATGATTTAATTATCCAACGGGCCGGGGGCCGACACTGAGGTAGTTAGTGCATTGAGTACATGTAATTAGAGCCCCGCTGACTTATTACTAGCCCAATATCTCTTTTACTTGTGTGCTCCGTTGTAGGATGTGCCTGCAGATTAGTCAATACAATTGAAGTCCTCTTTGTATTTTGTAACTACAATTGTGCTCGCTTCAATAATGTGGCGATGTGATGTCTGTTATTTAGCGTGAACATTAGTTTTAGCACGTTCCATGTTTTATATAATGTATTTTTTATTTTACCGATTTAGTTTCGGTTGGGCCGAGAGCTTTGGCGCCATCAAGTGTACAAACATCATAGCACTTTTGCTTAGTATTACGTTATGCCCGTCCTCAAGGCAGAGAATATATGTATACATTTATTGCGCTGTTTTCCTTAATTGTGTATGTTCTATCTTTGGTGGATCAAACTGGTTGGGTACTATGTTGTTAGATATATTTATTATACATTAAAGCATTTTGCATTTTATATATTATCGCCATATTAAGCTTGTTTCAATAGGCATGTTTTTTCACCGCGCAGTCCATTTTCTATGTTTACATATGCCTTAATGAGGAGGGAGGGCTATATAACCTAATGCGAAACGCTTCTCTCTTTTGATGTGGGGTCGCAGGAGACCTGAAGCTCAATAAATAAGCCTTATTCTTTTATTCTTACCTGCCTTGTGTACGTACCTCTCCTTGTGTGGAGTAGGATTGCCTTCATATATATATATATATATATATATTGTCACGTGGTTTTAGGCCACTCCCTATTTACAGTGCTAAGTTAGCTCAATCACGTTAGTTGTTAGACAACCATCTTGCTGCTTTTGCTGCCTTTGCACCCGACACTGTTGTTACATGTTATTAATTTGAGAAATGCAGACTCGCTCTTGTCTCAAGTGAATGTTATTTATACATCCTTAACAGTTGCTAGTGCCCTTGGTCTGTACATCGAGTAAAGAACTGTTCTAGGACACTAGACGGTGCCGGCTGATTGTGTTCAGGGTGATCGTACCACTGTTTAGTCATAACCTATACGCAGCTGCAAATACCAGAAAGTCGTAGGCTTTAATATTACAGCGCAGCATTTTGTTAGAGCATTCGATAGAAGAGCTGAAGCAGAGAACACTGAGCTGATCCTGTGATGTGATACACCTAAGCTGATCTATACGGTATGGGGTCCCCTATGCAAGCCTATGAGACCTTCTAATAGTCTGATAATATTTTATTAGTTGCTAGAGAAAGGAGGGTGGTTGTTTTCCACTGTCATTATTAATATGATCGCTCCTTTCATTTTCTATGGTATTGTAACAATGCTAATGGTAATGATCTTAACCATTTGTCTGCTTATGTTAGCCAAAGTACTGTATAACAGGACTCGAGGTTTATGAATAAATTCTTTAAACTTTACTGTGTCTTAGTTATTCTGTTGTGGACTGATATATATATGTGCAAACGGGTATTTCGGGTTCCCACCATTCCTGAGAATAACTAAGTCGCATGTTCTGGGTTGTCTATACATTGGGACCGCCGAGCTAAATCTCGGATAACGAATGCGACACTAAGCTAATCGGATAAGGGGTTCTTAGTTCTGAGGGGAGTTTCTGGTACACCACAATTCTCTAAGGTTCTGGTTTCCTGCGCATAGTTCTGTGCATACGCAGAATCCCTAAAACATGGCGCACCTAACGTTTGGTCTTAATATCTGAGATGCCTTAGTAGTGCTTTTATTAGTCCACAACGCCCTCACTCTGGTTTCCGGATAACGGGAGTGACGGTTTAACCTACCTAGGTTTTAGGCTATAGGTTCTTTCAAGCTTGATAATAAAAAAGGTTACACTAATCTAAGCCCAAGTGCTACTAAAGATCTCGTTGTATCTTCTTTTTCGTCCTAATGGCGGTAGAAATTCCCGCTCATAGTAGGGTGTCTCTACGTGCTCATTTGAGGACGTATGGGGTGCCTGATGACGGGATGGCAGTGGTGTTTGTCGTTACTGCAAATGCCACTTACCCTTATGAGTTGTTTTACTCTTGGGTTACCTTTGAGGCTGTGGAAGACGGCGATAAAACGTTCCACAAATACACTGCTACGCAGGTGCCTCTTCATTATACCCCATATATGGCTTTAGAAATTCCTATTTCTACTTGGCAGCACACTATTTGGTTTAATGGCACCCTCCCCCACACGGTCACCCCGGCGAGACTGGGTCCTTTGTCAATTGAAGGAGCTACCTGGCCGGTGCTGGCCGGACATACACCTCATCCACGCTACCTGACGGTGGGTGTGGATAGCTTACGTATACTACACACAACCCTGATTACGGTCCATAGGGCTTTAGTGCAGTATGTGTCGCGCACTGTGCAGGTGGGGGCACCTACAGTTGCGGGACACGGGGCGGATCACCATCATGCAGTGGTGATCAGTCCTGTAATGGTAAACGCGGTTGTTGGCAAGCGCCCCCAGAATAAGGATGAGTATCCTTATTGGCTTGCGGAGAAATTCGATCAACTAGAAGCCGTGTTTCCCAACACTAGTCCTGTGGAAAAACACAGGATACTCACTATTACTTTGCCGAAAGAACTAGTCCCGGACATTGTCGATTGTGACAATTGGGGCAAGGTCTTTGCCGCGACCTATTCGAAGTGCTTCGGCACTACGTCTATGTCGGTACTACCTTCCGTTATCAAAAAAGTCCAGGAGGATCATGGTGCGGAAGCAGCTATTGAGTTGGGAATGCGGCTTATCGACAGCTTCGATATAGTATGTTCCATGATTATGGGAAATCTCAAAGGAGATGCCATGCAGTTTCAAGTGGGAAACATGATGGCACTAATTGCGGATGAAGATAAGCCGAGGGAGTTTGCAAAAGTTATTGCAAAAGCCTATAGGATGGTTGGACGTAGTGCACTAGGCGTGAAACCCGTCATCAAAATTCCTGATGTAGTACAGCACACTAAAGTGAGTTCGTCTACAAAAGACGATAAACCCAACTTTCCAAAACAAAATTGGCGAGCTAAAAAACAAGATAAACAGCAACAGAAACAGGAGACTCGTCCTGCATCCCCTGTTCAGGCGTATGTTGAACGCACTTATGATTTGCGTGATCGTTCTCGTATTAAGTCACCTGATAGGTTTCAGGTTCCTGACCAGCGCTCTCCTCGTTCTTCACAGGAAACAGCGGCTTCACACTTTGGTGGAGGAGACCGTGGGAGAGGCCGGGGTGCTCAAGGACGAGATCAGCCCCGACAGGCGGACGGAAGAGGCAAGCAGGAGGATTCTGCACGTCCACGTCCTCCGTTTCAGAAAAAGAAAGTTGCTGCTATCTCAGCGAAGTATGCCTCAGATGGTACGGACACAGCTTCTGAACATGAAATGGGCGCTGACGCTGCTAGACAGCGCGGCGGAAGTTACAGTAGTGCGGGGAGCACTGCGTCCATTTCTGGAGGCGACAGCAACTAAAATCTATGTAACAGTAGAAACAGCTGATACTCGTGTAGCCCCCCCTGAGAGATTATTTGACGTAGTCCTCAATATTGAGGGTGACATACAACGAAAAATTAACGCGGTATTTTGGGATAATCTGACGGCCACCTATGATATACTATTGGCGGAGAAAGATTGGCCCCCGGCTTTCGTTCTAAACGCTCCAAGGGGGGAAGAAGTCATTCTTCCTTCTTTTGGACACGTAGTGCCCAAGGAGGAGTCTGGGAAGTTAGCCGAGGAGTGGGCACGGGTGCTAGCACCCACGTTGTATCGTAATCAGGTGGGGTGGGATAAATGTTCTACCCTCCACGAAATTCCATTGCGGTCCGATCCCCAGCCTCAACCCCAATACCCTATGCGTCGAGAGGCTAGGTCTCACGTCGCGTCTATCCTTGAACAATTGGAATATCAGGGAGTAATTGAAACGTGTGTGTCACCAATGAATAATCCTTTATTCACTGTAACGAAGCCTGACGGGTCGTACCGCCTAGTTTTGGATTACCGGCACTTAAACTCGCACTGCCGGAATTGTGCGGTACAAAATACCCATAGTTCGGCTCTCGTCGATAGTCTTGTGAGAAAGAGGTTCAAAACCACACTCGACTTGTCCAATGGCTTTTATTGCCATAACATATCCCCTCATAGTTATGAGTGGACCGCTTTTACTTCGGGTGGTAAACAAAAAGTGTTCAAAAGGCTCCCAATGGGCTATAAAAATAGTCCTGGGGTATTTGCTGCCCGTGTGGTCTCTCTCTTAGAGATGGTAGACCCGGAGGCATACTCGTACGTCGATGACATCTACTTAACAGACGACGAGTTGCTTCCACACCTTGCTCGCGTGGACAACATAATTACTATGTTTGCGGACTTTGGTTACAAGTTTAACTTTAAGAAGTCCCACATTGCCGAGTACACAGTTTTATTCTTGGGGTACGAACTCAACAATGAGGGCCGCGGCTTGGCTCCGCAGTTCCTTGAGAAATGCGCACGCCTTCGTATCCCTGCGACACTGAAACAACTACAATCATTGCTGGGCTTTCTGAATTTCGGCCGGACCTACATTCCTGAATATGCCCAGCGTATCAAGACACTATATGCCTTGGTGCAACCTACTTTTACCAAATCTTGCTGGCTGCCAGAGCATTCGGCTGCATTGCACTCTTTGCAGTCTGACCTTCTTACTGCGAAATATTTACAAACTCGTGATAACCACACAAACCTGGTCATAAGAATTGTACCGGGTGTGGAGGGGTTCACGTACTTAACATACAATGAAGGTGACACAGTCCCCATTGCATACAAATCTCATTTATATACTTCGGCTGAAATGCGTTTCTCCACTGTCGAGAAAGTTTTGACAGCAGTTCAGATGGCAAGCCTGAAAGAACGAGCGCTATCACAGGGGAAACGCATGATGGTGGTGACACCATTTCCTGCCCTAGAGGCAGTCACTAAAGCAAGTGTGCCGAATTCTAAAGCTTTACATCCAAGGTGGATACAATGGGCGACCTCCTTAGCCTCGCCTGACGTCGAATACATCTTTGACGCAGGGCTACAGACTCAGGAGAGTTTGGAGTATGAATTAGTTCATCCGGCTCCACTTACATTGCGCCCGTTGGAGGAGTTCCATTGTGTCATTTACACTGATGGGTCCGCGCAGCCCGCAACTGGATCAAGGCACGCTTATTCAGCGGCTTGCGCAATTGTTGTTGGTACTTTCGTGAATGGAGAATTCATACAGGATGCGGTGCATACGCAGACTTTGGGTGATTGTACCGCACAATTGGCGGAGCTTAGAGCTCTGGTGCTTGCACTGGAGTTTGCTGATTACAGAGTCACAACTCTTATAGTGAGTGATTCTTACTATTGTGTTCAATCTTACAACGACAATCTGCTGTTTTGGATCGCGAATGGATTTCGTGATTCAAAAGGTAGCACAGTGAAGCATAAAACGCTTTGGGCCAGGGTGGCTGAACTAAAAGGCAGTCGACCCCTTGTGAATGTTATTCACACTCTTGGTCACCAACGAGTTGGCGTCCATGCTGTCGGTAACAGTTTGGCTGACGAGGCAGCTAAAACAGCAGTGGCAACATACTTAGTAGCAGCAGTTACAAGATCCAAAAGTAAGATCGATGATGACATCTTGGCAGCCATTGCTGCTTCAGAGACTGGGACAGACTTCCCTAGGGGTTTCCCGTCTCGATACCATTATCACTTAAGTCCTGATAACGTCCCGTTAGTGAGGATTAATGATGTTGGGGATAGAGTTATTCCCAATTCGGACTGCAGGCCAGCTTTGGTACAAGCTGCACACGAGGGTGTTGCGTCAGCGCATGCCGGAGTGTCCGCAACTGTGTCACTGTTGCAACAGCGTTATTGGTGGTACGGTTTGTACAAACATACGCGGACTTATGTCCTCAATTGTGGTATTTGCGAACAAATAAAGCCATCTACGGTGGCGCGTCCACCACAAACGCAGCTGCATATATCTAATCAACCGCTAGCGTGTGTTTATTTAGATCACTGCGGTCCTTTTTCCTCAGACACTGCGTACAAGTATATCTTGGTTGCAGTAGATTCGTGCACACGTTTTCTTTGGGTGTGGCCACACAGGAGTGCTGACGCCAGGACTGTCATCAAAGCATTGCGTGTCTTTATAGGGAGTTTTGCATGTGGAACCCTCCATTCTGATCAGGGCCCTGCGTTCGCCTCTAAGGCGTACAAAGAAGCTATGGGAAGTTTGGGAGTCCAAGTCAAATTTTCGTCTCCATACCGGCCTGAGGGCAATAGTGTTGTGGAACGAATGAACCATGACCTAAAGCAATCATTGACAGCCAGGGTGTTAGGTACTGGCAAAAACTGGCTAGCTCATTTGTATGACGTCCAACGTGCACTTAATAATCTCCCTAGAAGGTCTCTGGGTGGGAGGACCCCGTACAGGATGCTCTTCGGGGTTCGAATGTTTGTCCCAGACCTTGAGGGTCTCGACATGGCGGCAGCAGCCGCGCCTTTTGACTTAGATGACCACTGTACTGTCTTACAGAATCTTCAAGAAGCAAGAGACACTCTAGCAAAAGCGCACATATCCTCTGCGTCCGAAGCTGGACTACAGATTCCGGTAGTCGGCTGGCTACCCAGAGTTGGTGATCTGGTCCGTGAGAAGGTGGAGAAGAAAAAGGAGTTTGGCCCCTCTTATCGTGCACCAGTGCCGGTGCTTGGAGTTGAGGGTACCCGTACAATTGTTTTGCCTCCTCTTCCTGGTCACAGAGACAACAGGTACATTTCAGTTGACAATGTCAAGCTACACCGGGTGGCCGATACTCCATAGTCTGACACCTTCAGTTTCTTGCCCTTCAATGATGCGCAGTTCTGTTGTGGTGCCACCATCTGACATCGTGCCTGAGGTTGCCATTGAAATGCAAGTACTTTCTGATTCTGCTGTGTCACCTGCGGATGATGATGCTGAGTATTCTTATCCTGCCGATGTTCCATTGTCCCTTTTGCATTCAAATGGCATTATCCAGTCTAATTCTTCCTTTGGAACTGAATCATTGACTTCCACTGCCCCTTCCAAATTTTCGAAATTCTTTGCCTGGTTCAAGAGACAATTTTTGGTTCCCCCCTGGATTTACATCTGGCTGGTGCTCATTTGCATTTTTTTGTTCATGTCCATTGGTTTTGTGGTGGTGTTTTTTAGGCTTATAAATGGACACTACCTGAATGAACGTTCTACAATTAGATTAATTAATGGAACTTTGGCCCCACATTCATCGTCACACATCATGAAGAGGGACCAGACTTTTGTGAACATCACCGCCTGGCCTGTCCGTGATGGAATAGCATGGGATGCAGTTAAATTCCAAATTCATGGGCCCACGGAAGTAATTAATGTACCATCTGTATATCGTGTTTTTATGGGTGATGTGGTTAAACAGAACATTCGGTCTGATGATTGGGATGTAAAAACTATAGAGACACTGTTTTCTGATTTGAAATACTATGCCGCATTTGATGCTGAGGATTTGTATTTGAATACTGAAAACTATGCAGAGCAGTTTTGTTATCAACATTATGGTACTCATTTTCTTCATAGGGCTAACACATTTCGTAGTTTAGTCAACTTTACTCAGTGGGAACATTGCCCTGCCCCGATGATTGGTAGTTCAAAAACATTGGTTGACAAATTTTCATATTTTTCGGATTTCAGTGTATCCAAGAATGCATCCTTTTATTTTAAACTTAGGGATGAACCTATTTCAAAGGTGCGTTTGACACACACTAAATTGTTGTTTTCCAAGTCCTTCATGGACGATTTGGCAATTGGAGGGTATGACGTTTGGAAAGATGCTATTGATCTCAAATCGGTTTGGGGAACTAAGTCTTGGCAAGTACAGGGCACAGAAGCGTTACATCGTGCCTGCCTAATCCCAAACCACATGTTATTTTTAAATTCCACAATTTTTCAGACAACCTCTTTTGGATTGGCTATTTCTAAAAAATTAAATTCCCCCTCGATCCCGGATCTGGGTGCTTATCCTGGTTGGGAGAATCACACAGATCTGTCCCTTACTATGTTGCAGTCTTTTATTTCCAATTCCACCTTTAATATTAGTGCATTGGACCCTAAAGGTTGGTTGGTATGGCAGAGAAGTTCGGATTCCTGTCAACGTAGATTTTTAGGGTTGATTCCCGGGTACATACAAGATAGAGTAGACCCTCGTTTTTTGTCCACACACACTGTCACTACCTACTCGGTAGGTAAATTGTGTCAGTCTTGGTTGCAACATTCCACATTAGATTCAGTTAAAATTCACTTGTCACGTTTGCATGACAAAATTGATTTGAATGATTTTGTTAAAGGTCCCGCATTGGGAAGATCCAAACGATGGGTGTATGCTGTTTACAACGAGGTTTGGAAGTTGTCGCAGATTGAGGCTGCTTCCAGGCTCCGTGCTATTGACCAGGCCAATATGGAAAAAGTATTGGCAGTTATAGATAATAGTATTAATACTTTATCTTCGAGAATATATACATTGGATAACATTATTTCATCTGTTGTAGATATTGTCCAGGAAGATGTGTCTATGTTGTATCATGGTCAAAATCAATTACGTTCGATTATGCAATTTGCTTGGACTTTGCAGACGTTAAAGGCGGGGAAAGTACCTTGGGATTACATGAATATTACTTCTTTATTCCGCCCATTTAATCTGACAGCAAAGCAGCAATTCATGTCCATGAAAGATGCTACGTATTCACTACTGCATATAGAAAAGGTAGAACCTTTGCCTTTTTCTGTGGCTGAGTCTGAGTATGCAGTGTGGCTCATCCATGGGATGGTCACTCTCCCGATTTCTATGTATAGGTTTAGTTCGTGCATGAAACATTACGCCTTGGGCAGATATGAAAAACTTGGTTCTGCATTTTTGCATGAAGTCTGGTCTCTCCCATTTACATATCGATGTGAGAGGGACGGCAAAGAAGTTTATTTGAAGGGTGAGGAGTGTACGACTGCTCCCGATCATTCCGTAGTGTGTAGACATATCCAATTACATGGATCGTGTAATATGAATGCCCCTAATTTAGCTTGCTTATTGAAGGGCATTCCTGTGCCAGTTATAACGCCGTCATTTACGCTGCTTGCTAATGGTAGTTATCTGCTTCTAAATAGTGAGGCTTGCTGTGGGATGTTAGCTGGAATTCCCTATATTGTTTCAGTTTCACGAAGGGTAATTTGCTGTAATAACGTGCTTTTCCCACCCCCGCAAGGCCGACTGGATATATCCATCTGGCCGACGATTCCGACCTTGAAAGCAGAGTTCAATAGGATGAGCAGAATAAGGGCTCTTTTGTCTCAAAAGGAGGTTGCGTTGACTTCGTCACGTGAAACATTTCTCCTTCAGGTGGCGAACACTCGCACGGAAGTTCAAGCTCTTTTGAATACTGACCTCCCCCTACATTTTGGCACATTAATACACACTATCTTCAATGCTTCTTCTACGACTGGTCTGGTCCATTTTTTTAAAATTGTAGGCTCTGGCCTTGTGACGTCTTTCCAGTCTATCTTTGGTATAATACCAGCTATTTTTCATTCTATTTTTTCTGGAGTTTTCGGAGGGTTTCCTCTGATTCTCGCATTAATTGCTGGCATACTCCTGTTGGTCTGCGCTCTACGCTATGGATGCACGACTTGCGCTACTCGACCACGGATTCAGCCTGTTCCATCTGCGTAGCCGGATGTGGGAATCCTATGGGACTTTACCACTGGCTACCTTGAGTGTCGCTTATGGATTATCCTTCCGGTTCCCGTTTTTTACTTGTGTACAGCCTGTTTTTCACTGTCTCGAATGTCCATTCCAATGGGCTCTGGATATGTGTTTGTCAAACTTGGTGTCGCCTGACCTAGATTTTGATCGACTGATGTATCCCTTAGTGGTTCATGAGTTTGACTGTTCTGGAGTCGGGTTTATGGCCTTGGGTGCGGCGCATGAAGTCCTTGGATTATGGGATATCGAGAAGGCAGCAGTTGACTTCCTGGCACGAAGTTACATCGAGATGCCTGCTTCTTGTCCACGTGGAGTGCTTGATGCTCATTTCCCTGTGGAACACGTGTGTTCTTTTTCTTTGCTGAATTGGATGACAGACAATTTTGCGGATGACTCCAATGATTTTCTACTGGAAGCTGCGGCTGCATATGCTGCTTATACTTTCATACGTTGACAATTGTGCTCACACACTCTGATGGTGAGTCAAGTGGAGAAAACCTTTTTTACATATTTTTCTCTTCGAATTTTTTCCTCTCATTTTCTGAACTTACATTTCAAGCTCTTTAGTCTGCATCGTTGATCTTGAACTCTGCGTTCTGTTGAAATATTCGCCCCTGGTTATACCGTGGTTCGATCAAAGAGGGATGTCACGTGGTTTTAGGCCACTCCCTATTTACAGTGCTAAGTTAGCTCAATCACGTTAGTTGTTAGACAACCATCTTGCTGCTTTTGCTGCCTTTGCACCCGACACTGTTGTTACATGTTATTCATTTGAGAAATGCAGACTCGCTCTTGTCTCAAGTGAATGTTATTTATACATCCTTAACAGTTGCTAGTGCCCTTGGTCTGTACATCGAGTAAAGAACTGTTCTAGGACACTAGACGGTGCCGGCTGATTGTGTTCAGGGTGATCGTACCACTGTTTAGTCATAACATGCACGCAGCTGCAAATACCAGAAAGTCGTAGGCTTTAATATTACAGCGCAGCATTTTGTTAGAGCATTCGATAGAAGAGCTGAAGCAGAGAACACTGAGCTGATCCTGTGATGTGATACACCTAAGCTGATCTATACGGTATGGGGTCCCCTATGCAAGCCTATGAGACCTTCTAATAGTCTGATAATATTTTATTAGTTGCTAGAGAAAGGAGGGTGGTTGTTTTCCACTGTCATTATTAATATGATCGCTCCTTTCATTTTCTATGGTATTGTAACAATGCTAATGGTAATGATCTTAACCATTTGTCTGCTTATGTTAGCCAAAGTACTGTATAACAGGACTCGAGGTTTATGAATAAATTCTTTAAACTTTACTGTGTCTTAGTTATTCTGTTGTGGACTGATATATATATATATGTGCAAACGGGTATTTCGGGTTCCCACCATTCCTGAGAATAACTAAGTCGCATGTTCTGGGTTGTCTATACATTGGGACCGCCGAGCTAAATCTCGGATAACGAATGTGACACTAAGCTAGTCGGATAAGGGGTTCTTAGTTCTGAGGGGAGTTTCTGGTACACCACAATTCTCTAAGGTTCTGGTTTCCTGCGCATAGTTCTGTGCATACGCAGAATCCCTACAACAATATATATATATATATATTCACTGAAAAAACCATAGGTTTCACACACGTTATAGTTAGGAATTAGCATTTAAAAAACCTTGCAAATTCACTGAAAAAACCATAGGTTTCACACATGTTATAGTTAGCTGGACATTTCACTCGTAAAAAACCAATGAAATTCCCCCGTTATAGTTAGTGCAGGCAACTATAACTCACGCGACCGCAATCCTCTGCTGATGATGTCAAATATTACATCACTGATGACATATGTGTCTTTATGAAAAATAAATATTTGTAATATATGTATAGCTAAAGATACAGTATTAGCATCAACAGAGGATTGCGGTCGCGTGAGTTATAGTTGCCTGCACTAACTATAACGGGGGAATTTCATTGGTTTTTTACGAGTGAAATGTCCAGCTAACCATAACAAAACCTATGGTTTTTTCAGTGAATTTGCAAGGTTTTTTTAAATGCTAATTCCTAACTATAACGTGTGTGAAACCTATGGTTTTTTCAGTGAATTTGTACGGTTTTTTAAATGCACATTTTTTTTTGAGATTTTTGTATAAAATAATATATGTACTATATCCTGCATTATGGAATGGTTAATTTTTTTTTATGCATTTTTTTCCGTGCGCGTACGGTAAGCTGACGCTACGCGCTCCGTACGTCATAAGTACGGTGCGCTTACGTGATACGTGACGTACGCGTACACGCATGCGCGTTGCGCGGAAGCAACGTCGCGGTTACGCAGGGGCGTGTAATGCACATGCGCGAGTGCGTCTTACGTACGCGCTCCGTAAGCGTCACGTTTGCGCATGCGTACTTGTTTACGAGCGCGTACCGTAAGCTTACGGAGCGCGCACGGTAGGTCATGTGATCCACAAAGAACACTTTTCATTGGTTGAAACTACTTTCAGTTCCAGAAACTTCCCACACCACACCCATTCCCCTCATTACTGCTTGAGATCCCCTAGGAGAAGGAGCTGAATTGACATTGAGATACAATGGCAGAGCAGCAGACCTCTTCTGAGAGTGAGCCTAGCAGCACCATCATCAGACAGAGAAGGAGGAAACAAAAGGATGTTGTGTGGGAGTATTTTACTTTTCCAGAGGGGCAGAAAAAGGTCAATGCTCCATTGGTCACTTGCACACTTTGTGACCGTGTTTTATCTAGAGGAGATCCAAGGAAGAAGTATTCCTTTGGAAATCACTCTATGAAGAGACACCTTAGGGATAAACATCCCAGGACCTTTGCTCGACATACTGAAGAAAACTCTTCAGTAAGTCACCGGAGCCCAACCTCAGAAGCTCAGCCGAGTACATCATCGGCAGCTCAGCTGAGCCCTTCCTCTGAGGTGGGAGCATCACCTTCTTCTGCTCCTCTGGACATTATCCCTCGATTTCGGAGGGTTTCAATGAGGTGTACAACGTGTTGTGGTCTTATTGTTTTTGGGGAGACCAGTGTTTCCCTTATTAACAATAAGATAGACCAGCACGTTTGTAGACGCTCATAATATTCCCATTCTTTCTTTCCTCCATCCCTGTATTAACCCAATGGCTCTTTTAAGAGCCAACCTTACCTCACAATTTTTTCTATTTTTTTTTTTAAGCTTTCCTTTTTGAAAAAATGTTTTTGCCGTGCGCGCACAGTACACGTAATCGCGGAATAGTTACGCGAAGTTTGCGGAATTTTTCCTCGCGGAATTTCTCCGTTTACGCCGTGCGCGTACGCTACGCGCATTCGGCGATTTTTCGAAAAAAAATTAAAATTAATTTTTGCCCTTCGGGGTCCTTCTGGGACCCCCTGACCAAGGCTAGGGGGTCAGGAACTGTCCACCCTGCCCCCTTTTCACGTTCTCCACCTTTGTTTTTCACCCCCTCAGACTGCGAGAGACAAAATGGCGGCCGACACTTCCTGGTTTCGACTGATTCGAATGTTTACTGAGATCTAACAACCAATCAGAATCGCGCTCGTGCACGGCGGCGTGCGCGTACGGTAAGCTTACGGTACGCGCTCCGAGCGCGCCCATAGATATATATATTGATTCAAATGCTATTTTCTCAGGAAATACTGAACAGATTTACACGAGACCTTCAAAAGGCACATCCCTGACCTGAGGGCTACCTCTGCCAAATTTCAAGTAATTCTGTTCAGCCGTTCGGGCTGTAGCTCGGACTAAAGGTCCTATGGAAAAATGCATGGGGAAAACGCGTTTTGGGACCCCCCCTTTTTCTCAGCCCCCGCTTGACGAATCCCCCCGAGACTTTTAGGGTAGGAGCGGAGCGCCCCACCTATTTTGAGAATTTCGCGAGGATTCGTCAATCGGCGCCAAAGTTATTCCAAATAGAATGTTGCGGATTTCCTATGGAAACACGGTCCTAACTATAACTATCTACTGGCGACCGCCAGTAGATATATATATATATATATATATATATATATATTCACTGAAAAAAACATAGGTTTCAGGGGTGTTATAGTTAGCTGGACTTTTCACTTGTACAAAACCATTGAAATTCCCCCGTTATAGTTAGTTCAGCTAACTATAACTCGCGCGCCCGCAATGCACTGCTGATGACGTCACATATTACATCACTCATGACATGGTCAGTGACATCACTCATGACATCACTGATGACATCTCAAATGACATCACTGATGACATCATCCAGTGAATGTGTGTTTTTCTGAAAATTAAATATGTTTTATATATGTATATCTCAAGTTCGATGGAAGAATAAATGGGTATATAAGTGTCTAAATGGATGATTTGTTTTTGAAAAATTGATTGTGTAACTGACTGATTAAGTGTATCATAGTGAACACATGGCTTAGTGAGTAATGTTTAAATATGTAAATATCTGTATCAGTCTCTCACTTTGTGTATAAGTGGCTGCATGGGTTGGTGAGTAGCTACATGGGTGTCTATATAGGATATTAGTTGGTTTTTTGAGTATCAGTCTGAGTGTCTGCATGGTTCGGTGGGGGGTATTACGTAGTGCATAGGTGCATGAATGAGTGACTCACTCTTTGTATGTGTTGAAGACAGCATGTGTGCAGGACTGTATGGGTGGATGAGTGTGTGTATGGGTGTGTTAGTGAATGCCTGTCTCAATAGTGTCTTTATGAGTAACTACATATGTTTTAAACTAGTATATGTGACTATTGGTGTATATAAGTGAGTATATGTGAGAGTGAGAGATTGAAAGAGTTCCTGTATGTGTTTCTATAAGTGATTGTTTAAAAGACTAAGTATGTGTAAGTTTCCGTAGAAGTAAGTGTGGTGGTGTGTGTATAACTGTATATGCAAGTAAATGGATGTTTGATTCTTTATTAGCATGAGTGACTATGTGTGTGAATAACTCTATGGATGAGTGGCATTGTGTAACAGGATGTATAGGTGTATGAGTACATATGATGAGTGAATACATGTATGAGTGACTGTATAGGACCGTTGGTGAATGAGTGGATGTGTATGTGGATCTTAGAATTACTGAAGAGGTTGTTGTAACTGGTATTGGTATGTCCATTGTTTTGAAAAGTTTAGTCTCTATTTTTGAATGTGTGTATCAAAGGTTATATAAGGGTGAGAGGAGGTCTGCCACTCTATCACAAGGATGATGTCATCAGTGATGTCATTTGAGATGTCATCAGTGATGTCATGAGTGATGTCACTGACCATGTCATGAGTGATGTAATATGTGACGTCATCAGCAGTGCATTGCGGGCGCGCGAGTTATAGTTAGCTGAACTAACTATAACGGGGGAATTTCAATGGCTTTGTACAAGTGAAAAGTCCAGCTAACTATAACACCCCTGAAACCTATGTTTTTTTCAGTGAATTTCTGAGGTTTTTTAAATGCTAATTCCTAACTATAACGTGCCTGAAACCTATGGTTTTTTCTGTGAATTTCAAAGGTTTTTTAAATGCTAATTTCTAACTATGTCTACAGAGATAGGACATGTGAAGAAAGAAGAAAAAATGCACAGAAAGAAAAAAAAGAAGTGCAGAAAGAAGCAACAGAAGTCCTCAAAGACGAAGAAAAGTGCAGGAAGAAGGATAACGTGCAGAAAGAACAAAAAGAAGAGCAGAAAGAAGCCTTGTTGCAAAATCATCCTGTACCCTCAACTTTTTCAGACGGATACTGGTGGTAATTGAGTCTGACTAACCAGTCCTAGAGCCAGTGCTATGTGAAAAGACACTTAGAATACAGTGAAAACACCTACATACACTAGGGAACATTATGCGTTGTGGTCCCCCTGTGATTAGCATGACCTCCTCTGTAAGCCCCTAGTATATAATAGGGCAGGGGGATTAAAACTACCTCTTAAAACAGGCCACAGGGCTTTTTTACACACGTTAACTCAGGCCCCGTCCCCTCCCTTCACCACTGTGTAAACACGCCCTGTGTCCGTTTTTAGTTGGGAGATTAAGTTCATTTGAATCCTGAGAGTCCCTAGGGTCCAACTAGCCCACTAGGTACCTCCAGTAAGTGCCACAGAGCTGCGTTGCAGAGAGGTGTAAAAAGTAGCACGGCCTGGACCACCTCTCTGCAATGCAGCTCAGTGGTGCTTACTGGAAGCACTTGGTGGGCTAGTTAGCCCCCAGGGGCCCTCAGTATTGAAGGAAAATTATATCCCCAATTTAAAACGTGCCATAGTGCGTGTTTGCACATGTCACCTCAGGCCCCGTCCCCTCCCTTCACCACTGTGTAAACGCGTCCTGTGGCTGTTCTAAATTGAGAGATTAAGTCCCCTTAAATCCTAAGGGTCCCTAGGGTCAAACTAGACCACTAGGTACCTCCAGTAAGCGCCACAGAGCTGCGTTGCAGAGAGGTGTAAAAAGGGGCTTGGCCTCAGAACACCTGTCTGCAGCGCAGCTCCCTGGTGCATACTGGAGATGCCTGTTGGGCTAGTTGGCCCTCAGGGACCCTCAGTATTGAAGAGGAATTAATTCCCCAACTTACAACTCGCCAGGGGGCGCGTTTGCAGAGTGCTGCAAGGAGGGGGCGTGGCCTCCGGCACAATGCCAGTCTTTTATTTTTTTTTAAGAAGGGGGGCTGCGTGGTTCCCCTTCTTATTCTAATTTATTGGCCCTGATGACCCCATCCCCCAGGGCCTGTCTCCTAATTATATTTTTTTGACCCCAATCCCCAGGGCCGGCCACTGTTTTTTATTATTTTTAAAAAATATATATTTATAGACACACCTAGGACATGCTGGACAAACCGTACGTACCTATCACCATGACGATTTGCGTGATATTCATTAAAAGGCGACTATGCATACAATGAATCCACGTGGAATGTATTTACACCACTAGTGAAGCTCTGACATGTCTGATGCCCTACCGTGCCTAATCCCGGTAGACACCCTTGTCGTTTATTTATACAAACATGGCTAGCTATTGACGGGCACATTTAATACACATGCACACCAAGCCATTCAAAGGGGATTCGACAAAAATTCGACCAAAACTATGCAAGAAACCCCCCTCACGGTTAATAAAACACACATCCACTGCCGGATGTGTAATACTTTTTATTTTACTCTCTGGAAAGGGGACGAACATCACTTGAGAGTCACAGCGCGCTCCTGGCAGAGCCCAATGCTGTGTTACACCCACCATTGCCTGCTGAGTGCCACACACCTCTGTATTGTATTCCACTAGCTAGTGCATATGCTATGACACTCTCTAGCCCATGTGCACTGTAACACCACCCCGTGAATATGTCATGCCACACTTGTCTTCGCACGGGTTATATTGCCCCATCTAACGTGCCTTCCTCGATGCCTATGTTATAACGCACAGTGCTATGCCATACATATTACAATTTGGGATCCATATCTTTGTCACAGTGCATATGCAACGTTACTCTCCCCAGCACATATTTTATATTACAACTTTAGAGACTAGTTAGGTTACACAACACATATTTTATATTACAACTTTAGAGACTAGTTAGGTTACACAACACTGCCCTGTGCATATTACACTCCAAGGCACATATCGCATAGCACGCGCTAGTGCCTGTGCTATCTCGCGCTCTCCAATGAATCTGTCATTGCGCACAATGTATTGCATATTATATTTCACGCCCGGTTCATCTTATATCACACTTTTTGGTGCATAGTTTATACCATACACTATATCTAGTTTTCATTTTCAATCGTGCTCTCAGGACTATGTTCTATATAACACTGTGTTCACCAACCCTTTTCACGGGCATTACATTTTGCGATAGGGGGTGGAGGGTCAGGGGGTGTTTCTGCCAAGTGAGCCCGGAGTCACAGTGTGGAAATATGGATTTTTCTGATCAATTATGTCCCCTATCTTGGACCCCAACGGTTCTATGTGCATGTCACAAGTACATGTATGTTCCCTCCAGTTCCAGTTATGAAGACGCAAATACATGTGCGTCCACCGTCAACATGTCCTCTGTCAGATCCGCCATGAATAGGCCGGATATTCCATTCCTAAATATGAAAGGCCACCGGCTTTATATGGTTCACTTATGCCATTTTACAGTCCAGGCAAGTAGGCCCTGATTCTGTCATCAAACTCTTCTTGCCTTCTGCCTCTGAAAGCTCCAGTCTGAGCCTGCATCTGTGACCATGAACTTTGTCTCATTCTCTGCGCGGCTCCCGAAGCCTGACATCAGCTTATTCTCTGCCAAGAACTGTATTTCACCTTCGAATTATCTGCTTCCCCCTCAGTCGATGCATTCCTGCCTAGTAGTTTAAGTAAACATTCTCCCAGTTACCGAGCAAAAGGCCCGGCTTCTCTGTCCTCATGCAAGTAATTCATAGTCCTGTTACCATGGAATATTCCTACCCCCTCGCATTCAGTGTAGACACTTAGACGCTTGTACACGCACGCACAGTCAGTATTAGAATAGATTCTGTCCGAGAGTCCTTCTTTTGTGGATAACATAGTTCTTTAAACATAGGATGTTAGATATGATTTGGGATTAGGCTGACTTGACCCCCCAGACTTTTTGTCTCCACATGTAGAGCTAAATGTCAAGTCCCCTTCACCCCCTAGTTGCACGTCAATTACACGTCATGCTGCTGCGCGCGCATCTATGCCAAGTATTATCTTATAGATCCACCTATATATGACATCATAACCAATTATGTTCCTTTTTACTCCTTATTACACCCATTTTCTGGTTACGCAGACAAATCGTCATTTTCCTTATCAATTGTTACGCCTGCTGCATTCGCTTCATTGTAATGTATGAACTATAAAAGTCATTTCATGTCAATAAAGTATGTACTTCACTTCCTGAACCTCCGTGGTGATGGAACTTGGAGCAACCGATTATAATCGATCATTGGAATAAAGCCCATTCCGAACCTCTAATACCACGGATTCTGCCTCTCATTTTACTGAGCTATTTTATTATGTTTCCGTATCAAATTAAGTCCGGGTAAAGGAAAATTATTTACCACATGATGGCGCCTGAATAGGGACACTTTCTCATCTCACGCGCCGGCGGTGAGTTGCAGGCCCGGTCTCCTGCCACAGCTGGACGGACAATAACGCGTACCAGCAGGATTTCCTGTATCTCCCTCCGGCCAAGCGGGGGCGACTGAGACTGCGATCAACACCCAGACGAGGCGGTGAGAAGTGCGAAGTATCCCGACCAGAGCCTAGCTGAGAGAGCAAGATCCGAGGTATACAGAGACCCACCAGTTCGAAGTCAAGCCCAGTTTCCGACGAGTCGAGTCGAGTCGAGTCCAGTCCGGTTCAAGTTCAAGTTACCGAGGCCTTCCGTTTCCGAAGCTACCCGGTGAGTACCATTGCTGGGGAGGCATTTCTGACGTGCACATAGGTTGTGCCGGTCAAGACGGGTTTGGGTACACAAATCCGGTCTGCACTGTTTTAGCAGTGTATCTGTACTGTTTAGCAGTATATCAAGTATTCCGAAGTATCTAGTTATTGTTAAGAATTAAGCTTGGTGATTAGTTATGCAGACGATCATCATTGTTGGTTATTTTAAAAGGGTAGAAAAACGTTTAATGTTTAATGTTTAATGTGTTAAACGTCCTGCATATTGTGGTATGAATGGTTGTTCATTATTGTGCTTTTGTATTAAGTCTGTTCAAAATCAAGTATCAGGTCAGTTGTTCAAAATCAAGTATAAGGTCAGTTCTCAATATGCCGCTCTTTTCGAAATTAAGACAGATCACTACTAGAAAAGGGGTTCTCGAAGAAGCCGTCCCTATTCCTCCTAGGGACACTCCAGGGCACTTCATGTATCACAAACATGGCTTAGACGCTATATTATTTCTTGATTTATGGGTGGACTACACCAAGGGATTACCAGAAAGTCAGAGGTGGCCCGCAGCGGGGACCTGGGATGCAGAGTGCATCATGAAAGTCGAGGAAGAGTTATGGAAAAGGAAAGTCAGACAGTCACAGAAAGACGCCGTTGAGTTATGGCGTAAAGAATCTCATAGACGTACAGAAAAAGCACGTAGACAGGAAGAGAAGAGTAAAAAGAGTTCAAACAAAGTTCGAGAGAATCTATTAATTGAGGAAGGTATCCGAGTGAAATCAGAACAAGTAGATAGGCAAAGAAATGCCCTTATGAATGGTATGTATCCTCTTCTGGCCGAAGGATTACCTAAGGCTACTCCAGAGATACCGAAAGACTTGCCACCCCCATTATTCCCAATCAAGGTACATCCTAAGGGGCATCCTAGAACCGCAGAAGATGTTTTTCTTTCCTCATATTTAGATGACGCAGCTCCCGAGTATGCTAATTCCGCCCCACATAGACCGCATACCAGGGAGGTCCAGCGCCAAGATCCAGTACCCGTATCCCTACAGCAACAAATCGAGTCACAAGTTCCGGCAAGCACATCTGTTTCTGCATCCGTCCCTACAGCTACTTCTATAGCTGTGTCCACACCTGTAGTTGCTGTGTCACGTTCGACGAATCCTTTCACACCCGACACCCCAGATGGGGCCACGGGAGGTGCTACCAATATTTTTTCTACGCCACCCAGAATAAATAAACTTACTTTTCAAGAGTCAGCACATTCACGTACACCCAAACTCATAAGTGCCCGTACGCTGAAGGAACTTCTTATAGATTGCAGATATGACCCTGTGCCCGGTAAAGAGGACGAAATGACCCTGGCATCATTGCGTATCAGACGAGCCGCAGTGTATTTAGGGAAGTTACCAGGAATGACTGCGCATCTAGATAAAATATATCATTTTGTCCAAACAGGGCGAGATCCAGAATGTATTAACAGAGCTATGGAATACCAGAAAGTAGAGATACAAGGGGAACTGTTACGTTTCCTCATAAACTGTGTGATCAGAAATCAAGACCGACCGGGGGTAGACCCGGAAGCAATGCAAATTCTTACAAGATGGAGCCAGAATATATCAGAAGGGAGACATGATAAGCAAAATTGTATAATAGCCATGTGCCGAAAGATCCGTAAAGAAATAGAACGCCTACACGAAGAGAGATTAGAGGTAGACGAGTTCGAACAAAGCGAGGAAGAAGGGTCAGGACTGCCCGCAGGACAGTCAGACACCGTAGCCTATGTAGGAAGAGGAAGATCTTGTAATAGTAATAGACACCTTACTGACGCGATACGTCCGATATGTCCAGATAATAACAGGAATTTCCAAATACCTATAATTAATATAAGGTCTAACGAGCATTCGTTCCAAACCGCCGACAAACTACTCCGAGAACGAAGGGGTTATCATTTTCTCGACTCTATGGATGAACAAGATTTAGCCAGGGCAGCTGTCCATTGGGTGGACAGTCCCGGAAAATATAGTGATGATACAGTAGTACGCACATTTTTGAATCTCACCCCAGATGAACAGAGGTTAGCTGGGATTTATATGATTCAACAACTCATTATACTATATCGAAGTCAGCGTTCGGATCCTGGTCCCTTACCTGACATACTGACTGAATTGCTTATGAATAAATGGAGAGGTGCAGGTACTAAATTAATTAAAGAAATTCTAGAATCAAGAAAGCAGTATATTCTTTTTGTATGTGCAGAGCATGTCTCATTGCCCGTCAAGGAAAGAACCACGTATCACATGGATAGACAGAATCCCTTACGAGAAGTGCACCCAATAAAAGGCGAGGACAACGAGTTTAGGCGCGTATTTGTATATACGCCCATATCAAAAATAGAATTGTTACAAATGAAGAAAGTGGTACCCAGTCATGACAAAGATCCAGCGGGTTTTCACCGAGAAATCAAAGACATGTTACTCATGGGAGAGTATACCTATCCCGACATTATGACAATATTAAAGGTATTGATGCCTGCTGGCATTTATGAGAAACTCAAGGAAAAAGAGTGGGAGGTAGGAGACCAAAAGATAGAATGGTCAGTGTTAGAAGCAGAAGAAAAGGCCCGAACTGCAGGAGCAGGACTTGGGGATAAAACTAAAGCATTACCAGGTTTATTAGTACAGGTACTGCCACGTTTATTAACTACGAAAAAGGAAGATTGGGGTACAATCTCAGCCTGTAAACAGAAGCAAGATGAAGACACTAGTGATTACTATGCCCGATTCGAAAAATGTTTTGGTATAAATAGTGGCATAAAAGCAAGTAGCGAATCATACCCACACCTGTTTGTAACAAAATTAGAAAATGCCCTGCCCCCAGTAAAGAATAGAGTATTAAAATTCGAGAGTACCTGGCAAGGTAACACTCCATCACAAATGTTACAAATGTTACAGTACCATCACAATAGAATTAGAGAGGAACAAGAACATGAACACAGACGCATGAAAGACACGAAAATGAAAATGCTAGTTTCCCAGACAGTTCCAGCTGAAGGACATAAAAAGGGTATGACACATTCCGGTGATTCAGCAGGACCTGTAAAAGGGACATGCAATTATTGTAAAAAGCCAGGTCATTACGTACACGACTGTCCAGTTTTAAAACATAATATCGCCATAGGTAAAACACAAGAAAGATCACGGCCACTCAGACAAGATCAGAATGAACAAGGAGCTCTGCAGCATGCCCAGGCCATGCCAGTCGCACAACAGCCAATACAGTTTGTGCCAGCTGCACCACCGTTGCCTGTTGCTGCCACACAGACAACAACACGACAAATGTATCAGACCGCACAGTATGAATATCCTGAGTATCAGCGTTACGCATGAACTAGCCTAGAGAGGGAAGTTGACTTACCCCTTATCGAGATTCCTGTAGATCAAGAAGGACCTTATGTACATAGTGAATTATTAGGCCAAGATAGAAAATTTTTACTCGATACAGGGGCAAGTCGAACAACTATAAAACGTAGTGAAGTTCCAGGGGCACCCCTCTCAGGCTCTCAGAATATTTCCCTTGGTTTTTCAGGAAAACCTATTGTTAATGAAGTATCACAGCCTCTTCCACTTACGATAGGACCTCTGACCCGAACTACAGATTTATTGCTTACAAAATCATGTCCAGAAAACTTGTTAGGAATAAAAACCCTGAAAGCTCTAGGAGCCATAATATGTTGTTCTCCGGAAGGTGTAAGGTTGTTTTTGCGTGATTTTAAAGGTCACTATGTGTCTAGAGACATGGATCCCCGACTGCAGACTTTACCTACACGTCTATGGGCACAAGGCCCTACTGATGTTGGTTGCATGAATATTACACCATATCGAGTCACATTAAAGGCAGGAGTGGTGCTACCACGAATGCGACAATACAAGTTACCACCAGATGCTGTAGTGGCTTTACTACAAATCATTGACGAGCTTATTGCCCAAGGAGTAGTTGTAGAAACAGACTCCAATGTATGTAATTCACCGATAATTCCGATTCTTAAACGAACAGATCCAAAGGCCCCGCCAGTATATCGATTGGTTATTGATCTGCGCGAATTAAACAAATGCATTGTGCCACAATTCCCTGTGGTCCCAGATATCTCGTCATTACTGACAGCTATTGATTCTGAAGCAACATTCTTTACTGTAATTGATCTCAAGAATGCCTTTTTCAGCGTCCCAATAGATCCGGAAAGCCAATATTTGTTCGGATTTAGTTTAAATGGGCGTAGCTTTAAATTCTCACGCGCACCTCAAGGATTTACAGAAAGTCCCAGCATCTATAGCCAAGCACTGAAACGAGAACTCGACAGTATCCACATGCCAGTTAACACTGCTCTGCTTCAATACGTCGATGATCTGCTGATCACCGCGAGAAGCGAACCGGAATGTGAAAAAGCATCACTGACAGTTTTACAATTTCTAGCCGAAAAGGGGCACAAGGTGTCCCCTTCTAAGCTGCAATTCTGTGTCCAGCGAGTTGTTTATCTTGGACACTCGCTGTCCAAGGAGGGAAGGCAGCTTACACCCGACCGCATTCAGTTAATAGCTAACATGCCAATACCCAAGACACAAAAGGAGGTGCGGGCTTTCATAGGCCTCACTTCATATTGTAGGCAGTGGATCCCTCAGTATGCATTTCTAGCAAAACCACTCATCCAGTTAACCACACAGGAGGCAGCCACATCGACTGTTCTCCCTTGGACTCAGGAACATACACAAGCTTTTGAAAGCCTAAAGAAAGCTTTATGTCAAGCACCTGTTTTAGCAACGCCATGTTACAGAAAACAGTTTACACTCTTTGTTACAGAACGCGAAGGTACTGCCTTGTCAGTACTCACACAGGAACAAGCAGGAGCACACAAACCATGTGCTTATTTTTCTAGTACATTAGATCCCGTAGCTCAGGCTCTGCCTGCATGCCTGAAATCAGTAGCAGCGACAGCTTTAGCAATCAGACAAAGCGATGCCATAGTGTTAGGACATCAATTGACAGTTCAAGTACCACACGCAGTAGAGGTTCTTGTAAATAGAACGCAAACACAACACTTGACTATAGCGCGACTTACAGGGTACGAACTTACATTGTTTCAGCCACATATAGAAATCAGACGCTGTAACACATTGAATCCTGCCACACTTTTGCCAGTAACCGGAACAGACCCACTAGCTCATGACTGTATTGAAGTTATTACAATAACGACAAAACCCAGACAAGACTTAACCGATGTCCCATTATCAGATCCAGACCTGACATTGTATGTAGATGGTTCATGTATGAGAACAAGTACAGGAGAGTTAGTGGCCGCCTACGCAGTCACCACAGATACTGAAGTCATTGAAACTAATCGTATAAATACTTTGTCAGCTCAAGCCGCAGAGCTTATCGCTCTGACACAAGCCTGTATTCAAGCCACGAATAAAAAAGTCAACATATACACTGATTCACGTTATGCATTCGGAGTTGTACATGACTTCGGCGTGCTGTGGCGAGAGAGAGGTTATTTAACTTCCCACGGTGCCCACATTCAGCACGGACCCCTCATTCATGCCTTATTAGACGCAATACATCTACCCACTGCAATATCAATTATGAAATGTAAGGCTCATACGAAGGTTACTGATATCATTTCCCAAGGCAATGATCTAGCCGACAGAACAGCTAAACAGACTGCTCAAACTCAAACCCCCGACATGACAAAGACAATAGTCCCGACACCAACACAGTGTATGACAGTTAAAGATCCTACTCTTGACGTAATTGACATACAGACACATGCTACACCAGACGAAATAAAGAAATGGACTGAATTAGGAGGGATCCAAACGGACCAAGGATGGATGATGAAGGAAAAGTCTGTATGGTTCCTTCCTGATTCAATGGTCCAAGTTATAATTAACACTATACATAGTCCAGCACATCTAGGAGAAAAAGCTATGCTAGACAGCATTCAACACATTTGGTTCAATAAACATTTACGAGCAGCAGCCAAACAAAAAGTCCGTACCTGTATGATCTGTTGCCAGTTCAACCCAGGAAAAAGCGTTCCCGTAGAACAGGGTGGATTTCATCCTCCTAATCACCCTTTTGAAGCCCTCCAGATGGATTACATCCAGATGGAACGATGTCGAGGATTCAAATATGTTCTCGTAGTCGTCTGCGCTCTGTCCCGTTGGACAGAGGCATACCCGGTTTCAGATTACACTGCTCCGACTACTGCCAAACAGTTGGTTCGAGAATTCTTCCCACGATACGGTTTACCACGTGTTGTTCACTCAGATAACGGCCAGCCGTTCTCATCCGAATTAATGAAACATGTTTCACTTCTGTTAGGATATCAGTGGAAATTCCACTGTGTCCGACACCCCGAGGCAGCAGGTCTCGTAGAAAGACATAACCAGATACTGAAAATCAGATTGTCCAAAATATGCAGAGAGAAAGGTGTCGACTGGATAGTAGCATTACCGGTTGCACTCTTTTACATGAGAATGGTAGCACACTCTCGAACAGGGCTATCCCCGTATGAGGTGATCTTCGGCAGACCACCAAATATGTGGGGGACGCCTATACCTCGTAAAATAACTGATATTGACTGTAATATGCTGACAGATTACTTGGCTTCCTTGATGTCTGCACTACAATCTTGTCGTTCACAGGTAGCTGCAGCCTTTCCCGACAACACTGAGGTGAAACCCCATGACGTAGTTCCGGGTGATCTCGTGTGTGTGAGAAATTTCGACCGAAAGACTCAGCTGGAGCCCAGGTGGAAGACACCCAAGTTGGTTCTGCTGACCACAAGAACAGCCGTGAAGATCGAGGGCCGCAAGGGCTGGATTCATTCAAGTCATATCAAGAAATTTCATGGACTATCCCCGGATATAGACATTGTGCCCTGTACTCCCTCACAGACTGATTCAAAACTTCCTTTGGTTGAAAAGACTGAAACCGAACTCTATAAAGTAAAATTGAGGCCTAGAACGTCAGACGATTTGATTGTTTAAGTCCTCTCCTAGGTGAAGCGGTTGAATCTGTCTCTGACATGTATCCTCTAGACCTGAATCATGGACAGTCGCGAAAAATGATGAAACGACAGGCGTATTGTAAATCACTGCGTAGCCACTGCATAGTGACATTATTAATTTTGTTTTTCTTGAGTCTTCTAATAATTACTGCAAGTATATTGTTGCACATATATTACCCTATTTCTAGACATGTTTATAATGTTACTGCTGAACATTCTTTTAGTGACTTACCTCCGCATGAATGGTCTTATAGACTTGCGCTGCGCAATAACACTTTCATTAGTATGTTACATCATTCCCATCAGACTAGTAATGCCACCAATTGTTGGGTGTGTGGCCGACTCCCTCCCTATCAGAATTATGAAGGAGTCCTGCCTTTCTTCCCACATCCGTTTACACATAATGGATCCTGTGGAGCATGGTTTAGTTGAATCAATTCCATAGACTCAGACACAGCAGTTTACCAAGATCATTGGGTATGGGGAAACCTGAACCTAGTTTTACTCAAGGTCTGCTACCCTGACAAGGAGGGTCGCCCCAAGAGAACAGGAACTGATCTAGAAAATGAAGTATATGGATTAGGTAATTTTACACCTAATCTCATGATTCTAAATGTCGTATCCGAAGTTGAACTAGTCTTACCCACCATGTCAGTATTCCCAGCGAAGGGTGAATTGTGTGTAAGAAAGGTTGGTTCCATACATATGGGCCATAGTAAATGCACTACTATAGTAGAATTCAGTGATCAAGGCAAATCTTCATTTAGAGCTTATCGCCACTCCTACTTTATATGTGGTCAGACTGCATATATGCATCTACCTCTAGATTGGGATGGTACCTGCTACATTGCATTCCTTTTGCCACCTGTTTTCCTAGCTCCTCCTGATTATTACAGAAATATTCATCTAGTACACAACAGAGAACGGAGAGATCTCCCCATTGTCGATTACACTGAGACGGCATGGGACAAGTATGTAGATTTTAATAAAGGCATCTTTCCCTATATAGGTACTGTTACTAATAGTAAGCTGATACGTAGATTAACTAGAACCCTTGAAGCAGTAGTGAATGAGACTATTTCCGCCTTAGGCAATTTAACAGAAGAGCAGTCTGCTATACGGATTGTTGTGCTTCAAAATCGTCTTGTCCTTGACGTCATCCTGGCTGATAGGGGCGGAGCTTGTAGGGTCATCGGATCAAGCTGCTGCGTATTCATACCAGAAAATTCGCCATCAGTATATAAAGCCATAACTCGCCTTCATAAGATTGTAAACCAGATACACCAGAACCCAGGCACTTGGACTTGGTCCAGTTGGTTTTGGAGTGTGATATCAGCCTGGGGATGGAGAGTTCTATCCTTCCTAGGTATTGGCCTTCTCATACTATTCAGTTGCTGTCTATGTCTACAATGTGGACCAGCGATTTGTGGTCTGTGTGCCACATCGTGTATTCCACCACCAAGATTTCCTTCGTCCCGGAAGAAGAAAGAAGAACAAATGATGCTATATGAACAGATCAATGGATTAATGAAGATTGATATCTCTTGAAGGGCAAGTAGGGGACAAGGAGGGAATGTGGAAATATGGATTTTTCTGATCAATTATGTCCCCTATCTTGGACCCCAACGGTTCTATGTGCATGTCACAAGTACATGTATGTTCCCTCCAGTTCCAGTTATGAAGACGCAAATACATGTGCGTCCACCGTCAACATGTCCTCTGTCAGATCCGCCATGAATAGGCCGGATATTCCATTCCTAAATATGAAAGGCCATCGGCTTTATATGGTTCACTTATGCCATTTTACAGTCCAGGCAAGTAGGCCCTGATTCTGTCATCAAACTCTTCTTGCCTTCTGCCTCTGAAAGCTCCAGTCTGAGCCTGCATCTGTGACCATGAACTTTGTCTCATTCTCTGCGCGGCTCCCGAAGCCTGACATCAGCCTATTCTCTGCCAAGAACTGTATTTCACCTTCGAATTATCTGCTTCCCCCTCAGTCGATGCATTCCTGCCTAGTAGTTTAAGTAAACATTCTCCCAGTTACCGAGCAAAAGGCCCGGCTTCTCTGTCCTCATGCAAGTAATTCATAGTCCTGTTACCATGGAATATTCCTACCCCCTCGCATTCAGTGTAGACACTTAGACGCTTGTACACGCACGCACAGTCAGTATTAGAATAGATTCTGTCCGAGAGTCCTTCTTTTGTGGATAACATAGTTCTTTAAACATAGGATGTTAGATATGATTTGGGATTAGGCTGACTTGACCCCCCAGACTTTTTGTCTCCACATGTAGAGCTAAATGTCAAGTCCCCTTCACCCCCTAGTTGCACGTCAATTACACGTCATGCTGCTGCGCGCGCATCTATGCCAAGTATTATCTTATAGATCCACCTATATATGACATCATAACCAATTATGTTCCTTTTTACTCCTTATTACACCCATTTTCTGGTTACGCAGACAAATCGTCATTTTCCTTATCAATTGTTACGCCTGCTGCATTCGCTTCATTGTAATGTATGAACTATAAAAGTCATTTCATGTCAATAAAGTATGTACTTCACTTCCTGAACCTCCGTGGTGATGGAACTTGGAGCAACCGATTATAATCGATCATTGGAATAAAGCCCATTCCGAACCTCTAATACCACGGATTCTGCCTCTCATTTTACTGAGCTATTTTATTATGTTTCCGTATCAAATTAAGTCCGGGTAAAGGAAAATTATTTACCACAACAGTCACAAACGTCCTCTTCTTCCTGAATAAAAGTGAGATTATGCTGCATACTTGTTCATATTTTAAGTAGTTCGCACAGACACACGTTTTAAAAACAATAAAGTTCCTAATTACCCGCCTTCTCTGAACAGTTAGCTTGCTGCCCCATCCCCCTCCTCCCTATCCTCTGTTGTGTGAATCCATGGACTAGCCTCCTCCCTCCTGCCATGCATGGTCTGATGTGCTGCCACTGCCCTCAATTTAGTATGATGTACCAGTCCACTCCTCCTGCCCTCCATTGCCCAATTCTATGCCCCATCATTGACCTCCTGCTTAAACTCTGTGCTTAGCTTGCTGCCCCTATTCTCCTTCCCCCTGCCCTCCGATGTCTTTGTGTATGCCCCTGCTCCATCCTTTTTGCCCACCATGTTCCATGGACCTGCCACTCCTATCTACTCTGAGTGTTCTGTTGAGCTGCCACTCCCCTCCCACCTGCCTAGCATTGTCAGATGACTGTAACCTGTCCCTGCAACCTCCACCCTGCCTGTCCACATGCCATGCCCCTATCCTCTTCCTCCTGTCCTACATGGTCCATTGTACTGCCACACCCTTCTGCCCTCCCTGGTCTGTTGTGCTGCAACTGCTCCTCCTGCCTGCCCCGTGCGGTCTGTTGTGAGGCCCCTTCTCCTGAACTTTGTCTGTGCACAGGTCCTGACCCTCCCTTCTATCCTCCATCGTCCTTTGTGCATGCCCCTGCACCCTCCTTCTTGCCCATCATAGCCATTGTGCTACCACTAACCCTCCCACTTGCCATGCATGGTCTTCTGTGCTGCCATGGCCCCTCCCACCTTCCCTGTGTGGTCAGTTAGCTGCCCCTGGACCCCTCCCACCTTCCCTCCATGGTCTGTGTGTATGCCATCACAGTCTCACTGTTGCTCTTCATGGTGTGTCTTGCTTCTAGTGCCCATCCTGCCTGACCTCCATGGCTATCTTGCTACTCCTGCCCTGCCCCCTTGACCCCAGCCCTCTGTTTACATGTGCAGACCCCTACTCCCTCCCTCCTGGCTTGTCTGTTCCATTGTAATGCCCCTGATCCATCCCTCCTGCCCTTTATGGTCTGTTATGCTGCAGCTTTCTCTCCTGTCTGTCCATTATGGTCCTGCCTCTTGCCCCTCTGTTCTCTGTTGTCCATGTGCATGGTCCTGTCCCCTCCCTCTTGCTTTCTATGGATTGTTGTGCTGCACTCCCGTCCCGCATGCCCTGTGTGGTGTATTGTGCTGCTGCAAACCCTGATGCCTGCCCTGCAGGGTCAGTTTGGTGCACCTCTCCATGTCCCTCCTGTCCTCTGTTATCCAAGTCCATGTCCCTACCCCATTTCCTTCCATGATCCAATGTACCATACTTGCGAACATTTTGAACTTGGTAAGAGGGAGATTTTGAAAAAAAACTGGGGTATTGATTTTCCCCTTTGAGTTACATTGAAAAAGAGGAGATTGTAGATAGGAGACAGATAAAATAAAGCCCATTTGAGCTTAAAAACATTGGACGTTTCCTGGCTGAATCGGGTCTGTTGGCATGTATGGTTGTACTACCATTGCCTCTTCCTTCTGCCCACAGTGGTCTATTACATTGCCACAGCCTCTCTTGCAAGTCCTGTATTGTTGGTTTGTTGCCCCTGCCCCCCTTTCCACTGCCCTCCATAGTCTGTTGTGCTGCCACGGCCCTTCCTGCCTGCTCAGTGTGGTTAAATTGTTGCCTTTGCACCCTCCTACCTGCCTTCAATTTTCAGAGTCCGTGCCCCTGGACTCTGCCTCTCAACAGTATCCTAATGAACAACTAGATTGCTAACATTCTATATTTATTACAAAAGTGTGGAATGCCTGACGTCATCTTGATGTAATCAAAACTGTAATACCTAGAGCATTTCCTTTAGAAATTACATATATGAGAGGGTCTTATTGGCATCTAAATTATGGTTATTGCTCTAAAAGACTAAAATAAGGACATATTTTCTGAGTTTTCAAATAGCGAGAAAGCACTTTTAAATTATTTGTTACCTTTATGTTTTTTTATCCAGTTGACCACTTGATTAAATGTTGCACTTAGGGGAGAGGATGTGGTGTTACTTCCAGAACTGCAGACTTTGCAACTGGGGAACCAGGTTGGAGTTTCTGCTTCAGCTCGACATTCTGTGATTCTGGTCAAATCACTTAGTCTCCCCATGTCTACAACCAATATGAATTTGTTCTTGTGTGATGTAACCAATGCTCATGTAAAGCACTCCAATACCTGACAAGTCTGCACTATATAACACTGCAAAAACACAAAATAATAAGTGTTTTGCACACTTCTGTCATTGGGCTATATTTGGGCTACATCTGGGTGATTTTGGGCTACATTTGGGCTCTTTTGTCTCCGGTGGCCATCTTGGGAGATTTATTTGTTATGAAGTTTCCTAATTTCCTCATGTACTGCAGTCTCCTCAGTAGGAAAAGCTTTCAGTTTTTTACTTTGATTCCATCATGAAGGTATTCAGATATGTCACACATTTGCCATAAATTCTGAATGTTAGCACTCTAGTTGCTCATTAGATCACTGTAGTAAAACTACTGTTCACCATGGAAGTCTGCTCCTGGTATTAAAAGTGCATGTTTCAGTCTGCATGTCAGAATTTTTTTAATGAAATAGAAGAGGATTTGAGAAGTCACTCAAAATGTGCCCTCATTTTCTTTCTTCAGCATTAATCATAATTTCTATGGCAAAATGAACCCCCTCATTGTGTTCCTTTTTAAATTAAATGTTTTAAGTGTTACCAGTTTATTCCAATCAAGATGGCTTCAGGTGTGCCATACTTTTGTCATATGAAGACAGTAAGCGCTCTAGTTGTTTTTAAGAACACTCTGGGACATTCTGTCATTGGGCTATACTTGGGCTACATCTGGGTGATATTTGGGCTACATTTGGGCTCTTTTGTCTCTGATGGCCATCTTGGCAGACTTATTTGTTATGAAGTTTCCTAATTTCCTCATTTACTGCAGTCTCCTCAGTAGGAAATACTTTCAGTTTTTTACTTTGATTCCAAAGGCATTCAGATGTGTCACACATTTGCCATAAATTCAGAATGTTAGCACTCTTTTTGCTCATTAGATCACTGTAGTAAAGCAACTGCTCACCAGGGAAAACTGCTGCTGGTATTGAAAGTGCATGTTTCAGTCTGCATGTCAGAATTTTTTAATGAAATAGAAGAGGATTTGAGAAGTCACTCAAAATGTGCCCTAATTTTTCTTTCTGCAGCACTAATCATACTTTTTATGGAAAAATGAACCCCCTCATTTTGTTCCTTTTTAAATTAAATGTTTTAAGAGTTACCACTTTAATCCAAGCAAGATGGCTTCAGGTGTGCCATACGTTTATCATAAGTAGGACTGTTAGCGCTCTAGTTGTTCTTTGGAACACTCTGGGAAGCTGCAGTAGAACACAAAGGAATCAACTGACAGTCTCTACCTTTGTTGGATGTACATGTTTTACTGAGAATGTCAGACTTCATTCTCACATGACTGAGAAAGATAATGTGAATTTACAGAAAATAAGCTCTCAGTTTAGCTTATAGATCACCTTCCAAACCTCTGTGGGAAAAGCATGAGAAAATATTTTTCTCTCAATCATGATATCCCAGCAGAAGGCTTTTTCACATGGTGAAATCACCTTAGAACATACCACAATTCCTAAAATGAGTATGGTACCATCAACAAATGATTTATAATGTAACTAAAGTCTTAAAACCTTCTATTAACTGCAATGCTTTTTAATGAGGTGCTATCATGTATATTGGTCCCAAGATGGCTGCCAACACTTCTTGGATGAAGTGCTGACAGCCAATCAGATCTCAGGATGAGATGTGTGGTTAGGCTCCGCCCACATATATATTTGATTTTACTTTTGATTTTCTCAGGAACTACTGAACAGATTGGCACCAGACCTGCAAAAGGCACATCCCTGACCTGAGGACTACCTCTCTGCCAAATTTCAAGTAATTCTGTTCAGCCGTTCGGGCTGTACCCTGGACTAAAGGTCCCTATGGAAAATTGCATGGGGAAAACGTGTTTTGGGACCCCCCTTTTTTCTCAGCCCCCGCTTGACGAATCCCCCCAAGACTTTCAGGGTAGGAGCGGAGCGGAGCGCCCCACCTATTTTGAAAATTTCGCGAGGATTAGTCAACCGGCGCCAAAGTTATTCCAAATAGAATGTTGCGGATTTCCTATGGAAACACGGTCCTAACTATAACTATCTACTGGCGACCGCTGATTTGAAATTAAACAAACTTACCTGGATTCCCCGCTGTGTCCCTCCAGTTCTTTGGTATGAAGGAACTTCTTTGGCATATTTTGCGCGCTGTGTCCTGGGCGCGCTAGGAGGAGACCCGCCTCGTTAAGTGGATGGAGTCACATGGGCAGCTTCGGCATTTTCTTTTCGTCCAAAGGTATTTGGAGTGCTCCAACCCACCGTACCCCTTTCCAGAATCAGTGTCGCTGCAAAGTGCAGTCCGTGACTGCACGGAGGAATTCCGGGACACTGTATCCGTTATTTCGGGACTGGCTGCATTGGGACCATTACGGTAGAGGCGTCTTGGGGGCCCAGGTGAGGAGCTTGATTTCAGCCACAGCATTTTAGCCAGAGCACAGATACCCCGTTTTTAACTTTCATCCAGGACCCATGTGGGATAAAGGGAGCCGTTTAAGAGACATCTTCCCAGTTGCCTGTGAGAGGAGCATTCTGGGTACTGTAGTTTGCCGATGCGACTACAGTGGTGCAGTACCTCTGACCCAGCCCACCTGGATGTGTCACCAATGACGAAACGAGGGGGGAGTATTTCAAGTGTTCTGGCAGGAGAGTGCCGTGGCAGCAGGCATCTGAGGAAGACATTATGTTGAAACGCGTCATGCCATTGCTGATTTGAAATTAAACAAACTTACCTGGATTCCCCGCTGTGTCCCTCCAGTTCTTTGGTATGAAGGAACTTCTTTGGTATATATATATATATATATATATATATATATATATATATATATATATATATATATATATATATATATATATATATATATATATATATATATATATATATATATATATATATATATATATATATCTATGCATGTTTAACAAATCC
Source organism: Triturus cristatus (assembly GCF_964204655.1). Classification (NCBI taxonomy): domain Eukaryota; kingdom Metazoa; phylum Chordata; class Amphibia; order Caudata; family Salamandridae; genus Triturus; species Triturus cristatus. The sequence continues at coordinate 304,388,498 of NC_140585.1, read as the reverse complement.
AAGTATCAACCCTGTGCAACACATGTATGTATATATATACATACATATGTACACACCCCTATATATATATATATATATATATATATATATATATATATATACAGCCGAAAGCCCAAGATAAGGCTCAAATATGCCAATATAACGTTGCGTTTTTTCATTAAAGAGAAACATATATGACAACATTTCCATGACATAGAGAAAAAGTACATTTAACTGATTTATTTAAAAGAAAAGGCAAGGTGAGAGCAGGCAAATTAGCGCAGAAGCCTGCATATAGAACACACATCAAAAAACTGGCGCCGTGACTTTAAGACCCTTAGGACCTCCACGCTCCCATCGTGCCCCACAGGAGACAGTTAGGTCAGTTCTTTTTTCCTGCTCCTTCTGTGAGGATCCTGGAGCATTGAGCTCGTCAGTTAGTGGATTTTTCTCACTAATTGGTTTTTTGAAGTAGAAGTTTTTGACTTGACTTGATGTTTTTCAGTACTAGCAGTACTATTCCATAATTCTTCCTGACTTTCCAGTAAATGTTTGTGTCAGAAATGCCAGTCCTATTTAATAAGTGCCCTTCCTGTGGGAAGAAAATTTCAAAATCTGATCCGCAATCGGTCTGTATTGTGTGCTTACCATCCTCACACAGACCTGACAAGTGCTACTATTGCGAGCAGTTTTCTAGAAGTACTCTTCGAGAAAGGGAGAAGATCAAGCTGCATGCCATGCAGAAAAGAGGAAAGGAGTCTATAAGTGGTCTGGAACTTCATCCCTCTAAATAGCCCTCCTCTCAAGTAAGGTAAGAGCAGAAGAAAATGGGGGAAAAACGAAGACATCGGTCGGATTTGCCGTCGAGAGAAAGATTACCGTCGAAAATACTCCTTTGCTCTCCTTCAGCTTCTAAGTCGACGTCGAAGAACCTATCGCCGAAGGGTATGACGCCAGGCATGGCAAGTAAGTCTAAAACAAGAAATGCGTCACCTTCTCATCAGCCGATGTCGACCTTCCCCCGAAGACGGTCCAAGTTTGTTTCCCCATAAGGCGGCAGAGTGCAGACGCTCGACATCGAAGACTCATCGTCGATATGAACGGTCGCCGTCGAAGTCCCTGGTGCAGACGTCGAGGACACCACAACGTCGAAGACACCTCCTCACCGACGACAAGGCGATCTCGATCATCGCAATCGAGAAGGTCTCTGTCGGGAAGGTCTCGGTCGAGAAAGTCGCTGGCGTGGAGGTCACTTTCGAGAAGGTCACCGGCATGGAGGTCGCATTCGAGAAGGTCTCCGGCGTGGAGGTCGCCTTTGAGAAGGTGACCGGCGAGAAGGTCGACGTCAAAGAAGTCGACATCCAAACCTCGATCCTCCCTTATGACTCTGATAGAGCGTCATGAGATTCTGAGATTTGTAGGGGTACATCATATTCACCGTTAGTCAGCACCCGCATATTAATCGATGTATGTTTAGAAGTGCCATAGAGATGTATTGTTGTAATCGTTTAACATAGAGGTGATTAAAATGTAATAACGCTTTTGTGAAGATCAACGTTGCAAGTTATTGTGAATGTATTTAGTAAAATGTACAATGATTAGTTTTCGTACAATGTAATGTATTAGGTTAAACGTGTGCCATGTTAAAGTTACACGTGCAGATTGCTTAATTACGCACATGAGGATAATGAACTAATGTTTAGAGCGTGATTTAATAGAGTGTTTAATTTTGTAGAGGCCTGATCGCATATACGTTAGAAGCGAAGGCCTATTTCTTTCTTATGTTAGCTAATATTGTAGGCTGAAAATGATTCCCTTGATACAGGCTTTGGGCTGCAGGGAAATGTAAAATCTTAAAGACGTGAAATGGTTTCTCGTTCCCATGTTTCTGTTGCAGGTGCAAGGACATTTAGCTCGCTAGAGAGACTAGGTCTTTGCTTTAGGAGTTAGGATGCTGTGAGAAGCCAACAGGGGAGTGCATTGGAATGTGGAGATGATACTTCCAGCGGAGAAGGTGCCTGGGACCCAAGGTCATGCTAACCGTCGTTGGACGCCAGACAAATTTGTGGAAAACTACCGAGAGAAGTCCTGGCTGAAGAGGTGTGCCGAAGGGCGGGTTTTATGATTTTGGGGTTTTGTATTAGGGACAGTGCCCTGTGGGTTGAGCTGATGAGAATTAGACGGGAAGCTAGAAGGAGCATCTTAGATCAAGCTCTGACTAAGTGAATGTACTTCTTAGGGAGTCTTCACTTCTGACACCTTTTTCTTGATGCTCTTGCCTGGGATGGGAATGCTAAGTAGGGATGTCACCTTAGAGTTAGTGTAGGGACAGATTAACGCTTTGTCCTTCCTTGACTAATGATTAATAATTTAGATATTGGTCTAACAATTGCCTTTTTGATGATTTTAGAATCAGTGATTCTTTTTGTCTTAAGTAGAATGAGAATCCTGCGTAGGCTTGCTTTTGTGTTAGTGGCCATTTACCTTCTACACCTTGTACTGAGGTGTTTGTATGTTCAGTTGTTTTTGGTTGTAATAAAATCTTACACATTTTAGATTCGGAGTCAGTGGTCCTTTCCAAATGAAATCTAATTATGGTAAATATATTTTGATAATTGTATTCATCCCCTCCACTCTATTTGGCAGATAAAAAGATCCTGGCGACCTGTGAGGATTCTTGGAGATAACCAGGGAGGCAAGAATCCGGTCCTATCAGTTGGTAGCAGAGGATGGTTATCTCCGATAGCGAGGGGGAATCCAGATTAGGATAAGAGTTCCTTGAGGCCCATAGAAGTCAAGTGATGGTCACTCATCGGATGGCGAGTGGCGGACGGCGGCGGCTGATGGAGATTGATGGAGAGTAGCGGTGCGGCGGAAAGCAGCAGTTCGTGGAGGAGTAAGTATGAATAGGGTGAGATGTTGTAGATTGCGGTGTTGATTTGTTGTGCGATGTCTTGCGGAGTTGGAGTGAGTGTTGAGTGATTGTGAGATCAGGCTGTGAGCGCGCACAGCCCGGGAAAGTCTTAGGCTCGACGAGTAGCTTAAGCGATTGTGGTGTAGAAGACACCGGAGGTAGATTTTTTTTAACACCGAAAGGGGATCGTGAGACTTCATCGGTCACCTGGACCGAGATAGGGGGAGCGAATGTGTGAGTGCGTGAGGAACCAACACTGGTCGTGGGTTTTTTGTGGAATTTGAGCATTTGTAACCTATGAGAGGTGATTGTCTGGTCGGTCGTGGACAGACAGTTTCCAGCCGAGGTCGACAATTTCGAGAGACTGTGGACAGACAGTCAGAGAAGTAACTTGTTTGGGACAAACGGTTATTTCAGCGTATGAATGGGATGAATGCGAGGGTGAGATGTAACTTGTTGAAGAAGGGGAACTGCTGCGAGGACGGGTGACGTCAGGAGGTGCCACGTTGCGATAGGTTGGTTGGTGTGAGTCGCGCGTCTATTGGTGTGTTTGACATCAGGAAGTAAACGAAAACATTGTGTGTGATCAAAAATTGCTCATCATGAAAAGTTTTAAAGTTTTCCGAGAATTGTGTAGAGGTGATAAACATGTGGTTACTCGTGGGGGAGAAGAGGCCCCTCCCGAGGATACTCCGGTGCATTACATGGCGAGAAATGTGGGGTTGCATACCATAATTTGGCTTGAAAATTGGCATAACATTTTATGCCAATTTTCAAGCGAAGGAGAATTAGCTTTCCCACGATATGGCTCATTTAGGTTGGAAGTGTTGTATCAGTTAAAATCTGTGATGGCGGCTTTACGACCTTTGCCGAGACCAACACAGTTTGAGGCGTTGCATGCATGGATTAGAGAAGCGCATGACAGGAAAAGAGATCAAAATCAGGAAAGGGTGAAAAAGTCGATTAAGGCATTTCAGGATGCGAGATGGGACGCAGAAGAAGAAAGGTGGAGAGTGCAAACAATAGAGGGAGGCAGGTTGTATCCGTTATTGGTAAAGACCGATGACTCAAAGGTCAAGAGTGTGGACGATGATGACAGTGATACAGACAATAGCCTACTAGAGAGGTTATTGTCTGAGAGACCACCTCCATACAATCCCGATTCCTACGAAGGAAGGTCGGCTCAGTCAGAAGGGACTAGTGGAGTACCGACTCAGTCAGAAGTGAGAGTAGAAGGGAAGATTTCGACAGGAGCTGAGGGTACTAGAAATCAGCCGGGAGCTAGCACAGAGGTTGGGAGAGGTGTGAGGTTACTGGATGCTTTAAAGGTACCGGTTACCATTGGACCTATTGTTTCTGTCTATGACCCAGATCAAGAGAAGATTGGGAGTTCAGTGCAGTCAGTTGTAGGAGCGAGGAGTGTGGTCGAGGGAAATGGATCAGTGAGTGGAATGGAGCAAACTCCAACGCCTATGGAATGGAGTACGCCATTGCCAGCTACAGCAGACTCCTCTAGGGGACAGGGGGATGCGAGACCAGTGAGGCCGAGGTCTTTGGCAGAGTCAAGATCAGATTTGCGGATGTGGGCACCACCAGTGAGAAACCAGAATCAGAGTGAGAGAACCGCAGAAAGTGAACGAGGCACAATAGTGAATCATTCTGTTCCTATGAGTATGTCTGAAGAGAGCAGGTCTCAGGAACGGGAACGTGATTATGACGAACGAGATGGAGCAGCGTGTCGAGAAGTACTGAAGGGAGCTTTGAAAGGAAGGATGTTAGATGTTGTAAGGTTGAAAGCAGAAGTAGATGAGATAATAAGTGGGAACTTGCCCCTTGAAAGGACGTGCATGTACGAACAGGATGAGTTACCCTTTGTAGCGAAGGATGAGACTCGCAAGGCACGAGCTGCACATGAGAAGTTGTCAGAATTGGCCAAAAGGTATGATGTGGATTTGTCCAAAACAAAATCATTGCAGGGAAGTCATAGATTACAGTACAGTGATCAGGAACTGGAAGAGAAAAGGGTCATGGGATTGAGGACCCACATCAAGGATTTGATCATAGCAATGCGTGCATGGATCATGCTTGATAAGTGGAAAGAAAGAAAGTTCTAGGAGAACGATAGGAGAGACGCCACCTCCAGGTGGAGGGATGACAGAGGTAGGGAATTTCCCTTAACCTGAGGTACGAAATGGAGGATATGTGCATGTACCTTGGAGTAGGGGTGAATTGGCTGCCTTTACGAACGATTTTCCCCGGTTAAGGGAGAAGCCCGTGGAATGGTACAAGCAAGTTGATCGGTTTGTCAAAATCTCGAAGGTGTTGTGGGTCGATTTGAATACATTGTTTGACATTGTGGTTCCGAGTGATTTATGGTCAGCATGAAAAATTGCTGTCGAGTGGCCAACCTCAGAGCCTGACAGGGACCCAATCTCGAATGGTCCGTCGCCCATAGTGATGAAGAAGTTCGAACAGGTGATCACGTGGTTGAAGTCTAAAATTTCACCTCAGGATATTGATTGGCTCTTGCACTGTTCAATCTATCTTTACCCAAAGGAGACAGTGCATGAGTTTTATGAGAGACTCTTGCAGGCTTTCAAACAGTACAGTGGATTAGATGTGTTAGATACAAAGGACATGGGACAGTTTGTTTCGAAGTTTGTGTTGGGGTTGAGGCCAGAGGTTAGTCTCATGATATAGCAGCATTTAATTTGTTGACAGAACAAGCCTGTGGATGAGATTCTACGGTATGCTAGGTACTGTAGTGATGAGATAGAATCAAAGCACAGGAAGTTGAAAGACAAATTGATGCTTGTTCAGATGCAAACAGCTCAGGAACAGTCTAGTGGAGGGACGTTAGGAAGAAATAGGATGTGGCGACATTGAAAAAGACCACAGCGTGTCATCTTTGTCACCAGATTGGATACTGGAAACGCGAGTGTCCCTTGAACCAGTTGAATCAGATACAGCAAGAAGGAGAGATAGTTCAGGTACCTGTGTCCGAGATGGTTCTCACAATGACTCGACCCAAGATGGTCAAAGGGGGGCCTAGTGTCCCGCAAGTGCAGGTTCCTCAACCACCTAGGGTTCAGAACATGCAACAGGGAGTACGAACTTACATGCAGATGCCCATGTTTGAAGGGAGTGAGGAATTCGGCCCAGATCCGTTGGCATGACCGTGCTTGAGAGGGGAGGAAGACTGCACACTTGGAGCAGTCTTAGAGGTAGACCAGAGGGGACCATTTGTGGAAGCAGACATTGATGGTCACCCCACAAACTTTTTGGTTGACACTGGTGCTACCCGGTCTACTGTACGATCTGCAGTAGTCCCTGACCTACCCCTCTCGGGACAATCAATACAAGTTGTTGGTGTAGTAAATAAGAAATTGACGGAGCCAATTCCAGTGAGAATAGGAACTTTCAGAGATGGGCACCAGTTTGTGGTGTGCGATTCAAGTCCAGTTTGCCTGTTAGGTATAGATCTGTTATGCAAGCTGAATTGCACCATCTATTGTACCCCGAAGGGAGTGGAAGTACAGACGAGGGACGATGATGCGACCTTTAAGGTTGCAAATCAGCGTGTGTACATAGAAATGTATCCAGCGCTGACAGTGGAGGAACTTCCACTTGATCTGAGGGATTCTGTGGTGATTGATGTGTGGGATCTCAGTGGAGAAGATATCGGATTGGTCAAAGGCATAGACCCAGTAAAAATTCAGGTTGAGCCAAATGTAGAATTTCCTAGGACGCCTCAGTATAATTTGTCACCTGAAACGATTGCAGGGATCAAGCATGTAATTGAGTCTATGATCAAGCAGGGAATTCTAAAAGAGATCATGGGTAGTCCATGCAATTCACCTATCATGGGACTACAGAAACCGAGTGGGAAATTCAGGATTGTACAAGATCTGCGAAAAATTAATGAAATAGTCGTTCCATGTTGTCCAGTGGTACCGAATCCGTCTGTAATCTTGTTTCAGATCCCATGTGAAGATGAGTGGTTAACAGTGATTGACTTGTGCCAAGCATTCTTTTCGATTCCTCTACATGAGGAGAGCCAATTTCTTTTTGCTTTCCGGCTGGAGAATCGTGTGTTAACGTGGTGTCGTATCCCACAGGGGTATACGGAGAGCCCGTCTATCTTTAATCAGATCTTGAAGAAGAATCTTGAAGGTCTTGTGTTGCTGCAGAACTCCGTTCTGGTGCAATACATTGACGATTTGCTCGTTGCGTCAGAAACTGAAGACGCTTGCAGGATCGATACCATTGCCTTACTGAATTATCTGGCAGAGAATGGACACAAGGTATCTCTGAGCAAATTGCAATATTGCCTGAGTGAAGTGCAGTATTTGGGTCACAGAATTAAGAAAGGCAAGAGAAAGGTGTCGCCAGACCGCATCGAGGCTGTTATGAATATGCCTGTGCCTACCACTCAGAGAGAGGTCAGAATGTTCTTGGGGATGGTTGGCTATTGTCGCCAATGGATTCCCAATTTCTCCTTTGAAGCGAAGCCCTTACAACGGCTGACACGTAAGGATGTGAGTGATCCGGTACCATGGGATGAAGACTATTTGAGATCATTTTTGAGGCTGAGAGAAGCCTTGTGTTGCGCTGCAGCTTTGGGAATGCCTGATTATAACAAGGCATTCGCATTATTCTGCTGCGAAAGAGAAGGTTGTGCATTGGCAGTTCTGACTCAGAGTCATGGAGGTGTCCGTAGACCAGTTGACTACTTTTCGGCTACTTTAGATCCAGTAGCTTCTGCGTTGCCCGGATGTCTCAAGTCCGTTGCGGCAACAGGTGTCAGTATTGAAAGATGTGAGAGCTTTGTAATGGGACATCCGCTTACAGTCTATGTACCACATTCTGTGGAACTGTTGATGACAAGGACTAAAACACAGCACCTCACAAACAATTGATTGACTCGTTATGAGCAAGTCATCCTTGCTGCAGAAAATGTGACTTTGAAGAGGTGTTCTGTTTTAAATCCTGCGACATTGATGCCTATCCCAAATGTAGATGATGAAGATTGTGAGGATCATGACTGTCTTGATGTGACTGAACTGTGCACCAAATCGAGACCAGACATTGTTGATGAACCGCTCCTTGACCCTGATGAAATCTTCTTTGTGGACGGTTCATGTCTAAGAGACAGTGCTGGTCGATTAAGAGCAGCATTTGCTGTGTGTACCATCACATGGGTGGTTGAAGCTGCTTGTTTAGAAGGAGTACACTCTGCACAGGTGGCTGAAATCATCGCCTTGACCCGTGCCTGTTTGGCTGTTGACCAGATTCGGTTAACGATTTATACCGATAGTCAGTACTGGTTTGGTGTCGTTCATGACTTTGGACAGTTATGGTCCCAGAGAGGATTCATGACATCTTCTGGTTCACCCATCAGAAATGGGGAATATGTGAGATAGGTGTTGGAAGCATTGCAATGTCCGAAAGAAATTGCAGTTGTCAAATGTTCAGCTCATTCCAAAGGAAGCGACTTCGTGTCCTTGGGAAATTGCTACGCTGATGAAGTTGCCCGGTTTTGTGCAGAACAAGGATGCATATTTACTGGAGGGTACACTGGAGAAAGCCAAGAAAGAACCGATCTCAGCATGATGTTGGCCATGGCAGGAGCTAAAGCGACTGCAGGATGAGGTTACTGATCAGGAACGAGATGGCTGGATATGAGCAGGATGTGAAAAGGGAGATGTGGATGTGTGGGTTTCAAGCGATTGACATTGCCAGAATGTCTGTTGAGCCCAATGGCAAGATTGATTCATTGTGCAGTACATCTTGGTAGAGATGCGATGGTGCGAGTGTTTCGACAGATAATCCGAAGTTTCGTGCAGTTGCTGAAGCTGTGTGTCAGAGGTGTGTTACATGTCAGCAGATGAATGCAGGAAAGAGACCTGCTGTGACTTTGAGCCACATCGGGAGGTCAGGAGGGCCCTTCAATAGGATGCAGTTGGATTTTATCGAGATGCCAAAATGCAATGGGCTGAGGTACATCTTAGTTGTGGTATGTGTCTTTTCAAGATGGGTGGAGGCTTACCCAACACGCAGATGTGACACACTCACTGTAGCTAAGCTGTTACTGAGAGAGCTTATCCCGAGGTTCGGTTTCCCGTCCTCTCTGGAGTCAGATAGAGGGACACATTTCCATAGTGAAATCATGAAATTGCTCTGTGCTGCCTTGAATGTGGACCAGAGACTGCATTGCAGTTATCGACCAGAGGCTTCTGGGACTGTGGAACAGATTAATGGGACTTTGAAACCCCGGATGGCAAAGTGTGTTCTTCAACATCCCTGAAATGGCCCGACACACCACTCTTAGTTCTCATGAGCCTCCGTAGTGTCCCTGATAGGAGGACTGGGTTGTCACCTCATGAGATACTCATGGGGAGAGCGATGCGATTACCAGCGATACCTGCTACTGCTTTGATTAACATCACTGATGACTTGATTCTCGACTACTGTAAGGGCCTGGCTGATGTAGTCCGTTCTGTGTCTCAGCAGGTGCAAGCAGCTGCCGTTCCAGCCGCAAGTGACCTGTGCCACGACTTGTGCCCTGGGTGCTTGTCCGTAAACACGTGAGGAAGAGTTGCCTGGATGTTCGTTGGCGTGGTCCGTACCAAGTAATACTGGTCACGAATATGGCAGTGAAGTGTGGGGGACTGCCGAACTGGGTGCACGCCTCCCATACCCGCAGAGTTCCAGCACCCTTGGGAGATACAGCCCCTCTCGTAAACGAAAATCCAGCTGAGGTGGCAGGGCCATCTGAGAGGGCAAGACTAGCTGTGAGGGTTGCTGATGCAGTTGGTTGTGCACTAAATCGAGCTGAAAGGGGTTGTGCAAATCGAGGCCCCAAATTTGACTCAGACGGAGAAAGTGTTGCTGTGGGTGGAGTAGAGTCAAATTCTGCCGAAGAGGGAAAAAGTGCACAGGGTAGTCAAAGGGAGAGCAGAGGTGTCGCAGAAGCAGAGAGAGTTTGGCCTGTGCTTCAGAAATGGCTAAACTTGAGAATGGCACCTGGAAGAGACCTTGCCCCAGTTTCTGAAACGTCTGAATCTGAGCAAAGTGACGAAGCGCAAGCTCGAGGCAATCTGAGAAGGTCAAGGAGAGCAAGAGTTCCGTGTCAAAGGTACGCATCACCAGAGTGGACATACGCTGTGACTGATGCCCGGCATACCGAGCACAGGGAGGCTGCAATTCTTGACGTTGATCAGCAATTCTCCGAACCTGAAAATAGAGGTGTTGCTGCGAGTTCCAGGATTGGAAATGGAAGGAATACTGACCCTCAATATCACGAATCTACTGCTTCTGAGTAAAGTTTGTGAGTTGATTTTGGAGACGCTGGTTTTTCCGACTTTTGGTATCGTGCCACCACATCAGGAGTTGGTGATACTTCGTCTTGAAATTTTGCAAGGGGTTTTAGAGCTTTTGGGAGCGAATATCGTTCTGGACTGAAGGTAACCCCTTTGTTGTACATAAAAGGCCAAAAGAAGAAGATAACCTAGGCCCGAGTGGAAGAAGAATAAAGTTAGGGACTTTCCGTTGAAACGCATGAAGGAGGGCTAGGGAAGTCTTTTGTGGACTGTGTAAATAAGGAACTGAAAATTGCTAGGGGACTTCCAGCTTCAAGGTGGTGATTGAACTGGTTCGAAAGGCAACACCCGGAGGGGAAAGAGACTCTTACATGTTGCTGTTGAACTGAAACTCTGAGAACTGTGCAAAGATGGCAGACGCTGGAAATACCCACCGTAGAGCTAAATTAGTGATAGGTACACTTTTAGGGGTAGTGATAGTTGCTATAGTTGCGATAGTTGTAGCCTCATATATCGTTTCACATGAGCAGGAGGAGTACAGGGGACACCTACACCTACCACCTCTAGCCAGAAAGAGGTTACTATAGGAGCTCAAAGAGCTTTGTTACTTGAAGAGAGTCGTAGAGTTCATGTAGATCTGTCTAGAAGCGACTTTAAACTTAATGCTTATGCAAAGCTGTTGTATGAGTATGTGGATGCAATGGAGGCGAAAGATTGCTATGTGTGCATGCAGCTACCTTCTTCAGTAGAGGAGGGTATTAGATACCATCATCTTCCATTAACCTATGGAATTTCTTGTAGTTTGTTGCTTAGTATCTTCTATGAGAGAAAACAATTTGAGTATTTCTTTTCCAATTACGATGCAGTACTTCCTGAAGTTCCAGCCTATAAGCATTTGAATAAGTACAATTACTACAAGTCAGAAGATAGACTTCAGAAGTATTTCATACCGACCTTGGAATTGGTTATGGCTTATGCTCACCGACATAATTTGACATGTTCATTGTCAGACACAGAGAAGACGTTTATAGGTCAAGTAGAGGATAGGTATAGAAAACTAACTCAGACACGAAAAACAGGTGAGAGTCCAGTAGATTGGACTGATGAGGAGAGATTGCACAGATCTAAGGGAAGTTAAGGACCCATAGCGCTAGATCAGATGCAGAAGGGAAAGTTGTGTGTAAGACGTCCACAGACTTATTATGAGAAAGTTTCGGTAGGACAGAGTACGTGTGAAGATACCTTTACTATGGAGGACTCTGCTAAGAATTTTTTGCAAGGTGCGGTGCAAGTGATTCCAACTGTGTATTATGTGTGCGGAAGGAAAGCCTATGTGACGTTGCCTGCGAATTGGTATGGTACATGTTATTTGGCCATCGTTTTTCTGAAGATTTATCATGCGGAAGATTTAAATCCTTTGGAGACTGGACATCATTCTAAAGTACGGAGAGCTGCAAGTGCAGGAGCAGTGATTGGTGATATCTTTGGAGCGATGATACAGAGTCTGGGCGTGATTTTGAATGATGTGAAAATAAGAAAGTTGGCGACTGTAGTTGATGAGTTCTCAATGAATACTGCAAGATCCTTGCTGTTGGTGGATGGAGAGATGTAGATAAGGACGATGGTTTGAAAAAATCGTCTTGCTTTAGACGTATTATTGGCAAAAGTGGGCGGAGTCTGTAAATTGTTGAAAGTTCAGGAATGCTGTACGTATATTCCAGACAATAGCAAGGATCTGGAGAAATATATAGATAACATTACCACGATTCATCAAGAGATTGCGGATCTGACTGAGGAAGGCGTGTGGGAGAAGATTGGAAAAGGATTTGGTCGTGTGGGAAGTTGGTTTGCGAGCTTGGGAAAAGGGTTCCTTGGGTTCGTGTTGAAGCCTCTCATTATCGTTGTGGTTTGTGTGATCTGTTTGTGGGGTCTTGTTAGAGCCTATAAGTGGTACAGAGGGAACAGGATCGAAAAAGCTCTCAGAGCGAGTGAGAGGCGAATGGCTAGACTGCAGGACAGTCAATATCAGAATCTTAAGAGAATGGAGAGGTTCCGACAGTGGAGGATGGCAACAAGCACTGTTTAGGCCGGTTTTTTCTCCAAGGGAAGAAATTGTGTGATGGTGTGATGACATTTGTCATCAAAGGGGGAAACTGATAGAGCGTCATGAGATTATGAGATTTGTAGGGGTGCACCATATTCACCGTTAGTCAGCACCTGCATATTAATCGATGTATGTTTAGAAGTGCCATAGAGATGTATTGTTGTAATCGTTTAACATAGAGGTGATTAAAATGTAATAACGCTTTTGTGAAGATCAACGTTACAAGTTATTGTGAATGTATTTAGTAAAATGCACAATGATTAGTTTTCGTACAATGTAATGTATTAGGTTAAACGTGTGCCATGTTAAAGTTACACGTGTAGATTGCTTAATTACGCACATGAGGACAATGAACTAATGTTTAGAGTGTGATTTAATAGAGTGTTTGATTTTGTAGAGGCCTGATCGCATATACGTTAGAAGCGAAGGCCTATTTCTTTCTTATGTTAGCTAATGTTGTAGGCCGAAAATGATTCCCTTGGTACAGGCTTTGGGCTACAGGGAAATGTAAAATCTTAAAGACGTGAAATGGTTTCTCGTTCCCATGTTTCTGTTGCAGGTGCAAGGACATTTAGCTCGTTAGAGAGACTAGGTCTTTGTTTTAGGAGTTAGGATGCTGATTATTCTCCTACTTTGTCATCCACTCCGCCTATCAGAGTATCGCCAGTGGATGACATCATTACTTTTACTGAGGTCCTATGTAGAGGGACTGCAAAGCTCAACATTGAGATGCCTTCCTCTATCCTAACAACGTCTGTCATATTCGAGACACTTCATCACAGGCCTTCCACTAGTCCTCTGCTTCCTTTGGTTCATGGGCTACTAGAACCAGCGCTCCATTCCTTTCTAACTTCGGCTTCAATAGGAGGAGCACCTCCATGTATACAAAAGAAATACAGGACCCATTTTTTCAGAGGTCTGATCCTCCACCAGATTCTGTCATTGTGTCAGCAGCAAGGAAACCACACACAGGGGCTTTCTCCTCTGCAGCCCATCCTGATAAAGACAGCAAAGCCATGGACTTCATCAGTAAGTGGATGTGTAACACCTCTTCCTCTTACATGAAGGTTGCTAGCGCTTCCGCACTGTTGGATCGATATGACCATTCGTTATGGGACTCACTTTCAAGATTTACTGAAAAATTACCTAAAGAAGATCGACAGGATTTTCAAGAGATCCTAAATTAAGAAGGGCTCATAGCGAATCAGGTATGTATGTATGTATTATGTAATAAGTTATTATTAAGCGCTACTGCCACCCCAAGGGTATCCTGGCGCTTGACCTTATGTAAGTCATCAGATCAAATACACTACATTGCTCTTGGAAAGAGATAGGTCTTCAACTCTTTTTTAATGGAGATTAGTTCTTGCTTACTCCTTAGCAACAGAGGGAGGGTGTTCCACAGCTTAGCTGCTGCAAAACCAAAAGCACGTCCGCCCATCCTCACTCTACAAAATTTAGGGACTGTAATCAAAAAAGCCGAGGAGGATCTTAAGGGTCTAGCAGCCTGGTACCAAGAAAAGAGATGTTGGAGTGGCAGCGAACCCAGCCCATGCAGCGCTCTAAACACAATGCAGGCAGCTTTAAAAAGAATACGCTGCTGGACAGGTAGCCAATGAAGGTCAGATAATGCTTCTGAGGATGACGCAGAGCGAGGTCGGGCTAATGCCAACTTGGCTGCCATGTTTTGAACCCTCTGCAGCCTAGATACTAAAGTCATTTAAGCGCAGCAGCAGATGCATCATACCATGCAGCTGATGGCTATTTGCATGGTATCTGCGCTAGGCGATCCTCCTGGCTGAGACACAACACAGAATTCTTAACCTTCCCTTCAATGGTACCTCCCTTTTTGGCTCTCATGCAGATGAGATGTCAAGGATGAGGTCAGAATTGGACACCTTGAAGGCGGTCGGTCTGAAGAAAAAAAAAAAGACTTTAGACGTCGATACCGCCCTTATGACCAACACCAAAAACAGCACAGCGTTAAAACCCCTCTCTGGTTATTGCAACAACATCATGCGAGATCGCATCATCATCACCGACGGCCTGGGAGAGGACGAGGGGCCTTTAGACAGACAACCCCTATGGTAGAACAACAGCCCAAACAGTGAGTGCTTGCTTCCCCCAGCTCTGTTACCCACTCCGGTGGGGGAGTATAATGTTTCACTTGGACGAGTGGCACAAAATTACGCAGGAAAACTGGGTACTCAATATTGTGCGGAATGGGTACTCAATCAGATTCAAATCCCCACCACTGGCTGTACCTCCTCGGAAAACTCCAGTACATCGGCTAAAGCTGCTTCGAATGGAGGTCTCCATTTTGTTACAAAAACATGCCAATGAAAAAGGTTCCCTGGAAACAATATCGGCAGGGGATTTATTCCTGTTACTTCTTGGTTCCAAAGAAAGGTCCAAACAAGGAGTGCAGGCCTATACTCGATCTCAGACTCTAAAACACATTTGTTCTCAATGAGAGATTCAGAATGTTGGCAATACACCAACTCATTCCACACATCCATCAAAGGGACTGATGTGCTCCATAGACCTTCAGGATGCTTATATTCACATCCCAATTTCTCCACTTCAAGTCCTACCCTTTGGACTCAAATCGGCTCCTCATACTTTTTCAAAATGCATGGCAGTGGTAGCGGCCTTCCTGCAAAAACATTTTATTTTTGTCTATCCTTATCTAGACGACTGGCTGCTCAAGAGTGCCTCTCCCAGTCTCCTCCAGGAACATCTGCGATACTGCATTCAACTCTTAAATCAGTTCAGTCTGTGCGTCAACTTCATGAAGTCTATCCTCAATCTAACTCAAAGGATACACTACTTGGGCGCTACCCTAGACGCTGCAAATGCAAGAGCGTGTCCTTCAGAGGAGAGACTATCATCAATCATCCACAAATGTCGTACTCTCCTACCAACATCTCATCCCATGGCCAGACAGGTATCCTCTCTGCTGGGCTGGATGGCGTCCTGCATATTCATTGTTCCAAATGCTAGACTACAGATGAGTCCATTACAACAAGCACCAGAGGACCAATGGTCTCAAGTCTCAAACCACTGGGAGGACACCATAACTCTTCCTCATGCAGTACAAGTCTCAATAAGATGGTGGATGCAACGTCCTCATTTGCTAAAAAGATGTCTGTTCCCCCTGGAACTCTCCAGACAAAGACTCGTCACAGATGTGTCCCTTCAGGGCTGGGGTGCTCACATGGGACCTCTTCAGGTTCAGGGGATGTGGTCCGAAAAGGACAAAACCTACCACATCAACATTTTGGAACTAGGAGCTGTACATCTGGCTGTAAAATAGTTATTTCCCTCCATAAAGTCACGCTCCCTGTTGGTTCAGACAAACAATACCACAACGATGTAATACCTAGACTAACAGGGAGGGACCAGATCCAGACCCCTGTCTCTGGAGGCTCAAGCGATTTGGAAATGGCTACTGGTGAGGAACATGTCCATATTAGCAGTTCACCTCCCAGGCACCCTCAATGTGCAAGCAGACGACCTAAGCCGCAACTTCGTCGAAGCATACGACTGGGTGCTAAAAGACGAGGTAACACACAACATTTTTCAGAGATGGGGTTATCCAGACATTGATCTGTTTGCAGACGCGTCAAACGCAAAATACTGCGCCTTCACATCCAGGTACCCTCAACCAGGCTCCAGAGTGAATGCACTTTTGATCAACTGGTCAGGGAAATTACTCTATGCTTTTCCACCAGTCCCTGTCATACAACTGGTGATCAACAAACTCTACAGAGCCAGGACATAGATGATCCTGATCGAGCCAGAGTGGCCTCGCCAGAGGTGGTACCCGGAACTTCTACATCTTTCCAAGATGCCACACAGGAGGATGCCATCCCATCCAGATCTCTTAACCAATTTATGAGAGAAGGTTTTTCATCCCAACCTTCCATCACTGAGATTGACAGCATGGCTCCTGAATTCCTCCAATATGGTCACCTAGGCCTCTCACCGGACCGTATGCAGATTTTAGAGGAAGTGAGAAGGTCCTCTACGAGGAAATCATAAGCTTTCAAATGGAAGCGTTTTTATCTGTCTGACGGACATCATTCTATCCTGGGCCAAGAACAGGTTATTTTATCATATCTTTTGTACTTTGCTAAAGCAGGTTTGCAGTTCTCTTCTATTAGAGTACACCTGGCAGCAATTACAGCTTATAGAAAGTCTCCTACTCAGGCCTCTTTCAAATGCCAGTTGTTAAAGACTTCCCTGAAGGGCTAAGAATGGTCTACCCACCAATTCGGTCACCTTCCCCTCCCTGGGAGCTTAATGCTGTCCTCTCCAAATTAATAGGGCCCCCCTTTGAACCTTTTCACAAAGCTTCTCTGCCGCACCTATCTTGGAAGTCCCCTTTTCTTGTGGCAATTACCTCTGCTCGCAGGGTGAGCGAGATTCAGGCCTTATGTTCTACAGAGCCTTATCTTGTTTTCCATGCTAACAGAGTGGTTCTGAGAACGCACCTGAGTTTTCTACCTAAGGTGATCTTGGACTTTCATATCACTCAATCACTCTACCCACATTATTTCCAAATCGTACTACTCCTCCTGAGAGGGCGTTACAATAACTTGATCTGTAAAGGGTCCTAAAATTCTATCTTGATAGAACGAAGGATAAAAGAAAGTCAGACAGCCTTTTTGTAAACTATGTCTAATGCACACTGGTTTCCTCTCTTCTAAACAGTCCATCGCTAGATGGATAGTATCTTGTATCACATTCTCTTATCAGTTAGCTCACAAGCAGCTCCATGGCAAGCCAAAGGCTCATTCTACTAGAGGTAAAGCAGCTAACACAGCTCTTTTCAGGAATGTACCCATTTAAGAGATATGCAAAGTGGCTACATGGTGCTCAGTTCACACCTGTGCCAGCCATTACTGTTTAGTTTCTGACACTCAGGTGGATGCTCAGAATGGGCAACCTTCCTTGAGAAATGTGTTTGGTTAACATGTTGTTCAGGGTGTGTTCGCTATGCTGGTATTCGTCCGCAGGGTTCTGGGGATGGGCTTGCTACTCTATTCAGTGCTTATGACTATTGGTGAGTATCCCCTGGAAGAGAAGGATAAGTTACATACCTGTAATCCTAGTTCTCTTCCAGGAGTATACTCAGCAAAGTCATAAGCAACCCTCCCTCCTCCCCAGACAAATACCATGTTTATTTGCATAAACTCCAAGCACTCCAAAATCAAATCCAAGCTTGTACTGTGTGTAGATTGTCAATGTCTTTTATTCAGACATTATATGTTCATATTCCATATGACAGTTCCTTTGTGCAAAGTTCAAAGTCAAGCAAAAAACCTTCATACCACAGCTTCATGCCAACATGTGTTTCGTCCGTTTTGTAAAACAGGACTTCATCAGGGCTGAAACAAATATAATAATGGCATCAGGAATCAGAAGTGTTGGGGTAAGCCCAAACACCTTCCTAGTGCTCTGCAGTTCAAAGGATAGGAAGGTGAAAACATCTGGTATGTTAACCATCGTGTACAAACAAGACAGATCCATGTGTAAGAAAGTTTGAACCAAATAAGAAATATGAAGTGTAACAAAAGAGCCCAAATCGATATCAACACCACGTGTGTATCTAAAAACATTGTAATGAGTTGTTAAAGAGAAGGAAAGACACACAGCATGTCACCACAAGCGTGTTCTAAATCAGCCCGAAATATGCGCTAAGCGTCCCAATACCAGGAATAATGGCCAAGCGTGAAACACGGCTCACCTTTATCATCACTATTCTTACACAATTAAACTGGAAATAATAATCCAAAAGAGAAGCTGTGTTTTAGAATCAGACCTAAAAGAAAATATCAAATGCACAATATATATACATCTTTGACTAGTGCCAGAAGTAATAAGGCACTTAACACTGTCGTACATACCGCAGTATTATGCTTCAATCCACATGGTATATAGAAGTGGAAGATGTAGAAAACGTCTGTGTTCTGAAATATAAATTCAAATTCATGTCACTACCTCGACTGTGTGTGTGGTTGGAAATGTTATATTGGTGTTCTGAAACGACCCGTAACTGTATAAATGTACATAATTCCTCAGTTAACCTCATAGGATAAATACAAATAGGCACTTTGCAAACTCAGCAAGGAGTGCACACGACATAGAGCCCTGTCATACTACCCAACCAGAAATTAAACCGCAAATGACCATAAACGTAGTTCTTCGCGGCTCCTCCAAATCGCGAGGAGCACAGCACTGCCGCAGATGGTACGGGGTTAATAAGCTAAAGTTCTCACTCGTGAAACAGCAAAGCGTAAAACGCTCGTGTCCATTATAAAAAGTAATCGGCACAAACCATAAGGGGAAATTAATGAGAACCCGAGTCCCGGGGCACACATGCCAGATAAGATGCCCCTAGTAGCCCGCATATAGTGCAAACAAATATAACAAGGCACGCAACATGGGACAGTCCCCAAATCTTACCAGTCGGCAGAGTGCTCCAACCACACATGATTCTTGGTGTTCAGCGTGGGCGCCATCTTGAATATTCTTTAAATAGTGGGATTCCCAGCAGCACACCCAAGACGTATTAGATATTTGGAGGCCATCTTAGAGTGTGTTTAGGATAGAATCAAAAGCATCAATCGACCAAGTTCTGACCATATAGCATGACAATTGCAGTCCCCGGAAACACACCCGGGACGAATTTAGTCTAGGCCGCCATCTTTGAGTGAGATGAAACCAAAATCATATCCAGGAGTGCTAGACTAACAAACCTATCCCTAAAACACAGATTATGTTTCAAACAGAATAAAAAGTAAGAATCAATATGTGAATCATCAGACCCATGTCACGTAATATCCACGTAACATCGTAACAACTAGCGGTTAGCGCACAACTCGACACTTGATATTGGCAGCCATATTTGTATATGCAACAAGCCAATGCTTGTCTATCGTAGATTGCCTATAAGCAAAGAATACAGTCGGTATCTAAATCGGGCGTACGGTCATGCAAGGTTCTCCATAGTATCAAGGTTAAAGATAAACAAAAGGTAACAAAACTAAATCCATTCTCTTGGAAGTGATCGGCTTTTGATTGTGGTTCAAATAAATATCAAAAACTGACCCATGTCATGATGGGGTCTATCCAAAATTGTGTTTCACAATATACCATCCCAATTAACATTATCAAATTACCCGTACTGATAAATACAAGTAATCAGAGGACCAAAGTAAAGCCTGATGCCAGCATAGATCATAGAATCCATCTACAGCCACATAGTCGAAAATAAAGGTGATATTAAATCCAGATCCAATTCGAGAATCAGGAAGAGTACCTGCTACTAGTTAAGCTCCTGAACACATCAGAAGAAAAGTGAATTCTGATAATTGTATCACCGAAAGAAGAAAAGAATATGAAGTTTAAATCCGATGTGAGTTGTTAGTATGTGAAGGGACGGTGAGAAAAGGACAGTCGATTCATCACTACTGTGTGTATTAGTGTGACAAGAGCACAGTCACTTTACCACAATCATATATGTAAATGGAATAAATACATTGGTCTGCTACAATGAAGCATAATCCTTGAATATCTATGACAATCTGCACATACAGTCATTAATGCAGTTGTCAATCAATTCATCACGACTGTGTAAATTGGAGCAAAGAGAGCACCGTCAATACACCACACTTGTGTATATAAATGTAATAAATACAATGGTCTGCTACAATGAAACATAGTCCTTGAGTATCTATGATAATCTATATATGTGTACATGCTCTAACTGTATTAGTAGATACAGATCATAGAGTCATTGTTACAGTTGCCATTTGCAAATATACATTTTTGTATAGAACTGTATGCTTGTAACAAAGGATATAATATCCTATAGTACCATGTCAATACAAAACACAGTTGACACTCTTTTACTTTCATCATTGGACCTTGAGGAGGATAGTCCTATAGATGAGAAAGGTCTATTACACCAACTTGGTATTGACATTGGAAACACCAAGGACAGTGGATTGAAACCTAAATCCAAGTGGACCCCTAATCTCCCTCCAGACAACTTTTGTGATACTTAAAAAAAAATATTTGTGATGACTCAGACAGTGTCTCTACTAGAAAGATTATAGGGAGGCAAAAAGGGATGGATAACCTTACCAAACAAGAGAGATATGCACTAATGACCTTAAAAGAAAATGAGAATTTGATTGTCAGGGAGGCTGACAAAGGTGGCTGTATAGTGGTCATGGACCGGTCTGACTATAATAATGAAGTATACTCCCAACTTGCCAATACAGCTTGTTATTAAACACTGGATGGCAATCCTACACTACGAATTATAAATATAGTAAATAAGGATCTCAAAAGCTGGTATGATATGGGATTACTTACTCTGGAAGAATGTACTCACCTGAAAATTGACAGACCTAGATTCCCGTGCCTGTACACCCTACTTAAAATTCACAAACCTACCCCCTTTCCACCTGGGAGACCGATTGTCTCCAGTATAGGTGGACCCACGGAACACATATCACATTTTGTAGCCACATTTCTAAAACCATTGGTGCCACAACTACCATCGTATATCAGGGATACGAAACATATTTTGAATATGATGAATTACATAATGTGGGATGATGAGATGATTTTAGTTACTTTGGACATCGTATCCTTGTATACGAATATTATTTCAGAATTTGGAATGACTGCCATCAAACACTACCTGCATAAGAGACCTGCAGAGTTGTTATTACACACTGAGATGATCATAAACATGATTGAGATCATTTTACAGAATAATGTGTTCATGTTTGAAAGTAAATGGTTCCAACAAATTAGTGGGACAGCCATGGGCTCCAGATTCGCTCCCTCTTACGCAAACCTCTTCATGGGGTGGTTTGAGAGGGAGTAGATCTGGGGAAAGAGTGGTGCTAATTGGGTACAATATATACACTTTTGGGGCAGATATATTGATGACATTTTGTTGATATGTACAGGGACAGTGGATGACTTATATGGTTTCAAGCAACAACTAGAGGAGAATCCATATAATATGTTGTTTACAATCCATTACAGTAAGCAGAATATTGTATTCTTAGATGTGGAATTGTATGTGTACGATCATATGTTAAATAGTAGGATGTACAGGAAAGAAACATCTTATAACTCGGTGTTACATGCTACCAGTTCCCACCCTAACCATCAGATCGCGGCAATGCCTTTTGGCGAGATGGTTAGGGCGAGGAAAAACTGCAGCCGTAATGATGAATTCAAGGATATGTGGAACAGATTAGGACCAGATTTAAGATTAGAGGTTATGATGAACATCTAATCAATAGAGCCACCAACAAGGCTATGAAACTTTAAAGACAAGACACCCTTTCTGATAATGGTAAGGAGTCTGCTAGACATCGGGACTTGATAAGACCTATATTGTCATTTGGAAGTAACACAGGGGACATCAGTAGAATAATGAAGAGACACTGGCACCTACTAAAGGGTGACGGTAACATTGCACCATTTATTACAAGAAATCCCAGCATTACATTCCGTAGAGGGAGAACACTGGGTGGACTTATTAGTCCTAGTTACCCTTCTCAAGTAAGAACACAGGATTGGCTTACAGCCCGCAACAAAGGCTCACACAAATGTGGCAACTGCTCAATGTGCCGACTTTGTGTTGAGTTGAAGGAATGTTCTTATAATCATAGTCCCAATTTCCGAATTCATACCAACATCAATTGCTACACGAGATTTGTAGTGTATATACTAATCTGTAAATGTGAACAAATCTACGAGGGAAGTACCATCAGGATGCTCAAGGAAAGAATCCAAGAGCATTTCAGGGCAGTAAAACACGGTGACTCAAGATATCCATTTACAGGGGACACACTATCCTGTGAAAAACAGGACCACCATAGGTCCTTCTGCTTTCATGGTTTAGAAATGGTACCATCACTGGAGAGGGGTGGGAACAGAGAACTTAGACTACGACACCAAGAGGCGATTTGGATCATGCGCCTCAAAGCAGTGGAGCAGGGTCTCAATAGTGACAGCGAGTTACACTACTTTGTAGGAGATGAGTAGAAGGCAGGACTGCTGACCAGCCGCGGTCGGTAGTAGGAGTACCTGCAGGGCGGTGACGTGGGGAGGGGGAGGGGCAGGGTGGGGGGTAGGAAACTATGGAAGTTTACAGGTAAGTTAACATATAAATTAATAAAACGAATTTCGTTGCGTGCACTGCATAGCATTTGGGGATGCAGTGCACACAACGAACCTGTAAACCTCCGTAATCCATAGTTTACTACCCCCCACCCTGCCCCTCCCCCTCCCCACATCACAGCCCTGCAGGTACTCCTACTACCGACCGCGGCTGCTGCTGACTATGATTCCCACCTCATGTAAATCTCCTTTGTTACAAGCATATAGTTCTATACAAGAATGCATATTTGCAAATGTCAACTGTAACAATGACTGCATGATCTGTATCTACTAATACAGTTAGAACATGTACACATATGCAGATCATCATAGATACTCAAGAACTATGTTTTATTGTAGCAGATCATTGTATTTATTACATTTATATACACAAGTGTGGTGTATTGACGGTGCTCACTTTGCTCCAATATAAATAGTTATGATGAATTGATTGACAACTGCATTAATGACTGTATGTGCAGATTGTCATAGCAGACCAATGTATTTATTCCATTTACATATATAATTGTGGTATATTGACTGTGCTCTTGTAATACACACAGTAGGGATGAATCGACTGTCCTTTTCTCACCGTCCCTTCACATACTAACAACTCACATAGGATTTGAACTTCATATTCTTTTCTTCTTTCGGTGATACAATTATCAGAATTCACTATTATTCTGATGTGTTCAGGAGCTTAGCTAGTAGCAGGTACGCTTCCTGATTCTCAAATTGGATCTGGATTTAATGTCACCTTTATTATCGACTATGTAACTGTGGATGGATTCTATGATCTATGCTGGCATCAGGCTTTACTTTGGTCCACTGATTACTTGTATTTATCAGTACGGGTAATTTGATAATGTTAATTGGGATGGTATATTCTGAAACACAATGATATTATATCTTGAATTTTGGATAGACCCCATCATGACAAGGGTCACTTTTTGATATTTATTTGAACCGCGAACCAAAGCCAATCACTTCCAAACGAATGGCTTTGGTTTTGTTATCTTTTGTTTATCTTTAACCTTGATACTCTGGAGAGCCTTGCGTGACCGTACGCCCGATGATTTAGACACCGACTGCAATTGTCATGCTATATGGTCGGCACTTGGTGGATTGATGCTTTTGATTCTATCCTAAACACACTCTAAGATGGCAGTCAAATATCTTACACGTCTTGGGTGTGCTTCCGGGAATCCCACGTCTTGGGTGTGCTTCCGGGAATCCCACTATTGAAAGAATATTCAAGATGGCGCCCACGCTGAATGCCAAGACTCATGTGCGGTTGGAGTACTCTGCTGACCGGTAAGATTTGGGGCCACTCCCATGTAGTGTGACTTGTTATATTTGTTTGTATTATATGCGGGCTACTAGGGGCATCTTATCTGGCATGTGTGCCCCGGGACTCGGGTTCTCATTAATTTCCCCTTATGGTTTGTGCCGGTTACTTTTTAGAACGGACACACGCATTTCACGCATTGCTGTTTCACGAGTGAGAACTTTTAACTTATTAACCCAGTACCATCTGCCGCAATGCTGTGCTCCTCGCAATTTGGAGGAGCAGCGGAGAACTACGTTTATGGTCAGTTGCGGTTTAATTTCTGTCAACAAGAGGATCACGTTCAGACTCCTCACCCACGCACACAAGTCCCTCCACGACCTAGGCCCAGGGTACCTCAACAGCCGCCTCACCTTCTACACGCCCACCCGCCGGCTTCGTTCCGCTAACCTCGCCCTCGCCGTCGTCCCTCGCATCCAGAGAGCCACCGCTGGAGGAAGGTCATTCTCCTACCTGGCAGCTAAGACTTGGAACTCCCTACCCGTCCACCTGCGGATGACCCAGGACCACCTGGCCTTCAGGAAACAGCTCAAGACCTGGCTGTTCGAGCAGTAGCAGACCCCCTTCCCCAAGCGCCTTGAGACCTTTACGGGTGAGTAGTGCGCGATAGAAGTTCCATGATTGATTGATTGATTGATTGGTCGGGTAGTATGACAGGGCTTTATGTCGTGTGCACTCCTTGCTGAGTTTGCAAAGTGCCTATTTGCATTTATACTATGAGGTTAACAGAGGAATTATCTACATTTATACAGTTACGGGTTGTTTCAGAACACCAACTTGACATTTCCAACCACACACATAGTCGTGGTGGTGACATGAATTTGAATTTATGTTTCAGAACACGGACATTTTCTACATCTTCCACTTCTATATACCATGTGAATTGAACCTTAATACTGTGGTAAGCAGAACAGTGTTAAGTGCCTTATTACTTCTGGCACTAGTCAAAGACGTAGATATATCGTGCATTTGATCTTTTCTTTTAGGTTCAATTCTAAAACACAGCCACTCATTTGGATTATTATTTCTGGTTTAATTGTGTAAGAATAGTGAAGATAAAGGTGAGCCGCGTTTCACGCTTGGCCATTATTCCTGGTATAGGGATGCTTAGCACATATTTCAGGCAGATTTAGAACACGCTTGTGGTGACATGCTGTTTGTCTCTCCTTCTCTTTAACAACTCATTACAATGTTTTAAGATACACACGTGGTGTTGATATCGATTTGGGCTCTTTTGTTATACCCTTCAAATTTCTTATTTGGTTCAAGCTTCCCTACACATGGATCTGTCTTGTTTTTACATGATGGTTAACATACCAGATGTTTGCACCTTCCTATGCTTTGAACTGGAGAGGACTAGTAGGGTGTATGGGCTTACCCCAACTCCTCCCATTCCTGACACCATTATTATATTTGTTTCAGCCCTGATGAAGTCCTGCTTTGCAAAACGGACAAAACATGTGTTGGCATGAAGGTTTTATGTTTGACTATGAACTTTGCACAAAGGAACTGTCATATGGAATATGAAAATATAATGTCTGAATAAAAGACATAGGCAATCTACACACAGCACGAACTTGGATTTGATTTTGGAGTGCTTGGAGTTTATTCAAATTGTGACGAAAAGACTTATCTATTTTCCCATTGAGGAAGACTTGGTGTCTCTACCTCCTCCTGAAGCACCATTTGTAAACTTGTATTTCTATTGGGACAATTTTAAACCATATTGGTGTGTGCGCCATTTTCCGATGTCACCAATCATATGATAACAAATACCATGTTTATAACAGCAATCTGTTTCCTATGCTCACTAGACATTGTAATACGCTGGTAAAAAGACCTGATCGAACTGTTACCCGTGGGCAAGATGGGAGGCTGGAGGTCTTAAAGGTATGGCGCTACTTTTATGATGTGTGTTCTATATGCAGCCTTCTGGGTGACTTTGCCTGCTATCACCTTGCCTTTTTCTTTGAAAATACAGGCTGTGTCCAAATAAGTTAAGAGTACATTTTCGCTGTGTTATGGAAATGTTGTTATATATGTTTATTTTAAATGAAAAAATGCAATTTAATATTGACATATTTGAACCTTATTTTGGGCTTTCGGCTGCATAGTTATATGCATATGATATATAGGGCCAGCATTTATGTTGTAATACCACATTGTGGGTTTATTTCAGCTTTGGTGCGCAATTGTAAATTACTATGCCCCAACGCCTCCAGAGGACATTAATTTGGCGTACGTGAAGACAACAGGGCATCATATATCTATGTCTCTCGGCATTTAATACAGATCACACAGCCATTAACCTTTGATCCAGCCTTTCTGAAAATGCCGGATTAAGAGTAATTTTGTTACAATAATGTGGTGATATCTTGCAGCACAATTTTTTATCTGATGTTTTTAGGCACAAGTTTCGGAGCGATTGACGGCCTTGTGTGCATTTACGTTATATGTTCCCATTATGCAGGTGACATCGATATGCTTTTTTATGTACATCTTTATACACATGATACGGAGAGAGGCATGGTGTTGCCGGTTACGCTAATGATTCCAACTTGCAGATATTGTTTGTAATGTGCAGACAGTGCAAATAATGTAAATGTCGGATCAGTTCCAATGACACCAGTGTGAAAATGTCCATGTGTGCTCCTAGAGAACAGTTACATTGTTTAACAGAGGAACTTCAGTGCATTGCATGTACGTGATAGTATTGTTTCCATGTCTACTTTGCACCTGTGGGGAAAAGTGCGCTATATATACTCACTCAGTTTGGGCGCCAATATGATTGACAAAGGCTTCTGCGAACCCGAAACACGTCTTTTTGAGCTCGGGGTCGAGGGAGACTCAGGAAAATAAAGGCGCCATATTCCAGCAGCTTTGTGTACGTGACTTCTTCTTTGGGAGCAGGACTGTTTGTTCATTTAATTCAGCGTTAGCGGTCTAAACGCTGTCCACGTACCACCAGTTGTTTGTGGCTCTTCCTTCTGAACATGACTTGTTGGTGCAGAATGCAAATGCTAAAGGTGGTGCCTCCAGAATGGTTGCCAGGAAGTGGATTAAGGATGACAGCAGTGAGGAGACCAGGATCCCGTAGCGGTGCGTTTTTGGCGACTGCCAGCACGGGTGTGGTATTTTCCCAGCTAGAAATGCCTTACCCAGGAGTCTGGTGCCCGCTGGTGATTGGGCACCTCAAACGCCAACGCGGAAGCGGTGATAGCTGTGTGGCATATCCAGTTTTGTTTATTGATCTCCTTCGATCCCGGGTCTTTGACTGATAGAATTCACACCTAGTGCTGACTACCGACCAGAACTTTGGGACTTTCTTTTCCATTTTAAAAAGGCATTACTTGATTTTCTTTTCAATATATATTTTTAGCCCTGATGGATTGGACTAATGTAAATGACTTATGCATGGGTAAAAGACTATGGACTTCCGTTATTTAACGGTCTGCCAAGTTGCCTTATGGGAGCAGTAGTGCTGTGGGGACATGAGTGTGCGCCGGCTGGCCAGCATTTATATTGTAATACCACATTGTGGGTTTATTTTAGCCTCGGTGAGCAGTTGTAAATTAGTATGCCCCAACGCCTCCAAAGGACATCAATTTAGCATACGTGAAGACAACAGGGCATCATAGATCTTTGTCTCCCGGCTTTCAATACAGATCACACAGCCATTAACCTTTGACCCAGCCTTTCTGAAAATGCCGGATGAGGGGTAATTTTGTTACAATAATGCAGCACGATTTTTTATCTGATGTTTTTAGGTACAGGTTTCGGCGCGATTGATGGCCCTGTGTGCATTTATGTTATATGTTCCCATTTATGCAGGTGACATCGATATGGTTTTTTATGTACATCTTTATACACATGACACGGAGAGAGGCATGGTGTTGCCGGTTACACTAACAATCCCAACTTGCAGATATTTTTTGGCATGTCCTTCACATCTAACATGGGCTTCAATTGGAATTCCATAGAGCATATTATCAAACCCATTATCGCCGTTTTAGCGGCAGTTTTCTGCCGATAAAGCGGCGATAATTTTATCGCCTGTCTCTTGATAATATGCCCCCCAGTTTGGGCGCCAATTCGATTGACAAAGGCTTCTGCAAAGCCGAAACGTGTCTCTTTGAGCTCGGGGTCGAGGGAGACAGAGGAAAATAAAGGTGCCATATTCCAGCAGCTTTGTGTACGTGCCCTCTTCTTTGGGAGCAGGACTATTTGTTCATATATATATATATATTTGCACAGGACTAGTCCTTGGATTTGTTAACCATGCATTAATGTATATATGTATGTATATATATATATATATATATATATGTATATGTAGATATGTATATATATATATATATGTTTATATATGTGTGTTTATATCTGTGTGTGTGTGTGTTTATATGCATATATTTTATTCATGCTCCGGTTTCCCCGCACGTGGGTAGTCATGGGTAAAGGAAAAAGGAATTCTCCAGTTTTATCAGTCAGGATTCAGGGCAGACTCTTCAACAATGGACAATTTCACAGCATTGACATATTTATCTACTCAAGCGGTCAAGAGGAAGCATTCACCCTTGTTTTGATGTTTTATAGACAACAACAGCGCTTTTGACAGGGTGGATTGAGGAACATTATGGCTAAAATTGTCTGCATGGGGGATTCCGCTCATGCTCCTCTAGGTGATCATATCTTCATATCAGGGGACATGGGTCCAAATCAAACCAAGCCAACCAAGCTGTGTTGTGGCCCCCTACTTTTTAATCTTTATACAGCGGACCCGGGGGCCACCCAGCAAGACGCAAGTCTGGTTATTCTAAGGCGGGGCAGTGTGCGAGTTTCTATCCTGCAATATGAGGATGACACAGCAATTGAGAATCACACCAAAGCTGGTCTACAGAGAGCCCTTAACGCACTTCATCGTTGCAACCAGGAGAATATTCAACAGGTTAATCAGAGAAAAACCAAGGTAGTAGTTGTAGGAAAGTAGGACCTGCTTTGATGGTTAACCCCACTTTTTGCTGGTGTCAGTATGGTTTTTTGACTAGTCTGACTGGGATCTTGCCAATAAGAACCCCAGTCACTGTGCTTCCTCCCTAAATTTGACTTGGTAAGTACTTTCTGTATCTCCATAATTGGATACTGGTGTACCCCTGTAAGTCCCTTGTATATGGTACTAAGGTACCCAGGGCATAGGTACACCAGGGGTCTCCCATGGGATGCAGTATATGTTACGCCACCCATGAGAGACCACTCAAACTGTGACTGCAGGCCTGCCATTGAAGCCTGTGTAAGCTAGTCCTAGCACAACTTATGCCAGATATGCTTCTTATATCTAAGGTCACTACCCTTAAAACCTATAAGTGACAGCTAAGGCTGGCCTTTCAATCCTGAAGGCAGGGTGCTGAGTTATAAGTATGAGGGTGTCCCTGCATGAACAGAACAGCCCTACAAACCCCAGAGTCAATACTCCAGACTTTGTAGGTGCAGTCAGCCTTTTTTTTGCCGGGTTTGCTCCCAAGGGAGACAGACCAGGGCACGCGCAGCCATCGGGGTCTGTGGATGCGCTTCTGAGATGCGCTTGCTCAGACGCGCACACACACACACACACGCGCGCGCACACACACACACACACACACACACACACACACACACACACACACTGCCGCTGCCGACCCCCCTCACCGCATCCGCGGCTGCCTAACGCGCGCGTACACACCTCGCCGCCGCCCCCCCTGTACAACAAGCATTGTTTATTCTTAGTCACTTATATCACTGCTTTATATCCACAAGTGGTATACTTATGTGAAGAGAAGGGGTTCAAACTTCTTCCCCAGATATTATGCCAATGCAGTTTCGACTTTGTGTGGATCGGGGATACATGTGCTTTTTTTTTTTGTCGAGGTCATCATCAGTGAGTAAAATTCAATCCGGACAATAATATGAAGAATAGATGGGAATTCAGATAATGATCTCATTATAAGAACCATTTTTTTTTCAAGAAACATGCTTTCATATACATCTACGGCAGACATACTGTCTTTATGGTGCTATGTCTATTTTTACATGCAGAGTCCCATGCATTATATAATGTACAGTGTCCATTATTCATTAAATACTACCAGTGCAGCAAATATCTTTCCATGCATGTGCAACGGTGGTAGATTTATAATAATGTTATTTATATAGTACCTCAAGGTCCCGTGCTTTTGCCTGAGTGTTACGTGCTTAATTAGTGGACAGTGACAGTGAAAGAAGACTTCTGGGTGAATTATATTGTTAACTTTTTGCCTATCCTATGCTGTAAAATGGTATTAAGCTATTTAAGAAAAATATATAAAGCGGGCTCACCACGAGTTCTACGGCAGTTCGCATTCAAGATGCGATTCTTTTCCTTTTCATCAATAGATTTCCTAATGCGCGTAAAGAATAAAGGGACCAAGCATGATAAACAATTAGTTTCGTTTTTTTATTAAAAAAGTGGAGCCTCGTGTAGTATTGCATATATTACATTCTAATTAGCTGACTTACTTTAGAGATGTGTTTCTATTGCAGACCGGATTCCCGCTTTGAGAATTCAAAAAACACCAGTCCAACTGGTTCCTTTGTTTCCGCAACCGGCATTCACGAGTCAGTCACCGTGTGCGCGGCCAAAATGGCGGATTGTTATCTGTAATGTCGCATTGTCTCTTGGGCAATGTAGTTTGTATGTATTTTGCGTAATTCCGATCACTATGGGTCCAAAAATTCTAATTGTATCTATTATGTCGTTTTGCCTCCTGGGCAATGTAGTTTATAGATATTACAGTTAACAATCCGCCATTTTGGCCGCGCACACAGTGACTGACTCGTGAACGCCGGTTGCGGAAACAAAGGAACCGGTTGGGCCGGTGTTTTTTGAATTCTCAAAGCGGGAATCCAGTCTGCAACAGAAATACATCTCTAAAGTCAGTCAGTTAATTAGAATGTAATATATGCAGTACTACACGAGGCTTCACTTTTTTTTTATTAAAAAAACGAATCGTTTACGACACTTGATCCCTTTATTCTTTACGCACATTAGGAGATCTACTGATGAAAAAGAATGCATCTTGAATGCGAACTGCTGTAGAACTCGTGGTGAGCCCGCTTTATACATTTTTCTTAAATAGCCTATTTAATACCATTTTACAGCATGGGATAGGCAAAAAAGTTAACAATATAATTCACCCAGAGGTCTTCTTTCACTTTCACCGTGACCTAATTAGCTGCTGCAAGGAGTTAATAGGTTTGCCTACCCTCCTTGTTATACCGGTGTTGCTGTGCTATAGGTAATTCGTGACACCGACATAGTTGCTTGAAAAAGAAACTTCGTATTTTATCAAATAACTTGTTGTGAGCCCCAGTTATGATTTCGTTCACATCTTCATAGTTGGCAGTGCCTCTATCTTGCCAATACCTGGGTCACGTCTGCTTTAAATGAGGACAATACATCTGGCTTTTCCGCTAGCTTTGCCCATTTAACCTGTCAAATGTCATTGGAAAGCAGCACATCTCTGGTCCTGCTCATTTCAGAAGGTGTTAAGCCCTTTCCATTACTAGAAAGTTTTAAGTGCAAAATTCAAGAGGTAAGGTCGCTCTCTGCTCTCTCAATTATTACCATGTAGATGAGGGCATGCCATTCTGGGGTGTTTGGTTGAAGTATGCACAGGTAATTGACACTCATTCTGGGGTGTCTGGTTGAAGTATGCACAGCTAATTGACACTCTCCCACGTGCAGTGAAACGTTTGAAGTAGTTCATCAAATTCAGCCAGCCACCCCCCTAGGTGGAGGCTTGCACTCCTAAACTTCTGCTAGTGTAAAAAACCCGGTCACACCTCCAGTTCAGTAGAATTTAGTAATTCACGACACTGACAACCCCAGGGGCCTAATACTGGGCTGTGTATATGCGGCCCAATATCACCATGAACAATTAGCTTGGAGTGGATGGGTGTCAACCTAGACTGGCTGAAGGCAAAACCTTTGACAAGCACTCCTGACAAGATGTGCCAACGCAGGTAGAATAAAGAGTTATCAAGCCCACCTTACTTCCTTTCCCAGTTTGACACAGGTCGAAGAAGATGCCCCTTCCAGAAAGGTCATGGCCTTATCCCTGAAGCCTATCCATACAGCATTCTACCGGAAATCTACAGCATTGCTTTGTAAAGCTTTTTCTGGTTCCACAATTAATTATGGTCGATATGCTCTCCCTCAGTTTGAACAAAATCTTAGCTAATCGTACGCCTGCCTAATTCCCTGGGCTGACTGGCTTAATGCTTTACGCCTGGAATTGCCCCACCAAATGTGGCCTTGCACTGAAACTTAACTGGGTTGTCTCAACTTTCCTTTTAGAGCTAGAAACGCCCCCCGTGCTCCTTGTGCTTACTAAATGGATCCGCTCCTTAGTTTCCAGCACACAATGCACTTAAATGTCATCTGGCCCTGGTGCCTATCAAACAACAGTGACAGCCTCTGTCACCTTCATACAATACATAAACAAACCTCACAAGGTCGCAGAAGCGGCAAGCCAGGCTAAGTCTCGGTAAACCATGTCACTCTGTGCTTTCCCTGGCCTCCCTGTGGAACAGGGAGAATAACCTTAAAGATTCTATGTATGACACACAAACCCAGGCCTTCCGCTTGTCTCCAAACAGCTCAGGCTGATGACTTTCCTGTATAAACTAGCTGCCACTATGACTGAGTTGCAGAAAAATATTACACCAGCTGTTTCAGAATAGCAGGCTAAAGATGAAAGGCGGCAGCATCTCTTGACTTAAGCGTGGAACTCACAGTAATAAATACCTTCAAGATGTTCTGTATGCCCCACAAACCCAGGCCTTCAGCTTGTCTCAAAACAGCGCAGGCTGCTGACTTTCTGTATAGACTGAGCTGCCACTATGACTGATTTGAAAGAAACATTACACCAGCTGTTTTCAAACTGCAAGGCAAAGGAACGACTTACACAAGAGGCTGGTAAAGCAGTGGGTACTGCTAGATGTTGCACTTGGCCACACAAGAACTCACACACTAGGTCAGCCTGCCTATCCCAACGCAGGCAATAACCGAGAAATCACACCTCCTTCCCGGCCAAGAGCCATTGACTGATCTCTAATAGTGTGGGAGAGCTGAAGATTGTCCTTGGATAAGGGTGAAACCCATCAAGTGTAACCATGTATATGTAGCCTCTATGAGTCACACACTGCACAAAAGGTCAACAAATTGTGACACCTAACAAACTTCACCGCACTTTAACACTAAGTAAACCATGGCCACCAGAAGCGGCTTCCGTGAGATGGCCGTCTCAGTAGAGGGCGTGGAGCAAGCACCTCCACAGCAAAGTGCACCACCCTTCGCGCAAAAACAGGCCCGAGAATCTCGCAGAGCATATTCCAGATAGGCAAATCATGCTGCGTGAAAATGCAGGATTCGGCAGCATATTCATTTGCTCCTTTGTGCCCCCTGCCACAAACTTCCCTGTGCAAGAGTGACAGCACCATCAGAAACCAGCGAGAGGAAAAGGGGGTGCGCCTGGGTGGAAGCATCTGCATACTGAAAAGAAAGGCCAAAGGACTGAAAAACAACAAGCACCTTTGCCAGGTGTAACACCCACTCTGATCTACGCGCATTGCCGCCAAATAGACAAGAGCAGTATAATACCTATAAAATCTGTTTCCAAAATAGCATCATCCTGGTGTTCCCCTTTGGGCCTCCCATGCAAGTACTAACCAGGCCTGGCCCTGCGTAACTTTCAGGATGACCCATGAACGTGCAAATTCCAGAGAAGCCGGCTGCGTGCGAGGTTGCCTGACTGCAGCCTAATCACAAACCTCAGCAAGCGCCAATGGCCCAAAGAGCAACACTACCAAGCCTCGCAGATTTCCCTGAGCCAACGCGTAACATCCCCCCCCCAATGGTCGATGAGGGGTAATTACATTAGAAATTGAAGGAGGGAACTCAATAGAAGCCTGAGTCATTTGAGGAGTTATAAGCGGGCCCCCGCTGACACTTTCCAGCAGTCTATTTAGTCTGAAGACTACAACCCGACCCTGCCTCAGATATACTTCACTGAGGATGCAATTACAAGAGAGTTCATGTTACAGGCTTATATATAGCGCAAGCGCCGAGCGCTTTACAAGGGCACTAGTTACATTACACAGGATATATTCCTTTGAATAAAACGAACATCGGGCTCAAACAGGTCATCTCAGATTGAAAGGCCGGCTGCCCTAGCCTTACGCCGCCCACTAAACAAGCTACTGATGTAAATAGGTCAGTAGGTCACTGTTCCCTACAAGTGGCATCCCTTTGTTACCTCCCATTTGGAACTTAAATATTCAACCGTGAGCTATAACGTTCATCCTAGACTGCATACACACCGCAAAGCATACACCACTAGAACATTGATTAATGTTGCAAAAAGGTTAACTTGGCACGAAATTGACTCTGAGCTTGTGCATTACCACACCAAGCAACCCTAAACTACATTGCCCACCAGTAGGGACGACACGAGACTCCCACACTTCGAGTCCTCCGGCCCAGGCAACACCTACTATACACCGATTCACACGCACACTCAACCCAATAATTCGCCAGGGCTCAAGGAAACCAACAATAGCGCCACACGATAGACACAGCAAGTAGGCATACCCAAGTCTCCTCCGCTGCCCCACCAAGCGGTCGTGCATTCGGGGCAGTCAACAGCGCCTTTGAGAGAGGATGCGCCGGCATCCCAGCGATGGGAACGCATTAAATTATTTAACTGTGAAACGTACCATGCGACAAGCAATACGGCATTATGTCCGCGTTTAACATCGGTAAGCGCATGCGTTGGATTATGAAGGCGAAATGCGGCATGAAAGAGGATGGTATGGGATCGTTACAAAAAAGGGGGGGGGGGGGAACTGCTCGGGCTTATTTCATGGTAACAACACACAACCTACCCATGCCAAATTTCATGAGGCAACTGATGGTCATCACATCGGGCCCATGAAAACTATTCATAACGCCTCAAATCAGGGTGTGCCCACAACCCTCGCTGTTGGGACAATGAACCCACTTCCGCCCGAAATAACATTGCATGCATGCACACATCCTACTATTGAATCGCAGACCACTGTCGCCTACAGCGATGGTGCCGTTCCCTGCGCCATAGGCGTACACGACAACCTGATATCTAATCTTTGTTAGCATCATTGTAGCAGAATGTCCCCGCTCAAGTCCGTGTGTGCACCCAAAATTCGCTGTTGTCCTCGGTGCACCCACTGATGACCAAATTACAAAATTGACTGCTGGCCATCCCCGCTTATTCTTCCAAATAACCAAGGCAAACGAGGAGCTGCTTAGCTAGAAGAAGACAGAACTATCCTCGCTGAGTATCCATAGTAGGGCCTATGCTCGCCAACTCAGGCCAGCAACTACTCGCCAAGCAATCTGGTACCAACCTGCACCGGTTCCCGCACCGGTTTCCCAATGCGGTCCCCCCCACGCTTATCAGGCTACCCCTGACCATGCTGGCGAACGCACTCACCGATCAACCTTGACAAAAAAAAGGGGGGGGGGGGGACACCCTGCCCCCGCATGGAACTGCCGCCGGGCACTTCACTAATCACTCGAGCTGGGTGAGTAGCACTCAAGGCCCATGCGGCCCTCAGGTGTGGCGGCGCGCCCCACGGATTCTCGCCGCAGTGAACGCCGCAACTCCACTCCTGCCAATACAAACAGCTGCCTCCGAGACTCTAGTTGGTCGTTTGCAGCACCCCTCCTAGCGCCATGCCGCCGATCGCGCTCCGGTACTGACTACGGCCACCACCCGACGGCGGCGCTGTTGACCGGCCGGAAATCTCGCGCGGCCAGCGT
The DNA here is from genome assembly GCF_964204655.1 of Triturus cristatus. Classification (NCBI taxonomy): domain Eukaryota; kingdom Metazoa; phylum Chordata; class Amphibia; order Caudata; family Salamandridae; genus Triturus; species Triturus cristatus. Next base: position 304,352,762 of record NC_140585.1, on the reverse strand, counting down.
ACAGGAAGCCCCGGCACACTCCAACGCTCCCTCCCCACAAGCGTACAAGGGGTGAAAGGTGACCAAAGCGAACACTCCTTTCCCGCGCGTTATTTAAATCAATTGCGCGCTGGGCAGCCGCTGGGACCATCGGCGTGAAGGGGCACCTTATCCAGTCCTCCCCACCCCGCCTACCACATAACAATCCAAGGCTTCCCCCGCGACTGCCCCGCACACGACCGAAAACAACCCCGTACTGTTTACCTCCAAACGGGAGGGAAGCGGGACACGCTGTACCATTAACCCGCTAAACCAATATCAGACGTGATGACCCCGCTGAACGCGCTAACGCCCAAAACAGCGCTACCGCTAGGACCCGCTCATCTAACGGATACCAGCATAGCCCGGGCCTGAACCATTAAACCCTGCAAGTGTTTACGCGCTGACACCGCTCCCCGGCCCACGCAGTTCCCTGGGATAAACATTTTTTGCGAAAGATAGCACCGTGCCACCGCTAACAACTACTCGGCTCCCACGCTTATCGTGCCCTAAACCGCACACCGCCCACGAGCCCCAGGTCCTAGAGGGAGGCGTCGGATCGACAACGATTACCCGGAAACGCACGCTAACACAGAGGAGACACCGTGCAGCCACCGGAGCCCAGCGGGGCCAAAGGTCCTTAGTCCACTCACTTACAGTGCTCCAAAGGCCGCTCAGCGTCCCCCCAGCCCCCGACACCTCACCTCTGGGTCCGCGATGCCCAGGACGCTTCTACTATAGCCCGCTACCACACCGCCACTGCTTCGCAAGACTCCTCTGCCGACCGCAATTCAGGGTTCCACGACGATCGATTAGCCCCAGAAACCGCAAGACACCGCCGCCGACCGCGAATCAAAAGGGGCGACAGAGAGATCAATTCGCGTGGCCAGGAGGAGCGGCGCAGGAAGCAGAGGAAGAACTGGGGGGGATGAGGCGCCTAAAGGGGGGTCAAGCCTCGCCCATCCTTGTGGCAAGCCTCCCCAGGACAAACCCATTGGGGCCTCCCCTCCCCGAGGCGCGGCCTACTAGAGAGGCGGAGCAGGGGGGGGAGGCTCCGAGGGGCGGCCACTAGAAGGCTGCCCTGCTGAATGTCCCCCTGCGTGGGACGCGGGCAGCGGCATTCTTTCACTTTCACTGTGACCTAATTATGCACGTAACACTCGGGCAAGATCAATGGACCTTAAGGCAATATCAACATAAAATCATTATAAATTTACCACCATTGCACATGCATGGAAATATCCTTGCTGCACTGGTAGTAGTTAATGAATACTGGACACTGTACATTATATAATGCATGGGACTCTGCATGTAAAAATAAATAGGCATGGCACAATAAAGGACAGTATGTCTGCCATAGATGTATATGAAAGCATGTACTTTAAAAATAAATGGTTCTAATAATAAGCCCATTATCCAAATTCTCATTTAGTCTTCATATTATTGTCCAGATTGAATGTTATGCCCAGATTACGACTTCGACATAAAGGTGCATGTATCCCCGATCCACACAGAGGTCGAAATGCATTGGCATAATATCTGGGGAAGAAGTTTGAGATCCTTCTCTACACATAAGTGATACAACATGTGGATATAAAACAGTGATATAAGTAATTAAGAATAAAAAAATTGGTCAAAAAAAAGAGAAGAAATCAGAAAGGTGTCATCCCCAGAGGGGAAGATATTGAACGTTGTGAGCTGAAAACAATTTGGACATTTTACATCCTCACAAGTTTCACGAGAAGTTTGGATTGTGTCTAATACATTGTCTTGAGTTGTCATGATTTTTCTTTTTTGTTTGTTTGTAATTAATTGTGGCTTGATTTCTTGGATTTGATGTTGCACTTATATTGCAGATGAAGAGACCAAGATAAAAGGAAAAAAAAAAATCCAGAGAATATGTATAAAATAAATTATGAGATTAAATCTTAAGCACACTGGGTTCAAGTGGATGTTGTGTTGAAAGATTGTATGTGGATTGATGGCATCGTGGGGTATATAATTGTTGGACTATATTGCATAAATCCCTCCTCACAAATAGGCCTTATTGGATCATACCCCCTTTTTTGGTACCAATTATAAAACAAGCATTGGCGAAGCCAACAAGTCTCATTTATGCGAGAGCTCTTGGTTCTGTCAATGGTTTTTAGCCATATTGTACAACAGCATGGCTGAAAGTGAAGAAAAACTAGCTCTCTTTAATGTATGAAACTCATGTTTGCACGAGCTGTGGAAATTAGAACAAGCATTTGCAATGCAATAGGTCTCACATTAGTGAAAATGTTAGCTATTGGTGTTGCAAATGCTTTTTTTTTTTGTTTAAAATGATGACAGCAGTAGCATAATAAGAAAAATATATTCCTTTAATGAAGGAAAGGGTGCAGTACCACAGGTTGTTACTATGTGTCCCTGGGACACCCAGAAACAGCCTGTGGCACTGCACCCTTTCCTTAAGACCTAATATTGGAATTCCATTACCCAGTGGCGTAAGGAACAAGCACAAGCATTTCTACCTTCATTGGCGGAATTTCTTTTCTTATCGTAAGGGCTACAAAAACCTAATAAAAAATGCTTGCAAATGCTAGGCTAAGTATCCCTGTGCTAGCTGCATTTCCACTTGACTATTTTTCACTTTCATTCAAGGGAGCTAAACACAGGTCGAATATTAAAACTTTTGCACCTTTAGCCAAATATTTTGTGTGTCTAGGTTTGCATCTGTGCCCAGGGCTTTCAGTGGGCTGAGTCCGACCCGGTAGTATTTTAGAACAGACACTGAAACGGGTCCATACGGGGTCCTATATTCATGTCCTTAACTATACTGGGAAAAGACTATTTCCGAACATTGAATAATAAATGTTCCAGTAATCCATGTTAAGGAGTCAGTTTATGTTTATATTTCACATTTTAACTGAATCTAGGATTCCATTAGTGTTAGGTTATTCCTTTAGGAGTTGTCAAAAATAAGTCCCTGTTAGTGTACACCGTTCTAAATTGTAAACTGATTTGTATTCCTTTGGGAATGCCATGGAAGGTGTCTTTGCCAAAAGTGAAGAACCAATAAAATGGCAAAAGTCTGGATATGCAAAGACATTGGCAAAGGATCTTCAAATAGCGTGTCACCCTTGTAAACTTAAACTCACTTAAAGTAGACTTGTGAGCATGGCTTTAAGTGGGCCGGGTCCTGCCAGTGCTCAGCACCAGCAGTTCTAAAAAGCAGGTGATGAGACGGGTTCCTTTCGGGCTCTCCATTTTGGCCCTACTCTCGGGGTGAAAAAAAATTCTTAACTCTGGAGCAGTACCACTCTTCGCCGCCTTTGAGGTAACTTCAAAGAGAATCTTTATAGTTCTATCACAGTCTCATCATTTCAAAACTGAAGCATTTTCAATATTCTATAAAACGAAGCCAGAGTTGTTGCTTATTTATCTTATGCAGCTAACAACAAGTGACAAAGCTAATAGTCCTGGCTTGTAGGTATAATGTTACTTGTTGCATCATATATCTGGATGCAACGACTAAAACTGAAATTCCCAGTCGGGTGGCACACAATGCTAAACAGAGGTCTTTAGCTTAGGTGTTTTAAGCCATGCCTCTAATTATACGAGCCACGCCCTGTTGAAACCTCCCCACCCCCAGTTTTTTAGGTCTCGCCTGAGCCAGCGCTTTAGCGCTGCTCTCGCAAGAGCTTTTGTAAAAGGGGGACTTGGAAGTGCAAACCAGTGCTTTCAGGCCGCCAACTACAGTGCATGTGCGCCCGCCAGGCGCGCGCACCATTTGGCAGCTTGCGTGATGATTTCGCGGCCGCTTTGATGTTCTCAGTGAGCCGCGCGGCCACTGAGAACATCAAAGCAGCCGCGAAAGTGCACACCGTTTGCCACCCCCTCCCTTATCCCACTTCCTGCTTGTTATCACATCCTTGCTGTCTTGCAATCTTCCCCGTTATCTCGCTAAGCCAGTTTCGTTTTATGTTCCTGTTTTTCCCGAGCCCAAAACATGACTGCTTTGCAAGACTGCATTGTTCAGCTGGCACAAAAACACATAATCCCCAGTGCACAAGTATTTCAGAGGCGTGCAGCGAGCTGCTTAGACATCATTCCGTTTGTATTTCTGGCATTCAGACAGGAGAAGAGAGCAAAGCAATCATGTCGCTTCCTGAAGTGCCTTAGAAAGTGGAGAGATTTATTCAAACAGCTGTCTTGTACTCGAGATGCATTTCACCCTCATCTCTTCTTTGATAAAGAGCCTCGCTCTCTGCTCACTGTAGTTGCCAGCCCTGCTTTGCAGCACTCACTATCTGCACAGGGTCCGCTTCATTCAGGTGTGCTCGTCCAAGAAATATTCGAAAACTGTATGAACATTTCTTTCAAAACTATGAACATGTCAGGGAGCAGGACACCGTAACCGATATTTTGACACTACTGGAAGTCCCTACATCCTGTATTCACACACTGCCTCTGCAACCCATGCTTAGAAAAGGAAACACAAACACTTAGGTGATGGACTATTCCCTGAGGAAGCCCACCGCATCTGGAACAATTGAGGGTTCAGAGGCGTGCAGCGAGCTGCTTAGACATCATTCCGTTTGTATTTCTGGCATTCAGACAGGAGAAGAGAGCAAAGCAATCATGTAGCTTCCTGAAGTGCCTTAGAAAGTGGAGAGGTTTATTCAAACAGCTGTCTTGTACTCGAGATGCATTTCACCCTCATCTCTTCTTTGATAAAGAGCCTCGCTCTCTGCTCACTGTAATTGCCAGCCCTGCTTTGCAGCACTCACTATCTGCACAGGGTCCGCTTCATTCAGGTGTGCTCGTCCAAAAAATATTCGAAAACTGTAGGAACATTTCTTTCAAAACTATGAACATGTCAGGGAGCGGGACATCGTAACCGATATTTTGACACTACTGGAAGTCCCTACATCCTGTATTCACACACTGCCTCTGCAACCCATGCTCAGAAGAGGAAACACAAACACTTAGGTGATGGACTATTCCCTGAGGAAGCCCCCCGCATCTGGAACAATTGAGGGTCAAGAACCTGCCAGTTCTGACCTCTGCATCCAATCAATTTTCTTTCCCTTCACTTCTCCCATACACGTTTATTGTCAAATACACAAGTTAAAGCTATTGGCATTGTAAATGACAATGCCAAAAAGGCATTGTTATTTGCAATGTCAATAGCTCAAACTCGCGTACATGCGAGACCTAATGCATTGCAAATGCTTGTTTATACATATAGTGGGTATCCATCATTACGCGATGCCTAACTATATAGTGGCTTTGCTGAACCTGGGCATGTTTGGTATCAAACATGTTGGAATCATACCCCAACACTGTTACTGGTGTTGGAGGTATGATTTAATGCACTGGGGGCTCCTCCAGCAAGCCCCCAGTACTCCTGGTAATAGCCTTCCAGGGTCTGCCAGCAAGCTTGTGCTGCTGCCATCCCCAGACACGATTCTGCACTCCTGCTGCTGAGCTGAGCTCGAGCAGGGGAATGTAGAACAATAGGTTTCGTGTCACAGAGAGGCGTGACCATCTCCCAGACAGGACTTAGTGTATTGGGCTGGGGTGGGGCCGCTAGCCAGCGCCACCATACTGCTTTGAAGGGCACATTTGGTGCCCTCTTTCAATACACGAGTTGGAACCAGTTCTGGGAGCCCTTATCTCCCACTCTGGCGCAAAACTAGACAAAGGATACAGGAGTATTCTCCCCTCTTTCCAGCCCCTCCTCTGGGAGATACTCCTGAGTTGTTCTAACCCCTTTCTTAGGGTATAAAAGGGTTTACCTGTGGGTGGGTCCTCAGATTCATCGTGGGACAAGACTCAAGCCTGAAATCACGTCACTCTTCGACCGTCTGGCACTTGGACTTCGCCTGGAACCAAGAATGCATCAAGGAAGACTCCTGCTGCTCCTGGTCTCAATGTTCTGCAAGTTTTCTTCGACATTTGTGTCTGTGCTTCTTCCAGGATTTTCAACAGACCTGTGGGCATCAAGGAGACCCGAAGTTATCTCCCTTGGAGTGAAGGAGTCACTCTCCTGCATCTGCAGGCACCACAACAAAGCTGACCGGTCTGCTGCTCCTGACTTCTACGGACTTCGAGAGGCTCAGCAACATAGGTGGTGGTTCTGCAACTCCCTCGAAGCCTGAGCTGTCCTCTCTGTAATTTTGAGGCCAGTATTGCTTGTCAGAACCACTGGGACCGACCCTCTGTGCACTGTGTCGACTTGCTGTTGCCAAGGCTTGTTGGCTCTGCACTCCAGAGATCTTGGTGCTACAAGGGGCTCCAACCTCCAGCATCTCTTCCTGCCAAGATCAGCGTCCTCACTACATCCTCTGCAACGTGGGCCTTCGTCTTGGTGCTCTAGGTCCTCTTGCGACTCCTGTGCCTTTGGCCTGTGGGTCCTCTTGAGGGTCTTCTCCTAATTCAGTTGGCTCCCCTGCTTGCTCGGGGCCTGCTCTGACTCTCCTACACTTGGTGAGTCCCTTGAAACTTGCAGGTCCCAACGTTGCTCCTTCGTCGTTTTCCACGACTGTTGTTGCTGCCAAGACTAGTTGGTGCTCCCGCCGGACACCAACCTTCTGGTTCTCGACTTCCGGCGTGGTAGAGCTCATGCAGGCTCCTAGCTTTCCTCAGCGTCACCTGGTCCTCACAGCTGCAGCGACAAGGTCACCTTTTTCACTCCTGCATCATCGTCATTGGTGGACATTGCTCTTCCTTGCCTCCGTACTTTGAGTGGCATAGACTCTGTCCCCTCTGCTTGCAATTTCTTTTCTTCAAGAATTCCCCCTGGGATTCCACTGGGCTCTTGCACAGTCTTCGCCAGCGACATCTTTACTGAAGCCCTCCATTGTGGCCTACGGCGCTTTCTGCCGTCACTCCGAACCTATGCACCTGGCTTCCCTGGTGTAGGTATCCTGCTTATTGGGGTATCCACGGTTGAGGTGATCTCCAACCTTCTGTCTTCCATGGGGTTTCTTCATGGTCGTCTGGGAAGGGTCCTTCTTCTTCAAAACTGAAACCGCAACTTTTCCGTTGACTTCTATTGAGTAAGTGGCAGTGTTTCCACTCTGCACACAGTGTACGTGGAGTTCCTGGGTACTTACCTGGAGTGGTTCCTTGTGTCCCCAGCTTTTCTGAGTCTTCTGATCCGAGTCCCGACTTCGGTTGCAGTTCGCATTCCACGTTCTTACTATATGGTTTGGTCTCCCCATGGGGACCACTGTGTTTTGTGCTTACTTACCAGTTTGCAATTGAAGTGTTTGCGGGTAGGTAAGAGATATACCAATGTGTTAGTGAGTGTTGTGTAATAAAGAGACATATTTTTATAACTACACTGTGTGGTTCTTTTTTGTTTAACCTACACTACATGATTAGATCTGGTGAAACAGGCTGCTTAACCCTCCTTCTGGACTAAGCCTGAAGGCTTCTCTCCACAGCTACCAATTAGAGTACCTTCTATGGTTGTCTAAGACATCTAACATCTCCATCAGGGTTGTCTGGATTAGTGCAAGGTGCTTCACTTGAATAAGTGTGCACCATATCCTAAGCCAGCCTCCTACAGTAGTGTTCGGAAAATATCCACATCAAAGGCAAACTCCCTGGCAACTGGGAAATCTGGTAATAGGAGCAGTGCCAGCTTACAACTACCTTGGGGTCTGGCTCTCTGAGAGAATAAAGTCCAACCATGTTATCCACACACTGAAGAGACTAAGCAACCGCCTGTTAAGTCCAATTGCAAAGCCAATGCTGACAGTCTTGAAAGCAAAACTGATGCCCGCCATCAACTATGGACACCTGGCTTTTCCAGGTGCCCTGGACAGGCTTTTAAATGCTGCACAGGCTAAGGCATACAAGGCAGTTCTGTTAGCCCCGCCGCATACCACAAAAGTGAGGTGGAAGTTGGAGGTTGGCCTTGGGAGGTCAGATTTGGCGAGTCAGGGGGACCTAATAAAGTTTTTCATTAGGGTCTTGCGAGCGCCTGAAGATTTACTCAAATACTAACTGAGGAAGATTTTTGAGGAGGAGGGCTCCCCCCTGGCAATCCAGGCTCGACTGGGTAATTGGCAACTTGAAGATCTAGGCAGAAAGCCTGCACTCCCTCGTCATTCCTTTTTCCGCCTGGAAAAAAGCGGAGAACAGGCAGGTGTTGGTAACCTAATTCGAAAAGGATTTTGCAAACTTTGGAGCAAGTCCCTTCACAGTGCCATTGGACGCATCATACATCTTGCGGAAAGCACAACCTTACTTTTATGACTCTTTGTCAGTCCTGGCACGCAGGAAAATTCTCTATATGCGAAAAGGAAATTCCCTTAAAACATCAGACCTTACGGAGCTGGGGTATTGCACTCTCAACTCCTTTGCCACCTACAAATTGGCCATGCCACAACTTCATGCTTAGCCAAGACTGAAGAGATCCTGACCTTTAGCCCACTTGAGGTATATATTACTATGTCAAAATTACCACAAGGGGCCGAATATCCTCAATATACAAAACTTTCATTCATCATTAACACACCAGATGTGTGTACCAAGCAGAGAGAAGCATGTAAAATGTGTACAAGCCCTCTCGAAGGCGAGGAAAGGACATTTGCGGGGATGGCGTCCAGAGAATCTGCAATATCCATGGGAGACCACATGATACAATTTAAGTATCTGCAAATGATTTACTTTACAGTGAACCGACTATGGTGAATGCAGAGAAGTTCAGACCCAACATGTGTCAGATGACAAACCGTAGAGGGACATTTCCTTCATACGATCTGGTAGTGCAGGATCATTTGGCCTTATTGGGAAGTCTAGGGACTGACAATCGAACTACTTGCAAAAATGAGCAAGCATTGATATGGGACGAAAAGGCCTTCAAGTGATTTGGCTTAGTTCTTGCCAAACCAGATTTAGCCTAGAATTGAAGAAGTTGAGCGGCCTTGAGTGCAGAGATGTCAAAAGCTAGCCTAGACACATGTGGCATCCTTGAACTCCAAATATATAAGGAAGGCTAGGGGATGCCCCCAGAAGCACCTGGAAATCAAGGAGAAATGGTTTCATTATTGTGGTTGGATGGGGATGCGAATCAATAGCTGATCAACAACTGAATTAATGTTAAGCTAAGAAATTCATAGGGATTTAGAAAGTTAATTAAACTAAAGTAACCGCTGAAATGTGTTAACAAGATTATATGTACAGAAAAGCATGTACTTGTGCTGATTAATGACATGTTGAAAGTATGTTTCCTTTGTTTATGCAATATAAATATAAACATGCCAATAGAACGTTTTATAAAGAAAAAACAACCTGACTGAGATTTACTCAAACATTTAAAATACTTCTAAGGAAGAACAGCTGGCAAAAACACAATCTGGTAAATACAAAATGAAGACCCAGCTTAGCCCAAAAAAGTTAAAATTGTGCTAAAGAACAACTAGCCTTAATGCAAACACGATTAAAGGGAAAAAATAAAACCTTGAATTTCGCACATTTTCACTTGTGTTGCTGTTGGTGTACAGTGTGCCAAAAGGAGAACCGATCATCCCTACAATTAAGGTGGCGCACTGGTTGCTAGTAAAGTGGGGTTCATAATTAAAGGAACTTTCAAGAGCAGGTCGTGATGGTCTCTACTTTATTCAGGAATTTTTGACCTAGAGGTAAGCGCGATCCCTTTCAGTAGCAACTGTACAGGTTGATTAATGATGTCACACAACAGATAAGTGTGTCCAAAAAGAAATTAGTCAGTTGGAGGAAAAAGCCAATTTCATTAAAAAAAAACGTCTAAGGAGGTGGTAGGCTAGCTAAGGATGACAAAAAGGCAACACAAAAACCAATGACCACAGAGCAGCAACAAGGCAGGAAGGGAAAAAGGAAGGAAGGAAAAACAAATCTAAGAGTCAGGAGAAAACTGAACCTTAACAAAAAATGGGACAAGGGGGAGCAAAAATGAAAGGGACAAAAAGGTAAGCGAGGGGTTGAGGGTCTGTAGCACTGGCAAAATGGAAATCGAAGCATGGTGACAAACTATTCCATCCAAACTGAATCTTTTTATACCAGAAGTAAGCAAGAAAGTGAATATGAGAAATCAAAAGGTAATAATGCCTTCTTTAGTTGGGCAATATAAACACAACACCATGAAGACTGCCATCTTCAGTGGGTTGATGTCCATGTTCTTCCTCCATAATGGCACTGACAAGGCACAGATGGGCATATTTACAAGGGCTTTTCGCCACAGAAATAGCACTTTTTGTGACGATAAGCCCTTCCTCTTATTTACAATGCAGCGTTAAGCCACCTAAAGTGGCTTAACGGCGCGTTGCAAATAAGGCCCCCTTTCACGCTACACTAACATGAAAGGAGCGAGCCATTGGTGTTGTGATGGGCCGCAACACCCATTGATTTTCACACTGCCCCCTATTTACAAGGGTGACATTAATATGGGGCAGCGCCAAAATTAAGACCAGGTTTTACGAGGAGAAATGATTAATTTCTCCTAGTTTTTACTGTTTCTATGTTTGCTGAATTGTGCAGCACACATAGAAACAGCAAATTGCCACGATCATGTGCAAGAAGGTGTTCCTTCCTGCACATAAACAATCTTTTAATAAATGACAATTTGCAACTTCTATGCTTGCTGCACAAATGATTGTTTATGTGCAGGAAAGGACACAGTCCCTCAACGCAGGCACCCTTGAACTACGGCGCAAGGGTGCCTGCATTAGTGCGAAGCAGCTGAGAGTTTAGCGTCAGCGATAGGGAATATGTTGGGATGTGCTGTACCATTGTAAATACGGCACATCCCTACGTTTTCAGAATGGTGCACCATGACGTTAGCGATTTTTGTTTAGCGCCACGCTTCGCCATTCACTTGTTAATATGCCCCAGAGTTTTCTCAAATGGTGCCGGCAGCAAACACCCTGTGCGAATCGCTTCAATAGAAATACCTGGAGAGAAACCCCAGAGATGGTCTCTCTCCATTAATCTCTTTTTCCCAGCTTTTGGCAAAGAAGAACTTCTGCTGCATCTACGGCAGGAGATGGGCCTAGGTCACAACATGCACTGCAGTTCCAATTACCTGCAGGGAGCCCAACCCTAGTCCTCCACCATGAATAGGTTAGTGCGCCATGGAAAGAAGACCATGCCATTAGCTCCTCTTCTAAGATCCGTGGGTGCAGAGACTGCAGGGATTCTAGAACACATGCTTTGAGGCATGTTGGGTTGTACATACATTTTTATGTTCTTATGTTTGTTTCATATTTACCGTGCCTTTCGTTCTTGTAAGGAATGCTGCCACTGTGGGATTCCAGAATGGAAGGTAAGGCTGGGGAGGAATGACAGTTGTGCTGAGAGGTTGATTAGTCCTGCGGTTGTTGCTCCTGTCTTGTTGAAGGAATATAATAAAGATTTGAAGTTATTCACGTACCTACTTTTCACTGGCGACGACGAGGTACCTCCTTCAAAACGTCCACGCGTGCCTGTAATTCACCTACCGGAGCGACGGACCTAATTTGAGTTGTCGAGGTGGTGAGGACTTTCATGTTCCGATTAGGCCTAATGCAAACTGCACTTTGCAGAGTGGTGCAGGTGAGAACATTTTCAAGTTTAAGCTATTTTCCATTTTGCCTCTTCCTCGCGCTCAATTCATTGTACGTCATTGACATCGTGACGTCCACCACTACGTGAACACGATCCCTGCTAATTGCCTGACGTCTCTACGTTGCAATCCACTTTGCGTCTTCACGCTAATTTCAACCTTTCTGCTACCACGGCAACAAGAGACACGCACAGCAACAGGAGACGCGCACGGCAACAGGAGACGCGCACAGCACGTTGCGTCTTCACGCTATTTCATTCCTTATGATACCACGACAACTAGACGGGCTTGGCAACAGGAGACGCGCACAGCTGATTTAAACATCACTGATGCGCACAGCCATTTAAAGTCATAGCAACGTTGCGATTCAATTACACAGCAAGGCGCACAGCTGATTTTATCATCGCTGATGCGCACAGCTCATTTAAAATCCTCATTTAATTGTCAATTCCACAATTCACGCGCACAGCTCATAAATATCGCTGATGTGCACAGTTCTCCTTCTTTCAAGTTCATACAATTGTTCAACATTCTATGCAAGGATTTAACACATATTCATGAACTGTTTTTCAGAATTATACAATATATATAATTCAATATTTATTAACTTTGCATTTTTCTTAACATTTCTGGTATATTTAAAAATTTACTAACATGCAGCAATCCTTGTCACCTCCTCCTGCCTTTTCACCGAATCATGCTTCTCCTGAGGTGGATTGGGAAAAATGGAAGGAAAGCTTCGAGGCATATTTAGAAGCTCTCGATGGTGATTCTTTCACAAGCAAGAGAAAATTCGCAATTTTAAGACATTGTCTTGGTTCTGAAGGTCGCACTATTTTAAAACACACTCCTAAAGTTTTAGTTTTGTGCATTGAAGGTGAAGGTGATGCTGTTGAAGATGAATATGCTACCGCTATTAAGTCTTTTGATACAAGATTCAAAACCTGTAAGAATATTACATTAGAAAGACATAAATTATATAAAAGAGCGCAACTTCCAGGAGAATCTGCTTCTACCTACGTGGGCGCTTTACGAATTCTAGCAGACTCATGCAATTATAAAGCATTCGAAGAAGAGATGACTAGAGATGAACTTGTGGAAAAAACTAATAGCAAAAAAGTCCAAGAAGCACTTTTGTCAAAACCTGAGTTGACATTACAAAAAGCTTTGGCGATTGCTACTGGAATGGAGAGTACAACTTCGTACTTAGAAGAAATATCAATTTCAAATTCTAGTGCACCAGCACCAAATGTTTTGGCTGTTAAAAGCAAATACAAATCTCAAAAAGAAAAATCACGCCAGAACAAATCTGGAAATTTGAGCAAATCTACACATATCACCACCAAACCGACAAATAAACGTTGGGAGTGTTACCGTTGTGGCAGCACTTTTCATCTTGGGAGCGCAAAATTTTGTCCTGCTTTGAATAAAACTTGTAGCAAATGTTTTAAGAAAGGTCATTTCACCCACGTTTGTAAATCAAGTGGTAAATCATCTGTTAATCCTGATCCTTCGTCCCAAAAAGTTCTAAATGTCGAGCAACTCACAGGTGAATCTTCTTCAAGTGAGGAGGATCAAATTTGCGTAATAACAGAATGTCAAAGCTCTGATGTTGATTCTACTGTATCACAAGGAAGAAGACGACCTTTATGTACCTTATCCGTGAATGGAAAAGAAATCAAGGTGTTAGCTGACTCTGGATCTCCATTTACGATCATAAGTGACAAAATATGGGAAGATTTGTTTCAAACTCAAGATATTATTTTAGAACATTCATCTGTTCATCTCATTGCTTATGGTGGTAAAACCATTGAAGTATTTGGCGAATTTCATGCAAATTTGTGTTTCAAAGGCAATAATGCTCAAGGTGTACTTTATGTAGCTAAAGTTGATACGTGTTTATTAGGGTGGCATGACCAAGGTAATTTAGGGATCATTTTGGATCCTAATGATCCTGAACAAGTCATTTTGAAGAAAGATTTAGTCTGTATACAAACGGTAAAAGAAAATGTATGGGAGTTAACATATCCAGAAATCTTTAATGACAAATTAGGTCTAGTTAGAGGATTCAAACACAAATTTAAATTAATTGATCACCCCAAACCTGTAATACACAATTTTCGCAAAGTACCCTTGGCTTTACGTAATGCACTTTAAAAAGAATTGAAAAAACTATGCTCAAGCGATGTCATAGAACCCATAGAATCTTCCGATTGGGTTTCACCCATAGTTTTAGCTCGCATGGCCAACGGTTCGTTGCGCATGTGTGTTGATCTTCGCTATCTTAATCGCAATACCTTGGTTGACCAACACCCTTAACCAAACATCACTGAAATGACTTCTACCCTTAACAATGGTGAATACTTCAGTTTACTTGATATGACATCAGCCTATCATGAAATTGATTTACACCCTGATTCTAGGCATTACACTGCTTTCATCACCCCGCAGGGTTTGTTTCAATACAAACAAATGCCTTTTGAGCTTGCTTCTGCGTCAGCAGTTTTGCAAAGAATTGTGGAAAGCATGTTCAAAGATACTCCCGGGGTGATGGCGTTTCAGGATGATGTGTTGGTTCATGGTTCTAATCAGATTCAACACAATGAAAGATTGCGTCATGTTTTTTCCATTCTTAAAGAAAAAGGTGTCACTGTAAGTCTTGAAAAATGTAAATTAAATGTAACCTATGTAGATTATTTAGGCTATAGGATTTCTGCCAAGGGAGTTGAGTCTAAATCTAGTCTAGTAAAGGCTATAGAGGATGTTTATGCAGCTAGTGATAAGGATCAATTAAGATCATTCATGGGACTCATTGAGTTTTATGCTAGATTTGTGCCTAATTGTTCTGAAAAAACATTCCATATGAGAAATTTACTTAAAAAAAATGTCATTTATAAATGGAATTCTGAATGTGATGAGGAATTTTACAAAGTCAAAAAAGAAATTGCACATGCTATTCCTCTCAAACATATTGACATCAACGATCACACAATAATCATGACTGATGCCAGTCAGAAGGGTCTCGGTGCTGTTCTCATGCAGCATAGAGATGGCAGGGATGAGGTGATAGCTTTTGCGTCTAGAGGCTTGAAAGGTGCTGAAACTACTTACTCTGTGATAGAACGCAAAGCTTTAGCCTGCTGGTGGGGGATTGCTCATTTTAAACAGTATTTATGGGGCTCCAAATTTACTGTTAGAATGGATCATAAACCTTTGGTTCAACTCTTTACCACCAAAGAAGGAGATAAAGCCACTCCTCGTATTGCAAAGTGGCAATACAGATTATTAGAACATAATTTTGATGTAGAATATATTCCTTGAAAACTTAATATTTTAGCTGATTGTTTGTCCAGGATGCCAGGAAGTACTTTTGACGTGGATGTTCATGACGATAAAGAATTTGAGTCAGAAATCTTTTGTTATGCATTAGCTCATTCAGATGGAGCCATTTTAGAAAGTGAATGTAGAGATGCGTATGATACTGATTTGGACATTAAAAAGATCATGAGTATAGTTCGTACAGGTTGGACCAAAGAATGTTTGAATTATTAAATCATCAGTAAATGTAAGCACGTTTTTGATGAACTCTCAATTGTAAATGGGCTTTTGTATTGCTCTTCTTTACTTGTAGTTCCTTTGAACATGAGAGTCAAAGTTCTTACTTTAGTCCATGAAGACCATATTGGTATGCTTGCCATGAAGAGAAGGATTAGAGAGCAGTTTTGGTGGCCCGGTCTCGACAAACAAGTAGAGCATTTCATTAGAGACTGTTTACATTGTGCTGTAAGTGACAAGTATCAAGTGACAGTACCTAGTCCTGTCCAGGCTGTGAATGTTCCTTCCAAACCTTGGTCCAAACTGTCCATTGACATTATTGACCCTTTGTCTTTGTCTGATAGTGGCGTTGTGGAATATGGTATAGTTGTAATAGAATATCACAGTCGTTGGCTGGAGTTGAAATTTGTAAAGGTTCCCACTACTTCTTGTGTAGTGGAATTTCTTGAATTTTTATTAGCTAAGGAAGGTGTTCCAGATGAAATTGTCTCTGACAATGGCTGCCAATTTATCTCTTCGGAATTTGAGAAATTTGTAAGCTTCATGAATATTAAACACACCAAAACCTCACTTTATCACCTTAGGAGTAATGGTCTTGTAGAGAGATTCAATAGAGTTATTAAGGACAATATACAATTATCTAAAGCCAGTAGTCTAAATTGCAAAAATGAACTTAAAAATTTGTTGTGGGCTGTACGCACCACCCCTAACTCTGATACAGAAGTTTCTCCCTTCATTTTACTAAGGGACCGCCTTCCATCTTCCAAATTGTTATGGAAGTGGATGGGTGAGTTTAGTCTACCGGTAGATAGGATAAAAGAAGTTGGGAAGAAAAGAATAGAGGCCCAAAACAAGTATGTTCAAAATAGTTCTAGAGGGCTTAATGTGAAAGTTGGTGATTTGGTTAGAATCAAATGTGCTCGTATTGTGCCTAAGGGTGCATCCAAGTTCTCTGGTCTTAAGTCTGTCGTAAAAGTTAACAAAAGTGCTGTACAATTAGAAGATGGAAGATGGTGGAACAAAAACAAGATCTCTGTTTCCAAATCACCCCTTCTTTTGATGCATGATGATTCTGCACCTCACCACAGTCAAGGTTGAAATGGCTCATGGTTCCAATACCCGTGTTCCTTCTTCCAGGGTTTCAAACGTTCCTAAAAAGTTTCATGATTACGTCATGCATTAACATATTTGATTTGTATGTTCTGCTTTCATTTGTTTTCTTTTGCAGAGGAGGAAGATGTGTTGGGTTGTATACACATTTTTATGTTCTTATGTATGTTTCATATTTACGGTGCATTTCGTTCTTGTAAGGAATGCTGCCACTGTGGGATTCCAGAACAGAAAGTACGGCTGGGGAGGAATGACAGTTGAGCTGAGGAGTTGATTAGTCCTGCGGTTGTTGCTCCTGTCTTGTTGGAGGAATATAATAAAGATTTGAAGTTATTCACGTACCTACTTCTTTTCACGGCATCAGTTCTTTGTCCGTTTCGGGCAATGCTCCTATGTATATACTACAAATATAGCTGAAGCAAACATATTCTGTGACAAACCTCCAGGTACGAGCTGTGCCATCACTTTTCACACGAATAATGTAGAAGAGTCACTGTCTGTGCAGGAACCTGTTTTTGGTAGCCATTTCTTGCTGAATTGGAAGGTATGCTTTCATTTTTTTCTCACCAGAAACTGTGGCCAGTAACTATGCCTCTAGCATTCATGCACTTTGTTTTTTTCTAATATGGCATCACAACAAAAGTCACAGGGGTGGAAGTGGTAAGCCAAAGGTGCTAAGGTAGAATTTAGGGAATTTGCCACATGTTTCTCAGCTAGAAGCAAACTCTATGGAAAAGTAGTTTAGAAATAAGTAGGGTGCAAGGAATAACAATATAATGTTTGTCTAATCCATTGTGACTGCCTGAGACACTGTTTTCATTCTGCTGTGCAGCGAATTAGAAGCATCACAAAAGAGGATCAACATTTTGAAAACCTTCAATCACTGCCCTGCAGCATCTCCATCACAGTATGTGTTCTTTGCCATATTTCATTAAGTGTTGCAGATATATGTAGAGACTTTAATTAGAGACGTTGGCTGTTTCTCACTAAATAGGATTAGCGAGATGCATCAGGCATTGTACTGCATAGAAGTCAGTGGAAGTAAACACGCCTTTTAAATGTAGACCAATACTTTGAGGAAGAACAGATTTCTATACTGTGATACATCTCACAAAATGGAGTCGATGGTGCAAAAAACAAAGGCTAAAACTATTTTCAGGTGTATAGTTACACTTCAGACAAAGGAGGACAAAAGAGGTGGCAACTCTAGAGAGTAAGTTTCTATCAACACCAAGATATCTCAAGGATCACTTGAAGACATGGAATATAGTACAGAGAAGAATATATGCCAGGGAATCAGAAATCATGGTCGATCAGAAGCATGACATTGAGATACACAGTGTTGAACAAAACATGGATGTCATAGGTGATCAGTGGGGATGGACGATTTGTTGTTCTAGAGGATTAGGTTCATGGACGATCTTCCTGTAATGAGATGGCTTTTGCTGACACCTTTGCAAGCGGATAGGGATGGAGATGCCTTTAGGTCCTGTGGCTGAGTATGCACTGATGGGGCTAAAAGGGAATGACTAGAGCCTAGTCATGGTGCATAAGAATCTGGGCGCAGCCAGGCGTGAAAATAATTGATGGGTGATCCTCCAAGATAGAGTGTACAGAACAACTGATTGAGCCAGGGAGCATTAGGCATGGACTAGTGGGTTAAGAACAGTAACATGATTATGGCCAGCCATCTTGGTGAGCGTACATGGAGGTGAGCAACCAGGTTGAAGAGAACCTGAGTTACAAAGTTTGAAAATCTGGGTAGAAAGAGGCTTTCATTGCAGTCCAGTTTAATTAGGACTAGGGGGGTGATTAGATTTATAACCGAGTGGAGTGAGAGGGGGACCGATTTTGCAAAAGTTGAGGAGGTGGGCTCAGGCAGCCATAGCAGTGGCAGGGACAAATTAGGAGAGCCACAGATGGCAATCAAAGTAGATTTTGGTTTCTGGTGCAGGGTGATGAGATAATACCATCCAGGGCACAGGATGGAGAATTAAGGGTGATGCTGTGTGGTGATGGGAGTGATAAAGCTTTACTAGAGGCTAAGTAGAGGAAAGCAGGTTAACATGACCCAAGGTTCTTTATAGTTACCATGTCAAAGCCAGCCAGCATCTCTGGAAATCGGGCTTTTAGTTGGATGGCAGCCTGGATTGTGTCTTTAGCAGTGTCCTTATTAATGAGCCTGGAGGAAAAAAAATGTACAAAGATATAATTGATTAACAGGGGGTGTATTTTGTAATAAATACATTCCTTGTTTCAAGAGTAGTTACCCATAACTGTGGAGAAGTATGGTGGAGGAGCTGAAGGATGCCTGTAGACTCAATGTGAAACAGGGTACCTTTCCACAGTGCAACAGAATATCTTTACCAAATCTCTGCAAGGCAAGGACACAGGACCCCTACATCCGGTATAAAGAGGTGCCCATCATCAATACTGTCTCTGGGGTCAGTAATATACTACTTGCAGAGCAGAAAAAAAGCCTAGCATTCCCTGACTCAGGAGTGAGGTATGTCCAGTCACTCCTAATCAGCGCAGTGGCTAGTTCTCTACTAAGGAATACTCCAGATCCATCCTACATAGCCTTATGTACAGACAAGCTTCTGTGCATCCGCCATCCAATATGGGAACGGTTCAAAACAGCTTGCCTTAAAAGTGAATCCTAATGAAAAGGACTCATTTGGGGGTTAAAAATAGTGTGTGATGTTAATAGGTAAAGAATATAAATGTTGTCAGAAATGAGGACCAGTTTGGAGTGTCCCCCCAGTTTTTGCCCCCATTTTGACTACTAGGTGCTATGTTTCTGATTCTGACTTTGCCCTGGGCTCTGCTAAGTAGACCCAGAGCCTGTTCTCTTTGTAAAACGTACATGGTAATTTGGTATAATTGCAATTGGCAATGACAGATCCCTGTAAGCCCCTAGTATATAATAAGGTAATGGGGATTCAAACACCTATAAGTCCCTAGTATATAATAGGGCAGGGAGGTTTAGAGGCCCAGTACATTTTCCTGCACTGAAGTGTGCATTACTGTGGTGACTGCTATCATTTTAAAAGTGATACCAAAGGGGATGATGAGCCTTGCAGGCTGCTTTTAAATTGAAATTATATTCAAATTCAACCGTGTCAAATTGCGATTATTGGCAAACTTTTTCTAACACAATTCGAACATTCCTGGCTAGTGGCCAGATCAACATTCCCACATGCTACCCTCTGCTAATTCTATCACAGTGTCTCACAGTGCTGGAATGATCGTCAGTTGAAGCTCATCACTAGCTCTTGATTCATTGGAATTTACAAAAATACAAATAACTAAGAACCCCAACTCCCACAACCTCCTCCCCTGCCCCACCGTGGTGGAGAAGCAATACCCATCTTTACCCTGCTGCTACTCTACTCCGGCTGGTGGAGTGTTGTATTCTCGTGCAGTTTCAGATTTGTGCCATTCCCTCAGTAGCTGAATGTCACCTGTATTATCTCTATCGCGGGATTTAAAACTGAAACAAGTGTAGACCTCGCAATGTGGGTGGACATACTGCAAATGGGAGCCCCTTTGTAAGATATGACACAAGTGGACCCCACTTATATTCAAAATTCTTATATTCATCTCTAAAAATGTCAGACATTCGCTCCCAAATTCAACTTTGGATTAAAGGTATTTCAGAAGTATTAATCTACCCTATTTTTACATATGTCACCCCTAAAGTCTCCCCTAAGTGCCATGGGGTATGGTGCCTTGTAACTATAAGCAGGGACGTTATAAAATATGTTTTATAAGCCCTGGTGAGGGAAAAACTGGCAATTTCCTTTTTCCTCATTGTATTGAATTGTTCCTTGGGCTAACATTATAATATTTTACTTAAGTATTAATATTGATAGGAGCCGCATAAAAATGCACTTCAAGGTATGAAATTAATGTTAAGATGAATCCAACAACTTGCCACTGTTAGATTTATAATAACTATGACAGAAAAGAAGTTATTAAACTTTTCTGTGTGTCCCAAAATCCAGCCTTTCAGCTGCTCTCTCATGATTGTCCCGCGTCTGGCCAGGCTGTTCTAGTGAGGTGTGAAAAGCCCTGCTAGAGAGACAATGGGTTTCCTGTGGGCGGAGAAGTATAAGCTGCAGAGCATATGACAGAAAGGGGGTGAGGGGTAGCCAAACTGGTCTTCAAAAGGAGAATGACACTTTAGAACAACACAAGGTGCCCCCCACATCCTGCCACCCCAGCCACACACGAGCCCCTGTAATTAGATTAGGAAGAGGGTTATAACGGGAATGTTTAGGAAAATTATTCACACCAGTAGGTTGGGTTGGCCTAATCCAGCTCCTGTGGAGAGACTTTTTTCATTTTGGATTTTGAGAGAAGAGTGCTTAGTCAAAAACACATGCGCTGACCATGATTGAGGAGACGATGTGCATAACCAGTTAAAAAGGGTTGGAAAATGGTTCCAAGCAGTCTTGAAGCGAGAAAAAAGGACAGTTTGGAGTAAGTGCCGATGAATAAAATAGAGTCACTACTTCTATGTGAGACTGATGGCTCAGCGAAAGAGAACAATAAACATGCTCACCAAAAACCAGGGGAAAATTATCCTCAAGTTCAATAACACGACTTCAAAAATTCTTACAGGGGGCGAGTATAGCGATAGAGTGAAGCTCGTCCACTAGAGGGAGTACTGAATCTAAAGTTAAATAATAAAAACGAGAGGAGTTAGCGTTTTAATTATTGAGCATATTTTATAAGGCTTATGTATGAAACATGAGCCAAATCCGATGGAACGGATCTACCTGGGGTTAGCAATTCAAGGGTTTTCTTTGTAGGTGCTTCTAGGCAGATGAGTAGAGATTATAAGCCTAAAAACAAGAAAACACACGGACTGTCAATGAGCTGTTCTAGGAAAGACTCCGGATAAGACACGACAGACATAATTAGTGAGGTGGGCCACCTACTTGGTAATTTGAAAAAAGGCACCTCGCTGCTCTGACTGGGCGTGCAACCTGCTTCAATGCTGCAGAGTTGATACGACAATTGTACGGGCTTGGCCGCAAGGTCTGGGAGCAAAACAAAACAAATGACATTAGCGTTCGAGGGGAACGCGTGGGGTTGGAAATACTTATATTTAGACAATGACACCGGTTGACAAAGCGCTTACCGTAGGAAGGTTTCCTAATAGTGTGATCATTCGTCTTAACTCGCTCAGGATACATGGGCGGCTGAAGGTTCTCCTCTCCCGGTGGGCCCCTCTCCGTAGAAAGAGAAACGAGCAGCCTAATAGTACGCAGCTGCTTAAGTACCATTAGGGGCAGTGCACAAGCCGCGTCATAGTGTAATATATAAAGAGTGGCTATGGACTCCACCTAAGACATCGGAACGGAGTTTTCTAAATTAGCAACAGAGATTAACTGCTAAAGATAGCACTGTCAGAACTGACATTCGCCAACAAACCGAGGTGGGGGCATCTCGGATCGCGTAGTCAGTGACCCTAATCAAGATAGCTCTGGTGATAGGTATGAGAAAACTCCCAATGGAATTCTATTAAAGCCCATCAGCTTGGCAGAAGACAGGGTAGATAAATCAAAGGGGGGGGGGGGGTACTGCAGATCACGGTAGGACATGATGACGAAAATTCGTCTTCACAGACAGATAAGTGGCCATATCATGATGCTTATATAATTGCGTTTTCCCAAGGTAATTCCTCATTTAAACCCCTTGTTTTAGAGTCCAAAAGGTAAATCCAAAAGACTTCTCGCTTTTTTCGAATGCGAGTACTGTCAGTGCCCTTTTGAGTTCGGACCTTTTCTAAGATAGTCCAACGTAGGTCCTTGTCGGTGTGTTTGGACTCCATCCAATGTTTGACCAATGGCGCTGTAAGGTTATTCCGCCTGATGTTAGACTTGTGTTCCCCTATGCGTATTTTGCATTCTCTGCCGGTCTCTCCTACATAGGGGATATCACAGGGGCATAAGATGACATATATACAGTTAGATGTTTTACAATTTGTCATCTCTTTGAGGTTGATTGTCCTGTTGTTAATTACGATGTTGTCATCGACAATGGCATTAGGGCATGCCTGGCAGCCTCCACATTGATAATGTCCCAAAATAGGGGTATTGCCTATGATGGATCTCTGTGTCGCAATATTCCGTTCTGGTAGTTTAGCCCTCACCAATATGTTTTTAAGTTTTTGTTCCTTCGAAATGCGAAGAGCGGTTTGGGAATCCTGGGTATCTGATTGTCTAGATTTAGAAGATGCCATTGTGAGTTGACAATTTGACGTACTTTATGGTTTATGGATGAGTGTTTAATAACACAGACCAGTTTTTCCATCTTGTTTTCTTTCTCCTTGGGGGTGAACAACGTATCCCGATTGAAGTATCTCGCTCTCTTGAGAGCATCCCTAACAAGCCTGTTGGGATATCCTCTTAGAATGAATTTTTGTTTCATTGACTCTGCATGCAGGAGATAATCTTTAACTGAAGTGCAGTTTCTACGCAGTCGTAAAAACTGGCTGAATGGTATACTCGATTTTTGGCTGTTGGGATGAAAGCTTTCAAAGTGGAGCAGGGTGTTCCTAGAGGTAGGTTTCGTGAAAAGTGAAACCTGTAGTTGGTGGTCTTCATGTTTAACATAAACATCCAGAAACTCTAGTTTTTCAACACTGCTTTGTGCCATAAATCGGAGATTGGAGTCAGCTGGATTAATCCAGGAGATAAATTCATTGAGGGATTCTTGGTCGCCGCTCCAGACGAAGAATATATCGTCAATGAAGCGTGACCAGTGACGAATGTTCTCATAAAAGGGGGCCACCTCGTTGTAGATGTTTAGATCTTCGAAGTGTCCCATATACAGGCAGGCGACACTGGGCGCACAGGCTGCCCCCATGCTAACTCCCTGAACTTGATGATAAAAATCACCATCAAATTGGAAAAAGTTTTCTTCCAGGACAATTTCCAAACATTGGGTCAGGAATGTGTTGTTATGTAATGATGTTACTGATTCGATTTTGTCCTTAACTACTCTCAAAGCATCTCCTTGTGGAATGTTAGAGTATAGGGACTCAATGTCCATGGTGACTAATATTTCTCGTTCAGGATCATATTGTAGGCCTTCTATTTTGGAGATGAAGTGTCCTGTGTCCTTAACATAAGATTGGAGCGTGGTGACCAAAGGTTGAAGGAACCGATCAATATATTTTGAAAGTGGTTCTGTCGCCGATCCTATGGTGGATACAATGGGTCTCATTGGGGGGTCCTTCTGATTTTTGTGAGTTTTGGGAACTCCATAGATAATGGGGATCCGAGTATGTGTAGGGGTAAGATACTCTGCTTCTTTTTCGCATATTTCTCCCCTCTCTACGGCTGATACAACCACTTGAAGGATTCTACGTTTCAATCTTGGTTCTGGGTTGGTAGTGATTTTTAAATAGTGCCTGGGTGACCCCAACAGCGAATTCATTCTATCCTTATAGTCACCAGTGTCAAAAATGACTATGCCTCCCCCTTTGTCACATGGTTTCAATGTGATATCTTTGTTGTTCTTTAAGATAGAGAGGGCATTCTTTTCTTCCCTAGTGATGTTATTGGTAGGAAAGGGTACAAAGGTCGTTATTTTTTCAATCTTGTTGAGGACGGCTTTCTCAAAAAGGTCTACTTCTTTACCAATTTGGTCAATGGTAGGTGTAAAATTGGACGGAGGTTTGAGACCGGAACGATTCCCATTGTCATCAGTCACATCTCTGTTCTGGAAAAAAATTTTTAGTCTGATTTTCCGGAAGAAAGCATGCATGTCTGTCATGAATTCAAATTTGTTCATCGTAACTGAAGGGACAAAGGAAAGTCCTTTGGTAAGTAGTGTTTCAGTGGGGTCATCCATCGTATGTGTTGATAGATTGAACACTGGGATTTTGGCTATGTTCGCCAGTATTGGTTCTGGCGAGTCCTGATGTATCTTTGTGGTTGAGCTTGTTCCTGGTATCTCTGTTGTTGGACTGGTTCCTGATATTGGTTTCTTTGATGAGTGTTCTGATATTGATTTCGATATTGGTTTTGAAATCGTGGGCGGGATCCGCCCCTTCGGTTCCCTAAAAAACGGTTCTCCCTTTGGTATCTCTCCGCGTCTGATCTGTATTGGGGGGTTTGATAAGATATAAGTATGTCCAACCCCACGCGTTCCCCTCGAACGCTAATGTCATTTGTTTTGTTTTGCTCCCAGACCTTGCGGCCAAGCCCGTACAATTGTCGTATCAACTCTGCAGCATTGAAGCAGGTTGCACGCCCAGTCAGAGCAGCGAGGTGCCTTTTTTCAAATTACCAAGTAGGTGGCCCACCTCACTAATTATGTCTGTCGTGTCTTATCCGGAGTCTTTCCTAGAACAGCTCATTGACAGTCCGTGTGTTTTCTTGTTTTTAGGCTTATAATCTCTACTCATCTGCCTAGAAGCACCTACAAAGAAAACCCTTGAATTGCTAACCCCAGGTAGATCCGTTCCATCGGATTTGGCTCATGTTTCATACATAAGCCTTATAAAATATGCTCAATAATTAAAACGCTAACTCCTCTCGTTTTTATTATTTAACTTTAGATTCAGTACTCCCTCTAGTGGACGAGCTTCACTCTATCGCTATACTCGCCCCCTGTAAGAATTTTTGAAGTCGTGTTATTGAACTTGAGGATAATTTTCCCCTGGTTTTTGGTGAGCATGTTTATTGTTCTCTTTCGCTGAGCCATCAGTCTCATATAGAAGTAGTGACTCTATTTTATTCATCGGCACTTACTCCAAACTGTCCTTTTTTCTCGCTTCAAGACTGCTTGGAACCATTTTCCAACCCTTTTTAACTGGTTATGCACATCGTCTCCTCAATCATGGTCAGCGCATGTGTTTTTGACTAACCCTCCTCAACTGAATTTCCTTCCTCTAAACTTGCACAACGCTATTTAGATGGATTAATACATCTAGAAGTTTTCTTGATTAGCTGACTAGATCATTATTGATTGAGAAATGTATTTTTTTACTTCATTTCATGTATCCTTTCTACTTGTTTTATTTCATTTTCATTATGTGTGCAACTTTCAAATATAAATCATGTATCCGGTGCTCAACCACTCATTTGCCTAGACCAGTGCCCATTCAGTCCGATTATTGTTATGTGGAATTGCCTAAAAAATTAGATGTTCAAATGTAAATACTTAGAATTAGCATATTATGTTCATAATGTTTGTTTATTATCTGATAGGTCCCATGGAAATCGCATTTGAATAATTTCACGCCCTGAAGAAGGTGTTACCCCAGGGAAAGGGGGTGTTACACCGAAACGTGCGTCGGCGTCTCGAACTGAACTGTTCGTTACACAGATCCACTAAGACCCTACAATCTCAAAAGAATAATCCTTTTGTTTTTCCATTCTTCTTTCCACATTTGGATATCCTTGATTGTACCTATTTGTGTATTTTTCACGCCTAATAAGACTCGCCTACCATGTTGGGCCTCTAAATTGTTCATCTTTTCAGATTTTAGGATGTATGTGTTATTTGTCGTTATGGTGTGAATGGATTTAAGTATGAATGAGAATGCTTGAATAATTTTATATCACAGATTGTCCATGGGCATTTTTGTCTTGTAGGACTATTATGTCCTTTGTTTTGTTGAATTGTCTCTGCAATTTATAAATTTTGCACATTTATCAAGCAAGTTTCTTTCAATTAATTTCAAAATAAAAAGATGGATTAACATCATATTTTGATTTGTAACGTAATTTCTGCACGGTCTAGATAGAGTGGTCTTTGCCTTAAAAATTGACTTAGATGCATTAGCTAAAAAAATATAGGTACAGCAGATTGTTTCGTGCATACACCTGGGTGGCACCTTGCATCCCATTGGTCAGAAGTGCCCCATCCCCACCGCTTGACGCTCGAGAACACTGGATAAATATGGAGGAGCTGCATAGCTCCTCAGATCTGCTACCTGAAACTCCAGGGAGCAGAAAAACTGCCCTGCTTCAATCTGGATCTGCACCCAAGGGGTTGCACTCTGAAGGACTGCACCTGCTGCACAATCTGGTACTTCAGCCCTAAAGACTTTGCCTTGCTTCAAGAAAGATTAAGGAGCCTACTTGCATCATCTTCATCAAGAGTCCCCATCCAGGAGTGTTTTTTATGACCAACATTATCGAAGTTTTGCGACAGAACATTTTGCAGCACAGGTATCCATTACAATCACAACAGTCAACAGTGATATCTGACACCAACTTAGCAAAATAATGCAGATTCATAACAATAGTCAGTAGTCACACCAGGGCCCCCAAATGCGGCTCAGTTTCTGTGGGCAGCCCTGAGCTGTTTAAATTGGTTTCCTTTGGTGTGCACACCAGTCCACCCCCTACATTAGCCCCAATGGTCGGAGGAGCCAATTTTTCTAACTTCAGGCCACAGCCCGTTTGGCCAACCAACAGGCCAGCCCCAGGAGGGTCCGCTCTGCCGCTGATCCTCCAAAGTCCCCCACCTATCCCAACAGCACATTACGGGAGTAAGCTCCAGGGTGCGGCCCAGTACAGCTGACAGTTCTTGGCCCACGCCGCAATACTGGACAGTCCCATACCACATAGAAGAAATCTGCAGCCGGAAGGGCACATCTAACACAGGTGGCTGGCGTCCCGGATGTAAGATGCCGTAA
The DNA here is from genome assembly GCF_964204655.1 of Triturus cristatus. Classification (NCBI taxonomy): domain Eukaryota; kingdom Metazoa; phylum Chordata; class Amphibia; order Caudata; family Salamandridae; genus Triturus; species Triturus cristatus. The sequence goes on along the minus strand of NC_140585.1, from coordinate 304,325,835 downwards.
ATGCTGCGGGGTAAGATATGTTGCATGAAGATAATTACATTGAATCATGAGCAGTCGCCCCAAGATGGCCAGTTCTCAGGGTGCCATGCACGCCATCCTCGTTCAGCTCTCCAACCAAGGCCTCCCACCTCCATCTGGCCTGTTCCAGGCAATCTGGCGCGTGGATCACCAATGAATGGTAAAGCTTTTGAAACTGTCCCTGTACCCATTGGCCAAAAGAAAAGCTGTGCCTCCAGCAGATTGTACTCAGGAATGGAGTCACCTGGGAAAGTGTGAGCCTGCAGAGAATGGCGCAGCTGAAGATAGCACCTAGACAAAACATACAGATGCAGCTGTTGTTTGGCAATACGTCCTTTGGTCGTATTGGAATACACGGATAGGTAGCACACACTTGGAGAGGGACCTTTCCAGGGAGCAGAGCATGACAGCACCTATGATGTAGAACTATCATCTACAGACTGAGGTACGGGGTCTGCAGATAACACCCAGAGATCTTCTAATATATAATCATCCTGCATCTGCGTAAGGGGAGGGAGGATAGGCTACTCTGTCTCTCACTATGACAGCTCCTTTTGTAATCTACGGATTACTTCCTATGTTGACGTATTTGTGTTATGCATTTTTGTGCTTATTGTGGGACATATACTGCATATCAGAGCACGTTAGTTAAAATAAATATTTTAAACTTGTCCATGTCTTTGTCAGATCTTATTGTGAACATAGCTGAGCGGCGGTTACAAATGATTTGACTCAACACGGGGTCCCCAATGTGGGACTACCTTTATTTTCGTAGTGGACGAAAATCCGGCATACCGCTTCGAAGTATTTTATTCTTTGGTTACATTTCCTGCGGTTGATGGCAATGAATAATTTTTTTGTACTTACACAGCCACTGCTCCTCTGGCAGCGTATCGTCCTTCTGCTTTTATTGAGGTTCAGTTGACGTCCTTGGGAGCATACCATTTAGTTTAATGGTGCACTTCCTCACCCTGTCTCTTTTGTTCGAATGGGCCCCTTATCTATTGATGGGGCTACTTGGCCTGTTTTGGCCGGTTTTACACGACATCCCAATTATCTTAATGTTACTATCGTACAGCTAAGTTTGCCATATACACAATTAGTACATCTTCATAGATGAGTCATACAGGTTATGTCTTGTGATTTTTTTGTAGCTCCGGCTGGGGCTGCTCCTCCGGGCCCAGCTCAGGCTCTGGGTCTTGTGATTAGTCCCTTCGGGCCCAATTCACAGAACTAACTTAAGACTAAGTCCTAAACTTACTACTTTTGGTATTCACAGAAGTTAGGATTTTGTCTTAAGTTTGTCTTAAAACAAACTTAAGACAGACTTAAGACAGACTTAAGACAAACTTAAGACAGACTTAAGACAGACTTAAGACAAACTTAAGACAGACTTAAGACAGACTTAAGTTAGGATTTTGTCTTAAGTTTATCTTAAGTTTGTCTTAAGTTTGTCTTAAGTCTGTCTTAAGTCTGTCTTAAGTCTGTCTTAAGTTTGTCTTAAGTCTGTCTTAAGTCTGTCTTAAGTCTGTCTTAAGTCTGTCTTAAGACAAACTTAAGACAAAATCCTAACTTCTGTGAATACCAAAAGTAGTAAGTTTAGGATTTTGTCTTATGTTAGTTCTGTGAATCGGCCCCTTCATGATTAACTCAGTGGTGGCCAAACGTCCTCAGAATCGCGAGGATCTTTCTTTTTGGATAGCACAGAAAATTGAACAGATTGAAGCAGTTTTCCCGCACACAAGCCCTGTGGAGAAACACAGGATTCTTACAATGTGTTTGCCAAGTGGTTTGATTCCCCCTCTAGCGGATTGCAACACCTGGGGGATGGTGTTTGAATCAGTGTATACACTGTGCTTTGGTACCCCCCTCCATGAGCGTTCTGCCGAGCCTTCTAAAACGAGTAGAGGATGAACACGGGGCTGGCCCAGCCCTGGATCTGGGGATGAGATTAGTGGGAATGTTCCCTATTATCTCCGATATTATTGTGGCTCATATTAAAGGTGAAGAGGTTTGCTTGCAGGTGCGACAACACCTAGCGGCGGTGGCGAATGCTGATTAGGAGCAACAGCTGTTGATTATTATTGCAGATGCCTTTACATCCCTAGGTCAGAATAATTTGGGAGTCAAACAATTTACACAGGTACAAACTAAATCCCCTCCATACAAGGAGAGTCGTCAGGTCTTTCTTAAGTAGGGCTGGAACACAAATTGGCAGCAACAGAAGCCTAGGTCCCGTGGGTTCGCCTACACTGGATGCTTCTGAACGTAGATATGACTTAAGTTACGCTCTTAAAACACCTAAGAGGTTTCAGGTTCCTGATCCCCGTTCTCCTAGTTCCTTTCAGGAATCGTCCGATCAACAATTTGGCGGAGTGGGACAACAGGATCTCAGACCGGGAGAGTCCATGCTACAAAAGCGAAACCCACAGCACCAGTTTGACGTGAAGGTCAAACGGGAGGAACCACCTCAGTATCATGCACCGTTTCAGGAAAAAAGTTGTCACTTTGACAGCAAAGTATGCTGGAGATGGTGAGAACTCTCCTCCAGGAGAGGAGTTGAGCGGTAACTCTCCTCGACAGCGGGGAAGGAAGTTACCATAGTTACCATAGTTCAGCAGATTCTCCGCCAGCATCTGAAGGCGAAAGCAACTGACAATTTTATTACAGTTGAAACTGCGGAGGCCCGCGTAGCTCCCCCTGATAGAGTTTACCATGTTAAACTTCAAATTGAAGGTGATATTAAATGCACAATAAATGCAGTCTTTTGGGACAATTTGACTTCTTCTTATGACATTTTGCTGGCCGAGGTTGATTGGCCTCCCCTGTTTGTCCTCGCTCCCTCTAAGGGCGAGGATGTTATTTTACCATCTTCCTCTCAATATGTCTCAGAGGAGACCAAACAAGCTTATGCTTTGCAGTGGGCTCTGACCTTAGCTCCTGCTTTATATCACAATCAGGCGGGTTGGGATAGGGATTCACCTCTGCATGTAATTCCTTTGCGATCTGCACCTCAGCCTCAACCGCAATATCCCATTAAACGTGATGCTAAAGCGTCCGTTAGTGATATTCTGACACAGTTGGAATTGAGCCCCGTGTTTCATTGATGAATAATCCTCTTTTTCCGATATTGAAGCCAGACGGTTAATATTGTATAGTTTTAGACTACAGACATTTGAACAGTCATGTTCGTACTTTTGCAGTACAGAACACACATAGCTCTGCGCTAGTGAATAACATAGTTCTTAAGAAATTCAAAGCTACGCTAGATATTTCTAATGGATTACAACAGGTTCTATGCACATGCATATGAGTAAAATACAGTACAACACAATTTCTGTTGGTCAAGGATGAAGACACTGGAATCCGGTTGAAACGCGGTCCTGGAGACACGACAAGAGTCTGATGTACCTGTGACAGACTTACTCACGGCTTATTGTGCCGGATTGGGATTGCCACACTTTGGCATTGATGATATTGGATCTAAACATAGCAAGCCATACTCGGCTGTAGCATTTAATTTGGAAACACTGACCGCGAGAATGGGTCATGAATTACTTTTTGACACCCTGAGCTAAGACTTCCACCGCAGAAAGGTAAGGATTTATAATCTGACCATCATTTGTGGAATATTTATGACCTACCGGGTTGGAATTATCACCGGTTTTTAGGTGTAAGAAACCATTTGCCTCGTTACAGCCCTGAAGAAGTCAAGGGTTTATTACCCTATTGACAAAACACGTGTTGGCTGGCTTGTTAAGCAACACACCATTAAAAGTGAACATTCCCAAAAGGACACCGTTGTCTTCATCCTTGACCAACAGAAGTTTTGTTGTACTTTATTTTACTCCTATGCGTGTACATGGGACCTATTGTTGTACATAGCCGGACCCTAGGGTCCCAATTTGAGGGTTTAGGAGTTATTTGTGGCATCGCGTCCATTTATTTCCTTTTTGTGTAACTTCACGTTATTTGGTAAGTGTTGGTCCAGATATCCTGTTAAAGATAACACCCCCTTCTTTGTCTATTTCCAATGGATTTTTCAGTCACACTTTGGCTCCTGAGAGACGCGACTTGACCGCATTCTGCACTCTCGCAATAATATGCGAGATTGCCTATGGAGTATAAGAATAGCCCTGGGGTTTTTGCTGCATGCATAATGTTGATTTTACATGAAATTGACACAGATGCATTCTCTTATGTGGACGATATTTACTTGACAGACGAAAAATGAAGTCAGCATCTCATGCGTGTGGATCGCATAAATACACATTTTTTAACTTTAGGTTACAAATTCAATTTTGCGAAATCCCATATTGCCTTCTTGGCAGTTCTTTTTCTCGGTTATGAATTGAATAATGAGGGTAGGGGTTTAGTACCCCACCTTTTGGAGAAATGCGCTCAATTGCAACCTCCATCTACCCTAAAGAAGTTACAGTGTTTGCTGGGTTTCTTGAATATTGGCAGAACTTACATTCCAGATTATGCCCAGCGTATCAAACCGCTATATGCATTGATACTACCTTCTTTCTTGTCTTCCAGTTGGCTTCCGGAACACACCGCAGTACTGGGGTCTTTGCAGTCTGATGTGCTTGCTACTCGATTTTTGTTGACATGTGATAATACTACGAATTGGGTCTTAAGGATTGTACCGGGAACATTAGGTTTCACCTACTTGACTTTTAAATCAAGGGGACACAGTTCCCATAGCTTATCAATCACATTTATATACTCTTGCTGAAATGTGTTTTTCTTCTACTACCAACATTTTTTTGATGGCAGTGCAGATGGCAATTCTAAAAGAACGCTCTCTGGCTCAGGGCAAACATATTTTCTTGGTCTCGCCTGTGCCCACTTTGGAAGCTGTCACCAAGACGAGTGTGCCCAATTCTAAAGATCAAAAAGAACAATTGATGGACAGAATGCAGAACAATGTCATACATTCACCCCAGTCCCTAGATCTGGGCCTAAGTCCATTGTTTTTATGCTCACCGTGCCATTCCAGTTTGGGCCCAGCCATATGCAAATCAGTCTTGAGCCTGCGCCTAATGGGAGCAGTCCAACCTGAACTGCCAGGCCATGTCCTCCCTGGACTGGAAACAAGCATCCTAGGACTGGTTGCGGGCTTTTGGCCATCATCAGCCAGGATAGCTTGACTCCAGTGGCATGGAGAGCATGGGACCCACGTCTTGGCATACCCGTTCCACTTGGGGTGTCAAATGCAAAAAGAACAATTGATGGACAGAATGCAGAACAATGTCATACATTCACCCCAGTACAGAGATCTGGGCCTAAATCCATCGTTTTTGTGCTCACCATGCCATTCCAGTTTGAGCCCGGGACCCACGTCTGGGCATACCCGGCGCACTTAGGGCAAGTAAGCAAAAGAAACACAATTGTTGGACGGAATACAGAACAAATCAAAACATTCACCTCCAGTCAAGAGATCTGGGTTAAATCCATCATTCTTTTGCTCACCATGCCATTCCAGTTTAGACCTGGCCATATGCAAATCAGTCTTGACCCTGTGCCTCATGGGAACAGTCCAGCCCCTAGTGCCTAACCTTGTAGTGTGTGATTTCTTCTACTGTGTACAATTCTTTAATTATATTATATTCTTTTGGAAACAGAATGATTTTCGTGATTCCAGTGCAATTAAGCATAAAACGTGTTGGGTCCGGGTGGCTGCACTTAAGGAACGTTTGCCACTCACACATGTAACCCATACATTAGGCCATCAACTTGTGGGAGCACACGCTGTTGATAATTCTATGGCTGATGAAGCAGCAAAATCTGCAGTAGCCACTTGCACAGTAGCAGCTGTCACAAGGTCCATGACTAAGACTGATGATGATATTTTGGCTGCTATTGCTGCGACTAAGGAGGGGACACCTTTTCCCCAGGGTTTCTTTGCTCGTTATACCTATCATTTAACCACTGATGAGCTTACGTTTGTAACTATCCCTTCAGTTCGATGATCGCTTGTTTCCCAACGAGGAACGCAGGTTTTCGCTTATTGTGGCTGCCCGTGAAGGAATGGCTTCTGCGCATGCAGGAGTGACAGCCACAATTTCTCTTCTACAGCAACGTTATTGATGGCGCAGATTATATCAACAAGCGCGCACATATGTACTTTTGTGCAACATTTATCAACAGATTAAACTTCTACTGTCTTGCATCCACCATACACTCAGCTCTTTATTTCTAATTGCCCATTTGGTTGTATTTATCTTGATCACTGCGGTCCCTTGTCCTCTGACAATGCTTTCAAATACATTTTGGTTGAAGTAGATTTGTGCACTAGATTCCTCTGGGTTTGGCTGCAGTGCTGTGCTGATGCACCTACTGTTATAAAAGATTTTCACGTCTTTGTAGAGACATATGCATGTGGCACGTTCCACTCAGACCAAGGTCGGGCTTTTGCCTCTAAGGCTTACTGTGATTCGAAGAAGTCGGTGGAGGTACAGGAGCATTTCTCATCTCCATATCGTCCTGAGGGCAATTCAGTTGTGGAGCGGATGAACTATGACTTAAAGCAATCTTTAACAGCAAGGGTATTAGGTACGGGCCGGGGCTGGTTAACTTATCTATATGGGGTTCAACGTGCACTTAATAATCTCCCTTGAAGATCTCTGGGTGGGGGGACCCAGTACGAAATGCACTTTGGCATTAATATGTTTGTACCTGACCTTGATGGTCTAGACGTTGTGACAGCTGCCGCAACATTTGACATAGATAACCACTGTACTATGTAACTGGACCTACAAAAGAATCGAGATGCTCTAGCAAAATCAAATTTGCCCTCGCCAACGGATACAGCAGTCTTGGTCCCCCATTCTTGCTGGCTTCCTAAAGTTGGAGATCTGGTCCGGGAAAAAGTGGCAAACAAGAAAGAATTTGGACCACCGTACGGTGCTCCATTCCCAGTCCTTGGTTTGAAGGGCACTCAAACTGTAATTTTACCTCCACTGCCTGGATGCAAAGATAAGAGTTTCATTTACGTGGAACATGTCAAACTACACCATATGGCAGATTCTAAATAGCATGCCAAGAAGAGTTCCAAGCTGGAATGTTTCGCTCTGGCAGATGAATGCTGTTTCTCCAGACTCTCTCCAAAACGTGGAAGGGGAACTGGAGTCTTCAATTGACTTAGCGCCTGTTTTGCCTTCAACGCTTGCAACTGTGGAAAATGAGATTACTACCCCGCCAAATGCCCTTACGGTTGATATTCCTGACACTGTACTACATTTAAATTCTAATGATGAACAACCTCCACTGTTTCAGCTCAGTTCCAGTGGTTACTATCTTTACCAGGATAACTTTTCTTCGGATACATCTTCGTTGTCTTTATCTATTGCTGTGCCTCCAACACGGATTTGTGTTTTCATCTCATGGTTGAAGACCACTTACCTGGTCCCACCTTGGCCTTACACCTGGATTGTGTTGTCAATGGTATTCCTTTTTGTGTGGATTGGTTTCATGACTGCCTGCTTTCTTTTGATTAATAGAGCACAACTCACCGGATTTTGTCCTGCTTTTTGCCACCACCGCTGCCGGAGTCACTTGGGGGTCACTGCTGGTCTGCCGGTCTCGAGAGAGGAGGCCGGTCCAGCCTGCAACCTACAAACCCCAGCAGCCTTAGCGGTGCCCACACCACAAACAGCGCCAGGAGGTGCACAAAAGGGACACAGGGCTCTCGCGGTGCGGGAGCACAACTCACCGGATTTTGTTCTGCTTTTTTTCGCCACCATCCTCCGGAGTCACTTGGGGTCACTGCTGGTCTGCCGGTCTCGAGAGAAGAGGCCGGTCCAGCCTACGATCCCCAGCAGCCTTAGCGGCGCCCACACCACAAACAGCCCCAGGAGGCGGCAAAAAGGGACACAGGGCTCCCGCGTCACCAAGGGCGGGTCCATCCGTGCCTGTCAGAGGCCAAAGGAGGCCGGGCTGGGCCACGTTATTAACGTTTTCTCATCGCTCCGGTCTCAATCAGTGTCGACTCTAGAGTACTGTGACATTATTACTGTTGGCACTGATTTTGTATTGAGGAGGGGGGATACAATGAACAGGCTAACATCTGGAAATAAGCAAGGGGTAGTGGGGACATTGGACGCCTTTTTACTGAGGGTCGAATCGGCACTCATTCACGAAATTGAACTCACTGAGCGCAGATTGTCCCTGGAACCACAAAACCCTCATAATCGAACTGCTCATGTTATCCCTGAACCACAAACAGGCTTGGAAGTTAGTTCACCACAAATCAGTGTGTCACATTCCCCAGGCCTTGAAATCATCAACGCTTCTGATATAACTGAAAAATCCGATACTCCAGTTAGGCTAAATGTTGTCACACGGGGACAAAAAGCAAAGGTTATTACATGGGAGTAGTTTTGCACCGCCATCAAAGAAAAGGAAGGGGCCGGTGCCAAATAAACTAAATAAACAGAGTTATCTTCTGCCTAAACCTTTGTGTCGATGGAGAAAACCTGCTGGCAAAGAGCATTATCAGGGGGTTATTCAAGCACCAGCTCCCGATGATGGGGTTTCATTGGTAGCATTACCTACTCAGGAGAGGGAAATTGTGATCTCAGTTCATTTAGACCCGATACTGCAAAGGCTAACTGAAACTGAGGCCAGGTTAGCGCTTTTAGAAACACCAGCATCTCTTGCTTCCTTAACCTCTGTAGATCATGGGCAAAACAGGGCTGAGGGTGCTGCTGCGAAGGGGGATGTGCAGCACCCTGAACCCTCTGTAAGATCTGCAATACAGAATGGTCTGCCTCTCTCAAGGGTAGCATGCCCTCCCTCGAATGGCATTGAGATTTTACACCAGAAAGAGGGTTCGTCTCACAGGAATGAACAGACCACTTATGCCCCAAGAAGTGCCCGAGCTGATAAGGCAAATAAAAATTATTATGAGAGACCCCATAACATAGGCATTATAGAAAGTCGGTCTTTTGATCAAAGACCTCCTAGTGGCCCACACTCCAACCTGCACCTACCTCCGGAAGCAACCCCATATATTGTAGTGTTGGCGAACGTTCCTTCATTGCTGCCTGGTGACATAGAGCACTGGTCAACACTGAGGAACAAATCCCTACACTTTTTGAGTGCAAGGACAGGTATTAATAATAAACTCCTATTTTCTGAACTGGGTGGGTGGGGAAATCTAACAAGACATTCTCTGGAGATTGTATTGCATTAACTTTTAGATCGCCAGGCTTGGTCAGGACAATATTCGATAGGATGGGCGATTATTTTGCAAATGAGAGGGGGATTTCCATTTTACCCTTGGGGTTTTTCTATCAGCCGCCCAGACCTGGATGGCACTCGGTGGAAGATAACAGATGTGCATGGGCAAACTCGTACCCTTAGCCTCCTCCTTGGTTCCACCCAAATTGTTTTGAGGCTTTAAGCAGTCTTGTAGATATAGATTGACTAACACCAAATTTGAGAAAATCAGGGAAAAAGGTTATTTTAAACAATGCTCCAGAGATTCCCACCAATAAAGTAGATAGTATAGTTGCCTCTCCTTCTATATTAGAACATGAGAACAGCCTATACCCACTTCTGCACCCGCACAATGATAATGCAGGAAATGTAGGGTTGGAGTTAGATATTATGCCCGCAGAGCAAGTCACTAGTAATACTGCAGGGGAAGCCCCAATGGTTCGGAATCCCAATACCCGCCTACTCAGGCTTATCTCATGGAACATTGCGGGCATCTCCTTGAAACTATCAGATGAGGCTTGGGTACAATATGTGAAGACGTTTGACATTATCTGTGCCCAGGAAACCTGGAGCAGAGATGATGTCACTATGGACGGATAATGTTCATTTAATGTCCGGGCAAAACCATCACTTGCAGGGAGGGCAAAGGGAGGATTATTGACCTTGATTTCCGTCCAATATGAGTCACTAAAGATGGAGAACATAACAGACTCTCCTTGTTACCAGCTTATTCTGATTTCAAATTTGATTGACGCCACACTATTATTGATTCATTGATTCTACAATATTTTTGATCCACAAAATTGTGGGGTTAATCACACCCTTAAAGATGAAATCGATAAAGTTGCGGTGAGATTTTTCCCATTGTGCATAATGTGGGTAGGCGATTTTAATTGCTCACTATGTCAGCAGAGTACGCACAAAGTATGTGAGATTGTAGACACTGCAGATCAACCTTTGTCTCACTTTAAGCATACCCCACAGGGCGAAGCACTAAATACCATCATTGTAGTAAATGATTTATGCTTGATTGATACTTTGGTCAATATTCCTTCTGTCCAGTTTCCAACGTATCAGGGTGGTGGTAGAGCTAGTACAATTGATTTAATGTTGAGATCTAGTAAGTATGCATATCTTGTAGAAGGTTTGCGGTTGAACCCAACCCTGCTAGTGACCATAATCCCCTTACTGCTTCTATGCATGTTATTGCACAGAAGGGTAGGGGTGATGATCACTCATTAAAGCATAATCGCAATCAGGGGGTTAGGTTAAAGTGGAGCACAATAAATCCCTCCAAATTTGAGGAGGTTATTATCAAAGCAAATCTAAATCAAGTCATGCTTAGCTTATGACTCCCATCCTGATGCTATAATACAATGTTTTGAATCCATTTGTGAAGATGTGGCAAAAAATCTGACTAAGTCATTGAGGAGACGGAATACACCGGAAATAAGATGGTTTAATGCTGAGTCTTCCATGGTGCAAAAAGATTTGAAGAAAGCTCTGCATGCCGTCCCCCATGATAGGGCCTTGATCAAGACTGTTAGACAGACCTACAAAAGCGTGAAGGACCAACTGAGAAGACTGGCCTGGGAAGATCTTGAAAGAGCTAGCGTTCTTAAGGACTTCAAGAGTTTCTAGGAAGTCATAAATCGTCTCCTTTTTTCCAATGACACAAGGAGTATTGACTCAACCATAACGGGGGAAGCTTGGGAGTCTCATTTTCTGAGTATATTCAACCCAAAGGATGTCTCATCACAAGAGCAAAGGCATGAGATAGTCATTAACTCACAAACTGCAAACCAATTTAGTTCATCCCTGTCTTTAAGCGAGGTCGAGGATGCCCTATTAAAGGGTATTCCCTCGAAAGCCCCAGGACCAGATGGGGTGCCCTTGGATGTTTTTTAAAAGCAATCTTCTTCTTTGAGCCCCCCTGATGCTTAATGTTTTTAAAGCTGTAATAGTGGGTCGTATTCCATCATCATGTAAATGTACTTATATAGCGCACAGCTACTCCGGTTCGGGGTTTCCCGGCGCTGTACTCAGGGAACTCTTCCTGGCTTTTTCCCTGTGAAATGTCCACTCCTGGGCATCCCCAGGGTGAAGCCAGGCATCCCAGCGCTGTTGGGGTCGTTGTGGAGATTAAGCAAGCTATTGCCCAGAGTTGCAGTGTGGGACCCATGATTAGAATAGGCACTGAGGCGAGAATATCCGGTCCGCGGAATTTATAGCCCGAGACCCTGCCGCGACGGGAATCGAACCCTGGTCCCGGACCAGTGCTCTGCATCGAGGTCTGCCGCTCTAACCATTGAGCCACACTTCTTATGGAAGAAAGCAGTAGTCGTACTGATCTTTAAAAAAGGTAACAGGAATGACCCCACATGCTATAGACCGATTTCTTTAATTGACGCCACGTGCAAGGTTATGGGGAGGGTAATCCTTGCACATCTGGAGTCATGGGCCAATGCCTCTGGACTCATATCGAATACTCAATACGGTTTCAGGAGGTGGATGGGAACAAATGAACAGTGCCTCAACTTGTCCATGATCATGGACAAGTACATGAGGGCCAGGGGGAGTTGATCCACCTGTCCTTCATGGACTTGTCCTGTGCTTTCGATACCGTGAGCCGAGGGAAGTTGTAGACACTGAAAATATGGGTTTTTGAAGAACCCCTCATTACCCTGGTGCGAAGGCTACATGCGTCTACTACTGTAGCTATTCGTTTTGGTCCTGGAGGAGAGAAGACTAGGCTGTTGCCTCTACTGAGGTACACCAGGGTTGCATTTTGGCCCCTTTTTTATTCTTAATATATACAAATGGATTGGAATAATTCCTGTTCGAACAGCAATTGGACTTCCCAAGTATGGAAGGCAAACGGGTTACATTGCTGTCATATGCTGACGATACAATTTTGATGACCCTAACGGCCAATAGCCTTCACAAATGTTTGAATGCTTTTACTGAATTTATGATGGCATTGGACCTAAAGGTAAATTTGAGCAAATCGTTTATTATGGTATGTGGTTCCAATCAAACTAAAACAAGAAAGTTTATAGTGAAAGAAAAAATCATTGATAAGGTGCCAAATTTTACCTATCTGGGGAATGTATTTAATAATAAATTATATTGGGACCATCTAAATGTGGCTAGGGTTCAATACACTAGCAGAATAATTGAGGGGCTCTTTTGCCTTGCTTGCAAGCTTGGACATAAGCCGGTTGCAGAAATGATAACTTTATATAAATCAAAATGTCTGTCAGTAGCCACCTTTGGGGCAGGGGTATGGGGTTACCATAAAAGCTCCCAGATTCAGATTTTAGAGAACACATTTTTAAAAAGATTATTGATGATTCCTAGTAGTTCTTCAACACTTTTCTGTCACTCTGAAGTGGGTCTGAATTATGTAAAAGATAGGATAAATATTTCCCTATTGATTTTATGGGGGAAAATCTGGACCTCAGAGGACTTACTATTTTCGAAGAGTATCCTTAGAGATTGTATGAATCTTGATAACGCAATGTCACTCCCCTGGCTTTGTTATGTTAAAGATACTTTTTATAAAATAGGCTTAGAAAAATACTCCGATAATTCTGATAATCCTGATAGTATGCAATCCAACATGAAACTGGTTATAAAAAATGCATATCGCATTGAATTAGGTATGTCTAATCAGGATTGTGGAATATCAGCTCGTGTGCTTCGAAGTCAACAGCAATTTTACTTGTCTTTTACTATGCATGTTCAATCACGTTTCCTTATGACTAGTCTTCGTCTTTGCACATTGCACTTTCTCGTGGCTTTTCCCAAACAGGCAGGTTGGTGTGAGAGTCAAACCACCTGTCCGGGCAATAATTTAGCCCATCAGAGCACAATGCACTTTATGCTGCTTTGCACACTTTATAAAGACCCAAGGGCACGTTTCATCAAGCCCGTTCTAAAGGAAATCCGTCCCTGTTCTTATCAGGAGGGTTTTAATTACTTGCAGTCATTATCTACTGCTGCTATTTTCAGAGCTGTGCTTAACTTCATTAGAATTGCTTTTTTAATTAGGAAACTATAAATCTTAAAATGAATTCAAGTTTTATGTGATTTTATGGTATTTTAATATTTTGTATAAATGTGTTGTAGAACAATAGGAGGTTTTTTAATTCGCTAGAATCTGTACTGGTGTAATTTGATTTAGGAAAGACAAAATGTGTACTGTATGTCTAATCTCTTCACAAAGGTTTCTTTTTATGAATATTCTGTCTTAATACTTAATGCATGTATGCAAACTTTTATGATTCGATTGAATCGAATAAAGTTATTTGAATAAACGATTAATGGACACTATTTACCTGAACGCTCTGCTGTGGAACTAGTTGAAGGAGTACTGGCCCCGCATACTTCCTCGCATAAAATGAAAAGAGACTAGACACTGGTTAATATTTCAGCAGTCCCGATCGCTGATTGTATTTTTTGGCACAATGGGGCTCATTACGATGGAGGAGGGACCGCCACCACCGGCCCGGCAGTGACGGTCCCTCCGCATGCCCAAAGCCCGTCCGCCACGCTTCCGCTACAGGCAATCATAACGATTGCCTGGCGGAGCGGATAAGACCGGGGATATGGGGGTGGTGCCTCGAAGGCATCGTCCACCTGATCACAATGCTGGCGTCAGCCAGCCTTTCCATGGCGCAGGAACCGCCATGGAAAGGCTGGCAGAGGCTGGCTTCGGGGGGGCCCGTAACAGGCCCCATCTGTGGTGGGGGCGCAGCTGTGCACTGGGGATACCCATGGTACCCCCTACATTTCGATGCACAAGGTGGCAGGCACCACGCGGACTGTTCCCATGAGGCACAGGGTCAGACTGATTTGCATATGGCCATGTCTGAACTGGGGTGGCAGAGTGGGCTAAAGAACGATGATGGATCAAACCCAGATCTGTTGACTGGGTGTGAGTGTTTGATTGGTTCTGATGCTCCGTCCATCACCACCCCCTTTTGTACCACCACGCAGTGCCTGCCACGTTGTGCATGGAAATGCAGGACATAGCCATTTACCATTGCGGCTGGTGCTGCAGCCAGCAGCACCCGCTGCAATGTTAGATTGCCAGATGCGACCGCCGCGGTGGCGATCACATCATAATTAGGAGTGCAGGACTACCGCATTGCAGGCGGGCAGTCCCGATCCCGCTACGATGTCCGCCCGCCATCGTAATCGGCCCCAAAGTGCCTTTCGATGTATATGGTCCGATGGAGACCTTGCAAATTCTATATGTGTTCCGTGTTTCTTTGGGAGATGTCTTTTTACGTGGAATGCATTTAGATGATTGGGATGTTAGTGCTGTTAATTCTTTGTTTTCTGTTGAACAATATTATACTGTTTTTGATACTGAGGATCTGTATTTAAATTCGGCAAATTATGCAGATCTGTTTTGCTACCAGCATCATAGCCATCACTTCCTTCACAAATCCAGTACTCAAAGACCCACTTCCAATTACACACAATGGGAACATTGTCCGACACCATCTCAAGTAAGTTCCGTTATACAAAAAAAGAAATGTACATATTTTACAGGTTACAGTCTATCTGACCCAGCGTCATATTATTTTAAAGTGAATATCCCAAGATTGAACAAATATATGCTTACGCAGACTAAACTAATTCTTCCTCTTTTATAGATGATCTGTCACTGAAGGGTTATGATTTTGGAAATACACTATTGATTTGAAATCTATTTGGGGCAATAAGGTTTGGCAAGTACAGGGGAGTGAATACTTGCAACGTGCATGTTTAATCCCTTCTCAAATATTGTTTTTAAATCAGACGGTGCAACAAACTACCTATTTCGCTTTGGCCACTGCAAATAATTTAAATGCTACTTCTATTCAATCTTTGACTCAGTGTGAGTCGTGGGGCATACAAACCAATTATACTATTGATGACTTGACAAAAACAAGCATTGAAAATGCAATAGGTCTCGCCTTTAATTAAGTTAAAGCCATTTGCTTTGCTAATGGTATTGTATAGCAAAGCAAATGGCTTTAACTTAATGAAAGGCGAGACCTATTGCATTTTTAATGCTTGTCTGCTTTCTTCTTAATAACCCAATGTTCACTGTACCCTTTCGCAAGGGTGCTACGGGCCCTGTTACAGGAAATGCCCCATCGCCTTTATTGTGGCTGATCTGATAGTAAAATACACTCAAAAATTGAGTTCAGTGGATGCAAAGAAAGCCCAACGGGGTCCTGTGCTACTGCACCTGCTGCAGTATCGATAACTCCGCTCAGCTGCATTTTACCTGACTTCTCACTGTCAACAAGCAGCACCATTGCGCTTTTGTCCGACCTTTTCTTACTGACGCAACATGTAACTCGCTCGCTCCCTTACCCTTCCCCAGCACCCTTAACCCCTTCAGTGCCCGCCCCTTTCCCCGCCCTGTGCCGGCCGTTGCATTAGCGGGCGGGGTCTATGACGAGCTGGACTCGTCATGGGCACAGCGCAACCGCGGCCCATGACGAGTCCAGCTCGTCATGGGCACTGAAGGGGTTAAAGTCTCTTCTTATTGCCACACCACTGATCCCAGTCTGTTCACCTGCCCGGAGTTCAGACAAGGCCTCATATATGTCCTTCACCTGCCCATTCGTGCACGGTCCAGTCCAACCTGCGTGTGGAGGGGTGTGGCAGGGCCAAGTGTCATCAGAGTTGTCCTGCGTATGCTCCAAATTGGTCTGAACCCCTAGTCCGTGGAATTCACTCACCTATAGGGTGAGGTTGCCGGGGCGCGAAGCAAAGTCCAGGGCAGGAGCCGCGCGGCCATTGCCAGCTCTGGAGAACGTGGTAAAAGACCCGGAGGTAAACTAAAAGTAGCCTCGGGAGAGACCAGTTTATAGGTGAACTGACTGACTGTAACCATGGAATGGATGTGCAGAGGAAAGGGAGGAGTCACTGTGGGAGGAGCAACGAAGCACTGTTGACTGTCAGACACACAGCTGGTGGAAGAGAAATAGAGAGGACTGGTAGCGGTACCGTGGAGGCGGTAGGATGAGTATTCAGAAGGTGAGGAGGGTGCCGAGTGGGAAGCAGGTACGCCAGGACGGGGCCACTGCAGCCAAGCTTATTCCTAATGTTATGCAAAACAAAATCTGTGACCTTGGAGGTGACTCAAAGGCAGCCACGGACAGACGAACACATCATTTTTGTTTTAAATAGAATATTTTCCGTGCGAGCACGCAAGCTGAATCAGAAGAAGGCGTTCTGTCGTCCTCTTACGAGCCAACGGCGTATGCCGCTGTACGTAGCTCGTCTGGCACTGCGCACCACAAATAAATAAACACAAGCTTCAACCCTAGGCTGCAGAACTGTTGCATGTGCGCAGTTGTGGTATGCGGTAAGTACTGATGTCATCACAGCGCGTGTGGGTAATTTAGCTCTTAAAGGATAACACAAAACAAATGCTTAAATGTAACTTCGTGCTGGTTTCGAAGAGAACCCTCCCTAACTTTAAAATATCCCTGTGATCCACTTGAACGACTTTGATTTTACAGGGCCGTGTCTGAAAAGCTTTTGAGGAAAAACCATGGAATGGATGTGCAGAGGAAAGGGAGGAGTCGCTGTGGGAGGAGCAACGAAGCACTGTTGACTGTCAGACACACAGCTGGTGGAAGAGAAATAGAGAGGACTGGTAGCGGTACCGTGGAGGCGGTAGGATGAGTATTCAGAAGGTGAGGAGGATGCCGAGTGGGAAGCAGGTACGCCAGGACGGGGCCACTGCAGCCAAGCTTATTCCTAATGTTATGCAAAACAAAATCTGTGACCTTGGAGGTGACTCAAAGGCAGCCACGGACAGACGAACACATCATTTTTGTTTTAAATAGAATATTTTCCGTGCGAGCACGCAAGCTGAATCAGAAGAAGGCGTTCTGTCGTCCTCTTACGAGCCAACGGCGTATGCCGCTGTACGTAGCTCGTCTGGCACTGCGCACCACAAATAAATAAACACAAGCTTCAACCCTAGGCTGCAGAACTGTTGCATGTGCGCAGTTGTGGTATGCGGTAAGTACTGATGTCATCACAGCGCGTGTGGGTAATTTAGCTCTTAAAGGATAACACAAAACAAATGCTTAAATGTAACTTCGTGCTGGTTTCGAAGAGAACCCTCCCTAACTTTAAAATATCCCTGTGATCCACTTGAACGACTTTGATTTTACAGGGCCGTGTCTGAAAAGCTTTTGAGGAAAAACCATGGAATGGATGTGCAGAGGAAAGGGAGGAGTCGCTGTGGGAGGAGCAACGAAGCACTGTTGACTGTCAGACACACAGCTGGTGGAAGAGAAATAGAGAGGACTGGTAGCGGTACCGTGGAGGCGGTAGGATGAGTATTCAGAAGGTGAGGAGGATGCCGAGTGGGAAGCAGGTACGCCAGGACGGGGCCACTGCAGCCAAGCTTATTCCTAATGTTATGCAAAACAAAATCTGTGACCTTGGAGGTGACTCAAAGGCAGCCACGGACAGACGAACACATCATTTTTGTTTTAAATAGAATATTTTCCATGCGAGCACGCAAGCTGAATCAGAAGAGGCGTTCTGTCGTCCTCTTACGAGCCAACAGCTTATGCCGCTGTACGTAGCTCATCTGGCACTGCGCACCACAAATAAACACAAGCTTCAACCCTAGGCTGCAGAACTGTTGCATGTGCGCAGTTGTGGTATGCGGTAAGTACTGATGTCATCCCGGCGCGTGTGGGTAATTTAGCTCTTAAAGGAGAACACAAAACAAATGCTTAAACGTAACTTCGTGCTGGTTTCGAAGAGAACCCTCCCTAACTTTAAAATATCCCTGTGATCCACTTGAACAACTTTGATTTTACAGGGCCGTGTCTGAAAAGCTTTTGAGGAAAAACGTGTTCTCATTTTAAAAAAAGCTGTCATCCCTACTGTCCAGCAGAGGGTGCTGCTGCTCCAGCCTACTGCAGACTGCATGCTTTGCACACGCATGTGGACAGCCTGACGCGGCATTTCCGTTGCTATGACAACAAAATGGAATCGGACTGTCCACAGTCCCTACAGACACGCGCATGCTGTCTGCATTGGACAGATGGCGAAAGCAGCCATCTTTGTCCATGCAGACGCGTGCATGCAAGCGCTGGGGAGAATTGATTTCAAAAGGTTCTCTCCATGGCGAGGGCAGCGCATGCGCTGCTTTCGCCAGGCGAGACCTAATTATACAGAATGGGTCTTTCGACTCCTCTGTGATAAATCCGGGGGGCTGGGTGTTGTGGCCTACAAACATCAATGATTGTCTTTGATGTGTTTCGAATGTTACTAAAGGTTTTACCCAAATTAGGCCTGATTCTCATTACCAAAATGTACAACCATTTATTCTGTTGGAAAATTATGTCAACTGTGGTTGGAACATTCCCCGTTAGTATCTGTGAAACACCATCTTTCCCTTTTGTCAGGTGACATTGATCTTTCAGATTTTCTGTTGTGTCCGAAATTCCCTCGCACTAAACGTTTTGTTAATGCAGCCTATAATGAATTTTGGAAACTTTCACAAATGGGGGCGGAACTGCCCTTACGCCAAATTCATCAGGATAATTTGGACAAGGTTCTTGCAGTGGTGATAACAGCATAAATACACTGTCTTCTTGTATTTATACCTTAGACAATATTGTGTGATCTATTATTGATATTGTTCAGAATGAAGTGTCTACCTTGTATCATTAGCAAAATCAGTTATGTTCTGTTATGCAATTTGGTTGGACTTTACAGACACTTAAAATGGGTGAGTACCATGGGATTACCTTAATGCTTTGGCACTGTTTTTACCATTTGTATGAAAATAACATCTATGAATGATGCAACTTACACTATGTTACACACTGAGAAACTAGAACAGTTACCATTCACTGGAGCAGCAATAGATTCTGCAGTGTGGTTAATACATGGGGTTATTTCATTGCCAATCTCACTTTTTTAATTCACAGCTTGCATGACAAATTATCCTGTTGGTACATATGAACCCCTCGGGAGTAGTTTCATACATGAATTGTGGTAATTGCCATTCCCTTTCCATTGTCAGCGTGCAAAGAATGAAGTTTTTCTTACCAGGGAGGATTGTGACTCTACTGCCGGACACTCCCTTGTCCGTGAACAAGTAAAACTCCACGGCGCTTGCAACGTTTCGGCCCCTAATTTAGCTTGTTTTTCAAAAGGTTCACCAGTCCCTGCTATTATTCCGACTCTCACTTTGCTTCCTAATGGAAGTTATCTCATTCTCTACAATCAGAACTGCTGCGGTTTTCAGGCAGGCATCCCGTATATAGTAACAGTTTCACAACACGTTACTTGTTGCAGCAATGTCCTGTTCCCCCCACACACGGGAGTGTAGGTAGTTCGATGTGGCCTTCCATTCTGACTTTGAAAACAGATTTCAATAAGCTAAGCAGGCTCAAAGAGCTGTTGTTTTGTTATATTTCATATCGGTACCCTAATATAGGTTTAGAGAACATCGCACTCTTTCCCTACATCATCCCCCCTTCATTTCATATGAACGAGCCTTATAAGGACATAACTCCAAATAAGGACAGAATGTCTTATAGGGACTGAACGCCTTATAAGGACTGACGCCGTTTAAGGAATAAACCTTTCACATAGTTCTATGACGAGGGTGGGTTCTGCCCGATCGATATTGTTAAGACGTCATCCTTAGCACATATAAATAATTTATGAGTACACTCTCCAGGGGGGCATACTTCACCTCTCCTGTCTACGCACAAAGGTTTAATCCCCAACGTCATCCTCATACTGAACAATGGGTAACATACACACATAGACTGTATAAATACAGCACCTCTTGCTATCAGTAGGCAGGAGGGAACTGAGACTTCAAGACTGACACACTGACCAGAGACGCTGCGGCTCCGGCATGCCATCGTTCCAGCTGACAGTGGTCTAACTATCCCTGATGGGGTTTCCAACTCAAGTCCAGGACGAAGTCCCACACTCTCACTATTCAGGTATGGAAGTTCGACTAAATCCTAGCGGGATTCTTGGCTCTTAGATTCTAGACTATTAGGCTCTCAGGCTTAGTAGCTCTATCACACTTACTACATGCTAGGTACACTCAGGTACATCTAGACAGGCATCTTAGGAGTACGCACTTTATTTTATAAATGCATTTTATATTCCTGTATGTGTTCATGACTATTGCAAAATGGTAGAACAATAATATTCCTTTTTTATTCACTGTACTGCTGATACTATATCTCTGCTACTGTGTTACAGTTGTAGCAGCACATTTGTTTTACATGAGAAGAACAACGGTGCAGTAAATTCCTATTGTAAACACGCCTGACTGTTTCTTCTGTGTATCTCCCTGAGAGCAAAACAAGCAAGCACAAGTGACTGGGTGAAAAGTAGTATATTGTTTCCACGAGTCTGAGGTTATTCTGTTCTGAGGTTGCTAAAACTAATCTTTCTGATAACAGGAGATCCTAGTAGCACTACGAGCTAGCTAATGGGAAAAGAGGCTAACATATTCGGCAGGGGTGTACAGAGTCAGTCTGCCACTAGACCCACAGTTTTTGTTATCCGCAAATGCGTAGGTCCTGCATGAAGGGTACTATTGGAACTACACTACAGTTTCAACAAGAAGTCGCTCCCACTTCCGCTTGTGAGACCTTCGAATTGCAGGTGGCGAGAACATCTTGTGAAATACAATCTTTATTAAACACGAATCTCCCCCTACTCTTCGGGGAATTAATTTATCAAATTTTTAATGCATCTGATACGGCAGGCCTCGAACACTTTTTCAAAATTGTGGGACCTGGCCTTGTTATATCGTTTCAGACTATATTTGGAGTAATACCTGCTTTTATTCATTCTACTTTTTCCAGCGTATTCAGAGGATTTCCCCTGCTGCTCCTCCTGGTTTGTGGCGTGCTGGTCCTTCTTTTGCTGTTCTGCAATGGATGCTCGATCTGTGGTACTGCCCAGTCAGGCACAGTTGCAGCTGTACCGTGGTCGAATGCAACAGCTTTTTGGCTTGATGCCGTTGGGAGCTCTTGACATCGGCTATTGGCTGACATTTCAGTATAGAAACAAATCAAAGTTCCAGAAGCGCACACCTTTTTCTCTACTTTTTAGTGAATTTCTCAATTTCAAAATATTTAGTGAACTCAACTCTCTTTCGCATGCTGCACAGTGTTTGAGGGCTGCCAGTGCCTCATCCTGAATTAACTCTGTATATGTTCAGGTATAGCTGTGCCTGAGTAACTGTGTGCACTGCTGTGATGGTAAACAACTATGAACTCTATACACACAGGTTTAAATGTTAATAATAAACACATACTCAATCATTTGTTGAACATGTTTCTCTTACTTCTTATGATTTCTATTTCATCGTTACCAAAACTTTTTATAAAAAATAAAATAAAACAGAGTTAGTTCACGGTGAGGAAAAAGCATGCATTTTCTTTTTTTTTTTTTTTAAAGTGTTGGTAACGATGAAATAGATTTCCTATTTCAATTTGACTTTCTATCTTGGATCCTACTTGTCCCCTGCCAAAGACCCTTTGGTTCTGCTTACCAGTGACTTCTGTATTAGTCCAGGGCTGATGTCCTGAGCAAGTTGAGGGTGTCACGGGGCCCGTGGGGACATTGTTGTCTTCCCTAAGTTAGCCTGAACGCGCTGCACACTGTCCGCTGCTTTGCACACGTTACTACGTGAGCTTATTTTGCAAATGCTTCTTTTTCACATGAGAACCCACTGTTGCAGGTTCCTGGGATTTAGTCTGAACATTGCGAACAATGTCCAACAACAATGCCCCTTGTTATTCTCTTTCTGGTCAGACCCCAGCACCTAGATAAAACATACAGAAGCAGTTGTTGTTTGGGAATACGTACTTTGGTCTTATGGGAATACATGGATAGGTAGCACACACTTGGAGAGAGATCTTTCCAAGGAGCAGAGCACATGACATCACCTATGATGTAGAACTATCATCTATAGACTAAGGTATGGAGTCTGCAGATAACACCCAGAGATCTTCTAATATATAATCACCCTGCGTCTGTGCAAGGGGAGGGAGGTTCGGCTACTCTGTCTCTCACTATGACAGCTCCTTTTATGATCTACGGATTACTTGCTATGCTGACCGTATTTGTGTTATGCATTTTTCTGCTTATTGTGGCACGTATACTGCATATTAGAGCACGTTAGTTAAAATAAATATTTTAAACATGTTTGCATCTCTCGCAGACCTGCCCCATAAACAGAACCAAAGGAGGGCTAGAAAACTGCCCGTATGACGACACCTAGTTCTGGATCTGGAGCAGGTGATGCAGGAGAGGCGTGAGGCCATGCTGATGGCAGCCACGATACAGAAATCTGGAGGCTTTGAAGATTCGGATGCCTCTTCGGTGCGCTCCCTTAGTGAGGACAGCTCATCTGTGGAGTGGACGTCTGGTAATGACTCGTAGAGACTTCCAACAGTGACTCCTCAAACTGCTGATGACTTAATATGATTTCTATTAGAGGCTCATGCGCGATGCCTTGCCCGGTTATACAAATATACACGCCACTGACAACCTCACACAATGCACACACAACATGGCGATGCTTATGTCATTGCCCCTCTTCTACCGTGGCCGTAGGCCTCAGCCGTGATTGAAATGCATGCATCATATCAGAAGATGCTTGTGGCAGCGCAGGCCCACTCACGCACTGGGACAGGGCCTAGGCACACGCAGGTACTGCCTTCTCCAACCGTCTCAGCCCACCCCCTGATCAGAAGCGCTGTGTACACAGCCGATACTTGCCATTTGACACAGTTCACAGTTTGGGCAGACACACGTTGTCCCTCTGCTCGTTTTAAGTTGCAAAGCGAAATGCTTACCCCCTTGTTAGTTGGCCCACATGCTGTTGTTGTACCGCAAAAGCTACTAAAGGCATGCCTCCTGCCCGAAATGCATGCACGCTGCCCATGGCCTGCCACATGTATGCTGCGCTCCTCGCGCCTGCTTCCGCTCCACATTAGCATATCATGCCACCTACCACCAGGATTACCTGGAACGTAAGAGGAATGCATAAGCCAGCACACAGATACGAAACATACACTTACATAAAACGCCACGCTGCCCACATAGCACTATTGCAGGAAACGCATTTGGCACAGCCGGAGATCTGTAAATTTCAGCATAGGTGGAGGGGCCAAGTATTGGCCACGGGCTATTCCTCATACGGTAGAGGCGCCCTAATTTGGATTCACCCGGGTACTCCATACACGCCCGAAGAGACAGAAATAGATGTTTATGGGCGCTATGTGATATCACAGGGCAAACTAAATGGGAGGCAGATTGTTCTAGGGTCCAACTATGCCCCCAAAGCCGATCAGGCTGCATTCTGGCAGACGCTTTCTAGCATATAATCCCACTGGTGTGACATCCCCTGGCTGCTGGGGAAAGATTTCAACGCGGTACTAGACACCAGCTTAGACAGGTCCTTCCCACCACTACAGCTTACCGCAGCCGCATCTAACGCCAAAGCCGTGGGGGAATGATTGCGCTACTGGGGTCTCGCTGACATATGGGGTGCATTGCATCCAGGGGAGCGCCTATACTCACATTACTCTCACCCACATTGGCTCCACGTGCGTATTGACTGATTTGCAGGAAATGCAACACTTATTGATGAGTGCGCTCAGGCAAAGTATTTAGGTCGCACGCACTCGGACCATAATCCTCACATAATACAGATGCTTGACGAACATGCTGTGCAGGTCACTGGCATTTGGAGGCTACAGCCCGCGGTGCTGGAAGACACCCCCTTTCAGGGCCTCGTTAGTCGCTACTATTGAAAATTATTACAAAACAAATACGGACCCGGTCACGGTTACGGGTGTTGTGTGGGATGCGAGCAAATTGGTGGTCCGGGGTCAATGCACGGTTCTTAGCCGGAGCATGCGCCGACAAGTAGAACAAGAGGCAACGCGCATCAAAGACACCCTCATCCAATTAAAGACAGATGTAGTGAATCCAACTGGTACCCAGCGTGCGCTAGATAAACTGAAGCATGACCATGCCAAAGTCACGGAATGGCTGTGGTGCATAAATTATGCCGCACATGCAGCATGTACTCATGCGACGGCAGAGAGAGCAGGTAGGCTGCCAGCGAGACTGATTAGGCAAGAGCATTCACAGCTTCCGGTTCTCGCACTGCGATCAGCGGCAGGACACCTATTGACTCGCCAACATGACATACATTGTGAGTTTACAGCTCACTATGCCAAACTGTACAGGTCGGCCCTTCGGGTAGCGCCCTCAGGTCTGGACTCTTACTTGCTCATTCTGCTAGCAGTATTGGCAGAACTAAAGGAGCCGATCACACTCTTAGAGGTGCAGGCGGCCATACAGGCGCTGGCAACTGGTAAGGCGCCCGGCCCAGACTGCTTCCCCGCTGAGTACTACAAAGCGTTTCAGTCGACCCTGGCCCAGTGTCTGCTGTTAATGTACCACAGTGCGCAGGAGCCGTCTGTCCTCCTGGAGTCACTTCGCGAGTCACTGCTGGTCTCACTCCCATGCCAGATAGGGATCCGGAACTACTAGGCTCCTACCGACTGCTGGCGCCATTGAACACAGACTACAAGGTATTGGCCAAGATACTAGCATGTAGACTTGCTCCCCCGGTACCACAGTTTGTGCATGCAGACCAAAATGGCTTTGTGACCGCTCATTGCACATCACTGAATATACGATGTTTCTTCCGTCTGGCCTGCTACTCCAGAGAGAGCTGGGCACACTCAGTTTGCCTGGTTCGAGACCTGTAAAAGGCGTTTGACACCCTGGAGTGGGGCTATTTATTTACTGCCCTTAGCAAGTAAGGGCTGGGGGCAAATTCCTGGATCTGGTTAAGCTGCTGTATACGCAGCCCCCAACCTAAATCAAGACAGTTCCCTATGTGCCTCAAGCGGTCCTAATCGAGCGTGGCTCCAGACAGGGGTGTCCGATCTCCCCGCTGCTATTGTCGCTCGCCATTGAGTAGCTGTCCATGTCTCTCCGCCAGACCGGCATGCACGCAGTTTCTCTGTATGCCGACGACCTGCTGATTTATCTCCGGGATGTCCGTGGGTCATGCTCGGCAGTAGAAAGCCCGTTGCTAGAGTTTGCCTCACTATCAGGGCTGCGATGAAACTGGGGGAAGTCGTGCTTGTACCCATTTGCCGAGATGACCCCTGATCCAGAATTGGTACTGGGGGGTACACTGGTGCCGTGGCAGAGTCCAGCATTCCATTATTTGGGAGTCCAAATTTTTCGCCAGCCGGAGGACCTTCTGGAAGGCAACATTGTGCGGGATGCGACGGTGGTAGGATAGCACCCTCCCACTGCCACCATGGGACGTATTGCCCTCCTGATAAAGGTGGTGCTCCCAAGGCTGCTTTACCACTACATAAACTTGCCAATATACATCAGACCCTCGTTTTTCTGAGCTCTAGAGCAAGACCTGGGGCAATTCATTTGGCACGGCACTCGTAGCAGAGTAGCGCTAGCAAAGCTTTACCTTCCCGTTGTCTGAGGCAGATTAGCCGTCCCCAACATGGAGTATTATTATTTGGTATCGCAACTCCAATGGGTGGCTGGTTGGATCAGTGGCATGCAGCTGGCGGACACTGCGACGCAGCAACCCGGCCACACGCAGCCCCAAATCACAGCCTTGTTCCACCCTGGCAGGAGGGATGCAATCCCCGCCCAGCTCCTGGCGTCGGTTGCATACAAATTCTTTCGCCAGAGCCTAAAGCTCACAAAAGAGACTATCCCGTATGCTCCCTCCCTTCCCATACTTGGCAAGCTAAGTCATCATCGCACAGTCTCAGCTGCAGAACTCACCACCTGGATAGCAGGGGGGTCCCAGACCCTGGGAGACCTGTATCAAGACCAGCAATTAGTGCCATTCCACACACTGACAGTGGCCTGCCGCAAGGCCAATTCCTGTTATACACCACACTAATGTGAACGCTGCGAGTCTTGTGGGGAGACATGGCTCGAGAACCCATGACTCATCTCACTGTTCAATATCTCCATGAGCTTGGCACTGGCAGACACCTTACCAAATGGTTCGCTGAGTCCCTGCGAACACACTCGGCACAGCCATTGGCGTCACTCAGTCAGCGCTGGGATGCAGACCTACAGAGACAATGCACTGACCGCGAGTGGTCAGACATCTTGATACAGAAATCTGGAGGCTTTGAAGATTCGGATGCCTCTTCGGTGCGCTCCCTTAGTGAGGACAGCTCATCTGTGGAGTGGACGTCTGGTAATGACTCGTAGAGACTTCCAACAGTGACTCCTCAAACTGCTGATGACTTAATATGATTTCTATTAGAGGCTCATGCGCGATGCCTTGCCCGGTTATACAAATATACACGCCACTGACAACCTCACACAATGCACACACAACATGGCGATGCTTATGTCATTGCCCCTCTTCTACCGTGGCCGTAGGCCTCAGCCGTGATTGAAATGCATGCATCATATCAGAAGATGCTTGTGGCAGCGCAGGCCCACTCACGCACTGGGACAGGGCCTAGGCACACGCAGGTACTGCCTTCTCCAACCGTCTCAGCCCACCCCCTGATCAGAAGCGCTGTGTACACAGCCGATACTTGCCATTTGACACAGTTCACAGTTTGGGCAGACACACGTTGTCCCTCTGCTCGTTTTAAGTTGCAAAGCGAAATGCTTACCCCCTTGTTAGTTGGCCCACATGCTGTTGTTGTACCGCAAAAGCTACTAAAGGCATGCCTCCTGCCCGAAATGCATGCACGCTGCCCATGGCCTGCCACATGTATGCTGCGCTCCTCGCGCCTGCTTCCGCTCCACATTAGCATATCATGCCACCTACCACCAGGATTACCTGGAACGTAAGAGGAATGCATAAGCCAGCACACAGATACGAAACATACACTTACATAAAACGCCACGCTGCCCACATAGCACTATTGCAGGAAACGCATTTGGCACAGCCGGAGATCTGTAAATTTCAGCATAGGTGGAGGGGCCAAGTATTGGCCACGGGCTATTCCTCATACGGTAGAGGCGCCCTAATTTGGATTCACCCGGGTACTCCATACACGCCCGAAGAGACAGAAATAGATGTTTATGGGCGCTATGTGATATCACAGGGCAAACTAAATGGGAGGCAGATTGTTCTAGGGTCCAACTATGCCCCCAAAGCCGATCAGGCTGCATTCTGGCAGACGCTTTCTAGCATATAATCCCACTGGTGTGACATCCCCTGGCTGCTGGGGAAAGATTTCAACGCGGTACTAGACACCAGCTTAGACAGGTCCTTCCCACCACTACAGCTTACCGCAGCCGCATCTAACGCCAAAGCCGTGGGGGAATGATTGCGCTACTGGGGTCTCGCTGACATATGGGGTGCATTGCATCCAGGGGAGCGCCTATACTCACATTACTCTCACCCACATTGGCTCCACGTGCGTATTGACTGATTTGCAGGAAATGCAACACTTATTGATGAGTGCGCTCAGGCAAAGTATTTAGGTCGCACGCACTCGGACCATAATCCTCACATAATACAGATGCTTGACGAACATGCTGTGCAGGTCACTGGCATTTGGAGGCTACAGCCCGCGGTGCTGGAAGACACCCCCTTTCAGGGCCTCGTTAGTCGCTACTATTGAAAATTATTACAAAACAAATGCGGACCCGGTCACGGTTACGGGTGTTGTGTGGGATGCGAGCAAATTGGTGGTCCGGGGTCAATGCACGGTTCTTAGCCGGAGCATGCGCCGACAAGTAGAACAAGAGGCAACGCGCATCAAAGACACCCTCATCCAATTAAAGACAGATGTAGTGAATCCAACTGGTACCCAGCGTGCGCTAGATAAACTGAAGCATGACCATGCCAAAGTCACGGAATGGCTGTGGTGCATAAATTATGCCGCACATGCAGCATGTACTCATGCGACGGCAGAGAGAGCAGGTAGGCTGCCAGCGAGACTGATTAGGCAAGAGCATTCACAGCTTCCGGTTCTCGCACTGCGATCAGCGGCAGGACACCTATTGACTCGCCAACATGACATACATTGTGAGTTTACAGCTCACTATGCCAAACTGTACAGGTCGGCCCTTCGGGTAGCGCCCTCAGGTCTGGACTCTTACTTGCTCATTCTGCTAGCAGTATTGGCAGAACTAAAGGAGCCGATCACACTCTTAGAGGTGCAGGCGGCCATACAGGCGCTGGCAACTGGTAAGGCGCCCGGCCCAGACTGCTTCCCCGCTGAGTACTACAAAGCGTTTCAGTCGACCCTGGCCCAGTGTCTGCTGTTAATGTACCACAGTGCGCAGGAGCCGTCTGTCCTCCTGGAGTCACTTCGCGAGTCACTGCTGGTCTCACTCCCATGCCAGATAGGGATCCGGAACTACTAGGCTCCTACCGACTGCTGGCGCCATTGAACACAGACTACAAGGTATTGGCCAAGATACTAGCATGTAGACTTGCTCCCCCGGTACCACAGTTTGTGCATGCAGACCAAAATGGCTTTGTGACCGCTCATTGCACATCACTGAATATACGATGTTTCTTCCGTCTGGCCTGCTACTCCAGAGAGAGCTGGGCACACTCAGTTTGCCTGGTTCGAGACCTGTAAAAGGCGTTTGACACCCTGGAGTGGGGCTATTTATTTACTGCCCTTAGCAAGTAAGGGCTGGGGGCAAATTCCTGGATCTGGTTAAGCTGCTGTATACGCAGCCCCCAACCTAAATCAAGACAGTTCCCTATGTGCCTCAAGCGGTCCTAATCGAGCGTGGCTCCAGACAGGGGTGTCCGATCTCCCCGCTGCTATTGTCGCTCGCCATTGAGTAGCTGTCCATGTCTCTCCGCCAGACCGGCATGCACGCAGTTTCTCTGTATGCCGACGACCTGCTGATTTATCTCCGGGATGTCCGTGGGTCATGCTCGGCAGTAGAAAGCCCGTTGCTAGAGTTTGCCTCACTATCAGGGCTGCGATGAAACTGGGGGAAGTCGTGCTTGTACCCATTTGCCGAGATGACCCCTGATCCAGAATTGGTACTGGGGGGTACACTGGTGCCGTGGCAGAGTCCAGCATTCCATTATTTGGGAGTCCAAATTTTTCGCCAGCCGGAGGACCTTCTGGAAGGCAACATTGTGCGGGATGCGACGGTGGTAGGATAGCACCCTCCCACTGCCACCATGGGACGTATTGCCCTCCTGATAAAGGTGGTGCTCCCAAGGCTGCTTTACCACTACATAAACTTGCCAATATACATCAGACCCTCGTTTTTCTGAGCTCTAGAGCAAGACCTGGGGCAATTCATTTGGCACGGCACTCGTAGCAGAGTAGCGCTAGCAAAGCTTTACCTTCCCGTTGTCTGAGGCAGATTAGCCGTCCCCAACATGGAGTATTATTATTTGGTATCGCAACTCCAATGGGTGGCTGGTTGGATCAGTGGCATGCAGCTGGCGGACACTGCGACGCAGCAACCCGGCCACACGCAGCCCCAAATCACAGCCTTGTTCCACCCTGGCAGGAGGGATGCAATCCCCGCCCAGCTCCTGGCGTCGGTTGCATACAAATTCTTTCGCCAGAGCCTAAAGCTCACAAAAGAGACTATCCCGTATGCTCCCTCCCTTCCCATACTTGGCAAGCTAAGTCATCATCGCACAGTCTCAGCTGCAGAACTCACCACCTGGATAGCAGGGGGGTCCCAGACCCTGGGAGACCTGTATCAAGACCAGCAATTAGTGCCATTCCACACACTGACAGTGGCCTGCCGCAAGGCCAATTCCTGTTATACACCACACTAATGTGAACGCTGCGAGTCTTGTGGGGAGACATGGCTCGAGAACCCATGACTCATCTCACTGTTCAATATCTCCATGAGCTTGGCACTGGCAGACACCTTACCAAATGGTTCGCTGAGTCCCTGCGAACACACTCGGCACAGCCATTGGCGTCACTCAGTCAGCGCTGGGATGCAGACCTACAGAGACAATGCACTGACCGCGAGTGGTCAGACATCTTGGAAGGACCTACACATATCCTGTGGAATGCCCGGTTCCATTTAATACAATACTACATCCTTCAGAGGGCATATATGACACCAGCCAAGGTCAACAGATACTTTAATCGGGCAGATGCCGGATGCCTGAGATGCAAATTGCTAGATGCAGACCTTCTGCAAATGCTGTGGGCCTGCTCAACTCTCATCCCCTATTGGAGAGCGGTCACAACGCACTTAGCCAACTTCACGGGTCGCACAGTAGAATGCTCCTGGGAAGTTTGCATTCTGGGCCTGTATCGGAAAACCAAGAAGAATAAAGTAACGTCCCCATTTATAGACCTTGGGCTCATTGTAGCCAAAAAAAGCGTGGCTGCACTCACTGACGTGCTGGGCACAGGCGGAGAGTGTGGCATTGTGCTGGGAGGACGCACTTGGCTTACGGATGCTCCCGCTGGCAGCGGCATGGGATGCGATACTGCTGGATCTTCGGAGCTCGTGGTAAGATGATCTGGAGTCATCTGGGACCCCCATACAGCGTAGATGACTGCCAAGGTCCAATGGTTCGCGCATTATATATTGGGCGCTGATGGGTACATATATATATATATATATATATATATATATATATATATTCATTTTCGGGTTGCTCCTTCTGTCTCCCCACGCCCCAGGCAGGCAGGTCGTTCGGTGTCGGCGGAGCGCGCCGACTTCGAAATTCACAATAGTAGCAAGTATAACGACCACCACCGTGCTTTCTATCACCAGATCTAGTTTATTAGGTAACGCGTTTCGCCTGACACAGCAGGCTTGATCACACACGGAGTAGTGGGATGAATACACGTATATACTCTCAGGGAAACAGTAGAAAACGGACAACATAGAAAACTGTTAACCCAGTGTGTTACTGTGGCGGCCATTTTGAACTAGTCAAAAAGTATAATGTCTACAGTCTAGTGCTCATATGGTCTAATACAAATAATTGTTGAACTATTGTGTTCATAGTTTCAAACAGTTGTTTCTTGTTTATATACATGTTCGTAACATTTATACAGCGTACCTTCAAAAAGAAAAACGAATTATTATGCAGTCTAGTGCTGTATTCAATATATGCACACAATGTTAAGGACTGATATCAAATAATGTTTGTACACAGTCTAGTGCTGTATTCAATTTATGCACACAATGTATAGCTGTATGAACTGATTTCAAATTCATAGTTGGAAACATTTGTTAAACATGCTATCTAATTATGATAGCTAAAAAGAAAAATTCTCCTCTAATTAGTTTAGGAGCTATAACCAGTGTAATATCCTTACTCTGCGTGTAGCATAGTGCTTCTATATGTCCTGTGCCTAAGATGAAGTTCTTGTGTGCGAATAAAGAAAGACCTGGATAAAAAATTATTAACATGGGTGGCTAACAACATGATCGATGATGATGAACGTAAATACCTGACG
This sequence comes from Triturus cristatus, assembly GCF_964204655.1. NCBI lineage: Eukaryota > Metazoa > Chordata > Amphibia > Caudata > Salamandridae > Triturus > Triturus cristatus. The sequence continues at coordinate 304,294,099 of NC_140585.1, read as the reverse complement.
GTGGATTTTCCGATACTGGCAACCATATATTTTCTCCCGAAAATACATAAAGATTCTAAAAAACCACCTGGCAGACCTATTCTGTCAGCTAAGGGCTCGCTCATGGAACCAGTGGCAAACTTTATTGACTATTTTTTAATGCCATATGTAGCCAAATTGAAATCCTACATAAAGGACACTTCAGATTGTCTCAGGATTCTGAAAGACTTATCTTGGCAAAACTCCTATTGTCTTATTACAATGGATGTGGTGTCGTTATACACCACAATTGATAACATGCAAGGATTAAAAGCTTGTGAATATTTTCTACAAGAAAGGAATATTCACTACAAAGAACATAATGAGATGTTGCTCGACATGATGAAACTCTGTTTAACAAATAACATCTTCTCCTTTGGGGAAAACATATATCGCCAAAAGAACGGAGCGGCGATGGGGTTTTCTTTCAGCCCCAGTTATGCATGTCTGGTAATGGGATGGTGGGAACAAGAGGTGGCATGGAATCGGAAAAATCATCAATACACGAACCATATTGTAAGCTGGATCCACTTCATAGACGATCTCCTCATTATATGGAACGGACAGGAGGAAACATTTGAAGAGTACTTCACAATTTTGAATAACAGCACACCCAACCTCAGATTTACATACAACCTCAGCAAAGATCGAGTTGTCTTCCTGGATGCGGAAATTTACATACAAAACAATGGTTTAGAAACAACGTTACACCGAAAAAATACAGCAACCAATGCCACTTTGGAAGCAACTAGTTTTCACCAACCCTCATTAATATCCAGCATTCCATACGGAGAATTCCTGGGCCTGCGAAGAATTTGCAGCGAAGAGCAAGAATGGCAAAAACATAGTGCAACCACGATGAAAAGATTCATACAGAGAAAATACCCGAGGAATACGGTTAATACATGCTGGAGCAGAGCTAATCTCAAAACCAGAGCGGAATGTCTAATGCCAAAGGACAAAAAAGACGCCACTACAGAGGAACCCATAAGATTCATTCTGGATTACAGCCAAGAATCCAAAGACATTGTAAATTTTTTGAAGAAAAATTGGAAAATTCTCCAATTAGATGGAACAATTGGTGACAAAATGGGCAGTTACCCGGTGACCACTTTCAGAAGAGCAGAGAATCTAAAAGATCGCTTAGTACACAGCTTTTACAAAACAAAGAAACTTAAAGAAACATGGCTACATACAACTGGCTTTGTAAAGTGTCATAATTGTAAAGTTTGTGAGATCGCTAAACCTACAATGGAAGTCACAATGGCTAACAAAAAAACGTGGCAAATTAAAAATCTTATAACGTGCAAAAGCCAATACACAGTATATATTATAGAATGTCCTTGCTCACTCAAATATTTGGGTTCTACCATCTGTGAGCTCAAGAAGCGAATTTTGGAACATGTACGGGCCACAAAAAATAAAGACAAAAACAATGCAGTAGCCAGGCACATGGAAATTTATCATAATGCCAACTGGAAATCCTTGAAATTTTATGGTATCGAATCAGTACCCTTAAATGTGCGTGGTGGAAATAGGGAGAAAATCCTACGCCAGAAAGAATCCAGACACATTTTGAACTTGAGATCCATGACGCCATTCGGGTTAAATCAGTCAGAAGAACTGTATATACACCTATGAACAAATGAATGTTCTTGAGCACATACAGAATCAAGTTCAGACTGCAATCATGAATCCAACGGATTATAATGCACTGTTTTTACAACTCAAGGAGTATGCCCACCAGAGGGCTGGCAAGAAAATTAATTCAAGATTGCAATCATAAATTGAATGAGTCACAACAAACTGTATTTAAACACAAAGAATATGCCCACCAGAGGGCCTAAATTTACATAGTACAAATGGACAAACGCAAAGAAATTCAAACGCATCTCACCTGAGTTAAAAATTGCAAGACTCATAAAATGGTGATGGTAAATAAAATTGAAAAACGTGAAAACACGTAACCTGGAACATTCGTAACATGTAAATAATTGACTGATGAAGCAATGACTACATCACCCATAAGTCATAGGGTGAATGGTGAAAGATGTCGGGAAATGATGTCAGCCAACTTCCTTCAATTCACTTTATTAAATGAACATTTTTTTCGAATGCATTGAGCAAACAACAACCGTGAACAAGTTATCTGGTATAACGAAACGCGTTGGTAATTTGTTGGTTCTGCGACCTTGAAGGAATAAAACGGAGTTTAAAAGCTGTTTGGAGTGCGACCTCTTCTTCCCTTGTGGGAGTGCTGTGGTGGATATATATATATATATATATATATATATATATATATATATACAACAATTGGGTGTCCCCCTGTGAGAGTGCACATATCAGGCAGGTTGACGAATTCTGTAGTTACAACAGGATTCTTTTATTTTCATTCCGGACATCGCTGTGCTTAGAAGAATTTCATGCCCTACGCGTTTCAGCGCGGCTCGCGCCTTGATCACGGGCTCCTTGGATGTCTGCTTGGGGAAATGGAGGCAGGAAACGAGTCGCTCATTTTAATCTCTCAGGTGAGTTACGCCCTCCGGTGGGTGGTTCCTTGTTCAAAGTTCTGGGACTCGTAGTTTCCCTGTCTCCTGTTGCTTTTAATCCTCCAGTGGATTTCTCCTCACAGAGCATCGTAATTTTTGGCTCTCCAGTGAGCTCCGAGCACATGATTCCGGTGCATTTGAAGAGACCTGCTTGACCCAAGGGCTCTCCTTAGTCCAGTCTATGGGAGCCGGCCCGCAGTTTCCTTTGGCGGGAGTGCAACTCTCTCGGCCGGGACGGGCCGAAAAAATGTACAACAATTGGGTGTCCCCCTGTGAGAGTGCACATATCAGGCAGGTTGACGAATTCTGTAGTTACAACAGGATTCTTTTATTTTCATTCCGGACATCGCTGTGCTTAGAAGAATTTCATGCCCTACGCGTTTCAGCGCGGCTAGCGCCTTGATCACGGGCTCCTTGGATGTCTGCTTGGGGAAATGGAGGCAGGAAACGAGTCGCTCATTTTAATCTCTCAGGTGAGTTACGCCCTCCGGTGGGTGGTTCCTTGTTCAGAGTTCTGGGACTCGTAGTTTCCCTGTCTCCTGTTGCTTTTAATCCTCCAGTGGATTTCTCCTCACAGAGCATCGTAATTTTTGGCTCTCCAGTGAGCTCCGAGCACATGATTCCGGTGCATTTGAAGAGACCTGCTTGACCCAAGGGCTCTCCTTAGTCCAGTCTATGGGAGCTGGCCCGCAGTTTCCTTTGGCGGGAGTGCAACTCTCTCGGCCGGGACGGGCCGAAAAAATGTACAACAATTGGGTGTCCCCCTGTGAGAGTGCACATATCAGGCAGGTTGACGAATTCTGTAGTTACAACAGGATTCTTTTATTTTCATTCCGGACATCGCTGTGCTTAGAAGAATTTCATGCCCTACGCGTATCAGCGCGGCTAGCGCCTTGATCACGGGCTCCTTGGATGTCTGCTTGGGGAAATGGAGGCAGGAAACGAGTCGCTCATTTTAATCTCTCAGGTGAGTTACGCCCTCCGGTGGGTGGTTCCTTGTTCAGAGTTCTGGGACTCGTAGTTTCCCTGTCTCCTGTTGCTTTTAATCCTCCAGTGGATTTCTCCTCACAGAGCATCGTAATTTTTGGCTCTCCAGTGAGCTCCGAGCACATGATTCCGGTGCATTTGAAGAGACCTGCTTGACCCAAGGGCTCTCCTTAGTCCAGTCTATGGGAGCCGGCCCGCAGTTTCCTTTGGCGGGAGTGCAACTCTCTCGGCCGGGACGGGCCGAAAAAATGTACAACAATTGGGTGTCCCCCTGTGAGAGTGCACATATCAGGCAGGTTGACGAATTCTGTAGTTACAACAGGATTCTTTTATTTTCATTCCGGACATCGCTGTGCTTAGAAGAATTTCATGCCCTACGCGTTTCAGCGCGGCTAGCGCCTTGATCACGGGCTCCTTGGATGTCTGCTTGGGGAAATGGAGGCAGGAAACGAGTCGCTCATTTTAATCTCTCAGGTGAGTTACGCCCTCCGGTGGGTGGTTCCTTGTTCAGAGTTCTGGGACTCGTAGTTTCCCTGTCTCCTGTTGCTTTTAATCCTCCAGTGGATTTCTCCTCACAGAGCATCGTAATTTTTGGCTCTCCAGTGAGCTCCGAGCACATGATTCCGGTGCATTTGAAGAGACCTGCTTGACCCAAGGGCTCTCCTTAGTCCAGTCTATGGGAGCCGGCCCGCAGTTTCCTTTGGCGGGAGTGCAACTCTCTCGGCCGGGACGGGCCGAAAAAATGTACAACAATTGGGTGTCCCCCTGTGAGAGTGCACATATCAGGCAGGTTGACGAATTCTGTAGTTACAACAGGATTCTTTTATTTTCATTCCGGACATCGCTGTGCTTAGAAGAATTTCATGCCCTACGCGTTTCAGCGCGGCTAGCGCCTTGATCACGGGCTCCTTGGATGTCTGCTTGGGGAAATGGAGGCAGGAAACGAGTCGCTCATTTTAATCTCTCAGGTGAGTTACGCCCTCCGGTGGGTGGTTCCTTGTTCAGAGTTCTGGGACTCGTAGTTTCCCTGTCTCCTGTTACTTTTAATCCTCCAGTGGATTTCTCCTCACAGAGCATCGTAATTTTTGGCTCTCCAGTGAGCTCCGAGCACATGATTCCGGTGCATTTGAAGAGACCTGCTTGACCCAAGGGCTCTCCTTAGTCCAGTCTATGGGAGCCGGCCCGCAGTTTCCTTTGGCGGGAGTGCAACTCTCTCGGCCGGGACGGGCCGAAAAAATGTACAACAATTGGGTGTCCCCCTGTGAGAGTGCACATATCAGGCAGGTTGACGAATTCTGTAGTTACAACAGGATTCTTTTATTTTCATTCCGGACATCGCTGTGCTTAGAAGAATTTCATGCCCTACGCGTTTCAGTGCGGCTAGCGCCTTGATCACGGGCTCCTTGGATGTCTGCTTGGGGAAATGGAGGCAGGAAACGAGTCGCTCATTTTAATCTCTCAGGTGAGTTACGCCCTCCGGTGGGTGGTTCCTTGTTCAGAGTTCTGGGACTCGTAGTTTCCCTGTCTCCTGTTGCTTTTAATCCTCCAGTGGATTTCTCCTCACAGAGCATCGTAATTTTTGGCTCTCCAGTGAGCTCCGAGCACATGATTCCGGTGCATTTGACAGGGAAACTACGAGTCCCAGAACTCTGAACAAGGAACCACCCACCGGAGGGCGTAACTCACCTGAGAGATTAAAATGAGCGACTCGTTTCCTGCCTCCATTTCCCCAAGCAGACATCCAAGGAGCCCGTGATCAAGGCGCTAGCCGCGCTGAAACGCGTAGGGCATGAAATTCTTCTAAGCACAGCGATGTCCGGAATGAAAATAAAAGAATCCTGTTGTAACTACAGAATTCGTCAACCTGCCTGATATGTGCACTCTCACAGGGGGACACCCAATTGTTGTACATTTTTTCGGCCCGTCCCGGCCGAGAGAGTTGCACTCCCGCCAAAGGAAACTGCGGGCCGGCTCCCATAGACTGGACTAAGGAGAGCCCTTGGGTCAAGCAGGTCTCTTCAAATGCACCGGAATCATGTGCTCGGAGCTCACTGGAGAGCCAAAAAAATTACGATGCTCTGTGAGGAGAAATCCACTGGAGGATTAAAAGCAACAGGAGACAGGGAAACTACGAGTCCCAGAACTCTGAACAAGGAACCACCCACCGGAGGGCGTAACTCACCTGAGAGATTAAAATGAGCGACTCGTTTCCTGCCTCCATTTCCCCAAGCAGACATCCAAGGAGCCCGTGATCAAGGCGCTAGCCGCGCTGAAACGCGTAGGGCATGAAATTCTTCTAAGCACAGCGATGTCCGGAATGAAAATAAAAGAATCCTGTTGTAACTACAGAATTCGTCAACCTGCCTGATATGTGCACTCTCACAGGGGGACACCCAATTGTTGTACATTTTTTCGGCCCGTCCCGGCCGAGAGAGTTGCACTCCCGCCAAAGGAAACTGCGGGCCGGCTCCCATAGACTGGACTAAGGAGAGCCCTTGGGTCAAGCAGGTCTCTTCAAATGCACCGGAATCATGTGCTCGGAGCTCACTGGAGAGCCAAAAAAATTACGATGCTCTGTGAGGAGAAATCCACTGGAGGATTAAAAGCAACAGGAGACAGGGAAACTACGAGTCCCAGAACTCTGAACAAGGAACCACCCACCGGAGGGCGTAACTCACCTGAGAGATTAAAATGAGCGACTCGTTTCCTGCCTCCATTTCCCCAAGCAGACATCCAAGGAGCCCGTGATCAAGGCGCTAGCCGCGCTGAAACGCGTAGGGCATGAAATTCTTCTAAGCACAGCGATGTCCGGAATGAAAATAAAAGAATCCTGTTGTAACTACAGAATTCGTCAACCTGCCTGATATGTGCACTCTCACAGGGGGACACCCAATTGTTGTACATTTTTTCGGCCCGTCCCGGCCGAGAGAGTTGCACTCCCGCCAAAGGAAACTGCGGGCCGGCTCCCATAGACTGGACTAAGGAGAGCCCTTGGGTCAAGCAGGTCTCTTCAAATGCACCGGAATCATGTGCTCGGAGCTCACTGGAGAGCCAAAAAAATTACGATGCTCTGTGAGGAGAAATCCACTGGAGGATTAAAAGCAACAGGAGACAGGGAAACTACGAGTCCCAGAACTCTGAACAAGGAACCACCCACCGGAGGGCGTAACTCACCTGAGAGATTAAAATGAGCGACTCGTTTCCTGCCTCCATTTCCCCAAGCAGACATCCAAGGAGCCCGTGATCAAGGCGCTAGCCGCGCTGAAACGCGTAGGGCATGAAATTCTTCTAAGCACAGCGATGTCCGGAATGAAAATAAAAGAATCCTGTTGTAACTACAGAATTCGTCAACCTGCCTGATATGTGCACTCTCACAGGGGGACACCCAATTGTTGTACATTTTTTCGGCCCGTCCCGGCCGAGAGAGTTGCACTCCCGCCAAAGGAAACTGCGGGCCGGCTCCCATAGATTGGACTAAGGAGAGCCCTTGGGTCAAGCAGGTCTCTTCAAATGCACCGGAATCATGTGCTCGGAGCTCACTGGAGAGCCAAAAAAATTACGATGCTCTGTGAGGAGAAACCCACTGGAGGATTAAAAGCAACAGGAGACAGGGAAACTACGAGTCCCAGAACTCTGAACAAGGAACCACCCACCGGAGGGCGTAACTCACCTGAGAGATTAAAATGAGCGACTCGTTTCCTGCCTCCATTTCCCCAAGCAGACATCCAAGGAGCCCGTGATCAAGGCGCTAGCCGCGCTGAAACGCGTAGGGCATGAAATTCTTCTAAGCACAGCGATGTCCGGAATGAAAATAAAAGAATCCTGTTGTAACTACAGAATTCGTCAACCTGCCTGATATGTGCACTCTCACAGGGGGACACCCAATTGTTGTACATTTTTTCGGCCCGTCCCGGCCGAGAGAGTTGCACTCCCGCCAAAGGAAACTGCGGGCCGGCTCCCATAGACTGGACTAAGGAGAGCCCTTGGGTCAAGCAGGTCTCTTCAAATGCACCGGAATCATGTGCTCGGAGCTCACTGGAGAGCCAAAAAAATTACGATGCTCTGTGAGGAGAAATCCACTGGAGGATTAAAAGCAACAGGAGACAGGGAAACTACGAGTCCCAGAACTCTGAACAAGGAACCACCCACCGGAGGGCGTAACTCACCTGAGAGATTAAAATGAGCGACTCGTTTCCTGCCTCCATTTCCCCAAGCAGACATCCAAGGAGCCCGTGATCAAGGCGCTAGCCGCGCTGAAACGCGTAGGGCATGAAATTCTTCTAAGCACAGCGATGTCCGGAATGAAAATAAAAGAATCCTGTTGTAACTACAGAATTCGTCAACCTGCCTGATATGTGCACTCTCACAGGGGGACACCCAATTGTTGTACATTTTTTCGGCCCGTCCCGGCCGAGAGAGTTGCACTCCCGCCAAAGGAAACTGCGGGCCGGCTCCCATAGACTGGACTAAGGAGAGCCCTTGGGTCAAGCAGGTCTCTTCAAATGCACCGGAATCATGTGCTCGGAGCTCACTGGAGAGCCAAAAAAATTACGATGCTCTGTGAGGAGAAATCCACTGGAGGATTAAAAGCAACAGGAGACAGGGAAACTACGAGTCCCAGAACTCTGAACAAGGAACCACCCACCGGAGGGCGTAACTCACCTGAGAGATTAAAATGAGCGACTCGTTTCCTGCCTCCATTTCCCCAAGCAGACATCCAAGGAGCCCGTGATCAAGGCGCTAGCCGCGCTGAAACGCGTAGGGCATGAAATTCTTCTAAGCACAGCGATGTCCGGAATGAAAATAAAAGAATCCTGTTGTAACTACAGAATTCGTCAACCTGCCTGATATGTGCACTCTCACAGGGGGACACCCAATTGTTGTACATTTTTTCGGCCCGTCCCGGCCGAGAGAGTTGCACTCCCGCCAAAGGAAACTGCGGGCCGGCTCCCATAGACTGGACTAAGGAGAGCCCTTGGGTCAAGCAGGTCTCTTCAAATGCACCGGAATCATGTGCTCGGAGCTCACTGGAGAGCCAAAAAAATTACGATGCTCTGTGAGGAGAAATCCACTGGAGGATTAAAAGCAACAGGAGACAGGGAAACTACGAGTCCCAGAACTCTGAACAAGGAACCACCCACCGGAGGGCGTAACTCACCTGAGAGATTAAAATGAGCGACTCGTTTCCTGCCTCCATTTCCCCAAGCAGACATCCAAGGAGCCCGTGATCAAGGCGCTAGCCGCGCTGAAACGCGTAGGGCATGAAATTCTTCTAAGCACAGCGATGTCCGGAATGAAAATAAAAGAATCCTGTTGTAACTACAGAATTCGTCAACCTGCCTGATATGTGCACTCTCACAGGGGGACACCCAATTGTTGTACATTTTTTCGGCCCGTCCCGGCCGAGAGAGTTGCACTCCCGCCAAAGGAAACTGCGGGCCGGCTCCCATAGACTGGACTAAGGAGAGCCCTTGGGTCAAGCAGGTCTCTTCAAATGCACCGGAATCATGTGCTCGGAGCTCACTGGAGAGCCAAAAAAATTACGATGCTCTGTGAGGAGAAATCCACTGGAGGATTAAAAGCAACAGGAGACAGGGAAACTACGAGTCCCAGAACTCTGAACAAGGAACCACCCACCGGAGGGCGTAACTCACCTGAGAGATTAAAATGAGCGACTCGTTTCCTGCCTCCATTTCCCCAAGCAGACATCCAAGGAGCCCGTGATCAAGGCGCTAGCCGCGCTGAAACGCGTAGGGCATGAAATTCTTCTAAGCACAGCGATGTCCGGAATGAAAATAAAAGAATCCTGTTGTAACTACAGAATTCGTCAACCTGCCTGATATGTGCACTCTCACAGGGGGACACCCAATTGTTGTACATTTTTTCGGCCCGTCCCGGCCGAGAGAGTTGCACTCCCGCCAAAGGAAACTGCGGGCCGGCTCCCATAGACTGGACTAAGGAGAGCCCTTGGGTCAAGCAGGTCTCTTCAAATGCACCGGAATCATGTGCTCGGAGCTCACTGGAGAGCCAAAAAAATTACGATGCTCTGTGAGGAGAAATCCACTGGAGGATTAAAAGCAACAGGAGACAGGGAAACTACGAGTCCCAGAACTCTGAACAAGGAACCACCCACCGGAGGGCGTAACTCACCTGAGAGATTAAAATGAGCGACTCGTTTCCTGCCTCCATTTCCCCAAGCAGACATCCAAGGAGCCCGTGATCAAGGCGCTAGCCGCGCTGAAACGCGTAGGGCATGAAATTCTTCTAAGCACAGCGATGTCCGGAATGAAAATAAAAGAATCCTGTTGTAACTACAGAATTCGTCAACCTGCCTGATATGTGCACTCTCACAGGGGGACACCCAATTGTTGTACATTTTTTCGGCCCGTCCCGGCCGAGAGAGTTGCACTCCCGCCAAAGGAAACTGCGGGCCGGCTCCCATAGACTGGACTAAGGAGAGCCCTTGGGTCAAGCAGGTCTCTTCAAATGCACCGGAATCATGTGCTCGGAGCTCACTGGAGAGCCAAAAAAATTACGATGCTCTGTGAGGAGAAATCCACTGGAGGATTAAAAGCAACAGGAGACAGGGAAACTACGAGTCCCAGAACTCTGAACAAGGAACCACCCACCGGAGGGCGTAACTCACCTGAGAGATTAAAATGAGCGACTCGTTTCCTGCCTCCATTTCCCCAAGCAGACATCCAAGGAGCCCGTGATCAAGGCGCTAGCCGCGCTGAAACGCGTAGGGCATGAAATTCTTCTAAGCACAGCGATGTCCGGAATGAAAATAAAAGAATCCTGTTGTAACTACAGAATTCGTCAACCTGCCTGATATGTGCACTCTCACAGGGGGACACCCAATTGTTGTACATTTTTTCGGCCCGTCCCGGCCGAGAGAGTTGCACTCCCGCCAAAGGAAACTGCGGGCCGGCTCCCATAGACTGGACTAAGGAGAGCCCTTGGGTCAAGCAGGTCTCTTCAAATGCACCGGAATCATGTGCTCGGAGCTCACTGGAGAGCCAAAAAAATTACGATGCTCTGTGAGGAGAAATCCACTGGAGGATTAAAAGCAACAGGAGACAGGGAAACTACGAGTCCCAGAACTCTGAACAAGGAACCACCCACCGGAGGGCGTAACTCACCTGAGAGATTAAAATGAGCGACTCGTTTCCTGCCTCCATTTCCCCAAGCAGACATCCAAGGAGCCCGTGATCAAGGCGCTAGCCGCGCTGAAACGCGTAGGGCATGAAATTCTTCTAAGCACAGCGATGTCCGGAATGAAAATAAAAGAATCCTGTTGTAACTACAGAATTCGTCAACCTGCCTGATATGTGCACTCTCACAGGGGGACACCCAATTGTTGTACATTTTTTCGGCCCGCCCCGGCCGAGAGAGTTGCACTCCCGCCAAAGAAAACTGCGGGCCGGCTCCCATAGACTGGACTAAGGAGAGCCCTTGGGTCAAGCAGGTCTCTTCAAATGCACCAGAATCATGTGCTCGGAGCTCACTGGAGAGCCAAAAAAATTACGATGCTCTGTGAGGAGAAATCCACTGGAGGATTAAAAGCAACAGGAGACAGGGAAACTACGAGTCCCAGAACTCTGAACAAGGAACCACCCACCGGAGGGCGTAACTCACCTGAGAGATTAAAATGAGCGACTCGTTTCCTGCCTCCATTTCCCCAAGCAGACATCCAAGGAGCCCGTGATCAAGGCGCTAGCCGCGCTGAAACGCGTAGGGCATGAAATTCTTCTAAGCACAGCGATGTCCGGAATGAAAATAAAAGAATCCTGTTGTAACTACAGAATTCGTCAACCTGCCTGATATGTGCACTCTCACAGGGGGACACCCAATTGTTGTACATTTTTTCGGCCCGTCCCGGCCGAGAGAGTTGCACTCCCGCCAAAGGAAACTGCGGGCCGGCTCCCATAGACTGGACTAAGGAGAGCCCTTGGGTCAAGCAGGTCTCTTCAAATGCACCGGAATCATGTGCTCGGAGCTCACTGGAGAGCCAAAACAATTACGATACTCTGTGAGGAGAAATCCACTGGAGGATTAAAAGCAACAGGAGACAGGGAAACTACGAGTCCCAGAACTCTGAACAAGGAACCACCCACCAGAGGGCGTAACTCACCTGAGAGATTAAAATGAGCGACTCGTTTCCTGCCTCCATTTCCCCAAGCAGACATCCAAGGAGCCCGTGATCAAGGCGCTAGCCGCGCTGAAACGCGTAGGGCATGAAATTCTTCTAAGCACAGCGATGTCCGGAATGAAAATAAAAGAATCCTGTTGTAACTACAGAATTCGTCAACCTGCCTGATATGTGCACTCTCACAGGGGGACACCCAATTGTTGTACATATACATATATATATATATATATATATATATATATATATATATATATATATATATATATATATATATATATATATATATATATATATATATATAGGGAGTTATGTTGCCCCATTGGCTATGCATCTCACGTACCACTGCACCTTAAAAATTGAGACTATTAGTGCACTCATGAGAGAAGGTCTCCTCGTGCCCATGAAGGATAGGACTGCTCACTCCAACTCCATTCAGGGTCGTACTCCCCCCTCTCACGTCTGATTCATTGAAATTAATGGTCCTGAATACGCGCTCCCTTCAGAAGCACGCCATTGAAATCTTCACGCTTCTACAAAATGAGGCCCCAGATATCCTTGCCCTGTCTGAAACTTGGTTGGACGAAGAGTCCGGACCCACTATACTGGCTGCGGTTCCAGATGGCTATGACGCCGTCTGGCACAACCAACCGGCCGGAAAAAGAGGAGGAGGGGTAGCGTTCCTATTCAAAAAGTACTTAAGGATAGAGAAAGTATTGGTTAAATCCCTGGTTGGGGCTGATATGCTGACCATTAAGGTCTGCCATCACTCCTCAAGTATCACGATCACCATGCTTTATCGCCCCCCCAAATGCTCCCCTAACTTTACCGACCTCCTAACTGAATGTATCTCCAATCTCCGTTCACGTTTTCAACATCTCCTAGTAATGGGAGATTTTAACTTTCACTGGGATCAACAACCCAGGGAGGCTCAGGCCCGCCAACTAGAAGAGACTTCACCAATCTTGGTTTCTTCCAATTAATTACAACCCCCACCCATGTGCGGGGTCATACTTTAGACCTGGTCTGGTCCACCACCCCCTTCATAACACTTAAAGAGGTCACCCCTTGTCCTTGGTCGGACCACTTCTGTATTAATTTGACACTTCCTCTTTCCAAACACATAATTCCGCCCCCTGCGGACTGGAAACGCGTGCGCATTTGGTCAAAAATAGATGGCCCGACACTGCTAAGCGCCCTTCGCGATCGCCCTCCTAAGAAGCTGGTGTCAGCTGACATTGAAATAGGGGCCATTGCCTTTACCGACTGACTTTGTGCGGCCATCAATACAGTTGCCCCTGAAAATAAAATAAAAATCTGCAATAAAGGCAAAGGCGCCCCGTGGTTTACGGAAGTACTCAGGACTTCCAAACGCGTTTTACGCCATTACGAATGACAATGGCGAAAAAACTATAAACCTCAGGCCCTGGCAGATTATAAAATAAAACTTACCTCATATAAAAAAGCGCTGCTGTGTAGAAAGGCGGACTTTTATGAAAATATTATATTGTCTGCATCCAATAAACAAAAAGAAACGTTTAAAATCCTGAAGGAACTTAGTCAAAAACAATCACAGTCCACCCCATCCAGCCAGGAACAATGCATATATTTCCTCGCATATTTCTCCAATAAAATCCAGGATATACTGACGGAGATTGACAACTCCCCTTGTATACCATCACCTAATGCAGAGGATGCCTCGCAGGGCACTAGTGCGGACACCCTCTTCTCTTTCCAACCCCTCGACATGGAAACCCTCCTATGCCTGGCCAAAAAGATAAAATCAGGCTCCCCAGCCGACTCCTGCCCTCCAAGAATCTTTAATCTAGCACTTCCAGAAATTGAGCAGGACATCCTCGCACTCTTAAATTCCTCCCTGTGGATGGGGGAGGTTCCATGCTGCTTCAAGGAAGCCAGAATCATCCCCCTTCTTAAAAAACCCGGCGCGGATATTTCTAAAATGAAAAATTACCGCCCTATCTCCCAACTTCCCTTCCTTGCAAAAATACTAGAACAGCATGTCCTGCAAAATCTCTCCAGGTTCCTTGAGGATCTTCACCTCTTGGGGGACAGGCAAGCCGGCTTCCGTGCTCACCATAGCACTGAATTGGTGATGCTATCAGTACTTGACGATATCAGACTGACTGCCGACAATAAGAAGCCCTGTCGGCAGCGTTCGACACGGTCAACCACGCCACTCTCCTGGAAAGACTACGATCTATAGGAATTGAGGGATCTGTCTTACAATGGGTCACCTCTTTCCTGACAGACCGCGCCCAAAGAATTCAGATGGGCGACTGGGTCTCGGAGAAAGGCTCTATTTCCTGTGGAGTCCCGCAAGGGTCCGCACTCTCACCCCTTCTCTTTAATATCTACCTCAGTCCTCTAATCAAGGCCCTGTCGGCTATGAAGTGTCAGAACTTCAATTACGCAGATGACACCCAGATCATCCTCCATATTGAGAACTCCCCTCAAGCACAATCCCGGGCAAAAGAGATCCTACGTTTTACGGTCAACTGGATGACGGCCAACTCACTTAAAATCAACCCTGACAAAACCGAAGTCCTTGCCATGTCGGATGACCACAACCCCTGGAACTCCCTGTACTGGCCCCAGGAGTTGGGCGATGCCCCAGTCCTGATCCCGGTGGTTAAAAGCCTGGGAATCAAAGTGGATGACAAACTCACCCTGGCCAACCAAGTCTCCACGGTATTTGGCACCTGTGTGGGCCTACTCTGGCTACTCAGGAGGCTCTACCCCATTCTCTCATTCTCCACCATGAGAACTATTGTGTCTGCCATCATCTTGGCTCGTCTTGACTATGCCTACTCCCTGTATATTGGACTTCCTGACTCCTTAGTGAGAAAACTCCAGATAGCTATGAATGACGCTGCCAGGCTCATTTTTAAATTACCAAGACACAAGCGAACCTCGTCTCTTCTTCAACGCCTTCACTGGCTGCCCGTAAAACAAAGGGCTAAATTTAAGGGCCTGTGTATCGCTCATAAAGCCATTTATGGCCAAGCCCCCACATACATCAAACAAAGACTCACAAAATACGTGCCAGGGCGCTTACTTAGGTCCTCCACAGGGAGTCTCCTATATTGCCCAAGCTTCAACTATGTCTCCAAAGGAGGGAGGGCCTTCTCCTCCCTCCTCCCCACTCTTTGGAACAAGCTACCTAGCCAACTTCGCGCGGAAAACCGCCTTCTCCCCTTCAGAAAACAATTAAAAACCATCTTGTTCTTAGAAGCCTGGGCCTAATCGTCACTGTACTGCCTGGACTAAACGCTACTCTTCTTATAGCGCTTAGAGACCTTTTTGGTATTAAGCGCTCAACAAATCCAAATTAACATAACATAACATAACCAGGTCATATTGTATATATCCACTCAGCCGCGGCTAGAATCTTGTATCTATAGCAGGTAGACGAGTCGCGACTACAATCACAGCACACATCGCAGGGGAGACAACGGAACACCAAGCCGGGTAGGTGCTATCGCATGAGTCCAAGTGGTACAACACAAATCTTTACCAGTTCATACATTCCCCGTTTCTTAAAACATTGATGAATACGGTACATATTATGTGATGCGCAAACAAGTAAAGCATGCATGCCCTCAATATGCAGACTACCAAAGCCATTTGTCTTTTTGTGCAATGCACACAAACATGCGACTTGAGCAGATGCTTGTTTAATTGTATCAAAAATTTTGAAATTCAATAAACAAATTTAAACAAAAAAAAGCACTATTAGATCAATGGGAACACTAAACCATTTTCCACAGGGCGATAGCGCCATCCCTACGCTTGCTTCCTCACTACTTAATCTTAGTCACAGACATGTATGCAGTTACCCTGTTATCCCCACAGGATTGTGCTTTATGCCCGAGTGCAGTCGTTTGCACTGTTACATGTTCTGCTACTTTGCTATCTGTTAATTAGAACTTGAGTAAAGAGCCTGCGTTATACAAGCCTCTGACCACGCTCTATCAAGCTTCATCTTAGGAGTGAGTTTATTCACCTTAAGACTTTCCCTTTTTTCAGAAGACTTGGACACTTGTGTTGGAATCCTAGCAGAAGATCCTGAGTGTACTATTATTGCTATATAATTGTCTAATGAAGGCCCTTTCCTTTTCAACTGCATTTTTACTGTATTGTTGTTTTGGAAACACTCAATAAACAGAATTTGGGTCAAATATGGCGAACTCTGGCAGATTATCTGGCGGTACCAAGTTGCCCAAAATTGTTGAGATCAATACGACTTTCTGGTTAGTTTGTGGACTAATTTTTTAATGGTGAATTCAAATTAAGTAGCAAAAGATGATGTGGTAGAGGGTAGAAATAAAGCCTGAATGTGCAATATGTTAATACCCTAAACCCACACTGGAGAGTAACTGTGACCGGGACGGGAGAATATAGTTTTATGAAGTTAAGAAGATGAAGTGTATTATTGTCATTTTGAAAATGAGGCTTAAGACTAATCTATCTTTAACTAACATTCTGTTGGGGGGGGGGGGAAAGGAATATAATACAAATCCCCTTCTAAGACCCCAAATAATCAAAAAACTATTTAGTGGTAACACTAATGATAAATAAATAATGTGGTCATAGATAATAGAAAACAAACCAAATAATAGTGTACAAAATATGCATATAAATTTAATAAAAAAGTAAAATCTTTGTGGACCTCACAGCAAATTCCTGATTCAGAAACATAGTTTTAATATTCAAGAGGATGTAAGAGGTCAAAAGCAGAGGGAAGCACTGTAGGGAATGGGGTAGAAAGAGAAATGAGGGCATGGAAAGAACATACCCCCAAAAAGTGGTAGAAAACAAGAAGCATTGGGGAAGAGGGACAACAATTTAAAATGGACAAAAGAGGTGAAACACAATATAAAGAGGAAGGCATTAAATACCCCAATACTAATTTAAAATATCCACCATGTCATCCTGTGAAATTGTGGAAAGGGATGGCACTATTGGGAAAAGGATCTGTCTAAACCTTTAGGAAAAGCTAACCAGGGTACATCTTTTCAAGTTTAATTACAGCTCGTTTTCTTAAAATAATTTTATTGTTTTTTCCAGCTTAATACATGGTGTAGTCAACACTTGTAGATAACGTTCCCATTTCCTCTCGCCTCCCTTAATCACACCTTGTTACACCTAATTTACACCTTACATAATGCACATAAAATACAATTTTGAAAAAGATGAGATACTATGAATGGATTTTCACTAGCAAGTAAATTGAACTTATACTGAATGTTTTAAATAAAGGTTTTTAGTAAAATTCTTTCTCTGATTTTATTTTCTTGTTCAGGTAGTTTTATTTACTTTATATAGGAAACCTAAAAACAGCGGTACGTCCTGGGTGGTATTGGACAAAACATCGAACTCCATATGGCAATATCATTAACAACAGTGTGTACGAAATAGCGCATGGATGGGAGAAAGCAAAGGATTGATATTGTAAAACAGATATGGATATGGTTACATATAGCAGATGGTAGATCAAGTCAGTCACGCTTAAAACAGGCGGGATGGAATGTACCTCTAGCTCAAAAAAAGGACAGAGAGACAGAGAAAAAGAGTAGGGGTTGGGATAAGGAAGGAGAGGAGAGGAGAGGAGAGTATAAGGCTACGCTGAGCACTGTTGGGCTGTGTCTGGAGTAGTTCAGAGTATAGGCATGCTCCGGAGTCAATATCACCCCACAAGAAGGGGATGTGGGAGTATGGGAAGGGATTATATTGGTTTGTTCTTTTGTGAATACTCATCAAAAGCCTCCCACAGTTATTGCAGTCTGAGGGGGGCAAAGAATTTGGAGTGTAGTATGTTATCAGTCCCTGTTTTTTAACACAGTATATTCCGACATTTGTTGAACGCGCTGGGGGTGGTGGATTTCCAGTCAGAGAGAACAGTCTTTGTGCCCAAGGAGAGGAGATGATCTACAAGTGGGGAGGTGTACGGGTCAAATTCCCCCATACAGAGGTTGGCATGTAGACCTAGGACTGTTGTCAGGAAGTCGATTTCTATTAGTGGTTTTGTAATTCGGTGGAGCAGGTCATTAATTTTTCTCCTTAGAGGGAAAGTCATCCTGCAGTGAAACAACATGTGCTGGAGATCCCCAAATCCCTCCCCACAATGCCAACATGTGATCAAGTCCTTCAACTCTAGTTTGTGTGGTCTGACTGGGGTCCAGTAAGTTTTGTGGATAGACCAGAATCTGGATTGTGCTAGGGCAGGGTGATCTTGTCTTCGAAAGGGGAGATCCAGATTTTCCGCTAGGATGATTCATCAAAGAGGCGGGCACCCAATTAATGAGAATGGGGTTCCCATTTCCTGTTAAATCTCAGAGCCTGTCTGTATGTGCATCAAGGAATTCATATAGGTAGGAGGCGGTGTGGCCTCTTCTTTTAAGGGTGACTGACAGTGAAGGAAGGTCCAGCTCAGGGGGAGGAGGGGGGATTCAGTTAACTTAGTACACCCTTGAGTCGTAATAATTTCTAGTAGTCAATATTAGGTAGGGGAAAGTTTTTTTGTCGAGTGGAGATGGGGATCGGATTGGCGTGGGATCCGAGACTAAGTATGGTATTTATGCCCTTTGGGCCCATATGTCCCAAAAGAGTGCTTTTCCCTCTAGTCTAATTGAGTGATTATACCATAAGGAGGCTAGGGTCAAGCCACATATACAATTGTGTAAGCTTCTGCCAAGGAGGAGAAGTGATTTTACAGTATCTAGTATAATTTGGTTGGAGTGTTCCAGGGGGAGTTTCGAGATGATGTGGATTGTAAGGGTGGAGCTAAGGGTAAGTGGTGCTGAGAGGTTGGCCTCAATATTAAGCCATGGGTGAATTGGTTCTTGGGAGTTGACCCCCACACACCCTGAGCAATCAAGTAGTCTCTTTGGTAGTGTGAGTAGTTCGGAATATTTATTCCTACAGAGCTTTTATTGCTCTTCAGGGTTTTCATGGAGGTCCTCTGCTTTCTACCTTTCCATATAAAAGTGATGTCCAATGACTTAAAAAAGGCAGGGGATAAAGACATCGGAAGCATGCAGGAAATGAAATTGATCAATGGGGCTATCATCATCTTCAACATTCCTGCTCGACCCCACCATGTGATATATTTTGGAGACCATGTGGCAAGGAGTTCATTAATTTTGGTTGGCGTCTTTTGCTCGTTCAGTGCAACCGAGTCTTTCAGGTCTAGAGAAAACCATATTCCCAAGTATTTAATGGCTGTCGGTTGCCACTTCAGGCCAGATTCACCAATGACATTGGCTGTGCAATGGACGTATAGGGAAATACCTCTGTTTTGTCCCTGTTTAGGGAGTAGCCTACAACTTGTGAGTACCTATTTCGTTCTTTCAACATGATTGGTATGGCATGGGGGTCATCCTCAGTAAACAGTAGTACATATCCACATAGGAGGCCAAAACCCGTCTGCCAGAGGTGAGGTTGATACCTGGAATCCTTAGGTTGTCCCTAGAGGTGGCTATGATTGGGTGAATGACCAGTAGGAAGAGTAATTGGGAGAGGGGGCATCGTTGGCGGATACCTTGGTAGAGAGTGAAGGAATGGGATAGGTGGCCATTGACTCTTACCCTAGCTGTCTGGTCTGCATAAAGGGCCATGGTCATGCCTATAAAGTCCTCACCAAAGTGGTATTTGTGTAGGATGGCCTGTAGACCTTATCAAAGGCCTTTTCTTAGGCGAGAGCTAAGGCCGCTGTTGAGGAGAGGGATAGTTTAGCTCTTTCTAGGACATGGCAGAAAGTCCCAATATTGTCTGCAGCTAGTCTGCCGATAAGAAAACCTGTTTGAGAGTTGGAGCTCAGTCGTTGAATAACCGACTCAAGACGGTGGGCTGCAATTTTTGCGTAAATTTTGCAGTCAATATCGATAAGTCTTTCCCTCCTTTAGGGATCAATACGATGGTAGCTTCCAAAGCCGTGCCTGAGATTCAGTCTATGGAGGCAAATTCCCTAAAGACTATATGTAAGGGGCCGGAGAACATATCAGCAAATGTTTTATAGCATTTTGTGGAGTAGCCATCTGGGCCAGGGGCCTTCCCTGTTTTAAGGGAGCGTATTGTGACATTGATTTCTTCATTTGTGATTTATTAAATTGCCAATTGGTCATGCTGAGAGATTTTTGGGAGGGTACATGAGTTAAGATATTCATTTATTTTAGCGTGGGAGGTGGGGTTGTTGGAATTGTAAAAATCTGCATAGAACATTTTAAAGGCCTCAAGTGTGCCTGAGGTGGATGTAGTGACTGCCCCATGTGGATTTTTCATGTGAGATAAAAGAGATTTGTTTTTGGGATATTTTAGATAGTGAGGGATTTGCCTGCTTTGTTATTGTTACATAGTCTACCTGCTTTGAACACGTCCATCCATTTTTGGGCTCTCTGACTCAGGATTTTATTATATTCAAACTGTTCTGCAGACAGATTAGAAAGGAGGGTCAAGCCTTTGGATTGTCTGAGTTGAGTGCTAAGGTTTTTAATAAACAGATCTAGTTCTTTGAGCCAGTTTGTGATGACCTTATTCCTAACGGCTGTGATCTGTATCAGTATCCTCCTAAGTGTGGCCTTGAGGGCATTCCAGTGAGTCGTTGGTGTTGTGTCATGTGGGGCATTTTCTTTGAGGAAGTTGTCAATGGCCGTCTCTATCTGTGCTATATTGTTAGGGTCATCCAGAAGGTCGTCTTTCAGCCGCCAATGTCGAGGAGGTGGTGTAGGGTCCTTGCGTGTAATTTGAGTTGAGACATGCGTGATCAGAGATCACAATTGACTCAATCTTTGAGGAGTGGGTCATGTGAAGTAATGAGCTACTTACCATGATGTAGTCTATTTGCGTAAAGGAGTAGTGGGGTGAGGAGTAAAAGGTATAGCGCTCCCATTGGGGTTATGAAGTCACTAGATGTCCATTAGATTGTTATTTTTACAGCAGGATATAATTTGTTTGTGTGCTCTATTAGCTAAAAACGGGTGAGCTGAAATACTATCTAGATTACCATCAATGGGTAAATTAAAGTCCCGATCTAGAACAACAACCAAGTTGTCTGGGATGTCTGCAATTTGTCCGTTGAGGTCACTCCAGATTCCGAGGCGTTGTTGTTTGGTGCATAAATGTTCACAATTGTAACGCCCTGAACGTCTCAGGATCGTTTAACAGACACGATAATGAGAACGCAACCACTTGTGAAGGTTTAGTTATTTTAATGAAGGCAAAAATAATACAAGGAATAAACAAAGGTTATAGTCACTGGAATCCTCCAGGCTAAGTACGTTACCAGCCCACAGCACGGATGGTCCTAACCGTCCTCTGCATATACGCCGATCCCGCCGTATGCCAACAGAGGGCAGAAATGAAATGGCCGACAATGCCAATCGGTAGGCTGTGAGGGGCACGAAGAGTGTTGGGGAGAATCGAGGAGTCAGGGAAACACCCAGCCGGGGTCTCTACCTGCAGGGAGCAGCCGCTCAACCTCTTCCTCAGACTGTACCGGGACACGGAGTCACCTCCTGGTGATGCGTCACCGATACCCCCAATCACAAGCAAATAAGACTGAACCGAGAGCAGCCGCTCGATCGATCCCGTGGACTTCCGAGTCTGTAACGCGGCAAACACCTCCTGGTGTGCGTTACAGCTGGCAGTCCCTGTATCTCTGGTCGGGCTGGGAGTTACGACTCCAACCAGCAAAAGCGCCACTGCGCTTTGACTCAGCCGAGTCAAAAAGCGAAGCTCAATGGTTATCCGGTAGAGCTTCCGGGTCCTTCACAGGTGACGATGGGGCAAGACACGGCCCAGGGAGTAACGACTCGACCTACCTCCGTTCTTGCCTTACTGGAGCACCACTCCGGAACACTGCTCTTCACTAAGCAGGTACGTCGGTGTAAACACAATATCCGACAGCGTTGTACCTCCCGGTTCCTCCCTTTATAGGGCGTGTTTTCCTTGAGTTATGTAACAGCTCTCCTGTTTACATAAGGGCGTGTTTTCCTTGAGTTATGTAACAGCTCTCCTGTTTACATAAGGGCGTGTTTTCCTTGAGTTATGTAACAGCTCTCCTGTTTACATAAGGGCGTGTTTTCCTCCCCTCGCATGACAGGAAGTCTTGACAGTACATCCTCCCTCTCAGCGGCTCCCCACGGGTCCAGCGCTGGCAGGAAAACGCCGATGGAACAAGGAGACCAAGCGCGGAGCATGAACCCCTTCAGCCGGTTCCCATGACTGCTCCTCCGGGCCATAGCCTTTCCACGCAACCAGGTACCACAGCTTCCCCCTGCTCCATTTGGACGCCCGTATGCCCGACACTTCATACTCCACCTCCGACTCCACGCATACCGGCCTGGGTGTCCCAGACGGCTTGGAGGGTGCTGGTTTGAGCAATGATACATGAAAGACAGGGTGTATCCGCAATGACTGGGGCAAGCACACCTTCATGTTCACGGGACCCATACACTTGGTAATTCGATAGGGGCCCATGTACTTGGGATGGAACACACTGTTCTTTCGAAACCTCATGTTTCTTGTGGATATCCAGACGTAGTCTCCAGTGCGGTACAGTGGCCCGGGCCTTCTCTTCCTGTCTGCCGCAGCCTTGTATCTTCTCTTGGCCTCTATTAGGACAGCCCTTGAGCGCATCAACGTGTCTTTTATGTGTGCCACCCTGTCCGCTGTGGCGGGAATCCTGTCCTCTATGAACGGATGTAGAAATGGCAAGAACCTGGGATGTTGGCCATAGTTGCTATAGAACGGAGATGACTGTGTGGAGCTGTGAGTGGCGTTGTTATAGGCTATCTCTGCAACCCATAGCAAGTTGACCCATTCTTCCCTGCTCTGGTCCACAAAACATCGCAGATACTGTTTGAGCGTTTGGTTCAGGCGCTCGGTTTGGCCGTCCGTTTGAGGGTGGTAGCTGGTGGACAGGGCGGTCTTAACATGCAGCGCAGTGCACCAAGTCTTCCAGAATTGCGCAGTAAACTGCGACCCCCGGTCCGACACGATCACCCCAGGTAATCCATGCAGTCGTACCACATTCTTTAGGAGTAGTGACGCCAATTCCCCGGCCGTAGGGACTCTCTTGCAGGGGATGAAGTGCCCCATTTTCGTCAAGTAATCCACCACCACCAGTATTGCCGTCATCCCCTGGTCTACCGGTAGGCCCACCACGAAGTCCAGAGATATGCTATCCCATGGTCTATCCGGGGTCAGAAGTGGATGTAAGAGCCCTTGGGTTCGGCCATGGTCGGCCTTCATGGTAGCACACGTAGGACACTCCTGTCCCCACCTCCTGACATCCACTCTCATGGTTGGCCACCAGAAATGCAGTCCCATGCTAGCCACCGTTTTTTCAAAGCCCAAATGACCTGCGCAGGGAGAGTCATGGCACCAGATGAATGCCTGTTTCCTTAGCCTAGGCGTGGGTATCAATAGGCACCTGCCCTTCAGGGGTATCCCGTCCTTCAGCTGCCATTCTCTGTGACTGAGGAGCCACCTCCGCCATGCGAATGACCTGATCCCTCTCTTTATTCCCCTCAGGAAAGTATCCGGTTGGATAACCCCCAATACCATCCTCGGGGAAATGATGGAATGCTCGGTCGCAGGCAATGGTTCCTTAACTGCAGATTGACGGGACAGGGCGTCCGCCTTCCGGTTTTCCGTCCCCGGCCGATATGTGATGCGGAAGTTGAACCCCGCAAAGAAGATCATCCACCGCAACTGTCTGGGAGAAAGGTGTCTTGTGGCCGTCATGAACTGTAGGTTCCGATGGTCCGTGTACACCGATACCACATGTCTTGCCCCCATCAACCAATGCCTCCATTCGGTGAAGGCGTCCTTGATTGCGAGAAGCTCCTTCTCCGCAATATGGTAGTTGCGTTCGGCGTCGTTGAGTTTGCGGGACATGTACGCAACGGGATGAAGCACCCCTGTGTCGTGGTTGCGTTGGGACAAGATAGCCCCCAGCGCCACATCCGATGCGTCCGCTTCCACCACGTAGGGGAGATCCGGATCGGGGTGAACCAACACCGGCGCCTTACCAAAGGCGCTTTTCAGGGCCTCAAAGGCTGTGTTCGCTTCAGGGGACCAGACAAACTCCTTGGACTTCCTCAGTAGCTGTGTGATTGGGGCCACCAATCCTGAAAATCCATCTATAAACCGCCTGTAAAAGTTGGCGAAGCCAATGAAACTTTGGACGTCCTTCACGCTTTGGGGCACCGGCCATTCTTTCACCGCCTTGATCTTTCGTTCTGCCATCTCCTGTCCCTCTGGACTCAGCATCACTCCGAAGAATTCCACGGATGTGACGTGGAAGTCACACTTGCTGAGTTTACAAAACAGCATGTTTTCCCTCAGCTTTTGGAGCACAGCTTTGACGTGGTGTACGTGCTCCTCCACACTGGACGAATAAATGAGGATGTCGTCGATATATACGACCACGTAGATATCCAACTCCTCTCTGAATACCTCATTCAAAAAGTACTGAAAGGCTGCCGGGGCGTTGCACAGACCGAACGGCATGACGAGGTACTCAAAAAGGCCGAACCTGGTCTTAAAGGCGGTCTTCCACTCGTCTCCGTCCCTCATGCGCACCAGATGGTATGCCCCTTTCAAATCCAACTTGGTGTAGATACGAGCTTTCTTGACCTGTTCCAGAAGTACACTGATGAGAGGCAAGGGGTACCGATTCTTTACGGTTATCGCATTCAATGCCCTAAAGTCCACACAGGCTCTCAGCTCCCCATTAGCCTTCGGGATGAAGAAGAGTGGCGAGGCGGCCGGAGACTTGGACGGGCGGATGAATCCTAGCTTGAGGAGTTTATCCAGGTACCCCCGGAGATGCACGTTTTCAGGCTCCGTCAGGGCATACAGCCTGCCGCTGGGAACGCTGGCCCCTGGCACCAGGTCGATCTGGCAGTCAAACTGTCTATGTGGTGGTAGCACTTCCGCCTTCACCTCATCAAATACATCCTCAAAACTGTGATAAGCCTGGGGGAGAGCCACATCTTTTTCTGCCGCTGTAGCCACCGTCTGACTCCCGCTCTCATCTGCGTCAAGGGATTCCGTTCTTATTCCACAATGCAGGATGCAATACGGTGACGTCAGTTCGATGCGATGTGTTGGCCAATCCACAGAGGGGTTGTGTTTCTGTAGCCACGGCAATCCCAATATGACGCCATATTGGGGCGCTCGGATGATGTTAAAATCGATTTGTTCCAAATGGTTCCTCCCACATCTCATCAGAAGGACCCCCGTGTGCTGCCCGATGGGCCCCGTCACCAATCGCCTTCCGTCTACAGCATAGACGTCTTCGGGTACAGCTTTGGGAAGAAGCACTAGCCCTAGCCTGCATGCCTCGTTGTGGTCCATAAACATGCCAGTGGCCCCTGAATCCACCATGGCCACAACGGGTATCCACTGGTCATGCACTCCCACGTGCACCGTGAGAAACAGGTGTCGTTGTCCCTTAGTGACCGAGTTGGAAAGTGAAGGGATGGATGAGTGACTCCGAGATGCCCCTTCTTTGGTCTGGGAGTCCTCTAGTTTTCCGCCGGTACGTCCACCACGGCTGCTACCGACCGGTTGGCCCGATAACGTGACGTCTTCGGTTTGGCAGGGCATTCACGTACGTAGTGGCCTTTTTTGCCACAATATAGGCACAATCCTTGTTTACGGCGTGACTCTTTCTCCGTGGCTGTGAGGCTCGCTCGTATTGCGCCGATGTCCATGGGTTCTCCCTTGGATGCGGTGGCAGTTTCAGGACTTCCCACTGTCACATAGGATGGAAGGGATTTTCCTTTTCTCCCATGATCGCCCTTTCTTTCACTTAGCCTATGTTCCAGCCGTAATACCAGGTTGATAAGGCCCTCACATGTCTTGGGTTGTGGGTCAATATGAGCCACGGCGTCCTTGAGCTCCTCGCACAGCCCGTGATGGAAGAGCGCCGTCTGTTTAGCAACAGGCCACTTGGTTTCCGCAACCAGCCTTCGGAACGCGTTGAGATACCGCACCAGGTCGTTGGATCCCTGTCTCAACTCAAGCATTTCATGGTCCGCCGTGTACGAGTCAGCCCTTCTGTCGAAGACCTTCAGGAATTCCTCGCGAAAAGCACCCCAATCACATAAGATGGGGTCGTCCCTGCTCACCAGAGGTACGGCCCATTGTGCCGCGTTTCCAGCCAAATAGGATATAAGGAAAGCCACACGAGCCTGACTCGTGGGGAACGCCCTTGGTTTGCACGATAAATGTAGCGCCACTTGTGTGAGGAATACCTGCACTGTGTTAGGATCCCCACTGTACCTCTCTGGTGTTGCCAAGGGGACGGCTACCGGCATTTCCACTACTACCGCAGGGGTCTGGTTCGTGAGGGAGGTGCTGGGCGTGAGCGGGTCCAAATGGATAGCATCCAGTCTGGCTTTTACATCGGCTGTTTCTTGCCTGGAGGCAGACAATTCAATTTGCACGGTCGCTAAAGCAGCCAGCACATCATCAAGTGTTGCCATGTCTGTTATCGACCGGGAGACAGTTAGTGTTTATTAAGGTCGGATATTTTGTAACGCCCTGAACGTCTCAGGATCGTTTAACAGACACGATAATGAGAACGCAACCACTTGTGAAGGTTTAGTTATTTTAATGAAGGCAAAAATAATACAAGGAATAAACAAAGGTTATAGTCACTGGAATCCTCCAGGCTAAGTACGTTACCAGCCCACAGCACGGATGGTCCTAACCGTCCTCTGCATATACGCCGATCCCGCCGTATGCCAACAGAGGGCAGAAATGAAATGGCCGACAATGCCAATCGGTAGGCTGTGAGGGGCACGAAGAGTGTTGGGGAGAATCGAGGAGTCAGGGAAACACCCAGCCGGGGTCTCTACCTGCAGGGAGCAGCCGCTCAACCTCTTCCTCAGACTGCACCGGGACGCGGAGTCACCTCCTGGTGATGCGTCACCGATACCCCCAATCACAAGCAAAGAAGACTGAACCGAGAGCAGCCGCTCGATCGATCCCGTGGACTTCCGAGTCTGTAACGCGGCAAACACCTCCTGGTGTGCGTTACAGCTGGCAGTCCCTGTATCTCTGGTCGGGCTGGGAGTTACGACTCCAACCAGCAAAAGCGCCACTGCGCTTTGACTCAGCCGAGTCAAAAAGCGAAGCTCAATGGTTATCCGGTAGAGCTTCCGGGTCCTTCACAGGTGACGATGGGGCAAGACACGGCCCAGGGAGTAACGACTCGACCTACCTCCGTTCTTGCCTTACTGGAGCACCACTCCGGAACACTGCTCTTCACTAAGCAGGTACGTCGGTGTAAACACAATATCCGACAGCGTTGTACCTCCCGGTTCCTCCCTTTATAGGGCGTGTTTTCCTTGAGTTATGTAACAGCTCTCCTGTTTACATAAGGGCGTGTTTTCCATGAGTTATGTAACAGCTCTCCTGTTTACATAAGGGCGTGTTTTCCTTGAGTTATGTAACAGCTCTCCTGTTTACATAAGGGCGTGTTTTCCTCCCCTCGCATGACAGGAAGTCTTGACAACAATGTAGAATTCTAAATCCTCCTTTTTCATTTTGGAGATGAGCCATATGCCCTCTCAATTGAAACTATAGTTACTACACCATTTTTCTATATGGGCCGAAGAAATGCCGACATCTAAAATCCAAGGTCTGTAAAATATTGCATCATGGATGGATCTTAAGTGAGTCTCTTGTAGGAGGATAATATCTCCTTTCAATTTGTTACAGTAATCCACCACTACTTTCCAGCTGACTGGTTGGTTAGTACCCTTCGTGTTTAATGAGACTATGTTCCCAGTATGCTCCATAGCGGGTGTGTGGGATCTTCATGTGTAGATGATGACAGTATGAGGGGGTTAAATCCTATAAAGCTGGGCAGATGACAAAATGTGTATTTTAATTTGTCACGGATATTTCACGGTGGGGAGGCATTCATATGGGAAGGTAAGGGCAGGGGATCTGTTAACCAAGTGTTGTTGAAAGCATTGCTCAGGTAGCAGAGGGGGTGGGTAAGCATTTTGGATGGAGATGAGTGGGTCAGAACAGATTCGAGAGACAGAGGTGCGAAGAAGAGCCTGAGGAACAAGAGATGTTGGCAAAATTACAACATTAACAAAACCAAGACCTGCCCACAAAACCCCTCACCTCTGGAATGCGTAGGAGACGCATTCCCCCCACCCATGTTCTAAATGGGGTGTTTTGGGCCACGAATTGGCCAAACCCAGAACCAGCCCGGAAGTTACCCAGCCCTGTAGGTATGTATACTGTTGAGGAACTGTGGGGGTTGGGTGGCAGGGATGGGAGGGTCAGACAGAGTGGTAGAGTGAGGGGGGATGTGTAGGTAAGTAAAGGGAAAGCGTGTGGGAGAGTTAGTCCTGGTGCTGAGGAGGGGGAAGTACAGCAATGGACCATTAGGAAATCTAGGCTGGCGAGGGTTCTGGATGAGCAGGCGCCGGGTAAAGGTCTCGGTCAGAGATCACTTCCATCAGTCGTGGCGGCACAGGGATCATTCTTGGTTTGGTACCATCTGGATCCACATGTGATCATATGGAATCTGAAATATGTTGCTCTGAGGTGTTGTGGATAAAATGTAAGGCAAAGTTGTGTTACTTTAGGGGACATCTGAGAAATCGGGTACCGGGCAGTGTCATATGCTTCATCCTTGGGACAAGTAAGAGATTGATTCCAGTCTATGTGGACTGAAGAGGGTAGAGGTTAGGAGGGCAGGGAGATTGTTGGAACTTCAGGTTCGAGATAGGGCTTGTTTGTAACACTTAACTACAGGTAAATATCAACTGACAATAAAGAAAGAATCTTGCGCCCTAGCCCCTAGTGGCATGAGGCTGTATACATAGTGCAATGCAATGCAAGCTAAGCGTTGATGGCATACTAGACATACACGTAATATACATGCCAGGCTTATAAGTATATACATACATGTCAATTTTTTGCATTTCTTACGTGACCGGTGAGGCGACACAGGATGTTCAGACTGCATCATAGGGCCAACACATAAGGTCAACCCTTGGGTAATGGGATGAGTCAGCACCAGAAAGGAAGAGCATGATGGCAAGAACTCAAGCTAG
Organism: Triturus cristatus; assembly: GCF_964204655.1. Taxonomy (NCBI): domain Eukaryota; kingdom Metazoa; phylum Chordata; class Amphibia; order Caudata; family Salamandridae; genus Triturus; species Triturus cristatus. The sequence goes on along the minus strand of NC_140585.1, from coordinate 304,265,282 downwards.
AGTAGTTGCAGGAACAGTACCCTTCTAGAAAACAAATGGAGCAGAGTTCAGTTAGGGATGCTGTTAGATCCTGGTAGCTACTGTCCAAAGTTAAGTGCAGCTGTACATTTCAGATATGGGTGGTAAGATGGTCATTGCAGATGGAATGGAGGATTGCAGTAATTTCCTGAGTTCAGATGGGTCCGTGAAGAGCAAGGTCTTTCCATAGACAGTAATTTGACATTTCAAGGGTCCCACAATTCCGTACGGAATGTTATGATCCTTCAAGGATTGGCGGAGGACCAGGAAAGCTTTTCTCACTGTTACAGTGTCATTTGAATAATCTTGTGCAATGTTGATATTTCAGCCATTCCAAGTTACTTGTTGGATTTCCCTCAAATGGGCAAGTATGATCTCTGTATGACAATATCTCAGTGGTTTGAATATCATGGCTCTGGGGCACGTTTTAGGAGGAGTGGGCCATGGGTTGCCATTGGGACATGATGAGCCCGCTCTATCTCGAACTTTCGATCGAATGTGATGTCCAAGGTACATGGTAACCAAGCTTGCAGGAACTCGACATATGAATTTGAACCATCTTCTGCTTTTTCTGGTAGTCCAAAGATGTGCAGATTCCCTCTGCAATTCCGATCCTCCAACTCTGAGATATCTTTCATGAGTGATTTGATTTAGTAGGTAGTTTTGTCCACTCTGATCTTTTTGTGTGAGACGGTATCCTCCAGTGAACCAATTTTTGTCTCCGCTTCTGAGACGTGCCTGACATGTTTTAAAAGTCATTTCTTAAGGCTTGAATGTTGTGGTGCATTGCATTTGTATTTGTCTTTGTCTCTTGAGCCAGGTTGTGCAGTGCATTGAGGCACTGGAGAATAATTTCTAGGCAGACACCTGAGTCTTGTTTGCTTTGACAGGAGAGTCTGGGAGCAGAGGCTCTGTCTTGGTTTGTTTCAGGGAAGATTTGCTCTCTTTGTTGTCCTTAGGGTTCTTACCCCTGTCATCTGCCATTTTGAAGATTATAGGAGGTACCACGTTCCGGGAGTGGAGAGGTTGGTATTTGGGTCTTTTGTGTTCCTTCGCTAGTCTGTGTGCCTGGTGAGGACTCAGAATATGTATGTGCCCAGAAACAGCAATCTTCACTTAAACGAGGTGGAGCAAGTGTAGGATGTTGTGGTGGGTAGGTTGTACTCCAGCGATAGCACAAAGGGAGCCCTTTTGCTGTAAGTTAAGGGTGTATTTTAAGATTGAGAGGTGGGGATTTGTATTTGAGAGGCAGAGGTTGGTGACAGCTGAGTTGACCAGTTATCGTTCCCTGTGGGTCTGGAGGTAAGTACGGCTAGGAGTAGTTAAGGAGTGTGCAGAGCTCCTAGATTACAGAGCATGAGCAGCCGCAATTTTGTTTTACCTTCCTAGGGTGTGGGAGTGAGGAGCACCAGGCTTTATGGACCATATGTACCGCGTGGATAGCCCAAGATCTTCCCTCCAGAGCTCTCAAAACGATTCTATTACTCACAGTTGCTCACACTGAGCTCCTCATGTAGAAGCATGGTGTTGGCATGAGAGTAAGCACTCTCCTGATTGCAGTGCTCTGTCGCTGAGTGGGCATTTGCTTCAATGGCTGGTTGCAGACTGGACAGAGAATGCTGCCTTATTTTGCTTCCTTAGTTTACTGCGGAGATTGCTGCCGTAGTCATGGTGCGTAGCTTTGTTCCCCCCGCTGCAACGCCTCATGAGATGGAGTGTGCACGCTAGTACGAACAGTCAATTCGCAGTGACCGGGGGTCCCAGCGAGATGTGCACCGGTGTTCCGTTGCCTATGGCATCAGATTGGCATCAGGGCCACAGGATCGGCTGGCAAAGGCTGCTGCTGTAGTTAATGCAGCTGTGGCTGTGTGTTGTGCGGTGATTACATGCTGCTGAGCAGGTTACTTCTGACTTGAATGGATCGCCCGCCAGTCCTGACGCTCAGGACTTTCCCCATAGCTTAAGGTGTGGGGCGCTCACTGGGCTGCACGGCCATTTTGTTACGGGTCAGGAGTCTTGCCTGGTGCACGGCGTTGTTCTGTCAGGTGGTGTCAGTGCCGCAACATGTTCGCATCCAGCGGCACTATCTGGGTGGTCTGGGAGGGCTCTGCCGCGGTGGTAAGCTCTGTCTTACAGTTAGGTTGGTATGGCAAATAGCCAATACTACTGCCAATTTTGCTGCAGCATGGGAGGGATGCAGATGCGTGGACAAAAGGCCGGCAGCCAGTTCTGCGGGTGCCGGGCTACATGGGAGCCTGAAGTTGCGCTAGTATTGGAACAGCATGGGCATGTGCGGAAAACACCTCCTACCTACAGGTGGGCACCAGCTGGCGTAGCAGTACTGTCAGGAACCCTGCAGCAGGAGAGTGCATCAGGAGCCGCCATGTTGTCACTTTTGGGCCTGAATAGGGGGAAGTTAATCCGGTTCAATCCATTGAACCAGGGCCATCCTTGCATCACGGTCATAGACCCCGGAACGAAGGTGCCCCTTGTGATTAATTTTGTGTGGATTAGGGTGATGGACGTGCTCCAGGACTCTGGTGCTGCAGGGTAGGGAGCGAAGCGGTCAAAGCAAGAGGCCATCTTCCTCGGGCTCCAGTCACGCCCCCCCTTTCTCTGAATTTATATGCATTGAGTTTTGTGAAGACACATACAACCACGTGAAACAGGCAAGTCTCAAAAAGTTTTACTCAAAAAAAGTAATTTTGAAACTTTTAGTGTGTTAGTAAGCAGAGAGAAAAAGTGAACATCAGAAGGTATTTTGAGTGGTGGCCCCCATTCCCCTAGCGAGACACCTGTTCCTCATTAATAGAAAATATTTATTAACTACCCCTAAAGAGACACCTATTCATCATAAATACTACTGATTTATTCTGCGAGAGGGCTGTAAGAGGACCGCAGGAGGACAGTGATAGAACTCCCGAACATCATAAAAGTGGTTCTGTGGTGTGTTCTGTGGTGATGGCGGCGGTCAGGTAAGAAACAAAATACTTTTTCTTCCTTTTTCCTGAATTAGGCAATGATTGTTATCTTTATGGCCCCTAGCAAGTCTAGAAGGGCATGCAGGACATCCAAGGGAAGAAAAACAAAGCCCCAAACAAAATCCCCTAGGATTGTGATGGAGAAATGCCCTGAACAAGAAAGTGTACTGTGTTCAGGGCTGGGGAGAGCCCTTGAGGTGGATGGTGCTTGGTCAACAGGAGCGTCACCCTTGGTTAAATCAATTAAGGAATTTGGGGTAGTATTTTAGGGGTAAACCTCCCAAGAAGGGCAGAGAAAAATCCCCCTCCGCTCCTTCTGCCTGTACCCCCAGCTCGCAAGGCATGGATAGAACAGAGTCACACGAGTCGTGCTATTTGCTGGAATGGGGGAATGCACAGTTGGGGCCAAGATTGTCTTCCTCTCCCTGCTCGCCCCTCAAAGGAACTGAGGAAGTAAATGTTCAAGTGGAGATCACAGGGTCGTGGTGGAGCCAAAATCCTCTGGATCTCGAGGAGTCGACTACTAGCGATGTGTCACTGAATGCGCAAAAAAGCACAGGCCTGAGTCCAGGCTATGAGCTGGGAGGTTCCTTGCTAAGTCCTATAATTATGGAGAACGAAGACCATCCTTCAATGATACCTTCGGACTTTGCTGTAGACTCATGCTCTTCATCTTAAATGCTGGATGTTATGGTCCTAATGCTGACAACTTTGAAGGGTACATTTGAGGATGTGGTGGTAGGCACAGATACACTGAAATGACTTAAGGTCTATTTACAGCATATAGCCTCTGCGCTGAAGCAGATAAATGGCTGTATGCTAAAGCTGCTGAGACCAGTTGAGGGGGAGGATCTCGTCTGTCAGTGTGAAGGGGCTGGTATGGGAGGTATGAAGCGTGAGACACGAACCATAGCTCTGAAGGGCTGCCTTCGGTCTATATATCTATATATACCGATGTTGGTAAAGAAAAGGTTGCCGTTATGGATATTCCTCAAGCATGGGGTGATGGAGGTCGAACAAATGTATAAAAAAAGGAGGAAATGGTGTGGCAGTAAAAGGAAGGGGAAAGAGCACCTTAAGTGTGAGACAAAAACCACCTCCCATAGTTAGCAGTTCAGTAAGGAGGAATGGTGGGGTATCTGCACCTCTCAGGGTAAAGGTGGAAGATCTGCCGCAGCTGGTTCCCCTAGTAAAAACTTATATAAACATAAGGAAAAGTACCCCTCCTCTCCACAGGCTCAGCGAGTTGATCAAGCTGACAGTAGACTGGTGGGCCAGCCGAAGGAGGCAAATACGCTATATTGCGGTCAGACTGCAGGATCTATTAAGGAAATTAAAGGGTGGATCCTAAAGGGGGTAGAAAAGTCCTTGCGCCTGAATTGAGTCCTGCTCCAGATGAGGAACAACGACAGAGTAAGGTCATAGAGGCAGGTAATTCCCACTACCGTGGACCAATGAAGGGTTAGGGAAAAGAGGCTAGCTCCCTATGGGTTTACTTCAAATTTGATATAGGAAACAGGCGTGGGAAGAGGTTGAAAAAATTAAATCCCCTAAATAGGTCACGCCTCCTCAAACTACTCTCTCTTTGCCCAAGTCTATATTCAGTCACTTCAACCAACCTGAAACAAGCGGGCTTCTTGGAAAATCATGACGAGAAGGACATAACAAAGATCCTGTTGTTTTCAGGGTTAGTTAGAGATACCCTCCGCAATGCAGAAACTGAGCTAAAATGTCAGGAGGTGAAAATATCCAGGGAAACACCTTTAGCCCAGGCTGCTCCTCTTAACCTGGATTTTCTGAAATATCACGGAGGACTGGAACTAACCGAATCAAATGGAATATGCAGGAGGGGTATGTTACCCGCAGGCATATAGTGGAAAGCAGTGAACGAAGTCTCCAGGTAATCTTGCCTAAAGATGTTGGAGGCAGTTATAGATAATTTCCTTCAATCAAAATAGGTATGACTTTCCGGTGTGGGATGAGGCTATCGATGAGTGAGAAAATGTAAGTAATGTGGATTAGGAATGGGGTTCCCTGCTCAGAATCAATCTGTTCTCCTGGAACTCTCATATGCTAAAAAATATAATGAGGTTACAGGTGTTTAAAGAAATCTTTTAGCAATATTAATTTTGTGTTTCCAGGACACATGGCTGTGCAATGAAGCTCCACAGATAGATGGCTTTTTGATGGTCCATGTGAAGGCAGTAGGTAGCACTTTAGGCCGACCATCAGGGTGCCTGGTAACTTGCCACAAGTACATGGGAAGTTGAGACACAGAATGGTTCCTTCTTGCTTGCGGGATTAAACTGACGATTTCATGTACGGGGGGAAAATGTATTATTATCTTGAATATAGATATATGCATGTAACAAGTTTTTCTAATTATAAGGAAAATGGAGAAGTGTTCAAGGAGGATGTGGATAACGTACTTGCACAGTACCCTAAGGTTCTGATCATTCTGACAGTGGTCTTTATTCACAAACTTCTTTTCGAAACTGTGGAGGAAAAATAGGGGGAAAGTTTAGATGCTTTTCATATACAATGTGCCCGCTTCGCTCACAATGAGGCCTTAGGGAAAGATGCAGCATTATTAGACTTTCTTTATTAGGCTTTGTGAGTCTAAATGGGCGAGTAACTTGGGACATTCCCGCAAGGAAAACGTTCCATCATGGTGATTAGGCTTGCCTAATTGATTATGTGTTTGTACAGCTAAGGGCATTCGATCTAATTAGAATCTTTGAGGTGCTCCAGTTGAAAGGGAGTGATCACTACCCATTAAGTTCACTCAAAGTGATTGCGAACTAGGCTCTCAGAAAAGCATTTAAGCCATTTAAAGGCCCCACAACTTAATTAAGCAGGACCAATATATGGGATGCAGTCCTCGAACTTGCTATCCTGGCATGATGAAACAATAATAAAAGGTTGTTGCTTGCCTGAAACTAGAAGTGTCAACGTTTAACATCACACAAAAAAGTTAAAATCCATAAAGAAAGAATTGATGGTTTGATAAAGAGAGTGGAACTTTAAAAAGCAACTGTTGCAGGGATTCTGCACATACATAGAACTATGCGCAGGATTATGGGACCTCGGTGTTTAGGGGCTAAGCCTTCCTACCGCCTAAGTGTCTCACTCGCTCTCCTACTCACAAATGGAGAAACTGATGATTAGACACCCCAGGACACAACACTCCCAGATCTCTCAAATTGTGGTAAAAAGACACACCTTTTCACTCACATTCTCGTACTTGTCCACAATAAGATCTGACAGAAACACAAAAATAGTTTAAAATCATTATTTTAACTAACGTGCTCTAAAATGCAGTATACAAGCCATCACCAGCAGCAAAATGTATAATATCAATACAGTTAGCATTGCAGCAAGGCCTAACCACCCTCCCCTTGGTAAGCAGAAGTACTATTATACAGTAGAAGATCTCTGGGCTTTGTCAGCAGACCCCCATACCTCAGGACATAGATTGTATTTCTACATCACAGGTGCGTGTTGCTCTTCTCCCTGGAAAGGTCCCTCTCCAAATGTGTGTTACCTAAACATGCATCCTCATAATATCAAAATACGATCCTCCAGAAGAAACAGTTGCATTTGTATCTTTTGTCTAAAACAGGCAGAGAACGAGCACAGCAGAGAGTTCTCATGTGAAAGGCATAAGCAGAGTCGTGCAAGATAAAGACATGCAGTGTCGTGCGCAAAAGCAGCATCATGGCTACCGGGCTCATGCTAACATAAAGATGTCGATAATGTCTCTAGTAACCACATGACACCCGCCCCTTGGTCAGGTCGTAGTACATAGACAAACAGGTTTCAAAGATAAGCAGAGCCAAATTGCATTATGTTTTATAGAAAATGGTCAATCAAAAAAAAAAGGGACAATTATTTATATATATTGTGAGTCTAGTAAAAAATAAATCCAAAAGATCACGTGCACGATGGAACCCAAGGCGCTCCAAAAGGGCATCATTGTCATTATGAAAAATGAGGAATTGCCATCCAATTGAGCAGAGCGAATGAACATTCATGTTCTCCGTAATCCAATGCATCCAGCAGTCGAATAGGCCAACTTGCGTGATGTTCGATGAAACTTTCCTGCAAGAAGCGCTGTGTAACCACACAGGTATCCCAACATACCAACACTCCAAGTGCAGCCGCACGCATCATTCGGGCGTCACCAGAACAGTCCTGGTCATGGGCCAGTAAGGGACCCACCAACAGATCATAATCCGGGTCAGCACCTGATGTAGTGGAGAGGCAGATATCCAATGGCCCAGTTGAATGGGCATCGTCGACAGTAGAACAACGGTTGCACGCAAGTGAAGTAAGCGAAATGAAAGGTAAGCCTATAGCTCACAGTTAGTGTGGCCAATGGTAAGCATTCAAAAAGTTGCTGTAGTCGTTCACGGTAAAGTCACAATAGGCCGGGTCTGTGTAGAACCACAGGATGGACATCCATTGCGTAACCGGAGCAGAAGTACCAGCACTCCACATACCAATAATAGGATACGCGGAAAGCCACTGAAGGCGCAGGAAAAAATAGAGGGGGATATTCACAAGGATCTATCGCCGAGTTAACGGCACTTCATCGCAGCCAAAGTTGCAATAAACTTATCACCCCAATCACAAGCTGGTGTTAATAGCCCACAGCGCCAGTTTACCCGCGATAGCAGCCGCAAAAAACATTGCCACAGATGACCCCCGCAACTGTCGCTAATGAGATGCAGAGTAGACGTTCCCGTGCCAAAAGCAGCGACAACACCACTCCACAACATTCACAACGACCAGCCCGAACTGTGATAAGAACACAAAACAGGCGACATGGCGCGTTAGCAGCAGGAAAATAACACCTGCTCTAACCTGGTGCAAAGTTGACCACAGCCTGCACCACAAAAGGGAGCACGGCCCACAGCCACATCGGAAGGGCAACAGATGCCATGGAGCCACTGGTCATGCGGCCCGGACACCCAAGAGGGCCACAACACCCACCGCCACTACCCCAGGACCCCAACCCTTACCCGGAACAACCCCCCCCCGGACCACCACAGAGGCAGTGCAGACAAAGACAGCAGACCCCAAGGAAACACACCTGCCTCACAGACCCAACACCTGACAATGTCATTGCCCACTACAGGCTGAAAAGGACAACCATGCAAAGCATCCTGACCAACAACGCCCAACAGGCCGACAGCACTAACACAGCGGACAACCAACATCCCATCCCACACAAAGTTGCTGGCTGTGCTGCACCTGTTGGCCCCTGGTACCCCCCAACCAACACCCGCAAGAGTCGGAGGAGTCACACAACCAGCCACATCCAAGTCCCTCATACCTGTCCTGGACATCACCATCAGCCTGGTACCCCAGTCCCCATACGTCCAACACAATGCACAGGATCCACTGGAGACCAAGCAAGGACCATACGCCATAGCTGGATGCACGCACGTGTTGGGGGCAATCCACAGCAAAAACCAAAGGAAATGATGGACGGAGTGTTGAACATTGCAAGCACTCACCCCCAGTCAACTGATCTGGGTTTAATCCATCACCGTTCTTTAGCCCACTCTGCCACCCCAGTTCAGACATGGCCATATGCAAATCAGTCTGACCCTGTGCCTCATGGGAACAGTCCAGCCCGAACTGCCAATCCACAGCACACATGTCATACCTGTGCCCTCTGGTGACACAGCACACAATCACCGCAACAGAAAGCACACGTCTCACATGAATGTGCAGGCAACAACCGAACACTGTGGAACCTCCACCAATGTCGCCTCCAAATAACCAGCCAGTGTGCATGGTCCCTCCATCATCCAACAGTCCATCAGCAACCAGCTTTCCCAGGATGGCACCAAGGGAAATGCACAGCCCCTTGGCAAGTTCCAAATGAACACCCCACTCACCTCAACTCCACAACAATGCAACTCACAACTCTGGCAATGCACACATCACAAAATCACAACCAACATGCAAATCAACATGCCCACACACCAGACATGACAGAACAATTCACAATGGTAACTTGGGCAAGCCGTGAACATGAGCCATCGACGGCATGGCACCTCAGCCCCACACTAGCTGAATGTGGGGAGAGGTGGCAACCAGGTATGTGTGAAGGAGGCAGGAGGACCATGATTGGGAATGTACACATTGCCACGAGTGGCGGAGATGTGCTGGACAGATTGCGGTATGCTGAACACACCCATATCCATGTTGACATACACCACTGGTGTATGGAGTGTAGTGGACAGTGGATGCAGCCATGTCACCCCAGCCAGTGGGGGAGTTCACGAAAATGTTGCCTGTTATGTCCCCCCCCCCCGTAAGCGCGAGCGGAGTTGGATGGCCCGGCGTACGTCAGGCCAGCGTAGGGGTGTGAATAAAAAGCACTTAGCCCTGGGCGTGGTCCTCTTCCGGAAAGCCCAACGTCTCTGCTAGGGCGGCGCCTCTCACCACACCACGGGGCCGACGCTGTCCATGTGAGTGGAGTTGCCTGCGATCCTGTGTGCCTGCCATACCCCGGCCCACTGGACCCCGAATCCGTCATGCCCACCCCTGCGCAGCCAGGCCACACTGATCACCTTCTGACACAGGCGTGTGTCAAGGAGGGCCCACCACGTGCCTGCATAAGCTCTAAGCCCGAGGCCCGCAACCTTACTGCCTCTCAGACCATCATGGCCTCCACGACACAGGCCCGCTTTAGTCCTTTCTCGTTGACATACTCTACTGCCGCCTCCGGCCTACACTACGGTCCAGTAGGTCACACATTTGAAACTGAGTCTTGATCATACATTGTCTGTGTACGCACAAAAAGGAAGATTCTACTTCACTGTACTCCCTTTGGTCAGGTGGCAGCAACCATGTGCATAGCATCCCAAAGACACATGGCTGTGGGCGCTTGCTGACCTCTGCCCCCGGCCTACTCTGCGGTCGAATAGGTCACACACACTTTCAAATTCAGCCTTGATTTATTTATTGCAGACTTGATGTCATTGTACAGGCCTCATCGCAGTCTGCATCCCCTTTCAGCCCCGGTGACACTATGAGTATTCCCCGAGATCCATGGACACTTTCTGGTTGGACTTTGGTGGAGACTTAGGTCCATGGACTTGGGGTTGTCGTTGCCATAATGGCAGTGATACTGACTTTGTGGCGAAAACAAGGCCGTGGCATTCCACGTCTCCATTTGCTGCTTCCGGACAGCTTCCACCCTCTGCATCATGCCCTGGAAGACACCTTCCACTGTCCCCCGCAACCCTCCGCAACATACACCTCGGACATTAATGGACCCGCTCAGGTCGCATGGCCCATCTGACTGCACCGCAAGTCACAGTCCCGTGGCTGGGTGCCTGTGCCGGCCGCAGTGCATCCGGGGCCACTAACTCTGTGCTGCTCATGTACGGGACCCCTTCTTCTGAGATATTGAATGGCCTCTGAGGCGATGGCCTTGTGGTCATCAACGCCATGTGTCTATGGCCTTGTGCTGTCCACTGCCTCTGGCCTCAACTGCGGTCCACCAGGGCTCACATATCAAATCGAGTCCTGACCGGCCAGGACGTCGCATCACCGCAGGAGGCACACGCCACCACTGCCAGGACGACCTCCAACCACCATCTGCCAGAGTCAAAACGGTGGTCTTGACAGACTGACGGAGTTGCTCACACCTGTCGTGGATGCCATCATCAGACTGATAGCCTGCTTGGCGCTCCAGGTGCCACTGACTCAGTGCACCGCAAGCCATCATCCGTTACTGATTGAGTTTTGTGTTGTTGAGAGTTTGCGCATCAATGTCACCTCTAGCAGTGTGGGAGACCTGGGAAGTTGATGAGGAAGATGATTCAGGTCTGACACACCCCACTGAATCTGCATCAGGAATGTCTCGAAGGGACACGATCCGAGAGTTTTTCTTCACATGGGCGTGCTCAGCTGTAGTGCCCCAACCTCAGTGCACTGCAACTCACGGACACTTCTGTTTGCTCATTGTGTGCCCTCTGGTCTTGCTCAGGCTACCTCCATGATGCTCCACAGTTGTCCCCGTGATGCTGTTGTCTGTTTACATATTCATTGTGTTAACTGTTGTATTTGTTGCCAGCACCAACAACTCCCTGAGGGCTGGATTGCCCCCACCCCACACACACCCAGCACAGGAGTCACTGTACATGTGGCCCTGCCAATAAAGGGGCCGGGCGCACGTGCCCGTAGCCAGTTCAACATAATATCTGCATGTGTACCTGTGGTCATGTTTTATGCATGAGGGCCCAGGGCCCTACGACATTACATTGTGCTGTGTACAGCAGATGCAGGCATGTCACCGCAGGCATCGGGTTTGAGCTTGGACATGTAGCTTTGTCGTCACCCACTCAATTCATGAGGGGAGTGGCCTGGGCCGTCGTACGCAGGGCCAACGTGGGTGTGACTGATATGTGCGTGCCCCTGGGCGTGGATGTGTACTGTGAATGTGCATCTGCATGTGTCTCTATGACAGTGTGGGTCTCCTTTGTGGGGTGTAGGGGGTCCCTGAAGGGTAATAGACACCAACGTGTGTGATCTAGTTCGCTTTCCATGGGTTGAGACCCCACCCATACCTGTTCGGCCACCTCCTTTTGGCCTGCTGACACATGGCATTGGGGTGCCATGTGCGGGTGGGTGAAGTGTCGTGAGCCAGCTGTGCTTGCTGGTGCTTCCTGCTGTGTGGTCTGTTGCAGGGTCTGTGTTCTCCTCTAAGTAGCTTGGATGCCCGGGTCCTGGTGGTGGATTGTGTGGGATGTCCATGGGCTGTTGTAGGGTGTCAGTGTCGAAGGTGTGGTGGTCCTCTCGGCATCTCAGATGTGTTTTTCTTCTGTGCTCTGCTGGAGGTGTTGTGTGCCACTTTGCAATGTGAAGGGGAGATGCATGTTGGCATTGTGTTGACATGTATGTTGGCGCATTGTTCTGGTCTACATGCAGACTGCATGACAATGTACATTGTAACTGTTTGGGAGGTGCTGACTACTGCTGCGGGACAGTGTACATTTGGACTACATGATGGATGTGAGGTCGTACGCGTACATTTCAATCTCACAGTTTGCTGCTCTGTCAGATGTAATAGGCGTGTTTCTGTGCATGTGCGGAGCCAGTTGTGTCCTCTGTTCTGCAGTGTCGGCTCTGCGCATTGTACCACGTTGTCGTCAATGTGGGTTTGCTGTTCTTGCTATGTATGTTTGCTGCAGTGTGCCAAGGGGATGAGGGACATGATCCAGGGTAATTGTGGGTGTGCAGTGTGCTACACCTCGTTGTGCATTTGTGCCATTGTGCCCATCTCTCCTCATTCCCCCAGTCCCTGGTCATTACTCACCCTGTTGATGTTGTGTCAGGTCCTCTCGAGCTGTGTCCGTACTCCCTACTCCTTGCACTGTCTCCACACTGATGACTTTGGCCTCGGTTTCCTCCAGCTCCTCCTGTGGCGCAGGACTGACACACCTCCTGTCGCCATTGTGGCCTTCCTGTTGGCAGTGGGTTTGTGCCTGGTTTAGGTTGTCACATCATGCCAGCGCCTCTTGGCCTCCTTGATTGGCCTCCTCGGCACTCCAACTGCATTCCAGGTGGTCTACGTGTGGGTCAGTTGCTGGTAGTGTTCTGTCACCTCCGTGACGCTGATCTGGTTTTGCTGTGGACCGCATCCCGTCTTCCTCTCCCTCTTCTCCTCGGCCGTCCCCGTTGTTCCTTGCTGGTGGTCTGTGGGTGTTGTGGGGTTCGTGTTGGCCTCTGCGCTCAGGATGCATCCATGTTGCTACATGCTTTGGCTTGCTTCTGGTGTGTTGTTTCTGTGGTTTTTATGGTGCATTTTCCCGCCAGACGCGTCGGATTGCAAGCCTGTGGCTGGTTTTCGCTACTTTTTGTACCGCGATTAGCCTCATCGCATGATGTTTCGCATTTTTGCGGCGTGACGCTGATTTTTGCGCGCCCATTTGACACGTTATCTGGTGACTATTGCATGCTACCACCGCGTAGTGAATACTTGGTTGGCACGGCGTAGTTTTCCCGCGACAGGCTGCGATTTTGAGAGTTGCCTTAAGCTACTCTTGCGGTAGTTATCACACGTTCTTGTGAATATACCTTAGAATGTATAAAGGCCGGTATTACTCCAAAAGTAGTCTGGAAAGATGAAACAAGGCCAGAGCCTACAAGTTTAAAAAAAATGTGCAAGGCCTTCAGTATCAGGTGCATTAAAGATTTAGTGAATCAGTTCTCCAAAATGTAGTGGGAGATTCGTGGTCAGCAGTGACTGAATTTTACTAGACGTTCTAGCCACCTGTAATTCGAAGGTCTCTTGAGCAGAAGTGAGAGCGACCTCTTGTTGAAACAATAGCGCTTTGAGTGTGCTTATTTTATTGAAGTCTGTTTTCAAAGTGGAAATGGAACGCCACAGCGAGCTATCTACAATCCATTGCGGGGGAGGAAAAAGAACATTACTGCAACAAGTAACTCTTTCGGAAACCGTAACTATATACGTAATCCCTGTCCCTAACCCGCAGCAGTTGTGGTTATTTAGTATAAGAGAACTACCGTTAGAAAGCAAAGTAAGCGTGGGAATTAGTGAGGGAACTGGTGTAAATTAGGCACTGATACATTGCAAGCGCCGTGCAGCTCATCTTGTTTACAGACTTAAGCATGTCCCACTGTAGAATCACAGTCCTCCACTGTCAGGAAAACCTCTTTATTGTCACGCAAACAGTGAAACGTAAACAGTAAAGACCATATTTCATGCAGAACAGTACTACCATGGGGTACAAACCTCCCGATAGGAAAATGTTTCATACATCCACTAAATTGAAAGAGGGAAATTGGTAAAGAAATAACCCCATGTATTAACCATACCGAGGAATCGGTCTCCGCAATAGAAAATGGTAGTTGTTTTAACTTCTCAATATGTAACAAGGTGTATGTGGAATCTTTCATTGACATAAGTTTTTGTTTATCGGTCAAGTTACATGATTAAAACAGGGCAGTTGTGTTCAATTAATCCCAAGGCACTTTCCAATTTTTCAATGTTTGCAAATTTCAGCAAAATTGCCTTACAGAACACAACTGATTTTGACCATGATACAAAACAGACACATCATTCTGCACAATGTCAATAACAGATGAAACAATATTGTCCAAAGTGTAAATACAAGAAGACAGATTATTTATGCTGTTGTCTACTACATCTAAAACTTTACGCAGGTTATCCTGATCTATTTGGCGCAATCTAAAAGCAGCCTCCGCTTGAGACAACTTCCAGATTTCATTATATGCTGCATATGCAAATCGATTGGACGAGGAGACTGAGGTCCTAAAAGGAAATTCGCCAAATCATTGTCAACATTTAAAAGTGAGAGATGTTGTTTCACAGATGATAACGATGACTGTCCCAATCACTGTTGACACAATTTACCTACAGAATATGTAGTAACTGTATGTGATTGTGGAAAGCGAGGGTCAGGTCTACTCAGCATAAACCCCTGCGCAGAATGTGAAAAACGCAACTAGCAAGCATTAGCAGTGAGCTGCCAAATTAACCATCCCAAGGGTGTAATAGTGGTTGAATTGAGGGTACCATTGTGGACCATATTTTGTAAGTCCTCCAGAGAACAATATGTATATTGTTTCAAGTCGTCATAAGCTGCTAAGGAAGGAAATGAGGGAACATTTCAATTCTTAGCAGTAGCTAAACCAAAACATATAGTTTGTTGTACTGTCTGATTCAAAAATAACATTTGTGACGGTATCAAACACGCACGATGCAATGATTCAGTTCCCTGTACCTGCCAACTTTTGGTACCCCAAATTGATTTCAAGTCAACCGTGTCTTTCCAATAATCATAACCTTTCAAGGATAAATCGGTTATGAAAGTCGAAAAATATACCAATTTAGAAAGGGTCAGCATGAATTTCGTGTGTGTTTGCGCATTCAATTTATAATAATAGGATCTCGGGTCCATTAGATTATAACCCGAAAAGTAGACAAACTTATTTTTCTGTGTTTGTGAGCTACCTTGAAATGGGGCAGGGAAATGTTCCCATTGTGTATAATTAACTTGACCACATACTGTGTTAGATTTATGCAAAAAATGATGACCAGAATGTTGAAAACAGAATAATATCAGCATAATTGGCAGGATTCAAATGCAAATCCTCAGTTTCAAAAGCTGTGTAATCATTTAAATTTGAAAATAACGAATGTACGGCATTAACATCCCAGTCGTCGGAATGCAGTCCAGGTGTGATGACATCGCCTAATGAAACACAAAAGACGTATGGCATTCAAATCATCTCTGTTGGGCCATATATTTCGTATTGGACTTTATCCCAAACAATGCCATGTACTTCTGGCACAGCCAAAATGTTATCATGGGAATGATCCCTTTACATCATATGTGATGAGGTGTGTGGGGCCAAAACACCTTCCACAAAATGTACTTTAGAACGTTCAGGTAAATAATGACCATTAATTAAAAGGAAAAAGAGAGTTACAAACCAAATCCACATAAATCGAAACACCGTTGTAAGTACTATCCAAATTTATGTCCAAGGAGGAACCAAATAATTTCTGGGAAACCAGCAAAAGAAAATTAAAAATCGACTGGGGGGGTTCCTATTGTAGTTGAATTTAATGAAGAAGACGAGGAAGGCAAAGAAAAATTGTCTTTGTCCATGTAATAGCCCACAGTTCCCAGTCGATACAAAGGTGGATGGTCAGTATTAAAAGATGATTGGAGCGTACATGTAGGAATGTCCACAGTGAGCGCCATTGAAGGCAAGTCAATATTTTGAGGTGTAGCCGTCAAAGATGAGGACAGAACAGGGAGCACATCAATTGAGGTTTCCACTTCACGCTCTCGGTGTACTGTAGTTGCTGTCGAAGACCTCATTGGAAGTAAAACCTCTCACCGTAGGACTGATTTTGGCACACTATTCAGTATCGGCCAAATGGTGCAACTTGACATGTTCAAAGGAAATATAGTGATTCTCCTTGCATCCAGGCCTATAGAAAATCTATAGAAAATTGCTTTATTGCTTGATTTGTTAAAAACCCTTGCAACAATATACAATATTAGAGATTCATTGCTAGGTGCTTAGTTTTGATATAAAATTTAAAAACATCATGAAAACCAAATCTAAAAAGACGCTGAGGTCCAATTTAACCAGTTGAGAGTTAAGAAAAAGAGAGTCATTGTGACATAAAAAGCTCTGTTGCTTGATGCACAGTCCATGACACAATGCAGATTGTGTTCAGTTAAGGAGGAGGGTTTGGAGTCTTCCTAGTAAGGGGGAGAGATTGTATAAGTGAACAGTATGGACGAGTAGACTCCTCTGCTTATCAGCAGCGGCTCCTGTATATGGGCGCAGGGGCTGCGCCCCCATTACTTTCATGGCTTATAGAACAAAAGCTTAAGTACTGTAAAAAACGTAATTGAAATTAAGTTTACCATACACTAGGCATTTTTGCAAGGGGCGCCCCTTTGTGAGGACGTGCCTGATTCTGTACTAGCAGGGCTTATCCACGCACAGCCCTGGCCTTTTCCCCAGAGCGCGGTGATGTTGCTCTGATGTGTCCACCTTCTTCCAATGTGGCTATTAAAAAAAACAGCCCGAGCTCCACAAACTTGCATGTCACTCGGTAGTGATGTCACAGGGTGAGGTGGGGCCAGCAAGCTTGACTAGCCAAACTCCACCCCATCACAAGAAGTGAAAAGGTGTGTTTAGGAGGTTTCCAATTCCAACAGACGCTGCAGACAAAATTATTTTCCATGGTCTGTGGGGTCAGGTCGCGCTAGATTTGGTGAATTTACGGGCACATTCCTGCTCAGCAATTGTGAGAAGCCTGAACAGGTCGAGTTTGCGCTATATTAAACTATAAAAAAAACAAAAATGAAATCCTGTTAACTGTGACCTAACGTAACCTTTACAATCGATGAACAGATCGGCAACTGCCTCAAAAAAAGAACTGCCCAAGTAAGTTTGGAGAAAAAAATCGGTTCCTTCTCTTGCCTTTTTATTTTTCTTTCTAATTGCTGACTCCTCTGCAGTACTAATCGGGTCAGTGCAAAACATTTTACTGACACTACTGCATGTGGTTGATTTTTCTCCATTGCAGATTATATTTGCTTATTGTGACACTAGATGTAATCTGCAAGGAGAATAAAATAAGTAGTTACAAAGTGAAACTGTTTATTAATTAAATTGCTGGTTACTCAATAAGTGATGTCTGGTGTGTTTGTGTGAATGGGTGAGGCATTGAATGTGGGGGTTGTCAGTGTAAATAGGTAGATGTTATGGATATATGATTTTGATGAATGACTGTGTGAATCTTGATGCTTGATGGGTGAATATGAGTGAGTAGGTGAATGATGTAAAGTGGGAGAAAGTGAAATAATTGTTGAATGTGGTAGGTAGGTGAATGATTTCGAGTAGTTGAGTGAGTAACTTAGCGTATGACTGTGGGAATGATAAGGTGGATAGAAGAAAGCTTGTTAAAACACAATGAATTGAATGAATGTAACATGTTGCCTCCAATAACATACTTTAATAACTGGAAATACAACAGTGAGCAGGTAAGGCAATGTGAATGAGTGGGAGGATAGTTTGATGAGAATGTATGGTTGAGTGCGTGAATGAGTATGAGTTAGTGGGTAAACAGCAGAATGGGTGATGGGAGTATATAGTTTAGTGGGGAAATGAGTGTGTATGGCTGAATGGAAATATGTGAGTTGATGAGAAATTGTGCTGAACAGATGCTTGAAATATTGGTGAAGGTTTGAAGAGATTCTGGTCAGGCCTCTTGCCTCTTAGCTGGGTCCGAAGGCTCATTGGACTAATGCATCCACTAAGCCTTCTGACAAAGTTGATGGATGATCTCCGGCACTTAACTCAGCCTTTCATCCTCAAGGTTGATTAAAAAGAAAACTATTGAGTTATGTAAAAATGAACATCTGTGTTCACCCTCTCTTCCCAGCCTGACTCGCTGGGAAAATCAGGCATCAGGTTTGCTCACTATGCTCAATTGTGTCGTGCAATGCTGTGTATGGACTTCTGCACCACCACTTTTTGCAATCACCAGCCCCCACTTCTGCTTATGCCATGCCTTAATAATGGGTCTAAAACATGTCTGTAGATCAGTGACCGGGGACAGTAATCTCAGTGAGGCAAAGAGTCAGGTTGCCTGCCCGACCATCGTGCGCACATCTCGCCTCCTCTAGCTTCTTAGTGAAGCAATCCATAAATCTGACCAAGGCATAGTTAAGGGTAGTGTTCAACGGGTCAAGGCTAGGCCAGGGTGGTGAACTTCGGTCCGTTCGCAGAGTTTGCGGACTTTTCTGCACTCCGTACTCCGCGGAGCTCGCGGAGTGCAGAAAACTTTGCTTCGCAATGTGCAGCAGATTTTTTTCCCACTCGCGATCGCAAATGGTAAGTTTGCGAGCGCGAGCTGCTGCTTGGGTAAGATTTCTATCCGAGCGGCAGGAATACCAGCACAAACTGCAGTTCGCACTGCATTCCGCCACTCACGGAACTTCGCAGAGTTTTTTTGTAACTTCACTAAGTTCCGCGTTGCTAAACTCCGCAAACTATGCCCAGGCCTAGTCAAGGCAAGCCAGCACCACTCCTCTGCAAGATCTTATGTCCTTTGCAATCCAACTCCTTCGTAATAGGGTCCTTCTGTCTTTTAAAAGATTAGGGCACAAGCATATCACGTGTATTATGTCTTCCCTGTGTTGGCCACAGTGCCGACACGTTTCCTGGGCACAGTCTCTTTTCCATTTTGGGGAGGGACAGGTCATGGGAATCACCCCCATTCTCAGCCTTAAAAACTGGAGCTTAGTACATTCGTTAAAGGTGATTGTTAGATACCTCTGGGGTTTCAGCTGTAGGTAGGTGCGTAGAGTCATCCAACCGTGGTTTCGTACGGAGAGGCTGGCGCTGTCTTCTAATGAAGAAAGTTGATTCGCACTGATTTTTGCTAACCTCTTGAATTTGTGTTGGCTAACTTGTAAGTCCCAAAGGTTACTCAAGCCAAGAGAACTGAGGCCGCGGGACAGGAAGTGATGCCTCGCCGACCATCGACTTGTGTTCAGCTGAATCCATAAGTGGTGGGCCAGGCTGCCTTCCTTGGATGCCCTAAGCTTGTGGCAGCTTATTAAGAATGCTCCATACGGGCCAGTGCCTGTCTGCAGATACCGAATTCCAGTCTGATTTTTGCTGGTGACGTGTAAGGGGGAAGCTGGTAGATCGTTCTGTAAATTTTTGCAACTATTTTGTCCAACTGCCCGCTGTCCCGACCTTTTAGAACTTCACTCCCATATGTTAGGCTTGGGATGACCTTTGCCTGGGCCACCTGAAGGATTGGAGCAAATGTTGGACCGTTTCGTTTTTTGTAGATGGATCTAAGTGCGAAAGACAACGCGGTAACTTTCTTTTTTAGTTCTGCCAGCTGATTCACATACCTGCTATTGTTGTTGAAGAGGACGTCTAGGTACTTGTGACATCTGGTTGCTTCCATTCTTTCCTGGTCTAGGGACCATACCGGATTTTTGGTCCCAAATGAGCGGACCGCAAGGATTTTGGTTTTCATTTTATCTGTAACCCATTCCTGTTGTAATATATGGCGGTCGCATCCAGGAGACATTGTAGGCCAATCTTTGTAAGGCTAAGAAGAACCAGATGTCATGGCCCAACAGAGGGGGCGCCGTAGAGCAGGCACGGTATGAGCATGAATCGGAAGGGCTTTGGAACTACCGTCCCCAAGATGCAATGGGGTAGATCAGCCATCCCTATAAAAACCCCTCCCCCACGAAATCAGGTGCTTGTCACTCAAGTACCAGATACCTGAAGAGAAGCTACGTATTTCCAAGCTCCCAGGCGGAGATACCCGTTTAAACCCTACCAGACGAAGAAACCCGTGAAGTTCCTCAGCGCGGAAGCACCGCGACGCTCGCAGCGTTCCCCAGCCGTTACGGGCTGGAAACTAGTTCAAGGAGTCCTGGCGGGACCAACCTTCGCAACACCTCCTTGCCTCCAGGAACCGCCTCGAACTCTTCGCGCGGACGAAGAGCGCTACACCAACCCTGCATTCCCCCTTCCTTCGTAAACCCTACCATTTCCTTACTACAGAAGAAGGGCGGGAGCTGAGAACTCTTCCCGACGAGCCTACCCACTGCGTTGCACTTCCACCGCAACCGCGGGGATTCCAGGCTCCTGGGAGGACAACAAGACCCAGGTGTCCCTGCGTTCAGTCGCGTAGGAACAATTCCTTTTCGACCCAGCTCCCTGTGTCCCGTCTCCCCTTCCGTTGTCGGAATACCTTCACCGTGATTCATACTAGACATTGCGCTTATGATAGCGCTGGATTTCAGCTTGAATCAGACGTCGTAGAAGCGGCGCAGACCTGCACGCGACAGGAGGATAAGTATCCTTTACCTCTATTTCCGAGACTGTGAGATTTACTTCAAGATATTAGAGGTATTATTGTTTGGTGAACTCGCCTGTAGCTACGACCTCTGCCTTGTCATTACCTCTAGTAAGTGCCAACCTGTGGAGCGGGAGGGGGTGAGGAAGCGCATGATTGTTTCTGTCTCTGAATGTATGTTCTACTCTCGTTACAGGGCTTAGTGGTACAAACCGACAAGAGAGAGCACCCTTCCCGTCAAGCGGGCCCGAAGTACAGGCGACAACGCTGTTTTTGTTTCCTTTGTCCCCTTTTTTCCCTTCCCCGGTAGGGGTGCCATTTGTGCCGTAATTACGCTACGCGCAGGTGTCACTTCTTAGGGGAGGAGATTAACTAGCATCGTTCCTGCTGTATCCGGCTTTCAGGTCAGTGGTTCTCGTTACATCCCAGACCACGACAGAGTGACAAGCCCACGGAATTATACAGCCCGAACGATGGACACCAATACCGTACTAACGTCGGTATTAGAAACCCTGACGGCCCTTAGGATGGAAGTAGATGCGTTCCGGGGGGAAGCGCTAGAACTGCGCAGCGAGATGGGCACTATGCGACGAGAGGTAGCGGGGCTATCTCGCACAGGTCCCAGAGAGCAGAAAGGAGCGCAGTACATTAGACACTGGACCCTGCCCCCGCCAAACACTAGCAGTCCCCAGGCAGGTTCTACCTCGCAGGCAGGAGGGAGTAATGGGGGACCTTCCACCATCCAGGTCATTCAGCCAGCACATTTGCCGTTAGCCCCTCCCGAAAGGTTCTTTGGGGACCCAAAGAAATTTGGTATTTTCATGGGGCAGTGTAAGTTGCATTTCATGTGCAAACCTGCGATATTTCCTGATGACCAGACCAAAACCGCCTTCGTCATGTCATATCTGGGAGGCGACGCGGCCAGTTGGTCCTTCCCCCTCATTGAACGGAACGACCCAGCACTGAGAGACTTTGACTCCTTCTGTGACGAAATGCGCAAGCTGTTCGATCGAAAGGCTCACTCCCTCTCCCTAGACCGTGACTTAATCACCTTGAAACAGGGGAATCAAGACCTGTTAACGTATATCACCTCGTTCAATAGGTTAGTCTCCGAGACGGAGTGGCCCCAAGAGAAGCGCACGTCCTTATATTACCAAGGATTAAGAGGCGAGTTGAAAGACGTCCTCGCGCAGGTAGTGCATCTCCCGACCTCTTGCGATGAGCTCATTGACCTCACAGTCCAACTGGAACACCGCCTACAAGAAAGAAGAGGGGATAAACCAAGATCAGAAACCCGTTATGCTACACCGCGACCTCGGCCTATTAGCACGGCTCCTTCCCCGAGTATGGACGGCGTAGAACCCATGCAAATTAGCGGGATACGCGGCCCACTGAATCAAGAAGAACGGGAACGACGGAGGAAGTTACGCTTATGCCTTTATTGTGGAAAATCAGGGCATTTTATAAAAGAATGTAAGGCCCGAACCCGGGCACCATACAAAGACGTAAAAGGCCCGCAAGCAGCGAACCTCACAGACACCCTGTTGGAGCCGTCGGAAAACTAGAGAGCCCAGACAAGAACCAGACCCCTTGTTTGAGGCCCAGGAAAAAAGAGGTCTGTCCTGCCCTTGTTAATACAATCCAGAGTGCGGTGGCTCATATCAATGTATGTGTGGAATTAGCAACTACAGAAGTCGGGGTGGTCACGGTACATGCTTTACTCGATTCCGGTGCTACCGGTAACTTTATGGATCAGACCTATGCTAAGGAAACAGGGTTCCAAACAGAAAAGAAGGCTGTACCCGAGATGGTGAAAGCTGTGGATGGCACCGATTTAACGTCTGGACCCGTAGAATATCACACGCAAGACCTCACAATGACCATTGGGGGGAACCACCGTGAATCCATCCACTTTGATCTGATTGATGCCCCACAGTTGACCTTGATATTGGGGATGCCATGGTTGACCTTCCATGACCCTCTCATTCAATGGGCGGCACGAACGATATCCCTGAATTCGGACTATTGCAAGGAACACTGCGCTCATGTTCGAAAGGAAGAGCTAACGAAGAACGACAACCCCGCGACGTTCTTGGCCAGTGGACGATGCTCCAAGAACATAGGCTGTACGTCTCAGTTACCCCCCGAATACCAGCAGTATCAAGACGTGTTCAATGAACAGGAAGCCAACAAACTTCCCCCGCACAGAGCTTACGATTGCGTGATCGACTTAGAGCCAGGGGCCAGTATCCCTTGTAGCCGCGTCTATGCTCTCACAGAAGCAGAAACTACATATCTACAGCAATATCTCAGCACATTACTGGCCAACGGATTCATTCGACATTCTTCCTCTCCGGCTTCATCTCCGTTATTCTTCATACCAAAGCGTGAAGGAGGATTGCGGGCATGTATAGACTATAGAGCCCTAAACAGAGTCTCCAAGAAGAACCGGTATCCTCTTCCTCTCATCCCAGTAATGCTGGATCAATTGAAGGGAGCCAGTTACTTCACGAAATTGGATCTCCGGGGAGCATACCATCTGGTCCGAGTGCGGCAGGGGGATGAGTGGAAGACGGCTTTTAGAACAAAGTTTGGCTTGTATGAGTACCAAGTTATGCCCTTTGGTCTTTGTAATGCCCCTGCCGCCTTCCAGTACTTCATGGACGAGGTACTGAGGGGCCTACTAGACGTATCATGCATCGTATACATCGATGACATTTTAATTTACTCCTCGTCGTTAGAGGAGCACACAATTCATGTCGCTGCAGTGTTGGAGAGGCTCCAGAGGTATTCTCTTTACGCAAAACTGGAGAAATGCTTCTTTCACACGCGAGAGGTTGAGTTCTTGGGGTACGTCATCGGTCCCCATGGGGTGTGCATGGATACTAAGAAAACGCAAGCCATCCAGGAGTGGAAGTCGCCTTCTAGTGTCAAATCCCTCCAGAGCTTCCTGGGGTTTGCGAACTTCTATAGAAGGTTTATACAACACTTCTCCACCCGCATCCAACCCATGACATATCTGCTGAAGAAGGGAGCCACCTTCAAGTGGACAGCGGAAGCAGAGGAAGCCTTTCAAGACCTGAAGAGGTGTTTCTCTGGAGCACCGATATTAAGACATCCTGACGCCGCCTTGCCCTTCGTGTTGGAAACGGACGCTTCCTATTACGCGTTAGGAGGCATCCTCTCTCAACGCCACCCGGACACCGGACAGCTCCACCCTGTTGCCTTCTTTTCGAAGAAACTGACGAGTTGCGAAATAAATTACAGCACCTCTGACAAAGAGCTATTGGCCATAAAGCGTGCCTGCGAAGAGTGGAGACACCATCTGTTGGGGGCAAGACACACCGTCGAAATCTATACAGACCATAGAAACCTCCTGTTCTTAAAGAGTGCCCGGGCCCTAACACCTCGACAACTCAGATGGTCCCTGTTTTTTGCAGATTTCGATTTTGTCATTAAATATCGACCAGGACCACAAAATGGGAAGGCAGATGCCTTGTCAAGGCCAGTGTACGAGGGTTCTCCCGTATCAGAGACTGAAGAAGAACCTCCTAGGATTCTGCAGAAGGCCACCTTCCCTTCTCAAACAACGGCCTCATTATCCACCCAACTCTTTCTTGACGAAGTCAAAAGACACGTGAAGACTATGGACGTGACAACCTGGGTCCAAGAAGGGCCTCCTCGAAAAACACACCACGAAGGGCTACTGTTTTACGACAATAAGTTGTACGTTCCCAGCAAGCCGTTGCAAGACCAAGCCTTACACTGGGTTCACGATACGACACTAGCTGGTCATGGCGGAAGACAAAAAACCGAACAAGCGATGTTACGCTATTTCTGGTGGGACACCGTGCGACAAGACACCGCCAACTATGTGGCAGATTGCGCCATCTGCACTCAGGCTAAGGCCTCCCACCAAAAACCAAGTGGTCTCCTTAGGCCTATTCCCACGCCGCCGGCTCCCTGGCAAACCATCGCCATGGATTTTATAGTGGAAATGCCGCCTAGCTGTAAGAACAACACGATTCTGGTACTCATAGACCACCTAACCAAGATGGGGCATTTCATTGCACTCCCCAAGTTACCCACGGCCGCAGAAGTCGCCTCGATTTTCCTACAACAGGTGGTTAGGTTGCATGGAGTACCCGCCGTTATCATCACAGACAGAGGGACCCAATTCACGTCTAGATTTTGGAAAGAACTGTGCAAAATAATGAAAGTGGATGCTCGACTCTCGTCCAGCTGTGGTAAATAATTTAATTACCGGAACTTAATTTGATGCGGAAAATCTATAACAATAGCTCAGTAAAATAAGAGGCAGAATCCGTGGTATTAGAGGTTCGGAACGGGCTTTATTCCAAGATCAATTTAAATTGAGGAGCTCCATATTCCATCACCACGAAGGTTCAGGAAGTGAAGACGTTACTTTATTGACAAGTAATCATTTTTATACAATAGGCATTACAGTGAAGCAAATGCAGGAGGCGTAACAATTGATAGTAAAGATAAAACATACATGCGTAGCAAAAGTGGGTGTAACTGGGCGTAACTAAAGAACGTCATCAGGTATGATGTCATAATAGGGTGGTTCCATGAAAGAATTTCGCAATGTCAGCAGAAATACTTGGCAGAAATGCGCGCGCAGCGGCATGACGTGTGATTGACGTGCAACTAGGGGGTGAAGGGGACTTGACATTTAGCTCTACATGTGGCGACAGAAGTCTGGAGGGTCAAGTCAACCTAATCCCAAATCATATCTAACATCCTATGTTTAAAGAACTGTGTTATCCAAAAAGAGAGGTCTCTTAGAGTAGAATCTTATTCTATACTGACTATACTGACTGTGAGTGCGTGTACAAGCGTCTAAGTGTCTACACAATATGCGGGGGCAGAAATCTTCCATAGTAACAGGGCTATGAATTACTTGCATAAAGACAGAGAAGCCGGGCCTTTTGCTCGGTAGCTGGAAGAATGTTTACTTAAACTACTAGACAGGAATGTATTGGATAGGGAGCGGAGCAGATAATTTCGAAGGTGAAATACAGTTTTTGGCAGGCAACAGGCTGATGTCAGGCACCGTTAGCTGCGCAGAGAGTAGGACAAAGTTCATGGATACAGATGCGAGCTCAGACTGGAGCTTTCAGAGGCAGAAGGCAAGAAAAGGCTTGATGGCAGAATCAGGGCCTACTCGCCTGGACTGTAAAATGGCATAAGTGAACCATATAAAGCCGGTGGCCTTTCATACTTAGGAATGGAATATCCGGCCCATTCATGGCGGATCTGAAAGAGGACATGTTGACGGTGGACGCACATGTGTTTGCGTCTTCATAACTGGAACTGGAGGGAACATACATGTACTTGTGATTTATACATGAAACCGTTGGGGTCCAAGATAGGGGACATAACTGATCATAAAAATCCATATTTCCACATTCCCTCCTTGTCCCCTACTTGCCCGTCAAGAGATATCAATCTTCATCAATCCATCGATCTGTTCATATAGCATCATTTGTTCTTCTTTTTTCTTCTGTGATGAATGAAATCTTGGTGGTGGAATACACGATGTGGCACACAGACCACAGATCGCTGGTCCACATTGTAGACATAGACAGCAACTGAATAGTATGAGAAAGCCAATACCTAGGAAGGATAGGACCTTCCATCCAAAGGTAGATAATACACTCCAAAACCAACCGGACCAAGTCCAGGTGCCTGGATTCTGGTGTATCTGGCTTACAATCTTATGAAGGCGAGTTATGGCTTTATATACAGATGGCGAATTTTCTGGTATGAAAATGCAACAACTTGATCCGATGACCCTACAAGCTCCGCCCCTATCGGCCAGGATGACGTCAAGGACAAGACGATTTTGAAGCACAACAATCCGCATAGCAGACTGCTCTTCTGTTAAATTGCCTAAGGCGGAAATAGTTTCGTTCACTACTGCTTCAAGGGTTCTGGTTAATCTACGTATCAGCTTACTATTGGTAACTGTACCTATATAGGGAAAGAGACCTTTATTTAAATCTGTGTATTTTTCCCATGCTGTCTCAGTGTAATCGACTATTGGGAGATCTCTTCTTTCTCTATTGTGTACTAAATGAGTATTTCTGTGATAATCAGGAGGAGCTAGGAAAACAGGTGGCAAAAGGAATCCGATGTAGCAGGTACCATCCCAATCTAGTGGCAAACGTATGTATGCTGTCTGACCACATATGAAGTAGGAATGGCGGGAAGCTCTAAATGTAGACTTGCCTTGATCACTAAATTCTATTACAGTGGTGCATCTACTATGGCCCATATGTATGGAACCATTCTTTCTTACACATAATTCACCTTTAACTGAAAATACTGACATGGCGGGCAAAATTGGAGTAGCTTCGGATTCGACATTCAGGATCATGAGATTAAGCGTAAAATTACCTAATCCATACACTTCATTTTCTAGATTAGTTCCTGTTCTTTTGGGAAGTCCCTCCTTGTTAGGGTGACAGACTTTGAGTAAAACTAAGTTCAGATTTCCCCATACCCAGTTATTCTGGTAAACTGCAGAATTCGAATCTAGGGAATTAATTAAACTAAACCATGCTCCACAGGAGCCATTGTGTGTGAACGGGTATGGAAAGAGAGGAAAAATTCCTTTATAGTTCTGATAGGGAGGGAGTCGACCACATATCCAACAATTTGTAGCATTGCTAACCTGATGGGAATGATGTAACATACTAATAAAAGTGTTATTGCGCAGCGCAAATCTATAAGACAATTCATGCGGAGGTAATTCACTAAAAGAATGTTCGGCAGTAACATTTTAAACATGTCTAAAAATAGGATAATATATGTGCAACAATATACTTGCAGTAATTATTAAAAGACTTAAGAAAAACAAAATTAATAACGTCACTGTGCAATGACTACGCAGTGATTTACAGTACGCATCTATAAGACAATTCATGCGGAGGTAATTCACTAAAAGAATGTTCGGCAGTAACATTGTAAACATGTCTAAAAATAGGATAATATATGTGCAACAATATACTTGCAGTAATTATTAAAAGACTTAAGAAAAACAAAATTAATAACGTCACTGTGCAATGACTACGCAGTGATTTACAGTACGCATGTCGTTTCAACTTTATCCTTCTGTTTCTTTCTCTATACAGGTCTAAGGGATACATGTCAGAGACAAATTCGACCGATTCACCTTGGAGAGGACTTAAACAATCAAATTGTCTGACTTGTTGGACCGAAGTTTTAGTTTATATTGTTCATGGTTATTCAGTTCAACCAAAGGAAGTTTTGAGTCAATCGGGGAAGACACGCAAGGTGTGTCGTTTACGTCTGACGGTAGTCCATGAAATTTCTTGATATGACTTGAATGTATCCAGCCTTTTCGACCTTCGATCTTCACGGCTGTCCTCGTCGTTAGCAATACGAGTTGAGGCGATTTCCACCTAGGATCCAGCTGAGACTTCCGATCAAAGTTCCTCACTAACACCAAGTCTCCTGGAATTACGTCATGGGGTTTCACCTCGGTGTTGTCGGGAAAGGCTGCAGCTACCTGTGAACGACAAGATTGTAGTGCAGACATCAAGGAAGCCAAGTAATCTGTCAGCATATTACAGTCAATATCAGTTATTTTGCGTGGTATAGGCGTCCCCCACATATTTGGTGGTCTACCGAAGATCACTTCATAAGGGGATAGCCCTGTTCGAGAGTGTGCTACCATTCTCATGTAAAAGAGTGCAACTGGTAACGCTACTACCCAGTCGACACCTTTCTCTCTGCATATTTTGGACAATCTAATTTTCAGGGTCTGATTATGTCTTTCCACGAGACCTGCTGCCTCGGGGTGTCGGACACAGTGAAATTTCCACTGATAGCCTAACAAAAGTGAAACGTGTTTCATTAGTTCGGATGAGAACGGCTGGCCGTTATCTGAGTAGACAACACGTGGTAAACCGTACCGTGGGAAGAATTCTCGAACTAACTGTTTGGCAGTAGTCGGGGCAGTGTAATCTGAAACCGGGTATGCCTCTGTCCAACGGGAAAGAGCACAGACAACTACGAGAACATATTTGAATCCTCGACATCGTTCCATCTGGATATAATCCATCTGGAGGACTTCAAAAGGGTGATCAGGAGGCTGAAATCCACCCTGTTCTACGGGAATGCTTTTACCTGGGTTAAACTGACAACAGATCATACAGGTACGAACTTTTTGTTTAGCTGCTGCTCGTAAATGTTTGTTGAACCAAATGTGTTGGATGCTGTCTAGCATAGCTTTTTCTCCTAGATGTGCTGGACTATGTACAGTATTAATTATAACTTGGACCATTGAATCAGGAAGGAACCACACAGATTTTTCCTTCGTCATCCATCCTTGATCCGTTTGGATCCCTCCTAATTCAGTCCATTTCTTTATTTCGTCTGGTGTAGCATGTGTCTGTATGTCGATTACGTCAAGAGCGGGATCCTTAACCGTCATGCAATATGTTGGTGTCGGGACTATTGTCTTTGTCATGTCGGATGTTTGAGTTTGAGCAGTCTGTTTAGCTGTTCTGTCAGCTAGATCATTGCCTTGAGAAATGATATCAGTAACTTTCGTATGAGCTTTACATTTCATAATTGATATTGCAGTGGGTAGATGTATTGCATCTAATAAGGCATGAATGAGGGGTCCGTGCTGAATGTGGGCACCGTGAGAAGTTAAATAACCTCTCTCTCGCCACAGCACGCCGAAGTCATGTACAACTCCGAATGCATAACGTGAATCAGTGTATATGTTGACTTTTTTATTTGTGGCTTGAATACAGGCTTGTGTCAGAGCGATGAGCTCTGCGGCTTGAGCTGACAAGGTATTTATGCAATTTGTTTAAACGATTTCAGTGTCTGTTGTGACTGCGTAAGCGGCCACTAGCTCTCCTGTACCTGTTCTCATACATGAACCATCTACATACAACGTCAGGTCTGGGTCTGACAATGGGACGTCTGTCAAATCTTGTCTGGGTTTCGTCGTGATAGTGATAACTTCAATACAATCATGTGCAAGTGGGTCTGTTCCGTTTATTGGTAACAGTGTGGCAGGATTCAATGTACTACAACGTCTGATTTCTATATGTGGCTGAAACAATGTTAATTCGTAACCAGTAAGTCGTGCTATAGTCAAGTGTTGTGTTTGTGTGCGGTTCAAGAGAACCTCTACTGCATGTGGTACTTGTACTGTCAATGGATGTCCTAATACTATGGCATCGCTTTGTCTGATTGCTAAAGCTGTTGCTGCCACTGATTTCAGGCACGCAGGCAAAGCCTGAGCTACGGGATCTAATGTACTAGAAAAATAAGCACATGGTTTGTGTGATCCTGCTTGTTCCTGTGTGAGTACTGACAAGGCAGTACCTTCGCGTTCTGTAACGAAGAGTGTAAACTGTTTATTGTAACATGGTGTTGCTAAAACAGGTGCTTGGCATAAGGCTTTCTTTAGGCTTTCAAAAGCTTGTGTATGTTCCTGAGTCCAAGGGAGAACAGTCGATGTGGCTGCCTCCTGTGTTGTCAATTGAATGAGGGGTTTTGCTAGAAATGCATACTGAGGGATCCACTGCCTACAATATGAAGTGAGGCCTATGAAAGCCCGCACCTCCTTTTGTGTCTTGGGTATTGGCATATTTGCAATTAACTGGATGCGATCTGATGTAAGCTGCCTTCCCTCCTTGGACAGCGAGTGACCAAGGTAAACAACTCGCTGGACACAGAATTGCAGCTTAGAAGGGGACACCTTGTGCCCCTTTTCGGCCAAAAATTGTAATACCGTCAGTGAGGCTTTCTCACATTCAGGTTCGCTTCTAGCGGTGATCAGCAGATCATCGACATATTGAAGCAGGGCAGTGTTGACTGGCATGTGGATACTGTCGAGTTCTCGTTTCAGTGCTTGGCTATATATGCTGGGGCTTTCTGTGAATCCTTGAGGTGCGCGTGTGAATTTAAAGCTACGTCCATTTAAACTAAATCCGAACAAGTATTGGCTTTCCGGATCTATTGGGACGCTGAAGAAGGCATTTTTGAGATCAATTACAGTAAAGAATGTCGCTTCGGAATCAATGGCTGTCAGTAATGAAGAAATGTCTGGGACTACGGGGTATTGTGGTACTATACATTTATTTAATTCGCGCAGATCAATAACCAATCGATATACTGGCGGGGCTGTTGGATCGGTTCGTTTAAGAATCGGAATTATCGGTGAATTACATACATTGGAGTCAGTTTCCACAACCACTCCTTGGGTAATAAGCTCGTCAATGATTTGTAGTAAAGCCACTACAGCATCTGGGGGTAACTTGTATTGTCGCATTCGTGGAAGTACCACTCCTGCCTTTAGTGTGACTCGATATGGTGTAATATTCATGCAACCAACATCTGTAGGGCCTTGTGCCCATAAATGTGTGGGTAAAGTCTGTAGTCGGTGATCCATGTCTCGGGACACGTAGTGCCCTTTGAAATCACGTAAAAACAATCTTACTCCTTCCGGAGAACAACATATAATAGCTCCTAGAGCTTTCAAAGTTTTTATGCCTAACAAGTTTTCTGGACATGATTTAGTAAGTAATAAATCTGTAGTTCGTGTCAAGGGACCAATCGTAAGTGGAAGAGGCTGTGATACTTCGTTAATGATAGGTTTTCCTGAAAAGCCAAGGGAAATATTCTGTGAGCCTGAGAGGGGTGCCCCTGGAACTTCACTACGTTTTATTGTTGTTCGGCTTGCCCCTGTATCAAGTAAGAATTTTCTATCTTGACCTAACAGTTCACTGTGTACATAAGGTCCTTCTTGATCTACAGGGACCTCAATAAGGGGTAAGCCAACTTCCCTCTCTAGGCTGTTTCATGAGTATCGTTGGTAATCAGGATAGTCATACTGTGCGGTCTGATACATCTGTCGGGTCGTTGTTTGTGTGGCAGCAATAGGCTGCGGTGGTGGAGCTGGCATAGACTGTTGCGGAGCTGGCATGGCTCCTTGTTGGTTCTGATCCTGTCTAAGTGGTCGTGGTCTTTCTTTTGTATGGCCTATGGCGATATTATGTTTTAAGACTGGACAATCGTGTACATAATGACCTGGCTGTTTACAATAGTTACATGTCCCTTTTACAGGACCTGTTGAAACACTGGACTGTGTTATACCCTTCTTATGACCATCAGCTGGAACTGTCTGGGAAACTAGCATTTTCATTTTCGTGTCTTTCATGCGTCTATGTTCATGTTCTTGTTCTTCTCTAATTCTATTGTGATGGTACTGTAGCATTTGTAACATTTGTGACGGAGTGTTACCTTGCCAGGTACTCTCGAACTTCAATACTCTATTCTTAACTTGGGGCAAGGCATTTTCAACCAATTTTGTCACAAACAGATGTGGATACGACTCGCTACTTGCTTTTATTCCACTATTTATACCAAAACATTTCTCAAATCGGGAATAGAAATCACTAGTGTCTTCATCTGATTTTTGTTTACAGGCTGAGATTGCACCCCAGTCTTCCTTTTTCGTAGTTAATAAACGTGGCAGTACCTGTACTAGTAGACCTGGTAGTGCTTTGGTCTTGTCCCCGAGCCCTGAACCTGGACCTCGAGCTGTTTCTTCGTTTTCTAATGCTGTCCAATCTATCTTCTGGTCTCCCACCTCCCAATCCTTTTCCTTGAGTTTTTCGTAAATGCCCGCAGGCATTAATACCTTCAGTATTGTCATAATGTCGGGGTAGGTATATTCTCCCATGAGTAACATATCTTTAATTTCACGGTGGAAACCCGCTGGGTCTTTATCATGACTGGGTACCACTTTCTTCATTTCTAATAGTTCTATTTTGGATATGGGTGTGTAGACAAACACACGTTTAAACTCATTGTCATCACCTTTTATCGGGTGCACTTCGCGTAAGGGATTCTGTCTATCCATGTAATACGTCGTTCTTTCCTTGATGGGCAGTGAGACATGTTCAGGACATCCAAAAAGAATGTACTGCCTTCTAGATTCTAGTATTTCTCTAATTAACTTAGTACCGGAACCTCTCCATTTATTCGTGAGTAATTCAGTCAATATATCAGGTAAGGGGCCAGGATCGGAGTGTTGGCTTTTATATAATATAAGGAGTTGTTGAATCATGTAGATACCAGCTAAACGCTGTTCATCTGGGGTGAGGTTCAAAAACGTGTGCGCTAGTGTATCATCACTATATTTTCCAGGACTATCAACCCAGTGTACGGCTGACCTGGCTAATTCTTGTTCGTCCATAGAATCGAGTATATGATAACCCCTTCGTTCTCGGAGTAATTTGTCAGCGGCTTGGAATGAATGTTCGGGGGACCTTATATTTATTATAGGAGTTTGGAATTTTCTGTTGTTATCTGGACGTATCGGACATATCGGATCAGTAAAGCATCTAGTATTATTGCAAGATCTTCCTCTACCTACATAGGCCATGGTTTCTAACTGTCCTGTGGGCAGTTCTAATTCTTCCTCGTCCTCGGTTTGTTCAGGCTCGTCTACTGCTAATCTTTCTTCGTGTATTCGTTCTATTTCTTTGCGGATCTTTCGGCTCATAGCTACTATACATGATCGTTTATCGTGTCTCCCCTCTGATATATTCTTACCCCATGTGGTAAGAATTTGCATTTCTTCCGCATTTACCCCTGGTTGGTCTTGATTTCTGATCACACAGTTTATGAGGAAACGTAACAGTTCCCCCTGTATTTCCACCTTTTGGTACTCCATGGCTCTGTTAATACTCTCAGGGTCTCGCCCTGACTGAACAAAGTGATATATATTTTCTAAATGTGCAGTCATTCCTGGTAGCTTCCCTAAGTATATTGCAGCTCGTCGGATACGTAATGATGCCAGCATCATTTCGTCCCCTTTTCCGGGCACAGGGTCATATCTACAATCTATTAGAAGTTCCTTGAGCGTGTTGGGAGTTACTAGTTTGGGTGTACGTTGGTGGGCTAATTCTTGAAAGGAAAGTTTATTTGTTCTGGGTGGCGTAGAAAAAGTGCTTGATGTACCTCCGGTAGCACCACCTGGGGTGCTGGATGTGAAAGGATTCGTTGAACGGGATATAGCAACCATAGGTGTGGATGCGGATGTGGAAACAGATGTGCTTGCCGGAACTTGTGTCGGGGTTTGCTGTTGCAGAGATACAGACGGAGGAGGGTCTTGGCGTTGAACCCCCTCGGCAGACGGTCTATGTGGCGCAGCATTAGCATACTCGGGAGCTGCGTCGTCTAAATAAGAGGAAAGAAAAACATCTTCTGCGGATCTGGGATGCCCTTTGGGATGTACTTTTATCGGAAACAATGGGGGTGGCAAGTCTTTTGGTATTTCCGGAGTAGCCTTAGGTAATCCTTCGGCCAGAAGAGGATACATACCATTCACAAGGGCATTTCTTTGTCTGTCTGTTTGTTCTGACTTTACTCGAGTACCTTCTTCAATTAATACACTTTCTCGAACTTTATTTGAATTCTCCTTACTTTTCTCTTCCTGTCTGAGCGCTTTTTCTGTACGTCTATATGATTCTTTACGCCATAATTCAATGGCATCTTTCTGTGACTGTCTAGCTTTCTTTTTCCATAATTCTTCTTCTACTTTCATAATGCAATCTGCATCCCAGGTCCCAGCTGCGGGCCACCTCTGACTTTCTGGTAATTCCTTGGTGTAGTCTACCCATAGATCAAGAAATAATATGGCGTCTAGGCCATGTTTATGATACATGAAGTACCCTGGAGTGTCCCTAGGAGGAATGGGAACAGCTTCTTCGAGTACCCCTTTTCTGGTTTTGATCTGTCTTAATTTCGAAAAGAGCGGCATATTGAGAACTGATCTGGTACCTAATTTTGAACACGTTTAATACCATAAAACACAATAATGAACAGTCATTCACACCACAATATACAGAACGTATTTAAAACATTTTTAACATTTAACATTTAATGAACAAACAATGATGGCCATTTAGGGAACTAGTCACTAAGCATAATACTCGATACTAACTAGGTAATTCTGAATTATATACTAGACATACTTGATATACTGCTAAACAGTACAGATACACTGCTGAAACAGTGCAGACCGGATTTGTGTACCCAAACCCGTCTTGACCGGCACAACCTATGTGCACGTCAGAACGCCTCCCCGATAATGGTACTCACCGGGTAGCTCGGAACGTAAGGCCTCGGAACTGAACTGAACTTGAACCGGACTGGACTCGACTCGGAACTTCGGAAACTTCGGAAACTGGTGGGCCTCTGTATACCTCGGATCTTGCTCTCTCAGCTAGGCTCTGGTCGGGATACTTCGCACTTCTCACCGCCTCGTCTGGGTGTTGATCGCAGCCTCAGTTACCCCCGCTCGGCGGGAGGGAGATCCAGGAAATCCTGTGGGTACGCGTTGTTGTCCGTCCAGCTGTGACAGGAGACCGGGCCTGCAACGCACCGCCGGCGCGTGAGATGAGAAAGTGTCCCTGTTCGGGCGCCATTTATGTGGTAAATAATTTAATTACCGGAACTTAATTTGATGCGGAAAATCTATAACAATAGCTCAGTAAAATAAGAGGCAGAATCCGTGGTATTAGAGGTTCGGAACGGGCTTTATTCCAAGATCAATTTAAATTGAGGAGCTCCATATTCCATCACCACGAAGGTTCAGGAAGTGAAGACGTTACTTTATTGACAAGTAATCATTTTTATACAATAGGCATTACAGTGAAGCAAATGCAGGAGGCGTAACAATTGATAGTAAAGATAAAACATACATGCGTAGCAAAAGTGGGTGTAACTGGGCGTAACTAAAGAACGTCATCAGGTATGATGTCATAATAGGGTGGTTCCATGAAAGAATTTCGCAATGTCAGCAGAAATACTTGGCAGAAATGCGCGCGCAGCGGCATGACGTGTGATTGACGTGCAACTAGGGGGTGAAGGGGACTTGACATTTAGCTCTACATGTGGCGACAGAAGTCTGGAGGGTCAAGTCAACCTAATCCCAAATCATATCTAACATCCTATGTTTAAAGAACTGTGTTATCCAAAAAGAGAGGTCTCTTAGAGTAGAATCTTATTCTATACTGACTATACTGACTGTGAGTGCGTGTACAAGCGTCTAAGTGTCTACACAATATGCGGGGGCAGAAATCTTCCATAGTAACAGGGCTATGAATTACTTGCATAAAGACAGAGAAGCCGGGCCTTTTGCTCGGTAGCTGGAAGAATGTTTACTTAAACTACTAGACAGGAATGTATTGGATAGGGAGCGGAGCAGATAATTTCGAAGGTGAAATACAGTTTTTGGCAGGCAACAGGCTGATGTCAGGCACCGTTAGCTGCGCAGAGAGTAGGACAAAGTTCATGGATACAGATGCGAGCTCAGACTGGAGCTTTCAGAGGCAGAAGGCAAGAAAAGGCTTGATGGCAGAATCAGGGCCTACTCGCCTGGACTGTAAAATGGCATAAGTGAACCATATAAAGCCGGTGGCCTTTCATACTTAGGAATGGAATATCCGGCCCATTCATGGCGGATCTGAAAGAGGACATGTTGACGGTGGACGCACATGTGTTTGCGTCTTCATAACTGGAACTGGAGGGAACATACATGTACTTGTGATTTATACATGAAACCGTTGGGGTCCAAGATAGGGGACATAACTGATCATAAAAATCCATATTTCCACACAGCTATCATCCCCAAACTGATGGGAAGACGGAAAGACTCAATCAGACCTTAGAGCAATACCTCAGATGTTTCACCCTGATGCATGCTGAAGAATGGAGTACACTGTTATGGACTGCTGAATTCGCATATAACAACGCCACCCATTCTTCCTTGGGATGCTCTCCGTTCTTCTGTCTTTTAGGGTTCCATCCCAACATGCTACCTTTCGATACTCCCATCACATCGAAACTCCCCTCCATTCAAGAGACCCCACGCACACCTCAAACATGTGTTAGACACGGCTAAGGTACATCTAGACGAAGCTCAAGCCAGGGTTAAGGCACAGGCTGATAAGAAACGGAATCCCGAACCCACATACGCAGTAGGTGATAAGGTCTGGCTGAGCACAAAACACTTGAGAATCAAGGGAAACACTAGGTTACAACCTAAGTATATAGGTCCCTATCTAGTTGAGAAAATCATCAATCCAGTAGCCATGAAACTGACATTGCCACCCCGGTGGCGTATCCACCCAGTGTTCCATGTGT
The DNA here is from genome assembly GCF_964204655.1 of Triturus cristatus. NCBI lineage: Eukaryota > Metazoa > Chordata > Amphibia > Caudata > Salamandridae > Triturus > Triturus cristatus. The sequence continues at coordinate 304,228,622 of NC_140585.1, read as the reverse complement.
CCCTCCTGAAGCCTTGCCGCGCCAGTGCGCGCCTTCCCTCTAGACCCTCAGCACTAGACGTAGAAGGGGAGGAAGAGTATGAGGTTCAAGCAATTTTAGATTCCAAAGTACTACGAGGTCAACTACACTACTTGGTAGCTTGGAAGGGGTATGGGCCGGAAGATAGATCTTGGGAACCTAAGGGCAATCTACACTGTCACCGTCTGGTGAGACGTTTTCATAGCCAACACCCATCCAAACCAGGAGGTCCGCCGAGACGGCGGACATTGAGAGGGGGTTCTGTCATGGCCCAACAGAGGGGGCGCCGTAGAGCAGGCACGGTATGAGCATGAATCGGAAGGGCTTTGGAACTACCGTCCCCAAGATGCAATGGGGTAGATCTGCCATCCCTATAAAAACCCCTCCCCCACGAAATCAGGTGCTTGTCACTCAAGTACCAGATACCTGAAGAGAAGCTACGTATTTCCAAGCTCCCAGGCGGAGATACCCGTTTAAACCCTACCAGACGAAGAAACCCGTGAAGTTCCTCAGCGCGGAAGCACCGCGACGCTCGCAGCGTTCCCCAGCCGTTACGGGCTGGAAACTAGTTCAAGGAGTCCTGGCGGGACCAACCTTCGCAACACCTCCTTGCCTCCAGGAACCGCCTCGAACTCTTCGCGCGGACGAAGAGCGCTACACCAACCCTGCATTCCCCCTTCCTTCGTAAACACTACCATTTCCTTACTACAGAAGAAGGGCGGGAGCTGAGAACTCTTCCCGACGAGCCTACCCACCGTGTTGCACTTCCACCGCAACCGCGGGGATTCCAGGCTCCTGGGAGGACTACAAGACCCAGGTGTCCCTGCGTTCAGTCGCGTAGGAACAATTCCTTTTCGACCCAGCTCCCTGTGTCCCGTCTCCCCTTCCGTTGTCGGAATACCTTCACCGTGATTCATACTAGACATTGCGCTTATGATAGCGCTGGATTTCAGCTTGAATCAGACGTCGTAGAAGCGGCGCAGACCTGCACGCGACAGGAGGATAAGTATCCTTTACCTCTATTTCCGAGACTGTGAGATTTACTTCAAGATATTAGAGGTATTATTGTTTGGTGAACTCGCCTGTAGCTACGACCTCTGCCTTGTCATTACCTCTAGTAAGTGCCAACCTGTGGAGCGGGAGGGGGTGAGGAAGCGCATGACTGTTTCTGTCTCTGAATGTATGTTCTACTCTCGTTACAGGGCTTAGTGGTACAAACCGACAAGAGAGAGCACCCTTCCCGTCAAGCGGGCCCGAAGTACAGGCGACAACGCTGTTTTTGTTTCCTTTGTCCCCTTTTTTCCCTTCCCCGGTAGGGGTGCCATTTGTGCCGTAATTACGCTACGCGCAGGTGTCACTTCTTAGGGGAGGAGATTAACTAGCATCGTTCCTGCTGTATCCGGCTTTCAGGTCAGTGGTTCTCGTTACATCCCAGACCACGACAGAGTGACAAGCCCACGGAATTATACAGCCCGAACGATGGACACCAATACCGTACTAACGTCGGTATTAGAAACCCTGACGGCCCTTAGGATGGAAGTAGATGCGTTCCGGGGGGAAGCGCTAGAACTGCGCAGCGAGATGGGCACTATGCGACGAGAGGTAGCGGGGCTATCTCGCACAGGTCCCAGAGAGCAGAAAGGAGCGCAGTACATTAGACACTGGACCCTGCCCCCGCCAAACACTAGCAGTCCCCAGGCAGGTTCTACCTCGCAGGCAGGAGGGAGTAATGGGGGACCTTCCACCATCCAGGTCATTCAGCCAGCACATTTGCCGTTAGCCCCTCCCGAAAGGTTCTTTGGGGACCCAAAGAAATTTGGTATTTTCATGGGCCAGTGTAAGTTGCATTTCATGTGCAAACCTGCGATATTTCCTGATGACCAGACCAAAACCGCCTTCGTCATGTCATATCTGGGAGGCGACGCGGCCAGTTGGTCCTTCCCCCTCATTGAACGGAACGACCCAGCACTGAGAGACTTTGACTCCTTCTGTGACGAAATGCGCAAGCTGTTCGATCGAAAGGCTCACTCCCTCTCCCTAGACCGTGACTTAATCACCTTGAAACAGGGGAATCAAGACCTGTTAACGTATATCACCTCGTTCAATAGGTTAGTCTCCGAGACGGAGTGGCCCCAAGAGAAGCGCACGTCCTTATATTACCAAGGATTAAGAGGCGAGTTGAAAGACGTCCTCGCGCAGGTAGTGCATCTCCCGACCTCTTGCGATGAGCTCATCGACCTCACAGTCCAACTGGAACACCGCCTACAAGAAAGAAGAGGGGATAAACCAAGATCAGAAACCCGTTATGCTACACCGCGACCTCGGCCTATTAGCACGGCTCCTTCCCCGAGTATGGACGGCGTAGAACCCATGCAAATTAGCGGGATACGCGGCCCACTGAATCAAGAAGAACGGGAACGACGGAGGAAGTTACGCTTATGCCTTTATTGTGGAAAATCAGGGCATTTTATAAAAGAATGTAAGGCCCGAACCCGGGCACCATACAAAGACGTAAAAGGCCCGCAAGCAGCGAACCTCACAGACACCCTGTTGGAGCCGTCGGAAAACTAGAGAGCCCAGACAAGAACCAGACCCCTTGTTTGAGGCCCAGGAAAAAAGAGGTCTGTCCTGCCCTTGTTAATACAATCCAGAGTGCGGTGGCTCATATCAATGTATGTGTGGAATTAGCAACTACAGAAGTCGGGGTGGTCACGGTACATGCTTTACTCGATTCCGGTGCTACCGGTAACTTTATGGATCAGACCTATGCTAAGGAAACAGGGTTCCAAACAGAAAAGAAGGCTGTACCCGAGATGGTGAAAGCTGTGGATGGCACCGATTTAACGTCTGGACCCGTAGAATATCACACGCAAGACCTCACAATGACCATTGGGGGGAACCACCGTGAATCCATCCACTTTGATCTGATTGATGCCCCACAGTTTACCTTGATATTGGGGATGCCATGGTTGACCCTCCATGACCCTCTCATTCAATGGGCGGCACGAACGATATCCCTGAATTCGGACTATTGCAAGGAACACTGCGCTCATGTTCGAAAGGAAGAGCTAACGAAGAACGACAACCCCGCGACGTTCTTGGCCAGTGGACGATGCTCCAAGAACATAGGCTGTACGTCTCAGTTACCCCCCGAATACCAGCAGTATCAAGACGTGTTCAATGAACAGGAAGCCAACAAACTTCCCCCGCACAGAGCTTACGATTGCGTGATCGACTTAGAGCCAGGGGCCAGTATCCCTTGTAGCCGCGTCTATGCTCTCACAGAAGCAGAAACTACATATCTACAGCAATATCTCAGCACATTACTGGCCAACGGATTCATTCGACATTCTTCCTCTCCGGCTTCATCTCCGTTATTCTTCATACCAAAGCGTGAAGGAGGATTGCGGGCATGTATAGACTATAAAGCCCTAAACAGAGTCACCAAGAAGAACCGGTATCCTCTTCCTCTCATCCCAGTAATGCTGGATCAATTGAAGGGAGCCAGTTACTTCACGAAATTGGATCTCCGGGAAGCATACCATCTGGTCCGAGTGCGGCAGGGGGATGAGTGGAAGACGGCTTTTAGAACAAAGTTTGGCTTGTATGAGTACCAAGTTATGCCCTTTGGTCTTTGTAATGCCCCTGCCGCCTTCCAGTACTTCATGGACGAGGTACTGAGGGGCCTACTAGACGTATCATGCATCGTATACATCGATGACATTTTAATTTACTCCTCGTCGTTAGAGGAGCACACAATTCATGTCGCTGCAGTGTTGGAGAGGCTCCAGAGGTATTCTCTTTACGCAAAACTGGAGAAATGCTTCTTTCACACGCGAGAGGTTGAGTTCTTGGGGTACGTCATCGGTCCCCATGGGGTGTGCATGGATACTAAGAAAACGCAAGCCATCCAGGAGTGGAAGTCGCCTTCTAGTGTCAAATCCCTCCAGAGCTTCCTGGGGTTTGCAAACTTCTATAGAAGGTTTATACAACACTTCTCCACCCGCATCCAACCCATGACATATCTGCTGAAGAAGGGAGCCACCTTCAAGTGGACAGCGGAAGCAGAGGAAGCCTTTCAAGACCTGAAGAGGTGTTTCTCTGGAGCACCGATATTAAGACATCCTGACGCCGCCTTGCCCTTCGTGTTGGAAACGGACGCTTCCTATTACGCGTTAGGAGGCATCCTCTCTCAACGCCACCCGGACACCGGACAGCTCCACCCTGTTGCCTTCTTTTCGAAGAAACTGACGAGTTGCGAAATAAATTACAGCACCTCTGACAAAGAGCTATTGGCCATAAAGCGTGCCTGCGAAGAGTGGAGACACCATCTGTTGGGGGCAAGACACACCGTCGAAATCTATACAGACCATAGAAACCTCCTGTTCTTAAAGAGTGCCCGGGCCCTAACACCTCGACAACTCAGATGGTCCCTGTTTTTTGCAGATTTCGATTTTGTCATTAAATATCGACCAGGACCACAAAATGGGAAGGCAGATGCCTTGTCAAGGCCAGTGTACGAGGGTTCTCCCGTATCAGAGACTGAAGAAGAACCTCCTAGGATTCTGCAGAAGGCCACCTTCCCTTCTCAAACAACGGCCTCATTATCCACCCAACTCTTTCTTGACTAAGTCAAAAGACACGTGAAGACTATGGACGTGACAACCTGGGTCCAAGAAGGGCCTCCTCGAAAAACACACCACGAAGGGCTACTGTTTTACGACAATAAGTTGTACGTTCCCAGCAAGCCGTTGCAAGACCAAGCCTTACACTGGGTTCACGATACGACACTAGCTGGTCATGGCGGAAGACAAAAAACCGAACAAGCGATGTTACGCTATTTCTGGTGGGACACCGTGCGACAAGACACCGCCAACTATGTGGCAGATTGCGCCATCTGCACTCAGGCTAAGGCCTCCCACCAAAAACCAAGTGGTCTCCTTAGGCCTATTCCCACGCCGCCGGCTCCCTGGCATACCATCGCCATGGATTTTATAGTGGAAATGCCGCCTAGCTGTAAGAACAACACGATTCTGGTACTCATAGACCACCTAACCAAGATGGGGCATTTCATTGCACTCCCCAAGATACCCACGGCCGCAGAAGTCGCCTCGATTTTCCTACAACAGGTGGTTAGGTTGCATGGAGTACCCGCCGTTATCATCACAGACAGAGGGACCCAATTCACGTCTAGATTTTGGAAAGAACTGTGCAAAATAATGAAAGTGGATGCTCGACTCTCGTCCAGCTATCATCCCCAAACTGATGGGAAGACGGAAAGACTCAATCAGACCTTAGAGCAATACCTCAGATGTTTCACCCTGATGCATGCTGAAGAATGGAGTACACTGTTATGGACTGCTGAATTCGCATATAACAACGCCACCCATTCTTCCTTGGGATGCTCTCCGTTCTTCTGTCTTTTAGGGTTCCATCCCAACATGCTACCTTTCGATACTCCCATCACATCGAAACTCCCCTCCATTCAAGAGCACCACGCACACCTCAAACATGTGTTAGACACGGCTAAGGTACATCTAGACGAAGCTCAAGCCAGGGTTAAGGCACAGGCTGATAAGAAACGGAATCCCGAACCCACATACGCAGTAGGTGATAAGGTCTGGCTGAGCACAAAACACTTGAGAATCAAGGGAAACACTAGGTTACAACCTAAGTATATAGGTCCCTATCTAGTTGAGAAAATCATCAATCCAGTAGCCATGAAACTGACATTGCCACCCCGGTGGCGTATCCACCCAGTGTTCCATGTGTCCCTCCTGAAGCCTTGCCGCGCCAGTGCGCGCCTTCCCTCTAGACCCTCAGCACTAGACGTAGAAGGGGAGGAAGAGTATGAGGTTCAAGCAATTTTAGATTCCAAAGTACTACGAGGTCAACTACACTACTTGGTAGCTTGGAAGGGGTATGGGCCGGAAGATAGATCTTGGGAACCTAAGGGCAATCTACACTGTCCCAGTCTGGTGAGACGTTTTCATAGCCAACACCCATCCAAACCAGGAGGTCCGCCGAGACGGCGGACATTGAGAGGGGGTTCTGTCATGGCCCAACAGAGGGGGCGCCGTAGAGCAGGCACGGTATGAGCATGAATCGGAAGGGCTTTGGAACTACCGTCCCCAAGATGCAATGGGGTAGATCTGCCATCCCTATAAAAACCCCTCCCCCACGAAATCAGGTGCTTGTCACTCAAGTACCAGATACCTGAAGAGAAGCTACGTATTTCCAAGCTCCCAGGCGGAGATACCCGTTTAAACCCTACCAGACGAAGAAACCCGTGAAGTTCCTCAGCGCGGAAGCACCGCGACGCTCGCAGCGTTCCCCAGCCGTTACGGGCTGGAAACTAGTTCAAGGAGTCCTGGCGGGACCAACCTTCGCAACACCTCCTTGCCTCCAGGAACCGCCTCGAACTCTTCGCACGGACGAAGAGCGCTACACCAACCCTGCATTCCCCCTTCCTTCGTAAACCCTACCATTTCCTTACTACAGAAAAAGGGCGGGAGCTGAGAACTCTTCCCGACGAGCCTACCCACCGCGTTGCACTTCCACCGCAACCGCGGGGATTCCAGGCTCCTGGGAGGACTACAAGACCCAGGTGTCCCTGCGTTCAGTCGCGTAGGAACAATTCCTTTTCGACCCAGCTCCCTGTGTCCCGTCTCCCCTTCCGTTGTCGGAATACCTTCACCGTGATTCATACTAGACATTGTGCTTATGATAGCGCTGGATTTCAGCTTGAATCAGACGTCGTAGAAGCGGCGCAGACCTGCACGCGACAGGAGGATAAGTATCCTTTACCTCTATTTCCGAGACTGTGAGATTTACTTCAAGATATTAGAGGTATTATTGTTTGGTGAACTCGCCTGTAGCTACGACCTCTGCCTTGTCATTACCTCTAGTAAGTGCCAACCTGTGGAGCGGGAGGGGGTGAGGAAGCGCATGATTGTTTCTGTCTCTGAATGTATGTTCTACTCTCGTTACAGGGCTTAGTGGTACAAACAGACAAGAGAGAGCACCCTTCCCGTCAAGCGGGCCTGAAGTACAGGCGACAACGCTGTTTTTGTTTCCTTTGTCCCCTTTTTTCCCTTCCCCGGTAGGGGTGCCATTTGTGCCGTAATTACGCTACGCGCAGGTGTCACTTCTTAGGGGAGGAGATTAACTAGCATCGTTCCTGCTGTATCCGGCTTTCAGGTCAGTGGTTCTCGTTACATCCCAGACCACGACACCAGATCGTTGGCATAAAGTAGGTTGGATAAATGAAGGCTACCCAGTGTGGGTGGATGCGAATTGACTGAGTCGAGGACTGCAGAGAGGTCAGACAGAAATAGGTAAAAGAGCGTAGGAGCAAGGACACAGCTTTGCTTGAGGCCTTGCGTTGTTGCAATGGGTCCTGACAGTCATGAGCCGTCCCCTATCTTAATCCTGACCCAGGTTTCATGGTGCAAAAGCTACAAAGCCCAAAGTAGGCTGTTAGGAATGTTCAGCAAGGAAAGTTTCTGCCACAACTTCCTTATTTTGACTCTCTCAAAGGCAGATTTGTAGTCTATAAACCCCATGTATACGGTGCTAGTGTTGGATTCGGCCTGGTCAATCAAGAGGAAGAGTGTAATAAGATTAACTGTTATCCCGCTGTTCTTTGTGAGTCCAGTCTGGTCCAGGCAGTGGAGGCAAAATCACAGTTTGAGCGTCCTTCAATCCAAGAACCGGGACAGATGCACGGTAGGAGGAACCAAATTCTTTTTTGTTCTCTATCTTCTCCCGGACCAGAGCTCCAACTTAGGGAAGCCACCCAATGACTGGGATCAGCACAGCTGTGTCTTCGGACGAGTGCAACTCAGCTGTAGCAAGAGTGTCTTGAGTCTTTTGTAGATCCTGTAACATAGCACAATTGTTATCTATGTCAAATGTTGCGGCAGCCGCCACAATGTCTAGACCATCAATGTCTGGCACAAACATTTTAATGCCAAAGAGCATTTCGTATGGGGTCCGCCCACCCAGAGATCTTCTTGGGAGATTATTTAGGGCATACAAATGAGTCAGCCAAACCCTGTCAACACCTAAGACTCTAGCTGGCAAATATTGCTTTAAGTTACGGTTCATTTGTTCCACTATAGAATTGCCCTCAGGCCTGTATGGGGATGAAAACAGCAATAGCAACCCCAGCGACCTCATCGCATCCTTGTAAGCCTTAGAGGCGAATGCAGGACCTTGGTCAGAATGGAAATGTTTTGATAAAGACAAGCAAATCTCTAATGACATTTTGAGCGTCAGCACTACGCTGCGGCCAAACCCAAAGGAATCTATTGCATTAATCCACTGCAACCAAAATATGTTTATTGGCAGTGTCGGATGTCAAAGGACCGCAGTGATCAAGATAAATACATCCACACGGTTGGTTTGAAATGTATAGCTGCGTGTGTGGTGGACGTGTAACCGTGGAAGGTTTAATCTGTTGACAAAGGTCACAAGAAAGAACATAATGGCGAGTTTGTCGATATAGACCACCCCACCAATAACACTGCTGCAAAAGAGACACTGTAGCAGAAACCATGCCTTCATGCGCAGTAATTTTCAAAGGAAGCCTGCGTTCCTTGTTGGGAATCAGCTGATCCCCAATGGATGGAATAGTAGCAAAGGGAACCTGTTCAGGTGATAAATGATAAGAATATTTAGACTGGAAACCTTGTGGGAATGCCGTCCCATCCCTTGTAACAGCAATAGCTGCCAGGATTTCATTATCAATTTTAGTGATGGACCTTATAACTGCTGCTATTGAACATGTGGCTACTGCAGCTTTGGCTCCTTCGTCAGCCAAAGAATTACCAACAGCATGTGCTCCCACACGCTGATGGCCAAGAGTATGTATAACATGTGTGAGTGGCAGACTCTCCTTAAGAGCCGCCACTCTAACCCAAAGCGTTTTATGCTTGATTGCACTACCTTTAGAGTCTCAATAATCGTTTGAGACCATAAGTATAGATTGTCATTAAAGGACTGTACACAATAGAAAGAATCACACACTATAAGTGTAGGTACATCCGGATCAGCAAATTCAAGAGCCAATACCAGAGCCCGCAGCTCAGCCACCTGAACCGTGCAGTCTCCAAGAGACTGTGTGTGGACCAAGGTAGACTTTAACACACCGTCAACCATAGAGTCCGCCTCAATAGCACAGGTGGTCGAGTAAGCGTGTTTGGAACCAACGGCAGGCTGTGCAAATCTGTCGGTGTAAACTATACATTTGTATTGTTCAAAAGGAAGCAAAAACTGCAGCTCATTATGAACTTGTTCGTTCTGTAAAAACTCCAGCGTCGGCAACGATAGGTCAAAAATGAAAGTGACATCAGCCGATGTCAAAGAACTTACCTATTTAATCAAATGCGGTTGTAAGGCTTTAGAATTTGGTACACTTGCCTTTGTGACCGCTTCTAGATTAGGTACAGGCGATACCTGAAGAATGTGTTTTAGCTGTGCCAAAGAGCGTTCCTTCAGGATCGCCATCTGTACGGCTGTAGGAATATTCTCAACAGCTGGAAAACTCATCTTGGCTGGGATGTACAAATGCGATTTGTAGACCGTATCTACCTCATTGAACATCAGATAAGTGAAACTCACTGTACCTGGTACAATCCATATGACTAAGTTAGTTGTGCTGTCATGAGTTAACAAGAAGTTGGTCGCAAGCAGATCGGACTGCAAAGACCATAGAATTTCTGTATGTTCAGGGCGCCAGCTGAAAGACGAAAAAGAGGGTTGTATCAACGCGTAAAGTGGTTGGATGCGCTCAGCATAATCAGGAATATATGTCCTCCCAAAATTAAAAAAACCCAGCAAAGACTGTAACTTCTTAAGAGTGGAAGGAGGCAGTAATTGAGCACATTTTTCCAGAAAGTGGGGGACTAACCCCCTTCCTTCATTGTTGAGTTTATAACCCAAAAAGAGAACCACCAAATAGGCGGTGTGAGACTTAGCAAAATTAAACTTGTATCCTAAGTCAGGACAAGATGATGCGGTCAACATGCACAAGATGTGGTATCAATTCGTCATCCGTCAAATAAATGTCATCAACGTAAGAGAAAGCATCCGGATCAATGTCGTGTAAAAGTGACACAACACACGGCTGCTGCATTGAACGCAAAGGAATTTCATGTGCCGGAGAATCTCTATGCCAGTCCACCTGATTGTCATACACTGCCGGCGCTAGGGCTAAAGCCCATTCCGAGGCATAAGCTTGTTTTGTCTCTTCAGCGACATAACTTGAAAAACTGGGAAGTATCACGTCCTCACCTCGTGAAGATGCTCAAACAAATGGGGGAGGCCAGTCCATCTCCGCCAAAAATTGTATATCACCTTCAATTTGGAGGACTATCTCATAAAGCCTATCAGGGCGTGCAACTTGTGTATCAGCTGTCTCCACTGTAATGAATGTGTCAGTTGCTCTCGCCGCCAGACAAGGACGAAGAACCTCTAGTACTATGGTAACTTCCACCACGCAGTCGAGGAGGGTCATTGCCCATCTCCAATCCAGGAGCAGGGTTCTCACTGTCTGAGGCATACTTCGCTGTGAAAGAGGCAACTTTTTTCTTTTGAAACGGGGCACGATATGGCAGTTGTCCCTCCGGTTTGGCTTTTACATCAAACTGGTGTGGCAGATCACGTCGTTGTTGCATGGTCTCGCCTTTTCTAGGATCCTGTCGTTCCCCTCCTCCGGACTGTTGATCCATCGAGTCCTGCAAGGAATGAGGAGAACGGAGATCAGGAACCTGAAACCTCTCTGGCGTCTTAAGCTTAGAGCAGTCACGCAAATCATACCTACGTTCCGAAGCATCAGGTATCGGTGAACCAGCACGCTAACCTGGCTTCTGTTGTTGTGGTTGTTGCTGTTGTTTATTCTTATTTCAATTCTTTTTAGGAAAGAATGGATGCCCCTCCTTCTCAGGAGGGGGTTTATTTTGTGGCTGAGTAAAAGGTTTATTCCCTAAATTATTACGCCCTAATGCTTTATACACCTTAGCGATTATTTTAGTCAATTCATGTTGTTTGTCAACGTCTGCTACTGCCTCAAGGCTCTGGATCACTTGCAAACTAACCACATCTCTTTTTAAATTGGCAAGTATCATATCAGAGACTATAGGGAATACCCCAACCAGTCTCATCCCCAACTCCAGGTTGGCCTCCGCTCTGTGCTCCTCTTGAACTTTCTTAAGAACAGTCGGAAGCACTGTCATGGAGGGGGTGCAATCAGCCAAATTGGGAATGAGACCTTATGATACACTCATTGTAAGGATTCTATGTTTATCCAAAGGAGAAGTATTGGGTAATATAGCTTCGAGCTGCTCAAATCGCTCAGCTACAGAACAGCAATTCATCTCTGTTTTGAGGACGCTTCCCCATCAGTGAATTAATCATGAACGGACTAATCACCATTCCTCCTTGTCCTGATTGCTGAGGAGGGGCTCCAGCCAGAGCCGCCTGTACCATGCGAGACACAAATTATATCACGCTTCTGTGTATATGAACTAATGTTTGATGCAATTAACGCAGCTCTGTGTGTGTAACACCACGATAATTTGGGTGTGGTGTAAAACCCTCCAAAATGGGCCATGTGGCTCAGAAGACTGATAAAGAGTCTAAACGGACCAGTGTGACAGGGTGAGGTTTAAACCAGATCGTGTGCTCCCAAGCCGACAACGGAACTTCAAGTGACTGATATGGTCTATAATCCCGGGGAACCGCGGCATGTTCATATTCATGAAAGAAATTATCATTTCCAAACACCACCAGGAACCTAGCCCAAGAATAAAAAACCTTGAAGCGAAAAGCCGCGTTCGCTTCAACCACAAAGATCATGGTTGCCCTCGCAACTGGTACTCCATGTTGCGTCAATTGAGCAGTCAATGCTGCGCGATTATGAGCAGCAATAGCATAGCCATTATCTATGACAGAGGCAAAGAATAAAAACTGTAGTGCAACCTTGGGTTTGAGACGAAAAACTAAAACATTTTAAAATCCAAGCTTGAATAACCTATATTCTCGAACATAAGAGGTAAATCCCTCGCACAACGGACATCTCCGGTAATTGGTGAGAGGGTATTGCAGACAAGCACAAGCTTTACTCAGGGGTCTCGTGAATAAGTATCAGACCAAACGTTGGTGGCACCATGTTGTAGGGATTCTGCACACATGCAGAACGATGCGCAGAATTATGGGACCTCGTTGTAGAGGGGCTAATACTTCCTACAGCCTTAGTGCCCACGAGCCCAGGACCGACTAGCTATAGTGTCTCACTCGGTCTCCTACTCACAAATGGAGAAACCAATGATTAGACACCCCAGAACATAACACTCCTGGAGGGAATCGCGGTAATAAGACACAGCTTTTCGCACACATTCTCATACTTGTCCACAGTAAAATCTGACAGAAACACGAAAATAGTTTGAAATATTTTTTCTAACTAACGTGCTCTAAAATGCAGTATACGAGCCACCACCACCAGCAAAATGCATAATATCAATACAGTTAGCATTGCAGCAAAGCCATATATCATAAAAGGAGATATAATTTTATAAAGACAGTGGATAAAGGACTATAAGGCCTAACCACCCTCCCCTTGGTAAGCAGAAATATTATTATATAATTGAAGATCTCTGGGCTTTGTCAGCAGACCCCATACCTCAGGACATAGATTGTATTTCTACATCCAAGTGTGTGTTACCTAAACATGCATCCTCATATCAAAGTACGATCCTCCAGAAGAAACAGCTACATTTGTATGTTTTGTCTAAGTGCTAGGGGCTGACCAGAACAGAATAACAAGAGTCAGTGTTTATCGAAGTTGCTCACTATTTTCAGGCTAAACTCCAGGAACAGGCAGAGAACGAACACAGTAGAGAGTTCTCATGTGAAAGGCATAAACAGAGTCATGCAAGATAAGGACATGCAGTGTTGTGTGCAAAAGCAGCATCATGGCTACCAGGCTCATGCTAACTTAAAGTTGTTGATAATGTCTCTAGTAACCACGTGGCACAACTTTCGTAAACTTGAAAGGCACATCAGACTGTCAAGAAATAATATGGGGGGACTATACTTTTGCAGTGTAAAGAACTAATATAAAAATCTGGTGGCCAGGAAAAAGCAGAAATCTATTGCAAAATGTTGGAAAGCAATGATGGAGACCACAGAGTCTAATAATATAAGGACATTTTGGAGGCTGGTGCAGAGTTGGATGGGAAACTGCCAGAGCAAAACGTCTGGCCCTGCAGGTGAGAATGTATGGGTAGAATTCCTGTAGGAGGCTTACAACAAGGATGCCACAACTGTGCAGCGCCCTATGCGACTCCTTATTAAAAAAGAGATTAAAGAGTGCTTCACAGAGTTGGCAATCAAAAAAACTATTGAAATGCTAAAACTCACATGGGCAGCCGGTCCGGACAATCTGCTAGCAGACATAATAAAAACAATTACGGCATAGTGGACATGCTTGCTTCATACCCTCTTCCAGGGAATACCTTTGACAAGAACATTTCCGGATAGCTGTAAAGGAACAGTGATCAAGCCAATATACAAAAAAGGCGTCTATGCCCTCCATTGAATTACAGACAAATTAACCTCTTGGATATAAGTGGGAAAGTTTTCTCAAAAATCGCCTTAGGGATGCTTAAGGAGTGGGTTAAAGCAAACTATCATCCCTCAGGAACAGGGTGGTTTCAAGGAGAACCATTGAACGATTGATCATTGTTTTAGTTTATGGGCCATTGCCAAGAAATCTATGGAGACATGTGGGGTCCTGTATTGTTGTTTTGTAGACTTTAGTTCTGCATTTGATTCTGTTGATTGAACCTTGCTATGGGAAGCATCATTAGCTTACAGGGTCCCAAAAGACTTGCTTTCAATTTTGAAGGAATTTAATAGGAATAATTGGGCCCAGGTCGAACTTGACAGCGAAGGTTCTCTAACAAAGAGGATCAATACAAAAAATGGTCTGAGGCAAGAGTGTGTATAGGCCCCGACATTATTCTCCTTGTTCCTGGCCGATCTCCAGAGAGTCCTCAGTTTACCTAATGCATTTAGACCGGAAATGAATGGGGTGCATATCAGCCGTCTGTTATATACGCAGACGATTTAGTGACCCTAGACGAACTGGAATTAGTCTCCAAAAGAAATTAGATGTGTTTGTGGATTATTGAAAGGGGAAAAAATAAAAATAAACATGGAAAAGACCAAGGTACTCCAGATAGGGAAGCAATCGAAAAATATGGCCTGGGAAATAAAGTCAAATTAGAAAGAGCAAAAAAATACAAATATCTAGGAATGTGGTTCTCTCACGATTTAGGATGTAAGGATCACCTGGCCTCAACACAAGCTAAGGTGCTTCAAACAATCTTTGGGTTGAAGAAACTTAACTATCGCTATGGGGGGCCCTCCATGTGACCAGTGCAGGAGGCCCATCAGGCCATGATATGACCACAATTTCAGTATGGTGCTGCGGTGATAAGCTTAGGGGGCAAAAAGAGCTGGGATCTTGAAGAAGGATGGTGTCTGAATAATCTACTTTCCCTTACACCGACCTCTATGGTGTAGGCAGCTATGGTGGAAAAGGGCCTGACGGGGTGGACGTATTTAGCACTGGCAGAGACTATAACATTTTGGATGAGAATAGAAAGTGTTACCTTCCCAAAATCTTCCTTTTATGTAAAAGAGAGATGTTACAAAGTGAGCTAAACTAGGCCCGGAGAGTAAGAAAGAGAATTCAAACATGTTGCAGGGAATCAAAAATAGAATTGGTAGATGGTATAAAAGCAATAGAATGGGTAAGGAGGAGTGGAAAAAAATAACAAAGCAGGATTACAGGGAGGAGGATCTTCTATATTTAGGGAAGAAACATACTGTCTCTCACCTGATTAATTCGTGGATAGGAGGTGAGACCTTTCCCTGTTTGGAGAGACTCCCAAATAATAAGATGCGAAGAAGCCTCCTAAAGTCTAGATGTAGGTTAAATCAAGTCCTGTCAGAAAGAGGATGTGCGTTGCTAGGTGAAGGAAGAAACGGTAAGTGTGCTCTCAATATGATGGGAGATTTAATCCACATCATTTTGGACTGCTTGTTGTTTTCGGCTCAACGGAAGTCCTTTTTAAAACCTACTTTTATAAAATATCACATAATTGATAGAGGACTAAATTATTGGCGGAAATGAGATTTCTTGATGTGGCGTGTTCCATTGGTCGATTTTTATTATCTTGATACATTTTTACAGTTAGATTAAGAAAGCCTTATTGAATTATGTGAAATCATTTGCTTGATTATCACAAAGAATTTTAGAGACTGTAGATTTTATTGAATGATGAATTGAGTTTTAAATGCAATAGTTATACTGTGTTTGATATTGTTTATTTTCAAATTTTTATTTTATTTTGTTTTAAGAATCCTTGTTTAAGAGACTATGGTCTAAATAAACATATTTTTGACTGTCTGACTATGAAATTGATTTATTCATTTAGGGCATGTAGAAGTGGGAAAGGAGAAGAGAAATGGGAGTTATAGGATTGATGCTACCATAAGAATCACCCATTTATATTCATTAGGTCGTAATCTTTTTTGTCCAAAAATATTTTTTATATTTTCAATGTACTAATTCACTACCGACTGCAATGCTAATTTCCCTGTTTTGCTATTCTGAAAGTGTACTTTGTCTGAAACAAAAAAAGACCATTATGTTGTTTTGAGCGTGAACGTTGTGCTTTAGACTCCAAAACCGTATCCATCACCCCAGTCCTTATCTTGCACACAGGACAAAGTTGCTCTGCTACGAGACTTCCAAGTACCTACACTAGCAACCCCTTACCTATAAATTTGCGAGACACATACTTTTCTGACCCTCCAATTCATGATTTACACTACAAAGTATGTTATGCTAAACACAACCACTCTTCCGCCTTCAGGTTTTTACAATGTGGAACCTCCATGTCCCTCTTCCTTGTCACAGCCCTCACCACATGAATAGATTCCTTCTCATATGTAGCGCTATAATCCCAAATATTGCCTGCCTGCCTCCTTCCTGGCTGGTAAACTGGTTCAAAGTTTGCAGTAGTAAGAAAATCGCTAGCAACCTTGAAGCTCATTTTGTCACCCTTGAAAGGGCAATGGGTGAGTCTTGGGGGGCCCTGAAGGATTTAATATTTTAATTGGCAGGTTTCATACACGTGTGTGTAGTGCTTGATTTTTAAAAGATTGAGTGCCAGTACCCTGAGCTTTGCTCAGAAGCCCGTATCCGGCACTATTAAATGTCAAGGTGCTCAATACAATGGCTACATGGTCTTGAAACCACGTCATGCCTCTTTAATACACTTCATGACCCTCCCTGTCCCTTTATTTCACTCTTCAGGTTACTGTTTTCTCCCTTCCCGACTATTTTTCCGTCTTTCTCGACAGTTTTTCTCCATTGTATGTTTTCTCCTCTCTTGCGCTCAGTAAATGTCCGATGAGGAAAAATAAGTGCTGGTCCCCAAAAATGACTGCTGGTGGGCCCCACTGGGTCAAATTAAGCACTCCATGTACAGAGCAACCACATACATCCATTTAGCCATTTTAAATGTTGGGATAGAAGCACAAAACAGAAGCTGCTTGTGTTGCTACAGGGCTTCCTACCTGTGCACTGTGTAAATAATTTTGACTCCCACGAAGTCTGGATGCTCTCTGACAAACTGCTCGGCCACATCTTGGTAGGCTTGAAGTGCCCACGCACTGTCGTGCACTGTCCCGTCCAGTTCGTAGACCTGCAATATTAACAGCAAATTAGTTTGGAAAAACATCCACTGCAAGTGCAAGACAACATTTTTAAATATGAATTCTTTTTGTTTATATGAATTTTTCTTTATTGTTCAGAGTCCCAGTATGTCTTCTGGTGAAGGAGCAAATCTTCAAGAGTCCAGAGAGTAGGTACCAAGATAGTAGAAAGGCAGCACATCTGGTACAATACCCTTTTCCATACTATGTTTAAGGGAGAGGAAATTCTGTTGGCGATTCCCCACCGGTAGTGAAACCTCCAACAGAGGATTTAACCCTTTCTCTAAAAATCACAGGATTTTCCATTACCACTTAATTTAAAATCAGTCCCTGAATTTTATCACTGTATGTTTTCACATGGAAACCAGAGAAAGTAACACATAAGTAACATGATGAAGGGTACACACGAGTAACATGAGATATGGTATATGCAAGTAACATGAGTAAATTATCACATAAAAGGTGGTCATTTAATTACAGTGCATTTCAAGTGGAGGAGGTCACAATTATAACAGAATTTAAATATATTCAAACCTGTCGCATGTATTCAGCCAGGCTACAAAATCATGTGCAGATGCTGTATCTATCTCCAACAAAACAGAATGGCAAGACAGAAGTCCAAGACATTTTGTCTTGGAATGCTTTAGACTGGCATTAACTTAAAACTACTTTGAGTACAAAAACACACTGTACCTTTAGGTCCATGAGACTTCGATGGGGAGTACTTTTGCCCCAAGCCTGGCGGGACTCTACGTCATTTGATTTTGAGGCAAAGAATGTCCTAACGAACTCCAATCTATACCAGCATAGGATAAAACTATGGAAACATTATATTGGTGACATTTTAATTATCCTGGAAGGAGATACAACATCTTCACATGATTTTGTAACCTGGCTAAATACATGCGACGGGTTTTTAGAGTTCACTAGCCAGATAAGCAACCAGTGGTGGCAGGCATGGATTGTGGGTGGCGTGGCAAGGGGGGTGTCTTGGGGGGTTGTGGGGCAGTCGTGCAAGGGGAGGGTTGAGTGGGCAAATTAATTAACTAAAAAACTTACCTTGTCGCCGGTCATGCGTCTCTGCTCTCCTCGTCTTGGAACAGGAAGCACAGCAATCACAACACTGCAATGTAGCATTGTGATTGGTAAGCACCCAGGCTCCCCTGACCAATCACAATGCTGCAATACAGCATTGTGGTTGGTCCGAACACCGTGAGGTGGAGGGGTGGGCATGATCTCAATGCAAGCTGTGATGCAGCCTGCTTGGAGAAAAGGGAAAGTGCACATGACAGGTTTCGGTGGCCCAAGACGGCTGAACAGTCATTGCACAATTAATAATGAGCACACCCCGCCCACCCGCCTGCAAAGCAGCACGAAGCATAAAATGATAATAACAGAAGTTATTATCATTTTATGTTTCGTGCTTTGCAATGCTCAAAAGCAGTGAGGCGACGCTCCTTCGCCATAGCGGAGGAGCCGCCACTGTAAGCAAGACCACTAGACATCACCCTCTTTCCAAGAATCACCAGATCGACACCAGGACATATTACAACACATAACAGCACCCTGTTACTAGACAACAGTTTTCACCCTCAGTCTTTAAAAGAAAACCTGCCTTACAGACAATACTTCCGCCTGAGACGCAACTGTACTAAGAAGACAGATTTTCAAAGTCAAGAAGAGGCCCTAACTAAAAAACTAGTATCTAGAAAGAATCCTAAACGATCTTAACAAAAAGTTATAAAAGGGGGGGCGTGGTCTCGCCGGGAATGGAGTGAGACGTGCACCGCTTCAGCTCCGGGCCGCCGCTGGGATCATCTGCTTTCTTACAGCGGTTCTGCGGCAGCGACTGGGCTCAGATCGACGCCCGAGTGGGGCTGACGACGAGGGGCAACCGGCGAGGGGCTCGGAGGTGATCTGGGACAGCGGAGGGCTCGGGACTCTGCGGTGGCGAGGGTCCGGAGATCGCTGTCCTACCCGCCATTTTGCCTGCTACTCGCTCATGGCTTCTGGCGCTCGACATCTGTGGTGGGGGCGAGGTCGGAGGCCCGGTGGACCGGGCGGATTGCATCGGAGCTGCCCTTTCGCCGCCTCGGAGCTGCCCTGTGGTGCCGCGGGCCCCAGACCGCCTGGGATACCGGTCTCGGGGTCCCCGCGGGCAGAGTAGCGGAGTAGTGGCCGCCATCTATCCCCGGCCTGGCCTTCCTTCCTGACGGACTGCTGGGGGCGCGGATCAGAGAGGCGACGAGCAGTGGCGCGACAGCTGAGCCCGCAGCGACGGCGCTTACAGAGGTGAGACGGGGCCCGGGGCCCGTGAGGAGATCCAGGCTGTGGGACTCGGACGGCGCTGCTTAGCCGGAACAGCCGAGCGTTGCAGAAGAGGGCCTGGCCGCCATTTGCCGAGACAGGAGCGGCTGAGGTTGGGTGGCGAGGTCGGCCCCTGAGGAGAACCCGGTGGAGTGGCGGGCCCGTGTCTCCGGGAGCCCGGGAGCCCCCTGCCGGATTGCTGGTGACTCTTGGGACCCTTAGGGCCTCTGGGGCCTTGAATAGAGATCGGCTACCTTGCCTGCATTGCCCCCGGGGATTGGCGGTTCGGGGCAGGACTAGGTGGAGAGCCGGGAACGGTGTCGCCACTTTGGCCTCTTGAAGCAGCTATGGTCCGGCGGTGTGGCGGCCCTGGGAGTGCCTCTGGGGGCGCGAGTAGAGGCCCCGACACTGGCGGCTGGAGACTGGGGGCCTGCTGGGAGACTGCATCGGACCCTGAGCTGGTGGAGAACCGTTCCCTGGAGCTCCTGCCTGCGTCTTTTGCGGCTGGGTCGGGGCTGCCCCCGTGATCACTGGAGGCCTGCTGCGCTCTCGTTGGGGCCATTGGTCAGCGCTGGGGACCCGAGGAGTGACCTGCGGCTGACTGCTCACTCACGCTCGTGAACAGTTTGACTGGGGCAGGAGCCCGTGGAGAAACGGCGACGGAGCCCCACAACGACGCCAGCTTGTGCACAGTGAGTTGTTCCCAGGGGTGGTCTACGGGCCCCTAGACTGTTGGTCGTCTTGTTTGAGCCGAGGTGTCCCGACACGGGTGAGAAGACTAGAGGCCATGGGACACTGTGGGGCCCTTGACTAGGCTGGACTGGGAGACGGGGCACCAGTGCAGGCTTTGGGGTCTTGTGGCTGATCGAACGCAAAGCACTGCAGAGACCCCGCCGCCTCGGGAGTGTGCGGTGGTGGCTCGTGGAGGGGCCCCTGAGGGCGAGAGGTTGCCAAGCCGGTGTTTCTGGCCCCCTGCTCGCCTCGGCGCGCTCGGCGGCGATTGCCTGGGGGCGGCATGCCTGCCGGGGGACTTGGCCTTCTCGGAGAGGACTGGCACGGGCAGATTTGCAGCATGACCCGCACGAAGTCCGGGAAGGAGCCCCCGGCGACCTCCAAGGATACCTCAGTCGTCGACCTATGGGGAAAGTCGGGCGTGGCCTCATCGGGAGGGGGTGCCACCGCGGAGCCGGTCACCCAGTCCTTCATGGCGCTATTCATGCAGGAACTCAAGACAGAGATTGGGTCCCTTCACACTGAAGTCCAGGCCTGCGTCAAGGACCTTCGAAAAGAGGTGGGAGACCTGGGAGATCGCGTAGACGACATGGAGAAAACCCTGGACGCCCGCACGGAGGACCAGGAACACCTATGGCAGCGATTGGCGACCCTGGAGGAACAGCACGTCGAGCTCCAGATCAAACAGGAGGATTTGGAAAATAGAGGGCGCCGAAACAACATTCGCATCAGGGGTGTTCCGATTGGGGCCGAAGGGGAGGATATAATGACATTTGTGGCGGACCTGCTCCAGGAGATTCGCGGGGATGATGATGCTTCGCCGCCGGCCCTGGATCGAGCGCACAGGGTCTCGGGCCGCCTGGGAGACCTGGACTCATCCCTGACATCCTGACGAGGGTCCATTTCTTTGTGGAGAAGGAAGCGATACTCAAAGCAGCCAGAGACAAACCTGAAATCCTATATAAAGGCACGCCTGTTCAGCTGTTCCAAGACCTGGCCTCCACGACCCTCCGACGCCGCAGGGACTTTCGACCCGTTACGGACAAGCTGCGGGAGCTCAATATCCGCTACCAGTGGGGCCATCCCTTCGCTCTCATATTCCAGTGGGAATCCAAGCGCTGAGTGCTCCGCTCCTACCGGGAGGCGGCCCAGCTGCTCCAGATCCCGGACTCCCCTTCGGCCAGTCCGGCGCGGCGCCCTGCTACTGCTCGTGGAGTCCCTCCGAAACCGCAGTGGTCCACAGTGCGCCGTTCCCGGCACCCTTCTTCTCTGGATGGCAGCAGATCATCAAGGGATAAGCAAGACATTATCAAGCACATCAAGTCCCTAGAGGGCGGCTCGCCGCTGATGGGCTCGCAGGTCTCGGCCCCCGACTGAGACCCCCTGGGGTGGTCAACTCCCCGGGCTGTTGGCATTTCATCTGTGAGTGCTCCTGGTCTTTTGGGCCGGCGGCCGCTTTGGTGGCTCCACTTTTCCTGTTTCTGGCGCCCCGTCGGGGTGATGCGATTGGGTCTGCTTTTCGCTATGACACGATGTCCCTACAGGAGAGGCGGTGGCCCGGAGCGGGCTCTTGGTGCTGTGATCTCATGGCCGGGCGATGACAAACCCCCACGCCTATCCATGGGAGAGTGACATCTCTGGGACAGCTTGTGCCGCGAGGCCTGGCTACTCCTTAGACTGGAATAGGACAAGTTGGCCATGTTGGCCGGTTAAGAACGTATGTGGTTTTCCTTGGTTTTTCCCTTTCCTTACCTTTCCCCATCTATGGTGCCCTTTTGGCGGGGGGGTGTACTGGCGTATGGATGTATGGGAGGGCCATTGCATGCCAGCGGGATCTGGGACTATGGCTAGTGAGCCGTGCTGGAAGGTCCTTTCCCTTAATGTGAAGGGGCTCAACTCGCCCAATAAGCGTCGCCAAGTGTGGCGGTACCTCCTGCTCCAGAAACCTGACATAATTCTCCTCCAGGAGACCCACCTCCTTAAGGCTGATGTGACGCGTATGGCGCACCCTCGTTATCCTAGGCAGTTCTGGGCCTCGGCGACCACTAAAACGGCGGGGGTGGCTATTCTCTGCAGGGCGGGAATCGAACCAGGGGTGTCTAAAGTGCTTCGGGACAGTGAGGGTAGGTTCTTGAAGGTTGAGGTCAGGAGGGGACATCGCATACTCACCCCATGTAACCTTTACGCTCCCAATCAGGGTCAGGATCTTTTCCTACGCAGGCTGATCAGGGACCACTTGGACCAGGTAACTACGGACCTCATAGTTGGGGGCGACTTCAACTTGGTGTGGGATGCGGAGCTGGATCGCTGTGGGGGGGCTTTTCATGGGGTGGGGGCCATGTCCGCGGCAGTGAAGAGCTCCCTCGGTGCCCTCAATTTGGTAGATGTCTGGCGCTACCACTCCCCAGGCTTGCGTGACTACACGTACTATTCACATGCGCACCGCTCTTACTCTGGCATAGACCTGCTACTTGTCTCCCACTCCCTGCTCAAGGATACTATTTCGGCGACACACTCCAACATCTACATCTCAGACCACGCCCACGTGGAGCTGAGTTTCCACGAGCGATGCACTGGCCCCCCGCGTTCGTGTCGCTGGCGGTTTCCGGATCACGTTCTCAGGGACCCGGTGGACAAGGAGCAAATACAGGCAGCTATTTTAGCATACTTTGCGTCAAACGGTCTCCCGGGGACTCCCCTCCCCCTCTTGTGGGACGCCTTCAAGGCTACTATCCGGGGTACCCTCACTGCTATCGCGGCCGCGAGGGCACGGGAGGCTCGACTGTACGAGCAAAAACTCGAACGGGAGGTCAAAATGCTCGAGAGGATGGACCACGAACGTCCATTGATGGCACACAAACGCCGATTAGCTATCCTTAGAGGCCAGCTCCGAGCTCACAGAACGAACAAGGCGGAGTGAGCCTTACTGGCGCTTAAGCAGCGGTACTATATGGGGGGCGACAAGGTGGGTGCCGTGCTTGCACGACGCCTGCGCACACGGGCGGCCAAGGCCCACATCGCGAAGCTACACCGGGCAGACGGCTCCTGGGCCACCTCAGAGTCGGCTAAGCTCCAAATGTTTCACGACTTCTACGCAACTCTCTATACCGCTGACCCCCAGCGCCGGAACGGATAGCCTCTACCATGGAGGCCTGTGCCTGGGAACCGTTAAGTGAGCGCCAGTCGGGACTTCTTGAAGTTCCCATCACTTCGGAGGAAATAGTTGGCGCTCTGCGCGATCTTCCGTTGGGTAAAGCGCCTGGCCCGGATGGGTTGCCAGTATCATTTTACCGCACCTTCTGGCCACAACTGCAACCGTATCTTCTGCGTCTCTTTAACTCGTTCGACGAGTTGGTTGGCCCGTCGACTGATATGGCAATGGTGGAAATAGCTCTCATCCCGAAACCCGGGAAGGATCATACTCTTTGCTCCTCTTATCGGCCCATCGCATTGCTAAACACAGATCTTAAGTTGTACACTAAACTCTTGGCTAAACGGCTTAGCGTCCACATGCCCAATCTTATCGAGCCGGATCAGGTGGGGTTCATCCAGCACCGTC
Organism: Triturus cristatus; assembly: GCF_964204655.1. NCBI lineage: Eukaryota > Metazoa > Chordata > Amphibia > Caudata > Salamandridae > Triturus > Triturus cristatus. Next base: position 304,205,215 of record NC_140585.1, on the reverse strand, counting down.
AAGGGGCAGATAATGTACGCCGAATAGCGCACATCATCGGGAAAGCCAAACATTGGGGATACCGGCATGTTTGCTCTCACTTGACGCGGAGAAAGCGTTCGACCGGGTGGACTGGCGGTTCCTCCGCGCGGTGCTACAGAGTGTGGGTCTGGGCCCGAAGATGGTGGCGCGCATTATGGCTCCCTATCTTTCGCCGGTAGCTAGGGTGCGCGTAAACAGTCAGCTTACGCAGGCCTTCCCCATCTGTAGGGGTACCCGACAGGGCTGCCCCCTGTCTCCCCTACTGTTCGCTCTTGTGGTGGAGCCCCTCGCCATCGTGATACGCCGGTCCCCTGACGTACGGGGTATCTCCCTTCAGGGGGTGGAGCATAAGATCGCCCTCTTCGCGGACGACCTCCTTCTTGCCCTATCGGACCCGCTGCGTTCTCTGCCGGCGATCCACTTGCTGCTCCAGGACTTTGAACGGGCTTCCGGGCTCAAAATCAACCATGCGAAATCATGGGCCCTCAATATCACGATCCCGGATGGGGATCTGTTGGTGCTTCGGACCTGCACCCCCTATCAGTGGGCGACTCACTCGGTGCGCTACCTCGGCCTCAACCTGACTCCAGATCTGGCCACCTGGACGCAGGCCAATTGGCAGGAGTATAAGTGTTCAGTTCAGACGGACCTGCGCGCGTGGAGAGCCTTACCACTCTCTTGGCTTGGCAGACTCAACACGGTGAAAATGTCTATCTTGCCAAAGATCCTGTACCTCTTCCAAACGCTGCCGACACCGATTCCGGAGCACCAGATCCAGGGGCTCCAACGTGAGTTAGTGGCGTTTATATGGGGTGGGAAGAAACCGCGCTTCTCCAACACAATATTGATGCTCCCCCGAGACAGGGGTGGCCTAGCGTGCCCGAACCTGCTTGACTACTATTGGGCGTCACATCTCCGATATGTCTTGGAATGGGGGGCATGGGAGAGTGAAAAGGTGTGGTTCCACATGGATCGGGCTGTCACCTGCCGCCCTTTGTGGGATCATGCCTGGCTGCCTCGAGGGGCGCGACATCGCAGCGCATATATGGCTGTCCCCACCAGAAGAGTCCTGGAGATCTGGGACAAGGTGGCGGTTCGTAGGGGACTCACTTCTTTTCCATCCCCCCACACCCCAATCGCGCGCAACCCGCAGTTTCCACCAGCCTGCCGTCCGCCCTTTTTTGCCAATTGGACAGAGACTGGCTGCAGGACGATCGGGAACCTCTTCACGGGGGGTAGTTTTAAATGTTTTGCGCAATGCAAGCACGAATTTGGGATTTCGGAGAATGACAAGTTCCAATACATCCAGCTTAGTCATTGGATCCAGGGCTCCTCCCTGACGCAGGCGGCCATACGTCCTTTCACACCGTTCGAACAGCTAGCACGCACTTTCGGCACATACAAGGGGTTGATCCCACGTATCTACCGGGTATTGCAGCACGCACAGCGGCCAGCTCCTCGCCTATACCAATCGAAGTGGCAGACCGTCTCTGGCTCGGGTGTCACCCCTTCTCAATGGGCGAGGCTGTGGAGAGACATCCCTAAAATTCTACGCAGCATCCCTCAGCAGGAGTCAGCTTATAAGGTGATGACTCAATGGTATTACACCCCGGTTCGGCTTCAGAAGATGTTCCCTAAGACGTCTTCCCTCTGCTGGCGATGTAATCAGGCGCCGGGAGATTTTATTCACATCTGGTGGACCTGCCCCCTGATAGCTACTTTCTGGAAAGAGATCCTCAGCCATATCAAACGGGTCCTGGGGTACCCCCTACCTGCGGATCCGCTGGTTGCGGTCCTGGGCCTCCGGCCGGCGACTGCGAGAGCCATGACGGGGCGTGACCGACATCTTAGCCTCCACATGTTATGCGCCGCCAAACAGCAAACAGACGGTGGCACTATATTGGAAAAAGGCGGAGACGTCCTCCATAAACCTATGGTTTACTCGCTTGTGGCATGTGGTGGCGATGGAGTTGCTCACGGCCCGTCTTCAATTCCGTGATACTCAATTTAGGAGACTCTGGACGCAGCTGGTGGATCATTTAGGGCGGATGGAACACGCTCGAATGCAGCCGCCACGGCTCCGGGCCCTGAGGTTCTTTGATGATGTTGTATGCCCGGCGGATCCAGGAGGTCATTGGGGGTTGTCGGATGGTGGGCGGGGAGAGCCGGCCGCTGCCCCTCACCCCAATGGCGAGGGGACCCTGTCTCTGCAACGCCAGGACACCGCGGCACTCATCGTTTAGTGGTAATGTAGCGGACGCTTCCAGCTTTTCACCCCGCCTGGGCCCCCCCCCCCCTCCCCCCCGGTACCCTTCCTATTCCCCCACTTTTGTCTCAGTTTTCCCCTCAGTTAGTTGACTGTATTGTGGTCACTCTTGGTCTCAGGGATGGTCCCGGGGGCCTTGCGCACCACCCTATCGCTGTCGAATCTGAAATGCCTTATTGTCGGCTTCATACAGGCGCGACTAGCGGTTAAGCCACCCCTTGCCTTATAGGCCCCTGGTGAAGGACGCTGTGCTCCCATCGCCCTATGCCCCCGCCACTGCATGCTGGATGTGTGAACATGAGCGGCTGGAAGTGAGGTGGGAATGGTGGGACTTCCGCCCGGGGCTGGCTTGTCTGGGCGTTGCTTCCCTTCAGGGGGCGGGGGTTGAGGCGCAACTAAAGTACCTATACATAAGGCTTAGAAGTCACAAGGGGGTTTCAGATACCAACATCCTGCAGAGAGCAGGTCCTACAGCGGGGGATGTAGCCATCCTTTGCGCCTGTTGCTGGCCTGCGGCAACCCTGTGATTGTCTGTCTCCACTGGTATGCTCTGGGGCTGTCACTGGGTGTGGAGCTTCGGGGCGGGGGACCTTGTGCACGGTGGACCTACATTTGCAATTATACCTGGGTCATGGCATATACTCTTGATCGGTTGGGCCTTCGCCCTTTGTTAATTGAATGTGGTAGCTGCCGGCCCCCGAGGTTGTAGGCGAACAAGCTGTGTACTGCTACAGGAGGGATCCTTTAAACTCAATAAAAAGTTGTTTATAAAAAAAAAAGGAAAAAAAAAAAAAGTTATAAAAGGGCAAAGAAACAACAAACTAGGTACTCCTGCAAAATAAAGAAAAATCTCAAGAACAAGAAACACTGATATTTGTAATAACCTTTCAGTTTAAATCTTTTTTATTGAATATATCAAACAGCAGCATATGGTAACAAGTCATATGGGTAGAAGCATTTTGTAAGAACATTGAAACCTCAATCCCAAATGCCAAACTCTCCCTCCCCGACCCTCCCCATCCCCTCCCCCCAGGTGACCCTGTGTTGAAAATGGCCCTTTTTGCAGAGTTATCCCCAAACCTTTTGCTTCTTCCTCCTATTTTTTCCTGACCTATGTTTGTTGGCTTTAGGACTCTGGGCACTTTGCCACTGCAGATTAGTGCTTAAGTGCATATGCTCTCTGTGTAAATTGTTATTGTGATTGGTTATCCATGATTGGTGTATTTGATTTACCAGTAGGTCCCCAGTACAGTGTACTGAGTGTGCCAGGGCTGGTAAATCAAATGCTACTAGCTACTAGTGGGCCTGCAGCACTGATTGTGCCACCCACTTAGCAGTCCCTACCCTTCCCTTTCCCTTCCCTTTTCTTACACCTAGGCCCAAGGTTACCCCCTGGGCAGGGTGCGGTGTATGTGAAAGGTAGGTCATGTACTAGTGTGTGTAACATGTCCTGATAGTGAAATACTGCCAATTTCGTTTTTCACTATTGAAAGGCTATCTTGCCCCATAGGACAGAATGAGGAATGCTTTGTAACATTTTACAAGCATATCTTCCCGTAGGGATAAGATGGAAAAATGGAATTTGGTTTCCCTGAACACAGGATTTAATAACATGTCTTTTAGTAAAGGTTTTTAAATTGTGTGTTTGAAAATACCACTTTTAGAAAGTGGCTATTTTCTTGTTCAACCATCCTGTGTGCCTCTCCCTGTTTGTGGATTGACTGTCTGGCTTTGGAGTGACAGGGGCTGGGAAGGTGCAGTAGCTCCAGGGTTCTGGATGAGTCAGCACTAGGCTGAATAGGCCTGATCTGCATTTGGAGTAGTGGAAGGAGTAGCACCTGTACCTGATTAGGGCTGTGCCTGCCTTCCACAATGCTGGCTCCTCCCCCATGTGGTGTGTCTGGAGCCAAGGCTCACACTGACAATGGATGTTGTTGTGCATTTTGAAAGTGCCCCCCAGAACTGGTTTGAACTGGGCTCAGAGCCCCTTGCACAAAGAGAACAAAAACATTTGGGGTATAAGTATCAGACCCAAGGGGTGCCTGTACTAGTTTTGGGCCTAATGGAGGTTGTTGCTGCTGTTTGGGAGCAGGAAGAAAGAAGAAACTTGAAGAACCATAACAGTGCCTGTCGCCGCTGCAAGAATCATCGACGCATCGAGGGATTGCGGCTGAAAAGGACCAACACAGTGCCGCACGATGCTGCTGCATCGATCGCCGACGCATCCCGGATTTCCATGCATCGTACCTGTGAGGCATGCTTTCCCGACGCATCACCTTCGAACAGGAATCGTCATGAAGAATGGACGCACCACTCCCCAGACAGACCGGATTCAACGCAACTCGTCCTCTGTGTGTTGCAGAACTGTCGCATCGCCTCCCCAAGGTCTCAGGAGTGTCATATCTCTATCTTTTCCGACTCAGCGGTTGTTCGGCTTTGGAACTTTGACGCATCTACAGGTACTGTGGTGAAAAGTCACACATCCATAGTTTTCTTTGGTACAAGTTCTTGAAACCTTTTGAAAGTCATATTTTTAACAATGTATGTTGGATTTTTGTCACTTTGGTCTTGTTTAATTTAGATAAAGATATTTTATTTTTCAAAACTGGTGTGGTGTCCTTTTGTGGTGTTTCCACTGTGTTACTGTGAGTGTTGGTACAAATTCTTTACACATTGCCTTTGGGATAAGCCTGTTTGTTCGTGCCAAGCTACAGAGGGGGTGAGCAGTGGTTATCTAAAGAGTGTATCCCCCTTACCCTGCCTAGAAACAAGGGTCCCTATTTGGACAAAGGTATCTCTCCTCTGCCAACTACAGACCCCCATTTCTAACACCCTGTATAGGCAAAGTAAAGAAAAAGGAGTCCCCTAGTGGCTCTGACTCGCCAACGCGACTCTAGGCTGTATCAGAAGGGTGCTCTGTAAGCCGTAGTAGACAGGACAGGACAGGTGAGCCCCGTAGCTCTGTGCTCAATAAGGAAAAGGAATGGATGCCATAGATCTGGGAAGGTGGATCAATTTCCCTGTAGTGAAAAGGATATGCGTTCCATGCCTATCAAATGCCACATTTTGTATAACCACCCCTGATAAGTAGGGTTTGATCTGAGCGCCAATAGGATAGTACACTTTGCAAGGCCACACTCTGGGCAGTCTATTTGTCTACCTTTACGTGATTTGAGCGGAAATGTAAGTGCGTTGGGTAGGCTCAAGACAACATATGCTTGAAAGTGAGGCAATTGTGTATCAAAGTGTTTGTCCATGTTGTCGAGGACCTGCGTTCAGTAAGGTTGGAGGGTGGGGCAATTCCACAGCAGATTGGTTAATGTGCCTAGGGACCCGCAGTTTCACCTGCCGTCAGGTTTGCGAACTGGATTGCTTTTGTGTAATCTGGGAGGTGTGAGGTACCAATAGGTGGTGATCGTGGTCGCTGTTTCAATGCTAGAAACATTACGGGCTGTGCCACGCGCAATGGAATATATCACCCCGCTACCTCTGAGTCAGTGTGCGGCCCAGTTCTAACTTCCAGCGTCTCTAACCTGGGAATTTAGTTGTCGGTACCAGTGGGTGCAAAAGATTGTAGAGCTCGGTAATGAGGCATGTGTTAGAGGATTTGGTGAGCAACCATTTTTCATAGGGGGTGAGGGTTCTTTGGACATTGGGTCATAGTGAAGGGTTCATGACCCAGGGTCACACCTGTTAAGTGGTAGCGTTCGGTTTCTGGCTCATCAAAGAGGTGGCCAATCGATCTGCACCCCTCTCTGTCCCATTGGTGCTGTTGCCGGGATTCTGCGCAAACACAGAACTATGCTTGGGATTATAGGACCTCAGTATGCAGGGACTGAGTTATCCTACCATCTTAGTACCCATGAGCCCAGGACTGACTAGCTATAGTGTCTCACTTGCCCTCCTACTCACTCACAGAGGAACACGTGATTAGACACCCAGAACACAACACTCCTGACTCTCTCAGGAATTGCTGTTGCAAGACACACCCTTTCGCTCACACTCTTGTACTCGTCCACAATAAGATCTGACAGAGACACAAACAAGTTTAAAATACTTATTTTAACTAACCTGCTCTAGTATGCAGTATACGTGCCACAATCAGCAGAAAAATGCATAACGCAAATACGGTCAGCATAACAAGTAGTTCGTAAATCATAAAAAGAGCTGCCATAATGAATGACGGAGTAGCCTAACCTCCCTCCCCTTGTATAGATGTAGGATGGTTATATATTAGAAGATCTCTGGGTGTTATCAGCAGACCCCCATGGTAGATCTACATCACAGGTGCTGTCATGCTCCTCACCCCTGAAAGGTCACTCTCCAAGTGTGTGCACTTATCCGTGCACCCTCATATCACCAAGGTACGTGTTCCCAAGCAACAGCTGCTTCTGCATGTTTGCTTAGGTGCTAGTGCCTGACCTGAACAGAATAACAAGGGGCATTGTGGTTCGACCTTGTCCACAATGTTCAGACTAAATTCCAGGAACAAGCAAAGTGTAAAAACAACAGTAAGTTCTTATGTGAAAGTTGCAGTTTGGCACAAGCAAAATAAACTTGTGTAGTAACGTGTGCAAAGCAGCGGACAGTCTGCAACATGCTCATGCTAACATAGGGAAGATGACAATGACCATCTGGGCCACATGACACTCCCCTTTGTCAGGAGGGTGGCCCTAAGCAGATACAGAAGTCAGAGGTAAGCAGAACCATAGCGTCTCTATTGAATGTCTAGATTCAAAGAACACGGCCAAAAGACATAACGGAAAAGGTGGGGAGAAAAAAAATGTCTGTATCCAAAAATATGCTCAATTATAGCGTATCCCAATATATAGCATGACAAATGGAATCCCATAAACTTCCAAAGTAGAAAGAGTTGCCATCCAATTAAGTAATTCAAACGAACAGACATGCTACTCATGTCCAGTGGTCATTAGGAGAATTTCCGGAAAACCTGTGTCGATTTCAATGAAACTCAGATCCCAGAGGCGCTGTGCACGAGCACACGGACTCGCTTTGGTGGATGGCCCCAGTGAAGGATTGTACACAAGCAGCATACCCAAGGAACAGTCCTGGTTATGAGACATCAACGGACCCTTCAGCAGTCAAAAATCCAGGGCAGCGTGTGACATGGTAGCAAGGCAGACATCCAGGGACCTCTGAAAGGGGCACCGGATGCAGTAAAACACAGGTTGCACACAAGTGAATTAGGCACAACAGAAGGTTTCCCAAAAATCGAGGTCTAGAGCTTCCAATGGCATCAAACCAAAGAGCTGTTGCATCTGATCACGGTACAGCTGCAGCTGTTCCAAGCTTGGTAGAACCACAGAACGAGCAGCCATCGCGGAACAGCAGTAGCAGAACAAGAATGCCACAAACCAGGAGGAGCAGTAGAGGGAACCTGCCAAATATGCTGGAAACAATAGAATAAATAAAGGCATGGATTACTCCAAAATAGTTTGAAAGGAGGTTTCGAGGCTGGATCCCACAAGTTTAAAAAAATGGACTAGGCCTGCCGTAGCAGACGGATTAAATATTTAATGTATTAATTCAACAATGATTGTATTTCACTAGATGTTCTTGCCACCTGCAATTCGAAGGTCTCACGAGCTGACATGAGAGTCACTTCTTGTTGAAACAATAACACTTTGAGTCTGCATAGCTCATTGAAATCTGTTTTCAAAGTTGGAATGGAGGGTCACAGCGAACTATCTACACTCCCATGTGGGAGGGGGAGACAAGATGTTGTTGTAACAAGTAACTTGTTGTGAAACTGTTACTATGTTCGGGATGCCAGTCTGCAAACTGCAGCAGTTCTGATTATTAAGGATGAGATAGCCACCATTGGAATGTAAAGTAAGAGTAGGAATAATAGTGGGAATAGGGGTTCCTTTTAGAAAACAAGTCATATTAGGGGCAGAACCATAGCAACCGCTGTGAGGTTTTACTTGCTGGCACACAAGGGAATGTCCGACAGTAGAATCACATTTCTCCCCTGTAAGAAAAACCTCTGTTTAAGCACATTGACAATGAAATGTAAGCATCAAGGACAATAGCTCATGTATGCAGCTGCTCCATAGCAGCTCATACCTACCCACAGGGTAATGTTTCATGCAATAATTGTACAGAATTAAGGCAACCAATCGACTTAATAATAATTGATAATGTATATACTGTCAAATTGAACCAAAGACAACAGTAATTATGACAAAAATACAGAATAAATTTTATTTAGCATAGAAAAATTAGACAATATAGCATTCATACAAGAACTTGCGTGTCCATCATGCACACTTCCAATCGTACTTTCAATTATACAAAGACATTATTTTTATTAACAATTATACATAAATAACAAATAATATTGTAGGAAAAATATCAATTAAAAACAATGTGGCACAGATTAGATTGACTGGAATATTCTACGCGCGTTTCGGCACACCAAAGTGTCTTCGTCAGAAAAAAATGGCCACAGGGAAAAGACAACGTAGGTTCTGTAAATGTAAAAAAAGAAAGTGTCTTATAAATACGGAAGAGGTTGTAAAATACAGCATTAGTGAATGAAGGTCCAAAAACAATGATTGTGTGCATTGAACTGAGAAGGAGAACCACCAAGGAGGTAATGAAAGTACATGAGTCGTATAGTTTGATTAAAGATGATTTGATTAATAGTGGCAATGGCATGAACCTCATGTATAATGTAAACAAATATAATAAAATTAATAAAGAGAATGGAAAGCCACCATAAATTTCATAAAATGAATACACCCGTGTGAAATGTGCTTGTTAGTAATTCTTTTATATAGGTATACGGTACAAGAATTATACCTTAAATGTTTTTGAGAGAACCTGAATCGTACGTCAAGGCATCAGCGATAATTCAGTTATCAGAACATAATGGGCTATAAGAAATATACAAATGATACATATGTATATAAATTCTAAATTGATTGAAAATATCTCATAAAGACATAACAGGATAATTAGTGAGTACCTTAAAAATTAAAATCAAAGTTAATCGGATAATCTCCCTAGTTCTAGTTAGGAGAAATGGCAGCGAAGTCTCCAAATGGGAAGGTAATAGAATGCTGAAAAAACAAACAAATGCATGAATTAACCAATCTAACATTTTAGTTTATCGGCCTTATAATATATAAAGAGCATATTTAATGTAATGTTGGTACCTGTGGGTCTCTGATGTGAGGACCAACAATTGTAAAATGTTAGATGCGTAGATTTGCGGGATATCGCAAATCTTGAGCAATCGAGGCACTGGGTCGCCAAGCTGATTCCGAGTCAGAATTGATAAATTAGGTCCGGCTCTCAATAGTAGATATAATTGGATATCTGTAACAAGAAAAATACTCATATGGGACACCCAGTCTAGTCCAATGAATGGAAGCATGAAGCATGATAAATTACTAAACTAAAAGTGAGATTGGGAATAAGAATTTAATTAGAGGAGAAATAATGGTAACACTACTAAAAACGGGTAGCTAAAACGAACAAACGAAAAAAGGGGGTGCGATAAAATGAATGTGTCCGTTAGGCAAAAAGATTGCAGCATAAATTTGGGCTGGCCGTCTCGTGGGTGCAGAGCCTGAAACGAGACGCAAACTGAGACAGAAAAGGCTAACTGTCAAAAATGTAGGCACATCTAATTACAGCGCCGAAATGCAATACAGCCGAATGAATACAAAACTAAAGTCAATATTTAGCTATAGGATGGGGCAAGAAAAATCCTTTAAGAAAGATAAAGCAAAAATGCTTACTGATAAGATATGAGCCTTCGGAGTAAAGTTTCCGGCTTCCGCACGTCCGTCCCAAAGCTGAGTGTGGCGTGCGTGAGATAAGGTCATATGACCAACGTGTATTATATCACGTGGTACAAATGGTCCAATTGGTGACAGAATGAAAAAACAAACTTTATTGATGCTTTCACAGATGAGCACCAACATTAGTGGATGCGAACTACAAGGGCTAATTCGATATATATGGAATTGGATGTAAGCTTTCATTGAGCATGGTATTGAAATGCTTACAACATATGAAACAAAAGAATTATATAAAAGAACAGTGAAAAAATGATGCGAGTGATGAAGTTTGGAAGGACGCAAAAAGAGGTTAACCAGCAATTAGTGTCCTACTTAAAAATGGACACATAGATATTATGTCAGCAAATAGTGTCATATTTAAAAGGGGACACATAGATATTATATCTGATTTTAATATGGTTAGAGAATAAATTCGCAATAACGAGGATCCAAATAGGACTTGATGCTATAAATTCTGTGACATGGAAACAGAAAAAGAGGTCTATCCTGTATTATGGCGTATGGCCTGTTCCCATGGGATTTCCTGATTTAATCCCTGTTTTACTGTATCTAAGGAAAAAATCCAGAAAACTTCTCTGCTCTTTCTGATGTTATCAATGTCTCCACCTATTTTGGGGCTAATTTTTTCCAAAATTAGCCACTTGATGTCTTCGTGACTATGATCTTTCTCCATGAAGTGCTTCACTAAAGGGGCTGCCATCTTGTGTGTCCGTATCGCACAACGATGTTCTGTAAGTCGTGTAGCCAATGTCCTTGAGGTTTCCCCGACGTATCCTAATTTGCACGGGGACAGCAACAAATAAACAATGTATTTGTTTTGCAATTCGTGAGTGACTTTAGTACAATGGAATACCCATTGTGTTCAAATGTTGAAGTAATAATTGCACTGTCACATGCCTTGCATTGAGGACATTTCTTGTTGCCCCAAATGGGTGCACTACCATCAATGGTTTTCTGAATAAATGGAAGTATGGTATTAATGCGCGAATGGACAATGTGATCCTTCAAATTTTTATTGCAACGATGTGCAAATAATGGACGCGGTAATTTCTCTGTTTCCTTCGGGTTAGCATTCAAAATGTGCCAATTGGCACATATGATTTGGCGTACTTCTTCATTTACTATAGAGTGCCTGGTGACACATACTAAAGGGGGTGTAGTTTTTTCTTTATCATGATTGGATAGGAGATGGTCTCTATCGTAAAATCTTGCTCGTTTGTATGCTTCTCTTATTACACGTCTTGGGTAACCTCGTGCACTAAACTTGCTTTTGATATTTCATATTTTCTGATCTGCTGTCATAATCGGAAATATTTGTACAATTTCTCCGGAGGCGGAGGAACTGTCCAAATGGTATACTCTCTTTTTGCTTTGTCGGATGAAAACTGTTGTAATGTAAAAGATTATTTCTTGAAGTTGGTGGTAATTTGCGATTCCTTAAGGCCAAATTGCACTTTTTTGGTGCTTCTTACATTGCATTTAAGGAATCGCAAAATTTGTGATTCCTTAAATGCAATCGCAAAATAAGGAATCGCAAATTTTGCGATTCCTTATTTTGCACGCAGATTTGCCTCATACATGCGAATTTCAGCATTTGCGATCGCACTTTTGCTTGATACATATGGCCCTAAAAGATGTATTTTAATATTCTGAGCTCAGGCATACTAAATTCGTTTTTCTACCATGTTCTATGGGTCAGTTAGGACTATAGAATGTAATAGCCAACCTCCCATTCTGGCCTATGGAGAACAGGTAGCCTTTCAGTAGTGAAAAACGAAATTGGGTGTAATTCACTACCAGGACATGCTACACACATCAGAGCATGTCCTACCTTACACATACAATGCACCCTACCATAGGGGTGGCTTACATGATGCCAAGGGAAGGTTAAGGGGCTGGGAAGTGGGTGCACTTCACAGCCAAGATGGCAGTTCTAGACTGCACACAGACACTGCAGTGGCAGGTCTGCGACACACTTTACAAGCTGCTTCTGTGGGTGGCGCAAACCAGCGCTGCAGGCCCACCAGCAGCATTTGGTTTACCAGCCCTGTGCACTCACAGGCCACATTACTAGGGACTAACAGGTAGACCAAATAAGCCAATCAGGGATACATCAATTCATATGTCATCTTTACACATGGAGCATCCGTGCTGCGGCACTGAATGGCAGTGGCGCAGCGCCCAGAGCATCTGTCACCAGAAAAACAGAGGAGGCACAGCGAAAAAATGGAAGGGAGACTCACGCCAACGGTGCCAGGTCTAACACGTGTCATCCCCCAGCTGAAATGTGGGGAGAACTACCCATCCCCTGGGAAGTTCTCATCACTAAGGCGGAAAAATATGGACAGACCGTCAGCATTGGCGTGCTCTGTACCCGGGCAGTATTCCACCGTAAAGTCCATCCCCTATAGGGAAATGGACCACCTCAACAACTTGGGATTCCCACCCCTCATTTGCATCAACTATCTGAGGGGCCTGTGGTCTGTCTGAACCCGGAAGTGAGTCCCAAACAGGTATGGTCTCAGCTTCTTCAACGCCCAGACCACAGCAAATGCTTCCCGCTCAATTGCACTCCACCTCTGTTCCCGTGGCAGTAACATCCTACTTTTGAAGGCTACAGGTTGGTCTAGTCCCTCCTCATTGATCTGTGACAGAACAGCCCCCACCCCAGGCTCTGAAGCGTCTGTCTGGACAATAAATTCTTTAGCAAAGTTGGGTGCCTGGAGTACGGGCGCTGTACACATGGCAGTCTTGAGGGCATCAAAAGCTTTTTGGCAGGTGTCAGTTCAGTTCACAATGTTTGGCTGCTTCTTGGAAGTCAGCTCAGTCAAGGGTGCAACAATGTTGCCATACCCCTTGACAAACCTCCTGTAGTACCCCGTGAGTCCTAAGAAGGCCCTCACCTGCGTCTGGGTCCTTGGGAGCTCCCAAGTCAGGATGGTCTCAATCTTGGGCTGCAGGGGTGCCACCTGGCCACTCCCCACTTGGTTACCTAGGTACACCACAGAACCCTGCTCAATCTGGCACTTACTGGCCATGATTGTGAGGCCTGCTCTACGCAGCGCCATCAACACTTCCCAGAGGTGGCGCAAGTGATCCTCCCAGGAGGAACTGAACACTGCAATGTCGTCCAGGTAGGCGGCACTGAAATCCTCCAGCCCAGCCAACACCTGGTTGACCAACCTCTGAAAGGTGACAGGGGCATTCTTCATCCCAAAGGGCATCACACAGAACTGGTAGTTCCCATCTGGGGTGGAGAATGCTGACCTCTCCTTTGCCCCATCAGTCAAGGCAATCTGCCAGTACCCAGACATTAGATCAAGCGTGCTGAGGTACCGGGCAGCCCCTAGCGATCAATTAGCTCATCTGCTCTGGGGATGGGGTGCGCGTCGGTCCTGGTGACCGAATAGAGACCTTGGTAGTCCACACAGAACCTTAGTTCAGGGGCCTCCCCAGGCGCGGCAGCCTTTGGTACCAAGATCACTGTGCTGGACCAAGGGCTGCTAGAGGACTCAATCACCCCTAGGGCAAACATTTTGGAGACTTCCTCCTTAATGTAGGCCCTGACCCTGTCAGACACCCGGTAAACCTTATGCTTGACAGGGGGGCTGTCCCCGGTGTCTACCTCATGGGCGGAGCAGTCAGTGACACCAGGCACTAGAGAAAACAAATCTGAGAATTGTCCCAACAGCTGGTGACAATCTCTCTGCTGCTCAGGGGTCAGCGTGGTGGAGAGGACGACACCCTCAACTGACCCATCCTTCTCTTCTGCGCACAGGAGGTCAGGAAGAGGCTCACTTTCCTCCTCCATTCCAGCATCTGTGGCAAGCAACATGTCCACTTCAGACCTCGCAAAGTGGGGCTTCAGGCAATTATCATGAAGGACCCGCAGGGGGTTCCTGGGCGACCGAAAGTCCACCAAGTAGGTAACTTGACTTTTGCGCTCCACCACCTCATATGGACCGGTCCACTTATCTTGGAGCGCGCAGGGCTCCACTGGGGCCAGTACCCAAACCTTCTGACCAGGTTGAAACTCGACCAGAGTGGCATTCTGGTCGTGCCAACGTTTCATCTCCTCCTGGCTGGCTTCCAGATTTGCCTCAGCAATCTTTCTGAAACGCAGAGTCTGGTTCCTGAAGGCCAAGATGTAGCTAAATACGTCTTGGGGAGGTTTCCTGGGAGATTGCTCTCAGCCTTCCCTAACCAGACTCAGAGGCCCTCTGACCGGGTGACCGTAGAGTAGTTCAAAGGGACTGAACCCTAAGGACTTCTGGGGCACCTCACAGTAGGCGAACAACAGGCATGGGAAGAGGACGTCCCACTTACGCCTCAGGGGCTCTTCTAGGCCCATAATCATACCTTTCAACCTGACTATTTCCTTGGGGGTGGTAAGGAGTGGTGAACTTATAAGTTACCCCACACTCCTCCCACAGAGACTTCATGTACTAGGAGATGAAGTTGGTCCCCCTGTCAGAAACCACCTCTCTGGGGAACCCCACACGGGAGAAGATCCCCATCAGTGCATGTCCCACCACAGGGGCCGTCACTGTCCTGAGCGGGATGGCTTCAGGGTACCGGGTGGCATGGTCCACCAAGACCAGGATGTACCTGTTGCCCATGGCTGTCTTGGGGTCCAGAGGCCCCACAATGTCAATTTCCTCTCGCTCGAATGGGGTACTCACAACTGTGGAAATCCTTAATAACCTCTTTAGGAATGTATACTCTGCTCTCTGTCTGTACTACTGGTATGCTGCCACCAGAGGGACTGGAGGTCTCTCCATTCTTTGCCTTAATCTCCAGCTCCCTCAATGCTCTCTCATGCTCAAGCTTCATTTTCATCATTTCAAACTTTAGCTTCTTGTTCTCAAGGTCTCTCTTCCTCTGATCTTCTAGTTGCATCTTAGCAATCTCCATATTATGGCATCTCTCTCTTTCCCTGTCCTCCATCTCCTCTGGGGACAGACCCCTCGCCGACACACTCGTGCCCGGGCTGGAAAGCGCTTTACCACCTACTACATCAATCACTTCATCCACATTCTCTCCTCCACCACAGGCTCTCCCATATTCCTAGGGGCATCCCTGGCTGCTAGCCAGGCCTTCAGTGCCTTGCAAAATTCTTCTTTCCTGGTGAAACCTGTGGTAGGGACTGTACATTTCTGGCAACATTTATTTAGCTCCTTGGAAGTGTAGGTATCTATCTTCTCCTCTTCCCAGGAGAACTCTTCTGGGTCAACAGCTCTGGGCTTGGCCATTGTATCAACAACTGGCACTCTTAATCAAAAATAGACAAAAAAAAAAATCCTCAAATATGTATGTGGTACGTTATGCTCTGCACTCACTAGTAGTGTACACTATAATTACTGTATTCGGTCACAAACGCAAGTCCAGATCCCCACCGCTGACCACCAATGTTAGAAATGGTGGTCTCTGGTTGGCAGTGGATGGCCACTGTCCAAGCAGGGACCCTTCTTCCTAAGTCAGAGTGAAGGGCTGCACCCCTTTGACAACCCCTGTTCCACCCTGTGGTAACGTAGCACGAGCAGTTAGGCTAATCTCAGAGGCAGTGTGTTAAGCGTCTATGACCATACACAGTAATACAGTGAGGAACACTACAAAGGGACACAACACAGGTAGGTATCAAAAAATTGTTATCTTTATATATTGGCTTATCACAAGACCAAATAACGAGAAAGCCACAATACTGTACAAAAGTAATTCTCTCTGGATGCTGCAAAAATAGTTCAAATGGGGAATGCAAAGTTCAGTTCAGGGCAATGGTCTCTGCGACCCTTTTACTCACAGTTCCGGGATATTGTTGTCAATAATCCTCAAAAATGCCGCTACGGCGGAATAGCGATGTTTTTCCTCACGCTCTTGGTCACGGCCGCTCGCTAACGGGTGTTAGCAACAATTTTGAGGCCCGCAAACGTGCGAGGCGATGATCAGGCCAGCGAGCCCTCAGCGGCAGCAACGCGATGAATTTCTTGACGCTTCTTGGCTGCGGCGGCTCGCTAACAGGCCTTAGCGACAATTTTGAGGCCCGTAAGCGTGCGGGGTGATGATTAGGCCAGCGAGCCCTCAGCGGCAGCAGTGCGATGATTTTCTTGACGCTCCTCGGCTCCGGCGGCTCGCTAACAGGCCTTAGCGACAAAATGAAGTCTACTGGTCCTGAGACTTCAGTCAGGAGGCTAGTTCTCTCTCTAGTCCTTGGGTGATTGCAGGTTCAAGTTTAAAAGTTCTCTTACAGCTCCTTTTCCCTCTTATTTACAGTCAAATGATAAATACTCCAGGCCAATCCAGGGAACAGCACACAACACAAGGACAGGCCTCACCTGCAGCTTCCTTCAGTTCCATGGACAGAGGTTGGTCTTGAGATCCAGGGGCAATACAAATTGTAGGGGTTTCAGCACAGATATTTATACCCCAAAAGTTTTTGTTCTCAGAAGCTACAAGTCACTGAACCCAGCCAGAACCAGTTCTGCCCAGCCCTGGAGCACTTTGTTTACCAGGCTGCATCCTTCCTTTCAGAAAGAGGGGAGCCAGCATTCACCTTGCCAGGCACAGCCCTATTCAGGTCCAGGAGCTACCCCTACCCACACTCCAATGCAGATCTCTCTATTCCACCCAGGTCTGACTCAGCCTGCCCTGTCCCTCCAAAACCAGACAGCCAATACACATAACAGCAGAGCACACTGGAGGGCTTAGGCAAGAAAATACCTACTTTCTAAAAGTGGTATTTTCAAACACAGAATATAAAAATAAACTTCACTTAAAGATGTATTTTAATATTCTGAGCTCAGGCATACTAAATTCGTTTTTCTACCATGTTCTATGGGTCAGTTAGGACTATAGAATGTAATAGCCAAACCTTCCATTCTGGCCTATGGAGAACAGGTAGCCTTACAGTCGTGAAAAACGAAATTGGGTGTAATTCACTACCAGGACATGCTACACACATCAGAGCATGTCCTACCTTACACATACAATGCACCCTACCATAGGGGTGGCTTACAGGATGCCGAGGGAAGGTTCAGGGGCTGGGAAGTGGGTGCACTTCACAGCCAAGATGGCAGTTCTAGACTGCACACAGACACTGCAGTGGCAGGTCTGAGACACACTTTACAAGCTGCTTCTGTGGGTGGCGCAAACCAGTGCTGCAGGCCCACCAGCAGCATTTGGTTTACCAGCCCTGGGCACACTCAGGCCACATTACTAGGGACTAACAGGTAGACCAAATAAGCCAATCAGGGATACATCAATTCATATGTCATCTTTACACAGGGAGCATCCGCGCTGCGGCACTGAATGGCAGTGGCGCAGCGCCCAGAGCATCTATCACAAGAAACACAGAGGAGGCACAGCGAAAAAATGGAAGGGAGACTCACGCCAATGGTGCCCGGTCTAACAACGAGGTTACCCAAGACGTGTAATAAGAGAAGCATATAAAGGAGCAAGATTTTACAATAGAGACCATCTCCTATCCAATCATGATAACGAAAAAACTAAACCCCCTTTAGTATGTGACACCAGGCACTCTACAGGAAATAGTACGAAAAAGTACGCCAAATCATATGTGCCAATTGGCACATTTTGAATGCTAATCCAGAGGAAACAGACAAATTACCACGTCCATTATTTGCACAGCGGCGCAATAAAAATTTGAAGGATCACATTGTCCATTCGCGCATTAATACCAAACTTCCATTTATTCAGAAAACCATTGATGGTAGTGCGCCCATTTGGGGCAACAAGACATGTTCTCAATGCAAGGCATGTGACAGTGCAATTATTACTTCAACATTTGAACACAATGGGTATTCCATTGTATTAAAGTCACTCACGAATTGCAAAACAAATACATTGTTTATTTGTTGCTGTGCCCGTGCAAATTAGGATACGTCGGGGAAACCTCAAGGACATTGGCTACACGACTTACAGAACATCGTTCTGCGATACGGACACACAAGATGGCAGCCCCTTTAGTGAAGCACTTCATGGAGAAAGATCATAGTCACGAAGACATCAAGTGGCTAATTTTGGAAAAAATTAGCCCCAAAATAGGTAGAGACATTGATAACATCAGAAAGAGCAGAGAAGTTTTCTGGATTTTTTCCTTAGATACAGTAAAACAGGGATTAAATCAGGAAATCCCATGGGAACAGGCCATACGCCATAATACAGGATAGACCTCTTTTTCTGTTTCCATGTCACAGAATTTATAGCATCAAGTCCTATTTGGATCCTCGTTATTGCGAGTTTATACTCTAACCATATTAAAATCAGATAAAATATCTACGTGTCTGCTTTTAAATATGACACTATTTGCTGACATAATATCTATGTGTCCATTTTTTAAGTAGGACACTAATTGCTGGATAACCTCTTTTTTGCGTCCTTCCTAACTTCATCACTCGCATCATTTTTTCACTGTTCTTTTATATAATTCTTTTGTTTCATATGTTGTAAGCATTTCAATACCATGCTCAGTGAAAGCTTACATCCAATTCCATGTATATCGAATTAGCCCTTGTAGTTCGCATCCACTAATGTTGGTGCTCATCTGTGAAAGCATCAATAAAGTTTGTTTTTACATTCTGTCACCTATTGGACCATTTGTACCACGTGATATAATACACGTTGGTCATATGACCGTATCTCATGCACGCCACACTCAGCTTTGGGACGGACGTGCGGAAGCCGGAAACTTTACTCCGAAGGCTCATATCTTATCAGTAAGCATTTTTGCTTTATCTTTCTTTTTTTTTTTTTTTTTTTTTTGAAACCGTTTATTACAGAATCCAAAAGATATACAAAGATGGGCCTACAACCTTCAGGCCGGCCGCTAGCAAACAGTAAGAGCATATAATACAATCAGTAAACACACGCTGCGGCGTGAGAGAGGTCACAGGAGTTGAAAGAAGCGTTGGCAGCCACACCGTCCGGACCCCCACATGACGGTTTCATTTTTATATAAGAAACGAAAAACAAATCCACAAGGCAGCCAATAGTCAAAGCAACAGCATGAGCTCCCCTGGGGAGGACCCTACCGATCCACAGGAATAGCGGGGGGGGGATAGGTCGGGACGGAGACAAAGTGAACTCAATGCCCAGAACCAGGGAGACAAGCAGACTAAGGAGACGGGGCCAGTGACAGATCAGGCGTCAGCGGCGGGGTACAAATTCTGCCACGGTAGGTGTTCCAGGGGCCCCACACTTTCACCCACTTCCCAGGCTTACCTCTCGCAACATACACTACCTTTTCCCGAAACATACACCAATCCATGTTGTCCTTCCACGCCGAGACCGTTGGCAACCTCTGGGAACCCCAACAATTGCGCAATATCACGCTTGGCCACCATATATCCCAGAGTCACCCACCACGTCTGCGGCACTGAAAAGTCGGTCGGCTCCCATACATTTAGCAGACATCTCCTCGCCTCGGGAAGCAGCGTCACATGCGTGACCGCCTGCAACACCGCATGCACACCACGCCAGAATCGCGCCACCTCCGGGCATTCCCACAAAATATGGAGGAAGGTCCCTGAAGAACCACACCCACGCTTACACAACCCATCCACGGCATAGCCCATACGCATCAGACCCGGCCCCGTAACATAGACCCTATGGAGTATCTTGAGCTGGACGAAGCGAAGGCGAGCCGGTATGGCCACCTCTTTCGGGGATGCCACCGCAGACACCCAGTCCTCGTCATCCAGCTCCAATCCATCAGCCCCCCATGCCTCACGAAGGCTAGTCAGCAGTCCCGAGCGATCATTGATGAGCTTTTTGTAAATTAATGAAATCGTGCCGTCCGGTACATGCCCATCCAGCACTCTATCTTCCAGAGGGGAGTACTCCGGGATGGAGGCAACATCCGGGAATACGGAGCACAGTGCGTGACGGACCTGTATATATCGAAAGTACTCCCTGTCCTGCAACTGCAGCACCTCGAACGTTTTGAATCCCCCCCTCGTCCAGAGATCGCCCACCTTGCTGATGCCTATCATGTCCCACTTCTCAAAGCCCTTCGAGGTCCACAGGGAGCCCAGCCGCTCAGATGCATACAGTGGCGTCGCCCGGGTCAACCGATCCTTCCACCCCATCGCCAAGTTTGCCGCGTGCCACACCCGTACCGCGACCCGCGTAGGGCCCGTCAGACGTGCGTCGAGCGACCTAGAATAAAGCGCCCGACTATAGTCGCCGCCCGGCAGTAACAGTTTATCCATTTCAAAGGCCGGGTTAAGAGCGGGCCCATAACGGCCGTGGTTTATCGCAGCCAGCTGGGAGGCCCAGTAATACCGTTTGATGTCTGGGAGGGCGACCCCCCCGTCGTACCACGGGAGCGTCAGCTTCGCAAGGGTGATACGCGGCCTACCCTCCCAGAACAGGCGTCGCTGCAGACTCTCCACCTCGCGAAAGTAGCACGCCGGGACAACGTCCATCGTGTTCTGTAAAGCGTATAGGAAACGTGGCAGCGACATCATCTTAAACAATGCCGCACGGCCGAGTGGTGAGAGCGGCAAGCGCCTCCAACGCGCCACGTCATCCTTCAGGCGCTGGAGGGGGGGGAGCAAGTTCTGTTGATATCGGGCCTCAGCGTCCAGGGTAATGAAGATACCCAGGTACTTAAATCCCTGCGGAGCGATCTGGATAGGACAACCCCGCGGAAGGATAGGAGCCTCCCCGGAAAGGACATACACACAAGATTTAGCCCAGTTGATGACTAAGCCGGAATTGCGGCCAAATGAGTGCAAAACATCAACTAGTACAATGAGTGATTTACGCGGGGAAGCAAGGTATAAAAACGTTTACGTTTCTTTTTAATAAATCAAAGTAATCCCACTGCATACTGTGTTGTTGTGTTCACCTTTGGCGCCAGGACGCCCCTTTGCTGGGGCAGCTGTGCGCGGTATAAAACCCAGTAACATAACATAACATAACATAACATAAAAGAATATCGTCAGCGTAAAGAGATACGCGATCCTCATACTCGGGGGTCCATCGGAGACCACGGATAGAAGGGTGCCACCGCAGCCACTCCGCCAGGGGCTCCAAGGCAAGCGCGAAGAGGAGCGGTGATAACGGGCAGCCCTGCCGCGTGCCCCTGCCCAGCTCAAACGGAGCCGACACTCTACCGTTCACCGCCACCTGCGCCAGCGGTCCGGAGTACAACAATTTCACCCAACCAATGAATCCCGGGCTAAAACCAAACTTCGCCAGTGTCGCCCAAATATATGGCCACTCAAGCGTGTCGAACGCCATAGTGGCGTCCAGGGATGCCAAAATGGCCGGCTCTCGTATGAACGGGACCCGCGCGAGCACCCCATGCAAACGCCGCAGGTTGAGCGCGGTGTTGCGATGAGGGATAAAGCCGGACTGATCCTGGTGAATCAGATCGCACACCACGCCAACCAGCCGATTAGCCAGCACCTTGGCGAGAATTTTGGGTTCCGCATTCAGCAGCGAAATGGGCCTGTAGGACGTGACCCGATCCCGCGGCCTCCCCTCCTTATGAATAACCACGATAGTGGCCAGACGCTGGTCCAACGGGAGGGAACCCGCCGAGCGGGCCGCGAGGAACATAGCACGGAGATGCGGCGCCAGCGTATCCGGTCGTAGTTTATACAATTCGATGGGAAGGCCATTAGGACCCATGGCCTTGCCGGAGGCGACCGAGCGTATGGCGAGGGCAATCTCCTCAGATGTTGGGGTCGCGTCCAACAACACTTTATCCTCCTCCGAAAGGGAAGGCAGCGCAATGTCTTTAAGTAAGGCATGGGAGTCCTCTTCCGAGCGGGAAGATACCGGGGAGTACACCCCACGGAAATATTCTGCAAAGCAATCAACAATTTCTCCTGGGTCAGTGACACACACACCATCCAATTTCTCAATCGACGGGACAACTCGACTCGCTCTCTCCTTTTTATCCAGCCACGCAATCAGTTTACCAGCCTTATCACCCACATCATACAGTCTCCCCTGTTGCTCTCTACTGAGGCCCCTGGCTGCCTCCGTGACGAGGGCCTTGTAGTCCGCCTGCTTGAGTCGGAGAGCATGCAATTTGTCCTCCGTCACCCCACACTCCAAATCACCCTCCAACTCAGTTATCTCAGTTTCAACACGGGTCACCTCCTCCCGCTCGCGCCTCCGGGAATGGGAAATAAGGGATAGGGCCTCCCCCCGGAGTACCGTCTTAAACGCCTCCCACAGAGAGACCGCAGACGACACAGACCCCACATTGTCTTCAAAATATCGCTTAAGGGATTTAACCAAATCTGTGCGAATTGTGGGGTCACGCAGGTACCAGGGATTAATCGGGACCACCCTCCCCTCCCCCCTCGGGACAATGTCGAAGTGCAACAGGAGCGGGGAGTGGTCTGAAATACCCCGCGCCAAATGTCGTACCTCCCCAACCCTCCCAGCCTGTGCCGCTGGCATTAAGACATAATCAAGCCTCGAAAGACTGCCATGAGCCCCGGAATGAAAGGTGTACTGTATCTGCGTAGGGTGTTTCAACCGCCAACAATCCACCAGCCCCAAGGTGTCCAAGAGGCCGGACAACCACGCTTGGGCACGGGGGAGATCCCTAGGGGGGTGACGATCCTCAGTCCCGGAAACCACAGCGTTAAAATCCCCCCCAACCACTAGAATCCCCTCCGGAAGGTCAAGGAGGAGGTGCCCCAGATCCGCAAAAGTAGTCATTTGCAACCCTGGCGGGACATAAACAGAGACGAAAACAATCACTCTACCCTCCAATCTACCCACCAGAACCGTGTACCGTCCCCTGTCATCATGGAGCACCTCATCAACTTCCAACGGAAGCGAGGTCTTAGCCATAATGCCCACACCCCTCGAACCAGACGTGAAGCCCGAGTGGGCCATAAGGCGATAGCCCCGTCTGTTCATGGCACGAAAGGAGTTTCCAATGAGGTGTGTTTCCTGCAGAAAGACTATATCAGGTGAAATTCGCTTTAGGAACTGCAGGACCACCCCCCGTTTTATCCTGTCCCCCAGTCCGTTGACATTCCAGGACAAAAGACTCAGTCCCCTACCCCCATCATAGCCGAATTCAATCAATCGCCCCCCAGAGAGCACTTTAGGAATAGCACAACAATACTTTTGCCTTGTGGTACAAATAAACAATACCCAACCCCAACCCAACAGCCCCAACAAAACTCCCCCCTCCCTGCACCCCTGCATGAGCC
Organism: Triturus cristatus; assembly: GCF_964204655.1. Lineage (NCBI taxonomy): Eukaryota > Metazoa > Chordata > Amphibia > Caudata > Salamandridae > Triturus > Triturus cristatus. Next base: position 304,181,891 of record NC_140585.1, on the reverse strand, counting down.
CAGACAGCCCCCCCAACTTGCAGTGTGCCTGTCGCCCCTATGTAATTTAAACTACTAAGACCCCCTAGAGGAGGAAGGAGAACCCCCTCGAGACCCCGCACAACCTCCAATGGAGGGGAGACAAGACACAACAGACAAAAGACCCTAAGCTTGGCCGAAAGTGGCATCATCCGGAGTGAGCCCCCGTGTCAGTACCTCAGACCCGGTCCGGTGGGCACTCTCCTCCCGCTGCCCCCCCCCATCATCCCGACCATGACCCCCAGACAAAGTGTCCAGCCAGTCCCCGGCCGTTTCAGGACGGTCAAAAAAGTGAGTGCGACCATCCACCTCCACCCGCAGCCTGGCCGGGAAGAGCATGGCGTACTTTAAGTTCATGCCTCGAAGCCGCCGCTTGACGCCCAGGAAACTCAGTATCTGCTTCTGGACCGCCTGGGTGAAATCGGGATAAAAGTTCACCTCCATGTTCTCCAGCTTAATCGGCCCTTGCAGTCTGGAAGCTTGCAAAATCGCATCCCTGTCCCGAAAGTTGAAAATACGGGCAATAAGAGGCCGCGGAGGGGCTCCGACCTTCGGTCTGCCTCCGGGAACTCTATGGGCCCTCTCCACAGCAAAGAATTTACTCTGTCCTCGAGGCTGGAGATGGGTAGTGATCAGGTCCTCCACAAAGAGATCCGCCGCCGACTCCTCCCGTCCCTGGGGTACTCCGATGATACGGATATTATTCTTCCGGGCCCGGCTCTCGGAGTCCTCCAGGCGCCGATCCATGAGCGCACTTGCCTGACGGAGCCGGTGCACCTCCGTTTGAAGGGCCGCCACCTCAGTCGTGAGGCCCGACGCGGTGTGGGCCAAAGAGTCGACTCGGTCATTAGTCTTAGAGAGATCAGCTCTCACAAGGTTGACATCAATGAGGACCGCGTCGAGTTTGTGTGCCAAAGTGTCGAATTGCTGGCCCACTGAGGCCTTCATCTCAGCAATGGCGCCCATGACGTCTTGCAAAGTCAGATCCGTAGGCAAATCCGGGGCATCCGGGGGGCACTCGGAGGACTTGTGCGATCCGCCGGGAGACCCCTTCGGGAGGGTGTAGCGGTCCATGATGTTGGCCTGATGTGCGGTGCCACGCCGGGTCGACTTGGCCTTCAACCGATCCCCATCCTGCTTCGTTGCCATCGTCGCGTGCCTCGCACTCGCACCAGCCACGCAGTGGAGAGCAAGCAATCAAGGCCGGGAGCCCCGGGGGCCACCCCAGGACTGCAGAGCGGGCCACCGCAGGCAGGCAGGCAGGGTCTCCCAGCGAGGCCACCCCAACACAAAGAAGCGCCGTGATCCCACTTGCGATAATGGCAAGGGGACTCAAAAGCGAAAGTGAAAGTGTGGGGTACGCGACTCGCCAGGCCCAGCCCGCCGTTGTTGTTCACTTCGCCACTGGGTCGCCCCCAAACTCGAATCCGGGGTCAGGAGAGAAGTAGGCCGCAAACTTCAGTCGGTGCTCACTCCGGCACCCGGGGTCCGATTCGAGAACGGAAAACGGGTACCACCTCGGCTCAGGCTCACCGACACAGTCCCCTCAACCGATGCAGGATGAAGACAGGATAAACGTAGGAGGTTGCGGAGGTCCTCGGGAGCCTCGCACCTACGTGGCCATCTTGGTTGCGCGCTAGGCTCCTCCCCGCTTTATCTTTCTTAAATGATTTTTCTTGCCCCATCCTATAGCTAAATATTGACTTTAGTTTTGTATTCATTCAGCTGTATTGCATTTCGGCGCTGTAATTAGATGCACCTAAATTTTTGACAGTTTCAGGCTCTGCACCCACGACGCGGCCAGCCCAAATTTATGCTGCAATCTTTTTGCCTAACGGACACATTAATTTTCTCGCACCCCCTTTTTTCGTTTGTTCGTTTTAGCTACCCGTTTTTAGTAGTGTTACCATTATTTCTCGTCTAATTAAATTCTTATTCCCAATCTCACTTTTAGTTTAGTAATTTATCATGCTTCATGCTTCCATTCATTGAACTAGACTGGGTGTCCCATACAAGGATTTTTCTCGTTACAGATATCCAATTATATATACCATTGAGAGCCGGACCTAATATATCAATTCTGACTCAGAATCAGCTTGGCGACCCAGAGCCACGATTGCTCAAGATTTGCGATATCCCACAATTCTACGCATCTAACATTTTACAATTGTTGGTCCTCACATCAGAGACCCACAGGTACCAACATTACATTAAATATGCTCTTTATATATTATAAGTCCGATAAACTAAAATGTTAGATTGGTTAATTCATGCATTGCTTTGTTTGTTTTTTCAGCATTCTATTATCATCCCATTTGGAGACTTCGCTGCCATTTCTCCTAACTAGAACTAGGGAGATTATCCGATTACCTTTGATTTTAATTTTTAAGGTACTCACTAATTATACTGTTATGTCTTTATGAGATATTTTCAATCAACTTAGAATTTATATACATATGTATCATTTGTATATTTCTTACAGCCCATTTTGTTCTGATACCTGAATTATCGCTGATGCCTTGACGCACGATTCAGGTTCTCTCAAAAAACATTTAAGGTATAATTCTTGTACCGTATACCTATATAAAAGAGTTACTAACAAGCACATTTCACACGGGTGTATTCATTTTATGAAATTTATGGTGGCTTTCCATTTTCTTTATTCATTTTATTATATTTTTTTACATTACACATGAGGTTCATGCCATTGCCACTATTAATCAACTCATCTTTAATCAAACTATACGACTCATGTACTATCATTACCTCCCTGGTGGTTCTCCTTCTCAGTTCAATGCACACAATCATTGTTTTTGGACCTTCATTCACCAATGCTGTCATTTTAGAACCTCTTCCGTATTTATAAGACACTTTCTTTTTTTACATTTACAGAACCTACATTGTCTTTTCCCTGTGGCCATTTTTTCCTAACGAAGGCACTTTGGTGTGCCGAAACGCGCATAGAATATTCCAGTCAATCTAATCTGTGCCACATTGTTTTTAATTGATATTTTTCCTACAATATTATTTGTTATTTATGTATAATTGTTAATAAATATAATGTCTTTGTATAATTGAAAGTACGATTGGAAGTGTGCATGATGGACACGTAAGTTCTTGTATGAATGCTATAATGTCTAATTTTTCTATGCTAAATAAAATGTATTCTGTATTTTTGTCCAAATTACTGTTATCTTTGTTTCAATTTGACAGTATATACATTATCATTTATTATTAAGTCAATTGGTTGCCTTAATTCTGTACAATTATTTTGATTTTCCCTACGTTAAGGAACCAGATCCTAATAGTAGGGGGCCTCTTTCTGTGCCTTTAATGTTTCATGGAAGCCATTAATTTGAACAGTGAGATAGGTAATGAAATAACACCATGTATCAATCATACTGATGAATTTGTCTGTGCCACAGTGTATGGTAACTGTTCCAATTTTTCAATGTGTAGCATAGTATATGTAGGATCATTCATGGCCATTAATGTATGTTTGTCCGTCAAATTAAAGGGTAAAAACAATGCTGAGGCATTCAGGTAATCCCATGGTATCCTCCCATTTTCAAGTGTTTGCAGTGTCCATCCAAATTGAATAACAGATCAAAGTTGATTTTGACAATGATACAAAGTAGACACTTAATTCTGAACAATATCAATGACAGAAGACACAATGTTATCCAATGTGTATGTACGAGATGACAATGTGTTTTTACTGTTATCAACAACTGCAAGAACCTTTTCCAAATTATTCTAATCTATTTGGCATAAGCGTACAGCTGTCTCGATTTGTGACAGTTTCCAAAATTAATTATAGGCCGCGTAAACAAAACATTTAGTGCAAGGAACTTAGGACCCAGAAGGAAATCAGAAAGGTCAATGTCTCCCAATAAAAGGAAAATATGTTGTTTTACAGTAGACAGTGTAGAATGTTGCAACCATTGTTTACACAATTTACTAACTGAATAGGTGATACCCATATTGGAATTGGGGGAAGATGGGTAGTGTGGATCCGGTCTATGTAGTGTAAACCCACTAGTAGTATTCATAAAGCGAAAGTGACAAGCATTCATGTCTGTTGACCACAACACCCAGCTGTGGGGATTTATCAAGGAAGAATTAATGCAACCATTATTAATCATCCAATTAAGTTGATCTGCAGCGTAGTTAGTGTGTGTCTGCCATGTCTCATAAAGGGGAGTATTCAAATTTTTAGCAGTTGCTAAACCAAAACAAGTAGTTTGCTGGGCCGTCTGATTAAGAAATATAATTTGAGTAGATATCAGACAAGCTCGATGCAAGGACTCTGTTCACTGCACTTGCCAAAACTTAGTGCCCCATATAGATTTCAACTCAACACTCTCCGGCCAATAATCATAGCCCTTCAGGGACAAGTCTGTAAGGGAAGGATGAAGAATAAACTAACTTAGTTTGGGTAAGCATGTATTTACTTGATGGAGTGATACTCAATTTGAAATCATATGATGATGGTTGGAGAGATTGTAACCAGTGAAATATGTATTATTCCATTTTTGTGTTTTAAAACTACCCTTAGATGGAGTAGGGCAATGTTCCCATTGTGTATAATTAAAAGGTGTACGCTGAGAGCTTGTTTTGTGCAGAAAGTGATGGCCATAATGTTGGTAACAAAATAGATCAGCGTAATTAGCGGAATTCATATATAAATCCTCTGTATCAAAGACAGTGTAATATTGCAAATCAGAAAACAAAAAATTGACAGCATTTACATCCCAATCATGTGAAAGCAATCCAGGTATAGCAACATCACCTAAAGAAACATGGAAAACATATGGTATCTGTTGGGTCCCCGGAGGACCATATACATCAAATGGCACTTTATCCCACACAATGTCATCAGTGATTGGCACTGCCGAAATGTTAACAAGGGCTTGGTCTGTTTTCATTTTATGGGAGGAAGAATGTGGAGCTAATACTCCATCGACCAGTTCCACTGCAGAGCGTTCAGGTAGGTAGTGGCCATTAATCAAAAGGAAAAACGCAATCACAAATCAAATCCACATGAAAAGGAACACCATTGAAAAGACGATCCAGATGTAAGTCCAAGGTGGGACTAGATAAGTTTGTATTAACTCTGCAATGAATACACAAATCCGTGCAGGAGACGTTGGGATAGCAGAAGACAAAGAAGAAGTGTCTGAAGAAAAATGATCTTGGTCGATATAATATCCGCTGCAACTGAGTTAAAACAATGGGGGCTGTTCAGTATTAGAAGTTGAACGTAATTGTGTCTTGTTGAGTTCCAAAGGCAGGGAAGTATAAGTGCTTTCCATGGTTGAATATGTAGAAGGTAAAACTGATAACTGGTCAACTGAAGACTCGACCTCCCCTTTTGGAAGCCTGGGAGAATCGGTACTAACAGAGTTCATAAGTAGTAACGAAACATCCCGATGTGGGATATTTGTAGGCATACTATTGAGTTTCGGCCATATGGTGTAACTTGACATGCTCAATGGAAATAAAGCGATTGTCTTTAGATCAAGGTAGTGGAGGTAAAATCACAGTTCTGGTGCCCTTAAGGCCAAGGACCGGGACCGGAGCACGGTATGCAGGACCAAATTCATTCTTGTTGGCCACTTTTTCCCGGACTAGATCACCAATTTCCGGTAGCCAGCCAGCAACAGGAATTAGCGTAGCTGCATCCGTAGGTGAGGGCAAATGGGCTTTTGCCAGTGTGTCTCGTTTCTTTTGTAGCTCTTGTAACATAGCATAGTGGTTATCTACGTCAAATGTTGTGGCAGCCGCCACAACGTCTAGACCGTCAAGGTCTGCCGCAAACATTTTAATGCCAAAGAGTATTTTATATGATGCTCTAGTGTATGGATAACATGTAAGTGGCACTTATAAATGAAGGGACCCCCTCTAAAGGCGGATAAGGTCTGGGAGCAAGAGGGGAAAACTAAACAATCAATTGACAAACAACTGCCCTTAGACCTCTATTACTTTACATGAGATTGTATCTGTGCATGGATTGATAACTACAATTAGTCCATACGTGATTTGCACACATAGATATACTCTTACATGATTTTTTCTTTTTTTGTATAATATATATATCTTTTTATTATAGAAATTAATTTGCCGATGAGTACAATCATATAACTGCTATAAATCAGTCTTCATTATTTTATAAAACAATACAATACACCTCATATTGTGAAAACAACATTTGTTCAAAACAGTTAATTTTTTTTATATATGCACAACGAAAAATTTTAATATGTGCAAATAGCAACCCCCAGACAATCAAGACTCAAACACATTCATAACTCTGACTCATTCACAATCACACAAAAACACATATACTCAATGGGTTCAAGGAGCATATAGATATAAAGACATCTCCAATATTTGGTTCAGATGGCATCAACCTAAATAGGTCTGGGCATACGTGGTCTACGCGCGTTTCGGTGGAATAACACAACACTGGACCACCTTCATCAGGACCTCGCCCAATTGGGGTATAGTGTCTCCAAGGTTATACAAAGTTGGGGTACCTAAGGAACAATGGTAAAAAATAATATGTATGTTTTTTTCCTTTTTTATTATTCAAAAACAGCCCATGCACGAAGCAACACTTATTAAAACCAATGCTACAAGCGGTGTATCAGACCATCTTGTGGTAAGTGACTTTAAGAGAGAAACCCACCTGAGAGGTGGGCTTTGTGCAACCCTAAGCTTTCTAGAGTTTTGCCCATAGTGCCAGAACAAGAAGTAGTGTTTATAGAGGGAGCTGTCCCTGAGAAAAATGTCCCAAAGTAATCACCATTTTGTGCTGAACAGACTGTACTCATAGAGTGAGATGAGCACACAGAAATAAAATGCAGATTAACGGAGTAACTAACTGAGATATCCCTTACTATTAGAAGTTGGCATAGAATATTCATAATCCAATTCGATTCCAATAGAACAAATCAGAGAGCACTGATTCTTTTACATCTGAGGCGAATCCAAGTACTGTAATAAATGCAACGATAAAAGAAATATTTTATATAAAGACTACAATTATCTCAGTCCAATCCTTTATCACCTTAGGGTACCAATAGTGATACCCTGATAAAATCTTTTACCTATTGGCAAGGGATGATCGCTTTCTTTTCTATGAAGTCTGTGCAACAGAGAGACAATTTCTGTGCATTTATTCCAAAAAAGTCTGTACATACATAGAGAAATTGTCCAGAGTCAAAAATTAGTATGGCAATCCTAAAATAGTAATTCCTACCCCAGCTATGTTCTAGGGTATAACCCATATATGCCAACAAGGCATCAGATGTAGTATACTCACTATCATATACTTTGTAGTCCGAAGAAAACCCCGTACTCGATTACTAAATCGTCTAGTAGATAGTTTGGATGGCAGAAAATTAAATAGATTTATCCAGCGCCCTACGGGCCAAGGCCTCCATATTCTGACCTGAAATTGAAACATATAATGGTGCAGTTGGTATAATGTCTCCTACTTGAGGACCTGATCTTTTGCAGCCCGCGTGTATGGGCCTCTTAGGACTAGTTTTGAATATACCGGTTAAGGGTGCAGCATATTTAAAGTCGCAACCTGACGGAATACCTAGATAGTAATATGAACTTCTCCAAAAATATGGATGACCTAGTTTCAATGTTTTCGGCTTCCCGTACCACAAAGAGGTTTTTGTTCTTGTTCTTAATGTGGGTCAAATAACAACCCTCCATAGGAGGCACATCATTTCGCAGACTGAACTATTAACCCCGATCTCTATTATGATAATGGGGAATCGATACCGATAGTGGCGTCATTCAATAATTGGTGAGCATACCTATCTCAAAGTAAAGATATGAGTAGTACGCGTCTACAGGTGGGGATACGGGCATAACGCTTACTTGCTTAAGTGTAGGGGAAGAAAGCCTTCACCATGTTAATGATTCGAAGCCCCGACAAATTCATTATGGAACAGGAGATGCCGACAAGGTGCTACCGCATTTTAACGTCGTATGATAGTACTCACCTCCTCTCTTGAATATCGCGTCTCTCTCAGATGCCTCAGCGTCCCGAAAAGTGAAAGTGGACTTTGGCACCAAAACTATCCATTTATGCAAAACTGACCGGGCGTGCGTGAGGTCAGAACGTAGTCGCTATCGAGATAGGACTACAAAGATTAAAATGATTCTTAAGGCGTACACAATAGCTATCGAAATGGGACTTCGAAAGTAGAGTGTGTACCTACCCTGAACATAACACAACACGTTGCTCATTCAAACAACCCTCAGATCGAGACTCAATAGACAATTGTTAATATGAATATCTATCAGATGACATTTCGTGATTACGTACTTTACGCCAAGTTTGTGTGTACCAAGGGAATCCTCATATCTACCAAGCATGGCGGCCATCATAAAACGGTAATTCTATGAGGCCAAAAGGACATACTCAAGATCATTTAATAAAAGAAGTTTTAATGTATAGAAATATTTACAGACAAGCTTATATGGCACTGCAACCAAAATATATTTGAAAGCAGTATCGGATGTTAAAGGGCCACAATGATCAAGATAAACACACCCAAAGGGATGATTAGAAATGAAAGGATTAGTCTGTGAGTCTGTGATGGGCGTGAAACAGTAGAACTCTTGATTTGTTGACAAATATCACATGAAAGCACATGTTTGCGAGTTTGTTGGTATAATCTGTGCTACCAATAGCGTTGCTGTAAAAGCTAAATTGTCGCCGATATGCCTTAATGAACAGAAGCCATGCCTTCATGGGCAGCCACAATTAGCGAAAGTCTGTCGGAATAGTTACACAGGGTACTTTGTCTGTAGTCAACCGATAAATATGACATGAAGGGAAACCTTGGGAAAAAGGTGTACCCTCCTTAGTTGCGGCTATAGCCGCCAAAATTTAATTGTCAATTTTAGTCATGGACCTCGTAACAGCTTTAAGTCTACATGTGGCTACTGCAGATTTGGCTGCTTCATCAGCCATTGAATTCCCAAAAGCGTGTGCACTCACACGCTGATGCCCTAGTGTATGGATAACATGTAAGTGGCAGATAGTCCTTAAGAGCCGCCACTCGGACCCAAAACGTTTAATGCTTTTAGAATCTCAAAATTAATTTTGTTTCCAAATAAACCAAATTGTCATTAAATGACTGTACACAGTAAAAAGAGTTGCACACGATAAGTGTGGGCAACTCAGGATCAGCAAATTCCAGACCTAAAAGTAAAGCCCGCAGCTCAGCCGTGCAATCTCTAAGGGTCTGCGTATGAACCAACGAAGATTGAAATTCACCATTCACAATTGTACCTGCCGCAATAGCACAAGCTGCAGAAAAAGCATGTTTAGAACCAATGGCCGACTGTGCAGAACCATCAGTGTGAATGATACATTTTTACTGATCAAGAGGAAGAAGCGAAGAAGAAGGAGGATGAACATGTTCATATTGAAGAAATTATTGGGTTTGTAAAGAAGGATCAAAAACAAAATTGACATCAGCCGATGTCAAGGAAGTAGCCCATTGTATCTAGCGAGGATGTAGAGCTATAAAATTTGAAACGCTGGACTTTGTGACTGTCTCTGAAGCAGACACCGGAGAAACGACAAAAATGCGTTTACTGTGAGCCAGAGGACATTCCTAAAGAATCGCCATCTGTACAGCTGTTAATATCTTTTCAGTGGTGTATACAAATTAGATTTAAATGCAATGGGAACATTGTCCCCTTCATTAAAAGTTACGTAAGTGAAACCGATTGCCCCTGCTACAATCTACATGACCAAATAGGTAGTATTCACTCTAGTGTGCAAGTATTGCATTTCAAGCAAATCAGACTGCAAAGACCACAGTACTGCGGTGTGTTCCGTGAGCCAACTGGAAGACGAAAAAGAAGGATGTATCAAACCGTATAGGTGTTTGATACGCTGAGCATAATCTGGAATGTAGGTTCTGCCGCCATTCAAGAAACCCAGCAATGATTGTAATTTTTGGATTGTAGTTGGAGGTTGCAATTGAGAACACTTCTTCAAAAAGTGGAGTGCCAACCCCCTACCCTCGTTGGTCAACTCATAACCAAGGAAAAGAACGGTCAATGCAATATGTGATTTTCCGAAATTGAATGTGTAACCTACAGCGGCGAAACGCGTAATAATGCAATTCACACGAGCCAGCTGAGGAATTAACTAATCATCTGTCAGGTAAATGTCATCAACATATGAAAATGCATCAGGGTCAATTTAAATCAAAAGCGACAATCTACGTGCAGCAAAACTCCGGGGATATTCTTATATCCCATAGGCAATCCGCATAGCGTCTTTGACTGCCGAGAGCACTGAATGCGGTCAAGTCACGGCTCTCCGGAGCCAAAGTATGACTAAACAAAACATTCAAAATCTCTAAAGTGTTTTTAAATTTCTTACGCACAATATTATTTAATAATGCTGTACTACGTGATGTCTATAGTCCAAAACAAGACGATATGAACCATCCGGTTTCAATATCGGAAAAAGAGGGTTATTCATTGACGAGGCACAGAGCTCAATAACACCTTGATTTTCCAATTGAGTGAGAATGTCACTAATGGAGGCTTTAGCATCACGTTTAATGGGATATTGAGGTTGGGGCTGCGGAGTTGACCATAGAGGTACAACATGCAAAGGAATCCTTATCCAAACCAGCCTGATTGCGATACAAAGCAGGGGCTAAGGCTAAAGCCCACTCCGAAACATAAGCGTGCTAAGTCTCAGTTGGGACATACTGCCAAAAAGAAGGAAGAATTACATCCTTGTCTCGTGGAGATGCGAGGATAAACGGGGGAGACCAATCAACCTCCACCAGAAAAAATATTATAGGAAGACATCAAGTTGTCCCAAAAAACTGCATTTATTGTGGGTATAATATCACCCTCAATTTGAAAGTCTACATGATAAAGTCTGTCAAAGGAAGCTACACGGGTGTCTGCGGTTTCAACAGTTATAAAAGTGTCAGTTGCTCTTGCCTCCAGAAACTGGTGGAGTGTCCGGCGAACTATGGTAACTTCCGCTGCGCTGTTGAGGAGAGTCACCGCCCAACTCCTGCCCAGGAGGAGGGTTCTCACCGTCTGTGGCTTATTTCGCTGTCAAGGCAGCAAACTTTTTCTTCTGAAATGGGGCTTGATATTGAGGTGGTTCCTCCCGTTTGACTTTCCCATCAAACTGGTGCTGCGGGTCTCGCCTTTGTTGCATGGACTCACCCTGTCTGCAATCCTGTGGTCCCCCTCCGACAAATTGTTGATCCAACGATACCGGAAAGGAACAAGAGGAAAGGGGATCAGGAACTTAGAACCTCTCATGTGTCTTAATTTTAGAGCGATCATGTAAATCATACCTACGTTCAGAAGCGTCAGGTGGAGGAGAACCAGCACGAGACTTAGGCTTCTGTTGCTGCCTATTTCTGTCCCATGTCTTCTTTGGAAAGACAGGAAGACCCTCCTTGTCAGGAGGGGGTTTACCCTGAGATTGGGTAGATGGTCTGACTCCCACAGTATTGCGTCCCAAAGATGTAACATCAGCAATAATAATCGGCAACTGACACTCCCGATCCACGTCCGCAACCACCAATAGGCATTGGCGAACTTGTAGGCAAACTGTTTCATTTTTAATTTTAGCAAGAATCATATTGGATACTATGGGCTAAATACCCACTAATTTCATCACCAAATCAATGGCTGGACCTGCCCCGTGTTCATGTTGCACACGTTTAAGAATGCTCGGTAGAACGCTCATGGAGGGTGTGCCAAAACACAGGGTATACACTGAGGCGAAAACTGTCCCCCATGTGTTGCAGTCCACTAAAGGTGGAAATTTGTCAGCGCTATGCCGATGCGCGTCTATGGCCCGCCCCCACCACTCATTGCCGCATGGTACCCTCTGTGTTTTGTTCCCGTGCCATGGTTTATCCTTGTTCTGGCAAACTCCATTATAAGACCTCTGCACGCTGGTGGTTACGTTGCCCCGGGACACTGATGGTGCCTTCTGTTTAGCAGTCACTATTGTTCTATATGTAATTGTCCTTTGCAGCCTATTGGTATTTTGTGCTGTTTGCTGTTGCGCTATGGTGCCTTTTAATATTGCACATATGCTTTTTAACATAGTCCTTATGTGCTGTTGCACAATGATGCCTTTTAACTTTGCTCCTATCACTATTGCTGCCAGCATTACAAGTCCCAAGTGCCTTGGGGCGCTTGGGTGTGGTTTTTCCTGACGTCAGCGACCCCACCCTTCTACGCTGCTCACTATTCAGCGTAACTGCACGGAGCGGATGCTTCGTTTCCCGTCTCCAATTACAAAGGGCACCTTCTGGTTCCCGGGCCTCTGGTGAATTCCTGATTCTGGCCTGCTTCCTGCATCCCAACTTGGCATTCGGGGTTACCGTGGTTACGCTTCCCTCTGTGCAAAACAATCACACAGGTTCAGAGTGGGTTGGACTCTGAGCGGTAAGACGCATGTTTTGTCTTGTATAATTGACAGGCAAGTTTTGTGGTTGACATATAATCGAATGAAACGCGATCATTTTGGGCTTGAGATGATTTAATTAGCATATTACAGATAATCATTGCGAACAGACGAAAGATAAAGAAAAATTTATTACAACACTGAAATAATTGCTTATTTAAAGCTACTGAACAATTCATAGTTCATTCATTGATTACTCATGATTGAAGATATTATCGGATGGTAATAAGTCATGATTATTGTTGCTCAAGTGCTATTTAATTACAGTAAATAAGGCGCTCCTTAATTCTAATGGTCATTCCCTTTGAAATATTATGCCAATAAGGTGCAATTGGTTATTGTAATAAGTTTACATACTTTGTTTATTTTATATTGTTTGCCTTTTGTGTATCTTTTGTTTTCACAGGTCTCCTTCCCAGCAGTTCCCTTCCCATTCCCTTCCCCCTATCTGGCCACTCTGACTCCTGGTGCTATAATAGCATACCAGATCAGCGGTGCCTGAAGGTGGGCTATTAAGGGCATCGCACAGATCCTGACAAAATACCAAGGCCACTTCTGACAGGATAGTGAGCCCACAAATTAATTTTTCTCCAGATTGTAGTGAAGACAGGGTTTGGCCTGCACACCTTGCTTTGTTAGCATAAGCATTTTAGATATTAACACCATCTTGCCACTTTGCTGCTTTTGCACACGACACTACAGGTAGCTGTTATTAAAAGTAAAACTGCTTGCTTGCTTTTCTTCACATGAGAACGGTCTGTTTTTCACATCCCTAGACGTGCACCACGAGCTTAGTCTGAACACTGTGTGCAGAAACCGTCAAGGTCAAATAAAAATGTATACTGTTGAATTCAGGTTGATCGGCCCACGCTATAGACACAACAAGCACACAGCTGCAAATATCTGAAACTCGGGTGCCTTTAATATTGCATTGCATGCATGATGCTGACACACTTGGAGAAAACCTTTCCAGACACAGAGAGCAGTGCTGAACCTGTGATGTGATTCACCTCAGCTGATCTTTGAGGTATGGGGTTTCCCATTCAAACCTAGAGACCTTCTATTATTATAAAACTAGCTTATAAGCCAGGGGAGGGTGGTACACTAGGTATTATAGGACCTGTTTCCACTATCATTGTAATATGATTTCTCCCTTTATTTTTTATGGAATTGTAACAATGCTGATGGTTTTATTTCTAATCACTTATGTTAGCCAAAGTACTGCATCTTAGAGCACGTAGTTAAAAATAAACATTTTAAACTTTTTCCGTGTCTCTGATTACTCACGTTGTGGACTGATATAAGAATAACAACAACAATGTGTTCTTGATTCCCACCATTCCTGAGAGTATTCTAAGTCGCTTGTTATGGGTTGTCTAATCATTGGTAACTTCAATATGATACGGAGAACGAATGAGACACTGATGCTAGTCGGATAGGGGTTCTAGGTACTGAGGTGAGTTTTTTGGTACACCACAATTCGCTGAGGTCCTCGTTTCCTGCGCATAGTTCTGTACATGAGCAGAATCCCCGCAACAAGATCTGTGCGCAGTTCTTATCATGGCCACCCTCGATGATCTTTTAAAAGCCATAACACAAATACAGCGAGATATGGTAGAGTCCAAAAACGCCACAGCAGCATTAGCGGATAAAGTTGCTCAACTTCAAACTAGAGTAGGAATAGGGGATGTTCCAATTACATTCCATTCAACAGGTTCTTCACCGATACCATCATCAAAAAACATTTTGCTTACGGTACCATCACAAATACCATTGGCTCCCACAGAGCGGTTTTCCAGAGATGCTGGAAAAGTACAAACATTCCTCACACAAGTAGAACTGCATTTAACCTGCCACCCTAGTGCTTTTCCAGATCCCCAGTCTCGCATTGCTTTTTTGATTTCCTACTTATCTGGTGACGCTGCCCTTTGGGCTGTCCCGTTAGTATGTCAAGATAGCACCTTGCTTTATAATTGGAGACAATTTGTACACAAATTTTAAAAAGTGTTTGATTGCAGGGCTGCCACATTATCAGCAGAACGAGAATTGCTGGAGTTACGATAGGGAAATAAAGACTTGATTACATATTTAGCACATTTTAATCGACTAGTGGCAGAAACCTCATGGCCAGAAGAAAAAAGATCTGCCATATTCTATCAGGGGTTGAGAGAAGAACTTAAGGACATCCTGGCACAAATCGATCCTCAACCCACTACTTGTACAGACCTAATTAATTTAATGTTGAGGTTGGATCATCGAATCACAGAACGAAAAGGAGAAAAGAAAAGAATTGAAAGGGTTGTCTGACGTTCTGATCGGCCCAGACTGCCGTCTGTAGTCAACGATACAACAGAACCCATGGAAATCGGGGTTATACGACAGCCTTTAACTAAAGAAGAATTGAATTGAATTGAAATTTATAAAGCACAACTCATGCCCGGAGGCGTCTTGGCGCTGTACATGATCTAAGAACAGTAAGAACACTAGTACAGCACAGCAATCATGTTGAACAATTCAGATGGTTTGTGTGAACAACCAAGTTTTCAAACCTTTCCTAAAATTGATCAGAGAGGGTGCTGTTTTTAAAGTAATGGGTAATGTATTCCACAGCATTGCTGCTGATCCTAAGAGACTCCTGCCTCCTCAGGTAGCCTTCTTGAAGGGGGTAATTGCCATGTTCCTGGCTGTTCCAGACCGTAGGGTTCTATTGGGAACATACCATTTTAATTTGTTCCTAAAATGTGTTGGTCCGAGATTATGTAATGATTTAAAAGCCAGGCATGAGACTAACTTACATCTCTGCCTGACTAGAAGCCAGTGTCATTTTTTTATGGCTTCTCTTGCTGAGACATTTTAAGGGATTTTTAGGATGAGGTATGCCGCCGCATTTTGTACAGTCTGAAGCCTTTTGATCAGGCCTGAATTGATGGTAAGGTAAAGGCTATTACAGTAATCTAGGCGGGAGAGTACCAAAGCCAGAGTCACTGTTTTAAGGAGATCCTCTGGTATGTATTGCTTAATTGTATTAATCAATCTTATAGCACAGAAGGAGATGGCTGTGACTTTACTGACTTGGGCCTTAAATTTGAGTTCTTTATCAATAATAATGCCCAGATCCTTAGTTTTAGCGGCGGGTATCGGTAGCACATCGAGTGCAGGTGGCCACCAGTCAGGTGTCCTGAGGGAGGGTTTATTACCAAAGATGATAACCTCTGTCTTAGACGCGTTCAACTTCAAACAGTTGACGTCCATCCAGTCACTCACTTTCTTCATACAGATCTTGAAGGCCTCGCCCGGGTGCTTTTCTCCATTTGTTAAAGACACCACAATCTGTGTGTCATCAGCATAGGAAGCTAGGACAAATCCTGTTTTTTTTATTATCAAGGCTAGTGGCACTACATATAGATTAAAAAGAGTGGGACTCAGGGCAGAGCCCTGCGGAACTCCACATGGTAAGGAAAACTGTTTAGAGGTTACTGAGCCCATTGCTACATTTAGTTGCCGATTGTTTAGAAAGGATTTTAAGAGTTCAAGTGCAGTGCCTTTTATTCCTGCTTCCTGCATACGGACAGCCAAGATTTCATGTCTGACCGTATCGAAGGCCGCCGAGAGATCAAGCAGCACCAGCGTGGCCATTCCTCCTCGTCTAGAATTGACCGGATATCTTCAGTGGCAGTAATTAAGGCCGACTCAGTGCTGTGATGCTTCCTGAATCCGTGTTGTGTTTCGTCTAATAACAAATTAGATTCAATGTGTTCAGTAATTTGTTTGTTCATTAAATTTTCAATGCACTTGGCAGCAAAGGGTAATCTTGCAATGGGGCGATAGTTACTGGGTTCTGAGCTATCAAGATTGTCTTTCTTTAAAAGAGGAAGAATGAAGGTACGTTTCCATTGAGTGGGAAAAATTCCACTGACAAATACTGTATTAATGGTAGAGCCCAGATAAACTGCTAATTGTGTAGGAATCAGATGCATTATGCTGGGCGGACAGGGGTCATATGGAGAACCAGACTTAATTGATAAAATAAGGTCTATTAGTTGTTCATCTCAGGGTTTTTTTAATTCAGAAAAGCCAGTTATATCTTTCTTGGGGTTGGATTTATACTGCTCTGAATGTTAATGCTTGTAAAATTGTCATAGATGTTAATCACCTTTTTTTGAAAGAAGTTCGCTAGCAGGATACAAAAATCCTGACTTGATTCCATATGGCTGACCTTATTAGGTTTAACCAGTCTGTTGAGCACCGAAAATAGAGTTTTATTGGTGTCACGGGCATTTTTTATTTGTTTAGTAAAATAGTCTATTTTGGCTTTCATAATGTCTTTTTTATGTTTTGCATGTTTCACTTTGTATGCAATTTTCTCCTCTACCTTATAATTTATTCTCCATCTTTGTTCCTAACTACGACATTCCTGTCTAGATAGTCTTAGGTTCTCATTGTACCAGGGTTGGGACAATATCCTTTTTTTTTTTATATCCTGGAGATGGGAGTTATTTTGTCCAGCGTGGCATTTAGCCAGCGAGAGAGGATTTCAATATTGCAATCTGCGACTGCATCCTGCTCCAGTTGGCAGGGGGCAGGAAAAAGAACTACGTCGTAAAAATGGACAATGTTTATACTGTGGACGTAAAGGACATTTTGTAAAGGAATGTCCAACAAAACTAAAAAATAAGGGATTACCGCCTAAGAAAGTTGTGGCTAATTTGGAAACTACATCGGAAAACTAATTAACCCAAGATGTAAGGAAGGTTACACTTGGGTGTTGTGTCCATCCCTTCTATTCCCCTTCCCCCAAGACCACCGAAGACACAAAACTATACTGAAGACTTACGTATCGCAATGTCTCTTCATGTTTTGCATCAAAGCCATAAAGTCATCGTTCTCATTGACTCTGGGGCCACAGGGAACTTTATTGATACTCTTGCTGTACAACAATTTAACATACATTGTGTTAAAAAGAGAACTCCAGAAGGGGTTCATACAGTGGATGGAAGTACATTGACCGGGGGTCCTGTTAGGTTACAAACAACCAAATTACAGTTAGTGTGTTACGATCAAGAAACCAATAAGGAAAATACAGAATGTATACAGCTGGATGTCATTAAGGCCCCACAATATGGTCTCTACTGGGTATGCCGTGGTTATGCCAACATAATCCTCTTGTTGATTGGAAAGAAAGGACAATACAATTTACGTCATCATATTGCCACATAACCTGAAATCATAGCAAAAACAAATCCTGTACCACCACTCATATAGTGACCGTAGTAGAAAAAGACATCGAACTTCCCTCTCAGTATACAGCATTTAAGGATGTGTTTGATGAACAGAAAGCAGAAGAACTACCTCCACACAGGCCGTATGATTGTCAAATCGACTGAATTTCTGGGGCCACTTTGCCAAATTGTCACATTTAGGCCTTATCAAAACCAGAAAACCAATTTTCAAAAGAATACCTTGATCATTACTTAGCCAACGGGTTCATTCGTCCCTCCAAATCCCCTACAGCTGCCACACTCTTTTTCGTGCCAAAAGCCAATGGAGATCTGAGGATGTGTATTGACTATCGAGCCTTGAATAAAATTACCATAAAAAACAAATATCCATTACCATTAATCCCAGTCCTTCTTGACCAAGTGAGATCTGCTGTCATTTACACAAAGCTGGACTTAAGAGGTGCTTACCATCTGGTTTGCACGCCATCTGGAGACGAGTGGAAAACAGCTTTCAAAACTCGATATGGCTTATTTGAGTACACAGTAATGCCCTTTGGGCTTTGCAATGCACCTGCTGCATTTCAATTTTTTCTAAACAATGTGCTCAGAGACTTTTTAGATTCCATCGCAATAGGATACATAGACGATATACTAATCTACTCAAATAACGAAACTGAGCATGAACATCATGTAAAACAAATATTAAGAAAATATCATCTTTTTGCACATTGAGTAAGTGCGAGTTTCATCTCACTACTGTGTAGTTATTAGGGATCATGTTATCGCCTTCTGGAATGCAAATGGCAGACCGAAAAATCAAAGCTGTTGCTGAATGACCTACACCTTCTTCGGTTCAGAATGTGCAATGCTTTCTTGGCTTTGTCAACTTTCATTGTAAATTTATTAACTAGTTTTCTCGTACAGTCGCACCCATCATTCGATTGCTCAGAAAAAAAGAACTATTTGTGTGGTCTTCAGAAGTTGACACCGCATTTACTGCTCTCAAAAAGGCTTTTACTTCAGTACCAATTCTAGCACACCCTGATGTACAACAACCTTTCATTGTGGAAGCAGATGGCTCTAACATGGCCATTGGCGCTGTGCTCTCACAAAGAAACCTTGATACAGGACAACTTCATCCAATAGCCTACATGCCTCGCAAGCTCAATGAGGCAGAACAAAATTATGCAATCGCAGAAAAAGAGCTTCTGGCCATCAGAGATGCGTTCAAAGAATGGTGTCATTATTTGAGCGGCGCAAAGCACACCATCACAGTGTATACGGACCATCGCAATTTGCAGTTTATGAGTTCAGCACACCCAGGCAGTTGCGATGGATGCTATTCTTCACAGAATATGATTTTATAGTAACTAATCGGCCAGGAACAGACAATAGAAAAGCAGATGCTTTATCACGTCAGGAATCCACATGTACACCGAATAATGGATTTCACCAATCTATCATAGCTCCATCAAAAGTACTTTGTTTAACGGACACCGACCAATTTTTTGACACCCTTCGTGATCATTTCAAGGTCACCAACTGGCAAGTGTGGATAAGAGAATGTCCACAACAATCCATAAAACAGGGATTGCCCTTGTACAAGTCTCGACTCTTCATCTCTACTACGGAATTGCAACAAAGTGCTTTCCATTGGTTACACACCATTCCAACAGCTGGTCATCCAGGTTTCCCAAAAATTCTGGAATTAATGCAGAGATATTTTTGGTGGCCAACCTTAAGGAAAGATGTTAAAAAAATGGTGGAAGAATGTGATGTTTGTGCTAGTAGTAAAACAGATCATTCTAAACCGAAGGGCTTGTTACAACCCCTACCAACCCCAAGACTACTGTGGGAGCATATAACTTTAGATTTTATTACAAGCCTCCCTAAGGTACAAAACTGTTCCGTAATCCTTGTAGTGGTGGATAGTCTGACAAAGTACGCTCATTTTCTTGCATGCACAAACGTACCTACCGCTAGTCAGTTGGCACTTATACTGTTACAAAATGTTGTACGATTTCATGGCCTCCCCTCTGTAATACTCTCAGATCGGGATTCACAGTTCTGTTCCCGCTTTTGGCAAAAATGGTGTCAAGCGCTACAAATTTCTTCCACACTCTCCACCAGTTATCACCCACAAACAGACAGGCAAACTGAACGTTTGAACCAAACACTCAAACAATATTTGCGGTGCTATGCAGATGAGGCCATAGACTCTTGGGTTTCCCTTTTATGGCTAGCGGAAGTAGTTTATAACAATTCATGTCACTCATCTACTGGCACTACTCCATTCTTTGGATTGTATGGCTATCATCCTCAAACGTTGCCGCTTCCTATCCCTACTGTCGCAGAGAGCACGGCGCCAGTCAAGGACACCTTGCAACAACTCCATCGGACACACCTTTCTATTAAGAAACATTTGAACCAGGCAAAAGCAAAATACAAACGACAATATGATAAACATCATAGGATGGGACCTATGTACCATCCTGGGGACAAAGTATGGTTGTCCACACATAACATTACTTTTCAACATAAACACATGCTTCATCCTGCGTTTATTGGACCTTATACAGTGGTGAAACAAGTCAATCCTGTAACTTTTCAGTTGCAGTTGCCTCCATCCTTACGCATTCACCCTGTTTTTCACACGTCCCTTCTGAAACCAGCCTCTTTGCTGTCCCCGACCTCACCCTCTCTTGGTGCATGGGGAATGGGAGTATGAGGTACAGGCCATACAATACAGCAAACGGTGTGGGCGTACCCTTTGGTATTTGATGTCCTGGAAAGGGTATCCCCCGGAAAATGATTCATGGGTCCTCGCAGAGCATGTACAGGCACCTTCTCTATTAAGGCGCTTTCATCTCCTCCATCCTTTCAAGCTGGGCCCTAAAACGCACTTGGGAGGGGGGAGTACTGTCAGCGCTATGGCACCACACGTTCTAGGGCCCCCACCCACCACTCATTGCCCCATGGTTCCCTCTGTGTTTTGTTCCTGCGCCATGGTTTATCCTTGTTGTGGTAAACTCCATTATAAGACCTCTGCACGCTGGTGGTTACGTTGCCCTGGGACACTGATGGTGCCTTCTGTTTAGCAGTCATTATTGTTCTATATGTAATTGTCCTTTGCAGCCTATTGGTATTTTGTGCTGTGTGCTGTTGGGAAATGGTGCCTTTTAATATTACACATATGCTTTTTAACGTTGCCCTTATGTGCTGCTGCACAATGATGCCTTTTAACTTTGTCCCTTTCCCTATTGCAGTGCCAGCACTACAAGTCCAAAGTGCCTTGGGGCGGCTGGGTGTGGTTTTTCCTGACGTTAGCGGCCCGCCCTTCTACCACTGCTCACTATTCAGTGTACCTTGCATAGAGCGGATGCTTCGTTTCCCGTCCCCGCTTACAAAGGGCTTCTTCTGGTTCCCGGGCCTCTGGCAGTGAATTCCTGATTCTGGCCCACTTCCTGCAACCTGACTTGGCGTTCGGGTTGCCATGGTTACGTTTTACGGGCCTCCGGCG
Organism: Triturus cristatus; assembly: GCF_964204655.1. Lineage (NCBI taxonomy): Eukaryota > Metazoa > Chordata > Amphibia > Caudata > Salamandridae > Triturus > Triturus cristatus. Next base: position 304,160,632 of record NC_140585.1, on the reverse strand, counting down.
GTGATTCCTTGAACTCCGGCTCACTTCCTGCAACCCGACTCGGCTTTCGGGGTTGCTGTGGGCACGCTTTCCTCTGTGCAAAAACAATCACGCAGGTTCAGAGTGGGTCAGACGCATGTTTTCCCTTGTATAATTGACAGGCAAGTTTTGAGGTTGACATATAACCGAACGAAACTCGATGATTTCGGGCTTGAGATGATTTAATTAGCATATTACAGATAATCATTGCAAACAGACAAAAGATAAGGAAAAATTCATTACAACACTGAAATAATTGCTTATTTAAAGCTACTGAACAATTCATAGTTCATTCTTTGATTACTCATTATTGGAGATATTATCGGATGGTAATAAGTCATGATTATTGTTGTTCAAGTGCTATTTAATTACAGAAAATAAGGCGCTCCTTAATTCTAATGGTCATTTCCTTTGAAATATTATGCCAATAAGGTGCAATTGGCTATTGTAATAAGTTTACATACTTTGTTTATTTTATATTGTTTGCCTTTTGTGTATCTTTTGTTTTCACAGGTCTCCTTCCCAGCAGTTCCCTTCCCAGTCCCTTCCCCCCATCTGGCCACTCTGACTCCTGGTGCTATAATAGCATACCAGACCAGTGGCGCCTGAAGGTGGGCCATTAAGAGCATCACACAGATCCTGAGGAAATACCAAGGCCACTTCTGACAGAATTAGACCACTTGGTAAACACACAGTAAGGATCCTGTGAATCCCCACAGAACTAGTGTGTGGGAATACAGCATCAAGCTGTTCAATCTTCTGAGCTATCCAAAAAGGAAGGTCCTCACGATTTTGAGGATGCTTGCCAATCACTGAATTAATCATGACGGACTTATTACAAGGCCTCCGCCCTATATCGATACTTGGGGCACAGCTCCAGGCAGAGCTACCAGAAAGGCACAAGAAATTAATTGAATCACTTTTCTATAGAGAAGAACCACTTGAGCGTATAGCATACGTGCATCTGCCACATTAGCATTGAGATAATTTAGATGTGACGTAAAACCAGCCAAAACTGGCCATTATACCACTTCAATGCTTAAGGAGCCCAAAGGAACAAATGAGACAGGGTGAGGAAGGGCGCCATTAAACCAAAGCTGGTGCTCCACGAACGTAAGAAGAACTTCAATCACTGCACAAGGACAATATGCCGCTGGTGCAGGATCGACTGTGTAAGCATGAGAAAAATTATCATTCTCATCCACAGCGGGAAATGTAGCCCAGGAGTAAAAGACCACGAAGCCGATTGCTGGCTCTGCCTCGAACACAAAAACAAGTGGAGACCTCGTATTGGCGACCCCATGTTGCGTCAAATGATGTGTAACCGCTGCATAGCAATGTGCCCGAATTGCGATTGGTTGTGCCATTATATATAGCAAAACCAGTACTAAACGGTTGCGGAAAACGGGTCAAAAAGATTTAAAGCTTGGAGACCCTACAGCAATAGGTGAATCCTACAACCGGAGGGGGCAAATCCCTCCCACCACGGATGTCTCAGGTAACCGGTGAGAGGGTATCGTGGAAGAGCACACGCGCTACTCAGGGGTCTCACGAATAAGTACCAGACCAAATGTTGGAGGCGCCATTTTGCAGGGATTCTGCGCAAACACAGAACTATGCTTGGGATTATGGGAACTCAGTATGCAGGGACTGAGTTATCCTACCACCTTAAAACCAATGAGCTTGGGACCGACTAGCTATAGAGTCTCATTTGCCCTCCTACTCACGCACAGAGGAACAAGCAATTAGACACCCCAGAACACAACACTCCTGACTCTCTCAGGAATCGCGGGTGCAAGACACACCCTTTCGCTCACATTCTTGTACTCGTCCACAATAAGATCAGACCGAGACACGAACAAGTTTAAAACATTTATTTTAACTAACGTGCTCTAGTACGCAGTATACGTGACATATAGCAAGTAGTCCGTAAATCATAAAAGGAGCTGACATAATGAATGACGGAGTAGCCTAACCATCTCCCTTTGTATAGACGGAGGATGATTATATATTAGAACATCTCTGGGTGTTATCAAGACCCCATACCTCAGTCTATAGATGGTAGATCTACATCACAGGTGCTGTCATGCTTTTCTCCCTGGAAAGGTCCCTCTCTAAGTGTGTGCCACCTATCCATGTACCCTCGTATGACCAAAGTACATGTTCCCAAACAACAGTACATGTTCCCAAACAACAGCTGCATCTGCATGTTGTGTCTAAGTGCAAGGGCCTGACCAGAACAGAAGAACAAGGGGCATTGTTGTTTGACCTGTTATTTGTAGGCTTTATTTAGGGACGGCTTGGGGCGCAAGCGGAGAGACAAAGAGGCATGTCTCAACCGGTTGCCATCTTGCCAACAGCCTTAACAACCTTTAATGCACTTCTAATCACTTAAAAAACCTAGTACGTAAGAACTGGAGAATAGTAAACTCAGGCAGTTTGAATTGGCCTATACCACATTTTGCCCATAAAAGACAAAAGAACCTTAGGGGTCATCTAATTCACACCCGACCAGGAAGAAAGTTTTAAGGCAGGAAAACATTTCAACAATGCTAGGACTTCCTCCCATTACAGGACACTATCCATGTGGCACCTGCTCAGTTTGCCCTCTAACAACAACTACTAAAGTACTGCAACTCACACCAAATTTCATATGGACTTTGAAGAGACACACACATTGTTATACATCACACGCTATCTACATGATCACCTGCCCTTGTGGCTTAAGATATATAGGCGTGACATTAAGAAAAGTCAAGATACATATTTGTGAGCAAAGAAGCAACATAAGGTGCAGCAGAGCAACAAAAAAAATGAGCAACCATATTCTCACCGCAAAACACTCAACTGAGGATTTGCGGGGTGATTTTGGAAAAGTTAGATTATGTGGACACAAATGCTGAAAGAAACTTACTACAAAAAGAACAGCATTGGGTCTACTGACTAGGCACAGCCCACAAAGGACTCAATTATAATATTCCTTGGGCATTAGTAATTTGAAATGGGTGGCCATCTAGATTACATACTTTCCTGGGAATTTACAAGTGAATAGACAACAAGAGACTCGAAAAATGTATATCTCTCCCAAGAAAACACTGTTTTACACCATTAAGAGCACATCACATCTATTACGATTAGTGACACCTACATTCACCCGCCATATAATTTGTGATCACTCTTTAAGAGCAAAAGGTTCCATTACACCTTTAGAACCGAATGATTGCACAGAAGTACAATCTCGATGATTTTAAAATAGTGCATGAGCTAGTCGCTAATACTGATACCCCAGGGGTACCAGTAAACATCAACCTCAGTTATTAGATCGGATAACATCATTCTAAGTCCTCCGGGGGCATAATAAAACTGCTCTAAGTACCCTTGGGTCATGATTTCAACCGCTCCTATCTTTCTGCTTTTTTTATCACATTAAATGATACCTGCATTCAACCACCATTGAATTCATGATTATTCTATAAGATAAAAAGGTTCCATTACACCTGTAGAACCAAAAGTTTAGACAAAAGTTCAATCTTAATGACTTTCGAATAGTACATGCGGTGGTCACTATTATAGATACCCTAGGGGCACCAACAAACATCAACCTTAAGAGCAGATAACGTCATTCTAAGTCCCCCGGGGGCATGACAAAACCACTCTGAGGGGCATATTATCAAGCACAATATCGCCGCTTTGGCAGCCGTTTTTGGCCGCCGTTTTCGGCCGAAAAGTGCCAATTTAAATATTGCTCTATTATCAAGGACACGCTAACAGGCTTTAGCGTGTGTATTCTTGAGATAGTAGCTGTTTTTTATCTCACGTTGCATGTCAGCGATATACATCGCTAATGACATGCAAAGAGGGTATACCTCAGCAAAAATACATGAGAAACACTCGTGAAATCAGCTTCGCGATATTTATTAAGCTGCACCGGACCCGCGATGCGGGGAAAAAAAAGCACTAAGCTCCCATTATCGCAGGATTTTAACTCCTGCTAGAAATCTGACTTCGCCATCTCTTCACTGGCAGGTGGATTGATGGGCTAAGTACACCATTGCTTATCATCAAGCATTTCCTTTACGCTCTAGATTTATCGCATGTTTTCACCTGCTATTGCAGTTTATCACCGTCTATCGCTGGAATTCACATCGCCTGTGAGCAGCGCGTTGATAACACGCCGCTAACACGGCGATGTATTCCAGCGATATGCGGCAATAAAGAAAACAGCGCTATACTTGGTTTGCGATAAATATAGCAGATCATTGCTAATATGCCCCTAAGTCTCCTGGGGTCATGATTAAAAAATCACTCCTGTCTTCATGTTTTACCGATTGGGAACACCTGGCAAGAGACACTGCTATACAACTTGGCAGCTTCCCCCACTTGCTTTGACATGCAGGCTGGAGAGGACATGTTGTGCACACTGAAGGACTAAGGTAAAGGGGAAACTACAACTGTAGGGTCACTCTCTAAATGTGTCCGCAATAAGCGGAGTAATTTTGAAACCCTTTTTACTCCTTTATCTATTTATAACCCTACAATCTCCATTTTTGATATCTTCTCCTCTCTAATCAAAGGAATAGCAATAACACGCCTCTGCCCAGACCTATGAAGACCTAAAACAGAAACTAAGGTATGCAGCAGAAGCCTTACAAGACAGTTTTCTACCAGTTTCTAAAGGGGCACTAATCGGAAATCTGTTACTACTTCACTCCATTAAGAAACAACATACATAACTCTGCGGTCACAGATTCCTTTACCCTTACTGTTCATTTTCAAATCAATGTCTATGTTTACATCTACTTAAACTCAAACTCCTTATCATTTCAAAATACAGTGAGATCTACACAGCATACGTTGTCCTAAATTCGCATAAAGGAGGCTTTTATAATAGAGCCTCCCCAAATTAAGATTCATCCTAGCATGGAATACATGAGCAATTATTGCATTTGCTCACATAGACAAACAACCCCAAAAGGGATGAAGATGTTCGCATTTAATGGAGCAAAAATACACATTTATAGAAATTATTGGGTGCATACATTATTAGAAATATGGGACAATATCAGTACTAAATTCTAATACATAACACATTGTTCTCCATGTCTTTTTGCCTCCTTCTAGGACTGAACAGAGTCGTATATGATCAAAAACTAATAAAAAAAAACTTCCAAAAGATGGAGGGAGAGTGTCCCATTTGATTTAATTTGACTTCGTGAAGGGATCCTATAAAACAACCTTTCGGTCCTGACGAAAGCCATTGACTCATAGGGCAAAATAATTGGCTGAAACATTTTTGGCCAGGTTCTCCCAGAGATAGATATGAGAGACACCTAATACCTCTCTTTTTACATCTCACATTTTCTAATCATTTCACTTCCTTTGATCTTCTTGAAATTTGTCCTTTCTAAAGGTAGGAGGTATTTTTAAACTTTTTTCCTCACATGGTGGATTCCATATGGTCTCAGATTCAAGAGACAATCCCTCTAGGTGAAGGAAAAGACCCAATGATGTAGCGATCAGTGGCTATGTACGCCAACGTGAGTCATGCCTTTGGCGGAACAAAACTGTTGAGGGTCTCACAACAATTTTGGAGTTGCATCCCCCTTCCCCCCCGCACCCTCCCCCTCTCAACACAACTCTTCAACTCTTTTTGATTTTACAAGCTCATTTAGGGGAAGTTGAGTGGAACTTTAACTTCTTCCTTAACTTCTCCCTCCCTCTTTTGATTCTTGAAACACAAACAAAATCAAACTGCTGACCTGAATCAACTTCATTAGGGGTTTTAGCTGCTATTTGTATAGTGACTTATCTATGCCCTTCACTTTCAAGCACTTTCAATTTATATCTACATAACTTAATCAGGTGTATAAAAGATTTCTTTTGAAGACCAATAAATGTATTGGTGAGAAACCAGAATCTCATGACAAATAGCCACCTATGTGCTAACAATGTTGAGGTGAAGGCATCTGTAAAATAATAAACAGCTTCTGTTGACTAAAATTAAAAAACAAACAAAATACAACTTCGCTGGAAGGGAAGTAAGAAAACTCAAACAAGTTATAGTCATGAAAAGACACAGTGCCTTTTTATTACTTTAACTTGTCCGAGTTTTTTTTTTTACTTCCCTTTTAGTGAGATTGTTGAAAGTTGTGAAAAAGAACCCTATCGAGTTGAACAAAAACTAGCCAAAAAAAATGTTGGACCCTGAAGGGCAAAATGCTCTCTGAAAGGAAAAAGCTACTCACCAGGGAGGCTCTGACAAAAAAAGCCCCATAAAATGTTAGTAAACATCTAAGCATCATCTTGCAACAGCAATTACTTAATGGAATTTATAACAGTAACCACCCTCCTGCTGGGCTAATGCTTGTTTCTTCCAAGCCCCTGTGATTTGTTAGTATGTTGGAGAGATCTGTAATTTTCCCTCCACAGTTACCCCACAGGGCAAGCCAGTTAAGGGAGATGTAGCCTAACGACCAGAGCTGCCAACTTTGGAACTAAAAAACCATCTTCGTGACCCAGCTTCGGCTCAACATCCTGTGATTCTGGGCCAAGCACTTTATCAACATATGCCAAAAAAGAAACAATCTGGTCTTATGTAATGTAATCTGGTGATAATGTAAAGCGCTCCAATGTCCTTAAGCTGAGTTTGCGCTATATAAAACTTTAAAAAACCCAAAATTAAGCCTGGTTTAATCCAGGGCGGTGTGTGCCCTTTCATTGCTGCCTTCACATGGCCAATCAGCATACGTTTTGTCTGCCATCAGTGATGGGTAAGGTCTTTCGTCACATATAATTTTTAGGATTGTGTAATGAAACAATGCACGCGTCAACAACGCAGGTCTGACCCACGCGGTCTTAACCACGACCGTGTCTTCACCACTCATGCCTTTTCCACATATGCCCTTACCACGTAATTTCATGGTAAAGACATGATTGGTAAAGGGACATGTGTGGTAAAGACCCTCTGCCCTGAGCCCTAATATTTGGCCCCTCTTGCAGTCTGTTCTACCCGTCCCTGCCCTATAACTACCCGACCCCCTATCCTGATTCCTAAAACCCGACCCCTGAGCCCTAAAACCAGCCCCATCCCCCTAAAACCTGCCCCAGCCCAACTACCCCCTCGACCTGAAAACTGCCCTTTTCATGTCCCCTGCCATGAGCCCTAAAAGTCTGCCACCTATAAACTACTCTGACCCCAGCCTCCCTTCCTGAGCCCTAAAACCAGCCCCATCCCCTTGCATCTCCCCCTTGCTCCCTCAGCCTGAAAAATGCCCATTTTCTGTCCCCTGCCCTGAGCCCTAAAACTCCCGAACCCCCAGCACTGATACAAGGCAAAACAATTTGCAAGATTTCTCAAATGGGCAGAAACAGACAGCAAACGTACCAACATAAAAATTGACTATACCTGGGGCAGTAATGCCCGCAGTTCGATGTACTGGATATTGTCCTCATAAAGCTCCTTTAAACCTTCGTAAAAGTACTCCTTGAAGACCGGGGCGTAGGTGACGAGGCTGACTATAGCAGTGAAGGCACCCTCAAACCTTCTCCAGATGAAGCTCTGGGTTGGATAGGCCTCCTCGGGATTCTCAGTCACCAGGGTCATGTTCCTCACCAAACTGAGGAAAAACAACAGGATGAGAGCAGTCAGGAGGAGAAGAAGATTGACTGTACATAGACAAACAGCAACAAAAATGTATAAAAGTACTTCATCAGAAATACTGAAATAGATTAGGAAAGGTTCAGGTTTCCGCTCTATCCATATTTTGGTCTGCTCTATGGAACACAAGCAATTCTTTACCTCCAGCTTTAGCCTTCCTTTGTCATACTACTGTGCTCTGTGCCACTCATGTGGTTGTTTTTTTATCCATAATATTACTACCCTGACATAAGAGGCTATCAATTTGGAATGCACAGGAGGACTGCAGGGCAACTCTGGAAGTGAGTTTCTGCGGTGCTGACATCCCTTTATGGTAGCTCAATCTCGATGAGGTTAGAGTCCCACTGGACTTAAACAGGCCTAGGCTTCTGCAAGGGGTCCGGTACCCCAGGTATGAGTCCTGTGTCCTCTCACTCGATGAGGGAACAAATATGACCTTCAGGAGCACAGGTACCTTTTTCTGAGGGGGGCTTGTGCTGACAGGGTAGTAGCAACTTGGTGAATCAGTCTTGGCTTCTTCGGTGCCTATGGACTGCACGAGAGAAGCTCCATTGCTCCAATGGAAATTACTGGCAATTTGCAAAGGGCTGGGAGTCTACTGGGCTTATTGGTAGTTGCTCAGCTGCAGTATAAGTAACTCAGTCACAACTGTTGAGACTGATGCAGGCAAGCAGAATTTCGTGCAAAAAGTCCACAGCGGTCTTCAGTTCTGGTTGTACTCTTCTTGATCTGTCTAATCTGAATTCCTGGCATCAAGGGTGTCTCCTATTTAGGGGCGTTAAGGGGAGTGACAGGTAGTAGCCAATGGGCTACATACCTCTAGGGTGCCTACACCCTCAATATGACCACTTCCTGTGGGAAGTGGGCATAAACCTGACCCGGTGAGCCTAATGCCACCAAAACCAAGATAGTGAAATTTTAGGTTTTGTGTTTACATCAGGCAGCCCTCCTTAGGCCTCCTGATTAGCTAATTTTCCCGCCTATTCAGGTGCGAAATTGGCCCGGAGCAGGGGGTTGTATTTCCCCTGTCTGGGGGAAGCCTTGGGTTGCATATCTAAGGCAGCAGAGGCCTTTGAAGCCTCCTGCCTTGCTATGCTGATCACTTAGCCATCCTGTTTAGAGGCGTGGCAACCCCTCCATCCGGAGCAGGCATTGTTTATGATCTCACAGAACGCAGGCTCTCACCTGCAGTGGAACAGAAACCTGTCTGTGGTGGCAGGCTGCTCTACACCAATCCGCCAGTACACTAGTAGTCAGTAGGTTTTCAGGGGCACCTCTAAGGTGTCCTCTGGGTGAATGTATTAATAAATCCATTACTGGAATCAGTGTGGACTTATTAATACAAAATGTTTGAAACAAAACATCTCTATTTTCAGTGAAGCCATCATATAGCTGGGGAACTCGTAAATACCAGTGTCCAGCACATGTTCTCAAAATGGCTTCCCTGTTCACTTGTAATATCTAATAATCGACTTAGACATCAAAGGGGCATATCTGCTTATGCAGATTTGTCCAAACATGTAGTATAGTGCACCCTGCCTTAGGGCTGTAAAGCCTGCTGTAGGAGTGACTTACCTATACTGCATGCAGTGTCTGCAGAGATGGCACATAGGGGGTGGGCCATGTTTGTCTTCACTTTTCTCTGCACCACGGCACACAACCTGCAATGTCAGTTTGTATGATGGTGCTGAGGGGTCCCTTAGGGAAGCACAATACATGCTGCAGCCCTTAGGAACCCTCTTTAGCCTCCTTGCTCTAGATACCAGGGGTACAATTTTCTAGGGACTTACAGGGGGTGCTAAAGGTATTGCGAATTGGGGGAACAATTTTACAGTTTTAGGGAAAGAGATCTGGCATTGGGGACCTGGACAGCAGGAACATAGTGTACTTCTGTCAAAATTGCATCAGATATCAGGCAAAAAGTGGGGGTGACCATGTCAAAAATGTGCACTCTCCTACACAGCCTTATTGTGGAAAGATGATATAGAAGTGTGGGTAGTGTGAAGGCAAATGGAGAATGAGATAAGGGATTTCAGGGCCCAAACATTATGAAGTAACCCAGATATAGGATCATATTCAATGCCACAATCTAACAGGCAGTTCCTTGTGTGATAAAGATTGGCAAGAAAGCCTATGTGTTCATGGGAGTACGGGAATGGTCATCAATAGAAGTGGGCTGGTAACATACTTAGCATGATTCAGGGAAATACAAGTGCCACATATGTAGTCCGGTCACATCACGCATGAAGCACGATCAGTGAAAAATCTACTTATTATAGTCAGAGATATGGCTTTCTAAAGGAGACAGGCAAACATGATTTATTCCACAGTAAATACTGACAACCTTTTGACAAGTTTAATTTGATTTTGGACTTTCTGTAAAATGTACTTTGATAGTTCCTCCTCTGTCCAAGTCTTGCAGTATTAAGCCAGTTTACCTTTTTTTAGGCCTATTGATCCCAATATCTCAATTGTCTTTAATCGCTCTGCTCTATAACAGGCCATCTCCTTTCTTATTCAGAGCCAGTTCCACATTGGAAACATCATTCCAGGTGCCACTGGCGGAGAGGGAGGGTGTTAGTGAGGGGGGGTTAAGTCCAGGTCATTGAAGGCATTTGATATGAGCCAATGTTTTGGGGCGACAAAATGCTACTCTGAAGCAGGAGTTAAACATCCTTCCACCAATTGCGTTCTCAGTAACAATGTAGAGAGGTTAGCAAAATGTACAACTGTGATGTCATCAGCAAAAACAGACCCAAAAAACTGGACCTTCATTTACTGCAAACTCACTGACTGCTGAATGCTCAAGATTTATATATTCAAATTATAAAAGGGCCTGGTAAGGGGGTCATATGATAGCACTTTTAAGCATTTAGTAAATAAATATTGATTTGAATAAGACACTGAGGTGTGGTAGGCTTTATTTAACCCTCAAGTTAAGACAGCATAAGGTCGTACCGAAAGCTCCATGTTCCACAAAGATACTATTGTATGAAAACTACAGATAAGACAAATAAAATAGTTAGCTATGGTATTCTGTGTCCTGCAACAGTCTAATACCCCATTCCTAAGACAAATTGGGCAGAAACAGTCTCACAGATAGAACCAGAAGTAAAGAAGTATACCAGGAATCTCATAAACCCAACTCACATTAGAGAATGATTACTGTGCCCATATGGGCTCCTCGGAGGACTAATACAAACCAGTAGCCTCATTTTCTCCCCAGAGATAATTTAATATCAAAGCTACCACTTTCCAGAGAAATGTCCCCTTATTAACCCACCTGTTATCGAAAATCTTTACGTCAATCAGCTTCTTCCGGTAGCTCTCAAGCAACACCCAGTCCGCACAGTTTGGTGGTGGTGGGCCCACTGAGTGCGGATTGGAAAACTTGAACTGGACGGTACCTGCATTGCTGAAGCAAATGTAACAATTGGGCAAGTATGATGCCTTTTTCACCAGCCACTCAACGTTTAGAATGGCAAAATCATGCAAGTGCAAAGCTGCTCCTACAAGTGAAAGGAAAAGGCAGACATGGAATGAGAACATGGCTCCGACTTAAAGTCTGAGCTTGCAAGAAGTGAATCTTAAATCTGCAATGCTATAATATTTGTATTGCTTAAGCTTAATACATTTTAACATGCAACACCAAATAATTGCTTCTGGTCCATATTAGAAATGCATAGGTAGTGTGTGCTAATCCATAAAAACAGGTCTTTGTGGCTTTGACCAGAAACTGATGACAAGAGTGGTCCACCTACTATCATTACAAAACCTTTCTCACTTTCCCCCAGTCCTCCATTTTTTTGTTTTTGTTTGATCTGTTTATTGGGTTTTATAATTTCAATGTACATATATCAATTGCATATGAATCATTTGGAACCAGCATACCTTTACAACAATCCAGTCATTTTTCACTTAATGATGAACTAACATAATTTCAGGCCTTGTACCATAAATCATTACTACTCATTTACATTCTGTTCGATAACTGAAGTCAACCCAGTCGTTCGTTCAGGGTTATTGATCAAACTTTTTGTAGATAACCATTAAATGATGAACAATAATCCAATAAAAAGAAAATAAGAACAATAAAAACAGAAAAAAAATAGGAAGAAGAGGGGTGAGGGAGGGCAGGAGCTGCACAATAATATGATATACATTTCAGAGCTAACATAAGGACGTCAACTTAACAGATCTCAATTTGTGTATGTGAATCATGGAGTGTTACACAGTGAGCCAGTTGTCGGTGATTATTCACAAATATTTCTTAGCATACCAGACCAGAGAGCAGGCACACAACAGTAAATGCACATTGCAAATTTACATAACAACAGGAATGTCTAAGGGGTCCTCTGGAGCTGTATCCACTCGAAGCGCCGTCAAAACGCGCCCCAAGCGGATAATATAGGGTATTTGCGCAGTCCAAGCGTATTTGTCTTTAACAGAGACACAGCTTCGACTTTGGCCCAGTTTAGCATTGATTGTGTCCAAGCTTTAAGTGGTGGAGGGTCTACAGCTTTCCATAATTGTGTGACAAGCCTCTTGGCTACCGCCAGACCCATTCCCCCAGCCCTCCATATGGATTTTTGTAGCCTTCCAGAATATCTGCATTGTCCACTTGAAAGGTGTGTAGGTTTTAGAGATCAGTCTTCTGATGGACTCTAAGCACAAGAACCCTCACTGAGTATCTCTGCATGGTTATGCAAGTACACCAACCTCTCACTCAGCAAAGCTCTGTGCATGTTTGCCAGAGAATGAGCACCCCCCCTAGACTGAAATATGAAGGACTGCAACGGTAACAGAATATTAACATGGGATTTATGGCAAAATGATGAAACAGAATAATGAATACAAAAAGATGATAGTAATAATTTGTTTTATTTTACATTATGTTTTCAATAAGGACCAATCCTTAATGGAGAAAACTTTTACAGTTCCACTTACCTTGACCTTTACCCAAAGGCTATTCTTAATGCTCAACTGAACTGTTAGCCTTACTCTAGCCCTATCCCTATTTCTAACCCCAACATAATCCTATTTCTAACCCATACCTGAATACCAATTTAAATTCTTATCCTTTTTAGGGCCCGCCTGCAGATAGGTTTTAGCTGTCAGTAGTCGAAAAGACGTATTGTGGACAACCCAAAACTTACAGCCATATGCAAATTAGTCTAGACCCTGCTCAAACAGGGACAGTCCACCCAAGCTGCCAGGCTAGATCCTCCTTGAACTAGAAAACAAGCAACCCAAGACCGGTTTCGTCCTGATTAGGGCTCGTCAGTAAGGTATAGCATCATGGAATCATGATTTATATGCATGCATATAACTCAGAGTGCTCTTTTTCATATTTTGATTTTACTAATACGCACATCTGCGAAAGCATTATTCTTTTGCAGACATTTGCAAAAGAGCTAGCAAAGCCGACAGATGAAAAAAGAACGATCCATTTTGGCTTTGTCAATGCTTGTTAATTCATGTGACACAGTAATTTGGAAAATATAAAAAACATGTATTGCATTAATGGTCATTAGCTTTTCCTTCATTATTACATACCAGAAACTTAATTTCACAATTCATTTTGAATTTGTCATTACTGTTCTTTATCATAGTTTATTTTTGCACTTTTTCTTTGAACAATGGATGAAACATTAAGGGCCCGATTACGATGTTGGGCGGACCGCCACTGACAGGTCACCAGTGGCGGTTTGCCCAACATCCATAGCAGCAGTTCAACCACTAGATTACAATACTGGCGGTTGGAGCCCAGCGGGCGGGGGCATAAATCTCCCTCAGAGGGTTTGAAAATTTTGCATTAATGGCCTGCTGTGTATATACCTAATTACCTCCACTATCCCGCACCTCCCGGATAGGCTGAATGTGATTCTCTGATCTAGGCGCCCTGACTTGTCTCCCTCTAAGTACCAATGCTTCTGGCCAGTACTCCTGACATATTTGTTGTAGGAGAGTAGGATCTGCACTTATGTTGCCCCGACTTTTTTTCTGATGTTAACACTGGTTACTGGCTATAGTCTGGCTGGGTCCATGCTAATCAGGGCCCCATTCTCTCTGTTCTCTCTAAACAACTTGGATTGCATACTAGATGCATTCGTGATTGGATACTGTGGTACCTTATGAGCCTCTAGTATATGGTACCCTAGGTACCAAGGGCATAGGTACTTCACAGGCCTACCAGGGGCTGAAGCATGTATTATGCAACCCCTGGGTAGCAGACTAAATCTGACACCACAGGCCTGCTACTGCAGCCTGGGTGAGGTAGTGTTAGCACTCCTCACTGAGGTATAGGTTCCTATATCTCACCTTACACACACATATAAACCTATCAGTCACCCCTAAAGCAGGCCCTATCAATCCTGAGGGCAGGGTGCTTGGTTAACAATGTGAGGGGGTGCCTCTCCATGAGCAGGGCTCCTCTGCAGCTGGCTGTTTGTGGATGCGGTTAAACCATATACTCTTAAGTGCATTATAACCTACCGGTAAATGCTAACTTTGGAATGACTGCATCAAAACATGTTGTGTTTGGTGTCAAACAACTTAGAATCATACCCCCACACCAGTAACTGGTGTGGGAGTATGATCCCACCCTTCTAGAGGGGACTACATGTACCCACTGTGGAAACATGGTAGAAATCTGAAAGAGCCCTGGCATCACAAAATGGATGCCACCAGCACAGACACTGGGCTGCCCTCCTGCTGCTGGCTGAAACTCGCAGCAGTAGAGGAGGCCCAGCAATAGGCATCCTGTCACAGGGAGGTGTCACCACCTTCCAGACAGGATTTAGTGTATCGGGGCTGGGCGGGTGCACTCCTAGAGTGCTTTGAATTCCTGCACTGGGGGAGCAGTAGGCTCCTCTGTGCATATGCCAGCTCAAACCGGTTCAGGGGCTACCTGCCCCTGCTCTGGCGCGAAACTGGACAAAGGGAAGTGGGTGTAACCACCCACTCCCCTGACCCTCCCAGAGGAGTGGTCATAGAGCTAGTCCCTCCCCTACCTTCAGTATAAGATAGGGAAACCTTGCCATTGCAAATCAGATATCCCTGGACGACGCTCTACAAGAAGAATCCTGGCCCTTCAACGTTCCACTACCTTTGGAAGACAGAAGAATCTCCCTTGGAGTCAAGGAGTGACTTCACTGCTTGGCAGGCACCAGAAACTCTAATCAATGGTCACAAACTTTCCCGCTCCGGCCGGAGTCCAAAGTTCCTGCAGTCCCGGAAGTGGATTTCCTGACTTCTCGACGGTCATTGTGAGTCCCCAGCAGAGCTGAGGCGAGTGGACCCCACGAGTGACGAGGAACAGCAATATCCGGGTACCATGCACTATTGTCGAGTGCAACCCTTCACGACGTTCTATGAACTTGTGCTTTGAACCATTTGTGGCCTAAGCCTCCAGCAGGTTGTGCACCGAAAATCAGAGGCCTTCCCCATCCCGAGTGACCGTAGGCTCCTGTAAAGCATTTCCTCACGAGGCGTCTTTGCGATCCCTTGCCCGTTGGCTTGTGGGTCCCCTGAAGACTTTCTTATCAAACCAGAGGGCTCCCCTGATTGCTCCAGGTCTGCCCTCACTCACCTTCGCTTGGTGAGTCCCACAGACCTTGCTGGTCTGCACCATTGACTTTATCCACTTTTCACAAGACTTGCTGTTGCCAAGGCTTGTTGGCTCCAATCCGGTTGCCGACACCTCAGTCAGCTGCAGACTTGGTGGAAAACTCCGAATCCAGCTGCTGGTCATAGTCGATCCCTCCTGGACCTCGTGGGCGAAGAATCAAAACACCCTTGATCACCTGAAATCACCCGACATCTGTGGGCCTCCATCTTCTGGGCCCCAGGTCACTGGCAAGTGACTGTGAACACTGTCCCTTCTGCTTTCAGGTCATCTGCATCCTGAATCCAGCCTTGTATTCCACCGGACACTTCTTCAGTCTTCGCAAGCAGCAAATCTTCTTTGGCTTCCATAGAAAACAGCGACGCGACCCGACACCAAAAGACACCTATGCACCCGGCTTCCCTGGGTGAGGTAACTCATGCACTCCGGTGCCCTAGTGTGTGTTGGCCCTCGAATTACTTACCTTGTAAGTGGCTTGCTTGTAGACATCCTCGAAGTACCCTTAAACTTTAAAAATCCAACCGCGACTTGCTCCATTGAAATCAATAGGGAACCCGCGGCTGTGTTCTCACACTGCACGCGTCTCCGTGGGTCTCTTACTTACCTACCTTGGGTGGATTAGTGAAGCCCCAGCGATTCTACAGGCCCTAGGCTTTGTCCCCTTGCAAGTCGACTTTCCTAAACCTCTTTTTTAGTATATGGTCTGGTACACCCCTAGAGCCCCAGCCATATTTGTGCTTAACTTATTGTGAAACGTTGATATTTGAATGTGTTCCTGACTTCTAATCTCATAAAGAGATCAGTAGAGTGTGTTTAGAAATAAATACATATGTATTTGATATATATACCTGTGTGGTGTCCTTTCATTTGGTAATTCAAGAGATTATAGGGTAAAACAAGCTGCTTTACATTCCTCTGAGACTTAGCCTGAAGGCTGCTCTCCACAGCTACCACTAGGATAGCTTTCTTTAAAAAGGTTGTCTTAAACCTATCTACCATAAGAGTTGAATTGGACTGGTGCAAGGTGGCCACTATAACTAGTGACCAGCATATGCCAGGCCAACTTCTCACATTTGTCCAGTCTGTCCCATAATTCCCCAACCCTTTACCTTTGAATGTTCCAGTCCTTTACAAATGTCTGATCTGTGGGAAGTGTCTTTTCCAATGTCAATAATTCACGCTCCTGCCTGCCAACAAATACTCAGCAGCCCTTCCTTACTGTCCACCGCTTCAACCTCTGCCCCCATCACTCCTGCCACCAACACATCCGGGGTACTTCTAGACAGACTTGAGAAACTTAAAAAGAAACAATTCAGACCAACCTCCATGCGCGCACACATTATTCCACTTGTCCTTCAAATCCGTAACACCCCTGTAATTTTTACCCAAGATCCCAAATTCAGCACAGGATTCAGCCACCTGGCCACAACCTGCTCACACCATTGGAAGGTGTTAGACATCGAAACAGCCATTGAACACAGTCGCAGGGAACTGGAAGAAATTGCAGAACTTGAGAAACTCATCCTTGAGGACAGCACATTATTGAATGCAAAAAACCTCTTAGAAACAATCAATACCACTATTGCCACTTTCAACTACTTTGAACTCAACAATAAATCAACAAAATACAAAAAGATATTAAAAACTACGAGAAAGAGAAGACATATTCCTACCTACTTGACGATTTCTACAACACTTTGTACCAACCACCCAGAACTCGTAACTGGGGCAGGTTCCGAAACAACCAGATGATCACCTTCTCAGATTCCTCCAACACCTCTGTAGAAGACTGGCGAAGGCAGCAGTTAAAACAGGAATCCAAATAGACTGCCACCACTTCGACCACCCCATTTTTTAGACGGGAACCTCGGACGTGGAAGAAGCAGAACTCGAACCAACTACCAGTACCAATACTCCGGCAAACGCCAAACCCAAAGAAAGTTCTACTAATAGGTCCCTCAACAATTAACAGTTTTCCGAGATCATGGAACCAACTGAGCCTACAACAACGTCTATCTCCACAAGACTCACCAATCCGGACCAGCAACTGATTCCCATATTCAACTTTTCCAAACACTCCTTGTCCTCACAGGAAACTTCCCTCTTGAGCAAAGGCTTGATTTTTGTTCCCACTGAGAAGAGCAACTTTTTTGACCTCCAAGAAAATCTCCTCCACCGGAGAAGCAAGATGGCGGCCGCTTAGGTGGCCGAGCGCAACACTAGCGGGCTATGCTGGGTCAAAACTTGTAATTTAGGCCCCCATTGGATTTATTATTACTCCCCAATGCTGGTTATACGGGCTTCCACCAAGAGAACCTGGGCGTTCTTGCTAAAGTTTAGCTCCCGGTCAATCAAACGCCTTGTGCAGAGATACCTGCTTCAGCTGCTTCTCGGAGGTGGAATGGCCCTGAAGATCGCGAGTTCATCTGGCCCCAAGGTAGCGGCAGCGTCGGCTCGAGGACCACGGGGAGAACCGCCGGCATGTCCGGATGTCTCGGAAAGATCGTTTGACGGAATGCGTCAGCCCAGCGCGTCGGACCCGCCGAGGAGAGGGAGAGGCGGGGCTACTGGAAAGAAACGTCCAGCTGGCCCCTCCTTAGCTGATCTGCTGATGCGGGGAAAGGAGCCACGAGCGGAGACTGAGACAGCGACAGCGGTTGCAGCAAAGGCTAAAACGGAGAAAACTGGTGCAAGGCAGAAGCGGAATAAGGAGGTGAGCCCAGCAAGGGTCTCTGGAACTTTCAGAAGTACCCTAGTGATCCCGAGTACAAAGATCATGGGGGGCGATGGAGAGACTCTAGGAGGTGAGTCTGAAGGCGAGGGTCCCCGTCTTAACATTGATGCTGGTGGCGAGAGGGACCCCCCAGTATTGATATCTGGGGGGGGTTAGTTTAGATACATTAAGCTCGGCGACTCTCCCCTCGGCCTCCCTCCCCCAAGATACTTCAGATGCAATGGCTATTGCTAGGAACCAAGAAATGAAAGTAAACGGCAAAGATATGCAGGGCGAAGCTCCCATATCCAAAGGAGTTGAGGATGGTGGAGAGGGATCTTGGTATTCTCCTTCAACATCTGAGATGAATAATTTGACTTTGGCAAAAGGTCCAGTGGTAGGGGGTAAGAATGGAACTGACACGGATAAGGAGCCCAGCTACGCCTTCTTTTCTGTTTCGAAAGGGGCAGAATGGTCAGAGGATGTGTTAAGCTCATCGCCAGGGGCCAGCAACCTAGAGTCAGATCTTGAGGATAGCGACCCAGACCCCCCGGTAACGGAAAAAAAATGAATTCAGTGTCCTGGAATACAGAGGCGGGAGAAAAAGGATTTAAGCTGGGACTATTCTTCTGCTACACCACTATCTGGTAAATCACCGACTGACGTCGGAACAATCTCCCCCACCCTGGAGGTAATACACCAGGCCATTCTTTCTCATAGAGAAGAAACACATCAAGATAGTCAGAAGGCACAGGCCGCGATGAGAAAGATGCAGGGGGTTGTCAGGAAACTCTCCAAGGCATGCACCAATATGGGCGATAGAGTGACAAACCTTGAGGAAAGAATAGTGTCAACAGAAGCAGAAGCGGCCAGTGCACTAACTCAGGCAGTGGCTCAAGGCGCCCAAATAAAGGATATCCAGTGGAAGCTGGAAGATTTCGAGAACAGACAAAGAAGGAATAATCTCAGGGTGCTGGGGATCCCCGAAGGAGAGGAGAGACAGGATACGAGGGCATATATAAATCGATCTTTTTAAATCAGCCTTTCCGGAGTTGTCAGAGTGGAGGTGGGCTGTAGAGATCCAAAGAGCACACCGAACTCCGTTCAAACCTCGTGCTCAATCTAGGGAGGGGGACAAACCAAGGGCAATTCTTGTTTTCTTTGGCAATTTCCTCCTGCGACAGGCAATCTCAGAAAAAGCTAGACCAGAAGCAAGGAGATCAGTTGGGGAGGTCTCTTTCTTTGTACGGCCGGATTTCTGTCACTCAACTGTAGAGAGACGCTGGAGGCTGAGACAGCTAATAAAGCCATTTCAGGAAAAATATATTCAGGTTTATCTTATTAATCCAGCGCAATTTAAGATAATCCATGATGGGCATACAAGATATTTTGCATCGGTAATAAAAGCCAGAGAGTACCTGGATGCTTTGGACAAATAAAGACGCAGTAAACATAGGATTTGGGATGGTTCTAAAAACTATATAAAAGATTCGGATTGCATTTTGTTTTTTTCCTGTCTTTTTATGTGTTATATGAGCCATCTGTTGTGTCTGAATTATGGGGGTGATCTAAAACTATAATTGAATGATTTAGAATGACCCAGGCCGCTAGTGCAACATACATCACATGCACAGACCAAGGTCTGAGCGCTTCAACAGGGTGGAGGGAGTTGTGGGTGGTGGGGTGGGTGACAATGGGTTGGGGTGGGGGGTCACAG
Organism: Triturus cristatus; assembly: GCF_964204655.1. Taxonomy (NCBI): domain Eukaryota; kingdom Metazoa; phylum Chordata; class Amphibia; order Caudata; family Salamandridae; genus Triturus; species Triturus cristatus. The sequence continues at coordinate 304,140,900 of NC_140585.1, read as the reverse complement.
GGCTGGGGGAGGTTGGTTTGGGATGGGTGGTCTCTGATGGAGGGGAGAAAAAGAAATACCTAGTATTGTATGGTGACTTTGAAACAGGCTTGATATATAAAACTGATGTTGGTTTGTATCAAATAGGGTGTGGCTACTTAGCAGAGGAAAATGGGGAGGCTTAGGATAGGTACGGTGAATATTAGCGGTCTGAATGATTGGAGGAAAAGGCAACGGCTAGGACAGTTTGTATGGTCAAATTATCTAGACTTAGTATGTATACAGGAAACCCATGTGCCTTGGGCTAAAAGATATTTATTAAATATCAGAGGATTTGATTTGCTGGCTTGCTCCACCCAGACATCTAACATTAGAGGGGTTGCAATTCTGGCTAAATCATCTTTGGGAGGGGCCAAACGACAATTGTCAGATGCCCTTGGAAGATGGGCATTAGTAGAACTGGATCTGGGATACACAATATGTACAATATATGGCTCGAACCAGGACGATTCCGAACTATTTGAACAGTTGGAGATAGAACTAATTAACTGGACAATACCCTTGATAGTATGCGGGGATTTTAATATCTCGGTTGATTTTGGTAAAAATAGTATCTATTCAGGCTGCAAACCCAAGGTATATCGCGCATTAAAAGCACTAAGGGATTCACACGAGCTGATAGATGTTTGGGGAAGTAAGAAACCAAATGAACCTGGGTTTACATATTTTTCCTATCCGTATAGTAAGTATACCAAATTAGATTATTTTTTGATTACCAGATCTGAAATTAAGAATGCCACAATTGAGAAGCTTCCAAAAACTTTGTCGGACCATAGTCCATTAATTCTGGAGCATCCAGCAGATTTCTCGAATAAGAAACAAACAAGATGGACATTTGAAAGGAAGCTATTAGTTAATCCCAATTTTGTGGAATATATAAGGAAGTGGACCCAGGAATATTTTAATATGAATCGTTATATTGCATTCCGAAACACTGTCTGGGATGCATTTAAGGCAGCTCTAAGAGGTGAAACAATAAGTTTTTTTCGGCTAGAGGGAAGAAAGTAGAGGGGGTAAATAATAAGAGATTAATGGGTCAGCTAGCAGAGGAGCAACATATGATATATATTAGTCAGGGAAAAGAGGTCTCGGGGATCCAGCAGAAGATTATATGTATTAAAGCAGAGATACATAAAGGGACAACACAAAAATCTGCTGATGAATATCAGACGCAGAGGGGTAAGCTCTATGAGACAGGAGAACAGGCAGGAAAATTGTTAGCCCTCCGGATCAGACAGGAAAATATCAAGAACAAAATAACTAATATAGTAGAGGGGGCAAGGGTCTATACAGAACCAGAAGATATATTAAATGTTTTTAAACGTTTCTATCAATATCTATATAAGGAAGGAAAGCTTCCAGACGCAGATAGTTGTGAATTTTCAGATTCATGCCCACATCTTGGTAGTCAGGATATAGAGGTATTGGAGAAAGACTTTGAAAAAGGGGAGGTTGCTGAAGCATTTCAAGATTTACTTTCTGGGAAGGCTGCTGGGCCAGATAGCATCCCGCTAGAAGTATACAAATGTATTCAGAATGAGATTATCACGATACTTCTGGACTTATTTAATGGTATAATGAGCTCTGGGGTAATCCCAAATTCATGGAAGGAAACCAATATAATAGTTTTTCATAAAAAGGGAAGCCCCCAGAGAATCCAGCATCATATCGTCCAATATCCCTTATTAATAGTGATACCAAGATATATGCAAAAGTTGTGGCCAAAAGGCTCGGAAGGATCATAGGCGGATTGGTCTCCCCGTGGCAGCATGGGTTTATCCCAGGCCGAGGGACCACAGAACATATTAGGCGGGCTATTTCACTTTTTGATGTGTAGGCTGCCACGGGGGGACGGATGGCCATGATCCTTCTCGATGCAGAAAAGGCCTTTGATCGTGTCACATGGAAGTATCTATGGGGGATATTGGAGTATAGAGGCTTTGGGCCTAAAATAATAAATTCCATTCAGGCCATGTACTCTGAACCGACGGCCAGAATCCAATTAATGGGCGCAAGTTCGGAAAGAATATTTATCTCCAGGGGGACACGTCAGGGCTGCCCCTGTTCACCAATTCTTTTCGCTTTATATATAGACCTGTTAATTCAAAGACTGATAGGCTGTGTTAATATTAGACCAATAGTTAGTAATGGATTCGAGACCAAGCTCTTGGCCTATGCCGACGATCTGGCGATAATAACCCCCGAACCAGGCCGGGCTATGAGTAGTATTAGAGAGATCGCTAGTGAATTTGGACGATGCTCTGGTTATTTGTTAAATGAAAGTAAGACCCAGATAGTTTGCACTAGTAATATCGTAATGAATGATGAAAGGTGCACTGAATCTGCAGTATATTTGGGGGTTAGAGTGAGCCCTGTTCCTGAAGCAATTATAAAAGATAACTTTGCTCCGTTACTATCAACTATTACGGTGGATCTAAAAAGAATAGATGCTCAACATTTGATTTCAATAGGGATTATATCTCTTTCGCTCCATCCCCTATATGATTGATGAAGGATTAATGAAATTAATAGAGGCAACATTCATGAACTTCATATGGCAGTATGGTCAAATAAGACGATCCATGAAATATCTTTCTCAGCCTCAGTCTAAGGGCGGACTGGCTATCCCTAACATTAGATTTTATCATTGTGCTTGTCTAATTAGCCAAATGGCAATACTATTTGAGCCGGCCAAAAATCAGACAAATAACGCATATGGCATCCATGTTTTGCCATCTATATTTGAACTAATGCTGGGTAGGGAAGCCATAGGACTTCTGTTGCGGAGAACGGATAGAAGATATTTTAAAAAATCACGATACAAATTAATGGATAGTGCCTGTAAGGTTTGGAAGCTGCTTCAAAGAACAATTGGAGTCCCTAAAATAAACTATTATACTCAATTCAGTTATGATAGATTGGGGAGAATATGGGAACAGCAAGGTGTTATAAGAATAGGGGATATCTGGGAAGGGGGGCAATTGTTAGACTTCGGTACTATCCAACAGAAATTCGGTATACAAGATAATCAAAGTTTTAAATATATACAAATACGTAATACTTTGATGAGTATCAGACCCCGGATCAGACCAGGTGGTAGAATTAATATGTTTGACTATTTATTAGGCGGGGTGACAAAAATAAAAATGGTATATAATACCCTTTTATTAAGTTTACAAGATGATATTGAAAAGGTTGAAGCTTCCTGGATGTTGAAACTAGGCGATCCAGATGTCGATGTAGATAAAGCATTGCATATGGCAGGGAATATTTTTCGCTCCACAAATTTAAAGTCACAACACTATAAAACTGTATTTAACTTATATTATACACCGGCCAAATTATTTGAGTGGAATAAGAGAGACGATGATAAATGCCCAAGGTGTCTGGAGGGGCCTGCTAATCTGATACATATGTTTTATCAATGCAATAAACTGAGCATAATTCGTGAAGAGATTGAAAAGTTTTGGGAGGGGCTGCTAGGTAGAAAGATCAACCTATCCCCAACCCTAATGATAACAGGTATTGACAGCAACTTGGGGCTGAAGATGGAGGAGGAAGCTTTTGTGTTTTTATGTTTGGCTGTGTTGCGTATAATGCTAGCGGGAAGTTGGAAAGACGCCCTGGCCCCCACGTTTCAGCTGTGGTTATCTAGACTTCTGGGGATACATAATATAGAATCTGCTTTGTATAGTCGGAAAGGAAGGAAGTTGAGGGAGTTGGGGTTGGAAGTATGGGCTCCCCTTGAGCTGTGGAGGGATTCACAGCGGTAAGGCAGAGCTGTATTCAGATTGTACTCAGATTTCTTAAATATTTCTAATATTTATTAATTAATTGCCTTCTTAATGTATGTATTTTTGTATTATATATATAATTGGATTAAGTAACACCCGACTTTGTACTCTGTATTATCTATGACCAATAATGTAAAAGCCTAGTTTTGCTTCATTTTTTATCATATAATGTATTCATTGTTATCATACCAGGTATTTAATAAAAAATTCAAATCGTTCTGCGATACCTCTTCTCCGATAGACCCCCTTCAGGTCCAGTTGCCAGATCCCCCTTCCACCCACCCTCCACCTTCAACCCCACTCTACCTCCATGCCACCTGAAATACTTTCGTTTGAAAGTATAGTACTTCAAGAAGTTGCAGCCCTCAAGAATGAGTTTGAATACATTCCATACAACCTACCCCTCTCTGAGAAACAGGCATTGTTGAACCTCAAGAAAAATCCTAACTTGATAACCAAACCAGCAGATAAAGGAGGCGGGATTGTAGTCATGGAAATTGACAAATATGATCTGGAAATCAAAAGATAACTATACAATGTTAGCCATGATCACCCACTATCCAAGGACTCTCTACCAGACATTAAAATGAAAATCCAAACTGTGACCAATCGGGCAAGGACATTGAACATCATATCACAGAAAGAATTCCTCTTCTGGAAAAACCAACCCCTCGCACTCCGGTTATCTATGTTCTACCAAAAATACACAAAGATGACATCAATCCACCTGGACGCCCCATAGTCTCAGGCTGTGGTTCCATTTTGGAACCTCTTGGAAAATACATTGACGCAGCCATCAAAGACTTTTGTAACACAGGACACAAGACGGACACCTTTGTGCGCAATAGTATGGACCTCATTAATGTCATTGAGGACAAACCCTTTGACACCAACACTGAACTCATGATGGGACTTGACATTGAGTCCCTATACACCAGCATTCCCCATGATGAAGGCTTACTTGTCATCCAGAATCTTAGATACCAGACCCAAACCCACACTTATACCCACAGAATTTATCATGGACCTACTTAAAATTGCCCTTAGCAACAACTATTTCCTAAACAGAGACACGTTCTATCTCCAAATCAAGGGTGTCTCTATTGGAGCCTGTTTTGCCCCCAACTTTGCCATTTTATTTATTTTAAAAAAACTCACATTTTGATGCCCCACAACCCTTTTCTTGACCACATACACTTGTGGCACAAATACATAGACGATATCCTCCTACTATCGAGAGGCATGACGGACAACCTAGACGTCTTTTTGATTTGGCTCAATCAGTCCCAACCACACTTGAGATTCACATAGGATTGCAGACCCAACGATCTCCCATTTCTTGACCTTACCCTTCATGCTGAAGATAGCAAAATTGGCACTGCCCTCTATATTAAACCAACGGAATGCAACACCCTCCTGCACTATTCAAGTTATAATCCATGTGGCCTCCGTGACGGCCTCCCCTATAGAGAGTTCATCCGCATCAGAAGGAATTGTAGGTGGAGAAAGGATTACTTTTGTGAAGCAGCCATCTTGTCCAGCAAACTCATTCAAAGGGGCTACCCATATCGCTTTGTCTCTCAAGCACAGAAACAGTATGGTACTGCCACCATGAGATTCTACTCACCCCCAAGAACAGGCAAGAAAATAAGCAGATTCCATTTGTCACCACCTTCAGTCCCTCTAGTAACAAGGTTATCAAGATCATCAAGAGAAATTGGCAGATCCTTCTCACACATGAACCCTTCCAACAACCATCCCTGTTCTCCTACAAAAGAGGCGACAACCTATCCAATCACCTGGTACATGCCATTACATGGTCAACCAAACCTAACAACACGGACTCTATCACATCATCAAGGGGTCTTCCACCAGTCATTGGATGCTATAAATACCAACATTGATTGTGTTGTCTGTTGCCTCACAGTGAATACCAAAGAATTTGTGACCAACAACAAGACTTTTACTAACTGCCAATCCTCCAACGTGATCTACGCCATACATTGCCCATGAAATCTTGTATATATCGGCCAAACTAAACAAATGGTGAAACAACGAATAATTCAACACAAAAACCGTATCCATTGCAAGGTCATGAGTGCCCCCCCGGTTGCCCATTACATGGACAAACAACACAGTGAATTGGATATGACGTGGCAGGTTATAGACCAACCTACACTTCCGAACAGAGATGGCAATCAACAACTACTGCTCAACAGATGTGAATGTAAATGGATCACACGATGCAACTCTGTTAACCAGGGTTTGAACACTATTGACGAATGGAACAATACTATAAAGCTGTAATCTTTCGCAATACGCATTCCCTTGACTACACACACAGCCCCCTGACTCTGGGCAATAACCCCACCCTGACCTCTTGTCAGCTCCTCCTAAATCTCAGGTACGGTTAGTCATTAAGTATCATGGTTCCACATGCTCCCTTCTCTGCCCATGGATCACCATATATACTTTATATTTCCGTATAACACCACAAAGTGTTTCATTTCTCGACTATTAGTAATCACTGAAATCTATAATGCATCAATGTATATACACATCTAAGTGCCGGATTTAACACTTCTCTTCTTACTCACCACCATTATTGTCTATATCTGATATATATAAAGTGTTACAAGTTATCCAATACGCAAGAATGTATATGCACATCTTAGTGCAAGGCTTTTTTAATTTATTAGTGTTCAATTCATCCTCTATTGCGGCCTGCTTGACTCCGCTTTTCCTTCTCCTTCAGTTAGCACACCGCGACCTTTTTGACGGCCACTTGCCTTCTTGCGTGGCTCACATTCCTCACCCGGGCCCCTCACTTCCCTGCGCTCATGCAGACGCTCCCAACGCTATGACGTTACCCCCGCGACACAGGTACTTGATTGCTACGCGCTCCACACTTGCTCACCGACCTGTTCAGTAGCCGATCAGTCCCGATGGCTCCCAGAAGATTGGTGCTTCAACCTTGCCCGATTTTGAAAGAGAGAGCAGGTTTCAGTGCTCTCTCTTTCAAAATCCAAACCAAGTTTGCTATGGGAGGGCGGGAGACTCCCGCCCTCTCATAGCAAACAACAGTTTCCTGGGGGTGGGCACCCCAGGACACTGCAGGAGCTGACCCTGAGGGGTGGCGGTCCCCAGGGCCCTTGAGGGCTCCAGAAGGGGGGCCACGCAGCCCCCCTCCCTCAATTCATAAAGCACCGGGGGTGGTGGTCCCCGGGGCTTGGGGGGGCCGTTGAGCCCCCCCCACAAATTATACTGGGAGGGCCTTTCGAGCCCCTCCCAATTTATTTTGTAGCCCTGAGGGGGTGGCGGTCCCCGGGGCCTTTAAATTAATAATTTTGCCCCCGGGATTTGTCCCTCCTGGAGCATAATTATAAAAAAAGCTCAGTTTTTCTTTTTCCCCGCAGGATCCGTGCACCCTGCGCGCACTTTGCGGTTTAAAAAAAAAAAAAAATTGGGGGGGCACTGGGAGTCCTTCTGGGACCCCCTAAGCAGGTCTAGAGGGCTTGGTATTTCTACCCTGCCCCCTTTATACGTTTTGCACACTTATTCCACAGACTTCTTCAGCCTCGCTTCTACCGAGGCACAAAATGGCTGCCAACAGTTCCTGGTTTCGAATGTTGACAACCACTTGACAGCCAATTAGCATTCAGCGCATGATCGGGAGGGTGCGCTCAGGGTGCGCAGATCCAGCACAGCCACAGATATATATGTACTTTTAACTGTAATTTTCTCAGGAACTACTGAACAGATTGACACCATTTAAGCAAAAGGCACGAGTCTGAACTGAGGACTACTTCATTCCATGCAGCAGTTCGGGCTGTAGCTGCGGCTAAAAGACCTATGGGAAATTGCCTGGGGAAAACATGTTTTGGGACCCCCCTTTATTCTCAGCCCCCGTTACACGAATCATCCCGAGACACTCAGGATAGGAGGGGACCGGAGCTGGTCAAAAGTTTTGAAAATTTTGCGAAGATTCATCAATCGGCGCCAAAGTTATTGGGAATAGAATGTTGCGGAATTCCTATGTAAAATAGGTCCTAACTATAACTACCTACTGGCAACCGCCAGTAGGTAATACACACACACACACACACACACACACACACACACACACACACGCACACACACACACATGCACTCACACACACATAAACACACACACACAGCTGAGTACAGATATGTTCCTATATATTTATTGTATGCACCCAACATTAGGGGAGTCCAGGATAGGAGTGTATGATAGGAAAAAGTATATATATCACCTATTCTCTACCCAGATTGGAAGCCTATTTTCAATATTGCATACAACTCACGTATCGAGTCACATGTAGTGACCTAGATCGTGACTGTGGCGGCCATATTGTAACAAACGTGACAGAGTTCAAGATGAGGAGAGCCACTAAAACGAACAAGTACATATACACCAAAAACAATATCGGACCAAAACACAATACCAGTTAAAGAGAATATTATGTGCAAAGGTCAGGGCCATTAAAATACCTAATTCATACTATATAACTTGGAGTACTTCAAAATAAAAAATCCAAAAGCTTCGGAACAATCCTAGATGTTACGTGTAATGACCTAGATCGTGATTATGGTAGCCATATTGTAATGAACGTACAAGAGTGCAAGATAATAGGACCACTACATATACTTGGAGTACTTCAAAATAACAAATCCAAATAGCTTCTAAGCAATCCTTGATGTAACGTGTAGTGACCTAGATCGTCACTATGGCGGCCATATTGTAACAAACCTAAAAGAGTGCAAGATTATAGCCATTGAATAATCAGAACCTCACCAAAGATGACATGATAGCATCGACATAGAGTAAAAGGTCACAGCAAATAAAAATTGAATGATTCCCAATCAAGGATATAGTGAGGTCTGGAGACATGGTTAAAAACACCTCCATGTTAGAGGGACAGGACACCATCTAGATTATATGAATTTGCCTCCAATTAATTTACTAGTGTTATCGATAATAACTCGCAGATGGACTGTGTAAATAAATACACCCACAGCCAACACATTTAGCACACCAAACACAGGGTTCAACCTGTATAGACATACTAAGCAAGAAATTTGAATGCAGGTACAATATGAGTCCGGTTCCAGCACAATATCAATTACGCTTGATCAAACAAAAAATGAAAAGGGAACATGTATACCACTAGGGGGCAATTAGTCCCCTAGAAAGTATTGCATTTCATTGTCAATATTTGATCCAAGTTCCACGGCTGAATGTTTCATTATGCAAATAGCTACACATCCTCTGAGTTTAAGTTCTCTTTTGCCACCTCGGACATAATTTTTCACATGGTCAATACCATGAAAACTGAATTTGTGAAGTTGTTTTTGAGACCCACAGTCAAGAGTATGCAACACAAAAGGATATTTAAGATCATTGGTTTTGAGTGCTCTGAATTGTTAAGCAAAACATTCCCTTAAAGGCCGTATAGTGCTCCTAACATATATTTTAAGTCAGGTGCATACAATCACATATACAACAAATCTCGTTTCACAATTGATGTACATGGGAATGGTAAAATCCTGTGTTGTTAAAGTTAAAGCATGTTACTTATTAATTGCCCATCTGCATGTGTTACAATGTCCATATTTGTGAAAACTTTTCATATGGTCATTCAGTCAGTTACCATGTCTGGTCGGTTGGGGATAGCTGAGGCTAATCAAATTGGCAAGAGTATGGCCTCTCCTAAAAGTCAAACTTGGGTGCAGTGTCAAGAATGGAACAAGTGACTTATCTGCAGTCAAAATATGTCAGTGTTTTTGTAGAGTGCTGAAGAGTTTACCTGTGTCTTTTTTTAGTTAATTAAGAAAAATGCAACTATTTTTTAAAATCTGAACAGATTTTTGGACTGGGATGTTTGGTATATAGGGAAAAAGGGAGGGGTGTGTTTTAAAAAATGTGTTGTTTTTTTTAATATAAATTTCAGAATAGTTTTTTCAATTTTTAGATTTGGGATATACAGTTTGGAGGGAATAAGGGTTGGTATTATTTAAAATAAAAAAGCCAATTAGTGTTTATTTTTGGTGTGTTTATGAATAATTTGATACATTTATTTTAAAATTAAAATTTGAAGGTGTGATGTATGATTTATATTGTATTACGTTGTTTTTTAGATGTTTTTAAATTTATTTAGTAATAAAAAATATTTAACATTTCACATTTTCTAAAATATTTTTGTTAAAACCATTTTAAAAATTATTCTAAACTTTGTTATAATTTTGAAATGTGAAAAGAAATTGTAAAATGTCATGATAAAATAATAATATAGTTAAAATTAATTTACTAATTATAATATTTTTGGGATAAAAATAAAAACATTTAAATAATATGTATTTTTTTTACAAGTAAATTGCATAATATACGTACATTTAATGTTATTGTGAATATTAAATGTTACCCTTTTACTGTCCATATCCTTCCTTGACTTAAAATACATTGCATTGGGAATATTAAATGTTGAAAATTTTACTGTTCGTCACCTTCCCTCTGTAAAGTGATATTGTAGTGTGAATTGTACATGTCCTGTTTACTGTCATGTTTAGGACTTCTTACCGAGTCTAGTGTGGAGAAACATTTCCCGGTTCTGGCTCTTGAAAGTTCTGATCTGTCCAAGGTAGGGGCGACCCTTTCCGGTAGCCCTGGTGATGCTGACAATGTCATGTCAGGGCAGACATTGCCTTCCACAAGGAGACCCCAAGAGGACAGAGCCGAGAGGAAAAACCTCTGGCTGCAGGGAAGAGTCCATGAGCAGAATGGAGACTAGAAAGGACCAGGGCACAAAAGACTGAAGACAGAAGGCCGAAACAGAGACATTATTATAGGAACTATGAAAAATCCAGGAGAAACGCGGACCCAGGGAATCCAGAATAGAAGTAAAAAGACCAGCAGGAATGAAAATACACCAGCAGGAGCGAAGATGCACCAGCAGGGGCGAAGACACACCAGCACGAGCGAAGAGTGTTGCAATGCAAGGAAAAAGAAAGATTCAGCCTTTTAAATACCCAAGGACAGGAAGTGATGTGACAGGAAATGCACAGGCACCATCTACAATTGTACTAAACGATAAGAAAGATCACCATCTTAGAATGGTTCAGGAATCCACCCAAAGGCTGGGAAAATGATTTGTGGGATTAGGGAAAGAAGAACTTCAGGAAAAATGGCCCACCATGGCAGGAGAATGACTGCTAGAACGTTTTACCCCAGGCGCCAGGTGAGTGTTTTAGTGAACCTGCAGGTAGTCATAGCTCCTAAACTTTCAATGTGGCGTACTCAAGACGCCAGGGACACAACCACGGGCCACCGCATAGATCCTCGGCATGCCCAACATGATAAGGGAAGAGCCACAGGCTGAGAACAAGCAGGTGTCACAGGACGCACAAATGATGCCAGGATAGCAACAGCGGGCCCCGCGTGGATCAGCGGCGAGCCATAGAGGAAGGAGAAGATGGAGGTGGCGCAGGTTGGGCTACGGCCCGCGGCATCATAGTTTACTGTACAGCAACCTCTGTGACTTCACTTGATATGTAGTCGGAATACTAAATGGTCCCCCTTTTGGTGTCCAGACCCTTCCCTAAAGATATGTTTTATTGCAGTGGGAATGGTTAATGTTGTTTTTAGTGTCTAGCACTTTTACTGAGTTTAGTGGTATTGGAGTGGGAATACTAAATGTTCCCCCTTTAGCATTCAGACCCTTCCATGACTTAGGTTAAATTGAAGTGGGAATAGTAAATGTTTGTTTTAGTGTGGAAACCTTCACTGATGTACAATTTATTGTAGTGGTAATGGTTAATGTTGCTTTTTTAGTGTCCAGCACCTTACCTGAGGTAAGTGAAATTAGAGTGGGAATAGTAAATGTTGTGCCTTTAGTGTCCAGCACCTTCCCTGAGTTAAGTTAGATTAGAATGAGAATAGTAAATGTTGCTCCTTTTAGTGTCCAAAACCTTCCCTCAGATAAATTGTATTGCAGTTTAATAGGTGAATGTTTCAAGTTCAATTGGCCGCACACTGCTCGTCACACCAGCAAGTTGCCCCAAGGAACTCTGGTCAATGTAGTGGCGACGGCGAGTACGCCTATGCCACAGTGTGTATAAAAAAGTATGTGTCGCATTAGCCATCCCTGGACACGTGTTTCGAGGTAGTTGCCTCTCGTCAGCAGGGAGCAGGTAAGTGTAAAGGGGTGCCGAGTGGACTGCCAAAAATTAAAAACAGGTAGAGTACCTCTCATGGCGCGCAGGTGCTGATCCAGGACTCGTCAGCCCGGTGGCTCAAGGGAGCCGTAATATATCAAGTTCAATTGGCCGCACACTGCTCGTCACACCAGCAAGTTGCCCCAAGGAACTCTGGTCAATGTAGTGGCGACGGCGAGTACGCCTATGCCACAGTGTGTATAAAAAAGTATGTGTCGCATTAGCCATCCCTGGACACGTGTTTCGAGGTAGTTGCCTCTCGTCAGCAGGGAGCAGGTAAGTGTAAAGGGGTGCCGAGTGGACTGCCAAAAATTAAAAACAGGTAGAGTACCTCTCATGGCGCGCAGGTGCTGATCCAGGACTCGTCAGCCCGGTGGCTCAAGGGAGCCGTAATATATCAAGTTCAATTGGCCGCACACTGCTCGTCACACCAGCAAGTTGCCCCAAGGAACTCTGGTCAATGTAGTGGCGACGGCGAGTACGCCTATGCCACAGTGTGTATAAAAAAGTATGTGTCGCATTAGCCATCCCTGGACACGTGCTGACGAGCCATGGATCTGCACCTGCGCGCCATGAGAGGTACTTCACCTGTTTTAATTACATTTTGGCAGTCCACGCGGCACCCCTTTACATTGACCTGCTCCCTGCTGACGAGAGGCAACTACCTCGAAACACGTGTCCAGGGATGGCTAATGCAACACATACTTTTTTACATACATCGTGGCATAGGCGTACTCGCCGTCGCCACTACATCTACCACAGTTCCTTGGGGCAACTTGCTGGTGTGACGAGCAGTGTGCGACCAACCTTTGAATCATTTATTACGGCTCCCTTGAGCCAACGGGCTGACGAGCCATGGATCTGCACCTGCGCGCCATGAGAGGTACTTCACCTGTTTTAATTACATTTTGGCAGTCCACGCGGCACCCCTTTACATTGACCTGCTCCCTGCTGACGAGAGGCAACTACCTCGAAACACGTGTCCAGGGATGGCTAATGCAACACATACTTTTTTACATACATCGTGGCATAGGCGTACTCGCCGTCGCCACTACATCTACCACAGTTCCTTGGGGCAACTTGCTGGTGTGACGAGCAGTGTGCGACCAACCTTTGAATCATTTATTACGGCTCCCTTGAGCCAACGGGCTGACGAGCCATGGATCTGCACCTGCGCGCCATGAGAGGTACTTCACCTGTTTTAATTACATTTTGGCAGTCCACGCGGCACCCCTTTACATTGACCTGCTCCCTGCTGACGAGAGGCAACTACCTCGAAACACGTGTCCAGGGATGGCTAATGCAACACATACTTTTTTACATACATCGTGGCATGGGCGTACTCGCCGTCGCCACTACATCTACCACAGTTCCTTGGGGCAACTTGCTGGTGTGACGAGCAGTGTGCGACCAACCTTTGAATCATTTAATAGGTGAATGTTGCCTGTTTAGTGTCCAGCACCTTCCCTGACTTATGTTTTCTTGGAGTAGGAATAGTATATTTAACTATTTTTGGGCCTTACTATGAGTTTGGCGCTGCGTGGACCATCGTACCAGTGATGGCAGTCCGACCGTGGAGAGGTCGACTCCCCGACTGCTGTATTACGAGTTGTGCGGATTGGTTTTGCGAGAACCGTGGCTGAACTGCCCAGACTGCCAGCAGACTGCCGATCGCCGTAGTCGTGGTTGGGGAAAGGCAGCTGTCATCGGGCGGCACAGGAGAGTTTCACTGTCGTCCGTATTACGAGTTGGCTTTTCCACAAGCTGACCGCGGCGGTCCGACCATCAGCTTCAAGTCAAAAGTAACAAAGGATCTAGGGTGCGCACTCAACCCTTTCTTGTTCTTCCAGGCATAATTTGACATGGACCCCTTTCTTCAGGTCCCCACTTCACAGCAGGATCGTCACCCCGAGGAATACGACCCTGCTTGCGGCGATCTATAGGTGAGTCCCTTTCATGCCATATACCCATCTCCAGGACTGCCCACTTATGAGACCGTCTCCAGCAATGGGTAGGTGGTATTTTTCCACATGTATCATGCATGTGTGTGCATCCGACACATATGCTGTTGAAATGCACACACAGGCATCAATACATATGTAAAAATAAACACTACTGCCGCAAGATCTCCGCAGTAACACCGCCAGCAATGTGGTCAACTCGTAATACGGCAGTCTAAAGTCGGCCAGCACTGTGAGCTACTGGCAGTCACAGACACGTTTTTTGGGCGGCTGGACACCCAGGACCTCATTATGATGGTGGTCAGACGATTGGCTTATTATGATGCGACCACCATGTAGGCAGTCAGAAACATGCCTTTCGCAATTGCAGCTTGTGCGTGTGCCGGAAAAGTGCTGCAGCAATAGCCACAATTGAAAAAGGTATGTTTTAAATGCACCTAGTGCCTGGCACACAGTGCATGGTTGCTTGGGAGAGACACCACATGAGCCCCCTGCCCCATAGTGTGGGATAGGGGCCCCCAAAGTCCCATTCCGTCTGCCTTTACATTGCAGTCGGCCTGCTATATAAATGAAGAGGGACAAGAGACATGGTAATCCCTACGGCTGGGCCTCTGCAGGCACCGTCCCCTTTGTAGAAATTATGCTCCGAAGGCTCCTTGAGCCTGTCGGAGGCGTTGGTAAGTCCCTCTGACTGCTGCGCTCCAACCAACAGCAACATTGTGCAGCAGTCTGACCTCAGCCTCCGATATCGGACAGACCGCCACCGACAGCCTTTTGTTGGCGATTCGCCCATCATCATAATAGGGCTCGTAGTGTTTAAAACCTTCCCTGAGATAAGTTTTATTGATGTGAGAATGGACAATGTTGCCTCTTTAGTGTCCAGCACTTTCCCTGACTTAAGTGATATTGGAGTGGGAATAGTAAATGTTGCCCCTTTAATGGCGAGACCCTTCTCCTTTCTAAGTTAGATTGGAGTAATAATAGTGAATGTTTCCCCTTTTAGTGTCCAGAACCTTCCCTGATATAAGTTTTCTCTGCAGTGAGAATAGTTAATGCTGCCTCTTTGGTGTTTAGTACCTTCCCTGAGTTAAGTGATATTGAAGTGGGTATAATAAATATATATACAATGTAATAACCAAAATATTTTCAGAATTATTTTATTTTGTAATGGGAATAGTATTTAAACAATTTTAGGATCTTATTATGAGTTTGATAGTCCTACTGCTCGAGAACTACGTCCACGTTGTCCACATTGTCACGACACCGCTGCGCCGCCATCTACCGCCCACCATATTATGAGTTGTGCTGTCTGAAAAGCCGACCACAGCCATGGCAGTCTACCTGACGGGACTGCGGCGGTCTTCAATGTCGGCTGTGCATCCACTAATGTCACCAGGTTTGCGCCGCGGTCCAGCCACCGAGCACATTATGACTACACATTTGTACTCACGGTCTCACAGCAGTGGCCCCCAAACTGCGTTTACCCAATGGTGGTTGACTGCCGCGGTACATGCGAAAAAAACAAAACAACATTGACCATTGGATGCATTTAAAAACTACGCACCTGATGTGCTTTGGCAAGTGGACATGCCTGCAGATCACACTATAAAATACACACCATCTCTGGCCAGCATCCTTTGCTTCACAACTGCAACACTGCAACACATCTTCATCTTCCAATTTAGCCCTCTCCACCACCTGTAATATTGTTTTTGGCCCCTTTTCACCTCTTTTACTTGTTTGTTTTTGTTCATATACTCACTAACATTTTTTCACCATGTCTGGCAAAAAAGACACTGAGCAAGAGTTGACAGTCATGGTGGATGAAATCATTAGAGTAGAGCGACACATTTTTGTCGAGCATGCTTCTCTCAGTAGGAAAAACGAAATATGGGACAAGATAGTCGACAGAGTGAATGCTGTTGGTAACACCTTATGCACACAGGGCGACATTAGGAAGAGGTGGAACAACCTCAGGCTGAGGGTATGTACCAATCAATCAATCAATCAATCATGTGTTTGTAGAGCGTGACTAATCACCCATGAGGGTCTCAAGGCACTGGGGAGGAGGGGAAGTGCAGGTTGTACCAAGTACAACAACCACAACCTTGAAACTCAGAGGGCTGGTGGTGGCCCTCCAAGCGCACCTTTTCAACTTTTACCCTGGGCAGAGAAGGTCTTGCCCATCCTGCATACTGAGGGCTTGACAGGAATAGAGGGGGGAGTGGAGTCTGGAAAGCTACACTTCAATAACTGCCATAATATCACAGTGTCCTGTTTGCTCTCAACTCTGATTTTGCTATTGTGTTCTCTATTTACTTCACTAACATGCAATACTCAAAGTATCTGAGTTGTTGGTTTGTCTGTAGCAATGTGTATTGCATATAAGAGCACATGTATCCAAACCCATGACATAGCACATGTTGGAATGGTGTCTGTAAGTGGATTACCAGAAAAATATCAATCCATATGTGAGAATATGTAAAAGTATGGTACATCTGAAATGCATGTTGCCAACAGGCATGGAACAATACCAGTTTGTCAAATGTTGGTAAAGTGAGATTGAAGTGACTACAAATACCATGAGGCCTTTCACTCTAACTCTAACCAAAATGCTACACTTCTTTTGTTCCTTCTCACTTTTCTCCCATGTTACTAATGATCTACAATCATCATGTAGCATACCATTTCTCAAGTGTTGGGAAAGTGAGACTAAAATGACTACAACTACCACGAGGCTCTCTCACTCCAACTATAATCAAGATGCTAGACTCCTTTTGACCCTTCTCGTCTGTCTCCCATTTTTTTAAAAAAAATATTTTATTGATTTTCAACTCACACAAACCCACACTTATAAGGCCCATTATCAGTGGGAGGTACGTTTCTTGGTACATTGCAAAATTATTCATTGTCGACCATTTGGGTAGCATCCTCAGCTTAATCAATTCTACAATAAACTACCCATCGTCCTCCCTTCTGTTGATATTAACATCAATATTTGCATTCAATACCATCCCAGTAAATCAAGGCTCTCAAACGTGGTGCCCCCTGCGTGCTCTCGTCCCTCCCTCCCCCTTCCCCCTAACCCCCTCCACCGGTGTGCTCCAAGTAAGTTAACCTAGGATAATCAATCGTCATCATCGTGCTAGGGTGTGCAGACCTCTGATTGTATTAGGGTCGAGCTCCCATTCCCACTGGCTCCGTACCTGCTCCTTTTCCCTGTAGTCCACCCAAACCTATCTATACTCTGTGTGCTCCATCATTGTCCCTAGAAGCCTCCAGGGAATCTGTATCCGAGTCCGGCTCTGGGAGCTTCAGCAGGGTTACCAATGCTTCCCATGCCTGTGCTGTTTCCATCGCTTTTTCATTATTCGCTCTCCTGGCCTGCTGTAGCCGAACCATACTCTCACTAGCCGCCCAGTTTATGAACTCCGCCCTCCATCGCGCTACTCTAGGGCCCTGCTTTGATTTCCACCTCCTTGTCAGTTCCCGTTTAGCTAATAAGAGGCCCAGGTCGATGAACTTACTTGTGATCTTAGTTTGCGCCGTGTGCGGAAACCAGTGCAGTATGCATGCCCCCATATCGGGCTCTATTTGCCTATCCGTCACTCCACCCAGGACCTCTACAACCTCCTCCCAGTACGTTCCAAGCTGCGGGCAGCTCCACAGCATATGTTGAAAGTCTGCTGCATTCATGTTGCACCTTGGACAACATACTGAATCCACCTGAAAGTATTTATTTATCTGCTCTGGGGTTAAATATGCCCTATGTATAATGTAAAAATGGATAAGTTGGAACCTGGCGTTCCGCGTGCCTTTCCATGCCCCTTCCACTATTTTAGTCCAGGTCGTCTCAGGGATATCCTTTCCCAGGTCCGACTCCCACTTTTCACGCAACTGAGTCAGTGGCTGCAATCCCTCCGTCACCAATCATCGTCTACCCAGACATGTTACTGCCGTTATCGTCCCCGCTGCCATTACCACATATTGACAAGTCAGAGATATCTGTGGCTCCGAAAGCCCTTCACCCCAATGTTTCTGAATCGCAAACCATACCTATCCTGTAATGCTTGAAAAGGCAAGAGGGCCCCCTCCTCATATAGGTCCCCGATCATTTGCAGCCCCATCTCCTCCCATTCTGCTAGCGCTGACCAGTCTCATCCATGCGGTAAGGCCGTGCACATGCCCAGGGGAATCTCCGGTGCGTATGGGCGAGTGATTCCACCCCTACGCTTGCATCTATTCCAACACGCTCTTAATGTTTTCTCCTCAGTCATCAATGAATCCACTCGCAATTGCTGACCGAGAACTACAAACGATAAAACATGCCTCGGTAGCCAACGGTCCTCTGAGCCAACCGGTCCCCTAAACTCCCGAGCCACCGCCTGCGTGAGCCACTGCAGCTGGGCTGCTAAATAATACACTTCGAAGTCCGGGACGGCCCATCCTCCTTCCGCTCTAGGCCTCATCATCGTGGCCAGTGCCACTCGCCGACTGCCACCCCCCCACAGAAATCCGCCTACCATGGCTCTAAGCGTCTTAAACACCGCACCCGGGATCCAAATCGGCAGCGTCCTGAAATAATATAAGAGTCTAGGCAGTGCCACCATTTTCAGTAGTGCTACTCTACCTGCCACTGAAAGTGGCAAAGTACTCCAAAATGCCATGCTCCCTTTGACCCCTCGCACTGCTCTGTACACATTGCCCTCCAATTGGTCCGCCTGCTCATGATAGATGTTAGTCCCCAAATATTGCAGGCAACAGGGCTCCCATCTTATTCTCTCCAGTCTAGTAGGGGCGTCCATCACCCTGCTCGCCTGTCTCCCATGTCACTACTGATGTTCACTAGTCATGCAGCTTACCATTACTCAAGTGTTGGTACAGTGAGTTTAAAAGTGCTACCCCTTCTACCATGAGGCCCTGTCACTGAAACTCTAACCAAGATGCTAGACTCCTTTTGCCCCTTCTCACCTGTTTGCTATGTGATTACTGCTCTACACACATCATGCAGCTTAAGCTTACCACTTTTCAAGAGTTGGGAAAGTGACATTGAAGTGACTACAACTATGTCTTCAGGAGACATGATCCACCACCGAACTCCATCTTCAGGGTTATAAAACATTTTTTACCCCCGCTCTGGGTACCAATGTAGGCAGACCTAAGGGAGGGTTGACTACTTACATTGCAAACACAGTTAATTTTTTGAAAGTATCTGTAGTAGTATATGATCCAAACTTCCAGTTACTCTCCCTCGTGCTACAAAATAAAGAGTCGATCCTATTGCTTAATCTTTATAACAACCTAGAAGAGGACAAATTCCTGATTCTTCTCTCCAACATCAAGGAAAAGTTAACCCATAATTTGAGGTTAGGAAAAGGGGCAGTCAATCTCTTATGGGGAGGAGATTTGAATCTACACCCATGCCCACATGTCGGAAAAAATCGTTGCGGGATTGTGGATGAAAATGATATTCCCCTCATGCATTTCTCTCATAGTAGGGGGGGGGACGCAATGAATAATGTTTTAACAGACCTGGAACTTGTAATCGCTAACGAGCCAAGTCCAGACTCAAACTCCCTGCAACCGACATATGTGGGTCGGGGTTACAAAACGACAGTAGATTACATCCTCGTGTCAATAGGATTGTTGCCTCGAGCCAGGTCGTTTGAGGTTTTGACAAATGATTTAAGTGATCATTCTGCCCTTAGGATGGAACTTTATGTAACTGATTTTCAATCTCGAACTACTACTATAGCGAAGACCCTCGCACAAAATAACCTTGAGTTGGGAAGGCAAAATGGTTTTACATTAAAATGGGGGAAAATAAACCCGGAAGAAATTACAGGAAAATTGGTAAATGAGGCATATGCAAATATAATTAAATGTTTGGATTTAGGAGTTTCAGATGTAGAAGTCCTAAATAACTTCACACAAATATTAGAGAAAATTAAGGGACTTCTTATAGTAACTTCAAACAACTCAAACCCAACTACTAAAGGGTGGTTTAATCATAGTTGTACGATGGCACTAACTAAATTAAAGGAGGCCCTTAACAAAACTGTCAGAGATCGGGAGCAAATCCAATCTCTGAGACATCAATATCGACGGGCACGCAAGCAAAGAATTAAAGACCTAAAAGAGAAATTATGGAATGATTTACATTCCAGTGCCGTCTCCAAAAACAGTGTCGCTTTTTGGCGAACTGTTAAAACCCCTTATTTACAAGACAAAGACGGCCCAAAGATAGAAGTTGCAATAGAAGAAGACATCTGGGTGTCTCACTTTTCTAAGATTTTTAAAAATACAGCAACACCGGCAGGGACACAACCGTTACTCCCAACAGTCGTATATCCAATTCCCCTGTACTTTGATATTTCTGAAGTTATAGTGGCCTTGGAAGCAAGTAAAAGTGGGAAAGCCCCAGGGCCAGATGGGGTTCCAGTGGATCTTTTTAAATTTAATTTAGATCTCTGGTCCCCCATCCTCACGAGAGTTTGTATTGCAGCCGTAAAGCTGGGTTTGTTAAAATCCTGGACAAAATCGATCATGGTCCCAATTTTTAAAAAGGGTGATCGTCAAGACGTGAAATGTTACCGTCCGATCTCCTTATTAGATTCTTTGGGAAAGGTCGTCGGCAGAGTCGTGCTTGAACGACTCAGGCTCTGGGCAGAGGAGGGAGACATCATTTCAGACCTTCAGTTTGGATTTCGGGAGGGTTTTGGAATGGTAGAGCAGGCTCTTAACCTCAGTTTGATAGTGGGCAAATATCTCCAAGCAAAGAAGAATACGGTTTACATGGTCTATGTGGACCTGTCCGCCGCTTTCGATTGCGTATCACATGCAAAACTTTGGATGATCTTGGCCCATATGGGAGTGGATCCCCCTCTTTTAGATCATGGTCCCAATTTTTAAAAAAGGTGATCGTCAAGACGTGAAATGTTACCGTCCGATCTCCTTATTAGATTCTTTGGGAAAGGTCGTCGGCAGAGTCGTGCTTGAACGACTCAGGCTCTGGGCAGAGGAGGGAGACATCATTTCAGACCTTCAGTTTGGATTTCGGGAGGGTTTTAGAACGGTAGAGCAGGCTCTTAACCTCAGTTTGATAGTGGGCAAATATCTCCAAGCAAAGAAGAATACGGTTTACATGGTCTATGTGGACCTGTCCGCCGCTTTCGATTGCGTATCACATGCAAAACTTTGGATGATCTTGGCCCATATGGGAGTGGATCCCCCTCTTTTAGATTTTCTAAGAGAGCTTTATTCAAATGCATCAGCAAGGGTCCGCTTTGGCATGAGGGGGGAGCTGACAGCACCTTTTGCAGTAGAGCGTGGAGTCAGGCAGGGATGTGTCCTGGCTCCATTCCTCTTCTCTCTGTACACAAATGGACTAGAGGGAGAGATGTTGAGGGGGGCTCAGGATCTACCACGAGTAAAACAACGCCTGATTCCTGCTCTGCTGTATGCAGATGATGCTGTCATTTTGGCACGCACGCCGCGAGAACTACAAAGGTCTCTGAATAGATATGTCGCTTTCATGGGTGGGTTGGACCTACAAGTAAACGTTAAAAAAACGTTCATCATGGTAGCAAGTAGCGGGAAAAAACGCCTAAAGAATATTTACCTCAAAGATCAAAAACTCGAGGTAACTACTCAGTACTGCTACCTGGGTATCATGATCGATGAAAGACTTAATTGGAGACCAGCAGTAGAGGCCAGATGTCATCTTCTTAAAAGAGCCATAGCCTCCCTGATGAGCTTTTCTCAGAGACTAGGGAGAAGGCCCCCAGTGGAATTACTAAAAATATATATAGCCAAGTGTCAGGCGATTGCACTCTATGGGGCGGGACTCTGGGGATATACAGATGTTAGTGCCCTACAGGTAGCTGAAAACACTTTCCTTAGATTCCTCTTAGCAACACCGCGTAGCACTTCAACTTACGCTTCCCATCTAGAACTTGGAATCCCTTATCTAGAGGATTCAACCACTACTGCTTTGGCGGCGCATTTGGACTTCTGATAAAAACATCCTAACCCAGGAAATTGTGGCAGATTCAATGATCCTTGACCAATCACAAAAAATTAAATGGCTTCGGTACATCAGAAACTTCTTCAATGACCTCGGATTGGAGAAGTATTATCGTGAACCTAAAAACATTATTGAAGTTTCCAAGCGATCACTGAAACAACTGGCCCTGACACATTTAGAGTCATTGAGGTTGACATCCGAGTCGACAAAACCCTCGGTTCTCCATGCTAATATGACCCAGCTTACGTTCTTCATCCAGCCCTATCTTACATTACAGATTAGTACCTATGATAGAATGTTATTGACAAGATTCAGACTAGATCTTTTTCACAGACTAGTAGCCTTTCCAGACAAAGAAAATTGGGATCCAATTCTCCCTACTTGTCCTTGTGATGAGGAATCAATACAGTCTAACCTACATACAATACTGTTTTGTAAATTCCATCATTTACATAGGAAGGTTTGGCTATTACCCTTACTAAAGCAGTGGGGTCTTAGACAATGCCGCCCTGCCATGCTACGTCTCCAACTGCTAGAATCTGAACTGGTCTGTTACCGCGTCCTTAACTTTTTAAAATGTATTATAAAGCATAGGAAAAATTTGTAAAACGTACTGTACAAATACTCCCAAACATGGTATTGAAACTAAGAGAACTGTTTCTTGCAAAATATTTGACTCTGGATTTGTGTAAATTTTACTTTTATCATGATTTTTGTCCTATTGTGCATTTATATTTTTTATTTGTGAAATGTATCTTTTATGGTTTTACAATTTGTAATAACCGAATAAAGAAGTTTATATATATAACTACCATGAGACCCTCTCACTCTAACTCTAACTAAGTTGCTAGACTCCTTTTGCGCCTTCTGTCTTGACTGCCATGTCACTACTAGTCAAGAAGTTTAACATTTCTCAAGTGTTGGTAAAGTGAGATTGAACTGAATACAACTACCATGAGGCCCTGTGACTGTAACTCTAACCAATATGCTTCACTATTTTTGCTCCTTTTCACTTGTCTGCCATGTTACTGCTGATCTACAATCATCATGGACTGTGTAATCTACAGACAAGGCTCCACTCAGACATACTTCTGAATACTTTGCTTGATGGTGTTCCGGACCCATCAACTGAAACTATTGATGGCATGAGTGTCACCATAACAACAGTGCACCCGTAATATGTGTCAGCCATGAAGGAAACTCAGCTGTTTAGCAGTGCCAGGTGACCCCTTGATTCTGCACTCCTCACATGATGAACAGTGCTAAATATACAACCAAGTTGGTGTTTGTCTATATTAGACAGAACTAGGCCGTGGATTGGACAAATACCCATGTTAGGACAACACAGTCTATGTAGCAGAGTTTTGGAGATGTCATGTATATCCCTAAAACCAAAATGCCACATATCTGCACATCTAATGAGCTGATGAAATCTACTACATCTATTGAATGTCTAGTAACCAACTTCAACTCCACGCTAACAGTTTACAGTACTAATCTATATCTATTTTGTTCCATTATAGGTCCCTATTTACTTTGACACAAACAACATGGATGGAGATACCTCACTTCCACCAATAACAATGTCATCTATTTCTCATCAGGTCATTCAGCCACTGCACCTGCACAAAGGTTTGAAACCAAACAGAGTTCCTCTCTACCCCACGACGAAGCCTTCAGTGATGACAATGCTCATGAAGAGGTGGACGTGGATGACGAACCTGGTCCATCTTGTTAGCAGAGGCAGACACCAACAGAGGAGCTCACTGTGCCCAGTACAACTACTTCACTACAACATCAGAGCCAACCGCTGCACCGCCAACCGATGCACCCAGCACAATTAGTTCCCTCCTGTGCCCCCCAGTCCTGGATTCTCAGCCGGCTATCACCACCCTAGTCACTGAGGGACCAGGAACCAGTGTGACGGTGCAGTCTGTACCATGGGCCGTGGGAGTAGGCATAGTGGGAGGGTAACTGTGGGCCCACAGAGTGAGCCCACACAATGAGGTGGCCAGCATGAACAAGGAGGTGGCCGACCTAGTTGGCCTGCTGCGGGACATCAACACAACCCTCTGCATGGCTTTTCCACCTGCATCTACCCCTTCCTGTGGTCCAAGTACATCCACACCATCAACATCTGCTGCTGCCACAGGAAGGGAGGCCCAGTCAGAGAACAAAACTCCTGCACGTGCCCCTGTCTCTGCAGCTCCAGATCCACCATCTGTCAGAGGGAGGGGACATCCACACAAAAACCCAGGAGCTCAGGATGGCAAGACACCCACCACTGCCAGTAAGAGACCACAACCCTAATGTCCTCCTGTGTGTGCTTCACATTCACTTTGTTGGACTATTGCTGCCCACTTTTCCATATCTATTGGGAGGAGTATGTTGGACTTGGACTCCTGACAGTTTAGACACTACTACAATGGTTTCATCCACCATGACTGTAGACTTCACTTTTTGTTTGCACTATTGAATTTTACGTTAATTTCTTGATCTTATCCTTGTTCACTTCATAAAAAACATACGTCACCAAATAATTGCCCCAAGTTGCAATTCTCAAATATAACAATGTGAATGTACTACCAGGTGAACTTTGTAATGTCAAAACTAGGGACTTCTGGAAGCATGGGTATGATTGTCCCCTTTTGCAATTCTCAAATATAACAATGTGAATGTACTACCAGATGAACTTTGCAATGTCAAAACTAGGGACTTCTGGAAGCATGGGTATGTTGAATGTAAACAATGTCCAACTTGGGATCACTAACATGTCACAACAATACATACATACATACAAGTGTCCGGTCTGAGAACATTTATATTCGATTATTCAAATCATAGGCTGACATGATGTCAGGAACATAGCAAATAAGACATGACTCAGTTGTTCTGTGTCAGTGATCACATAATAACTTGCAGAATTTCACAATATGGAAGGAGGGGATACATCTGACAATATACCACACAATAGGCAACAATTAATTGGGTCTACATCATCAGCTGGAGCCATATTGCCTACCTCACAAAAGGAATCCCACATCAAATTAACAAATGATGTGCAACAACCACATTGTCCTACAATGAAAAGCCACATCAACAGATACATACAGTTCATAGACAATGAAGAATTAGCTAATGTGAAGGGAGACTACCATGAATTGGGCCCAACACAACACTGTGTTGGATGACATGATGGCACACATATTGCATTAGGACCAACACACCACAAGGAACAAATCCAATGGAAGCCAGGTAACTTCCATCCTACCGCTGTGCAAACTGTCTTGGTACAGGCTTTGTCTTCCCAGACAGATATTGCAAGGACCCATCCATGTCCACATCATATGTCTGAACAGCATCATTTACCTGCTAATGTCACAACTCTGAAATGTCAAAATCAAAATTAAGATGACATGGCGAAGATACCTAAAACAGACCAACACAGAGAGATTAGCTCAGAAAACATAGCTATGACACACATCACATAGTCAACATCTAGAGAATACAGTCCAAAACAACATTTACAGCTGAACAAAGCTACACTTATACCTTTAACCAGATATTTCCAGACCCATATATTCCCAGTATGTGGCATGAACATCCTCCTCACAGCATCATTACAAGAGTTGCTATAATAATCAAAGTTATCACATCTCACATCATACTTACACTTAGGCGAAGTAGTTCTGGATGAGATCTCCTTCTTCTTCACCACTATCATCATCTTCATTTGGCATTTCAGGGTCCCCACCCAGTGGGTTTTCATGGCCTGCATCCCCTGCGATGTAAAGAATGTTCAGTCGCAGGGCAATGTGGAGTATGCAGCAGGCCATGGTAATCTTACATATCTTCCCGGGTGAGTAGAGAAGGTCTCCCCCAGTCCTGTCTAGACATCTGAATCTGGCTTTCAGAAGCCCAAAATCCCGCTCCCCTGGCTGTCGTGTTCTTCCATGGGCCTCATTGAAGCAGACTTCCCCTGGCACTGTAGAATTCCTCAGCGGTGCCAACACTATGGCTGGTTGGGATACTCTGAATCTCCTAGATGGAAGCTAGGCAGAAGGGCAACATTTAGTTACACACTTTCAGATTATACTACCTGACATTTCCCAGACAAAGTTAAGACCCATCACATTTACCTACAAGCCAGGCCCTCTCAGAAAGTATTTGTAACATCAACTGGTGTATGGTGCTGTTCTGCAATACGAATGAATCATGGGCAGATGCTGGGAACTGGGCACAGACGTTTTTTATATATACAAATGCGGTAAGTAGACAACCTGCACGTTGATAGAATGGAAGTGCTTCCTGTTCTGGTATACTTGCTCCCTGTCCTTTGGTAGTGCTAAGCCAATATGGGTGCCATCAATAGATCCAATTACATGTGGGATATGACCAAATCCATAGAAATCAACCTTTACAGTGGCTAAATCCTCATGTCTGGGGAAACTGGATGTAGCTGCCCACGTGTCTCAAAAGTGCTGCTAGCACCTCTGTGAGGACCCGACTGAACATAGGTTGTGACATTCCACCAGAAACAGCAACAGTGAATTGAAATGAGCCTGTTGCCAAAAAATGCAAAACTGACATGAGTTTAATTAGTGATGGCATTGATGTAGGATTATTGAGGTGGTCCTACGAGGTCAGGCTCAACTGATGACAGATCCAGGATTGTTTGCCTATTCCGACGGAACGTCATTATATGTCATTCTTCCATAGTGTGTAGGTCTGGAAATGGGCGGTACTCTGGAGGCTGGCGTCTCCTCCCTCTTCCAGGGTACCTATGTGAGGAGAAGCACATAAATGTATTTTGGTGACAGTGTGCAGAGTAACATATGCAAAGAGTAAGGCAAAAGTCATGTGTCTGAACATCAATGCTTCATGAAGCAGTACACATTTGACATCATCGTTGTCAAATCTTGATTATCCACCTGTTACCCCCAAGGTAGCCTTCACAGGTCTGTACCGAAACTCTGCACATCATCAATAGAGAGGATTCAAATTGCCACTACAGTGAGGGAAGCATAACATGTCATTTGAAAATACTGCCAATCTCGTTGTGCAGTGAGCCGCACACATTTTTCCTATGTACTGTTTTCCTAACCGCTAACATGAGTGGATGCATGACCTCACTAATATGACATGTCGAAAGGTGGCCACCGGAGGAAGTTGGCTGCACAGTGGGCGGTCACAGCCATAGGCTAACATTGGGGATGGTGACGGTTGCGGTCCAATGGCTGTGTGTGCCGACGCTGATGACCGCATACATGTATGCGGCTGTTAGAAAAAAATCTCACTTGCCTCCTGTCACTGCTGCTAGCTACACCTTTTCCATTTTAGCTGCTGTTTTCCACCTCTGGGAGCAATCATGGCAAGATCTACGGGGGATAGGGCCTGTGCCTTCACTCCAGACGAGTTGGATACCCTGGTAGATGAGGACCCTCTCCTGAATTCTCAGCTCTGTGGCTCACCAGAGAAACAGGTAAGTTTCTCAAATACATTTCTAACACCATTTCACTGTTTTCTTTCTATTTCCATAGGCTACAAAGGGTAAGCATTATGTTGTTTCCATTCATTGTGTGGCCCCTACATAGGACACACGTAATAGATTATGGGGCCCTGAACTTTGTGGAGTGAAGGCAACCATCAGAATGTGTGATGAGGGCGATTTCTACTTGTGTTATATGTATCTCTATGCAGGGCTCAAGTTCATAGTAGCCACAATGAGTTCTCAAATCACATTATGGTATATGTGCATTGTTCTGTAAAGGCTTTACACCATGAGCCATGTCCATATAAAGCTAGAAGCATTTCAGGATAATGTTAGCCAAGTGTAATGTCCCACTGATCACTCAGCCTACATCACATGTTGTAAAACAGTTGTCTGGAAGGTAGCTATACCTCACAGACCCCTTCGGAGTGCCAAACAACCATATGTTCACATATAGAATGGGCAGAAGTTTCCCTTTACTGTATTGAATTGGTGGAAATGTGGGTTTTATGTCGGATAGGTAGCCTCAGCCTGCAGAGAGGAAGGCCTGACATTGATATTGGGCAGGCTGGGCCACGGCCCAGCTTGGGTTAGAGTTACTATGGCAGGAGAACGGATGCACAGGGTAATGTCCCTGTACACCTGCTGATCTATGGATGTTCCCAGAAAGATGTATCTGTCCCATAGTAGCCCAGATAGCTGTTACATAGATAATATGAGTCATGGTAACTGAGGTGACCCCCTAACCTGACCCACAGTGTGAATGAGTGTCTGTCACTAATGACTATTCCCTTACTCACAAGGCCTATACCACATCTTAGACATGAACAGTGGAGATAGTGGGTTACTTTTTTAAATAGATTTAGAAATGTGAATCATCTGCTTAGCTACAATATTCCCTATCACACTACACATACAATGGTATGTGGATTGTCATCCATGTTACAGTGCCTCCTAAGGCAAAAGGGGTGTCCTGTGATAGCAGTAAACATCACACAAATGTATGTTGACTTACTAGGATACTCAAATACGTAGTCCACATGTTCACACAGCCCCTAGAAAGGTAGCTCTCAGTGTCACACATACCAGCCCTTTTCTTGTGACCTTAGTCTTAGGGCCTTATTATGACTAGTCGGTGGACCGCTGTAGCCATGGTGGCGGTGCGGGCACCACCGCACCGGGGTTCCGATTGCCCCGTTACAACTTGGGTGGTCTGATCGCATTCGCACTGCCGCAATCAACAGGGATAAAAGATCCCTGGCGGTGTTGCGGTGGTCTTGAGGCTGCAATATGCTTGGAAGGGCATCTGTGTCCCAGCCAAGCATATTGTGAGTTTCCTCACTGCCACACTTTTTCAAAGGCACCAGCGTGGGATTGCCAAGGAACTGACTGCCGGAGACTTTAAAAAGTCGTACTCTGGAAGGTGATTTTTATTGGCTTTGGCAGACTCGGAGCAGGCGGTGGCGTGGCGGCCCTGCTCTGAGACCACCCAAGTCATAATAAGGCCCTTGGGATGTTGTGCCTCTATATACCTTATGCATCAATGCAATGGGCCTGTCAGGAAAAGTGTCTGGACAGTCATGCACAGGTAGTTTACCCATCAGAAGGTTAAAATGGTGTGTTGTGTGTCATGGTACCTCACATCACATTCCATGTAGGATATCCCTGGCCTACATGATGTTAGTGGGCTGGTCAGTGTAGGTCATGACCAGGGTTGAGGTTAGTCATCAGATGACCAAAAAAGTGTATATCTATGCTTTAATTATGCGTAGCATGTGACATGGACACATGTAATATGTAGAATCTTGATGAAGGCTTGAGCTAGATGTCAACATAATGTGTATCAAGCTGACAGTTATCCTCAAACCTTCAGTTACAATCTGCTTCTACATCTTTTGCATCCATACAGGTCAACGCCCATCAGAAGGAGTCCTTTTGTAGAGTGATCGCCCAGGAGGTGCGGACCCTGGGGGTCTACAACCGGTGTAGTGCCCACTGCCAAAAGAGGACCTGCCGCACTGGTCCCGGATGATCATGTAGGTCCAGTTGGGAAAGTCCTCCCAACGCGGAAGGGGCATGTGCCGGACCCTAACCCCTGTGGTGGCAGTCTGACAGCGGTGAGCCCAGCGGTCTGACTGCCATATTATGAGTTGGGTGGATTGGCTTTGCGAAGCTGGTCAACCGCTGACACCACCAGCCAAGTCCAACCGCAGTGGTTGCGGAATGGGCCAATGAGGCTGGGGGAGGCTTGGACAACCAGTGAAACCACCTGCCCAATTATGAGTTGCTTTATAGATGGAGGGACCGGGGCGGTCCAATCACCACATCTGAGATGGCAGAAAGGGAGGGATATAAGCCCAAAACACACCTGTACTCACCTCTACTCGTCTTCTAGCATCATGGAGCCCATCAGACATGTCCTGCCACTGTTCTACCTCTTCGACCATGTCCATAACCCACTCTGTTGAAGACAAAATCGGCGGTATGTCATACAACTACCTGTTGCCATAGACTCCTCTGCAAAATGATGCACAAACATTGACCATTGACCAGGCAAGGGTGGTGGGGTCCCTAAGTAATATACAAGTATGCAGGGGCCCCGTTTGGGATTGTTTTCTAAGAATAATCAAAAATACATCTGTAGGATGCCCTCCTAGGCCAAAACATTGGTACTGCACAGGCACACTGTACACAAATGGACGTGTTTGCAAATTATATACAGTAAAATTGATGTGTGCATTATTTTGGGTTCCACAACACCACCTCCTTGTCAATACTGCACCTATTAATCTGTCGGATATATATTTTGCCCTTTAACACTTGTCTGCTATGTTACTACTTATCTTCACACATTATGCAACTTACCATTTCTCAAGTGTTGGTACGGTGAGATTGAAGTGACTACAAGTACCATGATGCTTGGTGATTGTAACTCTAACCAAGATGCTACACTCCTTTTTAGGTCTCGCTGAGCCCCAGCGCTTGCGCTGGCTCGAAGAGACATTTTGTATGTGGGATTTTCAAAGTGCTGCTGGCTGGCCTAACGCTTGTGTTCACGCGATCGTGCACGCGCGCAGCCGGCCGCCAGCAGCACTTTGATAACTCGTGTGCGTCATCGCGATCACTTTCGCTTTCAGGGCGATCGCGATGACGCACGCGCACACACAACTCCTCCCCGTGTAATTCTTTTCCGGCCGCAGCCGGGAATTGCCTGTGAGTCAGTTTCCTTCACCACTAGCTTTCTTTTTTGCTCCTAGGCGTATCGGCAACATTGTATCATTCTCTCCGCTCTGAGCCTCCCGATGGAAGTTGCTACTTTGTTTCCAGAGCAGCACGGTAGCTTTTTCCTTTGCCGATCCGCTCCGTAGGCAATTTAAGAAACATTGTTTTCAGCCCGACGCTTGCCATTCTTGTTTTGTGAGTCTCGCAGACAGACATCTGCTGACCCGAGTGCGCTGAGCGCCTGCAGCCCCCACCGCGTCCGAGCCGCAGTCCCCGGGCCCTTCCTTACAGCCCTGTCCGCATCGCTCACAATGCTTTCACCCTCCCGCTGTGTGCTCTCTCTCCTGCACTCCCGCTGTCGGTGCCTTCTTAATGCGCAGGTCAGACACTGAGCTCTGCTTGATCCACGTTCACCCCCACCCGCAGCAGCTGGAGGATCGCCATGTGGGTGCACTACGGATTGCAAATGCTTGTTTATTCCGAGTAAAGAAGAGCCGAGACCCAAGTAGTACAGGCACTTTATCATACGACTAAGTGCTAAACATTACTTTTTGCCACTACATGTTCATAAGTGTAATTTACGTCATGCAGCTCGGATTACTTTGGCCTCGATTGCTCCTTCTTTTGTATCCATGAAGCACCAACTCTACTAATGTTACCTGTTGTTTATGCCTGCAGACTGTCTGCCAGCAGGGGCCGTATTCAGAAGTGGAGGAAGTGCCCAGGGCAGGGAGCTTGCCAATGGTGATACACTTCAACTGCTGTGCTTGGAGGAGTGTGGCTCAATGGTTAGAGTGGCAGACCCTGAAGCAGAGTTCTGGCCAGGGACCAGGGTTTGATTCCTGCCTCGGCAGGGCTCGGGCTCAATTTCCTCAGACCTGTCTATTCTCGCCTGGGTGCCTATTCTAATCACGGGCCCCACGCTGCAACTCTGGGCAATAGCTTGCTTAGCCTCCACACCGGCCCCAACAGCGCTAAGGATGCCTGGCTTCACCCTGGGGGTGCCCAGGAGTGGACACTTCACAGGGAAAGCCAGGAGGGGTTCCACAGCGGTATGAGTATCAGCGCCAGGAAACCGCAAAGGCAACACTGCAAGGCGTCCGTCTGGTGACAGTGCGCTCTATAAGTACATTTACATTTACATTTACTTGGATCCACTTATCTTGCTGCTGCTTCCTTATTCCTGCGCTCGCCGTGATCGCCGGGGTAGCATGAAGGTGACTGTTAATGTCGATGAGTGCTTAAAGGACTCTCCCCGTTTCCGTTAGGAAAGAGCCCTGCTGTTCTTTGTATTTCTCGCACTTCTCACCCCTACATCATTGATGCCAATTTGTGTGTACCCGGGCTAATGGGCAGTACTGCAGGCCTAGCTGATGTCTGTGAGACATTGCTCAGACATGCACGGCACTCATCTACTTCAGGGAAGTGCACATTATCATATTAATAAATCATCTCTCATTAACACCAGAAGCAAGTCTGGTGACATTGATGAACGCCTGTGGCGCAAGATTCTTGTTTAAAACGTTATAAAAATATATTTGGTTGATGTAAAATCAAGTTATTGATGTGGTTTGGTGCCGGATGAAAGGCAGCCCTTATTTAAATTAAATGGTTTCAACTAAGCGTGTTTTACATGCCAGCAACGCACTTTGGAAAATGCAAACACCTACTTATAAATAAGGCCTACTTCTT
Organism: Triturus cristatus; assembly: GCF_964204655.1. Lineage (NCBI taxonomy): Eukaryota > Metazoa > Chordata > Amphibia > Caudata > Salamandridae > Triturus > Triturus cristatus. The sequence continues at coordinate 304,108,443 of NC_140585.1, read as the reverse complement.
TTAATCACATAATAAACCCATTATCAAAATAAACAAATCTATTATTTCGATCTAACAATATGACCTTTAATGTAATTATACTGTAGCAGGCATCAACAATTTACTAATCCAATGTGCCAACAGGCACGATCGAATAGAAAGTATGGAAGGTACTCAAACCGGACACTGATGTCTTATTTGTGGCATTTTATAAAACAAGCATTTGTTTTATTCGTGTTCTTTAATAGCCAACAGTGTTTCAACACATGCATATAGCATCTTTGGCATTTTTCTTCTAACTTCTCCAAACAAATATGTATTTTAGCTGTACAAAAAGATGTGTCCAGTCACAGTAATACATAGCATAATTTCAATGGCAACACATTTCACCTTCTTCAGAATCTTGATGCTAAATAGCCTATTGCGAATGTGATCGGTGCTTGTTTTGAAGGTGGGTAGTTGGTGGAGATAGTTTTTTATTGGGCGCAGAGGAAAAGAAAGAGGGAACATGCAGAGTGCAACTTTACAAACAGGGCTTCAAAGAGAAAATAAGGCCTTGGCAGCTGTACGCATGGACTTATTTATGTGGCATTTTCTTTGTAATGCATTTCTCCCCAGAGTAAAAAAATTGCCTTCCAAAGACACAATGTACATCACTGCCTTTGTGACATCTTGAGGTGGACACAACTCTTGAGATGCAGCCTCCACAACTGGACACTCTACGCATTAGGCAATCTTCACACAATAGGTTAAATTTAGCATCTCACACAAGTATCAGTATTTTTTAGATGGCATCGATCATTAGGTTTCCAAAACTGACCATATTATACTGTAGCTGACCTCCACAACAGTACACAATATTCTATATGTGTCTTCTAAAAGGTAAGCTCTCACAAACTGACCCACAATTCCATATATGGCTTCTCAAACGAGACACAACGTTCCAGATATGGCCCATAGACCTGGGCTCAATACGCCAGGCGAGAATTGCAAAACTATACATTTGTAGGTGGTCTCCAGAACTAGGCACTGCGTTCTTGTTGAGGGCACCAGATGTGAACACAATACTCCAGCTTAGGCCTGCAGAAGTAAAAGCAATATTCAGTGGTGACCTGTAGAACTAGGCAAGGTATTCTAGATAAAGACTCTAAAATAAGTAGCAATGCTGATGCAGGTGAGGGATTAAGAACTGGATACCATACTCCAGAGGCGTCTTCCACATCTAGACACAACACACTCTAGATGTAGCTTCCAGTACCGACCACATGAAGAGGGTTGTCACCTTTATGACTGTTCATAACCAGCATTTGCAATGCTAAAAAGTCTCACATTTACTCGAGTTTGAGCTATTGACATTGCAAATAACAATGCCTTTTTTTTGGTTTTGGTTTTTAAAACATAAATAAAAGGCATTGTCATTTACAATACCAATAGCTTAAACTCGCGTAAATGCGAGACCTATTGCATTGCAAATGCTTGTTCCCCTTTTCACTCGTCTCCCATGTTCCAACTGATGTTAACTTCTAATGCAGGTTACCATTTGTCAAGTGTTGGTAAAGTGAGATTGAACGTGCTACAACTACCATGAGGCCCTCTCACTTACAACTCTAGCCACAATGCTTAGAAAATATGGCACACTCACATTGCACACATCCCAGGTCCAGTTATGATGTCAAAGAAACATCCGTATGGATGTGACAGTTAAGTCGAACATACCTTGTCTGCTACAACTCTGTACTGCACTCTCACACATCACCCAATTGAAAAGGTGATATCATTCAATGAGATTACATAGAATCAGTGTGAGAACAATTTGAAGGGCACAATGGAAACACTCTGCAGGATAGCATTGCCTCTTTCAGGGACAACCCTGAAAGGCTAGGACACTGGAGCGCAGTGCATTTTCCACATGCCTGACAAACTCCATGTGCACTAGACCAGGAAATTGAAGTATATCAGGATTAACCAAAAGCATAACCAAGTGCTATGCATGTGCAGGCAATGGGTAGGTGCAACTTATGAAAGCAAACACAGCACTAACAGCATGTGGCACACATCTAAAGTAGCTGTAAAGTACACACTGCAAAATCGACACATATCCATGCAGAACTCCACAAAGGTATGACAAGTTAATACCCTTCATGTGTGGATACACAGATATCTAACTTCAACACACTTAAAACACATCCAACCTATATATCATAGCGAGAAGTGCTGCCTAAATGTCGTTGACAGTAGCCAGGCCAAGCTGAAATACTTACCACATAACATGCCACCCAATGCAATGTCTGCACCATTTGGATGTCAACTAACATAGACATCCATCCAACATTTCCCCTTGCCCTGTCTAACTTCAGCACTGGCTCCAAGGTCACGTCATACTAACCACTTCAAGTGGATCAGCAATCAGGGATCAAACAAATTCAACTGTACTCACACATCACTAACTATACAATAACATCAAACAGAAAAGTAATGGCAGGACCAATGTTTTCAAAAGATGATCAGTTTTATTAAAAATCGAAGTCACTGTGACATGACACTGCCAGGGAACATCCTCACAAAGGGGCATCCATTGGGCACAGCAGGCCCCTCGAAGATGGTACTTGGACAGAGGGCAGAGGTTTAGAGAGGGGTGGGTTTTTTCTTGGGAGGGGCCTTCTAGGGTGTGGGGGTTTTGGGGTGGGTTTAGGAGTATTTTCTTATGTTTTGTATGTTTTTTTGTGTTTGGTTTATAGGGGTGGGGAGGCTGTTTTTCAGGGGTGGAGAGGGAATTTGAAGGGATGGGTTTTAGTGTGGGGGTGGTTTTTGGGACTTTGGGGGTCAGGTTTCACAGGGCAAGGGCAAACAAGACATCATCAATGGGAAAACAGGTAGGGTGTTCGGGATGGAGTTTGGATTGGGAGGAAGAGGGAGGGGAAGTGTGTGGTGTGTCTGCTATCTGCACTGCATGTAGTGTTGGTGGCTGTTGTGTGGGTAACTGTGAGCATATGTGTTTTTTTGGGTGGGAGTGTTGTGGATGTGCTGGGCGTTGTGGCGGGGTAAGTGTGTGTTGTTGTGATGTCGGCAGGTATGGTTGTGTCTGTGGAGGGGTCAGTGCTTCTTGGTGCGGTGTCTGCGGGTATGGTTGTGTCTGTGGAGGGGTCAGTGTTGGTGTGGTGTCTGAGGGTATGGCGGTGTCTGTGGAGGGGTCAGTGTGTGTTGGTGTGATGTCTGTAGGTATGGTTGTGTCTGTGAAGGGGTCAATGTGTGTTGCTGTGATGTCTGTGTGTATGGGTGTGCTGTGTCTGTGGAGGGCTCTGTAAGTGTTGCTGTGGTGTCCGGGGGCTGTGCTGGGGTGGCGGGGGTGGTGAGGGAGGTGAGTGTCTCCGGTGTGAGTACGTGTTTGAGTTTCTTGGATGTCTTGTGTTTGTGAATGATGCTTGTGTCTGTTGAAGTGTGTGCATGCTTAGGTGTGCGTATTTGTGATAGGTTTGGGAAAAGGGAATGTGGATGGGGAAGAGGCAGGAGAGTGGGCAGAAGGTTGGGATGGGTGGACGGCTGCCATGAGGGAGGAGGCCAGACCCTGAAATGATCTCTGTAGGGCAGACATGGCAGTGTGACGGCCTTCTAGGTAGGTAGCTCATCTGTGTGCTATGCCCCTGGATGGCATTCAGCACTGCAGTCTGACCCGCAGAGATGCTCCTTAGGAGGTCAATAGCCTCCTCACTCAGGGCAGTGGTGCTAACAGGGGCAGGGGCTGAGGTGTCTGGAGTGAAGGAGAGCCCTTCCCTCTTAGGAGAGCGGGAATGGCCATATCGCGGGAGGACAACAGGGTGGGTAGCAATGGAAATGGGTGTGATGAACAAGGATGAAGTGGAACTGATCCTGTTGGGACTGCCACATCTTGGGAGTGTCCACCGGAGGAGGACTCAGATGACGATGAGCTTTGGATGATGTCCTCTGCGGCACGCCTCACGCCTCACGCTCTCATGGTCACTGGGTCCCTCCATGTCTGAGGTCTCATGTCAAGTACCACCGTGATCATCTCTGTCCCCACCGCTGCTAACCCCTTCTCCATCGCTTGCCCTGAATGGCTTTGAAATTACATGTAATATGGGTTTACTGCAACTGCATTTCTACACCTGACCATCACAAATCTGCAGAAAACATTGAAGAAGTCCACATATCACACCACATTCATGGTTCACTCAATAGGCTTCCAAGTTAGCATGAGTATATGCATACATGCTACATAACCTGCAAACAGTTGAGTCCACTCATGTCAGTACTACAAACAGGCCCAAATGCATTGACGGAATTGGCTAAACTCCAACCGTATGTCCATACTAGGATAATTGATCACCTTGCATACTTTGGCACTTGTTGTACACCATTGTAAAAAAGATGTAACCATATAGGATGGATCCTAGTGTGAGATTTACACAATGCTCACACAAGGCCTAGAGTCAAACAAATCTATCTATTACTTATAACACAATATGATGTCATGAAGGTCAAGTTCAACACCAATGTGCCTTTAATTACTGTTGTGGCAGACATCACGTCGCATGGAAATGCTCATTGCACACTGATGACACTTTACACTCAAAATCACATCATATGACCACTAACTGAAAAGTCAATTGAAATCTGGACACATGTAGTTTAGCTATGTATCACATTTAGCTGATAAAGTTCTCTGAAACCACTGAGGTCCTAATATTTGGGAGATAGATACTCACACAGGACAACACTCAATAGAGCCATATGAACATCCCCAATCCTGCTTGGTACAGGAGATGACGCCAGTCATACATTGTATATCCATAAGCCAATACACCTTTGAAGGTTTTAGGTGACCCATAGGATTTATGACATGAAGATGTGGGATCACTAGGGTCCCAATGGGGACACTTCGGTATTGCATACTCAGATTGCCTTATAAGGATCAGTGTAGACACTCACATATGATCTCTACAATTCTACATCTTACTCCCTCATGCATGTCACCAGTCAGTAAATGAGTGTATTGAAACACAATTGCAGATTAAACAAAAACTGGCAAATGTACACTGGCCAACTTGTAGGCACTAATGCTGATGGCACCAGTGATGTATGTTCTCTCATTTCAATGCATAACCAGTACTTACTGTGGGAACTGTAGTACAATCACAGCTTGTACCGTGAACTCTATGTCATGTCACATACAATAGGGCCACCATCACATGAGAAACAGTAGTGAGGGTACATCATTCCTCACATAAACAAGACCAGTTACCTGTTTGGTACAATTGTCACCCAGATTTACTTAGAAAATAAGATGATCACTCACTTCACTCAGCCTGGTGTCTGCTTAAAAGGAGAGAATTGGATGTGGACAAGACTCTGCTGTCTTCTAGGTCAGAAAAACAATTGGCACAGCAACATGCACCTTCTATCACCCTCACACTAACAATGACTCATCTTGTGTGTGGCACATGGGCCACCGCTAATCTTGATTTGGACATGCCTGTCTAACACACAAAGTTGGCAAAGTAACATGTATGACTGTGACCAGTACCCGTAAATGTCAGATCCAAAAAACCTTCCAAGGGAATGGCTGAATGCGCGACAAAAACAAGACCCCTGTCCGAAGAAAAGAAAATTATTTTCTTGAGTCTCCTCACTCTCCCAGGGTTGCCCCTAGGTGAGCACGGCCCAAGCAGCAGCTGTTTGGGATGCCCCTAATGATGGAGCATGTCACCTAGGGGCAACCCTGGGTGAGTATGGGGTCTCAAGAAAAGAATTTGTATTTTCTTTGGACAGGGGTCTTGTTTTTTCGTGCATGCAGCGGAATCCCCATTCCCTTGGTTAGGTTTTTTGGATCTGACATTTACAGATTTTTTCTGAACTACATGTACATCGGAGGGTGAACCTAACCAGTACCTCCATCTCCCCCATTTTTTGATTGTATGACCAGGATCCACCTCCTTTTTGTTGCTGTTGGGCCCTCAACTGCCCATCAAGGTCCGGGTAGGCCACCACCAGTATGCAGGCCATCAGGGGGGCCAGGGTCCGGCACGTGCCCCTTTCACGTTGGTAGGATTTCCCCAGCTGTACCTCTGTGATCTCTCGAGTCCAGCACCACAGGTTCTCCCATCTCTTTCTTCAGTGGGTACTATGCCGGCTGTAGACCCCCAGGGTCCACACCTTCTGTGCAATGGGTCTCCAAAGGAACTTCTTCTGATGGGCGTTAACCTGTATGGATGCAATAGATTTAGAAACTGATTGTAATTGAAGTTTGAGGATAACTGTCTGCTTGATACACATTATGTTGACATCTAGCAAAAACCTTCACCAAGAGTCAACAAAATGCATGTGTCCGTGTCACATGCTATGCTCAACTGAAGCATGGATACATACTTTTGTGGTCAGCTGATGACTAACCTCAACCCTGGTCACGACCTACACTGACTGAAGTAGCAAACTAACATCATTGTTGTAACCTACTTGTTGGTTGGTGCATTCTCCCTATTCTTGTTCTCTGCCTTGCTGCTCAGCCAATGGTGATGTCATTTGGAATGTTGAGTGTGTTTGCGGTTGAGGAGAATTCAGTTGGAGCGGATTGGCTGAGCAGCAGGGAGGCTGGTCCTGGTGGGGCATTACATGGATCTTACTACCATCCTGTAACTTATATTTGATCCTGTAACCTGACAAATAAACCTACAACTTGTTTTCTACACAACCTGTCTACGTGACGTTCTCCATTTTAACACTGGCAACGATTTGTAAAAACCTACGTGTGTGCTACTTCAATGGTTAATGGACTATGAAGCCTAAAGAAGCTTCAAGAAAAAGGAACTTCAAGAGAACTTACGAGCTGTGTATTTAAGTAAGCTGGCACCCCTGAGCCCCACCAGTGACCACTCCATCGGTCGCCCTACCATGTAAGTGCCAGTTTATGTTGGACTTTCTCTTCCTCCATCCTGCTGCCTTGTTACTGCTTTCCCTGTCGCAACCCAAGAGTGCCAGTCCTTGCTGTGTCTGTTTCAAATGCTACTTGAGCTGCAGTGTCCCTTTTCATCTTTTGCTTGTCTCCAGAAGCCGCTGTCCTGCCTGGACATGCTCCATTGGACGTACATTAAAGATTAATGAGTTGGAGATGTACTGCCATATGTTGGATTCACCTATATTGTGACTGCACAGGATTATATAGTCTCTTCAAATTGAGTGCAGTGGCTACACTGATGGAGTATTCAAGTTGCATTACTGTCATTTTGACATCTGTGGTGCTGAACCTGCGTGAGTGTGTACGAGGGAACCCACATGGCTATTCTGGATCAACATTGGTGTAAACTTTCTGCAGCTGCTGTGAGTTGTTCCCTGGGCTATGGTGTACAGCCTGTATGGGGAGCTTATTCCTTGCTTCCTGTCAATGGAGTTAATTTTTGGGAAAATCGGCACCGCTGGACTGCCGCCATACTTGTTTAAGATGCAGAGGCTGGTGTATGCATAGTATTTCGAATGGAGCCTGCCGTGATGCCTGTGGCTGGAGCAAGTTTTATTTTGCGGTGAGAACAATACAGTTACATCTTCTTTAATTACTTTGGAAAGGGTGGAAATACAGCCTGTGAATTTATTTGCCTCACGTTTGGGTATTGCCAACCACAAATTGTGTGACCCTGGGCACATTCGAGATCCAGCAACTTTGGGCGGTTTAACCGTTCCGCATTATTTCAAAATGGTGACACGAGTCTGATGTTGCACGCGCAGTATCTTCTCTTTTGGAGTTGCGAGGTGTCCTGGATGTTCGGCCTTTTCACCGCGTCACAGCTGCTACGCAGCAAAGCTGTGCTGCTGATAGATGTTTTGTGCACCAACGTGCTGTGAACCATTTGGCGAGACGTGTGGAAATGTGGCGCCATCTTGTGGTTGGATGAAGCCTGAAGTTGCTATTGTGTTCTACTTTCATGAAGCGCCGTTCCCTCGCATGTCTTCCAAGCATTACGGAAGAACGCGTTGTGAGACTCAAGATGGTGGCAAGTCTTGAAGGGGAGAATCTTCCATTAAAGGAATCACCGTTGTGAGGCGTGGGACGTTTCTAAAACAGCGCTACCTATGGCACTTGGTGCAAGATAAGGAGAATAATTTTTTTTAAAAAACTTGTGGTTTATGCGATGTTTCAACTTGTGTGATTTAGACAAAGGATTTTATTAACTCTGAATTCCCAACAGGTGGACACTCGGGTACTTGGTTCGAATACTGGAGCTACTTTCTCAATTAACAGTCCTGCATTTGCATTTAAGAATGTTTTAAATGTATTGCCTAACTGAATTTGAATTATTCATTTAAGTATTTATTGTGGTAGTTTTGCTACTTGCCTGAATGTATATTTACCATACTTACTTTGTTTCTTTATTTGTTTGTAAGCATGATATTAGCTTTCATTTTACAGTGTTTCTTTTAAATTTGATTTTTTCTAGTGCTGAGCCATCAAAGTGCTCAATTCTTTGACTTTGTGGTGGTTGTGTGAGTTTTTTTATTTATTGTTTTTTGGGGTTGGGAGTGCCCCAATTTTGGATTATAGGGATGTGAGTTTCCCTATTACGCCTTTGTTCTGTTTTTTGCTGAGTTTTTGTCTTCTGTTTTATAGGGAGGTGTATTCCCCTATAGGGAGGAGTGTTCCCCTATTACAGTGTTGATGTTCTGTTTCTCAGGGAGGAGTGTTCCCCTATAGGGAGGTAGTTTCCCCTACTACGTTTAGTTCAATTACTAAGGGAGGAGTATTTCCCTATAGGGAGGTGTGTTCCCCTATTACAGTGTGGATGTTGATGTTCTGTTTCTAAGGGAGGTGTCTTCACCTATAGAGAGGTGTGTTCCCCTATTACTGTGAGTTCCTCTTTTACGGTCTTATTCTGTTTCTAAGGGAGGAGTGTTCCACTTTAGTGAGGTAGTTGCCCCTATTACGCTTAGTTCAGTTTCTAAGGGAGGTGTATTCCCCTATAGGGAGGTGTGTTCCCCTATTACTGTGAGTTTGTGGGTGGCGAGTACTCAACTATTAGTTTCTCTAAGGGAGGATGGAGCTCTCCTGCCATGAGTTCTCTAAGTGCAGTAGGGGGGTTTGTAGTCCCTAGTCCTGCCATGAGATGTTTCTTATTTTTCCTAGTTTGGAAGGTTATGTAATTTTTGATGATATTATTGGTCATGACATATGTGTATCTTTTCTTCTCTTTTACATTTGATTTTCTTGAATCATTATAAGGGGGAAGATGTGTTATAACCTACTTGTTGGTTGGTGCACCCTCCCTTTTCTTGTTCTTAGCCTTGCTGCTCAGCCAATGGTGATGTCATTTGGAATGTTGAGTGTGTTTGTGCTTGAGGAGAATTCAGTTGGAGCGGATGGGCTGAGTAGCAAGGAGGCTGCTCCTGGTGGGGCATAATATGGATCTTACTACCATTCTGTAACTTATTTTTGATCCTATAACCTGACAAACAAACCTACAACTTGTTTCTACGTGACCTGTCTATGAGACATCTTTCATTTTAACAATCATGTAGGCCAGGCCCATCCTACACGGAATGTGATGTGAGGTATCATGACACACAACTTACCATTTTTACCTTCCGCTGGGTAAAATACCTGTGCATGACTGTCCAGACTCCTTTCCTGCCAGGCCCATGCATTGATGCATATGGTCCATAGAGCCAAGTACCATAGGATACACAAAATCCTAAGACTAAGGTAACAAGGTACGGGATGGTATGTGTGACACTGAGAGCTACGTCTCTGGGGGATGTGTGGACATGTGGACTACTTATTTGAGTATCCTAGTAAGTCATAGTAAGTTTGTGTGGTTTGTACTGCTATCACAGGACACCCCTTTGCTGTGTCAGGTACCGTAACAGTGATGACAGTCAATATACCATTGTATGTATTGTGTGATAGGGAATATTGTAGCCAAGCAGATGACTCACATTTCTGAATATATTCAAAAGTAACCCACTATCTACACTGTTCATGTCTTAGATGTGCAATAGGTATTTACAGTGGAAACAACACTATTAGAAAAGTGTCAACAGACCTGTGTTGGTAGAGGGACAGACATTGTTGACAGACACACATTGACACTGTGGGCCAATGGAAAGAAGTATCAGGTCAGTGGGTCTCCTCAGTCACCATGCCTCATATTATCCATATAACAGCTATCAGGGCTATTAGTGGGGCAGATAACTCTTTCACAGTATAACCAAGTCAAACTACTAGCCATTCCATATGTGAACATACTTGTTTGGCACTCTGAATGGTTCTGTGAGGTATAGATCCCTCCCAGACAACTATTTTACAAAGTCTGATATGGGTTGAGTGATCAGTGGTACGGTACACTTGGCTGACATTGTCCTCAAATGCTTATAACAGTATACAGGCATGGCTCATGGTGTGAACCCATACATAACAATGCACATAAACCATGATATTATTTGAGAACTCACTGTAGCTACTATGAACTTGAACCCTGCATAGAAATATGTATGAAACACAAGTAGAAATCACCCTTATCGCACATTCCGATGGTGGCCTTTTCTTCACAAAGTACAGTGCCTCAGAATCTGTTACATGTGTGTCTTATGTAGGGAGTACTCCATTTCACCAAACAACACAATACGGCTACAGTCTGGAATTCACAGCCACATTGTAGCCTATGGGAACAGAAAGGAAGAAGTTAAACAGAGTAAAAAAACGGTATTTTAGATAGCTTCCTGTTCCTCTGGTGAACCACAGAGCTGAGAATACATGGGGAAGGACCTCATCTACCAGGGTCTCCAGCGGCTCGGTCTGTGAAGGTACGACCCTATCCCCTATAGTCCTTGCACTGAATGCTCCCAGAGGTGAAACATTTCAGCTAAAATGGAGGAGGTTTTGATAGCAGCAGTGTAAAGAGGCAAGTGAGCTATTTTTCTAACCACTACATACATGTATGCTGGCATCAGTGTCCACACACACAGCCATTGGACCGTGACGTCACTATCCCACATGTTAGCCTATGGCCGTGACCGCGGTGCATGTGACCTCCCACCGCGCGGTCGACCGTTGCCGGCGGCCAATGTTCAGCATGTCCTATTAGCGAGGTCAGGCATCTGCCATGTTAGCGGTTGGGAATACTGTACATAGGCAAAATGTGCGCTGCGCACTGTGCACTGTGGTTGGCGGTATTTTCACATTACATGTTATGCTATCCTTACTATAGTGAAAATTTAACATTTTCTAAATTTATAATGTGCACAGTTCTGTTACAGACCTGTGAAGGCCGCCTTGGGGATGGAAGGTGGATGCTCAAGACTTAACAATGATGATGTAAAATGTGTACTGCTTCATGAAGCATTGATGTTCGGACACATGACTTTTGCCTTACTCTTTACATATGTTACTCTGCACACTGTTACCAATATACAATATACATTTGTGTGCTTCTCCTCACATAGGTACCCTGGGAGAGGGAGGAGACGCCAGCCTTCAGTGTACCGCCCATTTCCAGACCTACACAGCATGGAAGAATGACATATCATAATGAAGTTCCGGCGGAATAGGCAAACAATCCTGGATCTATGTCATTAGTATGACCTCCTACCTCGTATCATTACTCATACATCAATACCACCACTAGTTAAACCATGTCAGTTTTGTATTTTTTGGCCACAGGCTCATTTCAATTCACTGTTTCAATTACGGGTGGAACCTATGTTCAGTCGGATTCTTACAGAGGTGCTTACAGCAATGTTCCTACATCCAGTTCCTCTGACGTGAGGATTTAGACACTGTGAAAGCAGATTTCTATGTATTTGGTCACATTCCACATGTAATTGGATCTATTGATTCTACCTATATTGGCTTAACAACACCACACAACAGGGAGCATGTATACCTGAACAGGAAGCATTACCATTCTATCAATGTACAAGTTGTCTGTTTATCAGATTTGTACCATGCAAACTTATGTGCCTGGTTCCCAGGGTCTGCACATGATTCCTTCGTACTGCCGAACAGCACCATACCCCAGCTGATGTCACAACTACTACTGGAGATTGCCTGACTTTGTAGGTGATTGTGATATGTCTAACTTTGTGTGGGAAATTTCAGGTAGTATAATCTGAAAGTGTGTAAATAAATGTTGCCCTTCTGTCTAATTTATATCTAGGAGACTCCACATATCCCAAACGCCCATGGTTGATGGCACCGCTGAGGAATCCTACAACGCCAGGGGAAGTCAGCTTCAATGAGGCCCTTAGAAGAACACGGCACCCAGTGGAGCAGGCTTTGGAGCTCCTGAAAGCCAGGGCATGTGTGTAAGAGAACCATGGCCTGCTGCATGCTCCACAACATTGCCCTGAGACGGAACATCCCTTACATAGCAGAGAATGCAGGCCTTGAAGTCCCACCGGTTGGGGACCCTGAAATGAAAAATTAAAGATGATGATAGTGGTGAAGAGGAAGGGGCTGACTTGCATCAGGATCTCATCCAGAACTACTTCTACTGAGGGGCCGATTCCAATCCGGGTCGGAAAGCACTCCGACAGAGCCGGATCCGGAGTGTTTTCCGACCAGGCCGGAGTCCTGTAGTCCGACCGAGCGAGTACAATGAGGCCGTATGCTGCCGGACTCGGTTCGGTTGGACTCCCATAGGAGTCAATGGGAGCCGGTCGTACGGCCCGTACATCGGCTCCCAATGACTGAATGGGTAAGTTGCGGACAAGTGCGCCCCCTACAGTGGGTACGCGTTGGTGCCATCCACAGCGTACATGCCTGTGTTGGGGAAACCCATGGGTCTCCCCCTGTGTCCGAGTCGTAGGACTGCGGGTGACAGGGAGTCCGCCGCGGACCCCCAAAGGCAACCACCCAGACAATTTGCGAGCCGGACACTCCGGCTCGCACAGGCTGTCCAAAGCGTGCATCGTACTGGCTCGGTCGTGAATCGCATCCATTGCATGCCACGGTTAGCTTACGATCGAGACGTATGGAGCGGTACGGACCCGGAAACGACTCGGTCGGTGAATTTCATGTAGCTCGCATCGCACTTGCTCGCTCGTACAGCTGTACGAGTCGGCCGAAAAACACGCGTACGGCTCATAGCCGGATCGCGTTCGGTGCCCTTCCGACCCAAATCGGAATCGGCCCCTGAGTGTAAGCATGGTATGAGATGGGATGACTTTGACTATTCTTGCAACTCTTGTAGTGATGTTGTGAGAAGGATGTTAATGCTACATACTGGGAATATATGTGTCTGGAAATATCTGGGGAAAGGCGTTTGTTTTGTAAGTGTAGCTTTTTTCAGCTGTAAATGTTGTTTTGGACTGTGTTCTCTAGAAGGTGACACTGTGTTGCGTGTCATATGTATGTTTTCTTATCTAATCTCTCTCTGTGTTTGTCTCTTTTAGGTACCTTCACCATGCCATCTTCGTTTGGACATTTCAGTGTTGTGACATTAGCAGGTATGTGATGCTGTTCAGACGTACGAAGCGGACATTGAATGGTCCTGTGAATGTCTGTCAGAGTGTTTGGATGTACAAAGCCGGTACCAAGACAGCTTGTACAGAGATGGAAGTTACCTGGCTTCCATTAGACTTGGCCCTTGTGGTGTTTTGGTCCTAATGTAATATGTGTGCCAACATGTGATCACACACATTGTTGTGTTGGGTCCAATTCATGCTACCCTGCCTTCACAGGCTAATTCCTCATTGTCTATGAACTGTATGTAGCAGTTAATGTGACTCCTCATTGTAAGCCAAAGGGCTTGTAGCACATCACTGACATTTGCTTGTGACATTCCACCAGATGCAAGAAACACTGCATTGAAATGAGACTGAGGTCAGAAACATTTGTACTGACATTTGTCTGTGTATTTGATATAGGATTTCTTTTATAAGGTAGGCAATATGGCTCCAGCTGATGATGTAGACCGAATTGATTGTTGCCTATTGTGTAGCACATTGTCAGATGTACTACCCCTTCCATCCTGTAAAAGCATACCAGTTAATATGTGATCACTAACACAGAATAACTGAGTCATGTCGTATTTGCTATGTCTGACATCATGCCAGCCTATGATTTGAACAATGGAATAAAGATGTTCTTAGCCCAGGCACTTGTATGTATGTGTTGCTGTGATATGGTAGTAATCCTGAGTTGAACATTGTTTACATACAACATATCCATGCTTCCAGAGGTCCATAGGTATGACATTGCACGGTTAACATGGTAGTATACTCCCATTGTTATATGTGAGAATTACAACAGAAGACAATGCTTTGGTGATGGGTGTTTTTAATGAAGTGAACCAGGCCAAGGAATCAACATAAAATTAAAGAGTGCAAACAATAAGTTAAGTCTTCAATCATGGTGGATGAAACCATTGTAGTAGAGTCCAAATAGACAGGAGTCCAATCCAACATACTCCTTGCATCAGATTCCGAAAAGGGGGCATAAATAGTCCACAAAGGTTTCCTACTGGCAGTTGTGGGTGTCTTGCCATCCTGAGCTCCTGGATTTTTGGATGGAGGTCCCCTCTTCTTTTTGCCAAGGGGGGTCTGGAGTTGCTGAAAGAGGAGCACGGGCAGGGGTGTCCTCCGTAAACTGGGCCTCCCTCCTGTGGCTATGGAAGATGTTGAGGGTGTGGATGTTCGTGGATCACAAGAAGGGGTAGATACAGGTGGAAAAGCCCTGCAGGGAGTGATGTTGATGTCCCGCAGAACCCCAACCAAGGAGGCCACCTCATTGTGAATGCCGGTCACCTAAGTATAGATGCCGGTCACCTCAGTATGTGTCTCTCTGCAGCTCCTTGATTTCCAGGATTTCGGCCAGTACCTGGCCCATGACACTTTGGGAGTCCTGGTAGACTCCCAGGACCTGGGTGATGGCAGCCTGGGTGTCCGTGGCCTCAGTGGGCTCACTCTGCGGGCCCACAGTTACCATCCCATGATGACTAGCCCCATGGCCCTGTGCCCTTAGCCCAGACTGCACCTTCCCGTTTGGTCCTGGTTCCTCCGTGACTGAGGTGGTGATAGCGATCTGAGATCCCAGGATTGGGGTGCGCAAGATGGGGCTGACTGTGCTAGGTGCACAGGATGAGGGTGCAGTGGTTGGCTGTGATGTTGCAGCTGTGGTGGAAGGTGTTGTAGTGAGTGCAGAAAGTCCCACTGTTGACATCTGCCCAGGCTGGACCATCATCCACGTCCAACTCTTCATGAGCGTTGCATAACTGTGGGCTTCGTTCTGGGGTGGAGAGGAATTCTGTTCGGTTTCCAACCTCTGTTCATGTGCAGTGGCAGACCTGTTGAGAATCTGTGAACGTTGTTAAACCCTTCGCTGCTAGGCCTTCCCCCTAGTGCTAAGCATTTTTTCGCTATCTGGGGTCATTTGTGCTTAGGCCCCAGTGACTTTTTGTCCGTGCAAGGCAAATGTAAAAATCAGTATTCGTAAAGTGCGAACTACTCACCCTTATGGGTCTCAAGGAGCTGGGGGCCACCGTGGAAATTAAGTGAGCTATTGCCCAGAGCCACATGGTGCTGAGCTGCCTGCCGGAGCCGGGGATTGAACCGTGAACCCTGTGCTCTAAAGTCAGCTGCCCTGGCTGCTGCACCACACCTCTCCACACCAAATGTGCATCCTTTTCTGCCAACATCCTGAGGACTCTAAAGGTATCCAGAGAGTCATCGATTACCCCAGAGGGGACTGAGAAATTAGCCCAAATACAGCTACATTTTTTCTTTGGGGGCGGGGAATGGGAAAAAAGTGCTGCAGAAGAAAGCTTCTGTTTTTTCCCTGAAAATTGAATCAATGAAGGGTTATTGGTGATATAAACACTATCTTCCCAGCTTTCAGGAACAGGCTTTTGACAGAAAACGACATTTTCTGCACAGTTTTGACATTTTACTGAGACATAGCCTATTTTTCCAATTTTTTGTGCTTTCAACCTACTTCTAGCTAGTGGTAGAAATGGGTGTGAAACCAATAATGGATTCCGGAAAGCTCTACATTTCTATAATCAGACAAAATGCTGCTTTCAACAAGGGGTCATTTGTGTAGCTCCTTCAAGGTTTTCCTATAGAAAGTAACAGTTTAAATACACATTTTTTTTTAGTTCACTTTAAAAACAGACATGTGTGCCTAGGTTTTCATCTGTAACTTCTAACTATGGCAGATTTTTTAAAGCAACATACCGTTATGTCCGCTGGACCCTTCTGGTTGTGGGGATATTTAGGAATTGTAGGTTCACCAAGAACCCAGAGCCAGTAACTAAGCTGCACCTTGCAATGGTTGTTGATTTGTTACAGGGTATACAGCAATTCATTTGGTAAAATATAAATAGTGAAAAATAGGTATCAAGGAAACCTATGTATGAAATGGGAACAACAATTGGAGTTTGGAAGCACTGGTTATTTTCACATCTCTGAATTTGTGGGTACCCATACCAGCATGTGAATTAAAGGGCATATTTCAAAATGACATCTTTTTCCCACACTGTCTTACATTTGGAAGGAAGAAATGCATAGACAGACAATCGGTAATAGCACTTGTTCTGGTACCTCACTTGTGTTGGTTGACCTAGTGCCTGCGAAAGGAAACGGCCCAAAACGTAACATGTACACATCACATTTTTCCACTTAAAACGGATCCTTTTGTTGCAATGTGCATAGCTGTGGATTTTGGGCCCTAGCTCAGCCGGCACCTATTGAAACCTAGCAAACCTGTACATTTATTAATCCTAGACACCCAGGGGAATAAAGGATGGGGTGACTTGTGTCGCTCTCACCAGGTTCAGTTACCCAGAATTCCTAGCAACCCTCAAACATTGCCTAAAAAACACATTTTCTTCACATTTCTGTGATTGAAAGTTCTTTTTTTTGAGGGGGTGGGGGCATCGACATGCCCATTCTGGGCAGCCCCACCCCTGCACACAGTAAAAAAAAGCCACAGGTGTCTAGTTGCTGTTGCCCATTTCTGGGGGTAGAAAGACGGTGGCCATTTTTTTGGGGTGGGAGGTTGGTGGCATCCGCATTCCCCTTCAGAGTAGCCCCCTCCCCTGCACAAGGAAAGAAAACAGTCCCTGGTGCCTAGTAGTAAAAAGACTGTGGCCATTTTTAATGGGGGATTGGGGGCATTGACAAGGCCAGTCTGGACAGGCCCCACCCCTACACTAAGAAAAAAAAGTCCCTGGTGGCTAGTGGGCTTTCTGCTCCATCCCCCAGGTTGAATATCAGGGGCTATTGCCCCCATATACCCCTGGGGGGTGGCATAAAGCCTGTGCCCATTTTTATGGGGGGTGGGAGGCATTGGCATGCCTCATTCTGGCAGCCCCCACCTCTCTTTTTTTAAAAACTAAATCTAGTGGGCTTTCTGTCCCCCTGGGGGCACAGCAAGGTCTATTGCTTCCATCTGCCCCCCACCCAGGGGGTGCAGAAATACCAAATAGGTCCATAAACGTTTGGGGGGAGCAAAGGCACTTGCCCAAGAGGCCGTTCCACCATCCTGGTGTCTAGTGGTGAATACCTGCTTAGGCATCGCCCTCCTGCGGTGATCCCCAGGCAAGACTCCACTAGGGGAGAGTACCATTGGAAAGGGGAGATTTTCACCTTTACAATGAGACCTCTCTCTTCTGCGTATGTGCTCAGGGGGCTGAGATAGCCTCAACTAGCACGTAGGCAGTAAAAGTGAAATGAGCGGAGTGGCTAATTTCACTTTCACTTTCAATGTAAGGACATCAGCGCGCCATGCCAGCCAGTTGTCATTACAATGAAAAAAAAACGCCTCTGACAGATCAGAAAGCTCTTACTCAGCCCCGAGGCTGAAAAAGATTAAAGGAAATCCCTCTGCTGTAAACAGCAAAGGGATTTCCAGGTTGTGTGCAGAGGACAGAACCGCTCCGTCCTCAGCACACAACCACCGTGGCTGAGGACAGAACCGTTTTGTCCTCAGCACGGAACCGGGTAATGTTGGAAGTGAGGTATCTACATCTAAGTTGTTTGTGTTAAATTCAATAGGGACCTAGAACGGAACAAAATAGATGGAGATTAGTACTGTCATCTATTTGTGTGGGTTTGAAGCTGGTTACTAGTCAGACATTCAATAGATGTAGCAGATTTCATCCGCTTATTAGATGTGCAGATATGTGGCCTTTTGGCTTTAAGGATAGACATGACATCTCCAAAACTCTGCTACAAACACAGTGTAGTCATAACATGTGTATTTATCCATTCCAAGGCCTAGTTGTGTCTAATACAGGCAAACACCCAGCTTGGTTGTATATGTAGTATTGTTCATCATGTGAGAAACCCAAATTCAAGTGGTCACCTGGCACTGCTAAACAGCTGAGTTTTCTTCATGGCTAACACATATTGGGGTACACCTTTGTTATGGCGTCATCCATGCCATTAATACTTTCAGTTGGTCATACCAGGACACCATCAAGCAAATTATTCAGACATATATCTGAGTAGAGCATTGTCTGTACATTGCACAGACGATTAGGAGTGTAGATCAGTTGTGTCATGGCAGATAAGTGAGAGGGGGCAATAGGAATGTAGCATCTTGGTTATAGTTAGAGTGACAAGGCCTCATGGTAGTTGTAGTCACTTCAATCTCACTGTAGCAACACTTGACAAATGGTAATCTGCATGACTATTGGAGATCAGTAGTGACATGGCTGACAAGTGAGTAGGGGCAAATTGAGACTAGCATATTGGGTGGAGTGAGAGGGCCACATGGTGGTTGTAGTAACTTCAATCTCACTTTACCAACACTTGACAAATGTTAAGCTACATGACAAGTATAAGTAGTGACATGGCAGGCAAGTGAGTAGTAGGAAATCAAGTCTAGCATATTGATTAGAGTTGGTGTGAGAGGGCCTCATGAAAGTAGTGGTAGCTTTTCAAACTCACTTTACCAACATTTGAGAAATGGTAACCTGACTAGTGGAGATCAATAGTAACATGGAAGACAAGTGAGAAGGGGCAAACAGAGTGTAGCATCTTCTTTAGAGTTACAGTCACAAGGCCTCATGGTAGTTGTAGTCACTTCAATCTCACTTTACTAACTCTTGAAAAATGGTCAGTGTACCATAGCTTTTGGCAACATTCATTTGTGATGGGCCATACTTTTACATATTCTCACATATCACAGGTCCTAGATTGATATTTTGATGGTAATGCACTTACAGGCAGAATTGCATGTGGCATGCCATGGAGTTGGACACCTGTAGTCTTATATGCAAGAATACACGTTGACACCAACAGATCACAGACATAATATCGACGACAACAATATCGACCTACCAGATTATCATGTCAAGAATATCGATGGACAGAATATCGACATCCTATCTTTAAAAAGGTAAGTACAAAAATATCGAAACCAAAATATCGTTGTTTAAAATATTGTTATATAAAATATAGTTTTTTTTAAATGTCTTAAAATTAATATATAATTAACAAAATATGAAATATAATTATTAAAAACATAGTTAGAATTATTTAATAATGTTAAAAATGATAAATAATAAATGTAACATTAAAAAACAATGAAACATACATATTTTAAAAAAGTTATGTATATATTAACTTAATAATATTAATAAATAATTTTTTTATTTAATTATAAAGGTGCCGATTCCGATCCTGTAAAACCCAGGTACGAATGGTCGTACGGAGCGTATTCTCTGTACGACTCGTACCCGGGAAATCCTCCTTACAAACCAGCAAGTACGAATCGTACAGAAATACCATTTCCATACGATTCGTAAAAATCTACGTGCGGCTAAAAAATACCCACAATTCGGATCCGGGACATCGTGTACGTGATATCCGGACGGAGTCAGGCAGCGTTTTACGGACCAGCAAGTATGATTCGTGCCTACGTCACTCCGCACGGCTCATTTTTTACGGCCGCAAAAACTCCCGGGAAATTGAGGACGACGCGAAGAAGGAGCACCGGTACGCGACGGACAGTCATGGACCCCATCCTACGTGTCATCCCGGCCCTCCTAGCCTACGACCTGGTGCACCGAAACCGCCGCGCATGCCGCAGAAGGTCAGAACAACACCCAGGGGCAAAGGGGGGGCGAGGGGCAGAAAACATAACCTCTACCTAATTTTAAAAATACCATATTCTGTACATACATTACCTCCAGGGTCTGGTCACTTCGGGGGGCGTATCCACCAATCCCTGCATCCCGCTACAACGGCAGTGGGCGTGTACGCGTACCCGTCACCACTACAATGGTGGTACGGGCCGTACCCACGCCCTCAGAGCGTGGGTACGGCCCGTACCACTATTGTAGTGGTGATGTAGGGGTACGCGCCGTACACACGCCCTCAGAGCGTGGGTACGGCCAGTACCACGCGTACCCCTTCATCACCACTACAATGGTGGTACGGGCCATACCCACGCTCTGAGAGCGTGGGTACGGCGCGTACCCCTACCTCACCACTTCAATGGTGGTACGGGCCGTACCCACGCTCTGAGGGCGTGGGTACGGCGCGTACCCCTATCTCACCACTACAATGATGGTACGGGCCATACCCACGCCCTCAGACCGTGGGTACGGCCCGTACCAACATTGTAGTGGTGATGTAGGGGTACATGCCGTACACACGCCCTCACAGTGTGGGTACGGCCCGTACCACGCGTACCCCTACATCACCACTACAATGGTGGTACGGGCCGTACCCACACTCTGAGCGCGTGGGTACGGCACGTACCACCATTGTAGTGGTGAGGTAGGGGTACGCGCCGTACCCACGACCTCAGAGCGTGGGTACGGCCCGTACCACCATTGTAGTGGTGATGTAGGGGTACGGGTGATGCGGTCCGTACCCCCGCTCTGAGGGCGTGGGTACGGCGCATACCACCATTGTAGTGGTGAGGTAGGGGTACGTGTGGTACGGGCCGTACCCAACCTATGAATGCGGGGGTACGGACCGCATCACCCGTACCCCTAGGGCACCAGTACATCTGTGATACAAGGCGTACACACGCCACGAATGTTGGCTTAGGGCCTGGTGCAGCATATGACCAGTATATTGGGGTGTGTTCATGGCCAGGACAGCAGTGTACTGCACCAAGGGTGTGGGTGGGTGGGTGGGTGTCTGCCTAGGATTCCCAGCAGTGGACAAAGACATGTGAGGCGTGGGTGCAGAGGAATACCAGCAGTGGACAGAGACATGGGGGTGGGTGCCTATCACTCCCAGCAGTGGACAGAGACATGTGAGGGGTGAGTGCAGAGGAATAGCAGCAGTGGACAGAGACATGGGGTGGGTGCCTATCACTCCCAGCAGTGGACAGAGACATGTGAGGGGTGGGTGCCTATCACTCCCAGCAGTGGACAGAGACATGTGAGGGGTGGGTGCAGAGGACTCCCAGCAGTGGACAGAGACATGGGGGTGGGTGCCTATCACTCCCAGCAGTGGACAGAGACATGTGAGGGGTGGGTGCAGAGGACTCCCAGCAGTGGACAGAGACATGGGGGTGGGTGCCTATCACTCCCAGCAGTGGACAGAGACATGTGAGGGGTGGGTGCCTATCACTCCCAGCAGTGGACAGAGACATGTGAGGGGTGGGTGCAGAGGACTCCCAGCAGTGGACAGAGACATGGGGGTGGGTGCCTATCACTCCCAGCAGTGGACAGAGACATGTGAGGGATGGGCGCAGAGGACTCCCAGCAGTGGACATAGACATGGGGGTGGGTGCCTATCACTCCCAGCAGTGGACAGAGACATGTGAGGGGTGGGTGCCTATCACTCCCAGCAGTGGACAGAGACATGTGAGGGGTGGGTGCAGAGGACTCCCAGCAGTGGACAGAGACATGGGGGTGTGTACATCATTAGCAGATGACCACAACTCCATGGGTGTATGTACGCATCCCTAATTTTCTAATCAGACTGACCTGATCTCCTGAGGCGGAAAGCCGGGAGTGTGAATTGTTTTTAAATAACTTTGAGTGTCACCAATTTATTGTGTATTTTACTCACCCCCTTGCCCCCTCCTGCACCTTGCAAGCAACTTGTGTGCTCCTAACCTGGCCGCGCAGCAGTTACAGCGCTGTCGCTGAAGCTGCACAGGGTTCACTGCTGCCGCCATCACCGGCGTTCGCTGAGGCCACGCCCCTTTTTGAGGCCAGGGCCCCTCCGAGCCTTTAAAGGCGTGGAATACATTCGCCGCTCAGACTGACCTGATCTCCTGAGGCGGAAAGCCGGGAGTGTGAATTGTTTTTAAATAACTTTGAGTGTCACCAATTTATTGTGTATTTTACTCACCCCTTGCCCCCTCCTGCACCTTGCAAGCAATTTGTGTGCTCCTAACCTGGCCGCGCAGCAGTTACAGCGCTGTCGCTGAAGCTGCACAGGGTTCACTTCTGCCGCCATCACCAGGCCACGCCCCTTTCTAGGCCCCCCCCCCTCCCCTATTTTCCTCTTCCTTAAATCATGTGCCATGCCCGGACGCGCCGATTGCGCGCCAAAGGCGCGCTTAAGGCAAGCCCGTCTGCGCCCGTCCGCGCTAAGGTAGCGCCTTGCGCCAGCTACGCTACCTGTTTGAGCCCAACCGACCTCAGCATGCCTCCTGCTGGCCCTCCCTACTCCAGAGAGGCGCTCTTGCAATTGGGTAAGCTACACGCAAACAAAGGCACTGTTACCTTATTACATGCAGCCTTTCCGCGAGCCGATTTTCTGGGTAACAATCTGTTAAAATGTGGCCTTTTGAATGTAAGGTCCCTGCCTAGGCACATTATTGAGATCCAGTTACTTATTGAAACTCATGAACTAGATGTTCTGTTCATGACGGAAACATGGACTCGCCCTGATTGCCTGGTTGATCCTGGCTTCACATGTCCTCCTGGGTATAAATTTCTACACACCCCTAGGGCTAGTGGGAGAGGAGGGGGGGTAGGTGTCATTTTTAAGGCATCCTGTAGCATTAAAACTCTCGCTCTAGACCCGACCGTAGGTATTGAATTGTTGGGATTATCATTCCAGGCCCTCCCTGGCATTATTGTCACCGGGATACTGTGTTATCGCCCTCCTGGGGCGTTTAGCCTCCAGCATCAACAAGCGCTCCTGGTCACCCTGACTAATATTGCACTTTCCCATCACAAACTGTTCATTCTTGGGGATTTTAACCTCTGGCGCAATGGCGCTCTCGACTCTGGTCTCAATAACCTTCTTCGCTCCTGCGCCAGTTTTGGCCTCTCTCAGTTGGTCACCGGAGCAACCCATAAAGGCGGACATCTCTTAGATATATTGTTCGCAGATCCCCAGTTAGTTGGGATGGGGGAAACCCTACCTATGGATTAGACGGACCATTCACTTATCAAATTTTTTGTACACGTGAATGATTGCCATTATAAGGCTCCTGGGCTGACCAGAAAAATTAACTGTAGAGATTGGAAAGCTCTTACTCGTCTGCACTCTTCAGGGGTAGTGTTCCAGTTGGAACAAGTCTTTGATGAGAAAAAACAGGTAGATGATAACTACTCCTCACTCTGCACAGGTATGACATCTATCCTTGACGTCCATGCCCCTTTGAAATTGCGCAGCTGTAAGGGCAATGACTCCGCTCCTTGGTTCAATGAATCCTTAAAAGATCTGAAGCAATGCTGTAAACAAGCTGAGAGAAGGTGGAGACGTGACTATTCTGACACTTCTAAGGAGCTGTGGAAAAATAAAGTTTGTGAATATAAGAAACTGATTAATAAATCAAAAGCGGATTATTATTCCTCCACGATCTGTAATTCCACCAACAGCTCCAGAAACATCTTTAATATCCTGAATAGTGTCACCAATCCGGAATGCACCAAAAATTGCATCATCCCCTCGCAAGAACTCTGTGAGAACCTTGCTGTTTTCTTTAAGGAAAAAGTTGAGCTTATCATTAAGGACTTGGAAGTCTCGCCAGACTTTATCTCTCCCCCTGATCTGAGATTGGGATCCTCAGTGGACCTTCTTGTAGGTCCATCTCTGGCTTCAAACGATCTCTTACTCGAGTTTCCACCTCTTACGTATGAAGTTTCCGGCAAACTAGCCAGAGAGATTTCCTCGGGGTCGCCCTTAGACCCTGTTCCACAAAAAATATGGAAGGAATTTGAGAAGGAACTTTTCCCATCCCTCCATCTTATTTGCAATCAATCACTTGTGACTGGGACTGTTCCAGCTCAATGGAAGCAGGCGCTTGTGAGAAGTTGGCCTGGCATATACTAGTTCTAGTGGCCACCTTGCACCAGTCCAATTCGACTCTTGGTAGATAGGTTTAAAGACAACCTTTTAAAAGAAAGCTATCCTAGTGGTAGCTGTGGAGAGCAGCCTTCAGGCTAAGTCTCTGAGGAATGTAAAGCAGCTTGTTTTACCTTATAATCTCTTGAATTACCAAATGAAAGGACACCACACAGGTATATATATGAAATATATATGTATTTATTACTAAATATACTCTACTAATCTCTTTATGAGATTTGTCCCAGGTAAACATTCAAAAGATCAACATTTCTCAATAAATTAAGCACATAAATCACTGTAGCCCTAGGGGCGTACCAGACCATATACTAAGTAAATGGTATAACAAATTCGACAAGCAAAATGAAGAGGCCTAGGGCCTTGGGAATCGCTGGGGCTTCACTGCTGTAGTGTGTTCAGGTAAGTAACCAGCCCACAGGAGGCGCGTGCAGTGTCTAAACACGCACACGGGTTTCTCATAGACTTCAATGCAAAAATGTCGCGATTTGTATTTTAAAGTTCTAGGGCACTTCTGAGTGGACAACAAGCACACAACTTACAGGGTAAGTATTTCGATAGCCAATGCACACTTGGGCACCGTAATGCCAGAGTTACCTCACCCAGGGAGTCCGGGTGCACAGGTGTCCTTTGGTGTCGGGTTGCGATGCTGATTTCAATGGGAATCGAGGTGTTCTTGCTGCTTGTGTCGTCGAGAGAGGTGTCCGTTCGGTTCCAACGATGGATTGGAGTTGCAGGCGACCTAGAAATTGAGGGGACAGAGTTCAGAGTCACTTGCCAGTGACCGGTGGCCTTCAGGATTGATGACCACAACTGTCGCGTCGCTTTCGTCGCTGATGGTGTTTTGTCTCTTCGCCCACGTCGTCCAGGAGAGATCGAGGACAATCAGCAGCTGGAGTTGGAGGGTCCCATGACGTCTGCAGCTGTTGGCGGTGTCGGCACTCGGATTGGAGCCAACAAACCTTGGCAACTGCAAGTCTCGTGTAGAGTGAAGATTGTGGATGGCTCAGACCAGCAAGGTCCGAGGGACTTACCCAGCGAGGGTAAGTGAGGGTAGGCCCAGAGCAACCAGGCCAGCCCTTGGAATAGTTGAGGATGTCTTCAGGAGGGCTACTAGCCAACGGGCAAGCAACCGCAAAGACGCCTTTGCAGGAAAATTTCAGCAACAGCCCACGGTCACTCGGGACGGGGTAGGCTGCTGATCTTTGGTTCAGTACCTGCTCGGGACTTGGACATTAAGTGGTCCAAAGCACAGGTTTGTAGTTCATCGTTCAGGGCTTGCACTCGAAATCAGTGCACGGTTCCTTGGTATTGTCCTTCCTCGTCACTCGTGGGGTCCAGACGCCACAGCTTCGCTGGGGACTCAAAATGGCCGTAGAGAGGTCAGGAAATCGACTTCAGGGGACGCAGGGACTTCGGGCTCCGGCGGGAGCGGTAAAGTTTGCAACCGTTGTTCAGTCCTTAAGGTGCCTGCAAAGCAGGGGAGCCACTCCTTGGCTCCAAGGGAGATCCTTCGGTCTTCTAAAGGTAGTAGAACGTTGAAGGGACCGGATTCTTCTTCGTAGAGCGTCGTCCAGGTGTAATCTGAATTGCATTGGCAATATTTGGTTTCTTATACTGTAAAGATGGGAGGGACTAGCTCTATGGCCACTCCTCTAGGAGGGCCAGGGTAGGGGTGGTTACTCCCACTTCCCTTTGTCCAGTTTCACGCCAGGACAGGGACAGAGGCCCCTGAACCGGTTTGAGCTGGCATATGCACAGAGGAGCCTACTGCTCCCCCAGTGCAGGACTTCAAAGGCACTCTAAGAGTGCACCCACCCAGCTCCAATACACTAAATCCTGTCTGGAAGGTTGTGACACCTCCCTGTGACAGGAAACCCTTTGTTGAGCTCCCTCCACTGCGAGTTTCGGTCAGCAGCAGGAGGGCAGCCCGGTGTCTGTGCTGGTGGCATCCATTTTGTGATGCCAGGGCTCTAGAAGATTTCTACCGTTTGGTACAGTGGGTACATGTCGTCCCCTCTAGTAGGGTGGGATCATACTCTCACACCAGTTACTGGTGTGGGGGTATGATTCCAAAACGTTTGACACCAAACACGACATGTTTTGATGCAGTTATTCCAAAGTTAGCATTAACCGGGAGGTTATAATGCACTTAAGAGTATATGGTTTAACCGCATCCACAAACAGCAGCAGAGAATAGACTCTGCCAGCTGCAGAGGGGTCCTGCTCAGGCAGAAGCACCCCCTCACATAGTAAACCACGCACCCTGCCCTTGGGATTGATAGGGCCTACCATAGGGGTGACTGATAGGTTCATATGTGTGTGTATGGTGAGATATAGAAACCTATACCTCAGTGAGGAGTGCTAACACTACCTCACACAGGCTGCAGTAGCAGGCCTGTGGTGTCAGATTGAGAATGCTTCCCAGGGGTGGCATAATACATGCTGCAGCCCCTGGTAGGCCTGCGAAGTACCAATGCCCTAGGTACCTAAGGTACCATATACTAGGGGCTCACAAGGTACCACAGTATCCAATCACTAGTGCATCTAGTATGCACATCAAGTTGTTTAGAGAGATCAGGTAGACTGGGGCCCTGATTAGCAGGGACCCAGCCAGACTATAGCCAGAAACCAGTGTATACATCAGAAAAAAAGTGGGGGCAACACGAGTGCAGATCCTACTCTCCTACACAACCCCCCCCAAATGCAGGG
Source organism: Triturus cristatus (assembly GCF_964204655.1). Classification (NCBI taxonomy): domain Eukaryota; kingdom Metazoa; phylum Chordata; class Amphibia; order Caudata; family Salamandridae; genus Triturus; species Triturus cristatus. Next base: position 304,081,521 of record NC_140585.1, on the reverse strand, counting down.
ACATTAAACTAACCTTGACCAGTTGAGTCTTCATGTTCTAAGTGGAAATACCTCGAGAGTCCATCTGCATTGGCATGTTGGGTCCCAGGTCTATGTTCCACTGTATAGTCCATCCCCTGTAGGGAAATGGACCACCTGAGCAGTTTAGGATTTTCACCTTTCATCTGTTTGAGCCATAGGAGGGGCTTATGGTCAGTCTGAACAATGAAGTGAGTGCCAAACAAGTATGGCCTCAACTTCTTCAGGGCCCAAACCACAGCAAAGGCCTCCCTCTCAATAGCTGACCAACGTTTCTCTCTAGGGGTCAGCCTTCTGCTTATGAAAGCTACTGGCTGGTCTTGACCTTCATCATTAAGTTGAGACAGTACAGCTCCCACACCCAGCTCTGAAGCATCTGTTTGAACAATGAACTTCTTTTTGTAATCTGGACTCTGTAAGATGGGGGCAGTGCACATTGCCTGCTTGAGGTCATCAAATGCCTTTTGACAGCTAGCTGTCCACTGAACCTTTTTTGGCATTTTCTTGGTGGTTAGGTCATTTAAGGGGGTCACTATAGATCCATATCCCTTAACAAACCTCCTATAGTACCCAGTCAGGCCCAAGAAGGCTCTCACCTGTGTCTGGGTGGTTGGAGCTACCCAATCCTTTATGGTCTGGATCTTGCTCTGCAATGGTTGAACCTGGCCCCCACCTACAAGGTGGCCCAGGTACACAACCTGACTCTGCCCTATCTGGCACTTAGTGGCCTTGATAGTGAGGCCTGCTTTCTGCAGGGCCTCCAGTACATTCTTGAGGTGGACCAGGTGATCCTGCCAGGTAGAACTAAAGACAGCAATATCATCTAGATATGCTGAGCAGTAAGTTTCCATACCAGTCAGAACTTTATTCACCAACCTCTGGAATGTGGCAGGTGCATTCTTCAAACCAAAGGGCATTACCACAAAGTGATAGTGCCCACCAGGGGTCGAAAATGCAGTTTTGGCCTTGGCTTCATCAGCTAACCTGATTTGCCAATAGCCTGCTGTAAGGTCAAATGTACTTAGATATTTGGCTGAGGCCAAAGTATCTATTAGTTCATCTGCCCTTGGTATGGGGTAGGCATCAGTCCTTGTGACTGCATTGAGGCCTCTGTAGTCAACACAAAACCTCATCTCTTTCTTACCGCCCTAGGTGTGAGGTTTTGGGACGAGGACTACTGGGCTAGCCCAAGGGCTATCTGAGGGCTCAATAACACCTAGCTCCAACATTTTCTGGACTTCAGTCCTGATACAGTCCCTGACATGGTCAGGTTGCCTGTAGATTTTACTCTTTACAGGCAGACTGTCTCCAGTGTCCACCTCATGGATGCACCAGGAAGTCTGACTTGGGGGCAGACTGAACATATGTCTAAACTGCTGTAGCACTTGTCTACATTCAGTTTGTTGATGTTCAGTGAGGCTGCTTGCCAAAGCAACGCCATCCACTGATCCATCATCAGGGTTCTGAGAGAGGAGGTCAGGGAGAGGGTCACTCTCCTCCTCCTGGTCCTCATCAGTTGCCATGAGCAAGCTCATGTCAGCCCTGTCCACATATGCTTTGAGTCTGTTGACATGGAGCACTCTAAGAGGGCTCCTGGGAGTACCAAGGTCTACCAGGTAGGTGACCTCTCCCTTCTTTTCAACAATTGTATGGGGGCCACTCCATTTGTCCTGGAGAGCTGCTGGGGCCACTGGCTCCAACACCCACACTTTCTGGCCTGGCTGGTAAACAGTCAGTACAGCCTTTTGGTCATGCCAAGTTTTTTGTAGTTCTTGGCTTGCCTCAAGGTTTTTTGTGGCCTTCTTCATGTACTCAGCCATCCTGGAGCGGAGACCAAGTACATAGTCCACTACATCCTATTTGGGAGGTTTGAGAGGTAACTCCCATCCCTCCTTCACTAGACATAATGGTCCTCTCACAGGGTGCCCAAACAGAAGTTCAAAGGGGCTGTAGCCAACCCCCTTCTGAGGAACCTCCCTGTATGCAAATAGAAGGCAAGGAAGTAAAAGGTCCCATATTCGCCTAAGCTTTTCTGGGAGGCCCTTAATCATTCCTTTCAGGGTTTTGTTGAATCTCTCAACTAACCCATTGCATTGTGGGTGATAGGGAGTGGTGAATTTGTAGTTTACACCACACTCCTTCCACATTGCAGTCAAATATCCTGACATAAAGTTGGACCCTCTGTCAGAGATAACCTCCTTAGGAAAGCCCACTCTGGAGAATACTCCAATGAGGGCTCTGGCTACCACAGGGGCTGTAGTAGTCCTGAGGGGAATAGCTTCTGGATACCTGGTGGCATGGTCCACTATCACCAGTATGAATCTGTGCCCAGATGCTGTTGGAGGGTCAAGGGGACCGACTATATCAATCCCTACCCTTTCAAAGGGGACCCCCACCACAGGTAGTGGTATCAGGGGGGCCTTTGTAGTGCCACCTGTCTTGCCACTGGCTTGACAAGTGACACAGGAGCGACAAAACTCCTTTGTGTCTTCAGACATGTGTGGCCAATGAAAATGTGGAACAAGCCTGTCCCAGGTCTTGTTTTGGCCCAAGTGACCTGCCAATGGGATATCATGTGCTAGGGTCAAGAGGAACCCCCTAAACTTCTGAGGAATCACCAGCCTCCTGGTGGCGCCAGGAGTTGGTTCCCTAGCCTCAGAATAAAGGAGCCCCTCATCCCAATAAATCTTATGGGACCCACTAGCACTCCCAGCAGCCTCAGCAGCAGCTTGCTGTCTGAGGGGTTCAAGAGTGGGGCAGTACTGTTGCTCTTTGCTCAGATCTTCCCTGGAAGGGCCCCCTGCCCCCAAGAACTCAACCTGTCCAGGCTCAAGTCCCTCTGGGGCAGTTCCTTCTTCAGGCTCTGCTTCTCCTCCCTCTGGAGGGGAATCTGTGATCTGAGGCAGAGGGGAAGGCCCAGCCTTAACCCTACTGCTCCTCCTCTTGGGTAGCACCTGGTCCATAGTTTCAGGATCCAGAGCTGGTTCAGCTTTATGCATCTTGGTTTGTGACCTGGTCACAGCAAATACCTCTGCAGGTATGCCCAACATCTCAGCATGAGTCCATAATTCTACTTCAGACCAGGCTGAAGTCTCCAGATCATTGCCCAACAGACATTCGACAGGGAGGTCTGCACTGACTACAACCTTTTTAAGGCCAGTTACCCCTCCCCAGGAGAAATTAACAACTGCCAGGCTATGGTTGGTCCTGGTGTTGATAGCATTGGTTACCTGGTACATTTCCCCCAGGATGATCTGTGTAGGATCCACTAGGTCCTCTGCCACCATGGTGACACTAGCACCTGTGTCCCTAAATGCCAAAGCCTGTTTGCCATTTATAATAGGCTGCTGTTTGTATTTGCCCAGGTTACTGGGGCTCACTAGGAATGACATATCAAGGTCTCCCTCACAAACAAGCAATGCCTGTGTTGGTACTCTGACTAGGCCAGAGTCCACATCAGAACCCAGGGTCAACCCTACTACACCCTTATTCTGTGCATTACCTCCACCACTGGCTGTACTAGGGGGAACAGGTGCCTTAGGGGCTGAAGTGGCGGTGGATTGGTCTTTGGACTTGGTACAATCAGAAGTCCAGTGCCCCTTCTGTTTACAGTAGTTGCACCAGGGCTTCTTTTGGCCTTTTTTCTTGTTAGATTGTGACTCCCCACCAGATGCAGATTTTTGGGGCCCTTGTGAAGACTTCTGGTCTTTAGACTTATCCCCACCTTTCTCTGAGCCTTTAGGATCTTGCTTCTTAGTGTCACCGCCCTGGTTCTGGTTTTTCTGCTTCACCCTGGTTCTGACCCATTTGTCTGCCTTCTTTCCCAATTCTTGGGAAGAGGTCAGATCAGAGTCCACCAGGTACTGATGCAACAACTGGTTCTGGCAATTATTAAGGATCTGTTCTCTCATTATAAGATTATACAATCCCTTAAAGTCAGTTACTCTACTACCAACCAGCCAACCTTCTAGAGCCTTGGTTGCACAATCAACAAAGGCAGTCCAATTCTGAGTCTGTGTTTTCTGGGTATCCCTGAACTTCAACCTGTACTGTTCAGTGGTTAAGCCAAACCCATCTATCAAAACACTCTTCAGGGCTTCATAGTCATTAGCTTCCTCTTCTCTAACAGTGAGGAGCTTGTCTCTACCTTTATCTGAAAAGGAGAGCCACAAGATTGCTGCCCACTGTTTCTGGGGGACCTGTTGCACTTTACAGGCCCTCTCCATAGCAGTTATCCATTTGTGGATATCATCCCCACTCTGGTAGGGAGGAACAACCTTGGACAGGTTCCTATGGTCAGGAGTATAATCTCTGTTTCTAGGGACACTGTTGCTGACACCAGGGGCATCTAACCCCTCCTTCTTTGAAGCTCTTTGGAGCTCGAAGGCTTCCCTATCTAAGGCCAGTTGCTTGGCTCTGAGAGCAAGCCTAGCTTCCTCATACTGTAGCAACTTGTACCTTCTCTCAGAAGAGGTCTCCCTGGGAAAGTTGGAGTTCTTCTGTGGGACAGATTCTCTTCCAGAGTGGTATGAATGGTCAGATTCCCTTGAGAGGGACCTAGGCCTCTCTCCCACTCTGTCAGTTCTCTTAGAGAGAATTCCTCTGTTCCTTTCAGACTCTTCTGAGTCTGGCCCTTCAATCACAGACTCCAGGTCATCTTGATTTTCATCATCAGACCCAGAGACTATGTTTGACCCACCCCCTGATCCAGACCCACTTGCTCCTAGAGCTTGTTTCAGGTCATCTGCTACTAGCAGATCTATCAGGTGCTGTGATGAGGGACACCTGCCCACCCTCAGTCCTCTTTCAAAGCATAAGGCCTTCAGGTCAGTGTAGGCCAGGTCTTTGTACTGAGCTGGGATGGACCCACTGGCTCCATCCTGGTGAGGCATACTAGTGTTGTGCAGTGTTGTACTACCTACACTAGTTGTGGCCTACTAAACCTAGCTTGAGCTGTAGCAAGGGTGTGCTTATCCCTTTACACACAGCTCTAAGTTCAGTAGAACTTATTGATACTAGCTTGACTTTATATGTACCTTGAGTACCTTAAGTGGTTTTCAGTTAGTAATTCAAATTGAGATTTTCTGGTAAAACAATGGCAAGCTGTAATCCCACACGCTGCCCACCAATGTGAGAAGTTGGCCTGGCATATGCTGGTCACTAGTTCTAGTGGCCACCTTGCACCAGTCCAATTCGACTCTTGGTAGATAGGTTTAAAGACAACCTTTTAAAAGAAAGCTATCCTAGTGGTAGCTGTGGAGAGCAGCCTTCAGGCTAAGTCTCTGAGGAATGTAAAGCAGCTTGTTTTACCTTATAATCTCTTGAATTACCAAATGAAAGGACACCACACAGGTATATATATATGAAATATATATGTATTTATTACTAAATATACTCTACTAATCTCTTTATGAGATTAGTCCCAGGTAAACATTCAAAAGATCAACATTTCTCAATAAATTAAGCACATAAATCACTGTAGCCCTAGGGGCGTACCAGACCATATACTAAGTAAATGGTATAACAAATTCGACAAGCAAAATGAAGAGGCCTAGGGCCTTGGGAATCGCTGGGGATTCACTGCTGTAGTGTGTTTAGGTAAGTAACCAGCCCACAGGAGGCGCGTGCAGTGTCTAAACACGCACGCGGGTTTCTCATAGACTTCAATGCAAAAATGTCGCGATTTGTATTTTAAAGTTCTAGGGCACTTCTGAGTGGACAACAAGCACACAACTTACAGGGTAAGTATTTCGATAGCCAATGCACACTTGGGCACTGTAATGCCAGTTACCTCACCCAGGGAGTCCGGGTGCACAGGTGTCCTTTGGTGTCGGGTTGCGATGCTGATTTCAATGGGAATCGAGGTGTTCTTGCTGCTTGTGTCGTCGAGAGAGGTGTCCGTTCGGTTCCAACGATGGATTGGGGTTGCAGGCGACCTAGAAATTGAGGGGACAGAGTTCAGAGTCACTTGCCAGTGACCGGTGGCCTTCAGGATAGATGACCACAACTGTCGCGTCGCTTTCGTCGCTGATGGTGTTTTGTCTCTTCGCCCACGTCGTCCAGGAGGGATTGAGGACAATCAGCAGCTGGAGTTGGAGGGTCCCACAACGTCTGCAGCTGTTGGCGGTGTCGGCACTCGGATTGGAGCCAACAAACCTTGGCAACTGCAAGTCTCGTGTAGAGTAAAGATTGTGAATGGCTCAGACCAGCAAGGTCCGAGGAACTTACCCAGCGAGGGTAAGTGAGGGTAGGCCCAGAGCAACCAGGCCAGCCCTTGGAATAGTTGAGGATGTCTTCAGGAGGGCTACTAGCCAACGGGCAAGCAACCGCAAAGACGCCTTTGCAGGAAAACTTCAGCAACAGCCCACGGTCACTCGGGACGGGGTAGGCCGCTGATCTTTGGTTCAGTACCTGCTCGGGACTTGGACATTAAGTGGTCCAAAGCACAGGTTTGTAGTTCGTCGTTCAGGGCTTGCACTCGAAATCAGTGCACGGTTCCTTGGTATTGTCGTTCCTCGTCACTCGTGGGGTCCAGACGCCACAGCTTCGCTGGGGACTCAAAATGGCCGTAGAGAGGTCAGGAAATCGACTTCAGAGGACGCAGGGACTTCGGGCTCCGGCAGGAGCGGTAAAGTTTGCAACCTTTGTTCAGTCCTTAAGGTGCCTGCAAAGCAGGGGAGCCACTCCTTGGCTCCAAGGGAGATCCTTCGGTCTTCTAAAGGTAGTAGAACGTTGAAGGGACCGGATTCTTCTTCGTAGAGCGTCGTCCAGGTGTAATCTGAATTGCATTGGCAATATTTGGTATCTTATACTGTAAAGATGGGAGGGACTAGCTCTATGGCCACTCCTCTAGGAGGGCCAGGGTAGGGGTGGTTACTCCCACTTCCCTTTGTCCAGTTTCACGCCAGGACAGGGACAGAGGCCCCTGAACCGGTTTGAGCTGGCATATGCACAGAGGAGCCTACTGCTCCCCCAGTGCAGGACTTCAAAGGCACTCTAAGAGTGCACCCACCCAGCTCCAATACACTAAATCCTGTCTGGAAGGTTGTGACACCTCCCTGTGACAGGAAACCCTTTGTTGAGCTCCCTCCACTGCGAGTTTCGGTCAGCAGCAGGAGGGCAGCCCGGTGTCTGTGCTGGTGGCATCCATTTTGTGATGCCAGGGCTCTAGAAGATTTCTACCGTTTGGTACAGTGGGTACATGTCGTCCCCTCTAGTAGGGTGGGATCATACTCCCACACCAGTTACTGGTGTGGGGGTATGATTCCAAAACGTTTGACACCAAACACGACATGTTTTGATGCAGTTATTCCAAAGTTAGCATTATGCACTTAAGAGTATATGGTTTAACCGCATCCACAAACAGCAGCAGAGAATAGACTCTGCCAGCTGCAGAGGGGTCCTGCTCAGGCAGAAGCACCCCCTCACATAGTAAACCACGCACCCTGCCCTTGGGATTGATAGGGCCTACCATAGGGGTGACTGATAGGTTCATATGTGTGTGTATGGTGAGATATAGAAACCTATACCTCAGTGAGGAGTGCTAACACTACCTCACACAGGCTGCAGTAGCAGGCCTGTGGTGTCAGATTGAGAATGCTTCCCAGGGGTGGCATAATACATGCTGCAGCCCCTGGTAGGCCTGCGAAGTACCAATGCCCTAGGTACCTAAGGTACCATATACTAGGGGCTCACAAGGTACCACAGTATCCAATCACTAGTGCATCTAGTATGCACATCAAGTTGTTTAGAGAGATCAGGTAGACTGGGGCCCTGATTAGCAGGGACCCAGCCAGACTATAGCCAGAAACCAGTGTATACATCAGAAAAAAAAGTGGGGGCAACACGAGTGCAGATCCTACTCTCCTACAGCGCTAGTATCTCCTTTACTAAAAAAGCCCTCTTTAGACCCGGACTGCTCAAAAAACTACCGTCCCATCTCTCTGCTACCATTTCCATCCAAGATTGTTGAGAGATGGGTTAGCAACACCCTCTCCAATCATCTGGAACGCCTTCAACTACTAGATGGTGATCAATTCGGCTTCCGGCCCGCCCACGGTACCGAGACCGCCCTTATCACCGCTATGGACGAACTCCAAAGGCGTGCAGATAGAAAGCAGGCAACGTTTTTGATCCTGCTTGACATGTCTGCCGCCTTCGACACTGTGAACCATAAGATTCTGTTGAAGCGGTTGTCTGAGGCGGGAGTACGAGGGTCGGCAGTGCAGTGGTTCCACTCCTTTCTACAGGATAGGCAGCAGGCGGTGTCTATCCCTCCCTTTCAGTCAGTCTTTACTCTGATTTCACACGGGGTCCCCCAGGGCTCAGCAATTAGCCCAATTCTTTTCAACCTCAATATTAGACCCCTGATTACACTAATTAAAAGTTTCGATATTAAAATTGTCAACTAAGCCGACGACACGCAGTTGATCCTCTCCTTGGAGGGTGAGGACTCTTCTTCGGTTGAGATCTTTCACAACTGCCTGCGTGCCACCTCCCGCTGGCTCAGGGACAACTCCCTTCAGTTTAACGCAGGGAAAACGGAGGTGCTCTTCTGCGCTGGAACTAAGATTCCCCGACCCTTCCCAGATAATTTCTGGCCCCCTGAAACTGGGACCACTGTCCGGCCGGTGGAATCAGTTCGTAACCTAGGGGTCATGCTGGACTATAAGCTCAGTTTGGAGACACATATCTATAAGACTACTGCTTGCTGCTTTGCTATCCTCCGTTCCCTAAGGAAAGTCCTTCCTCCCCCTACATGCTCATGTTCAAGTGGTAAGATGCATCATTCTCAGCAGATTGGATTATTGCAATGCCCTTCTGCTGGGATCCCCTGGATTCTTGCTGGACAGGCTCCAAAGGGTTCAATCAGCAGCTGCTAAGATGGCCTTGGAGCTTTCGAGTAGAGCACACGGGCTCTCCTCTCTGAGCAAACTACACTGGTTGCCGGTGAGGCAGAGAGTACAATTCAAAGCCCTTTGTATAGCATTTAGGGCGCTCCATGGAACTGGCCCTGCCTCCCTACAATCGAAATTCACGTGGTACACTCCAGCCAGGCAGCTTCGCTCCTCTGGGGCCAAACTGGCAGCTGTTCCCAGATTCAAGAGAGTTAGATGTGGAGGCAGATCCTTCGAAGTAACCGCTGCCAAGCTCTGGAACTCGCTCCCAGCTGATATTAGGCACATTTCTGAACTTCTCCCATTTAGGAGAAGGATCAAAACCTGGTTATTCCCTAAAACTTCTGTCTGACAACTCTTGGTTTTTTGCTTCATTTTACGTCTCCCTCTGATCTAGTCAGCGCCAGGATGCCTGCAATGGTGACAGTGCGCTTAATAAATGCTTAAAATAAATAATAAATAAATAAATAATTTTCGACTATGTTGATAGTGCCATAACAACACATCACTGACAGCAGTGTCCCACTCCCATGAGGATGGATGTCTTTCCCCCACTGCATGACACACCACATGTGGGTGTGAGGACAAATGACACATGCATACCCACCCCTGGCGGATGCAGCACAATACACACACAGACATCATGCCACAAGACTGTATAGTCATGTCAATGCCTACTAAACTAAGAGAGCCAAAGGGAACACACACTGTCACGCACATCTCAGGACTGATAGGAATGTACAGGTGCTGGGATAGCCACCAAGATGTTGTCTCTCATAGAAGGAATAGGGTGGAGTTCCCACAGATACAATGTCCACAATTGTCAGTCAGGTGCCCAAATACCCTGCAGAACAAGTACCATATGTGTGCTAGTCTGGGATTACACACATGTATAGTGCGGAAAAGGGAGAATTTCTCCATGAAGGCATGGCAACATACTCAATACACAAGTACAGTGACTAGCAAGGATGGCACAGACGATGCAGCCGGAGACATTGCTGAGCAGGCATGGCCATAGTTGAAGGGATCCGTCACCAACAAAGGGAATGTATACACAGGTCAGCACAACAATTGTGCAACTCTCTGCAGGGAAGATGTCAGGTGCCACGGAGGAAGGGACACTCCTTGGGACAATGTCTCCAAACACAAATAGCACACACGACCAAAGATTCTTTGCAGAGACCTTGTGATGGCACGCAGATACCATGGTCCACCCCATGAGCCTCAGACTACAACATTTCCCTGAAACATAACACATTACCACAACCCCAACTCCTGGAGCATCAGCACCAACATCAATACCTGAAATGCAATAGTGTTCAAAGTAAAAACAAAATGCTTTATTCAGCATTCAACGAAAAATAATTAAAGGACACTATTTACAAAGGCCAATGGCCAGTCCAGATCATAAGTCCTTGGGGGGGACACATGGCCACGCGTCTCCCCTAGCTTGCCTGTACATTAGAACCCTCAGGTTCGTCGACTGGGGGGGGGGCATCATGTGGAGCAGGACCAGGCACCGCAGGGACAGGAGGGGGAAGGGTAGGTGTGGTGGGTGCAGGGACGGACGACTCCATCACAGCCGGTGGGGCAGCGCCAAAGGTGGAGGTGAGCTCGGCGCTGCACACTTCTGCCAGTTCTTCAAGCGTCTCCCCTGCACCCGGAGAAACAACAGGCCCCAAGGAGGGGGGGGGGGGTCGGAGGGATGGGTTGCAGCGCTACTGGGGGAGGTGGTGGACAGACTGGGGGACTTAACTCCTCTACCCGTGGAGTGCCTTTGTGGTAAATATTTCGTTACCGGTACTATTTTTTATGCGGTAAAGTCTATTAAAAATAACTCAGTAAAATGAGAGGCAGAATCCGTGGTATTAGAGGGTTTAAAAAGGCTTTATTCCTATACAAAGGAATACAATTTGAATTGTGGGCCTTCTATTCCATCACCACGAAAGTTCAGGAAGGAAGGAACATATATTATTGACAGGTAAGCAGTTTTATAGAAAATACATTACAATGAAACAAATGCAGTAGGCGTATCAACTGATAAGAAAAATAAACTATGCATGCGTAACTAGAATAGGCGTAACTAGACAACGTCATCATACATGATGTCATACGTGGGTGGATCCATAAGAGAATCCTGCAATGTCAGCAGAAATATTTGGCAGAGATGCGTGCGCAGCCGCATGACGTGTGATTGACGTGCAACTAGAGGGAGAAAGGGACTTGACATTTAGCTCTACATGTGGAGACAAAAGTCTGGGGTTATGTCAACCTAATCCCAAATCATATCTAATATCCTATGTTTAAAGAACTGTGTTATCCAAAAAGAGAGGTCTCTTAGGATAGAATTTTATTCTATACTGACTATACTGACTGTTAGTGCGTGTACAAGCGTCTAAGTGTCTACACTAGATGCGAGGGGGTAGGAATATTCCATGGTGACGGGGCTATGAATTACTTGCATGAGGGCAGCGAGGCCTGGCCCTGTGCACGGTAGCTGGAGGAATGTTTACCTAAACTACTAGACAGGAATGCATCGGATGAGGGGCGGAGAAGATAATCTTGAAGGTGAAATACAGTTTTTGGCAGGCGACGGGCTGGATCAGGCACCGTTAGCCGCGCAGGGAGTGAGACAAAGTTCATGGTCACAGATGCAAGCTCAGACTGGAGCTTTCGGAGGCAGAAGACAGGAAAAGGCTTGATGACAGAATTCGGGCCTACTCGCCTGAATCTGTAAAATGTGGAAAGTGAACCACATAAAGTCGGTGGCCTTTCATACTTAGAAAAGGAATATCTGACCCATTCATGGTGGATCTGAAAGAGTACATGTTGACGGTGGACGCACATATATTTGCGTCTTCAAAACTGGAGTAGGAGGGAACATACATGTACTTATAGCATGTACATGGAGCCGTTGGGGTCTACGATAGGGGACATAACTGATCACAAAATTCATATTTCCTCATTCCCTCCTTGTCCCCTTCGGACCCTTAGGAGATATCGATCTTCATCAATCCATCGATCTGTTCATATAACATCATTTGTTCTTCTTTCTTCTTCCGGGATCTTGAACGAAAACTTGGATGTGGGATACACGAGGTGGCACACAGACCACAAATCGCTGGCCCACATTGTAGACATAAGCAGCAACTGAATAGTATGAGAAAGCCAATACCTAGGAAGGAGAGGATTCTCCATCCCCAGGCTGACAACACGCCCCAGAACCAACCGGACCAAGTCCAGGTGCCTGGACTCTGGTGTATCTGGCTTACAATCTTATGAAGGCGGGTTATGGCTTTATATACTGACGGTGAATTTTCTGGTATGAAAATGCAACAACTTGATCCGATGACCCTACAAGCTCCGCCCCTATCGGCTAGGATGACGTCAAGGACAAGACGATTTTGAAGCACAACAATCCGCATAGCAGACTGCTCTTCTGTTAAATTGCCTAAGGCGGAAATAGTTTAGTTCACTACTGCTTCAAGGGTTCTGGTTAATCTACGTATTAGCTTACTATTAGTGACTGTACCTATATAAGGGAAGAAACCTTTATTGAAATCTGTATATTTTTCCCATGCTGTTTCAGTGTAATCGACAATTGGGAGATCTCTCTGCTGTCTATTGTGTACTAAATGGGTATTTCTGTGATAATCAGGAGGAGCTAGGAAAACAGGTGGCAGAAGGAATGCTATGTAATAGGTACCATCCCAATCTAAAGGTAGACGTATATATGCGGTCTGGCCACATATAAAGTAGGAGTGACGAGAAGCTCTAAATGTAGACTTGCCTTGATCACTGAATTTTATTACAGTGGTGCATTTACTATGGCCCATGTGTATGGAGCCATTCTTTCTTATACATAATTCCCCTTTTACTGGGAATACTGACATGGCGGGCAAGATTGGTGTAGCTTCAGATTCAACGTTCAGGATCATGAGGTTAAGCGTAAAATTACCTAATCCATATACTTCATTTTCTAGATCAGTTCCTGTTCTTTTGGGAAGTCCCTCCTTGTTAGGGTAGCAGACTTTAAGCAAAACTAAGTTCAGGTTTCCCCATACCCAGTTGTCTTGATAAACTGCGGAATTCGAATCTAGGGAATTAATCAAACTAAACCATGCTCCACAGGAGCCATTGTGTGTGAACGGATAGGGAAAGAGGGGCAAAACTCCCTTATAGTTCTGATAGGGAGGGAGTCGGCCACATATCCAACAATTTGTGGCATTGCTGGTTTGATGAGAATGATGTAGCATACTAATGAAAGTGTTATTGCGCAGCGCAAATCTATAAGACAATTCATGTGGAGGTAATTCACTAAAAGAATGTTCTGCAGTTATATTATAAGCACGCTTAGGAATAGGATAATACATGTGCAATAGGATGCTGACAATGATGATCAGAAGACTTAGAAAAAACAAAATTAATAATGTTACTGTACAATGACTACGAAATGATTTACAATACGCATGCTTCTTGAGCAGCATTTGATTATTTCTTTCTCTATTCCGGTCCAGAGGATACATGTCAAAGACAAATTCAACCGATTCACCTTGGAGAGGACTTAAACAATCAAATTGTCTGACTTACTGGACCTCAATTTTAGTTTATATAGTTCTGAGTTCGATTGCTCAACAAAGGGGAGCTTTGTGTCTGTCTGTGAGGGAATACAGGGTTGAGTCTCTACGCTGGATGGTAGTCCATAAAATTTCTTGATATGACTCGAGTGCAACCACCCTTTTCTTCCTTCGATTTTCACAGCTGTCCTTGTGGTAAGTAAAACCAACTTCGGTGACTTCCACCTCGGATCCAGTTGGGTCTTCCGGTCAAAATTCCTGACTAAAACCAGATCCCCAGGAACCACGTCATGGGGTTTCACCTCAGTATTGTCGGGAAAAGCTGCGGATACCTGTGAACGACAAGATTGTAGTGCAGACATCAAAGAAGCCAGGTAATCTGTCAGCATATTACAGTCAACGTCAGTTATTTTACGAGGTATAGGCGTCCCCCACATATTTGGTGGTCTACCGAAGATCACCTCATACGGGGATAGCCCTGTTCGAGAATGTGCTACCATTCTCATGTAAAAGAGCGCAACTGGTAAGGCTACTATCCAATCGACTCCTTTCTCTCTACATATTTTGGACAATCTAATTTTCAGAGTTTGATTATGGCGTTCCACGAGACCTGCCGCTTCGGGATGTCGGTCACAGTGAAATTTCCATTGATAGCCTAATAGAAGGGAAACGTGTTTCATTAGTTCGGATGAGAACGGCTGACCGTTATCTGAGTAGACAACACGTGGTAAACCGTACCGTGGGAAGAATTCTCGAACTAACTGTTTGGCAGTAGTCGGGGCAGTGTAATCTGAAACCGGGTATGCTTCTGTCCAACGGGAAAGAGCACAGACAACTACGAGAACATATTTGAATCCTCGACATCGTTCCATCTGGATATAATCCATCTGGAGGACTTCAAAAGCATGATCGGGAGTTTGGAATCCACCCTGTTCTACGGGGATGCTTTTACCTGGATTAAACTGACAACATATCATACAGGTACGAACTTTTTGTTTAGCTGCGGCTCGTAAATGTTTGTTGAACCAAATGTGTTGAATGCTGTCTAGCATAGCTTTTTCTCCTAGGTGCGCTGGACTATGTATAGTGTTAATGATGACTTGGACCATTGAGTCGGGAAGAAACCATATAGATTTTTCCTTCGTCATCCATCCTTGATCTGTTTGGATCCCTCCTAATTCAGTCCATTTCTTTATTTCTTCTGGTGTAGCATGTGTCTGTATGTCAATTACATCAAGGGCGGGATCCTTAACTGTCATACAATGTGTTGGTGTCGGAACTATTGTCTTTGTCATGTCAGTTGTGTGAGTCTGATTCTGAGCAGTCTGTTTAGCTGTTCTGTCAGCTAGGTCATTACCCTGGGAAATGATATCGGTAACCTTTGTGTGGGCTTTGCATTTCATAATCGATATTGCAGTAGGTAGATGAATCGCGTCTAATAGGGCTTGAATAAGGGGTCCGTGTTGGATGTGGGCACCGTGAGAAGTTAAATAACCTCTCTCTCGCCACAGCACGCCGAAGTCATGGACGACTCCGAATGCATAACGTGAATCTGTGTATATGTTGACTTTTTTATTTGTGGCTTGAATACAGGCTTGTGTCAGAGCGGTGAGCTCTGCTGCTTGAGCTGACAAAGTGTTAATACAATTTGTTTCAATGACTTCAGTGTCTGTTGTGACCGCGTAAGCGGCCACTAACTCTCCTGTTCTTGTTCTCATACATGACCCATCTACATACAATGTCAAGTCTGGATCTGACAAAGGGATATCTGTCAAATCTTGTCTGGGTTTCGTCGTGATAGTAATGACTTCGACACAATCATGTGCCAATGGATCTGTTCCGCCTACTGGTAACAGTGTGGCAGGATTTAACGTATTACAACGTCTGATTTCTATGTGTGGCTGAAATAATGTTAATTCATAACCGGTGAGTCTTGCTATAGTCAAGTGTTGTGTTTGTGTGCGGTTCAAGAGAACCTCTACTGCGTGTGGTACTTGTACTGTCAATTGATGTCCTAACACTATGGCATCGCTTTGTCTGATTGCTAAAGCTGTTGCTGCCACTGATTTCAGGCACGCTGGAAGTGCCTGCGCTACTGGGTCTAATGTACTAGAGAAATAAGCACATGGCTTGTGTGATCCTGCTTGTTCCTGCGTGAGTACTGACAAAGCAGTACCTTCGCGTTCTGTAACAAAGAGTGTAAACTGTTTACTGTAACATGGTGTTGCTAGGACAGGTGCTTGACATAAGGCTTTCTTTAAGCTTTCAAAGGCATGTGTATGTTCTGGAGTCCAAGGGAGGACAGTCGATGTGGCTGCCTCCTGTGTTGTCAACTGGATGAGTGGTTTTGCTAGAAATGCATATTGAGGGATCCACTGCCTACAGTACGAAGTGAGGCCTATAAAAGCCCGCACCTCCTTTTGTGTCTTGGGTGGTGGCATGTTAGCAATTAACTGAATGCGATCGGGTGTAAGCTGCCTTCCCTCCTTGGACAGCGAGTGCCCAAGATAAACAACTCGCTGGACACAGAATTGCAGCTTGGAAGGGGACACCTTGTGCCCCTTGTCAGCCAGAAATTTCAAAACCGTCAGTGACGCTGTTTCACATTCACGTTCGCTTCGGGCGGTGATCAGCAGATCATCGACATATTGAAGCAAGGCAGTGTTAACTGGCATGTGTATACTGTCAAGTTCTCGTTTCAGTGCTTGGCTATAGATGCTGGGGCTTTCTGTAAATCCTTGAGGTGCGCGTGTGAATTTAAAACTTCGTCCATTTAAACTAAAACCGAATAAGTATTGACTTTCTGGATCAATTGGGACACTAAAGAAAGCATTCTTGAGATCAATTACAGTGAAGAACGTTGCTTCTGAGTCAATAGCTGTGAGTAATGAAGAGATATCTGGGACCACAGGGTATTGTGGTACAATGCATTTATTTAATTCGCGCAGATCAATAACCAATCGATATACTGGTGGTGCTTTTGGATCCGTTCTTTTAAGAATCGGAATTATCGGGGAATTACATACATTGGAGTCAGTTTCGACAACCACTCCTTGTGTAATGAGTTCGTCAATGATTTGCAGTAAAGCCACTACAGCATCTGGTGGTAACTTGTATTGTCGCATTCGTGGTAGTACCACTCCTGATTTCAGTGTAACTCGATATGGTGTAATGTTCATGCAACCAACATCAGTTGGGCCTTGTGCCCATAAATGTGTAGGTAGATTCTGCAGTCGGTGATCCATGTCTCTGGATACATAGTGACCTTTAAAGTCACGTAAAAATAGTCGTACTCCTTCCGGAGAGCAACATATTATGGCTCCTAGAGCTTTCAATGTTTTTATACCTAACAAGTTTTCTGGACATGATTTAGTAAGTAATAAATCTGTAGTACGTGTTAATGGACCGACTGTAAGTGGGAGAGGTTGTGTTACGTCATTGATTATAGGTTTTCCTGAGAATCCAAGGGAAATATTTTGTGAGCCTGAGAGGGGTGCCCCTGGAACTTCACTGCTTCTTATAGTTGTTCTGCTTGCCCCTGTATCAAGTAAAAACTTTCTGTCTTCCCCTAATAGTTCACTATGTACATAAGGTCCCTCTTGGTCTACAGGAACCTCTATAAGGGGTAAGCCAACTTCCCTCTCTAGGCTATCTCATGAGTATCGTTGATAATCGGGATAATCTGTTTGTGCATACTGATACATTTGTTGTGTTGTTGCTTGTGTTGCAGCAGCAGGCTGCGCTTGTGGTGGTGCTACGATCTGTTGTGGAGCTGCCTGTTGCGGAGCTAATTGTTGCGGAGCTAACCTAGGTTGTGCCTGCTGAGGCAGTTGCTGTTGATTCTGATCCTGTCTAGGTGGACGTGGTCTCTCATGTGTTCTACCTGTGGCAATATTATGTTTCAGGACTGGACAATCGTGTATATAATGACCTGGTTGTTTACAGTAGTTGCATGTCCCTTTCGCAGGACTTGCGGAATCACCCTTTTGGTGACTATCGGCTGGAACTGATTGTGCAACAAGCATTTTCATTTTCGTATCTTTCATACGTCTTTGTTCGTGTTCTTGTTCTTCTCTAATTCTATTGTGGTGATATTGTAACATCTGTAGCATCTGTGATGGGGTATTACCTTGCCAGGTACTTTCGAATTTCAATACTCTATTCTTGACTTGTAGCAGAGAATTTTCGACTAATTTTGTCACAAACAGATGTGGATATGACTACTGGCTTTTATACCACTATTTATACTAAAACATTTTTCAAATCGGGAATAGAAATCACTAGTGTCTTCGTCTGGCTTTTGTTTACAGGCTGAGATTGCACCCCAGTCTTCCTTTTTCGTAGTCAATAAACGTGGCAGTACCTGTATTAGTAATCCTGCTAATGCTGTAGTCTTATCCCCAAGCCCTGCTCCTGCAGCTCGGGCCTTTTCTTCGTTTTCTAATGCTGTCCAATCTATCTTTTGGTCTCCCACCTCCCATTCCTTTTCTTTGAGTTTCTCATAAACACCGGCGGGTAATAGGACTTTCAATATTTTCATAATGTCGGGGTAGGTATACTCTCCCATGAGTAACATGTCTTTTATCTCACGGTGGAAACCTGCTGGGTCCTTGTCATGGCTGGGTACTACTTTCTTCATTTCTAATAGTTCTAGTTTAGTTATAGGCGTGTACACAAACACGCGTGTAAAATTATCACCGGCACCTCTAATTGGGTGTACTTCGCGTAACGGGTTCTGTCTATCTATGTGATACATTTTTCTCCCCATGATGGGAACTGGAACGTGTTCTGGGCATACGAAATTTAAATATTGATTTAGAGATTCTAGAATTTCCTTAATTAAATCAGTACCTGACCCTCTCCATATATTCGTGAGTAGTTCTGTCAATACGTCAGGTAAAGGTCCTGGATCGGAGTGTTGGCCTTTATATAATATAAGGAGGTGTTGAATCATGTATATACTAGCTAAACGCTGTTCATATGGGTCTAGATTCAGAAACGTGTGTGCAAGTACATCGTCATTGTATTCGCCGGGACTGTCAGCCCATTGTACTGCTGACCTGGCTAATTCTTGTTCGTCCATAGAATCGAGCACGTGGTACCCCCTTCGATCTCGGAGTAATTTATCAGCGGTTTGGAATAAGTATTCAGGGGATTTTGTATTTAGCATAGGGTTTGGAAGATGTCTATTACATTCTGGACGTATTGGACGTATTGGGTCGTTAAAACCTCTGGTATTATTATGGGATCTTCCTCTACCTACATAAGCTATTGTATCTACTTGGTCTGGTTCTTGCTCCCCCTCCTCTCTGTTTAGGTCAGTGGGGTCTACCTCTAATCTTTCTTCGTGTATTCGTTCTACTTCTTTGCGGATCTTTCGGTACATAGCTATTATACATAACAGTTTATCATGTCTCCCTTCTGATATATTCTTACCCCAAGTGACAAGTTTTTGCATTTCTTCCGTATTTACCCCAGGCCGGTCTTGATTTCTGATTACACAGTTTATGAGGAAACGTAACAGTTGTCCCTGTACCTCCGCTTTCTGGTACTCCATGGCTCTGCTAATACTTTCAGGACTTCGTCCTGACTGGACAAAGTGATATATATTTTCTAAATGTGTAGCCATTCCTGGTAGCTTCGTTAAATATATTGCAGCTCGTCGAATACGTAATGATGACAGCAGCATTTCGTCCCGTTTACCGGGTACAGGATCGTATCTACAATCTACTAGGAGTTCCTTGAGCATGTCGGGGGTTGCTAGTTTGGGCGTACGCTGGTGTGCTAATTCTCTAAGGGAAAATGTATCTCCTCTGGGTGGCGTAGAAAAAATGTCTGTTGTACCTCCTGTAGCACCGTCTGGGGTGCTGGACGTGAAAGGATTTGTTGAAGGTGAGACAGCAACCGTCGTTGCGGGAAAAGCTGTAGAAACAGATGTGCTTGTCGGAATGTGTGTCGAAGCTTGTTGTTGTGGAGGTACAGACGAAGAATCTTGGCGATGCACATCATCGGCAAGCGGTCTATGTGGTGCGGTATTAGCATACTCGGGAGCTGCGTCATCTAAATAGCGGGAAAGGAAAACATCTTCTGCGGTTCTAGGATGCCCCTTGGGATGTGCTTTTATCGGAAACAATGGAGGTGGCAAGTCTTTTGGTATTTCCGGAGTAGCCTTAGGTAACCCTTCGGCCAGAAGTGGATACATACCATTCATAAGAGCGTTTCTTTGTCTGTCTACTTGTTCTGATTTTACTCGGGTACCTTCCTCAAGTAATAGATTTTCTCGGGTTTTATTCGAATTCTCCCTACCTTTCTCTTCCTGTCTGAGTGCTTTTTCCGTGCGTCTATATGATTCTTTACGCCATAATTCAATGGCATCTTTCTGCGACTGTCTGGCTTTCTTTTTCCATAATTCTTCTTCTACTCTCATGATGCAATCTGCATCCCAGGTCCCCGCTGCGGGCCATCTCTGACTCTCTGGTAATTCTTTGGTGTAGTCCACCCATAAATCAAGAAATAATACGGCATCTAGGCCATGCTTATGATACATAAAGTACCCTGGAGTGTCCCTCGGTGGGATGGGAACAGCTTCTTCGAGTACACCTTTTCTAGTTTTGATCTGTCTTAGTTTCGAAAAGAGCGGCATTTTTAGACCTTATTACTAGAACACACTTTATACAATAAACACAATAATGAACAGTCATTCACACCACAGTATATAGAACGTATTTAAAACATTTAACACTTAACAGTTTTACGAACAATGATAACTAATAGAAAACTAGTTACTGACATAATACTGACACTAGATAATACTTATTTATATGCAAAACATACTATATATACTGCTAAACAGTACAGATACACTGCTAAAACAGTGCAGACCGGATTTGTGTACCCAAACCCGTCTTGACCGGCACAGACTATGTGCACGTTAAATGCCTCCCCGGTAATGGTACTCACCGGGTAGCTCGGAACGGAAGGCCTCGGAACGGAACTGAAACTGGACTGGACCGGACTGGACTCGGAACTTCGGAACCTGGCGGGTCTCTGTATACCTCGGATCTTGCTCTCTCAGCTAGGCTCTGGTCGGGATACTTCGCACTTCTCACCGCCTCGTCTGGGTGTTGATCGCAGCCTCAGTCGTCCCCGCCTGGCCGGAGGGAGATACAGGAAATCCTGCGGGTACGCGTTTTTGTCCGTTCAGCTGTGGCAAGAGACCGGGCCTGCAACGCACCGCCGGCGCGTGAGATGAGAAAGTGTCCCTGTTCGGGCGCCAATTTATGTGGTAAATATTTCGTTACCGGTACTATTTTTTATGCGGTAAAGTCTATTAAAAATAACTCAGTAAAATGAGAGGCAGAATCCGTGGTATTAGAGGGTTTAAAAAGGCTTTATTCCTATACAAAGGAATACAATTCGAATTGTGGGCCTTCTATTCCATCACCACGAAAGTTCAGAAAGGAAGGAACATATATTATTGACAGGTAAGCAGTTTTATAGAAAATACATTACAATGAAACAAATGCAGTAGGCGTATCAACTGATAAGAAAAATAAACTATGCATGCGTAACTAGAATAGGCGTAACTAGACAACGTCATCATACATGATGTCATACGTGGGTGGATCCATAAGAGAATCCTGCAATGTCAGCAGAAATATTTGGCAGAGATGCGTGCGCAGCCGCATGACGTGTGATTGACGTGCAACTAGAGGGAGAAAGGGACTTGACATTTAGCTCTACATGTGGAGACAAAAGTCTGGGGTTATGTCAACCTAATCCCAAATCATATCTAATATCCTATGTTTAAAGAACTGTGTTATCCAAAAAGAGAGGTCTCTTAGGATAGAATTTTATTCTATACTGACTATACTGACTGTTAGTGCGTGTACAAGCGTCTAAGTGTCTACACTAGATGCGAGGGGGTAGGAATATTCCATGGTGACGGGGCTATGAATTACTTGCATGAGGGCAGCGAGGCCTGGCCCTGTGCACGGTAGCTGGAGGAATGTTTACCTAAACTACTAGACAGGAATGCATCGGATGAGGGGCGGAGAAGATAATCTTGAAGGTGAAATACAGTTTTTGGCAGGCGACGGGCTGGATCAGGCACCGTTAGCCGCGCAGGGAGTGAGACAAAGTTCATGGTCACAGATGCAAGCTCAGACTGGAGCTTTCGGAGGCAGAAGACAGGAAAAGGCTTGATGACAGAATTCGGGCCTACTCGCCTGAATCTGTAAAATGTGGAAAGTGAACCACATAAAGTCGGTGGCCTTTCATACTTAGAAAAGGAATATCTGACCCATTCATGGTGGATCTGAAAGAGTACATGTTGACGGTGGACGCACATATATTTGCGTCTTCAAAACTGGAGTAGGAGGGAACATACATGTACTTATAGCATGTACATGGAGCCGTTGGGGTCTACGATAGGGGACATAACTGATCACAAAATTCATATTTCCTCACCTTGACCGTTTCCGGCCAGGTGAACTAGTGGGGCTGAGGCCCAGCCCAGCAAAGTAGGCCTCCTTCTCCGAATCTGGGGCAGGGGAGCCAAGGGGGGTGACATCGGAGGGACTGGGGAGTGAGTCATTTGGACGAGGACTGTGGCTGCGTGCCTGCCTGTGTGCCCCAGACCCAGTGGGTGTGCCTGCTTCCCTCTGAGTGTGCGTGTCAGGAGGTGTGCGCTTGCCCTTACGTGGTGGTGTGCTGCTTGTGTCTGGTGGGGTGTGTGTGTGTGGATGTCTTGGTGTGCTTGGGACAGGCATGGGTGTGGGACTTGTGGATGGGGCAGGGGTGGGGGGGGGACGCAGCACTGCAGGTGACTCACTAATGCCGTCAGTGACGAGTCCAGGGACCTCAGCAACATCCGTTGGTCAGACATCGCTGATGACATGCCCTCCACGTACGACACCATCTGGGTCAGCAGTCTGGTGTGGCTATGGAGGACAGTCAGGATCGATGTCTGCCCAACTTGCAACTGCTGCTGAATGTCCACAGACTCGGCAGTGAGGGCAGCAGGGGGGACAGGGACAGGGGGTGCGGTGCCTGGCACGAAGGAGACACGGTGTGGCCTAGCACGGACAGAAGGGACCTGAGCAAGTGGGAGGGCGGTGATGGGAATGGAGGGGGCGGGTACGGATGGAGTGCTGCTGCCAGCTGTTGGTGCAGCCTCTGCCCCCTCAGGGAGTTCAGCCTCGGACCCGTCCGCCGACTCCTCAGCAGTGGTGGCACCACTGCTCGATCCCTTCTCCACGTCCGTGCCGGTATCTCCCTCGGTGTCTTCCGATGATGCTGTGGGCAAGGTGAAGAGACAGGAAAAAATCAGTCACCTGTATACATCTGACACACGAGTCCAAACAAAATAGGCAACAGTGCATATCAGGAAAAGCATCATGAGTAACATCTAGAATACTCCCCACATATGTAAGCCCTGCACTCCCCAGTTGGTTGACCCACCATGCCACTTGGAAACAATGAAAATTAGGAGACAACAGCAAATAACTTGAAATCACAAGATCATGAGAAGCTAGTATCTGGGATCAGTTGAGCACAGCAAGACTATGAAGGCATGCCACCTCTTGTTCACTGTGAACCAAACAGTATTGTCGCACCCAAGGCCAAATACCACATGCCAATGCAGAAGGTGTCCCCACACTCAGAGACCTGTGAGTACTTTTGAGACCCCAAAGAAATACATTGTGACTCCTGGAGAATCACAACCCTTTACACAATGGACATGTCTAGAATGTGTGAATGTGCCACTCTGTGAACACAACACACATGTGTCTGTATAGCAGAAGTCACACAAGGAGGTGCACACCAAACTACATGTACACAGTCATTGTCTGAGCTGCCAGACTCATTCAAATCAGCTACTGTTAGGCAGAAATGGCGTATCAGTATGTACATATACATGGCACCACGGTGGTCTGGATGACTTGACACTCGTAAGTTGGTATCAGCAACAACCAAGGACTAACCCAAATGCTACCACACTGTGGGAACATGTATATGTATGAACTCCAAATAAGTTTTGTTCAAACTGTGCCTTACTTTAAAATGTGCCAGCGTGTCCCTGGAAAGTGTAAAGGTGATGTCTTGTCAAGCATATGAAACATTGAGACATGTTGACAGGTGTAGTGAGTGCCAATGGACATTTTCTCTGAGTAACAACTTGAATAATGTCATTTGTCACATGGCTATCCGTCACCTGATCACACAGTTGGCTACACATATTACCTACTGACTGTCATCTGGAGTGGCACACATGTCCACACCCAGGACAATGCATAAGCTAATGAGCCTGCAATTGTTTAGCAAAAAAGCCTAGCTGTACTGTGGGTTCCCCCTCATGGGAAGCCAGAATGTACCCACAGATGTCAGCACACAAAGTCACAACTGTGTAGCATCTGAACCACACACAGGTGCCAAAAATGTACAAGCAGGATACATGATTGTCAAAAACTGACACAGGCTACGAAGCACGAACATTAAGCACTAGCCAACATCACGGGGGCACTGCACGATGAATTTCTGTACTGCGAATCATCATGACTTTCTGTACTGCGAATCATCACACACAAGTCAAAACTGGCAATGAAACATCAGGGTTGAACATGTACGCCCCTCCCGCACACACCCACCCATACCTGAGTCAATGTGACTGATACCGATCAAGAAGTGAGACCTCTTATTCAGGGTTACAATAACTGTGCTTGAAAACTAGCTTCATTAACACGACATCATCTTGTAGGGCTGCCAAAACATATTGGTCACAAACAAACATCAACAGATTGTTGTGAATAGCCACACAGGCACTGCCCAGTGTGAGTATGCACAAGCAAACTGGTGTATCCCTATCCAGTGGACAAATGTATCACACATGTGAAAAATACTACCTAGGCCAGGGAACAATGCCACAGAGGCAGAGCCATGCTGAACCCACAGTGAATGTGCACAGTGTTGGATGACACACATGAGTAGGAGGGCAGGCTGTGTCAGGGGACTGTAGTGGGCACACTGCTCCATGGTCCTGGAATGAGCTGACTGTAACAGGAGCAACCGTCCCGGCACTATGCATATATCCCACTCACGCACATCATGTCTGAGGCCACAACATTGGTAATGCATGCTGCAAGTCTGTTCATTTGAAACCTCACACTCCTATGTTGAGACTCAGCATCAGTGCCAACAATTATGCACCCCCAAATGACTGAACAGGACAGGGCACAGACAGACCACCCCCACACATGATGCTGAAATCAGTGTGCACCTTGATTAACTGGCAGCCTAGATGACCATGTGCAATAGTGATAACACACAGACCAGGTAACACATGTCAAGGAGGGGAAGGAAGGACGAACAGCACAGGTTGACTTGGGGGAACAGGATATGCACTGCACATATATACGCTGGCAGTGTATCCAGGCGACTGAGCAGCTACAAAAGCTGGCGACACACAAAAAACACACATGCACCTACCCCCTTCCTGCTGCTGTAACTCCTGTATCCGCCCATCCAGGACAGGGAAGACCACCGCCAGGACATGCTTCATCTGGTGGGTCAGGCGCCGGCGCCCACCATGCTTGCGAGGAGCCTCCTCCTTCAGCATGACCCGGGCGATCCTCCGGGTCCAGCACCGGATGTCCTGCCATCTCTTCCTCACTTGTGGCAGGCGCCGACTGCGACCCTCCACCGATTGCACGGCCTTGACGGCATCCTACCAGATCTTACCTTTGTGGTAGGCGGTTACCTGTGTGGATGACAAAGTGGGACAACATCACTACACCTGCACCATGTCACAGAGACACACATTTGAACATCTTTGATTTGCTGAACAGGGCATAGTATGCTGGCAAGTAATAGCACCTTAGTCATAGGGACTTTTTCCACTGTGGACGCACCAATGCACTACATGGCATAGTAAGTACACAGGTGGCATGAGGGGTGCGAAACAATCCCTGATCATGGCACACACTGTGCATCCCAAGCAACACAAGGCTGATGGACAGCACCGCAAAGTAGTCACATGCCCCAGGCCACTGACGAAACCTCAGCAGAGTATACAGACACACACAGGCACACATCAATCACCTGCCATTGGCAACAGTGGATGCAAACCTCACTCTGCACATGTGCCACTTGCCAGGGGGGGGTCACAGGTGTGGGGCTAGCTCAGCAAGTCAGACACACAGCACGGCTTACTTCTCACATCAGATGGATTGAGCAGTTGCCTCTTCCATGCAGCTGTGGTGCAACACTCCACATAGACACTCACCCACATGACAAGAAACATTCACACACATCAATGTCCAGGGGGCGTACACATCATTTGGACACTCTCACCACAGCTCCACTCAACTCTCACACACATCTGTGGGTGCAGTTACCTGTCACACCGGGGTGACCACTCAATCACCGCAGGACAATAGAACAAGAATGCCCAAGAGGATTAGGCTGGCTGAAGGTGCCATGCACTATGCAGTGAATGTCACAGTAAGCACAATGCAAGTGAGGAGTGCACACATGAACTACATCAAGCCCTGCATGAGAGACATAAGCCATCCCTACCCCCCTGGGACCCACTCCAACCAACATTGCATGTCTGTCACACCTGGACACAATGCCAGAAGTGACAGACACAAAAAAGGTGCACAGGCAAAGGTAGTGGAGTCAGCACTCACCTGCTCCCCTGGTCGACCATACAGCATGGGGTACCGTGGGAGGATCACATCCAGCAAGGCCTCATTCTCCTCCTGGGTGAAGCCTTATATCTGCCTTGCTGGCCTATTTCATTTACAGGAGTACAGAGTGATTGGTCAGACTCATTTGCATCCTACGTTTCCTCCGATCCCTTTAAACATACACCAGTGGCAGACTTAGCATCTTTCGAATTTGCAGCATCATGTCAAGTCAACGACCACTTTGCAACAATGTATAATGTGGCCAACTGCTTTTTCCAGACCACATGATGTTAAATTTTGAACTTGAAACTCGGTATCCATGACAACCAGCATGCATTTAGGCCCTAATACTTGTCCCTCATGTGTCCCCATTGTAATTCTTAAATCCCCACACAGGTACGGCGCGTTTCACACGTATCCCTAGGGCACCATCACTACAGTGATACGGGCCGTACTCACGCGTGTACGTGCCGTACATGCGTGAGTACGTGCCGTATCACTAGGGCCTACGGTAACACAACTATAGTGATAGGCACGTACTCACGCGTGTACGGGCCGTACACGCGTGAGTACGGGCCGTATCACTAGGGCCTACGGTACACCAACTATAGTTATAGGCACGTACTCACGCATGTACGGCCCGTACACGCGTGAGTACGTGCCGTATCACTAGGTCCTACGGTAACACAACTATAGTGATAGGCACATACTCACACGTGTACGGGCCGTACACACGTGCGTACGGGCCGTATCACTAGGGCCTACGGTACCCCAACTATAGTAATAGGCAGGTACTCACGCGTGTACGTGCCGTACACACGTGAGTACGTGCCGTATCACTAGGGCCTACGGTACCCCAACTATAGTGATAGGCACGTACTCACGCGTGTACGTGCCGTACACGCATGAGTACGTGCCGTATCACTAGGGCCTACGGTAACACAACTATAGTGATAGGCACGTACTCACGCGTGTACGGGCCGTACACGAGTGAGTACGGGCCGTATCACTAGGGCCTACGGTAACACAACTATAGTGATAGGCACGTACTCACGCGTGTACGGGCCATACACGCGTGAGTACGTGCCGTATCACTCGGACCCACAGTAACACAACTAGAGTGATAGGCACGTACTCACGTGTGTACGGCACGTACTCACGCGTGAGTACGGCCCGTACACACGCCCTCAGAGCGTGTGTACTGCGTTTCACAGCTTACACTGGTGATAGGAGGCACACACGAAAGGAATGGAGGTGTCAGACTCGCACAAGGCTGGACATCAAGTCATTGTCAGTGCAGTCCTTCATGTGCAGGGCCTGGGTGTGTCAGGCAGTGATGTGGCACATGTCTCATCATGTTGTGGCACAATAGATGTGTGATGAGCTGTTTACACATGTCATGTGTGATGGGGCACTACGTGGCACACTTCCCCTTCACACTTTGCACATGTGTGCATGTAGGACACACGTGTCAAGCACTGCATCACTGGTATGGCACAGTCACCAACACCCGCAACTGTCCCCTGATGCCAGGTACACGGATAATTACACCTGACATGTGACTACCAGCGTGCCACGATGTGACTATGTCATGTGTGTGTCGTGTTCCCATGAGCTTGCCGTTGGTGTTCCGTCAACTCCATCTGCTGTTGCAGCATCCAACATGTGTCTGTGTGCATATGTGCATGACACACATATACGCACACCATGCCACATGTGGACTCACACGTTACATGTGTCATGATGGTTCGAAGATGACTTCCTGACATGAGGCAATATCTGCGTTGTCTCAATGTCTGTGTCATCAGTTTTTGACATGTACCCCTTCATGGAAATGTGTGTTATCTGTCCTTTTTCAGATGACGTGACCTGTGCGTCTAGACTCCCGCCAGCTGTCTGTATGAGATAACATCCTTCAAATGCTGATATGTGGATGTCTGTCACTCATGTAATGTGTCTGGCTGGTCACTTACACTGGCCCACAGCTATTTTAATGGCATGTCACGTCAACATTGCCATGCAACTATTGTTGCTGGCTCTTCGTAGGAGTATCACCTGGCTGGCCTATGTGTCCTGGATGTATTGCACAGACCAGACTCAGTATTAAGCAGATGTGTATTAGCTGTTGAACATGTGCTCACCTCAGTGACATTGGTGTGGTAATGTACTCACTCTTTGTTATTCCTTCCAAATCTCTGCAGGGCACCGCCTCTCCCCAGACGAATGCCAGACCTGGATGCCATGCCTGAACATGACTGCATACGCAGATACCGCTTCTCACAAGAGTTGATAGAGAACTTGACCCGCCGGCTTGAACCACACCTCCAACCACAACACAGGTATCCTACAGCTCTGACCCCCAAGATGAAGGTGATGGCAGCCCTACATTTTTGCCACCGGTACGTTTCAATTGACCATAGCTGATGTTGGTGGCATGTCCCATACAATGTTCAGCCGTGTCCTGCATGATGTTTTAGAAGCCATGTTGGTGCACCTGGATGAATTCATCCATTTTCCCACTCGTGAGCAGTTGACACGTGTCAAGGGTGAGTTCTATGCCCTGGGAGGGATGCCTCACATAATTGGGGCCATTGATGGGACACATGTGGCTTTGGTACCACCACAGGCACAGGAGGTAGCCTTTCGGAACAGCAAACATTATCACTCTATCAATGCCCTTGTGGTGTGTCTTGCTAACATGCTGATTTCCCATGTCTGTGCCCATTTTCCAAGGTCCGCACACGATGCCTACATCATGAGGCATAGCAGGGTGCCAGAAATGATGCTGCAGCTGCACGCGGAACGAGCATGTCTTGTTGGTGGGTATACTCTGTTAGTCCTGTGTTTCGCGCTATCTTTGTATCTTACGGCATCTCCTGACCCACTTCTTCACATGATGTTTTCATGTAGGGGACTCTGGCTATCCCAACATGCCATGGCTGATGACGCCTCTCCGCAACCCCAGAACAGCCGCAGAACACCGGTACAACGACACCCATGGGCAGACGAGGCGTGTGATTGAGAGGACGTTTGGACTCCTGAATAGCAGATTCCGGTGCCTCCACAAGACCGGCGGCGCCCTCCCATATGCCCCGGTGAAGGTCTGCAAAATCTTCATTGTGTGCTGCATGCTGCACAACATGGCAGTGGAGAAGGCCGTGCCACTCATCCTTGATCCGGATGAGCAGGATCATCCACCCGTGGAGGATGAAGGGCTTGGGCAAGGGGCAAGTGAGGATGAGGATGAGGACATGCGGAGTCAGCTTATACACAACTTCTTCTCATAATGGTGAGTCCCTGTGTCTGAGTGTGCACGCTTTGAGCCTTGTGTGGCATGTGTTGCAATGTGTGTGTCCAGCTGACTGTGTGCTAAGTGACTTGGAGGTGTGTTCTGATGTGTCATTCAAGTGATGATGTCATTCCACACATTTTAGCTGGGATACTAAATTTTTTAAGAGCATGGTGACAACATCATTCCTGTAGAGTACATGTACATGTCTGCGGATTACTAGCTCTTCACTGACTTGTTGTGTGTCTGTCCTCCCCAGGTTCTTGCGGCTGTCGTCTGCTCATGTCATCATTGCCCTCCTGCTATTCCTCATGAGTATTGCAACGTGTGCTGGATCAGAGTTACATGCACAGACATGGTGAAAAGTCATTTTGGGTAAGGAGTGCAGCAAGGCATTTTGTGGGTGGTACGTGTTTGTGATATGTGGGGACTGCTTCGGTACATGTTGTGTTACCATGCATACATGTCGACTCACCATGGGGCACATGACGTGTTGCATGGCTCCCATGAATTGATAGTCACCCTTCCTGACAGTCATCTGTAATGGTTTGTGGATTCTGATGAAGGCATCAATGTGTGTATAACGTCCCTCAGGAACATACGGGATGCTAATGGTGGACATAGTGTGGGACATCCCCATATGAGGCTCAATGGGGAATTGCAGACTCTCCGTGTGCAGCAAGGGGTGTCAGGCTCAACCCCTTCACTTGTGTGCCAGCTCAGTAGGATTTATCACATCTGTGTGTTGAAGGGGGTGTCCAGTGTACAGTACCAAACAAGGGTTAATCCTGCTGTTCCTCAATTCAAGAAAAGGAAGAGTCAAAAAAGGAAGAGTCAAAAAGGAAGGCTGGATCCAACTAAGTACATAGTGCGTCTAAAGTTGGTAATCCATTTGTTGGATAATGATGCCCTTTCAGGTGTCATGCTTCATCATGTCCACTGTAGGTCACACATGGTCATCCAAATGACCTGTGAGTCTGTTCCAATTGATGCATTTCCCTTAGTGTGAGGCTGAGTAATAAAGGTGTTCGTCACACTCCAAGGTGCCTCATCTCTGTCAATGCAGGTCTCTTGCCACTTTGCATGCGGCATATCTGGCATAGTTGTAGAAGATTATGCATAGGAGTCCATGTGTAGTTTAGCAACATGCATGCAGTTGCTCATGGATTAGGCTCCCTATTGGGCATGAAGTACATGGTCGTGTATGTTTTTTGGCATGTTGGTCCACACAATGGGCCAGCAACACCTGCTGAGGGTGTGTCTCCTGTGCGCAGGTCGGCCTTCAGTTTCCTGATCCGGTGTCATGCTTCTTTGGTGATTGTGCATTCATTGTCTCTGGGTGTGCCATGTGACACTGGACACTCCTTACTTTACACACGCGCCTGTTGCAGTTGTCCTTCTGACATCCTAGTCTTTGTGTGCAAATTCTGGCATTTTGCAAGGAGATGCCGCCTGCTGCTGCAGCCCCTGCAGCAAGGGCCCACAGAGTATCCAGATTTGGCAACACACACGCCTCCAAGATGCTCCTCACTTCCTCCCTCCACCCATTCATTTGGCTGTCTTCAGCTTGTCTATGCCACTGTTGCCGCCACGCGGTGCCAAAGGCTGGACCATCAGCACATGCAAGGTGCACATTGCAACACCATCCTGTCCTTGCATAACCCACATCACACTACAGTCTGATGTAGCAGCCACACTCCGAGCTATGTCCATCCGCACATCTAACGCCTGCTGTCAGACATACCCTGGGCACACACACGACACCTTTGCATGCTGAGTGTGCAACTCCAACTGCCTACACTGCGCTGCCCCGCCTTCCAGGCCCTGTCACACCAACCAGGTCACGTCCCTAATACTCCCCACCGGCTCTGTAGCCCAGCAAGGGCATGGGAGTGGGACTCAAGGCTTCAGCATGTAGTATGGTGTCATCGTCTGGGACATGGCACAGGTATCATTTCTCAGCATGTCAATCTACAGAGTGTCCAGGACCCCCCTCTCCACCATCACATGCGCACAGCACCTCATCATCAGCTCGTATGCCGTTGACAGCCAGGTGCTCCTCACCCTCAACAAATACACAGACATTGGCAGTTCCATCATTCAAGTATGCATGAGATCCATTGATGAATGGCTGAACACCAGCCACCTGAGGCTGGACTTGTACAGGACTGAGGTGATCATCTGAGGATTGTCCCCTTCCAGCTGGGTCAAGTGCTTGTGTCCCACCCGCAAGAGCCCTGCACAAGCACCCAGTGGCCACACACACAAGATGGTGTGCATCATGTTTGGCTCGTTCACATTTGCCATGCTAGTCCACAGCATCTGTACCTCATGCTGCAACGCCCTCTGCATTATGCACATGATCCACAGATAGATCCACTCCAAGAAAAGACAGACCATCCCCCAGGTCCATGACAACATCCGTGTCAAATACTGCCCTGCCCTCTACGGAGCAAGTACATCCAAACTCCCAGGAAACTTGTCCACATCCAGGGTGCATCTGCACACCTCAGCTTCAACACCATGCGCCACAGCCACCTCACCGTCCACCATAGATAGCTGCAATGGATCACTGTCTGCTGCAGGATAACCTCCACACTCCCCACCCACACTCAGGAGGCAGTCCACAACCCCGACCCCAAACCAACCTTGTACGTCTGTCATCCTAGATCCCGTTGGGCCATCTCCGTGCATCCAACCTTGCCCTGGCCACCGTTCTTCACATCCACCGTACTCCAGCATACAGGACATTCAGGACATTGTTCTCCCACCTGGCCACACATACCTGGGACTCCCTCCCCGGGACCCTCCACATGAGCCATGACCTCTACGCCTTGATGATAATCTCCCAAATAGGTCTGTACGCACAGTTTAGCAAGCCCCCCCCTCAGCAGCCAGAGGCCATCACAGGTGAGTGTTGTGCTCCATGCCTACATTGAATGATACCTTGTAACCCATGTGTGTCCTGTACCAGACTCTGATCCCAGGGTATGGATGGCTGGAGTTAGTTCAACACTCAGGCATAGTTTGACATTTCCACACACATATGTTGTTGAATAATGCAAAATGACAGGAATGTCTCATGACCAAAGTAATATATTTATTTGCGGTGGGGTACGTGTTTTGGTAGATGAAATTAGGTGCTCTACCGGGGGAATAGAATCCAAAGTTCACAGGGGGAGATGGTATCCTTGGCATTGGAAGTCATCAGAGTCCAGGGCACAGTTTTGGTCATCATTGGTCAGATTGTGACCAGCAAGTCCATGGGGCAGAGAATGTCATTGGATGAGGTGCTGCTGTTGCGCCAGAGGGCCAGGTGCCAGGCCAGGTGACCTGGGAGATGTGGATGGTCCGCTGACTCTCACGGTCTTTTCCGTGGACGACCCACCTTCCTCCAGGGACCCTCAGATGCAGGCCTTGACGATGTTTGGGACGCTCCGTCAGACGAATCCTCCTCCTCCTCCTCCCTCCCTGTGTCTGGTGCTGGTCTACGCCTGGTGGCACAGGGAGGGTTGCCCATGCTTAGGGCGATCTGACGGAGTGATTGGCTCATGTCCCTGTGCACCGCCAGGAGCTCAGCCAGTCTTGCCTCCATCCGTCCTTGGTGTTGTTGATGACTGGCATGATGCTCGACCTGCAGGTTCTTTATCTCAACGAGGGTCCCCTGCAACTCTGAGAGTCTCGACACGACCTGGTTGATGCCTCTGGTGTCACGCCGGTATGTGTCCCGGATGTTGCGTATGTGTGGCATACCGGTGTCCTGAGCTGGCTGGTCAGGTTTGCGCATCCGCCTGCCTCCACTCCCACCACCCCTGCCCACTTGAGCCTGGCCTGCCCTTGTGGGCACATCGGGTCTACGGGACCCCTGAGGGATGGCATTTGCAGGGTTGCCTGCCTCCTCCTGGGTGCCCGGAGAACCTTGTCCCTCCTGGTCAGACTGGGTCTGTTGTTCAGTGCGAGCAGGGCTCCTGGGTGTGTCCTGGGATGTGGCAGGAATGGGGGGGGGTGGTTGGCACAGATGTACCTGACGCAGGTGCTGCAGGGGCTTGGGCACCAGAGGGTCCAGGTTGGTCGGGGTCATCCACGGAGTGGTGAGAGTCATCGCTGCCGGTGGGATCATCTTCACGTGGAGCCTGGGACTGTGATTCTTCCCCCCCAGTGTTGGGAGGAGATAGACGACGTTGCCCTGTGTGTGAGAGAGAGACAATGTTAATGGTGTTTCATGCGACATCTATGTTTCATACATATTCAAGTTGCCACAGTTCCTCCAGGTAGTTGGATGTGCCTAGCATTCCTCTCAATGTCCACTTGGGGATGGGTATGTTGCGGGGGACAGATTGGGATGTTCTCCTGAGTGTTTGACCTGTAGATTGTTGGCTATGATGCTTATTTGGCTATGGATTGGTCTTGTTGTGTCACATGTCCATTGTGGGAATGTGTAAATCCGTTGCCTGCCCCGGGGGTGTGTGCTTGTGTTAGGGGGGGGTGTGACCGGGCCTGCTGTTGTGTGTAGTGTGAGTTGTCATTGGGTCTCCCAGGTGATGTGTCTGTCCCCTCATGGTGCATGCTGGCATGACAGTGAGTGTGAGTTCCTGTGCTAGATACCTGTGCTTGTGGAGTTGGTGTTTGAGTGTACAGTGGTCCCAGGAGGGCTTTGTGCTGCATACAGCAGGGCCAAGTGTCAGCTACCTTGTCAGTACTTTGCCAGTCCCTGTGCATTGTGCATAGGTATGTACCTTTGCCATATGGGCTGAGGGCATTGGTGTCTGCGTCTCATTTTCACAATGTGTTGTGTGGGGCCCAGCCTCCCAGCCTCCCGGACATCCAGTCTTGTGTTTGTGGTTGTTGTAGCCTTGGACATGGCCTTGCCTTGATTTGTGAAGGGTGCATGGAGACGTTAGTGGCATGAGCGTGGTTTTTGAGTGTGGTTGTGTGCGGTGAGTGCTTGGGGGAAGTTGCGTGCATTTGGTGTATATGTGGTGTGGGCCCCATTGCCCCCATGTTACGTAAGTTGTTTGTGTACTCACCAGGCTCTGCGACTCCTTCGACTCTGTGTACTCCCACCGGCGGGAGCAGGGCCATCACCTTCTCCTCCCAGGGATGGTAGTGTATGGGTCTGCGGGGCGGCCCACCTCCAGTGATGTTACTCTGGGCATATTCTTCGTTCATTTTCCTCTTGACCGCCCTGCGCAGATCGTACCACCTGGCTTGGCATTCATGCCTGGTCCTTCGGATGGGCGCAACAGCATTCACCTTATCGACAATTCTCTGCCATATGGCAGATTTTTCTGCTATGCTGGTCTGTCTGACCAATGTTCCAAACAGCTGTGGCTCGACTCTGATGACTTCGTTGACAAGGAGGTCCAGCTCCGCCGTTGTGAACTTTGGATTCTTGTCTGTGGGCATGGTGTGGGGTGTGGGTGTGGGTGTGGATGGTTGTGGGTGTGTGGGTGTAAATGTGACGGTGTGTGTGTGAATGTGAAGAGGGGGATGTTTGTGAAGGAGGTTGTGTGAAGGTGTGTGAGTGAAGTTGTAGTGAAGGTATCAGTAATGTAGAGTTGTTTCTCTGTGGGGTCTGGCAGCAGTGGGTCTGTTGCAAAGGCTCATGGGTTGTGTGTGTGGGCCCTTTTTATTGGTCCATTTTTGGGTGTGGCTGTGTTTGAATTTTGGTGGGTGTGTTATAAGAGGTGGTTGTGATTTAGGGCCTCTGTTTGCCTGTTTGGATGTGCCAGGTCAGTCATTGAGATGTATTTTGTCATGTAGACGTGTTTTGTGGTGTTGTGCGAGTCGAATTGACCCTCCTTGTGCTGTTTTACAGTGTCCTGGTTCTGTAAGAGTCTTTTTCGCGTAGGTACGGTCCGTACATACGCGATGCTGGGTGAGGGTGCTGGGGTACGGTGTTGGAGTACGGCGCGTACATGCGGTGGGGGTACGGTGCGTACACGTGCGGGCCTGGGGTACGGCGCGTACATGCGGAGTTATTGCGCATACATGCGGGGGTACGGCGCGTACATGGGGGGGTACGGCACGTACAGTTGCGGGGCTGGGGTACAGTGCAGACAGAGGGGGTAAGGCGCGTACATGGGGGGGTATGGCGCGGACATGGGGGGTACGGCACGTACAGTTGCGGGGCTGGGGTACAGTGCGGACAGGGTGGTGTACGGTGCTGACATATTGGGGGGTGGGGGGCTGTACGGCTCGTACACGGGCATAAGTTTACCCGTGTACATGTGTGCTACTGCGTTGGCTCCGTACGGGCCATTTTACGTGCGATTGTGTATTCGGACGGACGGTCTGGATTGTACTTGCACGCTCGGACTTGTGTTTTACGATTTGCACGTAAAAATGTCCGGCTCACTTTCGTACACTTTTCCCGACGATATTCGGACGTAAAAACTTTCCGACGCCCTCTCGTACACTTTTCCCGATGCTATTCGTAGTTATTTTTCACGTACGAATCGTACTTGGCCGTTTGTACGGTACTTGTACGACTCGTACGTAAAAAAATACGGATACGGGTCGTACGCAAATTATTTTTAACGGATCGGAATCGGCACCTTATTGTGTAAAGAAATATAAAATTGTTTGTTTATTTATGAAATGTATAAAAAGGAAAAATATGAAAGAAAGACTGTGTAACAATATGTATGTTTTAAAAAAAAAACATTTTTCACCTCTTGGTTTCACAAATGAAAACAAGTATAACTATTTAGAAAAATCAATAAAAATATTTCTTAAATATAATGATTATGTTGAATATATAATGTCTTAAAAAATATATTTGGATAGCCCAAGGGAGTAGATAGAGCCCATATGTTAAAGAAATAGAGGTCAAGTGGGAGGTTTTGTACAATAGTATGTTTGCTGTGGTCGTCCCCCTTTTCTCCCTGACCTAATTGATCCTTAGAGGGGGTTCCCTTTTTCAGGAGTGTTCACGTTTTTTTTAACCATGGGATTTTGATCAGTTTGTATTGAATTGGATTGTTTGATTGAACCAAAACACTAGAGCGGGAGCAAACTCATTTTTTTCTTTTCTTTATTTGTCTCTATATTGCACTGGATTGTTTGACCGAATCCAATACTCTTGTGTGGACAAACCCAGATTTGCCTTTTAGGCCTACCAGTGATTTCTATCATCAGCCTCTTTTTGGCCCGGCTAAGCATAATACTATAGGCTTTTGACCACTCTCTCCTTAAGTCACATTTAGTTTAGCTAAAGATTTGGAAACTCGTCACTTCATTCCAAGTACATCCAGGATGGAGAGACTCAAAACATTTGGTTTCTCGGAAGAGGACTTTTCTGCCCTGATAGGACAGACACTATCTAGTGATAGTACAACAATAATATTGAATGGAATAGAACAACCTTTTGAAAATAAGGAAAAAACTAAAAGGGATGGAATCAATCGCGCATTTTATGCTGGAATATTAGAGAGCTGGTCTGATCCCATCAGGTCTCAGAGTACGTAATGTTCCAGCCTTATTTATCGAGATACGCAAGTTCCTGGAGCGGTGGTCCCATATCGCAAACTGCTGCTCCAGGGACTGAATGATCTTGATTATTGAGACAGCCAAGGAAGTGACGGCAGTGCTTAGCCAAGAGATAATTGAACTGGAGGAAGAACTAAAAACAGCTATGGCACTTGAGGAAGGAAAAGCGAGATTAGGAAGAGAATGAGTAGTGAGATGAAAGACTTTGAAGAGCATTTGAAGTAAAAAGACAGAAAAACTCAGAAAGGAGATACAGTGGTACACTCAAGATAGAGCATACCCTTACCTCAGTACTATGTAGTATCAGGACTGGAACCAGAGCTCAAATTATCAAAACTATAGCAGAAATAGTAGGAGGAAGGTTACCACCTTCTCCGACACATACTCTACAGATTCAGATGGTGACAAATCTAACACATCTGAAGGAGCTCAATATAACTACAGAGTAAATAGAGGAAGACAAGGGAACCAACAACTCTATCAGGGCCAACCCCCTATTTTTTCAGAGGGGTCAGAACATGGGGAGGAACAGATGATGGGCATAGGACAGAGGCGAACAACAGCAGGTGACCTCACAACATCAACAATCCTACTGAAAAACCTGGAAACAGCAATACTGGAGAACCAAGATCAAATGGCACACAACCACAGATGATACTTTACCGATATTTAATTTGTCATCTGTGGCACTAACTAGAGATAAGATCGCAGTACTTGGAAGAGGACTGTCTTTTGTGCCGAGTACTAGATGTAACATTTACAAGCTTTGGGGGGGCGTGGCTTGCCGAGCTAAGATGGCGGTCGCACCTTGTGTGAGCTCCCGGACCCCTCCGCTATCCGCTTATTATCCGCCCAAAGACAGAGTCATCCAGTCGCAATCTAACGTCTAGGTGTCTGTTGAGTGCCTGGCGACAACCCTGGTGTCCGACTGTATCTGTGGGGCGCCTTTACGAGGGAGAATGTGTGACCGACGGGCCCGGACCTCCAAGATGGCGGGCCGCCCTCGCTGATCGGCGAGCTCCGCAACTTCCTACCTTGCTGGACTCCTTCGCGGCCGGGGCTGTGCAGAGGTGCCGGGAGGTGCTGGCGAAGTGCCACGAGCCCCGGGGTGCTGCTGACCCCCCTGGGGCACTTGCAGGCTGACGTGTGGCTGGAGATCCGGCTGGGCCTGCTGATTGAGCGGGCTGTCTGTGACGAGGAGCTGCCAGGAGGCCCTCCCCGCCCGGGATCGCTGCCATCTCCCAGGGTCCCTGTGTCAGGACGTCCCCTTCGGCTGCTGTGTCGTGCGGCGGGGTTGGCTGGCCACGTGGTGGTGGCTTGAGTGGCGGGGAGGGCCGGAGTTGACTGGGGCCGGTTTTCGATCCAGCCCGGGTGCCTCCTGGCCCGTGTGCGTTGCCGACGGAGGGGGGGGGCTGGGACCTGAGGGCCAGTGCAGCACTCCTTCATTGCTGGCGGTGAGTCCCGGCTGCGGGAGGGGGTCCCGTGATTGTTGGGAGGGGGCCCCCTCTGCAGGTGCGGAAGGCCTGATACGGAGGGAGGCTCTGGGGCTCAGAATCCACTCTGGTGAGCCTGGGCCTCCTGAATCCTGCCCTGGAGGCGGTCTCTGTCGACAGCAGAGCCCCCCGGCCTTGGGACAAGGGGCAGAGAGGTGGTGTCGGCCGCATCTTTAAGCGGCGGAGGGGGTTCCCGGCAGAGGTGCTCCCTCCTTGTATGGAGGCCTGGCCTTGGGTCCAATCGGACCACGTTCCCCCGGCGCTTGCCTGATCAACGCCCCAGGAGGTGCTTGGGGACGGGGGTGATTGGCCACATATATCGGGTGGCGGGGGGGTCCTTATCGTGGGCCTTCCTCCACCCCAGGCCACGGCGGTGGTTGGGAGAGGGACAAGTGAGGCTGGCATCTCCTCGGGCAGCTCGCCTGAGCCCTGGGCCCTCCTTCCTCAGTGGCAAGGTGTAATCCTTTGGCCCCCCTGGTTTCGCCTGCTGTGCTGCCTGCTAGAGGTGGCGTTCTCCTGTCGCCCCTGGACAGAGGCCGCTGTCATTGCGGGCCATTGCCTGTCGTGGAGGCCGCTTGTGGGGGTCCTACGGAGTCCAAGTGAGGGAGGCCTGCCCACAAACTGGTTGTTGCTCTCCTGTGAGCTGGTCTAGAGGTAAGGAGTGGGGGTGCTGTGGCATCCGGTCCTGAGGTATGGATTCGGCCGTCGATTGGGCGGCGGGTGGGATGAGGGGGGCCCCCAGGTTGTTGTGGCTCTTCTCCCCCCGCCTCTTCCCCCCCCCAACTCCCCTCTCCTGGTGCGCCTTCTAGGGACTGTGGTGGTGAAGAGCCATCCCCT
The DNA here is from genome assembly GCF_964204655.1 of Triturus cristatus. Classification (NCBI taxonomy): domain Eukaryota; kingdom Metazoa; phylum Chordata; class Amphibia; order Caudata; family Salamandridae; genus Triturus; species Triturus cristatus. The sequence goes on along the minus strand of NC_140585.1, from coordinate 304,042,230 downwards.
CAGCGCCTCTGGATCAAGACCCTTTTGCTGCCTTCTCCTTCTCCGCTAGTCGTACGTTTGGGGAGGTAACTTGGTCCGCCCCTGGTCTTCGCACCGACTGCTTGCACCTGCCAGACCCTGGTCAACCTGAGTCACTCTGTCGGCCTCCCACTATGGGGTCCACTCGTGGGGACTTTAGGGTTCCGGGACTACCCGGGGTCTGCCATGGGCAGAACGGATAGGTCGGTGAGGGGCCCTGCCACCCAGACAAAAATGGACCGATTCACCACCTCGGATGTGGGGGCTACCGGGGGTGTGGCCGAGCAGGAGGCTCTTCCATCGGCGGATTTGGCCACCATCCTGCAGGCCATCCATGCATCTCAGACCTCGGTGGAGGGTAAGATCGCAGAAGTGCGAGTGGACATGACGCTCATCCGGCAGGACCTCCTCAACGCAACTGCCAGGATTAAAGAGACTGAAACCCGGATCTTCACTGTGGAAGAGAATGTCCAGCAGCTCAAGGGGCAGGTGGCCCGCCTCCAGTCGCACACTCAGGAATTGCATCGTCGGGCGGAAGACACAGAAAATAGGTCCCGCCGCAACAACCTCTGCCTGGTGGAATTTCCAGAGGGGGTGGAGCAGGGCCGGGCGGTGGACTTCCTGGAAAAGTCGCTGAACTCATGGGTCCCTGGGGGCTCTCTTTCTCCTTGGTTCGCAATTGAGCTGGCCCATCGATCCTTGGCCCCCAGGCCAGCGACGGGTGCACCTCCTCGCCCCATCATAATGCGGGTCCTTAATTTAAAAGATCGCGATGTCATCCTGTCTGAAGACCGCAAGCAGCAGCGGCTCCATCATGAAAACTCCCACATCATGATCTTCCCAGACTAAAGCTGCGAGGTCCAGGGCCAGTGCCGCTCTTTTGGGGAGTTCAAGCAAAAGTTGCGGGCACTTACCATTCAGTATCGGCTCCTCTTCCCGGCTCGCCTGCGTGTGGTGTTCGCAAACAAGACATTGTTCTTTGACAACCCGACGGAGGCCTGGACCTGGGCAACGGAGGAGCGCCCTCTGCGGGCTGAAGGCCGATCCCCGGGTTCGGGAGGAGCGGAGGGTGGACCTGGCCAGCTCGGTCCACCTGCTCCTCGGCCTCAGCGTAACTGTTCCCACAGACGCCGTGGGCAGAGCAGGGCCCGCTCAGATTCCCCGCCGGGCCACTCAACAGTCGATCATTCTCGCTGAGGGATCCTCGACTGGGAGGCGCTCGGGCTCCTCTGACCGCCTGGGTGGCGGGGGTATCTCGCCCTGGTCTCCTGTGATTGATCTCCCAGACACGGACCTATCACGTAGCCCAATGCTCCTAAAAGACCCGGCTTGAACCGGTCTCTGCCCGCCGGGCCTGGTTCCGCGGCGGGAGACTGCACTCTAACTCAGACGCTTCTTGTTTTTCTCGATGGACTCGTATACACATATCCGGACAAGAGGAGGGGTCCTCCATGCTTCCCCATTCCGAAGCGTTTTAGTTTGGTTGTTCACGCATTGTAATTTGGTATTGGTTACCTGGGGGGTCGACAGATGCTTCCGTTCCTGAAGTGTAGGGTGGGAAGTTTGGGAAGGTTTTTTTCCCTATGTTGTTGTTGGTTTTTGTTTCAGCTACCATGGAAGGACACAGGCTATTTTTATTAAGACAGGATTTGCTCATATAGCAGGCGAATGCTCATATCAATGTGGGCTCCCACGCTTCGCTATATACCCCCATCGGATTGCGCGTTCTGGACAAGGTAACACCTACCATGATCGCTAACACTACACCTAGGGCGTCTCTCCACGTGTTGTCATGGAAGGTCAATGGTCTGCTAGATCGGCATAAGCGAACAGCGGTTCTAAGATATGCGCAGCGTCTCTACATAGATATTCTCATGCTTCAGGAAATGCACCTCTTAGGTAACTGCTGCCCCTTCTTGGCTTGATACGGCTACGACAGAGTATGGCACTCCAGCTTTTCCAGGGGCTCACAAGAGGTGGCCATCCTTCTGAGGCGCACCCTGCAATTCGTACTTTCCCAAGTGATTCATGATCCTCAAGGGTCGTCTGTGACAGTTTCTGGGTCACTGGCTGGCTCCCCCCTCACTCTCATGTCAGTATATGTCCCCCCCTCGATGCTCACGTCCACACTTGCGCACACAGCTGCCCTGCTAAATAATATGCCCACGTGCAACATGGTTGCGGCGGGTGACTTTAATGCAGTTCTGGCCCCGGCTCTTGACACAACGGGTCCTCCCTCTGCTGCTTGCACGGCGCGCACGCAAAACAACTGAAGAGCTGGTCCGAATCCCTGGGACTCTGCGATGCATGGCGCACATGGCAACCCCACACCACTCAATTCACACATACCTCCATGGCCCACCACACACGTGCGTGCATGGATGCGATCTTCTTCCCTGCGCCTGACTGTTCTGCGATTTTAGACATCCGCATTCTGCCCAGAGGCATTTCCGATCATTCTCCGGTACTCCTCAGCACTGGGGCTCCCCCTCCTTCGGCCCACCAAACATGGAGGATGAACGCCTGGTTCCTCCAAGATAAAGTCTTTAAAAAAGTGGTGGGGAAGGAGCTTAAACAATACTTCACTCATAATGAGTGCTCTGTAGCCTCCCCGGGTTGGGAGACAGGGAAGGCGACCATACGTGGCGTCGCTAAAGGGCAGCTAAAGATCCAGAGGCAGGCGCAATCGCAGTAGATCTCATCCAAGGAGGCGCAGGCACTCCGCCTGGAACAGCTCCTATCCGCATCAGAAGATGTCGCCCAAGCCCGTCAGCTCGCCCTTCTTCGGGATGACATTAGACAGTTATCCTTGGACGCAGCTAAGCTCCCCTGGAGGTCCTCGTGGCGAGAATCTATTGTTGGTAGGACAAAAATGGCACGATCCTGCACAGGCTGGCCACATATCCCAGGATGAATCGTATTATCCCAGAGGTGGATGACGAGGCAGGAGAGGTGCACCGTGCCCCTTTGGCGATGGCTAACATCTTCGCGGCCTAAACTATACACAACGCAATCCCCTGAGCTGTCACTCTTGGCCCTCCTTGAGCAGGGTGGGGTGCGTCTCCCGAAGCTGGAAACGGCCGTCTAGAAAGACCTGGATCGTCCCATTTCACGCAAAGAATTCGAAGAAGCGATAACCCTCACCTCCTCGGGTAAGACCCCGGGCCCCGATGGTCTTCCTCAGGAATACTATGTTACATACCGAGACACGCTAAAGCCCCACCTGACCAGCTTATTCCGCGAGGCCATGGAGAATGGTTCCTTTCCCCAGGAAACTGACATTGCCACTATTGTGGTTCTCCCAAAATCCCAGCCTCCATCTCGTAGATGCGCGGACTATCGTCTCATCTCCCTCCTCAACACAGAAATTAAATTGTTTGCCACCATTCTGGCTCAACGATTGAAAACTTACTTAACCTCGTTGGTCCACCCGGACCAATGTGGGTTCATGCCTCAGTGGGGGACCCACCACTGCCTCCGGAGGCTGCAACTGGCTCTTGCCCACTGGCACGTGCTTACCCCATACTTAGCTCTCTTGTCCGTGGATTTCGAAAAAGCATTGACTCGGTGGACTGGACATATTTGATGGATGTGCTGGCCGAGATGGGATTTGGGCCTCATTTCAGATCACTGGTCAGTGTCCTTTCTGCCCGCCCGAGAGCACGAGTGCTGGTCAACAGGGTGCTATCGGAGGCTTTTCCCATCGCCAGGGGCACTAGGCAGGGTTGCCCCCTCTCTCCGTTGTTATTCGCCCTGGCGATGAAGCCCTTGGCTTCCCTAGTGCGTGCTGAGGATCACATTCGTGGCTGGGAGTGGCCTAATAGTGAGGCAGACAAAATCGCATTATATGCGGACGATGTCCTGATCTTTTTGACTGACCCAGCCTCTTCCAGGCCGCACTGCCTCCAGATCTTACACTCTTTTGAACAGGCATCTGGTCTGCGACTAAACCCTGGGAAATCGGTTCTGGTCCCCTTGCATCTCACTAGGGAGTGCTTTGAGTGGCAATCCACCATACCACTTCAGCGACAATCCTTTAGGTATTTGGGGACATGGATTACCCTCCTCCCCGAGCTGGGCTGGTTTCTTAATGTAGCCCCGTTGGTTAAGAAGGCCAAGGAAGATCTCATTAAATGGAAAACGCTACCTCTGATTCCCCTGGGGAGGGTGGCCTTGTTTAAAATGTTGATCCTCCCCAGATTTCTTTATGTCCTCCAAAATACCCCCTTCTGCTTTCCCAGGACTTAGTTCCAGGAACTGGACAGTTTAGCGACCTGGTTTCTCTCGGGTGGTGGGAGGGTGCGCCTGGCTCTGTCCACCTGCCGGATTCCCTCCTTTGATGGACATATGAGGATGACGTACTTATACCTTTATTTCCTGGCCGTACGTCTCCTGGTGGTCCACGATTGGTTCAATGGGGGCAGGTCTGACCCGGCCTATAGGTTGGAGCTGAGTCCATCCCAACCCGATTGCCTGAGGTGACACGCTCTGTGTTACTGGCCTGGTGGGCTCGTTGCGCCATATCGGATGGACGCACAAACTGACCCAATGCACACCTCTCTGGCATGGGACCTGGCTCCGGGAGGTTGGCGGACTGCAGGGATTTAGAACTTGGGACCTTATTGGCATCTCACAACTAAGAGACGTGTGGGCTAAAGGCCATGTACTTTCCTTACAGGAGCTTCAAACCCGATACTCCCTACACTCGTCCCAATTTTATAAATACTTGCAGATGAGACACGCCCTCCACACACAGATCCCAGATGACACTAGGCTCCCCGAATATAGCCCCATTGAGGCCCAGACATTGATGGGTGACTTGGGTAAGGGGGGTATCTCCCGCATTTATCGCACTTTAGTTAACAACACCCCCACCTCCTTAGATAAGTTGAGGGATCAATGGGTGGAATGCGTGGGACCCCTCGATTAAGTAAATTGGCGCGATGCTCTCATGGCCCCCAGGACAGTCACTGTCTCCGCCAGACTTAAGCTGATTCAGCTTTACTACCTGCACGCTGCGTATCTCACCCCACTGCGTCTTTTCCGAGCGGGCTTGCGCCCGGACGCGTCATGTGTGAGATGTACTTACACCCCGGCTGATTTGTTCCACATAGTGTGGTCGTGTCCCCGGTAGGAGCAGTTCTGGGGGTCTCTCGAGGCAAAATTTACAGAGGTACTGGGTTGGGAGGTTCCCCACGACCCACGTCACTCACTACTGGGGATCACGGATGGGCTGGATGGGTCCAGAAATGAAAAGTTACTTTTTAATACAGCTATGATCGTGGCCAAACGGGACATAGCGGCGGTTTGGATAAGTCCCGATCTACCTGACCTGGGGCGGTAGCGTAGAGGGGTGGACTGGTGCGCGACCCATGAGAACGCCCTGTACATGGTCAAGGGGTGAGGCAAAAAGTATCGTAAAGTTTGAGGGAAATGGTTGGGTAATGTTGAGGGTTTCGAGTAGCCTGACGCCATGTCCTGTCTGTGCATGTCTTTTGAGGTTCGGGCTTGGGGGATGCATTGATTACAGGATTGTACTTGATTTAATGCCTTCCGTGTACCTGATGATTTGTTTTACATGTTCAAAATCAATAAAATTTGAATATAAAAAAAACATTTACAAGCTTCATCAAGACATCTTTTCCTTTTTTCGCAAGGTAAGATTAAAAAAATTCTTCATGCACCATCCAGTAGAAAACAATGAAATTAACCAATCCCAATATAAACCACCATCCACTTTTACACCTGCGTTGGAGATGGTGGGACCAGAGGTTAGTATTTTTGAAAAGACAGTCCTAAATGAAGTACAATGTATTACAAAACACCTCCCTTATAATTGATACAATTTGTCATCTAGGGAAAATCTAGCTCTCAGTAACCTTAAAACCAATAAAGAAATAGTCATCAATCTTTGTGATAAGGGAGGGGGCATAGTAGTGATGGACAAAACGAACTACAACAATAAAATCAATGACATGCTAGCGGTCCAGGAGCATTACAAAAAAAAACACACCCCAGGGAGCTGGGTACGTTGAACACTATTATCCAATAAATAACCAAGAGGGTCTTGGAGGAAGGACATATTTGCCAGCAAGAATATGTCTATTTGAACAAATCATGCCCGGTAGTACCAGCTCTTTATGGGGTTCAGAAAACCCACAAAAGTACTACCGATCCTCCCTTACGACTGATTATTTCTATGACAGGAGCAAGCACAGAGCCCTTCTCTAAATACGTGGATACGTATCTCTGCCCATTAACAAAGAACTATGAATCATATATCAGAGACACTGGGGATATGATTGATAAGATTGAAAACATGCCCTTTGACCCTGATCATGAAGTCCTAGTAATGCTTGACATTGAGGCTTTGTACACCAACATTCCTCAATGTCAAGCGTTACAATCCGTCGCATCTCTCCTCTCCTAGCGACAGGCCAGATGCCTTTATCCTGGAATGTTTGCACGTAGTCCTGTTAAATAACTTTTTTGAATTTAATGGACTTACATACCAGCAGATTAAAGGCACGAGCATGGGGGCTTCTTGTGCCCCGAGCATAGTGACTATTTACATGGGAGAGTACGAGCTCAAGCACATCTTTAATGAGGCAGCGCCATTCTTTGAAAATGTTAAAACGTGGAACCATTTTATAGACGATATCTTTCTCATTTGGAGTGGCAATACCACAACGCTACAGGAATACATCGAATGGCTTAATGCCAGTGATGTTAATCTCAAATTTACTGCCAATTTCAGCACCTCAGAAGTGGAATTCTTAGACATACTTATTTCTGGTTATACGATACGTTACAAGTTCTTTTTTTTAGTAAACCAACAGCTAAAAATAGTATCCTCCAACATCAGAGTTTTCACCCTTCAAGTCAAAAAGATTCCATCCCTTTTGGTGAGTTTCTGCGTGTTCGCAGAAACTGTACCAACATCAAAGATTTTAAAAAGCATGGTGACCTTCTGAGAAAACGTCTCCTAGATCGAGGGTACCTCCATCGATTAGTCAAGACTGCCTTTAAACAGGATGAATATTACAAGCGGATGCGCTATTACAGGGCACCACTCGAGAACCTAATGATCAAATTGTATGTGTAGTTAACCATTCACAATTGAATTACAAAATCAAGAATATTTTGAATAAAAACTGGAAGATACTGAACGTACATGAAGATGAAGAACATATGAGACTCCCTAGAGTAGCATACAGAAGAAACCGTAACCTCAGAGACGTGCTGGTGCATACCAGAAACATGACTGAGAATAAAAATGATCCTGTTTTGGGAAATCACTGAACAGTTAGTTTATAAGGAACTCAAAATCTACCTGGAAACCCATAATATACTTCATCCTCAACAATCTGGTTTCCGCCCTAAACACTCAACTGAAACTGCTCTGATCGAACTGACTGACACTATTAAAACGCTGCAAGATCAGAGAAAGAAAGCCATTCTGATACTTCTCGACCTCACGGCAGCGTTCGATACCATATCACACTCTATCTTGATCAACAGACTGATGGCTATAGGGATCTCAGACACAGCCCTATCATGGATAGGATCATTCCTCAGCGATAGGGCCCAAACCGTCGCCCTTGGTCCTTTTCAATCTAAGGAGAAAAAGGTCTCCTCTGGAGTACCCCAAGGGTCCATCCTGAGTCCCCTCCTTTTTAATATCTACCTCGTCCCCCTCATTACTCTGATTGAATCTTTCGGCATACCCGTCACCTCGTATGCCGACGATACTCAGTTGATTGTACCCCTTGAGGACAACTCAAATAAAGCTGAGCTCAATCTTAAAAACTGCTTAACTGCGGTCTTCCAATGGATGGACTCTAACCATCTCCGATGTAACTCTGGTAAAACAGAGATCCTCCCCATCGGAAAGAACACCTCCTTCTGCCCAGCCCTCTGGTGGCCGGACAACTCTGTTGCCCCTCCTCAAACCGTTACATCAGCTAGAAACCTAGGTGTAGTATTCGACGCAGATCTATCTTTCGACCAACACGCCAGGACGGTCGCCGGCAGATGCTTCGGTACAATTAAATCTCTCAGAAAGTTCTTCGACTTTCTCCCTCTTGAGGCCAGGAAAACTGTAACAGTAGCCCTCGTAATCTCGCGCATTGACTACTGTAACGGCCTCCTGGCTGGGACCAAAAAATCCACTCTTACCAAACTCCAAAGCATTCTCCATACTGCCGCCCGCCTGGTCCTAAAATTACCCCGCAAATCCTCAATCTCTGCAGCCCTAGAAACATTGCATTGGCTACCCCTCCATAAAAGAATACTTTTCAAAATTCTTACTGTTGCCTTTCGGGCTTTCAACAACACTGGTCCTATATACTTAACTAGACGCTTTCCACACTACAACCCGAGCCGCTCCCTTCGTTCTGCCCATGGCAATTTCATGTCCTCCGCCAGGTACAACTTGAAGTCAAAAGGTGAAAAAACGTTAAGCTCCCTGGCCATCAAAGCTTGGAACAGCATGCCTAAACACCTGAGACAACAGACCTTAGAGAAGCCTTTCAGAAAACTTCTCAAAACTTGGATCTTTAATCTCCCCGACAACTGGACTAAAGCCGCCATCTAGCCTCCCTCGCACCTACCTTTGACCGGGCATCCAGGTTTTTCAACGCCATGATGCTCCCTCCGGAGCGAACGCTGCGCTTTATAAATACCCCCTCAAATATCAAATATCAAACCACCAATGTGGCTCATGCCACGCTTGTGAGACAGCCATGGTGGCAGACTGTTGGCTGTACAATGGCAGAAGTGGCAAACTTAAGCATGTGACAAATTATAGAAGCCAGAACATTATTGTGCCCATGTCCACTGGGATACATCGGAGAGAAAGGCAGGGAATTTCGTGTAAGATGCAGCGAACATAAGTCTGCAATTCGCACAGGCAGAATGACAGCCCCTATTGTACAACACTGCCATGATTAAAACCACTCAGATACAAATCTGAGATGGGTCATTTTGGAGACAGTAAGATCAAAAGCGGGATCATCGATGGAACGGATCAGTAAACAAAGGGAAACCTTTTGGATCTTTACTTTGAATACGGAGAAGGAAGGGTTTAATGAAAAAATTGTTTGGAATATCACTCAGAAATAACACTACTGTCTTACATGAGTAGGTATTACATCGAGGGACACACAGGGCTCCAGGCGGCCCTAGTCGCCTCTGCAAATGTCCCAGTGTGGGGTAAACAGCCCCCTTACCTCTGCAGAATGCAGCGGGGGGAACACTGGCATCTGCTCCCCCCATACTAGTGAGGAAGATCAGCAAGGCCGTTGGGTGCACACCACTGCCCCAGCCTTGTAATGTCTTTCAGTCCTGGAGGCAAGCACCCGCAGCAGGCTCACCATGCAGTCAAGGCTGGGTCGCTTGTGAAGCCCATTCTCTGTAAGGACCGACATGTTACGAAGATGGACCACCATGGAATCTGAGCTTAGGGATAGAACAGGCAGGCCGCAGCGCCTGAGCCCAGGCCGGCAGTCACCATTTTGCAGCTAAGCGCGGCTCTCGCCTCCTGCAGATGTTGCTCAGGGGATCAGATCTCCATGTCAGCTGGGGTCCACAATCTCCCACTTTGTGTTTCCCAGTAGCCGCCATCTGGACAAGGCCATGGGGACGATTCAAGGCTTGCAGGAAGGGAGCTTAATGATGATAATGAAGTTGTGGAGACAGAGAGATTAGAAAACGTGTCTCAACAGTCTGCCATCTTGGCCATGCCCCCATAACATAACTTTTGAAGGAGGAGTGCCTGCACTTATAAAAGTTCCCAACAAATCAGTGTGATCTTGTGAAGAACTAGTGACCTCGCAATGTCTCCTTTGGATCTTTAGATGTCAGATATGGGAGGATGGAAACAATGTGCATCCTAGCCAGTTCTCTGATCCATGTATTACTCCAACCTATGCCTTCTCTGTAACCCTGGGCAGAGTTCGCGCAGTTCGTGGAGTTGCACTACGCGGAACTCCGCGAAGTGCAAAACAAACTCAGCTGCAGTCCGATAGAAAAATGCCATTCGCGGTAATTGCACAGTGCAGGATGCTTGTCTGCACTGTGCAATCATTGCGAACTGCACAATGCACGGTGCAAGCGGTCCCTGCTTTCCTTTTCTGCCGCTCAAGTAGATTTTTACTTGAGCGGCAGCTTTCGCAACGCAAACGGGCAGTTTCTCAATGCGAGCTGTCGTGAGCATACGCGGCCACTCGTAATGAGAAACCTGACCCCTGTGTTGAAAATCTTGCCTGGATGTGGATTTTCCACGCTCGCCAACCTGATGTTGACGATCGCGAACGAGGAAAAATCTCACTGGGAGGTTGATTTTCCTCGGTCGCGTTCGCCAACTTGACGTTGACGAATGTGAGCGAGAAAAAAAACTGAGTTTTTCAGAACTCCGCGAGCTTTGCGTAACGCGGAGTGCAGAAAACTCTGCAAACTCCGCGAGCGGAGCGGAGTTCACCACCCAGAATTACGTCTCTGGACCATAAACTTTAAAGTAGATATCTCAGAATCCAGAACCCAGTGCAGTAACAAGATAACTGCACTATGAAAATCAGAAATATAATAGAAGACCTGCAATGCTGCTCAAAGCTGCCAGCTTACTGAAAGCCATTAACTGCCTTCCTGTCTCTCACATTTCGTCATCCATCACGCTGCTAAGCTCAGCGACCCACAACACCATCATTGCACCTCGGTGGTCATTATGCATGACATGGAAGAACATCCCACATGCTATCAAAACAGAGACAACACCCATCCAACCACACACCCTACACGGTGCAGCGTACTACCACAAGCTCTTCAGCACTCCACAGAGGGGTAGTAAGCCCTCTATCAGTGATACTCAAAGTAAAAGTACAATGTGGGGGCCGCAATCGGCCCTCCTGACCTTTAGGTGTGTTCCCTTGGTTAACAGCAGCACTGGTTGCTGTTTACTCGACTCAGCACTAATATTAAAACAAGGTAAATAAACAGGCAAGCATTAATTTAAAGGCTAATTGCAGTTAAAGGAAGGAAGCAAGTAGTGTGTCCTGCTCTGCTTAACTTAAGTAACACCTTCATCTATAAAGACATCTTGCAGCAAATGTGTAAAAGTATGATAGTCTCTTCACAATTCAAAAAGTGCATTTAATAAACACGCAGCAACATTTTCGCTCAGTAAAACCTTGGAGTCATTATTGATTACCAACTTTACATGCAAGAGTATGTCAGGGCTACATGTGGTAAATGCTTCGGCATTCTTAAGCTGCTGAGAAGAATGTTCAAATATATTCCTACAGCCTGACGAAAAACCATAGTCCAGACCCCAATAACAAGTAGCCTAGACTATGGCCAGAAGCGGCTCCCCCATTGGGGCGTGGGGGCGTTGCCCCACTACTTTCTCGCCGTGCGTGAAGGCAGAAACATAAATGGTAATAAAGCAGAAGTGCCTGGTTGGGGGTGGGCGGTCCTGCTCGAGGGCAGGGGGGAGTGGCTTGCTCAATGTTGTGCATACTGACTGTTTAATCGGCCCTGGGGCCGACCAAACAGTCAATAACAACAACAGTGGGCAAGCCACTCCCCCCCTACCCTCGTGCAGGACCGCCCACTCTCCCTTTTTAGGTCTCGCCTGACCAAGCGCATGCGCTGGTCTGGCGAGACATTTTGTGAGGGCTCCAAAAAGTGCTACCAGGCCAGCCTAGAGCTACAGAGCATGTGCGTGGGCGCGCGTGTCACGCTTTACGGCGATTACTTTCACTTTCGCGGCCGCTTTGATGTTTGATCGCGATTGCGATCACTTTCGTGGCCGCTTTGATGTTCTCCGTGAGGCTTCAATAGATTGCAGCAATTAAAACAAGCAATGGCATAGCCAATAGGTCTCGCTTTTGGGACCTTATAAGTGTTTAGTTATGCAACTGTTGCATGGCTAAACACTTATAAGGTCCCAAAGGCGAGACCTATTGGCTATGCCAATGCTTGTTCTCTATGTATGCTGCTGCATGCAGCAGTATACATAGAGAAAATGACCCGGGTGGGGCGCGACCCGCTGTGCCTCACCAATCACAACTCTGCCATTGAAGCGTTGTGATTGGCAGACGGGAGGGAGGGAGCTGGGAGGCTGCCTTTCCTTGATGACGAGAGCTGCAGGAATAACGGAGGACAGTGGGAGCGGGAGTCGGGACCCCATCCAGAAGTTGAGGTGGCTGACGGTAAGTTTTATTTTATATATTTTAACAGAGCATCCTTTGTTAATATTTATTGGCTGTATTAATTGTGTTTTTTCGACACGTGTGAATGTACTTTAATTGCAATCACCAATGAGGTCTTCCAAATAATGCTGGATATTTCCCGTTATACACTTCCATAACACCCCTTTAATTAGGAGAGTTTAAATTAAAAATAATCGGAGGTACTGGTAGAGTGATCTGCACACCCACTGCCTACATTCCTTGCAGGAGTAAACTGAATATACACATATTTTTGGCTTTCCAAGATATTTCCGCGCTGCTGCCAGACTGGAGAACAGTTTCCAGCCTTCACCGGCGCGGCGCTTAGGGGGATAAAGAGCGCCACAAAAGAGGGCCTCTGTAACAGGCAGTCAGTATTTTTTGTATTTTATTTAGTGAAGTAATAAGCTTAACAACATATATCAGGGCCAAAGCTGTCTTGCTCGTGCAGGCAGGCAATCCATCACTCGGCCTGCCAGGAGTGACGGCAAACAGACGCTAACAAGGAAATGCCTTCCAGTGCTTTAAATGGGCCGGTACTCGCCGGTACGGAGTACCGGCACTTTTGAATTTTTTTGCCATCAGTACCGACACTTCTCTGTAGCCAGGGAGAGTACCGGTACCCTGATCGGCGACACAGCAGGCTCAGGTTAGTTTTCTCCTCCAGTGCAGGGCAGTAATTAACTCGGCTGAAGCAGCCTAGCAGATTTGCTGGCAAAGATTCCAGCAGCGCCCATGTGACTGTCTGTCCCCAAACTGCAGGGGGGTGAGAGGGCTTGTGTCACGCTGCGATTAACAGGACAGGGTCTTTAGACAGACCCTGCACTGTCAAACAGATGGGCAGCGACCATTCGGGTGAAAGTGCCATCATGACTTTCATTTTGTGTAATGAGTTAACCTGTTTTTTTTTTTTACAGAAACACATTTCTGATGTGTTTTAATATGTGCTGCAACTAGTACAGAAATAATGATGTATGATGATATTTTGCCCTTATCCCCGCCCCTAGCCCCGCCCACTTGCCACACCTCTATTTTAATGAGTACCTGCACTTTTTTTCCCCCATTTAAAGCACTGGCCTTCTCTAATAATCACCCACGCCGCAGAGAGGCAGGCCTGCTGCACAACACCTCTTAAATTTTTACCAATAATATGCATTTAATGCACTTCTGTTTCTTTGACATGGCAGGGAAGTGAATTGATGGGGCTGGTGGGGCCTGGACTGTACCCGTATTGTAAAAGAGATGCCCAATAAATGGCATGGCTTGTGGTGTGACCCCTTCTCCCTTGAGGATGGATGAATCCGAGTTCATTAGAAGGCCTGCATTTCATTAGCTGATTCTGACTGGGCTCACCTACTGCACAGTGATAATGTAATCAAGAGGAGGAGAAATCACGTTGAATCCGGTGAGGACTCAGGTAATTACAAGCTGCATGATTTTGCCTAAGTAACCAGAGCTCTGCTGGACTATTGCGTCATGCAGGGCACTGCCAGCATGCCCCTATGCTTTATTACAGTCCGTGGTCAAACAAGGGTGAGTCACTCAGGAGGCAGGCCACCTCTCAAGAATGTTTTTTTCTTGAGGTCCTGCTATTATCTCCGCACTTTTTCTGTATAGCAGGCACCCTTCTATGCCAACAGCATGGTCAAGCGCCGTGCATCCTACCATTCACATTCTCCCCAGAAAGGCTGCATTTCATTCCACAGAAAGGTGCTTGAGGACCCGATTCAAGGCCCGCCAAGTTGCTGTACCCAGGTGGCACAGTAAGTAGGCCACAATTATCCATAAATATTTGATCTTCCCCCACCAACTGCACTCTACTCACACCCCTCTTGTGAACATGTCCTGCAACATACAATATAGTCTCTTCACTAATTCTACCCATTGACCCGTGTGCCACAAATGCACAACTTTACAGTATATTGCCTTGATGTGAGGTATCTTGTCAGGGAAATCATGATCTCCAAATACATATAATAGAAGCAAAATACCATAGAGGTTGAAAACCCTCGAACTGCCTTTAGGTGCTCAGTTTCACTTCACCCCCACAATATTCACTCATTGTTGCTGTCTCACCCAGCCTCCACATATTTATATTTTTACTGTTTTTCTCCAAAACTCTTAACAATACAAAACCTCTTAGAAATGGGAGCAAGAGCGCTAGCCGTCTGTGTAAGTAGTTCTTTGTGCTTGCATTATGGGCTTGTTTCTAAAGCTAGAGGGAGGGAGGAACTGCGCTGACACCGTGTTTAGGTTCCGTCATTTGCAGTTGTACTTGTTCATCAGATGTATGTAATTGTTTTGGTGCGCTGGAGGCTAATTTTCTCCATAGTAGTGCAAGCTATCGCACACCCACCGAGGTGGGCTGAAGGAATCCTTCTAGTATACTGGCAAATGGTGGGTCCTGAAAGAGTCTGGGAAGCCATCCGTTCCCCTTTCCACGGGGAGAGCAGTGGCTGGTCCCTCTCTCCCGTCATGGAGAGAGTACCTTAGGCCTTGCTAACCAATCCCAAAGCACAAAAGCGTAGGCCCTTTCTGGCCAAGGGGGGTTTTATATCAAATCAAGACTAGGTGGAGTCTGCAGTGACATATTGTGCAGACAAGTAGTAGCATCTGCTCCCGAGCATGGGAAGAATTCTTCTTTATCTACAGCAGCAGCCACTTGTATCTTCAGATCTTGTAGTCTGCTCTAGTCCAGAAAAGGAGAGAGAGATGAAAGACACCACTTGTTGAAAAGAATGAAGATGTTGGAGCA
The DNA here is from genome assembly GCF_964204655.1 of Triturus cristatus. NCBI lineage: Eukaryota > Metazoa > Chordata > Amphibia > Caudata > Salamandridae > Triturus > Triturus cristatus. The sequence goes on along the minus strand of NC_140585.1, from coordinate 304,027,230 downwards.
GGGTAGATCCCTGGGAGAGAGAGTTGCCCTACATGTGCGAGTTTCAGTCTTGCAGGAAGAGGGTTGGGTGTTCCCTGGCTCCCCTGCACCCTGTGGGCCAGCCCAGCCCAGCGCATTGCACCTGGGCCAGTCAGTATACAGCAACATCTGCTGTGCGCCCCAGTACCACAGCATGCCCTGCTAGAGCAGCAGGCCCGGAGCACCCCAGGTCCGGCCCAGAGCACCCGACGCCATGAAGAAGACCCACTCCAAATCAGGGACCCTGACCAGACTGTTCGGAAACAAGCAGGCCAACGACAACCTCTTTGCCCCAAATCCACCCCGGATCTTACCACAGACTTCCAGCAAAGGAGACAAGACTACCTACGGTCAGTATATCATTTATCATAAATCCCTCAGTTCTTACTTTTTAAATATCTTGTTCCAGTTTGCTTTTCAACCTTTGTGGAATTTTCTGTGTATTATTTGGCGTGTTTTGGTCTTTAATGATTTTCTTTTGCCTAATTGTGTTTGTTGGCCTCGGTTGTCTCAGAGCCCTCAGTGTTTCTAGGTCTATGGGCAAGCAGTGAGTTAATTCAGGCAAGCTTTTTTCTTTTCTTTTTTCTGGTACTTGTAGCTTCGCTTTTACAATTAGAAAAACAGAACAGGTCCAAGAATGCAAAGAAAAACTCTAGATTTGGTGAGCTATTCCTGGATGGATCAGAGATCTGGGAAGTCAACATTCTTAAGGTATCTTTACCTAAACTGTACTGTCAACAACAGGGGTTCCTCCTTTCATTAGCTCCAGGCATAGTGTGGGCATCAGGAGGCCGCCCCTAGATAAAAATGTTCGCCTTCCATCTGTCCATTAATACCATACCAATGACATATTTAGTGGCATACAAGTGCCAATTATTAATACCAACAACACATCACAGCACTGCGTGTTGATCCACCGCTGAAGCCGGCAACATGTAACCTCGACTGCCGAGGATGTGGTGGAGTGGTCAGTTTGTTAGCTCTGGAATCAGGAGACCTGATTGCCCCACACAAATAGGTAGTGTAGGATTGACACTGTGCCTATCGTCATGAAAGTGCCAAATAATGTCAACATTTTTGTATTACAACAAAATGCATTCTATGAGTTGTAACTCTAGCTTACCGTAGTTGATGCAATAAAACTAACATACCTAGAAACAATGATTTGCAAAGAAAAAAGGTCAGGGTTGGAATATTTTGATCTTGATTATATGGAGTCATCTTTTAATTTTATAGTTGTGTGGCAGGGCCTAGCTTCAGAAACATTTCTATCTACATGTTGTTATGACATCCCTTTATTAATGTAATAACTGCACTTTCACAATTGCTTTATTAACCTTCTTGCTTCTCAAGTTTTCTTGAAAATGCACCATTTACCCACTCTTTTTTCAAACTTTTCTCGGGGGGGAAAACCCCCCGAACCCTCCTTAAGATGTTTGGGCTTGCTCGCTGCGCTTGCTCGCTCGCCGTCGTGCACTCCCACACAAACTGTACGCCTCACCACTTTCAAATGTCACCAGCCGCCACTGACTATGGCAATGCATTATTTGTATTCTCTGGTGACTATCTTTTTACTAGATTGCAGTTTATGCAAAACGTGGCAGCCAAACTAATATGTAAGACGGACAGGTTCGGCTCTGCTTCAGCATGCTTAGCCTATGCATAAGTGATCTAACTTGAGATTCTACATGGCAGGGTGGAATTTCATAAACTCTCTCGAGACTTGAGATCTCATAATATGGCCCTAGCGAAAACCAAGCATATTACGTAAGTTAGATCGGGTGACTGATCTTTCTTGTACTTAGCCGCTGTTCGGTGCAATTCCTTACCTTTGGAAATTCTTCTCATTGAGAATCATACCAGATTTAGAAAGGAGTTGAAAGCCGAACTTTTTCCGGTGTAATGGACAGTATGAGGGCACGTCTAAGATATATTATCTCAGTGGTTAGTTGAAGCAACTACTTAGCGCGGAGTTATCTCCTTGGGGATGTGTTGCACTTTAGAAATAAAACAAATAAATCAGATTATGTCAGTGCATTGAAAAGTATTTTTTTTAAAGTGCTAGATTTCAAATATGAATTGAGAAACATTCATACTTCCCCTCCTCGCTGACACCAATACCGATAGTGGACTAAGATGACATGTAAATTGTTTTGTTCTCCCTCTCAGGGCTGGAGTTGCTAGTATACATGAACAACATTATGAAATCAAACAAAGGAGAAGTTTTTGTTCAGCGCTTATCCTGAATTCCAGAATTTTGACATTCTCTTTTATTATAGTGAAGAAAAAGGAGGGAAAGTGAAATAAAACAATTGGGTAGGATCACAACATTAGGTCAAGTGGGGAAGCTGGAATTGACCCAGGTCTTCTGGTTCTACATTGGGCAGTTCAGCAACTGGATGTGTGTGCTTCGCTTTCCCTACACCCACCTTACCACCCTTCCCCGCCCAAAGCAATCTGTCCCCACAACCACCACCCTGCTGGCATCAGTGTGATCCTCGGTCACACCAGCCACCAAACTATTTGGCCCCTGGAAAAGTGTTCGCAGGAACCCATGCCCTATATAAATGTTGCAATACATTACAATATATCTGCTCATTAATCATACAATGAGGCTGTGCCCAGTATGCTGGTAAAGCATGTGTTACTTGCACAGTGCACTGAAACAGCTGCATTTAACCTAACATTATTTTTTGGATAATCAATTTTTAATGAGGCTAAAGTAGTAGGACCATTGTTCACCAGGGATCGGTATATCCGGGAGACCCCCCTCTCCCCCCCTGCCCAGGTTTCCCATCATGACCGGCGCCTCTAGCGGGCTAAACTCGGGTAGAGATCTGCCCATGGGTACGTGGGTGGCGAGGGCGTGACGGATCTGCAGGTACTTGAAAAATTGGGAGTTGTGAAGGGTGTTTCGCTGCTGCAGGTCAGAGAAAGCCCTGATATGATCCCCGGCCCACACGTCCCCAAGGAGAGAAATCCCAACATGGTCCCACTGCCAGAATCCTGTAAGGGCGGCTGTCTCCTGCAGCCATTTACCCTGCCATAGAGGTGTGTGTTGAGTGAGATGCTTGTCCCAGCGTGTGTGGTGCAGGGCGGAGCGCCAGGCCACCAGGACTGCTCTGGTGATTGGTGGCATAGCTTGTGGTATGGGAGCCCTGTATAAGTAAGCTTGGATGTGCGGAAAGTCCATGTCTGTAAGTTCGACTCGGATGGCCGGGTCAGAACACCCCCGGTGAACCAGTTGTGGATAATGAGAAGTCTGGTGGCTAGGTAGTAAAGGTGGAGATTCGTCATACCCATACCCCCATCAAAGGGCGGAATTCGGCATCGAGCCAGGATGATACGTGGTCTCCTACCCCTCCATAGAAATTTGTGATCATCCCATCCAGTTCTCGAAACCAACTCCCCGGGAAGTGAAAGATGATGTTCTGGATAATGTATAGAAAACGAGGGAGGATCATAATTTTAAAAAGGGCTCCTCTTCCAAGAGGATTGAGTGGTAGGGTGTGCCAGCACTTGAGATCATGTTTGGCTTTCGCGACCTGGGGGGTAATATTGAGCGCCCACTCCAGCTCTGGAAGCAGAGCCACCCAGATCCTGAGGTACTTGAATGATTGCCTCCTGATGGGGATAGTCGATTGCCAGTCGAAGCATGCCCGTGAGAGGTGGAGAGGGATCAGGGTAGATTTAGCCGGATTAAGCCGCAGGCCCTAAGCACCTCCAAACAGCGGGGGCCAGAGCTCTCAGGTTCCGTCAAGAAGAGCAGGACATCATCAGCGTAGAGGGCATTCTTGTCCACGTGGTGGGAATCCCAAGACCAACCCTGGACCCGGGTGTCACTGCGTATGAGGCAGGCCAGGGGCTCCATCGCCAACGCAAACAAGAGGGGTGATAAAGAACATCCCTGGCGCGTGCCTCTCCGAATTGGAAACGCATCTGAGGTGGTGCCGTTGGTAAGCACCCTGGCCTTGGAGGCGGAGTGCAGGGCGCGAACAAGGCATCGGAAATGGGTTCCAAAACCCATCGTCACAAGGACATTCTCTAAATAGCTCCAATCCACAGTATCAAAGGCCTTCTCAAAATCTATAAGTAGAAGTGCTAGGTATGGGGTCAGGCGATGACGGTGTGTTAAGGCAAGGTTGAGGCGCCTCATGCAATGTCTGGTTCCGCGAGCTGGCATAAAACCGCATTGATCCGGGTGGACCAACTTATTCAGTAGAGGACAAAGGCGCTGGGCTAGGGCTGTAGCACAGATCTTCATTTCAGTATTGAATAGAGAGATCTGAAGGTAGTCCGCACAGGAGGCCGAGGGTGGTTGGGTTTTCGGAATGACAACAATAGTGGCCATGTCAGTTTCTGGGGGAAAAGAGCCCACTTCGGCCACATGTTGAAGAAGTTCAAGTAGGTGGAATACCAACAAATCCTTGTAGGACGCATAGTACTCCTGCGGGAAACCGTCTGGTACGGGCGTTTTCCCCAGATTCAACAAGGAAATGGCTCCGTGTATCTCCTCCGGGGTAAAGGGGAGATCAAGATCCGTCAACCCTGCCCTAGTTAGACAGGGGAGGTGGACCGCCGCCCTTCCCAGTAGGTCCGCGAGAGCAGCTTCGGGGGGGGTCGAGTGGAGTAGAGCTGAGCATAATACTCAAAGGCCTGTGCGATGGCCCGAGAAGTGTGGTGGCGGGTTCAGGTGGCGTCCTGGATCTCTGGGATGATCCTGTTTGCCCTGGGGTACGAGATCAGGTTGTGAAGCAGCATCCCATTTTTGTCTCCCCAGCCATAGACACGGCCACGGAGGAGCACCAAAGTGCCTTGGCAGAGTGAAGGGAAATGTGTCGGATCTCCTTCCGAATTGCTACCAGTTGCCTAGCTTGCTGGGGGTCAGTAGAGTATGAAAGGGCCAATTCCAGTCGCGTGGCCCGAGCCTCGAGCAGAGTCAGGTGTTCGGATTGAGCCGTGCGCTTAGCGTGTACCTGACCCCTTGCCATGCCAAGAATGGTTGCTTTACCGGCCTCCCATAGCTTGCCCGGGGAGGGAACCAAGCCTTGGTTAGTAAGGAAGTAGTGGCACAATTCCAGTTCTATTGTGTCCTTGAGCTCTTTATACAATCTCCCTACCGTCCGCGTCCCCGCCACAGCTCCACCAGGTGCAGCGACATGGCCGAGTGATCCGAAATCCCCCGGGGTAGAATTGAGATGCCGGAGACGACCTGGCAGTCAGTGGCTGGCAGGAAGAGTAAGTCGATACGAGAGTGTGTGTGATGTGCCGCCGAGATGTGGGTGTACTGAGACCCTCGGGCGTTCCAAACCCTCCAGACATCGCACAAAACAAGAGCCGCCGACTAGTACAGCAGTTTCTTGGCTGAGGTTGTACGCGCTGAGGAAGGCGCGTCAGTCGCTTCGAGAGACGGTTGCATGACCGCTTTAAAGTCGCCCCCAATTATTGTCTGACCCAGGGGCAAGGCAGAGATCAGGGATGTGAGATGATGAAGGGTCAAAGCAAGCGTTGCAGGCGAGAAGTACGGAGAAACCAGGTTCAGGGTGTTTCCCTCGAGCCCACCCGTGACAGCCACACAGCGGCCCTGTTTGTCCTTCGTTATCCGCTCAACGGTGAAGGGGAGGCCCCCTACGTACTAGTATGGCCATCCCCCGGGAGACCTGTGTGAAATCAGAGTGCCACACCCTGTTGAACCCGTATCACGCTAAAAAGGGGCATTGGGTTCCCAGAAGGTGTGTCTCCTGAAGGAGGAGAATGTTGGGTGCGTAGCGCTGAGCATACTTAAGGACTGCCGTGCGTTTGATACGGTCCAACAACCCATTCACGTTCCAAGATAGAACATAAAGGGATCTCCTGCTAGTAGACATCTGGGCCGGAAGTGTGGGAAGAACGAGGCGGGCCGATAGACCCAGGCCTCAGGGAGAACGGTGGTTTGCAGCCAGAGCGGGAAGGTGCGGCTCGCGCAGTGGAATATGCTGTCTGTGTCGTGTCGGTGTAGAGGTGCAGAACACAACAAAAAACAATGGCTCGAACTGAGCCAGTTCGAAAACATCCCTGAGGACAGTGATACTCCCCCTTCCCAAAATCCCCCCCAAACCCCCCACCCTATACTTCCAGAACCGAAGCATCTGTCGCCCTGAAGAAAATAGATAACAACAAAAGCTAAGCTAAAATGTTTAGCAGGGTAGTTCGTGGCAGCGGTGGACCCCTCCACAATGACAGATGTAGCAGTAATCATCAGCGTGCCGTTGATCGAGCAGTGGTCACGAGAGTTCTGTTCCCAGCCTGGTCCAAGGGGGCTCCTGCAAGTCTGACCCCAGCCCCCCGCCGAGGCCCTGAAGCGCAGGGTTTCTAAGCAGGACCAAGTTCGTAATGGTGAATTTTAACCTAACATTTTACTAAGCAACTGACCAGTGAGGAAAATAATAGTCAGAGAATACTGCATGTACATACTCTTTCCATCTCTGAACACTGATTAGAGACTTACATATGCTTAAAAAAATGGAATGTCATCAATGTTTTAGAGGTTCGAAATGTAGGAAACATGTCCATGCAAACACATGTTATATGGTTAAGTAGGCCATGCAAAGCCATACCATCACTTTCCTGCAAGACACAACTTGTGATCGCATTTTGTCCACTTGCATAAGTGCATTCAGTACTAATGTGATAGTTGTGGAATTAGTAATAATGACATATGCTCCGGAAATTAATCAACTGTTGTTTTTGCATTCATCAACCCGAGTGGGACGGGTATGCCCAGACGTGGATCCCGTGCTCTCCATGCCACTGGAATCAAGCTATCCTGGTTGAAGAGGGGTGAAACCCCGAAACCGGTCCTAGGATGCTTGTTTCCAGTCCAGGGAGGACCTGGCTTGGCAGTTCGGGCTGGACTGTTCCCATGAGGCACAGGGTCAAGACTGATTTGCATATGACTGGGTTCAAACTGGAATGGCATGGTGAGCAAAAAAACTATGGATTTAGGCCCAGATCTCTGTACTGGGGTGAATGTATGACATTGTTCTGCATTCTGTCCATCAACTGTTTTTTTTGCATTTGTCACCCCGAGTGGGACGGGTATGCCCAGACGTGGGTCCTGAGCTCTCCATGCCACTGGAATCAAACTATCCTGGCCGAAGAGGGGTGAAACCCCGAAACCGGTCCAAGGATGCTTGTTTCGAGTCCAGGGAGGACCTGGCTTGGCAGTTTGGGCTGGACTGTTCCCATGAGGCACAGGGTCAAGACTGATTTGCATATGGCTGGGTTCAAACTGGAATGGCATGGTGAGCAAAAAAACGATGGATTTAGGCGAGGATCTCTGTACTGGGGTGAATGTATGACATTGTTTTGCATTCTGTCCATCGACTGTTGTTTTTGCATTTGTCACCCGAGTGGGACGGGTATGCCCAGACGTGGGCCCCGTGCTCTCCATGCCACTGCAATCAGGCTATCCTTGCTGAAGAGGGGTGAAACCCCGAAACCGGTCCTAGGATGCTTGTTTCCAGTCCAGGGAGGACCTGGCTTGGCAATTCGGGCTGGACTGTTCCCATGAGGCACAGGGTCAAGACGGATTTGCATACGCCTGGTTTCAAACTGGAATGGCATGGTGAGCAAAAAAACAATGGATTTAGGCCCAGATCTCTGTACTGGGTGAATATATGACATTGTTCTGCATTCTGTCCATCAACTGTTGTTTTTGCATGAAATTAATATAGCAATTGGCTACTTTCAAAGAGACCCTCCAAAGACCAGGGTGCCATTTTATGGTGCAAATTCAATAAAAAGCTTCATGTGCAAATGACCCGATGCTTACCTTTCGGCATTTTCTTTAAGTAGCTAAAGACTGTGCTCTGATCAATGAGACTCTTTGCTCTGAAGAAGTGCATGCTGGGAGGAAAGGCCCCCGTTCTGGTGGCCTCATTCATCTCTTCCATCTTAAGATGCATGAGCTTCTGGTTGGCAAGGTCCTCTTGTGCATCCAGTTCAATGTTGCGACCAGTATGGATGAAGAGCTCTTTTAGTATCAGGGAATTGCGGTCGCTGGGCAATGGTCTGGGGTGACTGAAAGAGGTCAAACACAGGAGAAACCACGCCAAAGGCCAGGAGCAGTGGAGGTCCATGATCACCAGTTTACTTGAATGGGAGACAAAACGCACAACTAAACAACATACATTTCAATGAAGAGCAAAACATTATCCACAAAAATGAAACCTTTTACAACACATGAGAGTTGCCTGTATTCACAGTGTTTGGAGTACACATTTATCCCTACCCAGGCTGAAATCATCTGTACACAACTGCCAGTTGGCCCTCTGTCACAAAAAGAGTTGGATGCATCATTCTGAAACACTGGTCATTTCTGAACTTAGTACTTCTGCCCAGTTCGCTGACCACATATATAGAAAATTTACAGCGTAGTCTTTACCTAGCCCCACGACAAAATAAATGGCAATCCAGTTAAACTGCATGGCCCCGAGTATAAGCAACTCCAGATGATCTTAATAAGATCTGATCAGGGAGGAGCAGCTTCAGTCTCTGTTCCACAGAGGTCTTCGCAATGCATGTTTGGGAAACGCTGTGACACTTGGGAAGTCTGTCTAAGAAATTTAAAAAGTGATAGAGTGAATGCTTTTGTGAATCTGAAGCACTGATGATTGTTCTGGTAGTGTCCCAATCCATTGCTTTTGCTCTTAGTGACATTCAAGAATATAATCAAACACAACCAAATCAGTCTGGGCCCCGCCTTAAAGAGGTATTCCAGCTAACATCCCATGTGAATTTGAAACAATGAGGCATAGGTCGAGTTGTATGCCATTAGGCTCCCTTTCAACCATGCATGGAATTTTGGCCAACAGCCCTTTGCTTACTGGGACTTGTAGTTTCCCTATCTCCATTATAAGAATTGGCCTGCAAATCCCTACCTGCATAAGAGCTGTTTGCTAAACAATCCTGTTAAACAGACATACTTTTGCCCTGTTCACCCCCATTTTGTGCTGAATGATACTGGTGGTAACTCACTCTAACTGTACCCTGTGCTCTGCTAACCTGGCCCAGGGCTAGTGCTATGTTTAAAAAGGTATATGTAATAGTGTAAACTTAGTATTGGCAATGACAGACCCTATAAGTCCATAGTAGATAGGCCAGGGGGTGCAGTCTTCCTATATGTCCCTAGTATATAATGGGGCATAGAGGTTTAGATGCACAGCAGATTTCCTGCACCTGCATGTGTGTGCTGCGGTGTGTCTGCTGTCCTTTTATGGTTATGATTTCTTTATTATTGATTCACAACAGAAAACAGCAGCTTTGTGTTGTAACTTGTATTGTTGCTTTGCACCCTTTCCCTTAGTTACCCGTTCCCTGCTGCTCAGCCAGTATGAATGTGATGTGTGTGGAATGTTGGAATGTTTGATGAGGTAATGGAGGGCCTGGTGTGGTTCACAGAGAGACAGTTGGAGTATGTGATGCTGTTCCTGGTGGGGGCTGAACTTATTATCCTACTTACCATCATGTAACTCGCGCCTGGCGAAAACACTATGAACCTGTGGCCAAGTGCGCATATAAAGTAGCGCAAAGAAAACTTCATAGTCTAAAGCGCAAGACCATTAGGGATTTTTTCACCAATCAGATCAAAACCTCTGATAACTCTTTTAATATAGTCCAGGGTTTCATTAAACCTCATGCACTGAAGAGCACTATCTCTTCGTTGTGAGACTCTGTAAAAAGTTAGCCACTTTTTTTCAGACTAAAATCCAGGATATCTATTCCTCCTTCTCACTCTCTGGACCACTAGATTTACCACCTCATATACTGTGTGGGTCAAGTATGTGGTTGGTCTTTCGCCCCTTTGGTCTAGAAGCATCTTTGGGGGAACTTAATAAAATGAAATCAGGCTCCCCGGCAGACCCCTGTCCAGCTAGATTCTTTAAGCTACTAGCCCCCTGGCTCAACCCTGCATTGAATGCTATTTGGAACTCCTCGCTGGCGACGGGGATTTACCCTACCAAAGGGAAAATGCATTTGTTCAGCCAATTCTTAAGAAGGAAGATACTGATCCAACAGAGCCCAAAGACTTTTTGGCCAATCGCTCTCCTTCCTGTTCCGGCTAAAATTTTAGAAAAGGAAGTCCAGAAACAACTAAGGGACTTCCTAGAGTCGGACCATCACCTCCACGACTCCCAGTCTGGATTTAGATCTGGTTACAGCACGGAAACTGCTTTGCTGGAAGTTGCAGAAACTATCCGTGAAACCTTAGATCAAGGAAGCTGTGCGATGCTGGTGCTGTTGAACCTATCCGCAGCTTTTGATATGATGTCGCACAGGATTCTCCTAAATAGACTTAAATGTCTAGGGGTGTCAGGAACGGTTTGGGCCTGGCTTTGCTCTTTTTTAGAGGGGCGCACACAGCAGGTGACCCTCCATCCCCATATTTTCCATCTCTAGCCCCCTTGTGTGTGGGGTCCCACAGGGTTCAGCCTTAAGTCCTATTCTTTTTAATGTGTACATCACCCCCCCTGCAGCAATTATTGAGCAATATGGGGTGAAGGTCATCTCGTACGCTGATGATACACAACTGGTGTTGTCCTTCAGAGACCACAGCGAGATGGCCTTTGTCAATTTTAATCAGTGGCTTATGAATATCTCATTATGGATGACGGAGAACTGCTTAAAACTGAACACAGAAAAAACGGAGGTCTTGTTTTTTAACCAACCTATCACTCCATGGCCAGAGCTCTGGTGGCCGGCTGGGTTAAATCCACCTCCTCTTCCAGCTACCTCTGCTAGGAATCTGGGCTTCAAGTTTGATGCGCAGCTGACTGGCAAAGTGCAAATTGCCCATGTCTCTGTGCAATGCGTTTAAAAGTTGAGGCTCTATGGAGTTTCCTTCACTATCTGCCAATAGACTGTAGGAAGACTGTGGTGCACGCATTGGTCACTTCCCAGCTTGACTATGCGAACAGCCTCTATTTGAGGCTTCCTGAGTATCTGCTCAGAAGGCTGCAGATTATTCAGAATGCGGCAGCTAGGCTTGTTCGGAATGTGTCAATGCGTCACCACATTAACCCCCCATCTGCTCTGTCTACATTGGTTACCAGTGAAAAGAAGGATAGAATATAAAGCACTCACTTGGACCCATAGAGCAATGAATGACACTGGTCCGCAGTATTTGAGGCAAAGACTTCAAAAATATAGTACCAACAGAGTACTCAGATCGAAGTACCAGAATCTTCTGGTCATTCCACGATTTGCGAAGGCCAGGACTGGTGGCCGGGCCTTCTCGGTTAAAACTACTACACTCTGGAACTCAATGCCGGAACATCTAAGGAAGACCAAATCGGAATCCATGTTCAAAAGAGCTCTAAAAACATGGCTCTTTGTTCTTCCCTAAACACTTTGCTCCTCTGACCCCATGCCCAGGTCAACTGCACTACTAGCGCCGGGACACCTCCGTCGGAGGTAGCTGTGCACTCTACAAGCTGCAATAATAATAATAATAATAACTAAGCTTAATAAACCTCTTATAACCTACTTCATGGCTACCTTTGGACTTCTTTTGGATTGTAACACTAAGCATGGCCTGTAATCAACAGGGCAACAGTGCATATGCATGTGCAGTTACCCTCAACTCCCTCCCTTACCAACCCTGGACCCGATGGGACAAAAACAAAAATAAAAATAAAGAGATAACACTGTCGCCCATCTAATCTGGGTCAGAATGAGAGTCTCCTAGGCGGTGTCTGTAGGGGCCTTGGACATGTGGAGGAGTCGTAGATACTTGGGGTTTGGTTAGTTCACAGAGCTCTGATATTAGTAGTTTCAAAAATGAACTCCACAGCTTAGAGATTTTAGTGCCTTGGTTTGCTAATGTAAGGGTCATTCACTCCATTCCCATTGTGTACCACAGTCTGTGTAACCATCCCTGGTATGTTGGAATATGCCCTGTGCGCCAGTGCGACAGGATGTTTTGCAAGGCCTCACCTAGTATCAGCCCAACCTGTCTGCCCCTGTGGGATTTTAGTGGGAAGGTGAGCATTTGGGAGGCCTAGGAGGATGTAGGAAGGGAATCTACGGCGTGTCAAGGTGGGTGTAGATGTCGCTAAGAACCTGTACACAGTAGGATGACCACTTTAGGCATTCCCCTAGAATCCGTATGAGCGTGCCTGGGGACACACATTGACACCTGCACTCCGGTGATCTGGACGGATTATATTTCTGCAGTCTGGTGGGAGTGAGATACTGTGTCGCTGTTTGAATTCCAGGTACGTTGCAGGCGGTATGTCGAGCACGGTAATAAATGTCTCCCCCACTCTTGCAATGTCATTTCCCGTCCTATGGAATCCCAGCGTTTCTGGCCTGTGGATTTAGGTGCCAAATACACAGGCCTTATGAAGCGGTATAATTGAGTAATGAGGCGTGTGTTAGACGAGCTCAAAGCGTTACAACAAACAAATGATGGACGGAATGCTGACAATGCAGACATTCTCCCCCAGTCAAGAGATCTGGGTTAAATCCATCGTTCTTTTGCCCACTACGCCACCCCAGTTGAGACTTGGCCATATACAAATCAGTCTTGACCCTGTGCCTCATGGGAACAGTCCAGCCCGAACTGCCAAGCCATGTCTTCCCTGGACCAGAATCAAGCATCCTAGGACCGGTTTCTGGCTATCAGCCGTCATCAGCCAGGATAGCTTGACTCCAGTGGCGTAGTGAGCACGGGTCCCACGTCTGGGAATACCCATCCCACTTAGGGCGAAAAGCGTTACAACAAACAAATGATGGACGGAATGCTGACAATGCAGACATTCTCCCCCAGTCAAGAGATCTGGGTTAAATCCATCGTTCTTTTGCCCACTACGCCACCCCAGTTCAGACATGGCCATATGCAAATCAGTCTTGACCCTGTGCCTCATGGGAACAGTCCAGCCCGAACTGCCAAGCCATGTCTTCCCTGGACCAGAATCAAGCATCCTAGGACCGGTTTCTGGCTATCAGCCGTCATCAGCCAGGATAGCTTGACTCCAGTGGCGTAGTGAGCACGGGTCCCACGTCTGGGAATACCCATCCCACTTAGGGCGAAAAGCGTTACAACAAACAAATGATGGATGGAATGCTGACAATGCAGACATTCTCCCCCAGTCAAGAGATCTGGGTTAAATCCATCGTTTTTTGCCCACTACGCCACCCCAGTTCAGACATGGCCATATGCAAATCAGTCTTGACCCTGTGCCTCATGGGAACAGTCCAGCCCGAACTGCCAAGCCATGTCTTCCCTGGACCAGAATCAAGCATCCTAGGACCGGTTTCTGGCTATCAGCCGTCATCAGCCAGGATAGCTTGACTCCAGTGGCGTAGTGAGCACGGGTCCCACGTCTGGGAATACCCATCCCACTTAGGGCGAAAAGCGTTACAACAAACAAATGATGGACGGAATGCTGACAATGCAGACATTCTCCCCCAGTCTGTTCTGCATTCTGTCCATCAATTGTTGTTTTTGCATTTGTCACCCCGAGTGGGAAGGGTATGCTCAGACGTGAGTCCCTTGCTCTCCATGCCACTGGAATCAAGCTATCCTGGCTGACGAGGGCTGAAAGCCCGAAACCGGTCCTAGGATGCTTGTTTCCAGTCCAGGGAGGACCTGGCTTGGCAGTTCGGGCTGGACTGTTCCCATGGGGCACAGGGTCAAGACTGATTTGCATATGGCTGGGTTCAAACTGGAATGGCATGGTGAGCAAAAAAACGATGGATTTAGGCCCAGATCTCTGTACTGGGGTGAATGGATGACATTGTTCTGCATTCTGTCCATCAATTGTTGTTTTTGCATTTGTCACCCCGAGTGGGAAGGGTATGCTCAGACGTGAGTCCCTTGCTCTCCATGCCACTGGAATCAAGCTATCCTGGCTGACGAGGGCTGAAAGCCCGAAACCGGTCCTAGGATGCTTGTTTCCAGTCCAGGGAGGACCTGGCTTGGCAGTTCGGGCTGGACTGTTCCCATGGGGCACAGGGTCAAGACTGATTTGCATATGGCTGGGTTCAAACTGGAATGGCATGGTGAGCAAAAAAACGATGGATTTAGGCCCAGATCTCTGTACTGGGGTGAATGTATGACATTGTTCTGCATTCTGTCCATCAATTGTTGTTTTTGCATTTGTCACCCCGAGTGGGAAGGGTATGCTCAGACGTGAGTCCCTTGCTCTCCATGCCCTTGGAATCAAGCTATCCTGGCTGACGAGGGCTGAAAGCCCGAAACCGGTCCTAGGATGCTTGTTTCCAGTCCAGGGAGGACCTGGTTTGGCAGTTCGGGCTGGACTGTTCCCATGGGGCACAGGGTCAAGACTGATTTGCATATGGCTGGGTTCAAACTGGAATGGCATGGTGAGCAAAAAAACGATGGATTTAGGCCCAGATCTCTGTACTGGGGTGAATGTATGACATTGTTCTGCATTCTGTCCATCAATTGTTGTTTTTGCATTTGTCACCCCGAGTGGGAAGGGTATGCTCAGACGTGAGTCCCTTGCTCTCCATGCCAATGGAATCAAGCTATCCTGGCTGACGAGGGCTGAAAGCCCGAAACCGGTCCTAGGATGCTTGTTTCCAGTCCAGGGAGGACCTGGCTTGGCAGTTCGGGCTGGACTGTTCCCATGGGGCACAGGGTCAAGACTGATTTGCATATGGCTGGGTTCAAACTGGAATGGCATGGTGAGCAAAAAAACGATGGATTTAGGCCCAGATCTCTGTACTGGGGTGAATGTATGACATTGTTCTGCATTCTGTCCATCAATTGTTGTTTTTGCATTTGTCACCCCGAGTGGGAAGGGTATGCTCAGACGTGAGTCCCTTGCTCTCCATGCCACTGGAATCAAGCTATCCTGGCTAACGAGGGCTGAAAGCCCGAAACCGGTCCTAGGATGCTTGTTTCCAGTCCAGGGAGGACCTGGCTTGGCAGTTCGGGCTGGACTGTTCCCAAGGGGCACAGGGTCAAGACTGATTTGCATTTGGCTGGGTTCAAACTGGAATGGCATGGTGAGCAAAAAAACGATGGATTTAGGCCCAGATCTCTGTACTGGGGTGAATGTATGACATTGTTCTGCATTCTGTCTATCAATTTTTGTTTTTGCATTTGTCACCCGAGTGATAAGGGTATGCTCAGACGTGAGTCCCTTGCTCTCCATGCCACTGGAATCAAGCTATCCTGGCTGACGAGGGCTGAAAGCCCGAAACCGGTCCTAGGATGCTTGTTTCCAGTCCAGGGAGGACCTGGCTTGGCAGTTCGGGCTGGACTGTTCCCATGGGGCACAGGGTCAAGACTGATTTGCATATGGCTGGGTTCAAACTGGAATGGCATGGTGAGCAAAAAAACGATGGATTTAGGCCCAGATCTCTGTACTGGGGTGAATGTATGACATTGTTCTTCATTCTGTCCATCAATTGTTGTTTTTGCATTAGACGAGCTCAAAAGCAGCCAGCGCTCGAATGAAGTGAGGCGATGTTGTGCTCCTGGGCGAACCGAGGGATGTATTACCAAGTGGCGAATTTGGTTATAGTGCCATTGATCACTTTCAGGCAGCGCATGGTCAGTGCGGAGAGTCTCAAAGGTAATCGGTCCCTCTATATCAAATAAGTGGCCGATGGACCTTTAACCTGCTCGTTTCTATAAGCGAAATGCTGGGTCAGTCAAATTTGCTGTCCTTTTAAAGGCAGTCCTGCCTTGCAGCCTATCTTTAAAAGTAAATTCTCACAATTGGTATTGACAGACACTATGGGCCCAATTCACTGAACTAACTTAAGACAAAATCCTAAACTTACTACCATTTTGGTATTCACAGAAGGCACTTACTCATATTGGTATTCACAGAAGGCACTTACTCATTTTGGTATTCACAGAAGTTAGTAGTCCTAACTTTAGGACTCCTAAATGCCTTCTGTGAATACCGAAAGTCTTAAAGTTAGGATTTTTCTCAGTTTAGGAGTAGTAAAGTTAGGACTCCCAACTTTAGGACTCCTAAATGCCTTCTGTGAATACCGAAAGTCTTAAAGTTAGGATTTTTCTCAGTTTATAACTACTCCTAAACTGAGAAAAATCCTAACTTTAAGACTTTCGGTATTCACAGAAGGCATTTAGGAGTCCTAAAGTTGGGAGTCTTAACTTTACTACTCCTAAACTGAGAAAAATCCTAACTTTAAGACTTTCGGTATTCACAGAAGGCATTTAGGAGTCCTAAAGTTAGGACTACTAACTTCTGTGAATACCGAAATGAGTAAGTGCCTTCTGTGAATACCAAAATGAGTAAGTGCCTTCTGTGAATACCAAAATGGTAGTAAGTTTAGGATTTTGTCTTAAGTTAGTTCTGTGAATCAGGCCCTATAAGTCCCTAGTGTATAATAGGGCTAGGAGGTTCAAACTACCTATAAGTACCTAGCATATAATAGTGCATGGAAGTTTAGATGCCCAACTGATTTCCGGCACTTGTATGTGCACACTGCTGAGGGCCTGCTGTCATTTTAAAAGCAGCCTGGCTTTGAAGACTGTCTTTAAAAGTAAATTGTGTGCACATTCGACTTTGGTGGTATGGGCACTTCAAAAGTGATCATCTACCTTATTTTTACATATTAGGTACCCCTCAATGTCTCCCCTAGGTGTCCCAAGTGTGTGTGTGTGGGGGGGGGGGGAGGTCATGAAACTTTAAACCTTACAAAATATGTTTTATATGCCCTTGTGAGGGAAAAACTGTCCCATTCATTTTCTCCATTGTAGATACTTTGCTCCATTGTCTAACATTGCAATATTTTATTTAGGTATAACTATTGCTAGGAAAGGAGAAATATCAAAGACTTAAAGGATTGGTATTGATAAATTCAACAACTTGCCACTGTTAAATTTATCATAACTAGTACAGAACGAAGGTATAGAAATATTTTTATGAACAAATAGACAACAAAATGACAAAAATCCATTGTAGGTAACCCAAGATATGAATTTTTAAATATTAACCATTTAATAGTGCTTAAAAACATATTGCGCCACTCTGGGACATCTGGTCTTGCTTGACCAGGACAAAGTCACAGTTTGAGACCGACCAAAGCAAACACAAGAAAATGATAGACAGAGCGCTGAAACCTTTTCAGACACTCACCCCAAGTCACAGATCTGGGTTGAATCCATCATCGTTCTTTAGCTCACTTCATCACCCCAGTTCACACCAAGCTATATGCAATTCAGTCTTGACCCTGTGCATCATGGGAATAGTCCTGCCTGAACTGCCAAGCCAGGTCTTCCCTGGACCGGAAACAAGTATCCTGGGACCGGTTTCGGGTTAACTCCTCTCATCAGCCAGGCTAGCTTGAATCCAGTGGCAAAGTGAGCAAGGGACCCACGTCTGGGCATACCCTGCCAACTTAGGGCAAACACAAGAAGATGATGGACAGAGCACTGAAACTTTTGCAGACACTCACCCCCAGTCACAGATCTGGATTGAATCCATCATTGTTCTTTAGCTCACTTTGCCACCCCACTTCAGACCCTGCTATATGCAAATCAGTCTTGACCCTGTGCCTCATGGGAACAGTCCAGCCCGAAATGCTAAGCCAGGTCTTCCCTGGACCGGAAACAAGCATCCTGGGACCAGTTTCAGGGTAACACTTCTCATCAGCCAGGCTAGCTTGAATCCAGTGGCAAAGTGAGCAGGGGACCCACATCTGGGCATACACTGCCAACTTAGGGCGAACAAAGCAAACACAATGAGAGGTTGGACGGAGCGCTGAAACTTTTCAGACACTCACGCCCAGTCACAGATCTGGGTTGAATCCATCATTGTTCTTTAGCTCACTTCGCCACCCCTGTTCAAACCCAGCTATATGCAAATCAGTGTTGACCCTGTGCCTCATGGGAACAATCCAGCATGAACTGCCAAGCCAGGTCTTCCCTGGACCGGAAAAGGTTCATCCATCATCTGCTTGCATTTTCTTTGTCCCTTGCAGAGAGGCAGCTTGAGGCCCAACTAGCTTTAATAACTTTGAAGCAGAAGAAACTGGAATTAGCTAAGGAGCAGTGGGAGGAGAAGAAAGCAAGAAGAAATGGTGGCAGCGATAATGACAAGGAGGTTGGGATGTCCTAGGGTGGTGGGTTTGATCCCAAGGGAATAGTGCCCAGGTACACAGAGGTGGATGATATTGACACATGACTGACTGCATTTGAGAGGGACCTTGAGATGAGGGAAGTCCGCCCCAAGTATTAGGGTTCTCTCTCTTGGGAACTGATCCCAGTAGCTGGGAGGATAGGCTCCTCACCATGTAGAGGGGGTGCCGTAAAATCCTACTCCCACATGAGGCAATGGTTAGTCAAGTTTAGTATGACCCCAGAACAGTACAGGGTAAGGTTCAGGGATGCCCAGAAGGTAAACACACCAGTGCTTCATTCTTGGGTGAACTTTGCGGACATATCGAGTGAAGGCACTAGAAGGTTGGATTGGGGGTTACCAAGTAAACTCATATGACGGATTGTATAATTTGTTTTTGAAAGAGCACATTTTGACTTATTGTGTACAAGAGAAGCTTTGCCAGTATCTAGTGGACTTTAGGCTGCCTAGCCCTAGAGAACTGAGCGAGTTAGCTGATGAGCGGGTGAGAACCCAGGTATCCAATCAGCACCAGGGCAGTGTTCAGAAAAGGGGAGGACAGGTCCCACCAGGGTAAAGAAGGTCAAAAGCTAAATCTGAACAAGGAGAGGGGCACAGAGGCAATCCAACTTCAAGGGGAGGGGGTATCAAGGGAAGCATGGTAGGTTATTGGATTCCTCAAAGGTGGGGAAGTGCTTTGGCTGTAATCAGCTAGGGCAGAAGAAAGGAGATGCCTTCTACACAAAGAAGCCCCCACTGGAGGCAAGTCCCTAGGGATTGCTAGTGTAAGTTTGGGGGTGGAGAGTGCCCCAGAGATGGGTAGAAAAGTGACATAGGCAACCCTAGTGTCCCTGGGTGGGGTGGATATTGCAACCGTAGCCACCGTTCCTCCAAGCATGGATAAGTACAGGCAGAGGTCTACCATCAATGGAACTGAGGCTGGGGCTCTAAGAGACACAGGAGCCAGTGGGACTACGGTCATGGACACACTGGTGTCTAAAGAGCAGATCCTACCAGGTGAGTTTCACCAGGCGAGCTATGCAGACAGCAGGACCAAACTCTATCTAATGTCTATGGTGGATTTGGAATGGGGAGTGGTGACAGTCCCTCTGAAGGTAGTTGTGTCTCCTGCACTCCTAGTACAGTGTTTACTGGGAAATGATCTTGAAGCATCTGGATGGTCAGAGGTGGAGTGAGGGCTTCATATGAAATTGTTGGAGCTACCTGAGTGAGTATGTGCTGTGACCAGTTCACAGACTATCCAGAAGGGAAATGATGGACTCTTGGACACTGGAACAATTGGCCAAGCATCCATGGACAAGGACTCTGGGGCTGGTGAGCCAACTGAGGGAACTCCAGAGGTGCAGCAGGAAACTGATCCCTGCCAGAGCTGCCAGACTTGGCAGAACTGACAGGAGCCAGTGGACCCACTAGAGAGGAATTTTGTCAGGGGCAGAGAGACTGTCTCACCCTTGAGGGAATAAGGCGGATTGCCTTAAAGCAAAAGGAAAGGGATCTACTTGGAAGATGTACTGCTTTCTACTGAGGCCAGAAACCATAAGGAAGTTGGTGGTGCCCTATAAGTACAGAGAGTTCATCGTGACTTTCAGTCATGATATCCCCTTGGTAAGTCAACAGAACAAGACTTGGAATTGGTTGATGAACCATTTCTACTGGACCCATATGTCTGAGAAGGTAAAGGAGCTCGTAGGTCTTGTGTCACCTGTCAGGCTAGTGACAAGATAGGGAGAAAGTCAAAGGCTCCCTTGATACCACTGCCGGTGTTTAGGAGTCCCTTTGAGAGGGTGGGGGTAGACATTGGTGGCCCCCTAGAACCCACAACTCAATCAGGGAATAAGTATATTTTTGTGGTGAATACAATGCCACACGAAATCCTAAAAGAATACCCCTCAGAACAGCCACTGCTCCTTCAATGGCTAGGGCCCTACTTGGTGCACACACTGGAGTGGGTTTCCCAAAGGAGGTTGTTTCAGATAGGGGCACAAATTTAACGTCCAGCTATCTGAAAATGATGTGGGACGAATGTGGTGTTACCTAGGCCTGGGCTAAATTTCCGTTCCGCTCGCGGAAATTGCGATAATTTGACATTTTCGCGTTCCGCGGAGAGCGCGAAAATGTCAAAATTTCCGCATTCCGCAGCTTAGCGATAATTTGTTTCTTGCTCGCGCTGTAAAATAATACATTCTAGCGCACGCGCGATCGCCTTACCTGAATCCCCGCGTTCGCTGACAAGTTTTCCCGATCCGGTCGCGTTCTCCACTAGATGTTGGATTCTTGGTAGCCATTTGTGCTGTCTCGCGACAGTTTGCGTCCGCAGTAATGTCATTGGTCGCGCGATCACGTCTTTCTTCTCGCGATCATGCACCGCGAGAAGAGTGAAAACAAGATGGCCGTGCACGCGAGCATGGGTAAGTTGGCTAGCCGCGACCACGCAGAAAATACCGCGAACGGGCGGGAAAAAACTTCTGCATCTTCGCGATATTTCCGCGTGTTTGCGGAGATTTTGAAAATGTTCGCGATAATTTGCGAAAGTCACTTTCGCAAATTCCGCCCACCCCTAGTGTTACCTACAAGTTCACCACCTCATATCACCTCATATCACCTCCAGACAAGTGGTCTGGTGGAAAGGTTCAATAATACCCTGAAGGGCATAATCAGTAGGTTGTCTGACAAACTCATGAGGAGGAAGAATGTTCTCATCCTACGCCTACTGTTTATCAACAGGGAGGTCCCACAAAAAGGGGTTGGTTTTAGTATCTTTGAGCTGTTTTTGAGCACCTTGTGTGGGGGCCATTGTGCCTGCTGAGAGAGTCAGTGTCTTTGGAGAAGCCTCTCAAGGAAGCAAAGGATAATGTACTTGACTATGTGCTAGGCCTGAGATCTCGTAAGGCAAGTACATGTACAAACCAGGCAGGAAACTGGAGCCAGCCAGGAGCTCATGAAGCACAGGTATGATCAAAAAGCTTCGATGCCTGAGTTTACTCCGGGGCATTGGAGCCTGTAGCCCCCAGGGCCCTTCATGACAAGTGGACTTTGCCCGATCCAACCACTGAAAAGAAGAATGAGGTTATCTACCTGGTTGACCTTAGCACCCCCAGGAAGACTCATAGGGTCCTGCATGTCAATAGATTGGAACCCTTCCATGACAAGGCAGACATGACCATGTAACTCGTCACAGATGAGGGAGAAGAGGAAGAGACTGAACCAGTGCACAACCTCCTCTCCAAATGTGTGCAAGATGGCAGATCAGTAGCACAGAGACTACAAGCAGGTGCTGGGGCAGTTTGCTGGTCTATTTTCTTTGACCCCATGTGTCAGTGATAGGTGTTTGCACCACATGGACACTCATGACAGTCCACCTGTCAAATATAAACTGTACAGGTTGTCAGACCAGGTCAGAGTCAGCATCAAGGCGGAGGTGGCTAAGATGCTGGAGTTGGGGATAATTGAGCCCTCTGATTTATTGATAAGTAAGGGGCTGCTAAGTATCTGAGGACATTTGATTTGACTTCAGGCTACTGGCAAATTGTCCTCACTGAAGGAGCAAAGGAGAGGTCCTTTCAAAGGCAGTCCTGTCCTATCTTTAAAAGTAAATTCTCACATTTTGTATTGATAGACCCTATAAGTCCCTAGTGTATAATAGGGCTAGGCGGTTCAAACTACCTATAAGTCCCTAATATATATATAGAATGGACGTTTAGAGGCCCAGCAACATTTCCTGCACTTGCATGTGTGCATTGTTAAGTGTCTGCTGTCATTTTAAAGGCAGCCTGGCTTTTCAAACTGTCTTTAAAAGTGAATTGTGTGCAAATTTGACTTTGGTGGTATGGGCACTTTAAGAGTGATAATCTACCTTATTCGTAAATATTAGATACCCCCAAGGTCTCCCCTAGGTGTCCTAGGTGTAGGGGCCATGAAACTATAAGCAGGGACCTTATAAAATATGGTTTATTTGCCCTTGTGAGGAAAAAACTGCCCCATTCATTTTTCCCATTGTAGATACTTAGCTCCATCAGCTACATTGCAATATTTTATTTAGGTATAACGTTTGCTAGAAAAGGTGTGAAATGTCATTCAAAGACTTAAGATTGGTACTGGTAAATCCAAAAATGTTGAGAAAGGAGATAGTACGCGCACTCCCTACAAGTTGTCAACGATTGTTTCAAGATATACTGTGCTCACGGGGTATCACTCTCCGAGGTGGAGTGCAAATGTAAACATGAAGACGCACCCCCAATGATTTGGGGTGTGTCCCCCGGGCACTGGTTGTGGTCCTCTGAAGAGGTTTCTGATTATTAGAGCGAGTTCGTATTTTTCTTACGAGAAGAAAATAAGTTTATCACAGGTTTATGTTTTCTCAAAGTTGATCTTTACTGTTCCAAAAATGTGCCATTTTTCAATTTATCATAACTACTACAGAAGAGAAGTTATAGAACTTTCTCTTCTGTAAGTGAGGTCATAAAGAGGGGACTGGGTAAATCAAACTGAGCTCAAACGGGGGGCGTGACCAAGATGGCGGCCGGTGTCGATGCAGCTAGAGAAGCTCCGCAGTCCGCCCGCCCAGTATCCTCCATTTTCTCCTACCCATCCCAACACCGCGGCCCACATCGCCACCCCCGGACTGAGTCAGGTGCCGGGATCAGGCAGAGTTGAGTTCCGTGGCAGGAGGCACAGGATCTGAGCCTTTTTCTGGTGCCTGCGACATGGCCGGATCCAGGCACGCGTCGGCCGGTTTAGTTGGTACGTGGTCAGGTCGTGCCTGAGAACCACCTCACTAGTGGGGTGGGGAGGTCGGCCTGCACCCTTGCAAGCATAACCAGAGGAGGAGAAGGTGATCAGCAGGCAAGGCCCACTGCAACAGAGAGGTGCCTGGGGCCTCTCGTGAAGGCTGCTGCTCCCGCTGGGTCACACGAAGACAGCGGGGATAGCCTCATCAACTCTTCGCTATCTACATAATTGCATTGAGAAGACTGTGGGCCTAGTGAGGGGCTGTGCCTACATTCCTAAACCTGGTCGCGGGTGGAGGCTTGCCGGGCCTCAGCCAGCCTAATGCCACGACTAGATTGGGCCTGTAAATGATGTGAACAGGCCAGGAATACTCCTTCGTGGTCAGGCCCCACTGGGGGTCTCAGCACGCTATGGATGAGGAGCTGCTATGGACTTGAGGTACCCCTCGACCCCCCCCCCCCGATTGCAGCACCACACGCTGCCAAGGACCAGAGGAGAATACGTAGAAAGAGACCCCTGAGCTCCGCTGAGCTGATCCTGAACTGCCATTGATCAAGAGGTAAGAAGCACCTGGGAAGGCTGAGATTTATAGCACCATCTGCCTAACGTCTCCTCTGTGGCAGCACGGGTGACCCCCTCGGTCCTCCCCGCGGTTATTGCCACTGTGGGGGGTCCCAAACTGCCGGTGGATCTGCGCAGTCGGTCTGGCATGGTAGCCATGAAACAGCCGTGGTAACGGATTTAACTCAACCACTGGTAGCATTTCTTGCATGTTCTCGACACATTGAACTTGCTCATACTTATTCAGCTACCCAGAACGTATAGCCATGGGCAAGGATAGGCCACAGAGAGGGGCACAGCAAACGAAGATAGATCAACAAACAGCTCGGAGAGGCACATCGAAGATGGATTCCCCTGTGAATCACTCTCAGAGAGTGAAAAAGCGCAGGCTGATCCTACTGGAGCCCAAATACTAGCAGCTATAGTGCTCCAGTGCAGCCGTGCAGGCCAAATTCGATGCAAGTTTTCGTGATATCGGACTGTTACGAGTTGACCTTTGCACTATAATGGAAAGATCCCTAGCCACTGCACAGGCTGTGACTGAACTGCAGAGTGAGGTCTTCACCCTGAAGGCGGCTCTCACAGATGTATCCGCTAAATCCGGGGCCTGGAAAGTGGAGCCGAGGATGCAGATGGCAGTTCTCGAAGATGCAATCTTTGATTTGTGGAATTTCCAGAGGGGGGCGGAAGAATTATTTCTTGAAAAATTGATTAAGGAAACATTCCCTAAGGTGCAACTCTGTGATCTTTGTAATGGAACATGCACATCGGGCACCTTGAGCTGCCACCCCCTGCGGGTGCCCTACCCTGAACTCTTATCGCAAAGATCCTCAACTACAGTGATCGCTACTGTATCCCTAAAAGCTGCCCATCGAGACAGAGACCCCACCTTTGAAAACCATGTAATCCGCATTTTCCCAGACTACACATGCTTAGTGCAGAAAACAGAGGGCGTCCTTAGGAGGGGTGAAACAGAAAATGAGGGCGATGAACCTCCAGTACATGCTTCTTTACCCTGCCAAGCTTAAGGTCATAGGTGGAGACCGTGCCCATTTCTTCACATTGCCGGAGGCCGCATGGGACTGGCTGGAGGTGCGTGGCAAAGGGAGGACTCTACACCGACGGGGAGCAGTGACACAGACTCCTGGACCAAACATGGAACGAAAAGATGGTGGACGGAGAGCCAGGCGAGCCTCTTGTTTGACTCAGCGAGTGGTGGTACACCATGATGGATCCCTGGATCTGGAGCAGCCGGACACTGGTAATGAGGACAAACGGTCATGCAGAGTCGATCCGCTGCTGCAGCACACTGAGCCTGAGGCTGCTAGGGCTCTAGTGGTGGAAGTCACTGCCTCAAATTCCGATGCCAGTATGAGGAATGTGGTGGAAGAGACCCCCCAACCGGAGGATCCCTGAATTGGCGGTGGACTGATATTTCCTGTGTATGGATGATACTTTGCTGGAGGGATGGGTCATGTACCCGACCTTGGTGCTGGGGAGCCGAGTTGATTGTCAAAAACATTTGGCGTCAATGCTCACTGATTTAGGCCAGTGCACAGTATGACTGGGATGGGTGCTGCTACATGCCGGGTGGATGCCCCTCCTCCTTTTCCTGCTTACTTTTTCATCTGCTCATCTCTTATCTTCGCTTTCTTCCCCACTGATTTACTCTGCAATATCTTTTTTCTACTGCTAGTCTCATTGTGCGAAAGGGTATGTCAGATGAATGATTCGATGTGTTTGTTTTGTGTGTGTTTGTTTTGTGTGTGAGTGGAGGCCAAGGTTGGTGAGATTCATATTGTAGCCATATTGCACACCAGCCCAACCTGGTGTTGGATATTTTTTCGATGGCTTATTGTGAGGTGCATGGAAGCATGATGATTAGTACAGTTCCCTCTCTATTGAGCGCCTGGGTGGTGCTTGGTGTCGTTTTATATCTTCTCCAAGTTGTGATTTATTGTTGATCCATCACCAATGTTCAGTTTGTGGAGATGGATGTTGCATATTATAAGGTATCGAGGGCCTGGGAGGGCATAGAGGGAGTTGGAAATGCTTGGGGATGCACGTTTTGTTCTTGCTGTGGCTACTCGGGGGGCAGGGGGGATTTTGAGAGTTTCAATTTTAAACTTTATGTTCATTAGTTGGCAGCAATGGTGGTGGAGCGGTGGGGGGATGAAGTAGGGGTGGCCACTGGTTATGAGAAAAGGGGCAATTCAAATTTGTGATGTGGAACGTGACGGGGCTCAACTCTTTTGTGAAGCGTTACAGGGTGAAGACTTACACAGACAGGGAGCCCACTTGGCGATGTTGCACGAGACACACCCATCAGACCCAGAAACTCAAAAGTTATATAGAAAAGTAGGGGAAAGAGATGTTCTCCGCCACCTACTCTTCATATGCAAGGGGGGTGGCGATTTGGGTGGCTCTGCAGGTCCCGTTCCAAGTACATGGCTACACAGCATATATAAAGGGGGGAGTAAGTGGTGGTGCATAGCGTGCTAGATGGTGTGGAGGTTTGTCTGGTGAACTTATATGCCCCGAATGTAGACAATGGCGAGTTTTATTTAGACCTAGAGAAGCTCCTATTTCCTTACACAGGGGTGCCATTCATACGGGCAGGAGACTTTAATTGTATGTGTGATGGTGAGTTAGATCGACATCCCTGGAAGCTACATACCAAAACAAAATATGTCAGTAGCTTTGCGGGACGTGATGGACCGCTTGCATTGCTTCCACATCTGGTGCAAGACACACCCTGAAGTACGAGGATATACCTGCTATACACCCTGCCATGCTGTTTCTAGCAGACTTGACCGTTTCTTGCTCTCTGAGGAGGCTTCAGTAGCTGTGGAGCAGACCCACTTGTTGGGCCACTTCCTATCAGACCATGCCCTGGTGTTGCTGGAATGGGGGCTAGACCGCAGTATGCCCGAGAGTTCCAGTGTGGCACCTGCGTCCGGAGACACTCTACGACACAGTATTTTGAGAGGAGATTCGAGAAGCATTGGTTGTCCACTACCAGTAGGGGAGTGGAGTGGGACCCCCTTAAGGTGGAGAATGTCTGTCTAATGTTAGGGGTACAAGACGTTTGGAACGGGCGCTTACTGAGGCGGAAGTCGCATTGGCCAGGCTGCAGCATGCGGGACAGGAATCAGAGCAGCACAATGAATCCCTACTGAGGGTACAGCATCAAATGGGGGAGGTGTGGGACAGGTTAGACTGCTTCACTAGACAAAATGCCGCCAACTATTGGATAGAGAAAGCAACAAATCGGGGAGATTGTTGGCGTGGCTGCTGAGGTGGGAACGACATCCCAGCTTATTCTGGCGCTTAGGCGTTCGGGTGAAATCACTGCCATTACACAGGCCGGAGTTAACTCCCTGTTGCGAGAACATCTGCCTGTGGTATATCAGGAGGGTCCTGAGGCTGTCCTGGCTGCGGTTCTAAGGTTTCGTAACAATATGCCCCTCCCCTACCTCACTGAGGAGCACGTTGCAGACATGGGCGCAGAGATCCAGCTGGATGAACTGCGGGAGGCTTTGCAGAGTATGGCCCTCTGTAAACCTACAGGACCCGATGGCCTCCCGGTAGAGTTCTACCAGACTTATGCTGACCTATTACTCCCCCGCCTATTAGAAACCTTACAAGAGGCCAAGCGAGCAGGAGATTTGCCACAGTCTATTAGAAAGCCGCAGATTATTATACTCCCGAAACCGGGTAGAGACACGTGCAACCCTGGCTCATACAGACCTTTGTCAATGCTGTTGGTCAATGCCAAACTGCTCGCCAAGGGATAGGCAACGCGGTTGAGCAGAATGGCAACGCACTTGGTCCATGAAGACCAATGTGGGTTCATGCCGGGAAGAGGGAAGCACATGAATGTTTGTCGCCTCTCACACGTATTACACTCGGTGGCGGATAGTGATACCCAGGCGGCATTCATCACCCTGGATGTCGAGAAAGCATTTGAGAAAGCATTTGACACCCTGAGATGGGAGTATCTCCTGGGAGGTCCTGAGGAGAATGGGATTGGGTTGTGAGTTCATAGCCTGGGACCGGCTCCTCTCTTGTCAGCCAAGGGCCCGGGTCCACAGTTGCTGTCTGATATCGGATGGTCTGTCCATTGAGAGGGGCACAAGGCAGGGGTGCATGTTGTACCCGCTTCTTTTCACCATGACGACGGAGCCATTGGTGATCTAGCTGCGGCGGGACATGGACCAGTGGGGTATCACCATAGACGGTCTCACTCATGTAATTTCATTGCATGCATACGATGCGCTTCTCTACATTTGCCAATCTGAGGAGGTAGTACCTGCACTCCTGGACATATTAGCCTCTTTCGGATCAGCATCGGTTTATATATGAACCGATGGAGTCAGTCATATTCCCACTGGTTGCACTAGCATGGGGGGATTCCTTGGATCTCCCCACTGTGGAGTGTGGTTGGGAGAGAGATCATTTTCGCTACCTGGGCATACAGGTGGCTCATTCGGCGGATGCTCAATATGCCCTGAATATGGGAGCAGTTATTACGGGTTTGGAGGACTCCATCCCCTCTCGGTTGTGGGACGTGTGGCCATAGCAAGGATAGTTATACTTTCCCGCTGTCTTTAGGACTTTAAGAATTCTTTCTGCAGTATCCCAAAATCTACTTTTGACACCCTGAATAGCCTCCTGTTCTCTTTGGTGTGGGTCGGAGGATGTGGTAGGGTAAAGCTTGAGATGCTCAAGTTGGATGCAGATTCGGGGGGTTTTGTTCTTCCGGAATTTAGACTCTATTATTTTGCAGGGCTGCTGCAGTATGCGGCGCAGTGGTGTACTGAGGAATATATGATGTTACTTAGCATACCGTTACTCCGCAGGTATTTACTTCGAAGTTTTTACTTCGACATTCCATTACTATGCATGATTTTAGTGCGCATGCTTTTAGTTCGCAAATAAATACAAATACATTAACCCCTTCGGTGCTCATGACGGAATGGTTCCGTCATGACCCACGGTTGAGCTGTGCTCATGACGGAACCATTCCGTCATGACCACACCCGCGCAAGATTCCGTCAGCACAGCGGCGGAATCTGCGCAGCATCGAAGGGGTTAAAAATGCTTTTACTTCGCGGTTAATTATTACGCATACCGTTACAACGTGTTTTTGGTACTTTAAAACAAAAAATTTATCGTAATAGTAACCTATCCCTTGGCACGCACCCTGAACCCTAAAAATACCCCCTACACCCCAAAACCCTATCTCACCCTAATCCCTAAAAATATCCCAGTACCCCAAAAAATAAACACCCTGAACCCTAAAATTACCCCCTACACCCCAAAACCCTAACCCACCCTGACCCCTAAAATTACCCCAGCACCCCAAAACCTAAATGCACCCTGAACCCCAAAAATACCCGAGCACCCCAAAACCTTAAACACACCCTGAACCCTAAAAATACCCACTACACCCCCTGACCCCTAAAATTACCCCAGCACCCCAAAACCTAAATGCACCCTGACCCCCAAAAATACCACAGCACCCCAAAACCTTAAATGCACCCCGAACCCTAAAAATACCCCCTACACCACAAAACCCTAACCAACCCCGACCCCTAAAATTACCCCAGCACACCAAAACCTAAATGCACCCTGAACCCCAAACATTCCCCAGCACCCTAAAGCCGTAAATGCACCCTCAACCCTGAAAATACCCCCTACACCCCAAAACCCTAACCCACCCTGACCCCTAAAAATACCCCTGTACCCCAAAACTTTAATTTGCACAGTAACTCCATTATGCGTAGTAAGTGCATGCAAAGTAAATGCATGCTAAGTAACTGCATCTGCGAACTAAAATATGCATAGTAATGGTAATGCGAAGTAATGACTGCGTAGTAAAGGTAGAATACCGTACTGAGGGCCGCAATGTAGAGAAGGCACTATTGGGCGGATTGGGGTGATGGGAATAGAACTGCTGAGATACCTTATGATGGGCTCCCGAACCCCTGTGGAATGCCCGTACATAATTGAGCAAGTTGCGGAGCCCTGGGAGTGAGTTGTTGCCCTGGTTGTCCACAGGGCCCCATATGCTCAATCACTCCCTCTCCGGTGGCTACAGGGTTTCCATCAGATCCAGTCTGTCATGGATCTTGCTAAATGGTATGAGGAGAGGCTGCACAACAGCTGGAGACATGTACATCAATGGGACCTTTTAATCCTTTGACGAGGCTAGGGAGTGGTTCCAAGTGCCGGATGGTTATTTACTACAGTGCGCAAAAGTATCACGCACAGTTTGCGAAATATGGACCTTGTTTCCGGATGAGCCGGAGGAGACATGGACTTTAGCGTAGTTGCTGGATCCGGGTTCCACTAGAGAACTAATCTCTCGCATATATTTAGCCTTTAGAGAGGATTGTACGGTCGAAGTGTCCACAATACAGGACAGATGGATGGCAGACTTGCCATCTCCGCTCACCGAGGGCGAATGGAAGAGGGTGCTTGCACATGTCCGTGAGGTAGCTAGCAACACAAGGTTTGAGCTCACCCAATTTTTCTACCTACATCGCACTTATTTAATGCCTCAGAGACTAGTATGCTTCAATCAGAGACGCTCCTCAGCGTGTGTTCGATGCAACAGAGACCCGACGACATTCATACACGACTTGGACTTGCGCCCGCCTACTATCATATTGGGTAGGAGTACTCTGCGTGCTGCGAGCGGCCACAGCTGTGCAAATAGAGGCATTGGGTAAGCAGTGCTCGCTTGGTGTGGATCCGGTCCCCAAAAAGAGAACTCGTTTGAAATACAAATTAGCCATTCTTGGCCTTGTCTTGGCTAAGCTTAGTATTGCAATACACGGGACTCATACTATCCCCCGACTGGATAGATGGGAGGGCGGATATATGCGAGTGGGGTGTGGCTGAGGAGTGCTGCCTGCGAGCTGTACTTACAGATGAGAATGTTAAGAATGATCTGGAAGAATGGGGTTATATGCTGGAAAGTTTGCAGACAGCTGAGGGTCAGGGCGAGGAGGGAAGAAGTTTCTACACAGATGTCAGAACATGCTACTCATGCACTGACCCTGGAGGATGAACCCATGCTGGACTGACTGGGCTCTAATATAATCCACACTGGTGTGGGATGAGTAAACCGCAGTATTGAAGAGTAGGTTAACACCGTGGAGGTCTGATGACTAGGGCTGCAGGCCTGGTAAACAATGATTATGCTGGACTCCCACATATGCTAGTACTGGGGCCCTGACTTAGCGGCTGACTTGTCTCATTATCCCTTCAGACTACACTGCTGGGGTCTGCTGCACTGGTGGTACATGTTGAACCCCCCCCCCACCTCCATATACATCGGAGGGCTGAGGGGCTTACCCCTGTATATTCTGAAATCCCTGCCTGCCGCTTGTTAATGTTACTCTAGGCATCCTGTTTTCCTCTTGAGATGAGTTTCCGCCACCATTCGCTGCCAAAGTTATTTTCGTATTTATTCTTATTACTTTTATTACAAGTTACATTAGCTAAAGCTGCACATATTTCTCCTTTGTGGGCACTGTTCTGTATGCCACGCTTTTACCATGCGCCAAACAATGAAGTAAGTGAACGGAGCATATGGGCACCCAAGCAGACAGCTGTGACACAATGTATTGATACTTGGTCTATATCTAATGCACTGTATATTGCAGGGTTGACATGTAATGTGATATCAGTGCAGTACTGTAATAAAAACAAGTTAAAAAAAACTGAGCTCAAAGAGAGAGCAGATCAGTAAGGAATGCCAGGCATTTCTACCCCCAAGTCCTGGGCCCATGCCAGATGTGGCAGGCAGAGAACAGGAATTTGTAGAGGTCAAGGGGATGAGAGATAATGGAAATGAGCCTCACTGTGGATTGGCTTAGCCATCTCTTACTCCTCTGCAGAGAAATCAACCATGTTGGATTTTGGAAGTACAGTGCTTTGTGGTACAAGAACATGCCACACTTTGGAGAAAGGTATCATGCTTTTGGGTGGCATCCAGCATCTTATTAGACAGAGGTGCCCCTTTACTTTTTGACCGAGAACACTAACTAAATATGTGAGCTGCATAGTCTCTCAGATCTGCTGCCTGAAACCACAAGGAGAAGGACTGCCTTGCTGAAATCTGGATCTGCACCCAAAGGCCTGCACTCCAAATGACTGAGCCTGCTGCACAATCTAGTAATACAGCCCTTAGGATTGTGCCTTGCTTCAAGAAGGATTAAGAAGTGGACTCCCTGCAAGCTACAGGTTAACAGTGGGCCCGAGCGAAGTCCGCGTGGTGGCACCTTGCGGAACTCTGCAAAGTGAAAATAAAGTAAAAATGGTTCCGCTAGCAGGCGGAGTTACCGGCTCCTCCTGAGGCATGTACTGCATAAAGGCAGTAAGGATAGCAATAACAAGAGGACAGAGGAAACTGCTTTGGGGCTAATCCAGAGACACTGGAATCTCTGAATGTAGCAGTGTACCGCTAATCTTGGCCACTTCTGTATGTCCTGCATGGTCTCCTGCCCCAGGGATGCAGGCACTGCTTAAGGGAAGACGCTAGCCCTACATTCAGGATCAGTTAGGACTCAGAGCCCTGTCGGTGTGAGCACCAGTAGTGCTGAACTGCCACGGAGCCCTGTCGGTGTGAGCACCAGTAATGCTGAACTGCCCCAGAGCCCTTAGTGTGTTCACACATTGTGCTGCCATGCCTGGGTACATACCCGTACGGTACAGCACCATTAAGGGCTTGCACCATGAAATCCACATGTTCGTGTTCTGTGTACATGTTACCACCGCATGGTGCAGTTGGATTTGAAAGTCATAACTTGCTACACAGCACCAATAAACATGTGTACCATATACCTTTCACCAGTATGTGCATGTAGCACGCGTGCAGCTGCCGCATGCCACGGCACCCTGCTTTACAGGGGCAGTACATGCTTATACTATGCAGTATGAATGAATGAATGAACATTGTCCAGCAGCACCTGAATGCACCTGAACATAATGAACTGCATCAGAATGACACTACTGAACTGTATCAGAATGACACTATACCAACTTGCACAGCAGCAGTATTAGGGACATCTTAAGGATTTGGGGAGCCCTGGACCAAATGTATTTTGGGGATTCCAGTTCGAAACAGCTTTGAATTTTAGATCCAGTTTCAACTTTTTAGCTGGGTCACCGACACTGCACAGGCAGATTGGTTCTAAATATGTTAGGAGGCTCTGGTTCGGGGTCTCAGAGGAGGCAGTTGTAAACTAAAGGCTCAGGGTCCTTACCTTTTCTGTTCCTGTCCATCAACGGTGCGCCATTGCAGCCAGCATCCAAGATGAGTGTCCATCGGGTCAGAGAGAGTCCAGGCTCCGACACTGGCAGTTGCAGCAGGACGAGGCTCGGTCATGTGTCCGCCAGAAGCCAGTATTGCTCTCCATCTGATTTCACTCCCTCGTGTGGTACTCCTCTATCATACCACACACCTCCTTTGCAATACTGTCCTCCCCAAACCCTCCAGCAGTAACATTTTCTTCTCTACGCTCTGCTTCACTCTCCTCTGTGTCCAGCGGCAGCTCCTGACTCCTGCACCGGAGGTGGCATGGCATGGGGCTGAAGTGGTTGCCCTCCGGTGGCATCCGGTTTACTTGGCAACGGCAAGAAGCGCTGCGGCCTAGAGCGCATCAGCGCTCAAGCCTGGCCAGAACATGGGTGGGTGGTGGTAATAAACTCCGCTACGTGGCAGAGTCAGAGTTTTTGTTGAACTCCGCTCCATAAATGGAGTGCAGTGTGGCAAAGCTCTGTGAACTCTGTCTACGGTGCGGAGTTTACTGCTCACCCCTAGTTAACAGAGCCTTCCAGCAACATTTCCACCAAGAGTCACCATCCTGGGGTGCATCTAATGGTCTTTTTAAGGATTTGGTCAGGTGTATTGTGGGGATTGTAGTCCAGACATCCCAGAGTGATTTGGACACTTTGAACCTACAAGAAGACCTTCAGGTAACACCTCCGAAAGTTTGGGGAACTTTGGAGAAGCTTTGTGAAAAAGCTCCATGAGGTGACCGACCCAACATCAAGATTCACGCCGACTACCATCTCCGAATTCGGCCTGCTGTGGAATGTCAAGCAATGTCGGAGGAAGAAGCTCCAGAAAAGTTTCTACGTTTGAGTGCTCCATTGCAGTTTGCATCAAACTGTCACTTTGTCCCAGTCAAGCACAACCCGAAGTCCCAGAGTGACGTTATATGTTTTTAACCACTATAAAGTGGTTAATCTTTAAAAATTCATATCTCTGGTTACCCACATTGGATTTTTGTTGTTTTGGTGTCTATTTGTTCATAGAAATATTTCCTTTTTTATAAATTGGTGTGGGATTTGTATTGTGTTTTGTGTCTTACTTATTTAATGTATTGGTGATTTTGAATGCTTTGCACTCCTGTCTCCTAAGTTTGGCCTGACTACTCGTTATCACTATCAAGAGTTGAGCAAGGGGCTAATATACTGAGACCTTTACTGGACATTATTCCATGTTGGTGGCCTTATTACTAGTGGTACTTGCATACTTACCCCTACCAATAACTCACTTTCCAACAATTACCAACTAACTGAAGGTGACCTTTGTAACTAGGGGTCAGTTGGCAGATATCCCCGCAGTGTATTTATGAATTGCATATCAAGTATTTGTATCTTAGAAAAAATAACTTGTGCGTGGTTTGACTGCAGATCAAGATGGCCGCGCTCTAGTGGAGATTCCATCAGAGCCCGATAATCCTTCGATAATTCTGCATCCACAGGGGTGCTGGGGTACCGTAAAACCCAGGCAGAGGGAGGGCGCCATCACCCTCCTGATCGTGCCTCAGAACGGGGAGATAAATCACGGTAGACCCCCGGGAAGGCACGATTACGGCCGGAGGCATCATGGCCAGGCCCTGTGATCCGGATGGGCTGGGGTTCGCACACAGAACTGGAGACTAATGGAACAGAAGGGGTTGTGAGGAGCCTGCCGATTACTGGACCAGACAGAGTTTGAAGGGGGGAAGACGTCCGGATGCGGAGGATATAGACGGGACCGTTTTGCCCTTGCAGCAAGCCTAATCCGACACAAAACGATAATAGCCGATGGGCCCAGTAGGTGGCGTAAATCGAACTAGAGTCCCAAACCAGCGGAGCGGAGGGATTATCATTCGTTGACCGTATTGGGCCTGGTTGCGCTTTATTGAGATTATTGGCCTGACTGAGGCAACAACATTGGAGGTGAGGGGGCGGGACTGCAACACCATCAGGGATTGGCTCCCCCTCTTCTCAACCCTCCCTCCCTCTTATTCCTGATCAGTTGAGACGAACGGGCCCAGAAGGGTCCTTAAGGCTTTCTTGAGGGGGGGGGGGATTGCAGTGGGGGAGAGGAGGAGGGGAGTCTCTACCCCCAAGTAACAAGGACTTCAGAGACAACTGTGGAGCCTGGGGCACAACCTGGAGTGTGCACAGGAATAGAGGGACTCCCCACCAGGCCCCCACCTCCTGGCCTATGGAGGACAGAGTGACTTGAGCCTAATGACGTGAGAGGCTACCCGGGGCCTGTTGGAGAGGAGTCGAGGTGGGCCTGCCAAGCACAGGCTTACAGGCAGAGGCCAAAAGAGAACGAAATAGAGGTTACCGGCGCTTCTGTGGGGAAGCGATGGTGGACGATCGTGAAACCAAAAGAGGCAGGCCCTCTCCAAGCTAACATGATGGATAACTATGCAGTTCCCAGGGCCAGCAAATCCCCAGAGGGGGAGGCAGAGGCGGAACCCACCCTAACAGCCTTAATGGCAGCGATAAGAGAGGTTGTCAGAGCTCACTCAACTCCCTCGTGTTCCTGTGACTTGAAGCTATGTGTAGTTCTGAACAAAATGAATTCTAAAAGTAAAAAAGCTGGCATACCTTATAAGTGTCCAACTTGGTTTCTTAAGACTTGTGGAAGAATTGGGAAGCGAAAGAAAGTATGCCGCCGAAGTTGCAGGTTTAGTCTTTTCGGGTACAAGGTGTCGCAAGAGTTGCTGGAGAACAGTAACAAGCGCGCGTAACATTCTAAGCCACACACTTCATCCCCGTCTCTCCAGCATAGTGTACCTGTTTTTTGTGCTTGCGTGATTCTAGTTAGTTAGCTGTTGCAATAGGATATGGTCTGTTGAGTGCGCGGGTTCAGTTACAGAAAAACTCCTTCTAGCAAAGAAACGCCCCATTACCAAACCCGGTTGAGGCTAAAGACATCAAATAGCTTCTGAAGAGAGAAGTTTAGAGAACATCTTACCTGTATCCAGCGGCTCCGTTGCTAAGTCGCAGGAGAAGTGGAAGGCGTTTTGGGTCATGCAAGTACTGCAGTCTATAAAAGAAAATGATAAATGCCTTTATTTACAAGATTGTGTTTTTTGAGTGATATAAAAAAAAGATGCCATAGAAAGAAAAAATGTTCAAGAGAATTGAAATGAGAGGGGGGTTAAAAGAGGTTAAAAGAGCTCAAAAGAAAAGTTTAAAGGGAGGAGCTCAATGAACAGTTTGGTATGAGAACCCCCTCAAAGTTTAAAAAGAAAAAAATTAAGAAGAGGGGCAATCAACCTTAGTCTAGATTGTAAGGAGAGTTTTTAGATTTAAAGTTAATCAGAAAAGGTAATAGGCAGGGAAGGTTTGAAGAGTGTTAACAGTGTTATTGTGTTACAGCTCTCCCAGCGACACCCAAAAGATTCCAGTCAGAAGAATAAGAACAGATTGGAGAGAAGCAGCGGAGAGCCCAAGAAGACCTAGACACGGAGGTCTCTTCTCTGTCCCCATTCCCTTCCCCCCTGGAAATTCACTGAGACCTCAATTACGATTGTGATGCTGAGTTGGGCTCCAGTGGGGAGCTAGGATAATGGCTTCATTCTGCTCCAGTGAACCTCCATCCTCTGTGAGTACAGTATACCCTTTGACAGCGGTGAAGAGCGTGCTGGAACCAGAAATTGACTCCTTGAATGTGGATGTGACACTAATCAGAGCAGACCTCTCAAAACTAAGTGAAAAGGTCTCCATGGCAGAAAACATCACCCCACTGAAGGCCATCACAAAGCGCCTCAAATCTCAGATGCTCACTCTGACTCAACAGACTACACACCTAGCGGCATGGGTGGAGGATCAGGAAGGGAGGGCAAGAAGGAATAATATATGCATAGTGGGGGTCCTGGAAGGGGCGGAAGGCCCCAGAGTGGATCTCTTTCTGGAAGACATTATCATGAATAAGCTTCAGCCTAAAAGACTGTCAAAATGTTTCTCAATTGAAAGGGCACATAGAGCTCCTGTGCCCCCCCCCTTCCCCGAGGCCGGGAGCTCCACCCTGGACAATAATTGCAAGAATATTTCATTACAATGACAGAGATGCAATCCTCCAAGCGGCAAGATCAAAGGGAGACATACTTTTTGAGAACACAGTAATCCGATTTTTTCCAAACTTCACCTTGCAAGTTAAACATCAAAGACGGAGTTTTGAGTAGGTTAAATGGGAACTCAGGGAGAGGGATGCTGGTAATAAGCCCTTGACCAGGGGAGAGGGAGGAGGATGCATTGGGGACTCTGGCCTGCCAGGAGGTAGGACTTTGTGGAAAGAGAGCAACGCTCAGAAGGGAACAGCTTCTTGGTCCAGGATCTAAGACATTTAAAGAGACATCAATGAACTTTGCACATTGAGGCGGGAGGGGGGAGGGACCACAGTGCCACAAGGGGATGTAATTCTGAAGAAGGGCACAAAAGGGAGACAATAATTTAAGAGAAGCCTCTGGTTTTGGTCCGGAAGGGTCAAGCCCACCCTAGTTGAAGGTTACCATAAGGGGTACAGGCGCTCTGCAGGTTGGGCAGTTGGGGATTCCACAACTATAATAGCAAGGTAGCTGGGAGGGGGGATTTAGTTTGGGACACTGGGATAGTTTGTTATTAGTTAAATGCAGACATCAGGACGACATCAGAGAGGGCGGAGGTGGCTCGCTAGAGTCAATGAGAAGGAAAGAGATCTGCACATCGGAGACACACACACTTAGCATCAATGGCTAGTCACCAAACACAAACAATGAAAGTGTAGGCATGGAATGTAAATGGTCTTAACGGAAAGGTGAAACAGACAATTGGCATGCAATTTATTACAAAATATGCACTGGACATTGTCGTAATGTAAGAAATCCACCTCCTGGGGCACCACTGTAAGGCCTTAGACAGGTATGGCTACCCGCTGCTGGGGCTTGCAGGGTATACCACAAGCTCCAGAGGAGTAGGAGTGTTTGGGAGGAATGCATTCCCTTATATACCTGGGAAATCCTGATCGGACCACTGGGGAGATAAGTGACCCTGAGTGGGCAATGGGAGGGAATCACCATAAACCTATGCTCGGTGTGTGCCCTGCCGAAACTACAAGAAAAATGGGTAATAAGGAGCACTCCAATTTGTACAAAGTGTTGAAGATGATTTAAAACTAGTAAGGGTAGAACATTTTGATAAGGGTGCTAAGGAACTACATCCGATGTCACTGCGGATGTGAGGACAATAAAGACTAGGAAAAGTGGGAGAACCCACTCAGTGCCTCGCACTGTTCACTGGTCGGGAAATAATCCCTGAGTATATTTTGTCAAAGTACAGGTTTCAAACAAATACTTGTCAATCGTAAACAAGGGATCTATTAATAACTTTCAAACAATATAAACCTCAAGTGAAAAAGCAAAGAAAATTGTTTCGTTATCACATTTATATTGTTAATTTCACAATTTGTTAGACAGTAAATACATCTTTGTGTTAATTACAAAGGGTTCCGTTTGAGAAAAGAAGAAAATCAATCAAGTTGTTTTTATCTTCATTGATGTTGAAGCCCAATGCATTTCGGGATATAATCCCTTCGTCAGGGGCAGTCTAGAACGTAAGCAAAAAACAGAAACATATCTCTAAACAATGTCTTCAATATATTAATGCAAATCTGTCTGATGACTCAATAGTGGAAACATAATAACATGAAACTTAGAAATTAGTTACATGTACTGTTAGTAAATGCGTGTACTGTGTACGCCAGTGGTGTTGTGTGATTAGCTCATGTGCTTAGGGTTCGATAGGCCAAGTCCACGATGTGAGAAAAAGAAAACCAAGTGAACGCTAAGGAACATGCAGATCGATGTACGAACCATCCGAGTTTCCATATAGCAGACAAGTGCTACGAGTAAACCAGTAATATGTTATATATGGCTCATAGGATTAGGACCAAGGTGGAAATCAATGGGGTGCTGTAATGAAGAGACCAAGTGTGAGATCATGAAAACGGGAAGAGGTCACGTGTAGAAAATGTCATCAGTGTTGTTTAAAGGAATCAAACAGTGATGTTCAAAAAAATAAAACAGAGAGCGCATGCGACTGAATGTGACTATAGTTCAAAACAGTGAAAAAAAGAAAATGATGAAAGAAACGATCTATCGGTAGCTCACCTCTTAAAGTGGCAATGCCGAAAAAAGGAAGACAAGCAAACAGTCAGTCAATGATGGACTGAAGACAAGTTCTTTAGGTTCTAAAAAGGAATAAAAACAATAATGGAAAATAAAAACGCATGATGGTTTACTGAAAATGAATATGTCCCATGTTTTCCAAGAGAATAATGACATGAAACAAGTACCTAAAGTCTGCACGAGACTTGGAAGGCTGAGAGTCCGTGTTGAGTTCGTTTGCAGGACCGTATCGCGACAACAGTGGTGGGCGAGGAAATGAATCAGCAGGTAATTCTGGAATCTATAAATATGGCGAGACTGTAGTTTATTATGTTTAAAAATGCCGGTCGTGGTCTCTGAGTGGAAAAAAATACTCAGATGTAAAATACCTGCGAGTCAAAAGATGGCGAAGTGTACGGAACGTAGTGTCGATGGCAGCTAACACCGGAACTCATCGCGGGAAGACA
Organism: Triturus cristatus; assembly: GCF_964204655.1. Classification (NCBI taxonomy): domain Eukaryota; kingdom Metazoa; phylum Chordata; class Amphibia; order Caudata; family Salamandridae; genus Triturus; species Triturus cristatus. The sequence continues at coordinate 303,987,873 of NC_140585.1, read as the reverse complement.
CAGGGTAACGAGAATTGGTGACGAAACAAGTGATAAACGTGAATTCAAGAAAATAGAAATAGGACTAAAAATGAAATGGAGAAGTCAACGGGTAGAGCTGCCGAGTGTGAACGTTAATAAAGTTGAGAGAAAAAAATGTTCAATGAAATATGACCTGATAAACCATAACATACCTTAATTACGAAAAATCTAAATGAGTATGTATGGTGTGTGAGCACATGGATATGCGCAAGATGTGTGAAATGTAACCCAATACTCAAGAGTGCTATATGTACAAGCAAACTCAAATGACCAACACCAGTGACAAATGGTGGTGAAAATTAAGCAAATGCGCTTGAGGTACACTAATACATAATGGAGACATTGGTTGCATGTTACTATTGAAAAGTAAGCAAAATGGAACAATATACCTTGGTAAATGCAAATAAACAATCAGCTTGTCATGGCCAGTCGAACACTTAAAAGTAGTATCTGCATTGTGTATCTCAAAAGGTAATCAAACAACTAGAGGTAGCAACTCATATCAATATGGTCATTAAGGCCGTTCGGAAACAGGGTGTTTAAGAATTTGATCCAGTAGATTTCTCTTTGAAGAAGCTTTTGGGTAATGTCTACTCCTGGTTTGGGTGTCACAGGTTCAATAATCTGGAATCTAAGCTGTGAGATGGTATGTTTAGCTTCATGCCAATGGGTAGATAGTGGTGAAGTAGTACTGTGATTCCTGATTTTACTCTTATGTTCGGTAATTCTAACCCTGATTTTTCTTTCTGTTTTTCCGACGTAGGCTTTTCCGCACGGGCATTTAATGCAGTAAATAACATTAGTTGTATTTCAGTCACTTGAATGGTTGAGTTTCATGGATTTGCCAGAAGTGGGATGTGTGATTACATTGCCGCAAATAACATTATTGCAATGAATGCAATTGTTACATTTAGTAGTGCCTTTGAATTCTTGAGTGGGAGCTTTATGAATCGGTGTAGCCAGGAGTGACTTGAGGTTCTTGCCCCTCGTGTATGCAAAAAGGGGTTTTGCGAAAAAGATGTTGTTAAAATCTTCCTCTGTGGATAACATTTCCCATCTGTTATTGATGATGTCTCGTATGGGTTTGGATGCTGTTGAGAATTTGGATACGAATTGGGAGGAGCATTGTTATTACATGCCGACGGTACCCCACTTACTGTGTACCAGTTCAAAAAGGTATTGAACATGGCAATCAGCAAGGCAGGCATGGATCCAAGAGTTTTTGGAACGCATTCTTTCAGGATAGGGGCTGCCACCGAGGCAACGGCTAGGGGGTTGCATTTCAGTAAGGTACAGAGGATTGGACGATGGGTGTCCAATAGTTATAAGCGTTATGTGCGGCTGCACATGTTGTGATTGCACAATATGATTGTGTACTGATGCTTCTCTGTCTGTCATTTTCTTCACAGTTTCTCAAACCTGTCACGCAGGAGGGGAACTGCCATCATCACAGCAGCAACATTCTTCGCAACAATCGACAAAGCAACAGGTCATAGGGACACGTAATGTGTGGATTGTGGGCCATTAATATGTACGGCGTATGAAATCTGTTTTTTTTGCAGGTAACTATAGGCAAAGGGCAGAGCAGAGGGGTTTAACAGTGTCTTTCCATGGAAAGGGGGGCCTTTGCCTTAGTCAATTTAGGGGATTTATGATGGATCTGCTGAAGAGACACAGTCCTCCCTCTATAGTTATTCTACATCTGGGGGGCAATGACTTGGTGACGCTGGGCAGGAGGGTTTTGTTGGAGAACATAATCTCAGAGATCAGTTGGTTAGCCAAGGCCTGCCAGGGTTGTTACATAGTTTGGTCTCACATGATACCTAGATTTAAATGGAGAGGGGGGGATTCTGTGAGGGCCTTGAACCACTCGGTAAAGAGGGTCAACAATAACCTAGGGAAACTTTTCAGATCTTCCAAATTGCAATGCATTGCGCATGCGTGTGTCAGGGGGGAGCCGTGCTTCTTAAAAGACGGGGTCCACCTGACTAAATTAGGTAATGACATAATGTTGGAGAATTTCATGTCCTGGCTAGAGGGTCTGAGGGTGGGGGCATGACCTTTCTGAGGGTTAGTTTGGGGGGGGCCAGATAGTCGGGCAACTATGCTGGCCTGTGGCGGTAAGGTCATGACTAGTGAGCAGTAAATTTAAGGTCCTTAGGGGGCGGCCTCATTCACGGATGGGGTCGGCCAGAGGGAGGGACAAGGGGTCTCTCCTATAACTCCAGGGGCGGTACATCCGGTTGGCTGGATGGGTGCGGGGAAAGGGAGGGAGTCACGCTTTCTTGTAGGCTGGTTGGCAACCCCACACTGGCATGAACGTCACTAAATGGCGCAGAGTGCAAGACCCCCCAAATTGGCATGGAGTTCAGGGAACGTATGGGGGTAACCGGGGGGGGGGAAGTACCCTCTTGGTAAGCGGGCCTCCTGCGCATGCGCAACCCTACGGGGGGGGCGGTAAATTAAAAAGGATCTGACACCAGTTAATGACCTTGCCGTAGGCCCAAATAGGATACGCAGAAAGTAATGAATGTATGATTATGATCATTGTGTTAGATTCGGATAGGAGAACTATGTATTAGAGATATGTTAAGGTTAGCCATCTGAAATCTGAGCATAATAATTGTAATCAAATGTCGTGTTATGTTTCTGCGTAAAATATGTGTAAATAATATTTATTTCTTAAAATTTAAGTTTGTTTTCATATTTTAATAAATACGTCCGGGGGTTGTTCGACCCCCGCCTCCAAAAAGTCATTACCTCTCATGGCCCTCATTACAATTGTGTTTAGGCGCAGGGGGGGAGGGGAAAATTCGGTTGTCCCCGACCATATAGAAAGGCGGGGCCGGCATCGGCCCCGCTGCAAATATGGCGGGGCCGATCCCCTCCCCCCCTTACCCTCGCTTGTGCATCCGGCGGCGCGTGCCACCGCGTCACCATGACACGGTGGGCGCGCCGCTTCCGGGATTGGCTCGCGACAGTGACCCCCATGGCCCGGAAGTGCTTGATGCGCTTCCGGGTCGGGGGGGGGGCTGGGGGCAGGCCAGTTAGAACTGGTCTGCCCCCAATAGCACAATAAAAGGCTGGGGAGCACGGGACTCGGTCTCTTTGTCCCGCGCTCGCCCAGCATCCTGACGCAGCCCTTAGGAGGCTGCTTAACTTCTTTGTTTGCCCACCCTCCATCCCCTGTTGCAAGGTAGTTAATGGGTGTTTGTAATTGACAGTGTTGTTCCTTCCTTAGGCGTTTTTCCCAGTTACAGGTCTTCAATCGTCATATTTATTGCTATTCCTTGGTCAGGCGGTAAGGTCATGACTAGTAAGCAGTAAATTTAAGGTCCTTAGGGGGCGGCCTCATTCACGGATGGGGTCGGCCAGGGGGAGGGACAAGGGGTCTCTCCTATAACTCCAGGGGCGGTACATCCGGTTGGCTGGATGGGTGCGGGGAAAGGGAGGGAGTCACGCTTTCTTGTAGGCTGGTTGGCCACCCTGCACTGGCATGAACGTCACTAAATGGCGCAGAGTGCAAGACCCCCCAAATTGGCATGGAGTTCAGGGAACGTATCGGGGTAACCGGGGGGGGGGAAGTACCCTCTTGGTAAGCGGGCCTCCTGCGCATGCGCAACCCTACGGGGGGGCGCGGTAAATTGATAAGGATCTGACACCAGTTAATGACCTTGCCGTAGGCCCAAATAGGATACGCAGAAAGTAATGAATGTATGATTATGATCATTGTGTTAGATTCGGATAGGAGAACTATGTATTAGAGATATGTTAAGGTTAGCCATCTGAAATCTGAGCATAATAATTGTAATCAAATGTCGTGTTATGTTTCTGCGTAAAATATGTGTAAATAATGTTTATTTCTTAAAATTTAAGTTTGTTTTCATATTTTAATAAATACGGCCGGGGGTTGTTCGACCCCCGCCTCCAAAAAGTCATTACCTCTCATGGCCCTCATTACAATTGTGTTTTGGTGCAGGGGGGGAGGGGAAAATTCGGTTGTCCCCGACCATATCCGTTATACTATGTAAGAATTGGATAATTATGAACATACTATGGGTACTGTATGGCACATGTGTGCAGGGCAAGATGAAAAGAAGGTAAAAGACAATAAAACATTTAAATAGTGCTCCTGTAGTAGTACATTATGTGCTACAAAATGCAGTTTGTGAATCAGGCCCTGTATGTCTTAACAATAACACCACTTCATTACCCTAGAATGTATTTTAGTGTGACTATTGCTTTTTATGAAATCTATGGTATGTCTTTGTTGCTCAGTGCTTGTGAAGGGTAACTAAGGCACAGGGCCCTGATAAGTAGAGTTATAACCTTATTCTTGTCATTTGGAAGTGCAGGAGACTATTGCAGTCTTGGTACACTGCAATAGTCTGACTGGCACAGCTTGTCAATGTTAATCATGGCTCACGGAAAAGAAGCAAAACCAGACTTCCAAATATTCCATGACTGATGGTGAGGGGTTTCTTGTGGACAAATTGCTCCTCATTAGTCCTCTGAAAGGATGTTGGTATTGGGGACGACTTTCCCTCTATTGGAATTCCTGTATCGGTTTGTAGGATACCGGTTGTCTAATTGGTATAGGGAAAGAGTCAGTGACACACTGACTTATCCTGCTAATTCTGTCCCTCCATTACCAGGCTTTCAGTGCTATCAGGTGGTTGGCAGTGATGAATATGAGACAGGAAAGGTGGCATGATATGCAATGAGTGGTAGGAAATGGCAAGTGAAACTATAAGAGGAGATTGAGAAAACAGAGTGATCAAAGATGAACTATGCCGAAGAACGTATCAGTGGTTGGGGAGGTGGGCAGTGATGGGAGAAGGTGACCTTGAGAGGAGAAGGGTACAGAAGAGGAGAAGCGGACAGTGACAGACAGAGAGGATGTGAATAATGTTGTAAGAGAGTTTGACTGCGCTGAGAGATTAGAGCGGTGACATGAAGAGATGTTCAGTCACAGTAAGAGCTGGTAAAGTGACTGGGGTGGTAGATAGTGTTGGGAGAGGGACACATTTGGGAGTTTTGGGGTGACATGGGTTGTAACAGGAAAGGTGTACCATGACACTAGATGAGGCAGTGACCGAAGGTTGGTCCATGAGGGACTTTTGGCAGGAGGGTGAATGGGCAACATAAAGAGGAGAACATAAATAAAATAGCAGTGAAACAAGAGGAAGGACCCAGTGCAGTTCTTGGAATGCCGCAGTACAATCCGAACTGTGCAAACAATAAACGTCCTCTTCTTTCACACCATCAGCACTTCCAAACATTTTATCCTGTCCCGTACTTACATTAGAGATGAAATGGGCCCAACGCAAAAACATTTCAGTGGCAGCTCAGCAGTACTTGAAAAAAAAAACACGCCAGCACCACTCTCCTCGTCGTGCCTTGAGTTTTTGATGCCAAGTCTGGGCATCACTCATAGAACAACTCTGGACAGTCTACAATGGAAAGTGCTCACCAAGACCAACCTATGGGGAATGTGTTTGCAGTTATATGCATTTAATGGTACTCCATTATCAGGAAAAACTGCCCCTTCACCATACTAGCCCTGTTGCTGCTGTGGTTATCTCGCTGTGGTGCAAACCCGCAGCACCGTTAAACTGACAAACCCTGTCTAAGTATCCTTATCTGTCTAATAGTCACAGAGTTTGGTTAATTGTAAAAGGGATGCCTGCTCTGGTATAGGATCCATTCTTACAGCTCCCCGGGATATTTGGAAGAATGAGGAACAGTGGGCAAAACATAAATTTACACAGCAATGCAATATTAATTGGGAACCAATATTATTCTCTACGCCTTCGTTTAGAGCTTAGTTGTCTCTGAAAACAAGTGCAGGGGTTGATCCTTATTTAGGATGAGTAAAAAAAGCCTTAATAATGTCAAGTTTTATTAAGACTAAGATTGTGTGTCATCCATCATATGGAATCATTTCCCAAAGGGTGGCCATTGTTGTCTTATTAGAAGGTTACAATGCAAACTTACATGCACTGTCTTCGTTTTAGATTTTAATTGCCCATGGGTAAGCAGTGTAGTGTTCCTTTGTCAAGAGGTGTGAAATTTAGAAGCTGTAGTAGACATGAATTATTGCATCTTTTCTAGCTCAGAAGTCTACTGATTAGCTGTGGTGTGGATATATGTTTGGTATAAGCAGTGACGTATAGGAACTCTTCCAGTTGTAGTTGGATCATCTGTTTGAGTAAATGTCGAGCATAGTGGAATATGTAGATGAGGTAATTGTGTGCACAATAAATGAAATTAAAAAGTGAAATATCCGTTTTCAGTTCTCCTGCCAAATTAAGTTTATTTTTGCAGCAAACCAAAATAAAAATATCAGTTGATGTTTCTGTGACTTTTTTTCATTGTGTTCGGTGATATTTACTTTGGCCATCAAATTAATAGTTTTTGCAATCACTTATGAAAAAATGATACACTGTAATAAAGATATCATTATTATCACAATTGGTAGTTTTGTAGTTGTAACCGCAGCAATAGTGTGATTTATTGGTATTCTGTACTTATTTTACAGATCTTATACATCAAATGTTTTCATAAGTACAAATCAGGACAAAACATATTTTGTATCTGATTTGACATCCAACGTGTGTGGAAGAGCTGGAATTTCTTATGAAATATTGGATTGTGTTTGCTCTGTGGTTAAGAGTACTGAACATAGAAATGAATGCACTTTTACTTGCAGGATGTGATAATCTTATAAACTGGCTTGATAACATAGTCCATTAAAACGTTTCCATACACATTTTGATGGTGAAAAAAACTTTTTGAAATAATGCCAATTTATGGTGTACTCAGTTGATTGCGATAATTCCATTAGACAAAGCATCATTTGGAGAAAAAAGTAGATTGTTTAAAGATTAAAATATGTAAAAGAACAAAAGCATTAAGCAACACTGGTTGTGGATACAGGGAGGGCTCATTATTCATGGGGGAGTGGGAGCTCCTAGAGATTTATTGCAGGTGGCTCCAGTGATGGAGTTATGGGCGCAGAACGGTTTATTTTAAGCTTACGCTTAAATATCTTGTTTACATCACTGGGCCCCCGCTTTAAAAGAACGGAAGTGATGCTGAATGGTGGCACACATTTTTGTTTTTTGGTTAATGCTCATTAAGAACGCGCGAAGCTGAATGGATCTGATGTGTCCTCCCATCTACAGTGGCACACTTGACAAGCAGGAACTAGCAGCAAGGATCACACTCTTACATGTGAGACATCGCGGTAGGGCCCCGTCTCAGTTTCTGTTGGTTTGTCTGTACCCACATCAGCAGGAACCACTGACTGCACAAATAACCTGAGCTATGAGGCTTAATGCAGGAAATTAATAAACTTACATTTCAACACGTCATCCAAATACACAACCGCCACACCCCGCCATACTGCATACTGGGGATAACAGATTCCGAAAGATATGAAACGGGCCAGTTGAACAGGGAACAGAAAAACACCAAACACCAATACTTCAGATGCAAGTCAGTCAAGTCAACAAATGGACAGAAAGGGATAAGGGCAAGGCAATGCCCTTCCAGCCTCCCGGCCGGGTCACTGCACATGATGCACAGCGCCGGAGGCATGATTGTTCGCTCGGAGCCTCAGACTGGTTTTATAAAAAGTCTGTTAGTGACCACGCTCAAGAAATAGCAGCAGAGGTTTGTTACTTACTGTGTTACTTAGGCACTGGCACTTGCTTTATATAAGAGGCCTGCTCCTGCACACTGCAGCACCACATGCTGGATGTGCCTGCTTCAAATAATAGTGGCCTGGATGTCATGCTGAACCGTGGGGCGGTGACTCGTGCAGTACGCAAATGACGTGGAATTTTAATAAGCATTTGCAATGCAATAGGTCTCGCATTTACGCGAGTTTGAGCTATTAAACATTGTAAATAACAATGCCTTTTATTTTTGTTTTCGTTTTTAAAACATAAAGAAAAGGCATTGTCATTTACAATGCCAATAGCTTAAACTTGCGTAAATGCGAGACCGATTGCATTGCAAATGCTTGTTCACTTTGTGATCAATCAGGCTTTTTGCGCTCCCTGAAGGATTCACATTCATGTCTTTTACGGGTGGGAGAGATGTATAATTTACTACAATTAGGATGTCTGTCTCATCTGTCACATGGCAGATAACAATGGCAGCCCCTACCAGCTATTGAGTACTAACTTTTGCAATGTCTTATTTTTATCTATCTCGTTCTTTGAAATAAAGTGTACCGCAATCTAGATCCCACGTTGTAATGTTATTTAAAATGCAGCAGTTTATTTTATGTTTTCAGAAGTGGCATCTTCTATTTTTGTATACAGCTTTACAAGTCCCTTCTTGAGGTTGCTTTCTGCCAGGGGTTGTAATAACCAATAAAACATACAAACATGTTCATACTTTCCAGATAGCCAATATAATAACTTTTCTAGAGTGCCCAAGGGTTTATAGAATAAATATTTCGGCTTCTATGTACATATGGGTGCATATCTAGAGGAGTTTATGCCTGGTAATAAAACTTTACTAACTGATGTGTATATATACACGTTTATGTATGTATGCATATCACTACATATTTAGATGTGTGGTATGTCTCTATAGATGTACACGTTAATTTCAGTTCTTTGTTTGAAGAAATCTATCCCGTTCAACCTTTGTCCCAACCCACCTCTCTCTAACTCATCTTTTCTGACTACTATGAACTTCCAAACGTCCTTCTCAAACTTCATCCCCCTTTTTACATAATTGTCTGAACATGCACACCTGTCCACTATTCCCAATTACAACATACAACTTACCTTTTCTAATCCAATTCCATCAATCTGCCCATACTAAAATCTCTACTAAATGCATGATAACTCAACAACGTATCAACCTTACCACAATGAATCCAGAGTAAGGAAAGAAAGCACATATTACTAACCTACTAACTATTTAACTTTAACTCTAATATTGGGTTCTGGAGTAGCATGTTTCTCATGATCCTCCTCAATGGTAGTATGTGCCGTATAAAATGAATATCTTACAATTAAGATACAGAGTTCTAAGTGACAGATTTAAGGATAGTTGGATTAAAATCTTTTGTAGAAGGCTGAAATGAAGATCAAACAATTATTTGGTTGTCTGTGATAAAATGTTTACGCAGTGAACAGCGATAACCAAGTAATAAAACAAGCTGTGTACAATACTTGCATAACAATATATACAACGTGGTACCTTTTTTAAGAGAGGCCGTAGCTTGATAAAGATTACACAAAGAAGTATGATTTTATTTTAAGAAAGGCCACATAAAGTGAGCTACAGTGCCCACTGCATGTATCCTACCCAGCTCGACTCTACTTTGGATTTCATCCTTCTAATGTTGATAAAATCAGGTGCATTGAATTTGATTTGAACTCTAGGCCAAGCCACCATATAGTTCTGCAGTGGCAGTTCAACTCCCAGAGCCACACAACCAGCTTTATCAACCATGTTCTTGTTATCAGATAAGGAGCTATTTATCGTACAATGTTCATGCAGTGCCCTGCTGGAGTTTATGAAAGGGGACTAGGGGGGCAGAAATATATCTACCCACTGCACGCACTGGACAGTGACTTACCCTCGGCTGCTTTAAAACCTTTCCCTGATGAAGGTTCAGGTAGAATATGGTGTCTGGTGGTGAATTGCTGAACCTAAAAATCTGTACTTGAGCAGTAATTGTGTGACCCTGGGCAAAAGGGTGTCTCCATCAGGCTTGCATGTAAAATACACGTAAGGTAAATGTATGAGGTGACTTACCCTCGGCTGCTTTAAAACCTTTCTCTGATGAAGGTTCAGGGAGAATATGGTGTCGGGTGGCGAATTGCTGAACCTAAAGATCTGTACCTGAGCAGTAATTGTGTGACCCTGGGCAAAAGGGTATCTCCATCAGGCTCGCATGTAAAATACACGTAAGGTAAATGTATGCAGCGCTCTGCTATGTGTAAAATACTATCTATGTATTGCCAGTATGCAACCATTCTGTCACCGGTGAACTAACTCCGAGCCTTGATACACAGCACTTCTGCAAGAAAAGCTTCTTGATAGTACACACAGCACTTCTGCAAGAAAAGCTTCATTCTTAAGTATGTTTAAGTAACTAAATCCGGATATATCACCGATGCCCGTGTACAGAATGCGGTAGGCGATGTCACGTGTAATCCCACGCCACGCGTGCACATCTTCTGTCCTTCCGCGTGCACGCTTTGGAATCCATATTGATTCCAAAAGGCCCTTGCATGGCGAGAGTAACGCATGCGCGTTGCTAACGCCAGGCGAGACCTAAAAAGTGCTACGCACAGTGCTGCAGCCCCTACCCCACACAGGGCCGTTTGTAGGTGTTTTGCCGCTCTAGGCAAGAATTGAAAAATGTCGCCCCCTCCCTTTTACTACCATCACTCTCTCCCCGTCATTCAGGCTAGAAGAATTAATGCATTAGATGTACAAAAACTCCTGTTTTTTGCCGCCCTCCCCCTTTTGCCGCCCTAGGCGGCTGCCTAGTCTTGCCTTATGGTAGAAATGGCCCTGACCCCACAGAGCCACATCCAGCCCAATCAGTGGCCTGGCCACCAGAAAGATTGAAATGACGGCAAACTGGCGTGCATTTATTATCAGCTTAGCAGCAGAAGCACTCATCACTGGGGCATCTGGAGACAGACTGTGTAGTTTAAACAACACTACGGCCACGAGGTGCAGTCCAGTCATTGATGAGAGTTTGTAGTAGCACTTAGGTGCAGACCCGGCCCTGATAAATAAGTGCTGTTGCTAAGCACCGGCACAAATTAGGCACTGACATTATCTACTCCATGAAGTACCTTTTTAGGCCTAAGGGATATGAGGACAGCCTCGCAGTCTTGTATGGCACACTGGAGGTAAGTGAGAGCTAATTCAGGCTGAGGGAGCAGAACCAGGCAGAGGGGGCGATGCAGATAGGTGGGGTATCCTGCATTATGAAGTGGACCTAGAGGGATCAGTAGGTAGGAAGTGACAAGCTCTGATTGTACAGCAGCCTCACTCCCTACCTTCGGACTTCAGATTCTGCTGGCCAGGAAAGAGTTAACCAGACCAATGGACTTCCTGTTCCACTCCCACCGGCTTGATCTTCTAGCCAGTGAGGGCTCTCTGTTCCTTGTGATAGGTTTGGGGCTTGCTCTGTTGGTGCTGTGTAGTACAGACAGTGCCATACACATTGTCATGCTGGCAGAGTCAGGCCCTGATCGCTCAAAAAACAGTTCAGGTTCCTAGATGATTTCCTCTGGATTTAGTCTGACTTCTTCATCCTTTCTCCAAGTGCCACGCAGCGCCCTTCTTTCTCTAAGATTCTCTCATTCACTTGAACAAAAGCAGCTCTGTTAGCAACAGGGCACAATTCACTCATATACTCACACACAGAGATGAACTCATCAAAAACGTAAAGGGAACTCTTAAAGCTCCTACCCTGGAAAAGTAGAACACTACATATTACCAGCACTCTCAAACGCCTCACACAGTAGCAGCCACGCACGACTGGAAGCTTTCTCACACCCCTCAAAGATCATAGTCAGTTTTACACCTTTGGCACACTAACATTTTCTCACTACTGACAGCACACACACGCCCATAGGAGTAGCACTCACTCACTACCAGAAGTACTCTTACACTCCTTATTGACTAGTAGTTGCAAACTATTGACAGCTCTCACATCCCTCATGCAGCAGTCTGACACCACAGACAGTATGCACACACGTTCGCACAACCAAAAACATTCATACTCCTCATAGACTAGTCGCCAACAACATTCTTGTATCCCTCATAGAGTAACAGCCACTCACTACTGGTATCATTCCCACAACCCTCAGAGGCTAGCAGACCACTATCACAAGCATTTTCACACCACCCCCAAACTAGCAGCAAAGGCAATGTTTTCTAGCGAACTAACAGGGCTTCTTGACTGACTGGCAAGTTTGTGTGAGATATTGTGGATGCAAAAATGAGCCAATGGTTGGATGAATAGATCAATGAGTGCAAGGATGAGTGACTGTGTGAATGGATGATAAAGGACTGAATGCAAAGATGGGTGATGAGGGAGAGCATGGGTCTAAACTTCTAGGTACAAACAGTTACAAGCCAGACCGTTCGGCGTTGTAATGGTTGTTTGTTATGGTTCGGTATCATGGGTGTGCTAATGGTTTACTGCTGCTACGAGGCTTTACTGTCTATCCCTGCTGCCTTGTACAAAGAAACACATTCAGTGATGCCTAGAATGCAATGCTATTGGTATGTACGGCTTGCTTAGTGCAGTAGATGTAGAAAGGATGTGCTATGATACACCCGCTGCTTCTTTAAATCCTGTAAAAAGAACAAGCATTGACAAAGCCAATAGGTCTCGCTTATACAAGAGCCATTGGCTTTGGCAATGTATTTTTGTCATGTTGTTCACCAGTGTGGCTGCTATTCAGAATGGCTAAAAGTTAGTGGCATGGAGTCTCTTAGAGTGGAGTGGGGGGGGGTAGAGTGTCGAAGGCTGGATTTGTTGGAGTAGAATGTCGTAGAGTGGAGTAGGGGGAGTAGGGTATTGTAGAGTTGAGTAGAGGAGAGTAGATTTCAGGAGTTCATTGGCATTGGTATTGCTTAGAGCAGTGTCGTAGGGTGGAGTACAGTGGAGTGACGTAGAGTTAAGTGGCGTATAGTGAAGTGGCATTGAGTGGAGTGGGGTGGAATAGGGTGAAATGGGTTGGAATGAACTGAGGCAGTGGGGTGGAATGGATTGGACTAGATTGAGGTGGACTGGATTGGGGTACAGTGGGTTGAACTGAGTGGAGTGGGGTGTGGTGAATTAGAGTGGGTGGACTGGATGAGGTGGATTGGGCAGGAGTGGCGTGGATTGAAATGAGGTGTATTATACTGGTTTGGGGTGGGGCGGATTGCATTGGGGTTGGGTCTGGTGGATTGGATTGGGCTAGAGTAGGATGGTTTGGGGTGTGATGAATTAAAGTGGAGAGAGCTGGATTGGACTGGACTGGAGGGGTGTGGATTGTAGTGGGTGGAATTAAACACTTTTATTGAATATGGAATTTTTAGATGTAGCTTGTGCCTTAGCGAAAAAAATGTAAGAATAACTTTGGGCTAACAGTGCGATTATAGCATTTCCAAGATTTGTCAGGACTCTAGATGGCACATTTTAGGATTGAGTGCAAGAAGCACAGGTTACTTACTTGTGTAACGATGTATCTGTAAGATACATTAGTTAGTGATAGATTCCTTACCTTAGAAAATCCCCAGGCGTCAGACTGGATGTGGAAAGTTTTCGTCAGCAGTACCCCTGCGCGTCAGTAGGCGTCGTCGTACGGCTCCGTGTACGTCGCTGGCGTCGTACTCGCCGAGATGACGTCGCTGGAGCTACTAAGACGCGCCCACGCGCGCTGACGTTAGTTCTGTGCATGACTTTCCGCGCCAGGAACGCACAGCCATGCAAGATACTGACCACTGGTGCATTGAAACTAGGGCCCTGAAAGGGATGACCTTAACCCTAGAAATCAGTTCGCAGAACAGGGAGGATGGGTGGGGCGGTAAGGATTCTATCAGTAAACTAATGTCTCTTACAGATATATCGTTACACAAGTAAGTAACTTGTGCATCTGAAAGAGACACGTTAGTGATAGATTCCTTACCTTAGAATAGATACCCCAGCAATACCAACCCCGGTGGTGGGTCTGCGATACAAGATCACGCCAGAAAGTCACGGAGAACAGAACGGCCAAAGAAGCCGTCTCTCCGGACTTGACTGTCAAGGCAATAGTGCTTAGTAAAAGTGGGCAGCGAGGCCCACGTGGCTACCTGACAGATGTCTTGCAGGGGGACACCACGTCCCAGTGCAGTAGTAGCTGCTGTCGCCCTGGTAGAATGGGCGCACAACCCCACCAGGAGTTCCTTTTTAGCCAGAGAATAACAGGCTTTGATTCACAAGACGACCCAGTGGTAGATAGTCCTCTTGTGCACAGCCCGGCCTTTCTTGGCGCCTACTTAGCCAACAAAGAGCTGGTCATCCACCCGGAACTGTGTGCGATTCAAATAAAATGAAAGCGCATATTTTGGGCCCAGACGGTGGAGCCTCTCTTCCTCTCTGGAAGGGTGCGGAGGATGAAAGAAAGTGGGCAAGGTGATAGTTTGCCCAATGTGAAAGGCAGTGATAATCTTTGACAAGAAGGAACGACAAGTGCGAAGCACAACCTTGTCCGGATGAACCGACAGAAAAGTAGGCTTATAGGAAAGAGCCTGGAGCTCACTCACGCGCCTTGCGCAGTTAATGGCAACCAGGAAAGCAGTCTTCAAAGTTAATAAACAAAGAGGACAGTTGTGAAGCGGCTCAAAAGGAGCGCACATCCCATCGGCAATGGTGCCGAGACCTTGATAGCACCATGGTGGCTGAAAAGACAGTTTACATCAACAAGGGATGCCCACGCAAATGGAAACGGGTAGGGGGTAACTGGAATACCTTTCGGGGTAACATATGTGACCCACCACCGGAAGATTCTGAAACCGATTTCAGTGACTGAAGAATATCCTGTATCATTGGGGAGAGTCAGGGAGGGCCGAGGGACAGTAGAAAGACCGGGGCTGACGAAAGCTGAGAGAACTGAATCTATCTGTATCAGTACATAGAACTTAAAGGTGATGAAAAGCTGGCAATAGATGTTGTCAAATACTACTTGCAGTGCTAATGATGATGTATGGCTCGTTTTTGTTTATTCTTCTGTTGTGTTTGCTTTATGGAAATAAAGGAAAAAAAAATAAAAAATAAAATAAAAAGGAGCGCACATCAGAAAAGTAAGAACCAGATTTAAGTCCCACTGTGGCATTACAAACGGAACAGGAGGGAAAAGGTGAGTAATGTCTTTGAGAAATCTATTCACAACATGAAAAGAGAGGACTGATCAGGAAGCCTGAGAAAAGCTGAAATTGCAGAAAGGTAGTCCTTAATAGTGCCCACAGCAGAGCCTCACTGGGCCAGAGAAAGAAGGAACAAATGGACCTCTGAAAGAGGGACAGAAAGGGGATCCACAGCCTTTGCTGTGAACCATGCCACAAATTTGTTCCACCTGCAGGCGTATACCGATTTAGTGGAGGGACGCCTGGCTGCCAGAATGACATCACAGACTTCTGGAGGTAAGTCAAACGGAATCAACTGTCGCCGCTCAATTTTCACGCATGTAGGTGGAGGCTGTACAGGTTCGGGTGGAGGACCGTCCCCTGTTGCTGCGACAGAAGATCCTCCCGAAGAGGCAGTCAGATCAGGGGATCCATGCTCATACTGAGTAGCTTGGGATACCAAACTCTTCGAGCCCAGTCAGGGGCCACAAGAATGACTTGGGCCCGGTCGCGCCTGATCTTCTTCAGCACTCTGGGTAGAAGTGGTATAGGCGGAAAGGCGTACAATAGACTGCAGCTCGACTCGTGACGAAAAGCGTCTCCCAGCGAGTGTCGCCTTTGAAACTCCAACGCACAGAAGTGATGACATTGCGCATTGTCTTCGGTGGCGATTAGATCTAACCAAGGCTCTCCCCACTGTTGAAAGAGACCTTGCGTCACCTCCGAGTGAAGACGCAATTCGTGACCCATCAGGCACCTGGCGTTCAAAGAACCTGCCAGGTGTTGAACCGTCAAGGAAATTCCTTGAAATTCCAGCCATGTCCAGAGGCGCAGTGCCTCCTGACACAGGGTCCACGACCCCACCCCTCCTTGTTTGTTGCAATACCACATAGCGGTGGTGTTGTCTATGAACACCTGCACCACCCTTCCCTTGACAGAGGGAAGGAATGCCTTCAGTGCAAAAAGGATCGCCCGAAGCTCCAGAAGATTGATATGGAGCCGGGATTCAGCCGGAGACCAGAGGCCTCTGATCTCCGCCTCTCCCATGTGCCCAACCCACCCCAGGAGGGACGCATCCATCACCACTGTGTGCTCCGGCTGGGGAAGGGAGAGGGATCTGCCGCTGACCCAATGCTGATTCGTGAGCCACCACTGCAATTGTTGTGCAGTACCCTCAGAGATCTGAACGTAGTCGGACAGGTTCCCCTGATGCTGTGCCCACTGGAACTTCAGGTCCCACTGCAGAGGCCGCATATGCCATCTGGCATGGTTGGTGAGCAGGATGCAGGAGGCCATGAGGCCCAGCAGCCTCAAGGTCATCCTGACCGAAACCCAGGACAAGGGCTGAAAGATCGGAATCATAGCCCGAATGTCCCGGACTCGCTGTTTGGGAAGATAAGCCCGAAACTGTGCTGTGTCCAGAACCGCTCCGATGAAGAGGAGCTTCTGAGAGGGAATCAGGTGCGACTTTGGCACCTTGATGGAGAACCCCAGCAAATGCAGGAGGTCGGCCGTAGTCTGGAGGTGGGAGAGGACTGTTTGGGGCGAGCCCGCCTTCAACAACCAGTCGTCGAGATAGGGGAAGACTGAAACCCCTGATCGGCGCAGATGAGCTGCGACCACCGCCATCACTTTGGTGAACACCCGAGGGGCGCGGGTAAGGCCAAAGGGGAGCACTGCGAACTGAAAATGCTCCTGCCCTACGATGAATCGCAAGTAACGCCGGTGGGCCGGCAGGACGGGGATATGAAAATACGCGTCCTGCAGGTCCAACGCCACCATCCAGTCCTGCGGGTCGAGGGCAGATAAGAACTGAGCAAGTGTGTGCATCTTGAACTTCTCCTTCCAGAGGAAGCAATTGACATTCCGAAGGTCTAAGATGGGACGCAGGCCTCTGGCCTTCTTTGGAACCAAGAAGTAGTGGGAGTTACAACCACCACCTACTTATGGCATTGGAACGCGCTCGATGGCCCCCTAGGCCATGAGGGCCATAACTTCTTGCTGGAGAAGTGCCAAGTGATCCCCCGACATGCAGTAATACTGAGGTGGCATGGCTGGGGGGGGTCGTCTCGAAGGGGAGGGAGTAACCCCTTCGGGCAATTTGCAGAACGCTCCGTCCGATGTGATGGTGCACCAGTGGTGGAGGTGATGGCGAATCCTGTCACACACTGGCGTCTGGTGGGCCTGAAACACCGGACCAGGAAGGTTTGGAGGCAGAGGCAGCAAGGGGGGTGGTGGACTGACCTGCACGCTGGCCCCGTGACCGCCTCTACGGGTCCCATGTCCGCGGCTGCGCTGAGACTGTTGCTGCGCAGGCCTGTGGCTCTGTAGCGAACGTGCTTGGGTGCCCCTTCCTTGATCACGAAAGGAGCAAAGAGCAGAAGCGGAAGGAGTGCATGTGGCCGAAAAGCCTAAAGACTTGGCTGTAGCCCGCGAGTCCTTAAAACGCTCCAACGCTCAATACCCCATATCGCCAAACAGGCGAGTGCCATCAAAGGGCATGTCCATCAATGTGTTCTGGACATCCCCAAAAAAGCCAGTCATTCTCAGCCAGGCGTGGCGGCGTAGCGCCACTGTCGTGGAAATCGCCCTGCCCAGTGAGTCAGCAGTGTCAAGACCACAACGGAACGTGAACTTGGCTGCGTCTCTCCCCTCAGCAATAGCCTGGGAGAGTACTGTCCGAGCCTCCACCGGACACTGAAGCAGCACTTGCGCAACCATGTCCCACACAGATTGGGAATAACGGCCCAAGAGTCATGCGGTGTTTACAGCCCGCAGTCCTGAACTGGCGGAAGAAAGAATCTTCTTCCCAAACTGCTCCAGTTTCTTGGATTCCCTGTCCGGTGGTGTGGAAGGAAACGCGCTCGGGGACACAGAGGCCTGGACAACCAAGCTCTCAGGGGTAGGGTGTTGGGAGAGGAAAATGGGATCGCCGGGGCCGGGCGATGGCTTCGGGCCACGTTCTTATCCACAGGAGCACCTGTGTTGGGCCTGGACCAGGTGCCCAAAAGAACGTCCGAGAGTGCGTCATTAAAGGGCAGCAGCGGATCCATAGAAGAAGACGCCGGTCGAAGCACTTCTGTCAGGAGGTTAGTCCTGACGGCCACGGTAGGAAGCTCGAGGTGGAGAGCCTCGGCCGCCCTACACAACACCAGAGAGTAGAAATCACCCTGCTCCGTTGCCACGGTAGAAGGAGACAGTGAGTCCGGTTCAGGAGTATAATCCTCATCACCTGCAACCCCCGGATCCTCATCGAAATCTGGGTCTAACTAGCATTGTGCTGCGAGAGGGTCCTCAGACCCCTCCCAGTCCTCCCTGTCCTCCAAAGTCTGCCGAACAGGTGGAACATAAGGAGGTGGTTGAAGAAATGGGTAGAAATTCCCAAATGGTATCGGAATCAGCGTCGGTCAACACCCTTCCGGTACCGTCTCCACGTCGGGGAGGAGTCCGGGGAAGGCATTGGCTGACGCTGCAGCCGCCATTGCGGCCGCCGCCGTTTGCAGCACCGTCGATGTCGGTGGAGGTCGTACTGGCCCAACCGACATGGACGGGGATCTCTACATGGATCCATGGGGGTCTCTCGGCATAGAGGCCGAAGTCGTCGACGACGTCGGGGCCGGAGCCGGCGACGTCAAAGAATGAGGACCCCCAGTCAGGCCCGTGGCGCCTGAAGGCTCACCAGCGGGGCTGGACGGTCCGAAGACGTGCCATGGCTGACATGAACTCCTGCAGCTGGGCAGGAGTCGCCGATAGACCCGGAAAGGGCGGGTAGGCCATCGGCAACTGCGAAGGCTCTGCCGGAGCCGCTGTGGCGGCGCCACCTGCACCCTCAGCCTTGTCGCGCGATCGGCTAGGGGAAGGCGAAGAGCGACAGCCCTTCTTCGACTTCTTGTGCTTCGCCTTACCTGATTCTGAGTGCGAAGACTTGGAATGGTGGTGATGGCTCCGCGGCCGGCCCCTCGACCTCCCACGGGACCGGGACTTAGAATTGCGCCAAGCTGACTCCCGGGCCTCTAGCCACTTTTGGGACCGCTCCCGCAAAGTTTTCGGAGCCATGGCTCGGCAGTGGGAACACGACTCGGAGTCGTGGTCGCGCCCCAGGCAGTAGAGAGACTCGCGGTGTGGATCCGTCACCGACATAGTGCGGGGACAGGCCGCGCAAGACTTGAAACCGGGCATCCCTATGCACCTGGAGTGTAAGTATTAAAAAAAAAAACAGAGACAAAAGTCCCAAAAAACTCAGTCAAAAAATGACTGGGGGTACCGCTCTCTCCGGATCTGCGCTTGCTGGCACGGAAAGAAAGAATGGACGTCAGCGCACGTGGGTGCGTCTAAGGAGCTCCAGCGACGACATCTCGGTGACAGCGACGTACGCAGAGCCGTACGACGACGCCTACTGACACGCTGGGGTACTGCTGACGAAAATTTCCGGATCCAGTCTGACGCCTGGGGATATGCTAAGGTAAGGAATCTATCACTAACTTGTCTCTTTCAGATTGGATATATAGTGATGCAAGTTCTTTTAAGATCCATTTTTTATTGTGGATCTGTGGGAATCTATAACAGAGCGGGTAAAATTGGATTTATCATTGGTGGTGTTGGGGTTATTTTTAATTAATCATTTTAACGTGTATTATTGTGCTATGTTTTAGAGACAAGTGCCTAAACATTAATAAACATTGATATGTGTGTGTGGATTGTATTGGAGTGAGGGGAATTGGATTGTAGTGGGGTGTATTGGATTTTAGTGGAGTGGCGTGGATTGTATTGGAGTGGGATGGGGAGGAATGGAGTGTGGTGGGCTGGATGGATTGGATTGAGTGGGATGTACTGAACTGGGATGGGGTGGATTGGATTAGGGTAAATTGAAGTAGAGTGGGGTGAGTTGGAGTGGAGTGGATTGGAGTGCAGTGGAGTGGGTGGATTGGAATGGGGTGGATTAGATTAGAGTGGGGTAGACTGAATTGGGGTGGGTGGAGTGGACTCGAGTGGGGTAAAGTGAGGTGAATTGGATTGGCGTGAGGTGGGGTAGGTTGGAGTGAAGTAGACTGGATAGCTGTCGGGTGGATTGGATTGAGGTGGACTGAGAGGAGGTGGGGTGAACTGGAGTGGGGTGGAGTGGGTTGGATTGTGGTGGATTTGAGTGGGGTGGGGTGCATTTGAGTGAGGTAGATTGGTTTTGGGTGGATTGGGGTGGGGTAATTTGGATTGGAGTGGGTTGGATTGGATTGGAATATGGTGGATTGGAATGAAGTGAGGTGGATTGGAGTGGGGAAGATTTTTTGGGATTGGAGTGGGGCAGATTGGAATGGGGCAGATTGTTTTGGATTTGAGTGGGGCTGACTGGAGTGGGGCAGATTGGTTTGGATTGGAATGGGGCAGATAGTTATGGATTGGAGTGGTGTAAATTGGAGTGGTGCAAATTGTTTTGGATAGGAATGGGGCAGATCTGAGTGGGGAGGATTGTTTTGGTTTGAAGTGGAGACGATTGTTTTGGATTAGAGTGGGGCAGATTGGAGTTGCACAGATTGAAGTTTGGCGGATTGAAAAGGGACATATTGTTTTAGATTGGAGTGGGGTGGATTGTTTTGGATTGGAGTGGGACAGATTATTTGGAGTGTGGCAGATTCTTTTGGAGTGGAGCAGATTCTTTTGGATGGAGCAGATTGTTTTGTATTGGAGTGGGGCAGATTGGAGTGTGGAAGACTGGAGTGGGACAGATTGTTCTTGATTGGAGTGGGGCAGATTGTTTTGAATTGGAATGGGGAAAATTGGAGTAGGGCAGATTGGAGGGGGGTGGGTTGGGAGGATTGGAGTGGATCATACTGGTGTGAATGGTTTGGTTTGGATTGGATTGGCCTGGGGTGGATTGGTGCAGAGTGTGGCAGAGTTTTGGATTGGAGTGTGGCATATTGGAATGGGGCAGATTGTTTTGGATTGGAGTGGGGCAGATTGTTTACGATTGGAGTGGTGCAAACTGGAGTAGAACGAATGTTTTGGATAGGAGTGGGGCAGATTTGAGTGAGGAGGATTGTTTTAGATGGGAGTGGGGAGGATTGTTTTGGATTGGAGTGGGACAGATTGAAGTTGAACAGATTGAAGGTCGGCAGACTGAAGAGGGGCAGATTGTTTTGGATTGGAGTGGGGCAGATTATTTTGGGTTGGAGTGGGGCCGATTCTTTTGGATTAGAGTAGGGCAGATTGGAGTGGGCAGATTGTTTTGGATGGAGCAGATTGGAGTGGGGCAGATGCAGTGTGGAAGATTGGCGTGGGACACATTGTTCTGGATTGGAGTGGGGTAGATTGTTTTGGATTTGAATGGGCAAATTCGACTGGGGTAGGTTGGAGGGGGGTCGTTGGGAGGATTGGAGTGGATTGTATTGGTATGAATGGTTTGGTTTGGAGTCGGGCGGACTGGATTGATCTGGGGTAGATTGGATTGAGTCAGGCGGATTGATGTAGAGTGATGTGAGGTGGATTGGAGTGGGGCAGATTGGAGTGGGGCAGATTGGAGTGTTTTGCACGATTTTGTGTTAAAGCATCATTCTAGAAATTACACGTAAGAAAAAACGTAATTTTGCAATAAGATAATCCTCTTCTTTTGAGAACAGCCTCCACCAGCAAAAATAAAAGTAAACATGAATGCAAAGTGAGAAAAGAAGACTTGACAAAATAAAAGAAAGTTAACTGTAGAAAATATATCTTTGCAATTTTGTTTGTCCTGCTGGGTACGTTTTTGCCAGTCACACGCCGCCTTCTGTTTGCAGGGCACTAAAAGATAAACAGAACAAAATAGTACCTCCAGCCCTTCAGGAGCAGTGGACGGGCACTGGTTAAGTTGAATCAATCGTTGCTTGGTCCCAGCTCCAGAGAGAGGAAGGAAATTACGTTTGGCCTGCCTTAACGAATTACAAGAATGTAAAGAAGATTGCCATACAAGCCAACAAATTGTAAGCAATGGGCGGGCTCCAAGCCCTTTTTGTTAATAATCGTGTCTCGCAAGCGAGAGGCATGCACTAGCTCATGCTCTTGCAGGCTCGACTCTAAAAAGAAGAAGCAACACAACGAGAAGCAAAAAATAAATAAAAAATAGTTCCTCATTCACAGCGCGACTAGCAGAAGGACACTAATCAAGATGAAGCAATCAGTACTTGGTCCATGCCCCACATGAAAGAAGAGGAAGTGAAGCCAGCACGCGCTGGCCAATTACAAGGCAGTAGGAGAAAGTAACAATAAAGTCAATAAATTGTAAGCAGTGGGCTGGCTCCAAGCCTCTTGTAGAAAACAATGTCTTGCAAGCAGGAGTACATGCGCTAGCACATGCGCTACCACAGGCAAGACCTAAAAAGGAACTCCAAGGAGAAGCTAGGGAGCACAGCTTGATTTTGGCATGACACACACAGATGGAGTCATGAGCTCCAGACCCATAGATGCGCATGAAACACACAGACCATGTTACAAAAAAGACACGTGAGGAAGGAACCAAGAGAGATCGTGAACAGTCAGGTGTTACATGAGAGCTGAACTGTTGTGGTTTCCATAAGTTGTACGGTATCAGGAGTACAGGCAACAAATTGTGTGTTTGAGCTTAAATGTTTTATTGTAGAGATTTAAATACAATCAATCGCAATACATGTATCGGCAGAAAATGCAAATTAAAATTTGCATTTGAATTCATAATTCATAAAGGATATGAAGATGTAATGGTATGATTTAAACTTGAGGATCAATAATTGTTGTATCTTTTCAGGGGAAATTATTTTAAGTTAAATTAATTTAAGCCATTGGGCTATTGATGAAAGAAATAAAAGAATGTTATTCTTTATTCTCATTGTACTAGTAGATAATTATATGTAAATGCTAAGGAATTAATTAAACAAGCAATGAAACAATTGTGCTGTCTTTGAAAGTCTTATGAAAAGGTGTCTATAACTGTTCCTATATTTGCAGCTGTGAATAAGTAAGCTAGGTACTTTTTTCGAATATGTAGCAGTTTAGATAATGTGTGGCAAGGTCTGTTACATCTCGTTATATAAACGCCACATTGTTTGTTCCTTTTTAAAATGTATACAGCTAACCTCAATTTGTTGAATTGGCACATTCAGAAGTCTAAATCTCAATTAAGAAGCTTTTCTTTTTGCATCATGCCTGGATTCCATATATTGTCTATTTAGGTTGATAGAGTCTTTTTTTTTTTTTTGGTATATGTTTATTGAGAAGTACATGTCAGTTTATAAACAATACATAGGTTGATAGAGTCTTGAATCATAGAAACATTTATATGCGAATACAGCAGTAAATCAATGAAATATGAAGTTTCCTTTATTTTGTTGTGGATTCGTTCTTGCAACTCATCTTATTAAGCTGAAATAACGAGTCAAGTGGGAGTAAGTCATATTTGTGTAATGCCAGAAGCAGTGCTTAATTTGTAAAAAACATAAGAGCTAGGGCTCTCGTCAGGAGGCCCCCACAGCTTGCACCACACATTGCCCCTGTCAGTGCTTCCAACTATAGTAAAAACACGACTACTAACTATGACACTCAAACATGTGTGACAATTTGGACTATTTCAGGCCCCCATATCTATAAAAATGGCTTGAGTGACAGGTCATAGTCATTTTAAGGTATATTAAACTAATTATTAACTGTTGTGTGGTCACCTCTAAATTATCCTTACAGGTCACCTTGTGGCAGACTGTCACAAGTGCCAGTGTTGACATTTAAGTGCCAGTACTGAGCACCGGAAACCACCAGCTCAAATTAAGCAGTGGACTGAAGCAATCTTACTCCCCATTGAATCTGGATAATTTGAGTTACTAGCTGTGATTTCTCACAGTATTCATTTCTTTAGACTACCCGTTGTCTCTGTTGCCTCCATGAGGGCCCACCTTGGTATTCAGTCAAGGGAAGCATAGCAAACATCTCCTTCAAAAGGGTTTCTGGGAGATGTAACCTAGCGTTGGCGCAGTTATGACCTGGCGAGGACTCTAAAAGGTTGTTGGTCTGTACTTGGTTACATAATTCTCCAGGTTTTCCATAAGGAAGCTCCCAGACCATGTTTCAGTGTATTCTGATACTAGCACTCTTGCATTAATGATGGCAAAAGGCAACAATGCGAGTTCCAGAATACAAAGTGGAAAACAAACTCCACTCTGTTAGTTACCAGCATCTAACCTTGGACCACATGAGGTCTCTGTGCATGCAGGAAACTAAGAATAGGTGTCCAGGTTCCTTCCCGTCAAAGAGGGCATTATGGGAGAGGAAACGAGAAGTGAAGGTAAGAAGCAGCAGGGGATCAGGAAAATGATAAAATACAAATGGTCAGGAGCAGTATGAAAGAGATGAGAGGGAGCCGCTAAAATTGTAAATATATTTAGCTTTTTTTGTATGCATAGCGTGTGCTTTCACTTAACAACCGAATTCATTAGGGTAGTTGACATTCTATTAAACCTTAATTGATCAGTTTGGCTAACATTTTCTATTAGAACTGTGTTTTAAAATAAAAACTACAGATCTGGAGTATGGTTTCCCTGAAAATATGAAGGCATCCGGTCTTACCAACACTGCATTCAACAGTATTCATTTTTATCGACCTCAGTATGATAAATGCATGAGTTGACCGGGTCAGATTCTGAGAGAGAGAGCTAGTGATCCTTTCTGCAACCGCGTGCTCTCTGCAGCTCTGACAGTGTGAGACTTGGATGCGCTCCTGGCTGGAGGAGAGCTGAGGCTTTAGATGGGCTGAGATGACCCGAGCCTGCTTCAGTGGGATTTATGAGCCGCAGTGACAGGGTTTCTGCAGAGTTTCTGTTTGTAGCTGCTCTGGCAATAATAGCTATTACCTCACTTGAGAGATGTTTCATCGGTTCGCTTTCAACTTCAAAGCTCCAGGGCGGGAGAGGAGAAAAGAAGAAAGTGTCTCCCAAAAACAGATAGGATAAACCCTGCTATCTGGTTCCCGTGCCAGTGTACAACCTCTGTACAGTAGGCACAATGAACCGTTTGATCGAGCTTTATGTCACATATGAGATGAGTAAAAAAGAGAGTAGTACGCGCACTTCCTGAATTTTTCCAAAGTTTTGGAGGTTGCACCGTGCTCACGGGGTATCACTCTCCGAGATGGAGTGAAAATAGAAACATATAAGAAGCACCCCCAATAATATGGGGTGTGTCCCCCAGGCACTGGTTAGAGGCCGCAGATGCGGTTTTTAGCTTTTTAGTAGAAATAGTTCATCACAAGTTGAGTTGTTTCCAAAATAAAGTTTTTTATTGTTTTCTATTCATTCATAGAAAAACACGTGGCAGTTTTTAATCCTTGGATGACGGTAATTTTGTTGTAATTTATAACTACATCATTCCCATAGTCGTTCCCAATGCATTTCGGCAAAATTTGCCTTCATCAGGGGAGATCTGTAAACAATTATATACACCATGAATTTACGATATTTATACTGAACGAAGATATAATACATCATATACATTTAAGAGAAATGGTGAAACGCGAATTGTTAGTAAAGCGTGTGGTGACGATAGATCCATGACGTGGTAAGATAGTGCAGGTGAAAGCTGGGTAATTGTCTCGGTAACAGTGGAAAAGTAAGCAGTGGAAGGTAACGGAGTGTAACTGGTTACTGAACCGAATAACGGGTTGCGGAGTGAAAAAATAAATGACAGTGGGATGTTATTAACGCGTTAGTGGTGCTAACGGATAGTGAAAAGTGAGAGGTAACTAAGATTGTTAATTGAAAGTTTATAGCGTTGTTACGGATTGTGCCGATACTGGTCGTGAGGGATCATGCGGTTAATGTGATGTTTTTAGAATTAACGTATAGAAACAATGTAACTAAACGTACAAGAAAGTAAGTTGCATAATGCATCGAAGAGTGTGTTAGTTTTCTCTTACCGAGTATGCGAGATTCAGGTGCGTAGGATCAGCGGTGAAGTGGTAATCGGGATTGGTGCGTGAATTTTAAATAACGAAGGTGTAATCACGTGATGTTGATAATATATCAGAGAGTGAAAACAGACTATGTGTTGATGGTGAATAGTCGTGTAAATTAGAAAAAGGACTAAAAATGTAACAAGATGATTGAAATATGTAAAAATATAAGCGTGGTGATAAAATTAAAAGGTAACAGGTTGAAGCAAGGAGACATGTAGAAAACAATAAGAAAATAATAAAGATCAAAGCGAGTTTCTAACTAGAATTAGCAATTATAAAGAAGTTTAAAGGATGAAAGGGTGTAGAAAGAAAAAAAGACTAAAATACAAAGGAAGTAGCATGTTAAAAGACAGTGACAACATTTTTTGAACAGAACATGATTTGAGTAATGCTTCTCTGAGTCATTGGAGATAATGTATTAAAGGTAACAAGAAAATTCTATACGATCATTCATTCCTTTCGGCTTCATAGAGTTCAATAGGTAAATCCAATGATTTTCTCGTTGTAGAAGAAAGTTGTGATTATCTCTCCCTTCTTTTTTCTCAATGGTTTCCAAAATGCAGAACTTTAATTGGCTTACTGAGTGTTTTGCTTCCGTGAAATGTTGGGCAACTGAGGATTTCAATTGTTTGTTTCTTATGTTGGACTTGTGTTCGTTTAGTCTGATTTTGATCTTTCGTTCGGTTTGACCAACATAAACCATGCCACAGGGGCATTTGAGCATGTAGATGACGTTGGAAGTGTCACATGTAGCTGTTGTTCTAATTTTGATTTTATGGCCTTTCAAAACGCCACCAACCATCCAACAAACAGCAAAAGGCACAATCCCATGCCTAAACTGTAATAACTGTCATAACATCATTAAAGGCACGTACATAATACACCCTTTGAAAGGCCATAAAATCAAAATTAGAACAACAGCTACATGTGACACTTCCAACGTCATCTACATGCTCAAATGCCCCTGTGGCATGGTTTATGTTGGTCAAACCGAACGAAAGATCAAAATCAGACTAAACGAACACAAGTCCAACATAAGAAACAAACAATTGAAATCCTCAGTTGCCCAACATTTCACGGAAGCAAAACACTCAGTAAGCCAATTAAAGTTCTGCATTTTGGAAACCATTGAGAAAAAAGAAGGGAGAGATAATCACAACTTTCTTCTACAACGAGAAAATCATTGGATTTACCTATTGAACTCTATGAAGCCGAAAGGAATGAATGATCGTATAGAATTTTCTTGTTACCTTTAATACATTATCTCCAATGACTCAGAGAAGCATTACTCAAATCATGTTCTGTTCAAAAAATGTTGTCACTGTCTTTTAACATGCTACTTCCTTTGTATTTTAGTCTTTTTTTCTTTCTACACCCTTTCATCCTTTAAACTTCTTTATAATTGCTAATTCTAGTTAGAAACTCGCTTTGATCTTTATTATTTTCTTATTGTTTTCTACATGTCCCCTTGCTTCAACCTGTTACCTTTTAATTTTATCACCACGCTTATATTTTTACATATTTCAATCATCTTGTTACATTTTTAGTCCTTTTTCTAATTTACACGACTATTCACCATCAACACATAGTCTGTTTTCACTCTCTGATATATTATCAACATCACATGATTACACCTTCGTTATTTAAAATTCACGCACCAATCCCGATTACCACTTCACCGCTGATCCTACGCACCTGAATCTCGCATACTCGGTAAGAGAAAACTAACACACTCTTCGATGCATTATGCAACTTACTTTCTTGTACGTTTAGTTACATTGTTTCTATACGTTAATTCTAAAAACATCACATTAACCGCATGATCCCTCACGACCAGTATCGGCACAATCCGTAACAACGCTATAAACTTTCGATTAACAATCTTAGTTACCTCTCACTTTTCACTATCCGTTAGCACCACTAACGCGTTAATAACATCCCACTGTCATTTATTTTTTCACTCCGCAACCCGTTATTCGGTTCAGTAACCAGTTACACTCCGTTACCTTCCACTGCTTACTTTTCCACTGTTACCGAGACCATTACCCAGCTTTCACCTGCACTATCTTACCACGTCATGGATCTATCGTCACCACACGCTTTACTAACAATTCGCGTTTCACCATTTCTCTTAAATGTATATGATGTATTATATCTTCGTTCAGTATAAATATCGTAAATTCATGGTGTATATAATTGTTTACAGATCTCCCCTGATGAAGGCAAATTTTGCCGAAATGCATTGGGAACGACTATGGGAATGATTATGTAGTTATAAATTACAACGAAATTACCGTCATCCAAGGATTAAAAACTGCCACGTGTTTTTCTATGAATGAATAGAAAACAATAAAAAACTTTATTTTGGAAACAACTCAACTTGTGATGAACTATTTCTACTAAAAAGCTAAAAACCGCATCTGCGGCCTCTAACCAGTGCCTGGGGGACACACCCCATATTATTGGGGGTGCTTCTTATACATATGAGATGAGGCCCTTTGGCTACTATGGGAAACATGCTGTGTTCTTAGCATGTTACCAATAACCCCATATTACCACGGATGTAGTGCTACAGTCCGAGATTTCTGTTTTACAGTCCAAAGAATTCTGGTGTCGGGGTTGTGGCTGCCCATCAATGAAAACCAGCAGTACTAAGGAACTGAACGGCAAAGTTCCGTGGACAAAAAGTTAAGTGGCCCGATTGCATAGATTTCCAAAGGCTACTTGGTAGAACGTTGTGCTGCACTTGAGTGAATCTATGCAATCTTGATCTCAGCATGTGGTTTTCTGTCCATGGTGGCATGGAATCAAATTCTACCTGTGTAACAGGGTCGGATTGGGAAGGTGGTCAGTCGGGCCGATGCCTATGGGTGACATGTGTGCCTCTGCTTCATTCCTGCCTTCAGGCTACGGTGGGCGGTTAAGGGTGGTAAGTGTGAGAGGCATTGCTCCATTTGTTGGCCCATTCTTACCTTGCCCCCCCGACCCCGCGTGAGGCTGGCTTGGCCAAGAAGCAGTGCCTTGCCCCTGACCCCTCCCCCGCCAGGCCATCACATTCAGGCAATGGTGGGTGGGGGAGGGTGGGAGTATGCAAGGGCCTCGCTGGGGGGAGGGGGACAGGTGATTTTCGGGCTATGGGCCATCTACATCTGGGACCCCTCCCCCCCACAGCAGCAGTAGCTGTGTACTTTTTCTTCAGATCATCATGAGGCTATGGAGGGCTCAGGATGGAGTGTATTATTTTGTTTTGTGTATTGTTTTGTATATTATTTTCTTTTGCAGGTCCCCTTCCCCCCTGTTTCCTTCCCATTCCCTTCCTCCTACTTGGCCACTCTAAAAACTCTGTGTTATAATAACATGCAGAGTTGGAGGTGCCAGGAGGTGGGTCCTTTAGCATCACGTGCAGAGCCTGAGGAAGAATGGCCACTCTGACAAGACCAGAGGAATATTGTCCATACGAGGACATTGAAGTTCCGCTCACCCACCAGGAGCACATAAAGGCGCCCTCCCACACACACAAAAGATAAAGTAAGACTCGGTTCACTTGGCAGAGATGGAGCCACTTGGCCGGTCCTATCGGCTTACACACCGCATCCAGACATTGACACAATGCCGGTAGCAGACTTACGTCCACTACACAAAGAAATAATAAAATTTTACAGAAACCTGACACAATTCGTAATGAGAACACTCGCACTTCAGCCAACAAGGGCTACACCAGCAGGAATAATTCAGGGGTTTGCAACTGAAATAACTCCATAAACGCTAAATGCAGTTATGGGTAAAATGCTAACCAGAAGTGAGCAAATGCCATTCTGGATAGCTCAGAAAATCACACAGTTAGAGGCAGT
The DNA here is from genome assembly GCF_964204655.1 of Triturus cristatus. Taxonomy (NCBI): domain Eukaryota; kingdom Metazoa; phylum Chordata; class Amphibia; order Caudata; family Salamandridae; genus Triturus; species Triturus cristatus. The sequence continues at coordinate 303,958,185 of NC_140585.1, read as the reverse complement.
GTTTCGAAACACAGGCCCTCAAGAAAAGCACAGAAGGCTAACCATCTGTTTGCCAATGGGGATAGCTCCCCAGATAGAGGATTGTACCTCTTGGTGTACAGTTGTTTTCTGCCATGTATACCAGAACTCATGGTATCCCTTCAATAGCAGTAATACCAGATATATTAAGACAAATACAGAATGAGTATGTAGAAGAACCTGCTCTGATCTTAGGGATGAAATTGTTAAGAAATGTTGCCCAGGTATCAATTATTATATTGGCAAACATAAAAGGGGAGGTATCAGCGGTGGCAATATGCCAACGCATGAGGGATTTCACTCCTATACAACAGAAGCGTGAATTACCTAAAATTATCGAAGAGTCATATGCCGAATTAGGTAGAGATAACTTGGGAGCTAAAGCAACAAAACCTCAACTCATGGGTGGACCTGAAAAGGATAACACCAAGCAAGCACCTGATTCTTCCAAGAAGAAATGGGATAATAAAAAACAAAAGAATAAAGAGAATAGATCACAATCAAGGAGTGGGTCTCCTCGACAGGAGCCCTCCGAAACGAGGTACAACCTTAGGAATAGTGATAATATTAAAAAACCTGACAGGTATCAGGATACTGATACACGTTCCTCTCATTCCTTTCAGGGTTCATAAAAAAACTCAGAGAGAGAAGGACGGTCAGAACACAGACAAGGAAAACGGACACCGTCCAGAGACAAACATCATACTTCGGACTATAATATCAAAAAAGAAGATACACCAAAATCAAAACCTCAATTTTGGAAGAAGAAGGTAGCAGGTCTTAAAGCAAGACATGCCAAGAATACTGAGGACTCAACTTCTGAACGGGAAATGGGTTCTGTTGATGCTAGACATCGCAGCAGAAGTAACAATAGCTCAACAGAACCTGATGGAATTTCCTGTGACAGCGGCGTTGAATGAACATATCACTGTGGAGACACCTGATACTAGGGTAAGTGTCCCACACCCATTATATGAAATAACACTCCAAATGGAGGGGGACAAACCCAGAAAAATGAAGTCTCTTTTGGGAGAACCTGACTTATGACTAGGACATCCTTTTGGCTGCAAAAGATTGGCCACCTGAGATTGTTATGGAGTGCCCAAAGGGAGAAACGGTAATTTTACCGGATTTTTCCAACCTCGTTCCAGTATACTTAAAACATTCAAAAGTGTGTGGTAGCACTTGCTCCTGCATTATATCGCAACCATGTAGGGTGGGATACTGTGTCATCTCACTAGTTAAAACTAATCCAACTCCACAGAGACAGTACCCTATTAAACAAGAAGCAAAGAAACAGGTCAGGAAGATCTTAGATCAACTTGAATACCAAGGTGTAATAGAAAATTACACCTCTTCAATGAATAATGCTTTGTTTCCTGTAATGAAACCCGATAATTCATACCGTCTAGTTTTAGACTACAGACATATGCACACAGTGCCGCATTAATGAATAACATTGTGCGAAAAAAATACAAAATGACACTAGATATCTCAAATTGATTTTTCTCCCAAAATATAGCACCTGAGAGCTATATTTTGACAGCATTCTCAGCCCTAGGCTCCCAGCGTTAATGTTGTAAACTGCCCCACGGGTATAAGAATAGCCCTGGGCTGTTCTCAGCTAGGGAAACAGAGATACTTCAAAACTTTGATGAGTAGACATTGTCCTATGTAGACGTTATTTATCTGACGGATGATGATTTAGTGGATCATTTGACCAGGGTGAGCAACCTCATTTTAGGATTCGCCTCTGAGGGCTACAAATTCAACTTTGAAAAACAAAAATAGCCCACCTCAATGTCCTATTTTTGGGATAGAGCTTTCAAGTGAAGGAAAAAGCTTAGCAGCTAACTTTCTAGAAAAGTGTGCACTGCTTCAACCTCCAAAAACTCTGAAAAATGTACAATCCATATTGGGATTCCTAAATTTTGGCAGAAAATGCATTTTGGATTACGCAGAAAAAGTAGAACCTTCCTACGATTTAATCGGACCTAATTTTTCAATTAGACATTGGACACAGAATCACACGGATATTCTTCGTTCCTTAAAAGCTGACATGATAGCTTCTAAACACCTACACACACGTATAAATACCACAAATCTTGTGATCCGTGTAATCGTTGGTCAGTCAGGGTACACTTACCTAACCTTCAGTGAAGGCAAACGGTACCCATAGCATACAAATCACACTTGTACACAAACGCTGAAATGCGTTTTGCTTCTGCAGAAATAATTCTGTCAGTAGTACAGACTTCTGTAGTGAGAGAAAGAGCACTGGCTCAGGGGAAATGAATAATTGTCGTAACTCCAGTACTGGCCTTAGAGGCTGTTAAAAAGGCAAGCATTCCAGGGGGCGTGGCTGAGCCTGCGACCAAGATGGCCGCTTGACTCAGAAGCTCCGGAGCCATCTCCTGTTTCTCTCCGCCTACATGCCGACTGCTGTAGAGGCCGATTAGGTGCTGGTAGCTTGTCGGGCCGAGTGTGGTCCCCAACGACGCCCGCTTTGCTGAGACCCGGCCTGCAGTGCTGCCGGACCCGATGCGGTCCTCGAATGCCCCGGGATGACGGGGGTCTCAGGCGAGCCTGAGGGCGGGGTCTGGTGAGCATATGCGGAATTGCCGAACACCGCCTGCTGTGCTTTCTCGATGCACCTGCAAACCTGCTTCGGGAGACCAAGAAGCCTGTTATACCATCCCGTCCAACTTCTGGTGAGAAAGGGCGAGTGCCAATGCCGGCTGGAACGGGTGGTGGGGACTGCTGTGTGGCCTGGTAGGCCTTTTGATTCTGGGCTGATTTGCGACATCCCCAGACAGACATCGCTCTGCCCTGGGTTCAGGGTAAATACTCGCTTGTCTGCCTGAGACATTTTTTTCTGGGATAAGAGGTACTGCGCAAGAAATTTGACCCACTGCATAACTGAATCTGGTCACTTGGGAGACACAATTGCTATTTCTCTGGCCACTCGATAGTCAGTGAAGTGCAGAACTCCCACTCAGTGTCTGAGCGTGATAAGTCTTTCCATATATTACTTACATACTATATGCTAGATGTGAATCGCGCAAGGGGGGGAGCCTGAGATTAGTGCACCTGACCCAAACTAATTTCACGCAACGCTCTGCCGACTCCGATTACAGTTCATCTTGGGGGACTCCCTTCCTACACCTGCATCGCAAAATGGGCCGTAATGATCCCAAACAGGGCCAACTTAATTTTGAGGGTGGGAAGACCCCTAGGCGTGATGATGCTGAGAGTGCCACTAAGCCAGAGCCGATCCAGCTGGAGGGCACAGCCGCCATAATGGCCAAACTCTGGGCCGGGTTTCAGTCTATAGATGCCCGCTTAGACATGCTCACCGGTCGCCTAGACGACATTCACAGCCGAATGGAGTCACAGGACACCCGGATTAGCAACACTGAGCAGCGGATCTCAGATCTCGAAGACGCACAACCCTCTGTCCAGCGAAGGTTGGAGAGAGCAGAAGGCCTATTTAAGCAGCTCGCTACTAAGGCTGAGGATTTAGAGGCGCGTTCGCGCAGAAATAATATCCGTATTGTCGGAATTGCCGAAACCAAAAAAACTGGCCCCCATGGCGCGATTTGTAGATATTTGGGAGAGAGGCCTTTTCCACAACCTTTGCAGTTGAGCGGGCACACCAAGCACTCAAACCGCCCACCCAGGCGCCTGGAACGTCTCCGCAGATAATAATTGCCAAAATTCTCAATTATCACGATCGAGATGTTGCACTCCGGCTGTCAAAAGAGCGTAGCTACAAGTACTTACCAGGGATCAAACATTTCTATATTTCCGGACTTTACGCCAAAAGTGCAGGATGCGCACCGCAAATACATGGACATTAAGCGGGCCCTCCAGAAAGCGAATATCAAATACGTTATGCCGGCTTCGAATTCAGATCGGTAGCGATGAAGTGGCTAAATTCTGGAAGAAACAACAGTCCATGACTAAACAGCAAAGACAAGATGGTGAATCTGAACCTGGCTCTTGAGGACTAATGGCTATGTTCTACATTGCCATACGCTTAGAACACCTTTCGGCGGCGGCGGGACGCTTGGGCAGTTACTAAATCTGGTATGTAATGGTTGGAGGATGTTGCACGAAATTCAAAAACTGAAGATTTCCTCCATTGCTCCTTCAAGCTGCACACTTATCGTCGAGATGCGGTCGCATGATGGGTGGACAAGTCCCTGTCATAGAAAATCCTACGAACTGATGGCTCGGCTCCATTGGAGCATTGCCTTCCCCCTCAGGATGTTCTCCCGCTCTTTCCTCCCATTCCCCCCACATCCTCCCTTTCCTCATGTTTATTATTCCTTGATTGGGATTCACTGGGTGCCTAGTTTTTGTGTATCCGATGGGGGTGGGGTTGGAGTATAGTTTTCTTATATGATGGTTATTGTTTTGCTATAAGTTGGTCTGGAACAAACCAATTTACATGGTAAGGTATATCAATGCTACATATCCACAGCTTATAATGATTGGACCAATAGGGGTTAGATGATCCTCGATGACAAAAAAAGCCCCGGCCTGCACCTTGGGTGCCTGCCTTGGAATGTGCGAGGGCTGTCTGGTCCTAAAAAAAGTAGACCGGTCCTGGCATACTTGGCCAAACACTCTATTCAGGTAGCCTTCCTTCAGGAGACACACTACGTACCACTCCCAACACATGGGTTTGTGGCATCGTGGGGTGGCAATCGCTTCTTCTCCCGCTATAGTTCATATTCATGGGGTGTGTGTACTGGTTCACCATTCCCTTTCTTTTCAGGCCTCAGACTTGGTGACGGATTCCGAAGGCAGATATGTCATTGTGCAGGGATTGCTGGGGGGAGAGTCAGTTCTTTTTATTAACATCTTTGCTCCAAATATCAACACCTCTAAATTTTTTCCTAAAATATCTACGTATATTGACCGTCTAGGCGCAGATGATATACTGATGGGGGAGATTTCTACCTTACACTAGACCCCGCCACTGACACTACTGGCCCTGGGCGCATTACAAAACCATACGCCACGCAGGGACTTATCAATTTATTACAAGCTGCACTGGTGGAAGTTCCCTGGCGTGCGAATCACCAGAGAGTTTGTAACTATTCATTTTACTCTACCCCACAAGGCTCATGGTCCCGAATAGATCATTGGTACCTTACGCCACAACTACTTTTGGAGGTGTAATAGATTGAATATTTGCCCTGCACGATATCTGACCAGGCCCCTGTCCTTCTTTTGGTGGGTTTCCCTCTGATCCCCAAGCAGTGACCACTATGGAGATTCCCCGCGGCTGCCCTGCTCGACTCAGGGTTTCATAGTGACGTAGGGGACACCCAAGCAGGGAAGACCATCACGGTGGTGATTGGTCTGCCCTGCGTTTTGGCTGGAAGGGGGTTGTGTTGGACTTGGCCCTTCTGGCAAGTTCACCCCTAGAACTTTTTGCAGTATCCTAGCCTTTTTCCTGTGTTGTACTAGTGGTTTTAGGCCTCTAGGTGCTTCACACTGTGTCCCAGTGGGAAGCGCGTGCGCTCTGGGTATGGTTTGGTGAGACTGACCTGCCCTCCCATAGGAATGCATGGGGGAATGTATGTGTCCCTGGTAGTTCCTGATGCGTGGGGAGTGCAGGTGCGAGTTTGGTATGTGCGGACTCGTGTGATGAAATGCTGTGCGATGATGTGTGCGGCATCAATGTAGCTAGTGTAGAAGTGCCACTTCTAGACGCTGGCATAAATGGGCAGTGACTGCCTGCCGTGTGATTGGCTGGTGTGCCTGGCCCCAGGAGTCAGGATGGGTCTGCCCCAGTGGTGGGTGGAGAGAGCTGCATGTTGATGAGTGGGAGGAGTATACCTGGGACCTGAATAGGGCTGGGCTTTCCCCACACAATGCTGGCTCCGCCCCCTGTGGTGCGACTGATGACCCTGGCCTGCTCTGTGAATAGGGAGAGGGGCTGAGCAAAACAAAGTGCTCAGGAACCAGTTGTATCTGGTTCGCCCCTTCCCTGCACCTTTGAGACAAAGGGATTTGGTGTATAAAAGAGAGGCTGTGACCCCATGAAAATGTTCTTGTTCTGACTCGAATCTACTAGGGGCGTGCTGCTGCTGGGGCCCAGGGGAAGGCTTGCCTCCCTGGGCCCTGCCCAGGCCCTGGATGCCTGATGGACTTCAAGGACTTTGTTTCTAGAGCCTGGTTCTCCTTTGGATCCTGACAGAGGGGGGCTTGCTGCTGGTGGGGCCCAGGAGGGACCGCCATGGGGCTACCTCCCTGCTGGAGGGCCCTGTGTGCTGGCCCCTGGGCCCTGCTTTGCCACCTGGACGCCTTCAGGACCTTTTTGCTGGTCCTTTTACTCTGCCAGGGCTTGGTGCAGCTTCTAGCGCCTGGGAGCGCTTTTACTTATTTGGCCCTTTATTTGAAGAAGAGCGCGGAGGCCTTGCTGCGCTGCTTCCCAGGAGAGTGAGGGAATCCCCAGCTGGGGGATTCCCCCGTGATGCCAGCCTTGCGGGTGCCCACCCCGCTTATTGTGATGCTTTTGGTGCGCAGGTGCCCACCCTGCGTCTTCCTTTCCCGTGATGCTGCCGGGAGCGGGTGCCCACCCCGCGTTATAGTGCCTGTGATAACGGGAGCCTACCCCGCTTTATTCTGATAATTATGCGGATCTACGGGGGCGCGTTATGATTGTTTGACAGCGGGTGCCCACCCCGCGATTTGCCTGTTGAAGGAATCACCGCCGCGGCCGGGCCGCAATGGAACCTCTTCCATTGCGGAAGACTGTTGCGAAAGACTGTTCCCGTGAGCGGGGTTTCCTCGCAGGAGCAGGGAAGCCCGGCCAGTGAGAGGAGCAGGCGACCGAGGCGGACGATGGCAGCGCGGGGCTCCCAGGAGTGCAGGGAAGCCCCGCGCCACGAGAAGAGTGCAGCTGCTCCCGCCTGCTGTGTCCCGAGGAGTCCAAGGGACCGGTATGAAGAAGAATGCAGGTGAGAAGGGGGGCTCCCTGTGTGCCTGTTCGAGGCACAAGCGCCCGTGCGCTCCAGTGGGGGCATGATTTGGTTGAAGCTCCCGTGCGCCCCAAGGGGGGAGGTGAGATCCGTGCCTATCTTCAGAGCGGCCCCGCCTGGCAGCGGGCCGCTCCAACGCTGGGCAGCAGTATTCTATGAGCCTAAGTGGCTCCAACGCTGGGGCATGATGATTTCAGGAGCCAGTGTGCTCCTGGGGGACATGTGTATCTTCAGAGCCTCCGCCGCTCCAACGACGGGCAAAATTGTTTATAGAGCCTAGAGGGCTCCAACGTCCCCCGCATTGTTTGTTTTAGAGCGCTAGTGCGCTCCAACGTGACTGAGGCAAATTAATTGTTTCTAGAGCTCAGAGATGGCTCCAACGTTTGGTGCAGATTGATTTTAGGAGCCCCGTGTGGCTCCACAGTACTGGGGGACATGTTGTTTCTAGAGCCTAGGTGGCTCCCACGTTGTGACAGTGTGTCAAGGACCATTTGAGAGCCCATGCCTCATTTTACTTCCACAGCTGCGCAGCACTTAGTGCCAGCTGCAGCGTTTAGGCCCGGTGCTTGTCCCCAGCTGCCCAGCAAGTAGTGGGCAGCTGCAACGTTTAGGTTCTGGTGCGACCTGGACCCTAATGTGATTGAGGTGTTGTGGTGATTCATGCTAATGTGATTGGGTGCTAGGAAATGTACTGCGTATAGCATTTTTTTGCGCACCCTGTGTTTTATACCTCTAAATGTGGTCATTTCTGCCTAGGAGGTTGTTTTACCTGTTTAGGTTGGTGTTAGGGAGATTGTACTTCCCTGTGCGATATACGCCCCTAGAGTAGTTATACTTAGGTGGTTAGGTCTAATGCGTTAGACTGATGAGAAATTGCATAAATGTGTTTATGCCCCTGTGATGGATGCAGGATAGGTTTTATACCTGACACTAGTGTGATGACGCTGAGGTCATGATTGCACCAGTAGTTACTGGTTGTGTTCTACAGTGCTAATTTGTGTTATGTTCTACATGTACACTTGGTGATTTGTGCTAATTCTGACAGTGGCCCATGTGGCCCTGTCCCGTGTAAATAGTCCCTTGTAAAATTCTGCCCAGTGCCAGTTGGCACAGTGTAAATTGTGTGAATATTATCTAATGTGTTTTGGTATAATACAAAGGCTATTTTTATATATAACCTTGTGTGGAGTTTCCTTTGTGGTGAGCCTTGGGTGTTGTTGCTGGGTGCGCGCGCAAACACTTTACACATTGCCTCCGGGATGAGCCTGACTGCTCGTGCCAAGCTACCAAGAGGGTGAGCAGGGGTTATCTTTGGCGTGTAACTCCCCAGCCCTGTCTAGAGTGGTGGTTTCTGCCTGGCTTTGGCGCAAGCCCTAGCCAACCAGAAATCCCATTTCTAACAGACACCATCAGGGAATACTTTCTACTAAACGAGGGGACGGTAGATTCACAACAGGTACTATGGGATGCCTTTAAAGCATCCATCCGTGGGGTCTGTATCTCGAAACATGCTGGTGTACTTTGCTCTATACGGGGAGAAAATAGAGCAGAAACTAAAAGATATAGACACAATCGCACAGACTGCCTCATCACCAGAATCGTTACGTGACCGCGCAAAATTAATGACAGAATTTACTGATGCAGCCGCTCGAGAAGTTAAATATCTCAGCAAATATGTAATGGCCCTGGTATACGGGGAGGGTGAGAGGCCTGGGAGGACCCTCGCCCGCCTCCTCAGACTCCAATATCAATCGGCATTCTTCACACATCTAGACACCAAATCTGATGTTCCGCTGACAAAAGGAGCAGATATCTCGGCGGCCTTTCTCGAATACTTTACCCATTTATACCTGATACGCGATCCCTCTGCAGGACAGGCTTTTACGGATTACTTGCAGGAGATAGCTATGGTTTGGCTGGAGGGGGGCATGCGCAAATTCCTGGCCTCCCCGATAGATGTACGTGAAATCAAATAAGCAATAAAGGACCTATCTAGTAGCCGAGCCCGTGGTTCTGATCGTCTTTCTGGTGAATTTCATAAAGCCTATAAACACGAATTAGCTCCAAGTTTATTGGAGGTGTATGATGAACGCCCACAGTAAAAAGCCTGGCTCTGTGACCTTATTCACTGTGACACCATGAGTGATATCTATGCCACATTATTACCCCTCTCTTCACGCCCTCGTGATATCTGGCAACCGCTGAAGAACTATTTACATACCAACCCTCTTGATGATAGTTGAAATAGGCATGCATAAGTAACTGTACGAAGTGCCATGTTAGGAAATTGGAAATAGGTGCTAACTGGGTGGCTAGATAATAATAACCACTAAAAATGAGACGAACTTTGACGGACTGTGAACATTGTTATGATAAATGTAATGGATATACCACATTGTGATTATAATTGCTTGAGAAGTGCTCATCTGAATTCTGTTTGGTTGTTAGGATTTGGGAGTGTTATATACTGTCATTACGGCATTTTATGGCCTGCACAAGCTGTACATTAACATGCACTCCAAGATTGATTGTTCTTTTTGAAAAATGCAATAAAATAAATAAATAAAGAATTCTTCAAAAAGGCTAGCGTTCCAAATGCTAAAGCTTTACATGCGAGATGGATACAATGATCAAATTCTCTCACTGCAACACATATAGACTACAAATTTGATTCTACATTGAAAACATGAGCATGTCTGCAATACAAACAAGCATATCCTCTCCCGAATTAAATAATGCCTCTGGTTCAGTATGAATACATGACTTACACTGACGGTTCTGCTCAGCCTGCCACACGCGGTAAACAGCAATACAGTGCAGTTTGTGTGATTGTAAAAGGATGTATGCCGGAAGGCAAGTTCCATTCTAGCAGTACAAATACACAGTCTCTAAGAGACTGCACGGCACAGCTAGCAGAATTAAAAGTACCTATTACTGGCACTTACAAATACAGATCGGGAATTTCCCACACTTACAGTGTGCAATTCGTTTTACTGTGTCCAGTCTTACAATGAATATCTTCCTTATTGGGGTCAGAATGGGTTTAAAGACTCAAAACGTTGCACAGTAAAGTACAAAATGCTTTGGAAACTAATGGCAGAGTTGAAAAAAGACTTGCCAAGAGCTCACGTGATACACATGTGAGCAGCGGCCAGGGTGCCTGACTCCGGACCACGGGGTTCATGGTTCGATCCTCGGTGCCGGTGGCAGGTTAGCCCAGCACTATGTGACTCTGGGCAATAGCTCGCTTAATCTTCCCATCGGCCCCCAGTGCCGGGACACCTCTCCGGAGGTAGCTGTGCGCTTTACAAATGCTGGAATTTCATTTCATTTTTCATTACATCAACGTGATGGTGTTCACGTTGAAGAGAATTAATTGGCTGATGAAGCCGCCAAGGCGACAGTGCAAACTGCTGCTGTACCTGCAATCACAAAAATAGACGGGGACATAATGGTAGCTGTCATTGCTTCAGGCAAATTTCAATTTAAATACTTCAGGCAACATATACAAAACATTCATATTACAGTCGACATAATGCAATTGACAAAGGGAAGAAAAAACCAACATAATAATGTTTCTTAGAAAAGTACAAAAATTATTTATTGAGAATCATTTAACAGAGAAGTAAAACTGGAATAACTCTATCATGCTGATCCATTCATGTGTAAAATCGTACAATCTCATGCACACTAAGCACTTTTAAAAACATTGTCCATGATCATTGATGTTCGGCTATGGTTTCCGTAGACAAAAAAGTGCGGCACAATTTATATTTGACAGTGGTCTTCTACGCGCGTTTCGGCACAAGAAAGTGCCTTCATCAGGAAAAGACGGCTACAAAGCTTCAACAGTGATATCTGTGAAGAAAATACTGCATTTGAGTGGTTCTTTCTGGTAACTTCCATGAAACTAGCACAAGGCATGTATTAGATAATGAATTATTTTTTTTTGCATGCCAAAATTCAGGTAGCGGGCGTTATGGATAATAGAAAAATATTTATCTAATGGCTGAAATTTAAAATGCTGATCTCTAAAGCAATGTGGGGAGAACGGAGTGACATACACCTATTTATAATATACAGGTTGTTTAGTGAGATAGATATATTGCGATCAGAAGACTAAAAAGGGAAAAGATAAAAAGCTGAAAAAATATGCAAAGTTAGAAGGAAAAGTGATTAAAGTGAATCTATTTTACATGTGAAAATAGACAATAGTGATAGATCCTTATCCAAAAGTGTTATAATCTCACCATAGTGATCTAAGTGGTGTTTGCCAGTAAGAGGCATAGGAGTAAATTAATGTTGTTACCCGGTTTATGTCCAATGTCCCTGTGCTGAGTCTACTATTGTTGCAGCACAGTATTTTGTGTTGGGTATACCTGGGAACATTAAAGAGTACAAACAACTTTATGTTACGACGCGTTCTATGCAACTATGGAGGTAGTATGTGGTTAATAATTAATGAAATACCTAATATGATGATGCTATTGGGATCTTGACGTGTACCTCAAGGATGTCAGTGCAATATATTACTGACAATGTGTTCTATAGTTAAAACGTCCAATCTTTGGAGCTGAGGATTGAAAGAATATTAATAGAGTATTAATAACGATTCTAACTATGTCCCTAGAACATGCATAGATATACATATGGCTAGTTTGGGTCCCTTAGATGATGTTTAAATAGGTTCTTAAACATTTGTCCTGATTTTTGCTTCAGGCAAAACCAGCTCAGCTGTACCAAAGAGCTTTCCGCTCAAGTACTCCTACAAGTTAGATGCATAAAATATTCTGTATGCTCAAATTCCAGGAGTGGGGGATGGAGTGATACCAAACATGGATCGCAGATTAGGTTTAATTCTATCTGCACAGGAGGGTCTGGGTTCTAAACATGCAAGAATTACTGCAACAGTTTCATTATTGAAACAACGCTATTGGTGGCCAGGTCTAATGAAATTTAGGACTTAAGTGCGACATCTGTCAGCAGATGAAAGGCTCCGCAGTAGCATATCCGGCACAAATACCATTACTAATATCAGACAGACCTCTCCCCTGTTTCTATTTGGACCACTGCCACCCCTTACAATCTGATGGGGCTTACAAATACATCTTGGTGGCAGTGGATTAATGTTCTAGATTCCTGTGGGTTTGGCCTCAGCGCTTGGCTGATGCTTGAACTGTTATGAAAGATTTGCGAGTCTTCATAGGGACATATGCAGTTGGCACATTATATTCTGACCGTGGCCCCGCGTTTAGCTCTAGGGCTGACAAAGAAGCCAAGGTAAGTTTGGGTGTTGAAGTGTGGTTCTCTTCTTTATACCATCCCGAGGGAAATTTGGTAGTATTGAGGAAAAACCAGGACTTAAAGCAATCTTTAACAGCAAGGGTATTAGGTTCGGGTGGTAGTTGGGTCTATCACCTATATGGGGTCCAGAGGGCACTTAATAACAAGTCAAGAAGTTCCCTAGGAGGTATTACCCCTTATGAAGGCCTATTTGGGATGAGAATGTGGGTAACTAGCCTTGATTATGAAAGCGCAGCGGCGGATGAAAAGCCTTTAGACAGCAATAAACGTTTGGCTGTTTTACAGCTGTTAATGAATTCCGGGCACTACAAAGCAACGTGAAGTAAAACGCACCACCACTGGGGAAGTAAAATCAGTCACGGCAATACTTGCCAGGATCCCAAAGGTCAGGATCTGGTAAGAGAAAAAATTGGGCCATCCTACAGAAAGCCTGTACCTGTCCTGACTGTCGAAGGAACAAGAACAGTACTTCTTCCGCCTCTTGCCAGCAAGAAAGAAAATACATTTGACTCAATTGATCTGATCAAACCACACTATGTGGCCGATCCTGAATACCAGGCCACGTGGGCTTTTGGGTAGCCACCGCTCTCCTCTCGCTACCATAAAGGAAGTTCAGACAGAAAGACTGATAACATTTGAAGAGTCTTCTATACATAGTAATGGAGTTATCAACAATGAAATGGACTCGTTCCTATTGAAATTGAACTTCAAAACTCAAATGAAACACAGATATCAACTCTGCCTACCATCGACATCTACATCAATATGCCTCTACATGAGACATCTGCCAGTTCATCAAAACCTGCTGAGCTACCAAAGATAGATCGAACTGCATCTGGCTACATCATCAGTTTCGACATGTTTTCTCTGGATCCAAGTAAACCTGAGTCACCGCCAGCTCCAGTTTCCCTCAAATCATGATTTCTAAATTTTCCAGAAAAAGACATACCTAGTCTCACCAGGGTTACAGCTCTGGATAATAACTGGAATACTGTTCTGGATAGGCTTAGTGACTGTCTTTTTCTTGCTCGTGAATGGACACTATCTCCCAGAACGCTCAGCAGCATCACATGTGAACTTGGTACTGAAACCTCATACGTCATCTCATCGTGAACAGAAAGACCTGTCCTATGTGAACATTATTTAAAAAAATACCACATGTATTCAAAATTTCTTTAAATGATATCATCACCTCCAGTACATACTCTGATGATCGGGATTTTGAAACTTTAAATAATATGTTGTCTGATTTAGAACTGTCTGCAGCATTTTCGAAAATTGAAATGTTTGACGACTCGTCTAATTTTGATACAATGTACTGTTACCAACATTATGGTCATCGCTTTCTGCATAAAACAAGTTCACCACGCAATGTTTTTACATACCACCAATGAGAACATTGCCCAACTCCACCGAAAGGTAGTTCACAGACGTTTGCACAGAAGTCTGCTTATTCTTCTGGGTTTAATACATCAGAACCACACTATTATTATTATTATAAGCTTGCACCCACATCTGCAAAGAAAAGTATGCTATCACAAAACAGATATACTCTGCATCCTTTATTGACCAACTGTCTGAAAAGGGTTTCGACTTATGGAGAGACACTATAGACATAAAATCTGTCTGGGGTACTAAGGACTGGCAGGTTCAGGTAAAGGAGGCATTATTTAGAGCGTGCCTCGTACCACAACAGATTATTTTCCTGAACGACACTGTGCAACAGACTTCCTGTCTTGGGTTAGCCAAGATTAAGGACTTGAACACACCTCTTGATCCCTCATTATCACACTTGGAGGGTTGGCAAAACTATACTGAAAATGGTAAAGGTACACTTGATGACATTGTGCATGACCTTTCACACAATACAACATACCCCAATTGGAAGGGATGGTTAGTTTGGCCTATCAACACAAATAGGTGTTGATAGGCCAAACTATCCCTGTAGATTCAGGGGTACCACTGAGGGGTTTAGTATCCATAGGCTACGCTATGTTACGCTATGTGCAATGAGAACACCCAATGTTGGTGACATCATAAAGTGTTGAGAAGTTATGCATAGATTGGCTAAGAACCACAACACTACACTGTCTTAGGTGAAACAACACTTGTCCCTACTCTCAGATAACATTGATGTAAGGGATTTTTGCTAGGTCCCCATAAGCCACATCGTACAAAACGCTTCTTATATGCCACTTACAATGAAATTTGAAAAATCTCGCAACAGGAAGCTGCAGAGAGACTTCGTGAAATAGATCAAATTCACCTAGAAAAGGCCTTGGCAGTGGTTGATAATGGTATGATCACACTAACATCCTGGATTTATTCACTGGGCAACATTGTATCTTCTGCTATAGATATACTAGAACAGGATCTGTCCATTTTACAACACTGGTAATCCCAGTTACGTTCTATTATGTCATTAGGCTGGACGCTACAATCCTTGCACTCTGGCTATGTGCCCAGGTGATATATCAACAGTATGTCTCTGTTCCCTGCATATAATTTGACTGAAAAGCAGATAACAATGGCACAAAGGGATGCGAAATATACAATGCTGTGCACTGAAAAATTAGACCAATTACCTTTCACCGTGGCAGAGTCACCGCCCACAGTATGGTTAATGCATGGCCATATGACATTGCCAGTAACAACTTTCCAGTTTCAATATTGCCTAGAACACCATCAGGTAGGCATGTATGAAGCACAGGGTAGGGAATTCATCCATGAATCTTGGGAATTACCGTATAGATTTAGATACAGAAACAGGGACACTGAAGTGTTTCTCAGTGGTACAGACTGTGAGAATTCTTTGAGTGGATCTCTCATTTGCCAGGATATTATGCTTCATGGGGCCTGTAACGGTTCAGTTGCAAACGTGTCCTGTCATTTGAAACGGTCCATAGCTGCTGTGATTAATTCAGTGTTCAGACTGCTCTCAAATGGGAGTTACTTAGTGCTGAATGATCAAGGTTGTTGTGGGATTCTTCCAGGTATTGCATATCTTTTCACTGTAAGTTTCAGGGTTATTTGTTGTGTGCAAGTTTTGTTTCCACCGACCCACACAGTCAGGGAGGCCCCATTATGGCCTTCGTTGAATGTTTCCTTTATACGGTTTGATACTCTGGGCCAAATTAAAGCCATGCTTTTAGAGAAAGATGTGCCCTTAACCTCGGCCCAAGAGACTTTTGATCTCCAGGTTGTAAGGTCCTCAGCTGAGATACAAGCACTTGCACAAACTAACTGCCCTTTCCATTTTGGAGAAAGGGTACAGCGTATCTTTCACATGTCTGATACGAAGGGCATAGTACACCTATTTAAGACTATAGGTTCTGGACTGTTAAGCACCTTTCAGTCAGTCTTCGGAATGATTCCTGCTTTCATACACTACGTATTCGGGAGCATTTTTGGAGGACTACCGCTAATCCTGCTACTGGTAGTGGGAATCCTGATTTTAATTTTTCTGCTACGCAATGAACATCCCAGTCACCAAGGAAATGGAAAAAATTCTCTTGGAGCGACATTACCGTGATCGCATGGTACTCCAGCTGGGCACACCTTGCCTTCGGGAGCTAAACGAGTCTTGATTCCTATCATTACGACCAGTCTGGATTAACTGTGTTTTGCCTGTCCTCCGCTGCTCATTCTGCGGACGAGAATACATGTTGGATCTTTACCTAACATTTCGATCAGTTGCGCCACTGGACTTGGATGAATTGCTGGACCCATTAACGGCCCACATACTGCAGTGCCCTCAGCATATTCCATGTTGATGTCGGCTTTATTAGAGCCACCACAGGATGCTTCAGCTCCTGTTGGAATGGATACTGGATGCACTACAGGCACACAGGCTTTGGGTATTTCAAATGATTCCTAAGCATCGGCTGTGGAAACTGAAGAAGATCATATTTACTCAATTGACCTGATCTGTGAGGTGTTACAGGGACCGTTGTCTGCAAAGGCAAGCAGCAGTGATGTTGTGTCTCCCACACATAAACATTTGGCTCTCCGTTCTCCGATGGGAAGAATTTGGCCTTTTTCCAAAACAACCAAAATTGGAATTTTAAACACAATGTTCTCTTCTATATTATGGCACCATGGCTTTCAAGGGCTTTTATTTACTCTATCCATATATACAAACATATTTTAAAAGATTTTTTTGAGTTTGTTTAGCAATTTTTACCTTTTTTAGAAAATGTTACTATAAACATTTACCAGAATGTGTTATGACTAAAAAGACATTCCTTTCTAGTATATATAGTATATAGTATATTGTCCGGTCGGATGAGGAGTGGGTGTTACGTTTTGTAATGTACCCCAATATAGGCTTGGGTAGTCACCTAACCTTTTACCTACATTTTCCCTGCAATTGTACTACATAACGGATTAGGTATTGTCCTTTTACCTTTTACCTAGTGAAGGTGCTGCATAAATGTTGTGTGGTGGCCATTTCTCTTCCCTACCTGGAGGCGGATTCATCTGGCAATAGCAGCAGTAACTCGAACGGGACAGCAACGCTGTGTCTCACCCTCGCCGCTACTCACCTCGCTGGACGCGGCTGGGGGGACTACAGCTCACATCACCCTCTGCTCCTGGCCTACGCATCCCGCGTCACTTCCTGCTACCAGTGCGCCCGGAGGCACTACTTAACTGGCAGGCTCCCTCGGTGGAGCGGGGGCCATTTCTCTTCCCTACCTGGAGGCGGATTCATCTGGCAATAGCAGCAGTAACTCGAACGGGACAGCAACGCTGTGTCTCACCCTCGCCGCTACTCACCTCGCTGGACGCGGCTGGGGGGACTACAGCTCCCATCACCCTCTGCTCCTGGCCTACGCATCCCGCGTCACTTCCTGCTACCAGTGCGCCCGGAGGCGCTACTTAACCGGCAGGCTCCCTCCGCGTCGCGGGACGCGCGCGGGCGGCGCCGGGAGAAGCCCGGGACAAGGGCGGGACCGTCTGTGGCCATCAGGGGACGGAAGAGGCCGGGCTGGGCCACCCCTCTAAATCGCTGGTACTGATGTGCTGGACACTAAACAGGTACTGTGATTGAATAGCACCGTCACCCACCACCTATGGTGGTATTGGACTGGGTAGTGCCTATTGACTGACTTTTTCCTGCATTAGCCGCCCTACTTATGTAGGGTGTTTTTGTGTCTAGAACCCCCCTTCTACTTACTTGTTGGTTCCTGATTTATACATTTGCTGCTTATTGTATACCCGACCGGGGTTTGTGTCGTCCTGCCTCACGGCCCGGCCCTGTATTATTACTAATGCCAACACGTTCAGGTAAAAGCCTGAGGGGAAACGGGGGGGGCATGGCTGGAACCATGGACCAGTTTATTACCCGTGTGGCCAATGTCATCGACAAAGAAATATCTATGGCTTAGCGGCGGCTATCTGGAAGCCCATTTGGCGACAGACGTTCTTCGATTGGCCCGATAGCCCAGATACCTTCACCGGAACATGCTTTGGTCCCACTTTCGCACCCTCTTGGCCCCTCTCCTCTGGACCATCCTCGTGTGGCGGCTTTGAGAGCCAATATAGAAGGGCTTGAAAACTTGTCAGATACGGCACTTAATGCCCAAAGCCCAGTGACACCAGTTGTAGTATCAAGTAAGCCTGCTACTGCTATTTCCCGTTTGACTGTCCTCACCATTCCCCCAACTATACCTAACCAGAAATCTATCATGGTACAGGCGGATATCCACCCTGCCCCCCTTAAATCTAGAAAACTTACCACCTTACAGAAAAATAGATTTTCTAGAATTGGTAAAAACAAGAGGCGGGTGGCTGTTAAGAGGGGCTGCCTCACTAAGGTTACAGGAGGGGAATCCAGTTTATTTCAGGTAGATAGTGAAGAGGGCACCGTTGAGGGGAATGCAACTTTTGCCGTTAATACTCAAAATGTCGGTAGTTTAGAGCCCCCTCCATCAGATTCACTCCTGGCAAAAAAAATGGAGGAAATAATGAAATCCCTACTTTTGCCAGTATTAGACAAAATCAGAGGGCTATCCGAGCGAATGGACAGAATGGAGCAGACAACCCTAGATAGTTTTTTCTCATTAAAATCTTTTATAAAAATGCAGTTAAAAACTAGGGATGACAGCTTGGGTAGGGGCTCTGATAAGAAGGCGACGTCTACTGTCCGACACAATCTAGCTCCTACAGTTGATAAACCAGTAGTCTTGGAGGTGACTGATCACAATTTGTTCTCTACGGCGCTTGTCAATGGCAATTCCAGTGCCATCGGCCTGTCTTCCGTCAAGCCGGCTGAGAAGTTTAATTCCCCCAAAGCTACATCCGACACTTTGGGCAAAAAAACTGCTGGTCCCCCGGCATTGGCTAGCGTAGGCGAGAATAATTTTACTAGCTCTGCTACATCTTCAACCACGGAACCATCAGAAAATGCAAAAGCCCATGTGTTGTATTCAGGTGAGGCCCCTCCCGGCAGGAGAAACGCTACTATTATTAATCTTCCCCCTGAGTGTAAGCCCTATGTAGTCGTTTTGACAGGGGTTCCCGCCCTTAGTCCAGGCAAGAAAGAGTCCTATGCCGAACTGTTTAATAAGACCCTTTTTTGGCTCAAAGAGAACAGACCTCTGCCCGAGCTTTGGGGGGGCAGGATACTACACGTACGTAGAGTTAGTTGGATTGGCTCTAGGGAAAAAGTTATTTCTGGCGATTGTATTATAGTGAATTTCGAAGATCCAAGGATTGCCAGCTTTATATGTAGTGGTGTAACAAAGGAACATAGTCTAGTAGGAAGCCTGGGTTCAATTGGCACTTGTGACCTCAGCTATTTTTATCCCCTAATTTTGCCAAGGCAGACCGGTTCTGATATAAGGGATGGCTGGGTCCGTAGACATATTGGTGGTTGTAGCTCCCAATCCAGTATATTTAATAATGGCCCTGGGCACTCGCAGGGTCGAATGTGGAAGGGTAATTGACAGTTAATTTCCCCCATATGTGAGCTACACGCTGAACCATCTGGGGAACCTTTATTGGAAAGTTTACCCCTTGGAGAGCTACAGGTGAACTCTCCAATCACTATCCTTCCTCTTCCCACCCCTATGCTTAGGGGATACCCTCAGGCGTTGTCCCAACCTAGTGGGGAGACGCCTGTCGAAAATCTCCCAACTTTCTCTACTGTGGTAACACCTGTTGACCATGAGGATATTTTCACGGATTGTACTCCCTCAACAGAAGACTTGGTTTCGGAGTACGGAGAGATTACCAACAACCCCTTGAAGGTCGTAAGCTGGAATATTGCCGGCTTAACCCGAAATATAAGTATCCCAGACTGGAACACATTTATCGAATCTTTTTCGATCTGTTTGTTCCAGGAAACCTGGTGCATGGATCCACAACATAAGCTGGGATACACTACTTATTTTGCACCAGCTGTCCCACCGATTGGAGGCAAAGGGCGCCCCTCCGGTGGACTGTTAATTTGGGCAAGCACTTCCTTGCGATACTCTATTAAAAGTATAGCCACCAATTCCCCAGACCTCTTGAGACTAACTGTAAGATGCCCGTCTGGTGGAGGAGTGCTTGAAATATTCAATATTTATGTTAGGAGTACTAGAGGTGGTCTATCTACTCTAGCCCCATCTGGTATCGACGAGGAACTCAAGCGCTGTGGTCCAGATTCCCATGTCTTATTAGCTGGGGATTTTAATTGCACATTCGAACCTCTTGCTCTGGAAGATGTGCTGGGCATTGGTGAGGATGATGCAAGGAGAGGCATTCCTCCATTGTCTATCTCGCCTATTAGAAAATGGACCCAAAATGCAATAGACCTTAATGCTCTTTGCCTGGAGCATGGTCTTAGAGCAACAAATGGCAGATCCAAATCGGACCAAACGGGGGCACATACGTATAATAGAATAGGGCATTCCTCTAGAATTGACTACATTATGTTGAATTTTCGGTTGTGGTCTTTTCTGTTGGACATGGAGGTTTGGCCTTCTATTGATAGTGACCATAATCCTCTAATCCTGTCTCTGTCCCAACCTTGGAAGGGCTGGTCTCCTCCCCAAACCCCTCATGTATGGAAAACAACCCATGAAGTGCGCCCCGCCAATTGCGGGAGGCGCCTGAAATGGAAAAATATTGTTGACAATGAGGCCAAGATGTCGGAGGTGCAATCTGTGATGGCTAATATCATACTCTATCTAGATTCCCCCTCATTCAGTGTGCAAGAGGTACCTACAATCTTTGAACAAACCACAAAGGCTATAGGCGAACTATTTATAGCCCCAAATGTTGGGAAGAGGGCCAACAAGGGTGGTGACAGGAAGGGTCCTGCTGGGTGGTTTTCAGTTGCATGCCGTATGGCCAAGCGGGATCTTTTAATGGCAGTTAAATCCAAGACTAGACCGCGAATTTGTGCTGCGAGGGGTAACTATAGGAGGGTACTATTAAAGGCAAAGTCAGATTGGGAAGACCAGTTTTGGTGTGACCTGAAGGCTGCAAGTCTTAGGAAGGACGCCAAGGGTTTCTGGGATTTACTTAGAAACAGAGAAAGACCTGTGGATACTCTGATCACCTGCAATGTTCCCGAGAGTGCGTGGGTTTCCCATTTTTCCCAACTCTATTCAATGACCCCGGACCAGGTTGAAAGCCTGAGAATATGCCTCCCCTACGCTTATTCTCAATCTATGGATGAGATTATGTTTACACCTAAGGAAGTGGTGGAGGCGATTACTTCCCTTACGCCCAATAAAGCTGCTGGTCCGGATGGGATCCCAGGAGACTTGCTACGCATCAATCCTGAGGAATGGGGAAAACTCATCTCCGCACTATTGAATGTCAGCCTCAGTGGGGCTGCCCTGCCGACCTCTTGGAAGGGCGCTGAGGTCGTTCCTATTTTCAAAAAAGGATGCCGTAACGACCCAGCTAATTATCGCCCAATAAGCCTGCTAGATACCTCACAAAAAGTGGCAGGAAAAGTGGTTTTGGCAAGGATATTACAATGGGTAGAGGAAAAGGGCAATCTCTCGGACTTCCAGGCTGGTTTTAGATCAGGCACGGGGACAATAGAGCAATCTTTTCGTCTCTTAATGTTATACTGGAAGGTGGTTCTACTGGGCAAAGGCAGTCTGTATCTTGCTTTTATTGATCTACGGACTGCCTTTGACCTAGTTCCCCGTAGCCAATTATGGAGTGTGCTCAGCGAACAGGGTATTCCACCTTATTTGCTGAGCTTGTTGATAAACCTCCATTCGGAAAACTTTGCCCAGATCAGGTGGGGAAATCAGGGTCAAAAAACACCCCGTATTCCAGTAAATAGAGGGGTACGCCAGGGTTGTGTTCTTGCCCCCACTCTGTTTTCATTGTATGTCAACGGAGTGGTGGAGCACCTGCTACAACATCCTGCAGATGCACCAACCCTGGCTGGTAGAAGAATACCTACCCTTCTATTTGCGGATGACACCCTCCTGATCTCTAAAACCTCGGTGGGTTTGCAGAGTCTATTATCCAACTTTAAGTCTTTTTGTGATGTGAGAGGGTTAGTTATTAATACAGCTAAGACCAAGTATTTGGTCCTTAACCCCCCGAAAAGGTTGGCTAAACCCCCATGTTTAGACTCTGTTACCCTCGAAAGAGTGTCAGAATTTGACTATCTTGGTATCCGCCTCTGCGACTCCATGAGATGGAAGTGCCACCATCAAAAAATGTTGCTGACCCACAAGAGGGTGGTGGGTGCCTTGCTTAAGGAACATCGTGCCTCATCATTGAAACCCATTGCTCCTGTCCTTGATATATATAGGGCAAGGGGGGTCAGCGCAGCTCTTTATGGGGCAGAACTTTGGGGCGTCCATAATGTTGACCAATTGTCCCGTTCAGAAAATAAATTCCATAAAGATCTCATGGGGCTCCCTTATAGTACCCCAACTCTTCCATTGCTCTTGGACCTGGGCACCCGGCCAATTAGCGATCAGGCTAGGCTCCGCCCTCTCCTTTTATGGGCGCGCATATGGAGAACACCTGAACTATCTAGCTATGCGGAGGGCCTTAATGAGGTGCTGGGGTTAACAGGCTGGTCCAAGATCTTTTGGCTGAGGGAGGTTAAGCGTCTCCTTGTTTGCCTTGGTCTTGGCGAGGCCTGGTCCAATAGAACAGCACCACCTAAGTCTGAGCTAAAAAAGATTTATTGGGGTTGGGTGGCGGGTACCAGAAGCAGTAATGCCAATCTGTGCAGGTCCTCTCTGGATTTTCTTTTGGTCAAAGAAATTTACCTTTGTGAACCTTACCTGGATGTTATCTCTAATCGTAAAGACAGGGCCCTATATTTTCAATTTAGAATAGGTCTACTCCCTGTAGGAGAATTAACTTCCAGGTGGAAAGTCCCACTTCAAACAACTTCCCTCTGTCCATTTTGTGATAAGCGGTCTGAGTCTGTCCCTCACTTTCTGTTTGAATGTCCCGCTTATGCAGCCCCCCGGAGTAGGTGGTTAAAACCGCTTTGTAGAGAACTTGGTACCAGACATTGCATAGAAGCCTTACGAATATTAAAAAACGATTCAAGGCCCCTCTTTGCTTGTGGTTTAGCCAAGTTCTTAGGCTGGGCTTGGCGTATTAGGTCATCTAGGCTTTTGTTTGTTGTTTAATCTGTTTTTTAATTTCTGTTTTTAGCTAATTTATTGGCTTTAGTAGTAGCATGAACTGTTTAAATATTTTTCTTTGCTCTGCTTCCCTTTTATCTTTTTATTGTACAATGCTGATGTTCTGCTTTTTAAGATATATTTTTATCGAAATAAAGCCTCTTTGACTGACTGACTGACTTTTACCTAGTGAAGGTGCTGCATAAATGTTGTGTGGTTTTCCCGGAAAACTAGCCTCATGTATTATGCATGAGGAGTCTCAGAATCACAGCAGGATTACTATCTTCTGCATAATAACTATGTATAAGGGTCATCCCTTTCGTCATCCTCAGCCGAAATAACACAGCAAGGGCGGAGCACATTAGTTTTCTAATTTGCAAACAGCAACTTCTGGTAGTAGGGTGTGTTGAACCAATACAGCACCTCAACCTGATTAGATATATTCAGACATGATTTGATGGAGAATAACACAACAATATTTGAAGTTCGGTAAATTTCCCCAGGGGGAACCACTACTACCTTGTTTTGAAGTGATTATATGATGGGGTGTCTGGAAACAGTCTATGTTGTCTGAACGCGCAGATCCTAGATTTATAGGAACTACACGACAACATATGAGGGCAGTGGTAAATGAGAAGTGCTGGTACTCACCAAACTGATTGGAGTGAGTCTTGAGTGTCTGGTAGGAGTGTGGTTGTGAGGCAGGAATTTAACAATATCAGCATTTTCTTCTTCCATGTAAAGCGCCATAGAGCTCGTCGGCCATGTTTGGCTCATAGGTGCAGGGTGTTACTGACATTTCTTTTGCATTTTTATATAACAATACGAGGACATTAAAGCACTTAATGTGAGAATTAAGCAGAAGTTTTACATGAAAGTATACTTTTTTTGATTTTATGGCAGGGGGATGTTAAATGATTTGCCCAGGCTTACAGGATGTTGAGCGGACGCTAGGATTTGACCTCAACCATTCCATAAAAACAAAAGCAAAAATGCTTTTATCTAGAAGTTGTGCTTCTCATATAAAATGCTTTAATACCCACCAGCCAAGTTTACGCTTTTTAAAACTGCAAACAAGTACACTTGTACTTATTCAACAAGGCACTTGTTAAACAATGCACTGCATACATGAGCTGAAGATGGCCGAATGGCATTTAGTGCTCTGATAGACTGTGGCGACTGTTTTTCAGCACTGGGTCACTGCTGCAGACTTACGGACAGCGAGACAGCTGTGATGTCAGGAGTTCTACCCATGAGGCCTCATCTCCTCTTCCTATTGCGCTGTCAGTTAGAAAGTTAGGCTGCAGCAGCGACCCCGCGCTGTACAGTGCCTCAAGACACGCTCCATCCGAAAGCCTCGTATTCAGTAGCAGTAGAGAGGTGTGGCTCACTGGTTAGAGGCGGCAGACCCGCATGCAGAGAATCGGCCAGGGACCAGGGTTCAATTCCCGACGCGGCAGGGTCGTGGACCAGGGTCAAAACGGACTCGATAATTCTCGCCTCGGTACCTACTCTAACCAGGAACACACTCGGCAACTCTGGGCATTAAGCTTGCCTCATCTCTACAACGGCCCCCCACAGACGCCGGGGATGCCTGGTTTCACCTTGGAGATACCCAGATAGGGACCATCTCACAGGGAAAGCCAGGACGGGTTCCCCAGCGGTCTTCAGCGCTGGGACACTTCCGTTGGAGGTAGCTGCGCGCTTTACAAGCTTCCATAACATAACACCTGCGCTGCACGTCCCCATACCCCAGAGCCTGACCTCGCCTAGCTACTGGGAGTACTGGTACTCTACGAGCAAAAGGAGACGTTCCGGTACTCAAGGGGATAACATTGAGAAATGCTGGTACTCAGTATTGGTGAGTACCGGCCCATTTAAAGCACTGGGCATGGTCACCAATCTCCATGACCTGGCTGAAAACCAGTTCTGGACTTGAATATGGACTGTATTCTGACTGTTGCAGTTTTAGTTTGCTTCCATTAGAGTGGAGGAACATCGACCTGCTAATTAAAAAGCCCCAATAAAATAGTAATTGATCACCATTTAATATTTCACTGCTCCCGTCCTGAACTGAGTGAACAGGACAGGGCGAGGCTGCTGCTGAGTGGCAACAGCAGGGAAGAGTGGTGGGCTGGGCACTTCAAGTTTAAAGTGCGCATGTCTCTATGGCCGTCCGTCTTGGAGAGGGGAGGGGGGCAGCCAGACATGCTCACATTAAACACCTCAACCCAGCTACAGCTGGGTTGAGAAGCAAGCACAGTCCTCCAGTGACCGTGGGCGTGCTGCGAGTGCCCGCTCCATCCTATCCTGGCAATTCTCTCATGCCTGAGAGCAACGCCAGGATTGGTTAGGGGAGTTGGCTGGGGCCCTGAACGTCAGGAGCGAAGAACAGGGACGGAACAAGGACGTGAAGGAAGATAAGTGACTTTTATTTACCTTTTACTAAATGTATTTTATGTGTGTGACTCTGCCTGCATACCTGCACTAATTCGCTGACATGCGTTACAAATACCGTTTTAAAGTTAAACATTTTGGCAATTTAGCTCGTGCCTGCACCCATAAGCCTTTTGCCCTCCTCGCTGTTTGCAGCTGCCAATGGTCTGAGAGTAGGTGAAAGGTATGCAAGGATGTCTTGCGCAGCTCTTTATCAAACGCACGTGGTATACTTATGAAAAAACACATCTTTGTCCTATAATCCTCGGGGTAGAATTAGAGTGTACACTGGTACAAAGTAAACTATTTTGCATTTCACTTAACAAACACTAGGAGTCCCTGCGGGTCATCCTCAGTGTTACACAGTGACACACCTTCGCACAATCGCGTTTTGTTTGTATACCTTCCAGGCATGCCCACAAACAAAAGCCTCAGTGCTGCCGTCGCTTTGTGGGAAGCAGCCAGGAAGTCCAGTGGGTTTAGAAAGCGTTTCGAAGGCCTGTCTCCTGTTTTGATATTCTGTGAATACAGTGCAGCCCCGTATTACAGTAGGGGTAGAGAGACGTGTTTTCACACAGTGTGACCTGCTTCTGCTTGCAGTCAGACAGTTCCACTGGTGGTATGCAAGGCTGTGCAGCGGGAATACAGGGCTAGCAGCTACACGACCTCAAGACTGCGCTCCTTTAAGTACATTCCTACAACATGGGGCTCCCCTTAGTCAATGCAAACAAATATCATATTACAGTGTAGCGCGTCAGGCTGTGTTACAAAACCCATCTACCTCTGTGTCGTCCTACAGTCTTTCTTGCATAGGCCTATATGAACGAAGCTCACTAACCGTTCACACAACACATCTGACAAAGGGCGCCTCCTCTCTCCTTAATGTCCCTTCCTCTGCCCTTAATGCCTCTTTAGTGCTTCTCCCTCTGCCCTTAATGTCCCTTCCTCTGCCCGAGCCTAAACTCCGACATCCCTTTTTCCATCTTCCGAATGTTGGGCTATGATTCGTTTTCCACATGACTGCCAACAGTTATTTGGACAATACACATGGCAAGTCTAATAGTAGTCTATTGCCCAATATTTTAGGTTTAGGACAAGGAAACCTACCTAATAAACAAAACTCTGGCTCACATTTGATCACTCTATCTAGAGTTATGTACACTCAGTATTCCCTAATTCAGATACAGTTACACACCATGTGAATGAAATGTGCATCTAGACGGGCATCGGGCACAATGCATAGGCTCTCCTCCATACACCTCATCATTTTTCATGGAGGTGAGGTATGACCGGTGCGGAAAGTTAAATTCTATATACTTCAGCCTCGAGTTTACCTAAACTTTCTTTGTTCATACCAGTATTTTCTCCCACTCCTGATCCTCTATTTTGTGGCCTTTACTAGTCTCCCATCTTTCTTTAGGTTTATCTAGACCCCTCCTAACAGTCCCTTAAATGTCTTATAGAGCCCTGTAACTGTTCCCTAACATCACGAGGTGCTGGAGTAATCCATAGGAGGTAGTTCTGCTAGTCCAGTGCCCTATAGTCACTCAAATGCTCGTCTCAGCACACCATAGATCAAAAAGTGACACCAGTGTACAAGCAATATTCATCCATTAATGTCTCCACAGAGATAATTTCTCCACTGGTATAACGTTATCCCACCGTGAGTGTTCCCACTGCTGTTTAATGCGTTAATTACTGTGTAGCAAAAAAAGCAGAGAGCTCCGCGCTTGGGAAGCCAATAAGGAACAACGCCAAAGCATACAATAAATCAATCAATCATTTGTAAAGCTAAGCACTGTCACCCTGGGGGTACCTGGGCGCAATTGTTGTCCAGAAATCCTTGCAATGCGTAGTTTCCAACATTTCATTGCTGCCGAAGGTAATGATCTGGGTCCAAAGGTTTTGGTGCAAGTACACATTGGAAATGTACCCTGGTTTGGTTCTTTCCTCAATCCCCCCCTCTCTTTCTTCAATGTTCATCCCATCAATCCACCTCGCTATCCCCTGCAGGTGGGATGCCAGGTAATGTAACTAAGTGAGGAACACTAAGGCCCTAGTCCAAAATTGTGTGTTTAATTATCTCCAACGAAACTCTATGTCTCCCTTCATCTCATATTACTTATTGAAACAAAGTGTCTAACAGTCGAAACCACTTGATACGAGACCCAAAGCGAGAGGATATTGAAAAAGCATAAGAGCCTGAGCAGGGCCACCATCTTGGCAAGAGCGATCCTGGACATACTTCGAAGGCTGAGGAAGTGCCAAAATGCCATTGATCCCTTCAACGCAAGTTACAGTCTCTGAGGACCATCAATCGATGAAATATATTTACCCCCACATTTGTAAAGGAATGGGGGCACACTGCATCCTGAACTTAGCAAGGTCTGGCTGCGGCCCAACCCCTGAATTGGGAAGACACAAGACTTAGTAGTATTTGTCTTAAGCCCAGAGACCCTTCCAAACTAACCTAGAAGGTGCGTGGTTGGCCCTAAATTCGATGTCCTGCTATGGACATAAAACAATAAATGCTCAGCGTTAAGGGATTTAATATGCACCCATCCCTAAATGGGAAGCTCTGGTCACTTCTCCCTCCAGCTCACAGCCACCGGAGGTTCAAAAGTAATAGCAAAATGTAGGGGGAAAAGTTGCAACCCTACATTGAAAATTGTTGAGATGCACACTATTCCATCTTTTCCTGGGCCACTGGTTTAGAGTAAAGTGCAGTAGTGCATTAATCCAACTCTCCTCCAACTTCGTTCTGTTCATAACTGTCTCAAGATAATTCCATTTTACGGTGTTGATGGCCTTTTCAAGGTGGACAGAGACAATCATTGTCTCAGGGAATAAGGCTACATTTGTGTCATCAAGTATTCTATATAGTCTCCTGATATTACTAGAGGTGTTACAGGCGAGTATGAACCCATCTTGCTCACTATGGATCACCCCCGGCATATGTTGGTAGAGTCAAGTCTCCAAATAGGTACCACCATGACCTCCCTAGTTGAAGCTGGGAGCTCGCTCAAAGATGCTGTCTATACCTTGACCAAATGAGTTAACTAAAGAGTAGAATAAGTAAAACTCTGATGGCAACCAGTTACTTCCTGAGGTATTACCCCTAGCCATGTCTTTTATGGCTTGTCTGATTTCGATTTTTGGTGATCGGACCCCCCAGAGTCTTTTTGCTCTCTGAGTCCAGCACACTCGAAGGTGCCCTGTTAAAAAATGCCTCCACCTCTTCTTTTAGTGTCCCGTCAGTTTGGGCAAACAGAGCTGTCTAATATTCTATGAAGGTATAATTGAGTCTGAAAACATACCTTGTGACCACTGTAATCCTGTATCTGCATGATTGGAGACCCTCTAATTTCTGGGGGCTTCAACCAGGCCAGCATCCTCCCAGGCCTACTTTCCCTTTCATGTGCCTTATTGGTGTACTCTTTATAAATAAAACAATACAACTTCTCGATGATCTGTGTATACCACTCCCTACTGTCAGCAAATTTATTCCTGGTAGTGCAGTCCTCCACTGCGCCAATTCCAACTCATGAATTGTTTTGTCTAGTGCTCGTTGTTTATCATATACTGCCTTCCTGAACCGCATCACCCTTCCAATACAGCTACCACACACACCACATCCTTAAATGCCTCTCACTCAACCATTATGTCGGAAGCCATGTGTTGGTTAGTGCAGAAGTATTCCGTAATTACATCCCCCAAGTCCAAAACTCTGCATCTCTAAGGGCACTAAGCTGCAATTTCCAAGTGGGCATTGGTTGTGGGATCTTCTCCATCTGTACTCCCACCAAAAGTGGATTATGATCTTACAGTGTTCTGCCCAAGTACTCCAAATTCACCATGTATTGATGAAACATACTAGAGTAGATCAACGGGTTCAATCGCACATGAACCTCATACGTACTGGAGTTAAATGAGTAGACCTTTTCGTTCTTACATCCAGCAATTCCCAATCCACTATCCAACTAGTAAATCCATTGTCCACTTTAACGGAATGAGTACTTGCCAAAGATGGCTTGGAACGATCCATATGTACATTGCTGACACAGGAAAAATCACCTCCAATGAGCATAGAAGCCCCAGGCAGCTGACTTAGTTGTAAAATAGCAATGCAAGGAAGAGTATCTGCTCCTGGGTAGGTGCATAAACACTGCCCAACAATAACTACTGCCCATCTATCTTACCTGCCACCAGCATATATCTTCCCTTTTTATCTACCACTGTATATGAGACAGAGCACTGGACTCCACCCTAGATTTAGATAGGCCCCACCCCTGCAAAATATGAGTACTTAGTCGCAAATATATGATCCCCTCCATCTTCATTGTAGTCTAAGGCTCTCAGTCTTAGTAAAAATGGGTCTCATGGAGGAATGCGATAAGCACACTACATCTCTTCAAGTATGCACTGATGGTATGCCTTTTAGAGGCTGAGCCCAACCTTCTTACATTCCAAGTTACATGGGAGATCCTATTTTCAGTGACACCAAACCAAGTGTTTGAAAGACAATCTATCATTCCACCCTGTCAAATAAAATGCCGTCAAGTAGCCTAATCGTCTCATTGCCTGAGCATGCAAGTGTATGCCCACCCAAACAGCACTAGTACTTGATAAAGTCATTACTGGACTCTCAAAACTGAACGTTAAGTACCAATAAACCCTATTGAAAGGTCAAAATCACCCTTTTAAATATTAATAAGATACCCCTAAGTAAGCCTTATTGCTCACAAGGCAGGGTGCATAGGGTTTAAAACTAGGACATGTAGATATTTTATATTAACATGTCCTAACAATGCCTAGCACCCAAAAACTATTTGTCACTATGGCAGGCCTAGCTGTCCTATGTAGAAAACCAGAGTACAGATTAAAATCCTAATAATGTACTAGCTAGAAATAAATTAAACATATATTTTTTATAATTTGTAACAAATGGTGAAGGCGGATTTTTAACAATTTTTATGTAAAAGTAACTTTTAGAAATGTACCTTTTCCCTGCCTGAAGTTCCTGGAGCCTGATTTGCATTGCTTTCCAACTTCCCCCAGCCAGTGATTAACATTTGAATAGGTGTGAATGAGGTGTAATATTTCTCCCAGCAGTTGCACAGTAGGTCCCTGTGATTTTCCTACAACTGCCCAGCTGACCAGCGGCAACTGGACTTGGAGTGAAATGTGCTGATGGCCTCTGCCTGACAGCTGGTAAGTTTTTAAGTGCCTCCACTGTAGCCCATGGGTGCTTTAGAAGTGTACTCCTATTGTGGATTGGACCATAAATGTCAGAAGGTACTATCTTTGACGAAGACAAACCTAGTTGGTGCATCCAACCTGTGCTCCATTATGGTCAGCTTCAAATTGCACTTAGGTTCTGGTCAACTGCCATCGTTGACCATCATTTGCGCTTTTAACTTTTTGCCACTATTTCTATATAAAAGTTAAAAAATTAATTTCTCCAGTTCCCCTTACTGGATTTTTGCCATTTTGTTTTCATTTTGTTTAATACATGTTACTTTATTTTTATAATTCAGTTTGGGATCTTTATTGTTTTGCATTTTGACTTTACTTCTGTTTTGGTGCTGCATAAATACTTTACCCATTGCCCCAAGTTAAGTCTGCTATGTGTCATAGTTAACAAGGGGTTGATCTCAGGTTAATTTAGCGACTTTGATGGTTCACCCTGACAGAGATTGTGATCATTACTTGAGATGGGTAGTCACACCGCTCAACTAACAACCCAATGACTTACAGTACTTTTATCAAAAATTGAGAAGCTATAATTAGATGAAAAATCTTATAGTTCTTTGGCTACAACTTACACACAGGAACACATCTAGTGGTTGAGTGGTGCTGTCCGCTAACCCAAGGGAATTGCCAACTGGAGGTCTGGTCAAGAGTTTCTTAATAGCTCTGTTTCTTTTTCTTTGCATTTAAGGGAATAAAGGTAGAAAGAGACTGCAGCAAGAACAAATGGTTTCTGATTAGTTCATGTGCATTTTAAATTTTAGGAATTTTGTTTGAATCTGTTTATTGGCTTTTCATGAAGAGCAAACAGGTACCCACATACTGTTAAGAGTTTACATATCAATGCATATATGTGCAGAGTAAAACGATGCTTGTAATACCAATATCCATACATACTAGGCAGTCAAAACGGTGCCACGTACATTAACTCCAGAGGTGTCATGGATTATAACAAGCAGGTAAGGACATATGCACATGCGCTATGAGGATGCAGGTTGTAAGGCGTACATATTGAGACTTATACCTCGAACAGCATCCCATTGGGCCCTGTACATTTGTAGGTGGTTTGCATAACACTGGTAGTGTAGTACTGACAACAGTGAGTACCAAACGAGAGTGGGATAAAGGAAAACCGGGGGGGGGGATAGGGGGGGTTTGTGAGGAGGACAAAAACCAGGGTGTAACTCTGCCCCGTTCGGGACCCCGGCCAAGCGTCGCGGGGAAGCAAGTCCACAAAGAGGGCGCTATGAGCTCGCGGGAGGCCTTGTCCGGCCTTTGGGCCAGCCAAGAATGCGGGCTCTGAGCCTGCAGTGAGCCGGAAAGGGAGCTGGGCCGTGCCCTGTGAGCAGGGCTTTAAGTGGGCCGGGTCTCACCGGGTCTGAGCACCGGCAGTTTTTTTAAGGGGGCCTCGAAATGGGTCTCTATCGGGCTCTGTTTTGTGCCCTGGCACAGGCGGTCCATTTTTTTTCCGGACTGCAGTGACAGCAGGCGCATCGATGTGCGCATGGTGAGCGTTGTGGAGGAAGGGTAATCCTTTAAAGAGAGTCATTTTTTCTCTCTGGATTCCCTTCTCTTTTTGAAACTCGGGAGCAGCAACATTGTCGTGGTGTCACCAGGGCCTTAAGTGGAAGTTTTTTCAATATTATATACAAGCCATAGTTCCTGCTTATTTATCTTATGCAACTAGCAACCTTTGACAAAGCCAATAGTCCTGACTTGTAGGTATGATGTGACTTGTATCATATATCTGGACGCAGTAACAGGAACAGCAAAATACAAGTCGGGCGGCACACTATACTAAACACAGATTTTTAGCTTACGTGTTTTTTACCACGCCCTTAATTGATACGCCCCTTTGAGAGACCCCCCAGTTTTTTCATCCCACTGAAAGCCCTGCCTGTGAGAGAAGGCACAGGAAAGGCTTGTTTTGCCTCGGAGCCCGGGGCGCATGTCCCAGCTGCCGCGGTGCATCAGTTAGCCAGCTGCCGCGGTGCATCAGTTAGGAGGCCCCGATCCCGCTGATGGCCGGAAGGAGAGCGGGAGGCGGGCCGCGTCGAGCAGGGTGGCGGGATGGCGATTTTTGCTCCGGAGCCAGGGAGGTCTGTCCTGGCTGCCGGGGCCCTCAGTTTTGAAGACCTCTCTTCTGTGAGCGGCAGGTGGGGCATGGGGTCAGGTTTTCAGGCACAGGTGGGAGTATGGGGCGGGCCAGTTCGACCTGCATGGCCAGGAGTCTGAGACAGAGGCTACTGTGGGCTGGCAGGCAGCAAGGGCTGTAGGTGAGAAGGCCTAGGGGGAAGGGTTAGCTGGGGGAGGCTGGATGGTCCATTATGAGAGGGAGTCCCATCCGCTGTCAGAGGACGATTTGGGTTTAGAGGGAGGCCCCAGGCAGTCAGACGGTAAGGCTGGGCCAGGGGACAGCTATTGGGAGGTGGGGGGGGGGGTGCTGGAGTTAGTTGCCTGGGGAGAGGAGGAAAGCCCCGGGAGGAGGGAGGGAGGGAGGAAGGCCCCGGGAGGAGGGAGGGAGGGACCAGTTCAGAGGACGACCTGGCGTGGAAATTGGAGCCGGCTGGGGGGTGCCAAGCATGGGAAGGGTTGGACATCTTTACAGCCGGGAATGAAGGGGTGAGGGGCCTGGACAGGGTGGGTCAGCTAGATACTTATCTGGCGAGGGGGCGCTCCTTGGCGAAGGGCGCACCATCCATGGGCCAGATAAGAGGAGACTCAAGGGGCCCGAGTGTGAGGGGGCCCCAGGTGGAGGGGACTGCCGGGGGAATGGGTCGCAGGCAGGGGCAGGCCTCTGCAGTAGTAGCAGCCAGGCTGGAGTGGGGTGGGGAGGAGGATGGGTGGGATGTCCATCTCAATAGGCCAGTAGAGAAGAAGGGGCGGGAAGGTCGGTGTGAGTCGGGCCATAATGGGGTGGGGGATGGCAAGGTAGGTATATGAGATAGTTGGAAGGGAACCAGCACATAAGACCAGACAATTTTGTTGCAGGGCACGGAGCAGTGCAACATAGCTGACTCGGCAGGGCTGGGAGTGGCCCTTTGGCACCGAGGCAAAGCGAGTGTGGAGCCTCGAGCGGTGCACCTGGTAACGTAAGGGGAGCCCATCGCGGCCAGCAGACGAAGGCCCAGAACGACTTCGCTGGCCCCAACAACCGGCGGGTCTCGGTGGACTGCCACGCGGTCAAAGAAAGATATTGAATGGGCAGCGGCGCCTGTGGAGTACTGGAGTGTACAGTCGGATCCACCCCAAGGGGGGCGTAACGGTTCCGGTAGGGCATGCAGGGAAGAGTTGACGCAGGAATGGCCCAAGGTTGGGGAGCCAGAGGAATTATATTACTACGAGGAAAGCCTCGAGGAAGGTTAACTGCGGGAGGAGGAGGTCCAAGAACGGAGGGTGCTATCTCACGTCTTGGCTATTATGTTACAGGCACCGGCAGAGAAGCCGCGGAAGGAGCGAGGGCATGCGGCAAGGGCACCGAGGACATCTGAAATGAAAGGATCACTGGCGAGGCAGACTGCAACTGTACGGGCACCCTTCTTGGAGCCAGGTAAGGCGGATAGGGTGCGGGAGAGACTCAGGATGGTGTCAGTAGGGACAGGGGGGAGGAGGGATGGGGGAATAAAGAGAGGCGCTTAAGGAAAGGAAAATATGCAGTAGACATAGGGGTGGGGACAAAGGACATTGAGGACACGGAAAGTACTAAAATAGAGAGCGGAACTAGCACAGACAAAGTGACAGGAGAAGGGGTCAAGACAGGAGACAAAAAAGATGGCCTGAAGAGTAAAGAATTGAAAATTAAAAAACTCCCTTATATGGGAGTGACGAAACTCCTGGGGGCACACTTAATGCTGACGACAAAGGAGCGAATATGGAAAGGGGAATATGTGGATATGCTAAAACTCTTACATAGGGAAGTAAGATCTAAGGAGGGATCAAAAGAGGAAGAATACGAGCTGGCCAAGCTCGAGTCAGTGGAGTTTTTTAGGGATGACGGAGTGCATCTGTCCAGGCTCGGTATGGATTTATACCTTTTGGAGATCAGGTAGAGAAATTCTAAATGAGGACCCGGGGATGGTTAGCAAGCGGGGGGGGGGGGGCAGAAAAGTGGGGTAGACTCTCTCCGCCCATTTTCTGGGTGGCAGGGGTTATTGAAAGTTTGCCAGGGTTGGCAGAAGTTGTTTGGTTATTGTTGAAGTTGGGTTTATGGACAGAGAAAGGGTAGGCAGGTTATTTTAAGTTCAGTTATAGAAGTTTGCTGATTTACTGTTGTAGTGAGGCAGGCATAGGATATTGGTTAATTGAAGTGTATAATTAAAGGGTAACATTTTACTGCATTGTATTGTTGTTTATATGGTAATGTCAGGGTGGGGGCTTGTTCAGGGGATCGTAGGAGTGGAGTCGGGGTGAGGGGTCAGCAGGTATTTGGATGTATTAGGGAAGTTTTAAGTTATGAAAGGCAGTTCCCAGGGATGTTCATTGTAATGTGCACCTGTTTCAATAAAGCGGTCTTTTTTACACAACAAAATGGTCTTGTCTGGTCTGCTCCCCCCTCGCCCTACCAATGGGGGTTTTTAGGGGGCAGCTGACCGAAGGGAGGTCTCCCCCCCGGTCGGTTTGGGAGGAGCGGTCCCCCATCCTCCATTTTGTGAGTTGGGCTACAAAAATGTAGCCCAAGAATAGCCCAACTATAAGGGCTGTGTGTGCCCACTCCCAGCCACCATTTTATGTTTGGTGACCTGCTGGCTGTGATCGTGTGCTGTAGTTAGGTTTTTCCCCACCTCCCCCCCCCCCTTTTTTGTTTGGCTTTGGGGAATGTTTTCAGTGAGGTTTTTGGCTTTTCTGTTAGGCTGTCTTTCATTGGGACAGGTGAGCAAGGGGTAGCATGTATTGTCGCTTGGAACAGGTGCTGTTTGGAGGTTATTGAAAGTTTGCCAGGGTTGGCAGAAGTTTTTGGGTTATTGTTGAAGTTGGGTTTATGGACAGAGAAAGGGTAGGCAGATTATTTTAAGTTCAGTTATAGAAGTTTGCTGATTTACTGTTGTAGAGAGGCAGGCAGAGGATGTTGGTTAATTGAAGTGTATAATTAAAGGGTATAGTTTTACTGCAATGCATTGTATTGTTGTTTATATGGTAATGTCAGGGTGGGGGCATGTTCAGGGAATGGTAGGGGCAGGTACGGGGTCAGGGGTCAGGTATTTGGATGTATTTGTGAGGTTTTGAGTTTTGTAAGACAGTGGCCAGGGATGTTCATTGTAATGTCCACCTGTTTCAATAAAAGCAGCCTTTTTCACACAACAAAATGGTCTTGTCTGGTCTGCTCCGCCCTCTCCCTCCCAAGGACCTGAATGAGGAGGTAACTGTGAAACTGACTGAGACCAGTGAGATCAGTCTGATTCAGTTCCAAGCACCTGTTAACATTACATAGTATGGGGTAAGGAAAATACCTCACTGTCAACATCAGGAAATGACACCTCACAGCCTAATACCGGGCTGAGGGGGAGGCAGCGTTCACTCACTCAACAGAACACCTCACTGTCAACATTACGTGCTCAGTTGGGGGGTGTACCTCACTTTATACTTTAGTCATGGCACAAGTGCCTTACAGCCGAATATCACCTACTAAACAGCGGGGGCTTTAAGTCTTGGTCAATGCAACATGGGGGTGGGTTGGGGCGACGGGGGGGCAGAGGGTAAAAGAACTTTACATCTTAATAGCACCTGCTTAGATAGAGCAGAGATCGACAACTGCCAACACCCCTCACTCAGACAAGACCACCTCACAGCTGTATACCACCTGCTGAGGGAAGAGCAGCTTCAACCACTGCTAATACCACATGCTAATGGGATGGGAGACTGCCTCACTGCTGAATACCAGGCTGAGGGGGAGGCAGCATTTGTCCACTCAATAATACACCTCACTGTCAACATTACATCCTCACAGCCGAATACCATGTGCAAAACGGCGGGGGCTTTAAGTCACGGTCAATGTAACATGGGGGTGGCTTGGGGGGGGACAGGTGGCAGAGGGCAAAGCACCTTACAGCTTAATAGCACCTCCTGACGGGAGAGAAGCTTCTACTACTGCCAACACCACATGCTCAGGTGATGGGACATCACGCCACAGCTGTGTTCCACCTGCTGAGGGGGTAGTAGCTACAACCACTGTCAATGCTCCTGCTCGGCAGATGGGAGGGTACCACATGTCTTAACACCACATGCTGAGAGGAGAGCAAGTTCAATCACTGCCACAAATCACATGATCAGGGGATGGGAGGGCACTGCACAGAATAATACCACAGTCTGAAGGGATAGCAGCTCAACCATTGCCATTAACACATTCTCCGAGGGAGAGAGCACCACGCTGCAAGAAGGGGGTAGCAACTTTTTCAACAATAAATGTTTAGTGATAGTCAAGCGAAACGTCAAACAAGCATCACTTACAGAGGGCAGTGTACCAGAGCCCTAGCCGAGCATTACCTTTGTAGGGCAGAGTAGTTCTGCCTTCCTGCCATAGAAGCATATCTTTCAGAGGAGAGCCAAATATTAGTTACTGATGGGAGAGAGCCTCTCACACCCACTGTCAACATCTGACAGTGATAGGAGAAAAGTCCACTGCCGATGTCACTCCTTTGGAAGAAAACACTCTTGAAGCCAACATCACATAAACAGGGGAGGCTAACACGCTGTCAAGATCACCCCTCAAAGGGAAGACAGTCTCACACCACTTCTCTGCTGGGCTTTCATTTACAGCATCACATGGAGAGGTGGTCACCTTACAGCCCAAATCATTGTATCAAGGAAGGGCAACCCACCAACCTCTAACATCTCACACAATCACCATCATCTGTGGATGGAGAGTGGACCACCTTATCCCACCTCACAGTCTAAATCACCTGGTGAAGAGAGGCGAAAGTCAACATCTGCTGAAGGAACTGCACAAAGTACCGTTTGAAGGAAGTGTTTCACATGGGAACTGTACCTACTTTGGATACAGGATCTTGCACTCAACAACACCAGCAGAGGGTGGAATAGTCCCTCCTCACAAATCTGCATCACTAAGGCAACACCTCACCCAGTCACGCTCTTCCTGGAGAGTACCTCATGGCCAGGTCACCTACTGATGGAAGAGTGCTGATGGAAGTGTTTTTCATAATCAGTCACTTTCAGAGAGGGAATCAACCCATAAAACCTCATGCCTGACCTTTCCAGGGACCAAAAGTCACCGGTGTCACAACCTCTTAATCTCATGAGAGGTGACATGCCCTAAATAAATGAGTCATGCCTTGAACGGCTCAAGCTCCTTCCACTGGTGGTTCCTCTTTGACGTGAAGCTCTTTAACACTTGGAACCAACATGGCCTCACCTCACTTTCACAATAGAACTGTTAGCGCCCTTCCATTTTTGGTGTTCTGCAGCAGTTTTAAGGTCTTCTTAGAGTTTCTTGTTGCTCAAATGGGTGTAATTTCTGATATTTCGATGTTTCCCTTGTTTTGACAGCTTGATATTCGCGAGAAAGTGTCAATCATAGTCGTTGAATGTCACTCATAACTACACTGAAATTATGAAAATGTCCACATAAGCAATCTGAAACCTTGCCAGCTATGCTCAATAGCTAATCATGACCCTCCATTTGCCACCTGTACAGCTAAGTTATGGAATCAACTTCCAGTGGAGATGCGACTTCAACCGAGCTATGCACTTTTTAGGAAGGCTCTGAAGTCTCGCCTGTTTCAGATCCATCAGTAATCGTCCCTTGTTGCTGACTATGCACACTCCAGCGCCAAGACGCCGTTCTGGCATTCAAGCGCTTTATAAGCTTCTTTTATACTTATACTTTATACTCCTGATTAATTGCAGTTCCCGGACGTTCACCGGTATTATCCATTACTGCGCTCCTTGCCTCTCATTATTGAAGCAGTAACCTCAACATTTGAGGCTACATACTATTGAAAGAGGTGAGTTTACTTCCGATCCATTGGTACTCTCACATTATTAAGTTATGCTGTGTATTAATGCCTGGAACCTCACTGTCACTCCCATATTATAGGACCATGTAATTCTAAATGACCACTAAATACAGTGGTCTTGACGGTCCCAGTCTAATTTATGACAACAGGCCCTAAGTGATTAATGAAGCACTGCCCTCAACAGAGGCAACTACTCAGAACTATATTTTGGTGAGTACATGGTTGATCCTTATTACACACTGTCATTTAATAATGGGTTAATCCAGTTTCCTATCTATAGGACCTACAGTAATCACTATTACTGTGAACTACAACTGAAGCCAAGATGTGGCTTTCGTATAAAGGGTAAGCCATCCCTTAGTACTTTTTAACACCAACTCCCATGAGCACCCGTGCAGGTGGTAACAATTCCCCACCATGTCATTATTAGGAATATAGTCTCCTTACTGGCATCAAGAAGAACCCAGACTATTCAGAAGGACTTCTGCAAATTGGGCAGCCACATTTGTGTTGCTCAGTGAGCATGTTTTGCCTTGTACCAATTGGCCCACTGTTTCTACTTCCATTTACCATCACAAAAATTCTGTCTTATCTTTAATGCCCAGAATCTCTGTCCTGAAGAGACCCAATAACGCGAGAGGGTCAAAACGTCGTTGACTATTTTTTTTTAAAGGGAGAGCCTCCAACAAACCATAGTTGTCCATGAAGAATTGATTGTATTTCATCTCTAATTGGCTACTCTTTTATTTACCAATAACTACCACCACAATTTTTCAAATAGCATAATTTATATTTCACTGCCTTGGTTATGGACACTTCACTGGGGTTCACAAATCACTTTCAAATGTGATAATGTATATAATGTAAATACACAGACAGTAAATATTTTATGCCTTTTTGTATGTGAAATTCTGTTATGCAAAATACATAACACTCACTTCGGCTGAAGTGAGGACTACAAAAAATCATATTCTGTGGGCCTCTTAAAATAATCGTATGCCTTATTGAGCTAAGGTTTCATTCTAGATTTGCTGTTCTGATTGAGTTAAGCAGGATATACTAATTGCTGCAAAAATAAAACATTTTTTAATGAAAAATGAGTTCCGTGTGAACACTGTCTCTGCTACGCTCAATCAAAAGCCATTTATAGTTCTCATCTTATAGTTTAACATACCACAACTGTGGTGAACTACGAAGTAGAGAGCAAGCAGCTCCGGTGGAGGAACCAAACAAGGCAGAGGTAACAGCTGTACATTAGCTGCCCCACCTCGAAGTGACCAGTTTCACTCACAAAGCCGAGAGAAGCACTACCTTATCTCCGATGTAGATAGAGGTCAAAGACTTTATTGTTCTTGAAACATTCACAGTGAGCGTTTGACGCAGCACATGCGCTTACACTGAGAGTTCAGCTGTTTGTGTTCATAAATGTGGGACAGTACGTTACACAGTTCTTTCCTACTGCTGTCCCCCTGCTAGTTCTCTAACCAGGAGGCTTGAATTACATCAACATGGCAACTGATTTTCACAATATTAGGCCATCTGAAAAGTTTATCTGGTGCACCTCATCTGAATGCCATTTTAGATATCTCTCTGTTCCAGTTCTTAACCATCTCGAAGAAAGGATCATTGGATGTATCTTGCTGGACTCTCCATCTGCGCCAGACCTGAGAGCTGGGTATCACAGCTTGACACTCTTAACCAAACGAGCCACAATTTAGAGTTTTCATCTGCATCAGTCTAACAGGCTATCGAAGATTTGCTCAATCTGTGTGTTTCGGAGATCTAAAGGTTTTTCTGACAGTTGTGGTTTGAATAGGCTGCCGAACTGTCCACTAGCACTTCACAGGTCCCTGTGTACGACTGCAGATACTTTACACGTGCAGACACCTTTGCACGTGTGGGAACATCAGAAGACATTTGCTGAGAAGCGGGTACACTGCGAGTCACAGAGGACATTTTGGGGGTTTCATTGCAGGACACCTCTGAATTAAAACATTTTATAGAGCTTTAACTCTTGGGAATTTTGAGCATATTGATTATGATTTCTATGCATTAGGATTCCCATCTATTTACTACCTCTGAGATTAAGCCTTGCCGAGTCGCAACTGTCACCCATGGAGGGGCAACTTTGCAAAATGAATAACTGTCATCTAAATGGAGTGAAATAGTCTTAAGTCCTGTAACACCAATGGGGAACAACACGATTCAACACAGAAACAGCCCGATGACTACTTACTGGTTCAGGACTTAAAGAAAAGCTCTTGTAATCTACTTCTGCCTTATCCCCATTGGGCTTTGTAACAGGTACAGTATTGGTAACAATCAGAACAACACTGTATAAATGTTGCAAAGTCATCCTGTGCCCTGGGCAGCCCCCAACATTTTGCTGACTGATGCTGGTGGTAACTGATTTTGACTGACCCTGGGCTCTGCCTAACCAGGCCCAGGGCCAGTGCTATGCTGAAAGAGACACATTAGAATACAGTTAAAACACCTACATACACTAAGGTACACAATGGTATGGTGGGGTACCCCTGTGATTGGCATGACCTAACCTATAAGCCCCTAGTATATAATAGGGCTGGAGATTTAAACTACCTATAAGCCCCCAGTACCCTGGGGCATGGCAGTTTAGAGGCCAGCAGCCTTTTTCTGCACTTGCATGTGTGCACTGCTGAAGCCTGATGTTACTTTAAAAGCAGAACTGGGTGCCAGGACTGCTTTTAAAAAGTAAATTGTGGAAGGTATTAAATAATAACTCCTGATAGGAAGGAGATAGAGCTGCAGTTCAAACACTTCCTAGAATGGTAGTGAAAATTCCAACAATATTATATTGTTGAATTTCTCCTAAAATGTACAGACACGAAGTTATTAGACTTTCTTGTTTGTGGATCCAAATTCAGCCTTCCAGTGGTCTGCCCTGATTGGTCAGAGTTAAGTGGATTAGCCAGGTTGCCTTGAAGAGGTGATAAAGAGCCCCTGGGGTTAACCAGCTCTGCTGGCAGGGCAGTGTGCTGTTCAGTAGGAATGCCAGGCCAGGGGGAGGGGTCATAAACCATGGTCTTCAAAGGCAGAGGGATGGCCACAGTGTCGGTTTCCACTTTACACTTTTGACCCCCACCACACCCATGATTAGGGAAGGTATGTGCAGATGGTAGGGGGAGAGTCTATGGGAAATAAGCCATCCTAGGGGGTGTGTTTAGCCAGCTCTTACCTCCTTGCTGGAAAACCAGCCATTATGGATTTGGAGGATTTTATGCACTCTGGGACAAAATAATGCCCCACTCTACAGGATATGCTCATAACTATGAGGAGTTACCCTGCTCCTATTGGTCAGAAGTGACCTCCTGCTTGACCCAGAGAACTTGGAATAAGTATCTGAGAGGGGCAGAGCCCTCCAAATCTGCTGCTTGAAACTTACTGAAGCAAGAAGTGCCCTGCTGAGAAGATTTTGCTGTGCAAAGAATTCTGAGGCCTGACCTCTGAAGACTGCACCATCTGAAACTGCAGCCCTGTGGATTACCTTGCTGGAAAAGAAGTAAAGAGTGGACTCCCTGAAAGCTACAGGTGAAAAGAGGTAAACTGGAACATTACCAACTAATTCCGCAACTTGGAGAACCACCAGTGGATTTGTAAGGATTTTGTACCAGTGGATTGTGGGAACTGAGGTCCTCAACTTTCCAGGACCATCTTGGAGCTTTCAGACCCTTGGAGTCAGTTTGAGACACTTTGGGACCCCTTGAGGAACTTCAGGAAGAAGTTCAAGAAGTTTGGAGAACTTTGGAGCAACTTTAAAAAAAACTCCATAGAGGGACCGACTCAACCGCGAGCTGGCCAAGCCATCCAGGTTCGTCCCGCTAAAAGCTCTGTCGCATCAACTTCCAGAGATTGACCGGGACTAGAGAAAATCTGAAGCCGGCGAACCCTCACCAGATACGGCTACATGAGGAGCTTCGAGGGGCCTTGCGAGAAAAAGCTCCAGAAAAGTTTCTAAGTGTGAAGGTAAAAACCGAGACCGGGACCTGCCGCAAGCTGTAGCTGCCCAGGGCTCCATCGCGGTCGGCCTGAAACTTTGACTTTGACCCGGTCTATCGCGGGCAGGTATCACAATATGGTGCTATAATCTTCTAAGTGCTATATTTTATTAAAACATTGAAAATTCCTATCTCGGGTTCCCTACATTGGATTTTTTGTCGTTTTGGTGTCATTTTAAAGATAAAAATATTTCTTATTTTTATACATTGGTGTTGGATTTTTATTTTGTGTTGTGTCTTAATTATTTACTGAAATGGTGTTTTTAAATGCTTTACATACCTGTCTTTGAAGTTAAGCCTGTCTGCTCGCAGCCACGTTACCAAGGGTTGAACATAGGAATAATTTTCTAAGACCTATGCTGAGTCCTATCATGTGTTAGTGGCCTTATTGCCAGTGGCAGACCTACATTTGCCTCTAACAATAACCCACTTTCCAACAATAACAAGTAGGGCAATACACTAGGGTGGGCAGGCCCCACACCATAGTCATATTGCCCTGGATAGGGTAGTCCGAAGTGTCCAAGATGATGTCAGTAATTTAACCTATATAGCTGCTTTAGTGTACTACACTCATATTTTGTAAGCTATGCATAGTTTCCCCATGCCTTGCACATTAGGATCAGGGGGGGGGGG
Organism: Triturus cristatus; assembly: GCF_964204655.1. Classification (NCBI taxonomy): domain Eukaryota; kingdom Metazoa; phylum Chordata; class Amphibia; order Caudata; family Salamandridae; genus Triturus; species Triturus cristatus. The sequence goes on along the minus strand of NC_140585.1, from coordinate 303,914,935 downwards.
GGTAGAGGTCCCTTTCTCAGACCCGGAGGGTAGAGAGGTCCTTCTACTGTAGGGAAGGAAAACAAGGAGGGATACATTGTCCCTATTTATTCGTACATACAAAAAGGTATCCCACCTAGAGTATTGTTTATGGTGTGTTGGGCAATGCTAGTGTTCCTTGATGCGGGGAAGGCAAGACTTCCTTTTCTATAAATAACCCTCACACACACTAGAATAAAACTAGAGTACGTGAGTGCCACAGTGAGGACTAGTTTCTCCTTCACCTTATGTGGTCATCGGGCAGCAAAAAAACTTAGCCATTCAGCATCTCAACACAGCTTTGAGACAATTGTAAAGAAAACATCTTCCTCGGACCATTTCTTGATGACAGCCCTGTGTGCGAAGAGACACGTAAGCAAAGTGCAGTGCAACATGTATTTATTTACTGCATGCTAAAGCGCCTCATGCTTCCTTCTTGCAGCTTCAAAGTACAGGTGCACCCGTCACTTAATCTCCCCGTGCCGCCTCCCTGCCCTCTCCAGCATTGATAATTGCTATCGTTGCTGGGTATTGTTTACTTCGGAATCCGGACATGTGGCTTTAAGCCTGCTTCACCACTTTCCCATGCTGCAAGGTCTTGATTCATTATTTCGGCTTGCGTTTTTGTAACTGACAGAGCTTTGAAATAATTGTGAAGAAAACATCTTCCTCAAATCATTTCTTGATGATAGCCCTGTGAGAGAAGAGACACAGAAGCACACTGCATGGCAACATATATTTCTTTACTGCATGATAAAGCGCCTGATGCTTCCTTTGTGCTGCTTCAAAGCACTGGTTCGCCCGTCACTTAATCTTCCCATGCCGCCGCCCCCCAGCATTGATGATTGCTATAGTTGCCCTGTATTGTTTGCTTCAAAATCAGGACACGTGGTTCTAAGCCCGACTTCAGACATGGAAGCAAAGTGCAGTGGAACATGTATTTATTTACCGCATGATAAAGCGGCTCATGCTTTCATTGTGCTGCTTCAAAGCACTGATGCGCCAGTCACTTACTCCCAGTGCTGCCCTCTAGCATTCATAATTGCTATTGTTGCTCTATATTGTTTAATTCAAAATCAGGACACGTGGTTCTAAGCCTGGCTTCATCACCGTCACATGCTGCATGGTATTGGTCCAATCTTTATATTGCACAACTGCTCACTAAGCTAAAACTTTAAAAAGTATATATATATATTATTAGGCACAACCTAATACATTTACCAACGCTTGTTGACTATTGCAGGGCCTACCTTTCTAATAGAACAATATTGGAGTTACCTTACTACATTCAATAAAGATATCTTCCAAATGGGAGCAGATGAAAACTTCATGTTTGGTGTCTTTAGAATTGTAATGAAAAATACTCTTTTATGGTAAAGTCGGATTTTGAATTATAATTTTGAAAATGCCACTTTTAGAAAGTTGAAAAACGAAAAGACAGCTGGGTTATAATCAGAGTCGACAGAAATATAGCAAAATATAAACCAAAGAAACAGAGTAGTTTTCTGAAGTGTGCACCCTGTGGGGCGGCTCTGCCTGGCCACCCTGTTCAAAATGAAAAAGAAAACTAAGACAAGTGTCCTAGGCACAGGTTGCACTACTGGCATTCACTGAAGTAGTGTAAACCATTTATATTGAATTGGTATACAAATTTCAACACTGTGTGATCATAGACTAAATTCAGAAGCACAATCACAATGTGAAATGTCCATCATGCAACCATCACTGGAGCGCTGAATGCTGCTCAATCGTTTTTATTATGCAAACACAAGTCCATCACGGGGAAAAGCTGTTCTGCATACACTGAATGTTGGTTAAACAATTCCCACAATGGTTAAACAATTCCCAATGCATTTCAGGCATTTACAGTTGCCCTTCGTCAGGGGAATCTACAAACAAACATTGCTACAATGAGACAAACATAATAGGTACATGTCATAAATTCTGAAATGACCGGTCAACACCGTGAGTAGGACACCAAAAAAGAGCGTCAAAAAGTAGATAAAGAGTGTCACAATATGCAGGGCCTCATGAGGGCAAAACTGCAGCAATGTCAGCCAACAGGAAAGAGCAAAGAGTGAAACACAAGAAGAGTGAAGCAAACAGTGCGAGAAACCAAGAACCCCATCTCCACGGAAAACGAGTGTGTTAAAAACCAAAAAATCATAGACGTATGTAAGGGTTACATAAAAGCCACAAAAGTGGCAAAATGAATGAACATCTGCTATACATGAAAAATTAAGCCACCCATACAACAAAGAAATGAGCAAGGAAATGAATTACGACTGATACCTCCAAACGGCACAGTCGAATGACAACCAGTCTGTTGGACTTGGCCCTTTTTCCCTGATTTTTTTCGTTTTTGTAGTGTTAAGGTGCAGGTGCTCCCTTCTCCCAAGATGGCTGCCACAGACCCCTGCTACTGCAGGGTGGTCGTTTTTCATAGTAGCACCCTAGCTGCCAGGAGCTGGCTGGGACCCACAACAATGTTGCGATACCAGCCCGCCTTTTTGTCCCATAGTTAGAGTGGGGAAGCTCCTGGAAGAAGCTGGAACCTTCTAGAAGGGAGGTGGGGTTTTACTTTTGCCGCCTTGGCTAGAGGTCACCTGACCTAGGGCTACTTAAGAGTGGGAGGGAAACTTTTGTGGTGAGTTGGCCATTGGGGTGAAGCAGAGCTGGAAGAATCCACCAGGAGTGTAGGCGGTAGGGCCTAGCCAGGGACTTATGCCTCTGAGAGTGACAGGATTTAGGTACTGCCTCTTAAGTGAGTGAGGTGCCCTGTGAATCCCACTGATCTTGCCCAGTAGTAGGAGGACCCAGAGACTCTCTGCCAACCTGACTAGGAAGGATCTAGTCGCCCTCTCCATCCCTACCCCTGTAACAGAACCCCTTAAGGGCGCCAGATACATCTGCGCCAAAAGACTTCATCTGTCAACTGAGAACTGAAATCTAACTTTAAGAACTGAGACTGCATGACAAGAGCGAGCTGTAAGCCTTGAATGCCAGAGCTGAGACTGCGTGTCCAAGCTACCCTAGTGAGCAAAATACTAAGCCGATTGCCAGGACACCGGGGATCGACCAGGTACCAGCGCTGTGACCCCCGCGCTTCCTACCCTGGTCTGGGACCCCCGGCAGCGTGCTCCGCTGAGCACTTTACCCCATCCTTAATTTGAGCCCCCCCCCTGCGACGACGAAGCTAGCGCGCTCACCGCTGCGGCCTGGAGGCCTGGAGGAGTGCCCTGCTGTGTCGCGAGGCCCAGGAGAAGCCCGGGGCCCCGTCGCTGCCGTCGCAGCCGAGTGAGGAGGTGCGCAAGGTCGGGGCCGAGTTCCCCCAACGTCGTGAGGACGGACGCCTGCTGACGCCGAGACGGAGGTAAGCCCGGAGGCCGAGATCCCCCCTGGTGCGCCCCCTGCTGGTCCGGAAACCGCACCGCACTTGGCCCGGGTCGTCCCCTCCGTGGGAATCCCCTCCCCTGCCTGCGCGACGGAGAGACCCCGCCGAGGGATCCTGTCCGTGTCCCCCCTTCTGTAAGACTGAAAGCGGTGCGACGTGAACTGCACCGGAGCATAGGGACCCGCTCCGCAAGTCCGGTCAGTCTCCCCGCTGGAAGCCGCCTAAAGAACTGACTAACTTTACCCTCGTGTGGCGCTTCCCGCCACCGACCCTGCTTCCCCAGCCGGAGCGACAAGGAAAATGCGAGTAGCGCCTTGTGTTACATGCTCTACTCGAAAGTAATTGTTTGCCAGAAAATGCGAGTAGCGCCTTGTGTTATATGCTCTACTCGAAAGTAATTGTTTGCCAGGAAATGCGAGTAGCGCCTTGGGTTATATGCTCTACTCGACAGTAATTACCTCACAAGAAAATGCGAGTAGCGCCTTGTGTTACATGCTCTACTCGAGAGTAATTGTTTGCCAGGAAAATGCGAGTAGCGCCTTGTGTTACATGCTCTACTCGAGAGTAATTGTTTGCCAGGAAATGCGAGTAGCGCCTTGTGTTATATGCTCTACTCGAAAGTAATTGTTTGCCAGGAAAATGCGAGTAGCGCCGTGTGTTATATGCTCTACTCGACAGTAATTACATTACAAGGAAATGCGAGTAGCGCCTTGTGTTATATGCTCTACTCGACAGTAATTACATTACAAGGAAATGCGAGTAGCGCCTTGTGTTATATGCTCTACTCGACAGTAATTACATGCTCTACTCGAAAGTAATTGGTTGCCAGGAAATGCGAGTAGCGCCTTGTGTTATACGCTCTACTCGAAAGTAATGGTTTGCCAGGAGATGCGAGTAGCGCCTTGTGTTATATGCTCTACTCGACAGTAATTACATGCCAAGGGATGCGCGTAGCGCATTGTATTATATGTTCTGCACGAAGGTAATGCCATACCAGGATCACGAGTAACGTATTGTATTATATGCTCTGCTCGACTGTAATTACCTGCAAATGGTTGCGCGTAGCGCTTTGTTTTATATGCTTTACTTCATAGGATCAGGGGCCATCGATTACGAGGAGCGCTCAGTTCCACAGGCGCCATGTTAGTGAGCCCAATGTGTCCCCGTTCAAGTATCATGCTTAGTTAGACGGCTCGTTCAGGGAAAGACTTCACGTAAGCGCGCACAGCGCTAGAACAAGGTTAGGCACTGCATGAATATCACCCAGAGTGTCGAATGTAATGTTATGATGGTATTATAAGTCCTGTATTGCCTTGTTATTTCCTGAACTGCATCTGACCAGCTAAACTTGGATAAACTTGAAGTATTTGCATAATTTGAACGGTGTGGCGTCCCTTATTGTGTGTGTCCCTAGTCCATGAGAAGCGTGTGGTGTATGGTTGCTTAACACATCGCCCTCTGGTTGCCCGACCGGCTCGCGCCACGCTACCGCCTATAGGGCCTGGTGACCCCAGGTTCCTACATTGTTGGCCAGCGGTGGGATCCTTGGGACCTGTGACCATACAGCACCCTTCCGTGAGGCGAAGGGCGCCACAATTAAACGCCTGTTGTGTTCCAAAGCTCTAAAAACATTGATTGCTGCATTGTTAGTTCCACTGTCCAGGTTGAGAGTGCAAGAAGCCTGGTGAGCCGGTAACTGTTGCCTATACCCTAGGAATTTTCTCCTTAGTGTCTAGGTCCCCACCTGCCAGAATGGAATCCCGGTTAGCTGACCTCGAGGGGTACACAGTGAAGCAACTAAGGGAGTTCGCGCAGGAGTTGGGGATGCCCGTGATGCGGAAGGCCAAAGCGCCGGAACTCCGTACCGCCATTAGGGCATGGGTAGAAGCCCACCCAGAAGGGAGAGGGGATGAGGGACAGGGGGCGCCAGATGCACCTCAGGAGGAGAGCGCCCAAGAAGTCCTAGACATTGTGAACATAGAGGAGTCTGAAAATGTGCCCCCAGGGAGACGTTCTGGTGCCAGTAGTAGGACAGGGTCTAGTAGGAGCGCGTCTTCAAAGGAGTACGAGGACAGAAGGGAAGAGAGGCAATTAAGATGGGAACTAGCCAAGTTGGAGCATGAAAAAGAAAGGGAAAGAGAGAATAAGAAATGGGCAATGGAGGAGAGGAGGATGGCGCACGAGCTTTGGATGAAGGAGTTGGAGCTGCGTGCCCTCCAGATGAGTGTGTCCAGTGAGGACACTGGTGGCAGCATACCGGAAGCTCCACAGGAGCTAGAAGTTTATTTACCCCAGGATGACATCACCAGGGTGTCTGAGGAGGCATTGGGGTGTGAACCTGAAGGGGGTGGTGCAGGGATCTCCCAACCCAGCGAGGTGGGAGAAGTGGCAGATAGCCCAGCTAGGTCCCAGGGAGAGAGGGTTGTAGGGCCTCACGACCTATCTATAGGAAGGCGTGAGACGGGGAGGTGTCCCGAGGTGCCCCAACCGAAGTCTCAGGGCCTGGAGAGTTCCGCAAGGGAGCCCCAGGTTGGTATCCTAGGCTGTCCCGATGTGCCATCCAGTGCAGGGGAGCCCCTAGTGTCAGGAGGACCCAGGGCGACTGTAACCAGCGCGCCTGAGGTTCTGGGGTTGGCCCAGTTTCAGGGTTAAGGTCCTGGGCTGGGGTGCCAGGTTCAGGGGTTGCCTGACCTGGCGGGTGGGGCCTCTGCTAACAGGGTCCCCCCGAAATTGACTTCCAGAGGTACTTCTCCAGGTGGGAGGGTGCGGAACTCTGGAAGGGGGTGCAGAGGGAGGAAGGTCTCACCTCGGGCACCGGCTCAGCCACAGGGTTTAGATCCTGTGCTGGGATGCCAGGCTCAGGGGTTGCCTGACTTGGCGGGTGGGGCCTCTGCTAACAGGGTTCCCCCGAAATTGACTTCCAGGGGTACTTTTCCCGTTAGGAGGGTGCTGAAATCTGGAAGGGGGTGCAGAGGGAGGAAGGTCTCGCCTCGGGCACCGACTCAGCCTAAGGGTTTAGACCCTAGGTTGAGGAATCATTTGAAGGGTCAAGGCCCTAGACTGAGGAGGAAGTGATGGTCTGAGGGTGCCTCGCAGGGTAGGGTGAGGAACCCCAGAAGGAGAGTTAGGTGGAGGAGAGCCTCGCCCCTGAAGGCTGGTCAGCCTAAGGGTGTGAACCCCAGGAGGAAGGACCAGAGGCAGTTTAGGACTGCAAGGAGGAGGACCGGAGTGGTCAACAGGCACTACAGGCCTGGGGCTACTGCCCCCCACTCCGCGAGATCACCCGGGCCAGAGACATCTGGACGGCCCAGGGGCCGGTCCTGGCCACAACTAGCTAGGGAGCCCCAGTGGGGTGGTTTCGTTGGTCCAGGAAGGTTTGTTAGGGAACCATCGGGTTCCAGAGCGGAGGAGAACCTGCGGGTGCTCCTACCGTTGCGGGCCTGCGTCAACCTTTTCTCGCCCCAAGCAGGGAAGACCATCAAGGCATTGATTGGTCTACCCTGGCTTTCGGCTGGAAGGGGGTTATGTTGGACTTGGCCCTTTTTCCCTGATTTTTTTCGTTTTTGTAGTGTTAAGGTGCAGGTGCTCCCTTCTCCCAAGATGGCTGCCACAGACCCCTGCTACTGCAGGGTGGTCGTTTTTCATAGTAGCACCCTAGCTGCCAGGAGCTGGCTGGGACCCACAACAATTTTGCGATACCAGCCCGCCTTTTTGTCCCATAGTTAGAGTGGGGAAGCTCCTGGAAGAAGCTGGAACCTTCTAGAAGGGAGGTGGGGTTTTACTTTTGCCGCCTTGGCTAGAGGTCACCTGACCTAGGGCTACTTAAGAGTGGGAGGGAAACTTTTGTGGTGAGTTGGCCATTGGGGTGAAGCAGAGCTGGAAGAATCCACCAGGAGTGTAGGCGGTAGGGCCTAGCCAGGGACTTATGCCTCTGAGAGTGACAGGATTTAGGTACTGCCTCTTAAGTGAGTGAGGTGCCCTGTGAATCCCACTGATCTTGCCCAGTAGTAGGAGGACCCAGAGACTCTCTGCCAACCTGACTAGGAAGGATCTAGTCGCCCTCTCCATCCCTACCCCTGTAACAGAACCCCTTAAGGGCGCCAGATACATCTGCGCCAAAAGACTTCATCTGTCAACTGAGAACTGAAATCTAACTTTAAGAACTGAGACTGCATGACAAGAGCGAGCTGTAAGCCTTGAATGCCAGAGCTGAGACTGCGTGTCCAAGCTACCCTAGTGAGCAAAATACTAAGCCGATTGCCAGGACACCGGGGATCGACCAGGTACCAGCGCTGTGACCCCCGCGCTTCCTACCCTGGTCTGGGACCCCCAGCAGCGTGCTCCGCTGAGCACTTTACCCCATCCTTAATTTGAGCCCCCCCCCTGCGACGACGAAGCTAGCGCGCTCACCGCTGCGGCCTGGAGGCCTGGAGGAGTGCCCTGCTGTGTCGCGAGGCCCAGGAGAAGCCCGGGGCCCCGTCGCTGCCGTCGCAGCCGAGTGAGGAGGTGCGCAAGGTCGGGGCCGAGTTCCCCCAACGTCGTGAGGACGGACGCCTGCTGACGCCGAGACGGAGGTAAGCCCGGAGGCCGAGATCCCCCCTGGTGCGCCCCCTGCTGGTCCGGAAACCGCACCGCACTTGGCCCGGGTCGTCCCCTCCGTGGGAATCCCCTCCCCTGCCTGCGCGACGGAGAGACCCCGCCGAGGGATCCTGTCCGTGTCCCCCCTTCTGTAAGACTGAAAGCGGTGCGACGTGAACTGCACCGGAGCATAGGGACCCGCTCCGCAAGTCCGGTCAGTCTCCCCGCTGGAAGCCGCCTAAAGAACTGACTAACTTTACCCTCGTGTGGCGCTTCCCGCCACCGACCCTGCTTCCCCAGCCGGAGCGACAAGGAAAATGCGAGTAGCGCCTTGTGTTACATGCTCTACTCGAAAGTAATTGTTTGCCAGAAAATGCGAGTAGCGCCTTGTGTTATATGCTCTACTCGAAAGTAATTGTTTGCCAGGAAATGCGAGTAGCGCCTTGGGTTATATGCTCTACTCGACAGTAATTACCTCACAAGAAAATGCGAGTAGCGCCTTGTGTTACATGCTCTACTCGAGAGTAATTGTTTGCCAGGAAAATGCGAGTAGCGCCTTGTGTTACATGCTCTACTCGAGAGTAATTGTTTGCCAGGAAATGCGAGTAGCGCCTTGTGTTATATGCTCTACTCGAAAGTAATTGTTTGCCAGGAAAATGCGAGTAGCGCCGTGTGTTATATGCTCTACTCGACAGTAATTACATTACAAGGAAATGCGAGTAGCGCCTTGTGTTATATGCTCTACTCGACAGTAATTACATTACAAGGAAATGCGAGTAGCGCCTTGTGTTATATGCTCTACTCGACAGTAATTACATGCTCTACTCGAAAGTAATTGGTTGCCAGGAAATGCGAGTAGCGCCTTGTGTTATACGCTCTACTCGAAAGTAATGGTTTGCCAGGAGATGCAAGTAGCGCCTTGTGTTATATGCTCTACTCGACAGTAATTACATGCCAAGGGATGCGCGTAGCGCATTGTATTATATGTTCTGCACGAAGGTAATGCCATACCAGGATCACGAGTAACGTATTGTATTATATGCTCTGCTCGACTGTAATTACCTGCAAATGGTTGCGCGTAGCGCTTTGTTTTATATGCTTTACTTCATAGGATCAGGGGCCATCGATTACGAGGAGCGCTCAGTTCCACAGGCGCCATGTTAGTGAGCCCAATGTGTCCCCGTTCAAGTATCATGCTTAGTTAGACGGCTCGTTCAGGGAAAGACTTCACGTAAGCGCGCACAGCGCTAGAAAAAAGGTTAGGCACTGCATGAATATCACCCAGAGTGTCGAATGTAATGTTATGATGGTATTATAAGTCCTGTATTGCCTTGTTATTTCCTGAACTGCATCTGACCAGCTAAACTTGGATAAACTTGAAGTATTTGCATAATTTGAACGGTGTGGCGTCCCTTATTGTGTGTGTCCCTAGTCCATGAGAAGCGTGTGGTGTATGGTTGCTTAACACATCGCCCTCTGGTTGCCCGACCGGCTCGCGCCACGCTACTGCCTATAGGGCCTGGTGACCCCAGGTTCCTACACAGTCCTGTTATCAGGAACAGAGATCTCCAAAAGCGTGAAGTATGTAAGGAAACAAGTGCGGGAAGGGACGGTGTCAGAAATGAATAAAAGCGATCCTCAATGTCAGAGAAACAGGGGAATGTGAGGGCTTAACTCACCTTGGCGGTCTGCCCAAGCCGGCAAAGAAACAAGGTAATCTGCATCCTGCGCGTCGTCGAATGGACACCGCGCTGATTAAAAAGAGCTCAGAAGTGACATAAAGAATGCCACCCAGTGACTATAGAACATTAAAAGAGGCGTGGTGCAAGACTGTTTAAGCTACGAACTATAAAGTTAAAACGTGAGAGAGACAAGAAGTAACCTACCAAAGAAAAACAAAGTGAAACAATGTGGCAAACCAAAAAAGACACAGAGAAACAAACTATATCACTTCAGGTAGGCTCTGGAGGACTACTAGGTTTCTAGGTTTCGGAAGAAGGGCGAGACTTCCACTTTTTACCCGACGGCTTCCGCCGAAGCAGCCCTTCTCCACACTAGGGAGGGTCTGAAGTAAAGGACACGAATAAGACGTGCCCATTAACAGTACCTGTGATACTTACCTGACCAACGATTCAGAGGGAATATAGGGTGCCTTCTTCCCTGATTCCCCCTTTATTTTCTCTATATCACGGTCCTGATGAAGCGCTAAGGGATCCACTAGGAACCAACGGATAGCGCGAAACATGTCGACCACCCATCACTTATAACACTTTATTCCACACCTACATATGGGTTGAGAGCAGTGGGAGAACACCCATTCCTTCCCCTCTCATTTTTAAACTGTGCCTCCATCCCTGTTTTATTTTAATCTGACCCAGAGGACCCCCGAATAAACATACAAGGGTACCAACTGGTTATTTTATCTTCACTCACTACCTTCACTTGGCCCACACACCCACATGCACAAATGCGGCAACTCCTAAAAAGATCTCCAACAGAGTGCCCTCTGGTAGGGCCCGTGAGGGACTGCAGTGCGAGTATTACTTCCCCACCCTGCACACTCATACCTTTGCTTTGGAGACCCCTACCCCGACTCGCAGTACCTATCTGGACTGCAGGAGCACTCTTCCTCTCCCTTTAGGAACTGATACCACTCTAACTGTTTGCGGTATAAAAATATAAACGGTACTCACACCGCTTGTTGCACTGTACGTGGACATGTAAGAACAATCCACAATAAAGTAAGAAACACATAATTTGGAAATGTACAACTTAAGGAATGTGAATGACTCACAGCAAAAAAATGGTTAGCATTGATGATGCAGTCTATATGTACATCTTACACTGAAACCATACTCAATGGTTAAACTGTACACAATGGACCACTGAATGGAGTATACATAAAACACAATACAAGAACATAAACAATCAAAACAATATGAAACAAAATAATGAATGTGTGCTAACCCATCCTGTCCTCAACGTGTCAGATAATACAAGAATCGTTGAACAGATTGTTACATTGTACATGGAAAAAAAACATCTGAATGAATGAAATAGAGACATGTAATGGGGAAATGTGCAGCTGGAAGAAGTGTACATAACTCACAGCACAAAAACGGTTAACAATAATGATGCAAATGGGAAAAGGTTCATCTTACACTGCAACCATACTGGATGGGGTATCCATAAAACACAATACAAGAACATTTAAAAACAAATTCATGAGTGTGTGCTAACCCATCCTGTCCTCTAAACTAAATAGTGCAAGGACCATGGACAGATTATTGCATTTTACATGAACATGGAAAAAACAATCCACAACGTGATAGAGAAAAATCACAGGGAAATGTACGGCTGGAAGGAGTGTACATAATACACAGTACGAAAACGGTTAACAGTAATGGTGCAAATGGGAGAAGGTCCATCTTGCACTGCAACTATACTCAATGGTTGACCTGTATATACTAGAAAAAAGTGAAACCCTGAATGGAGTATGAATGATACAATGATAAACAGAATGAAAATTGTATGCTGGCCCATCATGTCCTCAAAATATAAGAACATGCAAAGAACATAAACAGTGACATCCCAAAAACCTACAGGAATCATAAACCCCAAATGACAAATATATCCAAAAAAGAGGAGAACCGACATACATGAATTGAGTGGCTAACATAAGTGCAAGAGAAAGAGTTGTGCGAAACACTGGCTATGCATGCTGAGTCATGTAAATATAATGGAAGAATCACTAATTATAGAAAACAAGAGAGTTCGAGTTTGTCATCGAGACCTTTGGGCATGAGGGTGCCTAAAAAATGTATTCAATGGGCTCTTGTTGAGTTAATAGCTAAGACATGTCCCTGTCATGTTGTGTCTTCACCAATTCTAAAACCGTGAACCTAAACTGTGCTATTGTATGGTGATGCTCATTCCAATGGGTTGCAAGCGGTGAACTGGTAGTTTTGGTTCTGACCCGGCTTGTGTGCTCAGTTATCCGAGTTCGTAATGTTCTCTCAGTCTTTCCCACGTAGTACAAACCACACGGACATTCATTTGTAAAGCGCACTACATACCCGCGAGGGTCTTAAGGTGCTGGGGGGTGGCGCTACTGATCGAACAGCCAGGTCTTGAGCATCCTCCTGAAGGTCACCAGGTCTTGGGTCTGTTGTAGGCTCAGTGGGAGGGTGTTCCATGTCTTGGCGGCGAGGTGGGAGAAGTATCTCCCGCTGGTGGTTGTTCTTCGGATGTGCGGGACGGTGGCGAGTCAGAGGCCGGCAGAGCAGAGCTGGTGGCGGGGGATGTAGAAGGAGAGACGTCTGTTGAGGTAGGCTGGGCCGGTCTTGTGGAGTGCCTTGTGTGTGTGGATGAGGAGCTTGAAGGATATCCTCTTGCTGACGGGGAGCCAGGGCAGGTCCCTCAGGTGGGGGTGATGTGGCCATGGCGTGGTACGTCAAGGATCAGTCGTGCCGAGGCGTTTTGGATGCGTTGTAGTCGCTTGATGAGTTTGGTTGGGGCTCCCGCGTAGAGGTCTTTTCCGTAGTCGAGTCTGCTGCTGACGAGGGCCTGGGTGACTGTCTTTCTTGTATTTGTCGGGTTCCATCTGTAGATCTTGTGAAGCATGCGGAGGGTGTTGAAGCAGGAGGAGGAGACGGCGTTAACCTGCTTGGTCATTGAGAGCATTGAGTCGAGGATGATTCCCAGGTTGCGTGCGTGGTCGGTGGGTGTCGGGCTGCTCCCAGTGCCGTCGGCCACCAGGAGTCGTCCCAGGCTGAGGGGTTGGAGCCGAGGATGAGGACCTCCGTCTTGTCCGATTCAGCTTCAGACGGCTGGTCTTCATTCAGTCGGCGATGGCCTTCATTCCTTCGTGGAGGTTGGCTTTGGCGGTGATGGGGTCCTTGGTGAGGGAGAGGATCAGTTGAGTGTCGTCGGCGTAGGAGATTATGTTGAGGTCGTGCTGTCAGACGACGTGCGCGAGCGGGCCCATGTAAATGTTGAACAGTGTCGGGCTGAGGGAGGATCCCTGGGGTACGCTGCAGATGATCTCGGAGGCTTTGGACCGGAATGGGGAGAGGCGGACGCTCTGGGTTCTGCCGGAGAGGAAGGAGGTGGTCCATTCCAGCGCCTTGTCTCGGATCCCTGCGGCGTGGAGGCGTGCACGTAGTGTGCGGTGGCAGACGGTGTCAAAGGCGGCAGAGAGGTCTAGGAGGATTAGTGCTGCGGTCTCGCCATTGTCCAGCATGGTCCTGATGTCATCGGTGGCGGCGATGAGGGTGGTCTCAGTGCTGTGGTTGCTGCGGAACCCTGACTGAGAAGGGTCCAGGATTCTGTTTTCTTCGAGGTATCGGGTTAGCTGTCTGTTGTCAATTTTCACGATGACCTTGGCCGAGAAGGGGAGCAGAGAGATGGGCCGGAAGTTCTTGAGGTCTCTTGGGTCAGTCTTGGGTTTTTTCAGTAGGGCGTTGATCTCGGCGTGTTTCCAGCTCTCTGGGAAGGTCGCAGTCTCGAGGGAGAGATTGATGACGTTGTGCAGGTGGGGTGCGATGGAGCTGCTTCCTTTGTTGAAGATGTGGTGCGGGAAGGGATCTGACGGGGAGCCAGAGTGGATTGTGCTCATGGTCTTGATGGGGTCCTCGATGCTCACGTTGGCCCAGGCAAGCAGGGTAGCAGCATTTAATCACGTAGATAACATTCTGATGACCATTGCAATCTGCCGTGAAATTCAGATTGATGCATTGCCCAGAACAGGGATGAAAGATGTTTCAGCCAATTCAACACGTTATTGCAGTGAGAGCAATTGAAACATTTGCGCATACCTTATCCTCTTCTGTAATTTCATTGGTCCTTGTGAGTATCTCCTTCAAATTGTGCGAACTCTTGTAAGTAAAGAGTGAAGGATTGGCGAAAATCCCTTGAAAATCGGCTTCAGATTGCAATAGTTCCCAACGTTTCAAAATGATGTGCTTGATAGCAGGTGACTGTGTGGAATAAGTCGGCACAAAAACGTCTCTGTTCACCAGCTCCTTTATCTGCTTCTTCAACAGATCCAATCTTTGTAGAGCTTGACCGCACTTTTTTGCAGTATCCCCCACTTTACTATGGTAACCATATGCCAGAATATTTTTTTACACAATGTGGTTGCATATTGTTGTGATCCATTTGATTATGGTGAATTGAGAATAGGGTAAATGTCACTTGAGGGACGGGGGATGAAAACTACTGTATAACAAGGAGTTGTTGCGATCAGTGGGTTTCTTGAACACTGACGTCCTGATGTTGGTGCCCACAATCTCAATGTTGACGTCAAGGTAAGAGATATGCTGTTGTACCATGCAGAATGTAATTTGAATCCTCAGGTTCAACGACCTCAGCCTTGTTTCCAGATCGTGACGTGTACAATGCCAAATGCTAAGTATGTCGACAATATATCGTCTGTAAAGTATCAAGTGCTTGATCCATTCTTCATCCGACAAAATGTGTTCTATTTCAAATTTCATCATGAAGATGTTGGCGTAGTTGGAAGCCCTGGAAAAACCCATGGAGGTTCAGTTAGCTTGGAGAAAGTACTTCTGTTTACACTTAAATTAACTGTGGTACAAACAAAAATGCAATAGCTCTAGTAGAAAAATTGTATTTGCTTGCAACTCATCATGCTAGAGAAGTTTCCATTCAATCGATTCAATTCCTTCTAGATGTGGAATAGAAGTGTAGCGAGCTACAACATCAACAGTACATAACCAAATCTCTGCTAGTTCTTGTATATGAACATCCTGTAAAAGTTGTAAAAGCTGAGTGGTGTCCTGTAAATACGAAGGACCAGCTTGTACAATGGGTTGCATAAAGGAATCCAAATAATGCCCAAGAGGTTCGTGAATAGAACTGCACCCTGATACAATAGGTCTGAAGGGAGGATCTTTCAAACCTTTGTGTATCTTTGGGAGCATATAGAGTGAGGGGCGTCAAGGATGCCGTGTATAAAGAAACTCCATGGTTATCGCTGAAATTCATTCCATGTCCTTTACGTGCGTCAGAATCGTCATAATGATGCCTTGAAGGTCCCCAGTGGGATCTTGAGTTAATGGTAGATAAGTAGATTCATCTAGCAAGATTGTTTCAACATTATTCGCGTAAACCTGATGGTCCATAACTACCAAAGCTCCTCCCATGTCTGCAGAAGAAAAGAACAACGATTCATTCCTTCTTAATGATTTGAGTGCCGATTTGTCTGTTTTTCACAAGTTCTGATGTTTGACAATAGTGACAGGTATTTTAGACATGTACTTTTTGACAAGTGTCTCGAAGGTGTCAATTACTTTGTAGGAGATAGGAGAGATGAACGTACACTTGGGTTTAAATTAGCCGTAGGTGGAATCATCCTGCCCTGGAGGTCTGGAGTCAAGATTGGAAAAAAGTAACAAAGGCACAACTTCCTGGTAAATTTATACAGGGCGATCTTGGTCTCATGTGGTTTTCTGTGAAAGTTAGGTACAAACGAGATCCCTTTGTCCAACACAGCTGTCTGTGATTTGGTCAGTTGCGTAGTCACATTTGTTTGTTGTGAGTCATTCACATTCCTTAAGTTGTACATTTCCGCATTATGTGTTTCTACTTGATTAAGGAATGTTTTTACATGTCCACGTGCAGTGCAACAAGCTTTGTCAGTAACGTTTATATTTTAATACCTACCTGAAGTGATATAGTTTGTTTCTCCGTGTCTTCTTTAATTTGCTACAATGTTTCACTTTGTTTTTCTTCGGTGGGTTACTTTTTGTCTCTCTCACTTTTTAACTTTATTGTTAATAACTTAAACAGTCTTGCACAAGTCCTCTTTTAATGTTTTGTAGTCACTGGGTGGCATTCTTTACGTCACTTCCAGGCTCTTTTAAATCAGCGCGGTGTCGATCCGACGATGCGCAGGACGCGGATTACCTTGTTTCTTTCCCGGCTTGGCTAGACGGTAGCGGTGAGTTAATCGCTCACGTTCCCGTTTCTCTGACATTGAGGATCGCTTTTATTCCTTTCTGAAACCGTTCCTTCCCGCACTTGTTTCCTTACAGACGTCATGCTTTGGGGGATCTCTGTTCCTGATAAGAGGACTGGTTGTCATTCGACTGTGCCGTTCATTTTTCGTGTATGGCATGTTCATATTCACATTTTAGATGTTCATTCATTTTGGCACTTTCGTGGCTTTTATGTAACCCTTACATACGTCGATGTTTTTTTGGTTTTTCACACACTTGTTTTCTCACAGTTTGTTTCACTTTTCTTGTGTTTCACTCTTTGCTCTTTCCTGTTTGCTGATATTGCTGCAGTTTTGCCCTCATTGGGCCCTGCATATCGAGATGTTCTTTTTTGATGTCCTACTCACGGTGTTGACCAGTCGTTTCAGAATCTATGACACGTACCTATTATGTTTGTCTCATTGTAGCAATTGTTGTTTGTAGAAACCCTGACGAAGGGCAACTGTAAATGCCCAAAATGCATTGGGAATTGTTTAACCATCATGGGAATTGTTAAATCACCATTCAGTCTATGCAGAACAGCTTTTCCTATTGATGGACTTGTGTTTGCACAATAAAAACAATTGAGCAACATTCAGCGTTCCAGTGATGATTGCATGATGGACATTTCGCATTGTGATTGTTGCTTCTGTATTTAGTCTATGGTCACACAGTTTTGAAATGTGTATACCAATTCAATTTAAATGGTTTACACTACTTCAGTGAATGCCAGTAGTGCATCCTGTGTCTAGGACACTTGTCTTAGTTTTCTTTTTCACTTTTAGAAAGTTGGTATTTTCAGCCTTCACAATTTAATGTTTCCAGCCTATCTCTGGGTCACAAGACTAGATGAAGCTGGCAGTTGATCTTTGTATATTCCTCAAATACTTCTTTGCCCTTTAGAGAGCTTAGGTGTGCCTGGCACACTGGCACAATGGGAGGGCGGAGCTAGGCACAGCCCCATTTATACCTGCCTTCACACAAACAACTTCATACCCTGTAGTTAGTCTGGAGCCAGGGCAGGGGATGCAGGAAACCTGAGGAATTCAGAGAGAATCCTCTGGAAGTTTCTGCCACTTGAAAGAAGGCACCAGATATACTGGATCTCAAACACCAATTCTTTAGTGCACTTCTGGACCTGTTGAAGTCTCTGCTAGGAAGAAGGACTGATAAGCTGCTGAAAGGACTGCCACTCTGCTGAACTGCTGCCCTCAAGGACTGCTGCCTGCTATGCTGACCTACTGCCCACTTGCCTGGGTGAGAAGGACTGAACCTGCAACCTATACCGAGGACCACCAGCGTGACTCCAAGGGCCAGTCTCTTGTAACCAGCACCTGGATTCTGCAACTGAGAGTCCTATCCTGCCAAGTGGCACTACCCCAGTCCTGTACCCTTAGAAGTGGGCCTTAAGGTGCTCTGCCAGCCCATCTGTGGATCCAGCAAAACTGACAAATCTCCTCTGCATGGCGCAACCCAGAGGAGAAGTTGCATCACCTCTGCTGCAAGACATCTCCCAGCACAAGAAGTTCACATTGCCCTCACAGTCCACAGTCTCATTGGAACTGTTGCTGCGTGACGCATCCCCAGTGCAGGTCCTTGCATCACAAACCTCACGTCAATGGCATCTCCAACGATGCAGGACTTCACATCGTAAGCCCCGCAGCTTCTTCAGAACCACCTGGTGTGCGCCACATACTCGACGCAAGACTTCACATTGTAAGTCCCCTCCTTGACGGACAATTCGACAATTCGACAATGATGCAGGACCTCGAATTGCAGCCTCGCAGCTCCACGGAACCAACCTTGTGCAACGCGTCCCCGACCACGACCTCGAATCGCCTCGGCTGCGCAGTTCATTCTCAATGTGGGACCTCGCAATGCTCTGCAACCAGGATTTCAGGTACTATTGTTCAGCAGGCTAAACTGAGTCCCTGTAGCCGGCTCATGCTTCATCGCGGTCAGCTTGAACTTGTTACTTTATCCTGGTCCAGCGCAACCAGATGACCACAGTAAACGCTTTGTGCTATTTGGATCTCTTTTCACTTAAATCTTTAAACCTGCATATCTCCAGTTCTTCTGATTGGATTTTTGACGTTTTAGTCTTGTTTTATTTATTAAACCGTAGTCTATTATTCTAATCTTGTGTGTTGTTTTCATTTTATCACTGATTGAAATGTTGCACAAATACTTTACACATTGCCTCTAAGTTAAGCCTGACGGCTCTGTGCCAAACTACAGGAGGTTGAGCACAGGTTAATTAGGGATTTGCTTGTGACTTCACCCTGACAAGGATTGTGGTTCCTGCTTGAGTAGGGTTTAACCCCCCTCAATCAAAAAATGATTCAGTAGGTATTTAGAGCGTTACTTGTCACCTATGAGGGCATTTAGGCACTCAACCAGTAACCCAATTACTTACAGTGCACATACAAAAAACATGCAGGAAAAGAACCATAAGCAGTTGGAGAGGTTCTTGGTAGGAAATGCTCTATCTGATTATCACCCTTACAACGTCTATCATCAGCTTTGTGTTCTAGAATTGGATTTTCCTAAAGCTAAAGAATGTCATAAAACGACCCTAGTAACTACCTCATGATCCAGCAACTGTAACCATATTTTTTTATATGTTTGCATGAAGTTAACCATAATTATGAACCCTTGATAAGGAATGCCAGATGATGCAGGACTTCGCGTACTAAGCCCCGCAGCTTACTCAAATACTTATCCTAATTCCTTTCACTTACTCTAGCGCAGTCATTAACCCCAATGCCAACCATATTGCTTAACCTTATTGCATCCCTAACATTAACTTACCTTAACCCTAACACTATTAGTCTTTTCCTTACTCTAACTCCATCCCTTATCCCAACCCTGTTTTGAATCTCTGCCATTTCAACAGTTTCCATCTAATTGTTTCCTTGTTTCTCTCTTTAAGTGATAGTATTTCGAAACGTTTAGTTTCTATGTGTCATATTAGCAAAACAATATGCTGTCACAATGAATCGTGATGACAGAAATACTATAGCATCACAAACTAAAACATTATACACACACACTCTCGCACACATCTTATACCAAGCTGAGAGCTAAAAACCAATGTATGTACAATGTGTCCAGATAAACTTTTTTAGATTTAGTAGATGGAATTCAGTATTGAATTAAATTTAAGTGCAAAAGAAACTATTACACAAGATGTATTTAAATGACAACATTCAAAAGCAATATTGTCCTTTTGCTTTCAGTCAGTGAACGATGTACCAGAAACCAGAGCTTCTCAAGTGGTTCTACCCAACTACCTGATACATCTCGTCTGCTACAGAAATTATATTTATAACTCTGTTAAAATGACACCTAAAAATGTGGTCTTAGGCAAAGTGAGTAGGCAGGGCCAAAACCCTTGAGTCTCGCCGAGGAGGCCATAGGAACCCCACTGCATATTTTAAATAATTGGGTAATTTCTGTCCTAGGGTTGTTTTTGGGCAGATTTGATTAAATAGGAAGGCATGGGATTAGTTCCTCTTGCTGTTCATTATTTCTAGGTCTCACTGATAAGGCCAGGTAAGACGAAAACATGTAAGGGACTGCTCGTAGTCTCGATTAGAGGGATTCTGGCTTGGTTCACGACAGACTGTCCCTATTGGGTTAAGGCCAAAATCGAGTGAATATGGTTTTCTCTGTCTGCACTTGCACACATAAGCTAAAGATAGTGGTGTTGGGATGGGAAGTCTTCATGTAGGCTGCTTCCCTGCTCTATGTTGATCTCTGGAAAGTTGCTGCAGGTTTTTTGGTTTCTACCTCAGTGAACATGAGAATCACTTGTCTACTGAGGATCTCCCTATTTACATATTTTGACACTCTAGTCCCTGAGGTCGAGGGAGCATGCAAAGAACACCTCTCATTTATAGAGTGGTTACTTCGTCTCTATGTAGGGTGTGGCACTGCACTCTCTACCCAGGCTGTGGTACACTGGCAGTGGTGACAGCATTAATATATACTCAAATACTTGTACTCCTTGGGAGAGTTCTATTCTTATAAAGTCTGTGCAGTCTCTTTTCACCTCTACCATGTCCAGAATATGTGTATTGAGATTAAATGTAGTATTCACTGGGTGAGGATGGATTGATATGCCATTGTGTTTAAAGTAAGCAAAGCCAGCAAATGTTCTGCTGGCCATTTCAGCTCTTGCGTGTCCCTGCCTAGTCTTTGTGAAGCTTGGTGGGTTGGGAGATCAGAGGTATACTTTATATAAAGAATGGGTAATTCTACTTAGTTAGAAACAAGAGATCTGAAAAGAAATGTGCAAGAGCACCAGCCATTAGCTAAAATGTATATGCTCCATACAACTGTATAGTATTGGCCGGCATAGGGCTTTGGAAGATGATTCAACGGTGTTATGACAGTTGTGTTAACGCCACTCAGCCCTCGGTTACTCGGAAGAGCTTGCAAGCCCCAAAGAAAATGTAAGGCAATGGACAGACCTATGTGATTAAATTATTGTCTGGCAGTTAATAGCATGTGCTATAATGAATTGAAGGAGTACAAGAGAAAAATAAAACAAGCTTGCACAACTTATTACATCAAGAGAATCGATACAGGTAAACATTCTATATGTGAAGCCATCTGTGTTTCTAAAGCTCTTGTAATCCTCCTCATCTTGCCTCTACTTTGACTCCATTGCAACTCTTATGTGATAATGTATCTAGGTTTTTTGTGGGAAAAATTGTAAAGATCACAAATAGCTTTTCATGAACAGACATAGCAGTGTGTAATCAGTATCCTCAATTGCATCTACAAACCAAATCAGGATCACTTTTGGACCTGTATCTTCTATATGTGTTGCATTCAGCTGCACAGGATGTTGTTCTGGTTCTTATGGACATTCACAATACCACTTTGATGTCAGCGGTTGTTCGTTATCTGAAAACTGGCACTACTTCTTCCATTGCATTTGGCGAGGACGTAGCTGGGAAGTTTTGTAGGCATCGCAAGGACCTGGCAGTGAGGTGGCAGCAAAGTGTCAAAGCAGGCTACTTGCGGTGCCCGCTAGCGAGATGGCGGCAACGAAGTGGTGGTGAAGAAGGCCTTTTGGGACCGCCCAATGACTTAGCTAGCTGCCTGGCCACGGGGTGGGAAGCAGAAATTGGAGGTAAGAGGCAGTCCTGGTGATAGAGCATTGGCGTAGCAGTAAGCGCAGAAGGCTGTGGGCTCCTTCTGCTGCATGGAGGCAGTCGGTATTAAGCGGGTGTGGCTTGTGCCCGCTCAACCACCGTTTAGCTTCCACACCTTTGCGCTTGCAGAGGAGGTTGGAAGAGCCTACCCAGGTTGCTGGGTTATGGCGGATGTTTAATTAATGATTAGACAAAAAGATCTCCCTAGTTAAATTAAGGCCCTAGAGGAGGGAGAGGACACAGAATGCGGATGTTTAGCCTGTCTCGTTAGCTGGCTGCTGTTGGTCTCTGGCCTCTGGTGGTATTATTTACTGCTCCCTTCTTCACCTGCCCAAAATCCCCCGCCAATTTGCTGATTCAGCTGGATTGTAAGGATTTTAAGGCTGTTCAATATAGTGGGCAAAAGCACTGTGGAGCAAAGGCCCCCATCGGAGGCACCAAATATTCCAACTAAGCGCCCATTAAGAGAAGGAAAAGGTAAAAGAGAGCAAAGTGGATTGGGTTCGAAATTGGCTCATGCCCTTGGTGCAGCGAATAGCGTGTAGGAATAAAAGATTCTCTTGCAATTAGTGACCCCACAGTGTCAAGTATTCTGTGCTCTGTACTAGCACTATACATTGTGATTCCTTGGTTTGTCCTTGGTTGAGCCTTCCTCACTCTGTGTGTTTCGCATGTTGGGCTGGTCCTGCCAGTTTACTAGCTACAATCGGCTGGTAGTTTACAACCACATTTTTTAACGAGCTTGAAGATGCCTAAAGGGTAAGGGGCAGTGGCAGAGAAAACAGACCAAGTTGATTAGAACCATGGATGCCAAAGTACAAATGTCTGGAGATGGAGAAGTGAATCCTCTGACCCATTGTTATACAGTTCCTACAACTATAGCAGGACTGTATAATAGACCAAAACAAACTTCATAGTATGGAGACTTAGTCCACATATACCATCAGTAAGTGTTGGTGGGATTTTGACGACCTCACAGTACCACATTTAACCCCTAACAGGCTAACATATTTGTTGTTGTTTTTTTAAAACCTTTTTATAGGGTTACAGTTGTTGTTGGCAACCTCAAACATGACACTGATTCTCAAGCAGTCAGTGAAAACAGATCTAACCCTCTTGTTTGTCACTCTTGCACACCCAAGGTAAACACAAGAAAGCTACAACAATGCATTTTAAAGATCAGATTCTTGCATGAAAAGCATGATCTGTGATTATTAGAAAGATGAGACATGCTACTGTAATCAGAATTGTTAGAATAGTAATCAGGATGATCAATTCAGCCATGGCAATTGTTGATCATGTTTGTCTACTCCTATCTGTACCTACACTAAGAGTGCATAGCAATAACATTATTCTGCCAGACCAATTGGGATGGTCCAACTCCCATACCTTGGCCTTAGGTGTCAGGAAGCAGGTTGCAGTGCACAGGTTATCTTCCTTAGCAGGATGGGGATCAGAGTCAGCAGAGCTGCATCTCAGTCACAGTCAGCAACGGTTCTGTGATAATTGCCAGCATGAAAATGCTTCTCACTAAGAGCCTTAGCATGGAAGCTGTTTATATAGCAAAACATTGTTCTTATCAATTGGGGTTGAGGTGCAGAGCAGCTCATTCGGTTTCGTCTAGCTAAGATAAAGTGTCTCCAAGCGAGCACAAAAAGAAAAGAAAACAATGACATTGTGTTCTACAACGTGCCAGCCTGGAACTGTACAGATTGCAGGGTGCCAGTGCCTATCACAAATGCACATACAGCACATTCATGTATTAGCAGAACAAGTGTGGCCAAGGGCACCACAAAAGAAATGTCAACTTGAAGAGTTGGATCTAAAATGGAGAATGCATGTGAGCCACACCACACCATACTGTGGATATTTCAGCTATTGATGAGAAAGAGAAGGAATGTGCTCGAGAGTGCCTAAAGGATGATTGTTTGAGCTTGTCAAAATCTTTGAGGAACTTTGTAACTTCGAACTTTTACACTAAGAGTTGGAGGATGTTCAATACATCAGGCTTATCAAGGAGGCTATGCTCTCTACACACTCAAGTCCAGATCAGGCTAGGCTTCACGGATATGAATGCTACTAGTCCCTCCAAATCCTTAAGGCAATCATTTGAAGATGCTTGAACAAATAAGGTGTGTGGTTTTAAGAGCACAAAGGATTCTAAGGAAGTTGAGAAAGGACAAGCGAAGTCTGCAGAAGCAAAGGAAAATGAAGCTATGGACAATGCTAATAGCAATGTTAAAATCAGCAATGAAGTTAAATGTATATCTTGCGGTATGCCAAGTACCGTCTCAAGAAATGTAAGTGGGAATTGGGAGTTTCCCAGTTCTTACCTTCAGGGGAAAAAAATACAAGCAATGCAAAATGGGGGAATGCCATCCATCCTCCTTGATATGCAAACTAAATGTAATGATAGTAAAGATGTGACCAAAGGGAATGATCTAGGTTGAGGGAGATTAGTAAAGCGGGAATCAAAATGTAAAATAGCAGGGGATGGCGAAGAATTAGTTAGGGGAATGGGGTTGGGTGATGCTTTTTAAGGTCCGGTTCAGGTTTCAGGTTTCTCAGTGTCGCAGTGGGGATTGCTCTGCACTTAGACACCTCTGCCCAGAACTCCCTAGAAAATGTAGCTGAATTTCCTATGCTAAATCTGTATGCAGTTGACTTAGAGGTACTTATATTTTGATGTGTAACACCCTACAGTCTTTCCTTCCACACTTTATGAATCACAGCAAGATTGCCACATAATTCACTTTACTTTTGTTTCTCTGATTGAAAAGTGAGTCTACTTAAACTGTGACTACAGGCCTTCCATTGCAGCCTGTGTAAGCTGGTGCTCGCACCTCTCACGACATATATAATGTTCCTTATATCTGAGGTCACTACACTTTAAACCTCTAAGTCACCCCTATGGCAGGCTCTTCAGTCCTGAGGGGAGGGTGCTTGGTTATAACTGTGAGTGTGCCCCTGCATGAGCAGGACATCCGTACAAACCCCAGAGTCGATTCTCCAGGCTTTGTAAGTGCGGTCAGCCATTTTTAAACATGTAGTAGACATCAGTCATTACGAGATGTCTAACTATAAGTGGCTGCACCGAACCCGGTCAAGTTTGGTATCAAACATGTTGGAATCATACCCCAACACCAATTCCAGTGTTGGAAAGTACGATCCCATGTACTGCGGGGCTCCTTAGGGGACCCCCCTGTACTCCCGGTAATAGCCTTTCAGGGTCTGCAGACCACAGACACAATTCTGGCCTCCTGCTGAGCGGACTTAGTGTATTGGGCTGGGGTGGGGGCGCTTACCAGTGTCACCAGACTGCATTGGAGGGCACATTTGATTCCAGTTTGAACCAGTTCAGGGAGCCCTTGGCTCCATCTCTGGTGCGAAACTGGACAAAGGCCATGGGAGCCCCTCTCTCCTGCCCTTCCTCTGGGAGGGACCCTGAGTTGTTCCAAACCTTTCCCTAGGGTATTTAAGGGCTTACCTTTGGGTGGGTCCTTAGATTCGTAGTGGGACAAGACTCAACCCTGAAACTACGTCGCTCTTTAATTGTTGGGACACTTGGACTTCGTTGGACTTCGACTGGAACCGAGAATGCACCAAGGAAGATGCCTGCTACTCCCGGTCTTGCTGTTCTTCAAGTCTTCTTCATCATCTGTGCTTCATCCAGGGTCTTCACAGACCTGTGGGCATCAAGGACACCCAAAGAAATCTCCCTTGGAGTGAAGGAGTCACTCCACAGCATATGCAGGCACTGCAATGAAGCTGACCGGCCTGCTGCTCCTGTCACCCTATGGAATTCCCAGGGCTAAGCAACACAGGTGGTGATTCTGCAACTCCCTCAAGGGCTGACCTGTCCTCTCTGCAATTTTGAGGCCAGTATCCCTCATCGGAACCGCTGGGACTAAACCCTTATGCGCTGCATCGAGTTGCCGTTGTCAAGGCTTGTTGGCTCTGCACTCCAGTGATCTTCAGGCTACAAGAAGCTCCAGCCTCCAGCACCTCTTCGCTCCAAGAACAGCATCCCCACAGCATCCTCTACACCAACCACCTAGCCACTGACATCCGACATGGTACAGCTCGTGTACAGCTCCTGGTATTCCTCAATCCTTGAATATGTCCAAGGTACATGGGAGACAAATATAAACTCAGCTTGATATAAGTGATGCACGCTCCAGGGATCAGGTGGACCAAAAAACCATATTTTGTTTATGAGGGTTTAAGAAAAGGCTCCTGATTAGGTCATGTGTGTGACTGATCTATCGCTCCTCATGTCCCTGACAAGATTAAAGTCTCCTGGTATAATTAAGTTACCCAAAGCTAAACCAGAAAGTATATTGAAGAAGGACACTGGAGCACGATCTTGGCCCACACTGGGGACACAAACTGTGGCTATTATAGTTTGTATACCGCTGTATGTGTTCCGGAACCATAATATATCATCCTTATCTTTTTTGTTTTGTAAAGCCCAAAGATTAATGGATAAAGAGAGTTACTGTGTTGTGTTTGTTTTGGCAAAGGGCCAGTTCCATGTACAGTTCCAGTATTTCTTTGCTGTCTCTGCTCAACCTTGTACCGTGCCTCTCATCTCTTTAACTTTCTTCTCTAGGTTAAGTCCATGGGTTTTGTTGAGTCTCTCCAGTTGTGCCATTGATTCCTCTGGGAGATTGCAAGGGTTCCCCAGTTGCTTCTGCAAGTGTGATTCCCAGAAAAATGTTGCTTTATTTCTATCTTCAGTTTGTTCTGAAATTCAAAGGAGATGCCAACAGGGTATGCCCATCTGTATCTAGTGCGATAATTTCTCATTTTTACTGTGATTGGGTCAAACGGGTGGCACCTCAAGAGGGTGGCAGGAGCAATATCTTAAAATAATGTGCATTCAGAGTGCTGAGAGGAGACATAATCCCTACCTCTTGCTGCCTGTAATGTTTTGTCTTTTTCTTTGTAGTTGTGGTATTTGGCTAAAATGTATCGGGGTCTCGCCGATGGCCCACTCTATGAACACTTTTTTACCGATTTCATGATGATCCTCTCTCAGCAGGGTAAAGAATACGCATATTCAGAACGTCTGCTCCCTCCTCTAGTCATTGAATTTGAATGCTATCTCAACTTGAGCGATTTTCCAAGTCTTCACAGAAGAGGGTTGCAAGTTCTCTGTGTTAGTGAAAATTGGGAGTCAGTTGCTCTCAATGCGGCCATTACCCTCTCTAGCTGTTTAAATTTGGCTTGCATGTCCAGCACCCTTGGACCTACAGAGCCCATGTCAGTGTGGAGGGTCACCTATTTTGGAGCCCAGGTATTGAAATAAACCTGAAACACCCTTAGATAGGTCAGCTTTACTTTCCTCTTGGGCTTCAGTCTTTAAGAGTTGTAGGCTGGCTATGAGGACTTTTTTAATTAGCACCATATTCCCTGCTGCTACAGCTTGCTCCACTACAGCTTGCAGTGTCTCGTTAGATTGTCTTGTAAGGTTCACAAACTCCCCAAAGTGAAAACAGGCAGTAGCAAAAAACAAATTGTGACCCTCTTCTAGATGTGCTTATTCAGCGTCATTATTCTTTTATAGCACAGCGGATCAATATGTCAGTCAGTCAACAATAGCTTTATTCGGTTAATAATTAAAACCATCAAAGCATACAGACGATTTCATTTGCAAAAAGTTACATATAAAGATGATTAACAAAGAAAATTCAGACAATACAAGTACACAAATATACATAAGAATATGTTTACACAAATAATTGGCGAAAGTGTTAAAAGATATAAAACAGGCCAAAATTTAAAAGACTATTTCATGATTTCGAAAGAAAGAAGATAAAAAAGGCCTGGTCTCGGACACTCACACATTATAAAAAGACTAAAAATATATTAAACTACATTCGATTTCTACTTCTGATAGCCCCTGACAGATAACTGGCAACTCCAAAACAGACAAAGGGAGAGCCCAGCATTTGCAGAAACACCAAGGCGGGCCTTACTTGGTCATGATAAAGCCCTGGGGCAACTTGTTGCAGGGCTGAAGATTCATATTAGACACAAAGGTTGCGGTCCAGTTAATTTAAATTTTTTGCATGTTGTAGCAGTATCCATCTGGGCATCTCAATGCTTTCTGTTGAGGCAGAGATCTACGCAAGCTCACCTTTGCTTTTTCGTAGTAACCATATGGGTCAGGCTTGTAAAAGAGGTCTGGCCTCTGTGCTGAAGTAATTCCATCACGATCCCATTTGGTGTCCTCAGAGAAAGAGAGCTCTTGAATTATCCCAATTTGTTGCCTACGTGGACCTGTGACATATCGGGAGAAGCCCAGGGATCCCGTTGCTAGTTCAACCGCCCCTCCATCTTGGTGCTATGTAATTTTGGTTCAACTAGAACTGAATCTCAGATGAGGCAATACCTATACAGTGACAGGTCATCAGAGGCCCAGTGAGTTTTGCCGTTTTGTCACGTAGTGCTAAATCCAGGGCCCTGCATGATCAAAGCAGCCTTGCAATCCTAGATCAGCATGATTCTATTCTGCCTGATATTTAATGTCCTTAAAATACTGCTTTTCGGTATTGTGCAATGCTTCTTATGTGGCATTGCCGCTCCATATCCTCACTTCCAACACACACCTTCCAGACCACCAGGCCCTAGCAGTAGCTTTGTAGTATCCACTCTCACCTCATCTCTAGTAGTGTTCTGCATTTGGGGTGTTTGCCTCCACATCACAGAACTCCTCCACTTCAGAGGTACCAATCTCCTCACCTGTAGCTTCTGTATCTTCCAGTCTGGTAGATACCTCCTGCCCTGATCTCCATTCTGGGGCCTTGCTGCCAGCCGCTAGGGCTTATCTCAGATGTTCTGAAAACAATCGAAGGGGTCCATAGGGGAACCACCACCTCACTCCCTTGTTGTAGCCGCATGCTCTTATAATCTCTGTGATGGAGCAGGATCTTTGCTGTCTATAACAATCTTTGGCTGTTGCTCTTTCTCCTATAGCTCCCGACTTAGACGAGACGCAGGGGCTATTTTTTTGTTGTTTTTGCTGGGATTCCACCAGGAATATAGGCACCTTGCCTTCTGGCCAGTGTGACAACATAATTTTCTGACCATGATAACTTGAAACTACATGTTGTAGAGGGATGGGTTAAATACTTCCCAGTTCAGCCAAACCACGCTCACAGCCCAGGAGAATGACGCTTACGGGCGAAAACTAGTGCTCCTCTTGAGCTGTGAAATCAGCAAATGAACTGTGTCCAGTTAAGGAGGACTGCTGGGTATGTGCTCTACCTTAAAAAGGTCTACAGGGTGCTGTCTCAGTTGTATCTTTGCACTTGTTTTCCAGTTCAAGAATAGGTCACAGTTCTTAAGGAAGCTCAGCTTATTTTCTTCCAGACAACTCACAGTGATTTTAGTAGATCCTCAGGTCAAGAGGCTTGGTCACAACCTTGTCAGTAGCACCTACACTGGTCCTCACCCTGGCACATCTCCACTCATTGGTACTTTAGAGACTCTCCCTGATGTGTAGTGTCCTGGTTATAGATGGTCTAAACATATTTGAAACTGAGGATACATGTTGAAAGGAAGGGTCCAGTCCAAAAGTGTGCTATCTTCAAATCTGAACTCTCCATTCCCCCAGAGAAAAGAGCATCTTTGCTGGCACTTTCTTAGGAGTGCACCCCTACAGCAAAGAGTACAGAACCCCAACAGTATATGGATCGAGACCCTATTATTATCCTAGGTCAGACATCTCTTTCATAAGTGTGAAGTTGAATGCCATGTTGAACACAGCTCTACTTAGCTCACATTAAAGGGAGCACCACATACATTATCTCTTTCTATCTTTCTTTCCTTACCATCAACAGGAATATGTTCATAAAGTACTTCTGACCTGAAACAAGTAGCAGAAGGGATCCAGTAATTGTATTCATCCTCTTCCACTACTGCATCATGAGACCAGAAATGGGGAATGCAACCTCACTACTTGGTGAGTTCGTATCTCAGCATAAAATCATCTGAAAGAAAAGTTGTTAGGTAGGTTGGTGAAGTAGCACTAATTCACCTACATCTCTAAATAGAGCTAATCTTCTTTGAAGCAAAAAATTGCACACTGTGCCAGAAGTCAAGCCTCACCTTTCAACAGCAGACATTGAACTTATTAAGTAGTGGGAGGACTGTGGATGAGCTCCCACCAATCAAAAGGTATGTCTGAAAGAGGTGTCCTGGTCTTAAGCCTAGTAACTATAGATTAAAGAAATGATGCCCTTACAGAAAAATGAGTGTAAAGTGTGCTATCAACACCAAAATACCATCAATGTCCAACATTTAAAAAGATAACATTTTCAAAACACTCTAATCAAAAATAAAAAAAATATTCAAATTATAACAAAACTATAACACAAAGAAAGGTGGTCAGGAGTTGTGCATTTTTAAAGCAAATCAAAAGTATCCATTAAAATGTCCTGAAATACAAAAAGTCTTATTAGTCAATGGGGCATGAGTGATTGCATTTGAAGTGCCCTTTCAGGTTCACTGTGATGAAGTGTGGCTCACATAAAACATAGCAGTTTGCCCCAGTCTACAATTTGGTATTCAAAAAAAGGGTCAAAATATTTCAAACGCGCAAGGCAGGATCATAAAGTTGGCTGTGTTGAATTCTGTGTGCTGCTGAAGCATTGGGTTTTAGCACTAAAAGCTCTAAGTGGGACACACTTGAAAACTGTAGCCGCAAAGTGTGATTTTACCTATAGGGTTACTATGCCACCTTTTGCAATGTACATTCGCACTTAGGGGCCGATTTGGATGTCAGAGAGCTTCCGACCACAGGTCTGAGGCTTTCTGACCGACATCCAAGGTTTCAAATCCAACAGCCTTATTAGAATGAAGGCTGTTGGATTTGAAACCAGTCGGCCAATCCGACTGGCTTCTGACGGGCTCCAGGAGCCCTTCGGCCATTTGGAGGCCTCACATAATCACCTATGGGCGGCGTTTCTGCTGCAGGGATTATGATGTAGGTTCCCAGCAGGCTTTTCATGTCATACTTTCCGACATGAAAAGCCTGCCAGAAAGCTACTTTTGGGCCCCCTAGCAAGGCCCCCATGCCTCCTCATCCTCCAGTTTGAGACTTGGAGGGCACCCATGGTCCCCCCTGTAAATCCCTGCGCTGTGTGGAAGGCACTGTGAGGTGCCTGCCATGCGGTGCAGGGATTTACACAAACTCCCATTTCTCCACGGGAGCTTGTGCTGCAGCCGGTTTCCAACCACTGCACAAGCTTTCATAGAGCAATGGGAGTCTGCGACTGCACCATGTGCGGTGGCATCCAAATAATGTGGTCGGGACCACCGACCAGAAGTCGGTCGGTCCTGATTCCGCAAAGGTGTCGGACATCATAATCAACCACATAGTCGCTTTTCTGAAGTTGAAAAAACTCCAGCAGATCAACGGTTGGCAGCCCGTCAGAGATTCATAAGATTTGAGCTTTGTTATCTCCAGCAAAAAAGCACAAGTGGGATAAATCAGGAAATCTTTTCTGCCGTACTTGCATCTTTCTAGGATAACCTTGGCACCTTGTCCTTGTCCTCCAGTGGTTAAATAAAAGTCTAAATCCCAACGCTTTTAAAAAGAGATCAGTTCTTCTAGTAAGCTACAAATGGTAACATACTTTTAGGAGTTCCTTGGGGATCCAATCCACAGGTTCAAGGGAAGGGTCTGTTGACTCTACATCTTTTTTCCTCACAACCAGAGACAAAGTCCGATCCCACAGGGCTTGCTAATTCCAATTCCAAGAGAGTGTCTTGTGCTTACTTCTCCTTCAGGCCAGCTTCTCTGACCTTTTGAAAATATCTCCAAGCTTTTGGTTCCAGGAGAAGTCTGATCTAAGGCCTCCATCTTTCTTCAAACAGCAAGCGGTCTTCTTCTCTTTTGTTTCAACAAGTTCCAGGGAATGTTCTTATGTCTAGGTGTTTGAACCACCAAGATATAATAGTAGACCAGCAGGGGTTGCTGGAGGACCCTGAATCTTTCCTCTCCAAGTTCCCATATTGGGCCCTTTTCAACTTTCCAGCAAATTATTTTTCTAAAGGCTAAAACACTCCCAGAAAACAAAATGTTAGTGGTTTTGCAAAGTACCAGGTTTATATTAGGACTGCTAGTGCTGCATTAGTAATTCAATTGTCTTAAGTAAGCTATTACGTCGAATATCTCCCTTTCCCTACCATTAAAAAACCAACCAAAAGTGGTCCTGATCCCCAGTCCCACCTCCCAATCCCACCCGCCCCCAATACAGTAAGTGAAGCCAGTCTGCCTGGTTGAAAAAATGTCAGCTTCAAAGGCGTGCCTACACCAGATCTCTGCTTTCACACAAACAAGGAACATTCTGAGTCTGCTTTTTCTTTATGTAGCCACTTGGTATCAGATTTCCACTGGTCCCCAACCACTGTGTCTGTCTCCCTGACATGAATCCCTACTGAAGGACATAATTCCATGTACCAGAAACCAGGATATCGTGTCTCCTTCCACATCAAAAGTATTGTTTTCATATTAAACATGCATGACTTGTCACCTATGAGTCTGATAATTGGGGACTTCAATCTCTGTGTAGAACATAATAAACAAGTATCCGATGTTTCAAACAATCTGGAACCTCTAGATTTCTTCCAACTAATTTAATTCTATACCCACAAAGCTGTCTCCAACCAGGACCTAATATTGGTCATTGGTCTGGCAATAACCATCATGATAGTCCAGCACAGGTTCTGGCAGGACCATTGATTCACCTCTCTAGTGTAATGGATCAAAACAGCCTCCAATGCAAGACTAAATCAAATATGGGGGCCTTGATAGTTTTACAAATCAGTTTCAGTGACGCCTTCAACACCCTTTGTTCACTGCTTTTGCCACAGATAATAATAGAATATTACTTTAAGGCCTTGTATCTTGCTTATCCAAAATACCATTTTCTGACTTGAAACTTTATGCAAATGCCAATGAGGTTCTTCGATTCTGCTCAGATCCCGTGTTCCTCCGATCTCTGAGTCCCTAAATAACCTCTGTTGTTATACCTTTTTTTACCCAGGTAGAAACTGAAGCGAAGTAAGATGAAAATAAATGATTTGTATAATGTATGATACCACAAACACCAGACTAGAATGAAGCAATAATTGCATCAAATATCTAGGTATATAATTGTATAACTATTAACTTAAAAAAATTATTGAAAACAGTACAAGGAAATTTTAAGTGTATTAAGTATTCGCATGATGATCACCACAATAAGTAGCTTGACAGTATTAATATGATGACCACCACAATAACAGGCTGATTTACATAGTGGAGTACAAAATTTACTCCATGAGGTAAGGTACTCCGTCGCCCTGACGAAGTAACCATACTCCGGTTTTAAGATGTCTGCTGTGCCAGTGGACATCTCTTACATTGGTAGCAACCACCACCACGGAGGTTCTTGTCAATGCATTGACAGTGTACCATGCAGCTCTGTCAACAAGATGATTCCATATGGCAAACATTCAAAATCATTTTAGAATTTCAAAATCAAAATCCCAAAGCATAAGTTTCTTTCTGAAAATAAAAAAGCAGTGTCCTCCAATTGTTGACCTTGTGGTTTTCCCCCATGGCGTGGGGGTCATTAAAATGTTTTTACTTTCACTTACTGCCATGTTTTGGATGGCGGTGAGTGAAAGTAAAAATTGCCAATTTTTCTGCCCTCTGTAAAAAGAGCGGGTGAACAAATGGCCAAACCTCCAACATGTTAATTACATATGACAGACAGCATACATCTCAGTGTAGCACACAGTAATGCTTTTCTAGAAAACT
Organism: Triturus cristatus; assembly: GCF_964204655.1. Taxonomy (NCBI): domain Eukaryota; kingdom Metazoa; phylum Chordata; class Amphibia; order Caudata; family Salamandridae; genus Triturus; species Triturus cristatus. The sequence goes on along the minus strand of NC_140585.1, from coordinate 303,881,965 downwards.
GTTAAAAATACTTACCAAAGGGAGTACACTACACATCTCCATTGGCAAACCTCCGACAGCCCATACAACGTCGGGCCATTGGAGTATGTGAGTGGAAGAGACAGAGCAGTTTCTGTCTCTGACATATGGGGAGGCAGAAGCTTTTCGTACTGTGCGGCCAAAGCCTGCAACAACTTGCTGTTTCAATTAAGAAATATCACAGACCTCTTAGCTTGCAGGAAAAGCCTAAAAACCTGGTTCTTTGCCCAATAAACTTTCTTCCATTTCTTGCCAAAGGAGATGTAACTAGCGCCAGGACACCCCCGGGTAACCACTGCGCTGTATGAATATCATTAACATTACCTTAAGTTCCGACCGAATACCTTCTCCACCAAACTCTATGCCAGGTCCTAAGTCTGCTCATTATCCAAAGATATTGATCAAATCTAACCACGTTCCTTGGCAGGAAAGCATCCCTGTATTTCCATCAGAATCAAAATGTTTCAGGAGGCAACTATCTAGACGTTTTCCCATACTATGGTCTACAATCCCTTCATACCTCACAAGGATGCCGTTTGAATACACCCTTCAAATGACACCAATACTCAATGTTGTGTTCTACTGAAAACATTTTTCACCAGAACTTTTCCTCAACACCACAATGTAGCCGGCTTGCTGAGTGACCACCTCAATGGGACCCATCCTTACAAAATTACCATTTCATAAGGACCTTGTGGCTCAGTGGACTAATGCGTTCACTGCAGAAGGCTGTGTTCGACCTTGTGGTTAGAGGTTCAAATCACGGTGGTGCCACTCAGCCTTTCATCCATCTGAGGTCAATAAAATGAGTACCATTGAGTTGGGTAACAATAAACATCTGTTATTCAGAGCCAAGATGCCTACGAGTGAAAGTGCGCTTTACAAATATATGTTATAATGACAGTAGAAATATGCAACAAAGGGCTAAGAGCTGAATAGCAAATCTCTAACCATCTGGTTTAAATATAACCTGAGCCTAAACATGTCAAATCAAAGGTGGACATTACGGAGAGAGACATATATCTGCATCGTAGATCAGTTATACAAGCTCAAATGCAGCGATCCTTTCCTTAGGAATCGAAAGCTGCTCTAGTGCCCTCAGAGGAGAACACAATGTTTCAACTTTATTCCTTGATATTCCTTAGTATGGCGCCAAGGCCAATCAAGATAAAAAGCTCACAATATGAATTAAGAAGGACAAAACATGTAATGAAAAAGTGAGAAACAAAGTTCAAAATGTAATGTAGTTTTGTACACCTTGCAATGAATTTAAAAACTAGACATTTGAAATTGTTTTAATTTCTCTAAAAATTAATTTTGTTTTGCGGGGACTCATATATGCAAAGATACTTGAACCCTACAACCTGTACCATGACACTAATCCCATTGCTTTCCCATCCCTAATCATGTCTCTAACCCTAACATGCACACTACAGGTCCACGCTTGGCTACGTAACATAATCATATTTGGCTTCACCCTCGAAGTAGTAGCCAATGCAAAATCACTTAAATTAGTGCTTTACACAAACCTCTCCTTCAAAGAACACATTGCCGAGAAACCTTAGACAGCCTGGTTTCAGCTCACCTGCCGGAAAAAGTGAGTCTGTCTAGTGGAAACTGACTTCAGGATAAGTATGTAGGCCCTAGTCCTTCCTTTCCGAGATGAAGGCCACTCCTCTGTGCCTCACTCTGGCAATCCACAAAGACATCCTACCCACTGCAGCATGTCTCAGCAAAGGCCTGATGAAGTTCAGCCACATTACTCCACTGATGGAACAACTCTAGCTCCCTCTCATCATAGACAAAACAAGCATTGGTAAAGCCAATAGGTCTCACCTATGCAAGAGGTATTGGCTTTGTTAATATGTTTTAGCAATGTTGTACACCAGAGTAGCTTCTGTTCGGCATGGCTAAAAGTTAGCAGCGAAAGGAGAGTGGCCTGGACTGAAGTGAAGTGTCGTAAAGTAGAGTGGAGTGTAATGGAGTGACATACAGTAGAGCTGGGTGGCGTGAAAAGAAGTGAAGGAGAGTAGCGTACAGTTGTGTGGCGTATAGTGGAGGGAGTAGAGTGTCGTAGAGTGGAAGGGCAGATAGCGCAGTACAGTGTCAGAGTTGAGTAGAGTGTCATTGAGTGGAGTGGCATACAGTGTCTTGGAGTGGTGTAGAGCAGAGCGGAATGGCATAGAAGATTTTTCGTAGAGTGGATTAGAGCAGAGTAGATTGTCAAAGAGTGGAGTAGTAGTGTGTCACAGAATAGAGTGGATTAAAGTGGAATGGAGTGGCATAGAAGGAACTGCGTAGAGCGTCGTCAAGTGGAGTAATGTTGTAGAAGAGTGGAGTAGAGTGCTGTAGAGTGCAGTGGCATAGAGTGGAGTAGATTGTTAGTGGAGCACAGTTTAATGAAGTGGAGCAAAATTGAGTTGAGTATTGTGGAGTGGCGTTTCGTAGAGTTGAATGTAGTATGGTGGCCTAGAGTGAAGTGGCATAAAGTAAAGTGATGCAGAGTAGATTGGCACAGAGTGCAGTCATGCAGAGTAGAGTGTCATGGTATATTGTTGTAGAATGGTGCAGAGAGCAGTGACGTAGAGTAGAGTGCTGTAGAGTGCAGTGACACATAGTAGACTGGCATAGAGTGCAGTGACGTAGAGTACAGTGGTGCAAAGTAGACTAGAGTGGCGTAGAGTGCAGTGAAGTAGAGTGCAATGATGTAGAGTGATGTAGCGTGCAGTGTCGTAGAGAGCTGTGGTATAGAGCTGAATGTTGCAGAGTATAGTGGTACGAAGTGCAGCGGTGCAAAGAGGCTGGCATAGGGTTTATTGGTTTTGAGTAAAGTGGTACAGAGTACATTGGTGTACAGTGCAGTGGTTTAGAGTACAGTGTCATAGCATAGACTGCCGAGCCGTAGAGTGGCACAGCATACAGTACAGTGGCGAGAGTGGATTAGAGTGATAATTATTTTTTATTTATTTCTATAAAGCACGACATATGCCCAATGGCGTCTTGGCACTAGCGACTACAAGGACAAGGCCAATACTAAAAAACAAAGTGTACCCCCCGACTACATAGGAGATTGAAATAGCCATGTTTCCATTTTTTTTCTTAAAGTCAACAGGTTCGACTGGCCTCTGAGGTTTCCAGATGGCCGATTCCAGAGCTTGCAGGTGGAGTATATCAAGCTTCTGCCACCCCAGGAGGAGAATGAATTCTGGGAACCCTAACCATTTTGGACACTGCCGACCTGAGGCATCTTCCAGGTGTGTACCAAGAGAATTTGTTCTTTATGTAGTCTAGACCAGTGAGGTAGAGCACTCTGCGCCTTGAAAACAACTCTCTTTTTTATGGTGAGCCAATGAAGCTCCTCTAGATCCTTAGAGACTGAATGAAATTTCCTGATTTGTTTTAAAATAAGCTCTGTAGCAGCATTCTGCGCTCTATGCAATATTTTTAGAGATCCTTGCTGAATGCCCAGATAGAGGGCATTGCAGTGATCTAGTCTTGATAAGACCAGTGAGTTGATCACTATTTTCGGTAGCTCAAATGGGATAAAGGGCAGGATTGTCTTCAAAATGGTCAGTTAGTAACAACAGTTACAAATAAACATATTTGTCTGTTCCACAAAGGTGAGTTTGGAATCAAAGATTATCCTAAGGTTTTTCACTTTATAGACTGGGGTGGGAAGAGGACCAGGGTTCTGAGGCCACCAGGAATCATTCCAGAGTGGCGTTGAGTGCAGTGGCATAGAGTAGATCGCTTCAGAGTAGAGCACAGTGGCATAGAGTTAATTTGCTTCAGAGTAGAGCGCAGTGGCATAGAGTAGAGTGGTGCAGAGTTGATTGCAGTGACGTGAAGCATAGTGGTGCAGAGTGGAGTAGAGGGGTGCAGAGTGCAGTGGCACAGAGGGCAGTGGCATAGACTAGATTGTTTCAGAGGAGAGTGAAGTGGTGTAGAGTGGAGTGGTGCAGGGTAAAGTGGAGTGGTATAGAGTAGTGGTGTAAAGTGCAGTGTTGCAGATTGTGGTGGTGTAGAGTGGAGTGGTGCAGAGTATAGTGACCTAGACTGGAGTGGTGCATAGTGGAGTGGGGTAGAGTGCACTGGCAGAGTAGAGTGTTGCAGATTAGAGTAAAGAGGTCTGAATTGCATTGCTGTAGAGTGCAGTAGAGTGATGTAGAGTGGCACAGAGTAGAGTGACATAGTGTAGAGTGGCATAGAGTAGAGTGGTGTGGTGTGGAGTGCATTGTTGAGTGCAGCAGAGTAAAGTGACAGAGTGCAATGGTGTAGAATGGCATAGAGTATAGTGGCATACAGTACAGTGGTATAGAGTCGAGAAATGCAGAGTAATGTGGCAGATAGTTCAGTGGCGGAGAGAACTATTTTGCAGAGTACAGTGACAAAGTGAAGTGGCATAAAGTGGAGTGATGCTGGGTAGAGTGCAGTGGTATAGAGTGGAGTGATCTTAGAGTGCATTGGTGTAGTGCAATGGCATAGATTGGATTGATGCAAAGTTCAGTGGCATAGAGTTCAGTGGTGTAGAGTGGCATGAAGTTGAGTTCAGTAACATAGATTAACATAAAATAGAGTGGCAGAGAGTGAAGTGCTGCTGAGTATACTGTCATAGAGTGCAATGGTGTATACTAAAGTGGTGTGGAGTGCATTGGCGTAGAATATAGTGGCGCAGAGTAGAGGGGCGTAGAGTGCAGTGGAACAGAGTACAATGGGTAGAGTGCAGTGGCGCAGAATGGAGTGGTGTAGAGTACAGTGGTGCAGAGTAGAATAGAGTTTTGTAGAGTGTAGTGACAAAATACAATGACGTAGAGTGCAGTGGGGCAGAGTAGACTGGCATAGAGTGCACTGATTTTGAGTAAAGTGGTGTGGAGTGCATTGGCATAGACTGCAGTGGTGCAGAGTACCAGGCAGTGGTGCTGGGTGCAATGGTGCCGAGTTCAGTGGCGTAAAGTATATTATTTCAGAGTAGAGTGCAATGGTGCAGAGTAGATGAGAGTGGCGCAGAGGGAATTGGCATGGAGTGCACTGGCATACAGTGGAGTAGAGTGCATTGACGTAAAGTGCAGAGGCACAGAGTCCAGTGTTGCAGAATAGGGTGGCGTGGAGTGGTGCAGAGTGCAGTGAAGAGTACAGTGGCGCATAGTAGAGTAGAGTGGGGTAGAGTGCATTGGCATAGAGTAGAGTGGAGCAGTGTAGAGTAGAGACGCATAGAGTGGAGTGGTGCAGGGAAGAGTACAGTGATGCAGTGTGGAGAGGAGGAGAGAGGCATAGTGTGGAGTGGTTTCAAGTGCAGTAGCATGAAGTGGTGCAGAGTAGAGGGGAGTGAGGTAACGTGGAGTATACATGGCAAGGTAGCATACTGCCATTACAGACAAAACATCTTCAATTGAAATTACAAATACATTTGCACTCACATACAGTTTTATTGATAAAAGTATACAGTGCACAAACAATAATGTGTTTAAATGGCATCATCCAATGTACTGATTGGATCATCAGCACAGTTCATTTATATTTTGTTGTGTGCTAGGAAAAAATTAACAACGTACAGCCTTCCTTAAGCAGACCCCAGTAGCCAGCATGAGTGTCACGTAAATCCTCTCACTTTAAAGTCAGAGAAAGGAATCAAACACCAAGCTCCCCAGAAGACACAGCCTGACATTTGACCTCTGTCTTTCAATGTACAGCAAATGTAACAAGATTTAAAGGCCTGTTTACAGAAAGCAAGTTTAGGGAGAATATAGTAAACATGGTCTACACAGTTATGGCACTTTAATGGGACACAGCCTATTTTTCCTATTTTGTGTGCTTTCAACCTCCTTCCAGTTAGTGGTAGAAATGGGTGTGAAACCAATAATGGATCACAGAAAGCTACACATTGATGAAAAAATTCTGAATTCAGCAAGGGGTCATTTGTGTAGATCCTTCAAAGTTTTCCTATAGACACTAACAGTCTAAATAAATTAATACTGAAATTAAGTTGAAAAAAACATCCATTTGTGCCAATGTTTTCACTAAGTATGTCAGATTTTTTAAAGCAATATAACGTTACATCCGCTGGACCCTTCTGGTTGTGGTGAAATGTAGGACTTGTAGGTTCACCAAGAACTCGAGGTACCCGGAGCCAATAACTGAGCTGCGCCTTGCAATGGTTTTTCGTTGTGTACCGGGTATATAGTAAATTATTTTGTAAAATATAAAGAGTGAAAAATAGGCATCAAGGACACCTATGTACTTCTGAAATGGGAACCCATACTAGCATGTGAATTAGAGGACATTTTTCAAAATTACTTATTTTTTACACATTGAATTATAGGCAGAAATGCATAGAAAGTCAATTGGTAATAACACTTGTTCTACAATTCTATGTTCCCCTAAGTCTCCCAATAGAAATGGGACCTCACTTGTGTGGGTAGGCCTACTACCCGCGACAGGAAAGGGCCCACAACGTAACATGGGCACATCAATTTTTCCAAAACAACACTGGCCCTTTTTTCGCAATGTGACAAGCTGTGGATATTGGATGCTCGCTCAGCTGGCACTTATGGAAACCTAGAAAAACTGCAAATTTTTTAAAACTAGACACCCAGGGGAATTCAGTATAGGGTCCCTTGTGCGGCAATCACCAGGTTCTGTTATCAAGAATCCCTTGCAAACCCAAACTTGGTCAATAAGGATAATAAAGGAGTAGAAAAACCGATCGTATTTATTAGCAGAAAGTTATTTCCCCGTGAGACTGTCTACAATAAAAAAGGAGTGCTTGGCAGTGGGCAGTCAAAAAACTCCGATATTATCTTGAGGGTAAACCTTTTGTGTTATATACAGACCACGCACCTCTCACTTGGCTGAGGAAAAACAAAGGAAAGAACCTCAGGGTGCTTAGGTGATTTCTGTCACTACAGCCTTTTCAGTTTAATGTGCTCCATAAATCAGGGAGAGACCTCATAGGGTCAGATTTCCTGTCACGTTTTTCCCTTTTTCCCGATCAGGAAAATCCAGGGATGGAGATCTGTCACCAACCTGGTGACGGCAACACAGCAGACAGCCCATTCCTCCTTGCCTGGCCCGGAAGTCAGGCACCTGAGAGGAGTCACATTGTCGCGCCAGACCCAGAACTACAAGACGACGGGTGATCACGCTGGTGTGAAGAGAGAAAAGAAGATGGAGACCAGAGACGAGAGGAGGGAGGAGGACAAGCATAAGAAGACCCTGGGGAGGGAACGCGGGAAGGAGCAATGCAAAGCAAGTCCATGCCGTACATGGGAGAGCAGGAAGCACAAGCCGGGAAGGAGCCACCTCACCGCCAGTTGGCAACGGATACCTGCCGCGTCCCAGGAGGGGCGTGGCTTCACCAGGTGCATGCCCGTTTCTTTAAATAAAATTGCTAGAAGAGCTAAATTAAGAAGGGTATGTGGAGGAGAAGGGAGGAAGAAAATAAAAGGGGAAGACAGAATGAGAAAGGATAACTCTAAGAAAGAAGGCTTACAAAGAAAAAGAGTGGGAACAAAGACAGGTGGAGAATACAGAGTTTAGGTTGAAGGAAGAAAAGAACAGTAATATTCCTCTAATGAAAGGAAAAGGAAAGGGATACAAAGCCTTGCACCAGTTATTTGGGGCTACCAAACATTGCTGTTGTTTAATTACCGCGTTGATTTTGAGTTCCAAACGTGCACCCCCTCCCATAATAGCACAAGCAACCACTATTCCTATAGAACAAGGGCAGACACTTACCTGCTTCTTTGTTTTTGTCAAGGGTGCTGGTGGAGAGGGCCTCCGAAGGACCTGGAAGAGAAGAAGATGAGTGAAACACATGAACAAGAACTTTATTCCATTAACACTAAGATAATTGTACAGGTTTGAATAAAGAAAAACAAGGGTTTGAGACCACTCTGAGTAATCTTTAAGCGCCAATTTCAAACAAGTGGTCACACTCACTTTTATGTGAATGAAAGTGCTGGAATCTGCAGAAAATCACAAATTCCCACCCACCCACTATTTCCCCAGGTTTTGTGATTAAAGTGGTACCTCACTTGTGTGGATAGACTTAGTGCCCGTGCAAAAACAACAGACTTAGTGCCCGTGACAGGAAAAGGCCCAAAACGTGACGTGGGCACATCACGTTTTTCAAGTGAAATAGACCCTTTTTTCGCAATGTGCCAAGCTGTGGATTTTGGACCCTCATTCAGTCAGCACCTAGGAAAACCTAGTCAACCTGTACATTTCTGAAAACTAGACACCTAGAGGAATCCAGGATGGGGTGACTTGTGTGGCTCTCATCAGGTTCTGTTACCCAAAATCCCTTGCAAACCTCAAACTTTGTAAAAAATAAATAAAACAAATCCTTACTTTTCTATGTTGGAAAGTGTTGGAATCTGCAGGAAATCACAAATTTCCACCCACCGAGTATTTCCCCATGTATTCCGATTAAAATGGTACCTCACTTGTGTGGGTAGACCTAGTGCCCGTGACAGGAAACGGCCCAAAACGCAACATCAACACATCACATTTTTCAAGTGAAAACTGACCCTTTTTTTGCAATGTGCCTAGCCGTGGATGTTGGACCCTCGCTCAGCCAGCACCTAGGGAAACCTAGCAAACCTGTAAATCTTTTTAAAGTAGACACCCAAGGGAATCTAGGATGGCGTGTCTTCTGTGGCTCTCACCAGGTTCTGTTACCCAGAATCCCTTGCAAACCTCAAACTTTGTAAAAAATAAAATATATATTTCCTCACTTTTCTGTGATGCAAAGTTCTGGAATCTGTAGGAAGCTACCAACTTCCACCCACCCAGCATTTCCCCAAGTCTCCCAATAAAAATGGTACCTCACTTGTGTGAGTAGGCCTAGTGCCCAAGACAGAAAACTAGCCAAAATGCAACGTTGGCACATCACATTTTTCCAGTGAAACCTGACCCTTTTTTCACAATGTGCCTAGCTGTGGATTTTGGGACACTCGTTCAGCCGGCACCTAGGGAAACCTAGCAAACCGGTACATTTTTCAAAACTAGATACCCAGAGGAATCCAGGGTGGGGTGACTTGAGTGGCTCTCATCAGATTCTGTTACCCAGAATCCCTTACAAACCTCAAACTTTGTCAAACAAAATTAATTTTCCTCACTTTTGTGTGATGGAATGTTCTGGAATCTGTGGGGAGCCACAAACTTCCACCCATCAAGCATTCCTCCAAGTCTCCCTACAAAAATGGTACCTCACTTTTTGTGGATAGTCCTGGTGCCCGCAACTGGAAACGGCCTAAAATGCAACGTCGGTACATCACATTTTTCAAGTGAAAGCTGTCCCTTTTTTCACAATGTGCCTTGCTGTGGATTTTGGACCCTCGCTCAGCTGGTACCCAGTGGAATCTAGGATGGGGTGACTTGTCACTTTTCTGTGATGGACAGTTCTGGAATCTGTGGGGAGCTACAAATTTCCACCCACCCAGCATTCTCCCAAGTATCCCAATAAAAATGGTACCTCACTTGTGTGAGTAGGCCTAGTGCCCAAGACAGAAAACTAGCCAAAATGCAACGTTGGCACATCACATTTTTCCAGTGAAACCTGACCCTTTTTTCACAATGTGCCTAGCTGTGGATTTTGGGACACTCGTTCAGCCGGCACCTAGGGAAACCTAGCAAACCGGTACATTTTTCAAAACTAGATACCCAGAGGAATCCAGGGTGGGGTGACTTGAGTGGCTCTCATCAGATTCTGTTACCCAGAATCCCTTACAAACCTCAAACTTTGTCAAACAAAATTAATTTTCCTCACTTTTGTGTGATGGAATGTTCTGGAATCTGTGGGGAGCCACAAACTTCCACCCATCAAGCATTCCTCCAAGTCTCCCTACAAAAATGGTACCTCACTTTTTGTGGATAGTCCTGGTGCCCGCAACTGGAAACGGCCTAAAATGCAACGTCGGTACATCACATTTTTCAAGTGAAAGCTGTCCCTTTTTTCACAATGTGCCTTGCTGTGGATTTTGGACCCTCGCTCAGCTGGTACCCAGTGGAATCTAGGATGGGGTGACTTGTCACTTTTCTGTGATGGACAGTTCTGGAATCTGTGGGGAGCTACAAATTTCCACCCACCCAGCATTCTCCTAAGTCTCCCAATAAAAATGGTACCTCACTTGTGTGGATAGGCCTAGTGTTGACCAGGCTGAGATAGCCCCCTGAGCACAAAGGCGGTGTAACTGAAATGAGTTGATCGGCTCATTTCAGTTTCGGTTTCACTGAAATGACGTCAGCGCGACCTGCGTTCTGATCATCATTTCAGTGAAACAATCAGAACAGCCTCGGGAGCTGGGGAAGTTCTTCCCCAGCTCCCAAGATTGTTTTGATTGAAAGGAAATCCCTTTGGTGCCCGCAACAGAGGAATTTCCTGTGGGCACCAGAGGGATTTCCTGTGCCATGTGCGGACTACTGGGAACCGTCTGACGCACAAGAGCACTGTAGCGTTGGATGGTACCCGGACGTCCGACACATGCAAAGGGTTAACAGACTTCTGTAAGGATTTGCGATTTTGTTGCAAAGTTACAGAGGGGGGCGCACTGTGTCATGACTCCTCTCAGACACGCTACCAGATTGGGCTTCTTCTGAGGGGACTAATGAAGGGTTAAAAGAAAATGACCAATTAAAACTGGAGTAAGAAAACTAAAAAATGTAGGGAACATTTTTAATTGCTAAGTACATCAGTATCACTGGAGAAAGAGGGTAAAATTGCCAATACTGGTTCTTTCTTATAGAGAGTGGTACTAATCATCTTCTGTGAGAAGACATTTGAAGAGAAAGAGTGTTAATATTTGAGGATCATCAAAGCGCATTCAGTGGCGGCTCCTCCGCAATGGTGGAGGAGCGTCGCCAACTGCTTCCTCCGAGTGCGTGAAGCAAACACATAAAATGGTAATAACTTTTAATTATTACCATTTTATGTTTCCTTTGCAGGCAGGCGGGTGGACGTGGCAGCTCTGCTAACTGAGCAGGGCTGGGGAGGAGTGGTTTGCCCACTCATAAGTGCGCAATGACTGTGCGCAATGACTGTTTGGTCGGCCCTCTCGGGCCGCCCAAACAAGTTATGTGCATGTTCCCCTTCTCCATGCAGGCTGCATTACAGCCTGCACGGAGAACATGCCCACCCCTCCAGCTTCTGGCTTGAGTGCCCTGTCACAGCGCTCAGACCAATCACATTGCTGCATTGCAGCGTGGTGATCAGCTTAGGGGAGGGAGCCTGGCTGCCTGCGTCCTGTTCCTGTCCGAGTCGGAGGCAGGAGAGCAGGAGCAGAGAAGATGCGGGACCCAGCCTCAAAGTAAGTTTTTTTAATTATGCTCCCTCTCCTGCTACCCCTACCTGTGTGAACCCCCCTGCGCCCGCCCCCCCCCACCAGCGAGCCATGCTGGCCACAACTGAGCACATTACCAGGTATGATAATAATTAGGACATTGATAATGTATATATATATATGTATAAATACCACACATTATTTCTCATCCTTCAGCCCAGAAAAGATAGCCATAAGGGGTAATTTCAACTGTAAGACTGAGTTCACTGTGTATGTCCTGACATGCACCTGTGGACTCAGATATGTGGGCAGCTCCAAATTGCAAGTGCATGTCAGGATATTACAGCACCTACGCGCTACTGTCAATAACGATTCCACGTACCCAGTGGCTCGCCATTTTAAATCAACTCATAACAATGATCTTAGTTGTTTAAACTATTTTCTGGCAGCAGCCATTACGAAATTTCGTGGAGGTGGAGATCGCGAAAAAGCCCTGAGACAGTTGGAATCGAAATTAATTCTTGAGCTTGATACAAAGTTCCCATCTGGTCTTAACAACACAGAAGATTTGCATAATTTTCTATAATGTATCTTATTTGTCTTTTAGTAGATAAGGGACATTTATACAAACAGCTGCTATAGTTATATGACCTTAGTCAGGATACAAACTATTTATTACAATTTAGGATCACTTTGTGGCCTATGTTGTTTTAAGATCTATATATTTTATAATGACAACACTATTAGTATTCACACTGTTGTATTTTTGCAAGTTTTGCACATTCAACAAGCACTTAAAATTTTAGATCTATCTTTTAGCATAGTCGTATGGATTGCATTGTTGTGTTGCCTATCCTCTTGAATACAAAAGAACCATAGAAGGCCTTATGATGAAGGCTTAGAGAATGCATTTATGCAGAGACATCACGCTATACCGGGTCCACACATAGAAGTTGAAGATGATATGTATCCATGTTTGTGTAATTTATAAGGTTGCCTGTAGGTTGCTTTATAGTGACTTTGAGGGTCGACAAGACATAATGGCAGTATTTTGCACAAAACATAATTTAACAAAATGATTTAATTGTTCTTATTATATTTATATATTTTATATATTTATGTCATGTTGTAACTTGCATTATTACAGATGAAACTGGATTCATGGATTTCAATAATCTGTACTTCAAACAGTTTAAAAGATTAGATTTACCTCAGGACCTGGTCTCAACGAACCTGTGAATAAGCCAAATAGGAATATTTATGGACTTTTTCAATTTGTATGGCATATACACAACAAATGAGATCAATAAGGGGTACATAAAAAAGAAAAAAGTCAGGAAAAAGACTATGCATACCACTGTGATATATGCTGAACAATAGAATGTGTGTTTCTTCTATGTTTATTCATGGTGTTTGGTCACGTGGGTTTAGCATCACATTTAAAAATGGCTATGTAACTTCTCTTCGTTGATGTGAACAAGGGTGAGTGGCGCCCGAAACGCGTCTTCAAAGGATTTAACAGCTTTAAATAAAGAAATCTGCCTGAATTCGGTGGTTTTTAGTTCCTTGGTGGCTGGGTCAGCTGATACGAAGCTGCGAGCAGACGAAGGTCCTGGTGTGTTTTCATATATATATATATTCACTTAAAAAACCATAGGTTTCACACACGTTATAGTTAGGAATTAGCATTTAAAAAACCTTGCAAATTCACTTAAAAAACCATATGTTTCACACAGGTTATAGTTAGGTGGATATTTCACTCGTAAAAAAACAATGAAATTCCCCCGATATAGTTAGTTCGGATAACTATAACTCGCACGCCCGCAATCCACTGCTCATGACGTCACATATTACATCACTCATGACATGGTCAGTGGCATCACTCATGACATCACTGATGACATCATCCTTGTGATAGAGTGGCGGTCGCGCGAGTTATAGTTATCTGAACTAACTATAACGGGGGAATTTCATTGGTTTTTTACGAGTGAAATATCCACCTAACTATAACCTGTGTGAAACCTATGGTTTTTTAAGTGAATTTGCGCGCGGTGCGCGCGTATAGATATTTATATGCTTTTAAATGCTATTTTCTCAGGAAATACTGAACAGATGGACACCAGACCTGCAAAAGGCACTTACCTGACCTGAGAACTACCTCTCTGCCAAATTTCAAGTAATTCTGTTCAGCTATTCGGGCTGTACCTTCGACTAAAGGTCCTATGGAAAAATGCATGGGGAAAAACGCGTTTTGGGACCCCCCCTTTTTTCTCGGCCCCCGCTTGACGAATCACCCCGAGACTTTCAGGGTAGGAGCTGAGCGGAGCGCCCCATTTGATTTGAAAATTTCGCGAGGATTCTTCAACCGGCGCCAAAGTTATTCAAAATAGAATTTTGAGATCTCCTATGGAAACACGATCCTAACTATAACTATCTACTGGCGTCATATATATATAAGGAGCGTGAGCAAGCCGTAATGGCGAAACGCGTCGTTCTGCACTTGGAATAAAGACATTTTTTCTGCGTTCTACTTCTGGAGTCCGAGTATTTCTCAAGATAAACAAGAGTGTTTGGAGTGAATAATTTTGGAAATCCGGTTTCCAAACTCGGACCGCCGGTGACAGACCGATACATTTTGTACCGGAACTTGTGGATTATATATATATATATATATATATATATATATATATATATATATATATATATATATATATATATATATATATATATATATATAACTATAGTCAGTTATAAGTGTTAGTGCAATGTACTAAATTTAGAACATTAGTTATATAACCTAGAACATACCTGTACCTGTAAAGGTTTGAAAGTTTGTTTATAGATAGGCTGTCCGGTTTTAGGTTTAAACCTATAATAACTGATAAAACCACACTGAAAGGGAAATAGCCCTCACTAGTGTAAACATATAAACGCTGAAAACACACCTGCATAATCACAAACTAAATGCCTTTCAAAGAAAGAAAAAGGAGAGTGAAAGAGTCATGTTTTTCTTCCTGAAGAGGTCAATCCAATGTAACTTTGTTATATGAGCTAGCAGCAAGAAAGAATGGGCTAAATTACTCTGCCTGAGTTTCGTTGTTTAGGGATGTCACTAAAATACTGTTTCTTCTTCCTGTTGCTTTTTTCAGTTTTGTGGTCTTTGGTCTAAGGAAACAGGGTTTAGAAGCATGTTTTAGGTCTTGTTTAAGTATTTTATAAACTGTAGAGGATCAGGAAATATATAAATCATATTTGATATTATGGCTGCGTTTAATTCTTTCACTGATAGGTAAAATGGCTGGTTTCATAGGAATCTTTCCCGATATGTGCAATCACATTTACCCACAGAGAATGGGTAAAAACCCTTGATATATCAGCTCCCAGTTTCTAGTGAGTCAGTATTGATAGTAGGTGAATTGCCAACACCTCAGGCTTTAAACATTCAATGCAAGGTATAGTGACAAGTATTTGTGAAAAGAGTGCTATCACCAAGCATCTGGAATAGTGGTAAAAACATGACAGGATGGAACATGGAACTTAGTGTCACTTTGAATGCTGCTGCAAAAAGGTTTTTTACATGTTCAACGAAGATTGGAGTAAAATTGTTTGTATTTGCAGTGAATTAGCTACGTATATGGAAAAGTTGTGTGATGACCTGTCAAAATTGACACCTGAGCTGAAGTGCTTCCCTGTAAGAGATCCTCGTCACTTGTTAGATGGTCTCTACAGTCTTCAGAGTTAATGAAGAATGTTATTGGCTTTTTAGTCCATTCTGGTGCACTGTTTGTTATGTGAGGGAACTAAAACGCAAATATTTCACATTTTGTGCTTTGTGTGGCATCAAAGAAAGAGTAATCCCAACTGTGTCACTTAACTGATGGTCCTCAGTCCAAGGGGCTGTGAAGGCTATATTATCAATGTGGCAACCGCTTACAGACAGTTTGCTGAGTAATGATGCCAAAGGCAAGAAATGTGAGGATATTTGGTTGCATATTGATAGTGGTGTGAAAAAAGTACACTGTACTGCATCTTAGATTTTTACAGGAAATCATAACTGTTGTAGTGGACATAAAACAAAAAAACTAGGGTCTGAAAACACCCTAGTCTGCCAAGTGTTCAGCATAATTGGTGTAGATGTGAAACATCTCCTTGAGAGTAGGCTGGGCGACACACCTTAAGTGACTTTGGCACTGCAATATGTTCTATGTTAGAGTGCTTGCCACTCGGTAAAAAAAGCAATGTTGAAGAGCAATTCAGGAACTTTTATTTTACAATGCATGAGAAATGGCTTGCAATGATGCATAAAAATGTCCCATCACCAAGGACGGCATTTGAAGTCAATGAAACCTCAGTGTGGTACTCTGTACAAGTTCTAGATCCCTTCCGTAAATGGGAGTTTTCTCTGTAGTTTTAAAAGTGCTGCTTCATTTTTGACCGCTTCAATAACTCTGAGGGCATAAGCGCTCAGTTCAACGCAAATGTTGCAGAACCTGCCCAGAGAATCACAATCTTCAAGTGCACCGGTACTGGCATGGAAAACTATGTCAGTGGCCAGAGTTAGCAAATTGTGTACTGATTGGTTTGGTGTTGCCCGTCTCAAGTGCCAATGTTTAGAGGGCCTTTTCACAGAAAATAGTTTACATGGGAAGGAAAAAGCGAGTGCACATGACCAGAGACTCACTGAAGAAGTATTGTATGGTGTACTACAATAAGTTTTAATTGCAAAAATGTATTTGGAACTCATATACACTGTACGTAAACTGTCTATATACCATGCATTATCATTGTAGAAAGCAAGCAATAACAAAAGCAAAACGTTACATAAACACCGGAAAAACACTGTTTCTGTTGTTTTTAATGGCACGGAAATGTGTAACCACTGATAACCACTGTTTTTTAAGGCATGAAAATCACTTGAAAACACTGAAAAAGCCCCACCAGAATTTTCCAAAAATAGAAACTGAAAACAGGAAAGCCTAGTTATAGATTAAGTGAAGTGGAGATGGAACTATTTCAATAGTAACGTACATATACAAGTAAAGAGTGACGTATATAGGCGTTTGGATAATGAAACAGTCAGTAACACAAAAAGTCATGCACTGAATCATGTATTTGGGATTAGATGACCAAAACATTGTTGGTGGTTACGTGGATATTTTTATATCCTAATTTTAGTATCTTATCCACAATTGGTACATTTAATTTATTTGTAAGGTTGTAGTTCAGTGCTCTACTTGTGGTAAGATCTGCTACTGTAGAGCCTGTGTGTGAAGTGTTACTACTTGCTCGATTTAAGATTTAAAAACGTTGCCAAATTTTGAATTGCTGTAGTACTACATATAAGTGAACTGTCAGCTAGACTGTACATAAGGGACACAGAATAAGGTATGTGGTGAAAATGTAAATTATTTACTTTCAATTATAAGTGTGTTCCAAGTGCACTTACAGACCTATATGTACAGTTTTAGAACCAGTGTCACATCCATACTATAACTCATATACCTATCTACAACACGATAGCGTGGCTAACACATGACACACAAGTTCACTGAGGCACTTCAACATGCACTCTCAGATACACAGAGCTTTTATATAAGTACATCTAATGGACGCAGTTCCACACAGACCTACATACCCCAATACTCTGTAATACACCAAGCAAGCAATCCATGCAGCTCTCACCATACGTTTAGAGAGCCATATACTCAGTAAGAGAGGCAGTGAGATACTAGGGTACTTCCTTAAATATAAAAATACAGACCCAAGTAGGGATTGACATATTTATACAAATATGTACTGAAAAACTGACACTGAGAACTCAGCCATGGAGACTACTTTCCCTTTGAACACGTGTCAGGCCTGCTACTAAAGAACCTGTGTGTGCAGTGTTACTGCTAGTCAGACTTGACATTTACAGCGTTTTTAATTCTAAAAAAACTATTTTACTATATATATAAGTCACCCCTAAGGCTGGACAATGCAAACTTAGCAGCTATGGTAATACTCATCACCAGCCCACTCTGCCTGTGCGGGTCTCTATCCTCGTGGCTTGACACTGGAGAGAGCCCCACAGTGTCCCTCGCGTCTGTCTGTCACTGCACAGGAGACTGAAGAAAGGTGAAGTCTATATCAAGCACAGTGCCAGGTCAAAACTCAAGGTCACTCTGCTCCCTAGGAGCCATGTACAGGTCTGCAATGTAAGGGGCAGCCAGCGAGGGTTTAGATACCCCCTTCTCTTCCTTTGACTCTGCTAGAAGTGTGACTAGTAGCGCAAGTCTGGACAAATGGCCTTTGAAGTGGCCGATGGACAGACTCTGGTCCCCCACCGCCAAGCACAGGAAGGATCCCCACCGTAAGCCCTCATTCAGCACTGCTCTGCTCTGGCTGGCCCTATGTCCTTGAGGTCTCCACCCAGGGCTGTGTACCCCCTGCTATAACAGACGGCTGACGGGTACCTCTGTCTCCACAAGGAGGGGCATTTGCATATTACTGCTTACCTGATGCTTGGCCCTGGCCCATCCTTATTCCTTGGCAATGTGGCAGTCCTCTCAGATCCAGCCTTCAAAAGAGTCATTCCTGGTCACACGAGAGTGGTTGTAGGAGGCAGTAAAACTGATTGCTTGCTGCTTATGGACCAGCAAAAAAATAGCACTTCCTAGACTTTAGAGGCGTGATGGAAAGAAGAGGAAGGAACGGTTTTATGCATTTTAACCGATGCCCAGTTAGTCAAACCTGGCTATTCAGAAAACACATTTCTTCAGTTTGGGACTTTTAATCTCCTGCTTACATTGGAAAACATAAAATTTCAAGTCCAAATCTGCTTTGGAAGTTATATATTATCCCAAACTGCCATGGCACCTGGCAGCTATGAATCAGCAATGAAAGAAGCCACCGCAGAGTGTGAATAAGGGAGGAACAACATGTGCACATCAGGAGACAGAGTGGAGGGCTCACGTGTAGGAGGATATTGCCTGATACGGAGATGGCACGAGGGGAGTATTGGTTTTGACTGCAGCCTGGGTCTGCAGCAGCTCGTAGACACACCACGTCCGGTATGTGGTGAATTGAGTGTGGTGGAATGTCAACCTACAGAGACACATACATACATGTTTAGCAAACATATCAGACAAAGTGCTACAACGCCCCAGAGATAACACCTTTTTGTACTCACCCGCTGACACTGTGTCAATCCTGGTACTACTTTTGGAGGGTGTGCCAATACGCCAACCTTTTAAACCTTTAATGTTATATTTAAAATACAGGAGTATTATTTTTCTCATTGCCAGACTATACATAATTGCTGTTTTTGAGGGTCACAAGGAAAAAGTTCATATTTAATGGAAATAAATGGGAAAACGAGAGTCAAATGAAGGTCGAGGGCCTCATATGTAAGCTGAACGCCTTTGGGAGCCGGCTGTGGGATGACTGACTGTGGTAGGGTTGTTCTGAATGCTATCTGCGGACTTTACTGGCCTGACAGCTCTAGTTACGACCCCAGTCGTCGAGGTACAAGCATCACAAGCCCTTTATTTATTTTCTACAAGTGTCTCACTACCCAATGCCAAACTACGATGCGAGGCACAGTTCGGACACGTTGGCTCCGGGACCCTACACCCGTCCGTTCACGCAGCATGAGCACGACGGCTCTCATGCTGCTCGCTAGGTAGCTACGATGAATACGTATGATGCAGGGAGAAGAAGGTAGGGTTAATTCAGCAAGTCCAGTGCGCACACCTTAGAAACAGCGTTGCAGGGGATGTCGATGTCTTGAGAATTCCTTCTCCATGACTCCTTGGAGGCTGAGGGCCTGGGGTAGGAGGGCAAAGAGGGCTTTCGGAGTGTTCATCCTAGGTAGCCAATCAGATACTATCCGGCGGAAGCGCGCTGGAGGGCCCAGTGCGACCAGCCTCGCGCCACAGCTTCTGTCACGTGTGAAGCGTGCGCACGGTGTGCTGTCGTAGCCGGGAGTGCGAAGGGGAGGCTGGCAACATTGGCTTGGTGCAGACTGTCACGGTGGCCTTCAGATATTGTTACTGTGAGCTGATTTTGCGCCCACAAAAAAATCGCCCCTCCTCTGTAACAAAACCAAACCTCTATGAAAACAAGCATTTGCAATGCAATAGGTCTCGCAGTTGAAAGATTTTCAGTTATTGGCATTGTAAATGACAATGCCTTTTTATGTTTAAAAACCTGCTATAATAAAAGGCATTGTCAGTTACAATGCCAATAGGTCATTGTTTCTAAAATGCGAGACCTATTGCATTGCATATGCTTGTTTAACATAGGTCTTGGGTTTACAAACTCCTCACACTTCGCAGTCAAAGAAAGAACAGTAAAGTGAACTATGTGACAATCTCCCAGCAGTACAGAGTGTGAAAGGAAAGGCTGCAGGATGGTATTTTTTTTATAAAACACAGCAGACTGTAAATACCTGCAAATGAACTGTACACATTCAGCAGTTTGGAAAGCAACAATGAAACACACATTTTGTTGGTAATTCTGAAATGTGAGTGAAACAAATAATAGGATTTAAACAAATGAAGTCACTGTTTCTTGGTGATACGCAAATGATAAATATTCACTGAAACCCAGTTTCCATACATATCATTTGCGTGCAATGTAGTTTTATCATTAAAACTGCATGTCTGCAAATTTAGTGCCAATTTCAATGCAAAATATGCTATCTGTAAATGACAGCGCCCTACCACAGGACGCTTTTAGTTGTATTCAAAAATTGCCAGCCTCATGTCCATTGAAACTAGGCGGACCGTGAATATTTGTCATGTAAAAGAGTGGGTGGATATTCTAAAACTTTTGAAAGCACTGGTCTAGAGCACAATCGCTGCTAGGGAATCCAGCACCCCACATCCTCTCAGCCTGCACAGCTCTACTGGAAACTGGGAAGAGAAGCAGAACTATTCGGGCCTCACCACCATCTTCTGTGGACTCCCAACAGCAGGCTCCGGAAAGTACATCGAAGTACAGGGCCTAAACGAAGTGGTCACCACAGGCGCCTAAAAAAATGACTGGCAACTAACATACTGATAGGAGGGGTAAGAAGGAAATAGAGAGCCATGCATAAACCGGTGGCATGTCCTATATAGCAGCACTAGCTTGAGGCCACATTCCCTTTATCTGGCCCATGTCCAGCAGTAGGCCTGGAAGCAATGTGCTATCATCCGGTGAGGGTACAGTGGGGAATGTGTTGCATGCTGACACAAACAGCACTGCTGTGGTGAGGGGTGGTTTTAGCGTGGGGGGGGTTGAGTGTTATACCCCCTAATACATTTCTTTTCTTGTAAATGGTTGGGTACAAGTGCTTTCAGTCTTGTATGGAGAGGTATAAGTCGGATTTCACCACAACTTTTCCCATACGCAAAAACGCACACACACTCCCTTTGTCTGTTTTCAAAGTCTTCAAATTGCAGGTAAGCTTACAAAATACTGTGTTTTCACTCGCTTAGTACCCTTACCAATCTAAATTCCTCGCCCTTTCCACTGCCCCTTAAGCCTCCTCATGCGCCCTGCCCTCGTAACAAGTACTTTTATGTTATATCCCAGCGTGAGTGTTGGAAAATCTGAAGCTCATTCTCCCCTGCCCCCATCCCTAATCTTAATGACCTGGTTGTGGCTGACTAAGCACCGGGAGTGGTTGGGGCAAGGGGCTTCGGCAAGGAGAAATCAAGCGCTTTTTTTTGCAAGTTTGACAGCGGGTGACTAGATAGGAGCTGCTCACGCTGTGCCAGTCAGTGGCGCGTGCAGGCTCTCTGGGGGAACCAGCAGATTGTCTGGCAGGCTGATTGATGCCTGTCAAAGGCCTGCAGGGCTGCAGAAAGCCAGTTGCATGCTACAGTGCTTTCTCTGCGCCAGTGCTCCGACCCTGCTGGCTGAATCTGGAGTGAAGGTATCACCGCCGCCGGCCCGATTCGGCGCAGAAACCGGAAGTCAGGCAGCGTCATGCCTGTCGTTGGGCGGGCCTTCCGCGGGAAGCCCGCGCCCACGGATGGCTGGCCGAGAGGAGAAGTGGTGACGCGGGGCTCCCATGCCTGAGGGAGAGCCCCGCGGTGGCAGCAGAAGTAATGAGAAGCCCTGGGTAAGAAGTGGCGGCAGAGGCCGCCGATGCAAGTGCAGAGCTCCCATGAGTGAGGGAAGCCCCGCGTGTGCCAGGTCAAGTGAGGCGGAGGAGATTAGACCAGGGGAGTCCTGAGACGGAGCGTGTAGCAGCCACAAAAGAGCCCGGTGAGTGGGGCTCAGTTGTACCGTGGGGGCTGGTGCATGTGTTTGACCGAGTACGCGTGCACTGGCTGGGGGCGGCTGGTTGTGTTTGTTGGCGCAGTTACTGCATGCAGCTGGCTTGCGTGGACGGAAGGGGGACAGAAAATGTGCACACCGCATAGCTGTACATGCGCGTACACCGTCTCAAATCCACCAAAAGCCTTGCGCGTGCCCATCTCCTGTCCCACTTCCGAGGCAAGTCAGCAACAATAGATCTCGCTGCGGACAGCAGCGCTTTCTCGCTGCGTTCGCAGGCGAGACCTAAAAACGCCCCCCACCCTCCCCGCCTCCTGAGGAATCGCTCGGTGTCTGCATCACCAGTCCGGCGGCCTAGGAGGACTCCCAGCCACTGTTCACCGCTTTATTGTTCTCAGTTACTCCAGCTATATATTTTTTTCATACAAATGCCAATAGTACAACCTGTTTCATTACTTAAATTTTTCTGGGTTTTTTTTGTGTGTTGGAACATGGCTCTTCGTATAGTCACCCCAGACTTTTTTCCTTCTCCAATTTTCTGACTTTTTTGTTGGTTTTAGGACTCTGAGCACTTTACCACTGCTGACCAGTACCTAATGTGCATGTGTCCTTTCCTCTAAACATGGTAACATTGGTGAATACATAATTGACATATTTAGTTTATTTGTTAGTCTCTTGTAAATTGGTATACCATATACCCAGGGCCTAAAATGTAAATGCTACTAGTGGGCCTGCAGCACTGGTTGTGCCACCCAAACAAGTAGCCTTTCAGACCTTTCTCAGGCCTGACATTGCAAGATCTGTGTGTGCAATTTACCGCCACTTGGACTTGTCATTTCAAACCATCTGCCAAGCCTTAAACTCCCATTTTATTTCATATATGTCACCTCTAATGCAGGCCATAGGCAGCCCTAGGGGCAGGGTGCTGTGTAACTGAAAAGTAGCCGATGTATTTTTAAGTTTTATTGTCCTGGTAGTGACAAACAGCAACATTTGTTTTTCGCTACTCTGAGCCGTACTCCTCTTATAGGCTAGGACTGGGCAATCCTTAAAACACTTTTTGTTTAATGTATTTATTTATTTCCAAATCATATGGTGAGAGGAGTTGGCCTAACGGCTAGGTCGGTCGACCTCGAATCTGGGGAACTGGGTTTGAGTCTTGGCAATGACGCTGAACATCGTGTGATTCTGGGCAAATCACTTAATCTCCCCGTGCCTAACACAAATGAATGTGTCCTCATGTAACGTAACTGGTGCTATGTAAAGCGCTCTGATATCCGATAACGGGTCAAGTTCACGGTATATAAAACTCTGTAAAAGAAAAAAATATATATATATATATAAACAAACAGTGCTGCATCACTCATATGAAGATATCCTTGCTCGCATTACTTCTAGTAGATACACACAGTACAAGATGCGGGCATATAAACAATGTGCATTCATGATGATAAAGCCGGGGAGGACATTAGGGTACCAGACCCGTGGACAGTGATTTTTAATGGGGAGTACGTGGATAAGTAGTCCATCAGGGATCGGGTATGAGTCTGACAGCTACTATGAAGCAGTTGGAATTCGATCGTGTCATCAGAGGCATCAGAGTCCAAGGTTAAGAGGTAGTTATGAAGGGGCGCTCAGATGTTCTTTTGCCTAGAGATTGGTGGCTGCAATTAGGCATATTGCTCACTGGTGGTGTCACAGTACGTCATGTCCTTCAGTCAATCATCCGTGTTGGGGCCCCTAATGCTGCCCCATAAGATGGCTGTACATCACTTAGCTAGCAACAGTGCTATTGTGCAAAGACATCTGAAGTCAGGGTTCAATGGCTTAACATAGCCTACAAATGCAAATAGTAGATCGGGGTCAAAAGTATGTTCTTTCATAGTAGAGATCGAGGCAAAGATAGCACCACCAAAGTGCATGTATAAATAGCACAATTCCAAGTCAAATCTCCAAAATCGACATTATAGGCTGCACATGGAGGACAACAGTGGGAACGTGGGGAAATCAAACTACGCTACAGCATTGGGAGTGGTGTATGCCCAGTGTAGGTATTTTTAATGGAGTAGTTTGTGTCTACTGTTATTGGAAACCAGCTTTGTTTGTGTGCAGCAATAGTACCAGATTTTGTCTGGTATGAGGTACCACAAGTCGCATTCCCACACGGTTCTGGATGTGGGCTCATGCTGGTTTTAGTGCTGGACAGGATTGGTTAGGGCAGGAGACTAGTCTGGTACTCTCAGTGCTTGATATCACTAATTTTAGTGGGGAATTCAGCTGGTTTCTCTGGGTATGTGGGCAGTTTTTTTCCACAGAGTACTTTGTAGGTGCAGCGGATAAAACTGTCCATTGAGGTAGCACCCCCTGTGGCTGCAAATGCAGTAGTCATGTCTACTGTGCTGTCCTTAAAGAGAGCACCTCTGGAATGCAACTGATGGTCTGACAATGCACGCTGTATGAGTGCCTCCTGAGTCATTGGTAACCATGGATTATTAAGGAGGGGGATGTCTGGAGAGTATAGGAGATCAACACCCAAGTATCTCCAGGGTTTGGACCACGCCCAGCAAGTCGTAGAGAGTTTGTATATATCTAAGGGTTTGCGCAGTAACCCCGGAGGTAGGATCAAGGACAAGAGGAGTTATTCTCCCAGCTCTTCTTCTGGTTTCAGATAAGGGAGTCTAAGGTCCTTGTGGTACCAGTAGAAGGAGTAGTGGCATTGTGCCGCAAGATAATACAGTTGAAGAGCTGGCACTCCGAAATCCCCTCTGTCATACGGGAGGGTCGCTGTCTCCCATTTTATTCTGGGGTGTCAGCCCGCCCATATGAAGTGAATCAGGAGGCTGTGCAGGCTAGGGAAAAGGAACTGGTTAATGCAACCGGGATGTTTAAGAATGGATATGGAAGGCATGGAAGCACCACCATCTTAATAATAGCAATACTCCTTGCAATGTATGATGGCAATATGATCCATCTTTATATTTGGGTAGTGAGTTTATCAACCACAGGGACATCATTTTGGCATATCACCTCTCCCTTCTGTCTGTGTAGGACAATACCAAGATACTTGGGGGAATCTGTACACCAGTGAAGAGGATACTCCAGGTCACAAGGTACAGTGGCATCCGTGAGTGGGAAGCATTCGGATTTACCCCGATTTATAGATAGACCCGAGAGATGCCTGTATCGTATTATTTCTCGAATGATGGGAGTAGGTGTCTGGGAGAGTCTCGGACAAAAAGTAATCACCATATATAGAAGCAAGAAGTGGCCCTTTATGTAATGGCAGTCCTGTATTTATAAGAGGCTCTTGCAAGTGTCTAATCAGAGGATCCTATAATAAAAAGAAAAGGAAATGGAGAATCCTTGACAAGTGCCTCTGGATATGGAAAAGCCGTCTGTGAGTTGATCTTTCACTCGTAGTAGGACCAGCATATAAGAGTATAATGAGGTCACAGGGCACTCCCAGCTTTGTCAGGGTCACCCTCAGGAATGGCCAATCCAATTAGTCAATTCCCCTTGAACATGCCTCAGGCCTCCTACTAGAGAGCCTGTGTGTGAAGTGTTTCTGCTAGGCATACTTGATATTTTCAACATGGTTCCAAGTCTAAAACGACCTCTTGTCCTATATATAAGTCACCCCTGAGGTAAACTGTAAATAGGACATAGGCAATGAGGTGTCTGTTTAAACATAAGACATATACTTTCAAGTTTCAGTATCTTTCTTTTGTACTTATAGGTTCATATGCCCAGCATTACATGCAGTGTTGCACCTATTCTGCAGATGATATACCCATGTGGAATAGGATATAGTACAGGCACATACAGAGCAACAGAGACATTTAGGGCCATATGTATGAACACGTTTTCCCATATACACAGAATGGGTAAAACCCTTTGATACATCTGGCGCTTAGAGAGCAACTACAACACTCCCTTCCAGACACTCAGACCTCTTATGTAACTAGGCCTAATGGACGCAGTTCCACACAGACTTACATACCCCAATGCTCTGTAATACACAGAGAGAACTCAGCCATGGAGACCACTTTCCTTCTGAACATGTCTCAGGCCTGCTACTAAAGAGCCTGTGTGTGCAGTGTCACTGCTAAGCAGACTTGAAAGTTACATGTTTTCAAGTCTAAAAATACTTCTTGTACTATATATGTCACCCCAAAGGTCAAACAATGCAAACTTAGCAGCTATGGTAATACTCATCACCAGTCCACTTTACCTGCGTCACCCTCTATTCTCAAGGCTCGACACTGGAGAAAGCCACACACTGTCCCTCCCATCTGTCTGTCACTGCACAGGAGCCTGAATAAAAGTGAAACCTATATTGAAGCGCAGTGACGGTCCAAAGAACAAGGTCACTCTGCTGTCAGGGAGCCCTGTGTACCTCTGCAAGGCAAGCGGCAGCCAGTGAGGGTTTACATACCCCCTTCTCTTCCTCTGACTCTGCCAAAGGTGTGACTAGTAGTGCGAGTCTGGACAAATGGCCTTTGAAGTGGACGATGGACAGACGCTGGTCCCCCAGGCAAAGGAAGGATCCCCGCGATTGCATGATGGAACAACCACTTGAACAACTACAGTCTAAACAACTACTCCTTAACCACTACTTAGTCTAAACCACTACAGTTTTAACAACAACTATTTTTTTCAACTACTATGCCTTTACCACGATTGCCTATATATACATATATAAACGTATTCGCCACTGCAGTCCTCAGCTTAAAGACGATGCAGACCCAGAATCTGTGCAAAGGTTAAGTCTTTATTTGTGGACCCGTTTGTCCGCCATGACGTGGTTCAGCCTGCAAGAGGCCTTGATCACATGACGCTCTCATGAGGAGGAACAATATTTAAAGTGCCAAGTGCGTAACTCATTGTATCACATGGTCAATAGACATAGAAGAGTGTCAATCAAACGTTTTTGAATATAAACAGCTCATTGTAAAATACATATGAACATATAAAAACATTTTCACCCTTATCTAATTTCCGACTGTGGAAAAATGCAAAAATGTTGTAACGTGAAATGCATAATACATAATACACGTTGACAAAATCCAGACAGATAATTGTCATAGTAAATCTGGAAATTTCTGAGCATGCTTAGTAATATTCATTCAAGATTACGTGTTTGACATCATGTAATTTTTTAAAAATAAAACCCCAGTGGGTACATAAATTCAATGGTGCAAACTTAAAACCAATACTGGACTGGCTAAAAAAAGGCTAAAAAAATATTATATAAATATATGTATAAAAAAAGTTTAATATACATACCAATATATACATATAAAAAAAGTTTCTATAAAATCCTTGCTAAATGTCAATAAATACAGATAAGAAATATAGAACAACATTTAAAACAAGAATCCATAGTGCAATTTTAACTAGCCCCAATTTTTGGGCATAGCCTTGGGTACCTGAATGAATACAGCATCACATGATGATATCCAACAAATTCTTTCACAGACGCGAAATAATATATCAAGTCAATGATGTGACACAAAAAATACATGTGTTGAATTAATGGTGTAAAAATTCTAAGTGTTAAAAAATATGTGCATATATGAAAAATACATGAGGGGAGGCTGCGTTGTTAGAGGTAGATCTTGAAAAACAAACGCTATCCTGAGTATTCATATAGTTTGGGCAGACTAATTTATAGGCATGTATGGAAGTCCTCACTGGCATTAAGACAATTAGGGGTCTTGGTATCTAAGATTAAGATATATCGAGTTTCCAAAGCGCCAGCAATGCACTGCTGATGACGTCACATATTACATCACTCATGACATGGTCAGTGGCATCACTGATGACATCACTGATGACATCACTGATGACATCATCCTTGTGATAGAGTGGCAGACCTCCTCTCCCCCTAATATAACCTTTGATACACACATTCAAAAATAGAAACTAAAATGTTCAAAACAATGGACATACCAATACCAGTTACAACAACCTATTCAGTAATTCTAAGATCCACATACACATCCACTCATTCACCCACAGTCCTATACAGTCACTCATACATGTACTCACTCATCATATGTACTCATACACCTAAACATCCTGTTACACAATGCCACTCATCCATAGAGTTACTCACACACATAGTCACTCATGCTAATAAAGAATCAAACATCCATTTACTTGCATATACAGTTATACACACACCACCACACTTACTTCTACAGAAACTTACACATACTTAGTCTTTTAAACAATCACTTATAGAAACACATACTTATTCATACAGGAACTCTTCCAATCTCTCACTCTCACATATACTCACTTATATACACCAATAGTCACATATACTAGTTTAAAACATATGTAGTTACTCATAAAGACACTATTGAGACAGTCATTCACTCACTAACACACCCATGCACACAGTCATCTACCCATACAGTCCTGCACACATGCTGTCTTCAACACATACAAACAGTGAGTCACTCATTCATGCACCTATGCACTACATAATATCCCACACCGAACCATACAGACACTGACACTCATAGTGATACTCAAAAAAACAACTAATAACCTATACAGACACTCATGTAGCTACTCACCAACCCATGCAGCCACTTATACACAAAGTGAGAGACTGATACAGATATATACATATTTAAACATTACACACTAAGCCATGTATTCACTAAGATACACTTAATCAGTCAGTTATACAATCAATTTTTCAAAAACAAATCATCCATTTAGACACTTATATACCCATTTATTCTTCCATCAACCTTGAGATATACATATATAAAACATGTCATTTTCAGAAAAACACACATTTACTGGATGATGTCATCAGTGATGTCATCAGTGATGTCATTTGAGATGTCACCAGTGATGTCATGAGTGATGTCACTGACCATGTTATGAGTGATGTAATATGTGACGTCATCAGCAGTGCATTGCTGGCGCGCGAGTTATAGTTAGCTGAACTAACTATAACGGGGGAATTTCAATGGTTTGTACGAGTGAAAAGCCCAGCTAAATATAACGCCCCTGAAACCAATGGTTTTTTCAGTGAATATATATATATATATATACATATATATATATATCTATATATATATATATATATATATATATATATCACTTAAAAAACCATAGGTTTCACACACGTTATAGTTAGGAATTAGCATTTAAAAAACCTTGCAAATTCACTTAAAAAACCATAGGTTTCACACATGTTATAGTTAGCTGGACATTTCCCTCGTAAAAAACCAATAAAATTCCCCCGTTATAGTTAGTGCAGGCAACTATAACTCACGCGACCGCAATCCTCTGCTGATGACGTCAGATATTACATCACTGATTAAATATGTGTCTTTCTGAAAAATAAATATTTGTAATATATGTATAGCTAAAGATTAATGGAAGAAGACATGGGTAAATAGGTGTCTAAATACAGTGATGTAATATCTGACGTCATCAGCAGAGGATTGCGGTCGCGTGAGTTATAGTTGCCTGCACTAACTATAACGGGGGAATTTCATTGGTTTTTTACGAGGGAAATGTCCAGCTAACTATAACATGTGTGAAACCTATGGTTTTTTAAGTGAATTTGCAAGGTTTTTTAAATGCTAATTCCTAACTATAACGTGTGTGAAACCTATGGTTTTTTAAGTGAATTTGTACGGTTTTTTAAATGCTAAGTTATGTATTTATTAATATTTTTTTTTTCAGGTTCTTCACCGTGCGCGCACCGTGCGCGCTCTGTGGGCGCTCGGTGTGCTTCGCGCCCCGAGCACCCACGATGCGTTGTGCGTGCCGTGCGCGCGCAGTGCGCGCTCTCTGCGCTTTTTCGAAAAAAAAAATGTTTTTTTCATCCTTGGGGGTCCTTCAGTGACCTCCTGACAAAGGCTAGGGGGTCAGGAACTGTCCACCCTGCCCCCTTTTCACATTCTCCACCTTTGTTTTTCACTGCCTCAGACTGCGAGAGACAAAATGGCAGCCGACACTTCCTGATTTCGACCGACTGGAATGTTTACTGTCATGTAACCACCAATCAGAATTACGCTCGCGCACGGCAGCGTGCGTGTGCGGTATGCTTACCGTACGCGCACGGTGCGGGCCTATAGATATATATGTACTTTTAACTGAAATTTTCTCAGGAACTACTGAACAGATTGACTCCAGATATTCAAAAGGCACATCCCTGACCTGAGGACTTTCTCTTTGCCAAATTTCAAATAATTCTGTTCAGCAGTTCGGGCTTTACCTTGGACTAAAGGTCCCTATGGAAAAATGCATGGGGAAAACGCGTTTTGGGACCCCCCTTTTTTCTCGGCCCCTGCTTGACTAATCACCCCGAGACGTTCAGGGTAGGAGCGGAGTGGAGCGCTCCACCTATTTTGAAAAATTCGCGAGGATTCGTCAACCGGCGCCAAAGTTATTCAAAATAGAATTTTCAGATTTCCTATGGAAACACGGTCCTAACTATAACTATCTACTGGCGACCGCCAGTAGATAATATATATATATTAGGCTCAAAACTTCACCCCCAACCGGAAAATGAAGGGACCGCACTCGAACGAAGGTGAAACTCGGTTAGTTTATTGCACCGAGATAGATCACAGGACGCGTTTCGGCTTCGCGCCTTTTTCCCACTGTACAAAAGTGCCGTAAGTTAAACACCATTATATCCTGCTATTCACATTTTGTTTTCGGTGCATCCAGCAACAACATAAACAACATAAACAACAGACTTCAAATAATATGGTAAAGGGAGGTGCCATCTTAACACTGCTTAATCAGTGGAGGAAATGCTAAATTTTCTACATATTGAAAATGATAATATAATTCATTATAATTCATTATATGTTAGTATCACATAAATACATTAATTTATAAATTTCACAACCTCCCTACATAAATTACCTCTCATTGTACATAATTGAGCCCTGAATGGGCATTTTAAATGTTCAGAGATATAAAGTGAGGCATGATATATTGAAGTACTTGGTAATACATTTAATCCTAATAAATACATAAAAAAATAAAATGAAAAATTAATCAATAATGCCTAATAAATTATAAATATAAAGTCCTAAATGGACAAAAAAGTAGATGTGTTATAAATGCAAAATTCAATATACTGCTATAATTCTCTCATTATATCAAATTTAGCAGTGCAAATCATTTTGAGAAGATATATCTAACATCACTGATTTTCATCCTAAGTGAATTGCAAGTTCTTCTTCAGTGTTTAAACCGTTCGGATAGTGGTTTGCATGTCAATTATGAATCTAGACTCCAGCCTACGTAATTTCAATTCACGATTCCCTCCACGGTCACTGGCAGGAACATGATCTAAGCAAAACCAAAGGAAATGATGGACGGAGTGTTGAACATTGCAAGCACTCACCCCCAGTCAACTGATCTGGGTTTAATCCATCACCGTTCTTTAGCCCACTCTGCCACCCCAGTTCAGACATGGCCATATGCAAATCAGTCTGACCCTGTGCCTCATGGGAACAGTCCAGCCCGAATTGCCAAGCCATGTCTTCCCTGGACCGGAAACAAGCTTCCTAGGACCGGTTTCTTCAGCCAGGCTTGCTTGAATCCAGTGGCAATGTGAGCAAGGGACTCACGTCTGAGTGTACCCTGGCAACTTATGGCGAACAAAGCAAAACCAAAGGAAATGATGGACGGAGTGATCTATACAGAAAAATGTCAATACATTTCTATCACTGTTGTGAAATTTGGCAAAATGCCTTGTTACGGGATAGGTATAGTCTTTCTTCTTTATAGCTCTGGCATGCTCTAGGATTTTTCGTTTAGTGGGGTGCATGGTGCTCCCAATGTACAAACAGTACACACTGAACGGGGTGTTGCAGGTCATAAATTTATTTATAACTTTCGGTTGTGTCATGCCCGGTATTCTATATGTTAAAATGTTCGAGCTCTGTCTGCACGCCTAACATTTAGAACAGGGGTAAAAACCAGTTAGTGTACTTATCCTAGGATTATACGGGATGGGTTCATAATGACTTGTGACAAGTGCATCTTTTAATTATCTACTCCGTCTAAAAGTCACTTGTGGATAATCCGTCAGGTTTTTCCCTATCACCAAATCTGTTTGTAAGATATACCAGTTGCGACACAATATTTTTCTTAGTTTGCCTGCATCATTCGAAAATGTGGTGATAAATCGAAAGGTTTCATTTTCTTGAGTATTTAACCTCTCTTTGTCCTGTAGCAAACAGTGTCTAGGAATTCTCTCTACTCTAGATATGGTCTTAGCCAGTAAGTCCGGGCAGTAACCTCGTACCTTGAATCTCTCTATTGCTGCTGATGCTTCGACATCAAAGTCTTCTTTTAGGGTGCAGTTTCTTTTCAAACGGAGCAATTCTCCGTAAGGTATACTGTTCTTTAAAGATTTTTGGTCACTGCTATGTGCTTCCAATATGGAATTGCCTGCAGTTTCTTTCCTAAATAGGGAAGTGCAGATTTTTCCATCCCTAACGAAGACTTTTAAATCTAGAAAAGCAACTTCTGTGGTACTGAAGTGTCCGCTAAAGTGTAGATTCAATGAATTTTTATTTATATCTGCAATGTAACTCTCAGCATCAGTTTGGGAGCCCTTCCATAGTATAAATAGATCATCTATATATCTATACCATCCTGTTATGCATCTGACCCAATGATTGCATTTTTCAGCCCAGGCCACCTGCTTCTCCCACTAGCCTACCAACAAGTTCGCATAGCTGGGGGCGAAGCAGGTGCCCATGGCTGTACCTTGTATCTGACGGTAATGTTGTTTATTATATATAAAAATGTTATTAGTTAGACAGAACCATACAAATTCAATCAACATTTCATTAAAGATTAAAGATCTTCCCTTTATAAAGTACCGTAAGGCCCGTAGGCTGTTCGTGTGTTCGATACAGGTATACAATCTCGTAACATCGAGAACAATCATCAGCATATCAGGTTCCCAAGAAATGTCCATGATATTCCTAATGAAATGAGTAGTATCGCAGATGTACGATGGCAGCATCCTTACAAACTCTGCCCAAAAGAAATCAATATATTGAGACATTGATTCTGTTAAACTGCCCTTAGAAGATACAATCGGATGTCCTGGTGGTGAGAGGGCATCCTTATGAATTTTAGGCAGGTGATAAAATGTTGGAGTGACAGGATGTGGACATGTCAAAAATTTGAATTCATTATCATTGATCATATGTTTATCTGCCCATTTCTGGATGAGTACATTATAGTGTTTGATACTGTCCACATATTCATCTTTTGTTATTCGAGTATAACACTTTACATCAGATAGTTGTTGTAATGCCTCTTGTACATAGTATTATCATGTCATGAGTACTATAGTGCCTCCTTTGTCCGAGGGTTTGTAAATAACATTAGGATCATTTTGAATTCGTTGTAACTCTGTTCTCTCTCTTACAGTTA
Organism: Triturus cristatus; assembly: GCF_964204655.1. Taxonomy (NCBI): domain Eukaryota; kingdom Metazoa; phylum Chordata; class Amphibia; order Caudata; family Salamandridae; genus Triturus; species Triturus cristatus. Next base: position 303,848,969 of record NC_140585.1, on the reverse strand, counting down.
CATTTGCACAAGTGTTACCAGGCTTGTTAGTTCGTAATTTCTTTAAGTCTTTCTTGACTGATTCTTCAAAGGTATCAATGGTGTCAAAAGGAGTCATCGGTATATATGTAGATTTTGGTCTGAAATTTGTTTTCGCAGATTTTTGTTCTATGCCAATACTGACAATGTTGGAAACATCTGGGATAACATCTTGTGTATTATCAGCTTGTTGACTAGTCATGATTTGTAATGTCAATAGATCATCACCCGTTAAAAGATCGGTTAAGTTTTCAGATCGGGAACTAGAGATTGCTGTAGATACATAATCAGTAGCCTGCTGGTGTAGGCCTTTCAATTTGAAATATTTATGAAGTTTTGATTTTCTCGTAAATTGGTAGCGATCAATGCGTGTTTGGGTGTATTCAAATTCCTTAGCTGGACAGAAGGTAAGTCCTTTTTTAAGCACAGTCTGTTCGTCTTTAGTCAGTTTTTTGGTTGTGAGATTAACAATTGTCAAATCTTCAACTGGTGCTATCTCCTGAACCCCCTCTTGCTGTGTGTTTGACCTGAGATGCCTTGGCTTTGACTTGTTGTAACCGCTCCTTCTCAATTTCCTGCGACGTCTTGGCGTTTTTGCTCTGGGGGCTTGCCACATCCTCCCCGTTGTCTTGAATCCCGCATAAGCTGGAATTCCTCGAAAAAACGGCTTCTCACAGGCAAGGCAGCTGCATTGTCTGAACCATCATCTCCAGATTGTTCCGCATCCGTGCTCACATTGGATTCGGAAGTGTCCTTTGGTTCTATGGTCTTAAAGGCTGAATTTTTTAACGCCCTTCACGGACCATCAAACTTATGTGCGAAGGTTAAAATCCTGCCCTGTTCGTAATCTCTAGCATCTCTGTTAAACTTTGTATGTTTTCTCAGCTTGATTTTCTCTTCATAGCTGATAAGACGTATTTTCATGTTTTCACGCAATTCGTCTTTAGTGTTGTTATCTTGGTTTTGAGCAATCAGAGCTTCCAACTCATCGATTTCCTTCAAACATGTCTCATGGTCGCTTCATGCAAATTTAATGAGTATTTTCAGCATACTCACTGAGACATCTGTGGTGTATGCTGACCACTCCTTGAGAAGAGCCGGATCCGGATTCTCGTAGGACGGGATTGTGTAAATCCGTAATCTGCGTGGTTGCGTTTAACCTCAATATAATTCTGCAATGAGGTGGCTTCCCATCACTTGCAGGTTTCACGTTCAAACAGACGCTCTAATTTGTTCAATTGTGTCCATAGAGAGCCTTGCATGCCATTTCCACAGTCCCGTTCCGATCGCTGCATCGGAGTGCATTTAAACACATCGGCTGCTGCCTCATGCATCGAAAAACATGTTATGACTGGAAACTCGGCACATTTCACAAATGAATTCTGAAATACTCCAGCTGTACAATTATATCCGATATTCGTCGATAATGCCTTCAACCATTTAAAATACCATGAAGCAACGGACTTGTGTGTCCTTCGACTCACACGTCACAGTTGCTCGCATAGTTGTCGGCTTGGATGCAGAGCAGCGGTGCTGTAATGCGACAAGAGTTTCAGAGCTCGAGTCCACCATAAGTGGCTGAAGCAGGAGTGGGTGCAGGTCCTTGGACGCGGCGGTGGCTCCACGTATAAACATTAGGCTCAAAACTTCACCCCCAACCGGAAAATGAAGGGACCGCACTCGAACGAAGGTGAAACTCGGTTAGTTTATTCCACCGAGATAGAACACAGGACGCGTTTCGTCTTCACGCCTTTTTCCCACTGTACAAAAGTGCCGTAAGTTAAACACCATTATATCCTGCTATTCACATTTTGTTTCCGGTGCATCCAGCAACAACATAAACAACGGACTTCAAATAATATGGTAAAGGGAGGCGCCATCTTAACAGTGCTTAATCAGTGGAGGAAATGCTACATTTTCTACATATTGAAAATGATAATATAATTCATTATATGTTAGTGTCACATAAATACATTAATTTATAAATTTTACAACCTCCCTACATAAATTACCTCTCCATTGTACATAATATATATATATATATATTCAGTGAAAAAACCATAGGTTTCACACATGTTATAGTTAGCTGGACATTTCACTCGTAAAAAAAACAATGAAATTCCCCCGTTATAGTTAGTTAAGCTAACTATAACTCGCGCACCCGCAATCCACTGCTGATGACGTCACATATTACATCACTCATGACATGGTCAGTGACATCACTCATGACATCACTGATGACATCTCAAATGACATCACTGATGACATCATCCAGTGAATGTGTATTTTTCTGAAAATTAAATATGTTTTATATATGTATATCTCACGGACGATGGAAGAATAAATGGGTATATAAGTGTCTAAATGGATGATTTGTTTTTGAAAAATTAATTGTATAACTGACTGATTAAGTGTATCTTAGTGAATATATGGCTTACTGAGTAATGTTTAAATATGTAATTATCTGTATCAGTCTCTCACTTTGTGTATAAGTGGCTGCATGGGTTGGTGAGTAGCTACATGGGTGTGTTTATATAGGATATCAGGTGGTTTTTTGAGTATCAGTCTGAGTGTCTGCATGGTTCGGTGGGGGGTATTACGTAGTGCATAGGTGCATGAATGAGTGACTCACTGATTGTATGTGTTGAAGACAGCATGTGTGCAGGACTGTATCGGTGGATGAGTGTGTGTATGGGTGTGTTAGTGAGTGAATGACTGTCTCAATAGTGTCTTTATGAGTAACTACATATGTTTTAAACTAGTATATGTGACTATTGGTGTATATAAGTGAGTATATGTGAGAGTGAGAGATTGAAAGAGTTCCTGTATGAATAAGTATGTGTTTCTATAAGTGATTGTTTAAAAGACTAAGTATGTGTAAGTTTCCGTAGAAGTAAGTGTGGTGGTGTGTGTATAACTGTATATGCAAATAAATCTATGTTTGATTCTTTATTTTCATGAGTGAGTATGTGTGTCAGTAACTCTGTGGATGAGTGGCATTGTGTAGCAGGATGTATAGGTGTATGAGTACATATGATGAGTGAGTACATGTATGAGTGACTGTACAGGACTGTTCGTGAATGAGTGGATGTGTATGTGGATCTTAGAATTACTCAAGAGGTTGTTGTAACTGGTATTGGTATGTCCATTTTTTTGTTAATTTTAGTCTCTATTTTTGAATGTGTGTTTCAAAGGTTATATTAGGGTGAGAGGAGGTCTGCCACTCTGTCACAAGGATGATGTCATCAGTGATGTCATTTGAGATGTCATCAGTGATGTCATGAGTGATGTCACTGACCATGTCATGAGTGATGTAATATGTGACGTCATCAGCAGTGGATTGCGGGTGCGCGAGTTATAGTTAGCTTAACTAACTATAACGGGGGAATTTCATTGGTTTTTTACGAGTGAAATGTCCAGCTAACTATAACGTGTGTGAAACCTATGGTTTTTTCACTGAATTTGCAAGGTTTTTTAAATGCTAATTCCTAACTATAACGTGTGTGAAACCCATGGTTTTTTCACTGAATTTGCAAGGTTTTTTATATGCTAATTCCTAACTATAACGTGTGTGAAACCCATGGTTTTTTCACTGAATTTGCAAGATTTTTTTTTTTTTTTTTTAAAACCTTTATTCTTTTAAATCAGTGACACAGCTATTCAGCCGACAACCTGGAGGTACAGAAGCTTTAGAAACACAACACATGCGAGCGTCCACATTTCACTGACAGGAGAGTCAAAGGTTCAGTTTTAAATAAACACAAACCCAAACCTAAACACAAGCAAGGCGATAAGTACTGAAAGCATAAAAAGGGTTCCCATCAGGGGGAGCGAGCCCCAGTTCGTCCAACAGACACAGGTCGATAGCAAGGGAAAGGAGGGGAAGTCAGAGACTCAAGAAGACAAACACATAACAGCAAGAAGTACAAAGCCGGAAAGAAAGCTAAGGGGAGAGCTGCTCCTCAGGCGGGTCCGGGTCTGGGGGCAGGCATATGCCCCCTCTGTACTGGTTCCATCGCCCCCATACAGAGAGCCATATCCGAGGGCGCCCTCGAGCACAATACACTGTCTTCTCCCTAAACATGCTCCAATCCATGTTTTCCATCCACGCTGTCAATGTAGGAGGCCTAGTAGAGCCCCACAGACGAGTGATGTCGCGCTTGGCTACCATGTTCCCTAGGGTCACCCATTGAGTCTGTGACGCGTCGTGGTCAGTAGGACCCCAAACATTGAGGAGACAACACCGCGCCTTAGGCTGCATGACGATGCCCGTCACCTCCCCCATCACTTCGTGGATTCGCTTCCAAAACTCCATAATCGCACCGCATTCCCAAATAATATGTAGGAAGGTGCCCACCATACCACAGCCTCTCTTACATAAGCCCTCCTCAGAGAAACCCATATGGACCAGCCGGGGCCCCGTCACGTAGACCCTATGGAGTATTTTAAGCTGCACCAGCCGCAGGCGCGCGGGGATCGCGACCTCTTTGGGAGAAGAAACTGCATACTGCCAATCCTCATCATCGAGTTCGAGGCCATCCCTGGTCCATTGATCGCGCAACCCTAGAAGAAGATCCGCCCGAACATTAATTAGTTTCTTATAAATGAGCGAGATCGTACTCTCTGGCATATGGCCATCCAGGATCCGGTCCTCTAACGGAGAGGACTCAGGCACCTTCTCCCCTTCTACAAGGACTGATCGCAAGGCGTGGCACACTTGAGCGTATCGGAAGAACTCCGTGCTCCCTAGCTCGTATTCCTTCTGCAGCTCCTCGAATGACTTTATCCTACCCTTAACCAAAAGGTCTCCAACCCTGGATATGCCGATCAGGTCCCATTTCTCAAACCCTTTTGTATGCCAAAGCTTTCCCAGAATATCGGAGTCAAACAGAGGGGTGGCAAGGGTAAGCTTACTCTTCCAGCCCAGTGAATCCGTCGCCACCTTCCATACATGCACGGCCACCCTGGTGGGCCCCGTAAGAGTTAAGTCCAATGACTTCGAGTACAACGCTCTGTGGTAATTACCCCCACGTAGTAACCATCGGTCCATGGCAAAGCCGGGGCTCAGCGCCGGACCATATACACCATGGTTAATCACGCTCAACTGAGTGGCCCAATAATAACGTCGAACGTCTGGAAGCGCGATACCACCGTCATACCATGGAAGCGTCAACTTAGCAATCGCTATGCGCGGACGTCCTTCCCACAATAGCGCGCGCTGGTGGCTTTCGACCTCACGGAAATAACTGGCCGGGACCAAGTCAAGGGTATTCTGCAGGACATAGAGGAAACGGGGAAGAGACATCATTTTAAACAGGGCGGCACGGCCAAGGAAGGAAAGCGGCAACCGCCGCCAGCCCGCCACGTCCCGTCGCAGACGTGCCAAGGGAGGGAGCAAGTTCTTCTCGTATCGTAAAATGGGGTCGGTGGAAATATAGATCCCCAAATACAAAAAACCCTGCTGGGCTATCTGGATCGAGCAGTTGCGCGGGACAGGCGGGACATCCCCACACAGGACATACAAGTATGACTTCCCCCAATTGATGACAAGACCAGAGCTCCTACCGAAAGAAGTCAAGACGTCACAAACCATTATAAGAGATTTCTTAGGCGAGGCGAGGTATAACAGAATATCGTCGGTGTAAAGTGAAATACGGTCTTCGTGGTCAGGCGACCAACGAATCCCACGTATATCGGGGTGCCATCGTATCCACGCCGCCAGCGGCTCAAGAGCAAGGGCGAACAACAACGGCGACAGGGGACAACCCTGCCGGGTGCCTCTCCCGAGCACGAACGGTGTCGACGCCCGCCCGTTCACCATGACGCTAGCAAGAGGCCCCTCATAGAGCAACCTCACCCAGCCTACAAATCCAGGCCCAAAGCCGAACTTGGCTAGCACAGCCCACAGGTATGCCCACTCCACCGTATCGAAGGCCATCGTGGCATCGAGGGACGCCACAATAGCCGGCTCTCGCATCGTGCCCGTCCTAGCAATCACTCCATGGAGACGTCTAAGATTCAGTGCAGTGTTACGGTGCGGGATAAAGCCCGACTGATCCGGGTGGATCAAGTCGCCAAGCACCCGGACCAGGCGGTTAGCAAGGATCTTAGCAAGGATTTTCGGCTCGGCGTTGAGAAGTGATATCGGCCGATAGGAGCCACACTTGTCCCGGGGCTTACCGTCTTTATGTATGACCACAATCGTCGCCAGCCGTTGATCAAGCGGAAGAAACCCATTCACCCGCGCCTCCACAAACATGGCGCGCAGGTGAGGAGCCAACTTATCAGGGCGAAGCTTATACAGCTCAATCGGCAAACCATTTGGGCCCGAGGACTTACCGGAGCGCAACGCACGGATAGCACACGCCACTTCGTCTACAGTTATATCGCCATCGAGGTCATCCCTATCAATGGCAGAACGGCAGGGCAGAGCGATATCACGCAGAAGGTCACACGAGTCCTCAGTCGGCCTATCCGAGACCGAGGTGTATACCGTACGAAAATAGTCCGAGAAACACTGGACTATACCGTCGGGGTCAGTGACAACCTCTCCCCCATCCATCGACAACTCCGGCACCACTCGATTAACACGTTCTTTTTTATCCAACCACGCCAGCAATTTCCCGGCCTTATCACCAACATCGTACAATCGACCCTGCTGCTCCCTATTGAGGGTCTTGGCAGCGTTCGTCACCAGATCCCTATATTCCAATTGCTTCAAGCTCAAATTATGCAGTGTGGCCGTTGCAACATCCTCTTCCAAGGCCACTTCTAAAGCCCCTATCTCGTCCCCTACTTGTGTCACCTCGGCGTCTCTCCGCCGCTTGGCGGCCACTATCAAGGAAAGGGCCTCCCCTCTCAATACAGTCTTAAAAGCTTCCCACAAGGACACCGCAGATTCAACCGAACCCTGATTATCTTGAAAATAGTGTTCAACTGTCTTCAGCAGCGCACTGCGCAGCTTGGGGTCACGAAAGTACCAGGGGTTAATGGGAGCCACCCTGCCCCCCACCACCCGGCCAATATCCAGACGGGCCCACACTGGCGAATGCGTTACAACAAACAAATGATGGACGGAATGCTGACAATGCAGACATTCTCCCCCAGTCAAGAGATCTGGGTTAAATCCATCGTTCTTTTGCCCACTCCGCCACCCCAGTTTAGACATGGCCATATGCAAATCAGTCTTGACCCTGTGCCTCATGGGAACAGTCCAGCCCGAACTGCCAAGCCGTGTCTTTCCTGGACCGGAATCAAGCATCCTAGGACCGGTTTCTGGCTATCAGCCGTCATCAGGCAGGATAGCTTGACTCCAGTGGCGTAGTGAGCACGGGTCCCACGTCTGGGAATACCCATCCCACTTAGGGCGAAAAGCGTTACAACAAACAAATGATGGACGGAATGCTGACAATGCAGACATTCTCCCCCAGTCAAGAGATCTGGGTTAAATCCATCGTTCTTTTGCCCACTCCGCCACCCCAGTTTAGACATGGCCATATGCAAATCAGTCTTGACCCTGTGCCTCATGGGAACAGTCCAGCCCGAACTGCCAAGCCGTGTCTTTCCTGGACCGGAATCAAGCATCCTAGGACCGGTTTCTGGCTATCAGCCGTCATCAGCCAGGATAGCTTGACTCCAGTGGCGTAGTGAGCACGGGTCCCACGTCTGGGAATACCCATCCCACTTAGGGCGAAAAGCGTTACAACAAACAAATGATGGACGGAATGCTGACAATGCAGACATTCTCCCCCAGTCAAGAGATCTGGGTTAAATCCATCGTTCTTTTGCCCACTCCTTGGGCAAAAGAACGATGGATTTAACCCAGATCTCTTGACTGGGGGAGAATGTCTGCATTGTCAGCATTCCGTCCATCAATTGTTTGTTGTAACGCTTTTCGCCCTAAGTGGGATGGGTATTCCCAGACGTGGGACCCGTGCTCACTACGCCACTGGAGTCAAGCTATCCTGGCTGATGACGGCTGATAGCCAGAAACCGGTCCTAGGATGCTTGATTCCGGTCCAGGGAAGACATGGCTTGGCAGTTCGGGCTGGACTGTTCCCATGAGGCACAGGGTCAAGACTGATTTGCATATGGCCATGTCTAAACTGGGGTGGCGTAGTGGGCAAAAGAACGATGGATTTAACCCAGATCTCTTGACTGGGGGAGAATGTCTGCATTGTCAGCATTCCGTCCATCAATTGTTTGTTGTAACACACTGGCGAATGATCAGATATGCCCCGTGCCATGTGCCTAGCCTCAGATACCAATGAGGCGTGCGCAGCAAGAGTGAGCAAGTAATCGATCCGAGAGAGACTCCCGTGGGCCCCGGAATGAAAGGTATATTGTCTCTGAGTGGGGTGCCGTAGCCTCCAACAGTCTACCAGACCAAAAGTATCTATAAAGTCGGGAAGCCACTTCTGAGCACCCCCGGTGTCCCTGGGCGGGTACCTATCGAGCATTCCAGACCCAACCGCATTGAAGTCTCCTCCCACCACTAGCATCCCTTCGGGGAGTTCCAACAAGGCCTTGCCCAGATCAGCAAACGTGGAGGCCTGCAGGGCAGGAGGGACATAAACAGAAACCAATACCAACGTTCTGCCCTCCCACCTCCCCGCCACAGCCACAAAACGCCCCCTGTCATCAGCGATGGTGGAGTCAACCTCAAATGGTAGGGAAGCTCTAACAAGTATGCCCGCACCCCTGGAGCCCGAGGAAAACCCCGAGTGAGCAATGAATTTATAACCCTTTCTGTTAAGTGCATAACATGTATTCCCTATAAGGTGGGTCTCCTGCAGGAGGACCACATCTGGCGAGGTCCGTTTCAAGAATTGCAGGACTATCCCCCGTTTAATACGATCCCCTAAGCCATTGACATTCCAGCTAATTATGTTTAAGCCCCTATCCCCCATCCCCAAACACAAAGAGACCTCCACCCCCCCCGGAGAACCACGATCGGACAATACTGACAACCATTGCTACGCCTTGCAAGAAAAAAACAACCCCCAACAACAACCCCAACATCCCAAATCCCCCCCTCCCTGCACCCCTGCGTCAGCTTACAAAGCCCCCCCAACTTGCAGTGTGCCTGTCGCCCTATCAAAAACAAATCTACAAAAAGTACCCCAAGAGAGGAAAGAGCTCCTATCTTCCCCCCGCCGCCCTCCCATTATTGCAGTAGGGTACGAGTCACTGTCCGGGGCTGAGTCAAAACAGACCGACACCGGATGTATCACTTCTGTCCATCCCGGTCGCCTTCCGCTCCATCCACGCGGTCCCGGCCGGGCTGTCGCCAAGGGAGCGCATCCAACCAGTCCCCCGCCATGTCCGGTGATTCGAAGAAGAAAGTCCGATCCTCATACACCACACGTAGCCTGGCGGGGAAAAGCATGGCATACTTCAGGTCCATCTCCCTAAGCCGCCGCTTCACCCCCAGGAAACTCTGCCTCTGTTTCTGCACCATCTGGGTGAAGTTAGGATAAAAGCTCACAGAGGCATTCTGAAAAGGCACCGGGCCTGTCACACTCGATGCTTGCAGGATAGCGTCTCGATCCCGAAAATTAAAGATCCGGGCGACAATCGGCCGCGGGGGGGCTCTCACCTTAGGCCGTCCACCAGGCACTCGGTGAGCCCGCTCCACCGCAAAAAACTTGCCAAGGCCCTTAGGCGCAAGATGATTCACCACCAAGTCCTCGACGAGTAAATCCACGGAGAGCTCCTCCGAAGTTTCCGGGACCCCAATAAGGCGCACATTGTTGCGCCGGGCCCGAACTTCAAAGTCTTCGAGCCGGTTGGCGGAGAGGTCATTCGCGGTTCGTAGCTTACGAACCTCAGCCTGGAGTTCCGAGACATCGTCCGCGAGACCAGTAGTCTTGAGGTCCAGGGACTTGACCCGCTCATTGGTTTTACCCAGGTCCGCGCGAATCAAGTTGACATCAACCAGAATCATGTCCACCTTGTGCGCCAGGGTCTCGAATTGTCGCCCAATCGAAGATTGCATCCCATCTATCGCCCCCTTGATATCCTGCAATGATAACTCCGAGGCTGGGGATGAATCGGCCTTCTGTGCTTCCAGTGACTGTCCCGATCCACCAGGCGACCCCTTCTGCTGGGCATAGCGATCCATATTGTTGGATTGGGTATATCCTCCCCGCCTGGTAGTCTTAGACTTCGACTTGTCTGCCTCCGATTTGGTCGACATCTCGAACAGCAGGGCGGTCAGTCGCAAAAAGACGTCCCTCACTCAGCCAGAGGAAACAGGGTCAACTAGGACGTCAGCAGCCAGCCAGGGCCGAGTGGAGGTCTTCCAGACAGCAGGGGACCAGCATGAAGCACTCCCAACCCAGAGCAAGCAAAGGGCGAGAAAGCGAAAGTGAAAGTGCAGTGGCACCCGTCCGCCAGTTCACACCTCCCGAGGCCGCTGTTGTTCAATTAGTGGCTGGGCATCCTGCCAACGCAAGCCCCTGGCATCCTTCGGAGGTAGGCCGCAATCTTCCGCCATGCACAACTTCGGTTCCCGGTGGGCGATCTTAGCCCGGACAACGTCAATCGCCCCAGCTGTGACTCATCTGCAGGATTCCGTGCATGAAAATCAGGATTTAGGACAGGATAATTGCAGGAGGGCACGAGGGTCGCGGGAGCTCAAGGCTCACGCGGCCATCTTGGTCAAGCGCTAGGCTCCTCCCCCCTTGCAAGGTTTTTTAAATGCTAATTCCTAACTATAACGTGTGTGAAACCCATGGTTTTTTCAGTGAATTTGTATGGTTTTTTAAATGCTAATTCTTACCTATAACGTGTGTGAAACCCATGGTATTTTCAGTGATTTTGTATGGTTTTTTAAATACAAATTCTTATATTAAACGTGTGATTTTTTTTTTTTTTGAAGGTTTTTTACATCTTTTTATTTTTACTTTATATTCTCTTTAAACACTATGCTTAATTTTTCAAAATTCTGCAATATATTTTTTTTTCTCTTGTTTTTTTTGTTACCAAACAGGTAAGATATATTAGTATAACATAGTGATTCTTTTTTTCCATTTTTTTTTTTTTTTTTTTTTTTTTACGTGCGCGTACGGTAAGCTTACGGTAAGCGTACGTTTTGCGTAATGTACGTCATATTTCTACTCTTTTTGCGTATGGTTACGCAATTTACGTAGCCGTGCGTACTGCGTACGCGGCGCGTAAGCACATACGTTACACGCGCACGTTACGCGGAAGTGTTGGGGCGTGCCTGTTATGCGCATGCGCGCGTGCGCGTGTCTTTTAAACGCGCATGCGTACTTTTACCGTAAGCGCTCCGTAAGCGCTCCGTAAGCGTAACGTACGCGCACGGTGGGTCATGTGATCAATAAACTAAACTTTTGATTGGTTTAAAGTACTTTCAGTTCTAGAACTCTCCTACACCACACCCATTCCCCTCATTTCTGCTTGTGATCCCTTAGGAGAAGGAGCTGAGTTGTCTTTGGGATACGATGGCAGATCAGCACTCCTCTTCTGAGAGTGAGGCTAGCAGCACCACCATCAGGCAGAGAAGGAGGAAACAGAAGAGCTCTTTTATATGGGAGTATTTTACGTTTCCTGAGGGCCAGAAAAAAGTATATGTTGCTTTAGTGACTTGCAAGCTTTGCCAGCGTGTACTTTCTAGAGGTAATCCTAATAAGAAGTATTCCTTCGGGAATCACACTATGTTAAGACACCTTGAGGATGTACACCCTAGGACACATGCTCGACATACTGGAGGAAACCCTTCAGTAAGTCGACCAAGCACATCCACAGCAGCTCAGCCGAGTCCATCTTCGGCAGCTCAGCTGAGCCCTTCATCTGTGGGGGGAGATTCACCTTTTTCTAGTCCTGTGGAAACTAACCATCGATTTGCGAGGGTTACAATGCGGTGCTCAAATTGCCATGGTCTAATTGTTCGTGGGGAGACCAGTGTTCCCCTAATTAACAACAGAATAGACCAGCACATTTGTCCTACCAGCTAATATTCCCATTCTTCCTTTCCTCTGTCCCTGCATGAACACAACGGCTCTTTTAAGAGCCAACCTTACCTCTCAACTTTGTAAAAAATTTTCTTAAATACTTTTTTTTTTTTTTTTTACCGTAAGCGTATTTTTTTTTTTTTAAAAAAAAAACACTAAAAAACAATTACCACATTACAAGGTCCTTGAGGGATTAATAACGAAATACTGAAAATCTGTTTGAGGAGAAGTGGAAAAAAGGGACCATCAAATTTCTGACTAACCTGACCACCCAAAAATTTAATTATCAATTTAAATTTTATTGAAATTGCTTGAAAAATGGTTTTATTTTTCTAAAATTTTCTTTCTCAATCTGAAAAAAAAGAAAAAAGTATTAATATTTAATAAAACATTTTATAATACAGTACACGTATTTACATATTTTCCAAAAACAATTTTTTGCCATTTTTTTGCTGTTTTCAGAATATATTGCATTTCACTATAAATCGTGAAAGCAATTGCATTCATCACTTAACAGCGGGCAAAAAAAAAAAATAACAATCTCAAAGATTGTTTTAAAAAAGCCCAGAATCTCTTCTCACTTAAACATAACATTATAGAAATGCAAAATATTCAAAAAAATATCATCTAATAACAATAACTATTTCTAAAAAATACCGTCTGACAATTTTGTTACAGAAGCATAATCACAAAAATAATATATCTCAAATAACTCCACAATACATCTGGTTACCTTTCCTTTAGGCCAAATGGTAATTTTAAAATTCTTTTTTGATTAAATTTCCAATGGTAATCCAATAAAATTCCAAAATTTAAATTGTACAGATGTTACTGATTCTCTCTAAAATTTTGGTTTCCGAAAGATTAATTAGGAATTAAATAAGTCCACAATACAATTGGTTACCTTTCCTTTAGGCCAAATGGTAATTTTAAAAATCTTTTTATTAGAAAATTCCAATGGTAATCCAATAAAATGTTAAAATTGATTTGTACAGATGTTGCCAATTCTCTCTAAAATTTAGGTTTCAGGAAGATTAGATAGGAATTTGCTAAATCAAAAGGCAAACGTTGCTTAAAAACCAATTGACAATCATTACACATTGTCCAGTCTTTTTTACATTTTAGATAAACTGTGTAATGACCAGAAGTTACAGTAGGTCCATCATGGAAAATTATTGCAACTGTTACAAAAGTTTTTCCTGAAATTGATAATTGCTGTCCTGTAAACTTCTTTATTAAAGTATCCAATTTTGAACCATCAGCTCTACATCGTTGCAAATTACATACTGTCCGTATTCCTTTAAAATTAACGTTGAAAACATGTCAGATTTACACTCACCGCATTCCATGCTCTGATTAGCATCTTTAACTAATTTAGCAAAAGTGACTGTTTTACTCTCTGGCAATGTTAAATAAATAAACCTTTCAGAATCAACATTAGAGCCACATGTATTGAAACAGTTTTCACAACTATGTTCCCATTTATAAGAGAGACCAAACATATTTTCGAATTGTACCCCTTCTTCTTCCAGTACCTGAAGAAAATACATCAAGAATTCCTGTGCGTCTTGCTGTACATTTTGAGAAAACTGTGTACATCCTGAACATACATCTAAAAGTTTTCTAATTTCAGTAGCACTTTCTATTTTAGTTTTATCATTACTCAGCTTTTCAAAAAGGAGACTCAACTCAGAACAGAATCTTTTTCTCTGATTTACTATTATCTGCTCTTGCAAACTTTCAAGATAAAATACAACATTCAGCACTACATTAGCGTAGCTGTTGACACCAGAGCTATTTTCAAAATGACAACCAACAACCTCTTCAACATTTTCCTTTTTCTTTTTGCTTGCAATTACATCACTCTTCTTTTTTTTTCTCCTCTCTACATCCTCATTACAGATATTCTCAATTCTCCTTTTTCGAGAAACAACACGTTTTTCCAACACAGGATACTGACCTAAATGAGGAGCATAGGTTCTTCTTAATCTATTATACTCCTTTACACAATTTGCATCAGCACTAACTTTTGAGTCATCAAAGTCTATCATAAATGAACCAGATAATGTTTTCACTCGTGACAAAGCAACATAAGCCATACCTTCTTTGAACACAGTTGAACCAATGTTCACAAAAGCACAATCTACAGTCAATCCTTGAGACTTGTGAATAGTTACAGCATATGCTAGAGAAAACGGAAACTGCTTCCTACGTACATATAAGTCTTTCACAAGCATGAAACGAACTGTACAATGACAAATGTCTATAACTTCTTCTATCTGATCAAATTTTATTTTTAAACATTCAATTCCATCTTTTTTCTGGTAATTAATAAAACCCACAACTCTTCCCATAGCTCCATTCACTAAACCTTTTTCAACATCCAAATTTCTCCTTAAAAATACTCTACAGTTCATGCAAACATATAGATTTTTTTCTAATCCAGCAGTTTTGGAAATGTTCTTCTCTAGTGAATCCAATTTATTTTTCAGTTTGCCTGTTAATGTAATAGTAATTCTTTCATGCTGAATTTTGTCCACTGCTTCCAATTTCCTAATTTCTTCCTTTTCCAATTTCAAAAGTTCCTCATTGAATATTGAGCATTCACGTAGAGTTGGCATTAAGCAGATTACACTTTTCTTTTCTGCAATGTTCTTGTATATTTTCTCTGCAACTATTTCTTCCTTTGGGAATAAATTATGTAGCAACCGACTCTGTAATGCTTTCGTGCCAGCTTCAGTGAGTAGTCCAATTCTGATATCTTTCAGAATACTTCCATATTCTTCATCGTTTGCTTGCCTCATATTAGTAGTAAGTTCCTTGTACTCAAAGAAGGACCAAATATTTGCATTACCAATGCTTCCCAATGACTTCTTTGTGTCTTCGTGTGTCACAGTATTAAACACTGGTTGTCCTTTAACTGGAGTAAGCTGTAGAAGATCCCCAAAAACTATGACATGTTTTCCACCAAATAACACGTCATAGTCTCTCCTTAGAATTTGCTGCATTCTTAAATGCACAAAGGCAAGCATTAAGTTTGATACCATGCTCACCTCATCAATAATGAGAACTTGCATCTTCTTCAATACTCTTGAAACTTCCAAGCATGCTTCTCCAGTTAGCTTGTGGTATTGTATTTTGTTCTCATGCTCCACTGGTAACATTAGCAAACGATGTAAGGTGATTCCTTTTATGTTATATGCTGCTAACCCAGTTGGAGCAGTAACCACACAAGACAAAGTTGAATCCGTTTTTTGCTGTAGGTAGCTTCTGATGACTTTTATTAAGAAACTTTTTCCAGTTCCAGCTTGTCCGCTTACATACATCCTGATTGGTTGAAATGATGTGCATGAGCATTTTTTTTTTCATGTAGTAATCCGTGATCAATTTTGTTTCTGATCTCTTCATAAATTTGTTGCTGCTCTTCATTCAGTTGTCTTTCCAAATTTGGTAAGTCTATTAATTCTTCTTGAGCTTGATTCATAGCCGTTTCCACTTCAGTCATAGCTATTGCAGCTTCATTTTCTACGATTGGTTGTCCTAGGGGATCTTGACTGAGTGTTCCAGAACGTTGGCTGTCTTGAGAACTGTCTCTAGCTACTTCAGCTGCAATTGTAGTTTCCTGTTCAATTTCTTCATTTAACATTTGGACATAAGTTATGAAAGTACTGCATTCTATGCTGTCTTTGCAAGCATTAAAGGAATCTTCATAGCTTTGAAATTCTCCCAGTAGTTCGTCCTCTGAACGCCATGGTTTAAACAGCTGTAAAAGAGCCAAGTAGTAAAATTCCTTTTTGTCAGTAGTTTCGCAACTGAGCTTCCTGTGATTTATCAAACTTCCTTTTGTTTGCTTCACCAAACATCCTTCCTCACCAATGACTTTATATTTTCCATTGTTGATGTCTTCTGTGGCTTTCCGTGAATAAATGTAGTTCTGCAGCACTTCATAGAGACACATGTTCTCAAGATGATGACTTCTCTTTGGGTAATATGTGTCCAACATGTTTGATTTCAAAATATCTGTACTTTCTGGGTCATTCTCGGCCAAATATTCTATTTCTCCAACAGATTTCAGTACCCGATTTCTCATTGCTGCAAGGCCTAAACTTGCCCAAATTATTCTTCTTGATTTCGAGTAGAGACTTGCAGAAGATAACCTATCTGAACATTCGTAGGATCCAATTTCTCGATGCGATAACATCTTTAAACTGAAACTGTATAGCTTCTTACTGACAGTCTTCTCGTGAGAAATCTCTTCCCACATTTCTTTTAATTCAGTTTTTTCTGATTTAGTAATGTAAGACGTTACATATCTTGCAACAGCAATGGAATTGTCAGCTACATACTGTATATCCATGTTAGAATTCCACATGGATAAAATGACAGGGTTGTAGTCATTTATATTTTTTGATTCTTCTTTTCTTTTTAGGTTGTAGGTATTCTTAGGTGATTTTCTTGTAATAGTATGTCTCACAGCTGACATAAAACTGTTTACTCTTCCTTTTGAAAGAACAGGTCTAGGAAATCCAAATCGACATTTAGTGTAGAATTTATCTTTGCTCTTGTATTTCCGTCGACAGTATTTTCCACACCGATGACTTTGGAAACGTAAAACTTGCTCCTTTAACTTTTTCTCTTCTGTGCTTTTTGGTATAGCACATGTTGCATATTCTTCAATGAAAGATAACACTGCTTCATCAGTATCTGTTCCAAATTTTTGGGCATCCTTGATCCACAACAGCATATGAATATGAGGAGCACCTCTTGCTTGGTACTCTTTTCTCCAAAAGAAATCCACAACTTCTCCAAGAGGTGGATTTTTTTTATTGCAGATGAAGCACATCATGGCCTCAAATCTATGATTGAAATATCTGCAAACATTAACCGGATGCAATGAGCACAGTTCTCCTGCTGTTTTGTATTAGATGTTTTTAATGTTTGAATTTGCCTCTCGTAGAAAATCCAGTAAATCATCCCAAGCGTACTCGGCACAGCTTAGGGTAAGGAACCATGTTGGAGTTCCTAAATTCCGTAACATGCATTTTAATTCACCATGGCGTCGGTACCAATATTCATTTGTCCCACGCTGACAAGCCATCAGATTGATCAGTTGTGTTTCCAAATGATCATCTCGGTGCTGCACTTTCTCCATAAAATCCTTAGCAGACACATTTTGTAAATGTACTCCACTTTTTAAAATGTGATTTACTGCATAAGATAATGCAGACAAGTCGCTTTCAAATAAAAGATGGAACAAATAAGGAATACTTTGTCGAAATCTTGGATCTTCTGCATATAGTCTTGTAGTCCGATACTCAGAAGCTGGAATCTGTTCTGGACGTTCATCGTATCGTCCTCCTTTTCCTGTAGGAAACAGCTGGGGAAAACATCGAGCTTCCAAGCTCTCCTCCCATACACTCACGGGAGTTCCTTTTGCTTTCTTCATCTGAAACAGATCAATAGTGTCTCCCATAACTTATTTTGAATGAAGAGGATGTATGCTAAAATGTTCATAAATTTCTTCTTCCTTTGACTTGTCCACTTTTTCAATTTGTCCAGTTGGTGTTTCTGTGTCTTCTTGTAAATCTTCTTCTTCTTCTTCTATATAAATTGATTCATACCATTTGTTATTCCTTTTCAAATACAAATTTGCTCTTTGTACTTTCCGTACATCTACCAGCTCCTGCCAAATCTTCTTATTCTTTGTAGGTACACCATTAACCAGAATAACTAATGGTTCACTTTCCAAAGTATCTGCATCAATAGTTTCCATATTTTTTTTCAAATCCAAGGGCAAATACACCACTCTACCTTTTAAACCTCTCAGTAAATCTGAAGGAGGTAATTTACCAGTTTTGGGCTCCATACGTACTATGGTCTGGAACGGATGAACACATTGAATTAGTATAGACTCATATGTATTTAATTCAGAAAGTTCGGCAGGAATAGCATCCAATTCTAAATTATTATTAGGGCTCCCGGTTTTATGGTATTTATTTTTTGGTCATTTCCGTCTGTATTTATCCATATTTATTTTTTGTCAACTTTATCTGTATTTATCCATATTTATTACACATTTTTTTAAAAAGTAACGCTGAAACTGGTATATTTCCACATTTATTCAACCAATAAATATGCAGTCATGCTTGAATGCCTGCCAGGTTTCAGTGATATGAACACCTTTCAGAAGATAAATCAATGCACTTAGATGAAAATATGCACTTTTCAGTATCACCCTTGTGCATAGGCACTGCTGTTTAAGCCTTTTTACTAAAATCACTTTCTTTTGTAATACCTTACCTATCAATCTACACAGTTATTGGCCTGGTGGTCTTGGCAAAGTGTATTTAGAATCATTCAAAAAGCACCCAATTTCCGTTTTTATCCGCATTTAAAAATAAATACAGACAAGAAAATAAATGGTTTTCTGTCTGTATTTATCTGTAAAAATCAGTAAAAACGGAAAACAGGGAGCCTTAATTATTATGTACAGCTCTGGTCGGCATTCTATTTTCTTCTAACTTATTATAACAGTATTTACAAATACGCTGATCTTCATCCAATTCAAAACAATTTTCAAGAAATATATATGTTGCAAAATCCTTCCACTTATAATTATCTTCATTTTCACTTTTTCTGTAGAGATCAACATTCCTGGTTTGATTTCTATAATGAGTTCTGCGGCAACAAATACAAGTAATATTTGGTCTTTAATTAGAGATTATTGCAAATTTTGTCATTTGATCATCAAATTTCTTACTTACAGAGGGTTCTACATTCTCTTCCACATCTTCCTCAATAACCGTGTCATTACCTGCACTGTCTTGTTCTGGACCAAAGTAACTAAACTGAATTTCATCAGTAACCTTCTCTACATCTGATACCGATCCACGGAACAGAGCCCTATTCAATTCATCTAACTTTATTGCTGGACTTTTAGCAAAATACAATCGTCTCACAAACTTTCTCATTTCAGTATGATGAACAGCCAGCATCCTAAAATGATGAAAAACACTTTTACACACTTTTCTAGATAGACAAGCCAGAGAATGTCCCTGCAAACCAGTATTCTCTCTCACTCTGCATGGATCTAGACTTTGAAGCACCTTAATCTTCTGTTTAACACTTTTTTCACTATATTCTCTTAGAAACTCACGAAATTTATCAATAGATTCCTGACGCACAGTGCAAATACTACTACAATTCCAAGTATACACTGGGGCTTTAGGACGTCTCCCCATAACCTCATCCGCCATCACTTGTTCCTCATCTCTTGGAACCATTTTCTCCTTCTCCATTATACAACCATTTTTCACTTCATAAGCACGACATCTGGTGTCCACTGCATGCAGCAAACTATTACTTTGAAGATAACTCTCTTCATTAAAAAAAGGTTCACTACTTGAACTATGCATCCATTCTCCTAAAAACACTTTACAAAAGTTTGTTCTTTTCACTAGTCTTTTCCTTTTGCTTTGTGATTTCAGTACATTGACCATTTTATCTAATGTACGCATCCTGTTCAAAATTAAAATGAATAGTTTCCTTTTTAATTCTAAAGCCTTTACTACAATGGCTTCAATTTCTTTTTTTCTCTTATAAAATTTTGCTTTTTTCTTATATTTCTTCACATCCTTTATCAAATTGGACATAACTCTTCTCTGAAACATTTTTCTACGAATCTCTTTAAACGCTGTTTTTCTTTTTAAGTTAATCTTTATTGTTTCTGAAGGTATATTTGCATTAACTAAATGCTCAATTTTTTCCTGTTGTTTTCTATTTAAAACATTATTTCCAGTACAGACATTTTGTACATTTTTCCTTTTTTTGAAGATATTTTTAAAAAAATCTTTTGTCTGCTTACCAGAAGACTTTCTCTTTTTCCCAACATGAGCATCTCCAACTAACTTAGGTCCTCCAGTTGTCTTCAAATATAGATTTTTTTTGTGTTTTTTCCTTAGTCTGGATTTTGTAGGCATCTTAAATTTATTTTGTTCACTGCTCTTCAGCAATACCTGAAAAAAACTAAAAAAAAATTCCTTTATTTTATTTAAATATATTACTATATTTTTTATGATCTTTTCAAATCTTAAAATACTATTTACCCCTTTCCTACAAGTGAAAATCACAATAAAACCATCACAAATTAAATATCTAAAAACAATTCCTGTGTGCACACAGAGTCATGGTTTGATATTAAGCAGAAAACGAAATTTCTTTGCCAATTTGAAAGCACACTTACTACTCTTTTTTTGGCAAGTGATAAGTACTTTTACAGTCTGACACATTTTCAATCCACTTTTCAGATTCTGAAAACAGCACATGTCCAAACAGCTTTTTGAGACCAGGAACATGTGTAACCTGGGTGAATGACTACACTCCAGCAAGGGCAACCAGCCTTAGTGATGTTGAATGTATTTGCATTACTCACTGCAACCTCAAACCCCACTCGGTTGTGAATACTATGCATGATTCAACAGGATAAGCAGCTGGGTGTGTGCTAAGAGACTGCTTCTGCAGAAAAATAGCTGCCCCTTTCCTACTAATGCAAATGTAAAATTACCAGAGTAATACGCAATAAATCTCTGTCAACAATTCCTCTTTGCACACAGAGTCATGGTTTGATATTAGGCAGAAAACGAAATTTCTTTGCCAATTTGAAAGCACACTTACTACTCATTTTTGGGCAAGTGATAAGTACTTTTACAGTCTGACACATTTTCAATCCACTTTTCAGATTCTGAAAACAGCACATGTCCAAACAGCTTTTTGAGACCAGGAACATGTGTAACCTGGGTGAATAACTACACTCCAGCAAGGGCAACCAGCCTTAGTGATGCTGAATGTATTTGCATTACTCACTGCAACCTCAAACCCCACTCGGTTGTGAATACTATGCATGATTCTACAGGATAAGCAGCTGGGTGTGTGCTAAGAGTCTGCTTCTGCAGAAAAATAGCTGCCCCTTTGCTACTAATGCAAATGGAAAATTACCAGAGTAATACGCAATAAATCTCTGACAACAATTCCTCTTTGCACACAGAGTCATCTTCTGATTCTATGCAGAAAACAGTATTCCTCATGTATACCAGTACACCTTAATTTAGGGTCAAAACATAGTCCATAATATTTTACATGTTCCTTACATTTAAATTTCTCCCAAAACACAAAATGATAAACACAACTTCAACAAAAGGAATCCCAATTCTATTATTCATTTCTTAATTTACCACATACCTCCCCTCTCAAACTCATAACTCACCTTTAAAATTAGTTAGTTGTGAAAGAAATGTGGCACTCAAACAGCAGATTATCAGAGCCAGGATCTCTGTTCTGTACACCTCTCTCCTCTCAGCAGAACCAGATAATGGCAATGTTTCCCTCTCTTTTTCCACACATATACATGTTAATTTCAAATCTCAGTGCTTCCCCCTTTTTTTCAAATGTAATCACACATTTCTATTGGTTGAAAACCAACCCTTTTCCAAAAGTACCCTTCCCCCAACTTGACTTCTGCCTGCTACCATAGCAACAGCTCATGGAACACTGCTGTGTGGAGTCAGGTCAGAAGTTCACCACACAATGTTTCATTTTCAAAGTGCAAGAGTGCTTGACTTTTCAAACCTAACAGCAAATCCATAGTAATGTTCTTTGGTAACACATTTTTCTGTACCAATACAAAACATGCTTCTATAAATTTACACATGCAGCCTAGTTTTTAGTGTAGAATGGTGTGAAACAGCCAATGAGTTATTTTTATTTTAAAAAAATATGTATGCCTCCATTTCCAAACTGTCTTTCATTTCTTTTTCCCATTCTACTGAAATACACCTCCTGAGTGCATCCAGATCTCCTTGGAAGATGTTCACAGTGTGGATTGTAGGGCACAGCTATGTCTTCTGGAGTGAAAAGTATGCAGAGAAAACAGGTATGGTGAGAGATCTTGCTTTGCCAAATGTAGACATTAAATGGATTGGTCAGAGAGGGTTAAAGTGGCACCAATTGATGCCATTGGTGAAATCCTTCATGCAAATCCAACACCCTGACCTCATAATAGTGCACTGTGGTGGCAATGACCTAGGCACTTTGACTGGGGTAGGTCTGGAAATGCTTATGAAGGAGACCTTTGCACAACTGTTTTCACTTTTCCCTAAAACTGCCTTTGCGTATTCTAACATATGCCAAAGGCAAAAATGGAACTGGTCCAATCATTTTTGTCCACAGATTGACAAAGCAAGAAAGCATGTCAACAAATCTGTTTCTGCTTTCCTCCGAGACTATGGTATGGGTTCCATTTACCACAACAACTTGCGTTACAACATGCAAGACATTTATAGAGGAGATGGTGTACACTTCACTGATGAAGGGAACAGAGTCTTCCTCTTGAACCTTAGACTCTGCATCGGTACTTACTTGTAGGTACCACTAAAAAATCACTTCATAAACACAACGGCTCTTTTTAGAGCCCCCTAATATCTAAACACTTAAATCTGAATTTTATTTCTTTTTTTTTTTTTTTTTTCTACCGTACCCCGCGATTTTTAAAAAAAAATTAATAAATGTTTTTTTCGTACTTTTGTGTCCTTCTTTGACCCCCTTTCAAATGTTAGGGGGTCTGTAACTCTCTTCCTTGCCCCCTTTTCACGTTATCTCCCTTTTTTTTTCTGTGTGAAACACACGAAATGGCAGCCGACACTTCCTGATTTCGTCCGATTCGAATGTTTACAGTCATGTGACAACCAATCAGATTTGAGCTCGCGCACGGCACCGTACGCGTACGGTAAGCTTACGGTAAGCGTACGGAGCGCTCTTACAGATATATATATATTGATTTAAATGCTATTTTCTCAGGAACTACTGAACAGATTTACAAAAGACCTACAAAAGGCACATCCTTGACCTGCGAACTACCTCTCTGCCAAATTACAAGTAATTCTGTTCAGCCGTTCGGGCTGTAGCTGTGTCTAAAGGTCCTATGGAAAAATGCATGGGGAAAACGCGTTTTGGGACCCCCCTTTTTTCTCAGCCCCCGCTTGACGAATCACCCCGAGACTTTCAGGGTAGGAGCGGAGCGTACCGCCCCATTAGTTTTGAAAATTTCGCGAGGATTCATCAACCGGTGCCAAAGTTATTCAAAATAGAATTTTGAGATTTCCTATGGAAACACGGTCCTAACTATAACTATAACTATCTACTGGCGACCGCCAGTAGATAATATATATATATATATATATATATATATATATATATATATATATATATATATATATATTATATATATATATATATATATCCTCCGTTCTCCTTTCTCCAACCAGCTCCCTGCTTCTCTTGGAACCGAAAAAGGCATGAACTCCACTTTGTAAGTGCAATCTTATTTTAATTTTTGTGCATAGCCGCCATGATGCGTTTCGAACCACCAGGGTCCTTGATCACATGACATACTATAGTTTTCTCTCTGTATTTAAAGTGACAAGTGCTTATTTTGCATAATGAATCAAGAAAACAGAGTACCCGTCTGTTTTCCATAACTGCACATTTAAGGAATCACAACTATTTACAAGAAACCATTCTGTTAATATATAAATAATTAGAAACGTTGTATATGTTTTCAATTAATAAACCCCTGTTCCATAATGGATTGCTCCCCTCGGCTATGCGCTCCCCCTGAGCATTTGCGCATGCGTATCTGTTTGCGCAGGCGCGTATGCAGCCACAAAACTTTGAGCCTATAATTATCTGCTCCCCAGCGCACAAGTCTACGCGCATGCGCAGAAGCATTGCCCTGCGCAGATTTCCACGCACACGCGCGACATAAATCCTCCGTGACAGCTACCACAACCAATTGGATATCTTCCGCGTTACCCTCCCACCGCTCTCGAAACTTCTCGGTAAAAACCCAAAACTTCTCGTTCGTCGACACTGTCACTCCGTAAAAAGAATTAGATTTATATTGTAATGCGAATGCAAGGTGAGTTATATTTATTTTTTAATTCTTTTTCTGAATTGCGAGGAATCTAGGGCTTACCTGTAAGCAATAGGCAGATTGGAGCTGCAGGGGCTCTTAGACGGGGTGAAACAACGGCGTTCGTCGACACTGTCACTCCGTAAAAAGAATTACATTTATATTGTAATGCGAATGCAAGGTGAGTTATATTTATTTTTTAATTCTTTTTCGGAATTGCGAGGAATCTAGGGCTGACCTCTAAGCAATAGGCAGATTGGAGCTGCAGGGGCTCCTAGACGGGGTGTATTAACGGCGAGGCCTCATTAACATGCAAATGGTCTTTTAAAGACCTGTGAAGTGCTCGGGTGCGGGATTCTTTTTCGGAATTAAGAGGAATCTAGGGCTCACCTGTAAGCAATAGGCAGATTGGAGCTGCAGGGGCTCCTAGACGGGGTGAAACAACGGCGAGGCCTCATTAACATGCAAATGGTCTTTTAAAGACCTGTGAAGTGCTCGGGTGCGGGATTCTTTTTTGGAATTAAGAGGAATCTAGGCCTCACCTGTAAGCAATAGGCAGATTGGAGCTGCAGGGGCTCCTAGACGGGGTGTATTAACGGCGAGGCCTCATTAACATGCAAATGGTCTTTTAAAGACCTGTGAAGTGCTCGGGTGCGGGATTCTTTTTCGGAATTAAGAGGAATCTAGGGCTCACCTGTAAGCAATAGGCATATTGGAGCTGCAGGGGCTCCTAGACGGGGTGAAACAACGGCGAGGCCTCATTAACATGCAAATGGTCTTTTAAAGACCTGTGAAGTGCTCGGGTGCGGGATTCTTTTTTGGAATTAAGAGGAATCTAGGGCTCACCTGTAAGCAATAGGCATATTGGAGCTGCAGGGGCTCCTAGACGGGGTGAAACAACGGCGAGGCCTCATTAACATGCAAATGGTCTTTTAAAGACCTGTGAAGTGCTCGGGTGCGGGATTCTTTTTCGGAATTAAGAGGAATCTAGGGCTCACCTGTAAGCAATGGGCTGACCTGTAAGCAATAGGCAGATTGGAGCTGCAGGGGCTCTTAGACGGGGTGAAACAACAGCGAGGCCTCATTAACATGCAAATGGTCTTTTAAAGACCTGTGAAGTGCTCGGGTGCGGAATTCTTTTTCGGAATTAAGAGGAATCTAGGGCTCACCTGTAAGCAATGGGCTGACCTGTAAGCAATAGGCAGAGTGGAGCTGCAGGGGCTCTTAGACGGGGTGAAACAACGGCGAGGCCTCATTAACATGCAAATGGTCTTTTAAAGACCTGTGAAGTGCTCGGGTGCGGCTGCTTTTTGGCCCGGGAAGGTGTCTCATCCTGGGCTCTGTCACACACGACGGGGGCGGGGGGGCTGAAGCCCTTTTAGTCCAATGGGTGTTGCGCGCCTGGGTGATATATGGTTGGGTTTTTAGCTTGTTTTTGGACTTTGACAATGATTCTCATTTTGTTATCAGTGTGGGTTCAATTTTTGACAGTACTTTATTCCTATTTGTGTCAGGAGTAAATAACATTGCTGTAATTGTGTGTGCACAAGAGCAAGATGGGCACACAAATGGTAAGCTCCTTCATGCAAGGGACATAATCCAGCACCCTCTGCTACTAAACGCTCGTTTTCAATCCCCATAACTTTTAGTCAATCATGGGGGCAGATTTATTACGGATTTCTGCCCCTTTTACGCTGACGTTGCGTCACTTGCAACGGCGGCTTAAACCTGGCGTCACTTTGCGCTCTATTTATATTTTGTCGCACCTATGGACATGCGTCACGCTGTAAAGCCCTGCGCTACATTACACCTGCGTCATGTTTAATGTTTGCAGGGTGGGCCTTCCCTTGAAATAAGAATCGCAAAAGTGACGCACTGAAATCTATAAGATTTCACTGAGTTACTTTTCCGACGCTGCTGGGTCAAAACCATGCGCCTTCTTGAAGCAGGCTTAAGGCATGACGCTCCATGTTATGTATGTTCAGCCCCTGAGCATTTCTGGAGTTGCGTCGTGCTTGCGACACGACTCTAGCAATGCGCCGCCCTTATTCCATCTTAAACGTTATGCATCTGTTTATTCCTGCGCCATGATGCGCCGCATTGTAAATGCTGCTCATCATGTGTGGCGCAAGGGTAAACTTGCGTGAAGCATTTTTCCTGGCGCATCCTTGCTGTTTTTCAGGGATGCGCCAGGGAACATAAATCTGCCCCATGTTTTTGTACAGCGCACTACTCCCCCGTTAGTGTCTCAAGGCGTTTATGTTTTTTCTTTTTTTTCGGGTGGTGCTCTGAGCATCTTCTTTTTTATTATTCCTAGTGCAAGGTCTTTAGGTCCTTTCTGAATTTGTGTTGTTTTTTTTCCCGTGTATTTCTAGTTTTTTCCAAATTTTTTCTGTGATGTAGGATAACGATCTTTTATTTTCTCTGGTCCTGTGGAAACTAGGGACGGTGGCTATTTCTATGTCAGTTGACCGGAGGTTTCTGTGGGCTTGGGGGATGATGGAGGTTTGGTCATTCAGCTGTTGTGGTTTTTTGTTATGGAGGCATTTGTAGTCATGTTTTCGCTCCTTGAAGGTTATTCTTCTTGCAATGGGCTGCCAGTGGATGTCATTCCGGTTTTGGCTAATGTGGTTTTGTTTAGAATTTTCGAGGATGAGTCTGCCTCTGTGTTCTACACAGTCTGGAGTTTTTGAAGGAGTTTTTTTTTGATTACCTGCTCAGAGATTGTTCCTGTAGTACATTCTTCTTTTGTTGAGTGCATGTTTTATTCTTTTTCAGTAGTCGGTTTTATCCATTTTAATTTTTTGCAAAGTATGCAGAGGTTTTTGACCCATGCTTAGGACAAGTTTTTAATCTGTCAATTTATTGTGAGTTTAGAGACCAGTATGGTCCTGTTTGCGTGTGTGCTTTTTTGTGTTGTGTGGTATTCTAAAGGCCGCTGGCCACCATGTGTTGTCCCATGCCTAGGGAGTGCAGCATTGTATTTTTACTTCTGTATTCTCTGTGTTGAGCTTCATCCAACGGTTGCTCTTCCAGGTTGCGATGGCTTTCATCCCCTCTTTGAAATAGCTTCTGGTGTTGTGAGCCTACTTGTTGAGTGGGAGGATGTGCTTGCTGTCATTGTTGTGCGAGATTATTTTTAGTTTAATTTTTTTAGACAATGTTCGTTAAGGTGTATAGGTAGACGTTGTAGATTTTGTGCTTGATGGAGGATTATTTTGGTACTCCGCATCTGATATTTTTTTTTTCTTACAGGAAGGGCATTATTTGTATTTTATGTCTTCTGCCTGAGAGAAAATATCGTATACAGTTGAATGCTTTTTCCTATATGCTGGCGTTCTTGATCCTGTTGACCAGTGAGCGGTTCGTTATGGTTTTGAAGCCTGCTGATAGGTCCAGGAGGATGAGGTCTGCTGTGTGGCTTTTGGCTAGTAGCCTGCTTATGTCATTAGTGTCATTGATGAGGCTGTTTTCTTAACTGTTAGTGTGTAATCTGGATTGGTTGGTGTCTAGGATGTTTTTTTATCCTTTCAAATGTGCGTGCTGGGTGTTGACGGCATGATCGATGAATTTTTGCTGTTGAAAGAGAGCAGAAACATGGCCTGTAACTTTTTTTAATTTCTTGATTCTTTTTTAGGCTTGTTTTATTATGGATTTGACTTATGCGTTCTTCCAGTTCCCAGTGAATCTGACGGTCTGAAGGGAGCATGTTCATAGTTTTTTCAAAGTTTTGGTTCTATGGCAGTGTCGGCTCTGTGTAAAATGTGCGTCTGTCTGGGGTCACTAGGTGATCTGGACTGAATGCGCTTCATTGTCTTTTGTGTGTTTTCTGGCTAAGTCCCCCCAGGTGATGTAGAATTCCTATAGCCTGATGCCTGGGACATAATGTTTGTTTTCATGGGCTTCAAGTTTTCATGTTTTTTTTGTGTTTGGGACAAGTAGGCCCAACCCCCTACAGTATAAAACACTTTGTCTGCCAGTTTACATTTCTTCCTTATGTATCATTGAAAGCGATTGTTTGCAGTTAAGGTAATATTTGTGTCCATGTATTAATGCTGTTTAAACCTGTATTTATGGTTCATTAATGCAGCGTCTTTATAATTAGGGTTAGCTCTCTACGTAAATGCTATGAGCTCAAACTGCACAGACAGTGGTTCCACTATGAAAATGGATACACCCGTGTTAAATGTTTAGCAATATGAGGCTATGTGTAATGATTCCATATTGCGATGATTATATTCAAATATTTGCAGAAGTTTGAAAGCTTGATTGAGTATTCTTTGTTTTCTAAACAAAAATGTTTACAATATAATCCCAAAATATTTCAATCAACTACTGCCAACTTTTAGGTACCATTTCTTTGCATCACATTTATTCAACTCTGTGGATGTATGTTAGTATCTTCCAAAAGTATTTGTGATAGAAAATCAATATAACCAGTTTTAATAACATTATGTGAAATATCAAAGTAAACAAGCTTTGTTAAATCCCTTAGGTCTTAAATTCTTTTTCAGCTTTTCGTTTTTTGTCAATTAGAGACTTGTTTTGGCATTATTTTTCTAAATCCTTATTTGTGTTGGAGCTGGTGGGCCTTCACCATTTTAACAAACATTTGCAAAAACAAACATTGTTTTTTGTCGCTAAAAGCACACATTCCCACTGTTGCTCCTGGCACTGAACAAAAAGACTGTGTAGATAAGCTCCTTGTGAAATAACAGAATGCTGTTACTCAAAGTAAATCTATCCGATAGACAGAATTGAATAAACGCCAAATGTCATATTTAACACCCGACTTCATTATAGGACTAATTATTTATTAAATTCTCAAAAGTCCCCCCCCATGTCCTTGTATTAAGTGCAGATATACGGTTATCCAGAATTCACAAACTTTACTGAATTCGGCCAAGAAATAGTATTACTATAAAATAACTGTTATCTGCATTGTAGCGTCAACAATATGCAGTTCTATATTCTTTTGTTCCCCGCCGCCCATTTTGCCTTTTGTTCCCCGTTCTCCTGGGTTCCCTTGTTCCTTCTGTGCCCCGCTGCCCATTTTTGCCTTTTGTGCCTGCTGGCCCCCCCCTTGCCGCTCCCATTCCCGCCGCTTCATCCCCTGCGTCCCCGCCCCCCTCCGTGCCCATTCGCTGCCCCCTGTCACCTGCCTCCCAGCTTGTCCTCCCTTCCATCTCCCCTTAAAGTGGTGGCCGCGCGCAGTGGGTGCGCTGCTGTAGCTCATAAGTCAATTACTTCTGCGCCCGTCCGTGCCTGTACCGCCCCCATCACCAGAACCCCTAGCACCCGCACCAGCCATAAAGACCGCCTCCGATACGACGCCAGCACCCTCATCGCTCTCAACCCAGGACGGACCCTCACCTGCTGCATGGACACCTTGAGGTGCACCCATGGTCCCTTTGCCTGCCGGAACTGCAGCTTCTCCTGCATCTAAGATGCAGAGACACCCGCCACGACAGAACACAACCAGCTCTGATGCATCCTGATCAACACTCGCTCCGCATACAAACACGCCATCGATCTCTGTGACCTAGTCAAAACTGCATCACCAGACGTTGCCTTCCTGACCGAGAACTGGATGAATGAAGCTTCCTCCCCAGACATCGCCATTGCCAGCCCCTATGTATACACGATCGCCCGCAGAGACCACACCAACGCAGTTTGAGGAGGAATCACCATCGTCCACAAGAAGACCATCAGGGAATCAACAAACACAGACTACACTTTCAGCAGTGCCGAACACATGTACTTCCATATCCACACGGACCCCAACAGCACCCTAAGAGGCACCCTCGTCTACAGACCGCGCGGACCCCGACTTCAATTCTGTGTCTACATTGCCGACTTAATCATTACACATGCACTGACCTCCACTGACTACATACTCTTTGGAGACCTCATCTTCCATCTGTAGAACAACAACAACATCAACTCCTACACCTTGATACACAACCTCGCCTAACTCGGACTGGGACAGGTCATCACGATGCCGACCCACATGGCTGGACACACGCTCAACGCCATCTTCTCCTCAAGCCCCCACGTCTCCTTCAGCCACGTCTCCGAACCCACCTGTATTAACCACCACTGTATCTGCTTCACCTTCCGGAAACACGTCGCACATCACCGCACCCTAAACACCCTCGTCGCTGCTGGGGCAAAACCAGCAAAGTACAACTACAGACAAACCTGGCACTCAACCCACCGACCAACCCCGACTATGGTGCGCGCACCCTTATACGAGGGATGGACGACTGCTCTATTACCTTTTCCCCGCTGAAAAAATAAACCCTCAGATACACCAGCAAGAGAGCCAACTGGTTCACCCCAGAACTCCTAGTGTCTAAATGCACCTGTTGGAAGTTGGAGAACATATGGCACATCGAGAATTAGCCGGGCACCTGTGCAACCCACAAAGACGCCATCTGCAACCACCACCACCTCTTCAGGCCCGCCAAGAGGACCTCCTTCAAAGACCGCCGCTACCACTACGCACACAAAAGCAAGTTGCTGTTCAACGTCGTGAAGGAACTCTCCAACCCCTGCTCCAACGTCAATTACATCCCGCCGTCACAAGCCCTGTACGACTCCCTCTCCACCTTCGTCCACCGCAAGATCGCCAACATCCACGACAGCTTCAATCCCCTGTCGACCCTAACAGGCCCCAGCACGCTGGACCCACCATACCCCACTTACCATGACCCCCTGACAACCTTGCCCAACGTGAGCATCGAAGACACAAATGGGTACAATCCACTCTGTCTCGCCGTCTTGCCCTTTTCCACACCACATCTTCAACAAATCCATCAGCTCCATTCTACCCCACCTGCGCAACATCATCGACCTCTCCTTCGACACCGCCACCTTCCCTGACAGCTGGAAACACGGCCAGATCAATGCTCTACTCAAGAAACCCAAGGCGTACCCGATCGAACTCAAAAGTTTTCTGGCCCATATCCCTACTTACGTTCCCAGCAAATGTCATCGACAGGATAGTCAACATCCATCTCACCTGCTACCTTCAAGACAACTGCATCCTCGACCCCCCCCCCCAGTCATGATTCCGCAGCAACCACAGCACTGAGACTGACCTCATCGCTGCCACAGATGACATCATGTTCCTACTGTTCATTGGCGAGTTGGCTGCCCTTATCCTTCTGCATTTCTCCGCCGCCTTCGACACCGTCTGCCACCACACACTACGCACACGACTCCACGAAGCAGGGATTCGAGACAAGTCCCTGCACTGGACCTTCTCCTTCCTCTCCGGCAAAACCCAGAGAGTGCTCCTCCCCCCATTCCGGTTTGAAGCCTCCGAGATCATCTTATGTGTCCCACAGCCATTCTCCCTCAGCCCGACGCTTTTCAGCGTCTACACGGCGCCTCTTGAATGCATTGGCCGACATCACGACCTCAACATAATCTCCTACGCCGACCACACACAACTGTGCCTCTCCCTCACCAAGCACTCCCTCACCGCCAAATCCAACCTCCACCATGGATTGAAGTCCGTTGCCGACTGGATGTAGGACAGTCGCCTTAAGCTGAACACTGACAACACGGAGATTCTCTTCTTTGGGCCCAACCCCTCTGCATGTGATGACTCCTGGTGGCCCGCGTCGCTGGGCACAACCCCCCGCACCCAAGTACCACGCACGCAACCTGGGAGTCATCCTCTACTCGAAATGAACCATGACCAAACCATTCAACGCTGTCTCCTACACCTGCTTCAACACCCTCTGTATGCTCTGCAAGATCTACAGATGGATTCCGACAGACACAAGGAAAACAGTCACCCATGCCCTAGTCAGCAGCAGACTCGACTACGGAAACGCCCTCTACGCCGGACCCCCGACCAAGCTCATCAACATACTGCCAAGATTCCCGAATGCCTCTGCCCGCCTTATCTTCGACGTCCCGCGACCACACTACCCCCCCACCTAAGGAACCTGCATTGGCTCCCTGTCGCCAAAAAAATCTCCTTCAAGCTCCTGATCCACGCTCACAAGGCACTCCACAACACCGGCCCAGCCTATCTCAACAGTCGACTCTCCTTCTACGTACCCAACAGGAAACTCCGCTCCGCAGTCCTCTCCCTGGACACCGTTCCACGCATCCGTATAACCACAGCCGGAGCCAGATCATTCTCCCACTGCGCCGCCAAGACCTGTAACACCCTCCCACTCAACCTACAACAAATTGAAGATTTTCTAACCTGCATGTGACAACTTAATAACTGGTTGTTCGACCATTGGCAACAGCACCCCCACCACCCTCTCTCCACCCTCAGTGCCGTGAAACCTTTTTTGGTATTTATTGCGCTTTACAAATTATTTGATTTTTTGATTTGCTCATGCCAAATCACACTGTTAGCAATTTCTTTTTCACTCAACCAATATTTTCTTAACCCTTCAATAACTTTTTATGTCTGCTATAGTAATGAGTACATTTTCAAGCTTTCCTAGTATGGTAAAAGCTTAGATCAGAGTTTGTGAAACCCCTTAAAACATGCAAGTTAATAGGTTTGCACAGACTCAAAATTGCATTCAAACCCCAGAACTATTGCTTACCATTAACTTCAGCCTCAGTATGTAGTTCTCCGGAAACATGACTACATAAGTCGATTGCTAGTATTCAAACCCTACTATGGTTGTAGCTCTGGCATCATCAGAGAGGCTATTTAAGAGATTTTACTTACTGAGATTGTTGCTACGATTTCCCACCGCATTACATGGCACAAAAGGGACAAGTTGATTTTGTTACACGACAATTGGATTTATTAAGCAACCTGCCCCATGGACAATTAGATATTTTATTTGATTCCATACCCCTCTTCCTATGTGAGAAGGGTCAGGTGGATGTTGTCATTGGTTGTGTGGGTTTCAGGTTCTTTTGTCGTCTTTGTTCTCTAGATTTTCTTACAGCATTTTCAGCTTAATTTTGAAGAAGCAGTTGACTTTCTTGGCGCGGTTTTGTGAGTGATGGACGTCTGATTTTTCCCTATTTTGTTTTTCAAATTCCTGTCTGTTGGCGAAGACTTCCTTTGACTTTCGGTCGTTGAAGAGGATTATGTCAGGGATGAATTTTTTCTTTGTATATTTAAGAATTTGTTGCTTCGGTGTTGTGCTCTGATAGCTTTATTTTATGTGGGTGTCGAAATGGTGTTTTCCTCTCTTATTCCCCTGTCTTTGGCATTAGCTGATTCCTCTTTATCCCTTTTGAACCTCATTTTTTTTTTTTTTGTCTCTTTGTCTTCTGCATGGGGCGAGGTTGTTGGCACATTTGGTGATCCATTTCTAGTGTTTTCTTTCCGCTATATTTATATCTGTTGTAGTTGGTTGAGGAGTTTAGGTGTTCTTCGTCCACTTTCTAACTGCTTCAGCTTCTGTTTCGCAATGTGTTTTTTGACAGTGATTAGATATGTGCATTACTGTCCATTTGCCTTTTTTAGTTCTAAAGTAGTATTTTACGCATGATTACATTTTGACATGCCTATACTTTGTTTTGGGCGTTATTTCAATAATGATTGAAAAACCTAAAACTGTTATTACGCTTTGCACGGACAAATTTTATGAGGTAGACATTTTTTTTTCCAATTTTTTTCATTCATTAAATATTTTTATTTTTTGAGTTTTTAAAAAAAATATTTACATACACTAATATTGGTACTCTACTACCCCCTAAACTTTATGTTGTTTAGGTGTCCAGTAATTAACTTAATACCATTTCTTCAGTCATCTGCCTTGCTACATTTTTTTGACTTTATTATTTTTTTTAGTATTCAAATACTTTGTAAATTCAAACCATAAACGTTGCAAACGTTGGACCTAACGTAACACTTTACTTTATAAGAAATTGTAAAATTTGTTGCCCATCATGATTAAACCATATATTTTCCTCTTTTTGAAACTAATTTAAAATGTTACTAACACAAATTTTTTACAAAAAAAATTGCATTTTGGTAAACTTGTGTTAATCATCCCAACTTTATTTATAACATTAATTCAAACGTATACATTACATGAAACATACACAATACCGCATTTCCCTTAAATTTCAAAAATGCAAGTCAATCAGAAGCAGACAATCTTATCTTTTAGTGTTAAATCACATAGGAATGTACTATCAATTTAATTCAATATTTTTAATACAAAATGAGAGTATGCAACGTTAAGTTGATAGGCCATGAAAAGTGCAAATACCACATCGATGAAAGCCTATTATTCAAATCCATGCCGAGAAGTCAGGGATGTGCAGTTTGTTTGTAGATACTGCTACAAGTTTTACGAGATAATGCTATGGTGTTCATGCGTGTATGCTTATTGGACTAAAAGTGTGAAACCTCTGTGCGCATTATGAATTGAGGTTATAATTATAGATCTAATAACAGAATATTGTGCAGGTTAATATGAGTCGCCAATAAAACCTAGCCAATCAGCATATTTTACATTGTGCAAAAGCATATTCATCTAATTTTTGTTTACAAGAAAAAGTGCTTGGGGGGATATGGTAACAATGGTATAAGCATACCAATGTACTTCATTCTGTGTATGCATGTATCCTGAGTTCACTAAATGTGCTAAAACTCTGCAAATACAATTGAATTGACTTTTCATTGGGACATGGTTTAAAGGGATATGCATCAACTTTATTCTGTTTCCCTAGCATCTGTCAATGCATAGCGAAACACCACATAAATTACTGTAAAGAAACCTTTTTATTATTAAATTGGTAACATCGTTACATTTTAATATACAACACATCTAACATATTTTTGAGGAATTCCCAATTTCTGTGGTTAGACTCGCAAGCCAAAGACTATGCAATGGGTAGATCTTTTATATAATATACTCTATTGTTCAATTTTATGCACAATAAATGGGGTATGTCGATATAAGCACAGGTTTTCTGAGCTAAGGTAAGCGTGTTAATGCTTTTTAGCTAATTGCATAGAAATTTCGAAACCTATGTGACCACACATAAACAAAGTTTCAATGATATCTGTCTTGACGGGTTAATTAGCGTCTTACGACCGTTTTTTTATTGCTGTCTGTTCAGGCATGTATTTCTATTGCCGCCTTTTTGTATCCCCCCCCCCCCCAAACACCAAGAATGTCATAGCCTTTACACCACCCATGGTTTAAAAAATGCCCAGGAACTGTACTATTCTAATGTTTTGCATTGTCTTTCATGCTTACAATTAATCCATCATTGTTTTTCTACAGTTCATGACTCATTGCTTCTTTAACTGTTTTCTTAACAAACTTCGTCTCTGTCTTGACATAGTAGTATTGATTGCACATTTGTATACCCACCAGTCTTCTAACAAATATTTTTGTCATTTCTGCTTAGTGCAGTACTGTTTTGATAGGCCCATAGTTCTATGACTTCCACTCCTTGCCTGGCAGCATACCATTTTTTTTATCACATTTTTTATGGTGACTTTTAGCGTATTTTACACTTTTTCCGAATTTTTTTTGGGACTTATTCACTCTTCTATTATTTTCTTTTAATCTTACTCCTTATTTTGCAAACTTCAGGACTATTCAGGAGCTTTCATTCATACCCTCAATAAACTTCATCATCCTGTCCTTTTTGAGTAGTTATCGGTTTGCCTTGGGTTATGTATATTTTAAGACACCAGTCATGACTAAATTTATTACAACTATCTATCACGTTTTGCTGTCACCTTCTTCTGTCGTACAACCATAACATGTCTTTATGAAACAAGACGTATGGTTTTTTGAACTACTTCCAACCAAGTTCTAATCATTTGCACAATTTTATTAACAACGCACACACTACTATAGACATATATCAGTTTGCAACCTCACAATGGGGTACCTTAGGATGTTAGGTTGCATGTCCTCCGCCGTGTGTCCGGTAGCAACCGCCAGACCGGTGGTGGATA
This sequence comes from Triturus cristatus, assembly GCF_964204655.1. NCBI lineage: Eukaryota > Metazoa > Chordata > Amphibia > Caudata > Salamandridae > Triturus > Triturus cristatus. Next base: position 303,813,085 of record NC_140585.1, on the reverse strand, counting down.
TCTGCACGCCATCGAAGCCCTGAACAACGCCCGTCAGATTAGCATTGCGCTTGTGACCGCAGTGGTGTGCTTTCCATCCTGCAATTTTTCTGGCGTTTGCAGTCCGCCCTCTTGCCTGGCGTGCGGAGCTGTACAGGTACAATTGTCGTGGATCAGGGCCAAGCACCGCCGGTACGATTATGATGGCGGCGGGAGCCAGCTATCCGCGGCGGTGCTCCCGCCATGTAAACTAATGCGCAGAATGTCTCGGGGGTCCATTGGGGACACCAACTGTGTTGGGCTGGTGTTTTGGTTTACTGTGGTGGTACCCATTTACTAACCTACATGTCCCTGTTCCAAGGTGTCATGCATTGTCCAGTGCCTGCAACACAGTGCACGGACATGCTTGTTTGGTCATTGGTCCGGTGCTGCTGCCAGCACCGCCCGCCATAATGTTAACCGCCGCTATCCGACCGCCGCCTGGGGATTTCCACTGCGGACCCTAATAATTAGACCAGCGGTTTTCCTGCTGTAGTGACGGGAGGTGTTTTACAGCTACCATTGCGCTTGTTTGCTTTTCCGCCACTCATCCTAATGGGCCAACAAGTTTGCTTGCATTGTTCTTATTTATTCAGAACTGACAATCGATGGTCGTTCGCGGGACACACCATACCCGTTTAAGTTAAATTACATTTTGATCCACATCATATTCGCTTCATATATACTTCATGGATACTTATTGAATGTATTTGTAAAATTAAATATTTGTGTTTATTGTTTTTATTACAGGTTTTGAGTATTTTATGTGAATGTGCTGTAAAGTTAATTCTACATTTTTTATATCTTAAATATAATTTACCTTCTTTTAATTTGTTTTTTATATCTTGTTTTTTGCTTTTTTATAAGTCGTAAAAACTTGTTACAAATGGAATAATATGACTAATTTCATTTTTACATTAAAAATTTTTGTATTCAGTATATAATTATTACGCTTTTTTTTACGTACCAAGTTTCAGCTGTACCATTCTGTATAAGAAATTTTTGGCAATTACTGTACTACACTACATTTACTGATTTTATCTGAAATTAATACCAAATATGTTATAAGATTCATGGTGATATCACTTTTTAACTTTACATTTATTCGGCATTTTTATATAAATATAAGCTTTTTATTAAAATAGAATTTCTTTTATATATGTAAAATCAATATTTGTTCGTGCGTTTAATAATATTTCATTTTGTTACGTGTTTATTAAAAAACAAAATTTCAAGTGTTATTTTTCCATGCCTTGTGTCTGGCAGACATATGGCTTACAAAGCAAATTTAATAGTAACAATTTTATGAATGAGTATTTTTTTTTTATTATTCAAATTGATAATAAATTAAATATTAATTTTTATTGTTTCACATTTAAAAAAGATCGTCCCTCTTTTGGGTATCTATTGCAAATTTTTATGATTGATATATTAATTGCATTAATTTAAAAGTCATGTTTTTAATTCGAATATTGTTTTACTTTATTTTTAATATTGTTCCTTTTAGGTACTTAATTTACTCCTATTGAATTTGAAATGTTTAGTTATTGCATATTAATTATATGCAAATTAATAATGCTTACTTTTTAATGAATTTTTTTGTTTATAGCGTTTAAGTTTTGTACGTTATTCCTTACATTTTATTAAGATCTGTTTACAAAATGAGAATAATTAATTTATTTCAAATGTATTACGCATATTGTCTCGTTAATTATTTTTGGTTGGTTCAGGTTTTTAAATTTGGAAATTCCGGTATTTTATTTAATAAGATTAATCGCTCAGAAATCATAATAACTTAGTGAAAAATTAAAATTGAAATATTCACATTTTAATGTATGTGTCGCTTTTATCGTTTGTAGGCTTAACATTTAGAATTTAGTCATGTTTATTTTCAGAACATTTTCTTCATCGTTTATATTCAACATTTATTGATATTTAATTAGCACAAATATTTTTAGTGGTTTTGGTGTCTGTTTTACATAGCTCATTAGGTGTTGGGTCATTTTATTAGAACTTTTTTCAATTCGTTTTTTAAAACTTTTATTTTTTAAATATTAACATTTTAAGAATTAACGAAATACTACATTTTAAAAGTATAACTTAATATGTGTTATTTTGTTGGTAAAGGTTTTAAGTTTGTTAAGATTATCTCTTTTCATTTTTTTCCATGATTGATATTTTTTAACTATAGTTAATATGTAGTTTAAGTAATATGTTTGCTTTTCAATTTAAATCTGTCAGGTCAATCTTTTGGTGTTATAGGTTATGACATTTAAAAACTACATGTCGGTAATACAATCATTTTTTTAGACTTCATTTATTTCACATAAATAAATACTATTTGGAAATTATTTTTCTTAAATGTAATATCTGTGGCTATGCGTAATTTGCAGTAGCCATAACAATGTTTTATTTTAATTTGGTATATTAAATATATTTGCTTTTTATTTTTTACTGTTTTTATATATTGTTGGTTTTTTATAAAAACAATGTCTTGAGTTTTTTTTTTTGTTTGGGTTACAAATTTTAAAAATAACTCTTGACAATATACATTTTTACCCAACAGCAATCCTATAGTATCACGACTTTTCCACTGTTTGGAGTACGATTACTAAAATTTACACCTCGACTATCCAACACTTTCCATGCATTTGCGCTCACTTTAGTGTTAATATTTATTTTAAGTACTCTATATTTTCATTTTTCCATACTTTGTAACAACCGGGAGTGCTAATAGTTCATTGTATGCCTCCTGTAGCCAAAAATAACACTTTTGTTACACTTATGTGCCGATTCTTGTCTGTGTGGTAAAGCACTTGGATCTAGTTGGATCCGGAGTGATTGTTGACCGACCTGGACACCTACAGTTTTACCGAGTGAGTACGATGAGCATGTATGCTGTTGGACTTGGTTCGTTCACACTCCCATAGAAGTCAATGTGATCCAGTTGTACGATGCGTATATGCTCACCCATTGACTGAATGGGTAAGTCTTAAAAAAGTGCGCATCCTGCACTGTGTGCGCGTCAGTGCCATACGCGCCATACATGCCTGTGTGTGGGAGACCCATTTGTATCACCCTGTGTGTGAGTCGGATTGCTGCTGGTGTCAGACTCCAAGAACTTTGGCAAGCCGGATGCTTACACTCGGTTTATCACTTTTATTCGAGCATCTTACTCGTTAGTTTGAGAATTGTCTACATTGCGGGCGTCGTTTAAATTGAAATATATTTGGACGTTCCGAGTCACAGCGTGCAACGAGAAATTTGGATAATTAGTGCATCTTCGGATCGTACTTTGTTGCCCACACCCGTGTACGGATGGGTTTTAAAAGATGCAGCTTAATCTAAATATCGGACTGCCGAACCAGATTCGTTTCTCTTCTGACCGTGATCAGAATCTGCCCCTTATTGCAGTTACAAGATGTAATTTTCCCCATAGCTATACAACACTTTACATATCGATGCACTAGCTGAATGGGGATTAGTAAATTATTCCCTTCCACTTTTTAACACTATGCTTATTGTTGCACTGACTGAATTTTGAATTTTAAATGTTATACATCCACTATCCAACACTTTCCCTACTGTTGCACTCTCTGCATTTGGTATAATTATTTTTTATCTGTCCGCTATCCTTCAATTTACCTATTGTTGCACTAATCGTGTTGGGAACAGTAAGATTTACCCCTCCTTTATCAAACACGTTGCCTATTTTAGCATTAATTGCATTTCGAATACTCCGTTTTACATGGCCAATGTTTAACAATTGCCCTAATGTTACACACACCAGAGTAAGCGTTGTATATTTTACATGACTGATATCCAACACATTCACTATCGTTGCACTCACTGAAGTGTCATTTAGTGGTAGATTTTTTACTACGGAACCATTTTATATTCTACATATTGTCTTGTATGTTACATTTTTATTGTCCATTTTGCTGCAACAGGGCTGCATCATATAATTCCACCATGTTCACTACTCTTGTGCTATTGTTGTTTTGCTCTATTAAACATGTGTCCTTCTTTCGCATTATAACACTGCATAAAGTGGCTCACGTTTTCTCCTTGTAGAATATTTCCTTATGTCTAGTCACTTATGTTTTAGTTTACCCTTTTTTCAAAGCAGGTCTCTTTTCTATCGAAGGCGGACAGGGCTTCAGAAGTTACTCATAACAAATCAGTAGTTTTGAGTTATTATAATCCAAAAATATAATACCAATTTTTTGGACAAACATACTTATTCTGACATCTTACGGTAACTTATGGATATCACAAAGTACACTGTTTTTTGCTTGCACAGAAAATTCAGTTACAGGTGAGAATTTTAAAATCATTTTGACGCTTATGTTTCCTTTACAACGTTGTGAGACTGGACAAACTTATGTTATTTACCAACATAGTCATTTGAGGAAAAAAAAATATTTTATGTCTACTTTTAATTACTTCGGCACATTTAATACAGTATTACTCTTCAATTATCCTTTACATTTTCATTATCACATACACAACATTTTATTTTCTCTTGATCTATCATTTCCTGTTTCTGATATGTGTGCGCAGAATTACAATTAACCATTGATTCTGATTATTCTAATGTAAACTTTCAGTTAATAATCTAGCCCATGCTTTTTATTAGATATTCTTCTGAACTAGCAAAGTTTGTTTTCATCAAGGCTATTTCTTAATCGAAAAGTTTACATACAAGATTTTTGTCCTACATTATTTAATACTTACTCTGTTCTATCAACTTCCCGACTTGTGTGATCCCTCATGCAAGCAGTGGTTACAACTCATTTAAATAATTAACATTTTAATATGAATGCATGACCAATCTGCTCTTTCAACTTATCTCTTTATTAGGGGTTTGGCACTCTTGTAGTGCCAATCAACGCTAGCGCAGTGACACCTCCTACAGTAATAATAATAAAAACATGTTTTCATGTTTGTTTAGATTGTGTTCCCGCTGTCCTCAATTTTAATGCTATTATGATAAACTTACCAGTGAAATCATTTTGCACCAACAAACCACTTTACAACTGGGGCAGACACATAAACACAAACTGCATTTCTTCCTGTGCTTGGACTGGGGTTACCATATTCACGCTGTGCATGCACCGCCTAGAAGAATTGTAAAACAGGGTAACTTTTAACACGATTTTACCTTATTAACTTCTATATTTCTCATTGAGGCCTCCCCACAATAAAAGTATATAATTCTGTAAACTGGTCATATGCATGTATCAGCATTATTGGGACTGTATGCATATTCACTCACAATACTATTGCAGGAAGTCAGATTGTTCGTTAATCCACATATGTTGCATTTCTCCTTTGCTGGTGGTATCAAAACATTTATAACAATGTTTTCGAATTGCATATTCTTTGGGTAATGAAATACACCATCCTATGCCCTAGTCTAAAATACCTAATAAGGGACTATGAAACCTGTTTTAATATATCAATGTTGATGCTTTTGAAAAACCATTGCCACTGCTTCGCTAAAGATAACGCCTGATTCTCAACATATTGTTATTTTATAGTAGGAGGAGACATGTGGGTCGTGGCATTAACATGCCAATGCCTCATTGTAAGGTGGCCCCACTGTTAGAGGTATTGCAATGTGACTTCACTACAAGGTTCTTAAACGTTATGAAGTACAAAGTGCATGACTTACATGAACCTATGTGCATGCACACATTTTGCCACCTGTTATGCCCCCCAGATTCACAACACATGCATTGAAGGCAGAGGGGTGCTCTGCACTTCACCTTTTCTTTCCTCTCCAACATGTTCTTCATTGCGCTTCAACTCACATGTAAAACCTTACTTAGAAGAAAATCTTAATATTCTTGTAGTAACCTTTGCTGTTTAGCCCGGTCATATTGCGTGATCTCACTGCTGATCCTATGTTAGGCTTTTCCATTGCAGATCTCAAAAAAACACTGGTGAACTGATTCACCAAACTAATTTAAAACAAAATTCTCAAGTTACTACTTTGACTATTCACTGAAGGCACTTAGTAGGATTAAATTTTAGATTTTATATCAATACTGTGCCATATTAATTTTGGAAGTTGTCAAAGGCATTTAGTAATCTTAAAATGAGGATTTTTTCGAAAGTTTGACTTAAGACATACTTAAAATAGAATTAAGATAAAATCCTTACTTTACTATAAGTAGATGTCCTTTTTTTGATACCAACATTTTTTATGGGTGGTTTTGTCGTAAGTTACTTCTGAGATTTGGGACCAGATTTGCTAGACTTGCCAAGTTTTGAATAGGCGTTCACAACACCTATGTTTTGTTTGCTACATCAGCCAACGCCACTTATTCACTACTTTGGCGGTCGGTCAAATACCAAACCTGTAACAGGCGTGTAAGTATTTCTAACCCCAGTATTATTCAGGGTAACCATTACTTTTTTTAAAATATGAGTACTGATTCGTATGTCAATTAAAATGTGTTTCTCTTTTTCAAATATTAATTAACATTTTTTAAATGCCATTTTTCTTCACCAACTTTTTAGACTTTAGACCAGCTTTGTAAGTAAAAACCTTTAGCATCCCGGACCAGCAATTTCACAGTGAGTTTAATTTTTGTTTAATTATATCTCTTCTGCCTGCCCGCTTTCTATTGTGTGAGAGCTGTGCTATCCTGATTTAACAGCCTTAAAAATAAATGAGAAACTGTGAGCTATTTGACTTTTTGGTAAATGTGTCCGTTAATTAAAAAGGTTCATACTTTGTTCAAACTGTGCTATTACAAATGTGGCAAACACATAACAGTATTTTCAATCGTATTTTTAATTGTGAAATTTTATACTTTGCAATGTCAATTATTGAAAATGTATTAATAATGTCAACGGTCAACATTATCCCTTTATGGTTTTATACATAGCCTACCATTTTATCATGTTTACTTGTATTCATTGCTTGCTTTGAGAGTATGCTTTAATTTAGAAAATAATAGACAAAACTATATAAATGGTTTTTTTTTTACTTGTACATGAACAAGATTTTAATGTTTTTATGTCTGGTTTGTTTTTGCTGAGAGTAAATTCAATTTGGCATTGTAAATGGTATATAGGTTCATTAGCTTCTATTTCATTTTTATACTCACTATGTTTTGTACTCATTAATATTTGTTTTGTAAAAAGGTGTATTGTTCGTTTTTTCTACAGGTTGAAAATATTTATTTTAGAGATGCTTATCCTTTCCTCTACATTAGTCCTACCACCAGCCGCTGCAGATTCCACTTCTAAGCAAAACGGTGCAGACACCATTTATCTCTCCAATAGCTTGCTTTATCAACGCATCGATCAAAGTCAATCTTACATTATCACCATGTGCCACAAGGACCCTGTTTGGAGGGAAATTGATATTTTTTAACCTCTAATTAACTCTTTAAATTTTCAGACAGTGTGTCTTTCATTAAATTCATCACGCAGCACACAATTTTCCTTCGTTCTCGATTTCACTTTTCCTCCCACTCTAGCACCAATTTACAATCCAAAAGCAACTCCTTGAAAAACTTTGAAAGGAGGTACCAGATTTTCGTCAAAAGGTAGTATTTTCATTAATCATTGTACATGGAAGTAAGTTTGGTATGCTATTTCCTGGAACACAAGAAGCATGTTTTCTGTCGTCCATTCCCAAAGGCTATTTTAGTAAAAAGTTTTAACAGCTTCAAATATACATGTTGTTATCATAGCCCAAATTTTTCTTTAATACATGTTTTGTGCTGCCATCAGACTTTGTGAAATTAACTACAACTCTTACTAAACGTTTAAAGTTCACGCTTCTTTCCTTCTTAGCAAAGTTAATCATTTGCTTCCTCTAAAATGAAAATACTAAACGCATTTGTAATGTTCACTTTCGGTGTGAATCGTCTGTAAATTGAAAGAGAATACTGCCATTGTAGTACTTCTTTTAACACCTATTAATATAGTACTTAAGTTATGTCTCACTTATCTGGTTACCAATATGTTTTGTGTAAGTTTAGCTTTACACTTCAGGAGACTACTTTTACAACCAATTGATTCTCTGTATCACCCAACACCTATAAATGCATTTTTTTTTAAATCATGGCCAGGCATTTTTATAAGTTAACTGTCTCTTCATTTTAAACATCCTGCGGAAACCATTCTTTAACAGTTCAATTATTTTCTCTAAGACATAAAACCTGTTGTAAAATCGAACTTTTTCAATCTATCAAAAAGGAAACTACCTATTCTATAATCCTATGCAGATTAAAGGTTTATCATTTTCTATTTCTAACAAATTTATTTCTATTATTCTTTTATAAATTTGCAATTAAAAACATTTTCCAGTATTTTTTGCAAAATGGCAACTGAAAATATACAACAAAATTGTCCACTTGTGCAGCATTGCATTAAATCCCTTTTCAACAAACATTCTCTGGCCTTCTTTTTCAGCTTTTAAGATCACATGCAGCAATTTTTGGGATCTTCGATGTTTACGTTCATCCTCAACCAAATCAAATAATCCTTTGAAAACTCGAATATTTGAACAAACCGTTCATCCTCCTAATGAACAAGTCATTTGAAGAACAAAATAGAAGCCTGGATAACAATCCAATTAAGCAAGTACAATCACAATAAATTAAAATATGTAATTTCACATGCATAAGTATTATTTCTGGTATGTGCTTTGAATGATCACTTGGTCGAATCCTTGCCTACACATCCTTAATAGAATTGAACACTTCCTTTTTAGAAGAGGAAATTTTGCATTCTATGTTATTGAGTGAGGCTGTGGATTAGGCTTGTTCAAAGCTTGACCAACAACAAAGATACCAGTTATGTAACTGAGATGAAATAAAATCTTTTAAAATTTTGAATCCGAGTAACAATCTCCCGAATTATGGATATTATTGAGCAATAGCCTTATACAGAAATCTATGGATGGCATTGCCCCACTAACAGAGTAGGCTCAATTTTAATCGGTGTTTCTTCATTTCTTATGCATAGCCCCGCAAAATCATCTCTCAATCGCAGGTAATGAAACTGCATCGTCGGCTTTATTGTGAGCTTTGAGCAGTTGTCTTACTCACTGTGGACGTATATCTACTGTTGCCTCTTCATAAGCCTCGAGCCCTATTACCAAACATGATTTGACGCCAGTTGGAAAGGCAGATTAGGACAATTACTTTCAATTACAATTATGTCTTACAAATATATTAAATGGAACACCCTTATGCGTGAACTAGGACAGTGAGATTACACTTCCTCATGTTGGAAACCCTGCACCAGGATATAAAACATAGAATAGTTGCCAGTTTTATTGACATCTTTTTTCTGTACAAGTACTTATTATTTATCCATGTTTACAACTACTTTAATACTTTGTTCACATCCCATCGGGTGTACTACCAACGGCGGCTAGGCAGGGATAGTATGATTGGATTACCATCTTCAGGTAAATTTCCAGCCAATCTTTCCGATCCAAACGTGTTGAATTTCAAAAAATCTTGACTTTTTGTCGGTTTCAACAAAATCAGGCAAAGAAGTTAAGAAATTGACAACATCATCCCGAATCCGATCTTTCTTTTGTCAAAGTCACCAACTCACACATCTTGAACAGTTTGAGCAGGAATTTTTAGCCAGATCTCTATGACCAATAACTTGTTAAAAGTAAGTTATTCTCGGTCCAAACTCCTTCAAAATGAATGTATTTAATGTTACTCGCTAGACGTGCAGGTGAGGAATTCATGTGAAAAGGAGGTGAAGGGGATTACCTTTATAATCAAGGAGGATATTATGAAATTTTAGCACACCCATTGAAAAATCACAAAAGGTCTCAATAGTACTGGCAACCTTCCTTGTACCCTCGATATTGTGGGCATCACCTCCTGATCCGCCAGCGTTGTCATCATTTGTTTTTAAACTCTTATTCACATTCTAAATGGGGTAAATTAAGAACCATGCTCCACATGCCATACCTGAATCAATTCAACAACTCCAATTGCTTCCGTGCTGCATCTGTAATTTGCCTCCTGTTGGCAATCCAGTAAAGAATGAAAACATATCTATGAATAAGTCCCTCAACGTTACTACAGTTTTTAGAATACCCTGTGGTCTACTTTACAAACACTGGTAGCCTTATAATGGCAGGAGCGGTTGTTTTCACATTTGTTTGACGTTCCCGTAAGGTCTTCCACCTATAGCCATCTCATGTTGGACAGACAGTATTCACATAGATCTTGCACCAGATCCTATAGGGCTTTTTATTCGGTACGATCTAGATTATTTATGTATCGGTTTGCTGTCACGTTGTCTATTTTGAGGAATACACAGAATTGTTCCTTGACCCAACTCCGACACTTCACCACAAACAATCCTGTAATTAAATAAGCCCATTTTAGTACAGACTGTTCTTCATAACAACATTTTCCGCTGCTAGATATAGCCATGCACCGAGCATCCCCGTCTGAACCACTGGCGTGTGATTATCGCTAAATGTCTGGTTGGGAGCAGAAAATTGGCAAACAGATCCACGCCTACATGTGAGAGAATCAGCATTTCATTCCTGTCATGGCTTCCTCCTAAAGGCCATTGAATTGTGAATAAGTGTGGCCTCTAAGTAGGTGTGATCACTTCAGGCGATGAAGGGCCCTGTAATGGATCTGAAGCAGAAATATGAACTGTATTCATGACGTTAGGAGTTCCACCACTTGTGCCCGATGACAAACCGATATTTTGCTTTTGCTACTGTACGTTGCATTTAGTCCATGCTCCTGTTCAATTTGCGAGAAGGAAAGTTCACATGTGCGTGGACTGAGTCTTATTTGAATTTCATATACATAGAGCAAAGGAGATATTACTTGGATTAGTAGACCACAAACATCCGGCACTATACATGGTTTACAGTTTGTTGCAGTGGATCGTGCAAGTGTTGAGTACAAATGGGTTCATTATAAGCATATTTCATTTTATATACTATCAGTCTGAAGGCTTTACATCGCAGCTGCTCCAACACCAACTTCATAAACTGGTTTATGCACCAAGGATGGGAGCAGAGACAGAAAGTGAGCGAGGAAAACACAAATATATGTGCTTTCCACTGTAACTGAAATAAAATTCTGTGAAGGGCATAAATATAACGATTTAAAGGTATGGATCCTTGAATTCAAGGCAGACCATCAAGTACTTGCACGGTTCAAGGTCCATGAGAACACGTATACCTTCTATGTTGAAGTGGTGGTAAGTGAGCCACTGCATCAGTGGGCGATGGGCGATATCCTACATGTTGTTCATCGTGAACATGTTGATGATGAAACGCCCTGGGTGGAGTGTAGCGGACATCATGGTCCTTTTCTGCATGACATCTTAAATCTTCTGTCTATTAATATAATGTTTTCCCTAAGGAAGGAAAGTTTACTTTTACGTTCCAAATCAGTAGGGTGATCTCTAAACTCTAACTTAAAGTCTTTTAGATTTTCTTAAAAAAAATAAACATGCATACCACTTTAAATAATCACTATAGTGTACCAAAAAATCATAGTATCGCACTTTTTATAGATCTTGGAAACTCAGAACTCACACCTTGTTGGTTTTTCGAAGAACTGTTTCCTGTTCCTCGATCGCCCCAGGGGTATGTGTACAATCTGGTATTTGGACGATGTGGTAGTTTAAAATCAAAAAATTTATTTGTTCTTGTAACTGTCTTCTGCGTGATACTGCATACCGGGAGGACTCTTGTTTTTTGGGACGGACTATCCAGCACCCCCTGCCAAGCCTGGCTGCACAAAAAACACGCTGGGTGGAGAAGCGTTTGATTCTCAAACTAGTTGAAGTTGTTAACAATTTACACAATTACTTTACTATTTTTGGTTTTAAAAAAAATGGCTACAACCATGTGGACTGCTTCAGACTTTGCCTGGTGCTCTAACAATGGTTTAACTTTGTTCATCTACATTTGCCAACATTCTGTTGAAAGTGCTTCAATTGCATTCACAAGAAAAATTTCTCCTCAGCATTCAGAGCTCGATAGGGTCTCTGCATACATATGCGTTAACTATGACTTTCAAACATCCACAATATTACTTTTTTAGGCATGATGTCCCGGATTGTCCATTAGTATATCCAGTCACAACCTCAACTAATGGTCCATGCCCTTTTTAGGATCACGGATACTTTTTGCTACCAACGTTGCCATAGAAGGGTACACTTCTGCCGTGATGGATAATTTCCCCTTCTTGGCCATTCTTTAAAATATCAGCCATTACCAGCTTCTAACCTCCTAGACAAGACGTTTCAAAATTATGGGAGCCATACAAGTTGCTAACCAATGGTCCATTTTTTATTACGGTTACCTGGGGTGTAAGATGTGATCAGGGTTCAATATATTGCTCACTGCCTAGGGATCTGCAGCCTGAACTACCTCTGCCGGGCACAATGCCCTGCTTGAGTCACCATCTCTGTCCGCGGTCTGTGGGACTCGTATGGATCTACTCTAATTAAAGAATTGTGTTATCCAGATGGTAACCGCTAGATCATCAATTTTGTTTGATGGGTTGAGGGTGACTGGGCATCACAAAAACCTTTCTTTCAATCCACAACAGAGTTGGTATCTACGCAAGAGTCTTCAATGTGCTTCCTTTTAGGGTCTACAGTAGTGCTGGGTGGCAGACCTGAAGTTTTGGTGTTATGAATACCAAAAACGTATTCATACCAATCATGGAGTTGATGCCACTGGGCAAGAAGTTGACTTTTTTAACTTTCGAGTGCTCCTCATACTTTGAAAACTGGATTGATGATGGAGTTGTCCTTGACATGGCTGAAGTGTACATCAGTGGTCAGGTAAGTTACCTCCTCCTTGTCATTAATTATCTACAAAGTAATATGTAAACAAATTAAGGACTATAGTCAGAAAGGTGTTCATGTAGGTGTCTATCCTCTATTATATCACAGATTCTCAGGTTACAATATTATGCGTGATCCCTTGCACCACTTCTACCTACTTTTAATGAGGGTGTTATACAAACTGTGATTGTTCCCTTAATTTTAAATCAATATCCTTACCTGTGTCAAAGCTTTCAACCTCGAAGCAGGGGCTCCCAACCTTTGCACGTAGCATTTGGAGCATTAATTGAAACATTATTCTTTCCCCTTGTGTTAACAACATAGTAGATTTTCATGTGAGTCCCCCCAGCTTCGGATTCAGGTCGTAATGAGACTAGCTAGCTGCCCCGGAGTTAAAGACCCGCTCATTCACGCATAATCATGGATGTTGTACCCCTGGAGGTGACAATGACATAAACAGTCCATGACGTCCACTTATGGTCCGGTTGGGTTGCCATTGAAGTCTCACATTTTAGCCTTTAAACATCCACTCTGCTTGACTGTCACGCTGCCCTCCAGAGCATGAAATTATTCTAGATATGTGTGGTCTGCTGCTGTGCTGTTTAACAGTTATTTCCTAGTTGCGTGGCCTCCTGGTACGTGCTTTGAAAAACAAAATTCAGGCTCCAAGTCTTTGCCAGTTTTTTAAAGCATAAGTTTGTAACGCATGTGTACAAAATTAACCATATTTCATACAAATGTTATCATGGAAAAATTGTGTACTGCCATCTATGATGTCCTCCTAACTTTAATTTTTTTCTTTTGCTTTTAGGGCGCAATGGATTCTACAAAATACAATGAGCTTCTTGCTTATGTGCGCAGTAATGTGTATCCGGAAGGTTACACCAAAATCCAGAAGCAGGGCTTACGTAGACTGTCGAAAAAATTCACCATAGACGGTATTTCTATTTTTTTAAATATTTGTTTATGTATTAAAACTTTATGCTAGACATGCACTTAAGGGATTTGTTTAAATTAAAAAATATTATTTGGGTATCCTCTAACTTATATTTAAATATCAATTTTTTTAATAACACATATCGCATATTATTCAGCTTTACTTTTAAATATCTGAAGGGCCTTTATTTGATATCTATCAAAATTCCATCAGCCTGGCACAGACTCGACTCGTTACAGCCTTCCAATAACACCTTGTCGTTTGTCCCAAACTGCCTATTACAATGCCAAATAACACTGTCTGTTCGCCTTTCATTGTTCTCAATGTGAGCTTCTTTGACGGTAAGGGAAACCAGTTCTACAGTATTGTGGTGTCTTTCCCCCGTCGTCAAAGTGTGAGTCACACAGTACATACAACAGGCAATAAGCATCATCTACTTAAATAAGTACAAATATATAACATTTAAAGACATATATAAATAAACATTATATATTTCAAATAACATACAAAGTCAAAAGTAACATAGGATAATAATAACACATAGGAATAGATTTTTCAATAAAGCAGTTTACTGACATAGCCAGGTCGTTCTTATAGTACAATTACAAGACAATCGGGCACAAACACCCTCTGTAACCTTCTCCTCAGAGGCTCTGGACCTCTGATTTTCTAACGCATGTCGTGTGAATGGAGTCTCCCTGAGCTCTGCACATTTTTTTCCTCAGGTTTTGTATATCATACACTTTTCCTGATGTCTTCAAGTTAGATATCTATTTTCCATCCTTGCGCTTCTTATGTCAAGTAGAGTCTCTAGTCAGAGGACCCTAACGAGAAGTCTATATACTGCCTCTACCCTGAATATCTGGTAGGAAACTCCATAATTTGCAGGATTTTTTCTCAGAAGACTAAAGGATAGAGAGGGCCGCCTCCTTGTGTGGATACAGAAGTTTAAAGTCTCAGATAATCCTCGCTGAGGGCAAAAGTGTGGCTTTGGGATGCACTGGAGCATCCTCTAAGCGTCTCAGTGTGCATTACTTTCCCTTCCCCTTTCTTAAAAAGAGAAAGCTTCAAGTTTTGTAGGTTGCTGAAGTGCCAATACACTATGCTGCTACGCCCACGCTCCCGATATCACACTCTCGGGCATCTGTGGTTCTCCCAGCGCATGTTTCCTCTCATAAACGTGCCAGACCGTTGACGGTCACTACGTTGTATAAATCTGCAGCTTTTACTACTTTGTCAATGACGTTAACAACGGGTTTCAGCAGGTTCCCTATGCCTTCGTTGGTAGCTTCGTCGACGCTATCTTTGTGGACGTTTGTTTTTGTCTTTTTGAAAGCTGTCTTGTCGACGATTCCTATATCTTCGTTGACAACTAATAAACCTGTGGCTGTCACGTTAACATCTAAATCTTCATCGACAATCTTGAAGAAGATATCCTCCTCAACGGGGGCGACTGAGGTTTCGTTGACGGCGGATTTGTCGAAGGCGGCGTTGTCGACCGCGGCTTCGTCGACGCTTGTGACATCGTCGACGGTGGTGGCTTAGTTAACGGTGTTGGGCTCTTCCACGGTGGCTTCGTCCACGGTTGCTTCTTCGACGGTGTTGTCTCTTTTCTTTATGGCAGGTCTCTCGTCTAAGAAAAATCTTGCATCTCTTCCATTGGTGCCTGTTTCTACGCTAACGCCTGCTGCTGTCGACGATTCGCTCATGTTGCGTCGCCAGGCTGTTTTGGATTACATTACAGTGCCACCAACAACTCAACCACCGCCAAAACTGTTTCCTTCTGCCAATGATTATGATTCTGCATCGGAGGATGACATACATACAACATTACGGGCTGCTCGCAGTCCATCTGACCTTTTCATAAAAAGTCAAGATTTTGACAATCAGGACCAGGATTACCATTATTCTCAGGAGCAAGAGGAGGAACCTCCTGCGCAGATTCAAATGGCACATTTGCCATTATCCCTCATTTTTAATCTCCAATTTATGCAGGACGATTACAAACGGCGTTTCCCATTTTATTCCCACGCCTTTCATCGAGAATCGCCTCCAAATACTCCAGCTCCTCCTCGGCCGCTGGCGGAACCAACACAATCTGTCCCTTTACAAGTACCTCCTACAGAGGGTGACTCTGAAATGCTTCCGCTTACAGAAGAAGGTGAACTCCCGGGTGACGATGATCATGATTCTATGGCTGACTGGGACCATTACCAGATCAATTCGCCTGCTCTGCCTCCGGGGTCACCAATGAATTCACCTCCTGTTGATAATACAGGTTGATGGAAAGGGCGGCACAGCGTTTTCATCTTCCAATGTTAGTGAGAGAGGAGGATTGCTTTCTATATCATTCTAAAGCTCAGCTTCAGAAGCATGTTCGGGCTGTGCCCATAGTTGATTTTATCTGAACAAGGGTATGAAATTGAGTAAAACACCAAATAAAATTCCTTCAGTTCTCACGAGGTTTGAGAAAAAATGTAAGGCTCCAGACTCTTCTCCTGCTTGCATTTTATCCCAGACAAAGACGTATTTTGTGATCACCCGCTTGGCACAACGTCACTCAAACAATCACTCTTCTCTAATTACCCCTTCACCTGACCTTGATGGTCGTTGCTTGGATGCCATTTGTAAAAATAATTAAACCAATTCCTCTACAACTGTCACAGCAGCGAATACCATGTCCATCTTGGGTCTATACGACCAACAAATGTGGTCCGAGAAGGCTGGTTTCATTAACCTCTTCCCAGAGCACTCTAGAGAGGACGCTCTCAAGATACGTCATGAGGGAGAAAGAGCATCTTTATAGATCATCGATTGCTCTGTTGATATTCCCTCAACTGCTTTTCGCCAGCTAGCTTGTGCAGCTGTTCTAAGGATGCATGGTTGTCTTTGCTCTACTTCTTTTCTCCATGAATTACATGCAAAAATACTAGACATGCCCTTTGATGGGGAGTTGCTGTTTTGCCAGCACGTAGATTATGTGCTCCAAATAATAAATAAGGACACAGAATTAGCTCGTTCCCTTTGGCACACTTAAGTTTAAAAAACAGCCTGCTCTGGGTGCTCGTTGACGCAGCACCACCTACTCCTTTTGTGGCAGATCAACAAAATACCGCTCAAACAATCAAGGAAATCAGCATTTTTCCTCAGTCTTATCAACAACAGACTAAAGGCCCCCCCCATCAGTGTTGGAGGACGAATCTCGAAATTAAATTCAAATTGGTCACAAATAACTTCAGAACGTTTGGTATTGGACATTGTTTCAAAAGGCCATGCTCTGGAATTTGTCAAATTCACTCGAAACAGCCCCAAAATCAGTCCTCCTCCCGCTCATCTCAAGGAGCTTTTCCATCAGATCAAACTCATGCTCCAAAAATCTTCAATCTAAGTCATTCCAAAGACTCACAAGGGGCTGGATTTCTATTCACGTTTTATCCTCATTCTAAATAAGTATGGAGAGTGGCGCCCTATCCTCTACTTGAGGGCTCTGAACAAGTTTGTAAAGTATCAGACTTTATGCATGCTTACACTGAGGGAAATTATTCATCTTCTCTATCCACAACTTTATGTCGATAATTCATCTATAGGATGCCTATTTCCATTTCCCGATTCTACCACGCCACATAAAATACCTGTGCTTCCGTGTAGGCTACATAGACTTTCAATTCAGAGTCATGCACTTTGGTCTCCGCTACGCCCCCCGGGTCTTTACGAAGGTCCTCGTCCCGGTGATGGCCTATCTACGATTGCGGCGCATTAAAATCTTCCCACATTTGGATGATTGTCTCATCAAGTTTCAGTTTTACCATCATGCATCTTTAGACACTCAGTTTTTACGGACTCTGTTCCACTCTCTGTGAATGTCAGTCAACATACAAAAAATAAGTTCACGCCGCCTCTTCACACAGCTTTCATAGGCGCTACTCTCAATCCCTCCATGGCCATGGCTTTTGTTTCGGACCACCGGCAGAAACGGATCCTGCTCCTCGCAGCTCACATCAGATCAAACCTGTCTGTTTCAGTCTGCATCTAGAAGTCCTTTCTGTGGATGGCGTCCTCCGGCATTTTTTTTGATCCCGCATTGCAGAATGAGGAGACGTCCAATTCAGTAAGAACTGGACAAGCAGTTGCGCCATTTCTCCGGTTCATTCAGTCACCGTATCTTCGTAACCTCTCTCATCGAACAAGCTCTGTGCTGGTGTACGCAACCTCGCAGATGTGACTTCATGCTTGGCAAAGGCTCCAGAACTCGTCCTTACCACGTATGCCTCCCTGGAAGGGTGTGGCGGTCACCTTCTAGGATTGTCCATCAAAGGCAAGTGGAATCTGTCCCAATGTTCTTTGCACATAAACATGCTAGAACTGATGGCCATATTCTGTGCAATCAAATTGTTAGAACTCCTGTGGCTAGAGAAATCAGTACTCATTCAAACCTACATCACCACCAGCAAGCACTTAACAAGCATGCCGGTAACAAATCTCTGATGCTTTCACAGATAGCTCAGGCTTTGGTTCATACTCCATCAGATCATGCTCACAGCAGACCACCTACCAGACATTTCAAACATTCTGCCTGATTCTCTCAGACGGTCCACGTCATCGATACACGAGTGGGAGTTGCATCAGCCGACTCTGGATTTCGTCTTCAGACTCTGGTGTCACCCGTGCTTGGATCTCTTTTCAACTCCACAGAACAGCAAATGCCAGCCTTACACAGGTTGGCTTACCCACAACCGGTTGTGCGGGAATACAATTTAGAGGGACTGTTGCAAGATATTGGCCTACGCTTTTCCACCAATCCCGCTGGTACCTCGACTGTTGTGGAAAATGCAGAGACAGCCATTTCACATTTTCCTGATTGCTCCCCTGTGGCCTCGGAACACATGATTCTCAGAGTTACTGCTCTGCTCACAATGCGAGCATATCCTTCTTCACTCCCGGGCCGTATCTTCTCACGATTAACAACATTTGTATCTGCCATTTGAATCCCAGTTTGCTAAAATTGTCGGCCTGTAACCCGAGTGCCTTGAATTTCGTCACTTAAATATTTTGCCTGCCTACATAGAGGTTCTTGCTATGGCGCGTGCGCCTTCCACGGTGAATACCTACAAACTAAAGTGGAAACGCTTCTGCCATTGGTGTTCGTCTGCTAACATCCACCCAGTGCACGCCTCTCCGGAACACAATCTGCCTTTCTTTTTGCATTTGCCATACTCTTGACTTTCTCATTGAAGTCAAAGTATTTTTTCCAGCAATTTCTCTTTTTTGCCATGACGGCTCTTCCTCTCTCTGTTCCTCTATAGTGAATGAACAGTTCTATAAGGGATTCTTCAAGATGTTTCCACCCATTCGGCCTCCTCCACCCACATGGCGTCTTAACATCGTATTTGCGCAACTTATAAATGCGCCCTTTGAGATAATCCACGCAGCAGATTTTAAATTCATAACCTGGAAGGTTGCCCACCTGCTTGCTCTGACTTCCTCAAGTCGAGTGAGTGACATGCACAATTTCACAATCCAGCCTCCTTTCCTCAAATTTAAATCAGACTGTTTTATCCTTCAAACAAACCCATCTTTTATGCCAAATGTGCCCTCCGACTTCAATCTTAATGAGTCTGTGATTTTAAACACTTTTTTTCTCATCCGCAATCTCCAGCGGAACAGAGTCTGTATTCTTTGGACTTAAAGAGGTGCCTCAAATGTTATATCAGCAGAACAGCACCATTTCTCCAATCTGACAAACTGTTCGTTGCCTATGGGCGATTCTGTAAGGGACATTCTGTTACCAAACCAACTATTGAACATTGGATTTCTTCTTCAATATTTTTATGCCATCAGAAACCTCGAAAACCTCTTCCATCATGAGTGTGGGCCCATTATACAAGGGCGATGTCCTTCATCAACTGCCTTATTCGATGGTGTGCCCATTAATCAGATATGCCGGGCAGCTACGTGGTCCAGCAGGCACACTTTCACGAGTCAGTACTGCCTGGAGGCAATCAACGAAACCGATACTGCAGTGGGCCAAGCAGTTCTTCTAAATCTTTTTGAATATGTTGAGCCTCTGTTAATTCCCTCCTCCTAGGGTTGTTTTTTTGATTCTATGATGCTATGTCATTGTATTTCATGCAACTTTGAGACTGCAACTTAACGGTTTATGATTACTGTTCACTAGTCTATTCAAGCATGTGACTCTATGAAAGACACCCCAATACTTTAGAAGTACAAATGTTACTTACCAGTAAACTGTGGTTCTCTAGGATTGTTGTCTTTCATAGATTCACATCCGAAACCACCCTCCTCCCCTCAGAGGCTCTCTTCTCCGCCTAAGACTCTTTTTTTACTCTTGTGCTAATAACATCTGAGGTCCGGAGCCTCTGAGGAGAAGGTTCGAGAGGGTGTTTGACCCTCATTGTCTGAAGTTTGGACTATAAAAACTTCATGGATATATCAGTAAACTGATTTCTTTTTCAATCCATTTCTATGTGTCAATCTTATCCTATGGTACATTTTATTTTGTATGTTGTTATGAAATATATAATGTTGAGTTATATATGGATTTTAGTCTTGTATATTAAAATAGATGAGTCTTATTGCTTTTTGACTCCCACTTCGGCGACGGGAATTTTCAAGCAGATGAATCTATGAAATACACCAATACTGGAGAACCACAGTTTACAGGTAAGTAACATTTGTTCTTCAGCCATGCACCCAGTGTCGCACACATTGAGGTGCCTGCGATTCTGAACAGGAATCCACTGGGAAGCCCCATATCTGTGTGCACCCTTGGTCTCCAACCAGAGGCCGTCAACCCAAGTAATCAACGCTGGTTCCCCCCCTTACTCCATTTCCAACATCCTTTTGGTGTCACAAACGTCGTCACGGAAAGGTGTTTGAAAACACAACATTTTAATTGCAAGGGAGAATATGCATGCCTTTGATATTACAGGCTAAATTCCAAATGACAAACAGATTCTCCAAGCCCGTCACAAGCAAGCCGCCAAAACTTCCATGTTAAATTTATGACTTCCTCACTTGAAATAAGCAGTTCACAAACTAAAACAACCAGCCTGTTTTGTTGTGGCCATTAAGGTTCCAACCCTTGTTCGTAGCCCTTTACGGTCAATTTGTAATTGTGCAACTTTTAACATTTTATTTTTTAAAGTACATTTAAAAAAATATATATATATTAGAAATATGGCTTCTATTACATGGCTTCATAACCAAATCCCGTGTTAAAAAAATATGGGTTTTTTGAATCAACTAGTTTTTAGACATATTTTAATTACTTACATATGTTTGAGTATGTTTAGAGATAAATTTGTAGATTTTGTTTCTATTTGACATGCATACTTTGGTAATGCTTTTATCTTTTGCTTTTTCTAATAGATGGCAGTTTGGTGTACAATGGTAGAGGGAAAAGCACAAAAGTGATCAAAGGTGCAGAAGCTGCAAAAAGAATTTTTTTTGAATTTCATTCTTCCCGTATTGGTGGCCATACTGGGATAAATAAAACTTCAAAAAGTATTACCAGCAGATTTTATTGGCCACATATGACCATTGATATTGAACAATGGGTGAGTTAGGATTTTTTTTTTATTTATTTTTTTTTTTTTCTTATTTTTACCAAAAAGTTGCATATTCTGAAATGTGGCATAAATACACAATGCATTGGTAAGACATCAATAATGTCTTCTGATGCATTGTCGCCATAAACATATACACTTTCTCAACATGGCAGTAACTCAGTGAGACCTTCGAGGGCCAAGTAGCAAAAGTACTGTACTAAATGACACCACCATCACTTTAATCATCAATGAGAACCACGTAGGTCAGCCTCCTAATATTTTTTCACAGCACACCTTCCAGTCTACTATCCAAAGTGGTGTGTGGCCGACACCTGAGAACTCAGCAACTCTTCATTTCTGTGCTCCAGTACTCTTCCATATCCAGACACGCAGCCTCCGGCCTTCTAGTGTGACAACCCTCCTGGCTTCGGTCCCAATGTCACCAGCGCATACTCAAGCAAATTACTGGTCAGGGGGGCCCATATGTTTCGTGGACCAGAAACACTAGGCAATAACTCAGAGTAGGTATCAAGCTTCTCTCGGCATGTCACAAGATCAGTAATCCAATCCTTCAATTTTGGTGCTCGGCCCCTGCCCCATCCACAAATAACCCTCCTCTTTGCTATCAAGAGCCCGATTTCCCCATGTTTCCTATGTGCTGGCTGTATCGGCTTGACATACCCAAGCAACGCCATCTATGGTGTGGGGTCAACCTGCGTATGCACCATATGAGTCAGCGCCTCTAAGACCTGTCGCCAATAGGCATTTACCTGTGGGCACACCCACACCAGGTGCAGAAAATGTCCCCCAGGGTCCACACATGATGCACAGCTATCCGTCTCTCTCAGCCGATACCTATACATTTAGACCTGTGTGTATTATAGTCTAGGCAGGTAATGTTAGTGTATCATTCAGAGTGTACTGCTGGCCGCCACTCTTTTAGTCTTCATACAGCAATACTCCCACTTCTCATCTGAAAGCTTCTCAGTAAGCTCCGCATCCCATCGTGCACGAGAGAGCGGGTCAGCTATTTCCCTTTGACTGTGTACTGTTCTGTAAATTAATGAGACCAATCGTGTCGCCTTCTTGCACTTCAAAATTACCTGCACCGGAGCACACGCCACTGGTTCACTCGAAGTTCGGAGTAATAGCTCGAATACCCTATCTCAAACTCATATACAGAAACGGATCAAGTGGGCTTTGGTTTGGACACCGCAACATCTGACCTGCAGTGTGAAACCTTCACTCGTGATACAAGTCACCCCAGTTCAGAATATTCATTTCTTCCATGAACTTATGCCACATTGTCTCCTGCATTAAAGGCAGATTTGGATGGTACGTGAGTGGTAACAAAGCCGCGTACTGCATGTGTGTCTTTAAAATGGGCCAAATTTGACGCTAAGCCTCGAGCGTGCAAGTGACCATCTTTGGGGTCTTATCCCTACGTGCAATATTGGTATCGGATGTGCAAGCCAATGTTCATCCGTCACTTGTGGTATATACTTTGGCTGTGTCACCCAGTACCAAGTGTAGTGGTCCTGCGCGCTGAGGTAGTATAGTTAAAAAAGTGTGGCACCCCAAATCCTACTTGTGAGTATGGGCTACTAAGCACCTCCCATTGCAGCCTCGGCTGCCGACCTCCCCAGACCAGTTGCGTTGGCTCCGACATGAGCGTCGTAAAGAGATTTCTCCCTGGCTAAAACGGGATATTTTGAAATAAGTAGATTAATTGATGCAGGAGCACCATTTTAATCAAAGAGATTCGCCACCTCCATGGACAAGGGGAGCGTGACCCATCGGGTCACACAGTATGCAATTTGTGTTATTGCACTACCATAATTGAATCTTTAAAGGTCGTCTTTGACCCTCGTCATTCTTACCCCCAATTTGCGCAGGTCCTTATCACACCACTCCAAGGGGTAATCCAATGTAAATTTAGGCGTTCCCTGTGTTAGTTGGAATATACTGGATTTGTTCCAGTAAATATGAATCCCCATCAGTTTCCCAAACACTTGAAACTCCCGCAGTGTCGGGTTAAAATTATCTTGAGGATTCCGGATATATAATGTAATATCGTCTGCGTATAATGATATAAGGATCTGCCGCAGATTGCATCTCAATGCCTTATCATTAAAATGTTTACGCTGTTTCACTGCTAGCGGAACGACTGCAATGGCAAAGACTAGTGCAGAGAGTGGACACCCCTGTCGGGTACCCCTCATGATTGTAAGTGGCGGCGACTTGTGTCCATTTATAAGTATCTTTGATATTGGTACATTATAATAGTAGTCTGATCCAGGACAAAAATAGGTTGGGTTTGCCCATTCGTAGCATTACTCCAAATATATAATTCCACTCTCCCAAATTGCACTCTTTAGTGGCGTCAAGGAAAACGGCCGTTAGAGGCAAATCAGGTGAGACATTGATAAGAATCGCAAACAGTGTCCGTAAGTTATCAGATGTTGCCCTTCCCGGCACAAAGCCAGACTGTTCCGGGACTCCCAAATTTTCCAAGAGCAAATTCAGGTGATTGGCAATTAATTTGGCTATTACCTTAGTATCGCAATGTAGGAGGGATACTGGTCTATAGGAATCACACTGCCGAGGCAATTTCCCCGGCTTCAGCAGCGAGACTTTAAGTGCTTCCCTCATAGATGCAGGAAGGGTGCCCACCTCCAGCGATTCCTAGTAGACTTCACTCAGAACGGGGTCCATAATATCTATATACGTCTTATAAAATTCAATAGGGGTGCCATCCGTTCCAGTGGCTTTCCCGGATTGCATACCCATAATAGCTTCCAGAACCTCGTCCAACTCAAACGGTGCACATAAAAACTATCTTTGCACCTCAATAAGCGACCCCGGCGCCACATCCCCCAAGAAACCCTCCATATCTAAGTCATCCTTTCTGGTGGTGGTATACAATTGCCTGTAATGCCTCGTGAATGTGCTAAGAATGTTAGCTGTATCCCTGTACACCTCACCCTCAAGTTCTTCAATCTCCAGGATATGATTAGAATAGCTAGCTTTCCTAAATGAGGATGCCATGAACCTCCCCGGTCTGTCATCCTCTCCATAGCAGCATGCCCCCCATTATTTCCATTGAAAGCATGTCTCCCATTCCGCTGTAGCTATATTTTTTTTATGTGAGTGTGTCTCTGAAACGTGGCAGATGGTTTTCGTGCCATCTCCTCCTCCATCCATTTTACCTCCCTCTCCAGCCTGTATAATGTGTTAGTGAGATTCTTCAGCACCCCGAACACCTTGGACATGCAGAACCCTCGCATCGTTAGTTTTAACACCTCAAAAATAATTACTACACTGTCGACTAAGCCTTTATTATGGGCAAAGAAGTCCTGTATTTCCTCCAGCAATTCCTCAACAGAAGACCTCTTTCAGCAGCATGGTGGCCTGCAACCTCCAGGCACCTCTCGGCACCCTGAGGTCCGTGTAGGACAGCGTGAGAAGAAATCGAGCATGATCAGAGTATGTTCTGGCCAGATGTTGCACCTTCTAGTTCACGTGGCCCAGCCCCCTAGACAACAACCAATAATCAAGTCTCGCCCATGATGCTGCCTGCGCCGTGTAATGTGTGCCTTCATCAAAGTTCGTGTGTGCATGCAAGCGTCTACCAATTGATATTCATCAATTGTGTCCCTGAGTATCCACATGCGCCTTGTTGTAATGGTGGGAGGCCGGGTGCAATCTATCACACCCTGGATTATAGGAGCCCGTCTCAATTATCTTGGGCCAAAGTGCATTGAAAAAAGCAGGGTCATCCAAATTTGGCCCATAACAACAGGCCAGTGTAACCGACAGCGAGCCCAATCTCCCCCACGCTATACAATATCTCCCTTGTGCATCCCCAACTGAACCAACAAGATGAAAGGCCACCTGTCTTTTCTTAAGTATAGCCGTCCCACGCGTATAAGAAGATTAGGAGGATAAAATCCTGTGTTCTGCCCACTTGGTGGCAAACCCTCCATCCACCTGTGGAGTAAAATGTGTTTCCTGTAACATGGCAATGTGTGTTTGATGCCTGTCTAGATTCGCAAGCAATTCTCGCCTCTTCCGCGTGTCCCCTTGCCCCCGAACATTCCATGTGACAACATTCAAACTGCCTACCGTACAATCAGCCATACTCCTGATCAACATACATGCCCCCAAGTATTATTCCAGCATGGTATGGTGCCAACCCTCCTATTATATCACATAGGCTCTTTGACAATCCGAGATGCACAACTTTGAACTCAGCCAAAATCCTCCCTAGACCATGTTCATTAGCATCCTTCTTGGAGGTAAACATATTGTAACCATCAACTTCCCCATTGGTTCACACCCCCTCCCACTGAAGCAGCCCCAAATTCCCAGCAATGTATTCCCCCCCCCTGCCCTCCCCAATCCAACCATTACAATCGTATATGCCACATCACCCATCTCGGATGCGTAGCGAACCACCCCAGGGTAATACCCGATGGGGGCTTCCACAAAGTAGACGCACAATCACCTCTCGCCCCAAAAACAAGCCGAAGCTCACACCCAACCCAAGGAAACATTTGTGCTCCAGGGGCCAGAGGGGTGCCCGGCACAAAAGATAATTCGCTTGCTTAGATCATCAGGTAGCAACAGTACTCAGCCTCAGTCTCAACGGTTGCCACTTCGAAACCAGTGTACAATAAAGTCTCGAGGGTGACCCCTTCATGTCCCTTTGCATTAGCCTCCAGGGAGTACTCTGCCTCTCTCTCCGACACCAACCGCTTCACAGCTGGACCTCCGCAACCAGTACGATTATATCTTTTCAGGTGCTTACCAAAGTCTTCCACTTGATTCGGCGCGGTGAAGAAGTGCTTATTTCCCTTATATGTCACCCTGAGGCACGCCGGATAAAGCAACGCATAGTCAATTTGTGCCTTTTTCAGTTTAGCCTTGACCTCCATAAATTTACGCCTCTCCTCTTGTACCATGGGCGTAAAGTCAGGATATATGGAAAATGAATTCCCATCATACGTCAGAGTCTGTTTGCCTCTGGCAGCACGCAGAGTCCCATTGCGGTCTCTGTAGTTTAATAGTCTCGAAATAATCTGACTCGGACCCCCCCCCCCCCCCCCGGCTGCGGCCACGTTCCAAGAGCTCTATAGGCACTTTCTACAATGAACTAGCTGGAGAATGCTTCTGTGGCAACCGAGGATAAAAGAAGCTTTTCCATATATTCCTCAAAGCGTCCAACATTGGTTCATTCCGGAATTACCAGTACGCTTAATTTTTGTGCCGACTGCGCGCTTCCAAGTCCTCAATCTTTGCAGCAATTACCCTCAACAGATTATCCATCCGGCCAAGCCGCATGGCCTGGCTGGAGGTCACATCATCCACGTCTGATATGTGCCGTTCCTCTGCTGTTAGCCGCTCCTCATGCCCTTAGAATTTGTGGACTATGGCATCCATTGTTGTCGACATGCGGTCTACCTTCTCAACAACAGTGGCGAAGCCATGGCGGATATCCTGCAGGATACTTTGGACGTCTGTTTCTGGCGCCGCAGCTCCTTCCTGCGGACCATTCCGTCCCTCGTGGGGTGGACCTGTTTGTGGTGCCTGGGTTCCGCGCCTTCTCAAAATTCAGTTTCGTTTGACTGGCATCTGTCTTCCCCATACTGTCTCTGTATCGGTGGTATAGGCCTAGCGTCGATCCACATCTACCTCACCATGCACCAGGTCACACTCCTGTCTCCCGTCCAGCATCCTCTCCCTGCTGCTCATTAAACTCTCCAGTCCTTGCCGCGCTCTTCGTTCTCCGCTCAGGCTAGTATCTCAGCCCTCCTGGCAATTCGCTCTGATATCGGCCCTCGGTAATATAATCGCAGGTCAGCTCTTCGGGTCTCCAATCTGCGTGGCGAACCCTGCTCCCAACGGTCACCCTTTCAGATCCGCTGAAACCTCAGCACTATCGACGCCTTTGACAATCCATATCCGGCACCCAGGTGGGCTGCACCGGTGAACGCGGGTGTCTGAAGCGTGTGATGGCCCTTCAATGTCTGCGAAATCGTTTCCCTTCCGCAGTTAAGGCAGTGACCCCAGCAGTGCATACATCCCAGACTCCCTGTTGAAAGCAGCCCGTTATGATTGGTGGTCCCCACAGGTCCGCAGCTCAATGTCTTCAAATGCCCCATCTCAGAAGTAGCTCCCCGTCTCCAAACTGCTCCAGGGTCTCAGCTCTGCCCTTTATCGGCACTCGACTCAGCAGCTGGGGGGGGTGCTCCTTCTCCGCCCCGAACGTCCTTTTATCTCCGCACCTCAGCCGCTTCCAAGCCACGATCGCGTCACGGGTCCCCCGGTCTTTTGCCACATACATTAATTATATGGAATATTGAGTAATTCAAATTTATATTTATGAAAAAGTGCTGCCTTAATTTGAAAGTGTCATTAATTTTTTTTTTTAAGCAATCTAACAACTATACCATTGTGTTTACCATTTTAAACACGCTGTATGTTATGGATATTTTGTTTTAATATTTAATGATTTGCAGGTGTTTTTTAAATAATTACATTTTTCAAAAATAAGTGAGGCATGTACGGTAAGTTTTAGGTTTTTCTATTTCCAAAAATACTACGTACACTTATTAGAGATCATAATTATAAAAGTTGATGATAATTGGTTATTTTTTTAACCTATTTAGGAATTGTTATTTAATAGATTTCTATTGATTTTATAGATAAAGGAGTGTGATAGTTGCCAAAAAGAACAACCTGCACTCCAGATTGCAGCTGAATTAAAACCAATTAAAGTAGGTACTATATGTCTTATTTCATTCTTTATGACCTTAACTGTATGTGTGATTTATAATTTCAATTGAAAAGGATTGACACTTTACTTAATTATTAAATTTGAATGAAAGAAAAAAAAAATTGTTTTTATTTTGATTACCGTCTTTTCAAATATGTTAATTTACAGGTCCAAGAAGTTTGGGAACTTTTAGGAGTTGATTTAATGGGACCTTTACCAACCACCCATTCCGGATACAAATACATTTTGACGGCAACTGATTACTTTTCAAAATGGGTTGAGGCATTCCCACTCAAATCCAAGAGTGCTGCCGACGTGGCTTCCAGACTAGTTCAAATTTTCCTACGCCACGGAAGTCCAAAACGGGTTTTATCAGACCAAGGACGTGAATTTGTAAATGAAGTGAGTTTACAAGACAAACCTAAATACATTTCAAAGTTTTGTTATTATATATTTTTTAATTTTAAAATCTTTAAAAATTTCAATGACTAATTTTTTTTTTTAAAGATTTTGATTTACAAAGGTTAAAAAAAATGTATTATGATGTATGTTTTCTAAATGTTATAACAGAAAAAATGGTGAATTTAAAATATTTCATTAAGATAAATCAATGTTTCTTCAATTATTTTTCACATACTACATTACAATTATTTGAATATTTTTATCTAAATAATTGTAATTACATCTGTCATATCTTGTTATAATCTATGCAAAATTATTATTTTTTGAAAAATAGCAATTATATTTTAAATGGATATGAATTTTACAATAAATACAGAAATTATAAATCGGTCATATTTATTTACATTTCTAACTTAAAAATGTGTATGCACAGTTTAAGTCAGTGCATGGTTGCACCCTTTGTGTCATAATCATTTTTTATTCATTTAGGGATCAGGTCTATATAAATTGCAAAACACTCATCGGTGCAGAACCAATTTGATAAAAGTCCATGTGATAAAAGTGCAATTTTTTTTATTCCTTTTTAATTTTTAAAAATAGTACATTACTACTCAAATTTGCCTGTTATTAGTTTTTAAGAACAAATTCGACTTTAAAGTTAACAAATCAAAACAGGCAATATCATGTTATGCTGAAGTTTACTGTTTGATTTTCAACCTTGTATAGTAAAACACTTTATTTATATGACCGGTATTATTTTTCTTCCATTATTGTATGTATTATGCATTTAGATATGTTTAAGAGTTTCATCTACTATATCATTACATTCTTCTCACTTTCTGGATAATTTCTATTGTCAAATAAAACAACGTTAAATAAAATATATATGTTTTTATTTTTCAGGTTAATTTTGAATTATCAAAACTATTAGAAATACAACGTTCTGTGAGTGCAGCATATCACCCACAGACAAATGGGTTAGATGAGCGTACGAATGCTAACATTAAAAGGTAATGCTATTTAAGAGTCTTTATTTCTAAAATATTTTATCCTGGACCTTTATTTTTAAAAAATTTCTTTTTAATGTTAAGAATATTGACCGGATTTTGGTGTTTCTGACAAATAATCTCTTTAAAAACAAATTAGGATTGTGCTGTGAAATAAAGCATGCTAAATAATAGTAATTAAGCCAATCCTACCATTGCTTGGTCGGTAATCACTAGAAAATTCAGCATTGGAATTGCAAAGTTCCTTTCTGCATGTCCTTTCATAGAGTTTCTTATCACGGGAAATGGCTGTTAGACCGATGCTATGGTAGTCCATAGCATGGCCCCTTTACCCCCTGTCTGCCTACAATGTTGCCTAGTTCACCAACATCCATGGACCATGTTTGGCACTAGGTCCAGGAATGTATTTAATTTCTATGTTTTCGATTGCGCCGTGTGGTTCAGCCAGAAGCACAAGAGATAACGGTGTTCGCAATTTCAGTGAAAGTCGTACGCATCACAATGAGGGCAGCGGTACTGCGGATCAGTGTCACTTTGTCACACTTCCTATATTGTGCTGTTTGTACAATAGTCCCACCAGCATCTTAATGATGACCACTGTGCTGAATACCATTTTTGAAAAGTCTTTTTCAATATTAAAGAATACATTACATAATTGTAACTTTTTTATTTCACTAATAATATATCACACTTGATTATACATTGTCTGTTACATTCATTCTATGCGCTATTTTTTTTATAATTTTGCAGCATATTGGCGAAATATGTCAACGAACATCAAAACGATTGGGATTTGTTTTTGGACAATGCATTGTTTTCATTAAGATCAAAGCCGCATTCAACAACAAAAGTTTCCCCTTTTCTGTTAATGTATGGCCGTGAAGCCAGATTTCCAAGTGAGGTTGCAGATGACCTGGTATGAAATAATTTTTTTCGTTTCAATTTGAGAAATGGTTAAAATGTTCTATTATTTTCAGAGTGCTTACACATATCTAATTCTTCTGATTCATATATGTTGTGTATTGATACAGATATTTACTTGCAGGATATTATTGAAGTATTGATAACTATTAACAATTAATTATATCTTTCCCTTTTTCATGTATTTTCACATTGATTGTCAAAAATATTTTAACATTTTTAGTTTAAATTTTTTTTTTAGAAATAGAATGCTTAATTGTGTTTTTTTTGTTTTAAATATTTTTTTTCATGTATTGAAGAATTATTAAAAAACAATTAAACAACAGGAATATGATTAGCATTACATATGGAGTTTGATGTTCCCTTTAATAGATTTACTTTATACTACCGACTGAATCTGAATATGCGGACATTGTCTACCAAAAGGAAAAAAAAAGAGAAGAGCTGCAGAAGCAGACCAAAAAGAACATTGAGCTGGCACAGGAAAAACAAAAAGAAAAATTTAAAAAGAGAGTAACCAAAAAATTTAAGCCTTGCACCTTTACAGAGGGACAGTTAGTGCTTCTGAAAAATTCCAGGCTAGGTACGAGAAAAGGAGGTGTTTTACAACATAAATTTAACGGACCGTACACCATTTCAGAAATAAAAGGGAAGCGCGTTACATTGATTAATGCTAGCAACATCGCTCTACGTAGAACATACAATCTGGACATGTTGAGGCCGTATACATCAAGCGGCATCAGCGAAACAAAGAAAGGTATGTTTTTATTTTTCCATTTGGAGTAATTTGGATCTGAATTTTTAAATTATATAACATCACCCTTGATAGAGTGCACCCGCTTGGTTGTTAAGGTACTTATTTAACACAAAGAAAGCAAAACGTTTTTTCTAATAAAATAAACTTTTTGAAAAATTGTATGTTTAAAAAATGATTTTGCTATAATCTTCGTTTTATGAATGGATTGTGGTGGTTTTGGTTAATATTGTTTGTTTTTCGAAACTGAGTTGTTACTAACTTGAACTTCACCTCCTTATTTAACATACTTCTTTGCAATGCGTTCATTTAGGGAAATTTTTAACAATTTATAGCCCTTTAATCAAGTTAAAAAAAAATATTTTCCAGCAAGCATGACCAGTGAAGAAGATCACGAAATTCATTCAATCGAAACACTTTCAGAGGAGATGGATGTTTCAGTAGTATTAAAAGCAACTGGAATGATTGGTGGTGAGGTTTCTTTTTATATATTTAAAAAGCAATTTGAAGTTGTAAAAATCTTTATAACACCTTCATAAGCTTGTTGTACTGTTTATTGCACATGCTTGTGGCTTTTAATATATGTACTGTTATTCGAATTTTTCAAAGTCAGTTGAGAATTTAATAAATAAACAAAAAATGCAGCATGCTTGATAAAATTCACTTTTAATACAGATTTATGTTATTACATATAAGCAAGTCACATATATTTCTCTTTATTTTTCAAATAAGAGCATGTAACATGAAAAAACTATATTGAGCCTCGAAAGCTTCTCCCTTGTTGTTTCTGTTTCCTCATTATTTCAAGCACAAACCTGATCATCATCACAAATCTAGCTAAACAGCATTTTAACTCATATCTTATTCTCAATCGAACGGATCAGCAATCCACCATTATTTGGAGACTTAATGATATATT
This sequence comes from Triturus cristatus, assembly GCF_964204655.1. Classification (NCBI taxonomy): domain Eukaryota; kingdom Metazoa; phylum Chordata; class Amphibia; order Caudata; family Salamandridae; genus Triturus; species Triturus cristatus. Next base: position 303,780,956 of record NC_140585.1, on the reverse strand, counting down.
TATATGATGAGTCCTTCCCCGCTGCTGCAATGTCTGTTTGGTCCACCAAGATGACAGTCCATCAAAACAATCTGTCTGTACGTCAATCCTCCATCACCACCTCCACCAACAAGACAAGGTCAAGACCGCTAAGGGGGACCGGCCAGCCCTATATTTAAATAAGTTAAAAAACAATTACCGCAGAAAAAATTGAGATCAAGACTTGTAAACACACCGTGTGTTAAAACTCAACTTTTTACACCTCTCAAATCATGCATTATTGCATCGTGAAGAAGCACGCTATGTTTCAAACTACATAGGGTAAGTTATGCGCAATTTATCAATGAAATGTATATGATGCTTAGCATTGCTGATACTGTTAGCTCTCTGTTTCCCACCAATTGATTTCCCTAAACTTCCTCCTCCTGACGATATACCAAACAATGAAATCAATCAATCCGTGGTTGGCTGAATCGCGACTACTCACCTGTAAGGCTTCTGAAGCCGGTGGGTATGCAGGGGACGGTGTAGGTTCTAGTCTAACATGGACATGTTTTTAAGTAATCTTGCGAAAATGTGGAATGAGTTTGCCTGTGTGCTATGGAGCATGATATTGTGCCATGCTCTTGCTGTGATGAAGGATATTCGGCGTCCTCCTGATCTGTTTTTTTCTGGTGCGGTGAACCACGGCATAGGAAAGCTGTTCTGCTGTTAGTGTCCTTTGTGGGGAGTGAAAGTTTATAGTGGTTTTTAGGTATGCTGGGTTGGTGTTGTTTATAGCTTTATGTGCTTGGATCAGCATATGGAAGGTGATTATAGCCTCGATATAGAGCCAGTGTAGTGTGTGCAGGTATTTGGATTTGTGGCTGTGTTGCAGTATGTTGATAACCGGTTTCACAGCGGTTTTGTGGATGTTTCGTAGCTTGCGTGTGAGGATTTTGTTTATTCTGGAATAGAGTGCTTTGCTCTAGTCTATTCTGCTTATGACGAGTGTGTGTGTTGCGTTTTTTCTGTGTTTGTCAGACATCAAATTGAAGGTCTTCAGTAAGATGCAAAGCATGTGAAAGAAGGAGCATGTGACTATGTTGATCTGTCAGTCTGGTTTGATCTTGGTATTTCGAAGGAATCCATGTTTAAATGCACGTACAGAGTGGGTAGGTGGGCTAGTGAGTGTTTGGGTAGCCACCATGTGTCCTTACATGCCTTGGGGTGTGGCCCTATCATGAATACTTATGCTTTGTTGTTGTTGATTTGTAGCCATCTTATTTTCATCCATTTTGCCAATTTTTTGTCCCTTTTTTTTACATTTGTTTTGCTTTTCTGTGGCTCCGTTGGCTTTGATGTATAGGGAGAGGATGAGGTGGGTGTTGTCTGCATACGAGTCAATGCTGATTCCGTATCCTGAGAGGATGGTGGCGAGTATAGACATGTATAAGTTCAAGAGGGTTGTACTGACTTACGGACCTGTTGGTGATTGTTCAGGTGGTAGGTGTTGGGCCCAAGAGAAAGGGTGGTAGACTTACTTTTAGTTTTCTGCTGGCTAGATCTATTAATCTATTATATGACTTGTCCATTATCCATCCTTGCGTCGTGTAGTGGGTGTATTATGGTGCAGCGTGATAAGTGTGATGGTAGAGGTGGCCAGTATCTCTAAGTGCCGGTGTTCTATCAGGTCTGTCGTCTCTTCCGGTAGTGTGCTTAGGTGGATGTTGGAATTGTGGGCTATGGTGATTAATACTCCGTGGGGATGTGGCTGTCCATCCTGGAGATCTTGTATCCTTTGTGAATGGCGATGGCTATATTCAGGGCCGTGGTGGTGTGGGTTTAGTTTTTGGTGAAGAATTTTACCACCATGGTTTTGCTGTTCAGGAGGTCACATACTTAGTTGGCATGTATATACAGTGAAAAGACGTTGAGTGGCTAGTATTGCAAGATCTTTCTTGGTGTGTTGTGCTTGATAAGCATTCCTGTTGGAGCTGAAGGAGTACCGGCAGCACTGACAGCTGAAGGGTCTCTGTGTGTCTGCTGGCGATGCTGGACTGCAGTAGTTGTTTTCTCCTTGGTCGAGTGCGTGGAGTGACACTAGGATGTAGCGTGGGTGGTGTTGAGGTCCAGTGTTCCTATTATGACCGGTCTCTGTAAGCCCTGTCGGCTGCTCTCAGTCAGTCTTTCCCATCTAATGTACACCAACCCTCAACACTCTGCTCAATTACTTTTACCTGGGCCACTGTATCAGTAAGTATTGGTTAACTTCTGAATTGAATGTCTGAAGAGCATGCAAGGCAACTCCAAAATTCTAGTGCACACAAATTTGCAGCCTCATCTGGCTTTGTAAAGGTAAGTTCAATGTAGTCAAGAGAACGGTAATGAATTGTACATCGCCAAGCCCAGGCTATGTCATCCCGTACCAATGACAGACAGCCCCTGACATGGCAAATCAAATGTAAGGTCTTATTTTTAAAGGAGTCTTAGTTTTCGTGGTCAGCACGTGATTTAATCTTTTAAACACTGACCATATAGACTGTTCGCGTCTGTACAGGTGGGTAATACAAAAGTTTTTTCAAATAAGAATACTCAGTAGATTGCTGACAAGGATCTACTGGTGTTTTCAAAGTTCTAGTTTTTTTTCTAATACCTTGTAGAGGCAGATGTGCGGCCTTGTCAGTGAGCAAAGAGATTTGTGAGGGAGCTGTCTGTTGACAATCATGTGTCGTAATGTCCTGAGTAGCAAGTGGTTTGAGAGAGGAGAGAGAGCCATGATGTGCAATAGATTGTTCTTTTTGTGCATTCATTTGTGCCCTAGGTGGGATAGGTGTGTCACTAGCAGCCAGCAGGTGTTACATGCCACTTGGGTCTATTAGTTTAACTACTGACACTAAATCAATAATCACCCCCATTGCACCTATTTCTAGCCTCAGCGCATTAACAATCTGCATAAGAGCTTCAAGTCATGGGTCACCAGTCCCTACTGGCTTATACAAAGCTGTGATGGTGTTAGGGCTTAGGATTTTGAATTTTTGCACTATCTACTCCAGCAGATCAGAGGCCTTTGGCAACGACGTAAACCGGTTATAGCTGAAAATAGCAGTAGCCTCTAAATCGATTACAGAATCTCTCATCAGTTGATTAATCTTGAACTGTGTGGAGGCAATTCCCACCTGTGCTAACACGGTATGTTTGGTCTCGCTACTAGTTTAAGTACGGCTTAGAAAAGCTTTCTGAAACAAAGGCGGTATTGTCGTACAACGGGGTTGCTCATGGTCACTTCATAATGGGTTTCTCTCGACGATAGCTGCCACAGGTAACTCTGAATGAGAATCCATTCACATTCTGTTATTAGGGTCTCTATCCTGTTGATAACACAATTATTAGCGCTGTGCTTGGAAGTTTTCACTGCCTTTTTAACCTTACCTATCTCACTCGATGCTCCATTCTCCACCCCAAACCTTCCATTGTGTTACCTTTTTCCATGGTTACTCTAGCAATAAGCTAATTAAATGCTGTAAGGTGGAGTCAGAGCATGGGAAATATTATTTTTTATAAGTAAACCAGTGTCACAGCAAAGTCTGTCCCAAGTATCACTACTCAAATGTATTTAAACAATAGTGTCACTATGAAAAATAGTATGCAGGACAAATCGGCACATTACCTTAATTTTAATCACATGCGTCCCTTCTATGGCACAGTAGCCATGTAATTAAGCTGGCGCTGCTATTCCTCTTCCTGGCTTTGACGGGTGCAGGACGGGCACACCCTTGGCCCGGACTTTGCCCGGGCGCTTCATTATGATTGGAATTGTTGTGCTTGTCTGATGCTGCCACTCGGGCCGAGCAGGGGCTTCTGGAGTTTGTAGGCTGTTCTTCTAACTTCTTTGCATGGAGTCGTTGGGCTGTTATCCTCATGGCACTTGGAGGTAAGGGCCAAGGCGTTCCCGTCACTGCGATACTGAATACAAGCTGGCCCTTCCCCTCACGGCAATTGACAATCACCTATAAGGCTTTGTTTATACAACTTTTTTCTTCTTTTGGTATACATTTCAACTTTGGTGAAGTAGGGATGGACAGGAATGGTGTCGGACCATGTAGGTGACGGATCCCCACAATGTGTTTCTCTTCTGCTTCGGGCACGCCATCAACCCGAGACGTGCCCTGATTGTCGAGCCATGGCGCGGAAGACTTGCGGGAGTGTTCCCGGAAGTTTTTGGAAGCCAGGCACTCTGTCCAGCGCCACTCAAGATCACGCTCCTGTAGGTGTTCGATGTATCGCTGGCTCCGACCACACCATCGTTCATTTGAATTAGGTACAGGTAAGTCCCAATGCCATTTAAAGTCGAATAAGCTGCGTGGCTCTTCGTCTCCCCTCACTGTTCACGAGACTCGATAGATGGAGCATGGGGTCGCTCCCACACTGCTCCTTTGGGGCCTCCGTTGTTGCCTGCGGCCTACCCGCATTTTTGGGGACTGTACGCGACTCCGGCAAAATACAGGTACTTCACTCAGCCATTGTCCGTTTACTTTCCCCATGTTGTCCGTCTGGTCCATTAGCTATGGCCTCAACACAGCTGTTTGCTCCGTCCTCGGCTACACCGCCGTTGTTGTCGGCATATGCACGACCGCTGTCTGCGACCTTTGCAATGTGGCTCAGGCCATGGATCTGGCTTTGGTGCCACCGTGGATCCGGCCTCTGCGCCGCAGTGTATCCTCCCTCTGTGCCTCTATGGATCCAGCCTCGGTGCAGCCGTTGGCTTCGATCTTGACAACTCCGGCATAAGTTCAATGGCTTGGACTCAAAATGTCTTTTGGCTACGGACACTGCATCGTCTTTGGCTCATACCACGGCTACGCCGCTAGCTCCATCCTCAGCCCCGGACTTGGCGTCACACGGTGTAGTTCCCTCAAGGGCTGGTCTATATCGAGCTCAGCATCTCTACTGACCGGTAGTCATTGAAAAAATATTTTTAGGAGTCTGAATACCCTCTCACATCTCAGTGTGATGATGTAACCGCACTGGTTTATTTTTCTTGAGCGTACAGTACAGCTGAAATTATCTCCAAAACCATTGGACGCTGTCCCCTACATCCTTGCCTAAGTTAGTAGTTCATTCATTTTCTGTTGTTGCGTAGGGGAGGTTCTTCCCCTCAAATTAAATACGGTGCCTATCAGGAAACTCCTTACTACAGTGATTCAGCCTGCGACCTCCTCCAAAGAGTCACTTCTCCACCTTGACAGCTATCTCACGCTCGTTCTGTTGAGCACCTACTCCACCGACAGGGGCACCTGTGTATACCAGGCAAACCCGGTTACATCACACAACACACACAGCTACAATGTCAGGTTGTCCAGGTCTCTGGCTCCCTGAGTGGCCTCTGCGCTGCTATTCGCCCTCTGTGTAGGTCACAGTGTCAAAGGAGCGTTCTCATTAACCGGCAGAGGTTCACACATTGCTCTCCTAGGCAATTGCCTATGTGTGGGGATGCAACCCCATCCATCTGACTCCATCGGCAAGTGGCATAGCAACACCACCTCATTATAATTGTAATTTTGCTACTCAGCATGTTTCATGTTTTCTTTTTTAATGTTAAACTTCTATTGAAATTAAAATTATAAAATCGATTTCACAATGTTCAATTTATTTTTTAAAAGTGCACTACATTATTTAAGTTAATACAGTTTTTAAATTGCCTCAAATTGACATTGCTGCAGTTGTTGGACCAACAGCCCTCAGGTCAGCGTATGGCACACTGCTATTAGATTCTGCCCGCAAATGGGGCATTTGGAAATCCACCTTTTTATAATGTAATTTTGTGCTTAAGATAAATCGGCGCGTGTTTTAGACTCTCAATGGAAATTGTAATTTTTCAAACATCTCTTTAGCGTTGTGCAGGGTATTTGTGGACAAATGCGGAGTGCCACAGTGGAATTTGACCATGCTGGCCCACATAAAACTTTTTTTCCAACACCAAATTAATGTCGGAGAGACCAACATGGATTTAGTGTCCAAAATCAACATCATAAACACGACAGATGAGACAGCATTGGTTATGTGTATGGCCTTTAAGGAGTCATGTGAACCTGACAGTTTTCATTGTGATTTTGCGGTCACATTCAAAGGCTACCATTTCTGTTGCAAAGTCTCTAACCATGGGTTGGTTGATTTCAAAACCACATATCAATAATGCCAGAATAATATATATTTATTTGATGTTTTACAATAGTTTTACTCAAGAGAACTAACATTTAAAAAAAAAAAAAAAATTTAATATGTAGTGAAATACTTTTTACATATTCGTTTTGAAATATCGAATTCCAAGTGTGATTTTTGTAAAGTATGTTAAAATTTTTGTTGATAAATTATGTATCCACAGATTTGGAACATAAAGTTTCTCCAGACGTTGAAAAACTTTTGGCTGTATGGAATAAACCTGCGATTGGACGTTTGGAAGCAATAGTTTCAAACATAAAATTGTACGATTACTCATTCCATTCACTAAAATCGCCCCAATGGATAGTTGATGAGGTTTGCTTTTATATCATTTATACACAGCACATGTTATAAAATAATTAATAAAAAACTATCCTGCTGTTATACAAAATTAACCACAAATGAACAAGCGTTTAAGCATATTTTTTTGCAATAAAGTAATAGCAATTGACCCTAACTAAGAGTATAGAATGTGTTCTTTTGTAACAAAAATTTACAAATGATTGTTTTGGTATAATGTTGCAATAAATGATTTGAGATTTAATCTAGAATTGTCAAAAGTAAACATATTTTTTTTTTTAAATTTTCATGCTTGTTTTTTCACTGATGACTTATCTCTGAAAAAAAAAATAAACTTTTTAAATAATAATACGTCTTTTCTTTGGTGTTCAGTATACCAAAAAACACATTTAAGTCATGGAGAATAAGTTTTAATAAAGAAAAAACATCCAAATAACAGGTACTGTAAGCTGAAAAAAATTACATCTAAGAGATTTTGTAATCAACTAGTTAATTTTAGTTTTTTATGTAAACTCATTTTTAACTACAAAATTTTTATGTTATAGATACAAACTAATTTACAAATAGAAAAAATTAAAATAGGAGGATTAAAAAGATGATTGTGAACACTTACGGCTTGATTAAGAATTTTAACTATACAAGGTCAGGTGTGTTTCTCTAATGCACGCCCCTGCCCATAGCCACCAACGATCATGCTTGCCTGCCACATTATATTTGATTTGTATTCAGTTGATCCTCTTGTAATTACAGGGAGTTTGCCTCACAATGGTCCTGCAAAACATGTACTGAAAATTCTATACCGTTCAACAGTTACTGTGCATGCACACAATAGTGCACAAGTTTTGACACCCTTTGTACATCCACATGTGGATTAAGTACAAGTGGCACTGTAGGCACCCCTAGGTTTCCTCTACAACACAATGTACATGAAGTTGTAACCTCCATGTACCCATTGTTTTATAGGACACTCATAACATGCTTTGATGTACTGCGGTGAGTCCGCCAACCATATTGCATACTCTGAGTGTGCTGGCAGTACCGCTCGTGTTGCGGTGTCTGAGCCACCACTGTTAACCTTTAGCCAGTCTTGTGTTCTTCGCTCCGCCGGTGTTGTAATAAAGCATTAGTTAAATACTATGTCTTTTTTTTTATTTTATTTTTTATTAGGTTATAGATGCGTACCTTGCAAAGTTATGCTTGTCAAGTCCCAATGTAAGTATAGTTCTACTTTGAAAAAGAATACAAAGAAAAAAACAATTTTCTGAATATGTTTATTGATGTTTTTTTCTTTTAACCTTAGTGTTTAGCACTTTCGGCGACAGTGTCGTCCTCAATCTTCATGGGCACTTATCGATCATCTGTTTTTCGGGTAACTATTTAAATTTCTTATGTTACTTGTCACACTGTGAGGCTGAAATGGTTTAGCAACATAACTTTGAATCACTGCCAAGTGTCCAAGCGGCATACAAATACGAAATTACAAACTTTAAAAAAGGGTCTACATTTCAAATGTCTAAAGAGTGAAAAACAATAATTGCTTGTCTTCAAAGACAATAATGTTATTTTTGAAAGACGATTGGACAGGCATTTATACCTTAGTAATAATGTTAGTGTACAAGGTTTTTGTTCAGGAGACACGTACATTTATTCATGACCACTTTATATAATGTGCAGGTACCTTATGAAACTATGGAAACCGTTGTGTGTCCTACAAATACTGGTGCTCATTGGATTCTTTTAGTAAGTGCCACTTTTTTTTCTTTTGCTTCTAAGACATACATTTGAACATTATATATGAATAATATGAGAGGGCTTGCATTCGTTATAGAGTCCATAATGGAAAGTAGTATGTCATTTCATGGTCTCCCCTACTGTTTGCAGTTGTTATTATGTATTTATGTCAATTCTTATTATGTTACAGCAATTCAGAACCACAGTTTATGTGCTTCCTAAAAACAATTGACCAAGTGTTCACTTAGGTACAATCCTAATTGGATACTTGGTTAGCATTGAAATTCCAAACTATACTGTAACAAGAAGATACAGAGTGCAAAGGTACACCAGCAGTCTCCAAAGGACAGAAGCATGTCATGTGCCACACAAGAAAAAAACCCAATAAAATTGTTTTAAAAAAAAATTATAATTTGAGCATGTGTAAGTCGGTGGTTGCACCACTTACAACATAAGTAAGGTCCCATATTTATAAAGTAAATACACTTTAAAAATTTAAGTTACACATAGTGCAGGCTGTTGAAATCATAAATTTATTCTCCATTAGAAATTGGAGGTTGCCATTGCATGAACCGGACTACCCTACAGCCTATCTAGTCTATTCACCAGTGTGGCAAGTGAATCAGTGATTACGACCATGCTTCAATAAGGGTTAAACAACTCAAAACAGTTATTAACAATCGATGTACATTTTTGAAACCAAACATGTTGGATTCATAAATCCACACATGTAAACATTGTTTGATGTATCTTTCCATGAACGTTAAAGCTCCTCCCAGGACCTTTGTTATAGACGTGTACAGCAAGATAGAACATCTGCCGCCCAAAAACATGTTTCTCCCATCCTGCTGTAGAGCCTAGCTTTCTTAAGGGTAAGGCAGAACCGAACATATCCTATCACAGTGAGGTATGAACACCACCCGATATTATTTATTGTATTGCGTTATGGTGGGGTCGCATGGCAAAAACACTGCGACTAATTAAACGACACAATTGTTGCCTTCCCAGCATACTCCAATTTGCAACTACTTGATGGTGACCTTGCCTACCACTCTGCCGTAAAACTGTACACAGGACATGGGAGTTTTCTTCCCGACTGTCTACCCAATCTTTTTAGGTTTTGCCTAGGCACCTTATGCCCTGGCTCTGCGAGAGATGCTTTATACAGTGTACCGGGTGAAGCTAAGCCCACTTTCAAGCCATAAATTTGATTTCCTTGAATAAAAAATAATAAACACGTTAGTTAGATTCCTCACCTTAGAATATCCCCAGGCGTCAGACTGGATCCGGAAGAATTTTCTTCAGCAATACCCCTTGCGCAACGCTAGGCGTCATCTGCGGCTCCGCGTCCATCGTTGGCGTCGTGCGCCGGAATGACGTCGGAGTACTTAGACGCACCTTTTCGCGCTGATGTCAGTTCTTCTTTTTTCCGCGCCAGTAAGTGCCGATCTGGTAGAGGTTCCCCTTTTAGTCTTTTTTTAATAAGTATTTTGATCCCTTTTGATCACTGTCTCGACATCTGGTGCCGGTAGGATGCCTGGTTTCAAGGCCAGCGATGACTGTGACCGCTTGATGTCGGTGACAGATCACCACCGCTGGTGCCTCTACTACGACGCGGAGTCGTGTTTGGACTGTAAGGCCCTGACCTCGAAAGCTAGGCGTTAGCGGTCCCGTAAGCTTCTCGAGCTTCGCCACTCGGCTACGCGCCCCTCTCGATCCCGGTCCAGGAGGAGGTCCAAGGATCGGTCACAGAGCCGCAGCCGACATCATCATCGCCTGGCTGGCTCCTCGACCAGACCACTGACAACATAACCGCCCTCAAACACGCCCCCCGCAAGCACCACCAGCTCATCCGCACCACCAAGAAGACATCTCTGAAGGATCGACTGGACAAAAACGCCCACTACAGCAAGGAACTCTCCAGCATCGTCAATGAGTTCTCCAACCCCAGCACCGGCAACAACGACATCACCCCCTCACAAGATTTGTGCTACTCCCTCGCCTCGTTTTTCCACCGCAAGATTGCCAACATCCACAACAGCTTCGGCACACCACCCTCACACCCAAGCGTCAAACCAACGCCCCCCACCGCCATCATCCGCACCTGGACCACAGTGACCACCGAAGACACAGCCCACACGATGAATACCATCCACTCGCGATCTCCGACTGACCTACCCCTGCCCCCACCACGTCTTCAACAAGGCCGCCTCCACCATCGCACCCCAACTCCGAGACGTCATCAACACCTCCTTCAACCCCGCCACCTACCCGTAGAGCTGGAAGCATGCCGAGCTGAACGCCCTACTGAAGAAACCAACAGCAGACCCCACCGATCTGAAGAACTTCCGCCCCATCTTGCTCCTCCCTTTTTTCCGGCTAAAGTCATCGAGGATCGCCAATAGACAGCTTGCTGCCTTCCTCGAGACAAATGGATCCCTCAACCCCTCGCAGTCCGGTTTCAGAGCCAACCACAGCACCGAGACCGCCCTCATCGCAGCTACCGACGACATAGAAGCCCTGCTCTACAACGGGTAAACAGCGGCACTCCTGCTCCAGGACCTCTCTGCAGCGTTCGACACTGTCTGCCACCGCACCCCTGTCCAACGCGTCAGCAACACTGGTATCCAAGAGAAGGCACTGAAGTGGATCATATCATTGCTCGCCGGAAGAACATAGAGAGTCCGCCTCCCCCCTTTTCGATCAGAGGTCACCAAAGTCATCTGCGGCGTCCCGCAAGGATCATCCCAAAGGCGAAACCCGTTGAATTTCAAATACTTTTTTTTTGAGGGACACTGTCTTTATCACAACCATTTATCGATGGTACTTAAAGACTTATTGGAGGTTGGGTCCATGGAATCCTCATGTGCAAGATTCAAATAACATACCATTTCAGTTGCGACCATCTGTACACTCTGAACTCCGTTGGACATCACTTAAGGAATACATAATACAAGAGGGGAGATTCATGCTGCTCCTGGTATCGTGATCTTACTTGTCTTTTTTTCTGCAAAGTCTGTGTCTGTGCTCTATACAGGTTATTGAACATGCCTGTGGTTATCAAACACACCAGAAGCAATATTCCTTGGAGAGAAGGAGTCAATTCAATGCATCTCCGAAAACATTAACGCTGCTGCAAATTTTGCAAATTGTGGGCTCCAATGCACTCCGACATGCTGAGTAACACAGATTATAGTTCAGCATCACTATCGAGGCATGCGCAGTCTTGACAATAGCTTTGAGGCCTGTTTCACCCTTTGGAAACCCTTTAACAGAACCCCTGTCCAATGAGTGAACTTGCATAGGCTGCTTGGCTCTCTAATCCATAGATCTTCAGGCTCAAATAAGTTACTAACTCCAGCATCCTCTTCTACAAAGATCTCCGACCCCATCACTATCTGTAATTTGTGTGCCTGCATCTCTTGGCTAGAGGTCCTCGTGCTACTCATGTTCATTTGGTCCGTTACTTGTACCAAGGCTCAGGTTACGCACCTGTGTGCTCCAACACTTACATGTTGCCTCCTCCGACTCACATGCATGTGCGGAGTCCCTTTGACCTTGCTGTTCTTGACACTGCTTCCTTTTTTTTTGTTAACCTCATTCTTTTTAACTGGCAAGGCATGTTTGTGTTCCTGTCGCACAGTGACTACTTTGTACTCAACATCAGAGATTGGGACAGCTCGTATCTGGCCCCTGGTCGTCTAAGGCGTCTCCTCGTCCACAGAGCTGCTACTTAAAGGACATCATCAACATCTCCTGCATTCTGACATTGTTGGACATTCGTCTTCAGTGCCTCATGTTCACTTTTGAGTGTCTTAAACTCTGTTACCTTTGCTTGCAGGTACCTCTTAACTTTCTATCAGCTTTGGGTTCCACCAGTCTCCTTCATTTTATTATCCAGTCTTAACTTTTTAAGTCATTCATTTTTGTTAAATGTCTTTTTAAAAATGGCACGTCACAGTATCCGTAAAAGAAGCATATCAGCTACAATTCTCTTCACAACTCCATCCACGGCTACGAGACGCACCAGCTTGCAACAGGTACGAAAAGAGCAACAAGCAGCGTGTACGACACGAACACATCTTTAATCCCATTGCAGAGGCCAAAGAAGTACTCTACATCTATGACCGGATCAGGAACCGACGCCAACAGCGCTGGCGGTAAGTCAGACACCAACCACACAAAAAAAAAACACGTACACGCAATCTGGACTCTGATGTTCACTCGCGCGTGTTTCTCCGCTTTGTTCGCGCTGACTGTCATACGTGTCGGTTTCATAGATCTCTATTACTTGTGCTCCCGGTTTTCTGTGCGTGTCGGTTATGCTTCTTGGGCTTTGTGCGAGTAGATCAGGGTTTACACACATTGCATCGTACAGCACAGATCGGACATCGCGGTTAGTTGTCGGTCGGGTTCATTCCAGGATGGTGTCGGTTGTTGCAACTAGCATTTGTTTTCCAGCCAGATCATTGTTTTCCCTATGGCTCGTTTGTAAGGCTTGTATTCCGTACATGACGTTTGTAATTCACACGCGTTGCATTGTACTGCACGGGTCATAGGGTGCCGGTCCATGTATGTTTGTTGCTTGTCCGGCTCCGTGTCAGTCGGTACGTTTTGTGGACGGAATCTGAATCGGCTCCTCTGTGTGCTTTTTTTTATTTTTTTCACTTAACCTATACCATATCATTTTGCATTGTGAACATAAGTGCTTTATAGTCCTTCTCGAGTAAACATGAAATCTGTTCTGCAAATCTACCACTTATAGAGCTTTGTAAAGTTGTTTTTGAAAACTGGAATCACCAAAAAAGTTCTCTCTATTGGTGCACGATGCTACACTTTCATAAGTGAGAACCATATACCAAGCCAGTTTTTGAAAGGGTGGATTATAATATTCTTCATACAAAAATATTTTTATTGTGGTTAGTCCTGGGTTTTGCCATGTGGCACGACCCTACACCCCTATAAACATACTTTAATAAGGAATAGTAAACATTATAAATGGAAACATTACAGTCTAATTTCATAATGAGGAATAAGAACTATTGTTAATAATTTTGTTAGTAATTGTGTTAAATTTACAATTCATATGAGGTTATATTTATGTCTATAGAATAGAATTTAATTTAATGTTCTATACCTATGTTGATACGAACAGATATTTTAAAGTAAATATAACATTTAGTTATTGCGTTTGTCTTTCGGAGTATGTTTTCACAACAAATTTCACTTAATTCACCACAGGTATTGAAACCTCTTACAAAGAAAATTTTACTGTATGACTCATTGACAACCGATCCCAAAAGTTACGAAAAGTTATTGACTAATTGGAGGTACCCTTTCCCCAAAATTATTTGCTTTTTCTATTTTGTATTTGTAAGATTTCTTTAAAAAAAAAAAAACATATAATGTTGTTTTTCCATTATAACATTATTGGAGACCATGTTTTTTTTATTGTTTGTTAAGGATTAATTCAGATGGAAAACCAGTACATTTGTAACATCTTAATTCATATGTCTCAAAAGCACTTTCCTACAGGGTGTGAAGCGTCCAGGCTACAAAAATTGGCAATTGGTGGTACAATGTACCCAAAAGCAAAGAGACGTCTTCAATTGCGGTGTTTTTTGCATGATGGTAACGAATTTTCAAGTTATTATTAACCTTAACTGGTGTTATGAAATGTAACAGTGGATAATTGTAAATTAAATAATAACAGTTTGCATTGATTTTTAGTAATAATTTTTTAAACAAATATTATAAAGTAGTCACAAGTGCTTTTTCTGAAATAATTTGCAGGAGAGGGAGAGTTCATTGATGATAAAAAGCCAGCGTCATGTAAAAACACTTAAACACACATTCATCCGGATTACGATGTCGGTTTTGAATCGCATTAAACCTTCATGATTGCGTAAGCAGAATTGCCAACAAGGAGTCCAAGTTCATATTTTCAAATTATGAATCTGATATCTGAGTTTTCTGTATGATACAGAATTTTTTCAATTGCACCTTATGCTGATCTTCGCAGCACAAGCCACATTAAAAAAATGCTTAGTTTAATGAACACTGCACAGTCTTGCAGGCTTCTTGAGGTGGCAGCCACATGTGGCTTGTATTTGATGTGGCACTACATGTGCCCACAACTACACAATGTGGAGGACAAGGGGAGTATGCAGCCCTGTTAGTGGTTACCAAAGTCATTTTTCAAAAGAGTTTTAATTGTTGTTTGGCCAGTGTGAAAGTGCTGAATAAAAAACAAAAATGTGCCTTGAAAGTGGAAGCAAGGCTGTATCGGTTGCCTTTCCGAGATTAGATTGCTGACGGCGGAACAGACTAAGTTAAATCGCCCATTGGAACCAGGTTGGGATTCCAGCTTGGGTATCAACAAAACCAAAAGTAGTGTAATAATGTGGTTTGATTGAGAACTGTGATGTTGTTCCGACTAACGGAAATAAGATGTTGTATGGCTTTGAAAATGACATCCTATTAACACAATATTTGTTTTTACGCACAATAATGTAAAACATGATCTTTTTAATAACATAGACAGTTTACTCTAAATTCATTAAGGAAAGTAAGAATTTCCAATATTTTCTTAGTTTGCAGGTCACTACCTCAGTCATCAGTCGCTAACAGAAATTACCCAAAATCCTAAATGTATGGATGATTTAAGAATCAAGATTGCGCTTGATCTAATGGAGTCATCAGGTTAGAGTTTAAAAATGTATATGTCTCTTTTTGGTTTATATGTAATCCCTTTGTGGCAACTGAATGTTTTGAATCCATTGCTAATTATTAATAAATATAAAAGTGAGTTATTATTTAAAATTAAATGTAAATGTTTGAGTATGTTAAAAAATGTCATTTTTCTTCCCATTAAGTTTTGAAAAATTATTACACCGTCAAAGAAGTATGTCAAGTTTAGAATATAAAATATATATTTATTTGGTAATTATTGAATATTACCTATATGACCTGTACTTAGGGGCTGATTTAGATAGCAGTCGGACATAAGTCAGCCCACCATATTAATGTTGATGGGACCGGCAGCCAGATTTCCGGCAGTCCCAATAGCCCAATTCGGATGCGCCCCCCATTAGGGCAGGTGCATACTGGCCATTTAACATTGCGAACGGTGCTTCAGGCAACAGCACATTCCGCAATGTTAAAAGGCTCTTATGTGCATTTTAAAAGTACAAAGTATCAGGCACAAGGTGGTGCATGCCACCTTGTTCATGTTAAAAATTTGTGTGTACCCGTACACCCCAAAGGCACAGTGCGACCTCAAATAGTGCTTAATAAACGTGCACCAAAATAGACTATCAGTCTGTCTCTTTGGAGGCTGGATATCCGCCGCAAAAATACATATGGACGGGCTCATACTAATAACTAGGGCGGTGCGTGTAAAGCACCGTAGCAATGAAGACCTTTTTAAGGGTTACACAAGTCAGACATAAAATGACCGACTTGCAAGACACGCCGTGTAAACAATGTGATTTCCGCCGCCATCCTAATTTTGGGGTGGTTGAATCACATTGTGATGGTGGGAGGATCAACACCACCGGCACGGGGGTGGTGATCCTGCTGCCATCATAAAGAGACCCTTTTTTAAAAAATGGATGATTAGACTTGTAGCAATGAATCCGTTAATGTAACAACAGACATGCTTCTCTCTTTACATGTATTACTTGGTATGCATTTAAACATGCACATTATCTGCCATCATAGAATTCCTGAATCTGTGGTTAAACATGCAATTTTTTCAAAATTGTAATATTCTTAATTTCCTTGATTGTAGACATATGCATAAAAAATAGTAATTTTTATAAAGTTAAAAACATGTGATTGAAACACCAGATAAGTGTAATTTCTATTTTATTTTACTATTAAGATGTTCTAATTTAACTGAATATTACATCTAGATTCTGTTGACGAGTTCTGCGGGGTCTGCAACGAAAAGAAGTCACCTGAAGATGAACATCAATTTCTGGTAATTTTTTATTTTTTATTGCAATAATATTTGTAAATATGTGAATAAAAATAACTTGGAAAGCAGAATAAACTTATTTTTCAGTAATCATTTTATTAAATTTACATTTTACATAATGCACCAATAATTTTTTTAACAGATCTACAGTGTTCCCTCCCACAAATAGTTTTTGATAAATGTCGTAAATTGTTAATGCTCCTGGTAATTGGATGACCGGAACACTTGTGTCTGCTTGGGGGTGGCTCATCTACCCAATGCCTCTCAGGCAGTGCGATCAAGAAATTACAACTTTTTCACTGGATTATCACTGTGACTGCCAGCTCTTACACCACCATGAAAATTATGGTATAAAGGAAATGAATGAGGCATTGCAGAGGCCCCGTGCTTAAAATGCATGTGCATGTACACCGGGTGTGATTACTTTTGCCCACCTGTGCGCATGTTGATTGGTTCATGGACCACATGGTTTTAGAGTTAATGATGTGCATGAAACATGTAGTGCAGTTCTATTCCAAAGAGGCACCTCCGTGGGTACTCTCTGAAAATTTGGCAGGAATGGTTTTGCATAGATTTGAAGTGCAACGCGTCCCCTCAGTCCAATATTAGTCATTAGATAGCTCCAAAGCGGAGGTAGACTAGCGGTCCATGACTTAGATGTAAGTTACATGGCTTGCCACTTGTCCCGGCTGATGCAGTGTCTGTTGTTGGAAAAAAAATAAAAAAAGGTAACGTAACACGGATCCTCCAGATGACATAGCTCTATCAAATATCCATTTACTGGTGCAGCAGAACATATTTGAAGACACAATGTAAACCATGTTGGTGGACAGCTTCTGAGCTATAAAGATGAGATTGGTCAAGACACCATACTCCATGGACCTACCTATCTCAATACTAAGTGGTCTTACACAGTGAGACTAGTGGTCGTTGTATGAGTTCTGGGTAGGGACGGGTCAGAATTTAAATAGGGGACTAATACCAATATTGTACACTGCTCACATTCAATGGAATAGAAGCAGAATAATAATTTCGGGAATGAAACTTCCTGACGCATGTGGGCCTTTCCAGAAGAATTAGAAAACAGTGGGGATTGATAGGCATTGAGCCGCAAATCTCAGACGTATTTAGATATGTTGCTGTATCTGCTTTGAGGATGAAGACTGTCTCCTAGTCCTCAAAAGCAATGAGGCAAGAAATGCAAAGTACGGGTTGGAAATTACAGTGAGAATAAGATATGTGGATGCAGATCCCAGATGTTGAGTCGGTGGAAGATTCTTTAGCGTAACCTTAAAATTATCTAACAATACACAATTATGGAAAATCAAAATCTAAATACTGGATAGAGCATACCTAACCACGTCATGTAATATGAGGTATTTTGTGATGGAGGCAGCAGCATGCCAAAAATGGGGAGAGAGAGAGAGTGACATATAATTAGTTTATTTGTGAGCTGCAGCAAACAAAAGTCCTTTTGGGAGTACGTGTTTAAACAGAGTGTTTTCTCCACTATTGACGTATGATAGTGTCCACACGTGTTTCTGGATAAACTTATGAAATTAAATATGAAAGAAATATAACGTCATTTCTTATGGAGAAAATATGAATAAAAAAATAGAAAAACCTTTATATTGTTAACAATAACGAAGCCAAAGGGTCTTTGTGGTAAGAAGGCGGATATTGCGCTGGATCGTTTTATGGACTCCCGGGCTACGGGCAAGTCCTTAGGTCTCTCGTACCCACGGCAGCAAACTTCTGCCTTTCGCACCTTTTGTGGCCAAGGAAGGGGTGCCTCCTCACGTCCGCCGACCCACCGGCCAACAAAACAACCTGCATGAGGTCAGGGGCGTGGTTTTCCACAGAGCCAGTATGGGAGAACAATGTGCCGGTCATTCCACATCCACCCCGACACCATCCGACTCAAAGGGCTACAAGTCCGAGATTTCTGGACCATCCCACCACAGTGGGTGGCATGGTTTGCCCTCACCTGCTCCACTGGTGGTCCATTACTTAGGACAGGTGGGTGCTGCAAATAGTCCAAAGGGGCTACTCCCTCCCCTTCGAGACGAACCCTCCAGCCATGCCACCGCAATACCACCAAAAGTCGTAGGATCACTTGAATCTGCTGCGGGAGGATTTTACGGCCCTCTTGGCAAAAGAGGCCGTCGAGCGCGTTCCTGGGCCTGAAGTAGGTCGTGGTTGCTATTCCCACTACTTTCTGGTTCGAAAGAAGGGCAAAGGGGGCCTACGCACTATCTTGGACCTCATGAGCTTCAACGCCTTGCTTATGAAGGAGCGGGTCAAGATGCTCACGCTAGCTCCGGTTCTGGCTGCCCTCAATCCTGTAGACAGGATGGTAGTGTTAGACTTTGAGGACACTTACTTTCACATCCCCGTCCTGCCGGCCCATCGGCGTTACCTGCGGTTCACTGTGGGTCAGGAGCACTTTCAGTTCACCGTGCTCCCCTTCGGCCTCACCAGTGCCACTCGGGTGTTCACACAAGTGATGGTGGTGTTTGCAGGTCATCTGCGCAGATGAGGGGTTACAGTCTTCCCCTATCTCGACGACTGGTTGTTGAAGGCGGGCTCGCCCCAGCAAGTCTTCTCCCACCTCCAGACTACGTCCAACCTCCTGCATCCGCTGGTGTTCTCCATCAATGTCCCAAAGTCGCACCAGAGTCACTGCCAGAAGCTCCTTTTCATCGGAGCCTTTTTCGATTTGGCACATTTCCGGGTCTATCCACTGGAGCAGCGGGTCAGTGCTATTCAAGCTCTGATTCCCATCTTTTCCGCCTCTATCCTTGCTTTTGGTCAGGTTGGTGCTGTGGATTCTGTTGTTGATGGCCTCCTGCATCCTGTGAGTGAATTACACCATGCGGCGCATGCGTGCTCTGCAATGGAAACATAAGTTTCAGTGGGCCCAGCATAGAGACAACCTATCTGACCATGTGTTGATCTCGGATGGCACTGCGAAACAATTGCATTGGTGGTTCACGGACAGCGATTGGGTGAAGGGCAGATGGCTCTCCCTAACCACAACCGGAGCATGTAGTAGTGACGGATGACTCCCTCCTGTCTTGGGGGGGCCATATGGGAGAGGCGGAGATCATTGACCTATGGTCTCCGGCTGATTCTCGACTCCATATCAACATGCTTGGAGCTGAGAGCCATCCGACTAGCACTGAAAGCCTTCCTTCGCTCTTTCCGGGGAAGTGTCGTGCAGGTGTTCACGGACAACACCACCGCCATGTGGTATTGCAGCAAACATGGCGGGGGTAGGGTCGTTGACGCTTTGTCAGAAGGCTCTGCGCCTCTGGACATGGCTGGAACACAAGGGCATCACCATGGTGGTTCAATATCTGGCGGGCTCTCTGAACACCAGAGCAGACTAACTCATCCGCCAGTGCATGATGGATCACAAATAACGTCTGAACTTGGACTTGGCGCAAGGTCTCTTTCTACAGTGGGAAGACCCTTGTTTAGATCTATTCACCAACAAAGAGAACGCGCAATGTCAGCAGTTCTGTGTGTTTGAATTTGCAAAAAGGCACTCGCTCTGAGACGCTTTTCGTCACGAGCGGAGTTGCGGTATGTTGTACACATTTACGCCTATACCACTTCTGCCCAGAGTGCTGAAGAAGATAAGGCACGCCCGGGACCTAGTCAAATTAGTGGCTCAGGATTGGGCACGAAGGTACTGGTATCCAGAGCTACTCGGTATGTTAACCGATCCTCCGATACGTCTGCCTCTTCAGGAGGACCTTATGTCGCAGCAACAGGGGGCGTACCTTGACCACAACCTGTCCAGCCTCCACCTCCATGCATGGAGTTTCAGCGGCAGCATTTGATGCCATTTGACTTGCCTCCTGAAGTCTGGGATGTCATTCTGGCCGCAAGGCGTCCCTCAACAAAAACGGTATACGCCTACAGGTGGAACAAATTTGTGGAATGGTGCACAGCAAAGGCTGTGGATCTCCTTTACGCCCCTGTTTCTCAGGTTCTACTCTTTCTTCATTCTTTTGGCAAGCAGCGCTCTGCTATGGGGACCTTTGAAGGTTATGTTTATGCAACCTCTAAAATATAGAGGCTTCCTGATCAGCCTTCTCTTTTCAAGTCCCCTGTAGTTTCACATTTTCATAAAAGCATTACCCACATGTTCCCTCCTGTCCCTTTCGTAATGCCTCAGTGGGATTTGAATCATGTCCTGACAATTCTGATGTGCGCTCCCTTTGAGCCTCTTCATAATTGTCCCCTTCGTCTTCTGACTCTTAAGACTGCTTTCCTGTTAGATGTCACCTGGGCTAGACGGGTGAGTGAGCTCCAGGCTCTATCATCTAAGCCTCCTTTTCTGTATGTTCATACGGACAAGGTTGTCCTCCGGACTCGTCATTCTTTTCTACGGAAAGTGGTGACACCCTTTCACATTGTGCAATCTGTCACCTTGCCAACCTTCTTTCCTGCTCTGCATCGTCCAAAAGAGGAAGAGAGGCTCCACCGTCTGGATCAAAAATGTGTGCTCTCCTTGTATTTGGACGTGATCAAACATTTCCGGGAGGAGGACTAAATTTTAGTTTATACGTAGGTGCTAATAAGGTGAAAGCTGTACACAAGAAGACCATGCCAAGGTGGGTCGTTTTGTGTATAAAGATCAGGTAGTATTTGTCTAAAAAGGACCCTCCTGTTGGGCTGGGAGCCCATTCCACCCGGGCCACAGCGGATACAACTGCCCTGGGACGGGGAGTCCCTTTGCAGGACATCTGTCCGGCGGCGTCGTGGGCTTCACTGCACACGTTCGCCTGGCATTATTGCCTAGATAGCGAAGTAAGGAGTGATGGCTTCTTTGGCAGTTCTGTTCTCCAGGACTTTGTGTTGTGATCTTGGTTTGCAGACCCACCACCGGTGTTGGTATTGCTGTGGTATCTATTCTAAGGTGAGGAATATAAGTAACGTGTTTCTTTCAGATAAAAAAGTTAATTACCTTTGCTAACGATGTCTCTGTAAGAAACATTAGTTAGTTAGATTCCTAATCAGACCCATCCTGCCTCCCAGTTCTGGAAACAGACAACTAGGATTAAGGTTACCCTTTTCAGGCCCCTAGACTTTTTTTGCACCAGTATCGGACTCTTGAATGGCTGTGTGTTCCTGGCGTGGAAATCTATGTACAAGAACTGACATCAGAGCACGAGGGCGGCGTCTAAGTACTCTGACGACGTCATTCCTGCGCAGGACGCCAACAACGGGCATGGAGCCACATTGGACGTCTATCGACGCGCAAGGGGTTTTGTTACAAAACTATTTCCGAATCCAGTCTGACGCCTGGGGCTATATCTAAGGTGAGGAATCTAACTAAATAATGATTCTTGATGATACATCGTTACAGAATGTAAGTAACTTGTTCTTTAACAGCAAACAAAATCGGTTTCTGTGAAAGCATCATGACCCTGGGAAAAAAAATAGTGGCAGTACAATTTCAAAGTTCACTTGTAAAATACTTAATTAAACTGTAAAGTGCATTGTCAGATGTGCGAATGTTAATATACTATGCCCTGGACTGTAATGATCCCTGCGGTATGTGATATAAGGCATGTTGTAAGGCTGTTTTACCAATACTTCAGTTTACTCTTTGTGCAAAGAGTAAATAAGGTATTTTTCCTGATGCTTTTAAAATCTGTAATTTTGTTTGCAGTATTTAATGCCTCCTCTATTGGAAGTTTGTGTGAGTTGATTCCAAACTACCATTATGGTGGCACAATGCAAGGTGTTGTTTAAAGGGACCCTTCTTAATACCAATGCTCTAACAACCAGGTTTTATAATTAATGAAAACTTTGAGAGGTGAAGCGCCAATGTGATAATAAGCATGCATTGACCATGTTTTGTGAAAAACAGAATAGCACTAAGGTACTAGTTTTGATGAACCTAGTGATTATCAGGAAAACTTGCATCACGTATCGTTTTTAAATAATAGTTTTCCTTTTTAAATTGGGCCCGGTTACTATGCAAATTGTTTACAAATGTCAAAAATTATAACAGCATACAATTTAAAGGTATTAACATTGATTTATTCATTTCCTTTTCCAACAGCCGTTTTGTGATGAATGCGGTCGTTGGATTCATCTTGAATGCATTGAAACAGATGCATCATCCTTATTGGCGATTGATGGTTTTAGATGCCGAAAATGCTTATAATGCTATTTATTTGTGCAGTGCTGTAAGAGTATTAGAAACACTACCTCTGTGATGTGAAGTGAGATTTTTAGATGCATATAATCTATTTTACATTTATTTTTAAGAGTAATATAGGCGTTTAATTTGTTCACATATCATATGTATTATGTAAATTTAAAAGGAATATTTATTTTTCGTAAGCAGATCAGTGTTTTGTACTTGAGTGTAAATATATTTGACAACATTTGAAAAATAAAAATTTAATGGTTTGACTCTTTGTAGTCTTTGAAGCATTATTCAAAGCAAGCATGGACAAAGTCTCTTTCCTTGTCATAACATGAGAATTATCTTTTTTGAGAACATGTATCAATGGGATATGCAATCCAAAATATTTTCCCCAAAAAAAAAAAAAGGAATTATTGTTTTTTTGGACAATTCCTTAAGAGTTACAAAAGATCAATGTTAAATAACACATGTTGCAACTTTCTTTGTTAACTAGATTCCCAGTGTAGTTTCAATATGTAATCCATGACCTGAATCTACTTTGTGTGTGAGAGATACAATAGCTATGTACAAATGCTAAGAAGGTTGGGCGACTTAGTGTTCTAAACATACTTGTCATAATGCATCCTAAGCAATAAAGACACAGTTCTTGTTTTAATTTGTTTTGGGGTCAAAGACTTTAAGAGTTATGTGTGAACTTTCTTCTTTTGTTACATTTTTGTTAGTGTGGTCTGGAAATAACATACATGATTTAAATCTAAAATTTTGTCTTACGTAATACAGTATATGTGTTCATAAACTAAGATTCTTAATGCAGTTACAGCTGTAACTGCATAGAGTTCCAATGCATGATAATTAATGAAGATATATTAAAGTACAAATGTAAACCATTAAGAAATATGAAATTGTAAAATTTTAAAACAACCGACATAAAGGTTAAGTTACCTACCTTATGTAAGACATATTGTGATAGAGACATGACCTATCCAAATATTCATTAACTTTCATTTTCCAGACGTCATGATAGATATTTAAGATGATTGTTAATGGAACCCCTGTGTGACGTAACGGGTTGCCAGTCTACTACGCGTGTCATCTTAGGATTTTTGTCCTGCATCATTGTGATATTTGCATTGTGTATGTCGCCAACTCTAATTTGCGCTTTTCTCATGACTTTTCACTTCTTTCCATGCTTTAAGCGCCGAGTAATGAAGTGAATGGCCGTGGAGTGTTATTAATTACAACTATTGCCCTGAAGGGTCTTGCCTTTGAACACTAAATAAATCAACACTGTTTTGAGTGAAAAGTAGGTCTGTAAGGAATCTGCTGCAACATAAGGTCTGACAGTTGATGCATTACCAAAGTGAGGGTGACTTCTCTTACATGATTGAGACCGATACCTCAGAAATTACTTAACTTTTGAACAGATACACAAGCAATACATTCCACTTTGGTGGTACCAAGGAAAATTAAAAACAATAAATCGTGCCAAACTGACCAATCAAAATGGCCATCCATGCAAACATGAAATATAAAGAATGAAATGTCCAAACGACGTGTACTAGGATGTAGAATTGGCAACTTAGTAGTGTTCTTTAATGAGAATACAATGCATGATACTTGTGTTGGCTGACTTTGCCCTGTCATAATTGTCTGAAAGACCGTAAAAAGGTTTTATCTTTGCTAAATTGTTAAGGATATTGATCCGGAGGATGAGCATGCAGGATTAGGTCATCTTTTAGAAAATCTAGCCCCTTATTTGCTACAGGCTACACTATATAGAATTTAAAGATTATCCATGAACAATGTATTTAAATTGAGACAGACAACGCAAGTTTAGGTTACAAACAGTGGTGACGTTACAGTAATATGGAAGGTCATCATTTGGCCTCGGTCTCTCTTCTCAACACTCGCTCTGCTGTTAAACACCAATTGGAGCTCTTTGACTTTATCAAAACTTACAGTCCTGAGATTTTGTATTTAATGTAAACCTGGTACACTGCCAATTCCATACCTGATGTTCTCACTTCTCCCCCATACTCCTACTATATCCTCCGCGCTGACCGCCCTGAGGGTAAGATGGGGGGCGTAGTGGCTATGATTGTTTGTTCTAACCTCCTATTTCAACCTCTTCATCAACTATCTATTCCATCAGTCGACCTCTTGGTGGTACGTTCTACCAATCTCGAGTCCCCTCTCACTGTTGTACTGCTTTATCGTCCCCCTCAATCCATGTCCCACTTTATCCCAGCCTTACAGGATCTTGTAGCCACCCTGGTCGTTAACAACTCCTCCATTTTGTTATTAGGTGATTGTAATTTTTGGCCAGGGGACTCACGGAAGACTCTATGTCTAAAGTTTTTTCTGACACACTACATAGCATTAACTTCATTCCTCATATTTTTGTTCCCACAAACATTCACAATGACATTCTTGACCAAATCTGGAATGTCAATCTTCCCATTTCCATACCTAATATATCCCCTTGGGTTTGGTCTGATCACTTTTTGATCATTTTCTCTGCCCCTTTGCCAAATGAAAAACCTTCAACCTTGTACAAAAACACTTATGCTCTAAATTGGAATACAGTAGATACCGTCACTCTAGGTCTTTAATTAGCCCCTTTCGCACCTACTCTGAGTGACTACCGATTAAATAAGCAGGTAAACCTTATCAATACATGGCTCTCTGAAGCATGGAATCAGATTGCTCCTCTGAGATGTGTCAGAATCCGTCACCCGCACGATCCCAACAGATGGTTTTCCAATAACCTAAAATCTCAAAAACTAGCACTTCGCCAGGCGGAGCGCATCTGGCGCCGTAAATACTGTACCGATTCAAAGCCTCACTATTTGGCCCTGTTGCAGGTGTCCAAAAAGTGAATTATCTCCGCATAGCAGGAATATTTCAATCCGAAAATTCATCTGGCAACTAATAAACAAAAAGAGATCTTTAGAATTGTGCACGAACTCTCTGGCTCTAATAGTGCTGACTCTAGGCCCATCCCTTGTCAAACCCTGTGTAATGCTCTCAACAATTTCTTCATTGAGAAGATTGCCATCATAAAACAGAATATCCCTTTGGCACCTGCCTCCTTTACCTGTCCCCCACGACCCCAGCCATCCTCCTCCATTGATCAATTCCATTTGAGGTCTTCCACTATATCCTGGGAAAAGTTACTTAGGGTTACCCTGCTGATCTTTGACCAGCACACATCTTAAGAGCGATTTTCTCCCGTTGTCCGGCACCTCCTATTACTCTTCTTAATACCTCCATCACCCTCGGTTCTGTACATGACTCTTTCAAATCTGCCACCATCATACCCATCCTCAAAAATCCCTGTGCCGATACAGCGGTCCCTTCAAATTTCAGACCCATCTCATTGTTGCCACTCTAAAGCCAAATTTTGGATTGTCACATTACGACTTCACTCTCCAACAACATCGAAGCCCATCACCTCCTAGCAAGCAATCAGCCCGGTTTTCTGCCAGCTGACTCTACGGAATCTGTTGTCCTCTTGGAAGTAGATGAGCTCAGGCGCAGCGCCGATACCAACTCCCCCCAGGCCCTAGTCAACCTCGATCTCTCTGCCGCCTTCAAAACGGTCGATCATTCCATCCTTCTCGACCGTGTCGGAGGCGCCGGCCTGTGGGGTTCGGCCCTGGCCTGGCTCACCTCCTTTCTAACCTGCCGCACTCAGGCTGTTAGCCTGTAGGGCTGCCTTGCTACCATCAACCCCGTTACCTGCGGACTTCCCCAGGGCTCGTCACTATCTACCCTCTTGTTTAATCTCTAAATTTAACCCATTATTGTTGCTTTACAGGATATGGAGGTCACGGCGTTTAATTACGCCGATTACCTCAAGCTCATCTTCAATCTCTCTGCCTCACCTGATGGTATTCTCAAGGTGCACTCCACGCTTACGTTCATATTCAACTGGATGAACTCCAACCAATTGAAATTGAACCCCGATAAGACCGAGCTGGTTCTTTTTGGTGGCCCATCCAACCCCTGGTCTTCTGCTTTCTGGCCCCCTAACCTTGGTTCCCCTCCCTCACCTTCTGCATCTGTGCAAACCCTGTGCATTAAATTTAGTCAAGACCTCTCCATGCGCCCTCAGATTAGTTCCGTAGTGTCTTCATGTTTTTTGGCCCTAAGAACCAATAGCAAAAATTCACGATACTTTTGAGTTGAAGCTCTTAAACTCATCATTTTAGCACTTATCTTGTCCCGCCTGGATTACAGCAATGCCCTTTTCGTAGGCATTCCTGCCTATGAATGTCGCCGCTTACAACTCATCCAGAACCAAGCGGCCCGCCTAATCTATAGGCTTCCTAAATCTAGTCACATTACGCCTGTATTAAGGACTCTGCACTGGCTACCCATCCGGGAACGATCACTTTTCAAGATAGGCTGCCTGGCTTTCATGTCCCTCACTGGTACTGACGATGCTGTAGTTGGATCTAAAATAATAGCATATGTCCCCTGCCGAGACCTTCGCTCTTACACTCTGTTCCTTCTTGAGGTGCCACGTTTCCGTAATTAGAAATCTGTTGGCAGCAGATGTTCTACTCTTGCACATTTTATCTGGAACTCACTTCCTCTTGCTATACGTTCCACCCCTTCTTACTTTTTTCGAGCCAAACTTAAAACTCATTTGTTCTCCCTAGACTTCCCTTTGAAAACTCTTTCATCCCCGTCTTTTTCTCAGGTTTAGTCTCCGGCCTACAGCGTCAAGAAGCCGCTTGGTGATAGAGCGCTATATAAATTTTTTTCAACTTTCAAATTTCATTTATTTTAAAAGTCCAAATCATAAATGTGTTAACACCTTACAATGCAGGGATGACGTTTTGTTGAGCACTACCTTGTCTGCAAAGCTAGGTGTCTGCAGCTGACTCATCCTACTTGCATTGGTTTATTACCATTAAAACAGATCATTTGATAGTGAGCAACCAAAGAGGAAAGTTGCCCATTTTTAAATATGGTGTTGATAATAAAGTAACTGAGAACAAAAATAATGTACAAGTAAGGTATAATAAATGTTGAAAAGATAAAATACTGGATTAACACATTAAAAAATATTTTTTACAAAGGACACTTAAAAGGGGTGACTGGTCGTGCTGTGAAGGGGAGATGAGAGGGCCAAAAAAATAGACATTCAGATTTTAAGCAGAAGAACACTGGATGGATAAAGAAATAATTAATAAGACAATTGCTGGAATACAGTAAGATAGGTGGTTGACAGCCCATTGTGTACAATGTTTAGAATTGTTGTCACTTTTGCAGTCATATACCAATTTTTTTGCGGGATCTCATGTTGCCGTAATAATTTCACAAACTCTGAAAATATGTTTGAAACTTGACATCTGACAATGACAAATCACCACGCAAGCTGACAAAGGTTGTACTGGTTCTGGCAGAGATTAACAACACCCGCAATCTCTGCTGCTGCAACAGAACATCCTCCATGAGTGGCAGTCGGATTGCAGGATCTGTGTTTATTGTCATCAGTTTGTGGTACCACAATATCTAAAGATTTCTGCGCCCCTAGAATGACTTTTGGCCATTTTTTCTGGAGCGTTTGTAAGACTCTTGCCAGAAGTGGCATGGCCGTTAATGATTAAAGGAGGCGTGAACTATACTACCAACGAAAAACGTTGCTGACAAATGATCTTCAAATTCAATATTCAATCTTCCAAAAGAAATACATTGATATTTATCATCAGAGGCAAAACGATCTAGCAAATTTTCTTACATAGGCTGAAAGAGTCCTTTTGCACGGATGGTGAATGCAATGGTGTTTTTCAAGGCACCGTCAGCTACGTTCGTCCGCTGTGGTATTTACTAAACCTATACAGATGTTAGGCCTACAGGGACATGACATGTTGTCAAAGCCAAACCTAAAGGCACATGGCCGCTCCACACAGGGTTCACCGCCCAAAGTCGCCCAGATTATTGCAGTACAACATAACGGTCAAGTTGTATGTGAATACAAGAACCAGCCTACCATGCAAAAAGGCTTTTCTAAACAACAATATTGTGAGGTGATCCAAAAAGGTGATATGGAGGTTGGCTTCCACCAGGGAATAAGCACCCTCTGCAAACCAAATCTCACACATGGCCTCCACATGCCATAAGGTAAGCATCCCAAAATACTGTGACATATGGTTTGTGAAATAAAAGTGTTCTGCGTCTGACCAAATAGCAATTTCTTAACAGACTGAACAGGTAAAGAAATAACATCAAATAAGTGATCCAGGTAGGTGTTTTTAGACAGAAGCTGTTCCATTTTGAACGTAAGGTCACATTCCTGACCCTAACTGTGGAATTTTGCATTGTACACAAGCTGGATGCAGGAGAATGAACAGCACGAGAATCATTATCTTTTCAATCCAAGATCAATGTTCCAAGATCAGTATCATAGCCAAAATATCCTGTAATGGATGATTTGTACGATAAGCCTGAAACTGCACAGTGTGCAGAACTGCTAGGATGAAAGGAAGCGTCTGAGCGTGAGGCAGTTGCGACTTCAGCAAGTTTATAACGAACCAGACAAAATGCAGGAAGTACAGGTTTGTCGGAAGGTTGGAGATAGCTATGGATGGTCCCATCTTCAAAAACCAATTTTCGAGATGATTGAAGACTGGAAAACTTGTCTCCATAGAGGAGCTGCAATCACCTCTCTCCCCATAGTGCATTAATGAACACAAATTCACATTTGACTATGTGTGCTTGTGCTGAATACTGTGTACGCACGTAGAATAAAGTATCATACGTAGGGGCATATTCCAATGTCGGACATACTCATGTACATCCAACATTGGTCATGCGCCATAACCGACCAACCTGCTGTTGTCAATTACAGCACTGCTAGTAGGATGCGGCAGAACAGGGTTCGCTTGCAATCGTAAACAACACAATGCATGCATGCTTTCCGAGCGGAATGGAATGAATTCATGCATCGTTAAAAGCAGGGGAGCAGTTCATCCATGCACCATGTGTTCGGCAACCCTAAGGTGCATGCAACCAGTTACAAAGATCCACTGAGGTGCACTTTATGTGCCCCATTAGGCAGGCTCACACACAAAGACAGTTCTCGACTGCCTTTTTGTGCCTCCAATCCAAAAAATAAAAATCTGAGAAAAAATGCCATTGAAATCCCTTGGTTGCAAGAGGCGGCAGGGGTAGTACTGAGGGAGTTGCAGACGGCATACAGGCCGAGGCTGTTGACCACAATCTGGAAATACGTGTGGGATTCCTTTCCGATGGAGCCCATCAGAATGGGTTGGTCAGGAAGGAATCCGCACGACACGATAATAATCTGTCTGTAGGGCTCAGACAGTTGTTCTCAGCCGATCACAACGAGATCTAAATCTGTCCCTTACTTGTGAGTTTTGAACTGCACCATGTGTGGTCACATCCTATTTTATTTTTTTATAACCAAAGGTCTTTTGATGGCTCGGTCAGACGTTGAGATGGTGTGTGTTGGAGGCAATTCAGACCAACACAGTAATCTGTTCTCCAATTTTTGCAAGCTCTGTTATTTGTTTGCAAATCTTGTTTTAAGTTATGTAATTTTGTGAAAAGAAATTATTTTAATCTTTGTGTTTTTTATATATATATATATATATATATATATATATATATCTCATGACACAAGTATTTAAATGATTACCTGCGTAAACAAAACAAAAAACAATTTGAACCTAACACTAGCATACTATAAGGAAAGAGTAATGTAGCAGCATTATAATAAGAAAAAGTGTTATGTCATGATCACCTTCAAACTTTTTAAACACTGTGACCCTCATTTTGATGTCATGTGGACCTCAAACAACATGCCATCGTGGTGGTCCAACAGAAATCATGAGTAACGTTCAGACTGCTAGATTTTTATACCATGGGCCAAAGGGATAAGGTTCTTGGTAAATACCTCTAACAATTGGTAAGGCAGTTGTAGATTAGTATATACAAAGAAGTTGGTTAATATGCAGTAGCCGTTATATTATTTCTAACATCCATGCCCCATAGCCTTTTCCGAGTGGTCCAACAAAATCAGAAACTTTGGAAAGGTGAGTTTGTGTCTGCCCATAACAGGGGTAACAGCAGCCTTTGCAATATTCCCCTTAATCCTGAAGCCTATATTATTTGAATCCAATTGCGGATTTTGAGATTAGCATGTAATTCCAAATTTGTAGTAAATTTGATGTTACTTTGCATTTACTTTACAAAACATTCTACAAGTAAGCATGTTGTATTAATAATTTGTAAATATTAATAATAAAATTCACACACTAGGCATTTATAAATTAAATATCGTCACCAAATAGTAGTGTTGTAGCGGTTTCCCACATTGTCTTTTTTATATTATTATAGTAAAATGTTAGACAATGAGTAAGCATGAGAAGGAAAAAAAATATGAATTAATAACAATTTATTTTTAATAAAACATGTGTATTACAAATAGTCACAACGAAGTAAGTCTGGTAACCTTGCTTCCCGACCACAAACATGAGCATGTTAATACTATCAAAAATTTAAAGAACAAACTTATATTTGAATAAATATTAATCCTATAGTAATTAGAAACAAACTGTTACTAGTAATAGCTGATTGTTGACGCACTCTTGCTGCCATTTCCGCAATTTCACTAACCTCATGTCACTAAGTCCCCGATTACCATACTGTAAGCAAAGTCTCTGAATGTCATCTGATTACCTTGAATCCCATTTCCAACCCGCATTGTAAAATTACTAAAACAGTTTTGAAAAACAACAAATTACGACGGCTGGAAATTGTACAAACTGTAAAAGTATGTTACGAAAGGCATTGGTATTATCCGAATCTTTGAAAGCGGAATGGTAGCAGGCAATGGCCTGTGTTTACAGCTGAGATAAAAGGATGTAAGATTCAGACAGCATTTACAAATTGCTATGTACGAACAAGAAAAGTTCAACGACAGGGTGAAAGGTTTTGAAGTGATTATTTCACCCATGGGAGCCAGTATTGATGGTCAAAAAAGGGGATCCAATAGTATTCAATGGTAGTCCCTACAAATGTTGTTTGGAAGCTTTGTAATTGTTGTTGTTGGGCAGGCATTATGTTTGTTCATGAATCAAAAACAATGTCTGGAAGAAAGATTACGCCCGACATCTAAGTGAGGCCCATAGTTTAGGAACTAGTAAAAGTAAGCAGTATTATACACGCAATATTTCATTTACCAATTTTTAAACATTTTGTAATGTTTGTGTAATTTACAATTCAGACTTTTAGTATTATATTTATTGATTTCAAAAATTTAAAAAACAAAAAAATTTTTGCAAAAATTTAATAAGTAAAATAAAATCCTTAGTGATAGATTCATTCCGTTTGAATTGTGCACAGCGTCAGTCTGGATATGGATAATTTTCATCATCATGATCACTGCTTGTCAGAATGTTGGCGTCCTGAGGCTCCGCGTCAGTCTGTGTGGTTGTGGTCGCAGTGATGACGTAGCGTATGCTACTTATACGCCGGACTTGCGCACTTATATCAACTCTATCTGAAAGAAACACGTTAGTTAGATTCCTCACCTTCGAATATCCCCAGGCGTCAGACTGGATCCGGATGATTTTTCGTCAGAAATCCCCCTTGCACGTCGCTAGGCGTCGTCTGCGGCTCCGCGTCCGTCGTTGGCATTGTGCGCGTATCAATGGCGTCGTCGGAGTACTTATGCGCCGCCCTCGCGCGCTGATGTCAGTTCTTATTTTTTCCGCACCAGTAAGCGCCGATCCGGGAGAGATTCCCCTTTTAGTCTTTTTTGAATAAATCTTTTTGATCCTTTTTGATCCTGTCTTCGACATCTGGTGCCGGTAGGATGCCTGGTTTCAAGGCTTGCGAAGATTGCCACCGACTGATGTCGGTGACAGATAACCACCGCCGGTGCCTCTACTGTTTGGGCCTCCACCACGACGCAAAGTTGTGTTCCGACTGCCAAGCCCTGACATCGAATGCTAGGCAGAAGCCGTCCCGCAAGCTTCTCGAGCTTCGCCACTCGGCTCCGCGCCCCGCTCGATCCAGGTCCAAGAGGAGGTCCAAGGATCGGTCGCGGAGCCGCAGTCGACATCATCATCGCTCGTCGGGCTCGAAGTCCTCGGGTAAGTCCAAACATTGTAAGAAGTCCAAGAGGCGACACCGCTCTTCGGACTCCCCTCGCCGGTCGCGCGCCTCGGCCGAGGGTCAGGGTAGTTCCACCCCCGTGGCTCCGTCGAAGCCACAGGCGCCGCGCACGTCCCCATACCCGCCGGTCCCTGGGACTGACGCGACGCCGGCGGAGGTCAGTGCCTTCCTCTCAGCCATGAGAAGCCTGGGCCCGCCGTTGACGGCCGCTGGCACGCCTTCGGGCCCTGCGGACTGGACTGTGCGACCTTGCGCGCCGCCGGCTTTGGCCCCGGCGCCATTGGAGACTACGGTCCCGACGCCGCAGGTCCCCACGGGGCCAATGCCTGGGCCCCCGTCAACGCCGGTCGACCTCGTCACGCCTCCTCCGCATGCGCCGACACCGGTACCACCGACGCCGACTCCGGTCAAAGTCGAGCCTCAGTTCAGCCCTGTTCAGGACCCGACGCCGGTGCGGCGTCGGCCGACGCCGCTTGAGACACATTATCTCTATCGTCCGACTCAAAACGTTCCTCCTGTTTATCACGAATCGGATGACGGGGGCGACTGTGAGGGGTTCGAGGACCCTATGGCTGTTCAGTCTCAGCTTTCACAGGAATGGGCAGATGAAATGGGGGAGGCCAGTGGTCTGGATACCTCGCCAGACACTGGCTTCACCTCTTCTCAGACTGTGGCTTTGGAGGAGGGTGCAGCGTTCTCTGTGGTGCTGAGCAAGGCGGCTGCAGCCCTTGGGCTTGAGCTGCCTGCCATGGCTGTGAGGACTAACATCCTCACTGAGGTGCTTTAATCTGCAGCAAGCTCCACTAAGCCTCTGCTGCAGTTCAATGAGGCCCTCACTGACGTTCTGCAGGGCACCTGGTGAAAGACCTCCACAGTTCCTCCTGTGGATAGGAACGTTGCCAGCACCCTGCTAGGGGCGACCACAGTTTTCTGTCCCAACAACCCACCCCCAAGAGTCTGGTTATCCAGGCTTCTACTTCCCAATCCTCCATCCCGACCGCTCCACCGGACCGAGACTCCAAGAGACTGGAGCAGTTTGGCAAAAAGCTGTTCTCTTCCCTTAGTTTGGGCCTGCGGTCTTTAAACACCGCCTGTATCTTGGACCGTTATTTCCAATCTCTGTGGGATACGGTGGAGGAAGTGCTGCCCCTGTGCCCGTAGGAGGCCCGGACACGACTTACCCAGGCTCTGGACGATGGGAGGGATGCAGCACGACATGCAATCCGATATGGGCTTGACACTACGGACTCGCTGGGTAGGGCGATTTCTACAACGGTGGCGCTTAGACGTCACGCCTGGCTGCGGTCCACGTCCTTTTGAGGGGATGTCAAGAGCACT
This sequence comes from Triturus cristatus, assembly GCF_964204655.1. Classification (NCBI taxonomy): domain Eukaryota; kingdom Metazoa; phylum Chordata; class Amphibia; order Caudata; family Salamandridae; genus Triturus; species Triturus cristatus. The sequence continues at coordinate 303,747,099 of NC_140585.1, read as the reverse complement.
CTCATGGACATGACCTTTCATGGCAGTCGCCTTTTTGGTGAGCAAGCGGACAGTGCGCTGAATCGCTTTAAGGACTCCTGAGCTACGGCCAAGTCCTTGGGCCTCTTGTACCCGCGGTCGCAACCCTCCGCTTTTCGCCCCTTTCGTGACCAAGGAAGAGGCGCCTCCTCACATCCGCCTAGCCACCAGCCACAGAACTAACCTGCGTGCATACGTGGTTTCCGCCGAGGCGTTTCTGGAGGACGACGCGGTCAGCCCACATCCACCCCGGCAGCATCCGCCTCCAAGCCTTCCCAGTCCGAGCTTTCCGACCCATTCCTCGCCAGTGGGCGGAAGAGTTCGCCATCACTTGCTCCAGTGGCATACCATCACTTCGGACAGGTGGGTGCTGCAAATAGTCCAAAGGGGCTACTCCCTCCCCTTCGAGACGAACCCTCCAGCCATGCCACAGCAATACCACAAAAAGTCGTAGGATCACTTGAATCTGATGCGGGAGGATTTTACGGCCCTCTTGGCAAAAGAGGCCGTCGAGCGCGTTCCTGGGCCTGAAGTAGGTCGTGGTTGCTATTCCCACTACTTTCTGGTTCGCAAGAAGGGCAAAGGGGACTACGCCCTATCTTGGACCTCATGAGCTTCAACGCCTTGCTTATGAAGGAGCGGTTCAAGATGCTCATGCTAGCTCCGGTTCTGCCTGCCATCAATCCTGTAGACTGGATGGTAGTGTTAGACTTGGAGGACGCTTATTTTCACATACCCGTGCTGCTGGCCCATCGGCGTTACCTGCGGTTCACTGTGGGTCAGGAGCACTTTCAGTTCACCGTGCTCCCCTTCGGCCTCACCAGTGCCACTCGGGTGTTCACAAAAGTGATGGTGGTGTTTTCAGCTCATCTGGGCAGATGAGGGCTTACAGTCTGCCCCTATCTCGACGACTGGTTGTTGAAGGCGGGATCGCCCCAGCAAGTCGTCTCCCACCTCCAGACTACGGCGGATCTCCTGCATTTGCTGGGGTTTTCAATCAATGTGCCGAAGTCACACCTGAGCCCCTCTCAGAAGCTCCTCTTCATCGGAGCGGTTATCAATTCGGCGCAGTTCAGAGTCTATCCACCGGAACAGCGGGTCCGGAATATTCATGCCCTGATTCCCATCTTTCGGCCTCTATCCTGGGTTTTCGCCAGGCTAGTGTTGAGGCTTCTGAGGCTGATGCCCTCCTGCACCCTACTGGTGCATGACGACAGACGTCGCATGCGGGCTCTGCAGTGTGACCTGAAGTTTCAATGGGCACAGCATCACAGCAACCTGTCCGACCATGTATTGATCTCGGAGGGCACCGCACAGCAGTTGCAGAGGTGGCTCACGGACCGCGATTGGGTCACGGGCAAGAGCCTCTCCCTTCCCCAACAGGAGCATGTCGTAGTGACGGATGCGTCCCTCCTGGGATGGGGTGGCCATATGGGAGAGGCGGAGATCAGAGGCCTCTGGTCTCCGGCGGAGTCTCGTCTCCACATCAACCTGTTGGAGTTGAGAGCGATACAATTTGCACTGAAAGCCTTCCTTCCCTCTGTCAGGGGAAGTGTCGTGCAGGTTTTCACGGACAACACCACCGCCATGTGGTATTGCAACAAACAGGGCGGGGTGGGGTCGTGGACCCTTTGTCAGGAGGCTCTGCGCCTCTGGACATGGCTGGAACACCAGGGCGTCACCCTAGTGGTTCAAAATCTGGCGGGCTCTCTGAACGCCAGGGCAGACGAACTCAGCCGGCGGTGCATGATGGATCACGAATGTTGTCTGAACTCCGAAGTGGCGCAAGGTCTCTTTCAGCAGTGGGGAGAGCCTTGGTTAGATCTATTCGCCACCAAAGAGAACACGTAATGTCCGCAGTTCTGCGCGTTGGAATTTCCAAAGCGGCACTCGCTCGGCGACGCTTTTCGTCGCGACTGGAGTTGCGGTCTATTTTACGCCTTTCGGCCTATACCACTTCTGCCCAGAGTGCTGAAGAAGATCATGCACGACCGGGCACAAGTTCTCTTGGTGGCTCCGGACTGGGCACGAAGGTACTGTTATCCCGAGCTACTCACTATGTTGACCGATCCTCCGATACGTCTGCCCCTTCGGGAGGATCTTCTGTCGCAGCAGCAGGGGACGGTCCTCCACCCAAACCTGTCCAGCCTCCACCTCCATGCGTGGAGATTGAGCGGCGGCAGTTGATGCCATTTGACTTTCCTCCTGAAGTCTGTGATATCATTCTGGCAGCCAGGCGTCCCTCCACAAAGTCGGTATAAGCCTGCCGGTGGAAAAAAATGTGTGGAATGGTGCACAGCAAAGGCTGTGGATCCCCTTTCCGCCCCTCTTTCTGAGGTTCTCCTCTTTCTTCGGCCCAGCAGGGCTCTGCCTTGGGCACCTTAAAAGGTTATCTTGATGCCATTTCTGCCTTCTTACGGCTTCCTGATCAGCCTTGTCTTTTCAAGTCACCTGTAGTTACACGCTTTCTTAAAGGCATTAATCACACGTTCCCTCCTGTCCCTTTTGTAATGCCTCAGTGGGACTTGAATCTTGTTCTCACATTACTGTTGTGCGATCCCTTTGAGCCTCTTCATAATTGTCCTCTTCGTCTTCCGACGCTTAAGACTGCTTTTCTGGTAGCCACCACCTTAGCTAGACGAGTGAGTGAGCTCCAGGCTCTATCATGAAAGCCTCCTTTTCTATCTGTTCATCCGGACAAGGTTGTCCTTCGGACTCGTCCTTCCTTTCTTCCAAAAGTGTTGACCCCTTTTCATCTTGGGCAATCTGTCACCTTGCCCACCTTCTTTCCGCCTCCGCATCCTTCCAAAGAGGAAGAGAGGCTCCACTGTCCGGACCCAAAACGTGCGCTCTCCTTTTATCTGTACCGCACAAAACAGTTCTGGGTGGACGACCAACTTTTCGTTGGATACGTGGGTGCTAAGAAGGGGAAAGCTGTGCACTAACGGACCATCTCTTGGTGGGCCGTTTTGTGCATCAAAATGTGTTATTCCTTGGCCAAAAAGGACCCTCATATTGGGCTGCGCGCCCATTCTAATCGGGCCACAGCGGCTACTACTGCTTTGGGACGGGGAGTCCATTTGCAGTACATCTGTCAGGCGGCAACGTCGGCTTCACTACATACGTTTGCCAGGCATTATTGCCTAGACAGGCAAGTACAGAGGGATGGCTTCTTTGGCCGTCCTGTCCTCCAGGAGTTTCTGGTGTGGTCTTGGTTCGCAGACCCACCACCGTGGTTGGTATTGCTTGGGTATCTATTCTAAGGTGAGGAATCTAACTAACGTGTTTCTTTCAGATGAACAAGTTACTTACCTTCAGTAACGATGTATCTGTAAGAAACATTAGTTAGTTAAGATTCCTCACCAACCCACCCATCCTCCCCGTTCTGCGAACGGACATCTAGGGTTAAGGTTATCCCTTTCAGGCACCTAGCATTTTTTGGCACCAGTGTCGGTCTCTTGCATGGCTCTGCGTTCCTGGCGCGGAAAGCTATGTACAAGAATTGACGTAAGCGAGCGAGGGCGGCGTCTAAGTACTCCGACGACGTCATTCCGGCGCACGATGCAAACGACAGACGCGGAGCCGCAGACGAGGCCGAGCGACGCACAAGGGGTATTTCTGACGAAAAATCTTCCGGATCCAGTGTGACGCCTGGGGATATTCTAAGGTGAGTAATCTAACTAACTAATGTTTCTTACAGATACATCGTTACCAAAGGAAAGTAACTTGTTCTTCTATTTCAACACAGCGCAGATTTGGAGCGCTTGTCCCACCAGTCACTTATTAACTTGAGTTTTTTCAATGATTTTTATATCTGTTTTCCAAGTGGATGGACTCCTGGTGCACTATGGATGACAGGCTTCAAGTCCTGCGGGGAATGTCATCGCATGATGTCGTTGACTGACCAGCACTGCATGTGTCTTTGAATCATGTGACACGACCACGACCCCACTTTGTGGCCCGACTGCCAGGCCATGGCGACGAAGACTTAGTGGGAACGGCACCGAAAGTTGCCAGAAGTCCGGCAGTCGGCTACGCGCCGTTGCATGTCCTGGTCTTGTGTGAGGTCAAGGGACCAGTCACGCAGCCAACACCGTCGTTCAGCGGGATCAAGTATTCACAATTGTGTTAAAGTAAGACGAAGCATTGCAAGTAGTCGAAGAAGCAGCGTTTTGCTCTCTGACTTACTATCACCGGTTGCGAAACACAGCTGGGTGTGCAGGTGGTGCTTCCCTCTTGTATGTGGCGGAGCCTACACAGTTGCTGGAAGCCTACCTGCCTTTCACGGGTCTGTCGGCGACTCCTGCACAGATTTACTAAATTTCTGTGAGCCATAGCTTTGCGCTTTTGCTCGTTGCATACTGGATGTGCGCATTGTGTCACTGCGGGAAAGGATGGGGCAGTAGCATGTTTCCACAGGTGGCTAGGTCCACGGAATAGGCGTTGGGTCGGGCTTCTGAGCTGCAGGTCAAACATGGATCCAGGGCTGGATCACGGTGGTGTACCTCGTGACACCTCCACCGATGTCGACAATACCAGCACTACTTCAGACATTGCACAGCAACGGTAGATTATGTGGGGATGTGGTTAAGGCCGGAAGTGGATACGTGGACGGAACGGCATTGCTCGATGTTGATTCCGACACAGATGTTGAATTTCTATCCCTTTGTCCATCCTCCTTATTTTTAGCCTGTCCATCAGCCTATTGGAGGAAGGGGAGCCCTAGGAGTGGTCTGAGGAGCATCTCACGGCAGAATGTGAGTTTGACCCAGACTGGCCCGAGGAGTTGGGGGACGCCAGTGGTATGAAGATCTCTCAAGAGCTTTGCATGTTGAATCCTCCTACCTTGGCTACGTAGGAGGGTGCAAGTTATGCAGTTTTGTTGCGTAGGGCGGACGAGGACCTCCACCATGAGCTAATTACAGTGGCCGTCATGACTAACCCACGACCAAAGTGCTTTAGAGCAGAGCAACCTTTGCTTTGCCGCTGCTGCGTTTTAATGATGCACTTTGGGACGTTATTTTTGGCACCTGATCCAAGCACAACACAGGTGCTCCTGTAGCTAGGAACGTGGCACAACCCCATTGCATAGCCCTGTGCGAACCCATTTTCCTATAAAAACACAATACCCCTGAGAGCTTTATATTCCAAACCTCTGCGTACACAAGAACCTTCCCTTCGACCACCCCGGACAGATAATACTAGCAAATTGAGCAATTGGGTAAGAAGAATTTTCCTCTTTCAAGTTTAGGGTTTTGGTCTGTGAACTGTGCATGCCTCTTGGGACGTTATTTCAAATCTGTGTGTGATACAGTGTCGCAAGTGCTGCCTGAATGTCAGAGGAGGCTTGGACAGTTAGCACAGAAATTGAAGGGAGGGTTGCAGACAAGTTCAATATTATTTCTGGCCTAGACACAGGAGAGAAGATGTGCACAGCAATTTCAACCACACTGTTGGTCAGTCATAAGTCCCGGATGAGGACTACAATTTTTTACGTTGATGTACAGAACTTTCTTATGTAAATGTCCTTTGATAGCAATCGCATTTTTGACAACAAAGCAGATAGTGTTTTGGACCAGTTTAAAAACTCGCAGGCCATGGCCCAAGTCCTTGATCCTTTTGGCCAAGCGCCCTCCTGAAACATTTGCTTTTCAATCATTTTTAGTCAGCTGGAATTGTGCCAAAAATGTTTGTTTACGAGGCACAGGCATGCGCAGCAACAGTCTCCGCGCGTCTGCGCAAGTTGGATCTGGCGAGACGTGTCAGGGGTACAGTGAGCGTGTGATTTCACCTCCACCAAAGCCACCACTGCCTGCAAACCTTCTGATTCAGGTCTTTCATGCCCACCAAAGTACAGTTTGCGGCAGGATTCGCTGTCAACTCCCACACTGGTGTCCCTTTACTTTGGAAAGGTGGGTTTTACAAATAGTCCCAGAGTGGCTACTCCCTACGAGACTACCCCTCCAAAAATGCCATCTACGTTTCACTGCATGTCGGGAATCTCAACGCACTTAAACAGGAATGTGTGTCCCTCTTAGCCAATAGGGCCATTGGGCGCGTTCCGACGGCAGCATTAATGTCTGAAGTTATTCACAATACTTTCTGGTCCCAAAGTTGAACCAGGACCTGTGGCCTATTTTGGACCACCTCAACACCATGTTTGCTTCATCCTGAAGGAGAAGTAAAAAATGTTGATGCTAGCCCAAGTCTTATCTGCCCTTGACCTGCAAGACTGGATGGTGGTGTTTTACAAGCAGGATGCTTATTTTCATATAACTACAGGTCCAAAGGCGGTATCGCTGTTTGATGGTAGGCCACGACCAGTTTCATTTGACCGTGCTCGATTTTTGCCTTCCCACCAGCCCTCTGTTCACAAAAGTGCTGGCGGTGTTTGCAGCCCATCTGCGCAGATTTGGGGTTGAAGTCTTCCCCTATCTCAATGACTGGCTGATGAATCCGGGCTTGCCCCAGACTGCATTTCCCCCCTCCAGACTAAGGCTGACCTCCTGCATTTGCTGTGGTTGTCAATCTGCATGCCAAAATTGCAACTTATTTGCTTTCAAAAGTTCGTCTTAATGGGAGCGCTTAAGACACAATGTGTTTTAGGCTGTATCCTACTGAACTGCGAGTCCGGGATATTCTGGCTATAATTCCGATCTTTCTGCCCTTGTCCCGCTTTTCTGTCCTGATGAGCCTGAGGCTGATGGGGCTCGTGGCCTGCATCCAGATGGCATATGCAGGCTCTGAAGTGGGCCCTGAAGTTCCAGTGTGCGCAGCATCAGGGCAAACTGTAGGATTACGTACAAATCTGTGAGGGCACTGGCCAACAATAGAAGTGGTGTCTCATGTACCGACATTGAGTAAATGGAAGATCCCACTCCCTTTCCCAAACTGTGGATTCTGTGTCCGGATAGGGGTACCTGCCACACAGTGCAGGAATTATCACAACAACAAACATAGGGCGCATGGATAATGGAGGGAACAGGTAGCGGCACACAGAGATAGGTTTCCAAAGGTTTTTCATGTATTAAAGCCCACCATAGAAAGCATAATGGAAAACAACATTGTAAAAACAACAGCAAAAACATGAAGCTTAGTAAATACGGTAAGGCCTCTGACTTGTACAAGGTCTACTTAACCCAGTTGAAATTGTACATAATTAACCTTCCTGTTTATCTTTCGATAACCTGCATTGTAATGCGGCATTGACACATAACATGTAACTACGAATGACTCAGACCTGAAATCTAACGCTCACAAATTGACCTTGTAAAGAGGCACATCGTTAACTAATGTACAATGTCAACTCCCTACTACTTCAATAAATGTTTCAAAGTGTTGATAGATAGATAAACATACCAAATGTATTATTTACAAAACAATATTATTTAAATCTAGGAAGCCGTGTAACAGTAAATATTGGGATTTTGTTTTTTAACATTCCGAAAATCAATAAATATATATATAAAAATGTTAAGAATAAATGGATAGAAATTATTCTTTCCATTCCTATTGTAACATAATTCAGTGAAGCTACTGGAAACTTAAAGGCAAATAATTAACTAACCACATTGCACAACTAAAGTAAGTAAGGTTAATTAGGAGTTAATCTGGCTAAATATTTCAATATTCCGATTAATATATTTTTGCTAAGTAATATATTGTGTATGATAATAAAAACTGTAAATATAAAATTTACCTTGGATAATTAATCGAATACAGATGAAGTAATTAACAAAATAATAAACCCAAAGAACTATTCCCATTAGGAAACCTTAACGAAATTATTGCCGGTTTTGGAAAAGTAAATTTAAGTAAATAACTATCACAAAGCGATAAGTAAATTAATGTTAAAAAACGTGATGGACAGTCAAAATTAAAAAATGTGCATTCTATCTTCAGTATCACATTACCGTGTGAAGCAGCTGTAAAGTACCTAAAGGAATAGTACTCACACAAAAAATAATATGAAATCCACTGAATGTGCAGGCATTAATATGTTAAATAATTGAAGTCATATGAAACACCAAACATTTACTAAAATTTGTTATCATTAAACATCAAATTAATTCAATTATCCCAACGGAAATCTAACACCAATGATGAAATGTCAAGAGGCAAACAAAAATATAAATTTCACCCTTCAATGGACATAAAGTAGAATAAATTAGTAGTCCCTAAAAAGAAATCTTTAACTTGTCGTAAAACAAAATCAGTAACGTAACACCATATTAATATTAATGAATATTGTAAATTGCTGTATGAATTCCTAAAACATGTTTATTTAATATATAAGTATTCATTACTGTATGATATATATTAAATGTACCATTTAGAAAGTTAACATTTTAAAAATATAAGAAATATAAAAAAATAAAGTACAGATTTCAAAATTCAAAAATGTCGTAACTGTTTACCATGCAATTGGTATAGTCTACTCCCGTTGGTGGGGAGGCTGTTAGAAGGACATTGCATGTCTTCAATTTGAAACACCACATAACAAAGTTGGAAAATAGAATTTGATAGTGGCATGGAGATCGGAATGGAATCCTAAGTTGTCAATTATAATGATGTGTAGTTGGAAAGGCCTAATGATTGCTTAGAGAAGGCATTTACACTTTTTTTTAAAAAGATGTTGTTTTCCTAAGTGAAATGCATGTAGGACTTTCAGGCATGTATTTCGTGTTATAGAGAGTCTTTATGGACACCAACCAAAACCCTGTTCCCCCATAACCCTATGCATGTATGAGGTGCACGTCACACTCTGCATGGATTTAGTCAAATGTGTATTTCTATATAGTAGGTAGTGCTGCGATGTGTTTCCAAATGCAGCACAATTTCCCATAGGGAAATGGTAGTTTGAGACCACACCATGTGCACTTGCATCCAGATGACAGTGTCAGGAGCAGCGACTGTATCTCTGTCCGGATTCGGGTATGTTCAACCCGACATTGTAATAATCCCCTAAGTATGAAAGGCCAAATTCTAGTATTCACCTTTTGACAATATATAAGTAACATATAAATATTCAAAAATAAGATTTGTTAAAAATATTAAATGTAAGGCGGTATAATTTTTGTGTATTATATAATTGTAAGCAAAAGAAATGTTGACAATGAAAGAGAAGAGAAATAAGGATTAGAAAGTATGTTATTTATTTTTAAAAAAAAAAGATTGTCTTGGAGTTCTTCAATGTCAAAGAAAAATAGCTATATTTTGACAATACTAATCTGCCAGTAATTAACCCTCTCGTTATTTTTTTCTAAACCAAAATGTTTGAATACAATATGTGACCAACCAGTCAAAAACAAAATCTTAATGTCACCTAATCAGACTTCTATTAATAACACCTCCAAAAAAATAAAAAATAAATTAACTTTGTTAAAATTGCAATAGCATAAAGAAGATAATTACAATATTTTATTTAATCTCAAAGTAATATAAATAATTAGAAAAAAATGTTTTAAAAGCTGTAATTTAATTAACCTCAAAATGTTAAGGTAAAAAAGAAAAAAAAAATGTACCTCAAACATCCAACTAGGATATTTAAAGTAAATGTAGTTACATTTAAGAATGTTATCTTTTGAAGAAACATGTTTCTAGTGTTTTTAATTAGTCCCCTTGTTTATCCGCCAGAAAAAAAAGAAACCTTCACAGAAATTTATCATAATGTATTTATAAAGTTAAAAAAATATATATCTTAACCAATGTTAAAAAAAAAAACAATTTATAAAAATTAAATAATGTTATAACCCGGAAAAAATTTGGAGTAAAAAAAAAAAAAAAACCTCAGATAATCCAATATTAGTAGAATTCAAAGTTTTAAATACATATACATGTGGCAAAAAATATAAAAATTATTGTGATAAATTTCCAAACCATATGAAAACAACAAAATAATGACTATTTTGACATATTTACATCTCATTTTCATAACAATGTATTTTTAACAGACTTAATTCACAAAACATAAATCAGTTCATTAAAATGTCAATTTTAGTATGGGCGATCGGCAATATTTAAAATGGTGGTGCTTCCTCAACTCATATCAGCTCCAGAATCATCCGTACAAGATTCAGCACGGTTGGTTCAGGCAGGTGAATTCGGTGCTTGGGCAATTCCTATGGGAGGGGGGTAAGGTGCGCGTGGCTAAACGGACGTGTTTCCTGTCCAGCCAATGTGGAGGGCTGGCGAGTTCGGATATTCTGTCATATTATCAAGCTTCACATCTTCTAGTCCTTAACGAATGGTGGTACGGGTACAGGGGAGAACCGGGATATGAGCTGGAACGAAAGCTTCTGGGACGCAATACGCTGCATACGCTCCTCTACTCGGAGTCACTATAGGGTGCTATGCCCCCGGTAACACATGTAGTGTTTCAAATCTGGAGGCAGGCCTTGCGCCGTCTGGGGTGGTGGCGGACCTTGACTCGGAAGACTCCCCTGTGGCACAATGGGCGTTTACCACACTTGACGGCACTACAAGGTTTTAAGGCATGGGATGACATTAACATCTACACGCTGGGAGATGTAATGAGAGAGACAACACTTAAATCTTTCCATGAGCTACAGCAGGAATTCCAAATGGCACGTGGGCAATTTTAAAGATATCTCCAGAACAGGCATGCCCTGTCGCCCACATTTGTGGGACTGGAATCGCTTCCTGACTTCAGCCAATTGGAGGCAAAAGTCTTCATGGGGGGATATACGAGATAAAAAAATATCCAGGATCTATGAATCCCTTGTTATACACAGCTCCCCCATACTGAACAAACTTCCGGGGGACTGGGAGGCAGATGTGGGTGCTCTGGAGGAAGAGGATTGTAGGGAGGCGCTGGCCGGACCGCGAAGTGCTCCCATAAGCATAAGGCTCCGGTTAGTTCAATTTAAATAACTGCGCCGGGTGAATTTCACAAGGGAGCGTCTGTGGCGGACAGGGCTGATTGCATCACCGGAGTGCCTGAGGTGTGGCAGGGAAGAGGGCAAATTCTTTCACACTATCTGGCAGTGCGCTTCCCTTGATCGATTCTGGAAGTGAGTGTTGGCGTGCCTCTCGAAAGTACTGGGGTGGGGGCTCCCCCGCTAGCAGCGGCTGGCTCTACTCCATGTCATGGAGGATATAGGGGGAAATATATACAAACGTCATCTCTTGTTGCTGGGAATCACTCTGGCCAAGCGGGATATTGCAAGGGAGTGGAAGGTGGCACGAGCACCTTCAATGATGAGATGGAAGAAAGGCCTGGACTTTTGTATGGGGCAGGAGCGGCCCATTTTCGAGGCAAGGGGCTGCCCATGCAAACACTTTAAGATCTGGAAAGGATGGGCAGACTACCGGGGAATTGGGCTGGAACCCCCCGCAGAGAGGGAAATCACTCCATAGGGGCAGCTACACACAGACGCTGGTGGTCCTGAAGGGGCAAAATGGACGAAAGGGGGAGAGTAAGGCTAGCAGTAGGAAGTGCGATCTTTGGGGGTTGGAGGGCGGAGGTGGAGTTGGGACGGGAGTTGGGGAGTTATTGAATATACAGCAGTCTATTGCCTTTATGTCCATGTATGATGGATTTGGCAGACGTCTCTGGGTTACAGGGCTGTGCATGGTAATGGCTATATTGACAAAAATAAAAATTGTTTAAAAAAAAAAAAACTGTTACATATTGCTAACAAAACCACTAGATAATACGGATTAGACCAACTACTGGTCGGCGGTTGAACATGACAGAATATAATGAATGCCAAAAAATGTTGAAGGACTCGCGTTCGCTTCTAAGGGAGCCTGCGTTCCAAAAAACAACCACAGAAACTACTGTATGGGAAAAAAATATCTGCGCAAAACCATAGACTATGACAAGTGTCCTTATAGAACTCCCAAAAGTCAGTATCCAAAAGCATTAATACGTGTTGGACATACCAATTAAGAATGGCTTTCAGAATAACAAATCTTAATGTGGCAGTCGCAAACTGTATATGCAGAATTGTAAGGATGACCTCAAACCAAGTTAGTTTCTTCGATTTCCATCCGTGAACAATTGAGAATGACCAAACAGTTGCCCTTCCGTACGTGAGCATTTGAATAGGTTATTAAGATTTTATTACGGCCTACTCGGGCAGATGGTTTATGAGTCAGGCGAAGGAAACGAGACTGTATGTCAGATATTTTTAGAAGAAGAAAATAATGAGTAACGTAATTTTGATTTTTTTTAAATAGTTATTATAATGCATGATATTTTAACCTTACAATATTATGTAGAAGATATTTGGCTAACAAAATATTTTTACTGTTAAGTTTTGTAAAATACCAACTTCATGACCTATTGTGTTTCTACGCAGTGTGGTTACCGACGCAGCCTTTATACTTTAGCCTTTAGCCTTTGTTTGCATGCCCCATGTACCGTGGGCATTCACAGTGACAAACAACCCCACGCCTTAGGAGAACTCTGTACTTGTCTACTCTGGACTGTGGAGAAGAGGACCAAAGTTGTCCCAAAATCAATAATCGTCGTAAATCATGGCTTTGGTAAAAAATTACTTGCATTTTCAATCAAATTTTAATTAGAAGATTTTATTATTTGAAGCCTAAATTCACTGGAAGTAAACTGATGTTGCTGCCATTGAACTTGCCCGTATTAAACTTAACAGAAAGTGGGTTCTGTTGTAAGTTGCATCAAAGATATTATAATCAATATGTGTTTCTCCTGCCAAAGGACAACTTTGCAACCTCTGAAAAGGGCATTGGCAACATTGTAAATGTCAAAATGTTTATCTTGCTAACCGTACTTATCTGATCTTATTTGTTTTAGTGACAAAATATACATAAAGGTTCCTTTGTTTTGTTAAAAAGTTTTAACGATCTACTTGAGTCATGTAAATCAATTTTTGAATATTGAGTATGTTTGCAGTTGTGTAACAGTCCTCGGTTATGAGCATAAGGGTACTCTACGACAATACCACGTAAAAGAAAACTTGTGATTGGTAGAGAAAGCCATGTACATTTATTTTAGAATACTAGGACTCTTTGTAAATAATATCTACTTATAAAATACTATTTAAAAGAGGCAGATTCCTAAAGGAAGGGGCAAGGGCATCCGGATTGTAAGCCAAGAAAAAGACCAGAAGAACAACAAGTCCAAGTTGCATGCGAGCGACGTTGACAAAACCCAGGATTTAAGTGACAACATATCTTTTGGCAAGATTATGTATATATATATAATATTTTATATAGATATTTTAAATATATATATCTGTGTGTGTGTGTGAAACAAATGAAGTACATATGTATATATATAATTAGTAAATAAATTTTGGTTTAAAAAATAAAAGTAATAAAATATTTAACCAAATATACCGCTATAAAATTAAGGTAAAACAAACATACATAACCAAAAAAGTACAGATTATAAAATAAATACAATATATATTTGTGTTTGTTTAAACGTAAATTTATATCAAACTATAAACACACAGACACCAAAAAAAAAAATATATATATATATATATATAGACAGATCAATAATATTAAAAAATAAAACATAAATATAAAAGTATTTTAACTTTTATATAGTAATAAAGTCAGTGCAACAGTAAGGTAAAAGTTGAATAACAATAGAGTTCTAAATACTATTCCCACTGAAGTGACTACAACAATATTAAAAGTGTTGGATAGCGGAGGTTTTAAAAATACTTGTCAGACTCGAGAAAGTGTATCAGAAGGTGAAAGTGTTACATAGGGGAGGGGTAAAAATTACAGTTCACACTCCAGTAAAGGCAAGAAAAAGGATGCTGGTTGTTAAAGTTTCACAAACAAATCGTTTGGGAAATAGTTTGCGACCCACTCTGATCGGGAGAGTCCAACCGGCAGAGTACGATGCATCCGGATGCTTCCAGATACAATATAGTTGGATTCCCCTTGACTTAAATGGGAGCATATGTTCCTAACCGCATGATAATTGGACCCTCGGTCAGGAAAAAATTTCCCGATACAATTTGGAAGGAGAAAATGTCATTAGGAGGCATTCGTAACCGCATCAGAATCAGGCCCTGGTGGGGAATGCTTTAATAAATGCATCAGAATCAGGCCCTCAGTGTAACAATAAGGAAACCCTTGGATAGCGTACGGCGAAAAAATAAATATTCACAATCCAATGAGTGCAACAATTGGCAAAGTGCTGGGTATCGGAGGTGTAGAAACTACTAATCACAGTCCAAGTGGGTGCAACAGTGGTGAAAGTGTTGGATAGTGGCGGGGTAAAATGTAAAATTGCCAACAAAATGAGTGCAACAGTAGGTAAAAAATGGAATTTGCAAGGGATAACCTTTACTATTGCCACTACAATAATTGAAACAGTAGGGAAAGTGTTGGAAAGCAGAGGGGTAAAAATTAAGCTTCACATTAAAATGAGTGTAACGGTAGTGAAAGTATTGGATAGCGGAGGGGTAGAAATATACAATTAGAAATGCAATGAGTGCAAGAATAGGGAAAGTGTTGGATAGTGGACTGGTTAACAAAAAATATTCGAAATCACATGAGTGAAAGAGTTGAGAAAGTGTTGGATAGCAGAGGAGCAAAAAATATTATTCATACTCCAGTGAGGGCAATAGTAAGGATAGTAGCAAGCTAAATGTTAATATTCACACATCAATTAATAAATAGAATCAATATTATCACTACAGTCAGTAACAAATTAAAAAGAATAGAAATATTAAAAACAGCAAACGTACTCACACAAAATATTTATTAATAAATCTGATTAAAAAAATTAAAAATATATTTAATATTACATATGGAGGAAAACATATACTAAGGATAAATGCATATAACACATGAAAATAATTATTATATTAAATTATAAAAAATTAAGAAATTGGCTTGACCTAAAAAATAAAATAAAAAAAAACTTTTTACTTAAACATAGAAATGTAAATTACCTCCCCTAAACAAAAACACAATTGAAAAGGCACCTCTAAATGTAAAAAAAATAGTACTTACCTAATACTTTTAGGTGCCGATTCTGATCCTTAAAAAATATTACCCATACAAATCCAATCCATATTTTTTTAAGTACAACTCGTACAAGTCACGTACAAACTGACAAGTACGATTTGTATGTGGAAAACTACATACGAATCGCATTGGGAAAATTGCTCGACACGTCGACGGATCGGAAAAAGTCCAAAAAACTTACCCGTACATTTTTACGTCCATTTTGTAAAATTGAAGACCAAGCGCAAAAGTACGATCCGTCCCGTCCGTCAAAATGTACAAACGTATGGAAAAAACACCCTATAGAGCCAAATCCAATAGCAACCATGTAGACGTCTAAACATGTGCCCGCATACGGGCAGAACACCACCCCCAGATGGACACGCCGTACACCCAGCACACCCACGTATGTACGCGCCGTACACCCAGCCCCCATATATCCGCACTGTACCCCCGGTCCCCCGTATGTACGCACCATACCCCTGGTCCACAGTATGTACGGGCCGTACACCCAGACCCACCTATGTATGCGACTTACACCCAGCCCCCCCGCATGTACGTGTTGTACCCCCAGTCCCCCATATATACCGCCTGTACCCCCAGGCCCCTACACCATGGCCGTGCCTGTAAGCACCGTACCCCAACAACGTACCCCATACCCATGCCTGTACGCACCCTACCCCAGGCCCATACAAAAGCACCCTGACCCAGCATTGCGCATTTAAGAATCGTACCAAACCATTGCAAATGTGAGCACTGTACAACAACATGGCCGAAGACGCAAAAACAACTAGCACTAAACCAGGACACTGCTAAAACCCACCAGGAGGGTCAATTAGAATCACAGAACACGTCCTTCAAGGCCAAATACATGGAATACACTGACCTGCAACATCAAAACAGGTAAACAGAGGCCCAAAACACAACCACTTCTTATAACACACCCACCCAAAGTTGAAACACAGCCACACTCACAAATGTACCATTGAAAAGGGCCAAGACAAAAAACAAACCATGAGCCTTTGCAACAGACCCACTACAGACAGAGTCCACATACAAACCACTGCAGCATACCTGAATCCTGACTACAACTTTCACTTGCCCACCTTCACACAACCACCTTCACAAACACCCCCTAATCACATTCACAAAAACACCGTCACATCCACACCCACACACCCACAACCATCCACACCCACACCACACACCATGCCCACACACAGGAATTCAAAGTTGTCAAGGGAGGAACTGGACATACTTGTCAAAGAAGACATCAGAGTCGAGAAACAGCTCTTTGGAACATTGGTAAGGCAGACCAGCATAGTGGAGAAATGAGCCATATGGCAGAGGATCGTAGATCAGGTGAATGATGTTGCGCCCATCAGAAGGACCAGGCATGAATGCCAAGACAGGTGGTACAATCTGAGGAGGGCGGTCAAAGGGAAAAACGAATGAAGAGCACGGCCAGACAAACATCAGTGGAGGCGCCTCCCACCGCAAACCAGCAAATTACCATCCCTGGGAGGAGAAGGTGATGGGCACGCTTCCGCCGGTGTGAGTACATGGACTTGAAGGAGTCGTAGAGCCTGGTGAGTACACAAACAACTCAAGTAACATGGAGGGAACCAAGTCCACAAGCCAACTGCAAAAAAAAGTACAAGCAACTACCCCAAAGCCCACACCGGACACAACCGCACTCCAAAAACACGCACATGCCACTAACGGGTCCATGCCCCATTCCCCAAGCAAGGCCATGCAAAGTCACTGGCCACATAAAATACAAACACAAGAATGGATGTCCGCGATGCTCAGAGGGTGGGCATCACAAAACACATTGTGCAACTCAGAAGCAGACAGCAATGCCCTCAGCCCGTATGGCCTAGGGCAGAGCTTGCCAAACAGTGTGTGCCGACACAGTACTGTGTCGCCTGTAAATAGTGGACGTGTTGAAGGATGACATTGGTATGAACGGCCATTTTGAACATAACAGCAGCTAATGAAGAGACATCCCTTTGACAGAGTGTCAGCACACACCGCCGCAGCAGCGCAGTCAGAGACACTCTGATCTATGGGGGACAGGAGATTAAAAACTAAGCCTCATGAAAAAGCAAATGGCCTGTGAAAGAACTGCAAAGTGTGAGTGCCCAGGAAGCTGGGCTGAGGTAACCGAGGGTGAAAAACAGACAGACGGAGGGAGAACGAAAGAGAGTGAGATGGAGGGAGACAGAGGAAGACAGAGGGAGACAGACAGAGGGAGGAGGGTGACAGAGGGAGGGAGAGAGGGAGAAAGAGGGACACCAAATCACCCTTGGGTGGTTTGGGCTTGATTGCTCGTCAGCAGGTGGACTGTGTGCATGGTTACAAGGTTTGGCAGTGCGTGAACCAGCCCTTCTTGTGTTTTAAATCAGTGGGGCATGTGTCAATCTGTGCATGAGTAGATGCTTGCTTGAGGCACAAACCTAACCTTAAAACCAAGTTTTTCCACTGACTGTGTTTGTTAGAACAGATTGACAAATACTTTAGTAACCTTCCTGCTTTCTCTAATTGACTTGAAAATGCACCATTTGCCCACTTACAGTGGAAAACGTCAGGTGGTACTGCCTCACTCGCTACGCTTGCTGACTAGACTGCCTTACTACGTCCCAAAATGATGCATCTACAAAAAGTGTGTCAACAACAGAAAAAGGTGTGGAAAGCAGTGGCCTAGGGACATACCCATGCAACATGCTCAATGCACAGTGAGTTGGCAAGTACAGACAAAGTAGATGACACTTGGCCCTGCTGTAGACAGCACAAGGCACTCATGTGACCACTGTACAATCAAACAACACCAACTGCACATGAGTCCTACTTACCAGAGGAACTCACATTCACTGTCATGCCAACATGCACCATGAGGGGATAAACACATCACCTGGTAGACCCAATGACAAATCACACCACACCCAACAGCATGCCCGGTCACACACACCCCCAAACACTTAAACAAGCACACACCACTGTGGCAGGCAACGGATTTTGACACTACCACAATGGACATGTGACACAACCAGACCAATCCATAGCCAGATAAGCACTCATTAGACAGGCCAAAGACTCAGGAGTACATATCAATCTGTCCCCCGCATCATACCCATGCACAAATGTAATTTGAGAGGAATGCTAGCCATATCCAACTACCAACAGGAACTGTGCCAACATAAATATGTATGCAACATGGATGTCGCAGTAAACACCATTACCATTCTTTGTCTCTGACAGACAGTGAAAAGTCATGGATCTACACAAAACACTGGGGGGGAAGAATCAAAGGCACAGGATCGGCGTCAAGAAGACACCACCGGCAGCGACGACTCTCACCACTCCGTGGATGACCACGACCAACCTGGCCCCTCTGGTGCCCAAGCCACTGCAGCACCTGCATAAGGAAAAACTGTGCCAATCACCACCTCCATTCATGCCACATCCCAGGATACACACAGGAGCCCTGCTCGCACTGGACAACACAGCCAGTATGACCAGGAGGGACAAGGTTCTCAGGGCACCCAGGAGGAGGCAGTTGACCCCGCAAATGCCATCCCTCAGGGGTCCCTTAGACCTGATGTGCCCACAACGGCAGGCCAGGCTCGTGTGGGAAGGGGTGGTGGGAGTGGAGGACGGAGGAGGCGAGAACCTGACCAGCCAGGTGAGGGAACCGGTATGGCACACGTACGCCACATCCTGGACACATACCTGCATGACATCAGGGGCATAAGGCAGGTTGGGTCGACACTCACAGACATCAAGGGGACCCTCGAGGAGATGAGGACCCTGCAGGCCGAGCAACATGCCAGTCAACGACAACACCAAGGACGGATGGAGGCAAGAGTGGCTGAGCTTGTGGCAGTGCAAACGGACATGAGCCGTTCACTCCATCGGATTGCTAACAACATGGGCAACCCTCCCTGTGCCACCAGGCGAAGATCACCAACAGCCACAAAGAGGGATGAGGAGGAAGAGGATTAGTCCAACGGAGCATCACAAACATCGTCAATGCCTGCATCTGAGGGTCCCCAGAGGAAGGTGGGTCGTCCACAGAAAAGACCGTGAGAGTCAGCAGACCATCGACATGTCACAGGTCACCTGGCCTGTTACCTGGCCCTCTGGCGCAACAGCAGCGCCTCACATGGACTTAGTGGTAACAGTCTGACCAATGATGACCAAGACTGTGCAATGGACTCTGATGACTTCCAAATCCAAGACACCCGGCGAGCACCTCTTTTCATCCACCGCAAAACAAAAAACACGCCACAAATAAAAATCCTCACAATCAGTCAATTTGCATTATTCCATTACATGTGTGTGTTGTAATATCAAACAATGCCTGAATGTTGAAGAAACTCAAACCATCCATACCCTGGGATCTGAGTCTGGCACAGGACACACATGGGTTACAATGTATAATTCAATACAGACATGGTGCACTATATTTACCCGTGATGGGAGCAAACTGCTGACGGGGGGGCTTGCACAACTGTGCGGACAGACGTATTTTGAAGAGCAACATTCATGCACAGAGGTCAGGGCTCATGTGGAGTGTCCTGGGGTGGGAGTGCCAGGTATGTGTAGCCAGGTGGGAGAAATGTGTCCTGCACGCTTGAGTAAGGTGGATGTGGAGAATGGTGGCCAGGCCAAGATTGGAAGCATGGAGATGGCACAAGGGGGGCTTGGATGACAGTGGCACAAGGTTGTGTTGGGCTCGTGGTCTGCCTCATGAGTGTGGGTGTTGATTGTGAAGGTCATCCGGCAGCAAACAGTTATCCATTGCAGATATCTCTGCTGGACGGTGATGTGGCTGGGTCGCCGGATGTTGAAGCACAGCTATGCAGGCACCCTAGATGTAGACAAATATAATGGGAGTTGTAATGTACTTGCTCAGTAGAGGGCAGGGTAGGATTTGGCACAAATGTTGTAGTGGACATGGGGGATGGTCTGTCTTGCCTTGAGGTGGACCGAACTGGGAATCATGTGAATAATGCAGAGTGCGCTACAGCCTGAGGTACAGATGCTGGTCATCAGCATAGCTCATGTGAGCAAGCAACCCATGATACACACCAGATTGTGTGCGTGGACACTGTGTGCTTGTGCAGGGCCCTTGCGGGTGGAACACAAGCAGTTGAACCAGCTGTAAGGGGACAAGCCGCAGATGATCACCTCAGTCCTGTACAAGTCCAGCATCAGGTGGCTGATGTTCAGCCATCTACAAATTGATCTCTTGCATTATTGAATATGAGAACTGGCAAGGTGAGTGTCTTTGGGGAGGGTGAGGAGCACCTGGCTGTCAATGGCACACAAACTGATGATGAGATGCTGTGCGCATGTGATGGTGTAGAGGGGAATCCAAGATACATTGTAGACTGACAAGCTGAGACTTGATACCCCTGCCATGTGCCCGACAACTACAACATACTACATGCAGATGCCTGGAGTCCCGCTGCACACCAGACACTTTCGAATGTAGATGTTTTTCATTTAATAAGGCAAAAAATTAAAATATTTAGAAAATGTATATGTACCTTGCACGGGAATTAAAAAACACTGCGTACCTTTCAAATACTGCGGTTGTTGGGAAAAAGGGGAAAAAATTTACATTCAAATACGGAGTAGGTCGCACACTGCTAGTCATACTAGCAAATAGCCCCAAAGAATTCTGGATAATGTAGTGGCAGCGGTGAGTACACCAATGCCGCGAGTATGTCCATATAATGCCATCCCTGGACACGTGTTTCGAGGTAATTGCATCTTGTCAGCAGGGAGCAGGTAAGTATGTGGGGTGCCAAGTACTCGGCACCTCACATACCGCACCCCACATACTTACCTGCTCCCTGCTGACAAGAGGCAATCACCTAGAAACACGTGTCCAGGGATGGCATAATACAGACCTACTCGTGGCATAGGCGTACTCACCGCTGCCACTACATTATCCAGAGTTCTATGGGGCTATTTACTGGTATGACGAGCAGTGTGCGACCTACTTTGTTTATGACAAAATTAACATTGATACCTTATGTGGACAAAAAGTTACAAGGGCCTAAGTGCAAAATAAAAAATAAATAAAAAAAAAAGGATGAACACAGGGTGGTGGGGAAAGGCACTATTTTATTTATGTATAAATATATACATATTTGTAGAAAAAATTATGGCATTACTCAAGCACGAATAAACTCCTTTTTTCAAAATCAAAAAATGATTTAAATAACAAAAATTTCGGAAAATTTAAAATGTTCAAATGCCTGATGCATTTGCTACATATGAAAATATATTCAAATGTATGGCCTAAAAAAGTAAAGGTTTGACTACTTTACCCATGCCATAACAGATTCTGGTAAAATCGGTAAAATAGCTGCAGCGCTTTAAGGGAGGCATAAACTTATGGCCAGACACCAACAAGCAAAAGACATAGGGGGAGCAAATGCCGATGGGGGAGCAGAGCTCGATAGATATATGCTATATTTGTCAGCTCCCCTCTGACGTAGGGGGAGCATTTCCCGATGGGGGAGCAAAGCGCCTTAGAACACCCCTGTCCATACAATTGCCTTTTTGTACCTGTATAAATACATTACGCCAATATGTGCATTAGTTAAGTCTGTACACGCTACAATTTAAACACAATTCATAATCCATGCATAATGCTTAAAATCACGATTATAAAAGCAATACATCATTAACCTTGTGCAGAATAAGCATTTGGTTCTATAGCTGTATAAATACATTCTTTTAAAATGATGTGCTTAAAATAATAAAATCATGATTTTCAATAGTTCTGTGCAAGTTGAGCAATTATTTGTAAACATTCATAGTCCTATTAGACAGTTGGTTTATTTGTTCTATGAATATTCTGTATGTGCAAAAAGTGTTTGAAAGCGCTAGTGCCTTTTTATACACACACCTAGTGCTGTTAGTGCAAAAAAACGTGTGTTATTACATCAGCCCATGTATTACAACTACACTAAAGAGGGATATTGATTTTGGGCTGAGATTCAGCATTCTTTTTTTTTTAAGTTTGATTTTATTGATCAAAGAAAAACAAACATGTACAAAAAGTACAGTATATCTCAATTAAATACATAAGAAATTCTAAAAGAAAAAGCATAACTAATATTAAAACAATATAAGATAGCATATTGTGTATAATTCTTTTAAGGGATAAAGGAAAAGGAGGGGGAGGAAGGAAAGGACGGGGAGGGAGACAATTTAAGAAAAAGATAAATGTATCATAAAAAAAACCTTTATATTACAAAAACAAGAGATAGCTTATAAAAAGAAGCACTGTAAACATCTAAAGAGTAAAATTTCATATTGTGATAAGAAAAACCTAACTGTAAGGAGCATTAATGACGAGATATTTGAACTGTAAAAAAGACAACCTAGGTCATTATGGAGGTTTCTGAACTTCATCCGAACTATTAATTGGTGTAGCAGTAGAAGAAGCTACCCAAATTAAGTAAGTAGTTAAAGGGAGCCACAAAAGATCTCTTTTAATAGCTAAGGATAGAGGAGTAATATAATTAGTGTCAAGTCTATGATGAAAACAAACAGCATTCCACCATGCTGTAAAAGTAACTTTATCTGCCTGTTCCCAATTAGAGGTTATTAGGTGGAAGGCAACTGCTAATAATAAATCTACTAAGTTAAAATTAGATGGAGATTGGGACCATTGAGGAGATAAAGAGCCGAAGAAAATTGTAGGAATGGAGAAGGGTACCTTGGTGTTAAAATTTTTATTAATTTGGGACCAGACTGAGAGCCAAAATTGAGAGATAGGGGGGCACTCAAAAAGCATATGCTTTAAATCTGCATGAGTACAGGAACAAGACCAATAAGCAGGTGAGACATTTGGGGAGAAGGAGGCAAGTCTAGTAGGGGTAAATACAAGGCGTTGATAAATAAAATAAAGGGTTTGAGAGGTGTTAGCAGCTCTAGAAGTTTTGTGAATTTTGAACCATAGTTTATCCCAAGTAAGGGTCGACCAGCAATCTGTTAGATCCTTTTCCCAAGTCAATTCAGTCTTTGTTTTTACTCTTTCTGAAGAAAGAAAGAAATGTTTACATAGAGAAGAAGCTGAGGGAGAAGAATTTAATAAGGGAAGAAGGGTAAGGCACTTTAAGGGTGGACGGGGGCAGATGACAAAGAAAGAAGATATTGGTTAAGAGAAGGAAGTAAAAGATTATATTGTGCCTTAGAAGATGACGGTAGAGAAAATGTTGTTTGAAGTTCAGAAAAAGATAAGGGGGTATTATTCGACAGTAATTGTGAAATCTAGAGGAGCCCTTTGATTCTCCAGGACCGCCAATAAATGGTACGATTCTTTA
Source organism: Triturus cristatus (assembly GCF_964204655.1). Classification (NCBI taxonomy): domain Eukaryota; kingdom Metazoa; phylum Chordata; class Amphibia; order Caudata; family Salamandridae; genus Triturus; species Triturus cristatus. The sequence continues at coordinate 303,723,754 of NC_140585.1, read as the reverse complement.
TACGCAATAATTTATTATGCCAAATAGGTTGGTGATCTAACACAGAAGGTGAAGGATAGGAGAAGGGTAAAAGAGGGCTGAGGATTTTGCGTGTATGAGAAATATCTGGAGAGCGAAAGGATGTGATATTATCAGTAAAAGTAAGAGATTCTGTTAAATCAAAGGGGGTTATAAAAGGTTTTTCTATAGAAATCGAAACAGGAGGTGAACACATTGATCAAAAGAAAGCCATCAAGATGATTGCTTTAAAGAGGAAGCATGATGATAAGATTTGAAGTCGGGGAATTTAAGTCCGCCTGAAGATTTGTCCGCCTTCAAATAAGATAAGGCTATGTGAGGTGATTTATTCTTCCAAAGGAATTTCGTTAGCAGAGTCAATTTTCTTAAAATAAAATCCAGGAATATGTACAGGGATCATTGAGAGAACATATAAAACCAAAGGGGAGAGCATCAGCTTAATGGAATCCAATCTTCCCCTCCAAGAAAGAAATAGTGGATGCCAGCGTTCAATACTGTCAGATAGGGTTTTGATGATATGATCAAAGTTTAGTTTCAAAGTATCAGGGATATTTGAGGAGAGCGGTACAAAAGGGGGTGGTGATGGACGGAGCATCAGAACCAATCAAACACTCACACCCAGTCAACAGATCTGGGTTTGATCCATCACCGTTCTTTATCCCACTCTGCCACCCCAGTTCAGACATGGCCATATGCAAATCAGTCTGACCCTGTGCCTCATGGGAACAGTCCAGCCCGAACTGCCAAGCCATGCCTTCCCTGGAACGGAAACAAGCTTCCTAGGACCGGTTTCTGGCATTTCAGCCGTCTTCAGCCAGGCTTGCTTGAATCCAGTGGCAAAGTGAGCAAGGGACTCACGTCTGAGCATACCTTGCCAACTTATGGTGAACAAAACGGTACAAAAGGGGGTGGTGATGGACGGAGCATCAGAACCAATCAAACACTCACACTCAGTCAACAGATCTGGGTTTGATCCATCACCATTCTTTAGCCCACTCTGCCACCCCAGTTCAGACATGGCCATATGCAAATCAGTCTGACCCTGTGCCTCATTGGAACAGTCCAGCCCGAACTGCCAAGCCAAGCCATGCCTTCCCTGAACCGGAAACAAGCTTCCTAGGACCGGTTTCTGGCATTTCAGCCGTCTTCAGCCAGGCTTGCTTGAATCCAGTGGCAAAGTGAGCAAGGGACTCACGTCTGAGCATACCCTGCCAACTTATGGCGAACAAAGCGGTACAAAAGGGGGTGGTGATGGACGGAGCATCAGAACCAATCAAACACTCACACCCAGTCAACAGATCTGGGTTTGATCCATCACCGTTCTTTAGCCCACTCTGCCACCCCAGTTCAGACATGGCCATATGCAAATCAGTCTGACCCTGTGCCTCATGGGAACAGTCCAGCCCGAACTGCCAAGCCATGCCTTCCCTGGACCGGAAACAAGCTTCCTAGGACCGGTTTCTGGCATTTCAGCCGTCTTCAGCCAGGCTTGCTTGAATCCAGTGGCAAAGTGAGCAAGGGACTCACGTCTGAGCATACCCTGCCAACTTATGGTGGACAAAGCAGTACAAAAGGGAGTGGTGATGGACGGAGCATCAGAACCAATCAAACACTCACACCCATATTTATTTTTTATTTTTGAGGAGAACCATAGCCCTAGATACTTTATTTTAGACGGTTTCCAATAAAAACCAGTACGCGCAAAACCATGTTTGAGGCATGTCACATTAAGAGGAAAGATTTCGCATTTATCTGAGGTAAGGCGATAACCAGAAACTTGAGAAAAAGCATCAACTTGAGTAAGAAAAGAGGGAATAGATGTTGTAGGATTGTAGCAATACAAAAGAATGTCATCTGCATATACAGATAGTTTGACGTGGTAGGTGCCTAGTTGAAAGCCAGTAATTTGAGAATCTTGTCTAATCTTGGTTAAGAAAGGTACTAATGCTATTATAAATAAGAGAGGTGATAATGGACAACCTTGTCTTACTCCTCTAAACAGGGGAAAATAATCTGAAGTTTTACCATTAACAAAAATGGATGCTTTGGGGCATGAATATAATAAGGAAATCAGGGAAATTAATTTTGGAGGAAAACCTATCCATTTTAGGGCTTGAAACATGAATTCCCACCCTATCCTGTCAAAAGCTTTTTCTGCGTCTAAAGCTATAGCTGAAATGGGATAATCAAGTGAGGAGGCTTTACTAAGGATGTTAAAAAAGACTCTTGAGTTATCTGAAGATAGTCGACCTTTTACGAAACCCACCTGTTCGGGACCAATAAGATTAGGTAAGATGGGATCAATACGAAGGGCAAGGATTTTTGCAAATAACCTATAATCCAAATTAACTAGAGAAATTGGACGGTAATTTTTGCATAGAGATGGATCTTTATTGTCTTTAGGAATTAAACATATCATGGCTTCCTGAAAAGTACCAGAAGACGAGCCGGCTATAATAAAAGAATTAAAAAGAAGAAAAAGATGCGGAAGAAGAAGGTTGGCAAAGTGAGCGTAAAATTCAATAGTAAAGCCATCAGGGCCAGGCGTTTTACCTCTTTTTAAAACCGAGATTGCATGTGTAATTTCTGATAAAGTAATATCGGCTTCTAAAGAGTTGAAATCAGTATGATGAGTAGGAGGGGGTGCAATAGATTGGAAATAAGAAGAAAGATCTTTAGAGGTTGGTTGTTGTTCAGGACTGTATACATTTTTATAAAAGGAGACACACTCATGTAGGATATCACCATCTTGAAAAACTACTGAGTTACCAGCGATATTTCCTATGGAGTCTATTCTAGTGCGATCACTTCTTATTTTTAAGTAATTAGCTAGTAATTTTCCCATTTTATTTGGCCTCCATAATAGCGAGAACTACATTTTAAAAGATAGGACGATGCAGCGTCTGTGGATATTTTATTGAAAGTAATCTTTGCAGCAATAAGATTCTTTAAAGATGATTCAGTATTTGAATGATAATAAGTATATTCAAGGTGTTTGATCTTAGCGAGTGGTTGGGCAGTTAGAGCTTCGAAAGACTTCTTTTTGTTGGAAACAAAATTCATTATAAAACCTCTGGCTGCAGCTTTAAAGGAGTTCCAGGTCATAACAGGAGAGGAAACTGGGGTCGAATTGAAAGAAAAGAACTCAGAAGCAAAAGCGTTGAATTGACTTGAAAAATTAGGATCAGATAACAAAGCATTGTTAAAATGCCATCTACCGGCATGAGGGGTAAAAGGTAGCAAATCAAAATCAACATGGAGCATGATCTGATATTAAAATAGAGCCAATTTCAGAGTGGAGAACCTGTTGAGCTAGGGATTTACTAAAGAAGAGATAATAATTTTGGGATTGTGAATGATGAGGAGGGGAATAGAAACGATACTCTCGCAGGTCTAGGTTGCAAAGCCTCCAAATGTCAACTAGAGATTTGCGGCATATGGTGGTAATTGCCTTCTGCAGCAGCTAGAACAGCAAGTTCCAGATGCAGACAAACAGAAGGGGTGAAGTCTTTTGTATTCCTGAGACTTCAGACATGAGGCAAGCTCAAATTCAAGCCCTTGGAGAAATATTCTGCAAGATGATGAAAGTTCCTTAAGAGTTCCTTCTCCTTTCCTTGGCAATAAAGAAACCACTGTAGGCCAAGCCAGCAAACAGCACACTGGCAGAGGGGCAGTCCAAACTCCTGCAGCTTCCTTGGTTCATTTTCCTTGGTAAAGGTTCATCTTGTTTTCCCAGAAGTGATCTAAAATCCTGGGATCTGGGCCCCAGTATTTATACCAGTAAATCCTTTGTCCTCTGAAGTCAG